>NC_088100.1:125286084-127686084 GCF_036370855.1 Dromaius novaehollandiae
GGTAACTGTTGAAGAATGTGAATTTCTCCTTTGGCTGCCAAAACATTGAAAAATGTTCTGCCTCCCTGTATGATGTGTATCTCCCCTCATACTCTTGTGAAACAGTTATTTTAATAATAGGTTATGCCAGGGGTTTTTTGTCTCTGTAGGGTCCCGATCCTGTAAGCTGGTCAGCCTCGTGGCCTCAAATGACCACGTTAACACAGTCATGTTTTGTCATTAGGCATAGGTCTGCTAAGATTTCAGGTGGCTTCTTTTCAAAACCTCTTTGAGCCGTTAGATGTCGACAGAACATGGCATATATGTGCAGTAACCCAAACCTGCTGTGACGTGTGTGATGGGGACAGCAGTGTAGACCTGAAGGCTGTTAAGCAGAGATGTGGTCATCCTCTGATCCTGAGTCACGGTGGCTGAGCTTCCCCGGGCGGTGCCACTGCAAACTCCTGGGCTTTGGGAGTGCTGAAGCACCGTCCCCGTTGTTAATGCCTGTCACATATTAATCGATGCAGAAGCGACTTGTCTCCTCAGCCCTGTTAAGCTGTGAGTTTACAGCTCGGTGTGAAGTAGCACAGGCAAGATACATGATGAGATGCAAACAGGGGAAAAAGTGCTTTTACTGACGTTCGCAGAAGCAAGCTAAACACCTGTGAGAAGCGGGTGCTTCAGGGACACCCATGTTTGCAGATTGTTCATGGGTATCTTGGAGATAGCACTTCTCTACTTGTGGAGTGATTAGTTACCTCTTCAGCACTGGCAAAGCTTGTGGATGATGAGCTCTGCCTTCACCTGCAGGTGTTGCCATGGCAAGGGACTCTAGAAGTATGTTCAGGCAACAAAAACGAAAAACGGATAAAGCAAAAATGAGAAATAAGGGAAAAATGGGAGCAGGAGAAGACAGTAAGGATCTCACACTGAACTAGTGCTTTCCTAGTGCGAGCTGCCGTTGTTTGCTGCTGCCTTGCACCTTGTGCAGTGTTGTCAGGTGCTGGCAGGTGGATCGCGGCCGGCATTGCGACGTCTTCTGTCCATCTGCCAGTTTGTGCTTGTGCTGCAGGAGTGCGTAGGGGCCTGGCGCATGGGTGTTGGGCTCTTGCTGTGGTAGCTCCCTGGCATTGATCAGCTTGCGGTCTAGAACCTCAATTCAGCATATGATTAACCTTAAGCATACGAGGAGTCCCATTGATTTTTAGAGTGCTTTCAAGGGTCAGTCTAACTATGCCAGTCTTATTCTGGTCCTGATTTGCAAGTGCTCAGAATGGAAATAACATTTTCCTTCCTCTCCATCCAAGTCATCATTTCCATCCCGCTCAAGTAAACATTTTCTGCGTGTTTGTTTCCTTATGCGTGTGAATGTCTGACTTGAGCGGGTGTGTGCGAATGCATGTGAGCAACTTTGTAAAGCAAAGCTAAATCTAGCAGGTGGGTTGGCATCTAGTTTTTAAAGTAGTTACTTTAACTGCTAGGAGTTCATCTTCTCCTTGTAAGAGAGAGTTCCCGGGCTGAGGACCTGCTTTTATACTCACTCCTCATACTCACTGATCTGCTTTTCTCCAGAAAAATAAGCAGTCACAGAGAGGGATAATCTTGCTGGATACAGAGAAATCTTCCCTGTCCCATTCTGACTATATGCTGGGGGAGACCCCATTTCCCCCACATGTCATTTTTTTGGAGAAGGAAACTTGGGTGTGTGAAGCAGAAGAGAGCTGCGATGTGCTCTTGGCAGCTCCCCCATTTGGGCAGGACTGTAGAGTCCCTGTCCTTGCAGGCTAGATACCATCTCTGGTAGTGAAGGCCAGTCTGATGGACTGAGGTTGGCCTCTCCCATGAGAAAGACTTTGATATATGCTGAGTTTATGGGGGGGAATCAGTGTGGAAAGAAGAGAGCTTGGCGTGTGCATCTCAGGGTGTTAACATCACTGATATGTATATACTTGCCCTCTTTCAGGCAGTGTAGCTTCATCCCTAACTTAAGAATTGCAGTAGTCATCCAAGGGGCTTGTTATGTGAAGTCGAGGAGCCAAGATTATTTGTGAATTCAGTTCAGAGTCAACAAATTGTTTTCCACCCACCCCAGAAATGGTTGCATTTCATTTCTACATTTTTGAAAGACGTTTTTCATTTTGAAACAAATCTAATTTCCTTCTCAGAGTGTGAAATGATAATTTTGTTTGGCTGAAGTCTATTGTTGGGTTGATCCAAGCCACTACTATTGTTATTTTTTTGATGTTTGGTTGTCAGCTTGAAAAAAATGACTATTTGCGTAGCTGGTTGCATGAGACAGATCAGCAGCTCCAGGGCCATATCTGAGATTTAGGGTCTCTGCCAAGAAACAGGGTCAACTGACTGGAGTGGACAGCCTCGCTACGTTTATTTTGCTGTGGGCAGAGTAGATGCGTTCAGTATGTTCCTTACAAAGCTCTTGTCTTAGCTATTTCTTTAGATGATCATCCTGTTGAGATATCATGTTTATGGGGGTAGGAAAGAGTACATGTAAGGTAGCGGTTTGCTGTTTTGTTTCAAGCCAGTGTATAACTACTTTTATAACTTTTCTAACTACTTCTTTTTCTGTAATTTCTTTTATAAGTTCCTCTTTTACAACTACTTCAGTTTCACTTGTTTTTTATGGTTCAAAAAATTTACCAAATTCTGGCACAATGGTTTTTGTCTCTGAGGCCCCAAATAAGTCTCTGAACCAGTGCCCCTAAATAACATTTTAAGAGGGACTGCAATTTCCCTTGGCTTTTTTTTTTTTTTTTAACTATTTTTACTGGTTCTTCTGGCAATCTGTCAAACTGGAAGACTAGATGTTGTGTGCAACCTAAATATGAAACCAATCATGGCCTATTAGAAGGTATTAACCCATCAGGAATCCCATTCCAAACAAATATGATTTATAAAGTGTTATAACATTGCTGCTGAAGTGTTGTCCAGCAACTCAGTTGGAAATACAAAAGATAATGGTTGAAAATCCATTTTGGTCAATGAAAAGACACCATTGTCAGCGGTCTGTTGGACCAGGCATCATAGAAATGAGTCCATTATCAGGGGATGACTTTTTTCACTAAACTCAAATAAAAATACACCAGTCTTAGACTCAAACCCAGAAGAATCAGATCTGATTCCAGTGTTTTTCCTGGTTTGCATTTTATTTACACTAATATCTTTCACACCTAAAGAGAAATCTTGGCTTTAGTTGTGGCATTGACTTTAATGGAGCAGGGATTTAACCCTTGACCTTCTGTGGCATCATTCAGCCTGACTAAAATAAAGAATTTAAGCTATTTTCTTCCCTTTCTCAACACCCAGATGGGCACTGTGGGTTATGCCTAAGGTTTCTGCCCTCCTGCTGTGGACTATTATGGCATGATCTTCTTTGTGCAGGAACTCTTTCTATGTAGCATTTTCATCTTTATCGTCTCAGTAAGTTTTTTTTTTTTTTTTTTATATACACACACACACACACATATGTTTATATTCTTGGAGGTGCTTGGGCTTTTTTTCCCTTTTGCTCAATCATCTGGAATTACTCTCTCAAGCTTTCTGGAACACTGAGTCATCTTGTGTTTCTCATCTGGGCTTGTCAAATTTTGTTATAGAAATAGATAGCACTTGGACCATTTTACACTCCTTGTAGCTTTGTTTCTAATATTTGCAATTGCTCTGTAATGCATGCATATCAAAAGAAGATCCCTCCTAGTTTAGATATCATTTGATTAGTATCCTGCAATTTCATGATGGTTTTTGAAGCCTGGGAAACGCTGTACACAATAGTTTCTTCTTAAGTTTCCTCCATGGATTCTACTGCCTGTTGACAAGCGCTGACCCAGAGCTACAGCCACAAAATGCTTCCCAAGTGTAACAATTTGTAAGTATTTCCTTTTTATTCTTAATATAGTCTGCGCTATGTGAGCCCAGACAAGGATGGTCTGGGCTGTGTGAGGGCTACAAAAACATATAATAGATGCTAACATAGAAAGATGATTCTTAGCTTGCCCATGCATTTTGCGTTTTTGGCTCTTAATTCATTGTTGGGTTAACCAATGATACCCACCTATATAGCGATGTTTTCATTCCCATGGGCTTTTTTATACTGGCAATTCGGAAGGGGTGGGGTGCAGGAGGTGAGCTTTAAAGGTCATCAGACAAGCTAAAAAACTATTTTAAATGAGATTACATTGAATTCCTCTCTGTCTTAAAACTCACTTTTGTCCATGTATTTTTGTGTTGCAAATCAAGGCATTGTATGATATTCCTATTTGTAGATGCCCCCAAACAGATAGCGCCTGTCCTTGTTGCATTTTTGTTTGCCTCTGTATGTTCCTGTATATAATTATGTGTACCATTTTTGCCAAGAATGGCATCTTTTTAAGATGGAGGCTTACATTACATGCCTGACACCTTGCCCTTTGTACTGGTTATCTATATATTATTCCAGGCTTGCCTCTTCACGTATTGCACACAAATGTGGTCTCTGCCATTTGCTTCCCCTTGTATTCTCTCCGCATGCCTTAGTATGCCTTTTAATTAGATGCACTTCTGGTTCTTTCCTTGCTTGTTAACCCTTTCATTTGAGAAACAGTTTGCCTTAGCCCCACAAATACTCTCCGTTTTTTGCAAAGTCAAGTCCATTTCCCTCAGTAACCTTGATTTCACCAGCTATCTGTTATATCACAAATAATTCAGCCTCTAATTAGTCCATCTGTTAACTATTCAAGTGCACATGACTTATCTTTATTATGTAACATAATGGTCAGACTTCTTGCTTGCTAGTGATATTTTGATAAGGAATATGTGTTTTTCTACTTGTGACATTCCTGTGTTGCCAGTATCCTCCCTATGGAATATATTGCAGATTTCGTGGTTTTATGGTCTATGCCAAGGAAAGTGATAAGGATTTCACCCTCTCCATTTGGTCTGCACTTGTTCCTACCTCTGCAAAGGCTCTGCACTTTCTTAGGTACCTCCTCCTTTCCTTTCCCAGATTTTCTTAGAGAGGTTGATGCTGACAAATTTTTGTGGAAAATAAGATTTACCTCTGATAATAGAAGTCAGAATTTTGTCCTTAATTTCCTGATGCTGGTCATATGGCCAAGTTTAAATTTCTGTCACGTGGTGAGAGGCAGTATTGACTGACCACTGTCAGATGTCTGCTCTTTATGTTCCAAAATGCCTCAGAGTTCAGATCTTTCCATCTCTTCAAGATTGTCATGATCTAGAGTACTAAATTTTATTAGCCGTGAACAGTGCTGTGACAAATTTTCAAGTTTCTAAATTAATTGTTGGGATGTTTTTGTTTCCATTTTTCCAGAATGTTTGGCAACATTTGGGAAAATCTGTTTGTTCTAGAAGGTTGCAGTTAACATTTGGTTTCACTGGAACCCAAGAGGGAATACACAGAAATGCAAACTCTAGCAATGTTACTAGACTGTGCTGTTGTACATATGTTCACAAGGGTTTATAAATAGTTTAGCTTAATTTGACCCAGAAGAACTACCATGTGCTTGACTCACATATTTTATTATTAAACTCTCCCCACAAAATGGGGGAAATGTATCTAGAGTCAGAAGAAAGTTCTCCTTTTGTGTTTCATTAAAGACTGCAGTCCTGAAAAGACATCATGTATAATTTCATTTCCATGGGTTCAAAATTGGGCTGAAATCATACATAGTTGAAGTTCACATGGTTTCTTGACTCACTGAGAGATTTCAGGCAACTCACCTAAGCAGTAAGTAATGGGTTTCTAACAAACCAGACAGGAATCTGCTGAATTTTACTCATCTAAAACCACCATCACAAATGCAGTTTGTTCCGAGTCTCTCACCTATGCTGAAAACTGTAAGATTACACTCTCTGCACAGAATTTCACGTGGTTATTTTGCATGTTATCCTCCGAGTTCCCTACAAACTAACCAACAATTACAGTGACACGTTGTTCATTGTTACCTCTAAATCTCCGTTATTCCTTCTATAACTTCCAGCGAGTCCCCAAAGTTCTTTGGTGGGACAGGGAAGAATTAATGCCAAAGTTGAATGAATTACAGCCGTTACCACCTAATTAAAATGATTTTGTGCCAGTTGCTTTTGTTGGGTAGGATCCACACATAATATAATTTTAATCCTGTTCGTATGCACTCCTGGGACAGATTTGAGATCAGCATTGCCATTTAAGTGAGGTTAATCAAGCATACTGTATGCAGCTTTTGTTTCTCTATTGTATGCGAAAGGTGACCACAGCTGATGGGCTCCTGGCTGGCCGTTCACGGAGAAAACCACCAGTTTCTTGTTAACAGTGTCTGATCATTAACCTAACCCCAGCCCCGGTGACTCTTTCTGCCCGGTCCGTGGAGCTGTACAGCTGTCGTTATTCACAGAGGAGCGTACGGTTAGGAGCTGGGTTGCACTGGCAGCAGGTATGTGATTGTGCGGAGGGGAGGAAACAAGTGAAAAATAATTGCGTCTTCCCCCAAAACAAACACTATTTTTTGTATTCTTGGTGCGTTTTATGTATATATAAAGGACATTATGGCAAAATGAAAAAGACCCTCATAAAAATCCTTCTTGAAAAGTATTGTTGCTGACAGCCATGACCTCTGTGAGTCTGCATGTTTACCCATAATTCATAATTAACAAAGACATTAGAACTGCCACTAGAGGATTCTGGGCTTTATTTCTTTCTAACTGGGCAGTACTAATGCTGGAAGTGCTCCCAATTCAGTGATTTAACATTTCAGGAAATCTTGGAGAGGCAGCAGAAGCCTCCTTATATAGTACATACTCAGGGACTGTGGTTATACAGATATGGCTGAGATAATTATTCAGCTCTTGTTATTGCTGTAGTTCTGCACCTGATCCCTGAGCCATTAGAGCACTCTGCAGGTTATTACAACTATCAAACATCAAGGTCTCTTTTCTAGTCTCTCGACTATGTGGTTATCATTTTACTTCTTTTAAATCCTCCATCTGCATAGAAAACTTCTATGCTCTAACTTGGAGATCTGCTAACGTTTTTTCTTTTTTTTTTATGACTTCCCAAATGAGGCCCTTTTCTTACCAGCACATTAACATAAAAATATAAACTTCGAGTTTCTCCACTTGTGTTGTTTTTATATTCTCCCTCTTGTTGATATTTCCTCTTTGAGACAATGTGCACCTACACTTTAATTTGTGCAGAGAATGAGCACAGAGAGGTGGGATCTTCCAAACTGTGAAAAACCACAAAGTCTCCCCAGGATAATATCATATCTGATGATGGTTAAGTCTCTGCCAATTTTTAACCTTCCCTTAGCTGATGCACGACTTTGCTTTACATAAATTTTTACCTCATTGCTGATTCTCCAGCTGAACAAAAATTTAATGAAAAATGGAATGGTAGATTTAAATGGAGCTTTGAATCTAGCTATATTTAAAGATTCATTATTTTGTTTGCTCTAGATGGGTAAGCTTCAGTTAGAATTTAAGATGGGGAAGCTTGTTGAAAAATGTCTTTTCTGTATGTAATAATGTTCTGTCTTCAGCTTGCTTCTGCTGATTACCTAAAAATAACACAAACAAACAAACAAAAAGATCAGAGCGAGGTAGAGCTGAATATCCTTCTCCTTTCAGGTATTTGGGGTACAGGCATTCACTCATAGGGCAATATTCAAGATAATTCTGTAAAGCGAGAGCCTAAAGCAGACCTCTGTGGATTGCCTCATAGGGGAAAACAGGTAGTGAGTGCTGCTTTGTGCACTGGGGAGCCCAGCTTTTTGAAATCTGTGTTTTGCATTATATCAACAAAACACCTGCAAAAGGCATTCCATCAGCACCAGGCAAACTGATGAGGGATCTAATCCACCACGAGTCAGGGGCAGTCACAGGCAGTATGGTAAAAGGAGGAAACATATGGCTGCCTTACTTAATATTGCTGTAGTGTCGTCCCGCAACATATTCCCCTAAATGGGCATTAGCTTTATTGGGAAAGCAGAAGGATGTGGAACACAGGAGAAGATAAAAATATCGTATGCATGGTTTTTTAAATAAACACAAGATGTATTTTAACAGATATATTCATTTGTTAGACAAAGGAATGAAGGTACTATGTTAATGTTTAATATGCTATTTTAAAAAAGACAGACATCAGTGGGTGTCTCAGGAAAGCTGTGATTTTGTGTAATGAAAGCAAAGGGTAATTATACTTTGACTTGTGCTTTACTTATTCTCCAGTTAATCTTACGTGTTTTTACTGTCTCCTCTGCATGGTCTTGCATGACAATAGTAGTTTTACACCAACCCTCTATGAAGGTCTCTCAATAGCAAAATTTAATATTTCGGTTAAGAAAAAACAGTTTCTCAATTGTGTTTTGTATTCGATTAGTGTGACATTAAAATAAATGGAATTTAAATATGAGTTGTTGGGAGGGGCTTGAGTATTCCGTTATATTGGCGTAGCTTACTGAAATATGTAGAAGAACATAAAGTAAGGACATATCTGACTGGTGGAGCTGGTCAAAAATGGTAAAAATATGCTGGTTTTAAGATTTGAATGACCCATTAAATTTTTTTCCATGCTTTTGGGAGCTACAAAAAAAAAAAAAAGAAAGACAACTTTTAAACATTTTTTTCAACTAGTCCATTGACTAAGCTTTAGCATTAGTGTAGTTGGTCAGTTCTAAGAGTGAATTATTCATGCATGCAATTCCAAAGGACTACATTGGAGGCCTGTGACTTAGAATAGCCTGTCAGCTTAGGTAGATATGTTAAAAAAATGTAAACATTCTTGTTTTTCAGGTGTCTAAACCACCCTCTTCTGTTAATCTGAGGACCTACAGGCACATACACAAAAGACTTTCTTTTCCTAATTCTCTTGCTGTAAATATACAACACTCTTCAAAGAATTCCCCACCAACATCGTTAATGAAAGCACACAGCTAGGGAAATAAACAGAATTTACTTAGCAGAATATTATTGGTTTTCTTTAAGATAGTTTAATTAGGAAGTAGTATTAAAACAATTTAGAGCAGAAAGAGAAGGTGATGGCAACATCACTGACAAGATAGGCTGTGTCTCACTTACTATAAAGTCCCATTGTTCTACATAGCTTTCTATTGTTTAAAAACAGTGTGTATCCATCACTTTAAAACCATGGTCTTGCAGTTTGATGCTTAAGTGCAAAATGTTGTGCTTGCATCCTGTTAAACTTAGGACAAATGTAGGAATTGTGTATCATGGATTGAAAAGATCTGTACCTAATGTTCACTAATCCCTATTTTTCAATAGTAATAAATACAGTTATGGTACTTACTAGTTTATAGCTTGCTCAGGAATGTGAAGCTGCCTCAATAATCAGAAAATATGTCATGAGTTAATTTTCAGGTAGTTAATAGTATGCTATAAGTAGAGCCTTGTTACAATGATTCTCATAAAAGATGAATAATGGGAAAGTAATATAAATGGTTAATTATGCATTTTTTTCTTATTCTAGGACTATTTCTGCCTCTCCAATGCAGTAAATGGTATTGTGATGTTAGAGGTCTGCTGGTGTTGATCTGACATGAAACTTCTTGCTTCCTGCGCCGCCATCATTTCACCGGAATGACTCATACTCAGAGGCACCTGCTGCTGTGAATTGCATCACGTTGCACTCTGGGATCTTTGGAATGGAGGTAATTTCATGTTAACTGGTTTTCTTGTAAAGACTGAAATGCGTGCTGTATTTGTTGTGTGTCATGGAGCAGCAATGGCCAGGTGCTCCGTAAGGAAAGGTGGTCCAGGAGCTGAGGGTGACAGCAAAGCTGGTAGAGGCAGTGGCTCACCGACAAAAGGCGCAGCAGTCCCACGGTACCCCAGCAAGGCAAGGAGGACAGGCCTGGTGATGGGAAAAGGTCACGTCCAGTGACAGTAAGCAGGGTTAGCCAACAGACCAGATCACCAGACAAGTCCATAGCAATGTGACAGGTCTGAGGTCAAGCCCGGAAGGCAAGTTAGTAGATCTGCATCAGGGAGGTACATGACCAGGCACAGGCACACCTACAGCATCAGTGCATACTGTCCCTGCTCTGTTCTTCTGACACTTTAAATAGACAGGACAGGTGGAGGATGAGTAGAGGTGAAAAGAGGGATAAGTGTCCCCAGTCACTCTGATCAGCAGCCAGGTAAAGAATAAATGCCAGGTTTCCTGGTCTGTAATCCCCAACCCTGGCACTGAACCATGCTGACTTCAACTTGAAGGTAAAGTGCATTCCTTAAGTTTCACAGTGTTTTTGTGGACTTAGCCACACCATCCCCTCTAGAGCCAGTGGAAAACGAGCAACTAAATCCTGGCTGGATGGTTTAGAAATGCAGTGCTTTGAAAAATTGCTGACTAGCACATTGTCCGGGACTCGTTACTGCCTAGAGAGACACCATACACTGAAAGGAAAAATATGCATGTACTTGCCACAGATGTTTTATAGGGCTATATTCTGTCTTATTTGGAACTTGCATCAACTTTCCCATGAGTTGTACAGATGCTCTTGATTAAAGGATTAAGCCTGTTCATTCTCAGGACAAGAAAGTAACATGTTTTTAAAACCTTGCAGTAGAAGATACTCACTTAACTATGCTGAAACTATTAGAGAGACCTGTCTTGCTCATAGTACTACTCAAAAATGCTTGCAGAATCAGGCTACAGAGGAGATTTTTCAGGCTATCAAGCAAAAGTTAACAGGATATATAACAAAGCAATGCCTATACGTATTTATCCTTCCCTGTATCCTAGCTATAGTTCTGGGCTTTGGTCCCTGTTTTCATCTACATTATCACTTGCTATAGAAGAGCTGGCAGTGGTGGGAATTCTCCCGAAGTGGGAAGGGTGCGGTGGCAAAGGATGGGGTTGGAGGCTCAGAAAATGACCAGGAATGGATGGGTGTTCCCTGGGGTGTTGAAACCACAAACTGCACCTACCCAGCCCTCTAGAGGCAAAAATAACATTGTATTGGGATCGAGCACCCTGCCATGGTGCATTTCTCCTTGGTCACAAAAGGGAGTACAACTCCTTCAATATACACATGAGGTGAGCACTGAGCAAATTATTAACATCACAAGTACAACACAGAAAAAAGCTCTAATTTTTAGGTACTGCAAAGGCTATATCACAGGCCACCACTAGTACAGAGAAGAGAAATCTCAACTGAAATACACTGGGAGGTACACGACAAAATCAAAATGAAAAAATTGGCCTAATCCTTAGCTTGCTCCACTGCAACTGTCATTGCAGCAAATATGTCATGTAAACTCACCCTCTGCTTAGAGACTTCTTGGGTAGTTAAGTAATACGAGATGGCTTATGGTTAGGGCTTCAGCTTCAATTCATTTCTTTTGTTTTTGTTGACTTCTGTTGCAATTATACCTTAATGCCCATCGCTTTTCTCACCTTAAAAAATAGATTCTGATGGATTATGAACAACACGTTCTTTTTTTCTCCCTCAAAATGTGTTTTAAAGAAGATTGTTAAAATGACATTAGATTTCACCCTGTATTCTTATATTTAGTCTTTTGATAATGTAAAAAGTCTCTCTTCAGCTCTCTGTTTTAATGTGTGCAGATCACTGGTGGTTAGCTGCAAAGTGATATACCTGCTCCCATTTTGAAAGCATTGATCTAGGTCTCCTTCCTTGAGAGGGATTTTTTTTAGAATAAATCTTAGCAAAACAGTGTAACATTTCAGGTCAGTCCTGTAGGACCACTCTGGTCTCATTGTAACTGCTGCTGCAGAGCATGGAAACTTGCTGGCACAGTATTGCAAAGTGACTCTGCAGGGGCTGGATGACTTCCAGCCAGCAATGAACCACAGCCAAGAAATGCCAATATGGATAATGCAAACAAGAGAGATTTGGGGCACATTTCGATTTAACCATCTGATTTAATTGACAGAATAAATGCACCTGTCATCGGGTAATATTCTTGTGATTAGTTTTGGCTGTGCTGATGAAACGATGTTAAAAGAATGTCAGAACAACCTGTCCTGGGACTCCTACAGGCAGTTTCAAGCTAAGGAAGGTCAGTTTTCAACTAGATAAAAGATTCAGAGTTCTCTCTTTTGTTTCTTTCCCTCTTTGTGATTGTATGTGACTCTTACTGCAACACAGAACAATTTATCTTGCATTTTTTTCCACAGCTGTTCTTATGGGTCCATGAGTCAAAATGAACACAAATAAGTGAAGCTATAGCTTGCCCTTATACAGGCTTTGTAGAATTTGGTAAAAGATCCATTCATGAGGCAAAAATTTGCCCATTTGTATGTTGTCATTTAGAATTGGTGGCCTTTTTGGAAATGGAAGCTTGCTAAAGAGTCAAGGTGTGTTGTGCACCAGTGTCTTTTGCCTCTAGAAGTAGCTGATTAGCAAGGAAAAGAGATTGGCTTCTACCATCCTGGGGCCATAATTATCTGGTTTTAATTTCCTGTACCGTGAAAAAGGAGTCTGGAATTGATTGTGAGTATGGGGGTACCTGGACCTCCTTATGCCTAGGGTCAGGAGCTCTTTATTGAGCCATTTCAGGTTTCAAGAAAGGTGAAGACTTGACAGTGGATGTAAGGGTGAGAGGTAGGTTAATCAAAGTTATCTCCATAGCTGGCATGTTAATGTTTATTCTTACTGCACATGGTGGGGGTGCCTAGAGGTGCCAACAGTGGAAAAGGACCATTTTGTTGGAACGCGATGAGGAAGAACTGCTGCTCTGGAAAGGTAAATTGAGAAGCTAGACAAAGGTTTGGAGAAAACCCAGGTCATCATCTCCATTTTACATGGGAACTGATTTACTGGAGGGGGAGAGGTCCTAAATAGAGATTGCACCTCCTCCATGAATAGTACCATGGTACCTGCTGCAGTGACTTGTGTTGCCATGTTACGTGAAGTGGTTGTGGCCACATGGCTGCACATCCCTCAGTACAGATGGAGCTGCATCTGTGCCTGTTACGGAGGGGGGAATTGAGGACAAGGCAATTTAATGACTTGCCAGAGGTCACAACTAAGGTCTGTGACAGAACAGGGAATGAATCTAAAGCCTTTCAGTCCCAGGGCCTTATCCCCAAGACCACGCTTCTATGTGTGGGTTGTGTCGTGATGTGGGTTTTTTCATCAACTTCTAGTAGTTTTTAATTTTCATTTTGGTTTACTTAAAAACTAGTCTTAGATATTTATGGATTTTAAGCAGGGATGTTGTTATGCTGAGAATGGGACCTGAATGACAAACTTTCTTGTTCAAAGCCTGTATGGTTAGGACAGCCTCCACCAGGACCGCTTAACACAGGCCATCCAAAATTGCTCCTCTCAAGTGAAGTAACACACCTGAAAGCTCACTTCTGGGGAAAGGTTAATTCAGTCTCCTGCTTTTGCTCCCCACTGAGATGGCTGAGGCAGCAGTGCTAGGCAGGGTTTTTGGCTAGATGAATTAAAATCAACATTTGAATATATTTATGTGCTGAAATGCAGTATGTTTTTTCTGTTGATTGACAAGTCATGTAAAAAGAAATATGTAAGCTAACTTTCCCATGAACTGGATTGCAGAGCCAAACCGGAATAACATATTAAGCATCTTACTTTCAACTAAAGAAAAATCAAATTTTTGTATGTAGGTCCACATGACTGGGCTTGAGAAGAAAGGGGTGAAATTTGCCCCAGATGCAAAGATCTAGACACCATCAAATTCCATTTAAATTCTATTTTGAATAGGGTTAGAGCGCTGCACTGGTTTATTGCACCGGGGTGGATTTCATCTTGAGAGCAGAATTGCTGTACAAGAGCTCTTGAAGGTGTCGTTTTTTCCTTTGTCAGTTTTCTAAACATAAACGTACATTAGTTACCAGCTATCACTGAAGGACTGCTTAAGTTGCATGAAGTTAGCTGTGAAATTTGGGGGTCGCGCACAGTCTCACTCTCCCAATTTAAATAATCATTTGATTCCCATTCATTTCTTATTTACACTCAGTAACAAGTCAGTTAATCACCAGGCTCTCAGTCTCGTGCTGTCAGTGGGGCTCTGCGTGTAGACAGAGGTAGTGCATGGTACATGGTGCTGGGTTAGTAAGAGCAAAGACAAAAAATTGGTTTTGATAATGAGAAGATTGTTAAAAGTAATTTCTAAATTCCAATTTTAAGTCCGCGTTAGAAAAGCCTTGCTGTGTTCTCTATTTACTGTCTAAAAATGCTACACTCATGTAACGAATATTAAGGCAATAGGTATTTATTTCTTTAATAAGATTTAGTCCAAACGGACATGCAATGACTCCTGAATATTCATATCATGTTATTCAGCAACAGGTCTGGACTGCAGAGAAAAAGATCCTAGGTGAGTTTAGGGAGAAGCAATAGCGCTATTCTCCCCAGTTCTGCTCCCATCACTGCTGATAAGAAAACTCCTCTTGTTATGTATTCCCAGTGTGGAGATACTATTTTTTTCAGGAAATTTTTCAAATTTGGTCAATGCTAATGCTCTGTTGAATATACACAAAGTTCTTTATTTGGGAAGCTGTAACTCTCAATTTTCCATGACATTGCCTCCCATTGTAAATCCACTTAGAGAGGATTGGGAATATCCAGTTTAAGAGATTTTTTTTTCTGTTTTACATGAAAGTATTTATCAGGTGTAAATGTATTGATTTCAAAGTGAGCGAGTATGTAAGGAAGTGGCTGTAAGACTTCCTCAGAACAGTTCAGATCTAAAATATGCAGAGACCCACTTCTCTAAGTTTGTCAGATTAAACACATTGCAACTGTATGAGAGAAGAAACACTAAAATATCACAATAAAATGAATTCAACAGATTGTGCCATAGACAAAACTCACAGGAAGAGAAGGAAGGAATGAAAAACAAGTTTGAGGCTTCTTCTGTGTGGGTGGAAGTCTGGCCACTTACTTTCTTCACTTCGGACCTTGAAAATAAAATTCTAGGTTACCATGAAAAATAAGGAGACTGAGAAGTACATGATACCATCTGGACATATGTTGTATCTTTAAAACCTAGCAAGTGGTCTTTATGGTTTGGAGAAACCTGGCATTAAAGAGAGAATACTTTGGTTTTGGAAGTAAAACTGTTCAGCAAATAGAATAAACATGATTTTCCCAGTTCTTCTCTCCATCTAGGTGTTCACATTCTGGCAATAATCTGGAGCTCTCATGGAAAACTTCTGTTCCTTCTCCATCCCCTGCTTTTAGGTTTTGGCTAACTCTGAAGTTGGTGTGTCCTGGGTAAGAGCTGTTTTCCTAAAGCTTTTAAGCACTCTTGAAGCTGGTGTCCCAAGCAGTGTTAGGAAAGAGCATTCCTAAACAAGGGATGTGGGGCAAAATCACTTTCCTGAATTAGTTTCCTTTATTGGGAATCCCCGCTTCTGCTTCACCTTCCCTACCAGCATGAACAGCTATCGCTTGCTTTTGGTACTGGAAGCGTGTTGCAGCCGTGGGGAGGAGGGAATTAGCTCAGTGGGTGTGCAGGTCTGGTGCCTGGCGTGGAGGTGGCCAGAAGAAAGCTCATGAGGGTGGAGCGGTGTATCGCTGCTGGTTCACCTATGGAGGAGCACCATCTTGCCACAGCTGGTGGTAGGGGAGGGCTCTGAGGCGACTTGGAAAGTTGGAAGAACCTTTTGCTCTTAGGGAGAAAACCAATGTTTTGGGGGAAAGGAAGGAGTACTGGAAGTGACACTTACTTGTATTCAGTTCGGTTTCCACGTGTAGTATTGTAAAAGCAAAATTACTTTTGTTCCCCAAAACCAAAATAAAGCACAGAGTAGATGGGTTCATATTCTATTAAGTTAATGGGCAATGCGCCTGCTTTTCTGTGGATGGCTTTGGCACGAAGTCTTAATATCGCTTCCTAGTTTCCATACAGCTATCCTGCCGCATCATTAAATCTCACAGGAAATGCAAATACAAGTTGCCTGTCATTTATCAATGAAAATATTGTTTAACATTTGCAGTGTATACACAACCCATTATAAAACTCAGTGGTGCATGCTCAGAAGCAAAATGTATTACTGTAGATATCAGTAGATAACTATTTATAATTAATCCTGTAGGAATAGCAGTTCTAACAGTAAGAAACATCTAAACTAAATGGAGGGTGAAAATGCCTTAAGTTATTTCCATGGCTGTTTAGGCTCCTGGTTTGGTCATTTCAGGGTCAGCCTTCGTTCAAACAGCAATACAAGTGAACCAGAACTCACCGTCCAGCAAACAGTAAATACTTACAGGGACACTGACTCTTACCTCTGACTCTTACGTTGTGGTCTAGTTTCCTGTACTCTGAATAAAAAATGTTTGTTTAGGGCTGGGTGACTGCGTGGATACAGCAGCTCGGTGATCAAAAGGCTGTGGGTGAGTTCCAGTTTAAAACCAGCACATCCCTTCAGAGGCGCCTGTCACGGGTGTTTGAATCAGTTCGTCCAAAGAAAGAATTTTTAATTTTCCTTAATATTCACATCATCAACTGGGGAGAATCCTCATTTCCTTCTATTAGCACAGCTTCCACCAGTAGGACATGAAAAATTATCCGAATTGAATTCATAAGTAATCTTCCTGAGAAATGACTGTATAATCGATTTTTAGCTGGAGAATACCTCACGCTAATGACATGACTGGTCATTGTGCCTCTAGTACTTACGCTGTCACCTCTACTTCTGTCTGTTCTTAGGGTCTCCAAGTCAGCCCACTTTCTCCCCTTCTCTAATGGAGTACATACGTAAATACGTAGGCCTTGCACACCTCCTTCCTGGCGTCTGAATTGCCAAGACAAAACCGACTGGGGTTTCTCAAAAATGTGTGTGTGGTTTTTTTTTATTAGAAGTAAAATGTGCCAAATGAAGATTATGGAAACCAAAATACACTGTCTTATCGCACTTGCGGCTGCTGCTGCAGGGGTTGGTGGGGACCGAGGCCGGCATGGAGCCAGGGCCAGCCCTGTCCCGCTGGAGCAGCAGTGAGGCCACCCACGCTGGGGCCTCCCGGCAGGAGACGGCAGGACGTCAGCCCATGGGTCAGGGCCCGGATCGGCGGGGTTGAGGCCGGGCATGTGCGAGACCCTCTGCTGAAAGCAGCCCCCAGGATGGAGGAGCCCTTGGAGCCAATGTGTAGACCCTCTGGTGGGTTCATTTCTGAAGCTCTCCCCATCAGTCAGCATTTCTCTTTGCTGCGCCCTCCTTGGTGACGCTCCGCTGCTTGTACGGCTGGGCCCGCTGCGTCTTCGCGGGCGGCTACGGCTGGCGAGGTCGCAGCAGCCTTTGCGGCCAAGGAGGATGCAGCGGTGGAGGCAGCGGCGGCTGGTCAACTCGGCTGCCGGGTTGCAATGCGCGCTCGGGCCTGCGCTCTCTATAGTTGTCTCTTGGCTGTTCAGCGGGTCGGTAGCAAGTTATGCTGCGGCAGCAAACTTGTGTTGTCGTTAATGTAGCTACAGATAAAACTTCAGTATTTGGGGGGATTTTTAGTACTTCTCGAGCTGTTGTTCATTCCTTTTCTCCCTGTGGAATAACAAAGGCAAGGAAGATATAAATGTATATAACACATGTATTATTATATATTTATATGTAATATAAGCTTATATAGAATATATATTGCACATATTTTTATATATTTTTATTTGTGTGTGTGTGTATAGAAATATATGTATATACATATATATATTTAGATTTTTTTCTTCTTTTTGAGAAAAGTAGTCTTGTTTCTAAGCCTTCATCAAGGGAGGGTCTAATTTGCTTCCTGGTCATTTGTTGCTGAGTGTTCAGACTTACATTTGTGTGGGTCTCCTGCTCTTTTTTTTTTTTTTTTTCTTTTTTTTAAAAGTAAACAATAGTTTTTCTATTTAAACCTGAAATATATCATATATCATCACATCACACAATCCCTGGCGTGTTAAGGCAGAATTAGGTACTGAGTCATTTAGGTTTCAATTTCTTTACTTGAGCTATTTTATAGCAGTGCAAGTTGCCTAGCTCAGCTAAGCCTAGAAGCTCTTTAGACATATGGATAAACCACGAATGAAAAGTGAGTTAAACTTAGGCGTATGCATCTTTACAGATACGTTGGAAAACATTATTAGAACAGCAGTAAACTTAAAAAGGTGGCACCATGACTTGTATGTACGGCACTGTTAAAATTTGTCTTGATCCCGACCAATACTGGACAAAACAGCTTCTGAAAGGATGTTTTTCCACGTAATGTACCCAAGTGTTGCAGAGGTTGTCGCTGCATCGACTCTGTCTTTGGCCTCTGACACGACATGCTTCCCTAGCAGAGAGCATGGGTGAGTCAAGTTGGAGTTAACACAGTTTCAGGGCATTGCTAGAAACCTCAGATCCTTGGTACTTAAAGGTGCACGTTATATGAACCGGCGTTCAAAATTTGCTGACACTTCTGTGTGCACTGGACTGCATGAGAAGCTCTTAAACCTAAGTTATATAATCCCCCCCACCTTCTTCAAGTACTGGGTGGGTGACCCACCAGTGGCAATTTTGGGCCAGACCCATTAGCAGGTCAAGAGTGACCTTGGATGTTGTGTTAGGGAGCTGAGTCCTATGTGGTATTTTGGTTGCATGGTTGGTGTTTTTTTCACGTGGAAGTTTGTCTTGAATGTATCCCAACAACTCTGTGCTCCAACTTCAATACTGTATCAACCAGCAGAATTAGTCTCAGGTGAATAACTAAGTTAATGTTATGTGCTTTTAAGATTTAAAAATACAGGATCCCTGTAATTAATAATAGGATGCTGTAAGAAGAATTCATATTTCAGGCCGAATACTCTAAATCACAATAAAATTTTTGGCAGAATTTGGGCAGAAAGGTAGTCTTGCACTGAAAGGAGGAGACGTACTGCATCCGGTAAACATGTTCCTTGATGGAAGCTTACAATTTGAAAAAAAGACATGAAGAAATTATTTAAACAAACTGAAAATAACTTGGGGTGGGATGTGATCCAGTGAGAGATATTGTCTGTATCTCTCTTGAAGAAGAATAACAATTAAAAAATTATAGCTAAGTGTAGCTACACAAAATCCAAATTTGGTCTTTGGCATCCTGCATTTAGAATGCAGTAATGGTACGAATAATCACCCAAGGGTACAAATAATCACCCCTTAATGTTTCTAGAAGTAGCACATCTGAAATGAATGACAGAGAATATGCCACATTATGCTGTGGCCCAAACCCCTTTTAAAATACGACTTAGCAGCTTTTATTGTATAGCATCCAGTAGTGGCAGAGCAATCTGAATGTCTACATTGTTTTCTAATCAGGGCAGTATGTTTTCCTTAAGCTCGTTGTTTGTACGTGCTCAGAAGGAAACCGATAAAGCAAGATAGGGGTTCTCGTTCATGTGAGCCCCTTGCTCGCATCAGCTTGGAGCTCTTGGCACGGCTGCTTGCAGAGCTGAGATCCGAGCCTTGCACTCGCACAGGTCAGCGGGTAGCACTGAGGCCCAGATGCTGAAAGAGCTGCTCTGTACATTGCTATTTTCTCTCCTTTTTTGTTTAGTGAAGACTAATGAGAGCTATAATTTTGGTTCATAGGGAGCTTTCTCTATAAAACACCTATTTAAGACAGATTCATCATTAGGGACGCAGGGTGTGACGCGATTTAAGGCAGAAGAGACCTTCAATCCCTTCAAACCAATTGCAGAAAAACAGATTCCTTTCACTGATGTTTTCAACAATTGCCATATCCTTAATGCATGGACGGTTTAATATTTCAGCGAGTCAATATTTTAATATTTCTTTTAAATGTTAATCTAAGGCAGCACTACTGTTGCATGTTTTAGGACTTAGTTTTGGATTCAGGAAATATATTATCTCAGTAAACATAAACTTAAATCAGCTGTGTTATATACGAAGTAGACCCTTACAATAGGTTTTAAAATGTTGCCCTTTATAACAGGCTTTTAGATAAACTATTTCTACATGAATAGATGGCTAAGAAGATTTTGTGTTGGGGTTACCTGTTGCACTGATTCAAAATTTTACTTGTAATATCCTTTGCGTTTTGGTTCAAATTTCTGCATGAAAGCACCATTTCCCATTGTATGGACTCTGTGATAAGCAGGTTTGACCAAGCAACTTTGGTCGTGGAAAGCTGTAGTAGTAGTGGTGGTTTCAGCAGCACTGAGTCAAATGCTCTTAGTGAGTTCTGATTTTTGAATCTTCCTCTTCCACCGCAATGGCGGAACAACCACTAACCTCCGTAATAATAAGTAGCATGCTTTACCCCCTAACTTCCCTCTGCATGCAAGTTGGGCAAATGCTTCGCTTAGAAAACAATATATTAATTCTTACTCGTTTGAACTATTTGGAGGCTTGAGGTCAAAAATGACTCATTATTCAAAGCAGGAAATTGCACAAAAGGAAGATGTCTCAGAAATCCCTACAAATCTGCCAACTTTTGTAGGAATCTTCTTTTGGAGTCCACCAGCCATTCCTAGTCTGCTCTAGAGAACCTTGCCAAAACCTTAAAATCTGTCAAAATCAGTCGAAAGGCCATAAACCGTACTATGGGGGGGAAGTCCTTCCTGTCTGATTTTTGAACTGATAAACTTTTCTGAAAAGTGTTAAAATTTTAATATTCAAATACAGCCCATCTATGCTATATGATGATGCAAACATTCTTATTTAGGGCAGATTGTCCTGCTCTGGAGGCTCCAATAGCTAAATTTAAGTATTCCAGCTGGGAGAAAAAGGGAAGGAAAAGTACTTGTGCAACATCTACATGTTTTTATATGACAAAAATACAAAAAAATCTTTCCTATCCTTAAAATTGTATTGAAAGAGAATTATTTCCTAACAAAGGAGAGAATTGCCAGGAAACAGTCTTACATAACCTATACGTGATATAACTTTGGAAAATATAACCAGCAGAAGTTCTGATTGCCTGCCCCAAAGGCAATGAACCAACTGATCCCCCTCGATAACCTAAAACACACATTAAACCTATTTGTTTCTGCAGCCCAGAAACAGCAACAAGAACCATTTGTATGACTGAATTAATATATGCGATTACATTATGGTTTCGGAGCCCCAAAAGATGGCACACAGGAGCTTTGTATGACCTTTCTTTCAGTGTTCAAGTAGTTCTGAAGTGCCATTAAGAGGTGATCAGTGGTAATTGTCTTAAGGATACCACCCACCCTTCTAATAAGGATGCTCAGTGAGACCTGACCTTAAGGTCTGATTTGATTTTTCAAAAGATGTCGCCAGATAAGCAAAGCATGCCAGTTAGCTGCAAAACGTCCCCACTCCCTGCACCCCCCAAAAATACCGCCCAAAAAGTGCCCCACCAAGAGCATTTGATTCTGTAGTGATTCAGAACTCATAATACCAATTTTAATTTTAGAAAACAGTATGTCTCACTTCAACATCAGCTTCCATGGTTACAGATGCTCAAAATTGGTATCAGAGATAGTCCAAACATATAGTTAATGTTACGACAATCACCATATGATTAACATTTTCTTGATATTATTAGGATAATTCTTAGAATTTTTTCCCTGTTTCTGTCATTTGTATTAAATTATGTTCTCACTTTCCTGTCTTTAGTAGCTAACTTTGTGCTCTGAAAACAATTCATTATGTCAGCAGCCTTAAACTGATGGATCTGTGTGCGGGATAGACTCTGTAGCATTCATATCAATTATATTATATTAGGGATTGCCATTAATTTTGTCTCCCAACTTCATGAAACACTAGAAGGCAGATTCATCTTCCACCTGCTGCAATTTTATTGATTTCAGTGGTACTATTCCAAGGGATACGGCAATAAGTGACAGCATATTCTGGCCCCAGAGCTTTGCCAGCCTGAACTTTGTTCCAGAAGAGTTGCCAGATGTGAGTGTTTCTGAGTTGTTTGTCTGTGTATTTATAGACCTTTTCCTGGTGCGATCACAGCGTTCTGTCTGTGACTTCCATACCTGTGATCATCGGGCAAATTGTGCGATCCTGTTTGACATTAGTTTCCACTAATTCTGCATTAAGTTACAGAATGGCAATCTAATTTTGCCAGAAAATTTTCATTTACTGCACAAGCCAATTATATTCTGGGGTTTTCTCTTATTAGACTAGCTCAGATGTGACATGCTTTCCTCCTTCGTATAATCCTGTTATGAACACTCTTTACATTTAACTGACTTTCTCATACAAGTTATTAGGATCCCAAGAAGAAACTTATTAAGACAGAGACGAGCTGTACTGGCATTTCACTGTACAGTTACCTATTTTCGTCTATCATTTACACAATTTTTAATATAAATTGCTGAATTTTCTGTTAGCTTTGGCTAGATTATTTGTTTTGCATAATTATGAATTAGATGCCCCAATAATAATACAAATATTTTTTTCTGGTTTTTGTTGTATTTGTTGAGTTGGTGGTGAAGCGTGATTATGTTCAGGTTGTAGCAGTATAACAGCAAATGTCTACAGTTCCTTGTACTAATCTGTAGCTCCATGTACTAGTACTGTAAACAGGGTTTAAGGTTGACCTGCAGTATCAGTTTAGTCAAGAAATACAATGGTAAGTATTGGTATGTTGAAAAAAGTGCTCTCCAAATGTGCAGGCTGGCTGATCAGTGATTAGAATATGAAGGAATAGTGATAATTTTTTATAGGCTCATAGCTTTAGGTGCTTTATAAATACAGAAACTATGTTTCTTCTCCTGCACGAATGACCATAGCCTGCTGCCCTCTTATTTTGATTTTGTGGCCATTAGGTGTAGGTAGGATCTGTCCACCATTCCTGTACACTCTTGCTCTGTAAAAATGTTTATGGGTGGGACACAGAGTAACTCAGGTTTGTGGAATACCAGAATGTCAAACATGCCTTTTCTGTTGTTTTTTGACCTGTTTTTTTCCCCCTGCTGCTGTGCAGTGAAATAGCAGTGACCTTCATATTGCTGAGAAATTTTGCTGTATTAAAGTGCATGGGGAAAATGCAATGTTGTAAAATACATGTATACAGAATTGCTACTAAAATTGTGCTTGTTGTTTTGCCACCTCTATAAACCTGTGTTCATTTAAAATACAGGTAATCCTTTGAATATTGAGAACTATTACAGACATATTGAGGAACTGTGTGAGGATGTCAGCATTCAGTCAGTAGTGGGAAGGTGTGGCCAGGTTCCCATTTTCGATTTGTGCACACCACTGTAAATTGAGCTCTTAGAAAAACTGGTCAAGTAGATTTCAGAGAACACTGGCATGGAAAAAGATGGTGCCAGTATCAAGCATTTCATTTCAAAATGTACCCTTCAAAGTTCAAAAGAAAAAAAAAAAATCTTGCAACCATCTAATAAAAGTAAAGATGAAAAATTGCATGGAGGTAGACTCAAAACACCAGGAAAGAGGCAGAGACATGAACAGACAAAAAAAGAAATACAAATTCTGTACAACATCAGCAATGAGATTACAGTGTCAGGACAATGGAATCATATACTGAAAACAGTGTTGAAACTACATTCTAGAAACTTTCTTACTCCACTGTAATGGCACTTAACAGGAAAGTTTTTATCTTATTCTTCCAAGTATCCTAAAAGGGAAATGAGTATAGATGTCAAAAATGAAGATTCTATATAAATATTTGCTTTTAAAAAGATTACAGTGGCTCATATGTTTAAAAAAAATCTCATTGGTCCTTACTGTTGAACAATTGAATATTTAGTATATGATAAATGCTAATACAATTCTTCACTTCTGCTGGCACACCTATATACTAACAGAAGAATTTGTATAAATAGTTGAGGTGGAGAGCTTGTGAATTCTGTACACAAATAACCTTTCTTAAAATATCTCTTTGCCACCATCGGTGATGCCTACTTAAGGTAAACTGACCTCCAGGCTTCTAGCACTGTAACTAAAATGGAATCTTTTTATTTGCTTTTAAGGAAAAACACAAATTTTAATCTTCAAATCATTGTTTTTATATGAGGAGCATTTGCTGCATAAAATACATTCACAGATGGTCCCTAAACATAAGCAGCACCTACTGTATACAAGATAAGTCATTACTGAGTTTCTCAGGGATTTCATATTTAACCTGTTAGTAGAAAAGATGCCAGAAAAAAATCTCTTGGAGCGTTCAGGTGCTTCAGCCCAAGTGATCCTTTGTGCAGCTGCGACTCCAGTGCTGCTATTTGACTCCTGAGCTCCCTAGGTTTTGGAAAGAAACAGATGCTGCTGCTGTAGTTTGCTTAATAAAAGCTTTGTGGCAAATTTACGGTTATGCGTGATTTTAGAATTTCCTTTATAAGGAAGTTCACTTTATCTTGTTCAGGCCAGCAAGATACCTGACAGAGGTCTGAGCCCCTGTGCAGCTTGCTGCTCCCAAGATTGATGGCCAGAAAGGCATGATTCTACTAATCTTCTTCTCATCAGTTCTTGTAATTTTCTGCCAATCAGACACCCTTAAATAATTACGCTAATTTCTTGTAGGTGCTTATGAAGTGAAGTGCTTTGCAGAATCTGACCGCATCAGGCATTGAGCAAGTTGCTGTTTTGTAAGTAATTGTAAATGACTGTGTTTTGTCCGCTCTCATTTAGAGGATCTCTGGGTATTCTGGAGGTACTTTTCACACATGCGTGTGGAGTGCAGAGCGTCGTGAATGCTGAAACTTTACAAAAGTTGAGAAAGCAATTATAAAGTATGGTGGAAGCTGTTAAACACAGACTTCACCTTTGGCTCGGGAAAATCTTGAGCAGCATACTCCTGGAGACTGGGGAATATATTGGGGAAATATCCCTACACATTTGCCTAGTTTTAGCACTTTTCCCTAAGATAGCTCTTGCTAGCAGTTGACTATTTATGAGACTTGTGTGGATGTGCAAGCACCACATCTGGAAGGACTCAAAAAGGACAGCAAATGCAGACACATTATTCTTTGCTTAAACTATAGCCATTACCATAGCCTGTCCCCTTTTCCCCATGGCATTAGTCTCCTATTCAGTCTGCATCACAGGAGGTAATGGATGCAGTGGTGGAGAACAGAGCTTTTACACAAAAGATACTGACTCATTGTCTTATCTCTGGGCTCTCGTTTCAGGCTTCTTTTGGATTCTATGGAGTTTATTAGCTATTAATTTCTATTGTACATAATTTTATTTCTTATTATAGCTGCTTAAAGGTATAAAGGTGGGAGTATTTTTCATTCAGTACGTTAAGTTCTACATAACCACTTCAAAGGAGAAAATGAACAAGTTGTATTATTAAGGAAGAAGTCAAATTTTAGATAGACATAAATCTACAGGAAAAAAATAACCAGCAAATGTAAAGGGGCTTTGTTCTTTATGTGAGTATATGAGGAATCAAATGCATAATCCTTTATGAGAGTTCTCTGAGAATGGGATCAGCTCCTAAAGTTTTATGTTGCACCTGTGGGTGAGATCCTGCACTAGATCACTAGGGATGAATTAACTACTTTGTGTAGTAAGTACTGACCCTGGCCTACAGCCAAAACTGGAGATAATCCTTACTCACATCTTTTTAAAAGTAGAAAAAAACTTGCTCACTTTTAAAATGTATTTTTCATAGTTCTGTACTTTCTGATTTCAAATAAGAGTGGAGGCAGAAATGCTGAAAAAACAGTAGGAAATACCAATTTTATACCTTGGAAAGATCTTGTGGATTGCATTAGAGTTACAGTTCTTTCCAGATACTCAGCTCAGATTTGCAGGCACCCAAATGTTTCCAACTCAGTGGATAAATATCCACATTTGTGGCAAGAAATTGGTGTTTTCCCAGTTGGAATTAACTGCTGGGACTTGTCCATCAGCTTAGGACTTGCTAATGAAAAACCAATGTTACGATACAGCCCCCCAAATTTCTGCTGCAGCTTAGTAAAATATTCTATTTTAACAAGGATTTGTATACGAAATGTTAATATTTGGGTTTTATTTTGCAACCCTCAGTAATGGATTCAGTTCTTCCTCACTTGGGCCCTGCTCCAGGAAATCACTCAAGCACATACTTAACTGACTACATACAACCAACTTAATCTCCCGTTTAAATGTGAAGAATGTGTGTTGCTGGGTCAGAGCCTTGAAGAGTCCATGAGGTAACTGAGTGAGGAAGGACTATGGAGGTGTAAAAGGATATAACACAGGGTCTTCAATTTTGGATTTGAAAACTGAGGAAGCTGTAATTTGTATACTAATTAAAATAAATTAATGCATATGAATACCATATAATACTTAAAAAAAATACAGATAGTCAGTTTGCTGTGGTTCAGTTAGAGAGTGTGAGACTGACTTCTGCCTTTCTGGTAGATAAGACATATACAGGTGAATACGAAGCATATGATCTTGATGAATGCTGGTGAAACAACACAGTCTAGCAAGGTTTATACTGAAGCTAGTGGAAGCTTTAATCAGAAAGACTGTGCATGCTCTGAGGTGTCATACTGTTATTCTTTTCCTTTATGGTTGGTGATGATCTGAGTATGGGGCTCTTAGAACAATCATATTTTTCTGAAAAAAAAGTAAAATAACATTAAAAATAATGGGAGGCACCAAATCTCAAAAAGCTGTAGGCACTTGCCAACACAAGGATGAAGTATTTGCTGGGATTGTTGTGGTATAGAAAATACAAGTTAATATTGAATTCAGCTCAATCTATGTAATGTCTAGAATGTCCTGAATTGTGTTAAGTGAAATAAAATCTCTCTTTGCTGACATTTTTTCTTACTACCTTCCACACTGGTTTGCTGTATTGTGCATTCAGGCCCAGAGAAGATAACCTTCTTTGTGCAGACTAAGTGCTCTCTGCTGTTTCAGTTTGCATGATATAAATTAATGTAAGTGTTTAGAACGTTTCTAACGAAGAATATGATTTTCTTTCCAGTCTATCTTTTGCAATACGGAATTAGAAAATTCCTTTTTTCTTCACATTTATTGCATGCATTCTTCTGTACAGCAGTCCTTCTGTTCTACATTTCCAGAGGTATTGGGGGTTTGTTTACTTGTGGCTTCATTAAAGGCTCCCATTTAACATCCGATAGCTACCAATTTTCATCGTTAATCTTTGAATATCAAGTGTAGTGTTACAATACTCTTTGAAAGCCCCGCATCTAGTACAGAACCCTGAGAGACGCGAGAGTGGCTCTAGTGAAGGTATAAAAAGAGCACTACCATAGCTATCTGAGCAGAACGAGCCGTATGGGGAGATTGAGGGCATTGCCATGACAATTCCAATTGCGGGGACTTTCTTCTTGTTATGTTCTGACATGGACTTTCTTCTTCCAACATCACATGCAAATACTCATTAGAAGGAGCCGTGCTTGTTGTGGAGAATAGATGGCCAGACACCTCTTCTTCTGTTTGTTGGAGTTAGAAAATACGCGGTCAATGGAGTCTAATTTGAATGAAATTTTATGGGCACGCAGAGGTTGGTGTGAAGTAAGGAATGCTCTATTTTGACCTCTGTAGCCTCTCTACAGAGAGCTTAATAGATAAATGTTTTAAATTACAGTATGTTCCAATTATTGTACATTTATGGGACGGTGTGAGCTCCCTCTACGGGCTAATTTAACGTCTGCAAATTCCAATAATTCTTTTTTGTAACAAAGACTCTGTGTAGCCTAGTGGATAAGGTGCCTGCCTAAGGTTTCTAAGGTTGTGCTCTTTTGAGCGTGTGCAAGATGGCTGCCACAAAAGTGTTTGAAGCTGCCGCGTTTGAAGCTGCCGCGTGTGTTTGAAGCTGCCGCATTTGAAGCTGCCAGGTTTGAAGCTGCCGCGTGTGTTTGAAGCCGGCGTGTTTGATGTTGCTGAGTACGTTTGTAAATTTGAGGCAGACTTTAATATTGTTAGACGGTAGGGGAGTCCTTTTCAACCTTTTTTCATTTTTCACTTGAACTTTTAAAAAGTTTTATTTTAACTTTTTTTTAAACTATTTTAACTACTTATGTCAGCTGAGGAATGCTGTGATTCACAGCCATTATTGTAAGGAGGCTGTTATGTATTTTTAGTGCTGCTGGGACCATAGGAATTTTCGAGTGACTTTGACTGCAGACAACAATGTGGAGAATAATCCTGACTGTGAAAAGTGCTGTTGGGGCTGCAGAAAAGTACAGAATAATTTTGACCAAGGGCAATCATGGCTGCATTTAGAAGAAATCTGAGTATGCCCAGGTGTTGAATTTGTAAGTTGCTGGGATTGGGAGGAAAAAAATTGCTGGCAAGAGAAGTTGGAGTTTTAGAGAGATTTGACATAGTGTGCAGTTAGCCAGGAGCTCAGAGTTTAAAAAAAAAAATTGATGGAACTGTAGAAGACACTTCAGTAATGCTGGAAGTGAAGAACTTAAGCTATTTGGACAGTAGGGGAGAAGTGCCAATGATGCCATTTGTTGAAAGCTATGAACTACCGAAAAGGTTGGGAAGTAAATGCCATAGGTATTAGTTGGGAGATGTAAGGAATAGTGTGTTTCTTCTGGAGGAGAAATGTTCTGTAATGTTATTTTATTTAGGAATGCAATTTTTGAAGTGCAGAACTGACCAAGAATTGATGTGGAAGGTCATTAGTTGTTGGGTTAGAGAAGGAGTATGTTTTGAAAATAAGCCGAACATTGTTTTTTGCTTGAACAAGCAATATTCTCACTCTACGTGTGAAAGGAAATATTGGTTGGAAGTTAGATGTTTGTACAATTTAACTAACAGGATGTTCTCCAAAGGTAACTTCCTAGCTATAGGTGGACCACAGGTGGCTGTTTTTTATCACTGTTCTTTGTTCAACTGGGCTTGGAGAGCATTGGGCTCTGCAGAAGTGTTTTGTAGTTCTGAGTCTCTGGAGGACTCATCTGTGTCATCCTCATCCAGCCTTGGAGCGTCCTTTTCTAGTGATGTTTGTTCCCTCTCTTAGAGGTCTTCTGGAAATCCTGCTGGCTCTGGTAACCTTTTAATCATTAGACAGTAGACCAGGTAGCTGCTATATTAACATGTATGTTTCTTTAACACCATTTATCAGATGGAATTATTGCCCCAAGATTGGAATATTTGATTCTATACCTCAGTTAATCTGTAGCAGGATGTTTAATGTCTTGGAGATCACAGATTATTTTGTTTATAGTGTTGAATCTCCCTCAGATTGAATTATCACCTTTTAATTTTTCTAGACCCGACTCCTCTGTTCCGGTCATTCTTCATTCAGATGTTATTTTATTGTGTGAGCTGCTAATACTAAACATAATTTTTTATTGAATTACTGAACTGATAAAATGAAAAAATAATTGTGTGGTACATTACTAAGAGCTGAGTAACTGTTCACGACTTGGTTTCCCTGTGAAGGTTTTCATTTTTAATTTCTGTACAATAGCAGGTACTGAATGGATCTGATTGTTATTGGACAAACTCCTAGTATTGCACGTTCTTTTCGCAGGCATTTTTTCTTTCCTAATTTAGAATATTTGTTATGTTTGTTTGACTTATACTGGTTTTCGTACTTCCTTCAGTTTATCAACCACCCTGTGAAATTAGCTCACTGTTTTCTTTGCTGATTGCAGAGACGTTTGGTTACCTTGAAGCATTTTTGTAGATAAACCAAGGCAGTTACACTCATCTCTGCGCTCTCACTAGTGAATGTCTACAGGAGCTCCGCTGCATCGCCAGTCCTATAGCTCAAGTGCAGGGCCCCAGCTGTTGACTTTTACATGGGTTTAGAGGAATTTTTTTGTCCTGACTCAAGGCATAAACTTCCCCTGATAATTTGGCTAGTGCAAGTGGTGCGTTGTGATCTGAATTACCATATCAGATATAACGGTTGTTTGATCTTAAGTAACCTCCTCTCTCTACTCCATTTTACTGTTAATGAAGTTTTTATCAAGTATCATCAACCTTATCTCCATATGATTTGATGAATTTTGATAACTTTATATTACAGTTTAGTGTGGTTGTTGCTCTATTTGTACATGTCTTCCAGGCTTGGTAAATGAGATGGTTGTTTCCTAGTTGTACAATCGTGCTAATATCAAGATTATTTATATTTATTCTACTAGTTTAAATAGCTTTCTTGTCATGTTTTGTTTTTCGCATGCTTTTCCTATCCCATTCTTTCCAATGTGTAGCATTCCTTTTGTTTTACTATGGTTCTTCTCAATTTTAAGTGGAATGCCCTATTACCTTGTATATCAGTAGATCAAATCCGGTCTGTGTAATACTTCCAAAAGTTTGTCTTCAGTTTATTTTCTTTCCCTTAGCACAGCAAAATGATTATGGTTGTAGCGCTGAAATATCTGAGCAGTTGCCCTATCTAAGAGCTTGCTACTGGTGTTAATTAATCATAAAATTATCCAATGTAAGACCATTAAATAAACTTTAGAGAAAGTGTCTTGACTTTTCTAAAACAAAGCTGTGGCTGTGCAACTTTTAGGCTAATCTTCATCAATTTAATAAAATTAGCAACATGAGCCCTGGTAATACATATCTCCCTTGTTTCTTAAAGTTGGGGTTTTTAAAATCCTTTTCCCTTTTTAAAAATAATAAAGTTTTGAGGAATCTAAAATTGTTTGAAATAAGAATTCTTCGTTTTTATTTTATTTTCATTTTTGATGCTCAAACACTTATGTTTCTGTTAGATAAAGGTGGTGATACTATGCTGGTTTATAAAACAGCAGTGATAATCAGTCCTACAGAACTCGTTTGGTATTGAAATTGTACAGTATTTAGTTATTTTGTTGAAAATATTTTTTGAAATGGGTATATAGAAAACTAACAGTTCACTGCATACAATGCTGTGCATTTTTCTTTCAAACCATTAGAAAAGTCCATTCATTTTACTTTTCAATTTTCCTCATGAATTTTAGCAATTTGTGATATTACTAGTATTCCTTTGAATCTTTCACATATTGTTTATAGCAGCGGGTTATAGATAATTATATGTAATTATATTCTGCTTTCAGTCACATATGAAAGATTACCAACAAGTGAGGAAATGTGAAGGATTTAGCTTATTGTTTCTTCTACTCCATTGTAGAGTTACAATAGCACAAACGGGATTATAAGGAACAGTGGTGTGGGGCTTATTTCTCAGATATTCTGCCTTACTTTTAACCGATTTCCTAATTTGGGCCTCTGGACCTAATAGTTTTCTCATAAAAATTGTCATTGGACAACAGTTGTATGGTTGTAGTTGAAAATGCTTCATATTCTCTGTTTTTCAGATTCTTGGCTTCCTTTTGTTTTGGAACTTCCATGATTGAACATCATGTTCCAAATGCGATTAGATGGGCTTCCAGCTAGTTAAATACACTCCAGCTCCATTTCAAACTGTGATGCCTAAAATTTAGCTGAAAAATCCATGCTTAGATGTAATGGCATGATTTTAAAAATGCTGAATTTGGTGGTGGTGGATGGTGATGCAACTTAGGCACCTTGATTTGAAAGGATTAGCTTTTGTCTTTTTCTAAACAAGTGCCAACTATGTGTTTGGCATTGCACGTTGCTTTCTTCCAAAGAGCTCATAACCAAAGCAAAGCAGTCAAAATGTAGCTAGGATATATTGTGACATCGGGGAAATGGAATTAATGGAACATTTAGTTTTCTTGTATTTGTTTAGCTGCGGATATTCATACCAGGCTTTTGTCCATATGTACCTCATTTCTTAATTTTTGACTATAAAATTCCGCTCTCTGAAAGGGTTTTATATTCAGTCTGGCATATGGAAAGGTTTTTATCTGCAAAACTAGTATATATAGTTGCAGAACAAGATTCCTCTTGATGCATGGTTTATCTACTGGTATGCCTGACCTGCCGAGTGCTTGACCTGCTTAGCCTTAGTGACACACCTGAAGAGTTGCAAAGTAATGTTTTTTGGATCATTACTAACTTAAAGGCAAGCAATTACTATGGTAACTGGTTTTGTTCACAATTAGTAAACTTTGAGTTTAGACTGGTGATGCTGTGATGAAATGTTAGCAATCTCATGGCTGGTCCATCCATTTTCACTGACCTGATTTTATCCAAATCAGAGAATTATTTATTTCCTTACTGTGCCAGAGAACATGGAAGTGCCATTTCTGTTGACATGGTAAGTGACATTTATGAACAGAGTTGATCTAATAATAGATCCGCTTTGATCTCTTCATATTCTCTGTTTGGCTACTTCTGCTTCAGGAAGATGTTTTTTTCTTGTTTTCCTGTATGTGCATGTTAACAAGTTATTTATATTGAAACAATTTTTTTTCTACTGCTTACTCATTATTTTTATTCTTGTGCCCTGCTGAGTAAATCCATCCAAGAGAGCAAACAATGCCATGTGATTTTTACGACTGGCCAAATACTACTGGAACCTGGCTAGCAGAGTTGGACTCCCATCTCACTAACAGTGGAAACCAAGTTTGCTTTATGAAAAGTGCAGGAAAAGCAAAGAAGTATTAATCCATTGTGTAATTTATTCACAATAAATAATTCTACCTGCTGTTTCGCTACATAGTATGGGCCGAATTGAAATGAGTATTTCCGATGACAGATTTGAGAGGAGCAGAGGAGTCTTCTGTCAGTTGAATTCTTAACTCAGGGTCTGTGGAATTCCCCTTGCTCTCTAAAGTGTTGGCTAAAATGCAGTACTTTCAGCATCACGTGCTGGTGTGTTTGTACTCCACCACCTGAAAATCCAGCAAAGAGAATGCAGCCAAGAGGAATGTGCTGGAGATACATTTTTGCAGCTTTGCATTTCCACACTTCTGCTCATCTTGAAGTCCTACTGAGTCTGCAAAACTAAAGAAATTGGCATGCGGGGAATTGCAGAGCACACTACTGTTCAAGATGGTCCATAAAGGAGTGGCCCGGGCTTTGTTTTGCATGGATTGCAGTGTTTTCCTTGTAGCATAGCAATTCAATGCAGACATCTAGCAAGTGGTGTTTCCCTTTGAATTTCCAGAGCTGAGATACCTGCATTTTGCTTGTGAGCTTTTTTGTGCTTATCCGATGATTATCTCAGAGACTGTGTAGTATCTTTAACATCTATGGCAGCTGTGTTTTGCTGTTGCGAGAAGATGGGTTCTGTGATTGTAAAGCCTTAGTGCCTTCCACCATGAAATGCTCTGATTCGCATATGAATGCAATGGAATGAGGCTATACATAAACCCCCTTCCACTGTTGCAGGACTTGTTTTCAGTAGCTTTAATCCCTTAACTGTGTAGTGGAAAGCAAGAATAGATATTGTTGTTTATGGTCTGTGAACAGACACTGGAGTGAGATTGGTACTGGCAACGCTTCTCCCCCATGAATAATAAAGTTCTGCACATGAAGAGAAATCAGAGCATTAATATAGAACCTTTTCTTTAAGTTGCAGGACTACATTATGCATCCATATCTTGGGCCTAATAAAATGAATGAATCCTTTTAGTTTTCCTACTGTTATGGCTTTAAAACAGGTGAAGTCTTTTTATTTTTTTTGCTGCAATTTAATCTAATTTTAATATTCCCCAGATAATAGTCAAATAACCGATTCTGTCCAATTCTGCCTAAGCTAAAAGCATCAGCATGTTTGGAACATAAACCTTATTTTACCTTTTGTTGAGCTGCCCAATTTAGTAAGAGCAATTCACTGCTACATCTTAAATGTAGTATGACTTAGAACACTGGAATCTGCCTAGAATGTGAAAAAAGGGAATAATTTATATTTAATTGGTCTAAACCTACCTTTCCTAGGTCAATAAGAACAGGAAAATCAGCAGCATTAATCAAGATAAAATTATCAGCTGATTAATCAGTGTTCTAATTACTGCATAGTTCTTTCCCTTTTCAGTTTTAATTACTAAACTTCATTGTCTTTTCCATATGGCCATCATGCATTCACAGTACACTTTTTCTCCTGGTGAGATCATTAATATAAAAAATGTACATTCAAGACATTACTGAAGATATAAGAAATTGCTACTGCCTACTAAGAAATTACCAAGGAAGCTGCAAATCAGCCATAGGTTATACAGGAAAAGTCTAATAAATCTACTCACACTTAAGAAAATAGATATAGTAGAAATATAATTATGATTATCAAATCAACCTTTGTCCTAAAGTGAGTTTTACCAGTCTTATTTCATCAAATCTATCTCTTGCTTAGGTTAGAAACCAATCACAATCTGATTTAAATTGGGAAAATACATGTAGACCACATGAATATTCTCTTAGCATATTTTCTTCAGCAGACTGTGCCTTTTTACGGCTCAGATCCTCCAAGGTATTTAGGCACTTCACTACCAATGGAGTAATTGATTTTAGGAGACACCTGAATATCTTCCAAAGATATAAGCCCAAATGAATAAAGCTGCAATGTATTATATTAGCAGGAATATTTTGACTCATTTTTGTCTCTGCAAAAGTCAGAGAGAGAATGAAGAATTGGACATTGGCCTTTAATGTTGTTTTTGAGTTCCCATAAGAAAGAAGGTTAGAAATGTCTCGTGGTAGAGCTGAGTTTCTAATGAAATCTTAGCACCTCATAACCATGTCAGTCTGTAATATCTCTCATAGATGCCTTTCTGTAAAAGCAGGGAGCTTAAAAGAGGATGTCTTCATCATCACTGGCTAGGATTTATGGAAGAATAAAGTGTATCCCAGATACACTAGTGTCAAAGTCAGCACCTAGCTGGTGTGCTGTGGGAAACCGGTTCTGCTTCCCAGTACGAGGTGGCATTTCTGCAGTGAGACCATCCTACTCTCTGCATTTGTGAACTAGACAAGATGGTCCTGCATCCTTTTCATTTTTTTGGTTAATGTTTTAAAGCATTGATTTCTCTATGGTCACAAAGGGACCAACCATTCTTCCGCTTGGTTTGTGTATCCATATCAAATGTCGAGGCTCGGTTGTGTTGGAATAAATCTGGCGCAGTTCCAGTTGCTGCAGCAAAGTTATTCACCATCTACGCTGGTGTAAGGGAGAACGGTGTGTGTTCCTGAGTGTACTGCGGTGCCTTCAGCACAGCATTTAGATAGCTGAACTTTCGAGAGAGGTTCATACATAGGTGTCTATATATAGGAAAAAATGTTGTTTTTTCTAAAGATACTAGATTTTGTAGATTATATTTTTATGGATACCTAGAAAGGGAAAACCATTGCTACTTGCCACCCATTTTAGCTAAATGATGGGTTCCCCTTGTGCGCTCCTAATGCGTGAATGCTGGTGTAACAGGTAGGAAAGGGTTTTCTATTGCTGCTTAATTTTGTGCTAAATACTTCCCTGGACTGTTCCCACACTCTACACAGCTTCACGGTATGGCTTTACTTCAGTTTTTCATTCAGGCATTGTCTGTAATGACATGTACTTTAGCAAGAGGTGAAAGCAAGAGGCTGGTAGATGAGCCTTTTAGAGGGGAAGCACCTGTAAAATATCAGATTTTAAGGTGGAGGAGCCCATGAATCTTGCTCTCTGTCAAGACAAGAACACTATTATTTTTGAGTTACGTGTGTCTGGCCCATGTTGTTCTCTCTAAACACAAACGCTGATGAATGTGAATAGGTGCTCCTGTGCTATCTGGTGCACATTTCTATTTTTGCCCTGTTTTGTGTTTGTCTCTAGATATGTGATGTAGGATTGCTTCTTGTATCCCCTCAAATTCTCCCGGTTTTTGCAGCATCTCCCCATTACCTGCACCTAGGCGTTATTTCCCTGAGGTGGCAAGTGGTCCCGGTGGCGCTCGGGACATACCCTGGGCTCGGTCGGTCGTGCACGTGGGGAGGGAAGGCTGGGCAGAGGCGTTGCCCGGCGCTCCCCCGGCCGCGTCTCAGAGGAGAGCTGCTTGCCAAGAAAACTGGTACGTGAACGGATGTGGTAACCGGTGCCTGATTTCATCCGTTTCCTGAATGTTTTGTTGTTTTCCTGATCAAAATGTGTGAAGTGGGCGTACATACAGTGTATGAGTTTCTCAGTTATGTTTTAGCCCATGGATAACTCGGGTTATCCAAGGCCCTAGCAGCATCCAACACCTTGGTGGTGAATTCCTATCATATGGCTTCTAACAATGTTTCCTAATTTTTTAAAATATTTCTATCTGCCTGCCTGTTTCATTTAAAAATCAGTTCTTCCTCAGAAGTAGACATACCAGTTATTTAGTTAACTGATTAGTAATTGAAGGCCTAGTTTGGAAATTGTACAAGTTTCCTATGAATATTCATAAAAAATAATTAACTTGGCTTCTGATTTAGAGCCCAACAACAGTTCGCTTCAATTTGATTTTTTTTTTTTTTTGATAGATGAGTTAATTATATGCCGAGGTCTAGTTGCAGGGGTTTCTTTCCTAAGTGGTGATTGACTAACTGCTGCCGGTGACAATAAACCCGGTTTGGGGGGCCTTTTTTTTTTTCCCCCTTCGCTTTGGGCTTTTTTGCAGCTTTCACAATGCTGCTCTGCAGCTGGAGGGTGGCACACTGCCATCGCCCGTCACAACTGTGGGCGCCCCGGTGCACCATCGCGTCCCTGGTCCACGGGGGGATCTGCACGGGGGGATCTGCTCGAGCTTGTTTGCTCTCCCTGAGCGCCCTTGGAGATCAGGGCTGGCGGATCCCTACGGGAGTTGAATTTGCGCCAAAGTGAATTCCCTGCTGCCCCAAAGCAGCTCATCCACTGACATTTAAAAGCTTAGCACTGCAGATGAGGATGGAGGAGACTCCTCTTCATCAAAGCCTGAAGGAGGGAACTGGCCCTGCTTTTTCCTCCAGACTGGGGAAAAAAGAGCAAGGAAGAAAAGCTTCCCTCGACTTGAAGCCGCACGAATGTCCGAGCTGGGGAGGCGACCGACCACCCGCTCCCTGCAGCCCCGAGGAGAAGGGCAGCGAGCGCCGGCTCCGCCCGGGGACGCCGGGGCCCAGCGAGGCCGGTGCCCGCGGGCGGCCGCGCAGGGCGGAGGGAAGGCAGCGCCGCTGCGGTGCAGCGCCCTCGGGCAGGGCTGCTGCAGCAGAGCAACACTGCCATCTACTGCCGCCTGCCCTCCCCCGTTCTGCTTTTTATTCCTCTCTTTCTTTCTTTCTTTCCTTTTTTTTTTTTTTTTTTTTTTTTCTAAAAGGTTTTTATCCCGTCAAGGAAAAAACTGGCTCTTGGAAAACAACCAACTCAGTTGGAACTCGGAGATAATAATCAGTTTCTCTGGGCTTGTGAAATTGGCTCATTAAGCGTGCTTTTTAACAGAAAATATTGGAAGCGATTAAGTCTGCTTTACTGAGTGGGCATGAAATGGCTAACCTTCGGCCACCCACAGCTCCTAGGTGCCTGGCGTCGTTTTATGCATGCGGCGTAATGTCTTTACTTGAAGTGCTGTTTATTCATCACCTGCTTATTTATCTCTTTGCATTTGGCAGGCACATCGATCAATGTTAAACTGTCACACAAGGTTATTTTTCTTTTACATAACAGTAGAGGCCTAAGGTAGTGGCATATTAAAAGTAATAACTTTCTAACTTGTAGCTCAAGATGACAGCACCATTTGTACCTGAATATATTACAGCCAGAAATTCCTTAATTTTTTTTTAAAGACGTTAAAAAACAGATGATGTCTGCTAAATATGGATGCTCTTCCAAGGTCAAAGGCTGGAAGACAACATTTCTGTTGCTATAATTGTGTCTGTGTTGTGAATGGGTCTAGTGAATGGCTCTGCACCACAAAACAAATCCTCCTTTGACCCGTTTGAGTTATCTTTAGGGCTTACAATTCTGATAAATCTATGCAGAAACTATTTTACATATGCTGTTGAACACCTAACGTGATTTATCTCGTGACAATCTGATGGTTTTGCTTGGAACTGAACTGATTCATCCTAGCGCTTGGATATAAACGTAGCTCCTTGCGTCCACCTCCTCCTTGCAACGAGCGCTGCTGCGGTTGCGGTGGAGGCTGTGCAGTCATCACCCTCTGCTGCGCCAACCTCGCGTAGACCACGTACATGGAGAGCTCGGAGCTCAAGCTGAAAAAACCAGGGAGTGGTGTAGCTGTCAACAGCTGTACGCATGTACGAGACATGCAGCAATCTGAAAAACAGCAAAAAAAGTCGATGTTGAAGTAACTCTTTTCATTTTAGCTTCCCTCACCCCCACACACCCCTTTTCTTTTTTTGGTTCTAGTATTCTGTTGCTTTCAAACACTGCCCAGCTTTGATAGACTTCCTGTCTTGGCGTAGGGCCAGGCAAGCTTTCTCTGTACAAACAGGTTTTCTTTTTATTTTCAGTCCAGCCTAAAAATGCCTACAGATAGAAGAATGTCAGATCTTTTTAGTGTTGAATTTCAAAGCGGTCCTTAGAATTCTTTCCTTCCCTTGATCTTGTCTTTGGATTGCAGCTTGGACTCGCTCACTGTTTCTAAATATAAGCCGTGGACAGTGGCTTTCTAATAAAACGCTTTGATAGTCTTGTGTACATGCGAATTAAGCATATAGCCCTGGTGGACGTGGTGTCAGCAGCGCTGTTCATGCTGACACGAAGCACTACTTCTCTCCCACCACTGTATGGAGTCCTCCATAGTGCCCTTGCAAGAACGTGTGAATGAAAAGCGTGGAAACGCTTAGGAAAGCAAGGCCATGAAATGCACTTGCATTTCATGCGGGCGGCATCTTGCATTCTGGCATTAAGAAAATTTAGCATTCAGGCTGGTCCGTCTTTGGAGCTGTTAATTCATGTGTTCGTTCCTGGTCTTGGGCAGCCAGTTCTGTTTTATCTCATGAAGTGAAAACCTGGAAGGGGGTGGGGGTGGGGGGAAGCTTGTCCGTTAAAAACAGCAGCACCTCCACATGTCTATGCTCTTTGGATCAATATTTGCATCAAAGTGGTTTAAATGTATGTGGCTCTAAGTCTGTCCATTCTTTCAACCTGACCTGCAGCATTGATTAGGGCTAGTGTAAGGAAGGGAAAATAGCAAATCCAGTAAGGTAAAATTAAAAAAGCGAGGAATGTCGCTGTGACTCCTGAGAAAGAAGCACTTAAAGTGCTCACATAATTTGTATGAACTCAGCAATCCCCTTCGTTAGAGATTGCCCCTCTTCACCACCAGTGGACACATGGCAGTTGTGGTTCATTTGATCTGATTTCTGATCATAAACAAGAATATTTCAAATTTTCTCTGAGCAAAGGCAAAACCTCTCCCCAGCTTGGAATATATGAGTTCTTATTAAAATAGTCCCTCTAATTTTTAATTACTACTTCCCTTTCTGCTTGTATATCATAATTCATGGAAAGCACAGAGGAGGTAGATTATGTGGATAAAAATTAGCTTTACTTCTACACATTTTCTTCTAGTAGCACTGCAAGCCCTTCCTTCAGCTCCGTTGGACACCGTACATGTGGGGAGTGCAAGGCAATTCACACCCTTCACAGACTGCTGTCGAAAGAGGAGCACAATTAAAGCAAATCTGCAGGACTGACCCGCGAATTTTCCCAAGTAGCAAGTTTTTGCTAGTAGTCTGCAAAAAGGAAATGTTTGATTTCCTTCCCTGTTTTGCTTTCTCTCTCTTGTTCTTTCTACAGTGTCTTTGCAATTCGTTTTGAAGCTATGGAGACTGCAATCAGTAAGAGTGAGACTTTCAGTCAGCGAAATTCTGGCTTTACTTAAATCAGTACTTCACTGGGCTTCACTGCGTCCAGGATTTCACCTGAAGACTTTGACTGCCTTTCTATAGCTGCTGGGGTTAGATAGTATCTTGTGGCAAGACCGGGGCTTACATTATGCACAGACTAGCTCGTTCACAAATTTTGTTGTGCTGGAAAATCTGCCAGTTTTAAAAGGAGAGTTGCAGTTTTGGATCTGCATTTCTTTCTCTTTGGTTTCAAATGGGATTTGGTATTGAATTCTCTGGCTGTGGGATCAGCCTTTAAACTTTGACCTGCATGTGTGATTGCTTAGGCAACAGCTAATTTTGAAGCAGAAAAAGACTTAAGATCAGCTTTTTTGAAACAACTTCAATTTTTGATAAACAGAAAAGCAAAATGACAGAACATAGTGTAATATATTAAACTGAGAGAGAAAAAAAGTGACAGCTAAGAAATTTATCATGTAAACAAAGAAGTCCACCCTACTGAATGGAATAAAATTGAATAAATAGAAGGATCTCTGCTCCAGGCTCTGCAACAGCTCTGCTGGCAAAGCACTTAGCACCTACTCAGATTAGGCTGCATGAATACAACAGTATTAAGTTAGCCTCACAAAAGAGGACTTCCAGTATTAAGGGTGATCAAAGGATTTCAGCAAGGCAGGCTTGCCCACAACCATAAAGGTCTCCTAATAAAGTAGAACGGAGCAATTAATTTACTTGACAGAATGTCTGTGAGCAGATTGCAGTTCCCTTGTATTTACTTGTTATCCAGCGTTACTTGGCGTTTTCCTGAACAGGTTTTACCTGCAGAATTGATCATGAGCAGGGCTCTTGAAGGGTTCAATACCTGATAGTTTAAATTGGAGCTGTGCTGGTTACTGCTGATTGGTCATTTCAGTCAGAGGAAGAAATAGAAAATTGGCATGTCGAAGACGTTTGCCCAGATGTTAAACCCTTGTCGGCCCCATAAACCTTGCCTGTGGCAGTTGGCATTTATTGCCCGTTGCGCTTGTCTGTCTTCACGTGCCTCGTGGATGGAATTTAGGGCACTAGCTGCTGGTAGCCATGTCCTAAAACTAATATACAGCCAGCCATTAAACAGGTATTTTCTGACCTGGCATTGGTGACGCTGTTTGTTGTCTTACAGAACTTTATTATCCCTAAGGATAATGGCTCCTGCAAAATAGCGTTCATGGCTGTCATGACAAACATGGGCCTGTAGCATATGCTTTATATATAGGTAGATGGGCCATTTATTCTTCCAAACTGTGGGCCTGGACTGTTTCATTCCTAACCTTTGGACACTGGTGGTTCTATGTTTCAGATTTAGCTTAGAGTTAAAAATATTTTTTCCTGGTTACATTATGTTATCAGCAGCCTGGAGAGATGCTGAGATTCTGACCACTGGAGATACTGAGGTGTTAATAGCCAGCCAGTTCTGAGGCATTTTCATATGATACCCAAACTTCATTGCTGTGCAACATTTTAAATTCCTGTTATTTGACCAAGCACAGTGGGTGTGAGTACTTCTGTGGAAGAATGCACAGCAAGGAGGCTGCTAGCATAATAACCTCTATAATTTTATACAGTTTAGTTCACTAAAGTTCTCTTACATGAGGCAGAACACCAGCCTTCCTTAAAACAAAGGTTAGCTCTTACTCATGAACTTAGCTTTTAAAGGAAGTCCTGCTAATATTCACCCATATCGTTCCTATCTTCTTTTCCTTTCTCTACCTTCTCCTCTTCAAGCTCTTCCCTCTCTGGCAACCACATGGAAAGTGTGATGTTTACTTTTGCCCAGCAGGGATGGAGGGGAAGCAAGCATGGTGGCAGGCACATGAGCAAAGCCTGTGGCCCTGGTAGGGTGAACCTCCCTTTCCCTCCTTCTGTCTCCTCGCCTTGTTGGATGGGCGCTGAAGCCATCATGGGGTGGCTGCCCAAGAGGGGAGAAGCTGCGGGGCTGAGATATGGGAGGGGAGAAGTCATTTCCCGAAGGGAAATGCCTCTGTATAGGCAAAAAGGCAGACACTGGGGAGATTTGGGAGCAGCTGGGACTGAGGAGCTCTGCAGGGTGGTGGTGGGAGGGAAAGACAGCTCAAAGGAGAAACCTGTGAACACAGAGTTGGACAGTGAGCAGAGGTGCATGAACAGGAGCTGCTTTTTAAGGGAAAAGAAGAAATGTCTCCACCACAGAAAGTTTGGGAGTTGCTGCCTTAGCTTGTCCTGTGGAGTAACTTCATGGGTAAACGTTTCTGTCTTTGAATGGTGATTATGGAGAGTAAAGAGAACATAGAGGAGAAATATTGCAATGGATTGATAACTTGATAGTTCAAGAGGCTTTATTTTCAGTCATCTACCTTGTAATGCCTCTTACAATTAGATCACTTATGTAAAAATGGATATAAGTTTCTAACATTAGACAGGTTTTATAATTTTGGCTCTGGTCCATTCCCATGTAAACGTGAGATTGCTTCCTGGAATACATTCTTCAGTGCTATGCTCCAACGAGTTTGTGTCTTAAGCAATGGGCCTGCAATGCACCCAGCAATGGGTCTGTCGCATGTACAGTGCTAATTCAGCTCACTGCACTGCTGTGTGCTGAAGGATCCCAAAGCTCTCATTTACATTCCCTTGGCTTGCTAAGAAATCTTGCACCTACTTTCGGTGCAAGTGTGTAACAAACACAATGATCAACAGTAATTATGTTTAATGAATACAAGAAGAGAAAGGAGATTGCATTATATAGTTTCAAACAAAGAATATGCAATAGAAGTATCAGCTTAGTGGGCCTTTATTTCTGAGCTGACATGATATCAAGGCTTGTGGACTTTCAAACATCAGATTAATGTGCAGAAATCTATCTTGTGAAGTCATATGAGATTTCTCTGGGCTAATGTGGCAAGATACATCAACACAGGTTAAAATTGGGTAACGCTTGCTCTGTTCAAACCAGTAGTATTATGCATGGGTCAGGCTGATCTTTATTTTAATGCTGAGGATGAATAATACTGGAATACATTACCCAAGAGATGTGAAGCATTCTCCACCCTTTAAGTGCTAAATCAATGCTGAATGCCTTCCTGAAAGGTATGCTCTAGCTAAGCCCCAAACTACACAGGTGGATACAGAAATTTTTGTGCAAAATTCACTGAGTTAGATTATAGAAGAGGTTACACTGGACAGTCCTTAGGCCCTTCTGTCTCTAAAGTCTGTGACTCCAAGAGCATGTATGGGAGAAGATGCTAGGAGTTATTTCCTTGGTCTGCATGAGTGACAGTGACGAGCAAAGACTTGCACTTGCAGGAATGTAAAGATTTGCCAAATATTTGTATCCCATGGGGTACAAGACAACCTAAAGGGGCCGTTTTTTTACACCGTGTACCTTTCCAACTGCATGCTACAGGTTATTTTGTATGCTGCCCCTGCACATACAAAGGTACATACCCTCCCTCTGACGCTGAGGCCCTGCTGACCATGCCAAGATCTTCCAGGCACAAGTTAACCCTTGATCAGCAAGTTGTCTGTTGCTCAAAGGAGGTGTTAGCAAGCTGGCTAGCATCCATCTCATCCTGGCAATGATGTCCTGCAGCTGTGTAAGGAGCACACATTACCACCTGGGAAAACAGCTTTTGCAAAGTTTTTATCTGTGTGGACAGTTTGCTCTCTCTCTACAAGCAGTAATGACTAAATATGAGTTTTACTTTTTGCTGAATGAGTGGGCGCATGAACAAATTAAAATTATCTAACTTAATCTTGTGACATAAGCAAGAAGGGAATAACCATAACCCATTAGGACCAGGACTATCTTCAGACATGTATGCCTGGCACCTTTACAATGCAAAAAGTACTGGTCTCTTTCTTTATTAAACAGCTTGCCTTTTATGCACGTTAAATGCCTCTTAATAACTAAAAGAGATTAGAATATATTCTTGAAGTTGATAAAAATTCTGCTCTACAGGCAATTTTTCAGCACCCCCAATTGAATCTAAAGCACCCTGAAGGTTTTACCAAGCAGAGTGATCATCAGACTTGAGGCCTGCAGACAGCTACCACCTCTGCCTGGCTCTGTGTGCAGGGAGAGCTTGTGGTGTACAGAGCACCGAGCTGGTTCTGCGCTCCCCACGGAGGAGCGCTGAGCTCGCCGAGCCCCTTGTGGCACTCCTTAATCAGTGCTGGAGATGTGCTTAAGCCTGATTTGTGTGGCTAATGTCCGTCATGCCCTCCAAGCCCTTGAAAAGGAGTAGACTGGCCAGGGAATTCGGCCCTATACTTTCCAACTGGGAATTTTTACTGCAAAAGAATGTAATCTGGCAGCAGGGTGAGAACCTCAATGCACCTCTTTATGGGAAATTGCTTGGAACTGAGTACTGCTGTCCTGGCATAGTGGCTGACTGGGTAACTAAAGGTTAACTTTTTAACTTTAACGGACACTGGCTAATGCAGAGCAAACTTGTTAGGCAAAAGCAGTGCAGCCGCTAAGTAACTCAGTTTACTTTGCTCCTATTTAAACAGTTCCTGACTGAAGCTGACAAGAGACATCTCACAACAGATGAAGACATGTCAGCTTCTGAATTGGTGAAAGTGCTCTTTTAACCCCTGCTTCCACTGCACTGATACTTCTGTTGGATATTCTTTGTAATGAAATGATACGACGCACTTTCCCTTCTCTTATTGTATTTGTTAAACATAATTATTGTTGATCTTTGTGTTTCAGTTACATACTTGTGCCGAAAGTAGAGGCAAAATTACTTAGGAAGCCAAAAATAGTCCATATAATGATCTCAACAGGAGGGAGATTATCCAATTGAGGATGAAAAAGTATAGGGAATTAAGATGTCAAATACTGTAAGGCCATGTTAATAGTCATTCCTTGTACTCTTGGAAACCAAGTATCCTAAATTCTCTGAAAAGACAAAATGCACCTCAGCAGTGAGCAAAAACACCTCATTCAGATGTTCTCCTCTGAAGTCCTTACAGTTTAATTCAACCTTTTTGTGACATAGTAAATGTTACTGTAAATCAATTTAGGGAGGAGCATAGAGAAATAAGATTTAGAACTGGAATTTTCAAAAAAATTTGTAAGAATTCAGGAACCCTAATTCCACAGGGAATAGATGCCTATCCTTATCTTTGCATGCCTAAATTGTGTGCCTAAACATAGCCCTTAGGCTATGAATTTCAAAGACACCTTAATCTTCTAGCAGTCTGGTAGCTGAATAAAGATGTTTCTATAGCAAGTCTAATTTCAGGAAAAGGACAAAATGCTAACTGAATAGGATCAAAGTGCTGCAGATATTAAGGTGATGCACGTTATCTAAGTGAATGCTAGGATGTAATATTAGCTGTTTTCTCCCCAGCTTTTCAGTAAAAAAATGTAAGGAAGAAAAAAGCACGCCCATGTAACAAGTCTTCATTGACCTTACCAATGCTTCTGATGCTATTAGACTTCTAGCTCTGTGCAAACTGTTGGCAGTATATCCGAACTCCTGGATGTCCAGAAAAGTTTGTGAAATTATCCGTCATCTGCACAATGGTGTGCTGGATAGAGGCTGTGGCTGGCACTCTGTTGGATCCATTTGTAATAGCAAAAGGAGTCAAGCAAAGGTATATTTTGGCACAGATTGTTCTTTGGACTGTTCTTTGTAGTAATGATTGATGATGCCACTAGAGACATGATGCCAGGAATATTTATTAAATTTTGAACATCTGGCAAGCTCTTTAACCTGAGCAGATTGAAGGCCTCCACAACACTGAAGGAGAAGGTTATATGTGAACTTCTTTGCGCAGGTGGTTGTGCTTTCGTTGCACACACTATAGAAGACCTCTAGTTCACGACCAACAAATTTGCTGTGGCAGCTAAAGTCTACAGATTTATCGTCAGTTGGAAGAAAAGCAAGGTTATGCACTAGTCCATAGCTGGAAAAGCATATGTAAGATGCAGCATGATAATAACGTACTAGCGTGGGTAATAGATTTCGTTTACTTTTTAAGAGCTTATCAGATGTCTAAGAAATCATATACTGCATTAAAAACCCATGTTTTGCATGTGAGATTGCACCATAAATTGACACCTGCGTGGTATACCACAGAATACCAAAGTTAGTGTTTATTTTGCTGTAGTAATTTCCACATTAGTCCGTGGCTGTGAAACATGGACAAGTCATTGCTGGCACATCAAAGAGCTGGAAAAATTCCATCAACAGCACCTTCAAGCTATTATGCATATCAAGTTGTAGGATAAGAATCACAAATAACAAGATTTTGCAAAGAGATTGCACAAGCAGTATTGAAGCAATCATTATAAAAGCATTATTTTACTGGACTGGACATGTCCTCTGTATTTAGGACATAAAGCTCCCACAGAATATGTTGCATAGTAAACTTACAATAGGCAGCAGATTAAAAGTCAGAGGAGAGGCATTTGTCCGGAAAAAATCCCTCCCCAGTTGCTACACAGATGTCATCATTTGGGAAACTCAGCATCAGCTATTAATGTAGGGTACTATGGTATAAAGTGAGGCGTGTTGGTCAATGGAGCTGAAAAATAATTCGCAACTGCAGACTTGTTGAAAAAATAATTCTGCCCTCGTTGAACATCTGTGAGCCAATTGCAACCTCTTTAAATGCTGTTTTACTAAATTCGATTTTAAAAGAAACCAAATCGTAGCTGAGGACCGATTGAGGCATCGTTCCCTCAGTGACCACCAGAAAATGAACTTTTGTTTTAGGAAGCTGTCGCAGAGGGTGATGTTAGAGGCAGCGGTAGGTGGTGGTGCTGCTGCTCTCTGCCCAGCCCATGCAATTACATATGGTCGAGGTTTTGGGCAGACATAACAGAGTGGAAATAGGTTGAGGGTGAATTGGGCCGAAAGAGAAGAAACCCTCATGCTCTGCTGAGCGAGCTCGGCAGCAGCCTGCAAGAGAAGGCACAAGCTGTGCTTCCTACCTGGAAACCCTGCAACTGGTGAAGTCTGGCTCCAGTAAAAGGCATGTTTCCTTGCACATGGATAGCGGCGGTGGGCGCCACGGGGGACCCCAGGTGAAGCGTGCGTGGGAGCCACGGGAGGCCTGCTGTCACCCAGGTTTCCTGGCCATCAGGACACCTTCTTCTTTCCCCTGTTTTAGGGAGTGCTGCAAGACAAGATGCACCCAGGCCTCCTTCCCGGTAAACAAAGGGACAAATGCTCAGGGATGTTGTTCCCTCCTGCTTCCTAAATATGCAAGCTTATAATAAAAAGGAGATTGGAGGGAAGGAAATAATCAGATCAACTGCTGCCATTTACATTTAATTGCCGCATTTGCCATTTGAGCGCTACAAATTGAAATGTGCCCACAAAAGTGGCTGAGAAACGTAGCGTTTGGTTCTGTGGTTGTTCTTTATACAGGAGCTGTTCAAATAACAGCCTAAGATGGCAGGCGCTCCACAGCAGTTGCTGTGCTAAACAGGTCAAGGGAAGAGCGCAAAGCACCTCTCCAATTTTAGGACATGTCTGTAATAAATGTAAACAAGCCAATTAGAATATATTGTTTGCTGAAAGGAAACTTCAAAAAACAGGGATTGTTGTACGCAGCCTATAGGAAATGAAGTGAAAGCAGTTCAGTATGTGTAAAATTGATAGGCAGTTTTTATCTTGCTATCCTCTTTTATCTAACGCATCTGAAATTCAGTAAATATATTCACTTGCCCTACTTCTGAGAGTAATTTTTCATCAGATTTTCAGTAATTGAATATCACATGTTTTATGGTCTTCCTCTGTGTTGTCGGTATAACCAAAAACAAATAAAATGATAAACTGAATACCTTTAGGTTGGGCAGTTTTTATGGGAAAGTGAGATAGACTGGATATCTTTGGAGCAATCCATGTCTGAAAACTTTTAGGCTGGTAAAAAGCCCAATCATTGACATGCAGCATTTCATCTCTAAAACAAGATATTGTTTACCAAGAGAAAAAAAAAACACACTGCTTTATTGTAAAACCTGTCTAGATTTTTAATGCAATATTGCAAGAAGGAAATACTTTTGTCCTGGCGAGACCTCAAGGGTGCTTTTCTTAATTTCTCAGTTCATTTTATTCTCTTATCTAAAGTATGTAAAGGGGATTCTGTATTTCATTTATGAAAATGTGCATATTTTACACCACAAAAGAGAAAACCTTCTTCTCCCCCCTCTCCCTCCTTTTTTGGTAAATATTCTTTCAGAAGAAACACAATCGATGTAGTCAGAGCTAACAAGCAGATGGATGTATTTGAATGCCATTATCTTATGTACAATGATATTATCTCTTTCATGAAAAATTCAGCAGTTTGGGCTGCTTTAGTCAAGGAGAAGGAGGAAGTAGGAAAGAAAAAAATAGTGAGAAAAACATGATCAGACTTGGAATCCCTGAGGGGGTCACATTGCGTCATTTAGCAGGAGAATAAGCAATGCAGAAGGAGCAAAGTTGGTGGAGTTGCTGTCTGCTCTCCTTATGGCGTTCTTGGCTCCGAGTTCCCTCCAAGCCCTGCAGCTGTAGGTGGGCAGCTCTTGGGCCTGCTAAAGCATCACACCATGACATTTTTATCATCAGTCTAGGAGAAGAAAATAAATTTGCTAACAGAATATAGTTGGCAGGCTAATACTGCTTTGTCACATTCCAGACATCTCCAGGTCTGGCCCGAGCCAGAGGAAACAAGATCGAGGGCCAAGAAGTTCGTGATGGACATGTTATATAAAGAACAGAAATGCATGAAGAGACAGAGGGAGGCTTCTCTACGGTAGAAATCAGGTATTCCTCATGATTTCAGAAATGGAAGTGCTTGAGCATTTGAAATACTTAGCAGCTGGAGGTAGAAGGCTCTGTTTCCATAAAAGCTATCCTAAATCCTGGCTTGGCTTTTTCTTTTCTTTCTTTTTTTTTGTTTTTTGTTTTGTTTTGTTTTTTGTTTTTGATAAAAGGAAACATAGTTAAACATACTCTACCAAGGTACAGAGACTTACCCCGTTCTCAGGTATCCTGACCTATCGAGTATCTCCAGCAGCTGGTTGCAGCAATGTAACTCTCATGCAAAAGGTTAGGTTTCGTTCTCTCTGGGAGTGGCGTGGAAGCATGATTCCCACTGCTGGATTTTGGTGCCTGTGGCATTTTCTGCTGCACAAATGCTTATCTTTGTGACTTTCTCCATGCTACTTAAAGATGAAAAGAGAGTGGAGAAGCTCTGCTTTTTGCTGCAGTTTTCAGGGCAAAGCTGGCTGGAAAAACTTAAATTCTGGCCAGGCAACTTCAGAGTCCAGCCATGTCGAGATGCACGTTCCATAACACACATTATAGCAGGAAAGCCTACAGTGTAATCACTCATTTGAGCAGCTGAAGCTCATCAAATGTTTGGTGGATTAGGAGAATAAAGACTGATGGGGAATTTCATATGGGCAAATTGATACATGATGGAAGAGTAGCTATTCTCTTCTAAGGTGTGTTCAGCAGCCCTGCTCCCATAATCCTATAGCATGAGATGATTTACATCAGAAGGCAGACTAGTAAATTAAATTTACTTTTACTTGCCTATCAGTAAAGTGCTTCTTGTGGCTGGGTGAAAATGTGGTGTCCCTGAATGATGGAGTCTTTCCTCCAGAAACATCATTCTTCCAGAGGGTCGCTGTTCAGTGCAGCATCCATCCTACTTGACCCAACAGCATTTAGAGGACACTGTTGAATTTGTTTTGCTTACACTAAAGAAAATTTCAGAAAAATGAATAACTGTAAAAAGACATTATGCAAACAGTGCAACTTCTTTGGTGTCCTGGATGTGTCACAGAATGTCTTAATGAACGTACAGAAATGACCAGATAGATGGACTGCTGCTTTCCATGGGTCAGGCTGTGGGAAGAGACATGTAAACTCAAGTCAGACCTTCAAAAGTCCTTACAAAATATATGATATTTGTGCCCCGTCCCACCTTCTTCACTGTGATTTGTTCATATGCAGTACAGGATCAGAGCATGTAAAAGTAAGATTTACCTTGATATAAGGTCTTGAATGTCACTGATATATTCTGCTTCACAAAAATCTTTGTTTGAATTTCAGTTAAAACAGCACATCAGGCTTAAGTATAATAGTTTGCTAGAACAACTTTAAAATTATAGTCTTTAATTGGGAACAGTGTTTTCAAAATGGTGAGTTACTCAATTCTTGTGTGATGTCCCATTAGAAGAATAAAACCTGGATCAGAACCTATCGCTATCTGTTTGTTAGGAAAATATTCAGGTCATTTCTGTAAAAATAACTCCCATTTTTTCTTTTTGATGAAATGAAGTTTGTTGAAAGTGCTGGCATTTGGTGGGCTGAAAGAAAAAGTAGGACTGAAAAAATATTTAATCTAAGTTGTAAAGGAGCTTGGAACCACACCACAAGCATCATAATTAACTTTAATAATTATAAATGTAAATGCAGACAAGCCACAAGGTTTTAATGGTGTGCCACATGCTTCTGCTAATTATTTTAGAGTTTGGACACATTCAGTGCCAGCTAATTATAAACCCTGCTATGGAAATCATCTGTTTATATTAGACTTATTGATCTCTAGTGTTTAAGCAATATGAAAAGGGAAATCTACAATGCTGTACCATCTGCTTTGTATTCCTAATTGCTTTTAAAGAATCAAATATATAAATAGTCAGCTTTTTATATGTTGGGCTTCAAACTCATTGAAGGAACATGTTTTGCAAATCTAAGGGAACAAGAAAAAGATGGAGTATTAATTTCTGTCCTCCCCACCGACTTTTTCTATCCCTGTGTCTCTGCAGTTCAGTGACCTTACCATGGGAGCAGAAAATGCACATGTCCCAATAGTCTCACATACTGGTCAAGCAAGCTGAGAAGTTATACAGTTTATCATTTACATCTTTTAATTGCACATTTTCTTTTACTTCTTGCCATCAAACACACCTTATGGCCATGAACATTTCTTGTTATTCCACTTAATGGATACACAAGAAGAGGGGAAGGGAAATTAATGTTCAAACTAACGATCACCTCCTCTGGGAAGTATTTGGCTTTATGGCAGATTAAGTCTATTGGGCTGCATGATGGGTATTTGGTTTTTTTGTGGGAGGGGATTCAGACTGATTATTTTTTATTAGAAGTATCACTATTGTATTTCTGCTATTTCACAATAATTTCTTCATAAAATTACCGATATTTTTGCTGGATGAAATAACCATTTCTGGTGCTTTATCTGCTTACAATGTCACTTTTGTCTGGATGATCTCTTTGATAGATTTGTTTACTATTCTTTGTCCCATTAAAATTGTATTAATAAAAAGACATAAGGCACGTTCAGAGTGCTGCACAGTCCCTGCAGGACTCCTGCGAGGTAAATGTTCCCTAGACCCATTTCACAGGTTGAGGAAGATAGAGCAGAGATGAAGTGATTTGTGTGCGGCCTAAGAGCAAAAACCTTGGACTTTCCAACCCTCCAGGTCAGCCCTGTCCTATGCCTTGCCCTCTGGACTTTTTTTTCTACTTTTGCAGTTAATTTTTGTGCACAGAGTGTTGGGGAAATTATCTTTTTCTAAAGCTAGAATGTCTGACTCAGTCTAATCATTTTGGTGCCCCAAGAGTGGGTGTCTCATCATTGGGTTTGGCACTCCAGGTTACATCATGACATTACTTCTGGAGGAATCCCACAGTGAACATAAGAAGGATAGCAAAGAGGCAGAAGCACATCCAGTGTGAATTGTCACAACACTAACTTTTGAAGCCTGCGATGTTATGACAATTTGCATAGGACAGGAGTGTGCCCTAAGAATCGCCGCCTTTTTGACAAATTGAGAAACTGGGCCAGATCCCCAGCTAGTGTCAGTTGTAGTCGCTCTACTGAAATCCATGGAGCTGTGCCAGGCTGCACCAGCTGGGAGTCTGGCAATAGCCGTTTAAAATTAAACAAGTTAATGCACTTGACTGCTGCAGTTAAGAGGTCCTGAACCTCTGCTGCTTTGCCTATTGTGAATTTGCTTATACCTGTTAAGGTTACTCACTGCCATTACGTCCCAGTTTCACAGCCTTGCTTTGCACCAGGTGTAAATATTTACAGTGGGGCAAGGCAGAAGAGAATTGGTCCTTAAAAGCACACCTAAGAGCTGGTTTTTCTGGCTTGAATTGTTCCTTTGCGGTTCTGAAATGGCATTGTTCTGTTTCCTGTGTTTGCAAATTTGCTCTGCTTAGCCTGGCACTTTGGAAGAAAAGTCTGCCGCATACGGCTTTATGCTTATCCTTTTCTACTGCACATGCACACCCTTATTTTAGTCTCTCTGCATGTATACTAGTAGTGCAGGCTGCTATTATTATCTGAGTTTATTATAATTAGGGCTCCTAGTTTTCTGCAATTCAGCAGGGGAAGATGTGCAGCCTCAGTTTTCTGTTGCTTTAAAATTCCGGCTTCTTCCCAAAAGAGAGGTACCAAGCCAAGAAACAGCACTGGGATAGGCTTTTCAATACCCTTTCTAGTAAATCTAGCATTTACAGTGAACAATGGTTTTTGAAAGTTTTTCAAGAGCTAGCCAAACTCCTGATCTGACTTTCAGATAGTTATCTTATCATCTTTCCCTTTAACCCCTCAGCATAAACAGTAACGCTTTAACGGAGAATCACTGCCTATGTAGCATCATCTATTATCCTTGCGTCAGGAAGCAGGTGAAAAGAGCAAGGGGGGATGGTTTCATCTGGGTGACACTTCGTACAGAACTTGCAGTGACAATATGGGACTGGTCTGGCAGCTTGCAGCAGAATGGTGCTTATGACACTACGTGGAGAGCAAAATACAGACTTGGTAGAGAAGACTTTTATGTTGGTCATGCTAAATCATCTAGCATCTAGCGCTAACATCAGTGTTTCTGATCATCGTTAAAACTGTCTCCTAATGGAGAGCCAGGCCTCCTCAGGAGCCGCTGCAGAAAAGCAAGCACAAGCGTCTTCCTTTATGGGGGATGGGGTAAGAAGGATGAGGTTGCTTTTCCACTCCCAGACAAGAAGTATAATTGTTATGACCTCCTCTTGCAGAGCTCCTTTCTTGGAAAATTGTCATCTGGGCTGGTGATGATCTACCTACTTTTACTGTTTAACTTTTTTTCAGAACATAAATGTTATACCTTTCCTGCAGTACTTTCAGAGAGCTCTTCTGCTGGTACTCACTTTATACCTTCTGATGGCTAGGAAAATGAAAGTGAAATGTCAGATATAATTGTATACTCAGTGTGTTGCCCCAGTCCTTTTGCTTGTGGCCTTCCACCCACTGGATGTAAAACCTGCAGTAGCCCACAGTGATGTTGCCATGGATGAAGCTGCTGTTGTGAGCACAGCTCTGGTGTGGTCTGGATTACTTAGGGCTTTTGAAGATCATGGAAAGCACCTAATATTTCACTGAAAAGTGGCTGTGAGCAGAAAATAAGAAGCAAATGAATTATGTAGTCTTACTGGACAAGACTAAACCAGTTATATCTTCTCAACAGCCTTCAGATATAGCTCTAGGTACCATGACAAAATAATTTAGCCTGAACTTGCCAAAGGTGGGGATCACTATGGCACAGGCAAAATATGAGAAAAAGTTATGTGGCCACACTGGAGGTGAAAGCGCTCTTATCTGGGCAAATGGAATTCACTTTACATATTTAGATGACAGCTGAGGACTTTGATGTTTTATAACTTGTAACTAATGTGTCACTAGTTCCAGGCTGTCTGCCCCCATTTGTTTTCCCTGGCCTTCGTATCATATCCCACCATGTTAAAGATTGCGCGAGTCATCACTGACTCAGCCAAAAAATGGACTTGCAGTATATATAAACTAGAATATAAGATTATTGTCTAAAAGCTCTGCCAGCATCACAGTGAAACTGCAGACCAGGGTTGTTTCAACAGTGTACTAACTACAAGACTTTGTAACCTCCTAGGGTGGGAATACGGTAGTTTTGGTGCAGTGATGTATCAGTCTCATTGCACCTGAATGTCATATTCTCTTTAGAGTGTAGATGGGCTTTTGTGCAGAGACTGTCATAAAAGCAATAAAGCCACTTATTGTTGGCAAGAAGTGGGAGCTATGTAAGAACCAAACTAAACTGCTATAAGACAATAATTATAGTAAGGAATAAAACAGTGCTAACCTGCATGGCAAGTTTCAGACAAATACACTGTGAAATGGCAAAGATATTAAACTCCCCTAAGATAAGGGTTGTAATAGGAACTGCGGTGACCCTCCACTACAGTGGGGCTTCTATGGTACTATAATTAGGGTTATTACGATGAAGTCAGGCATATAAATGTTAACATTCTGCTCATTAAAATAGTCCTATTTGGAGAATTAAGGATTCTGCATTTTACATTCATAAAGTGAATAATATAAACTTAACTTGTGGTTTCTTTGATTATGTGTGGGAAAGAGTTAAAATTCTCTATGTAGATCACTGAAGTTTTATTATGTAAGATGACCTTAGGAACTGTCATCCCCCTTGAATTTATACAAAGAATTCAAAGTAAAGGTTTTCTAGGTTACACTTCTTTTTTCAACCCTTTGTCCTGTCAGCTCAGTCCTAGATATCTTCATCTGCCGACATGCCCAGATGTGCAATGAATGTTGATTTGAGCTGGCCCCTCAACCCCTCCCTGCTGGTGTCATTAAAACCAGGGAGGTAGCTGCTCCCCTGGCATCTTTGGCAAGGCTTGGCTTTACGCTGCGGACTAAATTATTGATGAAGAGCACTTCTGTCGCAGTGTGTTTTACCCACCTTTAAATGAAACAGTGCGGATAGAGCTGTCATTGCCTCCTCACTCCCTGCAACTTCTACATGACATTTATGATGTGGTTCAGATTGCACTGAAGCAATTAATTTCCAGTAGAGCCTGCACTCAGAATGAAGTTCCCTGACAATTACCAAGAGCTGGTTTTTCAGCGAGCATGCTACACAGTCATTGATACAGTATACAAAAGAAAACATCACAATATACTGTAAAGGGTTGTTGGTCTTTTTTTCCGAATCTGTTATCTAGTGTCTGAACATTATCTCTTTCACATCCTTTTCACACCAGTACCTTTTATTAACATTGTGGAGGACTGCTTGTGTTCAGACTCGTGCTTTGGGCCTGATCCTGCTGTGCCCTGAATGTCCTCAGATCCTGCTACAGTCAGTAGGACCCAAGTTTTGCAATCTGTTAAGAAAAGACTTCCCCAAAAATGCCTGTCATTTTTGGTAAGAGACAGCCAATATCTTCACACCAGACATCTGTCTGCACCTGGAAGCAAACCCTGGGTTTTAAATCTACATTCAGCCACTAAAATGATGCTGGTGCTGTAGGAGCTGCTGTGTAGGTGCTGTCTGAACACGAGGATAGACCTTTTTGTAAACAAGGAACTCTCCTTGCTTAGGATTTGTTTAGAATACAGAGGAACATAAAAGATTTTGTTTATATGTTGTTTCCGTCGTACTTCACGGTCTCCCTAAGACCTTGGTAGCAAGCTTGCCTCTGCCAATATGTGACCAGAAAGACTATTGTCCAGGCTTGGAGTCTGTCACCTGTTTTACTGAGGGAAGCAACATTGCCCCAAACACCGGAATATATCTGCTGCTTCTGAAATGGCGCCATCCGCTTCCACCTGAGTAGTTACCAAAGATGGACAGAAGTAGCCGTGATTTCGCATTTAGCTGAAGCTTGGTGCAGTTCTGTCTTCCCCGACGACAGCGCTGTCAGACTAACATGGGGTAAGAATTCGAAGTGGCACCTATGCATTATGGTGATGGGCACTTCAGGAGCGCGTAGACAAAGGTACAGACAGGATATTGATGGATAACCTAATGTGTGGACTTGTACTTGTATGTTCGGGCTCAGAGGTGAATATCCTGACAAGTAAAACATTTTGACACAAGTACTTATTAAGAAAATGTGTGAACTGGTTTGGATGAAATCAAATGTACCTTTACCCAGACCGTGAAACAATCTATGCTGGAGATTTGGGAAGACTCACGTAGCTTGCTTTTCCTACAGTTCTGGTGCTCCTGCTGCACTTCACGCAGCGGCAGTATTGGAAGGTAACCCTCTGAGATCTGATCTGATGTGTTTTGGCCGAGGAGATGCTTTGGTGTGAGTGCTGGGCTCAGCACTTCTCCTTAGCAGAAATTTATGGATTCAAGAACCTCTCTTTAAGCATTCCCTTTTAAAAATTTTAGCTGTACTGCGGCTGTCCGTGCACTTTTTCAAATACACATATATAGATTTAAGCTTCATTTGAGGAAGAGCCATTGGAAATAGTCCAGGTAAAGGGATTTTTTCATACTTCACTTGATTGAAACTGGAAATTCAAAAAAATACCCACCCACCTGCCCCCAGTCTGTCTTACATTAGGTTACAGGCGTCAAAGTGTTTGAAATATTTTGAAGGCAAGGTTAACCTCCTTCTACTGGCAAGGAAGTACTTCCCTGGTTGGTTCATCACTGTTCTGTGATAAGCTACAATGTGTGTGTGCAAATCGCATGAGGCACTGGAAGTTGTTGGCCTGACTGAATTACTGCAAGCTGCCTTAAAATGTCTCATTAGTATTATATCAGAGGTCAGAGGAACTAATATTGAAATTGTTGGAGCCTGAATAAGATACTGTAAAAAATGAGTAAGAAATCTGGCATGTTCTTCATATTTTAGTGAAGTCTCACGTTTAATGATTTTACCATCATTCTGCAGTTAAGGTTAAACAGAAAGGCTTATAGGATTCATTGCAGTATTATATCAGAGAATAGGGAATGCTTATACAACGAATTTGTAGGAGAGCAAGCAGCCTTTAATGAGCATTTTCAAACTCCTGTAGGCCTCTGTGTGTGTGTATATATATATATATATATATGTATTTATCTCAGATTTCTTTGGTAAAGCATGAGGACAGTCTTCCAAATGAACCCATTCCTCTTGAAAAATTTTGCTGCTTTTGTCCAACTTTGTTTAATTTTTCATCTTATTAGGGATAGTTCCCTGAAGCATAAAATATCCTTTCTGCCCTGGATTTGATAGCACTAATGCCCAAGTTTTCACTGTGATGTTTTTTTAGTATAGACATTTTAGTGTCAGGATTTGCATCTTTGCCAGTATAGTGTATTTCACTCTGGGGGCCTGGAAGAAGCTAAACCAGCATACTGTATTAGTTGTGTTTTCATCAGAAATAATTTGCTGGTACAGAAAGCTGATTTATGTAGTAATTTCCTGGTAAATGCGTTGCTTTGCCTATTGTGATTGTGGTTTTAGCAAGAGATGCTAAGTTAAGATAGCAGATGGAAAATTCAGTTTGGCATCACTTTGACTTCTGCCTTCTTGGTGGGTGGGCACCAGTAACATGCTGCATTTCAAAAGATTTGGAATTTGGTTAACTATTAAAAAATGTGTTTGCCTGTGTGAATTTTTCGGTTGTTTTCTAATGGCAGCAGGCTAGCAAGCGGGCTTGCCCTGGGCCTTCACACTTCAGTGGCCATCAGATGAGGCCCCTACTCCTACCACTGAAGGACGCTACTCTGCCGCACTCGTGTGCTCGTCTAGTCCCTTTGGCAGCTGACCATCGCCGGCGTCTTAAACCTCTGCACAAGCCTTTCCTGAGTTGTTTTAAGTTAAGGGAAAGAATCAATGATCTTTTCTCTGCCCCCACATTTTGAGCAGGCAGTGCACAGGCCCCGTTTTTCTCTTGCTTTCATTTGGAGAGGGAATCAGCTGATAGACCTGTTGCCTGCTGAATCCTTTGACAGAGGCATGTATTTCAGGCTCTACACTGCCAGACCACTTCACTTTTTTTCTACAGTAGATTGAGAAAGTCAGCTCTGGTCTTGCCACTACTAGTTCTTCAATACACCCTCGGGATGAAATGCCTCAGAGAAGGCTTGAATAGTTTAGTCTCTCTCGTTCTCTCTCTCTCTTTTTTTTTTAATACACCGGGAGTTTATTGTCATGCCTACTTCTGCATACCAGCAATATCATATAACCCTGATGTACATTTTACATGCAAACACACTAACACATCATTTGCCTTTAAAAACTTTGGTGTTTGTATTTAGCAATCTAAATAAAAGTAGTTTTATTTTCAGAGGTTCAGAAAACTATGGGGGATGAGATAAAGAAGGAAGGCATCACCAAGTGATTGAAGAAATGATCGAGCAGCATGTGACGTAGGTGGAAATTGGACTTTCCACAGGACTGAAGTACTAGGGCAACCAAGGTGGTGACATATCTGGGAGGTGAGTATGCTCTGATGCCCTAGAGAAAAAGGTGGGAGGTGCATAATTCAGCTGGTGACATGTGGGGACAGATACAAGCCATTGGGGACAGAAGATGTGGGTGGGGGGCAGAGCAGGAGAGAGGGCAGGGCTTTATGGAGGAAGACTCAATATAGGGGGAAAGTGGTAGGAAGATGGTATAGACTTGGAGAAATCCTCCTTTCTGTCATATGTTGAGTGATCCTTGTGTACTGCAGAAAAGAGGGAGAAATGTGGGGAGCTACTTTCCACTGCTGTTCAGTGCTGAAATTCAGAGGTGGCAGTGAGGAGAAGGCTGAATACTTTTGGAAGAAGAATGCACTCCCTTAAACCACACCGAATGTTGATTTTGCCTGCTGGAGCTGAAGAAAACTGATAATGAAACAGAGACGGAACTTTGATATCTTACATTGACAAATTATAGTCAAATGGCCCATCTTTAAAATATCACCAAAAATGCATATGTACAATTTAAGGCATGTGTTTCTTTACCACTATTAGCTACAGCAAGATGAGATTCTGAGCTCTAGATTTTTGAATAGCAAAAGATAAAATTTCCTTTTGAAAGAAAGTTAATATATTTAAATATACATGAACAAATTCCCTTGTCTCCTGGAGAGTTAGGACATGATTTTCTATACTGTTGTAGCTTTTTTTTGCTGGTGTTGCAAAATATGCATTGTTCCAGTGTTAAAAAATGCTGTTATGAAGCAGGGAATTAGACCTCAGTATGTAAAACAGGGTGATGACGCAGAGTAATTTGAGCAGGAAATCCTGGGACACTAGCAATGCTCCGAGTGCAAATTGTAATACGGATTTAACTGCAGAGCTGCTACAGAGGCCTCCATAATGTTATTGTAAGGTTAATTTGGAAACCTCGTTTGGCATTTTGGCTGTCTAACAGCCACTGTTATTAGCGAGAGTCGCATGGTTGAGTTCCAGTGCTCTGCTATGAAAATGTCCCTTCCTGCAGTTGTTTATGTATATGGAAATAAATGGGCAAAGAGACCATCCTTTGAAAAGATGTTTTCCCATCTAATAATGTGTTAATGTTTTAATCCAGTCATCTGTACTCCCATAAGGCAGGCAAAGGAGCTTCAGATCTGAGTTCTGAACCTTTTCTTAATGACAGATTTCTTTGGTCAGAAGCAAGTCAAGCTCTCCCTTTGTCATCCTGGCTTATTTTTCAGTCTTGCTCTCTTTCCACAAGACAGCCGTGAGAGATTGCTATGAAACTAATTAATGTCTGACAGACAGATCGAACCAAATATCCAAAGGATTCAGAGTATAGTTCGTTCCCCCTTACAAAACAGAATACCACAAGGCAAGAAACATAGAGATGACATTATTATACTAACAAATAGCTGAGGGAATTTTCTTGCTCATTTTATCCAAATTAGACAATTTAAGACAATTATGGTTAAACTCCCCTCCCAGACTGCAGCTCAGTTACCTTGATGTGTTGGTAGTTGTAAAGAGATACATGTGAAATATTACCTAAGAGGGAAGCTGTGTGCTTTAGTGGACCTCTATTGTCTCTCAGAGTGCAACCACAAGGGAGAAATAAGGGTCATGTGTCATATATGCATAGCCAAAGTATAGAAGATTTATGACTTAGTGAATATGTAGATATGCTAGTGTTCTTGACCAAGCTGTGGAAGCTGTCCTTGAGCGTGTCTGAGGTTTTACAGTTTTAAAAAAATACTTCAAAGCGAGAAAGAGACAAACAATTATACACACGCTGTCTTGGAACACTTGGGCAGTGTTCTCTGCAATCGCAAAAATAATGACTGCTCGTCCTAGTCTCTTGGGGGGGGAAATTTCCATATTTTTGCTTTCGAGGCACTTTCAAAGCCATTTACTGCCATAATTCATACACCGCTGGATTAAGAACCATATGCCTCTTAAAATCAGCAAGAGGCTATGTAGCGGATTTGCTGATTTAAGGGAAAGGAAAAAATAAAAATAAAATAGGCAGATTGAGACCTACTTTTACTTCAAAGGATATAACAAGACTAGGTTGTAAGTCCACTCATTAAGAAATAGTTCTCAATTAATTGGGTGCTGTAACAACATAGATTATCAAACCACTGCACTTGATTTCTATAGGTAATGTAGTATCTTTTGGTCTCCAGTTATCAATAGCTGTTGACTGGACATTGAGCTTAAGCCACGATTGTATACAGAGGCTCAAGCAGTGCTTGTGGCTTATCAGAGGAACATTTCTATTTCTGAGAAATAGATACTGTTCAGTCAGAAATAAGGGATGGTCCTGTGACACTAACCGTGAGTGAACATGTTTTTCTGCAGAATGTTACAGCAAGACACTAATTCATGGTACTCTTCAGCAGATTGTGCATTGATTTAACTGTTAAGCAGTAAAACACCTTTCACTGGTGTTAGTAATACCAGATTGCCTTTTGGAGTGTCTAGTCAGTAGGCTGGAGCATAGCAGCTTTTTGGATCTGTGCTGGCTTCTGTATAGGTCAGCGTGTGAATGTCCTCAGAATCTGGAATGTCTCATATATCAATATGTTTATTGTCTATTTATTGTCCATTTATTGTCTTTATGATCACAAAGAAAACTTTACAAATACAGGCTCTTCATCTATGAGCCACATGTGAATGATGGCGAAAGTGACTGCCTGAGTCTGCAGCCAGCCTGAAAAGATAGCTCTGCAAGGGTTGTATTACTGTTATTGATGACATTTCAAAGGACAGACATAATTTTCTCGCAGTTAATGATTTTGTCAGACATATAGCCCATGTAGTCATAACTCCTATACATGGCAAGGAGATGGGGAGAGGTGCATTGGCATAACCGACAGCTACCAAAAATAGTGAAGCGTTCAGACTTTTCAACCAGATTTGAAATTATCCCTAACTTTTCCTGCAAAGGGGATGAATTTTATAGGGGCTGACAAGTTCAAAAGCATGTGGAGAAGAGAAGTCTCAGGGATCTGTGAAGCAGGACTTGACTGTTTTTAATATATAGCATATCCCAACATGGCCTGGCAAGTGCTGGGTCTGCCACGTGGGGCTGTAAGTGTTTACTGAGCAGACTGCAGCTCCCTCGAACAAGCTGCTCATCTGTTTTGCCTGGGCCAAGAGGAGATCGGGGCCTAAGTGTGTCACGAGTGCTCTGTGCTCTTGTGTTTCAGCTTTTCAAAAAGCAAGAGAAGGCGGCCAAAGGCTGAAGCATTTCGAACTGCATAAAGAGTATCTGTTTAGGCTTGTTCTACAAGTGCCGTTGCTGAGATAATTTAGCTTGGAAAATTGAACTTTTTGGTTTGTAATGAAGGAGAGTAGCTACTTTTTGTATTGTAAAAGGGTTTTTTTAAACCTCTACATCTGCTTCTTAGGGAGAGATGCTCTTTTCTTAATCTGGATTAATCCTGAATGAGACTGAAATCAGACTCGGGCCCAAAGAAATTAGTCATTTTTCATCATTCATTTCTTCTTTTGCGGTCTGAAAAGCTTTCACACAGAAACATGATCTAAACCTCCAGGAGCCTCCCTTCCCCCTCAGCAGAGGTATAGGAAGTTTGAGGATATTGATTGAATAAGCCCCCCAAATACATGCCTTGGAATTCACTTTTTACTCCTGTTTGAAAGAGCAAACAATCACATGCCTGCAATAATGTAAATTTTCCTTTCATTATGACTGTACTCCCACAAGCTAATTACATTTCAGACACAAAGCTTGTCAACTTTCCTGCTCTGTGGTGATAAAGGAACCTGCTGGGTAAAATAGCCACCACTCATGTGTTATTTCAGGAAATATCTAGCCAACTGTGGGAGAGAGTTCTTGTTTTTGTATTGAAAAACAGAAACAAAACAGGAAAACTCTAGTAGATTTACAGTAAATGTAAGTGGCTATAATGATCAATATGATTGGACAACATAGTTTAAAATTAATCATAGTCTTTGTTTAAGGTACCTGTCTGGTTTTGCCTTGCATGTTCTTTTTCATATTTATTGAGAATACTGACTGAAATTGAGACCCTTTTCACTGGGATTTCAGCTAGTCTGTTTTTCTTTGCAACTGGGGTGGGCTGGAGCTATTCCAGAGGAGTGCTGCAGAAGGGACTTAGTTTCCAACTATTTGTTACTACCTACGTCCTAGAGGTTATCACCTTAACCAGCTGTCTGAGGAGAATGAAGCATGCAATTCGTCCTTCTGCACTTTAGTGCTAGTGCAGCTGAGGTAGTTTTGAGATTTTTTCTTACTAAGCCATTTGATTTTTTCATTTAAGCAAATGAGAGCACTCACACAATCAAATCTGCCAGCTGAAATGTGAAGGTGGTAACTTGCAGCAGAGAGGTGGTGAAAAGCCAAACAAACCAGGGGTGAAGGCAGCATCTTTCACTGCATGGCCATTTCTATAATAATCTTCTGGGTGGAACATAAAGGCACTTAAAGAGATAGGTTTAGCGACCCAGCTGACAGGTGCTAACTTGCTTAGCTGCTGTGCCTTGATTGCATTTGATTGTGTGCCCATAACCTGAGCAGATTCCAGAAAGGAGTCATGTTCTACTTATGGCAAGTTCCTTACACAATATATTATGCTTTTTGGCCTGTAGCTTGGCCTTGATGCAGTGCTCAGGGGAAGAAGGCAACCTAAATGAGCATGAATGAGGTTTTCAGGGCAGCCGGTGCTTTCTTGTTGGACAGGGCTATGTGACTGGACGTACTGTCGCCTTGTTTACGTGATCACAGTCGTACCTTTAGTGCTGGGCTCTGATTTGGAAGAGGTTCCCACCACCAGGTCTGCATGGCATTACAGCTACTCTCTCACTCTCTGCATCTGGAGATCTGCATCATGGGGCTGACGAGCTGCGGAGATGTCATGGTGTCTTGTGTCATAGTGTCTTGCTGGAAAAGTGTGGAGAAAGACTGGGAGATGAGAATGAATGGGAGAGGAGGGCTGAATTCTTATTTAACTGCCCACCTGTAAATGAACATCGCATACTTAGGAGGATATCTTTTCTGCTCAAGAAGAAGTGAATCACCTTTACTGAATAGTAAAGCTGTCACACTGCATGTTCCTATATGTCATATGTCATTCCCATTCAGTTCAGCAGCACCAGGCATGAAATAAGATCAAGGAGGTTGTACTTGGCTGTGGTTATTTAACATTAAACCTTTGCTGATAGTTTCAGATCTTCTTCGGATTTCATCATGCTGCTGATAACCTGGGATCTAGTAACTTCAGCTTTATAATGGCTTTGTTGGAAGAATGAGAACCCAAATGCACAAGGGCACAGTTCTTCAGTTATTTAGGTGTCTCTCTCTCAGTAAAAATAATGGGAACTGATGTTTCAGTACCTGTCTGGATCTGGTCCATGAAACCTAGTAACGCACAATATGTGTCCTGATGTTTTATGGACTCAGTTGGGATGAATTATGTTTGGGCTGTTCTCTGGAAACATTTTTGTTGTATCTCAGAAAAAAGAGAAGCAAAGGAATGAACACATTCACATCAGGGGCTGCTGGGGAGCCCTGCAGAAAGAACATGTTATAATGAAGAGAGCACAGATACTGGAGAGTTAGATTCTGCCCTGTCTTTCTGAGCTATGTTGGTGAATTTCTTTGCTTCTCCCTGTCTGTTGCCCCTCCTGTAGGTGTGAATAATTGCATTTACTTCCTCTGTGACGTTGTTGGAAGAAGTGTGTTCTTCATGAGAAGGATGACCTAGTATGGATAGCAATGGAAGTTGTTCCAAAATGTGCCTGTGCTGTCTGTGTGAGTTACTACTCAGTGCTTTTGGTCAGTTGCTGATGAAATTGGGTGACATGCATGTCTGTTCAAAGTCCTCAAGGCCTGTGCACACCTTACATCCCCTGTAAGACCTCAGAGTTGCATGAAAATGATGCATTGGCTTTCTGCAGGTTCTCTTCTTGGGTAACGGTCTCCCTGGTAGGGCTCCATTGCAAGTGTATGAATGTACTCACAACCACTTCTCAGGGAGCTGCCTAACCTTTTCACTTAGAAAAATTGGCAAGAATGTCATAGCATATAATATCTGGGACCCAACGGCTCTGATCCCCTGCTTCGCCCATTTGCATGCCTCTACCTATTTCCGTGGAACAACGTGCATTTCTGCCAGTTGAGGATCTGCCCCAAAGAGCTAAGGAGGTAGGAATGCAAAGTAAAGTTTTACTCTCATGTTATTAAACACCTTTGTTCTTGGAAAAGATAACAAGTATTCCCTTTGTATATAAATTGAGTCTGAAAGTTTAGGTGAATGTATAAGTATACTGCTAAGCATTTCTCAGTTAACACCATTTTTCATGAAATAGTTGTTCCTCTGGACATCCTTGGTACTTTGAGAGGAAATGGTAGAAGTGCTGAGGACATGGTCATTTAAGAAATAGCTAGTACTGTACAGTAATTTTTTTCCATACATTTTCATGAGTATTTTTATATTATGCATTGCACACATCCTAAATACATAATTACATGCTGTCTTGGCCGATTAAGTAAATAACACACACACATATATATATTTAAAGAATGCATATTTAACAAGTGGAGTGCTATGCCTTCAATGTGGGGAACATAGTATGGGTTTTAAAAACCTGCCTAATTATGCACTTAACCAAGACATGAGGACAGTTCCTCTAGAGCCATTCTGGCCTGTCAAGTAAATAATACGCATTTTACAAAACCAGCTAATTATGGATTTACCCATGGGACTGTAAAAGGTCTGAAGATGCAGGTAAGTAATATGCACTTTATAGCTAACCATGCATGGGGAATTTAATTTAATTAAAAGTGTGGTAGGTAAAAAAAGAAAGAGTAAATAATGCCTATAATCTCTCAAAAGCCAGGAAATTCAAGTCAAGTTAGCCCCTTTGCCATCTTGAAAAAGTCAGTCTATCAGTGAGAACTGTCCATGAGCAGGGTTCATGTGGGTGGGAGCTTTCTTGTTGACGGAGGTCTCATTATTCCTATGCACTTCTCTGTGGTACCACGTGTCTGCTCAGGCTGGCAGGGCTGCAGACTCAGCGCTCCTCTTTAAGGTTACATTGGGGGCTCAGGGGTGCAGAGTGCCTGCTTCTGCCTTTGGTCACGTTTGTGCATTTTTCCCGGGGATTTGCATGCTAGATTGGCTACAGGCCTGTCTAGGAAAAAAATGAAAGGAAAACTGGGTTTATATTTGTTTTAATTCATTAATATGCATTTCACAAGGCATTAGAGGAATTTTCTGACCTTCTTAGGGGGTATGAAGATGACTTGCTGTAAGTTGACATTGTGTTGTTTCTGAACCATTAAGAAAAAAACACAAAACCTTGACTGTGCCCTTGTATGTCTCTTTTTCAAGATGTCTTGCTGAAAAGAAGGCAAAAAGTGGCATCAAGAGTTTTAAAGGGACTTGAATGAGCAAAGCGTTCTGAGCTGAGTCTTGCAAAGAACCAAGAACATTCTCCCTAGCCCTCTGTATACACGACTGCATGAAAAGTCATACCTGAGTAAAGCTGTGCTTGGGCAGACTACCTTATTATTTATCAAGCCAAGGAGATCCAGATCTGAGGGTAAAACTATAATTAGGAGTGCAAAATAGGGTACCGAAGTAGTGCGGGTGTTTGCACATACACACACTTAGATGTACTAAACCCGCGATTTCTTCACTGAATGCTTTATCAGGTGAATCTGAAAGACTGCAGACAACTCTTGTCCATAGGACACAGTGTCTTAACAATAAAGCAGTGAACAGGGAGTTAATAGTGGCACATTCTTGCCACTGCCCAGACAGTATAAAGGCAATTTTTTTGGTCTTTCCCTTTTTTTCTGAAGCCTGAAAAACAATGTTGACAGCTAAAATTCACCATTCCTCTCTCACAGATTGCTGGGTAATATACAAATATATTGTCCAACGTTTCCCCCAGTTTTAAACAGCAAAGTTGTGTTCTGAATATAAATTCCTGCAAGCTATTGAGATCACAAGTATGAAATCTGAAACTGCTGGTTCTATGATGATAAAGGGACATGCTCTTTAAAGGAACCCATTTTTGCTGCAAGCAATGAACATGCTATGTGGAAAGAGACCTAGATTTGAAGTAGAGTTTGAAATGCTGCAGGGATTGCATTACATCCTTCTAACACTCTTCCTTTGGTCAGATAGAAGCTTTTTTGTTGTTTATGTGTTTATTTTGACAATGTTAGATTGGAAAACTTCTATTAACCTCCTTCGTCTTGTCTCCCTCTCTTTCCTCTTCTTTCCCCATCACTCACCTCCCCAGCATTTACTTAATACAGCAATTCTGTTTTGGGTCTAAAGAACTGCATTGTTTAGCAGCAAACCGTTTTCTGTAGCTTTTTTTCTTTCCTTACAAATATACCATCTGCTGTAAAATCCAAAGTGGCTGTGCAGTATTTGATCCCCTACTGAAATCAGATATGGAAATTTATTGCTAGGAAATCAAAAATCATGCTAGGAGAGATTGGAACTCAGTCAAATTAACAATCTGACTTGTACTTTAACTGTATTATCATCTCACCGTTCCGGTCACGTTTCTCACAAAAAACAATAGCTGTGATCACCACAAAACCCCCTGAATGATGTTTATTGCATAGAAATAGCTGCTTTTACTTCAGATAGTTTTGAAAGCAGAGGAGTGAAATGAGCTAGTGGCAAGCTGTGAGAGTTTCAGGACCAAATATTGGAAATAAGATTCACCTGAAGCTTTTGAGAAGTGAAAGATCGAGACTGCATTGAACAATTTCTTACTAGCAATTGCCTTGACCGTTGGGTCACCGTTGGAAAAATAATATGATAATCTTTACATTAACTTCAGTAGTTTTCTTTGTGCCAATTGCTCCTATTGTTGCTATGCTCAGCTAAGCTGGCATGAAGGGAGGTGTATTACTGGACTGCTGAAGAGAAGACTTGCTTGAGTTCTCAAGCAGGGTGAATAGGACTTGGAGAATCTGACAAAAATGTTTTATCTGAGCTGTTCTCTTAATTAAATTAGTCCCATTCCAATAGCCAGCTGAATAGTGATGTCAAGGAGGAGACAGCCACCTTATGAAACCTCTCCTGTAAAACTTACTGTATTTTTAGATTCTTGGATTCTTTCAGTGCCATCTGTAGCACACACACCGCATTCTTCACCGTGCCATTACCTTACAGAAGTAGATGAAGAATAAAAAATTATTTTATCTAGGTCAGAAAGGGAATATGCTGAGAAAACTCCTCTGTAAAGGGAGAAATCAAGCCATCACGCAACATTAGGAAACACACAGACACTTTAGATAATTTCTTATCATTAGCTATTTTAGTAGCATCCTGTCTGGATCATGGAGCAACTGATACTGTTGTTATTACTTGGCTTAAAAAAGCTTGCCTCAGCTTTAGGCAATTTAAGAAACATATCTGCCTGCTTGCTTCTTTGATGCCTAATGGCCAAATCCTGTTCACTTTATCTGTTGAGGCGTTCTTCAAGAATTGGTGCCTTTTGCTGCATGATTAAGACCCACAGGATTTGGCCCTGGGAACCTTAGGAGGTGTGTGCAAAGGTTTCGTAGTTTCGTAGAGAGAAGAAACAATGTTGTTCGTTCTTTAGCTTGCTTTTCATAGGTACGCGAAGAATTCAGGGGGAATTAGAATAAAATTTCTGTGGGATTTTCTTGAGAAAAGGGGAGAGTTGTGCTTGCATAGGGCTTGACAGCTCTTGACAGTGCTGCAGAAAATGCAAACACGCTGCAGCTGAGCCTGTGCTGTGTACCGTAGAGTGTGACTGCCCTCTGCTGCTCTTGGACACGCTGCACCTTTCGGAAATGCTTCTTATTGTTTTATTATTTTTAACAAAGGTAAAACCCTCAAAAAGCTGTTAACCCTTGTGATGCACAGTAAATGGATGGCAGCTGTGCCAGGCAGTTAAATAACATTTTTAGGGAACGGGTTGCGTCCTAAGCTCCGTTAGAGTGGTGTCTACAGTCAGTGGAATCTGCTGAATTGACTCATGGTGTAAATACCGTTTTTTTTTTGAATGTTTACATTGGTGAGTAATTTTCAGAGTTGCAGTAACAAACTCTGTGAATAATTCCAGTCTCTATGTTTGAATAAAGTTTTGAGATGCTTTGAAGAACTTAAAAATAATTTTTAGTATATTCATGTAGCACTAAGGTCATTTATGGCCATAACTCGTTTATTTATAATAGAATTTTAAAGGAAAAAAAAATTTTATATATATTTCCAAGGTGGAGTTCCTACAAAATCCAGCAAATCTATTTTTAACAAATTATTTTAGCTATTAAGTATTCATATTATTTTGTGCTTCTCCATATAACTTAAACTGACAGCAGCTTTTATAGAATACTAATATTCTCTCACACACATTACATATCTGAAGCTACTAATTACAAATCACATTTTACACAAGTTTTGAAAAAAAAGCTACAACACTTTGTAGAATATTCTTTAAATAGCCTAGTACAATATTAAATAATCATTAGACAAAGATTATTATAAAATCAGGCTGCCAAATTACTGACTTTGTGTTTTCTGTATCCCTCTTCTTTCATTTCTTCCTCAAGCAAAACTCCCACTGAAAAATGCAAGTTTTAGGTCTATTGCAGTAAAGTGAAACATGCACATGAACTACATTGTAGCTATAGCTGTGAAGAAAACTTGTACAGTATATAGTATTATCTGGAATTCAGGTGCAGACTGTATAATTTGGACCTGCAACTGGGAAGCTTCATGGCTCTTTGCAAAGTGGTCTGAGTAAAATAGTAAGATCCAAAGTGTCTTTTCAGTTAAATTGGAAACAACTTTAAATTCCAAGTTTACAATGAGGTAGCAGCATATTTAAATCTGCTTGTAAAAGGCAGTTCTCCGAATTCTGGGGCAGTTACTTCCATGGGACCTGTGGAAAAATTTAGCTTGTAGTATCCTGGTACTGATCAGGAGCAGCTTAGGTGGTATCTTGTGATGACCTCTTCTGATTCATTAAAAATTCCTCCATTCTTTTCTTGTCTGAAGTTCAGCACTATTCTGCATAGAGCCTTAAGCAGTTTGAAGCATCACCATGAAATTAATGCTGTGAAGAATCAATACAATTATAATTTAACACCACGCAAGTTAGCCCAATGTTGGTGTTCTGTAGAACTGACTGGAAGGAGCGTCCCACGGCTGTTGCAATACATCTGTATCTCCTGACACCTCTGTTCAAATGCGTGTTTGTTTTGTTGGCTCAGATCAGTATTTTTTCACGCTCCCCACAATGATATAAATCAAAATTAATTTAGTAGTCCCTACAGAAGAAATGGGTATTGCAAAAGTCTGCAAATCAGGACTGAAGTGCCTTGACAAAGCTGTGTGTGGTAAATTTGGGCACATATATCTTTCCTGTATCTTCTTCTGCTCCATGCTATTGTTCTTTCACTTCCACAAGGATTGAAACTCACCCAAAATCTTGAAGATAAATCAAATTCATAACCTTAAGTGGATATACAGTTCCATAGAGAACAAGCCTGACAAAGACAGTGAGGCTAATACAATTGTAAGACAGCCGACTAGCCTAGGGGTTTCCTTTAATGTTACTTCCACTGCAATCAGACATTGGCACAAATTCAGACCTGATACAGGCTAGAGCTCTGGAGAGCTACATGAGATGCTGGGCTAATGAGAACGCTCTTAGCACTGCTTGCTAAGTTCATGGGGAAAGTTAATGCTTCCCACTGTACCAGGTACCAAAGGAAGATGCAAATCTGTGGCCAAGTTGAAGAATAGGATGAAACTTGAATGAATGACATTAGAGCAAGGTCTGTACTGAGAACTGGAAGAAAGCAGAAGATGCTGTGATCTTGGATCTCAGCATTTCTATGTGCCAGTAGGTAAGTATGAACATGGAAGAGAAGTGGTATTTATCTTAAAACTATTGCAGTTTTTAGTCTCTATGCCATACCAAGTAACTGCGTCTTCTTCATAATGCCAGTGTATTCTGTCTGTTTGGACAGTAGATCCTTAGATCAGATCTCCTGATCTTATGTCTTATACAGTCAGAATTTTAATAGCAAAATTTAGAACTGGAATTGTTTCTTGAGTGTTGGGATTTAGCCCTTCATCTGAAATAGATGAATGGATCCAGGCAGCTATTTAATAAGCTTTGCTTTCCTATAAACACCATTTCTCTTTTCTGTTTAAAAGCATCCCTATAGGGAGGCATGGGGGAACAGTGCTCCCAAGAGCTACCATAATACTATACCATGAATCACCTAGCGAGCTGGCTATTGTTTAAACACCTTCCCTTTCAACTCTGCCATCCTTCATAGCACCTCGGTTTTGGCAATGATGCCTGGGGAGTAGCTCTCACAAGAGCTGCTGAGAATGTGATTCTGTGAAATGCCAGAGGTATTTTCTAAAAGTGCATCTCATTCAGTATCACGTAGTACTATAAACATCTCATATAGAGGATCTACCACATAATATGTCTGATGTTGATTTACAAGCTATTAATATATTGCAATACAGCTGCTCTGGAACTGGTGAGAGCTAAGAAAATAGCTAGCTTAAGCTGAGCCACAAACAGAGAAATAGTTCTTGCCTCTGTTGTTACCAAGTTTGTCACCTTTTTGATGCCTCATTCCAAAAACTAAGGAAGTGGCAAAGTACCGTCTCCATTTTCCTTAATGGCAGGGTTTTCATCTATGCTTTTCTCTCTTTAAAAATGGGTTTTGAGCAGTCAGAACGTACATTCTTGTAATCCTACAAAATTGTAGCTTTATTAACTTGGTGCAAATTGTTACAAGAACAGTTTAGGAAACTCAGACAGTTCTATTCAGATATTGGAATGACACCTGTACTCCTTCAGGAACATCTACATGGATCTGAAGAGGTGTGTGTGACACAGGGCAAGCGTTGCTAGAATGCTTTCAAAAAAGAATGCCGAGCCAGAAATGAAGTATAAATTCTGGTTCTTGTGCACTGCACCTTTCCTGTCTTCTGCATGAACTCATGAGCTACCGCTGTAAAAATCCCTTTACAGTACACCTTTCTGCATCTGTTCCTGCCCCAGTCACTTGCAAAGACCAAGCTCAGCAAACTCACTTCAGAACTCTTTAACTGCTGGCTCGTTTCTCTCCATGGATTAGTTTTTACCCAGATTCCATCACCCATTTTGGCTGTTACACGTTATATCCGCATGGGATGGCCCTATCCCGACTGAATGATTATGCATGCTCCTTTTTCTTAGATGGGGAGGTGTGCCTAGTCTTCTTTCCTCCTGACTCTTTTCTGGGGTGATGACACTGTTTGACATGTCCTCCTTCTCCATCTTGAGGTTCCTTCTGAAATTGGTTGATGGCAGAATGTCCATGGTCTGATGTAGCAGACAGTGGAGTCAATTATCTAGGGGAGGATGGAGTTCCTCAGAGTCCATAGACTCACTCCAAGATCTATTTGCTACTGATTTTCCTTAGAAATCATTTCACTTATCTGCAAATCTCTTTGAAAGGATGTTTTTCCCCCCCACATCACATATCCAGATTTTGTTTAATTCCTCTGTTTAAATTTAATACATCTCATGAGTAATCTTGCGAGACAGATGATGTTTTTAGCCATTTTTCCCACCTAGGCAGGCTGATCAACAGCCAGCTGACAAAGGACTTACTATCCCGGTGATGTATGTGTAAGTCAGGAAAAAGGATGAGATAAACCGAGAGCGAAGAGGAGAGACCCACTGCTAATGAGGAAGTCCGCTCGCATGGGTGGAAGTCTCAGCTACTATTACAAGGCAGTAGAACTAAATGGCAAACGTGAAGCTGCTCATGAGTGATGTGGACAAGGGCAGATACAGTAGGGGCTGAGGCAGTGGGGTAGGGTTAAAGCAGAAATACAAATATGAGCATTTTGGAAAGGCAGCAGAATGGACATGGCAGACATTCAAAGCCAAGAAACCTCGATGAAATTGGATTGTCTGTTGTTTTCCTAGGAAGAGATATGCACTGCGCTGAGGCTGTCCTCACAGCTCTCCCATAACCATTTTGTCCTGTGTCTGTCAGTCTGGGGGTGCTCAGCAGCTTTTGTCATTGTATGCAGATAGCATGGATATTTTAAATAGCTACTGAAGGAAGGATACTTCTGCTGTAGAACTAGAATCGATCTTGATGAGAACCCAAGAAGCCAGTGGGATTTTATTTGGGCCAGTAGCCACAAATAATATTTTTGGCTGTTTTAAGCCCCCAGAACTTCAGACTAGCTATGCAAATTTCCAAGGATAATTGTATATATATTTCACATGCAGGTCCCTGTATTGAGGGGCAATATCAGAAATTAAACCTTACAAGTATCCAGAAGCAATTATAAAATGAGTAGATTATAGTGGTAATACTGTAAATGGAAATTCGCTGAAATGTCAAGGTACTTGCCATAAAATGTAGCAATAATATGATACTAAACACAATACAGAGAGCTTTCAAATATTAATACCTTTATTATTTTCTCTATTAATACGATAAAGTTCAAACAATCGTCACCAAGCTGATCAGGGGAATAATAATATCATTACCGTCATCTGCTGGAGGGAGCTATAATGGTTCTGTCATTCTGTCCTGCTGGAAGATCGCTTACGAACTGAGCAGGATTCTGACATGAATCCCTGGAGGTAAATGACAGGACATTACAAGGCTCAGAGGATAATTGTAAACTTGTATGCTAATGACTCAGACTCGTAAAGATACCAATCATAACACAAACGGTAATAAATAGTAAATTAATTTTTCAGCTTGCTTGGCACTGTCTGTTCAGAAAAAATGTTCATTGTGTTTGAAGGCTTAGCGAGCTCTGCTTGCTATATTTATTCTACTGTTATTTCCTTTATAGTGATCTGTACATAATGCCACCTCTCATAGCTGGTTTATTTACCGACCTAATCAGCAGGCAATTGCTATAGTTTTAAGAGGATGAATATGCCTTTTCCTGCAGAAGTGTCTGCTTTGCAAAGGAAGCTTCTGAGTAACACAGACCAAGAGGCCTCCTAGAGATGCAGATCAGTGCATAGCTTAAATGTGTTCGAAAAAATGTAGCCGCTATCCTATGGCATTGAGTGATAGTTGAAGCTCTCAAAGTCTGCCTATGCAAGTCTGCATATAACTTTGCAGTTACAGCTGCAGTAAATATTATCAGCATCTATTCTGGAAATTCTGAGCCAAGTCCTGCCTCTGTGTGCATGTGGGGTACCTAATTTTAGTCTTTTGTATGTCCATACATTTCCATATGAATGAGTTGTGCTCTCAGGTTCATTGGCATGAATCTGTTACATCTTACTGACTGCTAAGAGGACGTAACTTTGTCATTTGCTGCACACTCTGCTTTCCATCAAAATGTATATGCTGTGCTTCTCTTTAAAACAGAGAGTGTCACAGGAGACGCTGGTGGCGTATGCTTCATATTAAGTGTGCTTGCAAGTGCTCCCTTGGATTGGGAGCACAGTGCTCACCATCTTGTGGGAACAGAGCCGTGCAGGTAGAAGCAGAAATTAGTCCTTCTGTTTCTTGAGGCCACACAGAGAGTGCAGTAAGGCCTTCGTTGTTATTTATATAAATTATGCGTGTGTCTATGGGAGATTTTCTTACTATGATTATCTCCATATTATTTAAGGTTGTCATCTAAAATATGGAGAACAGAGTAAATTAGTCCTATTTTTTCTCCCTTCAAGATGGATATCATAATTTTGTATTCATACATACTAATATAATAATTTTTTTTGTTTTGTATGAGGTACTGAGAGTGAAATTTGCCAAAGTTACATCGATACTTGATTTCATAAAAAAAAGTATATGAAAAGACAATATTTACATTAAAGATAGGATGAATATATAAACTGCTTCATTACTTAAAAGTAAAGATACTCCTAAAGGAGCATATTTCAGGTATCAGATTTAACATCAAGAGCATTACTACTTGTTAAAGATAGGTTTGGGAGTATCAGGGCCTTGGGCAAAGCTGTGGGCCATGTTTGCTAAACGTGGTGGTGTACATTTCCATGGCATTGTGGAAGAATCTGTTGCTGATCATGGACTTCACAGGTATGTTTTTAAAGTTATTTTTGTTTTAGAAACAGAAAAAAAAGATTTACAGAAGAGCAGCCTGTGCATTTAATTATAATACTGAATATTAATTAATAAAAAACATCAAAAATAAGTTGCTGGCTGCTGCATAATTAGGTATCTACACCCATCAGATCAAAGTATGTAAATGAACTACATTCTAATAAGCCCCACTGTTTAGCTCAAGAATGATAATGAATCTAATTTGCCTGCCTTAACTTAGCCAAAGCCACTAACTATGTGATTTTCTTTTCTTTGTACATTTTTTTGAGTTGGTACAAAAACGAGATAATCAATAATGGGGAATAGTCTCCTGAGTGACTCTCGCTAATGCTAATGGGAGTTAATTGCTTATATTTAGAGGCGAATGTGCAGTTCTGGCACCCCAGTGAATATAAATTACACAGCAGCAAAGATTGCACAACGGGCTGAATCATCCCCACCCACCGGAGGAAGAAAGTTGCTTGGGGAAAACTGGCTTCTTCCTTCTGGGAAGGTGTCCATGACTTGTCTTGCGCTCACAGGAGGATTTTGCTGGCCCAGCAAGAGCAGCCTTGCAGGGCATGTCATGAGGCAGCTCACCAGACCCATGACCTGTGGGTCGTGTCCCCAGTGCTCCCAGGGCCCGGGAAGAAGAGCTGCCTGGGTGGTCAGCAGTGCCGCTCCTGATCCCAGCCCCTGCCGGCAGGCTGCCGCTTCGCGTGGCCTCAGAGAGGGCTGGGCATGGAGCTGGGAGGCTCACAGGTGAGCTGGCGCAGGGGTCCTCTTATTTTTCCTTGACCGTCCTGACTTCAGTCTCCACCATGTTTCTTTCGTCTCTCCGCTGAATAACCACAGAAGAGGGGACAGTGTCTTGTCCGTGCTCCCACATCCCTGACTGTCACCACATTTTGCTTGCTTTTCATCCGCCTCTTAACTTCCTTGCACTGGCTCCAGGGCATGGATGAAAACGCTGCCATAGACTGTTGGCAACAGACAGTCCCTGAAGTCACTGGCACTGGGCACTGCAGCTGTGGGGCTCACTCACTCTTAGTTGTGCTGGCTTCTGCTTGCTGCGATTCAGGTTTGTGGGGCTTGGAAAGTACGGCCAGAAAAATGGCATAGGCTGGAGGCATTTACAGCTCCTGATGCTTCACGAGGCGAGGTTGAACAGCCACATGGTTCTGCGTTCTTCCTCCACCGTCTGGGTGGTATTCCCTGGAGGAAGGTCACAGCCAGAAGGTCTGGAGGTTAGTCTAACATCTTTACAGATGTCCCCAGCTTCTGCTGGGTCATATCCAAGGAGCAGCCAAGTCTGCTGTTTCCCTCCTTGCTCACACAGGCATGTTTCTAATGAGGGGAAACTGAGTTTTCAATGTGATTAGGAGTTTGTGAGGTCCTGTTTTGAATGGATGTGCAGGAACTCTGGCGTGTTAACTTCACCATTAACGTTATGTGGGACTGAAACTCTAGCACTTCACTTAGTCTCCAAGCATCCTATTTAAATTAAATTGGGCCAACATGCCTTTATCCATTTTTAAACAAGAAACAAGACAAACAAAAGCTATCACAATTTAGCTGAGTCTGTGAAAAGTGCTGTATTATCCTAGCTTCAAAAAAGACCCATACATTTATCTGAAGATGGAATTTTGCATATTGTTAGTCTATAATTTAGGCACTTCAGTATTTAAAAAAATTATATGGCTGAGTTATTTACAGCAGAAGAGAGGGAGTTGTGCGTATAGATTAGCTTCTTGTCATGATGTTTTAAAATCTGTAATGGGCATAATGGAGTCAGTTGTACAATGGTAATTTGCAAAGCCCCATTGATTTCAATGAAAGCGCAATGAAGATGGTTAAAGGTATTGGGAGGTCTGGTGCTTCCAAATGAAGAGAGATTAAAAAGGCCAATATTAGCACAAGGAACAAATAGAAATGAATGGGATTATATAGAAGGTTTAGGGTACATAAATCCAGGAATAGGTTATCTGCAGTGTAGAGAAATTTTATTCCTGTATTTAAACAGAACTCAAAAGTTCTTGTGTTTTAAATTAAGCAATTTGACTTATAAATACTTTTTTTATTTCTTATGAGCTGGATTTCAAATGGATGTTCACTTCCACCCACTGCTTTTCAGAGCATTCATTACTTGTATTTTTTATTAAGTGAGCAGGAAAGGATGAGTGCTGTGAGCACCAGGCATGTGTGAATGAGCTGGGAGAAGGAGCAGTGGTAAAGAAGTGAGCAGAAATGACCTGTTTTCAGTTGCTTGCAGCTTTGCCAAAGCTGAACTATTTGAGCAGAGGTTGTCTGTTCCAGCTGTGTCTCTTAAGCTCAAATTTTTGGAAAGTTTTCACTGAAGTGATCCAGCCGCTTCCAAATATGAGGCTTTATGTATCTAGTGTGTATATATATATGGTAACCTTTTCTTTGGATACCTCAAGGGCCTTTGTTTCCTAAGCAAACAAGAAGTCACTTCACAAAGTCCACTCACTATTGCTTACTAAATCCTTTCCCAGAGAAATGTCCTGTTACTGGGAAAGGAAGGAATGATGTTTTGCTGTGACATCTTTTTGGCAGTCTCAAGACTGCTCCAAACAGAAATGGTGTTTCCCTTTATCCTTGCGTGAGAATCTTCTCCAAATATTACCAATGACAGCTTTCAGAAATAAATTTGTACAGGTTACCAATGCGTAAGTCAGTGAAAAAACTCCTTCACTTATTTACGACAGCAGAATCACCATCGTTGGAAATAATATCAGCAGGAAGGACTTGGAGCTGTTGGTTCTGTTGTACACTGCGATTTTGCTGTCTTCAGGGGTATTCAGCATTTAATTTTTACAACTGTCCTGCATCTTAGTACTTCTAAGAAATAGATCTCTGAGATTGAATGATACTCTGTGCTTAAATGAGAATTGTAAGCAGATGAAGATATTGTTTCTGGTTTTTGCAAGGCTGGTGTATGGAACATCATACTAATTTTACATCATACTGGAGAAGCATTCTCCCTGGATACCTGCAGGACTATTTTATTATTCTCCTTTAAATCATCCTTTCTTAAAACTGCTGTAACAGCAGTTACACTGCATATAACCTTAACAGCAACTAGGCAGCTGGTGTGCAGAGACCTCTGCCCATCAAGTTGACCAGTATTATCACACTGGATTTTTTTTGCTCTTTCCCATTTGTCTGTCTGTAATCCCATACTGTGTCTTGCCCTACATTTCAGTTGCAAGGACTCTTCAAAGTGTTTGGTGTTTGTTCAACACCTAGCGTAATGCAGTTTTCATCCAGGGTTGAGATCCTATGCAATGCAATTGTTACTAGCAAGTGTAACAAATGAGCGTATGGATATGTATACGTATGTACGTGCATGTGGTGTGTGTGTATATGTGTACATATATGTGTATATAGCACATATATGTGTATATATACATGTGTATGTGTAATATGTATATAAATGTATAATTTTACACATAAAGTGCTTGAAAAAAGTTGAAATGTTTTTTCTAAGAATCTTCCAAAAATTTTAATGTTTTGGGAAGTTGTAATTGCTTTAATGAATCTTATAAATCCTGTGTTTCATTACCCAACTGTTATGAAGGCCTCAATTTCTTTAGCCATAATGCTGCGCTATACCTTCCTGGGGCAGAACATTTGTGTGGTTCAGGAAGGGCTTTCCACATTGTTGGTAAGAGGTAGTGCAGGAAATCCCATTTAAAAACTCCCTCTCACCTCTACAGTTTTTCTCTGTAGGAACGTTTCATCCTCTAATGATAGTAATGATTGAAACCTTTTATTAGTAACATAAACATAGCTCTCTTCCAGACACTGAGGAGTCACAAAGGCTATTTTCTTACTGTAAATCATGGATTTTCTACATGCGTCTTGAAACGTTAAGCCAAGTGAAATGTCCTGAAGTACTAGAGACAATTTCTTTCACATCCACCTGTCATCATTTGTTACCTTTTTTGTCAGCGACAGAGGTACAGGAAGTTTTATATCTGGCATTCAACATGGAAAGGTAGTAATTCTGCCAGGGAACAAAAAGCAGTAGCGAGATTCATTTCAAGGTGTTCTATGTTTCTACGTTTTGAGGACTAAAACCATTGAAGCAGCTAAATAGTTATGTCACTTCTACTTAAACTGAATCAGTTTTACATGACTGAGCTATAGGCTTTGTGTATAAAGGGCTTGAATCACCAAACATCTTGTTTTTAGCAGCAGTGTTAACAATAAAAATAATATTACATTATTTTTGTAGATAGTCAGGTGATAGCTTTTAACTTCCAGCTTCACTTTTGTAAATTGTGTTATGAATAAGGCATGCAGTAATGCATCCATTCAAATAATTATATCCTCTACTTTCAGGAAGCAAGGAGATATTTGGGGAAATATATTTTAAGTAAATTGCTTCTTTTGAATTAGGAAGCATATTTATTTTTAAAAGGATTCAGAACATCCTGTAAGTCTGCAGATATTTTATGGCCATCTTTTGGATTTGATGTAGACTATGCACCAAACCACACACCTCTGTGCATCTAGATACCTCCTTGTTTGCCAGGATTGTAAAATGAATTTGAAAGATATTATATACCTCTGTATTTTAGCAAGTGTATATAAAGAGGGTAAGAAAATTATGTTCATTCAGTCCCCCTCTCTCTTTTTCTCTCTCTCCCTTTCTCTCTCTTTGTCTTTATATACAAAAACATAGTTGAACCTGTGGGATGACACGTTTATTGTGGTAAATCCATTGACTTAAATGGGGATAACTTGTGTAGAGAACTGACATTCAAATCAGAGATGGAGTGTTAACGAATTGATTTCTGTGTGGTTCATCCTGGACGTAAGAGCGGTTTTTCAATCCAAAGTGTATTTTATTGTGAACTATGTTCTTATTCTTGCAAGTAGTGTGAGCTCTTTGTCTGACACTGACAGTGCTAGTGCTGGATTTTAGTGGAAGAACCTCCCAGTTGCAACAGTTGGACTAATACAAGTGTCAAATCCATGATCTATTCTCTTATTTACACACATTTTTTCTTTTTGGCTTGGTTTGTCCAGGAAAAAAATGCCAGAACTTTAGAAGTAAGTCATAAGTTGCAGTAAATCGGTTTAGTTCTGGTGTACAGAAATTGGTTCTTCCTTTTCGTATTTCAACTCATTCTCCATATTTCCAGCTATTGGCTGAGAAATAATATTTCCTAGTTAAAAGGAAAAGAAGAAGGAAAAGTTGCCTAAGAAACTTAATTTTAAGGTATTTCCTGAAAGCTTGCTCTAGTTAGTCATTACATTAATGCCAAAGCCCCAGATATTTTCCATGTATATAAAGCTACACAGAGTGTAGTTCGGTAGTTTTTCAGATATAGTTATTTTACAGTGAGGGTGCTGCTTTTTTTGCAAAACCATAGTTTAATGTCAGGGACTGTATTATGCGACTCTCTGGTATGCCTCGGTGGCACTTTGGCTTTCCCCAAACCACACCTTTGGGGCCTGATCCAAAGCTTGTCAGTGAATTTCAGGTTCTTCTCTGGTTTCAAAGAGCTTTGGATAGGGACTTTTGGAAGGCTTGCTGGCTTGTCCAAGGTCTTGCCCTTGGCAGCATCAGAGAGCTTCATCAGTGAGAGCAATAGTCGAAAACATTGCAGATGGGGCCCGTCCATTTTTATCAAGTGAAAAATTAAATTATTCAGTTAAAATCCTGGAGCCTTCCCTGTACTAGAGCTCCCACCAGCACCATGGTAAGTAAGTTCTGCCTCGGAGGTCTGCTAATGTAACCCCAATGAGAAGTTCAGCGTTTTTACAGACGGACCTGCAGTTGGCTAGTTGTTGCATATCCATTAAGTTCTTCAGAGCATGTAACAAAATGATCTGGGAAAATGTTTCTTTAGTGAGTCTGATCTTAAGACAGCATTAGGCAACTTGCAGGATGAATGCAAGAAGTGCCAAAGCACAGAAGCAGAGGAAGCTGACAGAATCCTACAGGGAGCTGGTTAAAATCCACTTCACTTGAGTGGCCAGCCTAAGAGTACAAAGAGGTCAATATATCCATAATTATTATTACAATTTTCTCTTTAAAATATGCCAAGTTCTTTAGGAAAAAAGAAGAGTTTCTTTAAAAAACCTTTTAAATTACAGCTTCAAAGCATTAACTTGTCTAGTAGCTTCCTAATTTCCCCAAGGACCTAAGAAATAGGCATTAGGATTCCTGGAGCAAGACAAAGACTTTTAAAGTTCTTGATTTTTAATATATGAACATTTTATATATGTTACAGAAAGAGGGCAGCTAATTTTGTGTGACTTCTACTAACTAGTTATTGGATCCTGTATAAAAGTGCTGGTAGTTATAGGGAGAATACACTATATTTTCATCTTCAGACTAAACTTTGGCATTTTGAAGGGACCAACATATTTCCATTTTGCTTGTCTCTTTAGAAAATATTCTGGTAATGGAGAAGAATGACTTCTGTTTCTGAATTTGGAAAGTTTCACAGCTTGTAAATAATATCCATCCTATTTTTTCAACATATTGGCTATGGCAAATGAATGAAGTATACTTCATGATGATGACAATAAGGAAAACATTACTGATCCATTATGCGGCACTTCAGATAATTAATTTTAGCATACAAAGTGAATAATTCTCCCTACTGCCTCATGAAATTACTAGATAAGTATTATCTTTCCAAGGGTACGGCATTGGCAGCATCAGTATTAAAGCATGGGATACTGAGTTCTAATTTTCTTCTCAATATCCAGGGCAAGTTAGGGTATGTCATGTGATTACTGCACCTGATGTCAATCCAAGAAGTTTATTGTGCCAAATGACACATGATGTGCTAGCTACATCATACTTCTCACTAGCTAAAATCCACAACAAGCTGTGGAAATTAGGAAAATTAGGAGTGGTGCTGTACCTTCACATCAGAGCATATTCAGTGGCATACAAGGATCATATATACCTGTAAGAGAAAGGAAAACAATGTCTATGGGGAGAACTGTTCTATCTCTGAGGGTTAAGGTAAAAATCACTCACAAAGGTAGCCTTTCTGACTTACTAAGATTTTTTTCTGATTTTTCCTGGAATGAACCAGAGCAGAACTCAGATGCCATGGCAAGAGACAACTCTGTTAGTTGAATGCAAGTAAGTGGTGTCAAGGATGCTGCAGAAGTACACAGAAAGTTGGACTGGATGATCAGATCTATAAGGGTTTATAATCTGCCAATAGGTCACCAGCTCCTTATGCATTTAAAATGTGTAAATAAGAAAGTGACAATATCATAAGGAGTTGGGCCTGGAGGACAAAAGTGATGAGTGAAACATCATAGTCAAGAATAATTGCATCTAACATGAGAAATTCTATATTAGACCTCATAATGACAGACAAATTGATCACAGTTACTAAAAATTAACAATTGGTTTGATGTAGGTTATTCATAACTTGGCTACAGTTGCTGTGCATAAACAGAGTAAACTTTCAGCAGTAACAAATAAGCTGGATATCTTAAAAGGGCCACTATTAATGAAGGTGAAAATAGATCTGAGCTAATCATCCAGGCAGAAGAATTTAAACAGAATGGCAACTGAGAAGAGTTAAAAACTTTCTACTGAGTCCCACCAAAGCCACAGACTAGCAGTAGAGAAAAAAGACTCACCTGGTTAAAAAGCAGTCTGGCCTAGAGAAGTGAAAACAGGTGCAAACAAATGGAAAAGGGCAATTTGCTAACAGGTGTAAACTGTTTGAATTACAGAAAATGAATATGGGAAACAAGAGGACATAATAAGGAGCTTTGGGCAGTAGGGGGTGAGATTTGTTGAAGAGAGACATTAGGAAAAGAGAAAATCTAATAGCAGCACTGATTCATCAGAGGATGGAAGTGGCAAAATTCTTGATAACGGTATAGAAGAAGCTGAAGTTTTTGGCAAGTATTTCTGTTCTTTGTTTAGGCAGAAGAATGGTGATGTGGTCAGACCACGCAGTGGTAATGAAATACTTTCTACTCCAACCATAAGTTGAGAGAATATCAAGCAGGAGTTAGTGTGTGTGGAATGAGAGGATTTGTCTTGTACCTCTGGGTCTATTGTGAATGATCAGGTGAACAGGAACTCTGAGGAGACACCATGGCCAAAAGGGCTAGTGAGACTCCTGGATGTGTAGAAAGGGAAGTTTGAAGAGAACAAGAGAGGTTCCGTTACTTGTGGTTTTGGTGTTGGTGTGACTGCTGCTGGCACACTCTCCCTATGCAGTTCTCTTCTCCATAATTCAAGAGGATTCTGACAACTGGAGAGTGTTCAGAGAATAAGGACAAGAGTGATTAAAGAATTGGAAATAATGGCTCAGCAAGGAGAGGGAGAGACTCAAGGAGCTTGTCCTCGTACGTATGGTCTTTCTGTCTCCTCAGAGTACCGTCCTTTTCATCCTGTACTCGGTAGTGGAATTATGGGTGCTAATAATGACTCTGTCCCACCATGGCATCATCCTTGCCTGCCCTTGATATGGAGAACTCTTGCTGTTTCTCTGATATAAAGGTCAATGCAATTTTTGCTTTTATAGCTTCCCCCCATATTGTAAGAAAGTGTCAAAATAAACCCAGTAAAGCCAGAGTTACTCAGGATTAAAATATTTCTGTACTTTCTCTGTTTTCCACTTGAAGCATTTCATTTTCTGAGTTTAATCTACTGAAATACCTCGGAAACAATGGTTGCTGTCCTCACTAGGTGTCATCCTTATGCCTACAGGGACAGCACTGCAACTTTTGGCTTTATTGGAGTCCTGTTAATTTGCACCGTGTTAGGCTTGGTCCACAATATAAAGGCATTGTTCAGCGAAAATTTAATTTAACGTGGTTTGTTTAAAAAGACGTTGTTTCCAAGGTCAGTGTTTTAGGCCTTTATGTAAATGCTCAATAACTTTTATCAAAATAGTTAAAAGAAGAAAATCATCATAACCATATAATCACATGTAATTTAAACGTTGGCCTTAATGGAGTACACCGCAATAGGACTTTCCAAGGTAAAGTGTGTCCTGATTAAAAGGCATTATGAACTCTGTAGCTGTTATAAGAATGCTGTATTAAAACTGACATATGATACTTTTGTCATCTTACACCATTGATATGAAAAGCCTTAGTTAATTACATATCCTAATGGAGCGCTCAGAATTTTATCTCTAGAGATGTTGCAACAAAAGAATAAGCTTTACAGATGTCCTTGTTTTGGGGTGGTTTGGATAGTAGTTTGCTCACATCTATTCTTATGCAATGAGACATAAAATGTAAAAAAACTGAAAGCTAAATCTATACGAGTTTCTCATTTAAAAGGTTAAAAGCTAATATTCTAGTGAAATCCATACAGTTATGTAGAAAATATTTGCTTTTCTTCTAAAGTGCTAATTATACATTCATATTTATTATTTTTCTTTGAAAATATGGGAACGTAAAGAATACTGATAGATAATGTTAATCTGAAATAGCTTTTGATACAGCTAATCTTTTGATGATTATGGATTTGAGATCTTTTTTTTATCTCCTATTTTGGGAAATATCCTTGAGAACCATAGATTTCAGAACTGCATGGTAAAGAAACATATGTAATATTAATTACTTCAGGAAAAAATGATCAGTTACTGTCAAACATTCTAAAAGATTTTGTTCTGAAATCAGTTACAAGCTACAAAATACCATGGGAAAGAAAAAAAAATGTTGGTTCAGTGGTTGATCATAGCAATTGAGAATCTAGTGAAATGGATTTGCACAGAACTGTGATTTCTTAAATGCAGTTTCAATAATATGGAACTCTGTATTCTGAGAAAACATGGGAAAAGAGTAGGAAATTGTCACATAAACTAAAAATATTCAGCTGAAGTACAATCTCCCAGAGTAAACAGTCATTACTATAAGAACGGAGAAGCAATCACATCGGTTAAGTGTTTTGTACTTGTCAGTTCTTGTATTTTCAATCCTTAGCTTTAACTGGGCTGATGGACTCCTGCTACTTCTACTGGGAGAGGCCACTAGCACTGGAACACACTGAAGGAAACATAGCATGTAGAGGGAAAAGTGTCAGAAAAGATTACAGAAAAGAATGAAAGTTCAGCTTCATACTCTAGGGAAAGCAGTCGTATTTAGCCTCTCTTAACAGGAACTGTAGCCCTACTTCAATTTAGAAACGATTATTTTCTTTAAAAAAAGTTACACAAGTGATGTGTTTTGCCATTTTTAAATCATTCTGTTCATTTAAGGAAAAAGAGTTTTGTTTCCTGGCTGAGAGTATAGCTCAATGTTTATTTTATGTATTTACTTGGATGCATATTTTAATACAGTGACCATAGCTCTGAGGAAAAAAGTCATAATGTTTATGCACATAATATGATAAAATGTTTAATACCCTTTGATGTATGTTTAAGTCTGGCAAGCCCAAGTCTCATGTACTCCCTTGCAAGTTCTTGTTCTGTGGACTTTGGAAGTTTTAAAGGTGACTCAGTTGTCACGATTTTGTAGAATTTATTCTGGTATTCTGTCAGTCCGTGTTAAATGGCACTTTCTCAAAATGCATGAATGTGTTTCTAGACAGAATAACCCACAAATTCAGAGCTCAGGATCGGACATAACGATGTCCAGAATCTCCCACCTCTGATGCAAACCTGTTGCACAGCCCAGTCCTTTCATAGGACCAACATAAGCCTGCAACATTGTGTTGGTTTCCCTACTGGTCCAAAGATGACCACGGAGCAGGACTTGAAATGGAGCAGAGCTGGGAAGTGGGGCAGCTTCCCATTCTGGCAGCCAGGAGTTTGCTGGGGAGCACGGCTTCCTCCAGCTGGGTGTGGTGGGAAGCTCCTCTGCTCCTCTCAGAAGAGATGGGGCAGAGAAATTCCCCTTCCCACAACACTCCTCTGCTTTAATCCCAGCTGCAAGACCGGAGGGAGAAGTAGGTGTTCACACCCTTCTGCTGGGGAAGCAGGGGGATAGGTGGATGAGAGAGGCAACAGACTATAAAAGAAATTAGACAGATAAATATGAGTTTTATGTCTCTAAATGAATCTGCAGGCATCCTGAACAGTACAGTAATCCTGGGTAAGCTTTGCTCTTGGCAAACATTTATTCAATGGCCATTTAATAGCTCCTGACTGACAGCAAGTCTGTAGTGTAATCTAAGTCATTCCCTCCCCCCCGATCAGTCACTCTGGAGAGATGCGCTCTTATGCTAACTGCGAGGGAGAAAGGATATAACTGTTCTTTTTGAAAATTCCACTTGAACTAGGGTTCAAGGATAAATATTACCTCCCCTTGGATATGTTAACTATTTTTTAATGATGTGATCTGATATTTTAACAGTGTGCGCAGTGCAGCAGAGCTTTGGGTTTGTTGTTTAAATATCTTTGATGGTATGTCATAACAAATTAGTTTCTAAATGTTGCCAATTTGGCAGACAAAGCTGATTATTTCCTGCAATCACACTGCATATGTGCACAAGATTATAATTAATGACCAGGGATGCCAAGCACACTTTAATAATGATCCTTCAGCATTTAAGGGACTGTTAGTTATTGGCATTTGTGCCTTGTGTTGCAGAGGAAAGGGGCAATGAATACTGATAGATCTATCAGTGTCATAGAATCCAATAGTTTCCTGATTTTTCTTATAAATTGGAGGATTCACTGGGAGTTATTGACAAAGCAGCTGCAGTGAATATTAACAGTGTTTGTGCTGCTTTCACTGAAGCAGTACGAACTCCTAATTAGATTGGAATTGCTCTTTTGGCAACTTTGCAAGGCGGTTTTCCTTAGCATATTGTCCATTTTGTGTAAGGATTATAAGAAAATCAGTGATGGATTTTTGAAGAGCATAAGAATGTCAAGGCAGCAGAGAGCTGGATCAGAATAAAAACTAAAGTGGAAAGGCACACTGGATGTTAAAAAATGGTGAAGCTTGCAATAATATTCAACAGAAGCAGGATGTGGATCCAGCTGCAGTACTCTTAGGATGCCCAGTGAAACATCTGGGATGTTCATGTGCACAGCACAAGAGCTGTTATAACACTGTAATATTTGGGGCAACAAGAGAGTAAAATATAAAGGTACCAAGCCAAGTCCATTACTGACTTGGCTCCAGTGCCTCCCTATCCAAACATTTGCTCCAGGTATTTGCTCTTGGGCAGAAGGCAAGAGGTAGTGGAAACAGTTCTGCTTTTTTATTTCTTCTAAGTGAATCAGCTGATATGAATACTGCCCTGGCACTGAAGGTTGTCTTTTAAGCTGTAGAAGTTGTTCATGACAAAGGTGCCAAAAGGCAGCTGCAGATAAGTATGTGAATGTTGCAAGAAGAGAGTGTTCTTATGACGTTCCTGGAGTCTTGAAGGTTTAACAGAATCACAGAATGGTTGAGTTTGGAAGGGACCTCTGGAGATCATCTAGTCCAACCCCTCTGCTCAAGCAGGGTCACCTACAGTTGCCCTGTCCAGACGGCTTTTGAATATCAGCAAGGATGGAGACTCCACAACACAACCTCTCTGGGCAACCTGTTCCAGTGCTCAGTCACTCTCACAGTAAGGAAGTTTTTCCATATGTTCAGATGGACATTCCTGTGTTTCAGTTTGTTCTCGTTGCCTCTCATCCTGTCGCTAGGCACTACTGAGAAGTGTCTGGCCCCCTTCTTTCTATACTCTCCCTTCAGATATTTATACACATTGATAAGATTCCCCCCTTCACCCCCCCCCCCCCAGTCTTCTCTTCTCCAGGCTGAACAGTCCCAGCCCTCTCAGCCTTTCCTTGTAAGAGAGATGCTCCAGTCCCTTAATCATCTCAGTAGCCCTTCATTGGACTCACTCCAGTAGCTCCAGATCTCTCTTGTATTGGGGAGCCCATCACTGGCCACAGTACTCCAGGTGTGGCCTCACCAGGGCTGAGTAGAGGAGAAGGTTCACCTCCCTCAACCTGCTGGCAGTGCTCTGCCTGATGCAGCTTAGGAGGTTCTTGGCCTTCTTTGCCACAAGGGCACATTGCTGGCTCATGGCCAACTTCTTGTTCACCAGGACTCACAAGTCTTTCTCTGCTTAGTCACTTTCCAGCATGTCAGCCCCCAGCCTGTACTACTGCATGGGGGTATTCCTCCTGAGGTGCAGGACCCAGCACTTCCCTTTGTTGAACTTCATGAGGTTCCTCTCTGCCCATCCTTCCGGCCTGTCTGGGTCCCTCTGGTAGCACAGCCCTGTGGTGGATCAGCCACCCCTCCCAGTCTTGTATCATCAGCAAGCTTACTGAGCCTGCACTCTATCCATTCATCCAGGTTATTGATGAATAAGTTGAACAATACTGGACCCAGTCTTGACCCCTGTGGGACACTACTAGTCACTGGCCTCCAACTAGACTCTCAGCTCTGTCATCCAGCCAGTTCTCAATCCACCTCATTGTCCACTCATCTATCTGGCACTTTCTGAGCTTGCCTGTGAGGATGTTATGGGAGACAATGTCAAAAATCTTACTGACGTCAAGGAAGACAACATCCACTGCTCTCCCCTCATCTACCCAGCCAGTCATGCCATCATAGGAGGCCATCAGATTCATTAAGCATGATTTCCACTTTGTGAATCCATGCTGACTACTCCTGATCACCTTCTTATCCTTCATATGCTTGGAGATGGTGTCCAGGATGAGCTACTCCATCACCTTTCGAGGGATCAACATGAGGCTGACTGGCCAGTAGTTTTCTGGATCCTCCTTCTTGAAGACTTGAGTGATGTTTGCTTTCTTCCAGCCCTCATGCGCCTCTCCTGATTGCTGTGATCTTTCAAAGATGATTGAGAGTGGCCTTGCAATGACATCCACCAGCTCCCTCACCACTCGTAGGTACATTCCATCAGGGCCTATGGACTTGTGGATGGCCAGTTTACTTAAGTGATCCCTAACCTTCCTTTCTCCAGACTTTCTCCCTGATTTCAGGGCCTGGGGTTCCTGAGTGCTGGTCTTACCTGTAAAGACTGAGGCAAAGAAAACATCTTTGCCTTTTCTGTATCTTTTGTCACCAGGGCCTGTTTCCATTTGCCTTTACATTTATTGCTCACATTATCATCGCTCCTTCCTTGCCTAGGCAAGGCTCAGTGCTGGAAGGATCTGCATTTCCTTACTGCTGTCAGTCGACTGAGCTCCTGTCAAAGACCACCATTAAAATCTAAGGATCAGAGGGGTGGCTGTGAAGGCTCATAAGTCTTCAGGAATGTAAAACTCTATCTTTTATCTTTCTATTCCCCAGAATTTGACATGCCCAGCAAGACTAGTACAACTTTTTACCCCCTTTTTTCTCTTTCAGTCTCCCTCTGTGAGACTTTTCTTCTCTCCTGCACTTAAGTTAATATAAATGTCTCTTGCCCCTGAACATTTTATATTCCTTCAGTGTTCAGCAAAGGCAGTACAAAGTATGCCCTGAACTCAAAGAGCATCATGAGGTGTTCTTGCCACCTTCTCCACAGGAATGAAGTGGTGCGTCCTCTCATTCTTCCATTACAAACTCCTATGTGGCATTTACTTCCACTTTCCAAAGTGGAAGGATAGAAGGAAGGAAAGGAGGTCAGAAGCAGGATGGGGGATAGGATGGAAGAAAATTTGCCACATAAATTTTTTGAAAGCTTTGAATTTATCAAAAAGCAGTTATTAATTTTGATGTCCATTATTACATAATATGATTGGAAGTATCTAAACTTACTGTCCTGCTATCTGAAGCCGAGATAGATAATTTTTTTTTCCAAAGTATTTCTGTACTTTCTCCATTCTCTCTCAGTCAAAATCCTGATGTAAGGTCTATTTTATTGGGATTGTTATAACTAAAGCAGACTTTGATCGTAAAACCTGAATATGTCTCCACAGCTTCCATATACTGATTAGCCTGTTAATGTTCACTAAGATTCTTGATATTCTCTCCTTTGAATAGACTGTGTTGAAATCGTTAGTAATAAATGTCTTTTTGTTTAAAAAAAAAAAGTATTTTTTTTCCAAATTGAACACACTGTTAACTTAATATTTTCTAATGCTTTCACTAATATTTCTCTAGATGTTTAGGTAAGCTCACAACCCAGCTGTTTAACTTATTAAAAATCCAATCCTTAGTAAAATAATTCAAACTCTGGAAAAAACTTTGAAGCTTATCATAAATTCTTTTTTACTTTTTGATCAGCTCTGGTTTGGGTGTTATATTTTAAAGGTGAGGTTATGATGAGGTTATCTTACTAAAGAAACTTGTAGGGAGGACAGACTTTAGCTCATTAGTATCTAGCAACTTGTCTGTTTAAGTAGATATTTTGCACATTGACACGTGCCTTAAGTTAAAATTTAGTTACCCCAGGCATCTATGAGGTAGCACTTTTACATAGATCACATAAGAAGTGGAATGTTATTTTGGTGCTGATGCAGCGCATTAAGTCAAAACTGGTAAGTTCTAGCCAACATGAAGTTAAATTTTACTCTGGCCCATGTAATTGGACAAATTTTAAGTGAATGATAATTTTACAGACCAGGCAAATACCTTGGAGGGAAGTGGAAGCAAATGTCCTCGACTCACCGAGAGTTAAGCATCTCAGATATTTCATGCAAGTCAGTGGTGGAAGGGGAAGGAAAGGCTGGAATCTTTGACTTTCTAATCATAAGATTAGGCAGTTTGCCCCTTTTGTGGGGCTCTTTTATTTTCGTTTTTTAATGTGTTGACTTACATATGATTTTGCACTTGCACAAAGATCATCAGACATAATCTAGAAATGCTACAAGAATTGTAGGTAGGAAATCATGAAGAGCACAATTTTGTCATGTGGGATTATAAATTAGACTTGGTAAAGGAAGTGGGAAAAAAAACACAAAACACCAAGCAGGACTTCTGTCTTCAGGACTCTTACCATTATTGTAAATACTGATGTATCTATCAGTATAACAAGTAGATCTGCATAGATGCAAATAACATCTTTAAAAGCTTAAACTGTTTAAGTCTTCCAGGATGACATAGGTGCACACAGAGAAGAGGTTGTTTGCTTCTTTCCGTACTCTAAACTGCAGGTCAGAATTGTTTTGGTTGGGTGATTCTAAAAAAAAAGAGCAAAATGGTAATTTTTTTTACCCTTTTCTTTTAAAAGTGTCATCCCTTTTGCAAAGGTCTGCAGCCAGAAAACAGAACTCTTAGGCCTCCTGAATCTAGGTCTTTCTCAACTTCTGCCCCTGCCCTTTGCCTTAGGAAGACCAGTTCACGTTTCTGCATCTCAGCTTGCCTGTCTGTAAAAGAGGTTATAAAAATATGGGGCTCTGGACAGTCAAGATTTTGCTGATTTGGAGAGCTACTGATAAAGAGCACTGTTGAAAACCAATATATGGTTATTATTCAGTAATGTAAGGGAATTCAAATCTCCTTGGTGATGAAAATTGTAGAATGTTGCTCTATTATGTGAAAGTAGGAATGTAATTGAGCTTCAGTGTAAACAGAGGTGCAAGCATATGAGCTGCTCATGATACTGATCAATAACCGTCTCTCACTGTAATTGTTCCAGTTTATTTACGGCTTGTGTATGTGAGTTATTGATCTGTCTTTTCTTTCTAGCTTCTTTGTGTTTTTCCAGTTTCTAATTCATTCTTACTTTTTGCTTTTAGAGAGTTTAAACAAAAGCTTGAAAAGGATTATCAAACTGAGCCCTGAGAAAAGATTGCTTAAAGCCAGCATTTACCAGAAAAACAGTCAATAATCCTGATGACCATCCCAGCTTATCAGTGAGCTGTGTAGTAAGGCTAACAAATTAGAATAATTTATGAGTGATTATGTTCCAGCAGTGAGCACAACTGCTCAGCATTGTTCAGGATCAGTTCACTGTATTCACTGTTCACTATGTGGTGTGTCTGGTATGTAGAGGTCTGTGCATTTCAGAGGGGTTTATCTTTTGTGGAGAATTTGAATGAAGACACACAGTGTCTAAAACATTCAACCCAGGGCTTTTTCTAAGACCTGAACAATGGGTCGTGCTCAGTGCTAATGTTTTTAAAACCCAGACAGCTCCATCAGTTGTTTGGTAGTGAGCTGAATTTGGGGGCAGTGTTCATTTTAAACTAAGAGGGGGCAGGGCACCCCTTAGCTTCTGCCTGAGTCTAACACTGTCTGTGATTTTTGTGCAGAGGAGAGAGCAATGCTCATCCATGTGCCCAGGTTTCGCTTTAGATTTTATGGAATAAAACCCATGCCTGAAACTCTAGCCAAAATGCTTTTACTTGCCATTGTAGATGCTGGAGCACTCCAGTAATTTGATATGCCTCTTAATAGGTGGGAAAACACTTTTTTAGGTTCAGTTTGCAAATGATCTGGAGGGGGAACCCTTGGATGGTACAGTCCATTAGTCCAGTGTCAAACTTACTGTGGCACAGCTAATGTAGCATAGTCTACATATAAAAGGAGCAGACATGCTCTGCTTAATCAGCTGTAGTGCTGCTACCAGAATATCCAGCAATAACTTGAAATCAGGTAACTTACTCAGGTTTTTGAAACTCTCTGGGTATGTTTTTCTCGATTAAAAGCAATATTTGTGTAACCAAAAGCTTCATTGCAAGGGAACAATTGTGTTCTGTTCTTTTGCATCACGATGTGCATGTCTTTGCATGAAATGAATTGACCCCTTCCTGTTCATCATGCTTTTTGCTTGGACTTCATTTCAGTGGAGCCAATTCTTAAAGGTTGTTCCCTAATCACAGCTTCTGCACTGGTTTTGAACCATCCTTACAGGGTTGTTGCGCGTTAATTCTTCAGCAATTCTAGGAACGTCTCTCGGTGGGTAAACAGCCAAAGTCAAGGGGAACACCAAGGGCTGCATTTTCTCTTGACCCAGATCTGGTGCAACCTACAAATGACAATGGTCTTTTTCAAAACCAGACTTAGGAAAGATCTGATGTCATTACTTTTTTATCATGCTGAGAATCTCCTTTTAATGTTGAATTTGAACTGAAATGGAATGCCCAATCAGTGCTACACAAACTTTCTTTTTCTCACACCTGCCTTGCCTCAGTTGCGTCCCTCAGGTGCATTTTGTAGTCCCCAACTTGATTCTCTGCCTTATATCTAGAGTGCTGCTTTAACTGTCCCTTGGCACCTTCTTTTAGCATTTTCCAGGACTCCCTTATTTTGGGGAAAGAGGAAGGGCAGCGGGGCAAGGGAGCATGCCTGTGTCTTTGGCTGTACCTTCTGCAGCTTGGAGCAGCCTTCATGCTAGAGGGAGCTTGGCCTTCGTCACCTCTTCAGGCCAGCTACCTCTGGGCAGCTGCCTCTTACCTGAGCAGACTGAGTTCTCTCCTCGTCCTGTTCAGAATCTTTTTCATATTGGAAATACAACCCATCTGAAGTATGGCCTGCCCATACGTACCTGGCAGTGTACTCGAATAGCCTGTGTCAAACTGAGGTAGAGATGGCAAACAAACTTAAACTCTGTTCCAAAGGAAAGTCCTCTGGATTGTACTGGATGCATTTGAAATGTTCTAACCTTAACCCCCCACTCTCCATCACTTATCTTTACCATCAGTGAAATACCTGTAGCAGAAGTAATAATATCTTTAAACAGTGCACATTTGTCAGTTTTTCATGTTTTGCATTGAGAAAGTCAGAGAAGTAAGTGGAAGTCAGCGGTTCTGAAGAACCACACAGGTTCCATTGATCTGACTTAATATATTCCATAGTCACCTAAATATGGGGGAGAAGGCGGCCAAGCTGCCATTTAAAACCTTAGGCAACAACAATACAAAGCTGTATCATCTCAGTAAGATTTTTGGAATTATGTAATTAGGGAATTACAGATGCTGTACAGTATACTGCATGTACTGTATATTCACAAATGCTAGCTTCATGATAGAAAAGGAAAGGGGAAGGATGAGACACAGACAGAAAGTGGGCTACCAACGTAATCTGTGCCTCATCCCATACCCCATCATTTCAGGAAGGCTGTATCAGCCATAATTTGTGGACAACCTCTTTGACATGTGAGTGACAATGCTCTGAAAAGTAGAACACGTCTAGACACCTGAATGAGGACTTGGGTGTCTAAGTTTTTAACAAGCTTGCTGGTGAAATGATGAGTACCCCCATCAGGAACTTCTGGCATTTATCTTCATGACTTCTTCAAGAACTGATAGCAATAGCTTTAAAAGTGCTTCTTCTTTCCTTCTTTTTCTTTGCCCACTTTCATCCCTGTCAGCAAGTATTAAGATGGCTTGTTTCCAGAATAAGAAAAATATATGCCATATAAAAGATCTGTGGTTTTTCTAAATGGCTTGCACATCTCATTAACTTAATATTTTTTCCATTGGTCACTTTGGATTTATTACTTTCAAACCATAATTTTTAAAATTTAATTTTGACCTGGCATTACCCTAAAATTAAATTCTGATCTACCCTCCACCTGAAATGGTCTGGGGAGGAAGCCATTTTGCATTATATTATCATCCTATCAAATTTAACTAATTTAAAGGTGACATGAATAAAATATTCATTAAAAGTACAGTAACCATTTGTCTGTGATCTTTAGTAATGTCCCCATTAACTTTCAGTTGACTCTCAGTTGAATATAGCAACCTCTCTTTCTAAGCTTCTCTGGAAGAACCTTGATTTACATGAAGTATGTAGGCTTCTTACTCCTCTTTATTTAAACTTCCTCTTTATTTCAGTGTTAATCCTGGCACTGGACTAAGATACTTCCCTACAAAGTAGCCTGAAGTACTGATGTACTGACGTATTAAAGCAAAGAGACATAACATTGTCAATCGTCCTTTAACAATGCAATGGAAAATATTTCTGGAGGAATTCAGCAGTTGTTTTGGGGACTAAACATTCTCTGTTTAGTTAAACAACCTCTCACTGGTTGCCTTATATCATTTTTGTGTGCTTCCTTACTTTTGACATTCACCACGTCTAACTAGAAAACTCCTGAAAATCATGAATTAATCTGCTCTCCAGAGCAAGTTGTCTCTTTGCTTAACACTGAATTCAAAGGGAGCAGAACTCTCTCAATTCTGAGTTTTGAAGTTTTTTTTTAAGACTTTTTTTTTTTCTTCCTAAATGTTTAAAAAACTGATGGAATTAGTCATACGGTCTGTATTGAAGGTTCTTATTTTGGTGTGTGTCCCAGGCTGCAGCTCGGGGTGGAAGTCCAGGAAAAAATGCCATATGTGACCTGTTCTCATCCATTTCTGATGTCAAGGCTACCTTGGACATTGTCAGACTCTGCCAGGAGTTACAGCAGTCTGAAGCCTCTGTAGCTTTCTCTGGAAGACCAGCCATCATGTACTTCAGCGAGCAGTGACTCCCTCAAGCTTAAGTGCTCCTTCTTGTGTGTCATGTCTGCATTATGGCCCTGACTTTATTCCATGAAGCACAGAACAACTGCCTTCAAAGCAAATGACTTATTGCTGCTGCTGAAGCAGCACATTGTATTAAAAGAAGAAAATTACCAAAATTTGAGGTGATTTAGCCTAAAATAATGAATAAAAACTATAGAGTAAGTTGTCATTGTTCCTTAGAACAGGAGAGTTGCATAAATTGGATTTGTAGTCTCTTATCCACAGATTTGTCTGAAAAGGTACAAGAAATAGTTTTTCCAATGTACCCAAGGATGTTTTCTTGCACATAATTATTGTTGTAAAGTGATAATCTCTATCTTTGAAATATAATTCCTTTAGACTTCAAGGAGGGAAAATGCAAATAGTCTAAGTCACATACATATGTGTAGCTCCATTGCTAGTTCTCACATTTCGTCCCACACTAAGGAATTCAGCTAAGCTGGGATATTTTGCAGATATTGAAATGTTGTAAATGGGAATAGCTCTGACTTTGATGGAGCTATGCTGCTTTATTCTGGGTAAGAATCTAGCACAAGTTTTATAGCATTTATAGCAGAATGCAGGAAAAGGGTATTCTTTTTCTAAATTGTTTTTCAAATTGTAGCTGGAAATACTTCACACAGAAGTTTCTATTAAACAGAAGTAATTCTGACGGGCATTTGAAATTCAGTTTGTGGCTCAGATGAAACACTTAGAAATTCTGTCTGCTCAAGTAACAGGTACAGTATTACAACAGTGTGATGGAATCATAAATAGCTGTTCTGCACTCTCTTGGTTTTTGCCTTATTGGTTGTGAAATGAAGGGATAATTCCAGGGGCTTTTTTCCTTAGAGATTGTCAGATAAAGGTTTTTCCCTCTTTCTAAAGTTAATAACCTAAATCAGTTGATTCTGGGACTGGGATGTTGTATATTACAAATATTTGTCATTCTTCTTTCCCTTTAAAAGTGTGAGTATTCTGGATTATTTTTAACCGCAGTTTGATATTTCTTTTTCACACCTTAGCACTTGTAGTCTTAAAGATTTTTAAAGCCTTGAAGAATTGCTAGAAGAAATCTAAACATTCTGTTTATCAATAAATTTAATTTGAGCAAAAAAAGCAATAAGACAGTAGCAAAAAAGATTTTCCATAGTCCAGTGTCCAAGTCTGAGTTCTTATAATTCTGTCTGAAATCAGGATTCAGCTTCTTACTGCTGCAACAGTAAGATAAATTGGGGTAGTCACATGGAAGTCAGTAATGTTTTCACTCAACATAGCCGAGTTTAGAAGCAGGCGCAACTGCCTCCATGAGAGCTACGCCTGAGCAAGGATTATAATATTGAATGAAATAACATGGCACAATGGGTGACATCCATTATTAGATGATGGGTTTTGATTGTGTTAATGTTTTCTCTATAGGAATAAAGTGATTGCCACTTGTACATTACTAAGAGTATATGGCCCCAATAGATATTTCTTGTGTACTTATGTTTATAGATAAGTTGCCTATTTGTTTATCCATTCTCCAGTTTCTGCAGTGATCATTACTGAAGCAGCCATGCAAAAGTAGCAGCTACGATCCGCTCAATGAGGCGAATGGTGTATTTACCTCCAAAACCTCGGTTGCTCTTCCAGCTAATGGCTATTTTATATGTACATTGATTTCATCTCAGTATGTCTTGTATTTGAGGCTGTGGACACACATCTGGTCCTACCAGCACTGTGAGCACTGGCCTCCCACGTGCCGCAGGTAAGACATGGAAGGATTAGATTTGGGTCCCCTACTTGCAGACCGAGCAGTTCTCAGCAGCCACAGGTTACAGTATTCACTTTACTTATCTCCGGAGGACTGTATCAAATAGACAAAGAGCTGCAGAGCTCATCTTCAGGTACTGTCAGGGCACTGGTTTATGGTTTCAGCTGGGCTCCAACACTGTGCACACAGAAATGGAGGGTCTGCACTGAGCAGTAGTGTCATGCTCTCCTGCTTCTCTTGTACCTACACACAGTGGATGCAGCTGTCTGCTGCCCTTCAGTCCATCGGCCAGCTGGGTGTATGGTGTCGCGGAGCATGGGCAGAGGCCACAGGGTTGAGCGGCAGCAGGGGGACGTGCCTCCTAGCAGCTGCCTGCGTGCAGGGCGTCCCCGTGCCAGGCTGCGCGTAGTCACATCAGGAGAGATGGCTTTGGAGCTGCCCCGAGGGCTGAGCAGTCCTGGGAGAGTCTGAGAACCTCCCTTGAATGTGATCGGTGAGGGTGGCCTTGGAAATCGTACAGGCGGTTTTGGAGAGCTGGTGATCAGATCGAGAAAGACATTAAACAGTTTTCATGTGAGTTCAAAATAGAACAGTATTTTAGCTGTGAAATAAACCATATGGTTTTTCCTGCCTGGATGAAGTCAGACCAGTTCTAGCAGGTCCATCATCCTATCTTATGCAGCGGTCAGTCTGATGTGTGTTGGCAGTTTATTGCAGCAAAGCTCAGCTAACTCTGTATACGGTATTTGTAACTTTTGTGCACTGATGAAGTGCTCTGTTGATATAAGAGATAGTGGCATGGGCTTATCAGAATCTTTTTTTTACAGACTTGCCAGAAGCTTTAAGGTAGTTTAGGTGAATTACACAAGCCTTGTCCACAGCTGGAGATTTCTCATACTTAATAAATATAAAAGCAAAATGTCCTGGCATGAATTTAAAAACTTTGCAGGTCTGACTTGATTTTTAGGGAGGCAAACGAGTACATGAAAATCAAAATTAAAGTTAGTTCAAATTTACTCTAGTAAATGTTTATTTAGTAGATGTATCTCTTAAAAATTGCCTTAGGGCCAGCCAGGCAAACTCTGCCTACATATGGCAAAGGGTTAACAAAAGCGATGTGCAGTTACAGCAGTACAGCAGCAAGTGCAGCAGGATTCTGAATGGAGTGAAAATTTTTCCTACTAACTTTTGCTTTTTGTATCTTTCTTGCACAAAAGAAAAAAAATAAAACCCAGCAAGTGGATATTTTTCATGCTATGGCAGTGACAATTTATGGATCCAATAATTTCTCACATGCTGCTTGAAAAATGTTTCTTTATCCAAAGGTTAATTCCTTTAGGAGTACAAACCTCTAAATTTTCTCACTCGCTCTATTAGTTGGTACAACTAGATTCACCAGAGTTATAAATCTATCAGTTTTCTAGTCTATAACAGAATAATCCCTGAAATCTCATAGATATAAATGGAATTGCTAATTTTCAATAAATCTGCAGTAACAGGTAATAGTGTCATGGTCCCCAGTTCCAATCATTTTTGCAATAATAAATGAGACTATAGAAGACTCACTTTTGGCCATCAAATTTACTGTTCAGGGCACAGATTTTAGCCCCCAAAGTACTTAACCAATTCCCCTCTCTTTGCTGTTGTCATTGTTGCACTACAGCATCTATTTCTGGTGTAAGATCAGGGCCATTTTGGACCACACAGGTTATTTATAGGCTGACGTTTTGCAGAAATGGAGAGAGTCTTTCTAATGTATATTTTCAGCCTGACAGTATTCAGTCCAGAGGGGCAAATTCAGCCTATTTATTTGTAAGAGCCAAAGGATAGATGAAATTCACCTAAAGCTTTCCCCTCTGCAGCCCCAGGCCTAAAATCTGAATCTGAGGTTAGACAAGAAGGTGTCGAGTGCTGCTGTCTCTGCTGTGCTACACTAAACCAGCACTGTTGTCTGTGAAGGCTTTGAAAGCTAATGCTCAGGAGGCTGCTGCTAAGGGTTTGTGGAGCTCCTTGCTTCTCCTAAAACGCTCTACAGCTGCCTCATTTTGCTGGCTTTTGTGGCTTTCCATCCTGCAAAACTCGCTGGTTTTGTGGGGGAACTTTACAGGTAGCGGCTGGGTTGACTTCAGGAGCATCAAATTCTGTAGACAGATCAGCCCAATTCAGCACAATCTAAGGGTGTGCGGTCCAAAGCCCTATTTTATGGATGGACTTAATGGTGGACTTGATGGTAACTTTAAGTCACCGACTGCTCACAGTCATGCAGTTAGCTGAGTATGTTCATAGTATATACAAATACATGCATACACCTTTACAGAAAAGAAGCTCCAGAAGGGAAAGGCTGAAAAGGGATATAACGGCCTAGAGAGCTGTAGCTACTTGTCTAAGATGTTAGAAATGGCTCCAGATGTACAGCCCGTATCTCTGGAGTCCCAGTTCAGGGATCTGCCTATACAACTTGGATTTTCAATGCCAGTGAAATTATACTAAAAAATATTAAACATGTTAGAAATAGAAACATGCTGGAAGAAAAATATATATTAACCAAAGTTGTCTCTTTGAGCTGTATGGATTTTCAGCTCTGGGTAGAAGAAACTCTCTAGATAGGCATTTAAACTTACTATTATATTCTACTTACTCAGCAGACATCCCTGGCACACTTTGAGAAGAGTTCAGGAGAGAAGCAGTCAATTAAAATCTGAATCTCAGGCAGCTATAGAAGATTAAAATAACTCCATATTTGTTGAGTTTTAATGAGAACACACAAACTACAAGAGCATCTGAACCTAGCTTTAAATCTTAAATGTCATGTGCCTTCCCTGCACATGTTCTATGGCCTGTTTTAAGCTTCAGAAAATACATAAGCAACTTTCTTTTACTAAAAACACCTTGTGAAGCTTATAGTTCTTTAGCATGGGATAAATGATAGCTCATGAGCTGGCTCCTTATCTGATAACAGTCAGAAGAACCCTATTGAGTTGGCCAGGTGGAGATCTTATGCTATTTTTCTTAAGGATTTTTCTTGCCGTCAGGGCTGATATATGATGAGCATATTCAGAAAAAGTTGGTCAAGAAGCCAGCCTCTAAGGTGTGTATCAATATAGAACATGGAGGGCCCTGTGGCAGCTACCTTCAGCCCTTCTGTTCCATACCAGGAACCAAGGTTCATCTAGCTTGAAGACATCTTCCTGCAATTATTAGCTTCAGTTTCCTCTGAGTGGCAGAGAGCAGAACACGACAGGGAGAAGAAATTGAAAGTACACAAATTATCTGCAACCCTCAGCTCACTCCACAAGCAATTCCCTTCTTTGGCTTTGCACGCTAAACTACTTGGCTGTGGTTCACAGCTAACTTACCTGCTTGGAGCCCATCATTTACTGAGGCAACATTTCTTCTGCCCAGGCCTTGATCACAAGAATATAAACTTCAAAGAATTATGAGGAATTGAAGTGTAAACATTATCCTGAGCTTAGATATTCCTTACTATACAGGTTTATCCAGCCTGTGCTGGAGAGACAAAGGTTTTCAGTTACCCTGAATCATCCTAGACCGCTAAAGCATATATGACCAACAGAGGTGATCTAGAATAAAGCAGAACTACAGCAGGAGGGTGATCTATCTTATAAATTCAGCACAGTATATTAAGAAGTATGTATCAGTGATAGTGGAAGCTGCTGAAGGCAGCACTGAAAAAGCAGATGATCTCTGTTTGGAAATAAGGTGCAACTGACTTTCAACAAAATCTCCAGGCAAAAGAGTTGTCTCCTGTTTTCCAAAACCCAATGTGATTTTTTTATATCACTGGTGAAAAGGTGGGGAATAGTTATCTGTATAGATATCTGCATAGCTATCTGTAAGGGAGGATCACCCCAATTAGTTGTTGAATCTGACAGTGTCACAAACCACAACGGGCAGCCTTGGCTTTCTGAGAGGCAGTGCAGCACAATGGGAATGGATCTGGGGAGTGAAACAGTGCTGAGGACCCAATATCCACACTGGGCATGTCTTGAGGGTTTTACTTCAGTGTAGCACGACTGTGGTCCAGGGGGGCTAAAGGAACATTAGGGGGTGGAACGCATGGGGTGTGCTCTGTGGTGTCTCTTCTGGTCTAGTTTCTTCCAGAAAGAATCCACTTTGCATGCCGTAAGACCGCTCCACAGTGCAAACCAAAGTGCAAGAGGCCAGGAAGAGTGGGAGATTTGCTTTAAAATGATGCTCTTCATCTGAGCAAAAACACTAGTATAGAGATATCTGTGGAATGATGAAAAGAGACTAATGCTGAGTAATCATCTCTTTTAATACTTCATCCGCATCTATGCAATGGATCTGATTTTTACCCCCTCTTTGAGAGAGTGCAGTGTATTGCCTTCATTACAGTGAAATATAGCTGGTGTGGTGTGGGTACAGGACTTACAGCTTTCAGCCAAGAAGTATATAGGAAACTGGGCAGCAGAAATGCTTGAGCTTTAGATGCGGTTTGAAATATTAATACTATTCATAACAAGTTCTTGTGATTTTGGAGAAGAAGCAAATTACATACCTTTTTATTGGTATGTAGAGTTTGAACTTTTGTCAGTCAGGATGTCTGACTGCACCGCTCTTTGGGTGCATTGCCAATGGCAGTGTCCAGGGCCCTTGGCTCTTCTCTGACCTACAGGCCCACGTTTCCTTTCTCTGAGAGCCAGCATGTGGGAAATAAAGGCTGGTACATGTTTTTGTTCTCCTCGCCATTGCATGGAGTTGTGACCTGGCTGTGATACGTGTCCAGGCAGGAATCTCGGAGCATTCCTAGGTTCTGCATCAAAGACAAAGGCTTTGTAGGGTAAAGTCTGGGGACTTTTCCAAGCTGTGTGACTCTGTAAGTCACTTTGTGCCTCAGTTTCCCTCTTTGTTAAATGTGGACATTGGCTTCTCTGTGAAATACTTTGAAATCTGCAGATAAAAATCTCATTAAAAGTGACATCTATAAAAAGTCAGTATCCCAAAGTGGATCATAGGCAGTTCTTTTCATAATCACATATTTTCAGCCTTCTGCCAGCTGAGCTCTTGTACTTTATTCCAGGAAACAGTTTGGCAAGAGAATCAATACCACTAACCTGTACACCATCAAATATGGACTATCACATTGCCAAGACCTTTTAACAAGTGATGGAAATGTGACCTTTTAGCTTCTTGGAACATTTTTTTTATCTACTCCTGTACTTTTACCAAAGCTTTCTAATACTGTTGAGCTTTTGCCAGGTTGTGTGAGTTTTCTGAGGTTTTTCCCTAAATGTTGACTCCTTTTCTTTTACATGCCCCAGCCACAGTATTGGTAGCAGGGCAGATGCTGTAAAAATGCTTATTTTAGAGGTTAATGAGGAACAGAAAGGCCAGACTACATGTATTGGTATTTGCATTGGGATGGAGTGCTACTGATTTTGCTGTGCTTTTTGCTTCTTTTGGTTATCTAGTAGTTTCATAGGAATCCATGCATCATAACACAAGAATGCTTAGTCAGGAAGCATTTTATTTATCATGTCCTTTGCAAAAAAGGCCCTGGAGATGCAAAATAGGTCAGTACGTTGGTACTACATATGGGAAATAGCACATAATATATACGCATGTGGATACTGAAGTGAAATGTTTGAGAAATACCATTAAACTAAAATCTGTTCCCTTTTATGTCAGTGAAGTCCCACTGTCCTAAGCCCATTTTATCTTTTGTATGACAGGTGTCTGGATGCGTGCATCTTCGCACAAGGAGGAAAATGAGATTGTGATTAAGTGGTGGTAAGTCTTTTACTGAAATCCTTATAGAGAATATAGGGCTTTTGCACAAGAACTATAAAAGAAGTAGGAATGCAAGGGAAGAGAAACACTCCATTATCTTCAGCTCTCAAAATGCCTACCCATGCTAAAGAGACTCTTCAGAAAATTAAAACCCAGTCAAATAAAAGCCCAAATGATGCCAGCAGGAAAGGGGCTGTAAAAGGTAGGCAAGTTCAGAGGAAATTTGGAGATGAAATGATCAGAGGAAAGTAAAAAGGATATTCTATTAAGAATATTCAAAATAGGATGTAAATGAGAAAATGGATGAGTTAAAAAGAGAAAGGAAATTTGTCAGTGGGGGAAAGTGAGAAATTAAAGGTAATGTAGTCATAGAGCTGTAAGCTTCTTCCTCTCAGCCTGGGCTACAGAGCAGCCTGAGACATAGTCACCTCAGATCTGCTCCGTTCACTAACAAGGAAGGGGTGCTACCTGAGGTGTTAGAGGGGAAGGTACTGGAAGAAAGCATTACAGGAAGCAGCAAGACACTGTCAGGCATAGAGGATATTTAGTCAAGAGTTTGGAAGGAATTTGAGAATGCAGGAGCTGAGTGAATTTTGCATTTTACAGACGCATTACAACTAGCAAATATTTCAGAAAGCTGAGGGTCACATCTGTCTTCTGTATTCCAGGCAGTCATATTTCAGTACTCCATGCTTTGTTTGGAATGGTAACTCAAGCTAGAATGTAGATATGTCTTGGGAAATAGTTTCCAGGAGGAACAAACTAGCCCACCTTCTGGAAATAGAAGCTAGTTCTAACGCTTGCAATAAAGGGTCTTTTAAGAACCTGTACCTGATCTTTCTTATGTCAAACTTTTTTATGGTGCCTTTGGGTACTGTTGGAAGTCAGCGTGATATCAGATCTCCTCTTTTACACTCCATGCCGCTTCCGTAGTTACTGCATATATTATATTTTATATATATATATATATATATATATATATAATGAAGGGGTTTTTTTCTTTCTGTTATTATGTTCTTGAAGTAATAGAATGTGGCATCTAGGATTTTGGTAGTTGTGTACTTTGTTGTCTATTTATGTTTGTTTCTGAAAGAAAGGGCAGGTCTTTATGGAAAAAGATAGGATTCCCATTACTTTTCTCATTATTTTGTGGGTATATAGAAAAAAAATTGCTCTGATTAATAGGATGAAATTTTAATAGAAGGAACTTTCTGTCTAGCAGGCTTCCAAATCCTCCCTCAGAACATCTTCTAGAAGCTGTTCCTCAGGATAATTTCATCATTTAAAAAAAAAAAAAAAAGATACAGATGTCTTTTCACCTTCTATCCACCTGTTAAATAAACTTGTCATTTCTACAGCCAATTCAGGAAAGGAGTTATCAGATCCTTTCCTTGGAGACCTAAGTGTAACCCTGCAGGTCTCTGGGGTCAACCTCATACCTTCTCAGAAAAGCTCCCTGCACAATTTGATAGTCACGGCAGTCATTATCAACCAGCTTGGCATAGGCCTCTAGGGTTTTCCCATTGAGCAAGGTCTGAACTGTGCTGCCCATGCCTTCTCTCACCAATTATATGTTCTGTACAGTTTTTTAAAAGACTGCAAAAACATATCAACATCATTCCCTTCCTTGTAATGAGGAAGCAATTTTGCCTTATTATAACTGACTAAATATGCATGGGCTGACCCAGTAGGACCCTCATTCACCCTTATTCTTTCCCTCTGGAAATCATATTCCATTTTCATCGTTTCCATTTCAAATTTTTCCTCCTCCCCATTCTTTCTCTGCGCTCTCTCTTGATCCCATTCTTGTTCCATCTTTATCTTTCCCATGCTGAATTGTCACTCTCCACGCTCCTGCTCTCATTTCAACTTCCTTTGTGTTTGATGCTCACTCGTACCCATTTGTTATTGCCTTCCTTTTTACCTTGTGCCTTTTTATCATCTGTAGTGGCTTGCTACCTATGTGTAAAGCATATTTGCTGTTCAGGCTCCTGTGCATACCTTCAATTAGTTAAGGGTTATCATTAATACTCCTCTCCACTGCTTCAAAACATTAAAGAACAGGCCACTGGTGGGGACACCCAGCTCTCTCAGCTTTCTCCCAAGTGGCTGTGGTATATTTCTAGTTGTGCTCTTCAAGAAGAGAGCTTGTACTTAGTAGTACCCATTGCCCCAGCCTGGTCATTCTGTAGTAAAGATGGAGAAGTTTCTCCCTTTCCCTAAAATACAGTCATACCACCACTCTGAATGCTGGTTTCAGGAGTGGCCTGGGCACCTGGTTCATATGCCCCCCAGCTCCCCAGAAGTAATTCCTACTGAGGTTCCTCTGACAGATCCCAGTGCAGACCTGAGTCCTTTTCATGTGTTTATATGTAGCTTTGGCTCTGTTCTGGAAAATGAAGCCTGGATTATGAGGAAATGTATGACTTTGTGAAAATCGCTTTTCATCCTTCTTCATAGCATCTGTTGAGATTTTTTTGTAGAGCCTATGGAGCCCTGCTTTCTCAGTGACAAAATGATGCATGTTTTTCATGCCTGTTGTGCCCAAGGGCTTGGCATGAGAGCAAGAATAAGACAAGAGGAGTGTTAAATGCCTCAGAAAAACTATGCCTTGAAAAGCCCTCTAGGCCTTAATGTTAACCACAAGAGAAATCATGGGCACATCAATGCTTCTGAGTGGTGACAGAGATGCACTGAGTAGGGGGTACAGAACCACATTTCCCATATGGCTTATTAACATAGCCCCAGTCTTCAGCCTTCCTCTATGCTTTGGACTGTATGTGCATCTTGCTTTGAGGAGTTCAGGCTGAGAAAGGATGAACCTGGATATTTCCCTTTATTGATCAATACTTGTGTTCACGTGTGCAGTGAAATTCTTTCTGTGCAAGCAAGCTGAACTAATAGAGCCAGTGGAGTGAGCATCTCTTAACAGCTTCTTATTATCATCTGTCTCTTCTTGAGATGCATTCTGGTGTGGTACACGTTTAGTTCTGTCTGCTGGAGAAGTAGCAAAGGTCAAATGAAGGTGAGAACACTTCATTCATAATTTTGGAGTTATTCAGACCCACTGTATCATTACCTCTTGGAAACATATGTTTTCTGATAGTAGTTTAGAAAATTTTCAGCACATCTCGACAATCTCTCATAAGCAATACAGATCAGCTGTCACACTTTGTCATATGGCATCAGGTTGTATAGTGCAGTGAATTCACTGTAGTATGATATACTGTAGCCATTCAAGATCCCATCCTGATAATTTCTGCGTCTCTGAATGTAACAGTACCTGATGTGTCTTGCTAGTAGTCAGAAGTACTTTAGTATATGCACATTATAGTTACAATTTAAAGATTTTTCGGAGAAAATACTTTGTCACCTCCCTACTAGTAGTTTGCATGTCTCTGATATGAGAATGTAAAATGTTACTTTTGATTAAATAGGTGCCTCAGAACACTTAAAATCTTACCCACCCTTGGCTTAGGCCGATAAGCTGAGTATTTTTCAAAAATACCTTTTGCCCCGTGCCAGGGTAGTTGTAGCGACCAAACTGAGATTGTTTGAAATTAAGGTTTCTCTGGGGAATCCCAGGGACTGTGGTACCATAGAGGAAAGACATGCGCACATAACTCTTCACTGTTTGGTTGTGAGCCAGGGGACAAGAGGTGTGACCTCACTGTCATACTCTAGTCCCTGCAGAGGCACAAAGAAGAAGAGAGACTGTATTTTGCAGTAGTATTTTATTAGCTTTTCCACAGGAGAGCAGGAGCATGGAGCAGAATCTAGGTGTTTTCTCTCCTGCATTGCATACCTATTCGTAGAGCTGGGTGGAGTCTGGCCCTCATCAGCAAGCAAAGTCTGTCAGCATTGTTCATATCCATAAAATGCTCTGAGGTAGCTTGCAGGAAGAGGAGAAGGGAGTTAGCCCAGTTGTGAGTTTTTAACTGATACAGCATGGTCCAGCTTGCCAGCCTGTGGGCTCAACTTGGAGTACTTCTACTCGTCCTGACACCTTTTCCTCAGAGGAGACAAGGAATAGTTATTGGGATCAGGAGTATAGCCCTAATACCTGATTATCGTCTTCTGGATTTCCTGGAGTAGCCAGAAGGAGCTACCACCTTCCCAGAGCAAATGGAGGAGAGACACAGCCTTTGCCTGCCTTGCAAACAGCTCGGCAGAGAGCTGCTTAATGTTGCTGTTTCCACTGCCATCTCCGTTTAAGGCTGAGGATAGGGCTGGGTATGCATGGGTAGAGAAATGACTTCAAAACTGGGAGCTAACCCTGACAGCTGATGCCTTGAACTGCTGATCCATTTTGGACTTAATTTAGGGTAATTACGTTATTTAATTCTGAACTTTTTTTAAGCAAGGTTAGAAGGTAGGAAAAGCCAGATTGGTTCAGACTGTCTCTACCTCTGGCAAGGAGTTGCCACTGATAGTTGTGATGCTGTGCAACAAGTAATGAGGATAATAAGCTAGCCAAGCAATCGACTGCATCTCTCTGCTTTGTGTTCTTCTACCAAAGAATTGGCCATAATATTGTTTTAGTTTCATCATTTCCTGGAGAAGATTTTTGCTATAGTGTTTTGCAACAATTGAACAGGGGCTTTAACCTATATACAATACCACCTATCCTTTGCTTTTGAGCTAGCATACGTGGGAAACAGTGGAGTGAACAAACTCTTCTTGACGATATTTCACTATAAGGAGCAACAAATAACCTGTGTTGAAATCCTTTTTGCTTTATATTTGAAGGTGCTTCGGCTTGCAAGTAAATGGCAGGGCGTCCGGTTCAGACAGAACTTGGGTGGAACAGGATTCATTTGTAGTAGCTGTGTATGTGGCTCAGTGATCGCAGAACAGACACCAAAAGAGAAATCTGTGTAAAATGACATGTAGCCAAGGCTAGTACAGGAGGGTATCAAAGTCTCAGCTACTAGTGAGGTTAGACTGGATGAAGCATATAAAGCCTGTATTTGCAGCAGCTGTCTTGATGGGAATATTGTCACTTAAATTGTTGGCAGCAGAATCAAGCCCTCATAACCCCAGATCCTGAATGTAGGGATCACATATTTTAGTAGGACTGGGTTTCCTAAACCAAAGCTACAGGGTGAATATGGTCCCGATCCCCAATAACTCTTGAGTGGCGTTGTCTAACAGGTCACACACACCCACTGAATCTTTTCCCACAGTTGTGAGAGCTGAAGGAACCATTTGTTAATTCTGTCGTCCCTGCTGTGTGTACAGTGGAGGATTATGGCTACAGCTGAAGTTTTCCAGACTTCCAAGAAAATCCACCTTTGTCCCAGCATTCACCACGAGACAGAAAAACCAAAACTGTGAGAGTTTACTGCCTCATTTAAAACATCTGTTTGGCAAGAAGAATTTTGTTATGGTTAAGCTAGCTGACAAAAGCTTGGAGGAACAGGGTTTGTAGCTTCATCATGCTGTGCTCCGTGGTGAGTGTACCAGTCATCTGCTCTCCTTTGCAGACTGAACAGGTGGGAGAGTGGCGATACTAAGATTTTTGGAATGGCCCAGTGGCTTTGCTTGCATTTATTGCTAATTGCAGCCTCACAAATGATGCAGAACTAGAAGACTATAGGCTCATCCCTCTGTTGCCCCATAAGGCTGGCCTTAAAAATAATTCTTTTCGCATTTCCATCCCGTGCTGTGCCAACTCTGTGGGGTCCCACACATACAAGACTAGTTTGCTTTATGATGAACAGATTTCTGAACCTCAGCAACCTCTTGGTTTTCCAGTCTCCTGCTGAATATTATGAGATTATGCAGAGCACTGAGCCAACATATAAGGTGCTATTACAGATTCTGGAGCAAGAAGAAAACCCTTCTAAGCCATCCATTCAAATGCTTAACTGCATCTGCTTTTCTGCTACCACCTCATCAGTAGCAATTTGGAAGCTGTAACCACAAAATAACTAGCAGGCCAAGTGTGTAACCAACATATCCAAATGATTTCAAACCACTGGTTTCTATAGATTCTAATAGCCTAATAAATGGATTTTTGGTACTGGGTCATATGTAATTGCAGTTATTCTCACATTAAGCTGCAGGGAAGTGGCAAACCCAATTAGATTAAATCCTACTGTGTCTCCTTGGGATTTGTGGTAGACATTTAAGCAGAGAGACATGTCACTTACACAGACCAATTTGCTTGTACCTGTCTGCTTAGATTTATTGTGATTTGTCCTTGTTTTTGTGTATGTTTATTTGCAGAAGCCAGCTCCAGATGCAAAAGACATCAGTGTAGCTTTGGAACATTATTTTTAATTAGCTAGGTTCAGTTTCTAGTAACATGCTTGAATTGCTTCTGGGCTACTAATGGAGTGTGGAAAATAAATATTATTGCTCTCAGATTTTTTTTTCTAGTTATGGTGATAAGGAAAGAGGAAAATTTCCCGTGCCTTGGCATGGAGGTTTTGTTTGCCATGAGCCTCACAAAATAGGGCAGCCACTCAAGAGGGAAAGTTGCAACTGAGTTTTCGTAGTAAGTCTGAATTGTTCTCCTTTCTAAAACCCATGTAGTAATCAGTATTACACTTGAAAATACTACATTAACTCTGAGGCCAAGGTTATTTTTGTTTTTTACTGAATTTGAACCGAACTGGACAAAGTTTATTTGAATTGCCAGCTGGCGGAAGCAGGGCATGATGAAGATAATGAAAGGTGGGTCTTAATCCCGAGGAAGGGGACTTGTTTCTCCCTGTCAGTCTTAATTCTGTATTCTCCTGTACCTCCATATGAATAAACAGCAAAACCTGGCTATCCTCGTTTGTATTCTGTGCCTGTGTAAGTGACTGTACAAGGAGAAATGCTGTGAAGGGCTGAGGAGAGGATATGTAGACAACTGCTTATTTATTTTGCAGGAAAACATCACTCAAAAAATATTACCAAACTAACCCACACAGAAGAACATCTCTTTTTTCAAAGAAAGCGAACAATGCAGGTGGCAAGAAAGACCCTCAAGTTCAAAGTCCCTACAAGTCAAGGGCTCCCTGCTACTTACAAATCATACAGTAAATTAAATTCAGGTGCTGAAGGGAGTGGGTCTGAAGCCCCGCGGTACTGAAGACACTGGCTTTAGGATTCTTCTTCTTGCAAATAGCCTTTTCCCCACGGGGTGTGAACTGCCTTCCTCCCCTTCACCCTTTCTCTGGCTGAGGAAGCCGCTGTCCATCCACGAGTCCTGTTACAAGCCCTGGTGGTAGCTGGCACTGGGTCAGGAAAGGAGGGTAGAAAGCTCCATGGAGACCACGGGGGACTTGGCCGGGCAGACCGAGTTTACCTGGCAACCCTGCAGTGGTGGGCAACAGCAAAAGCACGGCAGAGACGTGAAGAGCAGGATGTGACCATGCTGCGAGGCAGGAGCACTGCGGCCGGCAGAAGCGCTGAGCAGGACGGTGGAGCGGGATGCTCAGACGGGGACTGGCCACCGGGCTGCCATCTGCTGCTCGCAGGTAGAATAGCTGGGGACTAGGATCGAGGAACTATTTCTTTTTGGGTCTCTGTGGGGTTTGCGTGGCTTTTGTGCGTGTGAGTGTGTACATATGCAGAGCTCGCACGAGACAGCTGGGACACTGCAAAGCGTGAGAGCGTCAGAGGCACAAAACAGGTTAAGGCAAGAAGTAAACTGGGGGAAGAGAGAGCAGCAAATGGAAACTCAGTGCTCCCTGAGCCTATTCACACAAAGGTGCTGAAAATGTTTGGTTTCTTATCTAGCCCCTGAAACCTTTTTCCAATTGCTGTACCGCCTCCCAAGGGTGGTCGGTCTCCAATAAGACGCTGTGGCTGAAGGAGCACGGGTGGGAACGCACCCCTCACACTTACAGCCGTGTCGCCATCCCCATGGGCCTGCTGGTGCCCTTAGGGCCCACGTCACCGTGCCGGTGTCCTGTGATGCAGCAACTCCTCCCTCGAACCCTGGCCTATGTCATCTGCCTTGCAGTGAGGTTTTCCTTTGGTCCTTGCCAGTGCTTGTGCTCCAGGCTGCCTACAGCTGGTGCCAGCCCTTGAGGCGGTCTTTGCCTTCAGGAAGCTGGAGAAAAGGCTTGCATCGTTTGGAGTAACTTCCTCTGAGGATGGGTCACGGTTTTGCTCCATGACATTTGCACATTTCTGAAGCACTCAAAATGAATCCAGCAACCAGACGGAAGTGCTGTTTTTGCGGAGATCAACGCGAATAGTTTTGCCTTAAGGGAGAGGGAGCCCTAGCTTAACTTAAAGCACAGGCTGAGTAGTCAGCAATGAAAATAACATGCACTTATGCCTTGGTGAATAGGATTATTGTTGCTAGAATTAACAAAAGAATAGGGCAAGCTGTGTCTCTGACATTATGAAGTATTAGTGGAATTTATTCATCTGGCACATGTTGGGAGAGGTAGACACTTCTGCTATGGCAAAAGTTGCTAACAGTGTATGATACAAGGCTATTTTTATAGCTGTTCATAATTTTGCCAGCTTCTAGCTGTTCGGAAGATTTCTGTGCTGGATCTTTGCCTAAGTCTTTATTTGTGTTTTGTAAAATTTCAGAAAAAACAATTCAGCTGTTTTGGAGAGAATAGGGGAGGGGAACCAGATTACTGGAAAGACCTCCACATCCTTTTAGTGAGAAGCTCTAGTGCCTCCACACTTTGAAGCGTGACTTGTGTGGGTCAGGGAATGCTTCCCTTCTCTCTTGACAGATTCACTCAAATTGCTCAGTGTAAATCATTGAAAACCACCTTCTGTTCAGTATCATCTTAGTGTCGGCTGCCAAAATTTTAAGGTAAACTGCAGCAACAGTGTTGCAGCCTCTTGCAGCTCCTGTGCTCAAGCTGGACTATGCGTGTGACATCCTTACCACTCCTGAGCACTGTCACTGTGGTCCCGTGCAATGGATTTTTTTCCTCTGTTTTTTAAGGAAGAATTTACTAAGTCTTTCCACCACTATGTTAAAGAACACCTAGATTTCAAAGTGAAGAACTTAAGCAAGTAGAATGAACTGTCTTATTTTTATAACCACGGCTTTGATTTTTGCTTTGTTTTTTCTTAGCATAACTATACCAATATATATGAAGGAGGGCTGAAAAGAAGCCATATGTCTTAAAATGGAAATACACTTTTTAAGAAATAAATTATAACAATTTCTGTGGGGGCAGGTATAACAATAAGTCATTAGCCAAAATCATAGGTATCCTTTGCTAGAAGAGCACAATTAAATGCCCGTAAATCTCTCCTACCAGCGTCTTATAAATTTTGTAGGAGACATACAAGCTTGTATTGGAGCTTAGGTACTTAGAAGGTTTTATGTGCCTGCAGCATTGTTTTCACTGATTACCTTTGCAGAAGACTTTTCAGATATGCCAGAATCAAATTTTGAACATCATACGTGACTTAGGAGTTGTTCTGTGCATAAGCAGAAATAATGGAGTGGAGAATCATCAGTCTGTGTTTTTCTGCTTTCCCAGGAAGTGACCTAATTTAGAGTTTTGAATGAACTTATCACATTTTACAAATCATATTCCATAAAAGACTATCAAATGAGCAGTAATTGCAGTCATCTTCTGACTTGCTGATTTTTTGCAGAAAGCACACGTAATATATAATACAACCAATGTGGGACCAAGAGGAAACGTCTCTCGCTCTCTGTCCCTTCCTGCTGCTGATTGTGTCACAGTAGGAGCAGCAGCAAAATTATGTCTAAAAACAGAGGACCAGATTCTATTTATAAGTCAAGGATGGATGTAAATAAAAAATACACAATGGAGTCAGTTTTCTCTCATAAGTAAAGTAAGAAAGATGTGATGCAAACAGGCTTGGGCTGAGTGCAGAAATTCAGTTTCAGAGCATATTTTGACACTTATTTTTATTCCTCCTCAGAAAAGAAAGCTGAAGGTTTCTAACTTATTAACTCAGAAGAAAAGTTCTGAGAAGAAAGAAACCTACATGTTTAGAGGGGAACACTTCAACATCAGTGCAAATGCCCTTCCCTTCCTGTTTCCTCTCCTTTCCTGTCCTCATCTTTTCCTTTTTCCAGGACAGCATTTTGATGAAATCTGCCTGATTTTGCAGAGCTTTCTGGCTTTGACTCATCTGCTTTCCCTGGCAGAGATGATTTCCATTTTCTTTTTCTGAGTAGCTCTGCTTATAACATCCCAATTGTGCTTTTCTTCTTCAGCTGTCAGACTTTGTCTGCTGTGCTCAGTGTGTAGGGAAGCGCTAATTTATCCTCCTCGCACGTCGCTGAGAGTCAGAAGCCACTGTGTGGACTTCTGCCCTCCATGAGAGAGCATCCGAGCTCATCCAGCCTCCGCAGAAGTACAGTCAAAGTGGTTGTCTTGGCAGTAAGTCAGGGCACGTTGCAAAGTCAGTGCTTCTCCCAGATTTTCATGCTATAAAACCCTGTGTTTGGGTGTCTGCCCCAGTAAGAGCAGTTAGCTGGTGGTGGTGGTGGTTTTTTTTTCTTGCTGTCCAGTGTACAAAGATATTGTCCTTCAAAATTGGTGATTGCAACAGAGCAGGGTTTGGTAATTGGCTGTGGTCTGGAACGGTAATACTGATTGCATCTGGGACAGAGTTGCTTTTTCGGATGTGAAGGGATTAAATGTGACATTTCATAGCATTGCCCTTCTTCCCATAACGTAGGAGAGGCAACATTTGTTTGAAAGGTTACATTAAAACTAATATTAATAAAAAAGATTTTCAAGAATCCTTTAAAAATATGTTTTCTATAAAAAGATCCACTTGAATGTGAACATCTCCCTACAATGTTTGCAGCCCAAATTTTGAGTATTGAGGATGAGAGCTAGACGTTGAATTAAACTAGGAAAAAAAATCTCTCCATATCATTATTTGGCTGTGGATCAAATGTCAAGTGAAAAAAAGCAAAGAGCATATATGATTTCTTTAAAATTCCTTATTTAATAATCTTTAGCGGTACCAGTGATTTTTAGATTATTTTTAAACTAACAGTGTTACCTGAAAGTGCAATCTGAAAGTAAATATTTTTTACCTTTATGGCTACATGCATGATCGTGCAAAATCTTCCTCCTCTTATTTTTTTCTCTTAATAAAGCCAGTGAGGACTGCTCTCATTTTAATATGAGTTTTCAAGACTAGCTATGTAGTATTACTCGTCTGCCCATCCTTGTGTTTTACAAAAATTTCACAGGGGCTTGGGGGCAAAATGAGAGCTCACTTGGTGTGGGAGGAAATTTCTGTTAGCCAGACTGGTATTCAGCCTTATCTTGAATATGAACCTTCCTGCTTGTGTGCAGCTTGTATTAATCGATAATGATTGTGTCTCTGAAACAGTTACATTTCTTAAGAGAAATAATTTTCCTAGAGCAGTATTGAGATTGGTAATTTTCAATATTGCAGTCAGTCCCTCTGTAGTTTGTAGGTATTGGGTTTTTTTTAAAAGAATATCAATAACCAAATTTTTCCTGAAGTAAAACAATTTCCAACAGTTTTAAAGCCTCCATTAAAAATAGTAGTGTACATAAGAAGGTATCCACTGGTAGCAATGGTATCAAGCAATAGCTAGGTATCTGTCTCACTTGAACAGTCTCCACACCCCCTAAGTATTTGAAACTCGTGACTTCTGAGCTGCTCAGTCCTTGACAAAAACTTGTAATTTATGGCAGTGACCATTACTTAGTGATGGGTGCTGAGTGAGGGGAACTGATTTCCTGGGATGGCGCCTTTGTTCAGCTTGCCGTAAAACTAATGTGAGGCACTAAACTCTTCCTGGCAAAAGGTACCTAACAGCTCCCTAAAGCACATGCATGGGGGTATGAACAATTAGTGCAGTGCTGTTGCAGAGATGAGACTTAAATGGTACTTGCTAATAGGTTTCTTCCAGTAGTTAATAAAGCAAATTCTGGCTACTGCCTGGGAACAGTCGTGGTGCATGTCTAATAAAGCAAGTGCTCAAATACAGTGTGAGATCAACATCAATTAGTTTCTGCTCTTTTGGATTCAGCTGCTCCCCGCTCCTTACACTAACATATTACTGCTAAATAGGCCTTTGTATAGAGCTTGTGGCTGCACTGGGAAACACAGGCCATTAAGAGTATGTTTACACCATCTTCTACAGGGAGGTGTGAGCTTGCCCTGCCCTTGCTGTGAGCAGATGTGTGCTCGCTCTGCTTGTGCTTCAAGCTGTGTGGAAGCTGTGCAGCTGGTCCTGAACCTAAGTACTAAAGCTCTCGCTGCTGACTCCGTCTGTAGGGTATTCGGGGTGGAAAGAGCCAGAGCAAGTCAGTGAGTCTCTCCTGAGACCATGCAGATAAAACTGTCTCAAGGACTGCAGCTGGGACTTCAGCAAATTTGGTGATCTCTTGCCTCTGCACAGAGCTTGGTCTTTCAGGAGCTGATACCTGGGAGGTGGCCACTATGTTCCTCATGTGCAGAACAAAAATCCTCATGTTTCAAGGTGAGAGCAGTGAGAGGAGGGAGGCAGGATGCTGAATTACTGGCTGCTGGTGCCTGCTAGCACAGGCAGTGGGGTGAAAATGTTTTTGAAGAGAGTGAAATCTTGCCCTAGGCTTCCTGGCACTGTGCTGCAGCTCTGCAGAAGCAGCGTGGGTGCAGTTAGCATGGCCCTGAGCCGAGGCTTGGAAGTCTTTGCCGTGCTCACTCTGACGCCTTGCTAACTGTGCCAGAGCCAGAGCATGGGCAGAATGAACGCAGGCTCATGCGAAGGAAGCCAGCATGGATAAAACATAGCATGGGAACCAGGCGCTCCTGAGATACAGATGCTTACCCAGGAATAATTTCCCATATAACTGGCAAAGACTCTCTCTTTTTATCTGATCTTTGTGTTAGATCTTTGTAATCTTGTGGTTATTTGGGTACCAACAATGACAGGACTTTAGGAACACAATTATACTGTTATTTATATCTGTCCTGCCAGCTAGTAGGACCAATATGATGACTTGAAAAACAAGGCAAAAGATGTTTATTCAACAGTCTGTATTTATTCAATACTCTGTTCTATTGATTATTGTCAAACAACAGCTCATAACTTTGCACAGTGAGAACTTTATGACAGCAGTGATCTGAAGCATGTCTGTGTGCTTAAGAAACCAAGCTGCTTATTTAATTAAGTACTCTTTGGATTTAATAATTCTAATTAAATTGTTATGGTTTTGACATGCATTGTGATTATGCCCACGGTCTCAATTAAGATTATGAGAGGTCCTTACAAGTGCATGGGAGGACACATTGCCTTCCTCAACGTGATTAGGAATGTGGGATTGGGAAGGACCTCTGGGGTCATCAAATCCAGTACCCTGGATATTTTCAGGGACCATATTGAATGAAACAAAAGATTATAGTCATATTTGCCACAGGAGATGATTGCTGAATATCAGAAATGATAGGTAGAAAGGGTGAAGTAAATAGTACAACTAACAAAATGTGCTCTGTTTAGGCTAGCTGCATGTATAGCATGATATTTCTGTGTTTTCAGAAATATTTAAAGGAACATATAAAGTATAATCTATAAAAGGAGCTCACAGGAGAATTCTTATTTGATTTTTTTCCAAAAGTGCAGGTTACAAGCACCTTCATTGCCTTGTAGCTGCTTCGTATTTGTGAAAAGTACATCATAAGACACGTGGTTGCCTAAACGAAGAGCTAAATATCCAACTTCTATTTGAAAATTGCTGTGTGATCTGGATCATTATCTTTAAGCATATTATGGAAACTGTTGCTAGCTCTGTTTGCAGATCCCACCATGACTGAGAAATGAGTGTCTTTGAATGACAGCAATCAGTGATGTGGTATCCTGTTCGGGCCAGGCAGGTGTTAGGTTTTAAACCTTTACAAATCTGTTCTTCACAGTAAAATAATCATCTGTTACTTTTATATGTTAGTAGCCTTGCCTCCTGGAGGCTAGTGTGAGAAACTCTTCAGAAACTGAGACATCTCTCACCTTTTCTGCTTCTATTGAGAACAAAGTTATACCCAACTTGTTGTAGACAGGAAATTAATGTTCAATGAATCAGGAGAGAAAACCAGGTGAGACAAAGGTTATTGTCTGAATCACTGGAGGAGAGAGAGAAATTTTTCTACCCTTCTACACTTGCAGTAATAGACAGGTGATCCACAAGTAGGAGCTGTAGCTGTAGAAACTTTGGATGGAAAAATAACCATGTTCGGATAATACAAATGCAAACAGTAATTGGATGTCATGGAGTATTCAGCGTATTTGCTCTGTCATAGGCAACAGTGAGTAAAGTGCACTTGACATTTCCAGTCATACCACTTCAAAGCATGTTGCAGCTAGAAATCTATTGTTTTTCCTACTCAGGAAGGGCCACATGCTTCATCTAAGATCCTATCATCTTTCTTGACTCCACTCAGAAGATGGGAATGTGTGCTAATGGTTAGAGTAAGTGGCGTGACTAGGCCCTAAGAAAGCAACAGCAAAATTCAACACTATAAACTATGTCTCCTGTCATTAGAAATGTGGGTAGAAATGTGAATGTCAACATGACGTGGAGGTCTGACCAGTTCAAAACAGATAACTCATCAAATCTAGTTTCTGTTCACAAGCTGTTCTGTAATAGAATATGAGAACAATTTATTTTTCCAGGCCCTTGCTTCAACCAGTCACTTGAAAAATAGCAATGCTAGTGCAGTCAAGAGGAGGTCAAGAGCTGTGTTTGATCAATGCACTGTTATGTATTGTTGTGTATTGATCCAGCCTCAGACATCTTACCTTGTCAAATGCCTTTTGAGGAGTGGGGAGACGAGAGAGCTCTGTGCCTTGTTCCATGAGAAGGGCCCTAGGTGGTACACAGTTGCCCAGGGTTGTCCTTTGAGAGACTGCACATTGACTTTATTGGGATCCCACAAGGAATTACAGCAGATCTTATGATTAGCCATGTCAGAGGCTGCTGATCCCCTCAATACAGTTAGCAGAGGAGTACTTTTCTCTGGTGATCACTAGGCACATGTCTACAGCCACCAAAATCAGAAAGGACTCTGTTCCCAGACAGCTATGTAAATAGAGTGACTATAGTACAGGAAATCTGCAGGATTGTGGAGAATGTCCTGTCTTTACCTTTTTGATCACCATTCTTCACAAAAACAAGATTCAACATGTTTGCCAGGACTATTACTGGTCAGGGCTTCTTTCCAATGTGAACGGCATCTGCCTGAAATTTCAGGGACTTTGTCTGCCACAAGAAAGCTTTAGTCATCTCGATCCTCTCAAGTGGACCTACTGTCCATAAAAAGCATCTCTTGCTCTCTAAGTGAAGTCCTAATGGACCAGTCAATAAAGACTTTATCCTCTGTCTCCTGCTTTGATGCTATTGCTGCAAAAGCAGGAGCTGTCCTCTGAGAAGCTGCCCCTAAAACTCCATGTCTCATGATTGCAATAAACCAATTCTTTGGCTGAGCTGGAAGGACTAATCGCAATTCAGACTATTCTTTTCCCTTTGGGAGTTTGTACAGAGCACAGTGGTGATGATAACACAACAGTGTTCATACTTTTGTACTTCCAAACACAGACTTCTTTCCCATTTAGGAGGAAGGTATATCAGCTTCTTCCTTATGACACTTTGGTTGTCACACCTGATGCAGGAACAGTTAGAGACAACTGCCCTTATGCAACTTAATGGATTCCTGCATCTGCTGCGTGGCAGTTTAATCTTTTTCCTATATTTTTATCCTAGATTATTGTACATCTCTGCCTGCTTGACACTGATGTCTTAAATTACCTCCCAAGATGTATCTCCTCAGGCTTGTTCAGTTTGCAGTTCTGCATTGATTTAGACACAGGGCAGCTTTCAGTATTTTGGAGTCTTTTTGCACATGTCAAATATGAAACAAAATAGTAGTCTGAGCACTCTGTCCTAATCCATTACCCTGTTTGAGGCTGACAGCACATTTAAAGGAAATAATTTCTGCTGCTGTATGAAAGATGGAATCTTTTCAAACTTTATTTTATATCTGTCACTAAGTTCAGCAATACTTTTGATAAGTGTGTGAACTGCAAGTGGTAAACCTGATAAAAGTGATGCCAGCACTGAAAAGAAAAATCAGATGTAGGGGTAGAGATTTAAAGATGCCATCTAGAAATATAGCCAGGCGATGTTGGACCCTTTAAGTTTTGCATACGGAACTTGTCTTTTAATGTTCTAACTCTGCAGAGGTATGTTCAAGACAGAGAGGAGCTGATGGTCGTGACAGATGACTCCTATAGTTCTGACTGATGAGGTTCTTTAAAGACAGAGGGCAGATTTTTCCAAGTGCTTTCCCAAGATAAACCTTTGATGACAGTGCTGGGAACTGTCTGGTACGAAGACCACACAAGTCTTCCTTAGAAACTGATGTTTGCCAGATTTTTATGGCCCGTTACATACCTTTGCCGAAGGATTGCTTAAGATCCTTGAGTGTATAGAACAGATGCCAGGATATATATTGTATAATTTAGGAATGCTGTCTTACAGTTTGTATATGTATTGATAGGTAGAAAATGGGTTGATTATTTAAAAAACTTCATTTTATGGATTTATTGTAATCATGAGATTACATATAACTTCAGGATTCCTACAAGAAGAATGTGGGAATATTTCTCTTACACTTTTTGTATGTGTGGGTGAATTCTTGATATGAATAAAAACCCTGCAAAACTTGTACCAACACTTACTTACCTATTTCACCTGTCTACTGTGGCAAATTATTTATGTTTCTTTTCCTTGTGAAGTCATATCATCTTGTCTTGTCAACCTGACACATGCAGCAAGCAGGTCTCATTGCCAGTGCACCAGTACCCTGTGTCTTGTTTACTCTTTCCCCTCTTTTTTTTTCTCATTGTCCTGGTTTGTGTTTAATAGTAAAAGCATATACTTTGACAGAGCCTCCTTATCCTGCCCTTGGTTTTCTGTGGAGGTTCACAGGACTGGTTTTGTTTCCCTCGTTTCCCTCTCCAGCTTCTTCTATATCTGTCATTCTGCTCTGGAAAGTCTTTTCTGAAGTGCCTCTCATTCAGCCATGATGTTTATGCTGCTCAGAAAGACTCTCTTTCCCACAGACATTTTGTTCTCTGTGATGTATTTTCACAGGCAGGTCTCAAATTCACCTGGGGTAAAGCAGAGCTGCTTGGCAGGGAGCGGCGAGAGCGGGCTGCTGTGCAAGGGAAGGCGAGTGGGGCCCGGCTGGCTGCAGGGCAGGTGGGGCAGGGACCTCCCCGACAAGGGCTGCAGTCCCACAGTGCCCGAGTACGGCAGAAGCAGTGGCTCCAGGGACAGTCACCAGGGCCAGCCAAGAGCTCAGGGGTCACCAGACAAGTCAGTCATGCTGAGGCCGATCCAAGATCAGACAAGGAAGTCAAGTCAGCAAGGTCAGAAGAAACAAGGTGCACCCTGCTCATGCAGCTATTGCTCAGTATTAAGTTGTTTTCACAGCAGCCTGATCCAAGGTTACACAGCTGCACCATATCTGAGTTGACCTTGAGCACAGGCAGCCAGGCCCCTTGGACATGGGGAAAAGAAGTTGCAGAGCTTGTTGGTGCACTCAGGGCCCTGCCATTCTCACCTTCACACCTTTCCCTCAAGCCCTGTTCAGAACCACCCTGCTTGTCTCGGAGGCTGCTGGCCTAAGCATCTTCATTTTCAGTGCAGGCCCAAGTCTGGGCTGCTGTCTGCATGATGTATCTAAGACACAGCCTTCATGTTCCATCTACGCAACTAAAATTCATGCTTGCTTCTTTCATATCTGAAGAACTGTGACACTCTCCTCTGACCCCAACATATGAAGTTCCTCCCAGCTGATATTAATGCAGAATGCTGCTGCAAAGATTGTCTCCTGGCCTGTGACTTTGACCATTTCATACTATTTTATGAATTTCCTCCTTTCTCATGTCAAATGTAAAGTCATTGTCTGAAGTATTAGTACTCTTTGGGTTTGTCCTTCATTACTAAAAGATTGACTGATACTGCCAATGCACTGTGAAGCTTACTTATATTTTCAAATAGGCTATGCTTTCTTTCATGCCATTACTTATTCTGGAGAGAATCTCCTTTTAAATATCCAAGTAAAAATTATCTTCACTTTTAAAGCTGCTTTGTGAGAATGCCCATGAAAACCTTAAGAGAGGTCATATTGTTGGTGTCCTGTGACTACCTGCAATTGCATCTACCAGCACAGCCTCCTTGCAGCTCTCCATCCCACACTGCCTGCATCTCCTGCTGTTACTGCAATCCTAGCGCAAAAGCTTTTTTGGGAAGGGGCTGTTTTCTTATCTAGTGACTCCATAGTATCTAAAACAACCTGGGTCTAGGAGTAGGATCCCTAGTTGCTATGGTGATACAACTGACAGTAGAAGCCTATAATCCTTTACTTGACTATAAAAACATTCAAATTTGCTGACGAAATCCAGGTTGGATGTTTGAATTCTTCTGAAGTTATTCAAGCAGTTCCAGTAGGGCCCAGCATTTATTTTTAACTGCTAATTTAATTGCTTAGAAAGACTTTTTCAGCCTGATATCTCCGTGTAGTTCATATATGTTAGAACAGCATCACACTTGTATAGATGAGGAATGCTTTCTTCATAACAGCCGACAGATCTTTGTCAAATGCGTGAAATGGCAGGCCGGATTTGAAGATTTGCTGCAGATTAAGTGGTGAAAAATTCTGGAGGCTGACAGAGATATCCATGGGGTCATTTTTTCCCCTGGTTATTGTTAGATCTGGACTGAGGTCTGTGTCTTGTGAGATCGTGTTTGAGACCATTTACTTTCTCCCCTAAATGGTAGACTGCTTTTAGTATTGTGGCAAACAGACCACTAGAGGTCTCCGTTTGCCGTCATATTAAATTATAATCAGTTTCTTGCTCTTCTGTAGCTGCTTTTAAGCATATATTGTTTACAAAGTATGCACATACTGTTTATAAAGTAACCAGGGAGGCTTTGAGCATTCAGCAGTCAGCAGTGAAGTCTGAATGCTGATGAAGTCACGAGGGAAGATCTGGCCATAGGTCTACTTCCTTTTAAACAAAAATCACATATGGGTAAATGTGTCCGTCTTTCTGTAAGAATATTTAATATATTATTAGAATCATGTCATCGGTTCTGACTTGCACAATTACTTGTTTGGTTGTGGGTAATCCCCTAATATGTGTAAGAGGAAAAAGCAGAGAAATAGGAGGTAATGTGTTAAGCACCCATACCAGAAGGGCAGATCCCCATTTTGGACTTTCTGGTGTCATGACCGGGTTTGACAGGCTGGTAAGCTCACCAGATCTGGTACGTGGGGGCATAGAAGGTGCTGCGGGTTTGGCTTCTGGAGGCTGCATGACTTGAATGGATAAAACAAGTACAAGTCCTCAGTATTCATATAGGCTTCTAGAAAGTGGCACTTACTGGGTGCATCAGTACCTGCTGCACTTCCCTTTTTGTGTGTTCATCTGGTCTTCTTTCATCATCAATGAAAACACAGAATTAAAACTGGCTTTCAAAATACCCAACTGATGTAAACATGAGAATTTGAAAAGCTTTTAAATTTTAATGATTTTTAAATTCTTTCTCCCAATTTTTCCCACTGGACTAGACTCTTATAGAAAACCCTCTTTTCCTTCACTTGAAAGGTTGCATTGGATTTGGATGCTTTCCAAGAGATCCTAACTGCTTTTCAAGGTAAGCGCATCCTTGCTGTAATTTCCAGGGAAAGGAGCAAAAATGTAGCAGATTATATGTCCGTGTTGTCTTCTGGCAGACTAGAAAAAATTGTGTTTTAGAGCCATTGTTTCTTTTTTGTTGTTTTTTTTTTTTTCCTGAAATGTTCTTACAAGAACAGTAGATATTCTTATGTCAATCACAGTTACTCTTTTCCCAGAAGCTGGTTGGCCCCTGCCCACCCAGCAGTGAAAACTGTGTATCTAATTGCAGTGAACTGAAAATTGCCAGAGGATATCTGGCCCTGCGTTCGCTTTTCAGTTCCAAAGCAGCCCATGTGCGATAGCTGAAGTAACCTAGGCATTCATTTAAGATGATGTGCTGTTGCCATACATCAGTACGAAAGAATGAGAGTAACTGGATGGAAAATAACCCGAGTGCCCCATGGGTTTATGAGTCTAATAGGGAGTGCTTGGAATTTGCTCAAGTGAGAACAAGAAGAAAGACTACACAACCTTCTATTAATGTATGGTTTTATCATGTAATCAAATGACACACTGGAAAATAGTACTCCTGTGCAATTACACTTTTTTGGAGCAAATACTTTGAGGAATGTTTCAGTATTGTCTGCTTCAAGGAGGTAGAGATTATCTTCAAACAAATAACTAAGAGTTGTATAGCATGAGCAGTGGCTCTTAGGAGAAACAAGTGAAGTGCGCAGAGAGACTGTTCCTTAGTGGCTTTGATTATAGGTGATGTTCTGCTGTTTGCTCACTCAGGTGTTTGGGGTTCTGCTTGTTCTTCTCCCTATAACCTATAATTTTGGAAAACAATTTAAAAATTATTTCAATGGTAACAATTTTGGCAAGACTATTAATGGAATGTTTTGACATCTTCCATAAAATCAGTGTGAAAAAGGAAAAGTTATGGACTTCTGAACATTTTCCGTAGATTTTTCTGATTAGTAATTTTTAATAAGCTCTTTCTGAGCTATCATGAGTTCTGTGATTGACTGTGTTTTTGTAGAGAAGATGGCTCAAGAAAAAAAGAAAAATAACAAGACGCATTTCTGAGTATTGAAAACACTGGATTTGATGCTTTCTCTGGTTTTAGAGATAGAGTGCTCATATTAGGGCCCTGGCTAGGTCTTTTTCTACTGAAGTTTCTGGATTGTAGCTTGTGCTTATCTAATCTCTTCCATTTGAGAATGTATTTTTGTAGTTTGTTTAAGTTTTTAAACTTTTTTTTTCATCCTGTTGATTGGAAATTTGACTGTGGCTATTTATAAGAAATATCAATATCTATATGGTGTATTAAAACATGTAGTCACTGAGTCATGATCTTGCAGTTGGCAACGTACATGTTGAACTTTATTACAAACTTCTCATTTATGGCAGGATTGACCCAATATTGGCATCACAAGCATTCTGATGGCAAAACTACTTTGTTGGAGTGTGTTCTAGTGAAATGAGTTGAAGGTGAAATTCAGTGAGGCATAGCCACTAGGAGCAGGACTTAGATGTTTGTATTTTGCTTATCCCTGAAACTGTGGTCAACCTATCCCTATTCTGTAGTCCTTGGTTTCTGATCTGAAAAACATAGTAGCTATTTCTCACTTAATTGCATATGGAAAGTAAAATCTTTTGTTTCTGTACTTTTTGTCTTCACTGATCCCAATCAATCTGTGTCATTCTTTGATAATTTTAACACTGAACTGTGCTTGCCATAATGTTGTACAAGGTGTAGACTTAAATTGTGACAGTGTCTGTCTAAATCATTCTAGTTTAAAAAATCTTTTTTCTCCATTCTCCATTTGGATGGTTGTACTACGCTGTTTCTACAGGACGGTAACTTGGGATAAGCCAGCTGTGAAATAAAATATTTCCAGCTCACACTGGGAATGCCTTCCTGGTCTCTGGGTGCATGTAGCTACAGTGCATGCCAAGGCAGCTTGAAGAGCAGCATCAGTCCGAAGGGATGGTTACATATGCAAGAAGTTTACATTATGATATATATTGTGTGAAGCAAAGGCCCTCAAATCAGGAAAACAATTAAGCATGTGCTTAGATCTAGGAACCCAGCTGAGTGCAGGATCCCTGGGGCAAGGCCAACATGCCTAGTGCGCTGAAACCATGGTAGGCACCTTAGTCCTGTGCTTAAAAAAGTGCAATGCCAGCTGTTAAATCTGTGGATTCCTGGGATGCTATTTCAGTCCAGTGCTCTATGAGTGGGAAGTTAGATTATCTAGCTGACAAATATGTTTTGCCATCTTCTTCTTCCTGTCTCGGCATCCCCCAGTGACCACCCTTCACACTTCTCCAACAGGCTGCTTGCACTTCCCCATCAGAGTTCAGTTCTGTGATACTGACTTCAAAAGAGCACATTTAAGTGCATTCCTGAATCCGAGTCAATATTTGTGCGTAGCCCAGTGTAATAAGGATTTATGGAAGATGTGGTAACTGCTTAGTGATCCGTGATACTTGGCTGCATGTCTTTGATATTATAGTTGGCAGGAGAAACAATTCTGTTTTGCCGCAACTTTCATGATTTCCAGATTTATTTTTATTTCAAACTGAAATAAAAACAAAGCTATTTTTTAAAATAGTGACGCAAAACTATCTGGGTCAAAAATATCAAGTGTGCTCTATCTAGAAGGGAAGTTCAGCCTGAACCCATTAAAATGTTAGCATCTATATTTCCTGTAAAGTATTTCAGCTTTCATGAAACACTGCTTTCATTGAAACATTCTAATAAAATGATGCCCATCAACTCATGTTGGTAGAATTTTCTTCATACACTTTATTGGGATTTATTATCATGCTTAAAGTGAAGCATGCGGTTAATTTATGGTCTGAACAGACATGGTTTTCTAAAGGGCCACTTCTCGACATCCTCCCACTCTTGGTCAGCTGCCCATTGCTTTGCTCTTGTCTCTGCCTCTTTTGTTGCTTCCTTATATGCACTCTACAGCACAGTAAAATTACCTTTAAAGCTACTCACACATGCTGCAAATGTAACTGACAACACATTATTTAATTTTCTAATTAAATTGGCCAGTACCACAGCAGAATGGCTCATTTTAAGATGCACTTATGACTCCTTCAGGTGGAAAATTCAGAAGTGTTCAGCGTTGCATATGGGAAAGACACTCCATGTATTTGCCATCATTTGCTGTGATGGCTGTTTGGATTATTGCAGTATATGTCAAGCACTGGTCCAGATTAAAATGAGCCATGGGCCATGGATGGCCACCATCAGGTGCTCATTTGACAAGCCAATGTATGAGCACACAGAAAACCGTAAGTGCTTATGTAGCTGTGGACTGGTGCCATTATGGCACAGTGCAAACTCTTCTTTGCCTATCATTATGATAAAATCCAGGAAAAATGGCTTTAGGAGTCTGCTGTGGAAGTGAGTGTGGGGAGGAGCTCAGCCACAGAACACCACGGATTTCAGTAGGAGTCATGCGCCAAATTCAAGCTGACTGCCTTGACAAATTTACACCTTGATATCTAAACATTATATATTTTCTTATGTATTAAAGCAGATATACTGCCTTTATCCTTGTTAAACAGGAATGGAGAGTGCTTTGCTGTGCTGAATAGTTGGTTCCTTGAGTGCCGTTAATACAATCTGACACTGTGTTGAAACCATAGGTCTTCCAGCAGTGACTTTGTGAGCAGCAGATTTATGTGAGTTTAACTGACTGTTTATGGTGATCATCGATGCCGCGTTTTTTAAAGCCAGTTCCCCAGTATGGGACGCGCGTGCACTGTGTAATGGAGGGCTGTGCTGAGATTCCCCCACCTTCCTGAGCTGCAGGGACTGAGCTGCGTGATTCTCTCGGGTTAGACCTGGGCTGGATCTCAGTGAGGTTTGTCAACCTGCACGCAGCACTGTGCAAATGTGGGAAGGTTGCTTCTGTGTCCGCGCTGTGCTCCTTTGCTGGGGTTCTGGGTGTGCTGTAAGTGGACAGGAAGGACTCCCTGTGCCTGACTTCATCTGCTCGTAGGGACATTCCCACTAGTTATCTTTCACTGCCTTGCTGAGGAGTGTAGGGATGGAAAGAGTTTCTTGGGTTATTGACCTTCATTCCCTTTGCAGGTGCCGCATCACACAAACCCTTCATACATTGTTCCATTCCTTGTCCAGTTGTGCTTTCCTGACCTCTATCTATCTCGTATTTCACTTTTCTTCCTACTCCGCCGTTGTCTAACTTAGCTGAGACTTAATCAATATCTAGTATATAAACTCCACCTCTTTTGTTTTGAGGAGTTTATTTACAGAAAAACATTTGGGGACTATTTGTGTTTATATGGAAAAAAATGAATTCCCATTAAAAAAACTGATAAATTTGAGAAGACTTGAGCTCAGAAACCCCCCCCACATTTCTGACAGGACAGCTTGTAGTGGCTGTGAAATAAATAGTTAAAGGCATTTTAGAACAGGCAATCATCTTTGCACATCAACAACTAAGTGATGCTACAGTTTTCTTGGCTGCTACTTTTGCTGTTCTTCCACTTGAAAATGTATTTGACACTGCTGCAATTTTGGCATAGGCAGGAGGTTATCAAACAGACATTCAGTGTCATTGTGTAAATACATCCCACATATCTGCTACTTGTGCAGAATTTGAGCCAGCAGCCACTGAAGTCAGTGCAAGTCCTTCCATTGCCGCACTGGGCACTAGATGGTGCCCACACTCATTTTTGCCTGTGACTTTTCAATTACAGACTGAGAAGCAAAAAGAAATGGCAACGTTAGGTAATTGTCATAGACCCAGTCCAGCTGGTTGTCTTCGAGACTCTTCCTGTGTCAGGATATAAGGAGGTCTGTCCTGTGTTCAGTGCTGAATCACTTTTTTTCATTCTTTGGCCAGGCCCAGGTATATAATCAATGGACAAGCATGTGATCTTTCATACTGTGTTATTCATGTCACCACAGCATCAACATACTCTAGGCATGGGTTGAAGCTGATTATGATGGCTGCTATAAAAACCTAAACAAAGTGATTGCCTCTTTTCCAAGTAACCTAATTAAATTTCAGAGAGGAAGCTCCAGTCGGATAGAGACACACACGAAGCACTGAGGCAGTGAGAGACTGCTGACAGCCTTGAGAGCAGTTGTTGCTTCTCAAGAATATTGTGGGCATACTTTTATTTTTATAGCAGGACTCTAGCTCAGAAGCGAGGGATTGACCCCAGGCTCCTAACCCTTTGGATGGCCCCCAGTAGCACCTTCGACCTTTTGATTGCTTCTCTGATGTTGCTAGTTTGAGATTCAGACATTTTGTTGGCTTACTGTAGATATGAAAGTACCCTGATGCTGGGCTAAGAATGAAATCATGGTATTTCCAGAACCAGAAGATAGTTGTTTTCTTAAGAATTACAGTGTCTGTGGCCCGTCATCAGTAAATGACTGAAACTGAGCTATTTGTGCCCCACTGAATCAAGTTGACACTAAGATAATTATATCTGCTTTGTACTCTTGGTGTCTCTGTATGTCAGTGCTGTAGACTCAAATGAAATAAAAATTATAAGGCAGTTCAAAGCAATTAAACTGTAAGGGCCCTAGCTCAGCTTTCAAAACGTACCTGTATGTTTATCATCCCTGCAGCATAAATCAGCTATGGTTTACATAGCTGTGGTACATGAGGAGTGTTCTCTAAACAGAGATTGCAATCCTGAGAGTTTATTTAATATGGTAAAAAGCCAGTCTATAACTCCTTGTATTTTTATGTATAAAATTCCCCTCATTCACATGCCTTTCCTGTCTTGGCTCAGCAGTTTGTAAACAGTAATAGATAATAGTGCTACCACACTACTGTGATATAAAGAATACCCTGCCTTGAGAGAGAGGAAGAGGAGCAGATGAGAAACCTGCCTGCTTATATGGGATGTCTGTGCTTGTGTAGAGTTCGACAGTATCCTGTGTGCTGGGCTGGGCTTTTCTCCCAAGGGAATAATCATGAGATTAGAAGCAACCCTTTTGGTTTTCTATGCAGCTATAGGCACATAAAATTTACTTTCTCTTGCCCTTTCATATGCATTGTAGCATTGAAAGAAAAAGGGATCTGTAAGAGCTGTATTTTTCAAATACACTATTAGGTCGGTTTACTCTCCAAGAAATAATCAGCCTCAGCACAGCAGGAAAATGCACAAACCAGTGTTTCAGTCTACATAGTTAATGGCTGCTGCTGCTGCCTGCTTTCAATAGCTCTTCAATTGTAACTAAAATGTTTTTAGATGTCAAGTCTATTTTAAAAAGCTTGCATGAGGCAACTCTTCGTTCCTCACCTCTTCTCTTTCAGGAGAAGAAAGGCTTGAAAGTGCCTTGGTTGTAGCTGAAAAAGTACTTAAGGGGAAGCTTGTAGCAGGAGTGGATGCCTGGAGAAGTCACTAGGTGAAAAAGATCAATTTAAAATTTAAATTCTTCCCCATGTTACATAGATAAGAAAAACTGTACAGCTGTTACAGGGCAGAAACACATGTTTGTGACCAGTGGGCTCTCACTGGCCACGTTTCTGATGATCCAACAACTATTTTGAAGGTTCTGTGAAAAATAAGTAGGAAAGTCAGTTGAGTTCAATTTGCAGGAGCTGGAAAAAATGCAGGGGTCTGTACACTAGGAAAGACTGAAAGCTATTCCCGCTGTTCAACCATGAACTATTGCTTTTAGCTCAATTTAATTGTCTCATGCTCTGCAGAAATTCAGACTAGACAATCTAAGTGGTGTTTTCTAGCCATTGCATCTCTCAAACCAAATGAGTGTAAGTGAATATATTTAACTGTAGTTATTACTGTGTTTTTACATTTAGCTCATTTTGTTTATTAAAAGATGTCTAATGAGCCTATTGAATTTCAGTTACAATGGCAGATATATGCCCATGCAAATCAGAGTCCCAGATGATACCTAAAGTTAGTAATTAAAATTTATAAAAAAGTGTGAAAAATGAGATAAACTTTTGAACATAACCCTCTCAGAATATGTTATTGTTACTGTAATGAATATACTGAAAATTTTCTCTGTTTTGAAGAAATTTATTAGTTTGATAGCTTGATAGTTCTTGACATTTTGGATTCAGTGAGATATTTAAGCACATGAATAACTTTAAGCACAGCAATCATTTGAAAAACTTACTATTAAAGTGAGTCAGGTATTTGAGTGCTTTATGAATCAAGGCCAAAACAAATTCTTCTGTTAAATCCTGTAATCTTCCTCAGAAAAATTTCTGAAGTGTAGTTACTCTATCTCTCCCCATGTAAGTCATTTGACACATTGGCTTTTTGACCAAAAGAGCTCAGCATCTCATTTGCTTTCAGGACTGTCAGGTATGGCAGATTGTTGTCTTCTCACATGTGACATGTCAGGAAGGACAAAGCAAATAAGTGACCTCCTGAGCCAGCAAGTGAAGTGATCAGAAAAGATTTCACAAGTGAAATATCTTATTAATTCAATATAAAATTTGCACAATAAACTAGATCTTTTCTTCATAGCACAGTCTTGAGGCCTGAATTTCAAGATGGACTGATTATTTCCCTTATGTCTTCAATTTATAAATTTGCTGTCATATCTGTGTGTGATCTGTGTGTTTTCGTGTGTGGTTTTTTTGTCTTCAAGGAGTGAAGGTGTGTGTGTGTGTGTGTGTGTGTGTGTGTGTGTGTGTGTGTGTGTGTTATGGGGGCAAACGAGGAGGGAAGCTCACAGATGCAAGCAAGAAGGCCGTTGTCTGGACAGCAGTACTGGAACTGCTGGTGGCAGGTACTTGAAGGCCAGGATCACAGCAGGATTCTTAGATCCCAACCTGAATCTTTAGATCTGGCAGATAGATTTAAACAGGAATTGTCACAACTTTTTCCTTGACAACTAAAGCCTAGTATACATGTTGTCTTAAGTCCAGACTGAAAATAATCTGGCCACACTCTCGCATCATCCATCCAAGACTTTCCCTTTCTCATTCTTTTTCAACTCAAGTCTACTCTGGGACAGTGTCCGTGAACTGACCCGGTTTGATGGATGCAGCCTGGCAGGCCGTGGTACCTGCAGAGAGTGCGTCAGACTCCACTGTGGTTTGGGCAGTCTAGGTAGGCTCATGGTGCCATAATCTGAGCTCTGAAGAAGGACCAAGCACGACCAGATCATTTCCTTATTTGTCCCCTTTGAAGCAAGATCTTCATCAGGCTCTTTAAGATTAGTAACTCAAGTACTGACATGAAGATTATTAGGGACAAAGGAAATAATAGCTTTTGTTTAACGTTTTTGGCAAGTTCAATATATCAGTGTATGTGTCACCAGTAAGTAACTAACTACCCTTCTATTTAGACATTTTAGGTAGCTGAAGAATACAGCTTTCTTGGATTACAGAAGAGGGCAGCGATGTTTCATTTTTTTTTGGAAAGAATTACCAGCTAACAAAAGCTTCTGTTCTATTTAATGCAGAAGTAGAAATAATCAGCATATGAAGGATTTGCTCTGCAATCTTGCTTCCTCATGCTATCTGATACTTGTTTTTCTTCAGGTAAAAAAGTTCCATCTTCTAGGATGCATTGATGGCAATGTGTTGCGCAGAACACTTCTGCCAGCTTTCTGACACCCTTCTGTCTTGAAGGGCAAATTCTCAGTAATATTTCAAGCTATATCTGAAAACTCTAACCACCTGGTGTCTGTTAGTTACTACAGTGCAGGTGGTTTGGCCTCAGACCTTCTGACATTACTGTTTGTCAATGACATTTTGAGATTCCCATTCATAATGTTCTTTCTGCTGTAGTTCTGCAAAGATGAATTAAAAAGAGAGATCATTACAGCGAATCAGCATATGGATACCAGACAAGCAAGATTGTCTTGCATAGTCAAGACATCAAATACCAGACTGTGGGATTTTCTGTTAGCTCACATATGAATATGAATGACAAGACAGACTTTGATTATAAAATTGCATGCTATATTGTCGTAGGCCTCTTGCTTCCTGCACCACAGGGGAATCGCAGTGCTACTGAGTGTTTCCTCTATAAGTAGTTTTGTCTTTGTTTGCTATACCTGATTTAAACTAATAGCAGCAAATAGGTGTAACCATAAGGGGTGATATTCATGAAAGCGATTCCAAGTGTCTTTTCTCAGCCAAATGAGGAAGAAATCCTTGCGTTTCCAACAGAGGCGATGGGCCCTCCCCAGCTAGACCACTGCCTGCAGGAGGGAAAGCGGGTGCCATGGGGACAAGCACAGCTCACGCTGTCCTGCAGGCCCCCAGCATCTTGTGTCCTCAGTGCTGTGGGATCTCCTCCTCTGGCCTAGACAAATGCCCTTTCTCACCCCACCACAAGGCAACTTCCAGAGCTGCTTCCCTAACTCCTCAAGTTAATCACATTGTTCATTTCTGCATCTCTCCACCAACTTCTCCTTCTCCGTTACATCCAGTGTAGACTTTCCATTACTAGTTTCGAGGGCTGTATCAGCTTTTCTCCTCGGTCCTGACCATCGATGCTGTGCTGAGATCAGAAGATGACATAAGTTCTTGTAGGAGCTAGGTAGTTTAGTTGGGTCATCATTTTATAGCGAGGTTATGTCCCACTTCCCTGTCACTCATAACGTGGTCTTTGTCCCCCATTTCCAGGCTTTTCCAATGCTTGCATATGGAGCGAACTCCTGGAGGTCCCTGACAAAAATACCGCATTGTTAGTGTTGGACACTTTAGACTTTTCTTCCTTCCGTGCTGATAGGAGTTCATCGGTCATTTTTGTTTTGTACCGTGTGTTTTCCTTTGCACCTAATACAAGGGGTACCTGAGCCCTCAGGAGAGTTCTGGATGGAGAAGGCAGATAAGAGGTATTTCTATTATTAAAAAACAGTAAAGAAGCCCCTGGAGATTAGGTCGTCATAATTGTTTGGTATCTTGCTAAATGGCTCTGCAATTTTGGGCAAGGGAATACCTTCCATATCTGACTTACATTCTGTTGTATTCAGTATCTGTTATTGGAGAAATATAAATATTTATTAAAAGCCTTTAATGATGAATTAATGAAGTTGATTTTAATAAAATTGAAGCAAGGTGATAAGCATATTTCTAAAGAATTATTGAATTCTTCAATTCCAAGGTGAATTAAATCTTATATGTACAGTCCTCAGCATATTTCTGAGGTGAAAATGCTTGTTGATAAATAAATATGTTTTAATATAAATTATAAATACAAATGTATAATTTATATAGTGAATTATAAATATAAGTATTTAATGGTATATAAATAGCCTATATACAATCCATTTTCAAAAGAATTCTCAGAGAAAAAATGTTTAGAACATTTCTGAAACTACAAAAGAACAAAATCCCCCTCATGCTACTTAAACACATTGGGGAGAAAAAAAATCTCATCTTTAATTTGTTTTGAAATTCAGTGCTAAAGTCACCAAAACCTGTGTCCTTTTCCGTAATGAAAGGTCTTACGAGAGCTCATTTACTATTTCTTTAACTATATCACTGTTTCAGCTCCAGTCTTCAGATGGAACAAATGACATAGCTTTGTCTAAAATTCCTTGTGCTCTTTTATAATTGATTAGTTATGCTACTTGTAAGAAGTTGATATTTTGTCCTTTCATTTTGCTTTATTTGTGATATATTTTACAGTTGTCCTTGAGACCACATCATTATATATGTACTAGTAACATAATGATGTAATGACCTAGAAATATCCACCAGGCTGTTGCAGGGCAGCTCTATGTGCTGTAATTAGCCATAGGTGTACCACAAACAGAAGTTGAAAGCTGTGTGTTTACTCTCCTCTGTGATGGAAAACTGAACATTTACCAAAGCATAAAAGATCATTTGAGTACATCATACACTAAAGCTTGGCTTCAGATGACAAAGACACAGGTTTAAATCCTTTTCATGCCTTATTAAGAACAGGGAATTGAACCCAGGTGTTTCAGGTGAGAAATCTTTCAGTCAGTCATGGAGCATCATCCTGCAACTTCAAGAGGAGAGCACTTTAACAAAACGCATGTGTTCTGCCTGGATCCAGAGGTAAGAAAGGTGAACTGAGCTTTGAGCTCACTGAGCTCTGAATTTGGAAGATGAAAAAGCCTATGCTGCAAATGGGTACTTTTGTCCTGCTGGGAAAAATTTATTCTGGATTTGCAAACTGGAGATTAGATAAGACATTACAGATGTGCCAGGAAACCCAGCAGACTAGTTTACAGGGGGTAGCTATAGTGGTTAGCCTTTTGGGGTAGCAAAATCTGTTACCCACTCCTAAACCCAGAAAAAACCAGTCACCTGGACCAAGTCCTTCCTCCCCACTGCCAGTTACAGCAGTTTTAGATGAGCAAATTAGAGGGTCTGGCTTTTCCCAGCTTTCTGGTTCCTGCTTGCTTTTAGTATCATGTAGCATGGGAGGGGGAAAGAAGGGGAAGAGGAAAGCAAGCAAATAGAGGAGGAAAACATGAGTGTTTTTTTACCTGTTGGAGAGGAAAGGGGATGAGTTGTGTGGAAAGCAGCTTTCTCTGTTGTAGTCTGCCTTCATTTCTCTGGCATATGAGGTGAGCACTCATTAATCAAATCTGAGGTATATAGATTGCTGCTGAATATGGGGAATTACTATGTATCTTTTGCTTTCTACTGTGAGGTTCATTTGGCTTTTTGTGTTGTGTGATGAATGTGTTATTGCTGCACACCTGGGTCTGCTACCACACGGCATGCTGCAGGGTCAGAACCTAATTTGTACTGTAAGTACAATTGCTCAAAAATCTTGTTTCTCAGTATAACCCTTTGGAGTTTGGGGGATGTCTTCCTGGTGATAACGGGAATATGGTGTGACAAGTGATGTGTATTTCCTGCAGTATTTTCAAGTTTTCTTAATGAATTCTAGGATAAATTCTTTATTTTAGAACAAACAATTATGCTACTGGCAGACGTAATTGTCACGTTTCTCTCTTTGTAAAAGCTGTGGCAAGCACTTGTGTTCAGGTTTGCTGGGGATCTAACTGAGCACAGATGGAGCAGTGTTCTGGCTGACTCCATTTAAAAGAGGGTCGCACCCTGAGCTGTGCTGACTCCTGCAAGTTTGTAGGCTTGCTTATTCTCAGCTGCACCTATTTGGAGTTTTTATTGCCTCCCCAGCAGAGGGGTGAGAACAGTCCAGCTTCCTCCTTGCTTGTGAATATTGGCCTTATGAGAGAGGTGATGTTCTGAGTGTTGCTATTATTATTACAATTAACATTATTATTATGACATTATTGTTATAATTAACATTAAATGTGGATTAACAAAGTATGCCGATATTGAAGCCCAAATTAATGGTTCTCCCAGTGATACAGAAAGGAGGGACACTGGTTTTTTGGGCTGCTGTTGTCTGCTCTTCATTGAAAACTTTTACAGGTTATCAGGTGTTCTCTTTTCATTGGCTTTGGTCACCTCTGGCACCAGGTGCTCAGTTAAGCAATGCAATGCCTTTTTCTTCATTGCTCTCTGGAGAGCAGGTGACCTATAGCAGATTCTCTCTGTTTCAGGTCTAGAAAATGCCTGAAATGTCATTGCTTTGATTTGCAAATGCATTTGTCCCTAAACTGATAAGTTTGCAAGGTGTGTTTAGATGGAAGATCTAAATGAAGAATAAAAAGAGGAAGAATCAAAAATTTTTGGAGGAGGAAAGAGAATGCTATTCAAGCATCATGAAGGAGCTCTTCTACATGGAGATAAACAGCACATTCAGGACCTATGATAAAAATCTAGTTACTGGGTGAGCTTTCCTTGGATGACTTACAGCACAAACTGTGTGAAGCAATCCTGACTGTGTGTTACGGCGTTTCTAAAACATACACTGAAATTATTATTCTAAATGAACAGATGGTTCCTAATAGACTCTCTCCAGAGTTTATACCGCTTGTTACCAAACAAACTAAAAAGCTAAAAGCAATGGTTCAAAAAGGTCACCATTGTATGCACACACCACTTCTGGGAAACTCTGGAAATTAAAAGATTAAATCATTATTTCTGTCCCCAAAAAGAATGAACAGGACTACTAATTGATTAGAACCGCAAATAATCATAGTGCCAGTCATTTCAATGAAATGAGGGCATTCACAACAACTAACCTGCTCTTCAGTTACTGCATCTGTTTAGAGGATTGTACACAGTGCTCAAAATACCTCTTTATCTCTTTCCTGCCAGTCCTGACTTTTTCCTCCTCTGTCTTCCTCCAGTAGTCAGAAGATGCCCTCTGAGAAAACATTGTTCTGCTGGTATTTGGAGAGTCTGACCACTGACTTTACTGGGGCAATGATTTTGCTCTTCTGACGTGAGCTCTTTGGGAGAAGGATTGCATAGGCTCTCATCAGGAGCTGGCTTCTTTGTTCTTTTTCACAGCTAAGAGCCACAGATAATCTGTACATCATTTAAAACACCTTATTTTTCCTAGCTTTCTTACATAAATACTAATAATTGGTGAACTTCATGGCATGAATTGTAATGATAGTGTTTTAAATCAAGTGTTCTTTGGGGGATGTTGTTTTTTGTTTTGTTTTGATAAAATAAAGTGGGTTTTTCTTTTTCTATGCAATTTGAGATATTCTGCCTGGAATAATTTTTCCAAAAATATTAGGTATCTGCATGAGCTTTGAAAACTGGGGCCCTTTTTGGGTTGCACCTGACTTGATGGGTAAGTGAATTTTTTCGGTGCATGCCAAGTGTAATAATAATCGGGGTGTTATAGGGAGTGGCTTGGCTGGAACATGCTGGCTGCCTTGCATTTTTGTACCACGATGTCTCTCTCCTTCCCGCAGAAACCATGGTATACAGTCAGGGAGTGCTTCATACCAGGTCTCAGTCGTGCTGCTGACTTGAGCCACAACAGCAATGTGCATGGGCACCAAGGAGCCAGGAAGGACTCCCTGGTTCTGTGGTTTATGTAGAGCTTTCCTTATCAAGGCTGAGTTTAATAAGTCTAGTAATGCCTTCTTAAGAGATTACTTACTGAGCTGTGATCCAGATACACTTGTAAAATAATGACCTGGGAGTAACAGCTGATTAGTTGCATCTCTGTATGTGTTAGACTGGAAGGGCAAAACTCCTAAGTATCATTATCCAGCTTACAAAAATAAGGGATAGGAATATGAGCTAAGAAGGAAAAGTGTGTCTTAAAATGACACCAGCTGTCAGTAGAGCTGTTTGGAGTCTGTAAAATTGCAACTCCTCCGAGTGGTGGCCATTTGGCTGTACTCCAAATGCACCTTTTTTCCAATTTTCTTTCAAAGCCATTGTGGAAATGCTATTTTTCATTCTGTTTTCAAGTAATATATATTTGTGAGCTGCTTCATCTATAATTTCCTTTAGAAATCAGGCAGTTGAAGAGTAAATGTTAGGAAGAGCTAACAGGGTTTCGACATGTCAGCAAGTGTATCTTTTCTCAGTGAACTATTAGAGAAAATTGTTTGGAGTAGGGAAAAGAAGACTGTATTGTTAGCAGAATGGTTTTTTGTTGTTGTTTTTTTTGACTGTAATCTTGAGAAGGAGTTGATTGCACGTACTTTTCCCTTGTTGAAATACTGAACAGAATGGCTTGGTGCAACACGGCATGGGGAGCAAGAAGAATCCTGCGGGAAATGCAAGGCTCTGTTAAAGGTGCTCGGAGAAAGACGTGCAGGTCTTTATTCTTCCCACCTGACTTAAGATATTTGACTAAGATACCTGTGCTGGAAACCTAGTTCTCTGAGGTTCCTCTGCAGTTGAGAGAAGGGGAGACCTTCTGAGGTAGATGCATCTTCAGGGTAAGACTCTGTCTATACATCTCTTTCCACTAGAGCATACTTAGCCTAACTTCTCCCTCTAGTCAAACTTTGGCATCTTGGTTAAGTTCCTTGAGTAAAGTAAACACAGGCTAGAATATCCTTGGCAAAGTTGCAGAGAGAGGGGTGAGTGGTCATCATGTGGCAGTAGCCTCAAAGTTTGCAACAAAAAATAAGAACTAATCAAATGCGCCATGAGCTAGAAGTACTCTGAAAGCTGCTCTCCAGGCTGTTTAAAGGAGGTATCAAAGCACCTGAGGTAAACACAAGATGCTGTTGTGTGTGTTCAAACTTAATAGTATTACATCTATAGGCCCAAGTTGGAAAAGAGCAGTAAATATAAACCTTTCAATTCCTGCTAGTTAAGAAATGATGCTGGAAGCTGTTACAGACCTTCAGGTGGCCGTGTTGAAAAATGTTGTTAATGAAGTTGATATCTGCTTTTGATGGATCAAGCAGTCACCTTACCTCGCTGCTTCTTATTCATGGTTTAGAAGGGTAGCATTAAGTATTTGTGGATGGTCTGCTTTCCTGAGATCATTTTAATTAACCAAAACAACAGCAGGCGACAGAATAATTGATCTAAAATACAGATAGCAGTGATGACAAATGAGGAATGATTCTAAATGCATGCACCATCTGTATTGGTAATGGATAAGTAGTAGACATTATTTTATACAGAGATAAGTGGAAAGCTGACTGTCTTTAATGTAAATGCATCTACTTAGGCAACCAGCTGCTGTTGAACAATTATGCTGTTCTGCATAAGGCCAGATGTGACAGTGGCTGCTATTTCTTGAAGTTTGTAATAGCTCCAATAATGTTTAAACATCCATTAATCAAAGGTTTGTTTCAGAAATGTGTGAAAACAGAACTGGATTGGCAGGAAAAAACAACTTCTGGAAACGGGCGGCAGGAAGAGCCTACCGTTAGGATTAGAAGCGTTCACAATATTCCTTTAGAACCAGCTGCTGTACCATGCACTAAGTCACTCTTTTGACACACCTGATGGATTTAATAGTTAAGCACGGTTAGGTATTTGTGAACAGAAAAATACAAATGGCTTTTAGAGAGACTCTTAAGGGCATAGTCCTACAAGCAGCTTTTCGCATTTGGACTATGATTCTCAACAGATCTCACAAGATAAAAATGAGACTCCAGAGAGGCATCTTTAGGTCAAGGAGCTTATGCTTATATTCTTGGGGTGCAATGTCATTCTCTCTCTCTCTCTCTCTCTCTCTCTCTCTCTCTCTCTCTCTCTCTCTCTCTCTCTAAAATTTTACTGAAGCTCAGTAAGAATTTTACTTGCCTATTGGGGGCAGGATATTTATTTGAAGTAGGGCATGCCTGTCCATCATAACTCTCATGTTACAAAATGAAATGATGCTAATGCAACCTTGAATGAGTGACTCTCTATTAGGTGCTGCGAAACAAGTGATTATTGTCTTGAAATTATAGTTTGATGGTAGCTTTTAAGATAGCTTTACTGAGTGCCTTTTGTTTGCTATTTTTAAGCCTGATTACCTTGGTTGGATTGATGCTGACTAGATGGGTAAAACTGGCAATGTAGTGTCCAAAAAAATCCCAAAAAACTTGTGCTTGAGTTTCAGCAAAAGCTTTTATGAAAATGATGGCATGTCCTTTCTGTTGAAAAATCTTGTCTGCATTTTCAGGAATGCATTGATTAACCCCCCCCCCCCCACTTCCTCCTTAGGGTTTCTTCTTAATGAAAACATCCTTGCAGCACGTACAAAGTTCAAAAGTGTAAACATGAAAGCATGTGTTTTCAAATGTGCCATGAAAGGTCATGTTTGGTAATGACTTTTACACAATAATTTTATCAAGGCAAGTTGAACTCTTCATAACTGCAAATTAAGAATTTTTTCAGTTTTACAAGAGCTGTCAGTATGCAGATCAATAAGAATAGTATCTGAAGGGGGAAGAAAAAAAAAAACAACCCTATCCTGCCACACCAACACCACTGCCACCCACCAGCACCACCACAAAGCACAAAACAAAAAAACCCTGCAACTGAACCAAACCAAATCAGGAAAAAGCTGAGCATATCTGAGGAACTCATGATTCCACTGTCTGTCTGTTCTAACACCAAATGCATAAACGTGGTATTTCCCATATGGGTTTGATTCTTTTTGGCAATGCCCACTCTACTTCCCTTTCCTCACTTTTGATGCCACTGCTTAGAAAATGTAATTTTAATTTAACTTTAGATCTTTGTCCTGCTTTATTTGGAAAGACCTGAACTGTAGCCTCAGTTATACTCATGTGACCCTTGTGGCTTGTTGGGGAATAATGATTTAACTGAGGGCACAGCTTATTAGCTGGTATTCTTTAACAATGTGTTTCTACACAGATACCTAAATAATAGCTGTGTTAGCTGTGCTTCTGCAGAACATAAGAGCTCTGGAAGCTGTAGCATATTAGAGAGACTCGCTGCAACTCTCTCTGGGACTAATCCTTCCTTTGCTCCTGCAAAACAGTGATTTAGTGCAGATATTTATTTCTCCCTCTGCATTTTAAAATGAAGGCAAAACCTTCTGAAATTTCTGTGATAAACAGAGGCATGTATGGAAAAATAAAACACTGGGGAAGGTGCTGTGGCAGCCAGCATTCCTTGCTTTTACCTGAGCCTTATTCATTATTACAGAACAGCAATACTGGCTATTCGTTTGGAGAAATCACAATGAATATTTTAGTCCACTTCTCAGAATGATACATGCTTAATTACTCTTAATTGTGTAAGCAGATCTCAACATTGCCCATAACGTAGTGGGTTTTTTTGTTTAGTACTCATAAAGCATGTGTAACAATGCAGGACTCCTACTGTTAGACTCTTCCTGTCTGGTTAGAAATGGCTGGATTAAAGCATCCATCTACCTTCAGTTATGTCAGCACAACTTCTTGGTTTAAGTGGGATTGTATATGTTGCTGGATAACAATTCTTCTTGCATCCCTTCTTTACACCTTCTCTAAAATACCTATATGTGGAAGTGATATGTCTATAGAGAAACTTCATATAACACTGAGAAGTAGCAGGAGACTTCTGTCAGCTATTTTGGTTTGGGTGTATTGCTAATTAATGAACTGTGTCTGTGCAGAAAAGCAACAGTAAACATTTTCATAACCTGGCAGTGTAACATGTTATTACATAACCTAGCAGTGAAAATAATAGTTCTGGAAATTATCTAAAGCATGTTGGGTTGTATTCATTTATTTTGTACTTCTATTTGTAAAGCTCACAGTGATAACTGAAAATAGTCAGAGCTCTAACGTTGTTCTCTATTATTCACTTATTTGCTTGTTGTTCTAGCTACCTTCAGGAGTCCCAATAGTTGTCCCTAGTCCAAAGACATCCCACTCGTAAAGGATTAGATGCTGTTTTTCAGCTGTGGCTTTTCTAACCGGTAACTGCCAGAGATGGAAAGGATGCCCTTGAGAATCTTCACCCTATTGCCGTTTTCTTCCTTCTTCCCTAAGCATGTCCTACTGGCCACAGCTCCATCCATAACAGTAGGATAAATGGAGCTGAGTCTTCTCAAGTACGGCAGTTATGGTTAGGAACGTACATCAGACAAGTCATGGACAAAGAAAATACCATCCTGGACACGAGGCAACTGTAGTTTTAGAAGAACTTTATTATCATTATTATTTTTATTTTTTTTTCCTCTTCTGTGGAAGAATGGAAGAAAATCTCTTCAGAAGTGCCAAGGGCAAAGGGATTTTTGCAGAGAGGCAGTGTTTCAGTGCCTGGGGTGTGCTGGCTTATTCTGAGCACTTGACTGGAGAGTGCCACGGGCCCATCCACCCCACTTCAGCGGCACAGGGCTAGATGAGAGGAACGGGGAGGTCTCAGCTTATGCAAAGTCAGGTTAGTTGGATTTTATTCTTTTTGTACTACAGCCCTCCCTCCCTCCCCCTGCTTCTGACCTGAAGGGTCTGGAGGGGAGCTGGCTAAATGCACAGTCTCTTGGGTGGTTACTTGGTGCATGTGGTGTTCCCTGCTTGTTGCAGATTTATAATATAAGTTGGTCTGTTGTGGTTGCAAGTCTAGAATAGGCAAAGCAAGTCACCACCCACAGAGCAAGAAGGGCAGTGCCCATCGCCACCTCCTTGGTGACGAACTCTCCCTCTGCCTCTTCCCACTGCAGCTCCCTCCCCTTCTAGCGCAGCTCTTCCTCTTCTGCTTGGACAGGTATTGTCTGGGCCAATGCCTCGTTCCAGCCTTTTATCTTGTAGATGGCACAATTTGGTTTTGCATACAGTGGGAACTCTGAAGTGCTACTGAATTGTTGCCAGGAATATGAGCTGAAACACAACTTGCTCCTTAGCAGTCAGGGGTTTCTAGGTGCTGAAAGTTTATGCACAGAATGCAAACGGGTAGCACTCACTCTTAACATTTAGAGATGCTGGAAGTTGATTTCTGCAGGTGATAGATTGGATCTCTGGATAAGTGTGGTTCTCTCTTTTGTCTTCATCATGAGCACAAAACAAATTACCTTCTGGCTGAACCCAGATACCAAACATTTCTTTGGAGCTTGACTTAACATTGCAGTGGTCTAAAAGAGTAAGGAGATTTGTCAGCATTGCTTTTAAGAAAGAAAACTTCACCCACTGCTAGATAATACCCACTTTCTCTGAGAGTTTGTCAAAGGAAAGAGTTCAGTTGGTGGCATTAGCAGAACAAACTAGGAAGCATAGAGGTCTAGCTGTCTGACAGGATACCCTCTTTAGACTTTAGAGTCTCCTTTGGAGTCCTCCTCTTTATGGAGAGGTGACTGGTGGGATGGTGACTGCTTACTGTTGAAGTTGCTCACGGTGTCCCTTGATTAAAAACTATTGCTGCCCTCTCATGTGTGCTGATACTTGTAGTTACTTGTACAGTTCTGTGAGAGCGCCCGGCGCGGGCAGATGTGTGCAGCTGAGACAGCCCCGCACAGCAAGCACAGGGTATGCAGGGACGGGCTCTGCATCTCATGTGAAGACTGTGATGCACTGGATGTTTTTCTGGAGTTTGTGGACATTCAGCAGATTCTTATCTGAAAAAGCAAGGATGTACTGGATCCCTACCAACAGCAGCAGTGCTGATGAAAATCTCTATCCTTACCCCAAGAAATGCAGTTGCTTCTCTCTCATTGCCCTCAGTTTACCCAGCATATGGCCACTTATTTGTTCTGTGTTTTTGAATGGTCATGGCTGCAGTGTGCCCAAGCTGTATTTTTAGACTTTGCATCTGTAAAATATGGCAGATAATTTCAATTTTGTTCTATTATTTAATAATATATGAACATATGAATATATGATATTTGCCCCTAGTATGTTTAGACCAATTTTTAGCCTTGCTTTATCAGTTTTTGTGCTCATCACTTATTGCCATACCTTCGGCTAGTATGCTACAATGCCCTGAAGAACCCGAGCTTCAGAAATGAGTCAGACTCTTCATGCTATTGATCTGGTTTTTTGCTACTTGAACAATTGTTCATAAACACTTTCTTCAAATGCAGTGGTGGATCGTGGAGGCATTTGATTCCTTATTTTATTATTTGGCACATTAGTACTTTGGAAAATCAGTTACAGTGGTTTGGGTCCATATGGCAGACATCATATAAGCACAGGACATAAAGATGTTAGTTTTACGCTTAATTACAGGTCCCTTGCCTCTCCCCGTTGTGTACCCAAGCTCTTGATTTCTGGGTGAGATGTTACCTTTCCTTTGCATTTTTTGGTTTCCAAAACAGGTCTGTGAATTCTCATTCTAGTTGCTTATCTTTTTCTCAGAGCTTCAGAGAGAGGTGGGTCGTCTCATAAATGTTTCATGAAATGTGAGAATCCCTCACCATTTGATAAATCTTCTGGAATAATATCATAGTTACTAGCTGTGGTTTTGCTGTACTGTGAATTGCGTGTAAAAGGCTAAGGAAAAGCTACTTTCATAGCATTATGATTTGAGGAGAAAATAGCTTTTGTTATTCAACTGTTGTATCATTTCGATTTTCTGGATGCTTCTGTAAGAACCAGAAATGTACCAGTATTTCAGTGGCTACATCAGTAATAAAGTTGGGTGAGAAACTTGCCCTTTTTATTGCTTACAGTTCTGGCTTATAAGCAAGAGGTGATTTTCTGGCCAACGGGAGTATTAAACTTGTCTTAAGGAGAGGTGAAATTTTGCCTCTGACACCTCCGCTGTGTCAGCTTGCAAATGGAGCATTGCTCGATTTATCCCCGTGTTCCCTTGCAATAAAGGGGCAAATGACAGCGTTGCATCAGTGTGCACAGTGTTAGGCGACAGTTAAAGTGTACATTAAAAGGGAAATGTTAATCAGCTTCACTTACGGTGCAGTATTTTGTATAGCTGTCACTTGTGTCTGGATGAGTGCTTAAGCTAGGTGCATGAATAAGTCAGTGATGGCTGTGTAAGGCTCAGCAAAAAGTACAGAATATGGCTGTGGACAGGGCAACAGCTCTGCTTGCTGTTACAATGAGTAAGGTCAAACTGCATACGCAGCAGACTGACTCCAAGGCAGAATATTAGTCTGTAAGACTACCGTAAGACTGTAAGAATTTCAGTGGTGTTTCTTATCTTTTGTAGCAGTCTGATCAATAAAAAGATATAGAAAAAATCCAGTGTGCAGTTTCTAATTTTTCAACAACATCTATTGTAGGAGTTTTTCTTAAAGCATTTGGAAAACCTCTTTTTCCACATGCCTATGGCTTTGCTGAACGTCACATGAATCATAGCTGAGGTCTCTTTCTCTTTATTTATTTATTTATGCCTTGTCTGTTAAAGTAAGGGAGCATTTTATACGGTAATTCTGTAGGCTAAGCTAACTACAGAAAAACAGTTTATTGCATTGAATAACTTCTTAAGTGGGAAGAAACTCTTTGTGGCACAGTTTGAAAATGTAAGTAGAACAAAATCATTCTGTAGATTTTGTAAATTCCTCTATTTTACTCTTCTTCAGGTCCTTCAGTTTTCAGTTTCTGAATGTTTTAATACACGTTTTTGGCAGGCATTTTGATGGCAAAGAAAAAGCAAATATTGGTTTATTTGTGGAAAATAAACTTTGAGTTGCAATCATGAGTAGTCACATGAAAAGTGACGCTCCTTCAATTGGAAGGCAAGCAAACAAGCTTTTTTTTAAAACCTATATTAAGAAATATTGCTTAAAAGCATCACTTCTTAGATCTACTACTTGCATCAAATTGTTTAATATCAGAATCAGAAGCAGGGCATGGAAGTTCAGAGTTATGTCTGGGCCCTCACTTCAGAGCTCCGATGTCAGATCCTCCTAATAACTGAAAGACACTATGAAAGTTTGCTGCCTACCCCTTTGCTTTTGCAAAACCGCAATCCAACAAATTTGCCAGCAAATAGGGTGTGAATATGTGTTTTAAGTGGTGAGAGGGGAAGAGAAGACCATACTAAAGGGTATAAGAAGCTTTGTCTGAATGAAAGTGGTGAGAGGGGGCAGGAGAGCTGAAGAAGCTTAGATCTTCACAAAAAGAAGGCAGGCCAACTTTTTGTGTTAGGGAAACAGATTTGTGTGCAACAAGAAGGTGGGAATCTAATTGTGTCTTTGACCTACTAGCTAGATTTCTTAATCCAGGGTTGTGAATTGCAGAGGCTGAATTCCTTTTGAAACCTAGTTGGGAGGTCTCTCTAGAGAATAAGAGTATAAAACAGAGTCCTGGTTTTATTAGAAAAGCTGCTGTAAGGGTGACTTTGTTTCATGTAATTGCTTGGAGACCTCCATCTGATCTCATCACTTGAAGCTTAATACTTAGGCCTTAATTGAGTAAGACTCCTATTGAAGTGGTAATCATTGTTTACACAGTACGATTCACTTCTTCTAGTGCCGAATATCTGGGCCTTTGTCTCAGAAGAAGAATGAATTTTACAGATCTGAACACAGATCTGCTGACAGTGGCGCTTAGTGTTGCCCCTCTAGCGAGGAGTCTCTCAGCACCTGCAGGATGAACTCCCATTTCCACTTGGCTCAAATGCAGTAAGCAGCTCTTTGTTCCTTGCTAAAATGTGCCACGCCACCAGGGCGATACAGCCCCTAGACCTCAAAATCCAAGGTAATAGAATAGGCAGTCTTTAAAGAGGTAGAATAAAAAATAAGTTCACTTGTTTTCTGTCTTTTCTAGGGTTTTTTTTTTTTTTGAGTTGTTGTATGAACTCATTCTTCATTGCGTTTGTAAAACCCAGTATTATCACAGAATCTTTGAAATCCTCTTGGAGTACAGATAAAAATCGATGACAGATCCTTGCTTGAAGTAATATACTTCAACTTAAAAACAGCAGTTCTGGTAATTGCAGACCCATGGGAAAGAGAGAATTCCGAAGTTTTTTGGCTTTGAAAGAAAACTAAGAATAAGCAAGCAAATATATGCAGGAGGAGGGTAGGTGGATTAAAGGGCAGACAAGGGAAAATGTGGCCTTTTGCAACTTGTCTTGCACATAATATCTTAAAGTATTGCCTAGTGTAAGAGATCAGAGCAACACAGACACGTGCAGGTTACTCTTATCTCTAAACATTATCAGGAAAGAAATATTTGAGTGATTCTGTGCTGCAAAGGAGTCCTGATGTGAATGAAATCATTTGTGTAGGCTAGTAACTGAGAGCCTTTTTGGTGTGCGGTGTCAATCCTCCTTAGGCAGGTGCTGTAAATCCCTGTTGTTGCCAGTTTCAGTCTCTGTTGGTGCTAAATGCAGCAGTCTGAGTGATTTGCCCTTGCTAGTAAAAACACTTCTTTTTTGCTGAAAGAAAAATTTTGTACTTCCCAGTGAGTTTTTAAAAACCCTTTGTACCTCTTTGCACCTGAGGAAACACAGAACTCTGGTTCCAGTTATCAGAAAGGTCTTCTGCCTGCAAGTTCCTGCAACCTTGGACTTGCAAGCAGGTTCACAGCCATGATCATTTTTTAAGTACTCAAAAGTGAAGGACAGGAAACAAAAAGTGGCCTAAACCTCCTGCATGAAGAACCCAATGACAACGCCGATTTTCAGGCTATTGTGCCTCCTCCTGCTAGAGTAAACTACGTGGTGAAGGTGACAGAGCTTTTCATAAGGACTGCTTCATGAAAGAGCACCAAAGCTGTGCGGTTTTGGAGAGTCGTTGCTCTTGTATCTTTGACTCCAGTTGTACTTCATTCTTTTTGACCCTGGCTTTGATATAAACACACAGCCTAATTTAAACTAGGAAGAGGAAATGAACTGAATGTGAAAGATGATGTCCACAGTGCATTGGTTGACTTGCCCTCCTCTGCTCCCTAATGCTAAACCTTAGGCAGGTTGTCTAGATAAGCAGTTAATATACCCATTCTCAGAAAGCTGGTTTGGGTTATCAAGTAAAATCTGCAGCTTATTTAATATGTTTCTGTCCTGTGTTGGCCATTAGGCAGCCTAGTGCTAACTTGTCAGGATGAAGTCCTGAGCAGGAGGCAACTCAAATTCTTGGAAAGCACTGTGGATAGTGACAGAGGGGTATTAGCTGCTGCACAGGCATTTCTCAGCCTTCACTATATTTCTGACCTCTTAATCATGTCTGTGGGGACCATAAGCATAGTATCAAGCTGTGTATATAAATTTTTGGATCTACAATACAATAGTAGCTTTATAGCACCAGAGTGAGTATGCTGAGAAAGGCAGCAAGCATGCAAGTCAACTGGCTCACTGCTTCTCAGCCTTTCTCAGCTGTTCTATGCTAAGCAGCAGAACAAGAGAGTCAAAATCCTTGCTGACTTGTAGCCAAATCCTAGAGATCTTCTCCAGCAGCTGGTTTGGTTTTGGCAGCTTTCATGGAACAGCTACATTGTTAGGATAGGGCTGAGGAAGGTCTTTGTATGCTTATCAAGGAGTGCCATGCTGCCATTAATCATATGGCTGCTACAAGTTTTGATGTCATGAGCGTGAGCGTTCAGCCAGATTTCTGTAGTGACCTACCTTGGGATTGATCTGAATGGGTTTTGTCTGCAAGGCATTTACATTCCCCAAGGATTTGTCATGATGATGACAAACTATTACTGAATTTCTTTTAATGATATGTGCAGTAACAAGCTAGACAAATATAAATGCTGTCTGCAAATTTAGATGAAATCCTGTCTGAGGCGGAGTTATGCATTGCCTCCTGAGAAAAATATTGAAGTGGAAAAAACATACAGTCAGTATTTCAGCTGAGCCCTTTGATCATATTGACGTTGAAGAAGTCAAGTGCTTCTCCTCTGTTTTGAGAAGGCAGTTTGCTATTTGCTATACCACAGAATGGTATACTGATGAAGAAAAGGCTACTGTGATTGTCAGGTGTAGGCAGATGCATTTGCATTAAGGCAGATTTAAAGTAATTAATGGCTAATATATGAATTGCATGTTCAATGGTATCCAAAGTGTTCTGTTCTGGGGCTCAGATCTTTCCTATTTGACTTCAGCCTCAAGGAATAGTCTTGAAAACTTCACACAAAATTACTTCAATGCTTTCTTCAGTGAAAGGATTTAAAACATGAAAGGTTCTTTCCAGACACCTGCAATAGTGCAATGAGGGTAAAACAGCAGCCTTGCTTCTGCTCACAAAAAGAGAATCAAGTCTGCTTGTATTACTTGATCATAACTTTTGTAGCTTGTATCGGCATGTCTTTTGATCCTAAATTTTCTATGTAGACTTCAAGTCTTGATTTATATGGCATAAAAAAAAGATATCAGTTTGCATAATGTCTTTGTCCTTGTGCATTGTTTGTATGTTGTGTGTATCCCTCATCCAACAGGGAAAAAGAAAACATATGGCAGTTTAATTGCGTATCATTTCCTAAAATTGCTTCCTGTGCTTTTCTCCTCTTAATATACTTTTTGATGAATCAGCTCTCCACTAAACTCCAAAGTGAAGTTTGTTAAACTTTGTCTTAAGGTCTGTTCTGTCCTATTTGACTCTTTCTAAAAGTATAGGTGTTGCATAGGTATTCATGCCATGTTCACATGGGATAGCTTGGGTCATCCAAAGCAGGCTCAAAGAAAAGAGAGAAAACAAAATTGTGTTCTGAGTTCAAGTTAATGTATGTGGCCAGACTTCCAGGTCCAGACTGGAGTCAAATGTGATCTCTAAAGCCCTGTGTAAGCATCTTGGCTAGGTATGATGAAGATAGAATGGAGAAGATGAAGGGAGATACTCCCTGTACTTGACAATTTAGTTATTTTGGGTGACAGTTCAGGAAACAGAATAGTAGGAGACAAAAGCTGCTAGTATGACTGCTTTTGCCTTAGGTTAGATTTTAAGTCTGGAGTACTGACCCGCTCTTCTGCAGCATCCTTGGGCTGTGCCTATCAAACTGTAATTTTAAACTTAGAAATGGTATTTCAGTAGGCATTCTAATATTTAGTTTCAATCGTTACATTTCTTTTTCTCAGTGCAGAACTGGCTTCTTTTTTCTTTCTTTAAATTATTGGTAACTACTATTCATCCAAAAAATATTTCCCAACTGATGATTTCTTTCAGGAGCACTTCTGTTTGCAGCCTATATAATAATTTTATCTCCTTGCTGTTATAGCAGTGACAGATGATATTTTCTTTTTCTTTTTATTTAGACACCTTATAATATACAGTTCACTGATGTAAGAAAGACCTTTCTTCACATGTTGAAACTTCAAAGCCCCAGACGTGTTGAGAAAAGATACCACATTATTTATTGTCATTTTATCCTCATTTTTTGTCATTACAACTATAATACTTTTTTTGCATGTTATTTCTGAAAGCTATAAAAGGAAGAAGAAAAAAAGGTCACTCTCAGTTGAGACTAGAGAGGCTCTGTTCTCATGAATGTTTGCATCAAAACTACTTTGCCTAGATTGCTTTTGCATTACCTGGTAGCCAAGCTATAAATATGTATAGTATCTCTGAAAGGTAGGTGGCCAAACAATGCATATCTTAAATGATATCTTGAAGAATCTGCTTAACAAGATGCAACTTTCTCACCAGAAGGACTTGTTGCAGAACATGAGCCGAAGAGAGATTGTCAGTATAGTAGCAATAGGTCTGAGCACTTTTTGTGATGTGGCTTGTTTAAAATTGACCAAGGTCATTTCAGAGATTCATTCAGTCTCCATTTGAAAGGAAAATCATAATGGAAGGAAAACCTAGAAAGCAACACCTCTAATGTAAGCAGCTTTTGGGGAGTATTTTATTCCAGGGGAGAATGCAATAAGAAGGAAGCCAAGTGCTCAGAATTGGTGCTGGTTGATGCCTTGATGGGGATCAGCTTCCTTGGGGAGCTGGGAGTGGAAAGGGACCCTTGTCCTTTGTGAAATCCTTGCGTTCCTGTGGCGCCTCTTGTGGAGTGTGTTAATCCCCTCTGACGGGAAAAAATTCTTGTAGACTAGAAGGGATCCTAGGCGTCCTCAACTTCTGCAAGAGTAGCTCCTGCTCCCTTTCAGTGCACCAAAGCCTTCTCAGAGAAGCCTCCTGCAATTTTGAACCTTACAGTACAGACGCCTATTGTACACACTTGCCAGGGTGCAGCTCATGCTGTGGAGTTTCTCAGGCATTTTCATGTTATGCTCTGTATGTTAACGTGTGGCAACATTCACATCTGGGAGGACTGGATGAATTTTAAAGCAGAATTTGGAGAGTCCTATCCTCCCTCTAAAACCTATGGAATCGGTCAACAGGAAAGAATGCTTATTTTGTTATTCTTGGTGGGATCATAGCTGTCTAGTTTTCCCTTGTGGTAGAACCATTTATAATTTAATAATTATTTTATATGTTTAATAATGCTTTTAATATGCTTAATAATAAGCTCCTCTACTCTTGCTGATTAACTTGAAAGGAACTACTCTGACAGAAACAGGCGAGCTAGCTCGTCTCCCACAACAATATAAATTGGTTAGGTTTTCTTGCCCAATCTCTGGGAAATTATATGTATATTTCTCCCTATAGAGCTATTCTCAGGTTTGCTGAATAAAACATTTTAAGAAATGTTTGTCGTTTTGTATAAACTGGGAAGGAATGCTTTCCTTTTTACACAACTCTTTATGGTTACACTTAATTTGCTTTGACATAATTGGCTTGAGTTTAATGGTTACAGCTGAATCCACTTGAAACCTTTTAGTGAATATTGTTACTGGGAAGAGGATCTGCTGGCATGAGGATCACCTGAAAAAAGATTTGGGGACTTGGAGATTTATATACATAACTATTCTTTTATTAAAAATACTTCTTTGGCCTGCAGGCATCATTAGACAATGCAGAATGGAGAGGGGGAGAGGAAAAGGAGTAAACTAAAAAAAGCAGTCATCTCCAGTACTATAAATCTTATTTAAAATATAGACTTCTATTTTTCACTCTGACTTTAAATTTTCACTCTGACTTCAAAATAAGTCAGTAGGATTTCTGAGAAAGCTTTCTAACTCTTTAATCAAGCAAGTCTAAGTGTACACTTTCATTTCCTCTTATTTATCTCCCCTCCCTTTCCCGAAAACACACTTCAAGAAGCCAGAAAGAATGAAAACTTTTTCTCTGTGCCTAGTAATTTAAAACTTTTTATTTAAAATAAGTTTTGTACTGTCCTAAGAGATGTATTCAGTGGAGGAAAAAGTAAGTAATGCTACATAGATTAGATTTGGGATGGCTTTTTACTTGAAAAGTGGTTATCAGTGGTATGTATGTTAAACACAATTTAAGTGTAGCTATATAGATTTATAATCTTGCTGTGGTGATCTCTTATGTGTATTTCTATTTTATATCAATAAATATTTTTATTATCAATGTTGTACTCGGTGCAAAGGTACATCTCAAAACTGTGCAGGAGACAACCTAGCAAAACTCGCCAGCCACCTTTAAAGAAAGCATCCTACTTGAAGTGCAGGAGACACTTTTCTGTGGTATGTAAGGAAAAAAACAAGATGGCAAAGATCTTGGGGAAAATAATCTCTTTCCTGACAGAATCAGGATAAGATGCAAACAAGGTCTGACTTGGCAATTGCAGGCTGTCGGAGTGTGGTGCAGACAGACAGCCAGGCTCAGAAAAGAGTGAAAAGCTAGTGAGGTGAGAGAGCGTGAAGATGACATGGGTGTCCAGAGTTCATCGGTGAAGGAGGTCTACAAACAAAATGTAGAGGAAGGCAGTAAACACCACAGGGAAAGGGTGTGAGACATTGGACTCCGCAGGTGCTGGGCTGAGATGAAATGACAGGGCATACTGAGTTAGATGTCCTCTGTTACCAAGGAGGAGAGAGAGGGTGCTACCCAAAAGCCTTCTCCACTACCAGATTTTGGAAGGGCATGAAGAGCCGGTAGGACTGGGTAACAGCGATCTTGCTGACACCCCTCAGCCAGAGCAACTTGGGCAGGCCATGCGTGGTGGCAGGCATCTCTGCTGAGGGGACCCCCGAAGGTGAAGCTGGCCTGGGCTGACCCCAGCTCCCCGCAGGAGGGCTTGAACATGGCCATCCATTTGTTTTGTGAGCATAGCACTGCGTGATCCCAAGGCTGGCTTTCCATGCTTGCAGGTTGAGATTGCATGTGACGGAAGTACACACCTCTGAAAGCCAACACGGGCCTGGCTGGTGAGGCCCATGCCCCAGCAGCTCTCCCCACCTCCCCTGTGTGGCCAGCTCTCCAAATTGAGTCCCTCAACCCCAAAGAAGAGGTGACTGCATGGCAGCCTGGAGGAAGTATGGAAGATGGTTTGGTATTGAGGGGAGCATCAGGGCCCTTAGCAGGCATTTTGGGTGGTCTAACCTGTACCTGGGAAGTCTAACTTGTACCTGGGAGGTGACCACATCCTCTAGGGAGGCAGTGAATTTAATAGCACAGATGATCGCTGCTTGGTGCTCCTGGGCAACTCTAGCTTACTCTATAGCCTGACAAAATCCGTTCTTCATGTGGGACTGGTTGAGAATGCTCTTTGGCCCATCTGTAAATATTCAGTGGAGGGGTACAAAGTGTGACCCCTTATCTGTCAGGAAACATCTGTGTTAGGCTGAGCTTTTCAAATTTCTTATGAAAGACATTTTGTAAGAAATTATTGAGAACTAAATGGCCTAATCATCAAGGATCTAACTCTTTAAAGCTTCAAGCTCTCAAGATTTAGTGAAATTAATGGATCTGTGTGTTTTCCTTCACAATGGGGTGACTTCTAGTGGTAATTTTCTTTCATTTTGAGCCACTTCTATCAGATATGTTTGTGTATTGACATTGCAGACAATGTAAGCTTAAAATGCACTTTTTTTTCTACTTTACTGAACTGCCTGCCTTGATAATCCCTGTGTTAAAAGTCCCTCGCTGCTGACTTAAGCTGCAGTGGAATTTTAGGCTTTTGTGAATTTAGTCTGGAGATAAGCCGCATCACTAGAGCTTCAATGTGCTAGCACTGACACAACTAGGTTTATTTAGCATGTGTTTTCACTCTATTTCAATTCATACTGCCCATGACTTTATCAGCCAGAGTACCAAATGAGAACTGAAGAAAGAGCAGAAAGAGGTTTCAAAGGAAACTTTGATTGAAATAGCTCTCTCCCTTTCCTTTGTCTCAGTGGATTTGGGTTTTCTTTCTTTTACAGATTTATACATACATATCTATATGTGCACACATATTTAGAATATATATATTCTAAATATAACGCAAAGGTCAAAATAAATGGATAATGTCTCAGTGTGAACACACACACACACGCGTATAAAATATGAAGGCATGATATTGTTTAGAAAACTGGAGTGCATGTTTTGCTGCTTTCCAGTGGAGGAGTTGTGTGTTCATAAGGTGCAATCCAGCTTTGTCCTTTGGACGGCACAGGGAGCAGTTTAGCTCAGTTCTGTCACCTCCTGTAGCTGCTGGAAGCCTCAACTTGTAATGCCGGTCATAGTTGGAGGGATGGCGTTATATACCTATTCCCGTAGTGCAACAAAATCTTTAAGTAAGACTGTGTGCACTTACTGCTTTGAAGAAAGACAGATTTCAGCCCTCAGAAGTGCTGTAATATTGTAATAAAGTGCCGAATATGCCCTTCAGTTTATCATTTCATTAAGGTCTGCTTGTGCAATGGAATTGCAGTAAGGGAGTGTTAAAGGATTGTTTGGGTAAAGAGTTGGGAAACCTTTTAGTGGGTAGCACTATCCTGTCTAACGGGGTTAACTTCATCCCTGACAGGTACTGTTAATTTCCAGCAATTTTCTTTTGTTTGGTATGATGGGGTAATACCTTAAAACAAGTGTTGATTGCTTTTGAGTGGAAATCACTTCCTACTATGTTGCCTTTGTGTTTCAGATCTAGCACAGTTGAGGTTAAACAGTTTACTGGTAACAGCACATACAGTATCAAAAGAGGTGCTTGAAGCACACCATCGGGCTATTTAGTTTTAGAGAAGCAGAGGCTTGGCTGGTAGCAAGATTACATAATATTCTTGTTTAGCAATTTTTTTGTACTGTCTGACAGTAACCATCCGTGGACCGCTGGGAGACCTGCATGTGATCTCTGCTTGGTTTTCAGTGGATGGGCTGGAAGCTGGCTAATACTGGCCACCTCAGTAGACAATCTAGTGTTTCCACAGATGTGGCAACTGACCATTGAAAAGCATTTCTTTAATATGGGTGGCCATTCTTGATCTGTGTTTCCAGAAAATAAAGACTATTACGACATGAGGAAAGGGGAGAGGAATTGCTGCCCATAAGGACACTCAGTGCTTTGTAATCTTTCTTGCTTGCTTGCTTGCTCTTTTGTAAATGCAGCAGTTTTCTGGTTCTGTCCTGTGTTTCTAGCATGGAGAAGAACTATGGGGTTACCTTGGATATTGCATTTGATAAGAGCCAATACCTTTGTACCAGGAGAGGGGGAACTCAGAGCAAGGATCTTAGCAATGACATTCAACAAAACACCATTTTACATGCCTTTGTTAGGAAAGGACATGCATCTGCTGAGATCTGGTGCTAGAAAACAGTTTGAACAGCAAATGCTTCTAACAAACCTAGTGAACATTTTGTGCTATATTGAATGTGGGGTGTTTTCTGTGCCAAAACTTCCTGTTGTGTGGCTGTGGCAGAGGAAGAGTGTTACCTGACCCCAGAAATGCAAGCAGTGTGAGCTTGTCTTGCTTGAGGCTTCAGGGTAGGACTGGTGCCGAAATAATCAAGTCATTTGTAAACTGCATAAATAGTTTGAACTGTTCCAGACTAGAAGAGGTCCAGTATTACTTCTGTTATAAAACCTGTAGCAAGTAATAAATAAGCAAGTAACATCTCCTTCAGCAGGTAATGTTGACTTCAGTTGGACAAAGATAGTCATTAGTATGTGGGAGTGCCACAATTTGACTCACTTGTGAACAGTTTTTTTTAAGAAGGATCATCCTTTAGCCACCTCTTGTGTATATATATGGCTTTTGATAGAAGTGTTTACCTTTCCTTTGGTTTGTTTAAAACAAAACATCATGTATAATTATTAAAAAAGCAAGATTTTTTTTTAAAAGGCCTAATTGGAGGTTCCTTGAAAAAGGCTTCCTTTTGGATTTTTTTTATCTCTTAAAGGAAATTGGATAGGATCTCTTTCTCCTGACGTTACTATGTGCCAGTTACTGTACAAAAAATAAACAAAAAAAGTCCATGTCAGTTAAATTGAAAATAAATGAAGAGAAGAGGGCATGCAACCACTTGACCAAGCTCATACTTGGTCAAGAGCCAGAATTCTGGATCGGTGGCAGAAAGGAGTAAAGAAAGGAGGTTTCCTGATTTCCCCATTCACTGTACTGTGGGGAAAAGGATTAAAAACAGTGGTGGGCATTTATTGATGCACCCATCAGTGAGAGGTTTGCAAGAGCTTCCTCTTGCAAAGTGCCATTGCTCGTGTGTGGAAACAAAGGATCCTTCCTGCAGGAGCTGGGCAGGTAGTAGTAGGCGTAGTTTGGAACAAATGGAGAGGTCAAAGAACAGTTCTGGGGAAACAGGAGTTTGGTGTTTTTCCTCACCCTTTGCAAAAAGGAACTTGTTTGGAGATTCCACTGTGGGTATTCTGTATCTGAGAGAGGGAGGAAAGGAGAAAATGCAAGGGATAGTTCTCCTGGCGAAGTTTTATGGTGCAGTGAGGTTAAATTTACTGCAAGATTTCTATATAGACACAGCATTGCAGGTGACTGTACAGGTGGTAGCTTTTTGCTGCTGTGGAAATAACACTGTGAAGCTACACGTCACTAAATTAAACCACTAATTGGTAAGAAGGATGAAATTATTCTGCTATCTCAGCTGCTTAGAAGTGTTCAGTTCGTAGTGCACTTGGGCTTCTTAATAATCACAAGAAAATGCTATCCTCTGAGGGCTATCAAAGGACAATTCTCCTCTAAATTTTCAGTCAAATGGGATAGTAAGGAAACCCTGTGTACTTTTCTAATCCACAGAACCAAATAATCGTAGGGCAAAAATAAAGGAATCAAGTTCACTATAGGCTATAAATAATTCCTGCTTACTGCTATTACCGAATCACAAAATAGTTGGGGTTGGCCGGGACCTCTGGAGATCCTCCAGTCCAAACCCCAAACTCAAACAGGGTCACACAGAGCAGGTTGCCCAGGACTGTGCCAAGTTGTGTGTTGAATATCGTCAAGGATGGAGGCTCCACTACCTCTCTGGGCAACCTGTTCCAGCAGCTGCCCTCACAGTAAGAAAGTGTTTATTGCTGTTGTGAAGGCTGCTAAAATGTTTTCAAATGTCTCAAAACATAAATAATCATTCTGTGTAAATGCTAAATACTAATATCATTTATTACAATACATTTCTGCAATAATGTCCTGGTGTAAGAAACTGATTCTGAAAACAGCTATGCCGGTGAGACCACCTAGGAAACATTAGGGGTCACTCAGATTCGTTTACAAGATCAGGACATAAGCTCACTGTAGTGCGTAGCCTAACAGTTAGAAAATTCACCATACTTGTGGGAGAAAGTACTGTTTTCTTAAAAGACTAGACCCCAGCTTTCCTCTCCCCTGGAAACCAAAGCGCTGTAGCGTGTTGTAAATGGGAGGCGTTTTCCTTCCCCCTCCCCTTTCCTAAGGGGGGAGCAGAATAAGAGCATGACCAAAAAGAGTGCTCTGCTAGGATGGGATATTTATGTTATGGTGCCTGCTCCAAAGATCTGTTTCCTGCCATTTACATGAAAGTAACTAGAGAAATTAATGCTTGAATTTTGGGAGCTGAGTTTAGGATTTATGCTACTTCCACCCTTGAGAACATGCCCTGAACACCAGGCTGCAAACGTGTCTCCTCCTGTATACGCAGGGACTCCTGAGTGGCTTTTCACAGAGGAGTTGATATCCCCTGGATCCTAATTTGATGCAGGGAGATGTGAGCTTGAATTTCCTTGAGCTCCAGGGGAATATAGTTTTTCTTGCAGTTCAGGTGAGAGCTCTTACTACTCAGCTGGCATACAGAAAGCAAACCTGAAGAAGGAAAGGCCCATCATTTTTAGATAAGAGTCAATTTTTGACTCAATGTAGTTCTCACATGGAAGAAAACATATTGTGCCTACTGGAAGAGACACGTGGGAGGTGGTATCTCAGATTCGCTGCTGTCTTCTAGCAGCATCTGTTGAATGTGCCAATTTTTGTGGGTTTCGACCATATTGTTTGTGTCTTGCTGAGACACCTACCTTTCCTCCTTTAATTGGATCTAGCCTTAATGATGAAGTCTTTTTTGCATCCTTTATGCACATGGCCATTGCTACTGAAGTGAAATACATACATGGGGACAGAGACAACTGCATGGGAAAGTGTTGCTTGAAACATCCCCCTTGCTCCCTCCCCCAGACCAGTGTCCTATGTTTTCAGCTTTAGTACAAGGACAGTTGATTCCTTATACCATTGCTATTCTTGACAAAGTCAGGTTTTCAGCTGCTTTGGTACTGCTTCTGTGGGTTAGATTTAATGATTCTGACCTTCATATAAGTCATCATATTATCAACAAGTCTGAAATAAGTGTTTCATTTCTAGGGCCATTTAAACAGAGAAACTAATATAGTAACCGGCAATGACAATCTATTCGTGGATCATGACCTGCGGAATTAATGATCTCATTAAATCATATCTCATGAATATTAGGAAATTGGATACAAATCTCATTTAATTGTTGCATAATAATTAATACAATATATAGGAAAGGTGCCATTCATTTTTCAAATATTCTTGTACTTTTAATGGAACAAATCTGTTTCTCTTTGAACAATAACTTTTAATAGAACAGAGCTTTTGTATCATTTGAAACTTCATTTGATCTGAGGGCCAAACAGAGATTGAGTAGAATTAAGGGATACAAGTGAGCTTTTTGTCAGCACATAATCCAGCCCTGAACAGGCATTGTGGTTATTGGCCATAAGTACCTGGCTTCACTGGTATTCCTATTTATGTAGATAACTTGTAATGTGTATTCATTTGCCTGCATAATGCATCTTAGTAGCACTATGGATAATAAGAGCAGATGTTCGCATGACAAACAAATATTTGCAAATTGTGCTATTCCATCATTCTTTTCCATATTCATTCCTGCATTATTGATATCTTCTGGAAATGATTTTGTAGCAGGTGGTGTACCTGAATTTTTTATAATGCATTGTAGTACCACCAACTCTGCCCTCTTCAGCTAAAGTGCTGCCAAATGGCAATGTTGTCTCCCAAACACTTGTATTTTAACACAGTGTCTGACTGTACTCTTAATTAAATCTACTTTTTTTTTTTCCCACTTAACAGCTTTGCAAAGCATTAGGAGGGATATGAGGTTCGTGGCTTTTTACAGAGTGGGATCAAATGTCTAGATAGTAATAGGTTGTTGTATGAAGACTGAAGATGATAAACACAGCAAACTGCACATCTCATATATGGAAATCAAAGTGATATGGGCAATGAAAAAGAATCAATATGAAGTAAATGACACTTCTCACTTTCTCACTGTATCACCAAGACCTAGGGAGGATTTTGTTTGCCTGGGCTTTTTTTTTTTTTTTTTTTTTGAAGGTGAATGTATACCTTCCTAAAACTAGATGGGGAATAGCTGAAAATTTAAACGAAAACTAAGGTAGTGATGAATAACATCATAAGGCAGACACTCTTCTTTCATTGCCGAACGTACCAGCAGGCTTTAGAGGAATACACTGATAAATGTGTGGTACTGAGTGAATGAGTACAAGAGGCAAAATACATGCGCTCTTGTGGCCTTGCAAACGGTGGTAAAACTGTCATGCAGTGTAACGAGAACTGAAGAGCAGCCTTATCGGGTCAGACCAAAGATCCATCTAGCAGATTGTTCTGTCTTCAACAGCGTGCATTAGTATATTCCTATGAAAAAAAGTGTAAGACTAAGTCAGGCATGTAACAGTATATCCCCGAAATACAATCCCAGACAGCAGATACTTGAACCTCAGAAAATTCTGAGTCAGAGATGAGCAGCAGTGTGAGAAAGCAACATGAAAAGAAAGGAGTGCTTTGAACTGAGTTTTCCTTCTGGTAAAGATCAGAGATGGGTTGTAGAAGTGGAGAAGGAAAGGAAAGGAGGAAAAGAAAAAAAGGAGAAAAGACTTCTCACTGTGTTTGTTCCCATGCTAATGGGTCCAGCGGGGAACTGCATTGCTCCCAGCTGCAAAGCCAATCTTGGGGAGTGGAGGGGAGGGAAGTCTAGTGCAAGCTGCAGGGTTGGTGTGTGGTTACGGAAGTTCCCCACATATCACTCGAGAGTCGCTTTCGTGTAGCATGTCCTGTTAACGTCAGTGAGAGCCAGTCTGAAATGAAAGTGCGTGTTTGTCTGTGCTATAAACTTTGAGCCACAGGTACTTAGTGTAGTGCCCCTTTATCCTCCCTCCATTTTGGTTTTCTTCTGGATGAAATTGGGGTGCACATGCAGGAGCAGGGGGAGAGGAATACTTAGGTCAGGCTACAGTATGTATGTTAAATACATGGATCTTGCTGGTGCTCCTGCTTTGCCCAGTTTAAATGCACTTATGGGGTGTTAGAGTCCTATCCTATAGAAAATTTCTCCAAAGTCCAGTGGAGGAAACTACACCATAAAGTTCTGCGCTGCTTTGTCCTTCCATGCACTTCTACATGCAGAGCAGGATGAGCACTTCGAGGCTGATGGTGAGCAGCTCCCTGCTGTTTCCAGACTGCACACTTCTACAGGTGCCCATATTGTAAAAAAAAAAAAAAGAAAAAAGACCAAAAAAAAATAGTAAAAGTAGATAAAACAGTGCATGCCTTTCTGGCTTTTCAGTCTCCCTTGAGATGGTTTGAGTTTATCAACACTTCTTTAACCAACTGATGCTTTGAGGGTTTTGTCCTGTTTCACAGAGCCAAATGATGATTTTGGATAAGCTGGGTGGACTCTCTAGTTTGTCAGGGTTCAGCTGAGTGGTTCTGATTTGGCTTGTTTAGATGAGCTATGGCAGCTAAAAACAGATATATTTAATTGTGGATTTTTAAACAGCAAATTCAACGGAGTCAGAGTAACTGCATAAGCCAAGGAAATTTATAGATGTAATTTCAAAGTAAATAGCATGATGGTCATGTGTGTCTGGCAGGAATCCGTAATTATCCAGCACCTGAACTTGCCAAAAAGCGTGTGTCGGTTTGCGCTGTTAATATTTTAGAAATCAAACTTGGCAAATGTCAATAAACAATAGCTTCCCGGCATGCTCCAAAATGTGATCGTACCACTTCTATGTTTCTGTGGGACATAATGGTTAGAATATATTTGATTAGCTCAGAGGAAAACTTATTGCCTGTGGCTCTGTGGATGAGCGACGGTGGAAAATGTCTTCTGAGTTGTAATTTCAGGTGAGTTTGGTCTATTTATAGCACTCCTCCCTGCACTCTGGCACAGTGAGATAGATATTTTATTAGTGCAAATCAGATTGTGTGATCTTGATACTTACAGTTATGCGCTAGTTAACTTATCAATAGTTACTTGTTTTTAACCACACTTATCAATAGTTACTTGTTTTTAACCACATGAGCATAACTAGTGGCTGTATGAGATCAACTGTGACAGCCACAAACAAATGAAAAGTTTTTCTAAGTTGATAATTATATAATATTTTAAAAATCAGATTATCTGCTGAAGACATAGAGAATTGATTTGGGAATGTTGTAGAAAGTCATAGATGATGGAGGATCCAGATGGAGACCCACAGCAGTGTGAGTTACTACATTGAAGGGGGTGAGAGGTGGAAGTCATAATAACACAAATCTGTAGGAAACCAGACTTTGTTCATTCAAATTCACAGGAAATAATACGGCTGATAAAGACTGTGAAGGACAATTCAGGAAATGAAAATATCTGTGATAGGCATTACGAGTGACATGAAGTTTTGGACAAAGGGGGACAAATAAGTTCCCTGCAGGCAATAAATTGCCTTCTGAACAGATGCAAGTTAGCCAGAGTGCAGCAGCAATTCAGAAGACATGGGTCTCTGATTCAGATGGCTTACGTGTCCCTAAGCAGGTCGTTTGGTCTCCCTCTGGGCTGCGAGTACTTTGCCTGTGACACAGTGCACTTGTGTCTACGCTGCACAAGGGCAGCAGGGCTCGAGCAGCTCACAAATCCTATTAGCTCTTGCAACAGGTAGCGCTGGAACTCTTTTGGGAAGAATTTCACAGTGAGGAGGTCACTGCACGAACCCCAGTCTGTCCCTTCCTTCCAGGCTTGTTTCATACCTCAAAGCAATCCTGAACGCAGGTTTGGACTGCCTGCTGGCTCTGTCCCATACTCCACGTACAGTATAAAAATTCTGTTTCTTTATTGCCTACCTATATATTGGTCGTAATACGACTAACCTACAGGCATGCTCTGAAGAAAAACTATGCTTAAGAAGTGAGAAGAGCTTATATTCTAGGTTTGTGATCTTAGAAGTGTTTTTGATTTGATATAGATAGACTAATTTTTTGCAGTTCTTCCTAAACAAAATCTGACATCTTTAATATGACATTTTTATTTTGTGACTTATGAAGCAAATGCATAATTATCCATTATACATCATATTATGGATTAAGGCTGTAAGCCAGTTTTCCTGTTCTATAACAGTGAGATGTCAGAGTTTATAGCTTATGTTTGGTTACACAGTAAGCTTTGAGGCCATTTGAACAAATATCTTGAAGATCTTTCTTATGTTGTGGTTGTGACTTGCTTACTTAGAAGAGCGCCGATACGTATGGAATGATTCTAGACAAATTTGCCCTTTTCAAATCTAAAAGCATTGCAGAGAAAAGCTGCAAATGTCAATGTGTTTTTTTTTCACCACTGTCCTTATATAACTTCACTTTTTAACTCTTTTTTTTGGCTAATAAGTTATTAATTATCCCCCAGGTCACCATGTGCATAGTTCTTCTTTGGCATATGATTGATTAGCTCATGCTGACAAGCATTTATGCATTTGGACTTTCCTCTTAATACCAACATATTTGGTCAAGTTTCTCCATTGGAGAGCAGTACTGATTGGGGGCCATGGAGACTCCCAGATCCTCAGCCTTGCAGGCCCAGTAGGATTTCACGTAGCCGGTTTGGACCCTAGTCAGGGCACCCCATTGCATGTTCCTGTTTGGTGCTGGATTTTTATCCATCCCAGCTGAGAGTGGCTGGAACCTGTGCAGTCCCACACAGAGTTGGGCTGCTATTACCTTCTGGACCCTTGGCTGTGATTGAGCTCAGCTTTCAGAAATTTGTTCTCCTTGGAGAGTACCTGAGGCAGAGTAAGGCTAAGCTAGCTGGTTTGGGTGCCAGAAGCAATATAGCTACATGAGCACGTGGCTATAAATGAGCCAGCTCAGAAGCTGTAGGCAGTATAGCTTCATTTAACCTCCTGAGCAGGCTAAATTAGTCTGTGGGGAGCTATCTGGCTACTTTTGGTTCACCAGATGATACAGGCTGGTGCTGCATTATAGTATATATTCCACTGGTGCAACTCTGACCTGTACCAGTAAGTGTGGTTCCATCAGCTTTATGAAGTAAAACTTTCCACTCCTGGGGCTTTTCCTCTTCCCCCGTGTGGTACATACCACCCCCAATACCTGGGCGTTTTCACTCTTCCTGCTGCTCGTGCAGCTGGAGCCGGCCTCAATTTGTCGCAGACCGCTAGCCTCAGCGAGAACTTGGGAGGAAATTGGTGGAGGTGGGCGAGTATCGCATGGCTTTGCGTGGGAATCGGTACTTGGACCTCTGCTGGTTTTAATCCCTTTAAATGACTTGAAAAAGGGAAATGACTGAATTAGTTGAAATTACGGATGAAATGAAACTGGAGAAGAGGAGGACACAGGGGAAATAACCAATAAAATGCAGATGAGTTTTAGTCTGCTGTTTAGCTGCACTGATACATAGCAAAGAGTGTAACAGTGGCAGTTATAAAGTAATATGCATTGGCAAGAGCTCTTGCTCTCTTTTTATATGAATACACACATATACACATATATGAAGCAAAGTTAAAAATCTAAAAGAACAAAAGCTTTGAGATGGACCTTGGGAGTAATTGTTGCTTCCTCCACAAGAATGGGCTTCATGAATCATTGTTTTCCCTGCCAAATCATGGACACGAGTCCATGGGAGAGTGGAATATGAGTTCAAGGAGTTCTTACAATATGCCATCCCTAATTTTACTTTAGCTACACATTGATATCACAAAATGTGTGGAGAGCAGTAGGGAGAGAAAGCAGTGACTGAATTACAGACCTTGGTGTGGTGGCTGTAACAGGCAGAAAGAGGAATGATGTATAGAGATGGAGCAGCAGCAAAGAAAGCTGCAATTTAAAAACAGTGAATGCTTATGATACATAGTAAGTGCTTATGATACATAGTAAGTGCTTATGTACAGCTCTGTAGTGTAGCTCCTACTGTCTGAGAAATTATAATACTTCTGGCTCTAGAATTTTTTTTAATCAAAGGGAAAAATAGCTGGCACTTTCAGACCAGAACAGGATAATTCAGTCTATATTCCCAAGACAGAAGGAGTAGTTTCTATTCTCTATGTAGTCCTACTAAGTTCAGCCGGACTGCTTGCTCAGTCTACAAAACCTTCCGCGTCTGGCCTGGGTTCTGCTATTTTGCAATAATTACTGTCCTTATGTGAATGAATATTTCTTCTGATTTCGTGTTACATGTATGAGCAGGAATTCACAAAATATTTAGCATTAGCCCAACTTGTCCTTTCTGTGTTTCAGGCAGTGATACAGCTCTCACTGACTTAAAGGAAAATGAAAATTTGTTCAAAACAGACTGTTTTTGAAGGCCTCAGTGTTTTTATGTAGTTTCTAAATAGCAAAGCATTAACCCTTGCAGCTCGGATATGCATGCATAAAATAGCTGCTGTTGACAATGGGTAATAGTCATATACCTTTGAAGGGGACTGCCTCTGCCCTCTTAGCTTTTAATATCCTTCAGATAAAAGCCTTCGGGCCATCTTCCCTAATCTGTCCCATAACAAAAACATTACTTAATTAGATATTAGTCCAATATTATTCAACAATATAGGAATGATCTGCGAAGAGTAAAAACATAAGCACAGTCAATAAAATAGTTTCTTCCTTTGATACTAATCGTCCATGTGCATAAAAATGGATGAAAACACTTTTAACTAATAGATTTGAGTAAATATTAACCTTTTCAGTGTTTTGCTTGGTGTCTTAGAGGACAGAGAGCTTGTCTTGAAGATCTACAGTTCGAAGGATCCCAAGGGCTCTTCAGCACAGCGCAGTCTGGTGCTGCCTGTGGAGCTTTTCCATTCACAGCCCAGATGCTTGTACTAGAAATTACATCTTTCACAATGTTTTTCCTTGTGCCTCGTCTTCCACTTCAGAGAAAACATCTTAGTAACACAAATCCTTGAAAACTGTCAGCAGTATTTCTTCGCTATAAAACAGCCAGGATTTCAATACATGCTAATACTCTAGGTACCGTGGCTATAGCTAAACTTGCCTGGCCTTGTGGCTGCTGTTAGCGCTTTCTCAACAGCAGAACTTTTGATCCGACTAAATGAACTCTTTAAAAAAAAAAATCATTGGCACGCTTCGGTTTTTCCTATGTGTTTGTGAGGAAAAAAATAATCACCGTGTCCCTGAGCTTTACAGAGTTGCCTGAAGGTATTGCCACTGCTTCTTTCTACTTTTCCCCAATGAAGTTCTTTCTTTCATACATGTTCTGGGTACAGCTATTGGGTTTTAGGTGGAAGTAGGATTCTTTTCATATATGTTTTATTTTCCTAACACCGTGTGGCACAGTGATACTGATTAAAATCTTGTGGTGTTCTTTTTTTACAGTGCTCTTAATTTGAGGTTGCCTTGATGTTCACTTCTGGGACTTGATTCATTTTCTAAAGGTAACTGACTTTCTTAATTAACATTTTAAGCTTCTTTACCAAATTTAGCAAAATCAGCCTTTTTGCTGTTAGTACATCTAAAATGAGAGCTGACCCATTTGCTCTGTTTCCCTGAACTAATTTAGAAAGGGAACTTGAAGTGCCATGGGGCAAACTTTGGTTTATTGCATGGTTTTATGTATTCTGCCAGCTTCCTGAGTTGTCTTAGCAATGTGGAGGCAAAGACTTTCGAGTCCAGTTTTAATCAGGGCCCTGGCTTCCTTTGGATTGATAGTCAAGTTGAGAAAAGGTAAATAAAATGTTTAAAAATAAACATAGTTGATACTTGGCACAAGCCTAGCTTTACCTTGCTTCAGGGATTCCTTTGAATTCCTCTTTCTGAGAATGAAGGAATCAGTCTGTGTGGCAGATATGGAAGGGTCTAAATGAAAAGAAAAAACAGCTTGCTGCTGAAAGAAATCCCTTGGGAGTCAAAGGAGCTTCTCTGCAACTGCCAAGTGTGGAATTTGAATACTGGGCACTTATTCATAGAAAACACGAGTTCTAGGTTTTTTTGCATGTGTTGTATATATGATCCTTCAGGTTTTCAAACTGGTGTAACTTCTCCTAGAATTAAGTGCTGCACTGGCTTTCCGCTTGCATATGCCATTCAGGGAGTACCATAATGTACTGTGACGGAAAACAGGTAGTTGGGGGTTTAGAGCGAGGCAGCAGAATAACAAGTCTCAGGTAGCTGGTACTGTTTTTCTAAAGACAGAGTTATATTTTGTTAGGAAGCGTAATGGGGCATTACCTGAAAATCAAGTGAGAGGGGTTTACAACATACTCGCATAGACTTTTGCCTTTTATTATAGAAATTATTAAAAGCTAATCACCTGCTCTGCGTGGTAGTTATTGGCAAAGGCTGGCATTTACTGACAAGCAGTAAAATTAAACTGCTTTCCCATATTCATGGAAACACCTAAAAAGAAAAAAAGGGAGAGGAGGGAAGATCAGCTGCAATCCTTTTGCTTGCTCTTCTCCCTGCCACCCTCTTTTTCTCTTTCTCTCCCCTTTGCCTCTGACAATATGTACTGCAGCTGCTTATTTTGCGTCTGCTCAACAGGCGTTAGATTGAGGCAAGCGCTATCAAACTACTTAACCTCCTTTCACTAAAAGCCCATTGAAAATGTGTAATGTGGGCAGCATTTAGGGTATAGAGTTACAGATCCAGAGTGAAGATGTCAGTGTGAGAACTGTGGTACCACATACAGATGCTCTTGCTTGGTTTTGTGTGTAGCAGTCTAATTTTATTAGCAAAGTGTTCTGTTAAATGTGCCTGCAGTTCAGGTAATGGTGTCTATGAATTTGTCAGTCTTTATAATACAGAGGTGGGTACAACAAATCCATTTATTTCACCCATGATAAAATGCTAAGTGTTCTCAGTCTTGATTCATGAGCAGCATTGCATCTATTTATTTGCTGGTGTACAGATCGGTGCTGTGAACGTGGCGAGCTGTATAATGAAATGGCTTTCACGGTTCAACCGCAATGATGACATGCAGTAAATTCCTCCTGTTCCTTCGGGTTTTTTGGTCCTTTTCTGTTTCTGTTCTCTCAGCTACCAGCTTTTAGTATTTTTCCAAATAACACTTTTGCAGTGCACTTCAGGTAGCTTTTTATGCTTCCCATGGTTTTCAAGTTAGTAATTTATGGAGTTTGAAACCTCATGCTGAAATTTGTCCACTCAGCCTGCAGCCCCTAAAATTCTGTAACTGTTTGACTGAACTCAGTATTTACAGAAAACAACCTCAAATTCTACATCTTCCTCCCCCAGAGATTTTTTTCCACGTGCTTGCCATATGCACAGTTTTATTATGAAGTTGCTCTGTAAATAATCCTAAATGGACTCTAGTCCAGTTTATTGTTACTATTGCCTAGCAGTAGCCAGAAGAAGAATGAGATTTTTCTAAGGCAGATGTAAATTGTTTCAAATTTGCTAAGCAGGTAGAGATATAAAGTGAAATTCTGGTTGCCTGAAGTCAACAGTAAATCTCTTATTAATCTTAAAGCAGTATTTGACCCGTTTATTAAATTCTTTCTTAAACCCATAGGAGCAAATGAGAATTTCACAAAGATTTTGTGATCAGCCTGTACTGGTGATTGTTTGGTTTCATGGGAAATAAGAATCCTGAGGCTTAGCAAACCTTTCTTTTTTTTCTTCTTGTGAAATGATGAATGTTAAGTCAGGAAATGTGAATTTGTAATTCCCTGCTGAAAAGTTTCAGACATCTAACCACAAGATAGAAGCAAATGTATCATGTGTTAATCAGGCAGAACAAAGAATAACAGAACAGGATACTTGCCGCAAACATTTACTAATCTCGGCTGTGTGGCAAATACTTATGAATATTGCATATATTTGCAGCTAATTAGCTTGTTTCCTGCGTTATTATGAATATCACTATTGTAGCATCTTGGAACGCTAGTCCTGGTTTCACAGCAGCTTTCAGGGTTTCACAGCAGAAGAAGGGATGTCCAGGAGAAGGCTCGTAGACTAAAGAGCAGCAAAACCCCCCAGGCCATTCCCGAAGTATGATGTAAGAGACATGAGTGACACAAACCAGTGATGAGACAGTGAAACAGTACTGAGTAAATCCTGGGCAGTGGCTTCTGCACACCAGTAGCAGCAATTTTGTTAAATTTTGAAGGTATTTTCACAAGATAGAGTGCTTACTTGGTATTTGAAGGGGGGGAAATAATGTAGTGTTTATTTGTAACTATGAACCCTTGCCTCTCCCTGAGGAGAAGAGTGCATTTTTGAGAATGTAGCAGCAAGTTGTTACTAACGTGGTGTTGTAGGTCCTCTGGAGTTGGAAGCAGTTCTTGCTCTGTGGACTAAGAGCAAAGTAAAAAGCTATGGGGAAGAAAAGGCCCAAATTGCATCCAAGCAGGGACTGGCTGAATATCCTTCCACTGTTGAGCTCTGCAACTCAGAGTCTACTTTTGCTCAGGTGTAAGCTTCCTTGTATAGAATAACATTTGTATAATTCATATAGCGGTGTAATGAAATAAAGCATCAGGACTACTGAATTAATCTTATGCTTTAAAAAGCAAAACAACCCTGTGCATTAGCTTACTGATATTTTGAGATCTGAAGGGAACATGCAGAATGTACCCCGAAGTGTCTTCGGACAAGTACTGCTTGCATCTCCCACACGTACGTCTTTTTTTTTTTTTTTTAAAAGATACCCAGGAGTAGAAAACTGTTGCAGGAATCTTTAGCTGAATATTTAATCAGGTGTGCCATATGTTAAACAAAACGCTGCATCTGATGAGGGAGTGAGCGTTCAGTCTTCATTGATCTTGCAGTGTTCTTTTTTTTTAGCTGTTTTTTTGTTTCCTTACAATTAGTCATTAATAAAAGGGAAAAGGGAATCCTGGAAATCCTTGTGGATCAAAACTGTGTTGAGGCTAAGAAAACCAAGGGTTTATTAGTGTTCCTAGGGATGCAAGTCGTACAAACTGATTTGCAAAGAAGGAAGTTACTCTGCGGGTGACGTTTGAAGCACCACTGTGCTTTCACAGTAGCATTCATAGTTAAGCTACAGATCAGATAAAGCAACTTCAGATCAATTTCTTTTGTTTTTCATTTTTTCAATTCAATAGCCTTCCCTAAAAAGAAGTGGAAAAAATAAGCCCCCCCACCCCAACATGAGTGATGACAATTTGGAAAATGTCTCTGGATGAATAAAGTGTTATTGTGTAAAAAAATATATATATATGTATAAGCTAACAGCTGAAGTCTACAGTTAAAATGACTTAAAATTGCACAGCTGGAGTAAAGTGCCAAATTATAATGTCAGTTTTATTTCCAGTTTCAATTCCTGTACTTTACATTAAAACTTCATGAAAGTGCTATTAAGAAGAGCGCAGCCCAGATGTTGCTGCTACTTGTTTATTTGCAAAAGAAAAATAATACCTAATTTCTGTTAGAACACACTGTGGAGATAAATGTAAGCATCAGAATTGGATTTAAATGATGTTGCTACAAGTATGATACATTTTCCCCTTCCCTGAACCCTAAAGCCTTTTACAGTGCTTCATGTACAACATATATCACAGACTTCTGGAAAGTATTTATAGAATTATGTAAAGTTATTGCTCAGAGCAACTTTACAGCGCTCTACCAGCAAGAAAATTGAGATTGCTTGGCCTCACTCAGAGAAAAGCAAGCAGAGTTTGAGTGCAGTTTCAGGTAGCTTCTCAGATGTTACAGATCCCAAGATGCCTTTATTTTTGTGAGATATTCTGGCTTTTAGGATCACAGAATGCTTTCAAATGGAAAGACCTCTGGAGGCCTCTAGCCCAGCGCTTTGCTCAAACTTCAAAGTTAGATCAGATTGCTCACAGCCTTGTTCAGGAGAGCTTGGCATAAGTCAGAGGGTGGAGATCCCACAGCCTCTCTGAGACCTTGTAAAACTCTCTCTAATCAGAATTTACTGTGCTCTGGCTTGTGTCCATTGCCTCTTTCCATATTGCTGTGCAGCTTTGAGAAGAGCTTTCTCTATACCTTCCCATTAGGTAGCTGCAGGCAGCAATAAGGTCTCTCTTTCACCTTCTTTTTTTGCGGCTGCACAAGCCCGGCTCTGTCAGCCTCCCCTTGTACTCCATGTGCTCCAGCCCCCTGGCCATGCTGATGGGCTTTGGACTCACTCCAGTATGTCTGTCTTGTACTGAGGAGACCAACAGTTGACACAGCACTCCAGCTGTGGTCTCACCAGTGCTGGGTAGAGGGGAAGGACCACCTCTCTCAACCTCCTGGCTGCCCTCTTGGTAATGCAGCCCAGTGGTCGGCCTCTTTTGCGGCAAGGGCGCTCCGCTGATGCACGTTCGACTGGTCGACCTTCAGGACTCCCCGAGCCCTTTTCTTCTACATCCAATTGGTGCCCAGCATAGCTCCTTATAGCAGGGCTCCCTCTGAGGTCTTTTGGCGTATCTGGACAGATACAATTTTTCAACTGAACATTTGATATATTCTTTTCTTGTCCAGCTCATTCTTCTTCTTTAGAGAAAGAAGTATTCCTTTTATGTCTTTGTTGGACTCTGTTCTCTCTCACTCTTAGCTGACTAATGAACAATATCTTGCCTAAACAGATGGAAAAAAACTTCTTCTCCCCTTCCTTTGGTGACTCACTGACATATTTAAGCATGAGTTATCATACACTCATCCCTACTTTTTGTATTTATACGTTAATGTCTGTTATGTGATGCAAATGCCTTTGGGATAAATGTAGGTAATTATTGGCCATTAATGAAGACCAGATATGGTAGTAAGCAATTTGATGTGACTGATTTCCATTCCACTGTTTGTCCTAAGCGTGTTCTAGCAGTCACTTGCACTGAATCTGTTAGTACACTCCTAATTGTAATGCATTTTGAATAGTGTAAAAAGTGACCTCATAGTAAGAATTGTTTGCTGTTAATATAAAACATCTCTAGAAACAATTTGCTATTACTGTGTGGCTATCACAAGTAGCCACCTGTTTTCTGACAGGGAAAAACTTTGGCACATTTGAACTTTTTGGTGTATATAAATGCCTGCTTCATATTGCTGACCCTGACACTGTTAATTATGGTGGTTAATTCTGCTTGGCTAAGGACATAGATCTGTAGGCTGTGAAGATCATTGTGCACCCTATTCTGTAATATTACCTTAGGAAAAAAAAACCTACTGAAAAGGCTTAAATCCTTTTTCCTCATTTTCACTTTGAAAAAAACTGTTTGAAATTGGTATTCCAAACAAGCAAATTTGTGTGCAGCATTTAAAAGCTGTTGCTGTGCATGCTATGACACAGCCTTCATCTTGACATGCATGGATTACTCTTTATAGTCATGGGATAAAAGAGTCACTTTGGGTTTGTGAGTCATTGACTGGTTATAATTAATGTACACATGCATATTCAAACTGCAGCGTGCAGAATGGCAGGGTGACGGGACGGCGTTCTTGGGGGCTCCAGCAGCGTTTCCAGAGAAATTGTTGATGGCATCACAGTCTCCGCAAGTTGCTTCTGCTATCAAAAAGGTGACAAAATAGCCAGGAACAAATCAGTATGCTTCATCTCTAACTGCCACTTGACAGCATCTCACTAAATTCTGCTTGGCAGTGTGCCCAGAAGACCTAGGGAAAAGTGATGTTTAAAGAAAGAAGGGGGGGGGGGGGGGAAAGCAGCAGATCTGTCAAAAGTTTCAGTACATCCCGAACTTCACTTGTTAAAGATCAGAACTGAGCTCTGACTCAGTGATTAGGGCTCTCCGGCTGCTTTCCTCCCTTTCTATTTCAGCTTTCCTCTTTCCGACCGGGAACAGCCGCCTGATTACTGGCAGCAAATGTTCTTGGCGTGTTGATGGGACCTGATGCCCGTTCACTCGGACCTAAGCGTCGAGTGCTTCACAACTGCCCTTCGCCGGTTCTGCCCCTGGGCCATGTGCTCCCGAAAATGGTTTTGCCCCGTTCCATGAACCATTTGAGACTTAAATTTGTTCCTGTTTTCCTATGGGTCGAGAATGAGTTTTGCTTTACTTGTTGTGAGAAACGAAAGTGAGAGCCTGGACTAAGCCACTGTGTTGTGATGAGAGAGAGGAAAGATTTGGCTTCAAGCCTATAGTGTAATAACAAATTACATCTGGGTCTTGAGGTGTGTTTATTAATCACTTGGCTATTTTGGAGCTTGAATCTTTTTGTTTTCCTCCTGAAATTCCATTTAATACCTAAAAGCTTAATTAAAAAAGTAGTAGTATGCTTCTAGAAAAAGTTTTGGATATGAGTAACTAACTGCCTCTTTTTTGGATAGAAATAGCAGAGGAATAGGTGCAAAAAAACCCTAATGGGTATAATAGCTCACTGGGGAAAATAAGGGCTTCAAGTTCCCACACTGACATCTAGGAGAAAAGTATATTCCAGAAAGGAAAAATAGCATTTAAATGACTTTGAAAAATCAATTCTCTTTATAGCAAAACTGTTCAGTGCATTTTGTTCTGAAAAATCCATGAATATTTCAACTTTTCATCTTGATTTGGGATGAAAATAGATATTGAATTATCAAAAATTGCCCCTGGGCAGCAGATCTGAATTTCAATCAGTTCTACCAAGTACCCAGCAAGGAGGTTTTTCTACAGGCTTTATGCCATATTCCTCACTGCGTGTGTGTTTGCATGTGTGCGCAAAGAAACATGATCTTGAGGCTCAGAACTAGTGAGGTAATTAGCTTTTCCCGGTGAAAAATTTGTAGGAAAATACACTTAAATTTTATTTTTCTTAACATTTTGGGCTTTTATGTTAAAAAAAAAAAAAATCACAAGCACTGAAAACCTTTATTAGGTCTTCCATGAGGATCCCAACTTTTCTTAATAAAATCAGTCTTGATTTTCCACAAAGGTTTTAATCTAAAGTGACAGAAAATCTCTTTGACAGTCACCTTTGAAAATCTTTCTCTTAGGTCTGTTTTAAAAGTGATTTAGGTGGTGGTGCATTCAGTGGAGCTCACCTGGAGTTATACCACTGACAATGTAAGAACCACAACGAGTTTCTTTGATAACTTGCTTATAATACTAGTAATAATAGGCAGATTATCTGGCTGCTTTTCCAGTCTCTTGCAATCAATTTGCTTTGTGACCAAGCCATTTAGCTGCTCTATGTTTCGGATTATCTGGCTGTGAAAAGAGACCGTATTTACCTACGTCATAGCTGTGCTACGGAACAACTGGATGCAAACGGAGATCTAAAGCCTCTATCGCCAATCTTCACCTCAGGCACGGAAACCAAACTCCAACTGAAAAACATTTTGGAATTTAAAGAGACATCTTTGACTTCCCCACGCATACAGTGTGTCTACTCAGAGCAAAGAAGGAAGCTGTTTTTGTGCAGCTTTGAATAGTTAACACCCTTCAGACATCAGACATATGAAATGCCAGAGCCCCCAGGCAGAACTTCCATTCGAGCATCATCTTTGTTTTGAAGTATGTATTTTTTTTGCAACCCACATCTCTTTTTTTTCTAATGTTTTTAACTATCACTTCTTTATACCACCTACTGCAGAGATCGTTTGACCTACGAATTCCCTTCACATGCATCTTTGTGAGAGGAAATAATAGAAAGGATAACTATAAAGCTGTCACTTAAAATAACTATTAAGAAATGAGCTAGATAATAACACATGTAATGATTAATCTGAGAAAAGAGTGAGCTAGTGAGATGGAGAATGAGCAAGATGTATTAGTACTCTGTAATTTACCCTGCACAAAATGCTCTACTTTGCAAAGAGACATTCAGGAGTGAGTGGATGATTCATAAGACAGGGATGCAACTTTCTGAAACTGGTGTAGGACAAACAATGTAAATAATAGGGAGCGGTGTAAATTGTACACTACATTTGAGTAATACCACACAGCAAAATGCAAATGAAATGACTTTCTAGCAGTCTCTTTCCACTGATACCCTTCCATTAGTAGATCTGGGATAGGGAGTATGATGCCAGGCCCCATTTAAGTAGCAGCAGCACAGTGCTGTAAGGTGCTGCACTTCCACTGTTCCTGAAGGAAATACTTTCAGCAATGAATGTAACTTCTTCCACCTGGACCTTGTGGTGAGTGCAGCTTTGAAGTAGAGATGCCTAGACCCTTTCCTGTGGTAGTTCCCCAAAGTTCAAAGGCTTTTAAACTCAAAATTAACACTTAATTTTACTAAAAAGTAAAATGCCTTTCTTCTATTTAAAGAAATATAAAGTGAGAAGATCAGAAGGTATAGAAATAAAACGGACTAAACACAGCTTTCCTCCCTGCCTGCTCTGTCCTGGCAGGTGAGTGCTTGTGTCCATCCAACTCAATGGCTTCCTGAATTGCAGCGAGCCATGCTCGGTCCCCTCTGCTTGCTCCAAGGGTTTGTTCCTTCTCTTTCCCATTGCTTCGGTCCTTCCCAGCCCCTCACTGCAGCCTCTTGTTCTCTGCGTGAGCTGCAGGCTCCTGGCTTCCCACTGGGACTCTCCTACCTGCTTTGGCCTCTCCAGCTTTCTTCCTGGAGCTGCTTCAGTCCTTCACTCATGGAAGGATGAAACTGCCCCATCTTGCCCAGAGCGTCCTCTGGACCCACTTGCTTCTTAAAAAACAAAACTGAGAGCACTCAAAACAAATGCCGTCTGTCGCGCTCCCTCCTGCCCGCACCATCCTGCTGACACGTAAGGGAGAGCTTTGACAGACTGTTCACATTTTGTTGACAAACCAAAGACAAGGAGAGGGATATAGCGAAGTCATGCCCATTAGACCCAGGACACATCTGCATATGTGTGTGTTATGCTCAATGTGCTCTTGAGCCAGCAGAGCATTTTGACTGAGCCTGCACAGCTATGTTATCTCTGCCCATGTCTGACTTTTATAGGAGTCAATCTTGAATTTGTGTTTTCAAAAAGTTCATTGTTTATTTCCTTATTTTCTTTGCAAAGAATTGTGATATTTTGGATAGAAAAGAAACTGAGAATGGCATTTGAATGTCTTGTGCCATCATTGTGAAGGATGCCCCTACAATGCACTGTGGTCTTTCTCCCTTGGGAGCTGCCATGATGCAGTACTAGAGAAAAGTCCAGGGAGGGGAACTGGAAAGATGAACAGCTTCTACAATGTCCTACAGAAACAAATCCTCCCTCTTCCCCCAAAGAAAAGTTGGCATCTTACATGGAAAGCACACACTTTTCCTAGAGAGATGTTAAACTGAAAACCTAATTTTCCATTACTGGAACTTTTTTCATTCTGTCTGTGGAATGGTGGGAGTACTGACCATCACCAACCATCTCCTTTCTGCACTGACATGTGGGGGGTCCTGCAATCTTGCGCTCTGGGTGATGAGAGAGGAGGATTAAATGCAGCACTGTTTATCTGAGTAGTTCTGAGCTGTAGAGTCACTGCCTGCAATCTGGTTCCAAACTCCGATTTCATTAGGCTAGAAAAAAAATCTATCTTTCATTCATTCTTTGTTCTTGTTTAATAAATGTTTTTTGTAGTTCATATAGGTGTTCCTGCCTAGGCCAGGCTTGGTCAAGTAGAAGCTGTTGCTTTGTTGCAGTGGTAAAACATATGAGTGAGAGGTTATTTTTAACTTCAGCCTCTTTGCCAGTCTCTGTGCCCTGCTGTGTTAACTATATGCTGTGAGATGTTTTGCTGCCTCCACAACGCCTTCAAGCAAGCACCTATTTGACTGCTTTTATTTCTAATTCTCCGTTACCTTACAGCATCTGTTTTTTCTTTTTTTTTCTTCCACTTGGGCTGTGTTAGAGGTTTTAAGCGTTTATATTGCCACTATTATCATTCTGTTTATCAATGGTGCATTGTGCAAGTAGTTAGAAGCAGTGGTGGTTTTGAATGCATCAAGATGATAAGCATGAGTAAATAAAATAATCAGGTGTTGACCTAATTAGGCATTTACTTACCCCTCCTCATTTTTTATATATGTATGTCACAATGTTATATGTTGTTAACATGGTTTTCCTGTTATAGTTACTCTGAGTGAAGTGTGGTGGGAAATGGGGAGTTTCCACTGAACCTCAGTAGAGGCAGTAACAAGTCCTTGATTTCCAGAGAAACAAATGACCTAGAAAAAATAGTTCTAGATCCCCATATGTAACCATCCAAAGCCATGTTGCTGAGGTGTTGGACATACTCTAGCATGTCCACAGAATCCATCTGCAACCAAGAAAAGGCAGTGGATATTAATTAAAACCCAGAGGAATAAAGAAAAGAAGCAGCAGAAAGTGTAAAAATGATAAACACACACTTTGGAAGTGGTTGTGAAACCATCGTTATTCCGCACGTTCGCAATCCTATGTATAGTCACTGTCTAGCACACTCACAGTCCTATGTATAGGTATTGTCTAGCACTTACATTCAGCTTTCCTGTCTGCAGTGGAAATATCTAAGATAAGCAGAGGTGAAAAGAGATGACACCATTGCTACTTTGTGAAAGTAGATTCACTTGTACTCTCTGAAAATTCGGTATTTAAAAAAGAGTCTTAATGCATTTCAGCCAGATTTATATTATGATTTCCTATACCTGCCTCCTGATGTTCTGCTAAGAGATTGTCTTGAGTACTGACACATCAAATCCCATTATTACTGCTTTTATGATTAGAAGAGAACAACTTCTTAAACTCAATTGCTAAAATGGCTGTTTTCCAAGGCACTGATATTAGTGCAGAACATACTTATTTCAAATAAAGATATTTAGAAAGATACACAGAATGCTTCGTCGGCTGAATAAAAGATAAAGCAGTATATGTAGTTCTCCTTCTCTGTAGATGGGAAGACACTAAGCAGGAAGGATGTAAATCTAGAAAAACCTGTGTATATACGCACATATTCTGCTTTATCTTTCAAAGGGTAAAACATTGTGCATACTTTGCTAAATACATGTACATAGGCACATCTTTATATGTCCGTGCTAATAGCTACTTAGCTCAATAAAATTAGCTTTATCTGATGTATGCTAAAAATGAGGTGCAGAAGTATGTTTTTTATTTCTGTGGGACATGTGAAGGCATAATGGTTAGGGGGCTAATCTGCACGACGGGCTGTGAGGAAACCCCGTTCTGGGCATCGGAGAATTTTGCTCTTGCCTGACCTGTCTTTTCTGGCACACTCAATCATCCCTTTTCTTGAGTGTTTCTGAGTTGCTGGGGAGATGCCAAGTGCCTGTTCGCTGTTTGCATTAAGGATTGGCTTCGGCAGTGAGTATCGGGAGTAACCAAGCATACCTATCCAAAACTGAGATTTTGGAGCAGCATGGCAGGTGCGCACCCTCCTTGCTCTCCAGACCTTACAGTTAGGCCTGTGCTCTGCTTTAGGAAAGAAAAAGTGTTTTCATTGTCTCTTATTGTCACCTGTTTTAGCTGGTTGATAATACTTTATAGGAACTGAGAAGGGTTTCCCCCCATGTCTGTGTTACCCCTATCAGAATCTACACAGCTTCATACCCGGGTCAGCCTCATATTCTGTAAGATTTAGTTCAAAGGATGGGGACATCTCGGTGGCTGTAAGACATGCAGCTATCATATAAATACCCTGGTTAGTGAAGCTAAACAAACCTTTGCTGGGGATGAGGAAAGCAGGTGAAAGGAAAGAAAAACAATACAGGGCACTTTAGAAAAAAATAGCATAGTGTGGGGGATGTCTTTTGGACATTTCTTTGATTTTTCTTTTGCAGTGCTGCTGCTAATGTCGGTGGCTTTTTATGCATTTTGAGTAGGTTGCTGTGGATTTTGAGCCAGGGTGTCATCCATAAATACACTCAAGATGCAATGTTCTCAGTCAAAATGCTGTCCTAGGGAGTGATTCGAGACCATATCGGTTTATTTCTTTAGCATTGTATCCAGGTAAAATCTCACTGGAAGTAGGTGGGACGCACCACCCACACGGTGTTAATAGCTGGATTAAAGGTGTAAGAAGGAAAAGGTCTTTAAAATTCTCCATTTGTGCTCTGTTCTTTTACCCTTCATGTTGCACACATGCAACATAAATACATAAATTTTGGAGTAAGTTGTAGTTTGACTGATGGACTACCCTGCAGGCCCTGTGAGATTGGAGCCCCCATGAGAAGCTGGGCAAATAAATTCGCTGGCTGAGGGAAGTCATGCTGGTGTGTGCTTATTCAGGCCCCAAATCGCTGTAGCTGCTTCTTGGCAGAATGGACTCCAAAAATAAAAGGTTAGACTTTTTAATTGTGTGTTTTCTTTTGCTATGAAACTGTGGGAGGAGGTAAGGAAGAAAAGCATTAGTAGAGGGATAAGCTCAAGACTTTAAATAGAAGCTGTTTTACTGAATTACGCAGCTTGTGTCTGTGGTTCCTTCATTGCCGAAGTCTGTGTTTTAGAATAAATTCAGTTTCGTTCTCATCTTTATTTGGGTGCGAGTTCTGCTTCTGTTCAGTCCAGTCATAAATCCCCCACTGAGAATAATGGATCACACTCAGCCTTTTCATAAAGGAATGTTTTGTAAGATACATTTTTTGAAGAATTTCTGGAATATTTTACTTTTTTTCCTGAAAGAGTACCTGCGAGGGTTATTGTTGGCCATCCTTTTAATTGTAATCTGTGTGGCATCTTCGACAGACGTAGGAAGTTATTGAGATGCAGCAAAGTGCCATGTGGAATATCCAGAACTTCCTTGTACCTGCTGAGTAACTAATGCCTATGAAAAACAAGTGATATTTAGAAACGTAATGTCTGAGGTCACTCAGCCCCTGAAGACTAGACAGGGCTGACTTAAAGCCACAGTATTCTGCAAGAGTAGCCTTGAGCATTATCAGAAGTTGTGTCTTTTAGGGTAATATCTTTTGGAATAAGCATCGTACTTACTAGGGAACTTGCAGTTTTAGCAGATGATAGGCGTATTTTTATAGCAGAGTAGATGCTTAGTGCAAAAAAAATAATCTGTTACTGCCATCAATCCTGCTATTAGGATTGCTATTGGTAGCTATGGAATGGAAAATAAAAACAAATGAGGGATGAATTGCAGCATTTTTCCTCTCAGATGGGAAACTAGATAATAAAATACGAATATTCCATAAGGCTTTGAGTTTTCTTGATTTTATTTGAACCTTCAATATCACTTTGTTTTGTAGAAATTCCTCATTACTGAGTTTTTTCATTTAGTATTGTCACAAATTGCATGTAATAATCACTTTTGTAGATCCAGATACTCCTTTTTCTGACAGTAAAGGATTGAAAACAAAAGTTGTTTCTGGGAGGTGAAATTAGAGTATTGTGCCCTTATTATCCTTTAGTGTGTTTTCTTTTCTTATCCTTATTATTTTTCTCTCTCTAATCCCCTTTTCCTCAATTTACTCTGGAGCTTCTATGAAGGAAGTGGGAATGGTTTATAAAAAGGTGACCAAAGCATGAAGGGAATAGTTGTCATTCTTGCTTTCAAAGTCTCGTCTGAGTATTGCAATTGGGCTATGAACCATTGGGTTAAGATGTGAATGCCTCTATGTAATTTCTTGGTTTGGCAGTGGTGTGTGGGATTGTACAAGTCCGACCACCTGCAGTCCCATAAGCCCTATTATGCTCTGTTATGCTTCCCTGGCATCCACTCCACAGACATAAAAACAAGTTTAAATAGATAAAACTTATAAGCTCAGGAGCTGGAAGAATATTGGACTCCAGATTTACACCTTCCTTGCTGAGTTCCTTATAATGTATACCAAAGAAGACGAGTACAGTGAGAAGTCTACCCAAAAGCCACAGTCTCTGTTACTCTAAGTACGGTCTAACTGATCCTTTTTCTTACACCACCTCATCCATCATCTGGATTTAGCTCAGTGTTGAAAAGACCAAAAGAAAATTTAAAAAATGTGTCAAAAATTGTTTCCTCAAAGTTTCAGAGGTAAATCAAATACTTAGTGTATTCAGCTGTCCCGGGATGAGAGGAACACAGAGGTTTTTCATATGACTGTAAGGCAAGGAAGGAATAAGTAGAAGTTGGTTTTGTGTGTGTTGATGAAGCCGAATGACAGAAAAGATTATAGACCTGTTGTGCAAGAGGAATCATAAAAAGAGAGACCGCTGGGTAAGTCTCCTGACAAAGAAACTCATTTAGTTGGGAATTAATGTTCTCTTATTTTTTCCACGGGTGCAGGAGAGGAAAAGGTGAAGGTAGTGTGAGTATCAGGCACCACCTGGTACTACTGAGAAGAGCCCAGTTACCAGCAGTTACTTGCTTTACTGTCGATGCAGTAACAACAATGACATGTAATGATTTACCAGTCCTTAACTGACTGCAGCTGAAAATCCTACATCAGCTGCACATGACCCACATAACACACTAATGAATTCTCACACTGTTTCTAGAAGGTATCACAGCTTGATATAGTTTCAGCTTAGCAGCTATGACGGTATTGTGAAGGAGGGCTGAGGAAACTGGAAAAGCACCTCAAATAAAATCTTTTAAATATATGACTATACCTTCATTCTGTAAAACCCAGCCATCCTGTGTTGCCCCATGCAAACTCTTCTTGAAATATAGTCCAATTATCTATACTTCTTAGCTTATATTAAGCTTTGCATTTGTGAGATCTTCCCAGGGGGCTCGCTTCATTCTTGAGGAAAAATGAAAGTAAAATTTCCTTCATGCTCTGAAAGTAGCTTCCTTGTACTGAGCCTAATAGTTTTTCTGTTGCTCTTTTCTATTGCTGGGTGATATCATATGTATTTACATACTGGTCTTTGAAAATCATTTTTTAAATCATTTTAAAAATAATCTAAATAGATAGATATCTATGTTTCAGCATCCTTTTGTTGTCTCTTCATTGTTACTGCAATAATGCCTACGGCAAGGTACATGGTGCCTGGCTCCATTAGAGAACCGGACTAGATATACTGCCTACCCTGCTGTCCTGGGAGACTCTGTCCTTCTAAATCTGATGTTTCCTGTGTATGCAAAGCTGGCTTTGCTTCATACGTGGATCTTTCTTTGTATTGTGGTGAAGCTTGGAGACTCCTTGTGTTGAGCTTAGGATGAAGCAGATGTTGCCAGTGTCTCACTGTCCTTGGGCAACAACAGTTGTGCAGCAAAATCAGTTCTTTCTCGGACAGATTACAGTCTGGTCATGTGAAGACAGGCAGAAGGAAAAGAGAAAAGTCAGCAATAAAGCTGTTGTGTTGAGTGTACCAGCCACCTGTATCAAGAGAAGGAGAGGGCGCACTTCTATTCTGCAATACTGATGAATTCGAAGGACCACTGCGTTAATCCAGCCTCAGCCAGGAAAATGATGCATGAGTGATAAAAGATGGAGGCAGGAAGCAGAAGGCTGAGAACTTGTCCATGCTTGACAGATGGTTAAAAAGCAAATGCTAAGACAGGAGCATTAAAAACTAACCAGCTTATATAATGTTTTGAAGGCGGGCAGTGCTTTGAAAATGGTATATATGTTTTGTTAATAGGTAGTTCAGACTTCAGACTGGTAAAATGTACCCCTTTCACATTTGCTGGGTCTGCTATAAGATACACAATTCAAGAGTCATTTGTAGGAGCTAAAACTTGCAAGATGGGGTAGCCACATAGCAGCCAGAGAAATTTCATGCAATTTTGACCAAATTGGAATTGAATCGCAGACAGTGGTGGCAGCGTGAAGTTAGTGGAGGCTTGTTTACTCAACTAAAAAATATTGTGAAAAAGCCTAGCTCATTTTGTGTTATCTTGGGTATTTCAACATAATGTGACAGTCTCCAGTAAAACATAATATGGTATAGCTATTTAGGTAGACTTTGGGAATAATTTGTGCGAATTTCCCAAAACATTAAAGTTACTAAAGTAATGTTACAAAATAACTTTCCTAGTCACGACTTTTTAACTTTCTATAGATGTTGTTGTGCACTAGTCCTACAATAGCATTTTTCATCAAACGCAGACCAAATCCAGCCACTCATTTAAGCATGTGAGCCCTATTTAGTCTATGCTCTTGCTTATGCACATGGTTAGATATTTTGCTTGATTTGCTCTAAAGAATTCAGGTCAGAGAACTTTGAAGAACTCATAAATCTCGTGCATCAGTGATGGGGGAGAGGGATACCATAACCTCTGATCTGAATCCAGAGTTCCTGACTAGCATCTGAAGCTTAAGTATTGTCTGCAGTGGCTATCTTGACTGTAAAGTGGCTGAAAGTAGCATGGGAGAAGATTGGGATTCCAGAGGTTTTCTTTCATAGCATCCATCAAAGGCTTTTAAGAGATAAGGATCATAAAGAGATGTGAAGTGAGATATGAAAGAGCACTATTTATAAAACCTACCAAATGATACTTATCAGCTATATTTGGATTAGTCTCCATTTGGATTAGTCTCAGACCGTCAAGGATTGCTTTCCTAAGGTTGAAACTCAGAAGAAAAAACACTGGCAATTATATTCGAAGTTTTGTTCCCTTCCTCCCCCATTTAAATTCTATTTTTGTTTCCTCCTCTAACAGTATCTCTCCGGTAAAGGACAACAGTCAGTATATAAGTGAAAAAAAAGTTATAAACTGTTCTTTCATTTCAACACATCAGCAGAAAACATGACAAGGAAGTCATCTCCTGGAGACTGAGAGATGTTTTCTGGCTGGTGACAGTCTGTCGATGGATGTAGCTCCTTTCATTTGTGGTGCCGTGTTGACATGAAGAAGGATTAAGGCCAGTTTTGTTATTTAACGTATGAGTATAAAACCCATGGCATTATAGTGCTGTTCCCCATAAGGTAACAGCAACTACTGATAAGTAGTCACAGAACTACTGCTTTTTGGGTGCAATGTATGGTCATTTCCCTAGTGACACCAACTGAATAAAACATCTCCTGCTATCCCCAACGTAATACACAGATGCCTCTCTATTGCACCACACAGCATTTCCTATGGACACCAAGGAAGTGGACCTTCAAAAGCTCCCTGATTTGTTTGTTACCTAGTTTTACACCAAGCACACTGTAGATGAACGTCTCCCTTTCAGGACAGTGTTTTCCAAGGGCACAGCTTCTCCTCTAGTCCTGCAGAAATCTCGGCTGAGAGCTGGAGTCAGTGCTTCATTTGGGGCTTTGGAAGCTATGTTACTCTCGCTTATACTCGTCTCTTAAATCAACACTTTATGGTGTTGTTTTATGTTCAAGTCACCATGACTAGTTAACGATCTCCCTTCATATCTTCCTGCAGCCAAGGCAAGAATAAGCGCTCAGATCGCAGCAGGATCTTGCTTCCCATTTGGAAGCCTTGGGGATTTGCTCTGCTGCTGGGCTATCATACATCCTCGGTAGTTCTTGTCTCTGAACTGTTACTCCAGTGATTACTGTTATGTTCAGCGAAAGAAGTCTCTGTCCCATGAGATGGGATGATTCAATTTGTGGGATTCTCATTTTTGGGTTCATGTCGTTGGTGCAAAAAATCCGTTACATCCAAACTGGCATCACACCTCTGCAAGTAGCAGCGGCAGGCAGTATTGATCTGAGAGATGTAAGAGAATGAATAATTCTTCTTCCTTCAACTTCTAGAAAAAGCTACTAGCTTTCACCTGCTTACATTTAACACTGTTGCTCTGACCTAAGTCTGAAACTAAGTAGAAATGGCTATCACCATGCTTCTTGTCAGCAGATCTCTAACGATTTGAAGAAAGGTGATAGTAATATTATTCCCACTTTACAGTTGTGGAAATGATGGCACAGAAAGATGATGGAATTTGCTTCATGTTACTAAGCCAGTCAGTGGAAAAAATTTTTTGGTGAGCACTGTTGAACACTGGAGCAGTGCCCAGAGACCGTATGGAATCTCCTTCCTTGGACGTCTTCAGAACTCAGCTGGATGAGCCCTGAGCAACCTGCTTTGACATCAGCCCTACTGCAGCAGGACTAGATAAACTCCAGCCAATACCACACTGTGGTTTTAACTTCAGAGACAGGAATGAGACTCAGAATCCCAGTGCTTTGCTTGCATCTTGCAAGGTAAACAAATATTTTCTATTGAAAAAGGAAAAAAAAAATCATTTGCAGAGTTATTTTCTGTTGCCTGAAACAATGTGGGAGGGGACTCAAGAACAAAGTCACAATTAGAGCCAGAGCAAAAACAGCCAGCTCAATGTCAGCCTATTGCTCGATACTCAGTCAGTGCAAAGCTGGTACAATAGGTGAAGTTGGTATGAGAGAAGTGTGACTGCTGAGCAGAGCAAAAGAGTGTTTATTGAAGAGTCTACATACAGACAGAGCAAACACAAACCGCATCCTGCATCTGTGAAATCCAATTGCATCGTGTTTTATAGACACACAGCTAACATAATTGACTAATTCTGTTTATATAGAAACCATTCCTTCAGCTAGTTTGCTCAATCAGAAATCTAATGTCACTGGTAACCATGGCACTATACTCTTTGCCTTTATCAGACTCTTCACACTTTATTCTGAGCTGGCCTATAAAAATAAATAGATAAATATAAATAGCATCAGGCCTTTATCTTCATCTTTCTGGTGGTTTTGTGGTAAGTGTAACAGTCTGTGTTGTTGTTTCTGCATCTAGAAGTGTTTGTGCTGGAGACAGCTGCCGTTTCATGATCAGTTCAGATGCCATCCAGCACAGAGAAGTGCCCACTGCGCTTGTGTGTGAAGAGCTGCTCCTTTTTGGTCTTTGGGGTTTCCTTTTGGCCCTGAACGGGGGCTGAATGCTCCCACAGTGCTCCCCTGCATGGTGGGAAGCTCCTGCACGTCCCCCTGTCCATGCTGTACCGTCTGGTGGAGAGCACTGATGTTTCAGTGCCATCTCCAAGAACTAGTTATTTTATCCAGTGATGGTTTGCTAGAAAAGACGCATTTTGAAAGAAACGCTTGGTTTTCAGAAAAAAAAAAAAAGGCTTTGGTGGACGTGGCTGTAATGTGTGAAAGAGAAGACATCCCTGTCCAGTCCCAGGCAAGGTGTTAAGTGCTAAAAAGGAGCAGTATTGCAAATGCCTCATCAATTTTTCCTACAGGTTACTTCAAAGGGCCCCCTGCTCATCCCTGTTCGATTTTACTCTTCTGTCCACACACCTAAATATTGATTATTGCGTGAAATCTATGGTCATTTTACTATTAAAGAAAGACAGAAAAAAAATCCTAGCAGCGGTAACTGATGATAAGTTCAGTGGCAGTTTCTTCTGTACTTCTCTGTGGAGAGTTTCAACAGATATTAGTTATAAATGTTGTTCCTGTAGGGACAATCTCTTCTTTAGGTAAAATTAAACCAAAATTATATGCTCTGAGTCAGGAATGAGTGCTGTCCATGTTTATCATAGGTGACTGAAGCCGGTCCTGTTTAAGGCTGAAGCTTGATTGGTTTATCACCAAAAACTTAAGGAGTGTGCAAGTGGGCAGAGGACAGCGGTTTAGCAAAGCCAAAGAAAATGTCTAGCACATAGAAGGAGCCCTTCAAGGAACTGTATTGAAACAAGAAGGTATTAAATCTTATTTTCTGTCTTTACCAAGTTTAGCTTGTGCTGGTATTCCAGGATTACAGTGTAAGCAATTGGGTGTTTAGCAGAAGCTGTTGGTATAGAAATGCTTTGTAACTTAATGTGCTACTTTCTACCACAAAAAATGTAAATCTTATTCCCCGGCAATGCTTTTATAAACTTTGCTTTGTACATCAAGTTACAGAAACAGTGCTCATCTGGTAGGTGGCTTATTCTTGGCAATGTGCTGTGAGTTGTTAGTGCTGCTGCCTTGCGGTATTGATGGGCTGCTTGTAGAAAGGCCATTAAGTGGCGGTGATGAGGCAAGGGCCAAGACTGCCTGGGCATTTACCTTCACACAGAGGTGGGAGTGTAAATGCAGTGAGACTGTAGCAACGTCTAGAAAAGCAGCAGGAGAGAGAGAAGGGAAACATTGCTTGGCTTGGAGAGCACGTGCTCTTCTATACCCGCGGGTTAAGCAGACTGGTGCCATACCTCTTGCAGGAGCTTGGCTGCCGTTGGGTATCAGCTGCTTTGCTCAGTGCCTCCAAACCATTGCGGGATGTTCATTCAGCTTCTGCCTGCAAAGAGCAGTTGCTGTTTCTTTCTGTTCTGTAGCGGCATTGCTTTCTCTTTATGCTTAGAAGTACTTGGATCATCTATACACTGGAATATGTCTGGCACAGTATTTTGCTGGTAGACATTTTTCTTCTAAGTCACCTCTGACATGAGCTCGCTTTGATACGAAAACTGTGTTTCTGTGGCGGAGTCAGACTGCTTAGCCTGGCACGGCATCTCCCTTGCTCTACTGCCTCTATTCACAACCACCTTAGGTTTAGGTATCTTGAAGTATGGGCTCAGTCAACGTGCATCCACCCAAAGACGACCTTGTAGACATGAGCTTTTAAGTCTTCTACTGTTTTCATTTTGGAATTACAGCTTTTGATTCAGGAGGACTCGAGTGGAACTGAAATTCCTTTTCAGATTAGTCCCAATACTGTTGTTCTGTAAAGAAGGGGTGTTTTGTTGGTATTTTTTTTTCCTTTCGAGGTAAAGACTCTGTCTGTCACATACAGTGGGTCTCTCACAAGCAGGCTATGACCTGTTCTGTGCCTCTACTTGCATTTTTGACCAATTAGCATAGATTCCTAAAGCAAAGTAAGCTATAAAGCCACAGTCTAATGTTTGAAAATGCCCTATATTGTTATAGAGCAGCTATTTTCTTTGAACCTGTGTGTCTGCCATTGGCTGACAGAAATCAGGTCTTTCCTGAGAATTTCTTTAATTAAGTTGAACATTTCATTTAACAAGAGAGAAATAACTATATTGGTGGATGATTCTGTATGGAAAAAATGGGGCTTTTACTTGAATAAAAGTAATGCCTCCCCAGGCTTTGCCTTAAACTCAAATCAAATATGTATAGATTAGTTAGAAAACTCTGGAAAATAGACATTTGTATGTAATGGGACATTTTGGTAGCCTTTAGCTATGTTATCCTGAATACTGAAATACAGTGCATTTCCGATGGAATTACGCACATTGCTCCCATATAAATACCAAGTGTCTTCATTGTGATTAATGCTTTTCAGTGAAGAAGAAGTGTATTAATATTGATTAAGCTGCATTACAGAAATAGAACATTTTCACTGGATTGGAAGCTGCTTTGCCAACAAAACTGTACTGGGTACTGGGAACTGTTTCAAGCTGCTTAGCATTAATGAATGAGAATTATTAAGTATAAACAGTTTTTTAAGAGAGTGGTTCTGTCAGTCTTGCTGATGTTAAGCTATAATGAGAGATGTATTAGCAATTTTGAGGCTGCTTATATAACATCACACTTGCCACCCATGCTCTGTTTTTTCTTCTGTTTTCTGAAATATTTTACCCACCTTTAAGCTAACAAGTAATGGAATTCCACAGTGATTGATGTCTGTTTAGGCTCATAATTCAGCGTCTACCATGTGAGATCACTTGGTATGAGGCAAAGGATAATTGTGCTTGTTCTTAGATGGTACGAGGAATGCAGAACGGTTTATGTAACATTTTCCAGTGACAGTAATAAATAATTTCCATATCTCTGTTTATATATAGTATCTTCTTGGCTTGCACTGTAAAGCCAGGTTATCAAAAGCTTTTGCTCATGGACTTTACCTAAAAGCTATATGATAAAGTTAGCTGCATTTTTTTAACATAACTAAGACCTACACTAAGGAGTTACCACTAAAATATTTATTGCAGTTGTACTAGGATATTTTCTGCATTTTGCTCACTGCACATTGTCATGAGGGAGTAATGATAAGGAGGTTTTTAGAGGAGCATTGAAGCAAAAGAATACAGACACCCAGACTGTGTTTCTTCTCTGCCCTGTGTTTTAAAAACATTTATGAAGCACTGAGAAAACAAGAAGGAACAATATACTTTTAGGACTAACACGTAATACTAACAATTTTATCAACTGAAAATAGTTCCAGAGAAGCCAGGGAACCTAGAAATAATCAGAAGTGAAGCTGAAGCACATTGAACTGATGTCCTGATGTGCACGCAGTTTAAAAGAAGGGTCAGGCATTTCAGGAGCCTTAATTGATACTTTATTTAGTAGTTTCTTCTATGCTTAGAGAATAGATTGAATCAATTAGACATAATGGAAAAGGGGGCATCATTTTGCCAAGAAGGCACCTGGGCTTCACTCATAGATGAACATTTGCTGAGATGATAAAGTTGGCATGAATCAACAACTCAGTCAGGCAGCTCCCTTCTTGCGTTGGCCTCAGGCTGGCTGGTGGCATTAGCTGGGAGCAAGTGTCATGGGCCAGACCTGTCACATCCGAAACAGCCTGCAAGACTGAGAAAGGCTTTTTGGATGTATCCTCTGTTCCAAGGCTGAGCTACAGATCAGAAAAGTAAGTTATATTTAAGCAGACCCTTCCTTAGCAGAAGTGGAAGACTTAAATCAGATTAAAACCCTATTATTAATATCAGATTTGCCACTGGAAAATGGTTCTAGTATCCCAAATAGCAGGCAGCTTCTGAACTTCGTTCCCTCACAAACTGCGAGAAGTGCAAGGAGTTGCACTTACTATGAGATTTCGCAGTTTGTTGAGGCTGAAGCCCAAACATTTCAGCTTGTTTCTGCACAGGCTTATGCCCCATTACAGCCTTCCACATTACAAAAGCTGGTGCCCGTTCATTTCTGGGAACCACAGATTTTCTGTCACTTAGTTTTGAGGAAGAAAAATGAAACCTCACCCCACATCTCATAATTCATTCAGTTGAACTCAAGTCATTCCGTGATTTGAAAACCAGTTTTAGGTTAAAATAAATATGTTTTCCAAGGCTTTCTGTTGACAGCTTGGATTGGCAGCAAGAAGTATTAAACTGCTAGGAGAAAGGTGGCAGCACTGGAAATTTCCCAAATTCTCATGGTCCCCACAACATTTTTCTGACCAGCTTCGCCAAACAAAATTTTTCAGGGACTGTGGTTTGGCATCTTTGCGTAAGGGTATGTGAGCAGTCTGAATCTGATCCCTTGTGGAGTTTTTAAGGGTTGCCCTCAATAACATTCTTCTAATGCTCCCACATGCTGCAACAATTTCTTGTTTTCTGCATAGCTGCACACTTACCCGTGGGTGCTCCAGTCCTCACTAGTAGACTTTCCTCTGATGTGTGCGTGGTGTTTCTGTTTCATGATGGTAAAGCTTTGAATTCTGCTGTTTGGGTCCATTTTCGCATTCCTCTGTTTTGGTTTTCTTCAGTGTTGAGATTAGTAAGAGCAGTAGCATGAAACATGTTAGATTTTTGTTGTATGGAGTCCCAGTTAGAGTGGAGTGATCTGCTTCACGTGTCAAACTTGTATTTGTTCCTCCTGATAATTAGTTAATCTGCACTGGACGAAATTGAATTAAATATAGATATTTAGCTATAATGTGCATCAGACTTGAAACCCAAATGATTCAAATTTGGCTACAAAGGCACTTTCCAAATACCTTGTTGCTTTTGAACGACTGCACTGATTCACTAAACCGAAAGTTAGACTTTGAATTTCCATACGTGTGTTGGGAAGTGAAAGAGAACTCACGTAGGAGGTAAAGAAGAGGCAAGCAGGAAAGCAGGTAAAAGAAAAAGATGCAAGAAGAAAATAAAAACACTGCCTAAAAAGCAAATGAAAAGCTAGCATTTGGGATGGCATTTAATATGCAGGGAATAGCCATGCTGGGTCCTTTTTTAATGGACTGTTTGTGTCCCAAAGAAAAGATGTAGTGATGTAACCACTAGAGGGTACCCTTGCATTTAACATATAGGCCATTGCTTTATGTTACTTCAATCACAGTTTAAAACAAGTGCTATGTACTAGGGAAACATATAGGCCAGAGACAGACATTTTCAAAAGCGATTGAAAACACTCAAAGTAGATTTTTAAGGTAGATTGGTACTTAAAGATGAAACTATTTCCTAAGGGAAATTTGAAAACCCCATGGTGCCTGAGGTAAATGAAAGATCCACATTCTTCATCTAGGTAGCTGCTTTTAATTTTTATTTCTCAAAATAAGCAGTTGGTGACTGTTCCAAAATATTTCTTGTTTTCTCAGGCTTTAGACAATTATATCTGGAAATCATCCTGCATTTAGTTACATTTGCTTCAAGAACACTAAGGAAAATTCAAGGAGGCTTTTAAAACATGCAGCATTGGTCTAATTCTGATGCAGCTGAGTGTATGAGCTTAGCTAGGGCATCACTAATTGTAAAATTATCCTTTTTCTCCCTGCTCCCCTGGTGCTTAAGTAGGAGAGATTCCAAATCAGTGTTAGCATTTATGTAAAATAAAAATAGGCTGAATGTTAATGCATGGTTTCAGGGTATGTATTACTATAGCCTATAATTTGTAGGAAGGAAAATGTAAAGGTTGATGGAGTGCAAGAGGCAACAAATATGACTCAATCAGACACTGACAAAATGACAAAATATTAGCCAAAGAAGAGAAGAAAAATTCTCGAGATGCAGAGGACGGGGGTGCCGAGGAAGCTACGCTAGGAGGATGTGAGTGCACGGTAGGAAAGGTTCTCGTGCCATGCTAAAAGGACTCTGTGGGAATTGTCAGTGGGGTCTGCAGCTTCTAAAGGCCAGAGCTATTAACAGATCAGAGAAAAAATCTTCACAGAAAGGTTAGTTGAAATATAGTAGGAATTGCCAAAGTGGGAAATGAAGTGTTCTGTGAAGGAGTTCAGAGGATAATTGGATGCTGTCTAGTGAACAAAGGGACTGGCAAATTATGTCTGTGTAAATATGCAGCTTGGTTAAATAACATTTTATATGAACCAACTCTCAAAAGTGTTTATTCCTGAGAAATAAAAATGTGCAGGATAAATTTGTTTATGAGGTGTCACATCGAGGATGATACAGCTTATGACCACTGCTTGGGTGCCCCTATGATCTGAAAAATGACAGCGAAACATCATTGTCCTGATGAAATATATGGCAGATTTCCAGTTGACTTTAATGAGGGAGGGATCTCACTGTATATTTGTAAGCAAAAGTGCTATGCAATGCATGTTTGTGTTTAACTGGATGGCATATCTGAAGAAAGTATCAAGTCTTGAGTCAGAGATTGCTTCTTTTCCTTGGTAGCTTATCACCCTGCACAGACAAAAAGGGGTGCCAGATATCTGGTAATTTGGGTTTAAAACTAGTTATCTAAATCTGAAGACTCAAAGTTCTTAGACCAAGCAGATACAGATGTTATTGAAAAAGCAATCTAGGTCAGCATTTAACCGGCAGATGACAACCTGAAGTTGTTAATAAACAAACAAAAATACAGTAAATTAAGTACTCAATCTCCCCATCTCTGGGAGAGTTGGTGAGAAGATACCAACATGTTGTGGGTTTTTAGATTGTTGTATGTTACTTGGAGGATCTGCTCATGTTATTGGTTCATAAAGGATTCAATATATGCAGATCTTCGGTTATGTGGACCACATATGGGGTGGGTCTCAACATGTTATTTGTTTTTAAACATATGTGAAACATATATTGTGTCAGTTCTTCACTATTTCTTGTTGGCTATTACTTGGAGGGTTATCTGCATCTATTATCATTTGGGTTTCAGCTGTTTACAGTGCTTGACAATTCCCTTAGTAAGTGAACAGTTCTGTTTATTTCTTATGATATTTCCTTTGACTCGTTTGTCTTCATCCCTTTGACTGACAAAAACATGGTTTTAATTTAGACAAAGCTTAAGAAAATGTGATGCAGCCTGTACAGGTTTCTTGGCCAAAAAGAAATCTGCCATCTTTTTCTCTGCAGTGAGAATTCCCACTTCCTTTTGGTGCTTCTGTCTCCTAGCACTGGTATATAACTAATTGAAAAATGTCTTGTCTTTGCCGTGTTTGTCACATCCATTAATTTGTGGATGTTATTGTGGAGTTAGAACCATATTTTACCTTCTCAGCACCCACTCTTCTTGTACTATTATGCCACTGGGCTGACCACTACTGCTTCCCTCCAGTTGTGAAGATCAACTCCTGCACCTGTGAGTTACAATCCATCATGCATAGGAAGTCGGTTTGCTGGCTGGAATGTGTATTGCACAAACCAAAAGCTCATCTATGAATTTACTTTCAGTGTTTTCTGCTTTCTTTGGGACTGGAGAAAGTTCTGAGAATATGATTTCTCTGAAAGATGTTCTTCCTTATCTCACGAAGTCCCAGAAGCTATCCTTAATCCCTGTAGCTCCGGATGAAACCAAATTTTTGATACGAAAATTTTTATCATCACTGGTCAAGATTTCGTCATGCGAATTTATATTCTGGTCCAATTTTCTGCTGATATTTTATATTCTTGCCCTGAGAAAACAGAACATGGTGTTCTTTGCTTAATTCTCTGCCTGCCCTTAGTTTGAAGTCGCTGATGAGTACTGTTTAGTACTCAAAATGGTTGAAAAACCTCTCTTTGTAGTTTCTTGCACTACCTACGTATTCATTGTTCATTGTACTACATCCATGTCTCTGTCTGCTTTTTATTTTTCACCTCTGGAGGCAAGTTGCTTGGTAGTTCACTTGCCAAGAACCTGGTAGCAACTGATCACTTCTAGCAAGGTTTCTTGCCTTTTGGCGCTCCCTTCCTTTTGATTAGAAAGCTTATGTCTGTGAGGCACAATTCAGTTCCACATAAAGGTATTTGAGCCACTCAAAATTAGGTAAAAAGTCTAAAAAGAAGAGGGCAATAACCCAGAGAGACCTGAGTACCTCTGGTTGTGGAAGCAGTGAAACTGCTGGCATTCCCCTTGCAGGAATACAGGACTAAGTTGCCCAGGTAGAGGCAAACTAAGGAAATGGCATTGCTCCTAGGATCCACGCTTCTGTAAGTATTTTTATGTGGCAGTGTATTGCATTGTGTCAGTGTACCAAAGTGCAGTGCGGTATTGGATTTCTGATTGTATGGATCGTCACGTTCCCAGATCCTTGAGCCACTGAACTCTCTTAAGGTGAAAAATTGTGAAACACACATTTTGCAGACCAACTATCTGTCACTGAGGAAACCCATGAATAATTCTGAGCGAGAAATAGACCTGATAAGTTTGCAGTCTGCTCACAAACAGATGAAGAAGTTCCTCTGAATAAATAATTGGCTGGGAATCAGTCAGCGCACTCTGCTTGTTACCAAATCTCTCTCAAAAGCAAAGTTTGGCCTTCTGGGAAACTAGTAACAGAAACAAGTTTTTGGAACAGACCCAAGAAGGAATATTTAAATTTCAAGTCAATGAAAACAAAATATTATGTATTGAGCAGGGAGCAAAAGAAAGAACAAAAGGCAGACATTTAACGACATACCATTAAAATTTACTGTTGTGTTATCAAAGCAAGGATGTTAACAGAGAAGGCTCAAATACAAATACCTCCAGTGGCATTATTATTGCATTGAACCATTTCAGTGGTATAAAGCAATTTCAGTGGTAGTAAACTGCCACTGGCAGAAGTCCCCGGCATAATTCAGCTGGCTGCTATCCCACCTGTGTCTAGGCTACAGCATGTCCAAGAAGAAGAAAAAGTGGACTTGAAGTATGTTTGTGCCACATAAGTCTATGAATGACGGATCAGTCTCAGCCTTGTTCTGGCTTATAGAAAGAGCCAAGCCCTTCCTCGGGCCTGCTCCCAGGGAAGTAGAAGAGAGAGAGGCAGAAGGGTGGCAAGACGTCATTTTTGCCTTGCATCCCGAGTTTCAGCAACGATACTTGGATCAGATGAATGAGAACATCACAACCTACAAAAAGGCTTATGTGGCCATAGGCCCAGATGTAGAGGGGGTGGTCCCTTGCCACTGCTCAGAGCCCTCCTAAATGGATGGGAGATGTTAACACTGCCTCTGAGGGGAGTGTGCTGTAAGTGAAAAGCGTGAAGCGTGAACACAGGTAAATGATGCCATGCAGTGGCCCTACGTCAGAAGACATCTCAGGAGCAAAACTGACTGGGAATTCATTAAAATGTGATACAGTGAAGGAAGCAGTGGTGTGCATATTAAACTGAAGTGAAAAACACTGAATCCTGAACACGAGTAAGGTAGCGATCATTTCCCTAGAAATGTCCATTAGGAAGTTTATTTTGCTGCCTGCAGAACATGGCTTACCAAGAGCCGCAAAACTGAACAGTGAGGATAAAATAGATGTTTTGCAGCTGCTTCTTAGGTGAAGACCCTCTATTTATTCTGCTGAATAAGGCAGAGTCTTGAGCAAAGAGGGTGGAATGGTGTCATTAAATACTTAATTGTAAGGCTTGCACACAAAAGGATCTCAGTAATGTTTCTTCGCTTTTCAGAGCTTGACATTGCAAACCTGCAATTCCATTAATGACAGTTTGGTCTGTGCTAACAATTACTGTCAGACTTCTCCTTCTGCCCCTGCAGAACAAGCACAGATCGGAGCGGGGGTAGGCTCTGGCCAGCTCAGGCCCTGACATTAAAACAATTCACCAGGAGCATATCTACCAAGCGTAGCCTCATCATGCAGAAGCTAAGTTGCCAGACTCCCCCTCTGCAGTTAGCATGAAGGAGATGCTCTGGCAGCGGGTGGTTCAGAGCAAGTGAAAACGCAGAAACACAGAGTCTGAATCCCCTCCCAGAAAAGCCCTTCTCTCCCCGCTGATGGTGAGACACGCTCTCCCCGTAGAGGAAGCCCATGGACGCTAGTCTCCTTAGGCCTGTGACTATCCAGCGTGGTCTAAAGTGCCACATTTTCCTTGCTAGCAATGACATAAAAGCGAGAACTATCACAACTTCACTTTCAAGTGTCAGATTCAGTTTGCAGAACTGTCAAATGGAAAAGCCACCTTGTCTTTCTAAGGCACAGACAGAAAAAAGCCTTTGGTCATTTGTGTTACGTTTCAAAGAAAACTGCATACTACGAAAGCCCCACTGTCAACAGTGGAAACTGGGGTAGGTTTTCTGTCTTCTGTGAAATCTCCTGAACTGGCAGCAGTTTGGTCTGTGGCACAGTGTCACTGTCACTGCAGAGCACTGTTGCTCTGTGAGACTGCCCCGCTTACAAGTGTGGGCACTGCCCACTATTTCCATTTCAGATGGAGGAATGGAGGACGAATAAATTAAATGACACCAGGTCCCAGCCAATACAAGTTTCTTTCGCTTTGTGGCTACCTTATTTCAGATATTACCAAAACAGTTTTGGTAGAAATATGTAAATTTATGGATTTGCCTACAGTACTAGGTGAGCTGCAGTGCTTTGGCACAGCTGTGGTGCTACTAACTTTTGGAGTTTTAACCTTGTCCTTGCTTTTTCCAGCATTCTTGGGGAGAAAACAAGTAAGAAGCTTAATGCACCATGTAGTAGCTTTCTGCATAGCGGCTGTACCTTGCAAACCTTCACTCCCCAGGAGGCTAGATCAACTGAGAAGTTAGTGTGCTGATAAATACCTGCAATGTTCCCATTGGGTATGTTTAAATCACCCTTTTCCTTTTAAATATGTACTCATGAGCAGGTCTCACCAGAGGCTAAAGGCTCTAGATTTGCCTACCAAATTGAATTCTGTTCATCTTCATTTCTAAATGTGAAGGTAATGCCTGCACCCTGGAAGATGAGGCATCATTCACAGGCCTTGTGCAAATCATATCCAGTGCCTCCTGCAAGATTTCTGTAAGCTAAGTTTCTCTCCTGATCTAAACAACAGATCTAAAAAAAGTTTTTGTTTTACTAAGAAAGACGATAGTAAAATGATTTATGCTTCCAGTTAGCTGCCTGACGATGTGATCAATTAAAACGGTTTTGGTATTTAATTATTACAGAGCACTCATTCGTTTGGGTCATATGTCTTGAAAGACACTGAAGAGATAAGAAAAGAAAACAACATACCATAAAAACAAAAAAAAAATCTGCTTTCTGCAGATTCAGTCACCTGCACTGCTCCTGGATGGAAACAAGTAGGTAACTCAGTAAGCTAAAAGCAAGGTGCAAGCAGGATCCATTCTGGTGTCCCACTACATGTGTGACAAGTGACTGTCAAGCAACACCAGCAGGAACAACAAGTAGTAGAAGTATCTATTATGTCAGAGTGATGAATACAGAGTGCCAAGGAATTCCAAAATGTAAATAATTCAGCTTGATCCTTTCTAGGTGCAGGGGAATGAATTGCTGAAGGCCTAGCTCTTGAAAGAAGTTTAGGACATTAACCCAGCTGCACTTGGTCTTTCACTGTGAAATGATGGCAGAAGTTGCGCCTCAGATGGCTTTACATTTGCATTTTTATTAAATATTTATTATTCCTCCTCCTGCAAGAACCCATTACATAGTAGACATCCTATATATTTTTTATGTTCCCATTTTCTTCTAGTTTACATGTACTGCTCCCTGAAATAAACATACTCAGTCATAAAAAATGATAATTTCCAAGGTTACTTGAGCATTTCATTTCCTGAGGCTTCATCCAATTAGCATTTGTTTCTTAAAAATATAATGGTTATCCTGAAAATAGAGGGAAAAAAAGTAAAGAGAGAGGAGAAGCAGGGTATATATTTATGAGTCAATACCAAAAAAAATGCTATTAATAGTAATGCTGTGCTTTTAGGGTGCCTTTCTTCTGACTTACTTAAAATGCAGCATATAAATTAATTATAAATGTACCTTTCCCAAACCTCTCTGAGCTAGGTTCTACTAATTGAACTTCATAGACAAGGCATCTGAATGACAAAGGTAATATATTTCAAACCTCATCTTCCCTATTAAGTCCTTTTATGCATTTATTAGCTGTACCGGAAAGCACAATTTAATACAAATATTTTCAAGTACAGGAGAATCTAAGGGAGCGTCCATTGGTGCCTCACTTGAAGGGATATGAAAGAAGGCAAGATGTTAATGTAAATATTTGTGGTAACTCCTGAAAATGATTTTTGAAGATGTTGCTTTATGAGCCACCACTCCTCTCCTGCATAGCCCTCAAGTTTGAGTATCGAGCTGCTCACAGTGGGGTGACTGTGGTTCCAAGCACTTTTCATTGCTGAACTTCACGGAAGGAGCCACAAGACAAATGTCTTTTGTATCAGATGAAAACAGAAGTGTCAAAGCAAGCTGGTAGCGACTAAGGACTCTCACCCTAAATAATGCAATCTCAAATTCTCTCACTGACAAACAGGAGCAATCATGGATGTTTCTTGGGAGATTCGCCAAAGACTGCTCCAGCAGAAGATGTCATTAAGTTCTTGAAGCCCAGCTCACCTGGAGGTACAGTCAGTGGTGCTATATACAGAACATGATGCAATTCCAAGTAGCAAAAGTGGCAGCAACTGGCTCTAAATAGGTAATAGTGGTAGCTAGTGCCAAGACCTGGACATGAAGGCACTTATCTGTCACTGCTACATCATCTTTTCTTGCTGCTCCATCTATCCTCTTTCCTAGAGTGACTGAGTTTGTGGGCAGTTTAGACAGATTTTTGGGTTGTCAGCACAGCTAAGAAAGAGTTTTGTCACTGTTCTTGTTTGCTCAGTACAATCTCAAAGAACAGGACAGACTTTGCTATCGCTGTGTGTGCAGGGCAGCTGCAGGATTAAGCCCAGAAGTAGCATCCAGAATCAGAAAGCGGGGTTTGAGGACAGCTCAAAACATGAACAAAAGCCAGGAGTTGACAAGGAGGGCTTACTGCTGCAGACAGGTTAAAAGACAAGAATACTAAAAAAAAAGGGCAGAGGAGTGGGTAGAGACACTGGCAGGCTTGGCAGGGTTGGACCGATGATTAAAGCACATCCTCAATGGGGCAACTACTGTAAATGAATTTGGCAACCGAGAGGCAATATCCTGGCTTTTATAACTGCACCAGCTTCTAAGAGCTTATTTTCTCTAACTGTCCACAATGAGTACAAGTTGATGAAGCGCTGGTGGGTTTTCTGCTTTTGTGTTTACTAATTCATGTTGAAAAACAGGGTTTTGAGGTTCAGCCAGGTTGCAGCTTATATTGCAAATTTAATTGCAAATGTAAACTAAGCAAATAAATTTCTTAGGATAATGAACTCTGAAACACGCACTGTGTTGTGTAGCTGGAATATTTCTTGCCTAGATTTATCCCATGTACTCATTAAACTGCTCTAAGTGTTCTTTTAGAACCCATTGATATTTTAACTGCCCTATTAAATCTAAATTAAATGCTTTTTTGAGACAGTTATAGTGCTACCATTTGCCCCAGCAGGGAATATGTTAAAGAACTGTGTTGAAAGAAATCAGGACTTACTCTCTGGTTCACTTTTATAAAGATAGGGGAAAGCCAGTACTGTGCTGGGTATCACTGCAGGTGTTCCTGGACTTTGCCATTTGATTTCTATTTTGCTGATTATAAAGCCTTACTAAATTTGGATGAGAACTGTAAACAGTTACATCTTTAAGTGGCACTGACAAATAGGGTTCAAGCTGTGGCCTTTTGGCCTATTACAGGCATGGGTAAGCTCCCAAACCCGTACTAGCCACCCACTGTCACTGTGATAAGAGTCACCCCATATGTAAGTACTTCAGGGAGCCAAGGTGAGGAGCAGCACCGGGTGTGGGTCACGGGCAGGAAAGGATGGGTGTCTCTACCTTCTGCTCAGCTGAGCGCCTGGCTGGATTTGGGCAAACCGATCATATTTAGCCCCAGCTGCATTTTTTGACCCGCTCCCTCCCGCAGCCGAAGAGTCAGATCCCCAGCGCCAGCTGCAAGCCCTGGAGTCAGATCCCCAGCGCCAGCTGCAAGCCGTGGGCCCATTGGGGATGTGGCGTCAACCCCATCGGGGAGTCACCCAGGAGCTGCGTGGGCCACAGGAGCCCTGTCTGGCCATCTCGGGGCCGGCAGCTTGGCTGCAGCCAGGAAGGCGAATCCGTGGGCTCTGCTGTCATCACTGCCGTGATCAGGGAGGTTGCTGAAGGACACCGTGCCTCTGCCTCTTCTGGGCTCCATCCATCCTCTCTACTTAGAAGGGTATCGTTCAAGGCCAGGCTTGAACAACTTAGTTGTTGCCACCAATTCTCACCTTTCCTGAGTGTAAGAAAATACCTACGTTGTAAGACTGTTTGGGGGAATTTTTTGGATAATCATAGTGTAATCATGTCTCTGGGGCCTCCCTTCTGCAGTTGCTCTGTAGGACATGCTTGCGTTAAAAGAGGGTAGAGGATGTCATCTCTAGTAATTGCCTAATGCTACCCTTTGCACCAATCCCTCTCCTCGAATACATTCAAGACTGATGTATAGGAAGTTTGTGCTGCTGTAAATGTTTTTTTTTCACTGTACTTCTAATTTTACCCTGAGACAAAGTAATGTTAGTGGCTGATCAAAAACCTTCCCCAGATGTAAACTGTGGACAAAATCCTGCCCTTTTGAAGTCACTGGGAGTTGCGCCATTCATGGCAGTGGGACTAGGGTGTCACACGTGATTTTCTTTGCCTTTTGGTCTATTTGATGGAACTACCTGAAGAGCTTTTCTTAAAAGGAAAAGCAACAGCAGAGAATACCACAGCCCTACTCATTTTATTGGCTACCAACACAAATTTAGTCCTTGAACACGTCTGCGTTTACTACCCAGCAGCAAATACCTTGTCCCCACCCTCCCTATTTCAGTGCTAGTATTTCCATTTAAAAATGCTTTTTTTGAGTGGATCCAGGTAGTTCTCCCTAATAATGGCATCAGTGTTACTATGCCTATAGCTTTTCATTGGAGTTTAAAGTGTGAAAAAGAGAAAGATGAGTCCCAAAGTGACTGTTACATATTATTATTAAAAATAGACAGTGATGGAGATATACATTACCTACTGAACATATTGCATATTTCATATTATCTGAAGTAAGTCTGTACTCCTTTAGACTTACTTCTTTTGTTCCTGAGATTGCTCTGTCAATGTCTAACCTACTTCACACAGTCTGGAATCTGAAAGGTATGTTGTATTCAAGATTTTCTTGACTTACAGCAGAGCTTCTGGTGTTGCTGGCGTTATGATTAGTGTTCCTTAAATTCTTCAACTCCTTTGTGCCTTTTCTCTGTCCCTCTCCTGGACTACATTTAAGATTGAGGTGCAGGAGATGTTGAGTGTCTTTGGCTTCGCTGTTATTTCCTAAGCCACTAAATTCAGGGTAGGATGCATTCCTGAGGCCAGAGTATGAGGGCTAGAGCTTTTTTTTTTTTTTTTTTTTTTTTTTTTTTTTTTTTCCCCCAGGTAATGGATATTTTTCTGAAAATGAGGATATTTTTTGCCAGATGTCTCTTACCATCCTATTTAAAAGAAAGTACAAAACTGCTAAATGGAGGTCTCTATCTCACTGATTTCAAATGATACCACTTCTCACATCAGAACTGATAGGAAAATGACAAGGTCTTTCAGGAGAAATACTTTTGTTTGCAGACAGCTAGAAAATGATGGGAAATGTATGTTATTCTTATTTAATAGGTGCAGACTAGACTTGCCCTAACTTGGCTCACCAGAGATAAACAAAATAAAAAAATACCAAAAAAAGGATTAAAATTATAGATGTTTTCTGTAGGCAATAATTAAGTAACTTCCTTTATGTTACCGTTTATGAGTTTCCTGTCTTCAGGTACATTTATAAACCTGCCACTCAGCCGCAGTTGACTGACTCTTGGTGTTTTTTCCTAGCATGGGGATCTCTGCAGTCTCTGAGGTTCCCCACTCTGGAATGAACACGGTGGCTGCATCTGCGTTTCATGGCACTATTTTGAAGACCTTTTTTTGAGCTCAGACAGCTAGAAGCTCACTTCATTGCTTTTTAATAGCAGTCAAGATAAGTTGGGCTCTTCAGTGAGAGACCTACATCTCATGGAAATGAGCACGCTGTTTTTCTTCTTAGATTTTGGTGTACACGAGATGTTCTTTTGCTGGATGAGAGTAGAGTCAGGTTCTTGTGCAAATACTACGGATTTCAGGTTTGAGAAGAGTTTGAGTAAACATTGCAGCCAGTAAACATATAGGATGGGATACTGAACACAACAAAAAGCAAAGTGGTCTGAAGTTAGAACTGTGTGTTCACATATTATTTTCTGAGGTGTTGGCCAAGGTCTCACAGAAGCTATAAATTATTCATTCACTCCGTAATAAATTACACAGTCTAAGTAGGGAAGTGGAATAATTTGGAAATAGAGGGTGTTTCTTCTCCTGTCCTAATTAGCAAGGTCTGCAATTTATACTTTGGAAGGGTTTTTCAATATTTTCTATATTTAATAAGTGAACCTTTCAAGTTATTTAAGAGCTTAAATTGCCTGTGAATTCCTGGCCTTTAACACTCAAATACTAATGAGTGGATTTTTTTGTATGTATAGTGATCTCAGCAACGATTTAAATTGTAGTAGAGTGATTTAATATTCAGAAAGTGTTTTAGCATTTAAAGATATTTCATGTAATTTTTAACTCGATACTCTTAGGAGAAGAATTATGCAGTGAGATTATCTGTGATAGCAGCATACTGCACTCAGGAACCCAGGAGATTCAAGTCTGTGTTACGGTGCTTGACTCCAAAAGAAATTCTTAATTCAGACATGTTATTTGCTCAGAAAGAAAGATCTTGTGTAGAGAGCCCACGTAATGCATGGTAGACTGAATGGGACACAGTATGCCGTTAGGAGACTCAGAGACACATGTGCCTCCTAAAACCTGGAGGCTGAGACTCACAACTGTACGAAGGGCTCATTTCAGGCCTATGCACATTCAAATACTAGCTGCAAATAGGATTATTCTTAAACAGCATTTGAGGATATCCCTAGATGACTTTTAACTCTACCTTCAGTGAACTTCTGGAAGGGATAATAGTTATTTGGTCAAATATCTCGAAGGGCACGAGAAGAAAAGAATGACTGTGATTTGGCTTACATTTCGCTGCTTCCTACTTTCACAAAGAAACATTTCTGAAAGATGTGGTATTTCATGTAATAGAATTATTTGCCCATTTTACATGAGAGACAGGAGAGAGCAAAAGTGTTTATATACACATCTGTTCCATGCTTCTTCTTCTTCTTCTTCTTTTTTTTTTTAAAGAAATTTGTATGATATTGACATCTCGACCATTCAGAGGAACTTGTTTGAAAAGCTAGGGGTCAAATTTTGCTAATGCATTTTTTCATTGGAAAGCTGGTAAAAAGCGTTACTTCAGAGAAAGCAGGAGTCTGTGACGCTGGCTGTTAGAGCTATTCATTGCAGGAAAGAACAGTCCCTGGGACAAAATCGTATTTTAATTAAGAGGTTAATCTTTAAAGATATAGCATGAAGCAAAGCTTTGCAGTGTAGCTTTGTTTACTGTTAGCAAATCAGTGCATCACAAGATCATGCAGCACTGCAGCCTGTGTATTTCCCTACCGCTTACATTTCCTTAAACCTGCCTATTTTAACCTGTTCTGCCTAAGTATTTTGTTTGTAAGTGCTTCCTAAGCACTCCACTGTACAGGAAAATCCCACCAGAACAGAAAAAGACATACCAAGCTAAGAATACCCACTCTGGGGAAGGTATATATACATGGCACAGGAGATGACACCATGCCCCACATGCAGGATTTTGCTATCCAGCATGCTCCTTGGCTAGCATTGCTGACAGCACCATTGCTGCCTTTCCTTTTTTATCCAGTGCCCTGGTTTCTGTACATATGTTTACCACCAGGGCTGTGCTTTATAAATTAATATTGCCCAAAGCAGCCTAAATTTTCATGGCTTTTCTTGGACAATAGTTTCTGTTAGAGGTCTGAGTTAACTTGTCCTTCTGGAGGGATGCTCTACCTCCTCACTGAGGCCTCGGCAGACCAAGCCTGCTTTCTTCATACACGTACAACTGGTTAAGTTCTAAGGTCTAGACATAGCTAGACAGCGTAGTTTTGGAGAAGGAAAAGTATTCATTGAGAGATTACTTTTTTTGAAGAAGAGAACCTGGAACATCGACTTTCTAGGGTCACACAGATGGGAAGAGAGGGACAATGTTTTTCTTTCAGGGCTAGGTTTCGGAGTTAATTTGGTTTTTCTGAAAGCTCTGCTTGTCCAAAATTGATATATAAAGATTATTTTTTGATCATAGTGTTTGAGGCATCATCTCCTATTCCTTCTGTATCTACATGACTCACAGGTGTGTGCAGCCTTTGAATATTAGTAAAGGCCAAACAAGAGAGAGCTGCTCCATAAATATGTGGGTGAGGGTAACTTAAAGAATGTTGGAAAATCATTCATTTTTGAAAAATGAGCATCTGAAGGAATTTAAACTGCTGCACTCTTTTGCAAAGCAGCTATGTTGAAAAAGCACGCCATAACTCAACATATCTGTCTCTCAGGCATGTCCAAAAAGAACTGTTTATGTTGCAGAGCTAACTATTGCTCTTACTCTTTTTGGTACTGCAGGTGTTATACAGTGGATCTGTGCTAATACATACCACTGATGATCTGGCACGAGAGGCAGGATCAAAAAAATTATTTCGTAATTCTGATCACCTGAGCTTGTACAATCTTGCTGTAAGTGGGATTTCAGAGGCCATTATCGAAATGTAACACCTTCACAAAAGCTTGATTTTTCCCGCCCTCCTTTTGAACAACTGATAATAAGTAATAAGAGGTGAAAAATTTAGTTTAGATGTTAAAATTCAGATTAGTGTTGCAGGGAAGTTTTAGGCTATATCTGCTGTGGAAATTATAAGTATTTTCACAGAAAAAGTATCTGGGTAGAACTGCACAATACTGCAGTTAAAAGCTGTAGTTGGTACTGGACCATTCATACCTGGAATTCTCATTGCTGCCTTTAAAACCCACTCTTTGAATATACCTTATTTTGTGAAAGAAAGTGGAGTATCCACATGGTTGTCTCCATTAGGACAACTTTTGGTTTGTAGCCCTGATAACACCTCTGAATGTTTCTGAGTTGTTCAATGAGTTGAGAAGAGGATGTTAGCAACCACTTCTTGTGCCTGTATCACATTGAGTCTGAAATACATACTGGATCATGTAGGTACTGTTTACCAAAGTGATAATGGTATATTTGAAATATGAGAAATTCTGGTGTACACAGCTCCACAGATGTAAAAATGTCTTAATTTAATATATCCATCAAAGCAAGACCACTGTTACATATCTCTAGGCAGGAAACTTTTCATGTATACAGTTACATATTTTTATTACTTTAAAACTTACAAAATAATGTTCTTGGGGAAATAGCACAAGGAAATGGCTAATGAATTGTCAAATATAAGGAAAAATGGAAAAGATCAAAGATACAGTGCCAGGTGATCAACAGATGGATACATTAAATTTTAATGGCTTTGAGAAAGGCAACTGCCTCATCTTTGATTAATAAAGCATTACATTAAAAATGATCATCTAGCGTATATAATAATAGAAGAAAGGAAAAACATAATTATTTTGTTTCCAGTAGGTTTATCATATTTGTGCATTAATTGAGTCATGCAAGAGTGTGTTTGCTTTATTATAGAAAGGGAGGACGTCTGTTTGGATAGGAACACTTTGACACTCAGGAGATATTTTTTCCACTTAGCTTTCATTCCTAGAGTTTGTAGCAAAGGCAGTATTTTGAGCAATGTATTCTAAGAAAAACTGTGGCTACAAGGATGGCAGTTTGTCCATATGAGGATTTTTAGATCTGATCTCAAGTCTGGGATCCTGCACCTGCTATAAAGATTAATTGCATTTTTAAATTATTTTTTATTTATTGATTTGACTGATTCTTTTTTCAGGGGAAGTATACTCACTTTTTCTTAGAAGTGCCCCACCAACCAGCCTATTAGCCAGTTGAAGCTGGCCCCCTTTTAGGAAGGAGTGAGAGATTTACTCACTTGTGGACAGAGAAGAAATGGATAAACAAGCTGTAGCCTAGCATTTAGGGCACAGTTCTAGAGCCTTTGCTTTCTGAACACCTTCTGTCTAATGATTTCAGGCTGCCTAAACATACCAGGGAGCAAAAACCAGAACCTCGGCCTCCTCCCGCTCCAGGTTGAGTACTTATGCCCATGGGTGTAGAGCTGTGCTACCTTTGGTGCACCCTCCTTGTGGAGCAATCAGTCTTGTACTGCTTCTTGCCCATGGCCCAGCTTCATCGTGAGTGATGGTGGACATCCTATATAACTTAACCTGTTGGTTTGCTTTTGCCAGTCTCCCTGAGAAGCAGAGACAGGAGGTCTAAATCTCCACAGAATCGGAGGGTATGTAATTTTCCCAAGCCTTGCTCTGGCAGTTTCATTTTAAAAGGAAATGCTGCCTTTTGGAAGGTCCAGGTACGGGTAAGGAGCTTGGGTCTAACATCAGGCCCGCTGGGAGCCCAAAGGTGAAGGAACGCCTAATTCCTGGATCACACTGTAATCTCCGTGAAAGAAAAAAGTCTGACTACTCAGGCAATTCTGTATTCACCAGCAAAAGCAGGAGACTAAGTGCTTGACAAAAAGCCTACTGTTTCAGAAGCAGGCACCGGCATATAACTTTTGACTGCTTCATTTACCGAGGCCATGCTGCCTCGGGTCACGTATTCTCATCTGAAGTAGATGTTGAACACCTACCTACCTGTCGCCACTTGACTGAATACCCAGAAGAGAATTGCACTGCATTTTATGACAATGTTGTATTAAATGCTGCAACCATTTGAGTATTATGATGTATTATTTACATATCTAGACTGGATTGCTATTGATATAAACAGAGAAATCTAGTTGCTAAATTCACTATTGCTCGAGGGTCAAGTGTTATATCACAAGTGTATGCAGCAGATTGGAAGGAAAAAAAAAAGAGCAAGGTAGTCTAATCTCCTATATTTACTTCTAGAGAAAGCCTTTGATTCTCATTTTGGTTTTGTCTGGTTGTTTTTGCTGAGGCTGTTCATCACATCTGATGCCAGAACCTTTTTAGTTCCCGTGTCTTACTTGCTTTTTCCTTATCTTTCTGCTCTTCCACAGAATTCAGTACTCTGGCTGGAGAGTTGGTACGATCTGGCCAAAATACTGCTGCTGTGTGGGCGGGAATACGCTCACAAGCTGTGTATAAACTCAAAGGGTGAGGTGCCCTTCAGGAAAGGAGCAGTGTCCAGCTTTGTTTCCACATATTCATTGCCTTCATTGCCAGAGATCAGACAGGAGTAAATTCTACAAAATCTTTTCTCTTGAGAGCGCTTTGACTGGGGCACTGTCTTCTCTCTTCTGTTCGTCTCCCCAGACACATCCAGCTGCTGTCTTCTGCTTTCTGTTTTATCTTGTCAAGCTTTTCCGACACCACCCTGTCACTCAAGAGCTCTTAGACAGAGTGCAGAAGGCTGTGTAATTACCTCTTACTAGAGACTGCAATTTCTAGCTTGGTATTTTAAGGAATGAAGGTCTGCACAATTGATTTTTCTGTGTCTTTGTCCTTGTCCCCTCGACTTTTCTGCAGATATTTTGGACTGATGTGTCCTTTCAACCAGATGTGACAATGAGGTAAAATACTCAGATTTTGAAGTCCCTAATTTTGTGATTATCTTTTCCTCAGAGCTCAGCTCTCAGTCAAAACTGAAAAGGTTTATGAATCTTACCACAGCAGCTTGGAGTACCGGGTTTGCAATGAGACACTAAGGAATGTGACTTTCATCTGCTAGTTTGTATATATGGAGAGGAAAGATTGTATGGATTTTTTTTGTTGTTGTTACAAGCTCTTTTTGTCTTAATTAAAGCGCGATAAAATTTTACATGCTATCTCTTAATCTTTTCTTTTATTTTTGGTAGCGCTCCTGGATTCTCCCGTCTCTTCATTGCCTATTCATTTTACTGTAATTCATGCTCTGTAATTGCTCAATTAAGCACTCCAACTTTACAATGCAGCTCTAGTGGAATTAGGAAGCAGAGGAGGGGTGAATGGAACACCACGCCTTTTTTTTATTTTTTTCCCCTGGGTATATAAAATCGTTAGAAGAAGCAGCAGTAAACAAGTTATATTTAACTAGAGCTGACGAAAGTTGCTCGGTCATAGATTCGTTTGCAAAGTTGTGGGGACAGGTCCTCAGGTAGTACAGATGTTACAGCTGTTACAGATGTCTGTTTACTCTCATTCATTGTTGCTGTTGTGTTAGAGATCACAACTACATAGAAAGACAACAGCTGGTCAGGGCTAAGATACGCACTGGCAATTGTATCATACTTTCAACTTTGCTAAGTACATAAAGGTGAATTACGTTCATAAAGGTGGGAGCATAAACAAGGCCAGGAGGATGCAGCGTAGATTAATAGCAGTTCTACAGTGTTGAAAAGGTGGTATGCATGGAAATGAACACTGACAAATTCATTAGTACATGTATCCTTTAGGGTGTTATTTTTATTATTCATGTAACACGCAAGTTATATGACAGTATACTAGCAATCCGCATAAAACATTATGCTTATGCTTTACATCAATGTGGTAATGTATGTAAAGGATGGCAAACAGTTTCTTTTCTTTTTTGTTGTGAAAGTGCATAAGATTTTGCATTAGGTACAAGGTTTTTCATTTGCTCTTTTTCATTCAAGTGAATCTAGACTAGTGGTGGTGCGATAAGGGGAAATGAGTCAGGCATTCTGTTCAGACAATAGTCATTTTTATATGCACAGGTACACATGTATATTTTTACGTGCTGTGTAAAACAGCCTGCGTTTTCTGTCTCCTGCCTCTCCTTATCGGTTTGCTCTGCTACCTTCCCTCAGCTCCCACCCTGGACACGCAGCGTGGCCTCAGAGGAGGAGAGGGCTCGCTCTGCCCACCCATCGCGGCTGCCTGCTGCCCTGCCTCCTGCACCCAGATGTGCGCGGGGATGGGGAAGGGGACATGTGTCTCCCTTTGATCTCCTATGATGAAAATTACTGATATAACCATCTTTCTTTTTTAAATCTGTGACTGCACAAGTAAGTCCGAATTGAATTTAGATGCAATGGCTCCTCCTTCCCCAGCCCTACTTGCCATTAAGAAAGCTTGCTTGACTATCCATCCTAATTCCACGTTTGCCCTTGCTCGGGCATTTTTACGAATGATTCCTGCCATAGCAAACCCTGCCGTCACACTAGTTCCACATATAATAATTTCCCTGAGAAATCCAATATACCTGAGCCATGTTCTGCATCCCTAAAACAAGGCAGTCAAATCAAGACTGAACTTGGCCCTAAAATGCAAGATTGCAAAACACTATTTGACTAATGTGACATAATGTGACAAATGTGACATAAATTTGACATATAATAAACTAATTCAGATAAATCCAAAGATGAGGGAGCTGGGCCTGTGTGCAAGTTTCATGTTTTGAAAGAAGTTTAGTTTCATGTTTTGTTTCATATTTTTCTGCCTCACCTTTGTTTTTACCCGAAGGATAATCACTCACCTAAGTTTTAGGAGGATCTTCCGCCTCCCCTGTCTGAGACCGAGCTGGAGTCATCTTCTACCTCTTGTTTTGCTTTTTCCCCAGAGGGCTGCAGTGAATTAGCTGTTAGCGGGATGAGACAGCTTCATGCTTCCTTTTTGGTCATACAATGGTGACCCAATGTAGTTGTCTGAGTTTGGTTTGGGCAGTGCAGAGTACTCTGTCGCACACCACGCTTTCAGAACTTGCAGTGGCAGAACAGAGCAAGGATCAATAATATCAGTCTTTCCGTATACTCCTGGATAGTGGCACACTTTTCCCTCTTTCAGTGCAGGTGTATAATGGACTAATGGCTTATTTGCGTTTGCATTTCATTTTTGGTTTTCATGATATTTAGTCAGTTCTAACAACCTAATAAAAATTGTAAAATCACCGCTGAAAACAGCACTTAGCAAATAGGCATACAGTATCTCCTTTTTAAGAGTCATGTATAAAATGAATCGTTAAGTGTTTATCTGAAGAGCAATGGATTCTTGTCTCTCTGTAGTTGCCAGGCAAATATTTCCTTTACACTTGTGTTTTGTGCTCTATAAGACAAATTTGCAGGGTTTTACATTTAAAAAAAGTGTTGTAAGTTTTGAGCTTTTTTGTTTAAAGCCTCTCAGCTGATGACAGAAAATTCTTATGCATGCAAGTTTTATAAGGCAATTTGCAAAGGAAATCCCAAACATTTTCACTATGATGGGATTATAATAGCAGATCGTACTCTCCTTTGAATGTTTTACAATAGGATATACGTGTAGTTAATGGGCATTACTTAGTAAAGTATATTATTACAAATTGAAAAGCTAAATAAAAGACAGAAGGAAACCACTGAGCAACTGCATTGTATCTCATATCTTAGAAATAACACTTGGGATTTAAAAATGTTGAAATAATTTCAGAACTCCAATGGAGAAGAAGGACTTTAGGGTATTCTTTGTGATGATAAAACAACCATAAAATTCCTGTAATTTAACCCTAGGAAATATTAATATTAAAGTGCTGAAATGTATGAAGTTGTTAGCAAAAGTCAAATAACTACAAATGTGCCTTGAATATCATTTTATCATTTATACTTGAAGGACACCAGGGAATTTGGCAGCTGGAACCAAAATCAAGCAGAGGACAAAGTAAGGGTAACAACTGATAAAAGGGCCATGAATAATGTATATTAATTCAAAAGTCAGCTCAATGCAGCACCTGACAGGGAGGCAAAAAAAAGCCCTTAGCAGAGCTCTCCCAGGCGCTATGCACTATGTACAAGAAGCCTCAATAATCAGCTCCCTGCAGTGTGACTTTCATACCCCAGAGAAACCATGGCCACTTAAAAAATTTGCATTCTATCACTTGAGCTGAATTAGATGCTTTTCATAATGTGATATGACAAATGTTCCTAGTATCTTGCTTCCGAAAGGGAAGAGAGTGCCAAACATTTGACACTTCCACATACATTTCCCAAAGCTTCAAACTTCACCTGTATCCCAAAGGTACAGTGAGGGAGATTCAGATCTTTATAATTATGCTCCCTAATTTAATTCCCTGCAACTGGCACCCCCAGCCTCATCTTATTTTTTATTCTTCTTCATAAAAAAGGACATTATCTATAGCACAGGTACAGTTTGTTTGACTTCAGAGTGGAAATGAGACACATGTAGATAACGTGTGATGGAATAGTATTAGACTAGCTTGTGAGCAGATGAGGGAGATGATCTGGATTAGTGGATTATATCAGGGATAATGAATCATTGCATCTTCTGAGTTCTAAAGACGCAGATTTTCAGCAGTAAACTTAATACTGTGCCTAAAGTAAATTGCTAAAATGAGAAGCATAGCACTGTACCAAAAAGAGATGGTATAGTTTAGCCCCAAGAGATAGGAGCTGGATAAATAAATGGATGACAGAAACTCTGTTTACCTTGCTTCATTTCAGTTCACAGAGTTGGGGTGGTACCATCCAGACATATTTTTCCATTTGGAAATAGAAAATGCATATCTGAAATTACGAGCTTTTCAAAGTTTTGTTAAAAGCCATTAGCATGTATATTTTTTTATCCTGTGCTGCAAAATGTGGCACTGATTTACTATATGTCACATGGATCTGCCAGTGTAGCTACACTTTGAACTGCAGCAGCTTAGGCAATTCAAAATATTGTGGAAGCTGCCCTAATTTGAAGTAGAGACTGTGTGTGGTAAATCCAAAGTGGTGTGTTGGACATCTGACAGAACCCCACTGGTCATGAGGACTTTAGTTAAACATCCATTACTCCTGAATTACGCAGTAATTACTTGCCCCAAGGGGATCTTATGCTAAATATACTCCCTCTGCCAGCTTAGACTGCCAGTGATATTTTAGCAAAAAATTGGGAACAATGCATCAAGCTGTTTTTACCTAATCTTAATGAATTCTAATCTTAGTTTGACTGTTCACTTCTAAACGCCTGAATTTCACCACGGAGAGAAGATTTTCTACACGTAAAACATCCCTGCAAGCTTTGGAAAGTCCACAGAGAACAGCTTGTGTTGCAGCTCTTGCTTAGTCGCATTTCTGGGACTCCCTGCTGGGTACCTCTGTGCCGACTCCCTGCTCCTCTTCTCTGAGTCTGCGGTAGGACAGGGTGGCTGCTCTGCAGGGAAGCTGACCTTTGCTGTTTGAAGTCTCCTTCACTCAGGAACAGGAGGCTTCAGCTGCTGTGATGGTCAGGTGATGTCCTCTCCCTGTCCAGCTTTGTCCACTCTGTCCTTGTTGGATTAGAGATACGCAAACCATGGAAACAGTGTTTTATTAGAGGGAACCTCCAAAAAACCGTATCGTTGTCCCTTTGTCAACAAACAAAAATGCCAAACGCTGTGCTGTAATCTCCTCCTCCTTCTGAGGGACCTTTCTGTTTTATACTTCTACCTTCATCTCAAGGGCCAGTTCATTCTGGCTTTACGAGGCTTGTTTTCAGTAAGCCCAGCCTTGGAGAAGCAGAAGTTTTCTTGCTTACCTTTCTTGGCTTCGCTAAACTTTCTAGAAGCACTGGACCCAAGAGGACAACTTAGGACTTTTTTTAAAAATAGCATCTCCTTGAGTACAAAAGGTGAATCTTCTTCACATAATTCAAGCAATGCTTCAGCTCAGCAGTAGGAAAAGCTTTGCGCGGCAGCATATGGCTGCAAAGCACCAGCAATCTGGGAGCTTCTGCAGGGTTGTACTCCGAGTCATTGCTCTTTGCCATGTTTGGTGACTTAAAGTCGCAGTACATACTGATAGCATGCAGCCCAACAGGCGCTGATCCAAGTCCTGCTTAGGCTAGCGACACATTTAAACCTGCTTAAACTTGAATAGAGATGCCAACCTGAATTAAAGCTTTAAGAAAAACAGCAGTCCCTCCCACTCAGTGCTTTTAAGATATCTAAGCTGGAGAAATGAATAGTGAAAGTGCTTCTGGTTCATTTCAGAAAAAATTTATTCTCAGAGATAGTGACGGACTCACATTTATTGAAATTTGACAATAAAGACAGATCACACACACACAGTTGGCAAGAATGTAGTAAAAGCCAATACTTGTTGCTCTTATGTATTTTTAGGACCTTAACAATAATATTTCAGCCATTAAAAAGTGAAACAAGAAAGAGATTCATTTTCCAGAAGGCAATTATTAGAGGTATCGAAAGCTGCTTTTGAGATGAAAATCCATCAGTGTTGCCATTTAAGCAGAGCATGCCCTTTAAGGTACTGGTTAATTTGTTTTTGATGATTTTAATTTGGCAGCAAGACTAACTGTATTCACACTAACTCCTGGTTCTCCTGCACCAGCTGCTGCTCTCCCCTAATTCATTATTCAAATGATCATTAATGGGAATTGACCTCAGAATGGCTCACCCTTTTCTTGCCAAAGTTGTTTGGGGTATGTCTTTCAAATGGCATCTTAATTATCCTTTGGCCTTAACTATGGAGGCTGAGGCTTTAGTGGGAGCGTGGGATTGTGTTGCTCACCCGATTGACAGATGGCTACAAAATTGTGCAGATAAAGATACTTATAACCCAGTGGAGGAAAAGCGCAGGAGGCAGGACAAGGTCTGACACATGGGTTAGCGCTGTTCTGGCAGGTGCTGATGTGGTGACAAGGGCCAATGTGCCAAGTCCGGCATTCTTCCTTTTTGTGAGCCTTGCTATTTCCCTTTCTTTTCCTGCTCCTTCAATCACTGAAAGCCAAAGGACCAATGGAGGAAACCCAGCATGTCTTTTCTTAGTAAGACTTACACAGAAAATGGTGAGTTTTTCACTGAGGAACATTAAAAGAAATGAATATTTTTAAAATATAGCTTCTTAATGACTCACAAGCTTATTTTGATCTCTTTATCAGCTAATTTGTTCATGCTCGAAGAAGCAAATTCACTGCTGTGCTATGACTCTTACTGGTGTGCAAACATTTATAATACTCTTGCTCATGTTTTTCTCTGAAGAAAAGCAGTGTTACGTATGCAGAATTTTTGTGTTAAGATTATACCTATATCATTGTCTCCCTTTTCTTACCCATTCGGCAAAGGGATTACTTCCCCTTTTACCACAGCAATCATAGATGCTAGTAGGTTTGGATTAGCGAGGTTAGTATCACTGCTGGCACCGGAGGGTGATACAGAGAGATACTGTTTTCTCAGTGCAGAGGAAACAGTTCTTGTTCTTCTGGGTCTGACTGTGGCTTGAACCTTGCCTAGCCCATCAAATATCCCGCTAAACCTTCATCTTTTTATTTCTCTGGGGGCAGTTAGCTTCATGATTTAGTTCAAGTTCTTAGTCAACACGACAAAAAGAGGCAGAGGAGAGGATCTGCAGATGTTTTGGAAAAAGCTTAGGGCTGTATTTTTTTTCTGGCATTGCCTGTTGAGCAGGTCACAGAGTAGAAAATAGCTGTGAAAGAAACAGAATTTACATATGCTGCGTTTCTGTTCTCCCCTTTCCCTAATTAAGCCCAGCTTACCCAGTTTTTTCATAGCAGGCAACTGCTTCTCAAACCTGTAAGTTTTGTCCTGTAGTGTCTTGACCTTGTGCACTAACAGCCTGTAGCCTGTGATCTGACTCTAATAGTCTTATTAATGCCAGGACACTGATTCCTTCTGGAGACTTAAGCAATCACTGTGACTACCCAAGCAAAATCCGAGCCCCTGTGGCGTCAGTGGCAAAAACTCCTTGCTTAAGGAAAATCAGCTTTCCTTTTCTCTCTGTCTTCTGGGACATGAGACAGGGAGAGAGTGTGTGTGGAGCCTAGTGTTATAGATGCATTCTAAAAACCAATAATTAATTTTAGCTAAAAAAATATATAGGCATCATATATATGTCCATGTGCATTTGTGTATATATGATTTTATTTATAGCTATCCCATACCTTTATTTATTTTTCTAGTTGAAACTTCTTGTTGGTGTTCAGGATGTATCTGTGATACTGTGGTCCAGATTAGACTGCAGGCACACATAGTAAGATGGGAAGGCAAAAAGTCACTCCTACAGTAGCCTCTGGCATAAAGTTCCCCCTGGAAGGCTCAGGTCCTTCCTCTTTCTTTCTCCATCAGGTAAAGCTGCTTCAAAGACTGCACTGTAGAAGCTCAAAGGACTAGCGTGTAGAACCCTTAGCACACAACAGCAAGGAATATAGAAGCAGTAACTCCCCTAGTTCCTTCCCTAGGGCACAGCAGAATCTGTATTTTTAGAAGAAAAATCATTTGGGGGAATTTTTCCAAGTATATTTCTGTGTGTTTGTGTATTTTTTCCGTTTTACATATAATTGTAAAGAAATCATTATGTATGTTGTTTTAAATCATCTCAGGCTTTGGAAGGCTGATTCTGGCAAGGTCCTCCCTGTAGCATGAGCTCTGAAAAGGAAGGATCAAGGGAAAAAAGCACAAATGGAGTGGCAGCGTTAGGTCTGGATTAATTCCTCCAGCACAAAGAACTGTCCTAGGCATTGCTATTAACAAGCAGTGAGGCCAGAAAACAGGCATAGGAATGAAAGATCAAAAATCTGAACCATGGTGCACGATCAAAACACTAAAAGTACAGCTGAGCTGCACATAGCCATTATTTTGCCTCTGTTTCTTTCTAACCAGGGGACAAAAGGGAATCTCAAAATGTTTATTCCAGCTTTGACTATCAAAGATGGAGAGTTTAACAGCAATATTTTTCTAAATGCAGAAACAATGAGGGGCAAAAGCAGTTTTCAAATAGCATTGCCAGGATTCATTTTAAATATTAGTTACTTATTTCTCTGATTTATAGAAAGCAACCTGTGGCGTAAATGTTCTTGATGAGCAATGCTTAGTTGATTCTGCTCTGATGGTAGGTGTCTTTTAAAATAAATTATTCTAATTAATTTGTTTTTCCTATCACTGAATTTTAACATTTCACACTGCTCCTGTATAATATCACTTGTACAATGGCAGGCATAAATCTGTATTTGGGTTTGTGCTTCAGATATTGAGAGACACTTTGGGGGAGTCCAACTGCTTTCTTGGCACTGCGGCCACCAGGACCAAGGCCATACTTGAATGATGGCTGAAGAAGCCAGGCAAAAGAATGGGTTGTGTATTAATCGATGGATTAATATGGACTGTGAAAATCTGCACACAAGCCTTCTTAAAGAAAAGCGTAACCATAAGGTGTAGGACAACTCTACTCTGCAGAGCCTTTGTGGTGTAGCCAATGGAAGAGGGACATTTCTGTGTCACATCGTACGTGCAGAGACTCTGAATATGCCCTGTGTAAAAGTTGAAGCTTGAGGCATGGGCACACTCTGGTTCCTGTGTGCAATTAAAAGTAAGCAAATAAGTTATCCAGTTGTGCACAAATAAGTAAAAATAGTTGGTTGATTGCGTAGAGTAGCTGGGTTTATACGCTTTGTTTGGAAGTGACTACCCAAACTGGGAAAGGCATGTGAAACCCTATTTCTTCTTTTTGCCGTGATTCTGGCAGGAGGCAACCCATAACCTGCTTCCCCTGGATTGGGCAGGCAGGTGCTCCTGCAAGGCTCTGCCCTGCTGTTGCACGCCCAGCTTTTGCTCTCAGCTCAGCGGTGCCTGGGCTTCCCAGCTCTAACAAATTCCCTGCACCTTTGTGAGGGTAGTTGAGCCACCAGACAGTGCCAGGCTGAGACAAAGTCAGCAAAATAGCCTGAATTTAAAAGGATTACATAGTTTGGGGGGCATTTACAAAATTCTGTCCTCTGTTGCTTGTAGACACATATCATTTGTAGTGGCAAGTACCAGAGGACACCTCTTTTATGTATTTATTGCTACCACTACCAAAGGTTATAAAGCAGTAAGTAGCTTACAGGGCTTGAGGGACAGCTTGGCAGGGAATGTCTTAATTATTTAAATAGTTTTCAGAGGATGGGTGCTCTGCTGTCTGGCATAATTCTGCCAGTTGGCTATTGATGGTGTTAGCTACGATGTGAACGCAGAACGTGAGCAGTTAGCATTCGGCCCACTGCTTCGTGTTAGTGCCATAAGGATCATCCCTTGAACACAGCATACTAGGGCCCATCGCATGTAAAGTGAAAGCACTAATTTTTTAATCAGTGCCTCATTAATTCAAATATTTTAATAAAAATCACTTTTATCATCTGAGTTTAAGGCAGTTTGGTTGGGATTTTTGCGGAGGCAGGTGAGGCTTTCAAAACAGGGATGATTATCAGCAAAGGAAGAAAAACTTAGGAAAGCAAAGAAATGAAGTTGCATTGGAAATGCAAAAAGATCCTTAAATGTGTTAAAGAATTTAAAAAGATGTCTGTAAGACCAAAATTATAGGTTTCTCTCTTCTGTAATTTTGACTGATTGTAACAGGCAATTAGATGACTTGCCTTGCACTTCTGCCATGAAAAATATCATTTCACTCTGTGTGTGTATGTGTGTGAGTCCTTCATAGCTTTAAATGCAGATTGGTTGCTGAGCTGTGTAAAAGCAGAACCTAGCGTACTTTCATATTAAACTAGGCAGCAGTTAGGCAGTTCAGCTCTCTCTGGGGAGAAGTGGGAAATCCAGAAGACCCAGCTAAGATGCCTATATGACACTTTACATACAAGTGTTCACTGGATGTAGTGGTGGTTTTAGGTATGATTTGAGCCTAACTTGCTTTTCGAAGATAGTATTGTGGTGTTTCATATTTGATAAATTTCTGGTTTCCATATCAAGTAAATTTAGTCTACAGATTAAAAAAAAAAAAGTCCTGTCACTTGTCTCCTTCCTCTTCCCCACCTTGTGAATCTATTTTCTAAATGCAGGGTCAAGCTATAGTTTCAAACTGTTCTTCTATTACTCTTCTGTGTTCTGTGTGCAATTCCTCCGTGAATGTGCCATAATGAAATGATCAGAGATCACTGTAAGTTGTTCTAGATATAGAACCATACAGCAAAAGACCCCAGAGACATAGAAACGATTTAGTGTGGATTTTCTGTAGGAATAGAAATAGGAATATATCAAGGGATACAGTTTCAGCTTTTAAAACAAAGTTCAAGCCATAAGACACTTGTATACATTTTCATTTGGGCCTTATACATAACTTCATTGAAGAAATCTAACAGGCATTGTTGCTACTTCTTTAAAAAATATTTTCCATGTGTTCATAACTCAGCTTGTCCAGCAGACGAAAAAGAAATGCTTGTCACGGGTGTTCTCTGATTCTTTGTCGTATATCACAGAAGTTGAAAGAACAATCAGAAACTACATTCTTTGGGACTGTCTTAAAATGTCATAGAGCAGGTCTCTTTATGATCCATAAAACCTTTAATAAAAATATATCTGGTATTTTTTAAATTAAGTACCTCTTCCTTTTTTATTGCGCAATGTTTTAGGCACTACAGACCTAACTAATACCAAGTAAAGGAGAAGTATCAATACAAGCAGTATTTTGGTTTTGCAAAATGTAAATCTTCATCATTGCAACAAATTCAGTGTACTAGAAATGTAGTTTGGCCTGCTATTCACTATTTTAAAACCTTTAACTTTTTGTGTAGTTTGAGAACAAGTCTAGGAAGCAGTAGTTAGGTCTGTGCATCACAGTGTAAGCTACCTGACTTTGCACTCAGTTCACTGCTGAGCCATGTCAGCCGTCTTTCTCTGTTTATTCCAGAGAAAAAAGTCAGAATCTACTTGCAACCATAAGTGAGAGTTAAGAAGTCGAAGAATTGGTCAATTTTCCTAGAAGGCAGGAATAAAATGTCAGCCTTTTTTCTTCTTTTTGCCCTTAAGAAATGCAAATGCTGATAGATTTCTTATGTGAAAGTGGGAAAGTCAGTTAACAACCTTCCTGTTTATTATTTGTCCTATTCTGTGCTCAGTTTTAAATACCCCACTGGAGGACCTAAGACTACTCAGTAACTACCAAAAATTAACAGTTCCCCAAAACTGTCTTAAAGACATAAGACTGTGAAACAGGTTTATTAGCAGGGTAACCTGAAGATGAGACTTGAGCCTAACCTAAAATACAAAGTACAGAACAGTGGTGGTTGTATTTTGTTTGGCAAATAGTTTTGGCTGGAAAAAAAAAAAAAAAACCCTTGAAGGATAACTAGAAAATTTCTGTTTCTCTCCCCTTTTTATTTAGTAGCTCAGTGATTACAGGCTGTGGATCAGCCACTGTGTTCCCTTGGGCCGTGGAGGGTCTGGTCAGATTCTTTTAACAAAAGGGATTTAAACTTTACAGAGTGAGAGAATCGCTGAGGTGGGAAGGGACCTCTGGAGAGCGTCTAGTCCCACCACGCTGCTCAAGTAGGGTCACCTGGAACAGCCTGCCCAGGGGCAGTCAGGTTTTGAATACCTCCAAGGATGGGGACTCCACAACCTCCCTGCACAACCTGCTCCAGTGTTTGACCACCCTCACAGTAGAAAAGTATTTTTACAATGTTTAAGTGGAATTTCCTATGTTTCGATTTGTGCCCATTGCCTCTTGTCCTGTCACTGGATGCTACTGAGAAGAGTCTGTCTTCTCTTCTTTGTGCCCCTCCCCCCCCAATCAGGTATTTATACACATTGATCAGACCTCCCCTCAGCTCTCTTTTCTCCAGGCCAAACAACGCCAGCTTCCTCAGCCTCTCCTCACATGTCAGATGCCCCACTTCCTTAAGCACTTTAGCCACACTAAATCTGGGGGTCACTTCTTGCTTTGCAGGAAGGTCCCGGCCCCCTGGGAATTGACTCTTGGATCCCTACCTGCTGTGACCCAGTTGGGTTCCTCCTAGAGGAAAACCAGGCAGAGCATACAGCAGGGGACAGTTTGGTTCAGGATTCATTCCCTGCTGCCCATGGTTGTGTCTGTGCTAATAAGCGAAACAGGGCCAGGATATGAGCATGAGCATTAGCGCGTGATTGTCTGTGCTGTTTGTTAGCATGGGCTCTGGCATAGTTTTACCCACAGTTTTGTTGTTGATGTGCTGCCACACAGCACGCGGCTCTGGGAGCAGCGCATGCGGGAGACCATCTCCAGCGGGCAGTGGATGCGGCCACGCTCTTTGGGGCAGATAGAGGGATGGGCTGTACGGGCATGCAGTACGCTGTGCCACTTGGCTTTAGGATTAGAGAAGATGCTGTGGACAGCAGTAGCTGCTAGTACTGGTGTAGCTCTGTGTCTCAGGAGTGTGCTGGGTTTCTGGCAACTATCAGCTCCACTGCAGGTTAGACACCACCCCAACAAATTTCTTCCAGGAGATGCCACCACACCTGAGAAGGCTATTCTGCACCAAACATCGAAGCGGCCAGGCTCTGCTTCTCACTACAGCTTACGCAGATAGCAGAGATGTACAACAGCTCCTTAGAATTCTATAATCTCATGCTTTTTTTTTTCTTAAAAAAAAAAAAAAGACTTTCAGTTTAGTAATATTTAGCCACTGTGGTTGTCTCTTCCATAAACCTGTAATAACCACAAGCACAAAGTTATTCTGCCAATAAATAGAGGTATTTCAATTTTACAAGTAAAGTTATTTCCTAAGTTAATATGCCCCAATTTCATTGCCTTCTCTTTTTCAGGCAACTCTTTATAAATTATGCCATCCCTTTCTATATATTCTCATTTTGGGGCACTGGGGTTCTGGTTACAAAAAGGGAAAAATTGGAAAGAGTTAGAAACACTGGTTGGGATCGATATGTATTTCCTCCCTCACAGAGCATATAAAAAGACATTCCAGTGAAATAAGAGTGTCATCAAAGTAAGAGATAGGATTCATCAGCATCTGAATGATTTTGCAGTGGAATAACTGATTTACATAGATATTGAAATATTGCATGTACTCCCCTGTCCCTCTCTCTGTATGGCTTCTAGATAACTGTGCTTTTTAAAATTATACCAGGAATTGTCTTTGTTCTCGTTTCAAAGTTATGCTTAGACTATAACGATACTAAGCTTTTGCACTTGCAAGCACTGTTCAGTGGAAAGATTAAATAATAAAAAATAGTTGATCATCATGTATATAGCTAATTAGTATAATGATGTCTCATTAAAAAATTAGGGTAAATGTGCAGTCCAATTTTCCTATGTACCACAGCATGTTTATCATGTAGTGATGTATTTATAATGTGTAATGATGTTACTAAGTTGTATACCCTGAGTTAAAAATGAGTAGGTGTTCACTTCCTAAGTGAATCTACCTTTAAAAGTTTAATATACTGACTACTTTTACTTAAGGTACCTAAAAGTTTGTATGTTTCCAAACATCACTAGTAGTTACACACTTTGACTGCATATTACCTTCATAGTGATCATCATCAGCTGTCTTTGGTATGATCATCTTGACGTCTATAAATTAAGAATAAAATGCCATTATTCTGATCTGGTGGCAGTCCCTTTAAGTTAACCAATACATTTTAGCATATGTATTCAGGGCCACACGGCTTCATATTGCACATAATGCCAGTTAAATACCTGACCACTTGGGCAGCCAAGGAGGAAGAAAGTGAAGTAACCGTCAGTGGGTTAGAGTGATACCAGATTATCTGGAAATAAAAATAAAAGAGAAAGGGGATGTGATTCAAAATATTGAACAGATGTCTGATCTGTAAAGCAGCCAAAAATGTTAGAAATTCAGCTCTTTTGCTGAAAATATATTCATTTTCCTGTTTATATAAAGTATGTATTTCCATATCAGTGGAGACCCTTAAATTCTGCAGTTGTTTCTTTCTCACTGATTTTTCTCTTCCAGTATATTACTCAAAATTCATGTCACGAATCTAATTTTCTTTGCAGTTAGTGGCAAATACTTCGTCGTGAACACATATGAAGAAGCCATTAGTCTGAAGACCAAAAGAGCCATTAGTTAGAGTTCATAGAACTGCACTAATTAATAGATAACGGATCAATCTTTAGTGTAAACCACAAGAACAGTCATGAGGTAGGCTCACTTTCAAAATAAATAGGTCTTGCATTGCTTTGCAAAAAACAGTGAATGACCTGGCTTTGATCAACTTACCGTAGACATGAAATGAAGTAGCACTGAAAGGATGGAGAGTAGTTAAATCAGAACTTTTTGTTGGTGAACTATAATTTCTTAAGGCTGAAGAAATGACTCAGATGTGAAATTATAGTTACATTGAAATTAATGGCAAAACTCTCCTTGCTTTCATGGGAACCAAAGTTTAACAGTATTGCGTTGTTGGTGAATGTGTCATATATGGTGACCTTTCTCAATGCAGTCAAACACATAAAAACTAGATGCGTGTGCATGTAGAAAAGAATGATTATAGAATGATTTGTAATATCCATCTTATTTATCTGTTGAACTGATGTTATGATACTTGCTTTTTTATGGTGCTCATCTGTATCAGCAGGACCTCATTTCTAGTTGCAAAAAAAAGGTAGTTCTACAAATATCTGAGGTGAAGTACTCAGTAAAAGTGATGCTTTCCAGTATTTCAAGAATAAAAAGCTCAGTGAAGAATGCATTTGTTACCATGTTTCACAGTTTTTGTGATATAGTGCACAAACATCTGGGGAGGGGCATTTCTTTGCAAATGTACTGATCTGTCCATAAACTGTTAACAGGAAAAAAAAAATCAGTCTCATAGATTGTTCTCCAAATATGTTCTGAAATAATTAGGGAATAAAATATTTGTGCTCTGAGGAAAGAAAGGTTCAGTCAGCTAGTGAATTAAACCTTCCAAGACTGGAAGAAAGCAGTCAATGAGATTTTAAGACACTCGTGTGAACACTTTGAGCCTGATCGTAGCCTGATCAAACTTTTGCATAAGAATGAGGGTTTTTTCCAGTAAGATTCTTATGAGAATTTTGAAGCTCATGTTGCAACTCCGTTCCTCTCAGGCACAGAATATTTCTTTTTCTTGCAGTATTTATCCATCCATACTAATGAAGCATTAGCTAAACAGCTCTCTCTTGTTCCAAGGCTGTGGTGGATATGCTGCTTTATTGGTCTTCAGGGCAAGTCCTCTATGTCACATCTCTTTCTCCTATCTAAACCTCTCTTCCTCCTATCTAAACCTAGGAGTGTGTTCTATCTTGTATTTTAAAAGATGAAGAACCAACCAAAAATGGAGTATGTGAGGTTTTTTTTTTTTTTTCAGTTTATTCCCTTAAATTTTCAGGTTTTTTATGTTGACAAAAGCAGGGAATAAAAATCAGCCTTTTTCTCATAAATATGTTAGTCATTGTAGCTCTTCTGAAATTAAATTGAGAATTACCGAGCTGAGTTTATGTTAAGGTTGGTTGGTTGGTTTGTTGTTTCTTTCTTTTTCTTTTTTTTCTTTTTTTTCTTTTTTTCTTTTTTTTTTGCCATGATCTCAGTTAAACAACAGGCATTTTTAGTAAGAACTTTGCCTGAAAAAGCACACCTTCACTTCCTTATAAAGTGGACTGTCTTGCATTTCCAACCTAATTGGTTTGAGCTTTAACTCACCCCATCAGAGGGGCCCATTGACTTTTTCTGTGGTTTTTAGTGAACATGAAGACTGTTCTATACTGTCAGCTGTTGCATTCATGCTATAGGTGAACCCTAGTGCTCTGTCTGGATCTTTGAATTATAAATTAGATAGAAAGTGCAGTTTATAATTAGCAAGGAGGGTAGAGGTTTACACCTAGACCAGTGACAGGCAGTGTCTGCTGTGCTCCATTCCCAGAGCTGGCCAAATGTTGTCTCCCTATGGAAGAAATAATAATAGAATTAAATAACTTTGAGATATGAAATACAGACTGAGTGAAGTATCTTTTCAGCATTTGCATGTGTTTCAAATAATTTAGAAGCTGAAATTCTTTTCCTGAAAGTGCTGTAGACACTGGAGTAATGAGATACTGTTGACACTTACTGAGGGCTGAGCCTGCTAAGTGACATGGGTGTATTTGAAGGTTTTGTTATAGCACCTAATATGACTGATATATTTATTTGAGTTTCTTGATAATGAATTAGTTATGACTAAACAATTTCCCTTTCCCTTTGTTCGCCCATACACACAATATAACAATTAGTTTTCTCCTGACAGTGTTCTTGGGAACTTCAAATTTTGAGCTAATACTGCCAGAGTTCTGGGAAATCACAAAATGATCCCAATAATCGGGAGGTGGAAGAGAGGCAGGGGAAGGTCGATCAGAAGTATTAGGAAAGAGATTTCTCTAATCAGTTGAAAGTGTACTGGAAGGAGCTGATGAATTCTAAGCCCTTAGTTCTGTGCAACGAAAAATCTTGATGTTTTTCCTAACCTTATCTAAACCTCTTGGGTCTACAAATCTGGGCTAGAAGTCCCGGCTGATAACCTGCTCATGTGGCATTTCCATACTTCGTGCTTCTGGGCAGGTCATAAATGACATGAAATCAGCTAGGCTGGTGGTTAATTATTCGCAATATTGCTGAAATAGCGACATTAAGGTTCTGAACGCTTTGCATACACTATTGGAAAGTTGAGCACAACTTTCACTAGTAAAAGCAGGGACTGCAAATTCTGCATGGGTGTGCGTTCCCTAAAACCCACTGAATTACTGAAAGTGTTAGTCCATAGTAAACAGTCTGGCTTTGGATTTAGCATTAATTCAGGCTTTTGTCTGGACAAACTGTGCATGTACCGTGCATGTCCAGTGGCAGCCTGGTTTAGGTGACCTGGCGGGGAATACGTGGGTGCAGAGGAAGGCCTGGGACGGCTTCGCTCGCGTGGCTGGTGAGGAGCACAGCAGCTTCTGCTGGAGATCCCCACTGGATATCTTGAATCGCAAGAGCAAGTGGGAGGGAGGAAGGAAGGAAGTCCACAACATTTGTCTTTATTTGGGAGGCTTAGTTTTTCCTGAGTTTATGCCACATGCATTGCAATTGATCTTTTCTATTACTGACTGTAAAAGTAGTAGTTGCACACAGGCAATGAAAGATATTTATTTGAGCACAATAAGCAGTCACTTACTCCTCGGTAAAAGGCCGTTGCCAGCAGATTTAGTCAGTCCTTCAGGAACGTCTGCAGGGAGCAAACCAGCTGAGCCCTTGACTGACCATGGCCTGTTTTCTCTCTCATCCTGATGAGACTGGGTCAGCAGGTAATCTGCCCATCAGGTTGAATATGGATTAAGGGTGGAAATCAACAGAGAACATGCTAGAAAAAGAGTGACTTACCAGCTGTGCGCAGTCATTTTAAACACCCTGGCTCGATTGTTATCTGTTATTTGTATGTAATGGAATAGCTGCGGACAGCAGGGCTGTGAAAACTGAAGTTCAGTTTCACTGTGGTGGTAAAACATTGAAACTATCTCAAGCTGGAGGAGTTAGTTGCCTCCCTGGTTTATTTTGATGTTTTGTTTTTTTCATTTTATTTTACTTTTGGCCAGTCAAATATCTAGTACTATCTACCAAATTCTGACCCCAAAGTATTTATCCTTTCCCACCTCTATTAATAGCTGTTGAAATTCTCCTTCAGATTGAATCCATGGCCTTAACACAGCATCTCCTTAATAGCATAAGCAAATCATTTAACATCAACTGATTTATATGGTTGCCTACTTGTCACTCCCCTTCTGCTATTTCTTTCTGAGTGGTTTTGATACACTAGAAAAACAAGAGAAATTAATAACTTCAATGTACTTCAGAAAATGCTTTCGTAGACCACTGCAGCCTTCTTAGAAGATACAGCCAAGAGATGTTGACTTCATGTCTAATAAACTGTCTGGCATATGTCTTTGTACGTAGACATATGGCCCCATTCTGGCAACCCTATTGAATCCTAATGCTTGTGGAGCAGAAAGCTGTCTTCTGCAGAAATGGTTCCGTGAATCTGGGTTTACCTTTTTCATGCCAGCTTGATAGAGGAGGGCCTAGACCAAAGCCAGGGTTTGCTTCGAAGCTTAACATTGATGTTGGAACTGGTGGGCTGTTTTATTTAACGTACTTGTACAACTCCATGCAGCTTTTTCTCTTTTAACTCCAGTCTTTTATTTCTATCTGAAGCTTCACAACAGACCGGTAACACTACACTGCATAAAACACCACTGCTTTGATGGCATTCACAGAATCAGAGAGCGAGTAAAGGGATTATAGGTTTCTTTGAAGAGGAACTGCATCACTACTTAGACAAGCAGTGTGCTTTTGGAGAAAACAAAACAGTGATTCATTTTCACTTTTCTCAAATAACATTCCTGCTTCTTGAAGAATACCAGATATCTCTCTTACTGTACAATGAACCTTATAATGTTTTTATACATGCCAGCCAGCCTTAGCCTTTTTTTGACAATTTCCAGATATTTGTTTTGCTGTTATCTTTTTTTGTTTCTTTAACATTCCTGAGTCCCTACCTTTTTTGGATGAAATGGGCACTTTATATAGCTATTAGCTAAGAAAAGGTCCCTCTAGTGGTACGACTTAATGTTTGAGATCAGTTACTTATAAATAAAGGCTAATACCAATGCCAGGTGGAAGAAGAGTCACTGAAACAAAGTCATAGGAGTTCCCCATTGTTAGCTGCATGGGACATTTTATTTCTTTCTTTCAAGAGAGTAGCTGGAATCTATATTAGAAGCTGGGAGAGAAGGAAATGTACTCAGATAACGTGTATATCTCACATAACATTCATCCTGTTAAAAGTACAAATACATGAATCAAGTTTTCCAATAACCTGCACAGAATCAGGCACAGAGGCAGGAGGAATCAGAGGGGAAAGAGAAATGTTGAGATAAAGTATGAAGACCAGGGTCTGAGATGGGAAGCAGCTTATGAGGGGCAGAGAAAAGTATTAAATCTAGTTTGTTGCTAAATAGCGAGAAGTAAAGTATTTCTGCTTCTCATGGGCCACGTAGTGTACACTTAGTCCATGACCAAGATGAGATTTTGCTAAATATTGATTGCGCAGGATGACCGGAATGGAACATCCCGAGCACCAGGATGAGCATGTGGGAGCAAGGACATGTTCATTTCTGTCCTTTCTGCAGAAAGTGGAGTGCTGTGGAGTGCCACTATGCCACGAAGCCTGCACTGGCTCACAGCTGCTGATTGCTACACATAGAAAAATTCATCCCTATTACAGGGAATACCTGAAAGCCTGCTGCTTCTTCCCAGCCTTTCTTTCATTTTTTAGCCCTTCTCTGAGACACTAGGATTCAAAAAACTGCACTGCAGGGGAAAAAAAATCATAAATCAATTAAAAACAAATTGCAAAGTCCAACTGCATCTATTAAAAACTTCAGCTCAGGACCAGATAAGACAAGGCAGCATTTATATTAGAATTACTTACGTTTAAAAAATTCAATTACGAATTACTGGAAGTCATTTTTCTTCCCTGTCTGAGAGAATAAATACTTTCCACAAGTATGGATAATTAAAATTTTCATTTACTTATTCATTTTATATGATTTGCCTTTATTGAATATGCTTGCCTCTGGGTATGGCATTTTATGTGCTTTTGTTTAGTCAGAGAAGAAAAGATGAATAAATAAATAAATAAAAGGTAACAAGAATATCTTCAGTGTGCAGGAGGATGGGGGTTTCTGTCACTTCAGCCTTTAAGGTAAATGTTGTGTAAATTCACCTGTAGATGAATATTAAAGTCCTTAAACATGCATTAGATCTTAGGTTGGAAACTTTACATTAGACCTTTTTCTGTTTTTTTCTAGGCATTTCCAAACCAAAAAGTCTTGTCCCTTAGCAGAAGTGAAGTTTTCTTTCACTGATCCTAAAAAATATCCAAAATATATCATGGGACAAGTATAAAAGAATGGGCCAGAAACAGTCAAAACTTTGGCTTTTTCTCTAGACCGTATTTGAGCCTTCCCAGTCCTGGGAGTTGACCGCTCTGTAGCCATCTCACCTGACTGCTAGTCAGAAACCTGCCACCCAGAACAGGAGGGTGCAAAGACCTTGCTTCCTTTTTTTGCTCAGTGACCCTCCAAAGGGGGAGACAGACATGTGAAAACTGCCATCCTGAACTAGGCCTATCTGTGTCCAGTGTCTGAGAGAGGCCACAACTAGGTGCTTCATAAGATTTGGGGGTGCTTTATTACCTGCCTGCAACTCTAGGTTCAATCCTTTTCTCTAATAGGTGGAGACAATTGATTCATTCCCATCGACGAAAATAGTTGGATATTCTTCAGAATCACAGTTCTCCAGTCTTTTTGTTTCAAGTCCAGCTGAATATCTTGTCTCACTGTGTTGCTGAAAAAAATAATCTTCCTAGTTGAATTGCATATTATTAGAATATAGTTTGGGTTGGGTTTCCTGCCTTTCAGTTTCTCTCCTTTTATTGTGTTGGCCACAGGGACAAGGAGAATCTTAGGATCTGCCTTTTCTATACCGTTATTTTAGGAACTCATGCAGTATCTTCTCCAGCTTGCTTTTTCTCCAGGGAGAACAATCTTTCAACTTCTCTGCCTAGGGGAACTGGATATTCTTGTGTGAGCTGCTCCTAGTTTCGTTATGTCCTTTTGGAGGTGAAGATGACAGTCACTGCATAAAGATAGAAAAAACGAAGGAATGGTATTCTGCATTTGATTCATGATTCTAGTATTTGCATTGTCACCTCTCTTTGCTTTTTTTGTTCTAGAATCTGCATAAAGCTGTCTACAAGATCCTGATTCAGACTTCCCCAGAATCTTGAGACTTGGTTCAGTTCAAGGGGAGAGGAAGGCATTTTTTATCTGTAATAGAGATCTATTAATGTTCATCTGCATTTTCTCTTTACCTTTCTTTTTGTACCTGTTTCTGTTTCCTTCTTTCAGTCTTTTCTCTCTCCCAGGCTTCAACCACATGGAAATTTAAAGACTTTTTGACATTTTAAACTAGTAAATGGTGTGGCAGGAATGCACATTAGTGGAGAAATTAGTTCAGAGCAACTGAGCTTAGGCAACTGGAGCAAGGGTACTATATATCATTGTAGTCATTGTTCAAGCCAAAGCATAATGACTTCTTGAAGAGAACAGTGCAATCAGCCCAGTGTTCTTAAATTGTCGGGAATTTACATATCCAGAGGAAGCCAGAACCTGAGATATGAGGCTTCTCTCTGCAGTTTGAGAGAACAGTTGTCATACACTGAAATTTTGCATAGTTAGGTAGATAATCATGCTTGAATAAAAATTTCCACAGGAGAACAGCCTTGTTCTCAGTTGCTTGATAAGAGAGATTACCATTCCATTAGGGGTATGCAAATTGATAATAAAATAAAAATGTCTTTGCTAATCTGTGTAGATTGAGAAATGCCAAATATTTAGTTGCTACTACTCATGTCCTTTTTGTTAAATTTAGTCTGCAAACAAAAAGTATTTATTCATACAAGACGACCTAATAATTTTCCTTTGGTTTTCTTCTTACTACTTTTCACTCTTACGTGCTTCCACTGTTCTTGTGGGTTATTGGCAGACCTAGCAGAGGCAGAGCAGTGCTTTAAATTCATAGGCAGAAAAGCATCAGGTCCTTTTCCTTCAGCTCCTGTGACTCAAAAGCATTGCTTCTGCTGGACTTGAAAGTACTTAATGGCAGAGGTTTAACTTTCAAATATGGGCATCCTAACAGGATGTCAAAATGAAGCATTTGGATGCTTCATCTCACACTTGCCCACATAATTGTCCACCTTAGCTGCTTAAGTGCTCTTTTGTGTAGCCAAAAGAAACATTTGGACACGTTGTTAATGTGCGCAGGTGAGTTGTTTATCAATTAAATGACTCTGCAAAAGAAAATGTTTTTTTTCCTGATACCAAATGATTTTTCCTGGTACCAAATGATTTTAGTCATGCAATTCAAGGTGCATATTCGTTACTCATTATATTTCCCTGTTAAAAATAAACTAGAGTCTCAATTTATGTTTGTCTTCCCTGCCTCTTCTAATCTTATTTCCTGTTGAACAAACAACACCTGATAAAAGAGATGTTTGTGTCATACCTTTTAACCAGCACTTATTGTGTAAATTGCTTCACCTTGGGTCCACTTTACTTTTGACATCACAATATACTTTTTATTAATGAGGGATGTGTAATCCATGACAAACCTGTAGACTTAAAATGACTTTGTCATGGGGAAAGGTATCGATGTTCTTGGGGCTCTGTGTTAAGGTGCACATTTTCTAATTCTTAGTAATTGTTGTATTTGGTGTCCAGGAACGATGAGCTGCTAAGGTACTTAGAGCATGTGCAACTCACTAAGCCAATTCAAAGATTATTTAAACTCTAGATAATCATTAAGGAAATGACAAAGCTAATGGCATGTCTGAGACTCATTCTCTTTTAATTTTACTACTTTGTTTTATTTGCTCTATATGGATGTTGTTCACACTGGAATGGCTCTCTTGCTATATTAAATTACCAGGTTTCAGTATTGTAAAATTGATCTGCTAAATAGACAATTGACAAGATGAAAGTATAATTGGTTTAGAGTCAGGGGATGACAGGGCTGTCACACGCCCTATGTGAGGCAAGGAACATGACTCAGACAAAAAAGAAACAATGAATAAATGAAAAATGAATCAAAAGAGAGACAATAAAGCAGGAAAAATAAACGAAAGCTTTACCAGTCTCAGAGGCAAACCATTCCTGCCTTCTAGTTAGGGAGGAATCTCTTCCTGAGAGCGCTCTCTGGCTGTCATGTTTCTCTTTCATTCTTCCTTCCATCTCTTCATTAAACCTCCACATTTAGCCTCTCAGAAAAGTAGAATGGAAATGGGGAGTTAACTCACTGCGTAGTGAAGCCACTGCTAACCCGTGACCTTTACTACTCACCAGTTCTTTTCTTTTAGATAACTATTTAATTATAGGCCAAAATTTAAGGAAGAACCAATGCTATTGTTAATACTTAGCTTTAGGGAGCTGGGTCTGTCATATTCCGCACAAAAACTACTATTGCAGTAAAGGTGTGGGATAAAATACTAAATGTGGTGTTATGGTAAAGCAAAAAGTTGGGTGCCAAAGTAAGGACAGTTTTTATCTGGGAATAGAATAGACACTGATCAGACCTTTTTGTGAGTATGCATACATAACGTGATGCATTCCTACTGCCCGCGTCACGCTCTTCTCAGAGAGCCAGGTTCTTCTCAGTGGTGCCCACAGTGACAGGATGAGAGGCAATGGGCACAAACTGAAACACAGGAAATTCCACTTAAACATAAGAAAACACTTCTTTGCTGTGAGGGTAGAGAGGCTGTGGAATCTCCATCCCTGGAGACATTCAAAACCCGACCGGACATGGCCCTGGGCAGCCTGCCCTAGCTGACCCTGCTCTGAGCAGCGAGGTTGGACCAGATGCTCTCCAGAGGTACCTGCCAATCTCAGTGGCTCTCTTTGATTCTGTGTCTGCTTGTATTACAGTAAAGTTACTTGCAAAAAGAAAATTTAAAATAGTACCATATGATACTTCTGAAAATTACCATCTCCAATACATCAGTGTAAGAAAATTTGGAATCTAGCCCAAATTACTGAACTTTGAATATTATGTGTTATATAGTATATCTGGCTATAAATGCAGGATAGTCAAAATTGGAAGCTGAACAACTGCAGTGTAGGAATTTCTGCCAGTGGACTGAAAGGAATGGACCATTTCTGAAGTAAGACCACATATTGGTATATATATTTTTAAAAAATTGACCTATACACATATACGTATATATGTATATATATTCTTCAAGAACATGAATGATGATTTTCCATGCGACTCATAATATAATTATACAAAAGATCTTTGTCATGAGTTTAAAATGACAACTTTAAATAAACACAGGAAATTCAGCATGAGATATGCCTGCAAGCAGTTCACATTGAAAGCTGGAGGTGCATCAAGTCAGTCTCTCTCTACCAGCACTCTTCTAACTTTCAAAGAAGTTTAAGAGATTAAACTTCCATTTCCATTTTCCAACTTCCATTTAAAAAGAAAAAGGAAAAAAAACCACATTTTAGAGCTGTTTTTTTCTTGCATATTAGGTCAGAAGCCAAAATAAAGGGAAAAAGACAAACCCTTCTAAACCCTCTCTCAGGTTGACTTCCAAGCCATGCCCTGACTTGCATGAGCAGTCTCAGAGCGTTGACTTTATCAGGAATCATAAAAAGGATCACTCTTTTTAGCTTTCTTGTAAAATGTCAGTATTGCTAGGCAAAAAAGAAAAAAAGAATAAGACATTGCATAAGAAAATATGATGCTCAGAACAGTCTTCATCTGTTTTGAAGCCTCTTCTTTTTATTGAAGATATGAATTTTATTTTGTGATTATTATTTTGACTCAGTTATGACTTCATCTAAAGCTCTTACACTCCTTGAGTACTCTTTATGACTTTCAGGGTCCTGTCAGAGATGATGCTTGGCTCTCTTATTCTGCAGTTCAGACAGATATCCAATTGCTCTACATTGCCTTTTTGCTCACAGCAGGGTGAAAGAGGAAATCTTGCAAATAGGCCCTGGAGACTTCTAAGGTATTCTTGATCAGAACCCAGAGTAATAGTTAATTCAAACCATTTTCATTTATTTTATGCAACTGTGGGCATGCTGTTTGCGGCCTTCATACAGGTCCTCATACAGGATGAAAACAATCCATTGGTTTTGCATCTATGTGGGCAATATTATTCCTGGAAATCTCTGGAGACAACTTAAACATAATTTTGAGGGCAGCTGCTTTCAGCTGCAGTGCAGAAATATGGCTGCTGATGGTGACTCTGCACATGACCTTCATGTACACATTGGCTTTCACTAGACTTCCAAAAAGTCTTGAACTTTTTGGTTGCTATGCAAGAAATATGACCTACAATGCTTAAGTAAGAACAATCACTTTCTTTAGTGGAGAGGATATTCAATCACCTTCTCAAGAGTTACTGATCAGTGAAAAATACTTCACTCCCAAAGATGATTGATATTTGTGTGCACATACAGCCAAGTTCTGTCAAATCAAACAAACAAAGATGATGTAGGATATATTGCAAGTACTTTGACCCCTCACTTTCTCACCCATGTTTTCAGAATTGCACAGGTAGTTTAGGAGAGATTAAAACCTTTCCCCACATGTGAAATTTGGTAATGCATGAGACTATAGTCGCATGACAGACCTCAGCAATGGAGTTCAGCCTGCAACAACCTCAAGCATGTACAGCCTGTTACACAAGCACAGGCAGTTCTGGCCTCTGATACTAGGATTGTGCTCATTGCCTTCAATGGGAGTTAGGTTCTTAGATACATGTGAGCATTTTCTTTTCTTTTATTGGCATCTTTAGATGATTAACACCTTTTAGAAGTCTGGCCCTCTGACACTTACTGGCATCAGGTTATCTGGCAGGGTACCTTGATTGTTATCTTCTGTGTGAACCACTTCTGCAGGTGGAGTGGGAAGCAGACTCTGAGCTGTGCACGAGGAAAAGTCAAAAGGGAAAGGTCCTCACAATTCAGCTTTGCACAGTTAATGCCCTAGCTTATAGAAGTTGTTATTCAGACTATCTCCTGCATGAAATGAAATGAATGAACGACTTGTCTTTCTTCTGTCACTGTAGTGCACCTCACTGAGAGGCTCATAATGACATTCCTGCAGCTACATAAATATGCCTTATACCAGCAGCTCAGTGGCCGTGCTGTCAAACTGCTTAGCTAGAAAATGAAAGTGTTCTCTTGCCCTGCACTTTGCTGCTAAATGCCATCTTCTTTCTTCACTCACTTAAGGTAATTAGGATATAGCTGTCCCCTGGAAACAGGGCGATGCTTACAGCTCTTGATGTAGGGGGAGATAATTTGATATCTTGTTAGGGCAGAGGCTAAAAGAGAGCTCCTTACTTAAAGCCCATACATTTTCAATCTTGATTTTTTTTTAAAGATGCAATATTTCACTTTTGTCATCACTACTAATCTGAATATATCAAACTCTGTAGTCAACCTACACTCTCATTCCTCTTCTAATTTATTAAGTTGAGCAATTTAAAAACACAAAGAATGTGATCAGGCAACACTTTGAGGAGCTATTTATGGGATAGCCACAGTCTGTAATGAATGAGCAAAGAGTGTAGTTCAACTGTCCTTGAAGTTAATAGGATGTGGATTCAAGGACTTCAGTGGGAGTGTGGCAAGATAGGGTATATGAGGACAGAGGCATTAAGGTAAGGTTAAAGTAACATGTGTTGACTTTAGATGAGTTAAATAGGGTTGTTTTCGTATTTTACGCTCTGACTGTACAGATGTGTACTCAAGCCTGAACTGAGGCACATGAGCAATCTCACTGATTTCAGTGGATAGGTTCCTGTGAAGAAAGTCAAGCAAATACGTTCTGGTAGGATCTGAACCTTACTTTACGATTCTGTTTGAAAAACAAACAAACATACAAACAATCAAATGGTAATTAAGTCACCTGGTGCAATATTCCTAGCAAAATTTATTTCGGTGCAGTTGAAGTAAATATTTTGTTCCCAATAACATCCAGGCCCAGATGTACAAACATGGCCATCTTGTTGAGCTATGCTTTCAGGGGTATAGACATAAATAATAACAGTTCAGCAAAGGTTTCTAAACTCTTTACCAAGGCAGGAAAGTAATATCTTCATTTAGAGGTGGACAGAACTGTAGATGAGGTGCCTGGGGTCACAAAATGTCTGTATTAGATTTGAAACCTGAGCTTACTGTCAACCCAAACTGAAATGTAATTGTCTCAGTTCAATTGTAACTTGATTTTCATCTCCAGATTAATGTTCCGACTTAATGGGTAAGAAGGTCAAATCTTTCTAATAGAAACATTTTTAGTCAAATTCACCCTCTTTATCTAAGACTTGCTTTTAATCACTTACAATCTGTAGCTCCTCTAATTGTGAGTAATTGTGCCACTGGGCTGTTAAGATAACTTATTTTTCTTTCTAGATTTTTGATATTCACAGCTTATAGCTTTCCTGCTGTTCACTGAAACACACCTAATGTTGAACAAAGTCAGCGTGCTGGTCATGGTCTCAAATGGTTCCCTGCACTAGGAAATTTCTGAGGCCATCTGTGGGGCGCTGTCCCTTTGCTCGGTAAGGAATCAGAATTTCCTATCCATGTTCATCTGAAATAGCATGGGACTCATCTTGCTGCTCCAGGACGTTCTTTTCAGTGCCACCTTATTTATTTATGAACAACCTGAGGAGCCCTTTCTCAAACACAGGGCTCTGCTGTTAGTGGCCTGGCAGTGGTATAAGCACTGGCTGGGCTGATCTGACAAAAGAGAGGAATGCCTTTACTTGAAAAAGAAACCCATAAGCAGGAAGGTTTCTGAAGCACTACCCAGAGAAAGAGAGAGAGTGGTCACCTCCAGAATATGGTGAATGAGGGTTAAGAACTTCTAGATGAACTCTTATCGGGAGAGGGAGAGATAAACGAGAGAGAGGTGAAGCGGTAAGACTAAAGAAAGGTGTGCTTCTGGAGCAGCGAGTGCAGGGGGTGCAGGACATGAGGGTGGCCGAGGCAGTGCTCTCCTTGCAAACTTCTTAAACCACTTGGGTTCTGGTAGCTCCAGAAGTCAGAACATTTAAAGGCTTATTGCATCATTTCCGAACCTGACCCATGCACGGCAATGGTAAATATGGCTAATATGATTCCCGTGTGCAGGAAGACACAATTCTCAGCCCTTGTGCTTCAGAATGAAGGCTCATTTCTGGAGGTCCTTTTACACAATAAGGACTCCAAGGCTATTGCATCACTGGCCAGAGACTATGCATGAGCCATTATCTTTGTCATCCTGGCCACAAGAAGGGTGTTATAGTTAATAAACAGTACTTTATTCTGAAGAGTCAATATCCAGATTCAGGGATTTGAATATGTGATCTCTCTTTGACCTTCCCTTGGATAAAAAAACAATTAAAATACTTCAGTTGACTGTGCATCTGGATCAAGCCTTAGTCTTGCGCATACAGAGAAGAACATGGATTTCCATCTGATCTATGAGAGCAGTGGACAGGGTGCCTTACGTTCCTAGGCTATGGAGGACTAGGCCAGAGTGACATGTAGTACTTTATAATGTTACTTCAAGTTCCATTTTAAAATTGTCACCTTGTGCTCTCTCACTAGCTCTGACTTCCTTGAAGCACCATGTACTCATTTAGAACAATAGCAAATGTGACATTGACTCCAAACCAAACGTGGGACTGGGAGGGAAATAATTTCATCTGATTGCATTAATATTTTATTGGAAGCAGCATGACGAATTGCAAGTTGATTGCAAACAGCAGACAATCACTGACTGCAGACAATCCTGGCACTCAGTTGCCACTTTAGATCCTTTTAGGAGCCTTTCCAAATCTGCAGGAAAATAGTTCAAACATTTTAATTTTGTAATTTAAATTGCATCACTCACTTAACAAGCTATTTAGCTGATTGTAATTATGAAAACACTGTGATATACTTAGTAAAGTCTTGGAAATCCTATGACAGTGCATGTTATTAATAGACTTAGATATTTTCCTTATCATTTTCATTACTAGTAATTTATATCAAGCCACTGAGAATGTAACAATCTCTCCTCAAATGCAAAAAAGTGTTAGCTTGTCTCAACCAGATTCTCTTCCCAGAATTGCATTCAATGAAAAGATTATTCATGGGTTTTTCTCTATTACACATTCATCTAAAATTGTTACCTTAATTAGGGCATCTTGATTTAATATATGCAAATGCATTTTGTAACAGAAGCCTTCACTATTTATAGAACAACTTTCAATATTTTCTGAGATGCTGCAGTCTTTCCTTATTAACAAAGTAAAACGTAATCCTCCAAGCATCTATCAGCAGCTGTTTTCTGATTTAGCAACAGAAAAAAATGCTGGCAAGTTAGGGTCCTACAAACACTTAGAAAGTTTCCAAGGGATTGCTTTGGGTCAGTGTTATACCTTTGAAATTTTTGAGTTAACTATCGGTTTCATTGAAACTTTAATGGCATAAACAAAGCTTTTCTTTGACTTACCAATGGCGTTTAAAAGCACGACTTGGACCAGAGGGAGAAAGAACCCTATGTCACTGTGCAGGGGCAATTCAGTTCAGTGTGTAAGTAAAACCGAGCAGTGAACCAAAAATCACCAAACCAACATTCCGGTTTAGGTGGGGTATCACTAATATCAACCAGACTACATAAGCTAGGTATAGGTATATATTTCAATTCTTGTAGACTGTAAGGTGGACAAACAGCTTCTGCCAGGAGTGCAATGACATGTTTGACAACCTCAAACTACAGCAGTGCTTTACTCTGTAGCATTAGCTGTATGACTGTTGTCTTCTGTATTTTCCTAGAGACGTAACAGAGATCAAAGAAAAATGCCTCAAGATTAAGTCAGAAGCCATGTGCCAAAAGAATGTCTGAGCAAACATTTACAGTCATAAAAATAAATCATTTTGACTTTCATAACGGAATATTTAAATAAATGTGCTGCTCTGGCCTGCATCTGGGACAGTTTAAAATTCTCATTATAGTGGAATTGCACTTACCATGGCTCACAGGCTCTGCAAGAGGGGAATTTATATGGTTTCACTTTATTGGGTGGTAAAAGTAAAAGGCTTCTGTCACAGATGGAATATATATTTTCACATGTTTATTCTTGTCAAGTAAATACTAGTAATTTGTGCTTAGAGTCACTAATAATTTTTAGTATGTCATTTTGGAGAAATTCTCTATCACTGCCTGTCCTCTGTTGCCTAAAATAGCAAGCCTTGTTTTGAGTCTGTTGTGTATAGCCCCCCAAGTAACTTCCATGCCTGCTGGAGTGTTTGCTGTGTTCTGTGTTTCAGATCCCCAAAGAATAGACTGACAAGCCAAACTTTTTACTTGGTTTAATCCTTAGACATTTCAAAAGAAAGTCTAGCTCCATTTCTGTGAAAAATAAACTACCATTGAAAATGGGATAGGTAATAACTTTACCCAAAGACAAAAAAAAAATTCCCTTTAAAATGCAAAGATAAGATCAGTCAGATTTTCTGTGCAATACAGGAATAGATAATCAAAAATAGAGCAGAAAATAAGTTGAAATTTTCTAAACTCATAAAGGACCTGAAAGATGTAAAGGAATAAGGAGCAGTAAAATTGCTTTAGGGGTGATTTTGTATTTGACACTCATCCACTAATGGGTCAAGAACATAACAGGCTATGCAGTAAATACTTTACTATCATGCTGTTATGAATATGTCTCCCTCCACAAATCTTAAATGTGTTGCTTAATATGCGTTTCTGAATTCACCTTATTGTGCCACTTTATTTCATAACCCCTCAAGTAAAAACAAAAGAAAAATAATAGACTCACAAAAAAGCAAAAGGACCAGCTGAGTAGCTAGGAATGATGAATAATAGTTGTATGCTCACTCTTGTGCCTCTAGAAGCCAATGCTATGTGTTACAAAACCTAAACATAACCTAACAGTACTAAACCTAGATCTAAATATCACCCATAGGAAATCTACAATCATCTTAATCATTTGCTTGAATTATGCATACAAGACTATGATATCTGCTAGCTCAACTTCGATTATTGCTTAGGGACTAGTGTAAATGTAACTATATTATTAGGATAGATAAATTGCACCCAATAGTACAATTACATGCATCCCAGTTTGCCAGACTCAGTCTTATCTTTAGACGTAGGCTTAAGGTTTACAGAGACTGTACATTGCAATTACAGTTATTCACAGTTCCCTCATATCCATGAAGCCCATTTAATAATAGATCTGAACAATAAGTGTCAGTCTAAAGCGTGGTCATTCATTATTCTTTCATGAACTGCCCTGATTTCTTTTCCACACAAAGATCTATTCTGATACAGCGAGAGACAAAAGCATGACATCGGCACCCAAAGGCATACATGAATACGCACGGGGAATATATTTCACTAAGTATTCTTTCTGACTGCAAAAGCTCTGTGGAGCAAAACTGTGATGAACGATGGTGTAAGAGGCACAACTTTAACCATGAGATGCGCGGTATGTAGTTTCCACCAAAGTGATTCTTGCCCATCTATATACATACTGTGTTCTTTCCTCCGTTCTCATTAAAATGTCAGTACTTCTTACAAAGAAATAGCAGTGCTAGGTTTATCATCATAACATTTCTAAAAAGTCAAAACAAGTATCCCACTTCTTGAAAGGCAGCTTCACTAATGCAGTCACTGCCTAAACTTTGTAACATTACTGTGTTAGTGTGCTTATTATTTCTCATTCATCCTACATTAACAATTGCAAGATTCTCACAGAGATCGATGACCATCAGGTACAAAGCGGTACCCTGTGCTATACAAGGCTCCTGTCTGTCTTTGCTGTTTAGTTGCCTTTTTAGCATGAATCACTCTTTCAATAGGTCAGGGGCAGAGGACCGTGGTAGATGCAGTGAATGAATGTAGAAATACCTTAACACCCAAGCCATAGGATTCATATAAAGTGGGGTATAAGAAGATAGATATGTTTGCTCTGGCAGATATTCAAAATAGACACTAACAGCAAGATTAGGCAGGAGTGTCAGGAGTTAAGTTTTTAAATTATGGTAGATAAGCTAGGAATAGTATATTATCTACATGGGATTGACTGGCTGACTGTTTTAATCCTTTTTGGCTGTACTTTACCTCTGGTATTTGATCTTGTTGCTTTTTACTGTTTGAAGTTTTCTTACTTCTCTCTCATAGAATAGAATATTTATTTTTTCTTGCAGTGCTATGCAGTCAGAAGCGTTCACCATGAAGGTGGTGTGTGCATATGTGAGAGAAACATTAGCGATAGTTGTTAAAGCACTTTGTAATAGAATGGCAGCAAAACTCTAAACATTGAACTACTGTACTTTGGATTTTGGCCCAAAAAATCAAAAATCAAATGTTTTTTAATATTTGCAAATAATCTGAAAACATGTCTGGCAACTTTGTGTTGAAATCATGTGAGCTTTGCAGTGCTGAAAAAGAAACGAAAAGAAAAGCAAACAAAAAAACCTTTCAAGGGGAAATTGGATTGGATTGGATTGTCTGCACTTCTCCCTGGGCCAGCTTTTAGCTGTGGGTTGTTTGAGTGGCAAAGGCTAATTAAGTTCTGAGATGAGGAACCTGCAAAGGAGACCACAGAGAATTGTTTATATTGAAGTTTAACATCCTGTCAGCTTTGTTTATTATTTAATGGAGCAGAAGTTACTCTATATCCACAAACTTCACATTATAATTGCAGTTTTAATTTTATTTGCAAGTGGTGCTCCAAACCCTTCCCATTCATGAAGTTAATGTGAGTTGATCCAGCTGCCCTTTGGCAGAATTCAGGTATAAGTAAGGAAAACTCTGCTATTCAAGCGGCCATGCGCCCTGCTTCCAACAGAATCCCCAGCTTTGCTCCTCTTCCAGTCTAGGACCATCCCCGCTGTAAAGCAGGAGTAAGTAATATAGCCTGAAAGACAGGTAGCTTCTACAGGTCACATCATGCTAAACTGAGAACTGATCAGTTAAGCAATGAATCCAAGCAAATAGAGAGAGGTAGAGAGATGCATTTAAAAATTCTTCACTGTCCCCTTTTATTTACCCTGACAAGATGTAAATTTATGGCATTGAGTTTCTGTTGTTATTTTAATGGAGCTGAAGCTACTCCATATCTTGGAACTATTCCTTATGTCCGTAATTTCGTATTATTTAAAAGAGAGATGTTTCAAAAGCTGCATCATTCTCCAGGTTTGCTGTTATACAGATGAGAAAGTGTGTTTGCAGCAGGAGGAAGGTATGTGAATGCATAAGCAAAAAGGCACCGAAATAAGGATTCTTACTGCAATGATGGTGAATAGTTTTGCCACAAGTGTCTTTTGGGGTTTTTTTTGAATCCTCTCATCAGAAAATAGAACTCACGCTATATAACTAACACGACTGTTTACACAGTGAAGCAGCAGTGGCAGTGCATAATTTGCAAATGATCCATAGATGCAAATGTCTTTGCATGAATTAATGGTCAAATAAGTAGTATTTGTTCAAATCAGCTCATGAAGAATTCAGAGAGAGAAACAAAAAGGCGAAATTAATCCATTAAACTCTTCATTGCAAGCAGTGCACCCTACTCTAGCATTTATGATTTCAGTGCTGCGTTGTTGGTATCCTATAAGATTAAAAACCGTAATACTTTTTCTGACATCTATGGTCTTATTGCTAGGAAACTAAATTCCAATATCAGACACACAGATATCTGGAGATATTTGACTATGTTTCTCTTGGCAGAGGAGGGCCCTTTGTCAGGTTTTTTTGGGGGGTGGGGTTGACAATGTTGGGAATGCTACCAAGTGTACTCACTTTCAACAGTCTCCCTTTTCCTATAGGTTTGATTGAAATCATTAGTTATGGTATGTTAATGCAAAGTGATTGCATTATAGCATCCTGTGCTTCTCTGTTTATCTTACTTATTAAGTCACACCAAATTAGATAATGTGAAAACATTTCAATGCAGTAGAAATCTTACCATATTATCTAATGCTTTGAAATGTGGTGGAACCCGTGATTGCTCAAAGTACCCTATATTTGATGTAAAGAGACTTGGCTGTGCTTGGCCTTGCTTACATGCCTAAGGACCCTTGCCAGCTTTCCTGTTCCTCCTTTCTGTCCTTCTTTCCTATTCCACTTTTGCCTTGGGTGACGAGGCATGGAGGCTACTGGTGTGAGCACTCAGCAGACAGCCCCCTCTCTTCGTTCCTGCCAGGAGCTTCTCCTGAGGGCCGCTCACAGACTCAGCAGGAGAGATGCCTGCCCCAAAAGTTGCCTTTCCTTGGGACAAGGAGCGTAAAGGGGTAGATCAGCAGCTTCTCTGCATCTTCCTCTGGACTGGGGGGCTCCTGGGTTCCAGGTTTTCCATCGTGGTCCCACAGTCAATGATCGTCTGGCGGTCTCGCTTGCAGCCCTTGGTTCAGCCCTGCAGGGAGGGATGGAAAGGAGAGAGGGCTGTTGGCAAAGGGTTGCGTGAGGACGGCTCGCTCTGTGGGCTTGCTCGGAGCAAGAGGAAGAAAGTGAAGAGTTTCTGGATTCTGTCATCCCAAATAACTTGTGAAAAGCCACAAGTTATTGCAAAACTCACTTGAAATAATAAGCAGTGCCCTGGGGGAAATGTGTGGGAGAGGCAGTGACAGTGGTGAGTCTTTGATGGACTTATGAGCTAATCAGCCGAAGGGCTGTTCTAAAGGTCATTTATTAAGCTACTGAGGACAGCTGACACCAACCTTCACCCTTCTTCAAAGTTTTCCTATAAGAATGCTGTGAAGCAACAAAATCAACTTTGTATTTTTTACTGCATGTGAGAGTATCAAATCTTCTCACAGTGCATCCCGTGAGAACTTTCTCCTCCCTCCTTTAGGTATATATGAGGTGCTTTTGTATTTGTTTGAGTTCACATCACTCCTTTTTAGTTACAAGATGATGTGTTTAAAGGAGGAAATGCTCAAGGTCTGTGATTTCAGCCCCTGAGTCCATTAAGCATATCTCTGGTCACAGGTTTCCTGTAGTTTGCCAGCTTTGTGGAGAAAATGCTGGCCCAGTCTGACAGTTTCAGCTCATTCTGCCACAATACCAGGCTATCTTAGTGGTAAAATAAAGGGAAAATGCCTCAGTTAAGACATGAGGTTGTGAGCTTAAGCTTGCTTTTAGTGACGTTTCTGAGAACAAAGGATTAGAAGCAAAATGAACATAAACACAATCGTAGCATGACTTCAGATATGGTTTGCCTTTCTTGGTGCTCTCTTACCCAAGATAGCCCTAAGATGTGTCCCGTGGGTCAGCTGTTTGGGTGGCGAACAGGGAAGGGCACTTGGGATACAGCGTCTCCAAACTGACAGTGTCCTGGGGCAGTGACCTGCTCCCCCCCTGCCCATGCCTGTGCTGGAGCGGCAGCTTTCAAGATCTCTCCTTCCCATCCTGTCAACTCTGAGAGCTAAGGGCCCTACTCTTCACAGAGCAGAATTGCTGTAGGCAACTATGCACACCAAAGTAGGTACTTTCTCCTCCTCCTCTATGCTGTCGAAACCTGGATTCTCACTTTGAATCAAATACAGATGTCAGCCAAATCACTTGCCCTCATGCCTGCCTTGTGTTACACATTTACCGATGCCATACTGTCCTGAAAGACCTCAGACGTGCGTGACGCAATTCTGTTTAATCTCGTCTAGTCATACAGCTGCTGTATGCTTATGTAATCTTCTCAGACTAATAATATTCTATAAATCATATTCTAAGAGGTGTTAATTATAAACATACGTTCTCTGAAGTTTATAGGATGTTTCTGCTGTTTTCAATAGAAACCACTTTAAAGGTTGAAGACTGCAATAAGGTGCTTTGACAGGACATGTTAGAAATACAGCTTATTTTTGCCCTCCTGCCCTCCTCAAATACGCATAAGCTTTATAGACAATATTTTCTGTTAGCCTAAAGGATCTTTCTTAGAAACAAGTGGCCCTCTCGTGGGTCTTTACCAGTGTCATGTCAAGCTGAAATGTGCACAGAGCAGACCAGGAGTCTTTTCTAACCCACTTTGAAATAGGTTTAAATGTAGACATTATGCAGGGTGATAGGGTATCAGACTCAGTGGAGTTACTTCAGAAGTAATTGAAAGCAGCACTTGCTAGTACTTCATAAATAGTACCAATAGTTCTTAACATTTCACACACTTTTGTGCTTTTAATATTCTGCTGTACCATTCTTATGACTAGTACTGAAAAGCAAAATCCTTCTAAATCTCTTGTAACTTAGTAAAAAGCTTAGAGGTAAATCAGAGATGAAGAGGGCTAATTAACTTTTTCAGAAGTTAGTTTTAGTCAGGATAATTTAATTCTTGAATTTGCTTTTGATCTTTTAGGTTGACCATGATTTTTTTTTTTTTTTTGTATGTCATATATTATATAACATTGTAGTAATATACATGTAAGTAGAAAAGCACTACAGATAAAATGAATTAAAGTGTGGAAAGTGTTTTGGAGGTGATACAAACAAGTTAACGTGAAGCATACCAAAAATATAATCAATAAGATACAATTTCAAAATGAAAACATTAGCTGCTAGAGCATTATGATAAATCACATCAATTGTGTGCAACAGTACAAGCAGATTAAATATATGGTGGTGAGAAGCAGAACACCTCATACGCAAATAATTAATTCCCTCTCTCTGAAACATTTATTTTGTTTTATAGTTGCAGGTATAGGGACGAGTTCCCCCTACCAAGGTTGAAAAGAGGAGGAAAGGAAGGCAGGTATGCAGGTTGGGAAGACGTGCACTGCAGGCACTGGGAACTCTACTACCTGCATATGGTCCATCCATGTTTATTTAATTAACTGAATATTACACAGGAAACATAGTAGTGAAATTAGGTTTTGTTCATCTATTGCAAGCAGCAAAGATAAGTCACCCTTCTCCCAGTCCCCATGAGAAAACAAAATTGTGGTGTATAAGGAGCAGAGAACTGGAGGGTTTATTATTATTTGCACTGGACTCTCCTCCTTTTTCCCTTCATCCCTAATCCCAGCTGCGAATTGCTGGGCTACCTCTTCGCTGTGTCACATTTCAGATAACCACAGTTAAAGCTAAGCTTGTGCTTCTGTTGGCGATGGTGTAGCTACCTGCCAAGGGTGATGGGAGAAACCTTGTAGCAGCTCTACTTGTTTCTGTCTCCTTGCCTGACAGCCTGCAGGCTCAGCTTGCAGAAGCTAACACGGGAGAAGTGATGAAGAGAAGAGGGACATGGAAGGGCACAATTCCCAGGTTAAGGGCTCAAGCAAGAGGAGGCAACTTTGGGGATGGCCAGCCCCTGTGAGTGGGATCCAGCAGCCAGGTCTCGGTTTGTCACTCCCAGGAAGTTCATCTGTTGATGTATGATGCCCAGTCAGGCTATTTCATGATAAACCCTTCCTTTTCGTGAGTCACCCTTCCTTTCCTACTTGACAAAATGCAACAGCAGCAAGCAATCCTTTGTAATTGTTTTAGGCCCTTAAATATTAGCCACCATTCAATAAACATGTTCATAATGCCAGTGATCATGTACATTAGCAGCTGAAAGAGCACTGGTCTTTGCAGTCACCATACAAAACAATCGATCAGAGCTTTGTTGCGGGGACTTAGAAAACATATCTGCCATCTGTCATATATCTGCCATTTTAAGTGAGCCACTATTACACTCCTTCAGTCTCTTCTAATTCAGAAATTGTGGTTGTTGTCAGGTCTTATTACCATTATCCTGTGGAAGATTGAAATGTTTTGCTCTCTGATGTCAAATTCCTGATAATTTACCTGCCTGAGACACAAAGAAAGAAGTTGGGTGGAATGCTTGTTTTTCTGGAACAGCTTAATACTCCCTGAAAGGTAGTTAATACAGTTTATTACAGTAAAGAGTTTTGAAAGATTCAATGTATATATTTGCTGAGTATATGGGATAGTTGTTTTTACCTAAATTCCTCATGGAACAGAGAACCAGGGAACAACAAGGGGCATGACGGGGGGGAAGCGATGATAAGGGCAGACAATACGGCTTTTCCACTTTCAGCTAAGCACAGATCAACAGGAGGAACCCGATCCTTTCATATTACTTTGATATTTTCATGTTAGTTTTCAGATCATATATTACATGTAATCTGTTCAGCCAGTGTAAATGTGTTGTGACAAAAATGGCACTGAGTCCTGGCTGGACGGCAGCCGCAGGTCAGCGGCACGGTGTACTGCCCAGAGAGCCTAGCAGCATGGGAGGAGGATGACTGCGCTATTCTAGGAGAATGTTTTTCTGCAGCCTTTTAAAACCAAACAAATACAAATCCCTTGGTTGCCTCAAACCTCCGGTTTGTCAAATGAACAAGGAAGACAAAAAATCCATAATGTGAAGCTGCAGCTCAGTCATCAGGGAACAGCTTTTAGATGGCTGAAAAGCAGGTTCTTGACCTGTATACCAGCTTTAAACAGTCTGCCTAGTATTACTATAAGAAAAAGGCATCGGAGGAAGCTGCTTGCCTCCACATATTCCTCATGAAGTAACCCTGTGCAGTGCTTTCTGCTTCTCAGAAAGACGAACTTTGGGCAAAGTGTTTAGGAAGTGGCGTGTTTGCTTGGACCCCTCCAGCGGCTACCAGCAGGACACGTTCTCGTAACTCTGCATAGGGGTCTTCATCTGGAGAGGAAAAAGTCCATTCAAAGGCAGGAAGTGGGGGGAAATGTACTGGAAAGAAAGAGGAGAAAACAGTGCAAAATATCAGTCTAATTTCTTTCTCTAGGCAACTATTTCTAGTAAGTATCTGAACATAAATTATAGCCACCGAAATTAATAGACTCCTCAATCCTTTCAGTTTATTAACATTCTTGGCTGTTCCACAGAAGTTTAAGCAAGTTTAGTGAATTGCATCATGATTATTAACTCGAGAGAATACCCTCTAAGCATTTTTATTGTCCTTTTAATGTCTGATCTTGAGAATGTTATGGCTGTAAAATGAATTATAATGATGTGCTAAATGGGAATAATCTCAGTCGTTTTATTAAGCAGTTGGTGAATGAAATGAAGATTGCTGGTGCTGTATTTTCTGTGAATATGCTCCCTGTGTCTCTGACTTCGCTAAGGCTCTGCAAAAAGTGTGCAGCTCCTCAGTAAATGAGTATACAAACCATATGTTATAGCCTGGGATGCCAGAGTGGATGTTTAACCTCTTAGTGATGATTTAAACATATTACAGCAGTCTCCCAAAGCTCTGAGCAAATCTTCTATGGCATTATTTCTCATATTGAAATGACCGTCAGTAGCTCAGATGATCAAGTTGTTCTTGCCAAACAACAAACTATCTCACTCTGCCATCTTTTTTCCTGTCTCTTACATGTCTGTGTATTCATTTCCATGGCTCCCCAAGAAAAGACGGTTTCCTTTGAGATGAAGGTTGATAACTTTGGTTAAACTCATGTGGCTTTTCTTCTGTATTTTAGATTTTATTCTGTAAATACTTGTAGTGTAATGACTCTTAGAAAGTTTTAAAAGTACAGAAATATTAATACCTAAATACCATACCCAATGGGATGCAGCCACGAATGATGAGAAACCTGACTGTTGTCATTGTGAAGCCACTCGATTATCTTTGAAAGGTCATGGCAATCGGGAGAGGTTCCAGAGGACTGATACAGGGTAAATTCCATTCCTAGCTTCAAGAAGGGCAAGAAGGATGATCTGGGAAACTACAGACTAGTGAGCTTCAGCTCGATCCCTGGGAAGGTGAGGGGGCAACTAATCCTGGATAGTATTTCCAGATATACAAAGGACAAAAAGGTGATTGGGAGTAGTCAGCATGGATTTGCGAAGGGGAAATGATGCATAACCAAACTGATAGCCTTCTGTGATGAGGTGAATGGCTTTGTGGATGAGGGGAGACCAGTGGATGCTGTTTACCTTGACTTTAATAAGGCTTTTGACAATGTTTCCCATTACATCCTCATAGGCAAGCTGATGAAGTACAAGCTGGGTAAGTGGTCAGTGAGGTGGATTGAAACCTGGCTCAACTCCTGGGCTCACAGGGTTGCCACCAGCCACACAAAGCCCAGCTGGAGACCAGCCACTACTGGCGTCCCCTCAGAAGTCGTACTGGGGCCAGCACTGTTTCACATCTTCATTAATGACCTGGATGAAGGGACAGAGCACACCCTCAGCAAGCATGCTGATGGCTCAAAATGGGGAGCAGTGGCTGATCCACCAGACGGCTGTGCTGCCATTCACAGCATCCTCAACAGGCTGGAGAGATGGGCACAGGGGAACCTCATGCAGTTCAACAAGGGAAGTGCAAAGTCCTGGTCCTGCACCTGGACAGGAACAACCCCGTACACCAGAGCAGGCTGGGGGCCAACCCAGCTGGAGAGCAGCTTTGCAGAGAAGGACCTAGGAGTTCTGGTAGACAACAAGTTGACCCTGAGCCAGCAGTGTGCCCTTGTGGCAAAGAAAGCCAACAGCCTCCTGGGCTGCAGTAGGAAGAGCACTGCCAGCAGGTCGAGGGAGGTGGTCCTTCCCCTTGACTCAGTCCTGCTGAGGCTGCACCTGGAGTACTGTGGCCAGTGATGGGCTCCCCGGTACAAGAGAGATATGGAGCTACTGGAGCGAGTCCAGAGAAGGGCCACTAAGATGATTAAGGAACTGGAGCATCCAACATACAAAGAGAGGTTGACACCTGGGAATCTTAAGCTGGAGAAGAGAAGACTGAGGGGGGGGATCTTATCAATGTTTATAAATACATGAAGGGAGGTTGTAAAGAGGAGGGGGCTATATTCTCATTGGTGCCCAGTGACAGGAGGAGAAGCAATGGGCACACACTGGAACACAGGAAGGTCCCTCTGACTAAGGCAAAACTTATTTACTGTAAGGGTGGTCAAACACTGGAACAGGTTGCCCAGAAAGGTTGTGGAGTCCCCATCCTTGGAAATATTCCAAACCTGACTGGACATGGTCCTGGGCAACCTGCTCAAGGTGACCATGTTTGAGCAGGAGCGTTGGACTAGATGATCTCCAGAGGTCCCTTCCAACCTCATCTATTCTGTGATTCTGTGACTCTGTGAATGTGGGAAAGAACAGGTTTCATCTTTGAAATTCTGTTGAGGCAGTATTATTTTTTACAGCATATCAAGATTCCTTCTTTTTAGGAGCATTTAGTCGAGTTCTATGGTCTTGTGGGATCTATTATTTTTATTATTCCTTAGTTGAATTAAAAGCTCTTTGGGGAAAGACCCATCTTTCGTTCTGTGTTTGTATAGTAGCCCAGGTCCATGAAGGAGGGTCTAGGGCATTTTTCCAGTACAAATAACTGGTAGTTATGCATGTTGTGGTTATCACCTGTAACACATTTTGGCCAGATGGGAAAGGCAGGAGGTGGATGACAATCAACAGTTCATGAACTGAAACTTCTTGAACAATTGACAGCTGGTTACACTAAGGCAAGCAAATGCTAATTATAGGGAAATGACAAGTTAGGGAGTCTATGAACTTTCAGGAAGCGCTGGCTATTTGAGAGCTGAGTAGTAGCTGGTTACCTAGTGTAGGTTCACAAGGCACATCTGTAAGGTCAGGTGTTGGCAGAGAGCGGAGCAGATGCAGTGACAGGTATTGACCTGAGAACAAGCTATGGAGAAGTGGTATTTCCTCTGCCATGGCAAAGGAAGGAAATTTGATGGCAGCTTTGTTGCATAGTTTGTTCACATAATAGTGTACATTTAATGACAACCTGGAAATGTACTAGCTCAGGTCCAAAGTTTGTTGGTTCCCTTTAATGTAAGAACTAGGTAATGCTGAAACTTAAGAACATCTCTGGAAAGCAGATACTTAGAACTTAGCACAAAATCTTGTATTAGTACTGAATTTGCAAATGCAATGGTTAGCAGTGTTGCCCCTGCTTTTTCTTGTAGGCATTTGAAATGACTTTCTTTTTTGTCCTTAGTTCTGAAATCTGATTGTTGCCGCAGGGATATAAACCTGTTTTGTATCACAGACCAGTGTAATGCAGGCCGACACTGTGATAATTAAGATAGCACAAGGGATAATGTACAGATTTTTTCAATTACTTTGGAATCTGAAAACTTGTTTTCCTTCCATTGCTTTTCACAGTTTGGTAGACACTATTCAGTCAATTATAATTGTACATAAAATCAATGTGTTAACCACAAAATCAATATGTTAGAAACAAAAGGCATTGGAAAACAATTGAGCCTGGAATATCCTAAAGGGAAGTAAAAGACAATTCTAGGCATGCATGAGATTTTGCAGAAATAGGTATCAGAACGATGAAAAATATATTTTAGTGTAAAATGCCCATGCTTATTAATCTCTCTGCAAAAATTCACAGGGCAGCGTATGAGCATATGGGCTTTGTGGGACTAGGATTTAGGGGACAAGAAATTCTGTCTCAGAGATCACCTGCTGTTGCTCTTGGGTGGATGTGAGCCAAAGCGCTGCTCACGGGATGCTGTGTGCAGAAACTTTCTTTATGGCCAGGCCTGAGCGCAAAAGCATGGAGCTTGATGAGTCTTTTCTTGCCACTTCAGAGTCTTTCCTAGCCCTGGCGCTGATGCAACTAGAACATCTCAGAATAAAATTAATGAGATTTAAGCATATGCTTTAATTTCAGAGTTTTATTGAACAGATTTAGTGGAGAGGATCTTCTAGCCTGGACCACTCTTGGGGTATTTCAGTGGGACTGTGGGAAACATTTTGCCTTGCATTGCAGCAGGGCTGCACCCCCAACCCAAGGGTTGCCTGTGGGCTTCCTTGGCACATGCTGAGGAAGAACCGTGTTCCTCCACCATGCCAAGAGAACATAGCATTGCTTCATGCCCGTTTCCACCACAGGCTGCCTTACACACTGCCTGGCCCTGTCTCAGGGTGGTCCTGCTTTTACTGGAGCGAGCTCCATAGGTGTATATTCTGCTTGGGTAGATTCATCAGGCAATGGCGTTTAGAGCTCTGTCAAACCCATGATAGCTAGAAAGGATGGATAGGGTTATAAATTTTCTCTCTCTTGGAGAAAAGATGTGTGTTCTATTTCTTGATTAAAAAAACTCCCACTCTGCCTATCCAAACATTATGGAGAGTTCAACTTAACCATAGACTTTTGGGCCATATTGGAAGTTCCATGACTGGAGGGGCATCTGGAAAAAAAAAAGAAAGAAAAGAAAAAAGGCAAATCCTCGCAATCTGCTGCTGAAATTTATTAGAGTTCTTGTGATAACAAGGCTGCCAGCTGCTGCTCTGGGTGCCATGGAAACAGGCATTGCTGGGAAGGCTGCTTTAAACTAATTTCTGCTTCAGAAAAAGAAAAAAAGAAAGCCGGCTTTTGTGGGATGGTCTGTGTAAAGGGCTTTGCCCCTGTGTTTTAGTGATGCAAGTGGCTGTTGCCCGGCAGAGCGAGTGAGAGGTGCCACAGAGGCGATGGGCACCTGGGCACAGGGCAGAGGCCGGCAGTGCTGTTCTGGGGTGGGGGACAAGGGGGGTGAGACTTAATTTGGGAGAGAGGTAAGTATCCAGCAGGACATGACAGTCTTAAATTAAGCGCTAATCTCATCGGAGAATGCTCTCGTGGTTAAAGCATTGCACTGAAATTCTGGAAATCTAACTAAAATACCGCATTTTTACAGAGAGTTATGACCAGGCTGCTCAGCCCGGCTCAACTAATGCGGAGGAAAGGGCTTTTTCTCCTGTCTTTCAGCTCCTGCGAGCTCTTTGTGCCATGGACTGCCTGAAGCGCGCGGGACCGTGAGCCGCCGCGGGGCACCTGGGCATGCTGCTCTTGCCGAGACCCTCCTGTGTTTTGCCAAGGTCAGTGAGTTAAGCTTTCAGACTTCGTATGTGGCCGCTCCTCTGGGGTTGCTTACAGCGTGTTCAAATAGAGATATTTAAAGTCTATTTCACAGTGATATTTTGAAGACTGGGACTGACATCTCTGAAGTGCTTTCAGACTCGTGAAAGGAAAACATAATAGCCATACAAAGGCACCATCATTGCTAATCATAAATAAATGAGAGAATGTGAAATCAAACACATTTAGAGAGAGGTTTAGCACCTATTCACGCTTCTCTACTAGCAGCAGACATTTGTTTTTTTCTCTTCTCATTCTTACTCTGTGTACAAATTGAGCAGGTTAATGCATCCGGTGGCATATTTGGTCCTGTTTCATAGCCTATTTTAAAATGGTGGTGCATACAAAACTATGTCTTTTACTGGTAGGGAATAGTGGAGGCATTTATGAGTGCTTCGTATATCCCTCCGCTTCTCTGTTGAAATTTTCAGCTGTTTATGCAGCCCAGCTACACAGAATAAAGGGGCAGAGAGATTTCTTTTCTCCAAGTCCACGTCAGGGATTTCTCCATGATGCAGCTTCAGCTGCAGTTTGGGCTTCCAGGATCCATATGTATCTTGGCCTGAAATAGCCAATGTTTAATGATCTTCTATATACGATGAAGAGGAGGCAGGAAAGAGTTTCAATACGCACTGATTAGAAGCACTGCTGCAGAACGGAGCGTTTTAACAATGCTGAGATGTAGCAGCGCTGAGTATTAGATTGCCAGAAGACCTGAATGGAAGTCGCTTGCTCAGTTATTATTGTTGTTATTATTTCTTAATTTAAAAATAGCTCTGATAAAAGTAGCGCACTGAGAAACTTTTCAAGAGGATGAATTCTTTTGGGTCCCGTCTGTTTGCATTCTAGCTGATCTCTTGGCTGATGTAGCCAGGCTTATTGAGAAGGCCTGGAAGGGTTGCGCCTACAGAGTCTGGGTTTGGCCCATCATCAGCCTGGGATTCAGGGAGTTTATTGTCGTCTTTCTCAGCTACCATTCAGCTTGTCAAAAACCCTCTTTCAGGAGCTACTCTCCTCACCAAAGACAGAGAAAGGGCAAGGGATAGAAAAACACTGGCATTACCAAGAACTCAAGCATTTTTTTTCTGTACTCAGATACCCCAAATTTCAGTTCTTTTTACCCATTTAAGTGCTAGCCCCTTCTCCCTGTTCTTAGTCAAGCATCATAATGAATAAGTTCTCCCTCCCAAAATAATTGATGGGAATCAGCCCAATGATTTTTGATTTGAAACGTGAGCAAATGTGTTGTGCAGCAACAGTGTTCAGAGAGCGTTTGTTAGTATTGTTGTCATAGTGATCCTATGATTTGCTGCAATGAATGTACAAGAATCCATGAAACACAATTTAAGTGGTGAGCCTTATCCCCCAAGTGTAACAGTTGGAGCTTTCCACTTTGAGTTTCTTTGGCTTTTTTTTGCTGGGGGAGAGCTTTTCCCTAAAACACAAAGAATGGAATTGGAGAGATTAATGTGAGATTTTTAGAAGATCTTACATGACAACAGTCATTTTTAACATACAGTGGAGGTGATAATGATCACATTTCTATAAACGCTCTGAAATATTTCAGACTTATCTCTGTACTGCACATGTATCATTTGTTCTTCAGGTTATTTGGTAATACAGTAATTTGTTTTGCTTAACACTGTTTGATGTTTTTCTATTTTCTTTACGTTTGACCCACATTGTTTCTGTGCCTATGTGACGATGAAACCAAGGAGACAGATAGTCTGGAGCAACATATCCTTGCATTCCATGCCTTCTCCATTTATTTCTATTTGCTCTGATTTTCAAGGTATATTGGAAAATAATTTAAATAAATCAGCACACAGGGCTCTGTTACAAACTTTGTGGAAAACCTAAATAACATTGGCAGGTAATAGAAAAAATATTTTAAAAACTATTATATCTCCGTCAAGATGTGTGCTGTAGAGTTTTCAACTGATTAGCAACTTTCTGGCCCAGTGGAACTCAATTGCATAGAAAGACTTGAAAGCAAAATCGTTGGAGGCAATGTGGAAAACCTTATCTTCTTTAGAATATGGAGAAAGTTTCTGGAAGAAACTAGGATTTACCTACTGATAACTGCCAAGGTTGGTTGCCTAATTTTGTATTAGCCCTGCCCCGTCTAGATGATTGTAGGCATAAATATGTGGGTTTTACTATGCTATAATGGGAGACTGATTCTTTGTTTTTTTAATCAAATGTAATGCTTCCTTTTCAAAATGCATAAGGAAGGAATCAAGATTTCTAACTTTGCTTAAACATGTGCTTCATACCTGATATAAATGGAGCAATAAAATACCTCTTGGGTGCAAGGAAAAACTATGATAACTTTTCTTCAGCTGCAAAGGCTAAAAAAGAAAGAAAGAAAAAAGAAGTCCCTGCAGTGAGTAAGCAGCTTGCTATAGTATCCAGTTGACATGGTATTTTTCAGCTGAGGCAGAATGTTAGGCATTTATTTTGTGCTCTGACAACTACAAGCATAGCACAAATGGATAGACAAATAGAGACTGGCTCTTGTCAGGGTCAGCTGGAAAGTAGCACAGTTCACCAAGACATGTGATCGGAATCCCAAAACTGGTACAAAAATTTTGATTGGGTACACCTGCAAGTAAGGACTAACCCCGCTGTGGATGGGGTGGTGCACATGGGAACAGAAGCTGGCGTGCAGTGTGCTTGGGCCTTTCCTACTTTTTGGACTGCTGAGAAGAAAACCCACAAGCTCTGGCTGTAACTTGTAGAACTCTGCTGTCTGACACAAACAGTTTGTACCAATTTTAAATTTAGGATTGCAAGTGGCAATAAGTTCAATAAATGAGGGGTGGCTAGTAAAGCACAGGGCTCTTGCTAGCTGTAAATGTGGAATTACCAAACTGAGTGGGCTAAATCAGGCTTATCTGAGGGGGGAAAAGAGAATGGATGGAGAACATCCTATGGAAACTCTAGCTTGTCCCCGTCTCCTGGACAGTTTTATCTACTATATTATGTGACTGTGATAAGAAGGAAACTGGTGTGGGCCTTTCTGATGGGGCTTCTTGGAAACTTGTGGGGGGATTAAACTGCTCTAGCTCTGCTTTGGGGAGTTACACTCTCACATGAACTGTTTCATAGTTCTGCTGGTCCAATTTATGTCATGTTTATGATCAGCAAGAGATCTATTGTGATCTCTTAAGTATATGAAATAATAGTAATTTTAGCATGTGCACTCAAGGCAAAGTCTTGCAAAAGGAGTAATATTTAAGGAGACTGACCTGATAACAGCAGAAACTGGGATATATGTACATTTGTAAATTGAATCACACCAGACCAAAACTTTTTTTTATTCTGTGACCTTTTTTCCTCTTATTTTTTCCTCTTATTTCTCTGAGAATTTTGCATCAGAAAGTATTGTTTTGGAAGGGATTTGTTGATCTTAGCATGAAAACTCTCCTGTTACTTGGCATCTTGGGACTTTATGACATTCCAGAATTCCATTAAATTGTTTCATTTTATTTCTGCAAACCCAAATGTACAGTTCTACCAAAAAGCGAAATACCTGCCTTTCTCATTTGAAAAAGTTTTCACGTAATTTGCACCACAGCATGTTAACCTTCCAATAATCTCATTAAAGTTTGACATAACTTCTCCAGGTAGCATGTCATCGTCTGCTTTGAAAATTTTATGCACGTTAAATGATTTGGTGACCCGATTGAATTGGTTTCATTATAATTTTCAGGTGAAATTTACAGTCTCTCAGTTACAGACTGTGGTATAAAAAGTCCATTCAGATAAAGTGTAAGTTTTCAAGAATGGCATCGTTAGCAAGACTCAAAAAATCCTTTTCAAGGGAGTTTTCCCGTAATAGCTTTTTTCATCAGTTACAGCTGCCTGCTTTACAGAGTAATGAAAACCTTTGAAAAGTTTTTCTAAGGACTGACTTTACTACTTCTTGGTTTTTTTCATTAAAATATATATGTATCTCTTCATAAAATACAGTAAACTTGTACAACCCCCACTCCCAAATTTTATTTCTACAGCTATACATTTCTTCTATTAAATGGCTCTATTGAATATTCATATATTACCTTTGTGCTCCTATTTGTTAGTCTCTTCTTTGACTGGAATATTTTAGCATTCTTTTTACATATGACCCAATTGTAGACCCTTATTCACAGCCATTCAAGATGTCTGATGTTCAAACCAACGAAGCTTGTTTCTTTATCAGTTTGCTGTTTGTTGCTTTCTTTTTAAAGGCAGTTGAAAAGTACTGGACCATATTTAGCTACGGTCAGGTCTTTTTTGGCAGGTGAAGGGTCTTCTGTTTCTTCAAAGTGACAGAAAGATGGATGTTTTCAAATCTTTCTGGAATAACTGGGTTGTTATCTCCAATGTAAGAACCAGACCTGCCTTTAACTTGTTTAAAAAATAGTGTTGTTGATTATCTAATTAAGATAATCATTTGTCTTACTTCCTTAAAGATGCAAACGTCACCTTGTCAGTGTAGATTTTGTTTCCTTAATTTGGCCAGTTGGTCCGCAACTGCAAATAAATGAGGAACAGTGCTCTGTACCTCCTCCTTCCTCTTTTTGTTGACTTGGTCTGGACCTTTAACTATGAAGCATGTCCATCCAATGTTAAAATACAGATTGGCAGCAAATGTACTTGATACACAGATCTAAATGCCATTAATGTATGCAGTTCATTTGTGGCTTTTGGCTCAGATCAGATGATGGTAGTCAAATACTTTGGGCTGAGAATACTGTTGGGAGTGACCGACCCTCAAAACCTTTCTACTAGCAAAACCGTAATATAACTGTGAGAGCAAATGTCTGAACAGGAGATCTTAGAGCTAAGGAGCTTATCTCTTGGTCCGATAAATACGTATTGTACTGTCCATTTTCCGAGTACTTCTCAGGCACCCTGGATAGGTCTTCTAAAGATTTTGGGTAACTTGTTTACTGCTGCAGTCAGATGTTCAGCTGGATTGCCACATTTCCACAGTAAGTGTTCACAATAAATATGATTGTACTGAAATGAATTCTTACTACCAGTCCATATAGAAGAAACAAACTGATGTTCTTGACCATAAAAATGTTTTCTTGTGCAATGAAAGAGACAGATATTATTATGTTTTAGTAACTTCTCCATAATTTCTAATCTGACAGACGTTATTCATTCAATACACTTTTTTTCATAATAGAATTGCTATTGCAATGCAATTTCTTGTTAAAAACACTCTACTGTGATCTGAGAACCCCATCACATTGGACCATTAATCTTGTATGTGATGGGCTGGAGTTTGGAGCAAACTGCTAGAAGTGTTCTTTTATTCAAAGAAAGAGGAAAGCTCGTCCTATGCACTGGCGAAATCTCAGATGTCAAAATACTATGATCTTTGATAGTTTTGTGTGAGTCTGGACAGCCCTGCTGAAGTAAATAGGAGAGATCACTTTCACAAATGAATGATTTGTTTTTTTGAATTGACTTGATTTAATTTGACTGATGATATCTAATAGTGACTTCTGTTATTTCTTTTTTGGAAAACATGTTAATTGTATGCACTCTTTTGATGGGTCTTAACGGAAATAATCTGGGTCTATAAATGCTTTTCTGCTTTTAGAAAGATATTTAGCTATTCAGATATCTTGACGGCTGTAACAATTATAAATGGTTTGAACTTCCTTGATTTGCATGTCATGGCAATAAGATGATGCACACGATTTTTGCAACTGATTGAAAATTTTGAGCTGCCCTGGGGTTTGTGTTGGTACAATGACATATAATAAAATAATATCGATCAAATGTCAACTAAAATAGATCTCTGAATGGAGAACCTTCCACTGAACAGCACTTTTGTCTACAACTTCCTTTCCACCACTAATATTTAGGAACACAGGAAAACTCAGGTATTATTGGAATACCCAGAATGAGTAGGGAACCAGAAGATGTGAATGTTTATAATAATTTCAAATGAGAAATTTGGTGACGGGATGGATGTGGGAGTTGAATGGAGCAAGGGGTATTTTGAAAACATGAGGCCTGAATTACTTTTTTATATTCCTTCTCCCCTTGTTGCTTCAGTGTTCAGATCAGTAGCTGCTGAAGCATCTGTATGAATATGGGTAAGATAAAACATACCAGAGGATACTCTTCATCACCCCATGACTAGGGCTTGGTGCTTCAAGTATAAACCTGGCACGTCGGGGGAAGAAGTGCAGTGAGATTTCAGTGGTTCTTGTTTCCTTCTTCAATTGTCTTAGGATTGGGCCAAATCCCAAGAAAAAAATTTGAGAGGAAAATTCAGACCCTTCAGAACTCTTAAGATTTGATACACGTCAATAAAAATGCTCAGAATAGTGCCTTTTCATCTGACATTTTTATTGTAGCTTCTTTTAAGACTAAGAGCAAAGGAATAAAACTAGGAATAACAAAACAATGCAATCATTGATTCGTCTTTTACGAAAGTCCCCGAAATATATTCACAAGCTTGGGCAGACAATGAATCAGTGATTTATCTTCCCCATTTTTAAACTATCAATCAGTGCTGAATTTCTTGGGAGAAACAGAGATTTCTTGGGGTTGAACAGAAGGTATGTTTATAGAACCCATTGTCTAAAATGTCAGTGGCTAGAGATAAGTATAGTCAAAACAACCTGAAAGTGAATGTGAAATACTAAGCTGCCTTTCTCTAATGAGAGAACTGTAGCACCCAAGATCTGTGAGTGAATGTCTCAGCAGGAGCTAAACATTCCTGACGTATATGAATCAAAGAGATACCTGGTTTCATCCTTTTGAGTGGTTCCAGCAGTAAAGAGATACTAAAAACAAAAATACTTGTTCAGCCCCTTAAATGACAGAAGACAGAACAAAAATCCTGTCTCCCTTTCACTTTCCTTTGTTGCTCAATAGAAGGGAGGCAGGTTTTATGTTCTTAAAAAAAAAACCCAGAGATTAGTTTCCTAAAATTCCTCTGTTTTAGAAAATGTGATACTATTAGACAGTAACTCATTTTATTTTCTAATCACAAAATATAAAAATATTGTTTTTTATTAGGGCATTTGGAATAGCAGTTTCAATTCAAAATTTTCAAATATATGAATAATCATGGTCTGATTTGTAGTTGGATTTAAATATACTTACTCCAAAGGGCAAGCCAAGCGAGAGGAAGGCTTTAAAAAAAAAGAAAAGAAAAAGAAAAAAACCCTCCAAACAGGACATAATTGCTTGGATCGTATGTGATGCCCTTTTGAAAAGCACCCCTTAAGTGGTTTGGTTTTTTTGGTTGTCTGACACAAGCTAAACTAAAGGAGAAAAAAAAATGATTGCCTTTCTTTTAAATCCTAGTTTTATCATGTAATTGTTGGCATGAAACCTCATGCATGTTTACATTAATATTATGAGTTTTACCCCAATCAAGTAGTTTAGACAAATCACACGTTTTCTAAACTCCATTTAATTCAAAGCTTTCAAGAAGACCTAGGTGCTTTGGTGGAAACAGGTGCCTATGTTTGGATGAAATTATTCCATTTGTCTGCTCTGGAAGATCTGGTCCTTAAGAGCATATAGTGAAAATTCACATACAAATATAAGTGGCTAATGAGATGCTGAGAAGGAACTGCACAACTCAGACATGTAGGAGTTAGGCTCAGAAGCAGTTCTGAAAACAGTGCCAGGCACCTGTTTCCATCTTGCAATAAATACATATCCCTGCGAATGTCAGTTTGCACTGAAGTCTCAAGCCCCACTGAAGTTACTGATTTACTCCACAGTAATTTCATTTTTTTCCGCAGTTTTCAGAGGTCTCTTTGGGCTGAACACAGCCCGAGTTTGACAAATCAGCTATTCTTTCTCATTCAAATAACTGTTGAGTGACAGGATTTCAGCACCGCAGAATCTCAGCTACTTGTAATACGCTCCAAAAAAGGAACCCGTCAAACACAGTGTAACTGTAAGTGATGTCTAATACAGCAGCCGAGAATAACCAGTCATAAGTTTTTATTTAACAGTGTTAAGCACGGAGAAGAAATGTGGCTTTTCTATCTCCAGGTGGCAGTCGTCAAAAGAAAAGGCAGACTGGAGCGGTCCATCCGCAGCAGCGCGTGGTGCGGCATCGGGAGCCTTGTCAGCATCCCCTCACATCAGGCTAATTCTAGGCTGCTCCTCTGTCCCCAAAGTCACTTTCAGTAACTGTCTGTGCATAAATATTATCATAATCTAGGAGCAGTAGGGAAAGCTACCAATATGCAGGAGCAGGTTACAGACATTCAAAGTCTGCATCATTCTGACTGGCCTAACTCTTCTTCTTCCCCTTCTGCAATGACAAAGAAGCTGATATCCATAGGTACCATATTTCCTTCATCTTTGTGCCTGACTGAGAAAAACAACTGCATTCACTTCATGTTTCATATTTTTGGAAGTGTCCATCACCCCTGTCTACGCACAGAGTGGGCACCAGAAAATCAGGTTTAGACTGAGCAGGAATCAACCAAAGAGATTAGATAGTTGGAGAAAGTGGACTGGAGTGGTTTTAAAAACTATCCGAAGCTTGTTTAAGTGCCCAGATGCTGTAGAGTCACTGAGGACAGATTTATATAGTCCAAAGAGTTTAACAATCCAAGTTCTGTAAAGGGTATCCCCATGTTTATACTGATATCTCTAGAAATACTTGTTTCCTTCAGGTTTCCTCTCTCTGCTGCGTATGCATTTTAAGTGAATAGTCAGGTTGGCAACCTCTGTTTTACTCTAGAAACAGAGCATTCAGTGAGGGGGATTTGCTGAGCTGAATAGTATCCTACAACAAATGCCTAGCCAAAAAATAGAAATTTCATTAAGCATGCACAAAGTAATATTTAACATTCTTTTCCTTCTCTCAGTGTTGCTGCTTAGGCTCTTCTATCTAATCAGAGCAGGAAAATCCTTTAGCATTGCAGGCTAAAGGAAAGATGCAAAAAAAATGTTGTGGTTGAGAGAGGTGGGTACAGTGTTGCCAGGCAAATCTGAGCCCCATTTAATTTGTTTCTGCTTCATGGTTCTTGGATGCACCAGTGAATCTTGTCATGAAAATTAAATTAAAGCAAAATTAACATGTTGCTTTGTTAGCATTTATGGATGAAAATTTTAAACGCATTTAACAAATGTTGTCTGAAAGCTCCTTTCTTATCCTAGCGTTGTGATTAAAAGTATATATTAGTATTGTACAAGAAGATATTATTTTTATATTATGATTATCCTCCATCTGAACAGTGAAAGCCTAAGAAAATCAGAGACAAGGTTGCATATTAAGGCATCCAAACAACTCTAATCTTTCTCTGTGAAATTGCCATACTACAAGAAGAGGGAGAGCAGGAGGGAGGTACTGTCTCGGAATATTTTCCATATAAGAGTACATTATGTCTTGTCTGAGATGGATGAATGCTCTGGAGGTAGACTTAAAACAGGGCTTAGGCATGGCTCATAGTTTTCAAAGAAAACTGATCCAAAGAAATCTCCACTCAGAAGGGTGCCTGGATCATGGGATATCTAATCTTACCCAGTGCCTTTCTGGTTGGAGTGACATTTCCTCAAACGCTCCCAGTTTTCCCTACTGCACATGCTCAAAACACCCCTGATCTGAGGTCTGGCAAGTAGTCTTAGTCCAGGAGGGGTCTCAACGCATAGATGTACGTGGAGGACACCTAATGTTCACCATTAAACCATGTGACAACTGGATGCAACTGTAGTTGCTTTTGTTCTGGAGTAATGGGTGGTGGTCCCATGTTTTGTATGATAGCTCAGTGGCTAGATACTTGTCCAAGAAAAGGGTACTATGGGTCCAGTTGCTCTTCAATAGATTCAAACCTGTCCTACCTTCTTTGAGGAGCATACCCAACCAGCAGGTGCAGACTGGAGCCATGCTGCCCATGTCCTGCTGATGCCAGGCTCCTGTTCAGCAGACGGCAAGGGTCATAGCACCAGAAAATGAGCAAGCAGGATGGAACCTGATCCTACAGCCTAGGGGCTCAGACATCCTGCTGGGATGTAAGGGATTTGGGTTTTGTTCCCTGTTCCCATGGCTGTTTCTGTTCTCCTTATTTGCTGACTGTTTAATACAAAACGCATAACTAGTCTGGGCTCCTCATCTACCAATTATTTAAAAACAAAATATTGATTAAAAGGAAAAAAAAAGGAAAGAGAAACCTTTGACATGTTATTGTTCTTTACTGCTGGGAGACAATTAACCAAAGTGAACAAGAACTGTGGGAAACTAACCAGCCGTCTTTCAAACTGGCAATAAGTGTCACGCATTGTAGATGCCATTCCCTTCTTCAGCTGGGATGTTTCATTTATTTAAATTAATGGTTTCCCTTGAGCCACACAAATGTTTGCTTATTTTTTTGTTTTTATATTTCTGCTGTACTTTTAGTTTCTGATACTTTTCTCACCCTTAATGCTTCTTACCACAGCGCATCTTGTATGACAAAAAAGGTCATTCCTTATCAGCTTGCAGGAATAGTGCTGCATCATCTGTCTTTCTAGGACAGTGTGAGGTACTTGGCCATACCTGTCTATCTTACCACTGTTTGTCTTGCCATCTGTCTTGTTCCCATGTGTAACATCTAATTAGTACCTATGGTAATTAATAATGCTGTGGGGTCTCTATTATCTACTATTGGCTTCGGCAGGAAGAAGTCAGCTCATTGAACACTAAGGGAACTGTAGTATTTAATGATGAAGAACATAAAAAATGCACTTATAGTTTTTAAATATTCATTAAAGTAGCAGGCAGGAACCATCATTTTTAATAGAAGTTTTTATACGCTCAACAAAACTGGTATTATGCTGCCTCGTCGTAGTGCACTGCCAAGGTGCTGTGTGGGCTGGGGTCTCCTGCGGGCAGCCCCAGCCCTGGGCATTGGGCACTGCTGTGGGGACGGGGATGGGCTGGGAAGACAGAGGCCGTGGGTCAGGGCCGGATAACGTGGTCTGTGGCCAGGCACAGCATGGCTGTGTCACCACTGCAAGACAGCTTGGGGGGCTGAGGGCAAGAGCCTCAGCGCCAGCAGCTCGCACGAGGGGCAGCCCCTGCCGAGCTCCCGCCAGCCCCTCCTGGCATTACTCCACGGGAACGAGGTGAGCGGTCCCAGGGACTGGTCTGAAGCAAGCGAGTCCTTTTGCTGTTTGCAGGTAGGAAGAGTCCTCAGTTTCTGACCGTGTTGTTACCCTTTTGAAATTGTCACACGTATCAGTCTGTATAAAATTGCAGATTGCAGATCGAATGTAATTATTCTGCATGGATTGTCTGTATTTGCGCCTTTCCTTTAGAGCAAAAGCTTTGGTCTTCTAAGTCACAGAGCATCGTTTCTGTGGCAGACTTTTTGGATAATCATAAATAGGAGTATTTCTGATTTAGAAATCAATTTTTTTTTATGTTCTTCCAAAAATAATTCATTTTGATGATACCTTTGCTTTTAGGCCTCAAAAATGAACAAAAAGCAGCGCCACACTGTCGCCAAAATCCATGCCTTATATTTAACAGGAACTGAGGTTAGATAATCCATATTACTCTTTTAAGAGTAAAGAAATATATCCATTGTTTGAAGGAGGAAATTCTTCTCCACAGATGTCTCTTTGTGATCAGTAACACTCAAAGTCATGTTGTTTCTTCTGTTATTTCATAGTCCAGCTAAAGGCAATAAGCATTTAATTGGACATGTCTAAGAAACAAAAAAAAACATGAGTAGGTTAGTTGCCTATATTCTATTCTTTCATCTAAGATGCTTGAAGTAAATGTCAGGAAAACCTTTTCCTGCCGTAGTCTGTCTAAGCTTTCAGTCAGAATACCATAGAATGATTTCTAATTTTTAGTCCTTGCAAAGCTGAAAATACTGTACTAACTTCATTCCTACACTACTCATATATTCATGAAAGAAGAGGTTTCCCACTGTAGTGAAGTATTTCTTCTTCAGTTTTGGTCATTTTTTGCAGAAAAAAAATGCTTTCTGACCCTGGGAGTTGTTTCATAAGAGAAAAATAGCCTTTTTCCTATCAACTTTCCCAGCTCTTTAACATAAGATGAATTAAATCTGAATCTGTCTCAATTATTTGGTGACTGTAGTTCATTTTAACTAATCACATTGCATTACAGGTCTGTAGATTAAGTACGGGGACTGGTGGGGTGACTTCTGATTTCTGACAGTTACACTTGTCAGCTAAGAGTTTATGAAATAAAACTGTTGTGAGGGCAAAAGAGGAAGAGATTTTTCCTTTCCTGCCCTGTATTGCTCTGAATGCATAATTTTGACAGGACAGGAAGCAGTGGACATGAATTGAAATACAGGAAATTCTACTTAAAAAACTTTCTATACTGTAAGGGTGGTCAAGCACTGGTTGTCCAAAGAGGTTATGAAGTCTCCATCCTTGGAGATATTCAAAACCCGACTGGACACAGCCCTGGGCAGCCTGCTCTGGATGACCATGTTTGAGCAGGGTGGTGGGACTAGATGCTCTCTAGAGGTCCCTGCCAACTTCAGCAATTCTCTGATTCTGTGAAAATACCATTAGGAAGAAGTTATGGGAATACTGTGCGCACTTGTGTGTTTAACATATGTGTCATCTGCATCCTAGCCTGCTTAGCCAAAAAGGATGAAAAGCAAGGGAAGAAGTTGCAAAAATGTTCCCAAAATGTACTGTACGCTTTCTGCCCTTATGGAGTTGAATGCTATTTAATTGGAAGAGATGTGCCTATTTCAATGAGCTTACATACCTAAAATGTGAATATTGCTATTCATTACTTTTTTAATACAATTTGAAAGAATTGTATTCTGAAGCATTCCCTCAGAATCTATGATAAAGGCAGAAAAATTAGACAACCAAAAAAGTCGATGGTTGGAACATAGTACGAGATTTATCTCGAGTTTGTGTCTGGCTATCTCTTTTGCTTTTATTGTTTCATCCTCCTCTGTCATAGTTGAATGTTAGAGGTCATTTTAACCCTGGCTGCAGCCTGCTGACGTTCCCCTTGAATTGTTTTTCTTTACTCTGTTACATATGTTCATTTTCCCTCTGCTTTTCCATACGCTGTTGAAGCCTCTTACTGCAGCCTGAGAGAAAGGAGTACTGGTTATACTAACTTCTCTGTATCAAGGAAAATCAACTGTAGGCAAGGAGCAGGGTGGCTGCTACAGGCAAAGTGGTGGTACCAGGTAAATGCAATAGCACTAAGTGTGTTTGCATGGGTTTTAAACATGACTGCAACTGGGAGGTTACCACTAAGAGCAAACCCTTGTGCTATGCTCTGGTGTTCTGGGTAAAATGTCTGCAAGGGACTTGTTCACAGAAACTGCTCTTTGAAGTCTTCCCCAGCAATTTCTCCTGGAGGAAAATGAAGATGGGCTGGCCTGAGGCTCGGTTCCCATGGCAGTTTTGTGTTAAGCAAGACAGAGCACGCTGCAGGAGTTCAGACGTTCTCCTCTCATTAATAGCTGTCTCTCCTATTCTGTTCATTACCAAAATGATGAGTCCTGTTAAAAGACCTTAAAGAAAATGTTCCTTGCACAAGAATAGCTGCAGCAGAAATGATTGTTTAGTTTTATGATCAACAGTTTAAATATGTCATTACCTCTCTGTTCTCAGTGTGCAAAGTGAGCCGAGCTGAAATTACGGGGGGTGGGAGATGCAGCATCAGCTTTGCAGTTTTCATACACAGCAACTGCAGTGTGTGATTATACTGTATCTCACCACTGATGGATAGGATTGGAGGTACTGAAAATGCCTGATGACTTTCTGTACACGATGTGTAACTTGGTGTGGGTGCACGGCGTTGAGGGGTGAAGTTGTTAATAATTCTGCTCAACTGTCCAAACCATTTTTTTCCTCCTGCCTTTCCAAAGTCTCCTGGCTGGTGTATTGCCATAAATCCATATTAAAGGAAAATTCATGCTTCAGGGAAAAATTCAATTGTTTGGTATACTGATAGGTTACCTGACCTAGAAATACTTCAATAACCAGCAGTTATCTATGTATTTTAAAAAGAAAAATGATCTTGCTTTGTTTGTTCAGTTATATATGAAAGAAAAAGGAAAGATAAAATAGAAAGAGAAGGCAGCACTTCTTTTTGCTGATGATGTTTTTGATGGATGGCTCTCTGAGGATCTGATTGAACTCAATGTAATACCCACCAAATTAAGATAAATCATTGGTGAAGGGTTCATGGAGTACATGCCCAAAATCAATTATGCTCACATGGAGATCTATTAATCTATCTCTTCCTGTTCAGTCTCTCTCATTTCTTTTAATGGCTCTGTATCATTCCAAACACAGATTATCTTTTTAAAGTGGTGGTACAGTTTCCGGCAGTTTGCATCAAAATCAGAGTTACTTCTCCTACATGAGGAATCCCTTTCCCCTTTCCTTATGCCAAGTCCAACCACCCTAAGTGAGTTTTATACTGTTTCTTCCAAGAAAATCTCCAGTAGTCCAGAACAGTAAAACTGCAATATGAATACTGACCCCTTTCTGTAGGGGTTAAATTACTTTTGTCATCAGCTTTCCTTATCAGGACCGCAATAGTCTGACAAAGACTCCTATAAGAAAAAGAGAAAAAAAAGAGGTCATCAGGGTATAAGAATGTACAGTTGAAAAAGCTGCAATGAAAAAGCGATAATCAGGAAACTCTCTATGGAACTATTTTCAGGGAAATCTAGTGGAGATCAGAGCCTGGCTATATTAGATTCTCTCCTGATTTCTAGGGAAAGATAGTCCATTTATGGTCAATGTCTATGTGAAGTAGACAAGGGAGGTGGAGGGAGAAGTGAAGGAAGAACCATAATGGGCAAATCATGGTTGAGAACTGAGTCCACACTTTCTAAGGTTTTGTCAGTTTTTTATTTAGGAGGTCGCCTTATGTTTCCAAACAAGAAACGCTTTCATGATGAGCAGCGAAGTCCTCTCCACCTCTTACCATCTACTGTTTTATTATGCTAGTAGTGTAAAAGATTGGTCATATTGGTCACTGACCAATTCATCACTAGGAACACTGCAAGATAATCAACAAAGTAGGCAAAGCACTCCAAATGAGTATCAAATCCTAACACAGATGAGTTAATTTTCATTATGTCGGTAAGTGACTATGGCATCAGAATGGCCAGGAAATGACCATAGCTAATGTCAAATAAATGTCTGATAACAAGATTTGGTATTTAAGTTAAATGTTTGTATTTGTTGATAGGGTGAACTGGATGCCATGTCTTTCTCAAGAAAAGAAAAAGTCTTTTTGGAAAGAAGTGAAATATGGGCTTTTCCTAAAAATAGTGCTAAAGATGTCACTGCCAATTTTTAATGACAGAGATAGTCTCCAAGCTAGGATGAAACTTCTTAGATGAAGATTGAAAAGAAAACTAGAAGAGCTGAATGGGATCTGAGGATGCAGAAGAAAATGTCACAGGTCGCTTGAATCTGAGGCATGTGCAGAAATTTTCTCCTGGAACTCAATTCCCATAAAAGCCAATAATCTTCTCTTTTTAGGCAAGCCTCATTTTTATGCCAGTTAAAAGGTTCCAGTAAGCAGTAGTAAGCACCATGAGTACTCAGTATTGCAAAGCCCAAGCAAGGGCTAAAAACTGGACAATGCGGAGGTCACTAAGACTCATGTCATGTAATTTTATTTTAAAGTACTTTATAAGTTAAGGTATTAGTTGACGAGGCTCTGTCCATGTAGAAGAAGTCAGGCACCTCCAGAGAATGGTCCCTCTGTTTTCTGAAACATTATTTTCAAGCTGTGTTACTCTCAGAAGGTGATTGTCTCTCCCTTTACCATAGAAAGAGCCCACATATGTAAATTAGAAGGGGCACCTAACCATAAGCCAACTAAGAAGTCAGGTGAGATGAGTTCACCCTCAGATTTCCATTCCAAAAATATGTGTTACAAAATCACACCTGATAACTCCAAAAGTAACAGTTATGAATTATAAGACTATATTTTGAATTAAGTAGTACATATGTGTTGAATCCTATGTACTGTCAGATCCTGACAAAATTAGGCTCACCCAGACTAGCAATAGATGAATCTTATTAATTTCATAACATTACATTTCTCAATTCAGATGCTTATTACTGTTTCAATCCACATGAATTTTACTTCCCTTTTGCAGAAATATACATTTCATTTGGCAGCTGGATCTGGGTTTTTGTTTTTGTTTTTCAATTTAAGGGAGCTATGTATTTGTAAATCAGATTAGTACAAAGTACATCTTCCTTCATATAAATTATGTATACGTCTACGCTTAATACATGGTCAGCAATCTAATTTAAAACTTTTGGCATGTAGAAATGAGAAGGGAAGATTTCAGATTTCTTCTGTTGGCTTCCTGACTTTGGTGACTGTAAATGGAAAAAGGGCTTACCATCAGAAATGGAGCATTACTCGAAAAAGAAACTGAGTTACCCGCTTTAACCTGGGGCTGTAATCTTCCTTTGTTTGCTTGATTTCATATGATTTTTCAGTCCATGAAACTGTGTTGAGAGTGATCTCATTTGGTCATTCTCTGGACTTTCAGCAGTTTGTCAGTGACCAATGAAGACATTATCTTGGTAGTAATTAATTTTCAGTTTTCTGTGATGAGCCAGTGCTCCCTGCTCGCTTTTGTTCTCTTCTTGATGCAACAACTTAAATGTCGTCCTAAAAAAAATGGTGCATCTGTGTGGCATTGGTGTATTGCTCACAAAACTGAAAGGAGGGCTCTACCATGAGGGTGTACTTGCATAAAGTTGCAAGTGTTAAAAAGAGGGTGTACTTTGAATAAAATGAGGGATATAAATAAGGCAATGAAGCTGAAGGCTAACTGTCCTGCATCGAACAATTTCTCACTCTAGTTCTCTCCCCAGAGTGAAATATTGGCAGTTAACGTACAAAAATCCTGCCAGTGGACTCCAACACTAAATGGAAATATACTGAAATGGCTGGTATGCTGAAATGCTGTATTTATGTGGTTAAAAATGTTACCATGATTTGATGCAATGAATGATAATACCAATATTTCTCCTGTTGACATAAAAAGCCAGCCTATCCTTAGATCATTTTTGTGGCTGTATCTTCAGGGAGGGGTATCAGAGCCTCTGAATCCAAGATTAAAATAATTCCTGGGAGAATCCACTGAATGACAGAAGGTGGCAGTGAGACATTACTATCTTTGCACTGAACTTTCCATATTTTGCTACAGGGTCGGATTTCTAGCGTGTAACCAGAAGAATGGCTCTTCAGAGGCTGCACTCTGCAACCCTTAAAGGCAATGGCTGTGTTAAGCAGCCCCTAAGGATGGAGAGAGATCACCTTAGCTTTAAAAGGCAACCCCTGAACAGCTCTATGGGTGGACTTTCACTTGCACGTTCCCACATGCAGCTGTCTGGCCAACACTTCTTCTGCAAGGTGTGCTTGATGTGTGACTTTATCATCCATTCCTTCCTCACGCTGTCTTTCTTTAAGCACCTCTACAGAGAATATCAAAACAAGCTAAAGGGAAGCAGCTGTTGTTTTTCTCCCCCCGGCGTAGGGCGCATCTAGCCCCATGGTAAACCAGAACTGCCTGACTCCCACGGAGGTGATCTGCTGATGCAGAGCATGGAGTTGCATTTGCCAGATGAGGGACCCTCACACCCCTGCTATTCGTTGAGGTGCATTAGCTTCCCCATTCATAGATCCTTAACGATGATTTCAGCCCCGGGCTTGAGCGCAGTTTCTGTCAATAAAGCTTGATATACAAATACAATACTTCAAGTCTTTAAGAACAGGGAATCATTGTAGTGCCTGTGAATTTCATTGACTGCCACTGGTAATTTGTCCAAAGCAAGTAGCTAGTGTATAAATCCTTAGTTCTGTGGAAATACCCAGGTGTACAAAATTAAACTAGGTAAAATCTATAAGCCCGTAGGTGTTTTGGGTGGATTTCCAGCATCTATATTGAACTTTTCCTCTGATGGTATTAAGAAATATTTGCGGTTGTTGCAGCTGCAGTCAGACAACTTCTGTAACGCATTGATTAGCAATATATTGACAGAAATTTGTCTATCTCTTAGTTAATAATGTAAGAAACAATGCAGTGATTAATAGATTACATAAGTTACACTTAGTGTGCAGCCAGATATGCCAAGAGTAAGTGAAACATCCCACCAAGGTCCAAAATGATGGAAATCAGAGCAGACTTTTCAAGCTCAGGCTTGCTTGCAATGGAAAAGAACTAAGAGGTGCTGGAATACTGGGATTTTTAGATGAATAACAGCATTAAATTGCAAGAAGTCTGGGGGTTCATTAATAGAGAAGGGCCTTCCTCTGTATTATCAAACCCTAAATAAAAGGTTAAAATCTTAATTATGAGGTAATAGAGGAAAAAGATGACCCAGAGAACATTAAATTGAAGTCGTCCGCATATTTTTGTAAGCACAGTTATCATCACCTTATTTTTAAAATAAGGTCAGACTGTTAGAAGGGCTTCAGTTAACAGAATAATTCATTCTTTCTCTTTCTCTTTCAGTAACAATTTGTAAAGGAAAAAAAAAAGAACTGGGAAATAATACCTGTTAAAAATGCAGTGAAACAGACTACAGTCATACACACAAATAAATTTAAAAATTACTGTCGATTGCTCTAAAAATCCATCATAACGTACTACTATTTGACATGATTTTCCATTCAGGTACTTTTCTCTGCCCTCTATGGCTCTTATAGGCAAAGCACAATTTTTCACTCCCTGATGTAATTTGCATTCTTTTCAATAGGGAATTCACATAGTTATGTCTAGCAGAGAATTGATCCTACAGTGTTTTAGGGGACCACTAACTTCATTCATTAAAAAAAAAAAAAAAAGTTACATTAATTTGCTGGTTGGATTTTTCTAGCTTATAAGCATCAGGGAAAGGATTGTGTTTTTCTCAAATGTATCATCAAGAATTGCTGATACCAGAAACTAGTTTGGTTGATCAAGCACTGAAGCTGCCCCCAGTTCTCTAATATGATTCAAGTCAACTCCATGTTTGGCATTGTTTCATCATTACACAGGAGAGGGAAATCTGTTTTAAATACAGGTAAATGACTTTAGATAAACTTTATTCCTTTGGAGATATAAGGTTTATTTTTACTTTCTGATAAATAAAATGAGATGACTTCACATACGATAAATTTTAAATTGGAAATTTCAACTGGGCAGATAATACTACAAAGGCTGTTTTTGGTAGATTTCCAGTTTGTGTACTCAATTTGCAGATGTCACTCAGATAAAGAAATAGTTTAGAAATGTAGGGATTGAGCCCAATTATTAAACTTACCCAGCTCTACTCATCTTTTTGACTTTCTTTAACATAGAAAGAAAGAGGCAAGGTCAATATAAAGGAGACAGAGCTCAGGCCAGAGAAAGGGAACAATACTTTTTTTAGCTGAAGTTGGGCTTCAGGGAAGCATTTGCATTCTTTGCATTGGTTATGGCTGAAGAGACCTATTCAAAATAAATTCTAGCCCAGGAATAGTATATTTGAACTCATTTGGCTTTTAAGATTACAAGCCTGTTTTTCATTTTGTACTTGTTCTATGGCAAAGCTTGTCTTTTTTGTGCAAAAGTTTCTCCTGTTTAGGATACTACCCACATTTATGGCTAGGTCATGGAATGGACATTTTCCCCCCACAAGACAGAATTTTAAAAAAATTAAAAAAGAAAACAGTACAAAGTTCAATAGTAATGTCTGGCACTTGCATTTCCAAAACTCTATACTACCGTTTCTTTCACTGAGCAGTCTTTTCAGGAGTTTTCTCCCCTGAATCACTGAGGTGGCAGCGGCAATGACACTATGTGTGAATAAAGGCAGAGAAAATCAATCTGAGAAGACTCAGTGAAGTCAGGTTTATTTTCTGTGAGCAGTCTGGAAAAATCTGCCACTGTCTTAACTAGAGTAGATCAAGGTCTAAAGTCTATGGAGTGTTCTGGAGCTGTCAGCGAAATTTTCTCAAAATAAGGATGGAAAATATAAGCTGAACACTGAATGAGGCTTCTGTATTGAGGGATGAAAGGAAAACAATGACATACACAGATGGCTTTGCGGCTATAGAAACCACAAAAGCCCGTTGATTGTATTTTGTGTAGTCTTCTACTAGAAATAACAGAAAATGCAGGCAAGGCATGAAAAAGAAACAAATTCAAATGCTTTTATGGTTATTTGGCACAAGTGGCTCTGTGTGAATTTCATAAATCAATGCTCGGTTGTCTTTCTTGGCCGCAGTCCTGCCCAGTCCATCTTTGGGATGTAGGAGTAAAGGACTCATAAAACCCTGAAGTGATTTTTTTTTCTCGTTTATATTTAATCACTTCTGTTAACTTTTATGATGCCAGTCCTCAGATATGCAGGATTAATCCCTACCTGTCATTAGGCATTGGAAGAGTATAAATGTCTGATCAGTCTTGAGCTTATGGGTAAGTGGATACAGCAGTATTTGGGGGCATTCTTGTCTTTCTAGATTCACTGTTTCTCCGAGGTACCTTCATCAGCCTGTGTTTCATTCACAAGGGAGTTTGTCTTGTACTTGCTGAAGTCAATTGATAAATCTTTTCTGGTTGCAGCAAATTCAAGATTGCTCCTTATCAGCCTAATACTGTTTCTGACCTAAACCACTACAAATTCTGACCCAACCTGACTTATTCCATAAGTAGCCATAGTTTTATAGTGGTCTAAAATGAGAATTAGCTCCAGACATTTTAATTTTCAGAGACAGGAGGTTTTAATTCAATGTAGAACATTAATGAGAATTAAAGTTACTCAAATTACAATAAAGTATAAAGACTTCAGGGTATACGGACTTAGATTAAGAATGATCTGTTTCCAGATAGTACAACTGTTGATGTAGAAAATTCTAATATTGCATGCAGTTTTAATCAATTCTTGTTAAAACTTTAATTCCTAATTGACATAAAACAGCTCACAGATTGAAAGCCCCAGGAAAATAAAGTTGATAAAACTTTACACATTTGCCATTTTAATAGCAGCAATAAAATCTCTGCCTTTGAAATGCAGTACAACTTTGATCAAACATTATTAGAATAAGCCTTTTCCTAAAGTTTATTATTTTGGGGAGGGAGGACTGCTAAAATCTAATAAAAATGTTTCAAATAGCATCACTCACATAGCAGCCATTGATTACAGGTTATTTGAAGAATAACAGGTTTAATACATATTTTTATTTTGTGCAATTTTTTCCCTTGTCTTTCCGACATCTTAAAAACAGCTGCAGTCCCGGGAAGTGATTGATAGCTTTCAGCGTGGAAAAAGATTCAAACTCTGCTCCTTTGTTTACATTTTATATTAGATTCAGGTAGTTTTCAGAATTGTTGTGTATAACCCAGTTTTTCTTTGAAATTTGAGTACATCATAACAGTACAACAACTGCTTCCTAGTTAGAAGGACCTTTTGTTTGGGGTAAACCAAAGTAAGTCTCAAAAGAGCAATAGTAAATGAGAGGGTACAGATCCTCAGGACTGGTACTTCTGCACCTCTGCAGAAGTAGGCCCAGTTTATGCCATGTTTTACTGCCCTCTGGTCCGGGGATCCCTAGGCACTGAGGAGGAGTGCAGGATGAAGAAGAACTGCATGAGGAGGTCAGTACCTGCTTTCGTGCAGGGGGCACCCGGCGAGGCCGAGGGCCGCCTGCTGCACTGTACGGAGGGGAGGCACAGAAAGCCCAAAGCCTCAGTCCAAAAAGTAACACAGCTGCATCATTCAATATAAAAGTGTGCTTCATCCTCCAGATGAGTACATTTACGGAGTACCTGGGTATGGAGATGCTTCACAGTGAGTGCGGTGCCCCCGCAGCGTTCCTCCGCCGTGCCTGCTGCGTGTGCCCTGCCCGGGGACGGCAGCCCTGCCGGTTTCATGCTAACTTCTGTTACTTTGCACGTAACTCAGGAGCAGTATTTGGGGTTCAAATCCTAGCAGCACCTTTCACCATCTAAAGCGATAGGTGAAACACAGCTACAGACAGGACTGGCCGTGTTTGCTGCTTCCCTGGGATAAAGCACTTTTATTCTTTGTCAAAGTGTGAATGACAGTCTTCAACCTCCGACAAATCCTGACATACTGTGCAATCTAGCATATAAAAAAAGACACAAACATCTGGTGCCTTATTAAACAGAGCAGAAAAAAAGGATCTTTTATATGCTGTTTGTTTATTTACTTCTTTTCCAGTGGCCAAGTTCAACCTTTGTCTACAGTAATGTGAAAGACAACTAACTCTTGAAAAAGCTCTGTGTGGTCTAAGAGGAGGCAACAACGGGTACATTGTTAGAGCTAATTTTTGTCCAGGCCAAACTGAATAGAAATGGAACTTGGGCATAAAGGAATCCTTCATTTGTACTAGGTAACTCCTCTGACATTTGGTACAAGGATACAACACCATGGAAAACAGAATGTTATCCCTGCCTGGGGCTTAAGAAACACTCCACCTAAGAAAAACTACCTCACAATTTCCAGATTTGATCCAACATATGGAACACGATATAAACACTTTCTGCTCCAGCAGTGCAGGAACATGTGAACAAGACCAAGGTGCTGATATTTTTCCTGAATGCAGTACAACATATCTGATCAAATTAGTAACCTCACCTTCAGCACAGCACTCTTAAAAAGGCCTCTGGGGGAGCCACACAGGTGTGCATCGTCTCAGCCTGCTGACCAGCTTGTTACTACCTGCAGCTGGGGCTACTCCTAGGGCTTCCTCTTTCCCCCTGCCTTGCTGCTGTGTCCAGGCTGCAGCCTCCAAGGACTCTTCCTCCCTGCCCCAGGCTGTTCCTGTTACCCTGGCCCCTGTGTGCCCTGTTCCTGAGGGGCTGCAGAAAGTGATTTCCCTGGCTGGGAAGGAGCAAGATAAGAGCTGAGCTGTGAGACCTGAAGGTAAGGGCTGAATGGGCTCTAGCATATGTAGCTGTGTTTTGGTAGAGGGCAGAAAGCAGTGCTGTTGCTAGACTGACTTGGAGGTGATAAAAATAAATTGGACTGAGTACCTTTTATATCATATGTGGATTTACTTAACAGGCTATATGTTTTGATATGCTGTTGGTTAGGTGTATATTACCAGGATTGCAATTGTTTGGTCTGTTAAAATGTTGGAAGTCTCATTAGACAACTGCAAAATACTCTCAGTGCTTCTAGCTGAACTGCAGCGGTGGAGTCTTAATCAAACTTAAATTGCTATGTCTGAATCTGTGAAAAACTTATGTTCTTTTCTTGCTCTTGGAGTGCGATTGAGAAGGGTGGTTCTTTAACATGTTTTTTTGTTGTTGTTTTTGGGTTTTTTTTTTCAGATGTTAATAATGGAGAACTGACTGACAGAGAAGCATTTGTTATGTGAGTTAGCTGTTGTTTGGGTAGAGAAGTGTCTCTTGTTTAATTGGATCAATATGGAATTACTATGGCATAAAACCAAGTTTTTAGTTACTCTTAACAGCTCTGAGAAACTCAGGAAAGGCTCTGCTGGAAGCCCTGCTGTGTTACATATGGGGTAGTAAGATGTTAACATCTAAATGCTTTTTAAGCAAGAATCCATGTACTGAACAACTGAATTGTTTTATTTTTGCTTTTTTGAGCCTCTTGTTGGTAGAGATCATTGCTTGCTTTTAGCCATAACAACTACTTCTACTACCTCACTTTCCTGTTCTGTCTGCTCTGATCACCTTCATCTTTATCCTGTAGCTCTTTCCAAGCCATACCCATTTCCCTTGCTCTCAGCAAATCTGCTTGCTCTGAGCACCTCCTCCTTACAGAGCCCAGGCAGTGGCTCAGCAAAGCTCGGCACCTCCAGCTGGGATCCATGAATAGTAGCTACCTGCAACTTGCTGATGTGGAAATGCAAAGAGAGAGTGTTTTAAATCCTGGAAACTTGTGGATGTTTGGTGTTGGATGTTTCCTGGAGCTCTTGCTTTGCCTCTCATTAGGAATAGCAGCCCCTCCTTTCCAACAGGACAGGGGATGTTTTCCTTAAATAACAACATGGTGTCACTTGTGGGTGGAGGAAACAAAAAGCAGGGTTTCCGTTCCTCTGTTTGGGAGGGTTTGGGCCTCTTTAGTACCTCCCTCTCTGTTTTCTCCTCTTCCCAGGACTAGGACTTAAAGGTTCTGTCTTGAGGTAGTGAAACTTCCTGCCCTTCCTGTTTTATGTATGATGAGTGGAAAAGACTTGAAGACTGAGTGGGCTGGGAGGGGGATTGTGGCTGTCCAGCCTAGCGATGGCAGTGTTCGCTGGGGGAATTGGCAGAACTGGTTCAGCTTGTGCTCCAGATTCCACATTGTCCCCAGGATGCAATCAAGGCATTGCAAAAGGCTGAAGATCATCTTTTGTTTATTTTGGTACAGTCATTATGAAATGTTTTTCTAAATGCAGACTCCTGAGGTTTAAAATATCACCTCTGTTACTTTTTATTATTATTTTGTATAGTTCAATTGAAAATAATCTTTTTATCTTCTTCCAGACAGCTGTAAAACTAAATCTCTAATAAAGCTGTCAGTCTTGCCTGCCTGCACGTAGGAGTTAGTCATGTTTTGTGTGAGTGGGTGATGTAGTCACTTCAGCTGAATTTTATTTTGCAGTATAAGTAATATAGAGGTGTGTCTTTAGTGGGTCTTGCAACACAGTGATTCTCCTCTTTGCTCAGACCCTACCAGGATGCTGTCTTGGCTTCTAATCCTGTTAATGGATACCTAGTGTGGACTAGTTAGCATAAAATCTGTATGAGTTTTACCCTCAAAGTGTGAGTCTTTCATCATCTTCTAGGGTACTTGTGACTCTTGAGGAAGAATTTGGAAGATTCTGATAGCTAGGTGCTCTTTACCTAATTCTAGACCAAGATTTAGTATGTTCAACCTCCCCTCACACACATGCACCCAAACAGAAATATCGCCCTTGCCCCTGAAAACCCTCAATATGACAACAGCAAACTTATATATTCTCAGGATCTTTGTAGAGATAGGATAAAGTGCAATAGTCATTCTTTTTACCATATAAGTAGAAAATGTTCAAATAAAGTTCAGGTCAAACTTGTTCTCTATTTGGGAAACTTCAAATAAAGATGTTATATCCATGCTAGATTTGTCGGTGCTTTGAATTAAATGCTTACAAAAAAATCACTAAGCTGCTGTTCCTGTAAATGGATGCTCTCTACCCAAGAAGTAGGTAATATCTTTTGCCTTAGTGTGCCAACATTTTCTGTGCCCTGCTATTGTGTCTTATAGAAAGCCATCACTGATAGGACTTGAGGAAAAAACAATTTTTTTCTGCTAATACATTTGTCTTTCTTTTTAAAAAAAGAAAGAACCTATGCTGTGCACCTAAACTGGTGAAAATCTTTAGAAATGTTTCCAGTTGATAACATTATTTCCTCCTTCCAGGCAGGAAAATGAAATTTAAGCCGAAGTCAGGATTTTATATTGAATTCCTGTGGGAAAAACACTTAAGCTAAAACCATACTGCTTAGACACTGATTTCCAGACAGGCTGAATCACCTTCTGGAGGCCCTTCAGTCTTTAACTACCTAAAATTTAGTTGCCTAGTCCAAACTTCCTCTAAGTGAAGTAAAGCCAGCTTTGACTTGGTTCCTTTGTGGCCAAATAGTACATCATGTCTATCAAGCAAACAATGAACTATAAAGCTGCTATAAAAACCCTGTAACAGAGTCTTGGTGCTTCACAATGTGAGTATCTAATCTTCATTGTAGGGGAAGAGAAACAGTTTTTCCATGTGGGTTGCTAATGGCATTTCAGGGTATTTTCAGCCTCCTTTCCAAGGAGGGACAGAAAGCTGCAGCAATAAACCTTTAGCTGCGCAGCCTGACATGTAATAGGTTAATCACTTTTAACAAATGGGAGATAAGTGGAAGAAACCCAGAAAACACATTTCTGTTTCATTAGGTATCTTTTGAGCTTCAAAAATACCATGGCCAACATATTATATTTGGTCTTTGGCATCAGTTGAGAGAGCAGCCCTAATAGCACTTCTGCCAACAGCTGTCAGGTTGGCAGCCTGGTTCGTTATTCACCTGCTCGCAAAACAACATTACACTATTCTGGCTTTCAAAGGCTTGTTTCAGTTTTGTTTTGTTACTTGCCAAAAAGATATGGGGAGATAATGGCCTACAAAAGCCAAACTGCTTTTCTTGGGCCTGTAGCTTTTTTTATGGGATTGTTCTAGCTGATGTTCAAACAGTCTCAAAACATGGCTTGTCTTTTTCTGTCTGCCTACGCTGGTCACTTGATTCTGCTCAGAAGGTTTGGAACACCTCTGCTTTCATGCTTTCAAAAGACTAAATTGGCTTCGGATTTTTTCTTAGCAGATTTGTTGATATTGTATCTATGCTTCCATGTGTCTTTGAAGGTGAGAAGTACATGCAGAATTTCGGTAGCTGTGTGCTTGTGTGGTTTTTTTGGTGCCTTGTAGTGGTGTCTTATACCTTGTCTCGCATACCCAAAGAGGCAGCAAGGCAGTACAAAATGAAAGCCATGTCGTTGAGTGTGGAAGTCTTATAGGGAAGTCTGAGATTGTATGCTTTCTTTGGACACATGAATTTCAGTAGTGTAGCAGTGTTTTTAAACAACCATAGGTAGTTTATTCATCAGTTAAGTTTTTTGTTTGCTTTCTACACTAGACATGAAAAGAGTCAATGAAGAGGGAAAGCATTGTCCTTAAGAGACTGCTGAAGAAGTCAGGCCCAGAAGGTTAACCTATTCTCCAATCTGGTACTTTGTTAATTTACTCATATGCATTTTTGTCATCTAAAAAGAACAGAATAGAAAGCAACCTTGAGCTCTTTGGCTACACCTGAGCAGCAAACAAGATGGCCAAATGTAATGTCTCCCAAAGTATGTGTGTGAGCCTCCAGCAAAACTCAAATGATCCAGTATATCTGACATAGTAGATAGGGATTAGTGAAATAGCAGGAATTTTTAAATGTGGCTTTCTTCCTATACAAATTCCTACTCAAGTAGTGAAAGGGGGTAAAGGTACTATCTTCACATGAGGAATGAGTTGACTTCCCATCTCCAGGAAATGTCTGCATTGTGGAGTGGTATTTCATCAGCCAGCTTTCCTGGCATTGGTAATGCACTACATAAGCAATACTTGTAGACTAAATCTGACTTTTTTTTTAAAAAAAGTCAACTACTATCTGGGTACGTTTAACTTTTATTTCTGAACTGGAGTCTCATATCTGGCTGCTTAATGTATATTTTGGGGGATTGGGTTTATAGATGCAATTAAAGGAAAAGACGGGAAGGGAATAAAAAAGGGAGGACAGCCGAGAGGATTCAGAGTTCTCGCAGCTCCAGCTATGCATTTTAAAGGTTTGTTTCTGCATAATAACCATAAACAGAATTCAAAGTGGCCTAACCTGCTTCAAATCAGAATAGCAGCAGTTTAAATCCACTTCTGCTTCTGTACTCGTACTTCACAAAAGTACAAGGCAGCAGCAATTCCAGTGTAAAGAGCTGAGCTGGTTGTAACTGTGGATGGGTCTCTAGAGGAAGTCTGTGAAATATGTTAATAGTATTATTTTCAATTTTTAAAGCTTCATACAACATTTGTCATGTTTGTAAATAAATAATGAGAAAATACGTGCAACTGTTTGTAAATATTTTCTTCTTCTGCATGGATTGCCTATGAAATGGACCATTACTGTTTTCTGTTTGAAGTCACTTTTAATATGAAAATTATTTTGCTAATTTGAAAATTAATAATAGCTTCATTGGAGGAGTTTTAATATATCAAATACAGGTTTAATGGCTTGTGAGGATCCAAGTCAGAACAGCTAGTGTAGAACCCTGAAATACTAACATGGGCTTGTATTAGAAGCCTATTTTAAAATGTTTATCAAAAATAATATTTTCTAAAAGAAAATAGATAGGTGTGTGGTTAGGTAACAGCTGAGTTTTAAATCTTAGTATTTAACCTATGAAATGAGGGGAAGGAAGGGTGTTTGTAATAAATTGAGTGTGGGTGGTTTGTTTGTTTGTTTGTTTTTAATAATAAAGATCTGGTTGGGAATATTCTACTTTTCCCTGAAACTACTTTTGTAGTTTATTTTTCAAAACAGAAGTAGCTTACATTTATGATTTCTGTAGCATAATAGGAGGGGGGAAACTTAAAATAAACAAATGTCAGATTTACAGATATGCTTCTAGCACCTTATGCTAATTTGATATTGCGTTAAGTTGTTTCCTTTTCTTTTTCCTCTATGTTCAGCTTTATTGGAAAGGTTCCATTTTGTCACACTTTTTTCCTGGGGAGGGACAAAAGCCAAGCTGATACATAATTACAAAAATGCCTCACAGTATTCCATTAAAGCAGTCTTTCATAAAAATTACTTCAAAATCCCAAAGCTATCAAGACTAATGATGTTTGACGCCTGCTGATTGAAATTATGACTAACAGGATAATAGCTGTTACATGTACTCATTAAAGTTGTCATCTCATGTAATCAAGTATAAGATGTGCATTTAACATTGACCATGGCAATTGCATTTCTCAGTGGTCAACTGTGTATGTTAGTCTCATAATAATTTGAAAAACATTTGTAACAAAGCTCTTCTAAAAGTGCCCTGCATCCAACTGTCGATTCCTAAACTTCTTTTCGTAGCACCCAGATTAAAGAGAAACATCATGAAACAACAAGGAAGATGAAAATAAGTTAAAGAAGTAAAAACTAATTTCACACTTTGTATTTTTTATTTTTCTTAGATAAGAAACTTCAGAAAAGTCAAAATTTGGAGTCAGTTTACACAGTACTGAAACAAACACGCAAGTTAGAACAAGCGTTTTCAGGGAGGAAAAATTTTCAGAATTTCCTTATGAGCGGAAAGATAAACAGTGAATAAAACTTGTTTGTTGCAATGATTTCATATACAAGGCACTTACACCAGCAGCAGTTAATCTCTTGGATTTCTTTTTGCCCCTTAAGTACAGCCTTTTGGCATCTCAATAAGGTGAATGGGTTAGTATATAGGACTAGTAGCTGGCTGGCGGCACCTTGGATTCCCCATTAAATCGCAAATATAACGAGCTTTTGTAAGATCGTGCTGCCGCAGAGTTTTCATAACCGTGATCTTATCACGGAGACTGCCACGTGGCTCTTCCCAGTCTTGCTCTGGCTCCCCGCCATCCCTCCTTCGCCCAAAGGCACCTCCTTAACCCACGTGTAACTCAACTGTGTCCTAATATCTGCTAAGCCTCGTTGTGGAGACTCACTTAAACTGAAAAGAGGGAGGCAAGGCTGAGATCGTGGGCAGATGGCACCTTTGCAAGCGTGGCCCTGGGGGAGGCAAGGTGAGCTTTTCCAGGAGTGGAAAAACGCCTGCTTTTATCTGGCCCTGTGGAAAGCCGAGACTCTCAAGTGTCGTGCAAGGCGAAACCCAGCACAACTGGGGGAATGGGGTTTCTCCCCACAACTCGCTCCAAAAATGAGATAAATCCTCTGAAACCTGCCTTATCTCCGGGCCTCAGGCCCGACCTTCTGCAACATATTTAGAGCCCAAATCCTCTCCTGAGAAAAGTACTCTTCCTTTATTTTCTGCTTAAACCTTACTGTAGAGATATTTTTTCTATCTTTTTTTGCTATGGTATATTGCATGGAGTGGCTTTTTGTGTGTTGGGGGGTTGATGGAGTTGTATGGGGCTTTTTTAAAATTTATTTTATATTATTTTTTTAATTATCTCTCTGGTACAATTGGGCTTTAGAAAATTGGGAGGCCTAACGAAGCACAGAAGAACACCTCTAGATGCTCACTGCTGTGGTATGTGTTGCAGTAATTTCATTAACTTGTTACTGGAGCAGCAGGCACTTCAGCTTCTGCCCTAAAATCTTTAATTCTATGTTTATGCTTAGCTCTGGATGCCAGTAACATGCTAGTGTGTGAATATAGCTAACCTTCTCTATTATGGCTTGGCTAAGGCTTCAGGACATGCCCAGTACACCATGCCCATCCTGCCTCCAGCGCTAGCCAGGCTGGGGTGTAGGAGAAGGGATTTGCTGCAGAGAGCCTGGCTGTGATTCAGGGTTTGTAAGTGTTGAAGAAGGATTCACAGGACCAAGTAGGGATCAGCCGAGTCAAGCATTTGAGGCCCTGGAAACCAAACAACCATGTAGTCAATGTCCTTGATACAGATAGGAGGACAAATTAACACCACTGCATTTCCTTGTTTTTACATAATTGCTAACAGTAATAATCTTTTTTTGTCTTGATGACCTCTTCTGGTGGTGAATCTCACTGGGTTGATTTGGAAGATCCTGGCAGTGTACAGGCACCACTAAAGAAAAATAAGAGACTTTCAAAACGTTGTAATGGACAATGAAAATAGCTGAAAGAGAAAAATGATTTCAAAGACGGAAATCATTCTGTCTGGCAGGAGACAAGAAATGGTTATTCAAAGTGGACAGTGCAAAACAATGAAGGTCAGAGAAGAGCATTCTGCTTAATCAGCATTCCTTGATGTTTTAATGAGCACTTTTGATTATTCAGCCAATTATATAGTACCTTAAATTGACTTCACTTGTGAACACAATGCCTATTCCTGAGTAAAACTTGCCAGAGAACTTTGCAGTTCTTTGTTTTTACAGTATTTTGTGACTTGTTCTAAATTCATTGTATATGTCCATTACTTTTATAATAAATCTCAGGCATTAGCTAGATACTTTTGAATCTAAGAGACATTATGTGTGAATTTTGAGATGCCAATGCAGACAAAAGTCTAATAAGAATGAACTTTTTACACAGGTATTAGTAGTGACTTTCTGGGACTGAGTTAATGAAATACTTTGATCTGTACTGGTTCAGGATCTGGTCTGGTGTTACTTAGACAAGAGATTTAAGATGTCCAGGAGTCTTAGTTTTCTTTAGTACCCCTGAAATTACTGGGGGTAAAGCCTAGCATTCCCCAAGGGGTAACTGTTCTCAGCTCACGTAATTTTCCCCCCTCCCCACTGAGGCTTGAGGACTCAACTTGCTTCACCCGTGATATAAAATGTTGTCCTGCAGGTGCTTGGCTCCTCTTGGGTTTTGGACCTGCACTTTGGCAGTTAGAGAGCAATTGGCACTTGATCTCAGGAATGTGTCTTAAGGGAGGATAAGATGTGCTTCTGTTTGGGGTTAATGGTGCTGGGTTAAAATAAGAACAAAACCATTCCGTTTTAATGAGACGTAGCAGCTGAAGCTTAGACCTCTCCAAGCTTTTTCTCACAAATTAATTCTGAGCCACTTTTGTCCTCTGTGAGTGTGTGGTTTTTTATTTTTTTTAAATACAGGCTAATTACCTTCAGTTGGCTAACATTCTTTTCCAGGTTAGACAAATCTTAATTAGCCTGATTGTCTATCTGTGTTAATTGTGGGCAGTCCCCTTTATGTGCATTCAGTAAAACAATTGTTCATAAGCTCTTTATCTGCAATCCAAAAGATGTCTGTGATTGAGGGTGACTATTCTTGAAATCTGTCTCTTCGCTCCCTGAAATTACAGTTTCAATGTTATATGTTTAGACTCAGAAGGCTGAGCCCCCTCTGAATCAGTTATGCCTGCTATTTGAGACCTGGATTTGCAGGTGCAGCTGGTGGCCTACATAATCTTTCTTTCTGAAATCAGTACTGCTATATTAGCTTGCTTTGACTGAAGGCCAGTATTCCTGCTCTCCCTCAGAAATGATTATCAGATGGAAGGAATAAATCACAAGTGAAATTTTTGCATGAGCGCTGAAGCCAGCTGTTACGTGGAATTCAGAGAATATCTACTTCTGTTGCACAACAATGAAAGCTGTTTAATCCAAATATGATGGCAGTCTGGAAAGATAAACAATTACAGAATCATTAGCTCAGATTTTCAGCTGTTTGACTGATTTATTTTCTAATATGCAGTTAGTGGATTAATGAACTACCAAGCAGCTTGTAAATCCCTGGCCTTTTGGAGCTTGTCTCTGATTCACATAACCATGACCGTAATTTAGAGAAACCATACTTATATTAGCTGCTTTCCCATCTGGACCATCCCATCCTTTGCCTCTTCTCACAATTTATTCCATGACTTTGTTGCCCTGTTTGAATCCAGTGGAGCTTGAGTATCGAGATTTAGATTTAAATCCTCCCTATTCTGTAAAACCATTTGGAATTGTTGCTTTGTTGCCAAATAACTACTGAATATATGTTAGTATTGACTTGGTTTGTTGCAATAAAAGCAATATGTTCTGAAGTCTGCTTGGATCCATAACTACACTGTGGGTCCTTGTGGGGTTTATTTCCTCAAAGCTTTCACTTAAATTGGAAGAGTCCTAAGCAAAAAATGAAGCAGCTGAGTAATACAGGTCTCTACAGACCCTTAAACAACCTTGAAACTACTGTCCAGTGATGTCTGTGGCCACTCTCTGCCCCCTGCCTGCACTGTCTCCTCTTGCTGTTGTGCTCAGCAAACTGGCATATTCATGAAGGGTTGCGTGGCTTCAGCCTCACTGACGGTGACAGTGAGGTGCTTTAGTGATCATTTTGCAAAAGGGACATTTTGTGCCTTGGAAACCAGGAGCAAGTTCAAACTCTTTATGCATTTCTGCCAGCTCTGTAAGTATGTAATACAAACTGCAGATACTATTACAGTTTATTAGCATATGACAAAATAGTGTCTGGCCTGCCTTGTTCTGGATTGACAGCTAAAGTAAATCATGTGACAAACATGAAATGTTTAGTTGCCTACTTCTTTGTGAATTTAGCTCTCATTCATACAGCTGTAAATCGAGACCTGCAGATTTCTCTCCATCTCTGTTCCTGTGCAGTGCTTCAGGAGGTGGTATATAAGAAGCCTGCAGAGTCAGGAGGGAAAACTCTACTGTGCAAGATCATCCTGTAAGTCTGGTAAACATCTTATAGAGATGTCCTGGTTACTGTTGCAGATGTGCTGAGAATGGTTTATAAGTGAGGGGAGAAGGACAGCAAAGGAAAGATGGATAATGGTTAGATCCCCTGGACTACATAGCTCAAATATGATCATATTTCTCAAAACCAATACTCTAGTCAAAGTTAATAATGTTTTCAGACACCAGTGCACACTTTATCCTCATCTTGCAAGTGCACTCTCCCCTTTTTCTTTGTCACTTTAGGTTACACTTCTGTAAATGAGAATTCACAGATACTGTGAACCACAAATAGATACTGCTTAAAAACACCACCTGGAGTATAGTCATAAATATTACAGTATTTTTAAAAAATAGTGTTTTTAGAAAGTTGCTCTGCAAATGAGGTTGATCTGGTGGACAGCCATGTAAAACATGAGTTCCTTTTACCACTGGTTCAAAAACAAATTAGTCTTCAATAATATAAACTAGTAGTAAAAGGCTCCATCAGTATTTTGTAACTACTGGCTATAGCTATTTTACAAAAGGTTATTAGCCTCGAAGAAAAAAAATTAGTGTCTCTAATCACTGTAAGCATGAAAATTCTTGTTAATATTAATTGTCTCAGAGTATTCACCTTGCAGAAAACTTACTATTGCAATAGCTTTAATTTCAAAAGTTTGGTACTGTCAGGTGTGCATGTATGGTGAGGAGAAGCATGGTTTGTGCTACAGTAGCTCGTATGAAAAGTTAGCTAGTACTCTAGCTAAAACCTGCAACAAGGTCATGCCTGACTCAGAGCTGTGCAATGCTTGCGCTCCTGCGCTGTGTCTGTGGGTGATGTTGTTCCCATCTGGTTAGGGACTGCTGTGATTGCAAGAGGTCCTGCTCGGGTGGATCACAAACCCCTCAAAGAGGAGCTGTTGGGAAGGGTCCTCCAGGTAAAGGCCTGATGAGGAGCATTTCCTTCTCTCCTTCAGAGTTCCCAAAGAGCTGCAGTTACTTGCCTTGCCCTGCTGTGACCCCAGGGCAGAGCAGATGGTTTGGAGAAGGAATGGGCTACCCTTCTTCAGGACTGAAGCCCCTGCTAATAAGGGGGCACACTTCAGCCTCCTGCAGCAGGGACTGTACTGTGTGCAGTGTCTTCTCCCAGATCTCACTGCAAAGCTGAGCTGCTTCAATCTCTGCAGTGGTGCAAAAGGCGGAGGAGCCAGCTTAATCAGCCTCCAGAGGACTTCTAAGCCTGGCAGACAGAGCAGTTAGAGCCAATTGGCTTCCACTCTTTTCTTGCCGCTGTGTAGTAACTAGGGCTGAGGAAAAGGGACCCTGGGTGTTTTTCACTTTGCTGCAGCATTTGCTGACTGAGGGCGCAGCCATTTATGCATAGGCTGCTGAGGCATCAGCTGTCCTGGCAGCTGCTCCGAGCTGCAGAGGGAAGCCAGTGGGCTGCTTTCACAGCAGGGATGGATGATATTCAGAGGCAAGGACTTGAGATCACCTGCTTCTGGGGTCACCCAGCTACTGAACTCTGCAGAAGCTGGAAATTGGGATCAGCTGCTTTGAGGAAGGCAAGACCTTCCCTGGGATGAGAAATGCTCCCTGTTTTGGCTGAGCTGATGTGTTAGTGTTTTGTAGCTCTGAGGGATGGTGGCTGTTGGATCGCAATAGCTCTGAGGTCAAGGAGGAATTGGACACTGGCTACCTGAAACAGGGTTGTGCAGTCCTTGCTGAGATCTGGAATCAGTAGGATCTCGAAGTTAGACCAGACTAACTGTGCTTACAGCAGCACAATCCTGCCATTAACTAGCAGCCACTAGCTCACCAGCACTGGTGCTACTGGCCAGGGCTCCAAGGTCAGCAAAATGCTGCCTCCCTGAACAGCAGGATATCACGGCTGCTTCTGGGAGCACAGCAGGTTCAGTGGGCACTGCGTTTTACAGAAAGGTGAGATATTGCCATTGCTGATGTGTAGAATCCTGTAGCACCTCAGACCTAGCCTGCTGTGCTGTGTCTGGAGGGAGCAGGAAGAAGCCGGCTGACTGGAGTCCTTTCTGCCCTGAAATGGTGGTGCATCCACCAAGAAAGGTGGAGACAGCTATGTGCTACTTTCCTCCTTTCTCCTGCATCACAGGAGAATTTGATTGGTTTAGCCTTTATTTTTTCCATGTGTGGAAAGTCTTTTTCAGATGAAATTATTTCAAGACCCTTGAAATATTTGGTCTTAGACTGCAATCTGCTATTAACAGTAGCTGCTGTATCTTTTATCCAAGGTACAAGAACTGTCTGTGCAGTGCAAGTTACCCTTATTAAGAGTTCTGCCAGTTTGAGTTGGGATTTAAGATGTCCGCAAAACAAAGTGATGTCTTGGGCCTTGCACAGAATTGTGCCATAGGTGATGATAACAGCCTTAGGTTTTCTAAAGACCTTCTGATAACCCTAGAGGAAAAAAATGGATATTGCAAGTCCTTTGTATACATTGCGTCCTGTCAGTGGGCTCTGAGGCTTCAGTCATAAGGTTTCAAGATTGTACCTCATTGACATTTTTCCAGTTATGTGGTACAAATGTAGATTAAATGTAATAGTATAGGAGGAGGTATAAAAAAAAAAAAAGGAGGGGGGACACATTTCTGAAATCTCAAATTAAAGGAGTTAAATATTTTAGAATAGGAATGATTTCCTTGATAGACTATAACAATTTATTCTGTGTTACCTGCTTTGTCATCGACCTGTTTTAACCAGTGGACAGTACATTGAACTTGATGAACCATGAAGATTTCTTAGATGGATAGCCAGAATGAAAAGAAGTTTAGCATGTGGATAAGCAGCACAGGTGCACAAGTTTTTTCAGAGAACATAGTGCATCTCTCTGCAAGTTTGCAGAATCTATTCCTGTCTTGGACTGTGGACATAGAGGGTCTCTTCTAGGCTATGCTTGAAGTAGTTTCATCTAGTTTGGTGAAAATATAACCAATTCTCAAAGTGCCTGTGTTACAACCTACCTGCAGTGCTCTTTTGCCCTCTTCTGGTGTGGTATGGGTTTTTGGTGTTGTGTTGCATGACTGCTGCTCTTCCACCTTCACTAAAGTTCATGACCTCTTAATCTGTCTTTCTTGTGGTAGGTGGAGATGGAGGCACTATTTCCTGTATCCCTTGGTCCTGCTCCCAGAACCAGTTGATACTCCTTTTATAGTCTCACTTCCGGGTCTCTCAGATAATATCTGTAATTTTGCCATATTCCTGGAAATATTTCTGTAATAATTGAAGTCATCTGCATCCAACTTTTACCAGATGCGTTCTGGTTGTAGTCAGGGAATGAAATGGAAAGAATGCTAAAGCTGTTGCGTGAACTGGTGGTATGACCTCATTTGGACTATATTATGTAATACCAGTCACCTTACCACTGAAAGGATATTGAAAAACAAGAGTTCAGAAAATGACAATCAGGATGATCAAGAGTCTGAATAAACCCTCATATAAAAAGATATTGAAAAATTGGAATTGTTTTCCATAGATATGAGAGGAATAAGAAGCACATGACACACATAAATGAATGATCTGGAGAAACTAGAGGAGTTTCTCTTCTGAGTGTCTCACATGGTGAAGAACAGGGTGATATTAACTGGGAGCAAAAGGAAAGCCAGCAGAAAATGGATAAAGGGAAGTGCTTTTCTGCACATGGACTAATTAAGCCTAAGAAACTCATTGCAACAAGATGCATTGCAACAATTCATTGAGAACAAGAAATCCACTGACATTAAGCAGGCAGTGGACAAGAAGAATATTTTGAATCATCAGAGCTACTACAAAAAAATAGAACCTTAATATAACTATTCATGCTGTTGCTTAAGAGAATATGCGTCAATCCTCTGTGATGAAGGCCCAGAAGAAAACTGTCTGGAGGGTTTGGATCTTCTCCTAATGTAGGATCCTTCATTTTCTGGTGCTGGATCATATCGAAGGCATGGCTTTGACTTCCCTGCAGTGTAGGTGACAAAGATGATAAAACAAATGCTTCAGACACAGCAATGCTCACTTTATGAATAATTAGAGTGATTTCAAGGGAAAATTGAAGTGTCCCCTTCCCCCAGTCCCACTGGGGAGGACTTGTGCATGCTTCATCTCTCTACCCTCTTCTGCAACACATCTCTGCTGCAGCTCTTTCTGTGTGTGCTCAAGGAAGGCAGCAGGGTCCTGGTGGTCCTGTGTCTTGATACCTATGGCCAGGGCAGTAGAGAACTCATCTCTGAATACACAGAGCATGGAGTATCACTGTTCTGTCTGTTCTCGGTTGGCATAGGCAATTTCTCATTTTTGAGCTTAAAATCACATCATTTGGGGCAATAATAAGTTGGGGATGGTACACTTGTGTTTTAAAGGTGGAAGTATTAAAGGAACTTCAGAAAAAGTACTGTCCAATTACGCATTTTGGAGATCAAGCAATGTACATAGGTTGCTTCAAGTAATTCACTTTAAAAAGATACTTTTGTATTCTCTTGGGTTCTGTTGGGTGTCTTGCATCATATTTAGAGATCTATATTAGAGAAGTTGCACTGCTCGGTTTACGTAGAATTAAATTATATCCACTTCTGTAATGGAATCTACTGGCAGTGAAAGAACGTGACCGCTTTCCTGTAGCTGATATTAAAAATGTTCTTTGATATGAAGGGATTATGCAAATACTGTGATTTTTTTTTTTAATAAAAGCTTGAAATGTGTGAGATGAGTGTGTAAGTCTCTTATTTAACATGAGAAACTGGCACTGCTAAGAGGGCTGGTTTGCTTGAATTCATTTTAATTCTATATCATGACAGTTTGTACTGCTAATGAGGTGATATTGGGAGTAAAAGCTGTTTTCAAGACTTGCTTCATCAGCTGTTTTGCACAATAATGAATCCCCTTAAAGCTTGGGGCATGAGGATTTGCTTTTCCCTCTCTTTGATTGAATGAGACCCCTCAGTTTAGCAATAAAGAAGCTGCAATTAGAGCTTCGCTTGAAGGTACTCCATACAGTGCACTTATCTTTGGGGTGGGGAGGGGAAAGAAATCCACCTTGAGGAGCAAAATGCATACGTTCTTTCATTTTGAAGTTGCTCAGAAGTGCTCATTTTCAAAGCGCTTAACATTAAAGCAAAGGCAGGAGAAAATACTCAAGGTACTCTGAATTTCATATATATTTTTGTGTATATATATGAGATGTGCAATGACAGTATTATTCTAGGGTGGATGATGCTCTCAAGCTGTGGAGACTAAGACAAGAGGTATATAAACCTCTCCAACTTCTGCGCTTAAGTTTAGTATGATTCTCTTTTTTTTGTATAGCTCCAGGCTCAGTCCACCTGTTCTTGAATGTGGTGGAGTGTAAGGACACATCATGGCCTTGCTTCTGGTCCCATACTGGCATGTCATTAAGGAGTAGGGAAGATATTCCTACCTACATCTCGGAGTGAGAAGGTATTTTTCCCTGGCTAAGAATTCTTTTGTCTGAGCAACTGCAGTGGGTTCAGCTTTATGCTACTAGTGAAGTTCAGGGAGCAGTAGAAAGGAGAGAGAAGGTCTCAAGGAAAGAGATCAGCTGATGAGTTGGACTTGATGTTACTAATCTGACAGATATGATCTTGAGGATATCATTGAATCCACTTTGGTCCCTGAGATGAGACATGGCTGGAACATCACTGAAGTCATTGTCATTGAAGACTGCAAATTAGGATTCTCAAAATGCCTGCTGAGCCCAGTAGTCACCTGCTTGTTCACCAGTAAGTTTCCACAGATGTTTTAAGCTTGATTTCTGTGCATGCTCTGAACTGACTCTTTTCAGTTTATCAGTTCTTCAGATATCCAGACTAAGCCTAGGAATAAGCTATAAGCAAAGTACATCTAACATGTGATGCTGGGGCACCACATAAAGCGATGGCAGAGGTGATATTCATTCAGAAAGATGGCAAGGGGAAGAGGCCTGTGATGCAAGATCCTAGCTTGGGATGTGGGAGCCTGAGGTTCAGTTTTCTTCCTTTGCCAGAGAGGGATCAGATCCATAACCTTTACTGGAGACAGCAGACTTTGTCCATGCCCTTTACAGGCTGTTCTGGTGCCTAACTTGAGTCTGTGGCTTCTGTTAAGGGACACTTGAAACCAGGAGCTGTTCTGCAAGTATTCAACTGAAGTTTGTTTTAGTCTTAGCCTTTCTGCTCTCTGAGTCTTGCAGGCATACTGTGAGGATAACCTGAGCTGTCTTGTAATGTGCTGAAGGCCTTTCTCCAGAACCCCTGCTTCTTTTAGAAGAACAGCTCGTACTTGTGAAGTCTCACATATGGCACATCCAGCACATGTAAGTTCATATCTGAAGAGCCAGGCTTACTTTCAGTCTGAGTAGTACCTTTTCGTCTGAGCAACTGAATGGAAAGGAGCATATCTTTTTAAGGAGGGAAGTGGAATACAGCATGACATGACGCACTCCTAAAAGAAAAGGCTTTTTCATAGACTACCAGTCTGACCACCACCCAAAAGCAGCTAGACATCTAATCATGTGTCAAGCGTGTCTGATAGGCTGTCACATTTAAATATTAAATGAAAACATTATGTATTTTTTTTGATACAGTAACAAATCTCAAGCTTTGCAAGGCAAGAAATACGTGACAGCTCTGTACAACACTAACTATTAAGAATAGCTCTCACAAATGTAAAAAGAAGAGATCTCTGGCAGGGGATTACAGCAGCACCATCACAATGATCTGTATTGCTCATTATCTGTTTTAATATTCCTTCCAATTGCACCAGGCATGATAGCTGAGAAGCAAAATGAACACAAAATAACATCCCGCCTGACAACAGGGCTACATAGTGCCAGCAACCACCAGCATGATTCTGCAGGCTGTCGTGTTTCTCTTTCAAGGTGCTGGAGAGAACCGTAATGAGCGTGGAGGTGACTTGCTATCGCTTAGGACCCAGTTAGAGGTGCTCTGCACTCCTGCCCAAAGCGTGCAAATACTTTTTTGATAATGGGGACAGTGCACAATTCTTGATGTGCCTTTTTTTTTTCTTCCTCTCCCTTAAAAGTGAGGCAGCTACTTGTTGATCTCACCTTGTGATTTGATTTGTGGCCTGATTCAGGTCTTGCTTCCATTTCTACGTAAAACATGAGAAATGAACTGGCTAGTACAGATTTCCCGTGCGGTTAAGGCCTGGAGTGTGGATGACCAGACTAAAGGTGTCTTTGAGTTTATTGCAGCTGACCTGTAGCATTCACAGGGTACTGCACTGCGTCAGCACCTGAAAGACTGTATCGTCTGGTTTAGCTACCTTTATTTCACTCTACAGGGGTATGACTGGTCTTAGATCTGTCTCCTGCTCAAGATGTGCTGTTGAAATATCTATTTCTCTGACCTCCCCTTTTCAGTTTCAAGTTTGTGTTTCTTACAAAACCTCATCATAAATTCTTTCCCCCCCCCCTTCCTTTCCATGGGGATTTTGTGCTTTTTTAAATATTTTTTTTCAAGGTAGCTAGCCCATATCTATCCCTATTGTCTATATAGAGATGGGTGATGAAAGAATTTTTGCCCCTATGCACATGTTTATTAACTTCAATGGAATGATTTTTATGAAGAATATTCACGGTTTCCCAGATCTGCTTCCTGCTTAGAACAAAACAGTGATTCTTTAAAAGTATTAGCTACACATGGTTAATAATATGGGACTACATCATGCCAGGAACTCAAAAGGGCTTTCCTTTCGATGACTGAGCAATGTCATGTCATAATCTAACATTTTTCACAGATACTGGAAGTAGCAATAAAGGCTGGAACAAACACTTCTGTGCTTCAGCAAGGGTTGAATTAAGGGTTACAGCAAAAATGCAGTTTTGAGGGGGGGTTATGGGGCTCAGAAAAAACTTCAGCTTTCTGTAGAAACCTTGTAAATGCAAAATCAGTATCTGCTGAACTGGAAACCTAAAGCTTCTGGGGATTGATTTATTAGGTGTGTGGGTGTGTTTTCTTGCTAGAAGTATCTTCTAATGTTATTGAAATCATAGAAGAATTTTACTGGTATTTTCTGTAGTGTGGAGGAGGCTGTGATTAGCTGTAGCAGTGACCTGCTTGACCTGCTCAACCCAAAAGCCTTGGTTTTTTCAAACAGTTGCCCTGAAATAGTGTCAAGACCTCGGTGGTGGTAAAAATGACTTGGATTTGCCTTGAGTTACTTTTGGAAGTCCTGCTGTTCATGTTTTGTCTACACAGTACTGTATTTGAATGACTATTTGTCACTTAATAATAACAACGATGGGGTCCTTATTATTTCTGGCTGCAAGTCTGTTCAACCAGAAGTCCTTTTAAATTACCTTTAATTGTGAGGTGACTCTGCTAAATGGAAGATAGCTGGTATTAATTTTTATGTAGAACAGCTAAGTGTTTAATACTCAATCTCGTCTACCACTGAACTGCTGGAGTAGGAGGAACATGAAGTCTGGCTAGAGTGACTGTGATCAAACTGGCAAGCATTAGAAAATGAACAAAACCCAAAAAGCCTGCAAGGCCCGGAGCATTGCTCTGTCTCCACTGCTGCTGCTTTCTTAAAAGTGTGGATGAAATTTCTATCTAGAGTACAAGAGCAACGATGCTGGGAATAATCAAATATTCTAAAGCCATGGCTGATTTTCCTCCTAATTGAGGAACAGCAGGACTATAGTAATTTTTCCTAGTCCTGCTTACCCTAGGCTAGAGGGGTAGAGAGGCTACTTGTTACCATGGAGATGCTTTCTAGCAGGAGGATTTGGCCTAGCTTGTCTCTAAAGGAGCGAGACAAACAAGGAGGCTGATCTCCTTCGCTGCTCTCTGAAGGACATGGCTGGATAAAGGGGTAGCTTCCCTTTTCAAATTTGAGGGGTTGTGCGGTGTTAAAGAAGTCGTTAGCAGACTGGCGTTTTATACTTTAACTCATAGGAGTTATAGACACCCCTTCACATTTGGAGCTGCAAACATATAAGTGTGAATTTTCATAGCAGTCCTACAGTTTTATGTAACAAGAGGGAAATGCAACAGATGGGAAGAGTCTTACTCATGAGCATGTAATGAAATTAGTTTGACTTGGGAGTTCTGGGAATGCATCTTCTTGAACACAAGGCTCTCTCCAGAGAAGATGACTGTTTTGGGAGACTGATGTAAGGACTGGATAGGTGCTAGCAATTTCAGCAGCTTTCATTAAAGGTGGTGTCAGTCTTAAGGTTCTTCTAAAACTTCTGGTCTATACTTCTTAAAAGCTACAGGCCAATTCTGGTTTGTTAAAATGCACTGTAATAAAAGCAAGAAGATTCCTCTCATCTTTAGTATGAAATACCTGTATATCTTTTTACAATAAACTATTTCTAACAAAAGACTGTTCTGCGTGCTAGACAGCAATATCAATGAAACTCAGGATTCTACTCCTGTGGAGATAAATGGAGATCCTGCTGTTGGCAGTAGTAATAGTACAGGCTGTAGATGAAACTAATGATTTGCCATTATGTAAATTGTTATTACACAATAGTCTAGGAGAAAACTGTCAAGCTTGCAAAGTAAAGAATGGAAGTAGGCAATACTGATATTCAGGTTACCTGTGCAACCTTAATCAAGCATGTATTATGATGTTACTTCCATTTTCCAATGTTCCATGTTTTCTCTGCTCCTTATGATTTTTCGGTTCCAATTTTCTTACACAGCTGGTGTTAGCATTCTCCATCTGATTGCAGTTTGCCATTCATGTATTTCCAGTTTCTCTTGAGTCCCAGTACCTGGTCAAGGCGGTTCAAGGCTATTCTTTTGATAACTAATTTGTTCCTTATACATTGCCTTGTCCACCTTTAGTCACAATTTTTCAGTTGTCCCACTTCTCTTTAGGTGTGTTATTTTACTTGGTAGAGGTGCACATGGGCCAGAGTGGGTAAGAAGTGCCATGTCTGGGAAATTCCTCATCATTTGTGAGCTGGAGCATGGTCAGCAAAAATGATATCCTCAAAAAATTTAGCTGTGATGCTCTACGAAGTCTCTCTGAATCCTAACTTGCTAGAGATTTATACCATTGCCAAAACTTGGATGAATTTTTCAAAGGCATAGCATTATGGATATCCACTGAGCCTCCAGACTAAACTTGAAGCTCTTTTCCCAGAAGAGGTACAAGAGAGCTAAGAGAAAATTTACAAGTTTATTTTGGGAAAGAAGCTGGGGTGGGGATTGGAAGCAGCTCCTGTTCACCAGCTTCTTTCATTGGTGACAGCTGTTTCCCTCTTGCCTAAATATTTCTAACTGATTGAGCTTGAGGCAGAAACTCCATATGTGATTTTTCAGCCCAAGTGGCTTAAATCAGGAGAACAGCAAACGTAGGCAAATCTGGTACAGCACTTTATCATGTCCAGCAGCATTAGTAACTGGCAGAGGTATCAAGACAGAGTTCTGCCTAAATATAGCAGCTCTTTAATGCACAGTATTAAAGTTTCCCATGTCAGGATAAAAACAAAAGCAGCCCCCAAAGAAATCACTTCAATTTCTAGATATTTATTTTCCATCTAAGATTAATTTATGCAGTTGCATTTGTGCTGTCTTAAACAAAAGTTCAATTTTAACCATGTTTCAGCCCCTAAGCAACTTTCAAAACCCTTAGGTAGTGTATTTTTGAAGAAGTTATAGCAAGAGTGATTGCTTTAAAATGCTTGAAATGCCATCCAGAGTCTTTTTCTCAAGCAATAATGAAGGTGTGCTTTGAAGGGCTAGACCTTTAAAATCTCCAAGTAATTACCAACAGATAAACTACATCAGAGACCTGTTCCTCATCTTTAATTACTGAGGAGAGAAACTACCATCATCATAAGCCTGAGCACAGACCTAACAAATCACATAGCAATTGCTCGGTACAGTACCTGTTGTAGTGTGTTCACAGTACAGGGAGAGCTGAATGCTGCTGTTTACAGACCTGTCTGCAGGGTGTTCAGGACAGCTTCTAATAAACTGTGATTGCTCCTGGTTAGGCGATAGAGCTTTGTTTCTATTAGTGGTGAAAAGAAAGCCAACTTTGGAAGGAAGCCACTTTTGGAGCAAGGTATGATTTCAAATTTTCAGATGTGAAAGGAGTTCATCTGAGTAGCTCCCTTGCCCCCACCTTAACTTCTTGCTTAACTTCTTGTCAGCTTCTTTGTAAATTATCCCATTGTGTCTCTGATCCCTATGATGTCATGACTTTTGCTACAACTTGCATAGCTATGGAGCTCCTGTCAGTGGTTACTCTTAGCCTCTGTGGGGACTAGCTGCAGGCTTCGTAGAGTCAAGATACCATTTGCATTAGCCAGCTAATTAGTTAAAAATCTGACATTTAACACTGAGATGCATTATCTTAATTGGAAATATTACTGGCATGGTGAAAATAACATCTGATGGTGGCATTTAGTGCTTTTTACATCTGGCTAATGTTGGAGTAATGACTTCCATTTTTATTTGTACTAGTATAGGCTGAAAATACAAGTATTTGGTTTCTTTGTGGTTTGATAGCAAATCACCGCTCTTCATCTGTCTCAGTTCAAGGACAGCTACGGGCAGACCTCACTCTGCTCTTCTGTCTATTCACCCTCTGCCACCATTAATCTTTCTTTTCTTAACAATCCTTTAAAATCACTTTTGGCAAGAGAAGGCTAACTCTTCAATTCTGCTGCTACTGAAGCTTTTTAACATCAATGCCAAGCAGTTGTTCTTAGTTTAGGTCTTCAATTAAGATGAAGTTAAACTGAACTTTATTATGAACTGATTACTTCCTATGTGCTACTTAAATGTGGCAAGTCTACAAACTTGATACTTGGAAAGAAAAGTCATGCTGTAAAACACTTTTCTGTTCTGAAAATAATGACTTCCTAAATATGGTCATCTCAATGATTTCGGGGTCACTTGCATTCAAATAAGTTGGTTTTGTTTTTGTCACCTCAAAATGCATCTGAGTATACATTTGTTTGCACATACTCAGCCTAGCTTCTGACTTTATTTACTACTTTATCTCTGATGTTGCCATTTATAGTACTGAAAAACCAAGCCTGTGTCTCAAGAGGATAGAATATGTTGGGGGAATTAACTGTTTTCTCACTTGCTTTTTCCATTCATAGTGCTGATTCCCTTCCTAGTAGCATCTGTGTTTGCCATCGAATTTGACTGGTGTTACAATGTAGCTGGACATAATCTTCTTGCACCTCTATGAACAGACAAAATGTGCACACCTGTGAAGGGTTGAGTACTAATGTTTCATGTCTTGTTGCAATGTGGGTTGCCCGTTTTATTCTTGTACAATGGGCTTAATCAAGAATACCTCCTCCGGTGGCATTGGGACAGGGCTTTATGTACAGAATATAGGTAAGAATAGCATGCTTCCTTCAGCAAGGAAGAAAAAGGTTAAACTACACATGTATATACATTTTGTCCAAGATGTAATTATTGTGTTTTATTTTGGATGCCACTAGATTTGGGGTTTACATCGTATTTGGTTTTTAAAGTCATTTCTCAATGTTTTCTAAAATGCTAAGCTTGGTGGAGAAGATTTAAAGAAACAGACCTCCTCGCAAACCAAAGCAATTTGTCTTACTGCCACTTTTATTTATAAAAAGAAAATAGCACAAAGTAGCTAGCACGTAGGTGTGTTCCTATGCAGGAGGTGAGCTCTGGAGAAAGATTAGCTGATCTGAAAGCCTGAAACACATAAATGATGGATGATTTTCATCTCTGATGTTTTGACTGAGCAAGGCATTTACACTTGTGACTAACCTTAGCCACCTTGGACAAAATCATTACTCTGCACAAGTCAGTATCATTGAACTCTGGTTGCTTCAGCAATGGCAGTATATTATCCGGTGTATGCGCTAGTGTTCCTTGCTAAATGGCAATCTAAAGGTATCAAATAGCAAGTGTAGCTTGTGGTGTTAAGCCTCCCAATATGTAGGCTGATTACCTAAACTGTGAAGTACTGGAAGAGGAGGATTTCTGTAGTTTATGATATTAAAAGTCTATGAAAAATAATTCAGCAAACAGTAGGTAGGAACCTGTAGTGCTGGGAATGAGCTTTGTATCATTGGTTTCAACAGGTCTGTGCCAGTTTGCTTAAGACCAATGTTTAGTCTTTTGAGTTTTCCCCTGCCCTTCTGCATTTCATTGTTCCCCATAGCTCCTTTTAGCAGCCCCTCTAAAGAGCTTCCCTGAGCTATGCCTCTGCCATATACAGCAACCGAAAAGTAAGGAAGTTAAAAGGTGCTGCAGTACCTGGTCCCCAGGGCTGGGCACTGGAGTGATATCGTGGCCAAAGATTTTGGGATTTGGGAGTCAGGATTTTGGGAGACCTGCAATCAATTTCTTGCTGTACCACAGACTTCCAGTCACCCAGTGCCGCTGACTGAGCCCTCGGCATCTTGTTCACAATACTGACATCTGTGTTTCTTAACATGGAAAAGTTGCTTTTAGCATCAATAAGGCTCATAACTATTTGTAGGAGGCATAAGAACAGCATTTGTGTCATCCTGCGTGTCTAGGGCAGAGTGCTTTCAGTAACTAAACAAAAATACTCAAGAAAGAGGAAGTAGACATACTTGTCTGCAGCTTGAGCTGAATGTGTTGGAGAGCTACTGTCTACAGCCATCAGTTGTTACACCTGATTTATATTTTTGGTTATGGACAATTGATTTCTTTCTTCTAAAACAGAAAAAAAAAAAATTAGGTCATTATATAGTGACCTAAAGCTCTTATGGAGAAAGTAGGAGACTTGAATACAATTCCCTTTTTGCATCTGTTAGAGGAGTGATTTATGTATAGGCAGGCAGGCACTGATGTGTGTTACCTTTTGCCACTGTGCTACAAGGAGTACGAGAGTAAATATAATTTTATTCCGATGATAAAAAAAGTACTTGAGAGAAGCAGTCCTGGGTTCTGGACTCATAACCACTAGCAGTGGCCTAAATTTACTTGTAGTGAATTCTGTGCTTAAAACTAGACTGGCAGGAGCGAAGGGAAGTTATGTTGATGCTTGACAACTCTTGAAGACCCACCCAAATGAGACATTCGTGTTATGTAGAAAATATGGATGCTTTGAGGTCAGCTAAGAAGGTTCAGTTTAAGTTAGAATTTACTGATGAGTTGTTTTCACTGAATAGAGCTCCAGACAGAATAATTTGTTTCCTTTTGACAAGTACTGAGGTTGAAGTAAATTAATTAATGCAAGCTGATTGATTTTTGCCACTTATGAAGAAAAGAGGTGACATTATCTAGATACTGCAGTCGCAAGCCTTCTTTACAAGGGTTTCTCTGAAGGTAATTCAAGTAAAATAAATGTATGTGTATTTCCTGAATTTTTCCCCCAAATGACCCCCTTCTGACACTCTACGTAAATTGAGGATAATCTTTTCCAAAGACAGGTAAACCTTTTTGAAAATCAATGAGATATAATTCTGGAAGTCATATAGTTGCTTCCAAAAGTTTTAATCAAATCATGAGCGCCTTTTCAATTATTTAAACAATATCCTCTGCCTGCTTCATAAGAAAATACTAAATTTTGCAAGATACCTGCTCCTAACCAAGTCCAAATGACTTTTGTTTGCTCCAAGACTGACTTGACTCTTTTCTTCTTTTTTGGAGCAAGCATTCAAATCTGAACTGCATGATCTGGATAGTATCATAGTGTTTGTGCTTTTCATGTTCCTGCCCTAGGAGAAGTAAACTATACAGATGACTTTATCCAGACTTTTATGATTTGGGTATTTTCTCTCAAGGAATTCTGGTCCCCTCTAGACGTTGGGCCAAACTGATAACATTGTAATTAACCTTAAATTACACAGTCTCAACAGAATGAACATTAAGCCTGAGAGTAAAACATCGGAACGGGTATTTTATAGCTTCAAAGCATATTTGTATCCTGTCTCTTGCCTAGAAATAAGGTGTAATCGAAACTATAGGATGGAATTAATCCCCATGTGTCTAAGAAACATTGCTCATAAACTACAACCTGCAAGCCTATGATAACTTCCAGGTTGGGACATGCCTTGGGGTTGTAGGAGCTTAGATAAGGCAGCTGGGGGTAGACAGGAGTCCAGCAGAGAAGGGAAATGGCTGGAGCCTCAGTGAGTGGCTATTCTTACAGTGCGCTTGGCTCTGAATCTGAGGATGTTGTTTTCCCATCGTTGTCTTCTGCCGAATGAGGCCACCAGATTGATCCTCCTGCAGCTCATTTTGATATGCCTGCATGAGTTTCGTTTTGCTGTGATGGTGAAATGCAGCATTCCTGCAAGGGCTGTCAGATTCTCTGAGCAGAACTTGGTAAACTGGTTTCCCCCTGTATTTACACCCCAGTGCCGTATAGCCAATTGTGCTGTTATACAGATGAAGTACATCATTCTTTAGCTATAGATATTTTAAGTATTATAATTCTTGATTGTCCCCCCTTTTCTTATTACTACTCTGAGAGGAATTAAAATTAGCCAGATATTGAGTGGATCCTGTGTCAACAGAGATGCAGATGTAGCTATGTACAGAATAAATGCCACTTTGCCCCAATAATAAATCAATGGAACAGTTGGTACATAAAAGCTAAGTATGTGCAAGTGGTTAATGCAAAGGACTTGGGGAGTCATTAGGACCTTGAGCGCTAGTCCTAGGTGACTTTCTAATTGACAGTCAGTAATCATAAACGGCCATTTTAATTTCCATACAATTTATTCAAGCTGATTGAAAAAGTGGTGTGAAATAGTCATTTATCTTGTGTCCGTGTGGAATTTTTTTAAGAAAAAAAACAAGGAAACACAAGCTAGACTGTTCAGATGTGCATGGGAATTGGGAAACAGTCTGTTAATTACATCAGTTTTGAAGATTTCTCTTAAAAAAAAAAAAAAAAAAAAAAAAAAAAAAGCATAGGTTACATCCAGAGTTATTGGGCCAGTCTCTGATCTTTCAGCCCCATCCATATATATATATATATATATATATATATATATATATATATATATATATATATATATATATATATATATATATATATATATATGTTTAATACTTTATTTTTGTTACTGTGTAAGCAATGTTATACTGCTGTACAGCTTCATATTTTTTTTACTACCTATGCAGTAGATTTCAGGACTTCTTTCAGTCCACCTGTGTCAATAAAATTATTAATATGAGCAGCATGATCAAATTTTAAACAAGGTTGTTAATTTCTCTGAAAAAACATTTTTGCTATAAGGGTGACAACTGCAATGCAATCATCTTTTAGTTACACATGGCATGTTTGTGATAACCACTCATTCATATAGCTGAAGAGTTTAACATGTAGCAAAGAATAATTATACTATAACTGCAGTTAATTGTAGTTAAGATGCATGGATCTTTTTTTTTTTTTTTTTTTTTTTTTTTTTTTTTGTTATGAAAAGTACTTAAGACATCAAGTGATGGTAATAGATGAATCAGTCATACTAGCTTTCCAGTTTACTTGTACTGTATCTAAAAAAAGTTTCCAAAGTTGTGGCTGGTCAGTGCCTATTGCATAGCTTCTCTATGCATACTCAGTTGTTTAAAGATAGAATTTTTGTAGAACAGCTGAATATACAGGGGCACAAGAGCCATTAATAGTTTCAGTGATATTTATACAGTCAAAGTGACTTTGGGTGCTTCTGATAAAGTGCATAAATATGAGTTTTGGAGTAAAAGTTCCAACTTCTTTTTTGGAAGCATCTATCAAAGAATATATACATTGTAAATATAATTGCTTTGCACTTGCTTTTATCTTATTTTAATGTGTGATCACTTAGGAAGATAAAATAACAAGACTGCTTTTAAATTTCTCCAATGTTGTATGTGTGTGTATAAAGACACCATTTATTCCTGTAGCTTCTACTGGAGATTGCTAAGAAATGGTTCCCTTCATCAGTGGGTAAAAAATGTTCTAGAAGTTTGTTTTTGCTCATGGAAAAAATTGTTTCTGCTGACTGCAAAAACTAATTTTCTGCAAGTACAGAGGGAGAAGAATCCTCTCTCTTTGATGTCGTGTTCAGGCTGAAAAGGGAAATGAAAACCTTCTCCCTTTGTACAAGCCAGCAAACACCTGGTTATTTCCTGGTCTCATTGCTGGTGGGGATTCAGTTCCCTTGGCTGTCTTTGTAGCTTGCAAATATTACTGCTACAATAGAAGGATATGGCCAAATTTATTTGGATGACGACTCACTCAAGTTGAACTTGACTCTTAAGTCAGTGTTGAAAGTTTCATCCTGAAAGCTGTAGGTTAGGTCACATGGAGATATAAGGTAAAAAAGTAAATATTGTGGGGGGAAGTGTGTGGGGAAGTATATGAGTGCGCACAAATAATTTCAGGTTTTCCCTGAATTGTAACCATCTAGGAAGATACGCCTTCGTACTGGTAGCAATGTAGAAGCACCGTTCAGCTACCATTTTGTCAAAGTTTTCAAGGCATTTTAGAAATGAGCAGTTCATACCTGTTTGGCTGTCAGTGGTTGTCTTTCAAGTGATGCAAAAATGATCAGTTTGTGCCACGTGGAATTGAACATGCTAAATTTAAAGTACAAGAACTCTGAATAATGAAGTGAGTTAGAACAAAGACCGATTAGAAAACGGACTTATACAATCAGGTCAAAATGTCTCTGCTCAATGAGCAAAGAAGAGACCAGATTTGATAATATTGTACCGCAGGGGGAAGGAAAAAAAAAAGTTAGAATAGCAAAGCAATTGGGAACTTGCCAGATTAATCTCTTTCCACAACTTTTGTCTGTCTCCCTAGTGATCAGGAACAACATGAGGCTCCTGTACTGCAAATGCTGATGTGCATAAAAAAAGCTCATAGGTGCAGTCAGTGGAAGCATACACAGAAGTAAAGTTTCCTAAGTGTGGATATGTTAGTTGGCCTGGGATCCCAGTCCTGCCTACCAGAAGCTAGGTATCTAAGAGTAGTCTTATGGAGCTGGGAATAAGCTGTTGTTTATCATTTTACTTAGAATAGGGAATGAACTGCTCTCAGCTTCACTTTTGTCTGTGAAGCTACAAAACTAGTACTCCCAGTTTGCTCCAGAGACTTTTTTGCAGCTTTTTCAGATTGCTAGCTTTCTGGACAATAACAACACGTTCCTTACGCATCTGAGGCATATAAATCCTCAAGAGCTATTAGTGGAGCATTATATTAATTCAGCAGTTGCTGAAAAACAAATATAACCGGAATACTATAACTCCCTACTACTTCGATATGAGTAACTACATTCCTTTCCCTTGAAAGCCTCATGAATTTTCTGACTTGTTTGGGTACAATGGTGTCTCTTAGTTTCCAAACATCAGAAACTGACTTTTATATCCAAAAAAACGCACTTGAGTAACTTTTCCTCTTATTTTTCACTGCATATTTTCACTTGTTGTTTGAAGTCCTTTAAACTTGTTCTGTTCTTTGAAAACTCAAGAGTCTTTGTAACTGCAAGAAATTAAGAAAATGTTTGATAATCCTTCTATTTAGGGATGCCAGCAGTTAATGAAGGTGAGAGTTTGGGTCTCAGTTAAAGATTCCTTAATAGATTCTTTGTTTGGGGGGAGTGGAGGGGGTGACTAGTACGTACTTTTGATTCCTTTCAATTAAAATACTACAGTATATTTATTCTCAAAGGTGTATTATGAGCTTTCCTATGCCTCTTTTCTCTGTCTCTAGGGATGTTGACACTTTCTGTCAAAGCCCCCCAGCAGGAAATTGTAAATTAAAATTCCTTAAATGCCGTGGATATTGCATAACATCAAACGGAACGGTCTTCCTATTTTAGAGGCTTTTGCTATTGATTGCGCCTATATTGACTTTTCTGAGGCTTGCAGATAAGCCTCAGGAAAATGCTAATACATACGGAAGGCAGACAGGAAGTTTTGGATACGCTTACCAAGGTATAACTTGAAGGCAGGAATGTTTTCTTTTTGAAAAACTGGCAGCTTACTCTTCAGAAATGGGTGAACTTGATGTCTAGTGAAGACAGCATCCTTCTGCTCGACATCCATGAAGAGGCCTCTGGTTAAACAGCTCATCAGTATCGGGAAGGCAAGAGCCTGGGTGCTTCGCATCTTTGATCAAAGTGATGTAATGCCTGGACCAGAGAAACTTGGCAAACCTCCACAATGGAAAAACATCTCCTAGAGCTTAGGAATCTGGATCTGTGTGTGGGTGCTGGACCCAGCTAGAGTTGGAGTTGGCAGTAGCAGGAGGCTTGGACATGCCGTGAGCAGCTGCTGCCACATCCTCAGATGTCTGCATTCCCCTGACTACCACGTGTGTTGCCTTTGAGCCCCATAAGGCACACTGGCACCTTAAAATGGGTCTCCTCTTGAAGAAAGTATTCTTCCTTTGCTCTCCTCCTTTCCAATTATTGTCCTAAGCAAGTGCTATTTAAGTGGTTACAAAAAAATTGTTACTGGTTTCTCTAGTTTTTAACTTTTTGTGGTCTGGGGACTGTTGCAGGACTCTTTGCAGCCTGGTTTAGGTGGGTCCTCTCCCTCCCACAATGGGGAGGGAGTGAAAACAATATAAATACGACAGTAAAACAGGAAGAAATTATCAGTGCAACCTGGGCAGGTGTAGTACTGAGAATCCTTTTTGGATTGATGTCTTGTTTAGTTGTCTGATTACTACATGAACCAGCTTTTAAAATGGTTCTGATTTTATAGACTAATTGTCCAAATAGGGAATAGAGTTTCATCTGCTGTTATGCTTGGAATAGAAACAAAGGCCATCTGCTTTTAGCTCTTCAGTAGACATCCATCATTTCACTGGCAATACTGTTCGATGTGCTGCTGACCGATGTCTTTCATCTCACTAAATTCGTTGGAAAAGCACAAAATTAGTATGTTTTCTGGTCTCCAATAGCAATGAAAAGCACAGCATAATAAGGCAAAATAAATAAATTTAAGACAATTAAACAAGATGGAAAAACAAAGAAAAGAAAACCCTAAAGGATCTAGTCATGTTAAAATGGCAACTCAAAAAAAAAAAAAAAAAAAAAAGTAGTTGTGCAATTCAGAGGTATATATGGCCCAGGATAAGATATTTGAGAACTAAGACTCATTATGTATCCGGATTTTTTTTTCCTAGTTGAAAACTCTACAAAATAACAAAGATCATCTTTTCTTACTACATATATCTCCTTGGAGCTACTAAAGGCACCTTCTGCAGTATATATGTTGTTATTGGGTCAAAATTGTTCAAAGTGCTAATGTTTCATCAGGGTGTAATGACACTTTATCGGAAAGCTGCTTCCCCCGCCCGGTTCTTTCACCCATCCGGTTATCACTGCTTTCTATGGTGACTTTTATAGGTGCCACCATCAGTGTTCGTTTTGATTCAATTAAATAAATTTCAAAATAAGTAGTAATTGGCTCTAAAAGGTGCTATGATAACTATCTGCCCATCTCTGTCACCTTTCTCGGCAGAAGGCAAGGGACAAGTGGCCGTCTGAGCATCCCCCTGGGGACAGCGTTGAGCCCAGCTCCCTGCACCTGGGCTGAGGCTGCAGCATGAGCTATGCGAGCTATGCTGGGGTTCGACCGTGAACTGCAGAGTAAAATAGTTCCCTCGGTAACAGTTTGGGGCAGGAAGCGATTCTCCTGTCTGGTGGTGGTATGTGGGTGGGTGTGTTGTGTGGGGTTTTTCTGTGGAAGGTTCCTCGCACTTTCTTCTGTCCTGAATTTGGACAAAAATTTGGAATCTCCTAGGCTGTCCTAAATCAGAGAGAAATGAAAACATGCGGACAGGATCAGTAACATTTTGCTTGTCTTACATCTTTAGCATCACTTTTAATGGAGTATTTCTGAACAGAATTAATTTCAGATGTCAAAATAAAACATTCTAATTTCAGAGCTTTTTTTCTTTTTTAAACAGCATTAATGTTATCTTTGTTCATCTCTTCCTAGGAAAGTTTCTGTTTCAATGAGCCTTTCTTGACAAAAACAAAAGAAAAACATGCTATCTGAACTGGTCAGAAACTTCTCAAGTTTGCTGCGTACACGTCTGCCCGCACTACTGTTTTTTCATGGCTGTGCTGGTGTGAACTAGTAGACTGTCATAAGTATAAATCAGTACATGCTTACATTTCTTATATGTCTTCAAACAGTCTGTCCTCTAGCTCAAACATGTAAAAGAGTAAATATCAGGCTCTGGCTTAATGGCCTGTGTGGCTGCCAGTGAGGAATCGTGGTCGGGAGCACACGCTTGCCCAGTGCTGAGGCCAGCAGCTTGCCAGCTGCGAGCACAGATTTCCAGTCTGCCTTTTGACAGGGAGCTGGGCAAGGCTGCGTGCAATTCCCCTTCATCTTTCTCTGCTGTAAAGGGATAAATTACTGCTGTCCTGTGTGGTTGTTGCTGTTGGTGTGCATGGGGGTGGTTTTAAAAAGCAAAGTGACCTGGAAAGAAAATGGCATCAGATTAGAGTGGTAGAGACATGCACCCAATTTGCGTAGTTATCAGTGACCTGATAAAGTAGCAGGCGTTGTTTTGTAATGCTTTGACACTTTTTTCGCACCTTGCTTAGTAGTTTAACATAGCAAGAACTTAAGGCTAATACCTTGTAATAGATGGTTTGTGGCAATAATTAAAGTTGCAAAATGGTTTCTATTAAAATTCTCTGTTTCCAAACACCCATAACTTTCACTGCCAGGGTACAACTTCCTAGTTTTGATCTGTGCCCTAAGCTGATATTCCTGTTTTCTGTTACTTAGAAGCCAAGGGGATTGGATCTGCAAAAATCTAACTCATGAGCATCATAAAAAATTACACTACAAAAAGCAAAATTGCACATTTCCTCTCCTCAGCTCTGGAGTGAGGAAGAACAGTTAACTTCGAGCATCTAGATCTGATACTGAGGCATGTCCTCTGTGTATTTTGATACATTTGGTGCCAACACACGAGCTAGCAAAAGTCCTGACAGCCACGGGTCATCTCTTTCAGTTATCTGCACTAGTACCTGATGCTTCCAAGCAATGTGTAAGGTTTCCACAGTATTTGTTTCTATAGATTTCTCATCCTGGTCTATGGAAAGGTGGAGGTTTGCTGCTGGAAGACTTTGCCTGGGGTGAATTACTTTTTAATGTTTTTCTTGCCTGCATATACTGTGTTACGAATTTTTGGAAAGAGGGCTCCGCATTGGTGAGAAGCCGGTCTCTGAAGTAAACTCTATGATCTGTGTCTGCCCTTGGCAGTAGGATGAGGCTTTGGAGGTCTTGCTGTATTCCAGCCTCTTTCATGTAACAATTTTCTGTTTTAAAAGCAGGGAAGAATGGTACAATATTGTGCCGTGGCTTTAGAATTGCTCCAATCTGCTTGAACAAACAAAGGATGTTAATTCTCAATTTTTAGGTCATAATCAGATGGGATACTTTTTGAATAACTGCAATGGAAAGCTGAAACTAATTGCAGTTGCTAGTGTTGCTTTTTTTTCCTTCTCTCTATACTGGCTGAAGAACTGATTTCTCTTCTAGCTATTTTTAGTTGGTTTGTTCTACTTGATGTTAAAAATATCCATTCCATGGGGAGGGGTGGGGAGTGGGGGACCCTAAAAACAAAACCTGTAACTGCATCTTTGCTGAGCTATACAGAAGGTAAAATTAAAAGTCTAGAAGACTAGAGATAGTTGCACCCATTATGGAAGAAACTTTTCCTATAGGTGGGTCTCTTTATGCATCATTTTCCAGGCACATATTTCATTGTCTGATTGCTACCACTAACAGTTAACTCTTGTGTCTAGCATCCATTTCTCCTCTTCAAGTTTTATGCTAGTCTCTACTACTAAAAACACTTTATTACATATATTTGTAGGCAAACTTAATGTCTAATTTTGTTTCCTTTTACTGCTTAATCTTCATAATTGCCTCAAAGTTTAGATCTAATTATTTAAATCACTTCTGGTATCATCTGGGGAACATCTCTTGTATGCGTAAGGTGATTGAAACTGCTTGCAGTGCTCTGTCTGATGCACTGAGAAAATATGTAGAGCACAGTGGATGTATCTTAGGAGCCCCTATAGGGAAATAGGCTGAATAGTGATAATGATGGTGTATACAAATACTGAAAGACTCCTCAAGCAATTATTTCTGGCAAAAGTGTTCTCCAGCTCTTACAGTGGCACAATACAACCTTTCATGGTTGGCTTCCTATTCACAGTCACTGCCTTTCTCTCTCGCTCATTGTGCCGCGCTTCCCTGGAGCTGAAAGGCTGCATATTTTCCCGCTACGTGATGCACAGAGCAGGCTACAGAGCCGGTGAAAATCTGGAGGCTGGTGGATGCTTGAAAATTTGGGTCTATTGCTTTCCCAGCAAGCACATAATGAGTTGGGGGGCCCATCTGGGAATACAGTTCAAATTTTGGGAATTCCAGTCTCCTCTGCTGGACTACCCTTGTTCCAAAGTTGTGCATCTCTAACCTGCAGGAATGACATGCTGTAGCAAGATTGTAGCCACGTGAGTGAAGACAGCTCATGTGAACCAGACCAGAACTCTCCAATGGAGAAAGGCTAACTTGCAATAAACTGAGGGTCTGGTTTGTGATGTGCAGCAAATGGACAGCTGTAGAAATAGAGAAGTGAAGATGTTTTTATGGTCCCTGTTCATGACTTTTCCAGCATCTGTGGAAAGTATAAGTACAATCTTACCTTAGAGCTTTCTAGTCATTATTTTAGCAACAGGTCTGACAAGTGAGTTTTTTCTCTTAAGGCACTAATTCTTGTCTGTAGTCTCAACTGTAGTTAATGCACATCTTTATTTTCTTGTCTGGGAATGATTATCCAATTTCCGGTCAATTTTCAGTGCTTTGTAGTTTGGAATCATCTGTATGTTCTGTCAATACACAATTTACTTTATTCTCCAGTTCATTAGTAAAGATGTTAACTTGTATTAGTTAACATGACGACAAACCTTGCTATATTTGTTCTTCCCACTTTAGTTTGTACCATTATTAGTTTTTTTTATTTAAATTTTTCAAACTTTTTTTCTACAGCATACTAATATATTTATCAGGTATCACTTTGCCAGATTCCTTACCTTCAAATTTCACGGTTATAAGCAGCTGTTCAAGTTTTAGTCAAATTAAGAGCATTTTTCTTTTATTTTCCTTTATTTCCCCTAGCCCAGCAAGCAAGTTGTCTTTTCTTAGTTGTATTTTTTTGCCAAATACAGTAACTTGAATTGTTGCCACAGTCACTTTTCTTTGATCTTGTATCACTTAGGATCGAGCATTGCAAAACTTCCACAGATATGTACTGTGATTTGATCTTTTTTTAAACTGTTCAGCTTTTGCCGAATACTCGCAAGAGGGACTTCCACTGGAACATAAGTTCACAGAGTAATGTCAGAGGTATCGGTATCCATGGAAACAAACTTTACTGTGGACTCTAGGATATTCTTTGGTCTTCCAGTAAGCTAACCTGTCCTTTGAACACTCGCAGCGAAACAGCACAGCTTTAGCTCTGTTTTGTACTCATCCTCAAAGCAAACTGTTCGCAGGTCCAGCAGGTCTCTGTACAGAGCAAATACTGTTAAATAACTGTGGTAAATTAGTAAATTCAATACCCTGATATTGTCTTTGAGTAGAAAAGAGACTAAGCTTTTTACCAAAGATTTTATTGTCTCAAGTTGCATCTTCAGCTCAATTTCTTCTTGTTTTGCCCCCCCTTTTTTGAAAGCAGTTATGTTAAATCCTTTCATTAACCTTCAGCATCTTTCCCACTCTTGAAGCTAAGTTAATCCATACTAATGACTAAAAACCAAATACTGCTCATCTTATTCAAACGGTTCCATTTAGTTCACAGCAATGCACTATTAGGAATATGAGATGGGATTAGATGGACAAATACACGATAAAGAAGCAGGATTCAACTATTCTGCACATTTCTCATAATCCAACCACTAGGTAATTCTCCCTGAATTTACAAAAATGAATTTCTAAAAGGCCTTTTGTAATCTTTTTTCCTTTTTCTCCCTTGTTTTAGTCACACATTTAGCATTTAATGTCTAAGCAAATTTATAAAGGTGCAAATGCTTACTAGGTGCCTCCTGATTCATGCTCTTCCTGAAATGAGCTTGCCAGTGTATAGTGAATTTGAAGCTAGAGTTTACAAATCCAAGTCTGCCGACCCACTTGAAAATTTGGCCTTGAGGACAGGGTCTCACTGGTTTTATGCCTTTGTTTCTAGGCATTTCAGGACTCCCAGGAGGAGGCAGTTCTTTGAACCTGTTCTACATCTAAACTCCTGAAATCAAATTTTTGGTTATTCGTTATGTTGCTCTTCAAGATAAACCTCAGGTGGAGGCTTTTCAAGTTGGCAAAGGTTGATAAGGAAAACGTGAATTGACACCAGAATCCTTTGTTTGGTGCCCACCCCCCTATCCCCCATTCTAGTCTCTGCTTGGTTCCTGTTTTTCTAGCAAGAGAACTGACTACAAAAAAGTAAACTCCTTTTTTAATGAGTATTAACCAGGCAACATATATACTCACTGTATTCTGTGTTGAGGGTAACTAATGAATCTATGTGGGTTGGTTGCTTGCTTGCTTATTTATGTGGATTTTTTAGACATCGTGCATGCTAAAGGATTCTCAGATGATGGTAAATTCTCATCTTGCATCTCTCTTTAGTTCCATCTTGCACATAGGTCTATATAATGTGTATTTATTATAAATTGACACTGACACCATACTTCAGTAAACACTTGACCAGTGATTGGTTTCAGACCCCTTAATAACATATGGGTTGCATCCAAGAGCCAAGACTCTATTGCTTTCTAGCCAAGAGAGGTTCTTGGCAGTTATAGTTGTTCCTGGTAACTGGCATGGTGAAAATTAGTGGGATTTGCCTGACAACTGGTGAAAGAGCTCTCTAACTTTCTTCCTTCTATTTAGCCTATTGGCTTGATAACACTGGAAATCAATTCTGTAAAGAGGAATTCTGCTTTGTGCTTTATTCTATGGCAATTAGATCACATACTCTGAAATAACTAAGAAATAAAGCTTAATTTGTTTTTTACTGACTAAATCTTTGCTGTTTAATATCATTGTGGAAACACTTTTGGCGAGGAGGAGGCTTAATCCAGTGTTCACATTTTAATCTGTTGTGCTTGGTGGTCAAGAACAAAACAAATTTCTACAGGTTTGTCATAGGCTAATACTTGACATACAGATTCTCTAGTTCCTTTGTTAATATTTGGCTAAATGTATGAAAGTTCATGTGATCTGCCTGGATTCCCCCCACCAAAAAACAAGAAAATGAGAGTCTAGACACTGTTAATACTAGTTAAAACTGTTTTTGTTAAACCCATCATCTTCTCTTTTAAGGAAATTTAAAATAGTTACTGTTTAAAAATATTTCATGTTGACTAATGCCTAATTTTTGCAATTATAAAATTAGTGGCCTGAATTCTCATTTAATCTGTCTTTTTATCTGCCCTGATACATAAAGAGATCTTACTCTATTTAGACATTCTTTTCTCTGATTAGAGTACAGAGGCTATAGCATAAATGAGAATACTGTCTATGTTTTACACTCAGAGTTGCTTCCTATTATTAGTTTAAGTCATGACAACATAGAGATTCATTATTTAAAAAGTATATATATATAAGCTATCTTTCATTATGTAGAGCCCTTGGATTTTGGTGACATGTTTCTGAAACCTAAGTATTAATGGTATTGAATGTTCCTGGTGTGCAGTTTAAATAAGTCTTACTAGATCTTTGTGTAGAGCCCCCCTGGACCCTTTAAGAAAAGGCTTCTGAATATTAAAGTTTTGAGCTGTCATTAATATAGTCATGTACATTTACTGCCATAAATGTGCACAGTGCATGGCAGAGATAAGAGGAAAAATGACTGAGCTTCTGGAAGGTAGGAGGAGAAGGAAGTGAAGTGCAGGAGGAAGAGAATTTAGGCAGAGTCAAAATTAACGCGGAGCTGGTAGGAATCGGAGGCATGAAGGTGATTGAGACGTTCAGGATTTTGACCGAAGGACAGTGAAGATGTTCATGGAGAGAAAGCGAACATAAAGTGTGAGAAGGCGGCAGGATCATGGAATGACTTCCAAATGCACAACCCAGGGCCCTGGGAATGGGAGGTGGAAAACAGAGAAAACGGAACCAAAGTCAGGTTGGATGGTAGTGTCTGGAGGAAGAGAGTGAATGTGGAAGGAAAGCAGACTTTCAGGGTATCACGCCTCGTGCAGTGCAGGCAGAGGACCCGAGAGGATAACTGTAAATGCAAAAGGACTGAAAAACCTGAAGGAATGATGGCAGGAGGAAGGCTTTAGTAATCCCTTTGCATGTGAGTGGGGGGAAAAAGGAGAGAAGGGAAGGAGTAAATGAGAGAAGGGAAGTCCAGAGTTATGGTAAGGAAATAATGCAAATCTCACTGAATTCAGGAGCCATCTTAATGACTTTAAGCTTTGATCGTGGGCTGATATTTAAGCTTCTGGCCATGAACCTGAACATCAGCAAACTTTGATCTGAAAACACCTCCCCCTCAAGTGTGAGGGGAGAAAAACCAGGGGTCTCTTAAAAAATCACTGTCCAACTGAACGTGTTCCTGACTCATCTCAGGTTTGTGCTGATATATTTTGCGTAAGGAGGATGCTGAACATCTATTTTCAAGAAGACAGATTTATGCTACACCTCAAAACTTGAAAATAGTTCTCAAAACGTAGCCACAGGTGGACTTATCAAGCAAAGTTGTGAAATGTGTGAACTCAGATCTGTGATGGATATCCTGCAAATTTGATTATATCATCAAAGTGATAGAGACACATTGTACCAGCATAATGAAATGTGTTTTTAATTGGTGTAATATGACTTGGATTATCAAACATTCACTAACTCTACAGTGTGTTTTGATTTAAACTTGTACTTGTTTTTGTATTTCTGTCTTGCTACTCTAATAACATGTACAATAATATCATGAGATACCTTTTACTGGAACTCCTCATAGTCATTCCAGCTTTATAGATGGAGCTGATTATAAGGTCAGAGAAATAGTGCGTGGTCTATTCCTTAAATAACTACTGTAGTTATAGAAGTAAATAGAAAAATAGAACACTATAACAGAATTAGTTCAATAAAAATGTACATTACAATTATATCATAGTTGCAGCTGGTTACTTAGTCATGTAGTTAAACAGCAGCTACCTCCTCTTCAAGGTAAATTGGCTATCTTTCAGCCGATTAGATAACCTCACTGAAGTACATGAACTACTGTATCCGACCCTTTGAACAAACCTCCAGTAAATGTCCATTCTGTTACATCCACGCCACAAAATGCTCCTGGTACATTCAGGTGAGAGGAACAGAGATGTGCGCTCACTCTTGGCTGATGTCCTATGTCTGACCTGACAAATCTCTTGTTACTTTTGCAGCTAATTTCATTTTATAAAGCACTGGAACAAGCTATTCTGGTAGAAGTACAGCTTTGCAAGTATACAATTTAACTACACAAGTTGTGCTTTGCCAGCATAATTTTTTGGAGTAGCTAGATAGCAAGGTATTCTTAGAACAGCTACCTAGCTTTTCCTATTTTGTATGTATGCTCATTTTTTGACAGTTTCTCCCTTGTTGTTCTTTGTTTTCCCCTGTTTTGTCATGGAATGAAGCAGACTGAGTATCTGGGAGAATACAGGGGTAAAGTTGCTGTCCCCCAGCCCTGCCATAACTCATCTGAATTTGATCAATGAAAGAAAAGCCTTGTTCCTTGCAGTGACCCTAGCAGACTCTCCTTTTCACAATTCACAATAAGAAAGTGAAGAACAATGATGTGATCGTTGTTTGTGGTTGCATGTCATATTCAACCAAAGGGTAAATTCTGAAGAAATTTTAAAAGGTTAGAGATGATAAAGGAAGGAAAGAAGGGGAAGTGTGAATGTGGGAAGGGAAGTGATGTAAGGGAAAAAAAGCTAACCATAGGCCCTTTTCTTTCAGTTAAACTTGTAACATTGTGTATTGCATGCACAATCATGATTCTAGCATTTCTTAACTTCTGGACAGCTGACTTTGCAGCCTTAATGATGCTTTTCTCCTACTGGTTGCTTATGTGGTTATACAGCTGTTACAACTCAAGGCTAAAAGTGGCATGTAGTTTAAATGCCCTTTGTCTGCATGTTAGCTATACTAGGTGAACCAGCTGAGACTCTGACCTTGAGAAGACAGTGTGTCAGTGCTCTCTCAATTGAAAACATCCTGAATAGACAAAAGACGTGTCATGACGGACAAGCAAAGGGATGTGATTGAAATGGTTTGTTATGTGTAATGCTAGTTCCACAAATTTTGTATTTAAAAGTGTATTTATTTTTTTCCTTCCGTGCCCTCTTCCTCCTGTCCTGATTACCATGTCTTCAGGTTTTCAGAAATTACTCAGATGATGCTAAATGTTTGCGATTAGGTCCATTATCTGTGGCCGTTTTTTGTGTCTATAGTTTTTGAGCCAGCGGGCGGGACTCTTCTTCTATGAAGATCAGCTCTTGCATTCCTTCTGGCATCTGGTCATTCAGATGTTCAGCAGTCCCTCTTTCACCATCTCTATATCAGTCATGCTACCAGCTCCCCATGGTTGATCTTTTTTCTAAAGGGATTTTGAGCTCCTGTTCTTATGAAGCTTGTGAATATTTGACTGGGGTAAAATGCTGGTTTGCTGGTTCTTCTCCAGAAAAAAGCACAAGCTTTGAAGGATGAGGACTTATATGCTCAGGTGAATGGGAAATGTGATTTTACAAGTCTCTAGATAAAAGGCACATGTGGACAAAGGTGTACTGAACTAGCTAGTCACTGTTTCTAGCTGCCTGCAAGTTTCCAAGTAGATAGGGGTATGCTCTAGAGAACTTGGAGCTCTATATATCAAGATGAAAGAACTTATTTTTCTGTCAAAATTAGTCCTTTATGCTGCACAGTCTAACAGTTTCTATCTCCACTTCCAAACTGTTTTCATTTCACTTTTGGAGTAAAATTGGTTTGGAGATGATCAATTATGACATTTTAATATTACTCTGAAACTACTGTAATCTTGTAATTGTCTTGAGCAGCAGTGTCCCTGTAGGCCCTGATTACTCAACTGGTGGAAGAAATGTGCTCAGTTTGACATTAGGCATGAAATACATTCCTGGGACTTCAGTGAAATTAAAAAAAAAAAAAAAGTCATCTCTGAGCAGCCAGGGAGTACTGCACCTTCTCAACCACTTGCAGTTGCTCTGAAAAGAAGTGGTGTTCCTTAAAGGCAGGAATCACACTAGCATAAGCATTATGGACAGCAATGCTTTGAGTGGTATAAAGTTATATTATGCCATGTAGTACACTGGGATTTATTGGAAACCGATATGTTGTGGGGAGGGGAAGCAACTGTAGAGCATTACAAGTGAATGTGCTCAGATCGCTCTAGAAATTATTCCTGGATAATTTACAACAATGCTAGTTTCATTGGTATTCCCATAATCTAGTGAGATAATGAGGAAGCAACTTGCATCATAAATGACTGGGAAATGTATTCACTATAGTTAATGTAATTATTAGTGGCATTTTTTTAAATTAGTGAGTCCCCTACAAATTATCTGGGTGTGAGATGAGGGGCTCTTAGCGGAAAAGAATGAAGAGGAGGTGCTCTGCAGTTTGGGTTGCTGGTAACCACCTCTACAGAAGACAGAGTTATGGGAGAAAAGAAGTCTGTGATGGGCAGTGTTATTTGTCGGTCATTTGTCGGTGGTACTTTTGTCACTGCTTTTCTAGTAGCAGTTGTGCTATTTGATGCAATTAGCTAAGAATAACTGTCTCTAACCTGTATTTCACTGAAGTTTGCCATTGCTTTATAGGCTGAAAGACGTATTTGCCCAAAAAGCTCTATCTGCTAGTATAACAGAGGTACAAGCATGCTGTTTCATAACAGGAGAAAACTAATTAAAGAGATTAATTCATTGGAAAAATCCACTCTGCTTCTCTGGAAAACAAGTACACAAAGATGCATATTCAGTTTACATGAGCTAATACCTGAGGCCAAAGCACAGCTGAATCTGATCTCAGTGACTTTGATCTGAGAGGATAGTCTCTGAAGGGACCTTGGGAATGCTAGTTTCAGAGAAAATAATGTTCAAAACCCTTTAAAGAGATAGACAAGGAGACAATGAAGATAGTAACTGGTGAGAGTGGCACAAAGAAGTGCCTGTGAGTGTCTTTATAGTATAAAAAAAAAAAATTAGAAACTTATGCACTACATGGTCTTCAGTCTCTTCTACTAGCATTTTCATGGCATTTCTAAGATCAGTAAAAGTTAGTCATGTGCTGGAAATGGTTTCTGATGGACACGTATTTATCCAAACGGTTAATTCTATCTATCTTGCAGAACACTTGCCTTCCAGACCTCCTATATCATGAAAGTGCTGTGTGCAAGTGCCTAGGTAACCTTACTGCTTGCATGGTCCAATTCATGCAAGCCTCATCAAATTACTGACTAAAGCAATGGAAGAGGGCCATGGAAGATTGAGAATAGAGAGATCCTGGAAAATTAAAATAGAAGATACTTTTCTGAATGGTAGTATCTGGTGCAGATGCAATCCGTGGCTCTGTAAGAGTGAGACAGCTTCTTTTCATACTGTTTTGTAGCTAAGCTACTAAATTCATGCTTCAAAATGATCTCATTTAAAAAAAAAAATCTTGTCATTTCCCATGAAATAGAAATTCCATTTTCTCACTGGATTTTTTTTTTTATTCCCTTTCTAATTTAGCTCCAGGTATACACACATTTTCTTAACCATTATTTTACTAACTTCAGGACAACTGAAGTCTTTTAGAAAAATCAAAAGCATTAATTCGTTTCTTTGATCTTGACTTTTCATTTTTGTGTTCATCCTACCCAAAAAGAGCCTCTTCTCAGAGAATCCATGTGGACTGTGATGGCACGTACATAAAATGGTCTTTCTGAAGAGCTGTACAGTGCTGAGGGTAGGAGGATAATGACTTCTGAATCATTTATCAGAGCATTAATCAACCATGCAATAGCTTCCTATTGCAAGCCCGGCTTTTATCATCCTGAAATATTGAAACTGGGGAGATTTAAATACTCTGTAAATATATGCCTGGTCATGGGGAAAAATGAAAAATGCCAACCTCTGATTAATGACATTGAAGGTATTTTGACAGTATAGAGCTGAGTGCCTGATGTTTTTACCCTTTGCTTCATGTGTTCTGGCTGAGTGGTATTTACTGGGAATGAGCTCAGAGCAGTTAGCAGTATGCTGCATTCACAGGGACTGGAGGGACCCGTGGATTGTTGTGTTTGATCCTCTATTACTTCAGCTAGTACCTCATATAAACACAGTGCTTTTCAAAAGCAGTTAATGCTTTTTTTTTTTTTTTTTTTTGTTTGTTTGTTTGTTTGTTCTTGTTGCTGTTGCCGGCATAGTCGTTCCCCACCACCACCCAGGAGACTATTCCACAATCTGACTGCTGTAGTAGTTAGGAGCACTTACTCCTGGGAATTTTTATACCTCTCATACTTTGGCTTATGGAGCTGTTTTCCCTCCTCTGGGCTTACCTCCATCACACTTACAGCAGCAATCCCATTCCATCTCACTTTTTATTTTGGCTAATCAAGCCAAATTGCCCCAGTTCTCAATTTCCTTCTGTTCCTCAATTACCCCAGTAGTCACCTTCAAACCAGTTCTAGTTTGACTTCTGTACAGCTCTGGTAACCCTTGTTCGGCATCTCAAATGAGGTAATTAAGCCCTGATACAGTAATTTGAATATGGAAACTTTGAGCCTATGAGAATTACTTTCTTTTTCACTGCTGCATCGGCAACCTGAAAGTCAGCCTGAGATCGACTTGGTTGTTCCTGAGCACCATCTGATGAGCTTGCATCAGAGGATTTTGTCGCTACCAGAGAGTGAAGTTGCGTCTCATACCATTGACCTCTATCCCATTCTGGTCTGTCTTGTCGTTCATAAGCTTAGGCTTAAAGAAAACTAGCAGCTGACAAATAAAACACCTTGAGAGTGCCTCAGAAGAAGGCAATTCTTCAATAATTTGGAGTAACAGAAGTAGAGAAAACAGATAAACATGAGGGTAGACTTCTACAGTTTATTTTACAAAATATTTCTGTGACTATTTTAACATTTTCTTCAATAGCTTTCAGATGAAACCAGCTTGTCTTTAACTGGACAAAAACTGGAAGGGGAAGAGAATGAAATTATGGAAGAAATAGGTCCAGAGATTGAATTTCTTTTTCAAAGTAAACCTCCTCTGTGACACAGGACTATTAAAGAATGATAGGAATTGAAGGGAAGTCAAATTCAAATCCTTTGCAGAGAATGAGGATTAAGATGTGATATTAGATTAGAAGAGCATAACCAGGGAAAAAATGGTCAGGTTGCTGCTTCTGATTTTATTTGCTGTTTCTCCAGGCAAAATTGAAGAAGAAAAAAAAGTAAATTACCTCTAGAGAAAGCTCTGCTTGAGGTGGCTTGAAAGGCCAGATTCTATTTTAGAGTGCACTGGTATACGCTCAAAGACTTTATAGCTACTGAAAGCAGATGTTGGGTGCAGGCACTCAGAAAAGGTGTATGATAAGGTCAAATGGTTAAGTAGTCATAAACATTATAAAATATTCTACCAAAAAAGTGAAAAAAAAATAAAATCGGCACTGCAAAATTAAAATCGGTAATTAGACAACCCAAATGGAATGGAAGATGATTATTCCTCTCAAAACTGGTGAGAATATAAGCTAATAGTTTAATTCAAGGTCACTTTTTTCCTTCAAGTTTTTGCAAGCTGAGATACTTTCCCAGTACTATGTGGATGCTATTGGAATTAAAGGCATAGGAATAAAATATAGCTAAAGAATGGTTTTATGTGGTTGTTTTGTAGAATAAAAAGCCTTGGGAAAATGCTAAATCCTTAGTTCTTAATAGTTGAAATGTACATGAGGGCTGACAAGCAGTAATATATTCATTTATTAGAGGATTTGACTGATTTGACCTAGCATTATAAATATGAATATTGTCAAAAATCTAACAAATACTTTAATTTTTACCAAAAAGTATCTTTCATTGTTATCTTTTTTGCCACCTCAAAAATTCTGGAGGAAACTGTTGAACTGAACACTTCTTAGTTTTCTAAAATTTTCATATGAAAACAATGAAAGTTTTTTTTTCATTTACACTGGTATTTTCTACTTCAAAGGGGGGAAAAAAACCTAGTACTCCTGGATTATGTTAACCCACCCTGCCAAATTAATCTAGAATAATAACGCTTTGTCTTCAACCCAGCAAATAAACTAAACTGTAAACATGGTTAAAGCTTCAGCAGTTTTCTAGTCATGAAGGTAAGGCAGTCAGTTATTTGGCATACAATGACTACTTGCTCGAATGGAGTCTTTAAAATTGTTTTTTTGCCCAAACAATCAGAGAAGGGTATAAAACAAATGACTTTGGGACTGCATAAAATGTAATAGAAGAAGAGGAGGTGTTTCATGTTCGTGGGTTGGTTTGTTTGCTTTAAAAACGACCAAAATATTTTCTCATATTTCAGCACTCTAGGGAGGATTTGGTATTAGATTTGAATAATCCACATAGCTAAATGTCACCGGCATTTTAAAAACCTCAGTGATAAATCACCCTAAATTCTGTAACTATATTTAATCAAATGATGATTTGAGATTTGTCTCACAAGCTTGGAGTGTTTTCATGTTCAGGGTTTTGCTTTGTCCCCTTTCTGCTGGCCTTACTTCAACGCCTAAGAGTTCTCTCTGACAGAATTCATCCCAAAATGTAGTCTCCAAACTGAAACCCAAAATTTGGTAACTATTTCTATGGCTCAGACAAGGTCCCAAAAGCAAAATACTCCAATTCAGGTGTCTGTGAGATTTCTGGCACTTTAACTATAGTGTATATCAGGAAATCTATGTGGTGGTGGTTTCAATAAAACCCAATTTTGTTTGTTAAAGTAAATATTCTTCAAACTTGATTTCTTGTCAGAAGGATATGGGAGTGAGCAGAGTACAGGCAGAACAAAATTGCGATATTTATAAACTACTTCTGAAAAGCAGTGTACAGATTGTGATATGTCCGTTGAGACTTCTGATATGCCTGAGATCATCATCTTATATGTCAGCCAAATAATATTGAGAGAAGTAATTTTGCCGAGAAAAGTGGATGAATTGATGGGGGAAGCTGAACTTATGTATGCTGCATAATCCAGGAGTTGAGGTTCTGCTTACAAAAATTAGCTTTGGTATAAAACATTAAGCTATCTACTCCTACTTTGTCTTATATTTCTGCGCAGCATAGATGTTACAGGTGATAAAGGAATATTTTAAAAAAGTAGTAACTTCAAATTTGATTTCTAGATGTGTTGTACAGCCAATGGTTTGTAAAAGGGATAACACAAACACTGCATTTAAGCAAAATCCTTTTGGACAATCTGATGTAATAATAGGGAACAGAAAATGAAATTTCCTCCTAGGTGCCAGATTGGTATAAGTAGACATAATTTTGGCTTCTGTAGCCTATTCTTATTTAGAAAAGCTGAGAATCTATCTCAAAGATTTTCTCTTGTAGCTTATATGTGTCAGTGGTACTGTTTAATTGAAAATATGGCTCTATTTATTTAAAAAAAGGTGGGGGGGAGGGTAATGTGTCCATTGTGCTGGGTGGAAAGAAACAACAACCAACAAACCCTTTTTCTTCCAAACTCCATCTACCTCTAAAATGAGAGGTAACTTTATTTTAAGGCAAAATTATTTGTGGGAAAGCATAAGCATTTAAACTTTGTTCTTTTTTTTTTTTTCCTTCCCTTTGCATTTGTGGGTCGGCATTGGTCTAAGCTGCAGCTTTTTAAGCAAGGAGAATCAAAAACAGGGGCCAGGTCTTCAACTGGGGCTGAAAATGTAGTCATTTTGCAGCAATTTTTTGAACTGATTTTTGTGTGTGGGGGGGAGAGGGAGTGGTCGACACCAATTCTTATGTCCAGAGATATTTCCCACTCTGTGAAGAAGTTTGTTTTCAGGAAGTCTGCATAATGCATTTCATTGTGCTGAGGAATTAATACCTTTGTGATCACAGTAAGTCTCAAAGAATCCTTCAGCTTCATTAATACAACAAAATTGTCATGCATCCCGCTTCCATCAAGCTAGAGCACATAAATGGTGCCCTTGATTTTCTGTAACCACCACTTGTTTCCTGACAGAGGAAACCATGCATTCCATTAGCGTGAAGAAACAATTTTATTTTATTTTTTTCCTCCCCCTGTATACAACACAGGCAGGATAATTAATATGCAGGGTATGCTCTAGATGACCAATTAACTTGAAATAAATGTGTTCTGGTAATTACTCCCTATACAGCAATACAAATATTAGATTAACTTTTAGGAGCAAATTTTATGGATCTTTGGGTTTGAGTAATTTAAGATTTAATTGACTGAACTTTACCTGAAGTGTCTTAAAATCTCCAGACCATATTCCCCCCTGTCTGCGCAAATACTGAACTGCACAAGTCAGTGCCACCTGTATGTAATGATCTGAAATTCCCACGCAGTACCATTCACTATTGAAATATATAACAAACGCTATGGACATTCAGAGAGATCTGTGGGCCTTTCTGAAGGCAGTAGTTTGATTTGTATGGGTTTCACATTGCATGTATCCAGACAAATACTTCTCAAAATCACTCAAGGCCATTGAATTAATACCAGAATCAAACAACCTTTAAATTAATAGCAAGTAATTGGATGCATCGCAGATACTAATTAAATCTTTAAACAGAGCTGTGCACACCTGCCTGCTCATAGCTGTCACCCAGAGGCTGCATTCTGTATGCGTGTGGTTGACTCAGTGACAGCACTGTGTCAGAGACCAAATTTTCTGTGAGACATCCTCCGTTTTCCAGTCATGCCTCCTCATTTCTCATGGTCTTTTCTTCTTGAGAACCAGCTTTGCATGTACAAACCAATTAGGTAGGCTGTGGATCTCTGCATATCTATCATCAGCTTATAAATGGAAAGAGAGGGCTCGATGTATTTATCCATTATAGAGAATAATATAATATTAGTAAAGGCACTAGTGACTGGGTTTTCTCAATGAACTAAGAGTAAGGATCAGCCCTGTGGCGCAGAAAATAGATAACCATTTGACAAGTGTTCAGGCTAATGTAAGGATGGTTAAATAGTTAGCTATATCCTGGTAGGGAGACCGGACTCCAGAGCTGCAGTTTGGCAAGGGGAGATCTGGAAACCCTATTTAGCTCTTAATCCATGTATTTAAGCCAGATATTTAAATTTCTAAGTAACCCCCTCTTCAGCTCTATATAGCACTTACACATACATTTGCCCGGTTGTGGCACACAATTACTTCCATGTACATAAACTTTTGCTTTTATGAAAACTTAATTTGGGGAGTTGCAAGAAGTGGTTCATCTGAGCTCTGCCTGTGAGTGGATGTTGACCCCTCACAGTAGGAAAATAAGGAAGTTAATAAGTATAGATTAAGAGTCAAATAGTTCTTTGTAGCAAGTGATGCTAGATTTAGGTTTTTAACTGTCCACAGGTACTTCATAGAACAGAGATTAATTTATATAATTAAGTACACTTAGAGTGGTTAACATAAGCTGCTGTTACAGTGAGGTTTTTTTTAACAGAACAGCATGTCATTATAATGGAAAACTTAGTGTGTTTCTGACTACTGTGTCTAACAAACAATTTGTGCAAGTATGAAATTTAGTTTAAACACTTTCAGGGTAGAGACATGCATGGGAAATTCCAGATGAATGAACACTACGTTGGGATGTGGCAAAAAATGGATTTCATGAAGGAAGCTAGCTGTAAATTGGTTGGGTATTGTAGATTCTGCCTGCTTCTGTCCTGTAGGCTGGAAACCGTGCTTCATTTCCGAAAGAAAACAGCAGTTTTACAAATCTAGCAAAGCTAGCTCAGTAAAGGAATCTTTCTGCTATGGCAGACTTAATACCAGGCTTTCAGTACCTGTAGAATATCAAGGGAAGGATTTTTAAAAATTTATTTTTTTCATAAATTAAAATCTTTTAAAATAGAGTATCCTCTCTCTGGAAAATGCTAAGGGACGCTTGGGGTTGCCAGAACACGCCGAGCTGCACTCTGAGGTGCCTCGCTCTCACCTTTACGCAGATTGGAGGGGATTAAAAACTCTGCTGTAAAAACTCTTTGATCAAAGAAGCATTTGAAAATTCTGCAGTCCTGCATCTCTAAACTGGTGTGTCTGATTCATCTGACTTTGGCATCACGTTTCGCTTCTGACACCATTCTGCCATTCCAGCATAGATCCTGCATGCTAATTTAAGTCCCAAAAGTCTCCATGAGACAGCTACTTCTCTGAAATCCTGGGAATGTCGTGGTATTTACACTTGGGGTTTTTTTTTTTTTTTTCTGACTGAGACACATCACAGCTATTAAAGAAAATGGAAATTAAACCAGAGGCAGAGTATGTAATCCTTCTTTCAACTCTTTGTGAAGGATGTATGTTATACAGGATAGTATGAGGGAAAGATTACTATTACGAATGTCATTTGCCCATGATTTACCTACTTGATTTTAGTCTTTATCTACTGAATTACATCGGAAAAGTCTGTTCGGGAGAGCAAGTAGGAAATGAAGCAATGATCGGTGATGAAAAAGGCTTTGGGGGAAAATATATCAAGGGCTCTTCAGGTACAGTGAAGTGCTCTGGCTCAGGAAATGTTTGCTTGCCTGATTCCAGTTAGGTTAACAGCTTTGTTTGGGGTTGTTTTTGTCTGTTTTCTTCTCTTATTCCAGCACCTTGCCCCCAGTGCTGGAGCCCAGAGTCAAACCAGCAATGTCCTGCTGAAAAATCTTGGGTAACCCTAGGAAGCCCAGCTGCTGGCAGGGCAGTGAGAGGGCAGCGACCCGGCTAGTTTGAGCACTAAGAAGGATGCTCCAACGTAGCATGACTGAGTAGCTGGGTTTTTGTAGACTAGCATTGGTGGATAGTGCGGGTTAGACAAACCCATGCTCGCAAACTTTCTGTGTACCTTACTCCATTATTTGTTTGCACAGTATTTTTTAGATGAAAGGACAAGCTGTCGTTTTGGAAAGCACTATTGTGAATCATTTGAGGAAATGAAGATGAATATAACAAGCATAGATGCAAAATGTAAATATTCCAATAAAAAGAACTGGGTGACTTTGGGTTCAGTTTAGCAATGGCATGAAAATTAATTGCATGAAGAACCTGCAGCTTTGTCAGAGGAGTTGCAACAGTTGCTAAAGTTTGTTACTTCAAGTTCCCGATCTGCTTCCTGCAGACAGTAGTGGTGTTTGTTTGCATGTGGCTTCTTGGACTGTCTTCATGAGTTTAGGTCCAGAACAGTAGATTCTGGAAGGTGAAATAATTGTGGAAATTGAGTTTTAGAGCAGTAAGTGAGATAGGGGCTAGACCCAGGAGAATTATGACTGGCAGCCAGCAGAGCCTGGTCAGACTTGCTGTCACTCACTGTCAAGAAGGAGAGAGAAATCATGATAGGGCAAGTGGCAAAAAGTTCTGGCTCTGACACTGATAACATGTGTCTGGCTGAGGTAGCAAGATGGCAGAAAGAGAATAGGACTATCATGGGCTAGTCTCAAGAGCAGCATGAATGTGAACCTTTTAAAAATGTTGAATAAAAGATTCTCAGTGGCTGGTTTTAGAGGGTGCTCCATGTATTAGATCATGCATCTATCAGCAAAGGTCCAAGTCTAGAACTTCCTCACAACACAAAGGTACTGCTACCTTGAGTTAAACCCAAGGTCTACACTGTATAAAATCTCAAAATAAGAGGCCTATCTTATTCTTCCTCAATCCTATGACTTTGAAATAAGAGAAATTTAGGGTTGGCTTTTGAACATTCCTTTACAGTACTACATGGTGAGTGACTCAGATCTCCCAAAATGGAGGAAAGATCTCTGAAAAGGGTAGGAAATATGAGCATTGAAATACCTTGCTGTTATGAGCATCTCATCAGTAAGGATTTAACGTTCTATAAATGACGATAACAGTACCAATCTTGACTTTTGGGTTGGGAAACAGAAACATGGGAAAAAGCAAAGATTTCTCTCACATCAAAGTGTAAGAACCTAACTTTGCTAACAACAGAAAACAAGTCTCCCGATTGTTGCCCTTGCCTATGAATAGTTTTGCCTCTTTAGTTGTTTACCTTTGCCTTTCACAAAATATGGATGTGAAAAGAAAACTCATTACTGGTAACAAGCCAATTAAAGATTTAAGATTCTTTCCTTTTTCTTATTTTTTAATATAAGTAAGCAGTGTAACTGTAGAATAACTTTGGCAAAGGCAGTGGATTTCAGTTGTGTCGGTGCTGGAAGGGCTGTGGATGAGGCTCCTGAAGGCCCTAGCAGTAGTGGCTATAGAAGGAGCTATTTGTACAAAACTGATAAATCACATGTCAGAGGAAATCACGTGTCAGAGGAGCTGGTTGGCAAATACTTTACCCAAGCAGTAACTTCAGTGAACTCTGTACCACAGACGTATCCTCATATGTCTCGTATATCCACATTTGAGTGCCTCTTACAGCACTCAAATTAGGCTGCTGTTGCATTTGGCCTGCTGGTGCTATTTAGAACTGATCGCAGCATATGTGAAAGCAGAATTTGCCCCTGTATTTTGAGAAAACCTTTCCGTTAATTGTGCTAAGACATAACTTATCTGTAATCAGCCCCAAAATGTGCTGCTTTGGTTCTGGGCAATTTCTGTGAATTGCAGTGGGTTTCAGAGATTTTGTCCTCATAACCGAGAGGCAGCTGTGTCCCGTTGGGACAGATTCCTGGTGGGTGCAAGTTATCAGAGCTCCGGCCACAAAACCAAAGGAGGGAGAGTAGTGCCCACCAGCCAAGGATGAATCTTGCTGGGCTAAATTTACATGTCAAGTTCTTACATACGTTGCAGCGATAACACTGATGCTGCGGCACTTGCTACGTCTCTCTCAAATAACATAAACTAGATTTCTGATTAAAAAAAGAGGAAGCTTAGTCTCCTTGCCCTGGAAAAATAAATCTGAAGCAGAAAGGATGACATCCAAGAGCCTTTCTTTGGCTCAGTAGTAAATGGTGTGTGTGGGGGTGCCAATTATATTAGCACTTTTGCAGTCTGTGAATTTGACACTTGATCAATAGACTGGAAGTGCTTCCTGCTTTTCCCCTTGTTTGGTCAGAGATGGGCTGACTTTTCTGTGCCATTCACTTAAATCAGAGCAACCACTTTAAATAACAAGCTGGGTGTTTGCATGCAAAGTAAATGCTTTGAAGCAGAACAAAGGAGATGCAGAAGGGCAAAGTAATGTATTTCTAAGAGAACTGAAACACTAAAATTTTATTTAGTTGGAGCATCTGAATAGCAGATGGTAAGGAATAAATTGAAGAATGTGAAAAGCATGTGGATGTGTCAGGGGAGCTAGTTACCAGCAGGTGAAGCGTGGGACTTATTGTAGCACAAATCATAATCCCATTCCTAAAATAGTAACAATTGTGACCCTAGCATAAATATCAGTGTCGTTATGATCTTTCCCAGTGTGTGGGCACAGGAATCGTCCTGGCCTCATTGAGAATCTCACAGCCCCGAGTAACACTCAGGTTTGTAGTTCTGGAAGGGCTGTCACAGGCCTGGAAGTGTTCAGACTAGAAATGTTTTCTGGTGCAAAACCTGTGCAGTGAGAACACAGAGGGTGTTAAAGCTGCTACTCAAAAGAGACGCAACAGGGCGAAAGGAAGAAAATAACAAGCAGCCCAGGAAAAGTCATCTTCCCTTAAAAGAAAAGTGAAGTAGCCTGATTACTGACAGGTGAGGGCCTGTTGGCACAGATTTTGGTGCATGTTGCATATATGTGCAGCTTTACGAAATTCCATGTAGATTATGTTTCCTGTGACTGCAGCACAGCAAGGACATCAGAATCTTAGAGTGACTTTCCTATTGATACTCCTAATTTATATTCATTTTTGACAGTCAGGAAAATGGTAGATAAAGCCCTGTTTGTAAGAGAGAGGTGCAAACAAGTACTTGCTGAAGCCATTTCAAGCAGTCAACAAGCTTGTATTTAGCAACACAGAGCTAGAGAAGTGTCAGGGATGCTACAACAACGTGGCCAGACACATCAGGCCTGCAGCTGCCCCTTTCAAAGCAGTATTGCGATATGAAAGAGGTTTCAAAAAGTAACTGGGAGTGGAGAGGGTTGTTGGGTTTTTCAGTATGAGAACACGATCGTTTTCCTGTTCGGTTTCATGTAGTTCACTATTCTGTTATCTTGCTCAAAATTCAGTTGAACTATTTTGACTAAATTCAAGTCTGATGGAATTGCATTACTTTGGGTGGACTTAAATTGGGTGAATTTATCCTTTTTCTTCTTGGAGATACCCTGTAGTATTTGGGATTAGAACAGTAATAGTGACGGCAACTTCTTGGTGAGCACAATTTTTTTTTTTTTAATCTGATGAATGCACTTTTCCTGTTATATTCATCATTGTATTTTCTTTATACAGGAGAAGAAAGAATATAAGGAAAGTTGCTGATGCAGATATTATTTCTTTAATGGACGCCACAGGAGTGAGAATAAGGAGAGTGGCTGTAGTGTTCAGTTTGTGGATAGGGCATACATTAACCTCAGGAACTGTGCTTTTAATCATTAGTCACAAACTTTATTTTTAAGACTGCTAACAATTAGAAGATTACACGTGCACGAAGCTGATAGCTCTACTTGCAGAGAGAGAGAGAGGTTGTGTAACTGGGCTGAGACAAGTAAAAGCTATTGTAAAAATCAAATTTGCACGTCCGTGGGGAATTATACTTTACAGTCAAAGATGTAAAGATAAATCCCTCAATTATAGATGTATGTATGGTAGAGGACTCATTTCCACCTACTGCAGCCTCCTCAGGGGTTTTCGGCATCTCTGCTTTTTAAGCTGGGTAAATTCACAGCAAATAATTTTTCTGTTCATGATCTGTGAACAGCATGCGTAATTGCTCATTCTCTCCTGCCTATGGAAGATCAGCTCTATCACTATACACTACTTAAATCTAGTGTAAGCCGTATCTTGAAGAGTTCAGCAGCTCTGTTAGATCCCCTCTGGTGGATCTGGCTGTGGCTGGGTATGGGATTGCTGCTGGCCGTTGGTCCTGCCTCTCTGGGGAAGCAGAGGGAGGAGAAGTTTGTCTAGGCCTAGCTGCAAAGTCTGGCTGCATAGCTCAGCCCACCGCCCCTGGCAGCTCCATCAAAGTCAACAGCTTTGCTCTGCTGCTCTTCAGATTGGATGCATGTCTTGTCCTGTGAGCTGTCTGGTAGAAGGCCTGCCATCTGCCCAGGAGTTAGTCGCATCTTGAACTGCTCCTTACTTGAATACGTGTCAACACTAGCACTGGGACATGGCTGAGTGTATAGTTGCCCTGCAAGGGCAGCATACCTCGATCTTGGTGAGATTTGCTTTGAAGTGGGCCAATGCTAAAAACTGAGCCAGTGCTTAAAAGTTGAGCTGGGTTGATTGGTTCTGATTTGTTCTGGTCTTCTGCTGATGTAAACTGAGGTTACAGAAATTACTGGAGCCATTCTGACTTACAGCACCTTGGGAGTTAACCATGGGATCCAATGACTTTTAATTTCCCCTGGGTTAAGCTGAGATTAACTGCATTGTAACTGGTGACTTGAGCACCTGTGTGAGATCACTGTGATAAGAGTATCTGGCTCACATATGATGTTCTCTGTTCATGAGAGGAGAGATACAACTCTTCAAATCACAAACCATCATTTTGTCTCTTAGTTTTTCGGTTTCCCGCCTCCTCCAAAGTATAACAAGCATTCCAAGCTCTTCAAACATCTTTGCAAAGCAAGGAATACACTCATGGGAACCTTAGCTTGGGTCTGACATGCCTGGACCAGAGGAGTCACCCGGTGTGTGTCCAAAGCTGTTCCTACCTTCGGCTTTCACTGCTTAATGTGACTCCTGCTGACTGAGCCTTCCCTCAGGCCCACTGTCAGTTATGGTCACAGCTCGTGTACATATTTGGCAGACATCAGTGTGTGAAGAGGGGGTTACAGCTAGGAGGGGAAGAGTACCTCAAATGGCAAAGCAGGGATAGAGACCCTACTACTTCATCTGAGAGGAGTATCCTCTTTCCCTTATTCTTCCCACTGTATTGCCTTCTTTTGTTAATGGGTCACTTCTGTGACCATGTTTGTGATGTTTTGGGGGCTTTCTGTCTTTTCACAGAGCAAAAAAAAAAAAAAAAAAAAAAAAAAAAAAGGCAAGTTTTTGGAAATAACACTTCTGGACAAATAAATGTCCAGTGTGGTGTTATAAAGAAATGTTCTTGAGAATGCTGAACTCCAAGCTTCAGTGGGGAGTGGGTAAAAATGATGACAGCTGGAGAACTGTAGATAAATGTAATACAGAAAGAAGTAAGAGGGGTTATAGCCAATTTTAGGAAGAGCCTTTACTCTTGTGCTTAACAGTAGGCCTATTATAATATTTATATCTTTAGCTGCACTGGCTTTCATGAGGCCTAATCACATACTTGAAGCTTGTATATACATTTTGTTCTCTGAAGTCCTTTCCCTTATTGGAGGTTAAAAAAAAAAAAAAAAAAAAATCACAGTGCTAGAATTTTTTTCCTTCCAAGACTGCAGCGCATTACTGTCCTGTCCTGAGATGTTTTACTTGCATCTGCAAAGTTTTGCAAGGATTTCACTGAAGTCAGTTAAATTAATCCAGGTTTTCACCTGAGGCGAGAGTTTGCAGAAGTGGACCTGCTACATCTTGTTTTCAAGTGTCCTCCCTTGTCTTCCAAACACAGGCCTTACCTGAAGGTGCCTGGGTATTTTTTGGAAGGAGGGCATAGGAGCAGGTGGCCTCTGAGGTCCTGTCCAGCCTGAACTGCTCTGTTCCTTCCTCAGGGGCTGGATTGTGATCGAGGTGTGAGGGCTGCCTGCATGAGCCAGGGTTCACCTCTGGAAGAAGCATTAGCAAATCTGATTTCTTTTCTGCTGCCACTTGTGGAGTCACAGCGATCCAGGCACTTTGTTTTGCTTTGCTCTGGAGATACTTCTTTGAGAGCCTGGCTTAAAACACAAGTGTTTAACTTTGCGTGTGCTTCTGCACGTACGAAGAAGAAACAGAGGCGAGAATAGGTCCTGTCATTAAAACAAGTCAAGAAAATAAATTTATTGTTCAGGTTCAACCACAGCTTCTCTACAGGATGGATCTAAGTTATAAATATTATTTTCTGCAGCTGTTTTATTCAGTGAAACACTAAAGATATCTATACTGCCTAAATTATCTTCATGTACAGTGTAAGTTATTTAAAGATCTGCCTATGGCCATAAATCAGGTACTCTGAAATCTAAATAACCAAAGTTAAACTCTCAATTATTTGTACCTAAATAGTTGTGACTAGGAAAAGGGACACCTGCTCAGAGAAGACTTAAACCTTATCCCTGACTGTTTTATGACTTTGGGAAGAGTAGGCTGGGGGGAAATCTATTTGTTCTGATCTAATCAGTTCTACTTTAAAAGCTGTATTCTAGCCAAACATGAGAATCTTGAGCAGAGAAAGTGAACCATCCTGATACCTCATAAACACACTAGTCTTTCCACTGTAAATTCTTCACTGTAGATTTTCCATAATGGAAGGTAACTATGGCAAATGACCTTGTAATGTACATCATCTTTGTCCCCTTCCTGTAAAAACAGAAGTTGCTCTAGTTTTCTGTTCATCGAAGCCTTTTGGCAAAGGTTGACACTGCATAGACAATCCTTCTTTGAGACTTATGGTAACGTCCAGTATTTTTAAGTCCCTTCTTAAAATGAGTTGCTCAACTATGAGGCAACTGGTAACTAGCAGGCAATCTTGAATAGCATTAATGCATTAAAATTAGGGCCTATGCATGCAGGAGATCATCAGAGTGACATCCAAAGTAGCTTTTCTCATCCAAAGGGGATTAGATGTGGCCCTACCAGTACAGATATGAAATTTGTGGTTAAAAATAGAATAGCATGTGTTCAAAACTAGTCTTATTGACTGGGAGAGGACAGGAGTCAACTTTACAGTTCAGGAAGCTCAAGAGATAAAGCAAGAGCAGAGGACCTTCTAGGTCATATTAAGGAGTACATGTCTATTACGGTATCGGAAAGGAAATCAGTGGTACACAGGAGAGCTAAAAATATTGCAGATAAATGTGGTGCAGACATCTTGTTAATTATGCACCTTTAAGCTTGGTTTGCAAATTGATCTAATAGTATTTAATCATGATTTATTTAAAGGAAAAATTAGTATTTGACTTTGAATTTTCAGCTTGATAAAAGTCACCTGCACTTCTGATCTGCTCTTACCATGGGGCTCCCATTTGGCACTTTTGGTTGTGGTTTTTGGATCAATAATGTGAGAATGTTGGACAGCATTTCTTTTTTTTCCCCATAAGACTTAAATTAGATCATGGAGTCAAGTAATATTAATTTCATGCTGGTGGGAATGTTAATAAAAGTATGAGAGGCACTTGCCTTCAGCGACAGTCAGTCTGTTGTTACTGAGCTTTTGGATTTGTAGTCAGTGGTATGTAGGGTCCATTGATCCCAGGTATATTACTCAAGTTTCTTTGAGTTTATGGGATGGTGACTAACATCAGTACTTAGACACAAGACAAGCTGGATGGAAAAAAGTCTGACCTTTTGAAATGTCTAGATAGAGCAAATTTTTTTTGGTCTGGAAAACAGTGGCTTTTGAAAAATTGGAAAGAGTTTTAGGTGTCTGCTTCTGGAAGGTGTCCTCTCTTCTGCTGTTATCCACATTCATCTATTTCTGTTTATTTTCCCTTTTGCTAGGGCAAAGTTTCTGGCTGTTACTTTTATCAAAACTTTTTGTTAATCAAGCAGTCTCGAGGCAAGGGTGTTGAAATCCTTTCAGACTGCTTGGGAAAACTTAGTATACTGATATTTTTAGTTTTTACATGTTTCTAATGCCATTTATTTTTAGAAGACAAAAGAACATGAAAATATACAGAATGTCAGAACAGGACAATTCTTCTCTTGAATTTAAGCATTCAGAAGCTGCAGTTAATCCTGAAGGTAATTCCTCATCATTGTTGAGGCGGATTTGTCTGTGATACTTCTATAAATTATAGACATACATTTGGAATTCAAATTGGACTTCAGTCCAGGAAAGATTTATTTTGATTAACATTTTCCTAGCAGCAGCTAGAAGGTTGTATGGATTATATCTAGAATCAGTTCTGGTTCCTGTTACATCTTTATAAACTGAAAATAAGTTTTGACTTTCTGACATAGCTGTCACTGGAATTTTGGTTTGCTTATTCTGAACATCAGTGGCTGATTCCTGCAAAATCCTACAGCCATGAACTCACAGCACAGGGATCTGCTGATTGAAATGCCTTGTCAAATCGTACTGCCTTGTGCACAGGTGTTAATCTGAGAAAAATATCCCATTTTGATCTTTCAGGTTCTATAGTCTTGTTGTGAGAAGTCATTACAATGATACTGGGTCTCCTTATTTTTACCCGAAAAATTGTGAAAGGTGAAAATTATTTAAATGTCTGGTTGACTCTTTAGTGACTACTACAGACCTTGCAAATCCAAAGTACCTCATTTAAAGCGGGGCTCAGTAAATGTACATGCACAGTGAAAAATTTACTCTTGAGATCTATCCTTTCTACTGTAAATTGTTTGCAGGTGGCCAGCCACTACTATAACTTTCTTTGTTGTTCAAAGTTATCGCCAAATATTTTTTTTATGTGACTCTTAGTCTCCGTGTCACTCCAAAGTATTTCAGTCAAAAATTTCAACAGTCCAGCTGGTTTCCTTAATACAGAGGTTGCTTTTGATAGGTTTCTTTCATGAACTGTAAAAATGTAAGCCTTCAAAATTTACTGTCTGGTGGCAGTGCATGTTATGACCATCCAAAATGTATTTTCTCTGAATATATTCCAATAGTCACTTAATGACCTTGCAGGTCTGACAATAAAGCTCTTTTGTCAGAACTCTCATAGGAAGTGAATGCAAAAAAGAGAAGAGAGCTGAAGTGAGGACACTTAATTATCAAAATGAACTGATTGAGCAGGAAAAATACATCTTGGATGATTTTATGCCCTTTTTTGTGCATGCTGTTACTGTTCCAATTCTACAAAGCTCCTAGGATTCTATATAGCTTATAATACATGATTCAATGGTCTTTTAACACAAGGCTGTTTGACATATAAAGATTTTGATTTGTGCTTCCCTGGAGAAATGTATGTACAGATAAAGGTTATGGATGGAGGTAAGTAGCCCTCAAATTACATTACCTTTAAAACCCGGAGAAAGTCTCTCCTTCCTTAAAAACATTGAATACGAGAGCAATAACGTTAGCTATAGAAGTCTTCAAAGCATGCCATTCTGCTGTTTGTTTAGACACATCAGTGGTGAAGGTAATGCTTACTCTTTACAGGCTATTTACTTTTCAAATAAATAAAATGGTAGAGAATTAACCCATATTTGAAAGTGTTTTAATTTATAGCATCTTATTCTAAAGTGTGGTTCGTGTTTGTCTTTGGTCTGGCTTAGTAAGCAGCTGGGAATATTAGGCAGGAGAATGTGACTGAATTGTGGTCAAGTGGCTGTATTCTTCCTTTTTTCCTTCCCTTTTCCAAATATTACTTCATTCAGAGTCTAAACTTTTCGGATATAGTGTTGTCTCATGCAATATCTATTGTCCAGTTCTTAGCCCAGTGGGCACCCAGTTTATTTTGGAACACCGAGGGGAAATAAACACCTGAAAAGGGGGGAAAAAAAAACAAAAAAAACCCCAGGTTTTTCGAAACACACTGGACATACTCGGTTTTGAGGAAAATGTTTTTCATTGCCTGTTTCCTTTAAAAAATCTCTACTTCTGTGTCTCCTCCTTTTTCCGTCAGTGGTTGTGCTGACAATTCTGGGGGTGTCTGTTTTAACTGTGTCGTAGCTGAGTTTTGTACTCTCTTCATAGCAGAGATCTGCATTTTTAGTTGCAAGTTTGGTACACATTTGTTTTGTGGAAGATCCACTCTCTGTGTTTACCAAGACATGCATTAGTTTGAGTAATAGTTAAATACCAGGTATTTAATAATTAGTTTCAGTTTTTCATTTGCCCCAGATTATCATTAAAATAGAGGTATTTCATTCTTTACATGTGGTGACAAACTTATTGAAATCTGGTACAAATTTTTCTTCTTGCAGAAATCAAGGAGTAATCCAGCTACGCCATTTACTTGGTGTGTCAAATGTAGGTGATTGTATTCGCCACAAACTTGTTTAATTCAAAAGCTCAGGTAACCCTTAGCCCATGTCACTGTGATAGCGGATGTCGTGATAGCTATCTTCTGACTGCAGCTGCTGCTGCAGCTAATGTTTGTACAAGAGGTGTATAACCGCTCCTTCATCTAAGATATCTGCACACATAATGGATTCTTATGGGTAGTTTGCTTGCCTCAGTAGGTAATTTTTAAAAGAATCTATAGCCAGAGACTCTCTTGGAGATCAGTGCTAAAAAAAATCGTGACAAAGCTTCACCAAGCACTGAAGCTGTGCTAATAGGCCCCCCTAGAGAAAGCCTTAAAATCACTAATGAGCGGAGATCTCCCTAAACTTCTGCTTTCAGATCATGCTATTTGTGTCAAAATGGTTGTCTAAACTAGTAAGTTAGCAGGAAATTTTTTGACATATTTTATACTGTTTGTTGTGGGGCAGAGCAGGCTTTTTGTTTTCCAGAACTGATAATTCTTTAGCCATCGTACTTGGGATTTTATTGGTATAAGCTGTCATTTCTGGCTTTCTTCAGGATGATTTGTGGATGCTTGTAGCATCTTTGGAAGGTGTTTTACCCTTAGATTATTGGTGTATAATCTCCACCTGAATTCCAAGTAAATACAAGAGAGACCTAAGGGTGGTGTTCTGAAAAATTCACTTCAGGTGCAGAGCAGATCCAGAATTCAAGTAATCCCTTTCCACCAGCTCATTAGTTGTCAGCACACTACTTTTACCCTGTTTCCCCTGGGTAATAGGTAGTCCCTGGAAGAGTGAAATAAGATGTCATCATCATCTTCAATTGGATTTACAGATCCATTTGTATTGTGACTGGGTGATAGGCTGGACAGTGAGGGTCCACTGACACACAGTGAGGGAGTTGTTATCCACAGGCCTCAGTGACTCAAGATTTACACTGTATAGTAGAAATGAGCTTTCAAGGTCCTGATGCTATCTTATGCCTGCCTGAGTGATCTACAGTAATGTAAAGTAAGTCATGTATAGCTTGCAAGGTTCTAAGCTCTGTCTGAATTGCTTTGATTCATCCTGCTTCAGAGGTGTCCAGTGTACCTCCAGAAAGTTCCTCTCATTGCCTGCTTTACTGTGAACTCCATCTATCTTGGGTGCTGGAACTGACCATCTCTTGGCAGTATGTCGCCTTGGTGGAAATATGTGTATTAACAGAGCCTGTAAAATAAGAACCAACTCAAGAGACTCATAATGAACTACCTCCAACTTTTTTGTGCACCATCAGTTCATTTCTGCATACTGTCAATCCTTATTTTCAGGTAGGATTAAAGACTGGGAATATTATAATGCCATGCCAGTGGGAGCGTTGTGGATGCAGAATGTCTCCTTGGTCCAGACAGCAAGTCCAAGTCGAGGACTGACCTTTGTCCCATGCAGTATTAGGTGGTACTGGAGAATCCCTTTGGAGCTCCAAAAGTGTGAAGCCAGGTGTGACAGTATCAGAACATAACAGTATTTTATTCCTTCTTAAAATAATTTGATTCATCACAAGGTCTAACTAGGCAGCAACTAGATGAGTAGGAACCTCACAGGGAAGATTAGCAATGGGAGCTTAGGATTTAATTATATCTTTGCTAGGCTCGCTGCAGACTATAATATGATGCAAGTCACTCCAGTTAAAGTATGAAACAACAAAAAAAAACATTTTACTGTGAGGGTGGTTGAACACTGGAACAGGTTGCCAAGAGAGACTGTGGAGTCTTCATCCTTCAAGATATTCAAAACACAACTAGGCACGGTCCTGGGCAACCTGCTGTGAGTGACCCTGCTTGGGCGGAGGGGTTGGACTAGACAGTCTTACCTATCTTCCTTAATATTTTTGTTTCTGCTTCCATATTCTATTTAGGAAGCTGCTTTTTTGAGGGGTAAAAACCCTGAAATTCTGACTAAGATTTTTCTAAAGGCTTTACAGTTTGAAAATACATCATTAACCTCATCTTCTTGTACTTTCAGGTAGGGTTTTTTTTCCTGAAAATTGCTAATCAGAAATAGGCAAAATCTGTTCTTTCCTACTTGGATTTACTTTGAGTTTTGCAATTTAAGACTCAAAATAGTGTCTCACTCACAAGCACACAAGGACTGATATTTAAAAAAAAAAAAAAAAAAAAAAAAAGTTTTCTCTAACTCCAGGCAAGGAAGTGACATATTTCTAGTGGTAGCTATATCATCACTGTGTGACCATGCTCATAAACACTTTTGCACATCTGATGCCTTTTTGTCATTCAGTCAACATAGAAACCCATGCGTATACTATATTAATCCAAATGTGTAAATGAAGATACAACTGAAAGTGAAGTCCAGTGTTTAAAGCACTATTGCAAATGGGCTGCAAATATATGCTTTTTGGAGTACATTTCTATTTTACAGAATGGCTGCTTGAAACTCTAAAGTAGATGTAGATGATTTCTCGCATCTCTACTACTTGTCCTGTGGTGTGCTGAGCAAAATATATTTCTTATATTTATTCTGATAGTCTTCTTCAGTTTAATAAGATATACTTCTAAAGATGTCATTAAATGAAGCAGAAAAATTAGGGAAGAGCAGGGTAAAAGAGGAGAATATTTTTGCAGGAACAGCTTTGCTAAAAATTAGCTTGAAGATTTGCATCACTTTTTCTTCTAAAATGACATAGTAAAAGGGTATGTTTCTGGACTTAGGCTGGAGTGGAAGTATGAAAATCAAAACTGCTACTAGGCCAAAACTGTAATAATTTTGTCAAGGTTATTGCAATGCTATTGTCCAACTGTATGCAAATTCCTGCAATCTTAGCTCAAACCCATATTTAAATAATTTTACATATTCTTACAAAAATAAATCTAGTTCACAGGAAAAATAGTTGCTTGGTCTCTTTCAGATCCTTTGGCCTTTTAAGGAGGATTTGGGATCCATTATCAGTTAGTCTCTGCAGCACCATTTAATGGGAAATGTCCCCAGTGCACTCTCCAGTAAATACCTGGAGCTCAACAGCAAGCTCTCTCCAAGGTTTACATAAGCATTTTGTAGATGATAAAAGGAGAAAAGCAGGGGAAGAAAATGCTCTTCGTGCCTTGCCTTGGCATTTCTGCTGCCAGTGCTCCAAGCAAGGCCAGCTGAGGATAACGCCTGGGGTGACACTGCCCGCGTCCCTGCTCCCAAGAGCTGCATGGAGGCGGGGAACCGCATCGTCTCCCTGCCTCCCTCAGAAAGCTGCGGGCATTTCTGCTCTTCGGATTAGGAGAGGGGCACAGAGGCAGCAGCCGAGCTGGGCTGTGCAGCAGTTGTACAATGGCCATTCTTTCACTTTACAGAACTGTATTCAACCGTGCATGATTAATTCTTCCTCCAGTGCATCAATTATAGCCAGTGAGAGCACTTTTCCCCAGAAATACAATACTTTTCTTAGCTGCCAAAATCAGTGGGTATTTAAACTTCACAGGGCCTGAGTAGCCCACAGATCTTCAATAGCCCAAAAGCAGTCAGCCTCTCTGAATTCTTTTCTTTCACTCTTTTTTAATGCCTTGCAATTTATATTATTGTACGTCAATATTTTATCTCAAAGAAATGGCAAGAAAGATAGTGCTGTTCCTTCTCTAGGTGGACTGTGGTGATAGACAGCTAACAGTTTTTCACTTATCTGCAGGTGTTAAGGAGTTTCAAATTTGCTATGGAAAAGCATATAATTGTTCAGGCCAGAGTTCTCTGAAATTCTGTGAAAATATGACAATTCTAATGAATATGGATGGATGGTTACAGGCTAGCCTTAAATATCTGAGTCATTCATGCCAACCTGCTAACAACCTTAGAAGACCATCAAAAGCCTTTAGATAAGTTTAGGTGATAGCCTCTCTTTCTTTCAGTGTTGTCGTTCACTCTCCAAAGACAAAGAATGTCCTGTGTTTTCATTTCTGAAGTCATCGTTCTGTAGTTGTCAATTTAATGGGGGCACGAGGTAGATGAAAAAGGGAAAGGATTGCCATTGATTTCAGTGGTGCAGCACAGTTTTATCCATATGTGATACTGAGTAGAAGGTCCGTGTAGCTCCAGGGTCAATACCAACACTTCTGTCAATCTCAGTGGCTCATGATTCGATCTATAATGTTCAATCTAAGAGCACAGCATCTGGGACAAAACTTATGAAGAAAGATCAGCTGTTACTGAGGCCCTCAAACATGACCAGAATAGCAATAGCACTCCAAGCAAACCCTTCAGAGCACTGTCACCAGCGTCGCTGTGAACACTGACGGACACCTCTGTCCAGCTGAGGCTGGAGTTAATGGAAGCATCTGATCCCACTTCAGATGTTGAGCAGTGGATGGATACCAGCTGTCGGTTTTTCTGGAAATTTAGTGCCTTGTATGTGCCTCTGCCTTTAAATCACACTGTGCCCTGAGCTGTTAAATCAGAGTGGTACGCACTCCTGTGAGGAGGCAAGGAGGGTTATGTGTTTAGCATGCAGTTCTTGCGTGGTAGTACAATGGGAATTTTGAGGCGCTTCAGTCTGATCATTATCTCTATTTTAACATTCATTGCATAATGTCTCAGGCTAGAAGTGGTTTACAGGTCAGTATGCACGTTCTTTTAGAATATTTCTAAAGGGAATTACTGCATCACAGGAATAGGATCCTAAGCCTTAGGATCTTTCCGTGAACTCTCCTAAAAATTTGTTCTGCAGGTGACAGCAGTAGGGCATACCTAGTTGGGCATCAGGTAATGTTATAACCCCAGTTTCCTCACCTTGCTGACTCTTGGGCTTCTTCAGCCACAGATCTCGCGATGGAAGGGAGCAAGGTCGGATGCCTCTGCTTAGAAGCAGAGACTGCCCTGCCACAAGGAGCTGTCTGAGCCTGCAGACCCCGTCCCCTGCTCTCACACCGTAGCTGGGCACGGCCTGACCAACACGTCCTCCTCAGCTCCTCCTTATTTTGAATAGTGAGGACTCGGCCATTCTGCCCTTGACTCTGACTGTCATTCAGTGTAGTCCCCTCAGTTTTTCCCCAGTGTTACGTTTCAGAAGAAGACTCTTTGGTATCTTTCTCCTCCTTGACTTGTTTGGATAGAAAGCACCTCAAACTGCTGCAACACAATGCTTAAATACCTGTCCCTACCAGTGGTTCATTTGGGTTGCGGGACACTTGGAGGGCAGATTGCATTGCATGTGTGCCTCTGTGTTTTAATCCCCAGTGAGGAATCCCAGTGGTAAGAGAGCTAATTGTGATGCCTGGTTTGAGAGGTGTCAGGCAGAGGCTTAATTAAGGAAAGAGTCCTTTAGCATTCTGCAAAAATTGTTCTGTTGCATTCTTGCATGCTCTGCAGTTCTCAGTTTTGCAAAGTTGGCAATAAAATAGCAAAATTTTGGAATATATCATAGATTGGAAATCTCTAATGTTTCCTAGTGGTCAGGGCATAGGCCTGAAAAATCGGGTGTTTGGAATTCTCTTGCTTGAGGCAGTTCAGATTTTTTTCAGGTAAATAGTTCTAATGAGCGCAATGCTATGGGGTATGTATCTTGTACTAGCAGGGATTTAAGGCCAAGTGTTTCCTCAATAAAGGAGAAAAGGCTTTCTTCAGAGTGGGCCTTAAGATGCTTAGATGCAAGATCCAGAATAAGCTAGTAAGTAGGGTGCTGCGACCAAAAGATTTATAATCTGTTCTTTGTTCTATTCATTTACTACATCTTGGGCAAGTCAGATCTCTCTGTGCCTCAGTTTCCTCTCAGTGTTCCTCTGTGTTGTCTCCTCAAATAGGAAGCTCTGGGATTTAATCAATCAGTGTAGAATATGAAACACAGTGGAGTCATAAAAGAAATGATAACCTAAGTGTGATGTGGGACTTTTCATTTCATTAAATTTTCCATCTTATGTGAAAAACATTTCTGGTGTTGAGGAATGGGAGGCAGTAAAATATGCCTAATTATATTCAACTGTAGTAAGTCTATTTTAGTATAGACCTGTAATGTTACTCTGAAAAAGGTTGAAAAGTAACCCATAGTTATTTTAAAATTACTTATTCTTCTTCTAAAGCCATGTTCAAAAAAATAAAAGAACTGCTAGGCAAAAACGGAGAATGAAATTACTCTCAGAGAAGGCAAAATATACCATACATCAGCTCCACCTTAAAATCAATGGGGTGCCACCTTTATGTTTCTTGATACAATATCTTTTCCTTAGGTATTACAGGATATATGGCACACTTTCCCTTTGCACTTCTCATGCATGTTATTGTTGTGCCAGACACCAATCAAAATACTGTAATATCTTTTTTTTTAGCATTAGTATAATGCCTTATCTTACAATCACATGCTCCAGCCCTTGAGGAGCTGGCACTAGGCAAACTTGCTGAATAAATATTTAAATTGTTTTATTTTTTGTGACTGTAACCTGACTTTAACATCTGCTGAGTACGTAGGATGCAAGCAGGTGCTGATGCAGAAGAACTGATGGCTGCTCTAAGCAGGACATCTGCTCAGCTCTCCTCAGGTATCTTCTGATGTGTTTGGAGGTGGGCAGGGGGGCTCTTGCTGGCAGCACTGTTCAAACTGGGAAGGGAGGGCACAGCCAGCACCTCGCTTTGGTGGAAGTGCCTGCCTGCTCCGGCTGCAGTGGTGGGAATACGGTTTGAGCAGGGGAAACTTCCCTGGACAAGTCCCTGGAAAAGAGGAGGCTCAAAACCAGGCCTCATATACCTAAGCAAAAGCACAATCTTGTGTGTGTTCTGGCCCCAGACCAGAAGGAACTCCGTCATCAAGCATAATATACTTAACTAAGAACAAGTTGAATGAACTGGTAGGGAGAAAAAGTTAATTAAAGTAATTTTGCCTCTGAAAGAGGGAAAAAAACCTGTCCTAAATCCCTAGGAATAGTGTGATTTGTCATTTTAAAAGCTCTACATTTCTGTTCACTATTTATGTGACACAGTCCTACCTATTACACAGGCTGTTAAATTAAACACGACATCTCAGGAGTTGCGTTGTCCAAGAAGTTGTGCTGTAAAAAGGTACAGGAAAACACTGTAAGTCAGCCTATAATGCAAAAATATAGCTGTTCTATTAGTGACAGGGATTTTTTTCTTTTTTCTTCTTCCTGCTATTTGCTTTGCCCACGTGGATAATAAACATAAAGCAATCTGTTGTGTAGTCATGCATATATATGACTTCTAGAAACATAGCAAAAGCCTTTTAGCATTACTGTGGAGTACCAATAAAACACTTGTTAGTAGCTATTGCTATTTATGTACATTATGTTGGAGTTGGAGTGGAGGGTTTCCTTGTTGATCTGCACTACAAAGAATCAATTGCATCCAGGATGAGTTTTTAAAATTGTATTTTATAGTACGGATCATCCGATCTTTTTTAGTTCATTGATTAAAGCTCAGCAAAAAGTTATTCTCAAATGGAAAGCTCGCCAGTTTTGACCTCTTCCTGACTTGGCGGCGAAGAAAGCTTAAAGAAACCCAAAGCCTTTGCGTGATACTGCGCTTAGTTTTGTAACAAACAGCAAATGAGGACAACGTTTTGCCTCACAGGTAAGGCAGGGAGGACGGACGCTGGGTGAGCTACTTCAGTCGCACGCGGTGGCTGGCTATTTCTGGAGCCAAGTCGTAGCGCTCCTGATCAGAGGGCAGCACTGTCGTCAGCTGCAGGAACAACCAGCTCCCGTCACCTCACCTAAAAGAAGAGTTTCGGCCAACGCAGCAGTGCTGGTGTGAGGTGTTCTGGCACTCGCAGCACGCGGTCCCCCGGTATCTCCTTCCTTTACCCTTCTCCCTTGCCCTCCCCCTTCTCTCCAGGGCAATTTCTCATGACTTGGCACACTTTGCAACAGCTACAAGCCAGCAGCCGCTCATTCCGGGCAGCGGTTTCCAAGGGGGCTGGCAGCTATTTGATGCCTTTTTTTCCTCCTTGCCCTTGCTAAGGCTCTGAGCAGAGGTAGTAGCTTCCATCTTCTTCCTGAACTGTCATTGGGATCGACCTTAACTTAGCCAAATGTTTTATATCACTATGAGAAATGGAGAAGGAAGTCTTTGCAGGCATGTAAACAAATCTCCCCTTTGCTCTCCCTCTTTCTGAAGCCCCTGATTGAGAAATTTTCCAAAAAAAAAAAAAGTGGTCTGGTTAGTTTGGCTTTGCTGGTGTTCATGAACAGTGTAGTTGCTGTAGTAAAGACTGGAGGTGGCACAGAAATGGAGAATCTGTCTGAAATTCACAGATGTTAAAAGCTTGTGCCATCTGCCAAAACAGTTAGATGCATTAGACCAAATTCAGCAAAAGGAGAAAATAATGTTTCAGGTAGGAACTAGGGAGGAAACATTTAAAGTAAACATAAATCTCTGACACTAATTCTGTAAGCCGAGGGGGACAGGAAGCAAACAAAGTCATATTCTGTGGAGACTGGAAAGTCCTTCATATAATGAAGCTGCTGTGTTGCTTGTTTCTTGCTTTGAGTAGGTAATTGAGGCAATGCCTATCACAAACCCTTTCTTTACTATCTCAGTCCAACTAGGATTTATAGTTGCTCCGAAAGTTTTTGTCTTCTGCCTTCAACCACGAGGAAATCTCCTACGTGATTCAGCAGATCAACAGAATTCATTCAATTCATGTAGCAGAAAAAGAAATCACAAAACATCCCCTGTGATTAAATCAATCTGGTGACATTATGTTCTGCTCGTAGACATTGTGCAATCAGAAAAGGGCTAAATTCTTCAAATAGGTTCTTCATTGTGCACTGAACTAGCAGCTTGCTTTTTCCACCATGAGTTAAACCATTGTACTAAAAGTAAAACTGCACATCAAAGTACAAAGATCATATTGTGTGGGTTTTTTTTTTTTGTTTTTTTTTTTTGTCAAAAGTGATGGTAAATGTCCTCTTACTTTTACAATTTTCTTGTAGTATTAGGTTTGCTAGAGCTGACCTATGCTCCACAGCAACTCCTGTTCCTGGACTTTATAGCAAGTAGGGAAGAGAGGTAGCTTCTGTGGGCTGGGCAGTGCCTTGTCCTGCTCTCTTTGCGGAGCTGAACCCAAGGGTAGTGGCTGCCTCACAAGCCCTCTTCCCTAGGCGCCTGTCCCGGGGTGAGTCATTTGCGGTGACGCACCAGTGCAAAGCACAGACTGCACGATGCGCGTCTCGCCGAGAGCTGCACGGGATGCGGGCAATGCATGGGATGCGTCGAGACTTGGAGATATAATGGGTTCCACTGTTGGCACGTTTTTCTTCTGCTTACATAGGTGCTGATGCAGCACTTCATGGAGCCTAGCTTGTGTTTTATGAACATTTTGGGGAAGTGAAACAATACATTTTATGAACTTACTTTTTATTATATTAGTTCCAGTCCCATTATTTTCTGGAAAAAGATGGAGACATTTAATAAGATTAGTTACCCTTGAAGGTATCTTAGAGATTTTCTTTCAGTAGATAACGAGCTCATAGTCAGTAATCTAAAGAGGAAGGTAGTCATCCCATTGCTGTTGAAAGCTATATAAAAATGACGAGATGTCTAATGATAAAAGTAATTACGTTGTATATAATTAACAGACATTTCTCAACAATTGCCATTAATGCTCTTGGTAAGATGATTTGGCTAGTCATTTGCTATCTGACTTCAGTCGTATTTCTCTTACACATGAACATCACGGATATTTTATGTGGCTGAGTGAGAATCCCATCTGAGGAAATAACACGACTTTAAATCACTGGCTTCTACCTAACTCATTCCCTTAGCCTTCCAATACCTAGAACTAGCAGAAAATTTCCATTCTCTGCCTGTTGGGAAAGATTCATTCTCAGGTATTTGCTATGCTATGTTAAACTCAGAAATGTTTTTGTGATCTTTTGGCATCACTAACTAATCTTTTTCTATGGTTTTTCATCGTTTCCATCATGTAAACTATTGAGCTTACTTACAACAGGGATCATCCTAAAAACAATATTTGTATCTTACACAAACTTGATTGTGAATTTTGATTACTGAGTTGGGCTGATATTGAGCTTAGGGGTAAAATACTCCTTTTGCTGTGCCTACTGTTTTTGAGATGCTTTTATGATAGTGGATTAGCCGTGAAGTCTGTTTATTCAGCTCCTCCTCTTTGCATTAATAGTCCTGCCGTCTGTAAACCATGTCACATGGAATTGTTTTCTGGGGTGAACTCTCCTGCCCCAATAAACCTCTCTGATAAGGCTGTGATATTGGCTTTATGATCCTGGAGAAGAGATGCGATGCTCCATCAAAACATGTCCCTCACTGAACGCTGAAGGGCTGTTTCCCAGAAGATGGTGCTCTTTCCCTGAGACTACTGATGGAGACCTTGTAAGTGAGGTATCTAAAATTTGGAAATTCTTACAGATGTCAATGAATTCTTCTTACTGGCTGAGAAAAAGAAGAGAAAATGAATATGTTGATAATTGATATTGTATTTAAAAAGAGAACTTTTAAGAGTCTTTTCTCCCTCAGTAATTGACACTTCTTAACTATAACAATGGTGCATGAAAGTAAGTGCAGTTACCTAAGGGTCCAAATGCCAAACTTACTTTTTTCCCTTGGAAGCAGCATACAGCTCCTTAGAAGACTTGGACATATATAGCTTTGCAATTTCCTTGGGGCTTATCACTTGATTAGAAAGATGATGATTTGTCTTATTGACAGCATTCACTCTTTTTTTCCTTGAAGCAAATCCATTAGTCTTCAGGGTAGAGGGATGTTTATTTCTGGTGTGCTTTGGTTTCTAACTGTGAATGATAAGACTGAGAGGGACCTGAAATTCCTAAGTGAAAAAGTAAAGAGCATAGAGAAGATTGAAAGAAATATATAGATATTCGTTCTTGCTAAAGTAAGGATAGTTTGTGTGAATCCACAAATCATTCAAAAGGCATCTGCTGTGTTGGGACCAGAACAGCAGAGCCCTTCTGATATCAGATGCTGCAGTAAATAAGTATACTGGACATTGAAAACATTTTTAATATCCTTACATTTAAAATATTTTTATTTAGTGTCTGATCATCTTTCCTTAAACTCACCATTAACACTCCTCCTTTCCTTCCATGTCTACCCCCAGACTTGGGGTAAGGCTGTTGGTCTCTTTAAAGCCTGGACACAGCATGAAGGAACCTGTATGGAAAGTGGACAAAATATTGTTAATGACACCAGATAACTGGCAATGTCTCAGCTTCCAGTATTTTGGACACTATGTGCATTTTACTTTTTATTTCATTGCTCTAGATCAGATATTCCTGTTTTACAGCTCATGTGTTATCTAAACTGCAAAACAGATTATGAAGAAGGGAAGTTTTGCAAGCTCTGACGTGGTTGTCATGACTACCTAAGCCACTTTGCTGGTATGCTAAAAGTCTTTCACTTTATCTGTCTAGCTTTTACACAAACAACATTTTTTTTTTTTGCATGAAAATGAAGAAATGGGGCTCAAGAAACATTTTTAAGAGCAAATATATATGTGTGTGTGGTATCCAGGTGAAGTTAAGGTTCTTTTTTTTCCAAAATCAAATAGAATATGTGTTAGGTGCCTTGAGACTGTGTGAGAGAGGCAGGTCAAAGCTATTTTGCTCTACTTTTGGCTGAACTGACAAGATCTGAAGTCCTAGCGATCAGAGCTACAAATGATCAAGCGAAAGAGGGCTCCTCTTACTTATCGTTAGATGCAGGCATCCTCTATGAATGCTGTCAGCATTCAAAGAACTCTAATTCTTTATACAGTTTGAAAACTTTTCATTCCTGCCACATTGCCTCTTTCCTTTGCACTAATTGGGATATTTGCAAAGCCTGCCCCACCTCTTCAGCATTGAATTTTCTCATCAGATGCAAATCAGGGGGGTCTGCCTTTCTCTTTTGCCCAGCTGGAAAAAAGGAGGTGAAGGGAGTGGAGCAACAGAGGGATACATGTGACAAGTTGCTTTAGAAGTTCCCATGCACATCATTAAAATCCAAAAGAAGCTGTGTGCTAGTATCAGGCCATACATATACCATGTTCATTGAAATTTGCTAGAACCAGACCATAAATAATCCTTTCCATTTCTTTGTCTGTGCCCCACTGAGTTCTCAAGTGTTATACTTTACTGTCAGAGTGGCCCAGACAGACCATTAACTTGTCCAAATGAGAATCTCAGCTGTGTTGGTCCTTCAAGTGTGATTCAAGAAGGGGCTGTGAATGTGTGTACATTTTGTGTGTGTGTGTGAGAGCCTTGCAGTTCATAGGAATCTGATCAAACAAGCTTTCTGTTGCTTTTATTTCTTTCCACAGCGACTGGTCAGGTTCTTTGAGGGGGAGCTATTTCACTCCTGCTTGGGTCACTTGGTCATTCAAAGTGGGAGAAGTTGCAAGTTCCTGAGAAGCGAAGGAATTTCTGATCTTGAGGAAACAAATATTCCAGTTGTGTCAGTCAGGAGATCAAATACAGAAACAGTTCTCACCAGCAGGAAGAATTACAGAGAGGCAGGGAGGCCTCTGCAGGAACTCAGTGCCTAGGCTTCCCTTTTGTAGCAATGTAATATCTGTGATCTCAAGGAAATGTACTGTTCTAAAACTGGGATGTGAGCCAAACTGTAAAATAAAGCCAGTCTCAATAACTGTGTTAGACTGCAACTGCAATAGACTGCAAGCTTTGGGGGGAAACATGGTGACAATAGCCAGAAAATACTGACTGCATCATCATCATCGTCATCATCATTCTTATTACAGATGTCACTAATACTATTCCTGGATATCTTTGCTAGTTCTATTAGCTATGTTTCAGCATGTACATGGTTACAGAAAGGGGAACATAGGCTTGAATTAGGCACCTGCCCTGCTAGGTCTTCAGGAGTAGCCTCTTTTTCTCTGTTGACTAGGAAGGAGCCTAGAAGGAAGGGCCTTTTACTGAGGGTTCGTGAAGTTGGGACAAATGGGATACGTGAACATCCTCTTGTCATATGCTCTCAGGAAAGTGCAGTTAAGCCTCCAAATCAATTTTTTGCCTTTTCTTTAAAGGAACGATTTGCTAAGTGACAGGCTTATGGAACATTTACAAGGAAATAACCAGAAGTATGAATAGCATAAGTCTGAATGTTAACATATTCCTGACACTTTTTCAGGCAAGATCATGAACATAAACCCAATAGGTAATCAAAATGATATAAAAAAAACTACTAAGTATGTCTGAGAAATGGAAGAGATCTAACATGTAGGCACAGGGTCTCCAAAACAACGAGGGTCAGTTTAAGATAAAGTTTTGTTGCTAGGAAACTGTAACCATGAAATAGAAAGGCTGATTATTTGAGGTACTTAAGAGATGATGAAAAAAAGACATCTCAGTGTCTGTGTTATATCAAAATCATACAACACAGCTATTTTGGAAAAACTAAATAAAACACAACAATATAAATCCCAAACAAAAGTAAAACCAACTCAAGTGCAAATGGTCACAGACTCTGATTTAAAGTTTGATTATAAGAATATAACTGGAGTTAATCATTTAGATCATCCAGCAGTAGGTCATTTCAGGAGGAGGAGGAGGAAGATAGGAAAACAGAGGTTAAATCTATGCAGCTGTATCATTCTTTTAGCAATGAATCAGCATAAACCTATTGGGCAATGGAGAGCTCAGGAGACTAGCGTTTATGAAATCTCAGCATACACTGCTCTGTGCTTCTCTGACGACCTTGAAACTTCTGCCATTACAGCATAAGAAATGCTCTTAGTTCCAGGTGAGCATCAAGAAGGAAAACTTGGAAAGAAATCTTAACAATTTCAGAAAAATCTGAAAGAAAATAAAACTTAAGGAAATAATGATATAATTTGAGAAGATCCAGTGGTCTCAGTGCCGTGATACCACTGAGCAAATGGAGTGCAGAGGTGCAGCGTAAAGTTCTCTAGCTACATTGCAATGGTCAGAAGGCTAGCAGGACTCAACAAAAGCTCTTCAAAATTTAGGAATCTCCCACGAAGAGAGTTAGAGAGAAGACTATAAAAACTGCAGGGACCACATTTCCCATCATTGTAGATGGTGCCCATTGTCAACCTTGACTCATTATGCAAGCTTCATGAAAAATGTTTTGAAGAGCACAGTGAAACCTTGAGAGCTAGATATCTGGTCATGAAGTTGTCTCTAAATGGTAAGAGGAAAAGAGCAACTTTTGAAAAGTAAACGCTGTGTTAAAACTCTTCTTTCATGTTCCTCTGGGAAGGCTACTATGGTCAGAAGGGGGAAAAAAAAGTGCAGTCTAACCCAGTAAGATAGTTTTGCATTCCTCATTGTTCTCACCACCCTGATAAAGCTGGCAGATACTTGTGTAAAAGAAAACATCTTCATACTGCTTCTGTACCTGGTACGGACACTAAGGAAGCTTCAAATAAAACTACTTGTATATGTTGATCTGCTTCTGTGGTAAGAATCTGGATTTCCCACTTTTATAAAAGTATGATTCCTTTCCCAGAGACCACAGTAAGAAAAGCCACTCAAATTCTAGGGCAGCTGCAATCTGGAAAACCCCAAAATTGAAATCATAGAAGTCTTCAAGGAAGTACCTTACCCCTCATCCCATCATGGACACAAATACCCTTACAAGATTTTTAACTTCTGCTCGCACAAACGTAATTCAGATAGTTGTTTCCTAATGATATTCTCAGAAGGGAACTCTTCTTGTTTTTTTTTTTTTTTTTTCTCTGCTTGCCTGTCATGATCCCTTACCTTTTGTTTCTAGCATATCTCACTGAATTGACGTTCACAAAGGGTACTGCAGGCCAGTGACGGGAAGGGGTGGTGAGGGAAGACCATACGCTGCAGGCTAAGAGTCTCTGCTGTGAAGTGTGTGTTGGAGTCAACAGTTGCATCTTTCTCAGTTGATTGAATATTAAGTGTTTTCTTCACCGTTTATATTCTGTTTTGTTTAGGGTTTTTTATTGATATCTGGAACTTAGTTGTGAAAGCTTGCAAGTCATGAAAAAGTAGACTATTCAATAATGATGTAATAAAATCAATAATTTATGATAAGCATACTTAAAAATTGTAAAATGTAATTTAGTTATTTTGCTGGGGAGAAGAGGTAAAGAAATGAGTTGTGCTTGCTTAACTTAATTTTGGTTTCTTAGCAAGAGGTTTATAATTACTTTAAGTAACCATGTTATTTGTTTTCATTAGCAGTAATTGACCAGTAAACATGATACTAACATATTTTCTCTAGGAAAACTTCACCAGTAAATCTCTGTAGTAAGGAATTCTCACCAAAAATATTATATAGAATAGATCTCAAATATATCATCTTTGAGACTGGCCATCCTTAATCTGAACTGCAATAGCTGTCAAGGTCTTACCTGAGCAGTAGCACTGGTCCAAGGTGCGATGGTGAAAAGGGCCAAGAGGCAGCGCTAACTGACAGTGTCCAAAAGTGTGGACTTTTAAAGATCCGTGCCAGGGAGGTGTGATATGAAGCCTGTATTAAAAAGACAGCAGCAGGATGCTGAGCTCATGCTGTTTGTCAGCCTCAAAGGTGGAGGGTGCAGGTCCACCCATGTCAGTGCCTGGTACTGCAGACTCCAGAGTCTGGGACTTCTGCCCTGTCCATTAGCTCAGAAATCTGCCCCCAGAGGCTATAATATTAATAAATGTGCTGAGATACAGGCACATACTCAAAAATAACACCCTTAAACCTAGAGCTAGGAGAATGTGATCAAGGAAATTAATTTTTATGGGTATTTCGTATCTAACATGTTTTCATTGTTTCATTTGACTGCTATGCAAGAAACATAAAGTTGGGCTGGGTTCCTTTTTTTCCTCTATGTGGAAATAAAAACATTATATTAAAGATGCCAAATGGTTATACACAGGGCGTTCCTTCTCAGAGACTGCTAGTGACTTTATATACAGTCATTATTCCCACCATATACTGGGCTACACAGAAGCTGTATCAGACAAAGGGGGGCAATGAGCATAGGACTTCTGATTCGCAACCAAAAATCTTAGCTATAGGTCTCACTAACTCTCTAAATTTTGTTTCCCAACTCTCATGCTCGGGTTTGAGTCCTGGCTCTGTTCCAACATTGTGTTTGGATTAGATGGAGGTGCACAATGTGTTCTTCTCTTCCTCCTCCCAAATGGATAGGAAATCCAGGTGAATGGATCAGAAGAAAGTCATAAAGCACTCAAGCCAGGTTCTTGATCTGGATAACAGCAAAGTGTATTTTTTCAGTAGTGCACCTTAGCTGCTGTTCTGTTGACAGAAACCAACCAAGAGAAGATCTATCTGGCCTGGTTTCCTTAAGAGCAGGTGATAAAACTATTTGTCACTGGGTATTTGCTTAGGTAAAAAACATAGGCTGCTGATATTTATTCAGTTTCTTCAAACGCTAAACAAAGAGCCCCCATTTTACCTTCCCCAGAAGAACAACACAACATCTCTGAGCACAAGAGAAATCTCTGGTGTTGTTCTTTTACTGCCTATAAAAGCCATCCCCTAGCAGAGTCAGTAAGGAGCACCCAATCATCTGCAGATCTTGAGCAACATAATGAATTGTTCAGCTACTCACAGGTGACAAATGCTTGGATGAAGTCATCCAGCAATTTAAAAAAATGAAAAGAACTGGTAAGAATGAAAATTTCTTCATAGACAAGTATCAAACAGAAATCCATTTTAGAGAACTTGCTCTGAGTATCTTACTCCCAAGTGGCTGCATAGTGAGAAGTTACAGAAAAGGCCACTGAGAAGGAAATGAAGAAAACATCAGAGAATTGTAGTTAGCTGTTTGCTTTACTCTCTATTCAGTTGCGTTTTGCTATGAGGAGACTACAAGAAAGCAAACAGCATCATCACCGGCAATGCCAATTGATTAGTTCACTGTGTTGCACCAAATTCTTCATTGCACTGGTAGATGACAAGAATGGTTCATAACGGGAATTTTCAGGAAAATGGCATTGCTTGCAAACTCGAACATTACTGATTGTTCACTCAGTTAACAGATGAGTGTTGTTCATGGAGCAACCAACTATCTGCCACAAATAAGTGCATTTTTTCAGGATAAAAAGGCAAGCTGAGGATTACAAAGACCAACTCTCTTTAGCTCCAAATAATCCTTCTTTCAGGTTTCTTACCTCTTCTTAAAGACTTGGAATAAATAACATATTGATTTCCCTTAAAACTGAAGAACATGTTCTCTGTTAAAGTATTCACATTGCTTAAAAAAAGAGTAAGGATTATTTTGCTTTTAAGCCTTCCTGTACCGATGTGAAAAGATGTCTATCCTGCCAAATTTATCTATGAACTTAGAGATTTCAAACAGGAAATACATACATACATATTATATGTATGTATATATTTAACCTGTTCCTGTGGGGATTACTTCTTTGTTGCTAGCTGGAAGTGAAAGTATATTTGGAAAAAAACTTTATTTTGGAAAGCACTTCTTTGTATGATTACATGTCAATGCATGTACATGGAGTTCAGAGGAGGAAGAAGGCCCTTATGTTTTCGTCAGCACAGGGGTTCTTCCAAACTAGAGGATTCACATTTAGACCTAGTCTTTCTCCAGTGGTGAAAGTTTCCAGTTTTTATGGCTTCTTGTATTAGATTCACATAACCCAGCAAAAGATAAAGGAGGAGCTGGAAGAAGGTAAACCCTTACAACGACAAGTCCTCAAACCAGCAGCATCTCACTCTTCCTAGAGTTTCAATTTGCTTGAAAGATGGTGAAGTATAGGAGTTTAGTAGAGGGCATGGAGAAAAAGTCCTGTTTCCTGTCTACAGTGACTGACCTAGCTTAGCTTAATCCTAAATCGCTCCTGTCATTGAAGAGTCCCTGCACACCAATGCAGAGTTTTGGGAAAGCCAGGATGTCGGTTACCTCAGTCACTTGTGCTCTTTTTCCTTCCCAGCCTTCTGTTTGAACTGTCTCTTGTGCTAGTGATATCTCTAAAGGAGAAATGGATATATGTGTGTGTGTGAATATATGTTATGTGTAGTCTTTTTCTCTGTGGAATATGTTATTATATAGCATGTGATTTCTTAGTACTGAACTCCCAGCATGTCCATAACATCTTCGTGCATTTAGACAGTTGGCATGTCACCTTTCTTTAAAGTGCCTTGTTTCAGTAGAATCCTGAAGTAAATTCCCAGGAGCTGACCCACAACAAAATGTATTATGATAGAACAAAACAGATACGGATCACCTGAGGGGGGATTAATTGCTGAAAAACACCTGGTTTACTGGAAGACATAATTGAAGTGCTTGCCACTTAGGCTTCTCTTTACTTCTGGGTTGACTTTCTCTTAAATCCTCATCGTTGATGCTCTGTCTTGAATCATTTACCTCATCCAGAATTAAACAGGATGCACTAAGTGGGGAAAGAAATAGACATTGGAAGGTACCATTAACGCTCTTTATCCTGCAAGTGGGATATTTGGTAGTCAACTAGAGATAAGCATAATATGTGTAATACTTCACCATTTCTGGTATTTCGATTTTCAAAAGTTCTTCTGTACTTAGGACACTACTGCTGTATCTAGAGCTCAGTTGTTGCCTGTAAGCTGTTTAAATATTAAATGTTAATTGATTTCTTATCCTGGTGAACTCAATAGCTTCAACCAACTAAAGCCTCTGCATAAAAAACCTCAGTCCTTAAGGAAACAAAGTGATTAGGCCTGGAGGAAGATTATTGCGGAATAGCTTTGGAGAAAATGCAATAGACATTAAGGCAACAAAAGTGCTGCATGATGCTAAGAAAAGTAGCTTAAAAATAATTTCTTGAATTGTTCTGCAGCTCTTTTGAGATCGAACTCTGGTGTCATTGGATCCACTGGTAAAGGAGCTTGATTTTCAGGGAATATTCATGCTAAAAGAGTTTAATCCAGAGAAAAGTAAACCATGTTCTGATGGATAAGATTCCTGAGTAAGGTAGGTCTTAACTCTGAGACTGGAGCTAAAGGATGTTTCCTTTTCTTGTGGCTTGGTTTATGTCCCTCTTGGTGGCTGTAGTACCAGTTACAAAGAGTTTACAGGAGAGATTATTCAGTTGTGTGTTCAGCCCTTGGAGGTCTTCAGACAAGAAACCAAGGAAAGAAAGCATATACTTCTGCAAATGCAGACCCTTATTCTCTCTAGCCCTGGCCCTTTCATTGAAATGCATAACCTGTCAAGTGTATTTCATAAGTCAACTGACTTGTCACGTGTTTAAATGTACAGTGGATTGGAGTCCAACTCACATACCGATGTTAAAGAAATTTCCCTCTGCTTTTTTTTTCCTCTGTAACATGCTTATTGCATAGCAGTATATCTGAGACCAGTGTAAGTGCAAGTTCAAGCGTTGAACAGAGAAGAGCCCATTTTTCAAAATAGACTTAAATTTCTTCAGAGTTTGAGAAGGTCCTGTGTTTTAAATTAATATCTGTTTACCCATCCATATCAGGTTACAAAATTTAAAGTTATACGCTTTTATTTTCTCACATAACTTTTTCACTGTCTTGGTTCGATATCAATCTTCAGGCTATGTTTTTCCCTTTATTTTAAAATTGTCAAACATCTTACCTCGTTTTCAAATGAGCGCACTCCTAGTTAATAATTTACTTTAGCAAACAGTTCTTGCTGGGTTGTTACATTGAGCCAATTCTTATTAGTATTCTTACATGTGCAGTAAGTGTTCTCCTGGTTTTGAAGTTGATGTTACATCTCTTTAGCCACTTATAAAATAAAGGTAAGTGAATTAGTATTGATTCCCTTACTTGGAATAACAGGAATGCAACGTAGTAGCCTCTACAAATCACTAAGACATTCCACACTGAGGATGGAATCTAAAAAATGGAGAACTTGGGAATTTTTGTATTGCTGAAGGCACCATATATGGCAGGCAGCTAGTTAGGCCTTGCTTCTCACATGGTGAATGAGAAATATTTATAGTTGCTAGATATAAAATGTGTTCTCCTCTAAGTCACATAGTCTCTAGAATTATTGTTCTTTCCTATATTGCATTCATTAATATGGATTTAATTCATTATTAATTAATCATCATTAATTCATTAATATGAATTGCATTCAAATGTGCATTAATATTTTACAAGTTTTACTCAAAGTTCACACTCGTATTTTTTTTATTAAATTGTATGTATACTCATAAATGAGAATATGCAAAACACTGAATCCATCAGATGCAATTTCTTCTTCAGAAAATCAGCATGCAGTTCAACAGGAACTTTAGCAACAATTTTAAGTGAGTAGCTATCACTTCCCATCAACTGGTACCTCACATCCGTGACAGTGTCTGTCAGTGTCATACAGTGCTTTGGATTGGTTTTGTGTGCGGGATCTAATTCTTGTTGTACACAGAAATCTGTTGCTGTGACACTCCCTAAGCTGAATGCTGAATACAGGAGTGGAATCAAAGGGCTTCGCTAGTGATGTGTGTTAGCGTAGATACATCATGAAGCCCACTCTGAAGCTCAAGGGAAGTATACAGATGACTAAACCATGATACCTCAGGAGGAGGGGGAGAAACCTCTGAAGTTGATCACTGAGTGTATGTAAAACTAAAAGGAAAGCTGTGTAGAAGTAAGCCTGTGCCAGAGACAGCATAGTGAGATAACACGGTGCAAAAGGAATCGGAGGGGCCCCGCCAACAGGAAAAGCCAAGAAAGACATTTTGAGTTCCATTGTTTGGCTCAGGATTGAAATGTTAGATGCCATTTGTCTACAACCCAGTCTACCAAAGAAATGGAAGAGCAAGAGAAAGGCTTTCAGGTTCTGGTTCTCCACTGGAAATATCAAATAAGGGCAGGAGAGCTCATGTGACTTTTATTAGTTTTGCTGAGCAGGTACCACCACCATCCCCTCTGTAATCCTTCTGCTGTCAGTTTGCAGTGTACCAGGCCTTTATATCTGTTCTTTTGTATCTTATATTCTTCCCTTTCTTAATTCTTCACAGCACAATGTACACAGTTGGAAGTATCTACCTATGGTATTAAATCGCAAGAAATTCCCAGTGCAACAAGCGGGCGGAAAAGTTGGGAAGTGCACAAAATGAACTAATGAAAGTTGCCTTGAAAAACTTAGCTCAATGGGGAAATACATAACTGGGATGAATTACATCCAGAGATCTATACACTCGTGAAAATCAGTTCATTGAATCACGAAATAATTCAGGTTGGAGGGGACTGCAGAAGGTCTTTATTCTAACCTCTTCTATAAAGCAGGTTGATCAGGCATGATTTACTCTTGGTAAATCCATGCTGACTGTTCCCAATAGCATTTTTACCTTTGTGTGTCCAGAAGTGTGTTCCACTTTCTCCATAATTTGCCAAGGGACTGAAGTGAGGCTGACCAGCCTTTAGCTCCCTGGATTGTTCTTTTTGCTGCTTTTGAAGATGGTGCAACAACTGCCTTTCTCCAGCTGTTGGAGACCTCCCCCAGTCTTTACAGTCTTTCAGAGATGATAGAGAGTGGCCTTGCTACAGCATCAGCCACTTCTCTCAACACCCTGAGAACTAGAGGGTTCCAACAAATCAAATATTAATTTCTTGAACGTGTTTTAGTGCATCTGTATCCTTCTGAGCTTTTAAGAAGAAAGTAAGACCTGTTCTGGCTCTGTGGAAGGCATTTGAGGAGCTCTTTATAGCGAGGGTAGCCATCATGGGAAAAGCTTCCTATCTGTGTATTTTAGAACATGGACATAGTGGTCAAAAGTATGCCTAAGCACTTGTATCAGTGTCTGCCTTTACAGGAGAGAGAAGCACTGAGATGGTCTCTTTGACCTAGACCAGAGCTACTCTGGGCTCAGTTCAGGGCAGGGAGAGAAGGGGGAGGAGAAAAAAAACACCAGTTACTGATATAGATTTAGGAGTAGAACTGGAAAATGTTAACCATTTTCCTCTCTTTTCCCGTTCAGTTGAGCAGGCCAGGAAATTAATTACTGTTGGTATGGGCTAAAGGTGCATAAATGCAGCTATGGTTGAAGAGGAAAAAAAATCTAAAATTGTTAAGGTTTTCTGAGCAACTTCTTTCTTTTCCTACCCAAATAATAATTCCCTCCCTGAGCCACACATAGGCTAAATACCCCTTTTTTTTCTTACAAACAAACACCAAAACATCAAGGCACATGTTTATATCCTATGCTGGTCAATTAACAGAAATCATATCGTGCAGTACTGAAAATCCTCTTGCAAGGGACTAAATACCAAAGTTGCTGTCATAAGAGTTGCCCATGCTTAAAAAATAAAAAAGAACAAAATAAATACACTGAAGTAGCTTTTTTCATTAAGAAATGCTTACCAGCTCTGCTTCTCAGCTTATCAACCTACTTTGTATGAAGTATTTGACTAGCTACAGGAAAGTATTCTTGGGTGTACTTTTCTTGGTAAAGGTTACACAAATATTCAAAAAATGTCATGCACAGCTTTCACTGTGCATGTAAGACCTAATCAAATTGCACCAAGGAAATGAACTTTTTCAAAAGTAGAAAAAATTAGTATTGCAAATGTTTAGCTTAAAAGACCAATGTTTACACAAGGAGCTGAATTTTGACAGAGAATTATTCTTCATTCAGCTTTGCTAAGTATGCTTCTTTCATACTCCATTGCCTAAGTTCTCTTAAACTTAAAACAAAATTGCATATTCAATGAAGGGCCAGTTTAATATCACTTGCTACTTCTGGCATTCATGAATCATGTGTCCCTCCAATCAATATGATAGACTATGTCACAAACTGCTAAGTGTGTTTTCCATAAAACCAGGCCTTATGTGTTGCAATTAAAGTAGTAAGGGTATCATTCAGTTCACAGATGTATGTCATTTATTGATTTATTAAATCCCTTTTAAAAAAATCTGGAAAAGAATCAGCATCTTTCTGGTTGCTGTTCATATGCTGTGGGTAGAGACAAAAAATTAGAAGCTACTGATGGGAAACTAGTGAATAGCCTATCAGTTCCAGAGTGTGACCATTCTTTTTTAGTAACTAATAATTAACATATGTTTCAGAGGATAAGAAAAGAAAGAAACTTTTATTCAGAAAAATCTTTGCCTACCTTGCAGTGTCCATAAGAAAAGTGCTTCTGTCTGTAATCCAGAAATTTATGAAAGCATGTAGCTCTGTCTTCTTTATTCTGTTTAGAATAAAAATGATCTGTATTAAACTAATAATAAAGTGATATCCTTTTTGTCACATAGGGTTATATGAAATCAAACATCTGTTATAGTTTTCAGTGCGGCATCCCCCTACTTCTATAGATGTTCCTCAAATAGTTCTTCAGTGCTTTTATTTCTTCAATGCTTTTGAAACACAAGTCAAAACAAATTTATTTATTCAAGATCCTCTTGTTTTTGTTGCTGTTAATTCTGTGATGGAAACAAATTCTATAGCAATTCTCAATGAATGGTAGGTGAATAAATTTTCATTATTTTGTTGTAAATATTTTTACTTCCTATTTTTTAGTTTCTCATTAAGGATGAGTTCAGGGGTAAGTTAACTGAATTCAGTAATCCAAATTATATTTGGCCAAATAACTGAAAAGTATAATTTCTCATTAAAAAAAGTTGTGTACGTGACCAGTTTTATATTGAAAGGTTTAAAATTTTTTTGAATGTGAACTTTAAACACTTAAGTTATACTTACACTGAAGGCTTATATTTCTGGACTTGTCATTCCAGTCAGAGAAAGAAAGCAATATCCTATGACACACATACAGTCAAAACTCATCACAACAGCATTGGTACTGGTTGTAAGACAAGGTATACTTGCAACAAAAAATTTGCAAGTTGTCTACTGCAGGCATTTTGAGGTATCTACAGATTGAGTTGCTTTGGTAGAGGAAGTAAATATTTAAAATGATCAAAAGCCTAGATAATTGCCTTAGTTCCTTCAAACTACTTGTACTTCCTGTTAATCAGTGTGTATAGTCTTCCAAAATAAAGTTTCTTTGGATTGACTTGGTTCTGCTGTCAGATACAGATTTGTCTCGCTCCTAATTTGTTTCCTCAGTTTCTAGAAGTTCTTGAAGTATTCAACTCCAAAGAAAGAGTAATACCTATATAAAACCTCATATTCCAATCCAGTAAGCCAGAACAGGTCTGAAGCTATAAATCTACATGAAAAAAAATATATATATCTGAATCTGGACATCCAAATAATGGACCAGCTCAATCTGACTGACAGCCCAGTCAAAGTCAATATGCAAGCTGAGCATTTTCAGCCCTGAGATTTCTATGGTTATTCATTATACTTGCAACAAAGGAGGAGACTCATGACAAGCTATGGTTGGTATTCAGTCTGGAGGAAAGAGAGCTTGTTGTCCGTATTCCTTGTGTCTTCCTTTTCTCAATGAGGAAAAAATAAGATCAAACCCAAACCCCACAATCATGTTAAATTTCACTTCATCCCTGAAAAGCTTATCCATGTACTATCAACTGGTGCAACCTCGTTTCCTGTTACAGTCTGTTTGCAGGAATATCAAAAAATCCCCAAAAGATGGCAGTTGGTAGAAATGCACCAGGAATGACAATTTGGAGTTGTTTATTCCTCAGCATTTGAGACAGACAAAAAAGAAAAAAATGTCTGTCTAACCATTTATCTATATATCTATACTATGCAGAGGAAATGTTACTTATATCCTAATGACCAGCTGAAGGACAGCTAGCAATTGCGTATTTGACTAAGATACTCCTTTGTCTTGGTTGTTTGATGTTTCGCATGTTTTGCTGTACAGAGATATCTTAGCCAGGATATGGGAGCACCTTCCTGAGGTGGGAGATAGCTGATACTAGAAGGCTCCTTTATCTAAGAAGCAAAAGCCTGCCTTGATTCAGTGACTAGAAATTAAATTCAGCAAACTTATTACCAGTGTGAAGCTAAACTACGTTTTATACTGAAAAGATAGCTTGCTATTGGAAAAGTTTGCCATGGGAATGGTAAGGCTTTCATTTGAGATGGAAGCATGGTCACTAGAAGCTGAGGGGTTAATTTAACCATGAGTAGTTGAAGTAGATACCGGAATGCTGTGATCTGTGCAAGCTGGCTCAGATATGAAATTTCACCATTGCCCATTTTGGTGCGTATATCACGCATGCAATAATCACACATAGAATAACTTCTCATTTCTATTTCCTTTCTTCACAGTGATTATATGACATGAAAAAATATTAGTTTGGGTCTTGAGAAGTGTGGTAAAATATATTTCACCATGTAACAGAGCAGTGAAGCCTGTTGGGCCATCTTTATTGAGCATGAGCTACTATTAGGTTGTCTCAGAGGTTAAAAAAAGAAAATCAATAGCATCGGTTTCAAAACCTTGAGTCTTTAAAAGCCCCTTCTCAGCTATTTTTCACTTCGACTTTTGTTCCATTCCTTTTTTCGTCACTCTGTCTGTCACAGGTGTTTAATACTCCTGAGCTGTGAATAATTTTTAAAGTTAAAATTTTCATATGATAGTATAAAAGCAGTTACTCATGTAATTGCTGCGATCACACGATTATAATGACCCACAAGTGTTGCAACAGTCTTTAACGAGTGAGAATCGAGAGAGATTCCACTTAGAGCAGTGAAATTATGAACACGGAGGTGAGATCCAAAATTAAAGTCAGTTTAGCATGCAGTGATTCAGGTAGTTGATGTGAGTAAAAAATATGAAGCATTCCTCTAAAAATAGGAACCTCTTCCGTTCTTTCCACCTTTTTTTAACCTGAACTGCAGATTCTCCTCTGAGAACCTTTTTAAAATTTGCATGCATTTGCCTTTCTCACATTTGGGAATAACTATTTCCGAACAGGAAAGTTCTTTTCCCACTAAATGTTTTCCTGCATTTTAAAGAAAGAAGGTCTGTTTTTCCTTCCTAAATAACAAATGTGTTTGCTTGTAAATATTAACATTTAGGGGTGAAAATAGTACTGTTTCTTTCATAGAAGTGGTTCTAAAACTGCTAAATGAAACTGAAGCCATTAAAAGGATGAATTTTTCATTATATGCAGTGAGAAAAATGTTTCTGGGAAAAATAAATTTTGACTAGCTCAAAATGACATATTTTTCCCAGATACAGACTGGGGAGGGGGCTCAATCTGTCATTTCAAAACTGGACTCCTTTGGCACGGCTGGTCAAGCAGGGCTTCCACCTGGCTACGGAAGCGGAGTTGCAGAGCCTCATGATAACTCATCGTCTTCTAGCCTGCTCCGTCCGAAGTCTCGCTCATTCAGAACAGCTTTGTGTAAGTTTGTCATGGCAGACAGTTTACCTGATTCAGGTAAAACCACACCGAGATCAGCCCATCAGCATTTCATTCATGCAGGGCTTAGATCAGAGAATGTTTAAAGTTGCTGCAAGGCTGCATTGAAGAAAAAGCGGCAAATTTTGCAAAGAGTTAGCTGCTAGCTTTTTACAATGTAAACGTGTTACATGTCCCAAGGGCATGTTATTTTAAAATACGGTTTGAACCTCCATAAAGTGGAGGGAGATGTTTGACAATTAGTAGAGTGGCATTGCCTGAACTTGCCCGCCTCGGACGTTATTAATAAACCACAGTGTATCTCCTGAAAAACAAAATGACCCTTTATTTTTCAGTTTTCTGCTGTTACTAATACTTGTATTCTTAGCAGTTAATGGCAGTCTCTGTGGGCTTAATTACTGTGGTGGAAAAACATGCATATTAAACTGAATAATTTTCAGTATTAAAAACTATTTGAAAGTCTTGTGTTACAACATGAAAAGCTTTGCTGTCCCTAGTTTTGCTCCATAATAGACGATCAAACACTGTCTGTTTACTGCTGTCAGGAACAAGTGCAAGCAATTGCAGCAAAAATAGCCTTTACATACTATTAATCAGAGCTTTTTTTTTAATTTACAATATTTTAAAATAAGAATATCCACTGAATATATTATTTTTTACAAGCAGTAAGCTAGCTTTCTGCAGCTTATAGGACTAGTTCTTCGGCTGGCATGAATAGGTATAGTTTCACTGTCTGAATTACTGCAGGTGTAAGTAGGTCTGGAAACTGCTTAAAAAATCAGAGTACTCAGAAAATGGCAGAGCCCTGAGCACACTTATTCTCAGTTATGGCCCACAGCCTCTGAGAAGCAGCTACGGCCATCCACAACGCACATGCTTAGCTTGTAACCATGTCCCCTCCTGCACAGACTGATGTGCAGGTGATGAACATGGATAGCCACGTCCCTCAAAGACATACTCAGCATCGTCCCCCTTGTTCAAGACTGAACAAATGACAGTCTCACGACACGGTCCCAACAAAATGAGCTTTGCTATTTTTTGCAGCTTTTTTTTTTTTTTTAAATTGGTTTGTTTTAAGAGATACACCCATTTGCATGGGGGCAGCTCCTGACCTCAGCTGGCTGTCACCAGGAAAGGTCTGGTCAGTTGATGGTGCCACACGGCCTGTGATCCTTGTCAGTGTCGTACCTGCATGGGCTTTAGGGACAAATCTGAATGTAGGGAAGGGTTGGCCTTGCTGAGCCAGCAGAAGGATGGTCTCTGCAGAGGACTCCCAGAAGACGAGTGAGCAGGTGGAGAAGGAGACAGATTATGCCAGTGTTAGAGTGCACTTCTGTAATACGAGCTGAGTAACTGGAGCTCCTCAAATGGATGAAAGGTTTGGTTTAGGGAAACTGAACCTTTCAGAGACACATTGTTGAAAATCTGGCTTCTGAGTGCTACACTTGGAAATAGCTGTTCTCTTTAAATCAAGCATGTACTGTAACTGCTGAAACAAGTTCTTACTAAAACCCTGGCAGATTTTTTCCCCGCTTACTCTATATTAGTTGAGGATATTCGTAGCAGTTATTGAAATGTTCGGTTTGGCCTAAAAAAAAAGATCATGGTACCACTATGGACGATTAAATAGAAATGCAGTGAAATCTTGGCCCTAATGAATCCCAAAGTAAATGTCCCCCCCTATAGCCAATAGTCTTAATTTTTTATTTTTTCCTTCTATTTAAACTGGAGAGTTCATTAGCAACAGGTATTTTGCACTGCTCTGGTATCCCACCAGTGTGTGGTGGTCCCTACACACCTTTCCCATTCCCCCCTGCCACCTTTATTAGGTGCCCTGCAGCGCTCAGCACCGCTTCCCACAGGAGGGGAGAGGGCAGGGTAGGCACGAGCCCTTTTCAGTGCCTTGGTCATGTCGTGTTTGCTGCAGCTCTGTCCGTGGGGAACACGCGTTTTGTTGGGATGTGGAGACATTTCCGTAATTGCTGAATTGTACAGTCTTCGTCTATCAGAAACTCCAATGTGCGAATGTTACAGTGAGGCTATAAAAGAACGCGGTGGCTAAAAATAATCATCTTCTCTCTTCCCCCAAGCATCTCTTCAATTTTTATTTAGACCAAATGTGCTGTCAGCTGTGATTTAACTCCAGATACAATATTGATCATTTTAACATAAGTGTAATTGACACGTTCAAGATTTCTTTCCTTTTTCTATGATTTTAGGATTCATTTTCTTTCTTTTTTTTTCTTTCTTTTTTTTTTTTTTTTTTTTTTTAAGTAAATCATTCCACTAACTTCAAAACACTGCCGTAATTATTCACGGTTTAAATAATTATTTTCATGGTTTAAATGAACATTAAGATCAAGATCACTTTCTTCTTCCCTGGAGTTGTGCTAGTGCTTGCTGCATGTAGTCCTCCTACTGGTCCTACTTTTTTGCGTTACAGAGAAGCAAATGTTAGCACTGTCCAGCTTCTTGCAATCATTGATCCGGGTCATTAATAGAAGACAGGGACCAGGGACATCAAGAGGAAAATGGAGGTATTTTATAGGTATCTTTCTGCAGAGAACTCTTAAGTCTTCTTCATCCAGATGGTGCTAACGGAAATCAGCTTTTAAGGGAGTTACCCTTAACTGATGAATTCTTTTCTCAGCTCCCAGTTAAAATGTTTTTCAGTTAAGTCTGCCCACAGTTCTTGAAACTCAGTTCAACACATTGTTTTCATTTGCTGATAACGAAGCACATAATAAGTTTCAGTAAGAGATGGGTTAGAAGTTAGGTAGCCATAAAAGAATGAGGGAATCGGTGGTGTTGTAGATTTTATAGTTGATACTAGGGAATATAGAAGAAGGCTTTCCTTACAGTTTACTACTAATCACATCTGCAAAGGACTGGGAGACTGAACTAAGTGCAAGTGATGGATTATATATAAAATTAGCTTTCCTATGGAAAAAGTTCCTCCTTCATGATGAGTAATACCAACAATACTTCTCTAGTGAAGCTGAATGCATTGATGATTCATACAAAATTAAGATAAATCATTTGTGAAAACTACACTAAATATGCACTAAAATCAATCCAGTTTACATCACATCCCATTAATCAATGGCCTTTTCTTCTGTCAGACTCTGCTTAGCTGTGTTCACTGAATTTTTGTCATTCTGGTCACAATCACCTGCCAGAGCCACTTCCATGTTGACACCTGAAGTGTTTTGTGACCGTGCAATTCCTCAGTGTCTCCTCCTGTCTCAAAGGCTTTTTGTTCTACTCAATACCCATTTATGTCTTACCAAATTAATCACAATGAACTAAATAGCATGGCACACAAACAAGGACATTCTGCACTGGAGGTGACAAGATATTCATGGTTATTTAGAGCTGATAAGTATTCCTGGCTAATCTCTGGTGCTCCTCCCCCAAACATAAGCAAGTTCATTAATGAGCCGTTTACCTTCTACTTTCATTTGTGTTCAAGTCACACAGGTATGAAGGAAATGATGGAAAGAAAAGTAATTGTACAAGACTGTTTGTTTCGATCTTGTTCTTCAAAACTGCCTGCTAAGGCTAAGAAATGTAAAACTGCTTCTAGAAACTCATTTGCACCTGTGTGTGCATATACCGGAAAGCACAAGATGGGAAACAAAGCAAGAAGCAGTAAAATACAAAAAACGGTTCTGTGTGAGATTTTTTTTTGCAACAAGTACCACAAATCCCTCCTGGTAAGTGTCCGTGGGAGGTGTCAGAGCGCTGGGGAAGTGTATTCTCGGGAGTGAGAGCTGCTGGCTCTGGGGAAGGATTCCTGGAAGCTGTCTTGGAGGCTTAGGAAAACCACATAGTTTGAACTGACCACCCAATGGCTGCAATAATAAAGAATGCAGGGCAGCTTTATTGTAGGGAAGTGTCTGGAGATACCTGCGTGTCACAGGCTCTGGTAGCCCCTTGTTCAACTCGTGGCCTTTCCGATTCAGCTCTGTGGAGCCCTGTTCGCTCTTATTTGTGCTACGCTTTGTCACGATGTTTCATCTACATCCTAGCAGGCTTGCTGGCTGCTAGCAGAACAACAGGAGCAAAAGGGGGCTCGTGGGGAAATTGCTTGATTTCTCAGCTGATGTAGCTGTGCTGATAGCAATACCTGAGTTGGTTAGCAGTGACTATCGGGGATAGTTTCTACCCTCCTCATCAGCAGTATTCTTCTTTTTATTTTTTACTGCACTAATTCACTGCCTGCCTGCCTGCCGAACACTAGAATGAGGGCAAACATGGGTAGAACTCCGTGATCTACATTTGGTCAGTGCTTAATGCAGTGTTTAATATTATTGGTGTTTTAGTTTGTGATATAGAATGTCTGTTTTTAGAGTATCACTTAAAATATTTTAATCTTACTTTTTGCTTCACTGTGATATGCTTTTTATTGGGCTACTTGTGGTCTTTTATTACGAAGAGTGGAGAAAGTGGGAGGTTGTGTAGTCAGCCTGCATAGTGCCAGCATTAAATGTCAGGTTCTTAGAGTCTCTCACAAGCTATTATTATCCATTTATTCTGTGTCTCCTAAACATTCTTATGAACTTGTAAATTAGGCTGTATATAGCCTATCTTCTTTCCTTCTGGAGGGCAGCAAAGTCCTTCAGGGAGATCAGTCTGGAGGCTGCCATTCATGAGGCTGAGGCAGTGAGCGCATGGGACATTTGACATTTGACTTCTCCCAACTTCCCGTCATCCTCTTCAGCCTCTGAGGTCCAACAGGGTCAGGCATAAAACCAGCAAGGTGCCTGAGGCATTTTGTTTCTTTTGAATTGTCACTTTGGTGTGTGTCTGTGGAGAGAGGAAGAGGTAGGAAGAGAAAGCAAATGTACAGGCGTTCCTCAAATTATTGGTGAGAAGAACTCTGTTTTTAGGGTTTCTTTATAGAAATAGTGTGTAATACCTAAATTGGGAATGTATACCCTTGTGCAGCATGATTTTCTCACTTCGGGTTGTTATTTTTTGGTGCCAAGACTGACAGGCTAGCATTGCTCATTTTGCTTGAGTGACAGGTAACTGAAGAATTGGTCCTCTATGCTGCCTATGTGCTGTCATCTTGGGTTATTCACATCTTGTGGTAGTGTTGAATTGCCGTTCTGATGTAGGCAGAGATCCTATTTGTCTTTGTAGTTTGAGAACTGGCAGACTCGCTGAAGTTTAACCATAAGGCCATCACAAGTCCCTACAGCTGATTTCGTTATGGCTTTTTTCTTTTTCATTATGTTTGACATTTTGAAGGCTGAGCCTCATTATAGACAGGCAATCTCCAGCAGCAGGCTGGGGAAATTAGTTCAGTAAGATGGAGAACATATGAAAAAAGGAAAAGAGAGTGACCACAAAATTAAAATGAGATTTGAAGCACATTTCTGTCCTGTGATGTAATCTTGTGCACTCTCTGTTCAAAATAATGTGCCTAGAATCCAGAAATCTTAAAAACAAGAGCAGATCTGATCCATTTTTTCTTGGAATGCAGGACACAGAGATTTGGTTCACTGTAGTATTTCTTGCACTTAGCATATAAATATCTCCAGTAATGTAGCAACAAACTGAAAGAAGGTTAATTCTTCTTAGAATCAGGCTATACAGCAAAATGTACCTGTAAATGTTCTGGTGAATAGCAGTCTATTTTGGAAATTGGGACCTATTTTAGCCTCTTAAGGGTTACCTCAACAAAGTACAGAAAGAAGAGCTGTGCCAGGAATGGCTTGGGTACTTTAGCATTCTAGCTTCAGATTATCTTCTCAATTTTAGTACATTTTTTATCTAGAGATAGAAGTATTCCAAGCAGCAATTAAGCATTTAACTTGCTGTGACAACCAAAATGAAGGCTGCAACCTATTTTGTCTTTAAACTGGCAGGCTCCCTCTTAGAGTCTCTCTAGGTCAGTGCCTTAAGTTTTGTTACGTATACTACATTCCCGTCTCCTTTAATCTAAAAGTTGTATCACCAGCAAGCTTGCTGAGCGTGTGCTCTGTCACTTCATCTAGGGCACTGAGGAATAAGTTGAACAGGACCGGTCCCAGTATTCAACCCTGGGGTACACCACTAGTCACTGGCCCCCAGCTGGGCTTTGTGCCACTGATCACAACCCTCTGAGCTCTGCTGTCCAGCCAGGTTTCAATCTGCGTCACTGTCTGCTCATCTAGACCACACTTCCTGAGCTTGCCTATGAGGATGTTATACAAAATCGTGCTGAAAGCCTTACTGAAGTCAAGGGAGACGATATCCACTGCTCTCCCCTCATCTACCCAGCCGTTTATCCCGTCTTTGAAGGCTATCAGATTGGTTAAGTGTGATTTTGTGATTGCTTTTGTAAATCCATACTGCCTACTCCTGATCACCTTCTTGCCCTTCATGTGCTTGGAAATTATATTCAGGATTAGCTGCTCCATCACCTTCTGTAATGATAGGGATGAGCAAGTTAATAGATTTAGTAAAAGTAGACAAAAGCTTATTTATCATCTAAATGTGATTTTCTGATGGCTTTTCTGATTGTTCCTAAACAATCAGGGATTTTGAGGTGGCCAATTTTGAGTATGCCAGCATGAGAGTGACTTTCCTTGAAAATCAACTCTCTAGCATATTTTCAACTCTGACCTAAAGTGTTTAGTCTCTCTTGCAATCTTTAGTCCAGATCTTAGGCAAAGGTTGAGAAATGACCTGAAGGATCGCAATTCTCACAGCACTTCTGATGCTCTTGCTGGGTTTTGCTAAAAAGCAAAATATGGGAACAAAATGAGTAGAGCTTTTGACTGCATTCTGTATTGGCTACTCTATTGCAATTGAAGTAGATGGCCACAAAATCAAAGAAGCCCTGAGAGTTCTCAAAATGTTAACTAAATACATAAATATGTATGGATACTTTACTTCTTAATAGCAGATATCTGTCTCCATTGGAAAAGCTGAATATTTTCTGTGTGATGCTTAATTCAGTGAAACTGCTCCATCTCATCTACAGACTTGCTACATCCTTAGAAGTATGAAAATAAAGTGACAATTACATTGCTTTGGAAATGCTGAATATCAGCTGTGTCACTGGGCACAAGGTTTAGTCACTTTTGGGTATGTTCTGCCATGTAAGATGAGCTCTGTTTGCTTCATGCCATTTTAGTCTAAAAGTATTATTTCCAAGCAGAATATTCCTGCACCCTTCCTCAGTCCCATTTTATTTCCTCTGTTTAGGTATAGTTGCTTATAAGAATTAAAAAAAAAAAAAAATCTAGCCCTCATTTTACTTCACCATGACTGTATAAATGCTCTTTTATGCTACTATAAGTTGGCTAGTCCAGCAGGGGAAAGGCTAAAACATCCAGAAACATTTTTAGCAGTCTCTTGATCTTCTGTGAGTGTACACTGAAAAATTCACCCCAAAGAAACAAGGTGGCAGTAGACATAACGGCAGGTAGACACTTGTTAGGTCCTCACTCTTTACACTTTCCATTAGTGCTCTCACCAGTCTCTTGTAAGGGACACAAAAAACTCTTGCAATGTAGTCCAAGGGGAGACTAAAGCAAGATGCTGTTCATACACGCTAAAAAGCCTTACCCCTTTGTTGCCATACAGCAAGTAGGCAGATGGCACAATACAAGTATTTGCTAATATATTATATCACTGACAAATTAGATTTTATTTGTAAGCTTTGTTTCTGCCTTTCTCTGCCTCTTAGTGAAGGTGATGTATCTTCTGAGAATGTCAAACTGTGGTTCCTAAATAGAGTAAATTCTTAATAATGTAATCAGATGATTAAACATTAGCACTTGTGACAATTTGGCATTAAGTCTTCTCATTAAAGTCAGTTTCTCCCTTGTTTATGGCAAATAGGGATAAAAATGCTGAGGCAGGAATATCTGTCTTAATCTAATTGTTGGAAACCACCCCATTCTCAACGGTAGGTCTCTGTTTTAATGATGTTTCAATGCTCTAAGTACTTGAGGAAGCCAAAACCCTCATCCAATATTGGGACAGGAGATGCCACTTCTTGTCGTAATTGAGTTTGAACTGAAGTAGTACTCAAAAGGCTCTATTGAAGAACAGGCTGCTTTGTACCAGGAACTCTAAACAGGCTTAAGAAAGAGGCACCTGTATCTAGAGGAACTTGCATCTTATGCAGCTCAGACAGCGCTGGTAGATGAAAGATGGATGAGAAAATAATATTATGCCACCTTTTTAGGCATGGAAAACTGAGGTACAACTACTTTTGTTTACACTATGGAGAGCTCTAGAAAAGCAGTCTTCGTTTCTGCAGCTGAGAAGTTTATCCACAAGAGTGCCCTCATACCCTGACACTTTCCTGTGAAAAACAATTATCAGTAGGTTACCTTAAATGATATCCTTTATGTGAGATTCTGTTTACAAGAAGCTTGATAATTTGTGTTTTTATGTTAAAACCGTATGTATCAAGTGAAAAAGCAAGGAGAGAGGTCTTTTGCCATAGCCTGTTGAGAAAGATGCTACAGATGATATGTGATATTTCTGAAAAGCCAGGGACAAATTCTGTGGTGCGGATTTTGAGGTTAGATGATTGATTATAATATTTCCTTCTGCTGAAGACTTTTTAAGGCAGTGACCATCCTGCTCTTCTATGTGAAATATGGTGGGTCTTCAGTCCATGACTTGGGCTCCAGACAATCGTAATTATGTTAGTGCAAAGATAGTAGTTATCTAGGAAAAACACTAGCTCAATCAGTTTAAAGGCTATACTTTGATTACTAAAGAACTAGAAGTTATTTATTTTTCGTGTAACAAGCAAAGAGAGAGAATTAGGATTTCTCTCTAGAAATGATTGCAAAGCATTAACCCCATGAAAAAGTCCAGACATTTGCCTTTATTTTTCTACTCTATTGGGGAAAAAAAAATCCTCTTTTTTCCTTAAATAGGAATAATTTTGAAAAGTTAAAATGTTAAAGAAATATGGATAATGAACAAGTGTGAAGTAAAACTAAGCAGAAGTATTTTTTAAGAGGAGCTGAAATTCTTCCCATGTCTCAGGGTCCTCCTCTAGACAGCATCAAAGAAAATACAGGCAATGCACATCCCAACTATGCCATGGCAGGCCAGACTGACCTAAAATGTTTCAAAGAAGCCTGAAAAAAATAAAATGAAGAGATTCTATTGAACCATGACTAAATTAATTTTTTCTTCATTAGAAAGAGATATCTGGAGGAAATTAAAACTTCTCATGCAAAGCTTTGAGTAAAGTTTAACTTCCCACCAAATTGTTTCAATAGGAAATCCTTGACCTGTGTTAACAAGAAGGAAGAATGTTACTTAACTTCTGTGGTTATAAACATAATTAGGTCTTCAAATACATTGTATTAATAGTGATTTCTCCTTTAAGGATCTAGTCTAAAACAAATCCTGTAACTAGGATGCCGTAATACCTTTAAGCAGAGTATAAGTAATATTTTATCTTGATTAAAAGGATAGTTTTAGATGACTCCTAAAGCTATTGGCTAGACTATAATAAAAAACAGGTTTGAAAAATGTAAGAAATATTTCCTTGGTTTCCCCTCCCCAGGGGTACAAGGAATATATCTTCAAAACAAAATGTAATTTAGAAATGTTACTGAAATCAAAAGATACTCTCTACTGAAATCTCAAACCAGGGTAAAATAATAGAAAGAGCAGCAGGATGTGATGTCTGAAAGCTTAAGTCTTGTGGGACAAAAAGAGTCATATGAGCTTCTGATATTTCCACCCTGCAGCTAGAAAGTTGTCCAAAATACTGTTTAAAATCTAACTAGTCAAAGTAGATTTTGTAAAAAATGTGTACAGAAACCAGAATATCTAAGTGAAACTGGAACTTTGCAGGAAAATGTAGCTAGCATTTCTATGTATGCTGGTATCAGAAGTCCAGTCTCTCTGCTTTGGAATCTGCCTATTCTAAAATATGGGTGAGAATGTGCAATGTTGCATGCTTTCAGCCACCCCATCTCATCCCTATTTCTTGTCTGTGTTTGAGATAGATGTTGCCAGCCCCTGGACTCAGGAGAACCAGATGCTGCTGTTTCCGAGGCTGCGCTGAGTTGCCCTCTGAGCTCTGAGGACATCAATTAGAGGTCATGTGCAACTTGGTTTTGCTTCCCTTTGATTCTTCTTCCATTGCTTAGAGCCACATTGATTTTTGTTGCTAGATCTGCCTCTTTAGTCCGTTTATTTTTGTTGACTTTTTTAGCAATAGTGTTCTTGACATCCACAGTATCAGTTTTAATCTGACAGATTGACAGCTGTTGTGGCTGATGATCAGAGCTTCCCTGTCAGAACTACTGAGTCAACGTCAGAACACTACACAAAACTTAGGAAACATTTGTTTGGGCTGCAAAGCAAATTGCTGGTGTCAGCCTGGTGAGCAATGCATTGGTGTTGAGACTGACCCTGCCTTGCTGGACTCCGCCTCGAGGGTGATACCTCGGTAGGTATGGAAATGGACAGGCATCAGTGCCTATCAATACTGAAAGTACTGATGCCTACTGATAGGAAAATTGGTTCTGAGACTGATGGCTGTAGTTGCCTGTTGAGATCAAAAGGCTATGTTATTGATAGGTGTTGATGTCATCACCTATCCATATGTATGGAAATCAATAAACTTTGATGCCTCTCGATACTGATATAGAAATTGGTCTAGACACCAACCGGTATAGCTGCCTGTCGAGACTGAAAGGTACTGATGCTGTCAGTAGGGATTAATACTTATTGATACATACTTATCAGTCTTGAGACCAACTTTGATAACGATAGGCATTGATACCTCTTGACATCGATACCATTGATTTCCAGCGGGAGGTATCTCTATAGTATACCCAGTATGGAAATCCGGTTATACTTTCAGAGGTGCGGGAGCACAACTAACAGGGGCAACAGCACAGGCACAGCAGTTCGGGACTCTGTTGGAGATCTGAGAACCCTGCTTGAGATTGCTGGGGGTTTGCTGTGAACCCTGTGAGGAACTTGAGGGTGCCTGCTGCTGCCAGGGCAGGAGACCCACAGGAGCCACAACCTTGCCTTCCGAGAAGCTCTAGAAAGCTCAGGCAGTTGCTAATGAACTTTGTTAGCTACCTCTTATCAAAGGGCCTGTGCTGTAGCTGATTCCTGTCAGGGAGGATCAATCACCCTTTTAGCCAGTGCTAGGGAGAGGCCTGTATAAGAGCCAGGTCTAGAGCATAGCTTCTAGAGGTGGCTGAGAGCTGCAGCAGCTTGTGAAGAAGGATGCAAAGATGGGTCTGGTAACGTTCTTCAGACCATCATACATGTCCTCGCCTACAGTGGGGACTTGCCACAGGGCACAGTCCTCAATGGCTATGGCAACAACTGTCCCTGAAACATCAGAGGTTTGACTCAGATGGAGCTTCAGAAGCAGGATGCAACCTTGCAAGTCTCAGGCTCCAGGGAGTGCCTGGGGCCTCTTGCTGAGGCTGATGGTCTTTCTGCCCACAGGAAGCATGCTGTTAAGTCAAGGAGCTGTGGGAGGAGGTCAGCAGACAGAGCAGCATCAGGAAGGATGAGAAAGACATCGACTGGATCTTCTCTGAGACTCTGCACCTTCAGGAGCCTGAACCTCCAAGTGTAGTCAAGGGGTAGGCAGAGTTAGTGCCTATGGAGTTAGGAAGTGGAAAGTCCTGCAATGATGAAGGCTAGAAGCTGGTGCCTTCTGGCACCAGGAGAAGGACTCCTGACTCACCACAAGATTAGCAACTTTGAAAGAGCTAAGAAAGAGCAGGGAACACAGTCAAATGAAGCATCTGGACCAGCAGAGCCTCGTTCACAGAGGAGCCACAGGAGAAAAAGGAGAATGTTAGTAGTGGGAGACTCTTGGCAGCAGGGACAGGGCTCCTATCTACCTTCCCCACTTACTGTCTAAAGAGGTTTCCTGCCTGTGAGGGGCTTGCATTCATGGTGCACTGGAGAGGCTGGAGAGTCAGCCCAGCCTGCTGTGGCCCCCTGACTGGTACCCACTGCTGCCCTTGATGTGGGCAGTAAGAAGACTACCAGGGGAGACCTGGAAATGACCAATGTGGGGGGCCCCTCCTGTTGATGTTGACCTGCGACAGCGGGCTGATACTGTCAGGTGGGGCCAGGGCAAAGAATTTTGCTTGCTATTCAAGGATCATCTTCTTAATGCTCAAGAATGGTCCATCCCAGTGGACCCCTCTCAATCGTTCTTGAAAGGTCACAGCAATCAAGAGAGGTGCCTGCAGACTGGAAGAAAGCAGACGTCACACCATTCTTCAAAAGGGCAAGAAGGAGGACTCAGGGAGCTACAGGCCAGTCAGCCTCACCTCGATCCCTTGAAAGCTGGTGGAGCAGCTAATCCTGGATACAATTTCCAAGCACATGAAGGGCAAGAAGGTGATCAGGAGTAGGCAGTATGGATTTACAAAGGAGAAATCATGCTTAATCAACCTGATAGCTTTCAAGGATGAGATGAATGGCTTGGTGGATGAGAGGAGAGCAGTAGAGCAGGCTTATCTTAACTTCAGTAAGGCTTTCAGCACTGTCTCATGTAACATCCTCATAGGCAAGCTCAGGAAGTGTGGTCTAGATGAGCAGACAGTGACGCAGATTGAAACCTGGCTGGACAGCAGAGCTCAGAGGGTTGTGATCAGTGGCACAAAGCCCAGCTGGGGGCCAGTGACTAGTGGTGTACCCCAGGGTTGAATACTGGGACCGGTCCTGTTCAACTTATTCCTCAGTGCCCTAGATGAAGCGACAGAGCACACGCTCAGCAAGCTTGCTGGTGATACAACTTTTAGATTAAAGGAGACGGGAATGTAGTATACGTAACAAAACTTAAGGCACTGACCTAAGTGAGAGAGACTCTAAGAGGGAGCCTGCCAGTTTAAAGACAAAATAGGTTGCAGCCTTCATTTTGGTTGTCACAGCAAGTTAAATGCTTAATTGCTGCTTGGAATACTTCTATCTCTAGATAAAAAATGTACTAAAATTGAGAAGAATACTGGAGATAATCTGAAGCTAGAATGCTAAAGTACCCAAGCCATTCCTGGCACAGCTCTTCTTTCTGTACTTTGTTGAGGTAACCCTTAAGAGGCTAAAATAGGTCCCAATTTCCAAAATAGACTGCTATTCACCAGAAGATTTACGAGTACATTTTGCTGTATAGCCTGATTCTAAGAAGAATTAACCTTCTTTCAGTTTGTCTTAAAATTAATACTTCCTTTCTCTCTCTCTGTCTGTTTTTCTCTCTCTTTTTTTTCCTCTTTTTCTTCTCTATTTTTCTTTTATACTTTTGAAATAAGGTTTCTCTGTATGCAGGCTCCTTTAGTTTTGACAGGGAAGCTCTGATCTTCAGCCATCAGAGCTGTTAATCTGTCAGATTAGAACTGATACTGTGGATGTCAAAAACACTACTCCCAAAAGACTCAACAAAAATAAATGGACTAAAGAAGTAGATCTAGCAACAAAGATCAATATGACTCTAAGCAATGGGAAAAGAATCAAAGGGAAGCAAAACCAAACTGCACATGACCTCTAATTGATGGCTCTTCGGCAGTGTAATTGCACTGCTGTAATCATCCTGCACTGTTTGCAAGTGCTTATTTCCAAATGGTACCCCTGGAAGCTCAAACACTTGCCTGCATATACTGACAAACCTAATGCTAGGAAAGTCCTGGCCTTTAGGGACCTGGGGGACACAGGGAGAACAGTCATGCAGTTGATAGCAGTCTGCAATTTTACTGCACCCTTAGAAGTATGAAAACGAAGTGACCACTACATTGCTTTGGAAATGCTGCATGAATTCAGCATGATCCTGATATCCATTTTTAATTTGTTAATTTAATTTTTCTAAACTATTTAGTTGGCAAACATGGATCTTTTTTTCTAAGTATGATAATTACTGAATAAGGATAATCTCACTTTTCCTGCTATTCCCCACTTGAAATATAGATTGAATCATCTGGTTGACCAAATTTTGATCAGATGCCAGCATGGGTTAGTGTATAGTTGAGTATTTTGCAGATTAATAAAAATCATGCGCATCCTGCTGCCATGTGAAGATACTTGCAGTGAAAATGTGTGTGAGGAAAATAAAGTAATGGAAAAATAAAGCCATCTGGTGTTTGAACAGCAAAGCTTGTTGAAAATTTATTTCTGCTCTGAAATGGGCATAAAACAAACAAACAAAACCCCTCCCTGTTATACTAATTTCTTTAAATTGCTTCAGCTTAATACTATATTTCTTTCTTTCTTTTTTTCTCACTCTCTCTCCCACTGAAATATAGTTTAAAAGCTTTAGGGAAAAAAAGTGGCTTTGAAATGAGAAATTGAACCATTTAATTTTCATACCCATAAGATGGAAACAGGATTTTTTTGACCTAAGCAAAATACTTCACTGCAAGTTTTGTCACCTGCAAGAGTTCGTTGAAAGAAAGCTAAGTAATTCTAGGGAAAGGTTAGATTTAGAGACAGTGACATTTTCCAGTGAAAAACATTAAATTTAAAAACATTAAATCTGAAAAGGTTCACCCAGTGAGCAGGGTCCAAAGGCAGCTTTAGTGAATGCATTATTGAGGAAAAGGCATAAATGGTATAACATAATCCTGAAGTAAAAATTAAATGGCAGCCCTAAGGCATGAGACAAGATTGAGCTACAATTATAAAATCAGGCTGTCACTATTTTGATACCCTGACAGTGCAACCTTACTGAAGAAAATTTCAGTCAGTCTCTAATTTCACACATCATTGAAAACAATAACAAACGTAATGGATAAGAGACACTTGACATACTAATGCACTAAAATGTAAGCTGAAAAGAGCAATGAGACAATTGTATAAAGTCAGCTAAAAATGAGATTCTATTAATGTGCATATGTCTGGGTGTAATATTTTCAGATGTTCATAAGGAGCAATAGTCATCTTTAAATTTCTATTACTATTAATATTATAAAATTTAAAATAATTGAATTTTTCAAGAGGAGCCACTCTCAAAACACTCTTTATTCCTTTTTGCTTTGTTTTATTTATATTATTTTACACCTATGTAACATCATTAATATCACTAGACTTGCCCATGTTCTTTAGAGCTGAAAACAGAATCTGTAAATCTACTTAGATGAAAATGTCTTGATATGAGCGGAATATTCTGTAAAACTTCCAGAGTCTGAGGTCAAGAAGTATTAGTCCTTCTCACAGTTCTGGGAGTGGTAATGCAAGCTGACCTATGCTGGCCCATCAATTGATGTTGGCTTTGGCTTCAAGAAACTTGCAAAGTAATGCAAAAATATATATATCTCCACCATCTTAGTTCAGTCTCAAGGGCCATCAGATCGCTGAGGCTGCCAACAAAGAAGTCAATACTGATGTGGATATCTCTTTGCTGGCTCATTTCTCTTTGCCTACCACACATAAGCAACACTGAAAACCTTTTCATCATTGCTGATCTTAACAGAATTCATTCACAGTAGAAAACTCAGTCTGCTCCTACCATTTAGCTCTATTCCAAATTTCGTGTGTTCAGTGTTGACTTGCAAAGTTACTGATTTACAGAGACAAGATTTCCAAAGCTGAACGAAAACTTGACATCCTTTTTCCTTTCCTGCTCTGACCATCTTTCTACACATTCCAAGTATTCTTTATATATTAGTACCTAATTCGGGGGGAGGGAGATTTGAACTACTGCAATATCTGGCCACCAGATTAGGAAGATAGATACTAGGTCCTAGTGTTGTATCAAGAAAGAGAAATAATGCTATTTGGTTGATGCATGCAGTTTAAACTGTCTGAAACAGTTCAAATTTGATCAAAGACACAATGAACTGCTCATAAATGCTCTACAGATCGATAATTATTCATAAAAATTATTTAGGAGAAATTTTATAGAACAAATGAACTTGAGTAAATCTAAGATGCTCACAGTCAGAATTGGAGTAGAAACTGTCTAAACTCATTAAATTATTCACTAGCCATCATTTGTTCAGCTCTGTGTATTACAAAAATGATAGATTGGGTAGGTCATAGTAGTTGGATGTATTTACAGAAATGTGTTTCTCTTCCCTCCTGTTATTTGTAGTACATTGTTTTTTTCCCAAAATGCAGAGGGATTAACTCATTTGTTATTTATAATATATATTTAGTGTGCAAATACTAAGCTAATGGGTATGGTACCGTTAGAAGATGTTCCTATGTTCCTAAGCTTTTCAAAATTGCATTTCAGTATTCCAGAATAAACAGCCTGTGTCTGAATAAAATATTACAGATAATGATAAGCACAGCTAACTAAAATATCAAGTCATAACATATATGAAAGACTAAAGCTGTCTGTTGTGCCTCTATCAAACTCCTGTTTGAAAAGTGTGATTTTTTTTTTCTCTCTCTCTCTGCTTCAGCACAGGGCTTTCCCCCACTGGAATTCAGTTGTTTATTATGCTACAGTAGCACAAATTCTTGACTTCTGTGAACTGGCAATATTACATGTAATATGTCATAGATATCTGAAAGTCAGTTGGGCATCTGCAGAGGAATACAGCTTGTCATTAAGGTATTAATCTCCACAGCAAAATAATCAGAAGATATTGTCCACAGCCAACTGACCGACACAGAGATTTATCATACCAGCCTGAGTTTCAACAGTAAGCATTTTGAGGGAAATTTCCTTTAGGACAAAATATACATACAGCCCCCTTTAACCACCAGGAAGAACCCTTGTCACCATGCTTAAATTTGGTGTGGGTTTTGCTTCATCTCTGAGCACCAGGAGGGTTTTTTCCCTTGGCAGATAAATAGTGTGTAAGACCAGTTACGCTGGTCTTTAAGGAGGAAACACGTACCGAAGCACATGGAGTCCCAAAGATGGAGCAGACAAGGGCTGGTTAATGCCCTGGCTGTGTCTACGCTCTCACATTGTATCTGGCTCTCTTACACCGTGGGTTCATTAGCCAAACCTTGCTTCTGCAGCGTCCTGCTCGCCCGTGCAGATGGAGGGCTGCCGGCTACCTTGCCGTGTGCCTGCGGTATGGCCTCAGCCTCTCCGCCAGCTCGGCCCCGGCCTGGCGTTGCTGAAGCATCGCACGGGGCTTTGCCACAGGGAGGGAAGAACCACCTCCAGCGGCAGAAAAGGCAAAATGTAAATGCGGATTTCCAAAAGTACGGAGGTGCGGCGTTCCTGCAGTACTCACGGAGATCAAGGAGGGGACGGAAGGTTGGAAGAAATCTCTTTCAATTTGGTTGCCATTTAGCCTTTTGTAAAGACAGAAAAGTATGACAGAGAATATTCAGCCTTCCATCACTCTGAGATACATTTTTGAATCTCTTGGAAGAAATTGGAAGGTTTAAGACCAAGAAGGGATTCCTGTGATAGTTTATTGTTACCTGCGTAAACAAATCACGGGCTCTCATGTAGTATGTTCTGCATCAAATGATCCTTGGCAATTAATCTGCTTGGGGAGAGGGCATTTTTCAGTGATGCCTGTGCTAAGGCTGTTTTAGGTCCTCTTTTTGGTATAAGAATCTCTTGAGTGAACTGAGGTAGGCAAAATGGGGTGTGTGAACACATTCTTCCATCCTGAAATAAGGACTGCAAGTGATGAAATATCCACCAAAACTTTGTTCTGTTGCTCCAGTCATTAATTTCCGTGGCGGAAACTTTTACCTTACTTCCTATTTGAATTTGTTTGTTGGCATGTCCCATGTATTGTGTTGGTGTTCAGAATTTATGGCCTCCTTCAATCCTTAAAGTTCCTGAGTGGATTTGAGAAATAAGCCAGTGCTCATTTTCAAATATGAAAAATACTGGTATTTAAATAAGATGGCTTAAAGGATACTTGGTTTATGGACTTCCCTGAATTGGGCCACCATGATGTGGCTGCCATGATTAATAATGATGACACAGAAAATAAGTTTAGAAAAAAAACATTTAAATGAATTTCACGTGGTGGCAGTTGTCTCTTATATTTGATGTGCTCTGATGTTTTAGTGCTCTGTGAAGTTTTTTGAAACTTGTAATAACTGCAGTGTCTATGCAACTCAAAAGAAATACTGGAGACCTTTCAGATGGCAGTGCTGATAAACAAATTTTAAGGAAACTTGATAAATGCAATCAGTGCCATATAAAACTTATTTCTTCCTTCAGCAGTTTCTTGTCTTACCCATCTGTCTTCTTCTATTATTGTCTCCCAGACATCACATGTTAAGGCCAAAGTGCCAAAATGTCCACGCCGTCTCTTCTAAATGACAGCTGCCTTAGAAGAAACTCCTACAAGGCAGTGGTTGTTTGAAAACAAAGAACTTCCCAGAGCTTTCTTGCAAGGAAGTGTTGCAGAGGAAAAGAAACAATTTAATTAAATATTTCTGCACTATTAGGCATCGTGATCAGCTTTCTTTTCTTAACTAGCTGGTAGAATAAAAAAAAAATCTGAATATAAAACAGGCAAGAACCAGTTCCAAACAACAGAAGAGTGAGTGCACTAAAGCTTTTCACTGACGAAGTGAAGGAAAGGTCTAGGTTGTTTACAGAGTGGAAATTGGTAGCACTGGTTCTCCCACTGTCCTCACTTGTCCCTCGTAAGGATGTTTTACTGCACTGCCTGGGGCTGAGATGCAGGGTTAAGCTACACCTTCACCCTCTATTAATCACCTAGCGTGCTCAAACTGCTGCTGTTAAATTTGGGAGCAGGTACTATGCAGCAGCCCACCTGTCCATAGGCAAGCTAGTACCACCTTTTTGGCAATGGCTGTCTTAGACCTTCGCAGTTACTTCTCACCTTGCTGCAAGCTATAGAAATGGCACCAAGAAAAAACTTGCTTTTAATTACAAATCTGCATCTCGATCTTACATTACTGCATTTGGGACTTGTTTTCTAAGCTGCTGTTGATGGGAATGGTTTTACGAGCCATAGGGGACTTTTCCACAGGGCTGCATTGCATGTAGCAGGTTGATAAATTGAATTCAGCTGCACTAAATGATACTGATATTAGTATAAGTCCTGAACCTTCAGTGGAAAACCTTTTCTCTTGGGCTGATTAAAAAGATTTTCAGTAAGCACCAAGCCTTGAAGATTATTGCTCCTAGGGCAGTCACTGGCAGATACAATTTCCTGTGTTGTACATCTTCAAGCTGGTTCCATCAGAGGAAACGTGAGCTAATGGAGTGTTTTTTTCTGGTTTAGAATCCTAAATAGCTACATTTTTCTATTTAGCTGCATCAGTGCTCAAATGTCGTTTGGTAACAAGCAAACTAAATAGTGGAGTGGATTGTTTGGTGTAAGGATTACAAATGGGCAGGTTAAACTTTGCACGTACACATGACTGAATGGTTAACCATGGAGTGACCTTGATTGCATGTAAGAACTGGGACATTTGGATGCAAAACATCACATCCCTAGTGATCCTGAAGCCTTCTGCTATGTCAGGCTGGGCTTAGATTTAAATCAAACAACCAACAACAACAACAAAAGAACAAGCAAACTTTGGTTGTCTGGCGTAGCTGGCTTTGGCGGAGGGAGGTGTGGATACAAGCTACTCTCATCTTTACAAACGGGATGAATATACCCTGTCTCCTTTTGAAACAGCCAGAGCCAGTGGAAAGAGACTGTGTCGTTTTGCTGAAGGTTGCACACTCCGAGACAAGGCCTGCTGAGAAGACTGCGGGGTGGACAGTCTCTTCCAGAACCCTTTTTGGATTTTCCGGTTATTCCTAGTGAGGATCTTTGTCTTCAAGGGAAAATGATGTCCAAAGTCTACAATGCTATCAGGTAGTACCACTAATGTATTAGATCATTTAGAGGTGTACCTATTTTAACTAATACTCTTTGATGAGTTTAATCATCGTGTTTCTCAGAAAGGACCACAAAGAAATAACAGTGAAGGAAGTGGAGGTTGAAAGCATTAGACTTCCAGAGGTCAAAATGGATAGGCTTTGAATTCTCCCCTAAACAGCCCTGTGCCCCTGCTCCCCCCCTCAAAGACCACAAAAAGCCCTCTTTCATTTTCAGTAAGCTTTGTCACTGAGACTTTTAACTGCTACAAGAAGTGTGGTCCAGGTGTTTAGTTCTCTGCGTGGTACTAGCATTATTTACTCTTACAGGTGAGCAAGGCATCTTGGTCAAAATTATTCCATTGCTGGTAGTGTCAGTTTTAGGAAGCGCATAATCAGTATAAAGTACAGCAATGTTCATCAAATGTTATTAAATGCATTGTAGCAAGGATGGTACAAATATACTTTCTGTGCAGTGTTTATAAGCAAGCTTTCTGCTTGGGAACACTTTTGCTTCATTTATCTCAAGACCATATTGTATTTATTAAATGTGTTGTGTTCAAAATTAATAAGCATTTTGGATTCTGACTTATCAGCAAAATATTACAAACCTGACATTTCCATTCTATTTGTAGCTGAAGTATATGCAACATTATTTATTATACAATGGCTATTTCACTGCACCACTGAAATGGAAACCCAGGAGGCCAAAAAAGATACAGTTCAGTGAAACATATTTTTAAAAAGTTAGATTTGGAGTTGGCTTGTTTTCCTTGTTTCAAGTGTCCTTAGTTTTATTTCTTTAATTAGTTATGAAGCGTGGCCCTACCCAGATTTTCTCCTTGTCTGTTCAGGCCAGGATGGAAGAGAACATGACTATGAGCATTTTGTAAGTAGTTTAAAAAATGTAGACGAGAGTAGCACAAAACTCCTCTTTTTGTTCGTGTGGAAGTCTGGGTTTGGGTTTTTTTTGGGGGGGGGGGTTTAACCACCAAACTGAAAAAATACCTCTTGCTTAGCTCAGGCCAAAAACATAACTCTCTGCCTCACTGATTTGGTGGCACAGCATGCTCTTCTAGCTTGCCAAACAGGGAGTCTCTCTTGTAGAAGATTTATTGTTGTTATTCCTCAGTGGTGGGATTAACATGGATAGGAAGGAACAGTGCAGTTGTGTGTTCAGTAGTGGCAGTACCAGAGTACAGGGGCATTTTGTGTTAAAGAGCGGGTCACATCTCGGCCGAAAAATATGCAGCAGTGGTATGAATGTGTGGAACGATTCCAAGGCCTGACTTTTCAATGGCCCCTCGCTGATATTGTTTGCAGACTCAATAAGTTTGTCGAACCTCAGGTGAGCTTTATTAAGCTGGCAAGGGCCAGAAAATCCTCTGAAGCCACTCGTGAGAAAGGTCATTCCTATGCGCTCACATGTGGAAAAATGACAAGGCATATAATCTCTTCCTTGAAGGAACCTACTCTACAGTTTCAATATTGACCCGCTTCTGAAACATAAGAAAGCATTTTTAAAAAATGCAAAGTTAACATACATGTGAGTTCTTAACATCTCCCACATCTGCAAAAGCTCCCTAAATTTATCATAGTATTTTTTCTCAATTTGTCCCGTATGTGCAATCTGAAGTAGAAAAATTCCATTAGCGCATGGATAAAAACTAAGACCTCAGATTTGGAAGTATAATAACCTTAGCTATGACTGTGATATTAAATATCCATTAAGAAAGCATTTGTGTGGCTATGGATCTTTGAGCAATGAGATGTGCAAATGTACAACTGCTAGACTGTACTATTCCTGACAAACTGACTCTCTGCTCAGCAAGCATATATGGTCATGACAATTATCTGCAAAATAATTAAAGCTAATTTCAGTGTAACTTTTGGGAGTTTCTATGTCTTCAGCCATGTGTGCTTGATCCCAACTCACAGGATTTGAGGCTTTTATTTTCTGTACCTACTGCAGGCTGACAGACGTACTGTGGTAGTGATAGAAGTGCTAGGCTGCTGGTTTAAAGAAAGGAAGAGGGGGGCGGAAGAAGGTGATGACTAGAAACGCCAGAAATAGTCTCTGAAAAATTGCTGCACAATATATACTACGACAACCACTTCCATTCTGAGGAATTCATATCTCTTTTCTCCTTGCTTTGTTAGGGCTATTAAGTTGTAATGCCAAACCTCGTATCATCAGTGGCCTAAGAGCAGCAAATATTTGAGTATCGCAGACTATTTATAGACAGTGGCTTTCTAGTACATGACTGCTCAGGCACCAGCTGCAAAGAAAATTTTAAGTTACATTCACACAGCTGGATAGGCTATATATCTTGTGACCGAAGTGCCTGATCAACATGGCTTATGTTTAAGATTTAGCACCTGTGAATTTCAAAGTAGTTGCAGGAATTAAGCAGAAGTGATTTCTAATGAGGAACTGCAATTGGTTCCTTGCTGCCTTGCAAACTGAAAAGGACACAAAATCAATCAAAACTCATTGTAAATTATTCATCTGACTTTACGAGGAATTTAACAAAAACAAACAAGCAAACTGGCGACAATAAAAGCCCCTTCATTCGGAGGGGAAGCTGAGCACAGCTCAGAGAGCCTGAAGAGCAAGCGTGGCTTCAGAGAGCGCTGTTCAGCAGCCTCCTCCCGTTTCTATCTTGGAGCCCTTCGCTCTAGCCGCTTTCCTGCTTATTGCTGATGGGATTATGAATTGGTGACGCTGAAGCAGCTCTATGGATCTGAAGCCACCAACCCCTTCAACCTGTGAGAGGGACACTGTATTTCCATGGTGAGGGTGAGTAACAGTGATTCTTTGTTTTCTCGTGTTTTATCGTGGAACTAGAGTAGCTAGAGGAGATAGGGGGATCGCATTATGAAAACAGGAGCAAAGTTATTGCCACTACCCGTCACAGGGCCTGGAGGCACCAGGGTGGCATAGCAGTGCAAGGAAGGGCCATGCCTCCATGCCCAGGTGAGCGCGTCCATGCCATGCTTGTGAAGGTGCCGCTTCTGCCACCTTTCCCTCCTGGCTGAGGGTAGCGAGCAGCGGCACGGGATGGCTGCCATCCGCCCTTCCCTCTGCCGCGGGAGAGATCATACCGTGACTTTTGCTGCTTGTCTTTGGGGTCTGCGGAGGTCCCCGAGAGGACACAGAGATTCAGTCTCTTAAGCCACACAAAATAGTGTTGGGTCATTTCTTTGCAATCTTCTCTAGAAAGCGGAGCTGGAGGGAAAGGTCAATTTGTTGGTCCCCTTCTGGACAACTAAGGCACCTGGCAGAGCTACTCCCCTCCTGTCTTGTAAGGCTGATGGGGCAGCTCCCTTCTCTGTACAGGCTTCCCCTTCCCTTGTCCTGGCTTCCTTCTCTGACCCATGTTTTAAATTTTCCAGGCTCTGCAGCAAATGTGACAGTGCATTCAAATATGAGGAAATGAACTAGTGCAGATAACTTCAACATTTCACACCCAGTCTTGAATACCTTAAATACCATTTATTTTGCTTTAAGAGAATAATGAATCTTTCAAATGAACAAATGTTCAGGTCTGGGGCAATACGCTACTGAGACATAGATATAATGAAAGCTTTAGGGGTGGTTTCTCAGCTGGTGTAAATTGGCACAGCTTCAATGAAGTCGGCGAAAAAACTAGCCCTGTCTTTATATAAAAATATGGTAATGATCTCTCAATCTACTGTTGGGGGGCTTTTATCCTCAAAAGCTGTATTCCATGTGGATTATCTCAATTTTTTTTTTCCTTTTTAACATATAAGATATAGACTCTGGTCTCTGTATTTAACTGTAGCATTTTTATCAGAAAATAAGCCAGTACTTTCTAAGGGTAGCTAATGCATTGAACTCAGTTGTCAAAGCTACTCCTGCTGCCTTGGGTAATTGGCTACTCACAAATCTTTATCTAAATTATTAAGGTAAATAACTAGTAAAAACTCTAACCTAAACTAGAGCTGTAAATTATCCCACAAATTCCTTTTACTGCTCTGTTTTGCTTGGATTTACTCAATCTATAAATCAGAGCTGAACAAGAAGTTTGGAGAATGATGGCCACGAGGATCTTTACGAGGGCTATAGTTATAAATTTCAGAGCTGAAGAGGCTGAAGCCAGTAACCATCTGAGCTCTCTTTTATACACTGTTCACACGCTCACTTGCTCAGTTCTGCCAGTTTCCTCAGCATTACAGGAAAGGATATCTGCTGTTTTGGGTTTTTTTAACTTGTATAATGTTTTATTTGTGGCTTATTGGGTTGGGCCCGGTCCTGTGAACACTGCAGCAACCTAGGGTGGTTTTTCTTGTGGTGGAGAGCCCTAGAGCCGAAGGGGAAAGCCCAAACAGGATAGTGATATCTGCCCCAGGACTCTGGGCTCATGCCCTGATTTGGGTACCTACCGCCACTAGAAAATGCCCAAGATGAACTGAGTGTCCCATATGGGACATAATAAGGGATGAGTGACAAATATGGGAATGGAAACAGCCTGCCTGGCGAGTTTAGGCTGCTAGCACTAGGCAGCAGCGCCCACGTGGAGCAGGGCACGTTTGAAGGACCGCTCATCTGGGAGGCTCGTGCACCCGCGCAGCGGCTGGAGTACACACATGCAGGCACAGCAGTGGGAGAAAGTGCTTCCTGACAGGTAGGTCCTCTCAAAGAAATAAGGGTCAGTCCTTCCTTAGAAAACATGGCAGGGTGAGAGAAGGTTGAGAGGTGCCCGGCTTTCTTTGCAGTGACAAGGGTTGCCCTTGCTGGTTTGAGCCTACTGTCTCATCATGAAGCTCTACTGGGAAGACCATAAGTGCAATTTGCCTATCCCCCAAAGTGCTAAATCCATGGGAAACAAACATTTAGGTTTTAAATAATTTGGCACAGCTAAGTTAGTCGTTCCAGCTCTGGAAGCTGCTGTTTTACTTTACCATTCAATAAGCTCCTTTCTCCCCCGTCATGAATCTGATTAAAATCTATGTCCTAGAGTCTGGCAAACTAAGTCATAAATTCCTGGGGCGATGGGGAATGCCTAGCAAAGTTTACACTAGCTCCTGGATGCTGTTTCCAACTCCAGGGCAAAGGAAATCTATGGAATGAAGATGTGCTTATCTCTGTCCAGCTTCCTTACTGCCATTGGCTAAATGTATTGGTCTGTTTTCTTGTGGAGCTGGGCTGGACAATTAAAGTCATAGGCTATGTTTATTTATTTGCCTCTGGGTCCAATTCTCAAATCTGCAACAGCCCAATAAATGTGTGGGGTGGCTTTTGTGTGAATAAAATGTATTGATTTCTTTGTCTGAGTACTGTAGAAATGAACAATACAGCACTGCCAAGATTTACTGCATGTAGCTGAATAGCTGGAAAGAGGATAGTAACAGGCAAAAGTAAGTTCTTCTCATGAAATTCCTGCGTTTCTGAAATACCGCATTCTGCCTGTTCTCTCTGTTTTGGAAGTGGGTCAGGCGAGGTGCGCTAGGTTCTTCAGTTTGAACCAGATCTAAGCCTCCTTTTAAGGTGCTACAACTTAAATCCTTGGAGCGCAGACATACTCTTCTTTAAAGTACACACCAATTAAAAATTCAGGTCTTTTGTTTACATTTTACACCAACATTTGGGAAACAGGCTTTGGGGATTAAGTCCTTCATGTGGCTTTCAATATTGTTTACCTGAAGAGCAATTTCTGAACACTCATGTTTCTTCTGGACCTAGAGTACTTTTTTTTTTTAATACTGCTGTTCTGTAAATGCTGTATTTTTACTTACGTCTTGTAGTTAAGCAAGCCCTTACTTACTCTACTAGTAATAATAGATTCTTCAACAAATTCATCCAGTCTAGCCGACATAACATTTTGTCAATACCTATAGAGAGGACAGAATAACAGGATTTTCTGGGAGTTATAATAGGGTTGGATTTTGCCCCCCAGTTTTATAAATATATTTTCCTCAGAGGAAGGATATGTTCAGTGAAATTATGATAGTAGCTCTTTGAAGCCTGCTTGACACCAGGTTGCAGTCTTTCTTGTTGTTTCCCTTGGGACTTTGCCCCTGTGTTTTCAGAATCAGTTTTAAAAGTCTGGACAGTCTAATATGAAAGAGAGAAACAGAAACCAAAGCAGTGAGCTGCAAACCACAGTACAGGCTGACCGGCAGGTGATCCTAATTTGTGCCTCACCTTGTCTTACTCTTATCTTGGTTAGCTTCCTTCAAAACTCCTGTAGCAAAGAGAATTGCTGCTTTTCCTATTAGCAAACTCTGCATGAAAGAAAAAGCCTCATGGTTGAATGACTGCCTAATCTGCATGCACAGAAAGGAGCCCCAGGGTCCTCCAGGTCCCTTTTTTTCTCTCACCACCAGCACTTCTCACTCTCTGTATCCATCCAGCGATACGTTGTCTGACTGTTCTGCCCTCGACTGTAAGGTCCCAGTGGCTTAGCGTAGACTGAAGTCATTCATATTATTTATCTCCAAGACCAAGCAGTAACTGCAAGAGCGGTGAGGTTTCCATGACTTCTGTAGATGAAATTGGCCTTCCTGCTTAGTCCACTAAATACCTGCAGACCTTTAAGTCCTTTAAGACTTTTAAGATTTAGGTTCTGTGCTGGGGATTTTAGTCCTTGCTCTGCTACTAGCCAGTTAGATGATTTTGAGTGACTTCATATCTCTGAGCCTCAATTTCCCTGCAGGGATAATATGGGAGGAGAGTAATGAATGATACGACTTATTTTGAGAAGTAAGAGTGGAATGTGCTATAGAGCAGAGAGATTTACTTGCAGACCTTATGCCAGGTGGATGTTTCTCAACTGGTTTTGTTTGCAAGGAAAGAATCTGCATTTTGTATTCCCAGCTCAGGTGCCTCCAGTTTCAGGCTTTGTCTCTCTGTCCTAACAATTGATTTTGGACAATAGCCTTTAAGTTTCACCCCATGTTCACCTTCACCTGTGCTAAGTCATAAGATAAATGCTAACGTTTAACAGTCTAGAATATGGTCTCTAGTCTTGGTCACAGTCTCTAAACTCTTCTGTAACATAAGTAACAGTTTTTATTTGTTCATGTCTCTTCCCTGTCATGAAACTCTCCATCTCTAATATATAGTATAATATTAGGACTGAACATAAATTATATGAGTAACCATAGCTAAAGCATTAAAAGGAATAGCTGATATTTAACTTGCTCATGTTCCTCTGTCTTAATTGCAAAAAAACTTAAACTTTTAATACAGAATCTTTCTCCCTTCTGTTACTGTCAAGTACTTGTGGCTTACATTCTGCATTTCTCCTCTTTTTGTGTTAAATCGCCTTACACACCGAGCTTGTTCAGTCTTTATGATCTGTTCATATTGATAACTGTACTCCCTAATCTAGATGCCTCGGAAATTCTGTTGCCGCTGTCCAAAGCCAATGCCTATCAATGCTTGAAATGTTTTTCCCTCTTTTCTGGTGTTATCAATATTTTTTCGAGTTATTTTTCCCCTTTTTTCCCCTGCATCCTTCTTTCACTACAGATCTGAAACTCCTCAGCTTCTACAAGTCACTTCAGTTGGAGCTTTTGCTCTTGTGCTCAAGTATTAACCAAGCAATCAGGCGTTGTGGTTTCAGTCTCCAGCTCTGATACAAATTCCTGTATGAACTTGGCTAAATCACTTCATCTTTCAATGTCTCCATTTCTAAGCTGTGAAATGGCATTTCACAAATGGAAGACTTCTTTTTATCACTCTGATCTTTATCGTTTCAAAACAGCGTGTGTAACTGTAAGCTAGAGGTTATCATCTCCTTAAAAACAGTAGTCATGGCCTCTAAAATTGTTTGTGACCTTCAAATTCTACTGTAATACTGCGTAGTGCTACAGGTTAAAACTGCTCATGTGTTTTGTAGCACTTCCTATAAATTTAATTCTTACATTAACTCCCTTGGGTTTTTTTGTTTTTCTTTTCTTTGATTTCCATGGGAGTGAGGCAAATCACATTTAGGAGTTTTGTGGGTAAATATCTGGTGCCAGTGCCACCACGCTGACAGCTTCATTTGAGGACTGCTGTATGTCTGTGTTCCCTGCCATTCAATGTAGAATATTCAGCAGTGTGCTGAACAGAATTCATTGTTGTTAGAAGGAAAGGTAAGTAAGTCATGAATATCTCTCTCTGCCTTGGTTCCCGTTTGCAAAGTGAATATAAAATTGTTTCTTCCCTTCTATTCTTTGATAATACTGCAGATGTTTGAAGTTGGGTTCTTTTGCTTGTGATAGTCCCATTGACTTTGAAGAGGCTTGTGCCCATACAATAATATAGGACAAAGACTGTCTTACTCTGTCCTAATACAGTCCTTGCACAATGAGAAAATTCCTTATTGCTTTATATCCTATCTAAAATTAATTTTCTTTATTAATTTAGCCCCTTTATGGCAGCAACTGGTGATATTTGTGTACATGCATTACCTTATTAGTTCCATCTTTCCTGGATTTAAGTTGACTTTTCTTCTTTTGGCGCAGGCATTTTCTTCAGCAAGTTCAATTCACCTGGCACCCTGGAGCGTGCGCTGGAATGGAACCGGTTCAGCTCCATGGATGTGGGTGCAGCAACCTGAAGGCACATCGGTTTGGGAGTTGTTAAGGGAGACCTAAATATTTACATCAAAGTGAGTCTAGCGATCCTCCTCTTCTGTGAAAGAATTTAACACTAATTTAAGCTAATTTAACATTAGCTATGTAGAAGGAAATTTAGCACTGTTTTTAAAGGCTAGTGGGTGTGGGGTGATATCTTTTTTTTCCTTTGGAGGAATCAGGAGTGTTACAACTTGTTCCCTGTTCAGCTGACAAACTCAGCTGGTGCAAGGATGCTTTCTGTTTGCAAGGTGCCTGTCACTCCTGGTGCTAGGTGGCTCTACGAGACCCTCCTTTGTTTGCTGAAAGGGAATAGTTGTCCCTTTAAGAAAGTAAAAATAGGATTTAGCTTGGAAGGCACGTGACTGGAAAGTGGTGTCCCCAGGAGGATGAACCAACGAGCAGGTGATATGCTTGGTAAGTCTGACATATTCCCGGGCCCAGCTCTGCAACCATCCTCAGACGCAGAGCACCACTGGCTCCATGACAGTCGTCCATGCCACCCACAGCAGCCAGAGGTCAGGCTGCTGGTGACTCCCATCTCACCTGGCATCCAGCAATGTCATGGCCCTTCCAGGTAGACCACGCACCTGACTTTTCTGCCCACCATCACCAGTACATGGGATGATGGGATGTGGATCTGGTGGGCCAGATGTGCTATGGCCATCCTGGTGCACTGCAAGTGACTGTGGGTTTGGTGCTGTGTGACAGGTCTGTTCCCGTGCTGATGTTCACTCACGGCCTAAGCCACTTCTGTTCAAACGCGCATGAATACAAGGCAAGTTTGGATTTTGGAGAGCATACTTGGGTCTGTATTTGAAATACAGTGGTTGTATTTACACAAACACCAAGCCTACTCTCAAGTTTCATAAAGTACCTTCAATAGCTTTACAACCACAAGTAAAGGCCCCTGGTTGCCTTAAACTTCAGACCAGCAGTTGAGACCTGCTAAGATGCAGCCAGTGCTGAAGTCCAAATGACCGCTCACCTGACATGCAGGAATGGAAAAAGTAGCTGAGAATTGCCTCCTCGTAAAGGTGTGTGTTGACCATGTTTTGAAGGCAGTGTTTGCATAGGCAGTGAGTGAAACTACTTGTCAAAAGGCATTCCCACCCCTTCTTGCAAACTCTGCTAAGGCATGTGGCTTGCACTGGCAGTGAGTAAAGTGTTCACATATAGCAATGTTTTGCACCAACTTTTAATTTAATTTCAGTAACAATATTTTGTACATGCCGGATTTATCTGCTGCTTAGGGGAGATGCATCAGCAATTTACAACACAGCTTGAACCGAGAGGAGAAGTGGACTGATAGCAGTAGAACATCACTTGAGGTCTACAGGGCTAAATACTTATGAAGAGTTGGATGCAGGTTTGACACACTTGATCCCAGGGCCTTTGCTGAGTTGTTTAGGGGAATGTCCATGTGGACACGTCCTCTGTAGAGGAGAAAACGGACCCTGGCTCCTCAGCTTAGTGTAGAGGCAAGCTCACAAGTAACCATGGTAACCAAGCTGTCACCATGAGCATTAAGACATTTACATACCAAAAAATAAAAAAGCCCAAATACAATACAACATACATAAATACTCCAGGTCATTTGGAGATTTGTTCCTCAGTTTTGCTTCCTACAGATGTTGACAGCTCTGGCAATCAGATACAGGTAGAAATATTTTTCCCTACTCTATCCACAGCATCAGCAGCATATATTATTCCTAGTGGTGAATGTAATAGCTCCCAATTAAGAGGGGATATTTGAATTTCAAGTTGGAGAAACACTGAAGGCAATTTTGTATTCACCTTTAAAAGTTTCATCTATCACAGACTTCCAAAAGCAGTGTGCTCACATCAATATTTATAACATCCAGCTCTGTGGTTTCACAAAAGAGCCATTAATACAGCATATCAGCTCTGGTGACAAGTTACATTTTATTCCTGTCAACAAACAAAGATGTTCTTTCTCTCTCTGTAAAACTCCTGTTGTTTTTTTTTTTTTTAAGCAACTGTCAGATTTGAGATTTGAAGGATATGTGTGGATCTGCTTTCCAGTATTTTCTAGAAGGCTGCTAGAGAGATAACAGAGTGAGCTCATAGGAACTTATGGAAGACATTGATTAGTATTTTACTATGAAATTAAGTAAAGATTTCAGGATAAATTCTTTGCTTGGGATGGAATTAATGCAATTTCTAAAGAGGGCTAGGTAGGTAACCCATACCCTAGTTCAGGAGGTGGAAGTTTCTGAAATAACTTTTCAGCTTTGAAAATACCCCAGAATATTGATCACTGCACTGCTGTTCTGATTTAGATGAATTTGTACTTCCTGCTAGTACAAAGGAGACAGATCAGGTCTAAGGTCGTAATATATATTAATGCCCTATTACCATATCATCTTATGTGATTTGATCATTGTGCTATCAGTACATGTAGTAAAGGCCTTTTCATACTTTCAGTTACAAACAGCTTGCTCAGATAGGTTTACTAGATGGGCATTGCCACGTGAGAGAGGATTAGCATTGCTGAAACAGGTTCCCCAATTCTTTATGTCTCATCTCTTCAAGTTTATGCAAGAGTTTATAGGAGTACTGTGCGTAAAATACTGGCAAAACGTTACTGACTTCGCAGTTTGCATCCACTGCGTGAACAGTGTCACTGGTTATTTTTCTTTTCACGCTAATTAATCTGCTGGCAGAGGTATTAGTGTTTAAAAAAGAAAATTTTAAATGTAAGTTGCTTTACAAAATCAGTTGAAAAAAGTTTACTCATGTGTGCTGAAACAAGCAGACTGCAATTGTTTTATTTAGATTTAAGCAGCACTAGGAAAAATCAGAATATCCGTACTAAAACCTGTCGGCTGTCCAGCTAGTTAATTCATCTCATAACTGCAAAATGACCACCTGCTCATATTCAAAATTCATTGAATTTTAAAGAAAACATTTAAAAACAGATAAATAAGCTCAGTTCCATAGCACTATCCAATTCAGTAAACTAAGCCTTAGTGATACTGAATTCCCTCCTTTTATCTTTGCGTAGCTCCCCAACTTCCCGAATCGTAGCAGGTCGAATGCCCTGCATTCATCTTCCACTATTCCTTGATTCTTCCACAGAGCTTCAGTTTTCAAGTGTAGCTTGGGATCACTGGCAATAAGCCTCCCGGATAGACTGCGCTGCCCTTTTCAGTATGGGTCATTATATCTCAAGATCAGATAGAGACTCCCTTGGAGTGAAGGAGCTCTGAAGGTGAGTGCTGTGCTGTGCAAGGGAGACAGTGCAGAAGGCTTGCACTCAGAAACAGGGAGATCAGACAAGGGGCAAGGATTGTCCCCATTTCACAGGTGACGATTTGAAGACCAAAGAAATTAGATTGTTCAGCAGGGGGTAGGAAGCAATGTTGGATGTCCTAAACTTCAACCAGATCCTCACCTTAAATAGCTCTTCCATCCCAACCTGAGAGAGGCCTCAGGGAGAAGTAGGCAGGAGGGGAGGAAGCCTTGCAGCTTGTGAGGTTTAGCCTGCATGTCATAATATTTTTCATGTTTTTGCCTGTAGCCCAGGGAAGTCATGAACTTGTAAAAATTTGTCTGTATTTTAAAATAAAGAGGACATTTCCAGTCCCAGAGCTTCGGATGAAAAGTTTGAAGACAGAGCTTCCCAAACATCCTAATATTCGGAAATCTTGCAATTTAATTTGGAGGAGCTGACTTTCCTGGGTTTGCCAATACCAGAGGTGAACATAAACAGCTGTCTTATTGGGAGCTCTGCAAGACACTGTGGAATTGCAGTTTGCTTTGTAGCTAGCGTGGACCTACCTCTTGAGGGGTCAGGGGCCAAAACAGAGCTTAACTATGGTCAGAAGTATATAATGTCCATACATAGTTTTCCATGTATCCCTTGCCCACTCCCAAAATTGCCCTTGAGCAGTATTGGCCACACATTTTTCCTTGCCCTTTGCACAATACATTTTACATTTTCTGCCTACGGTATCATTTTCTGCCTGCAGAACAGAGGAAGGGTTCGGTTGCTTCATCAGGCATGCTACCAAAATGATCGTTCCATTTCTTTTCAGTTTTGTTTTTCGCTACACCACAAGCGGCAGCAGAATTTAAGCTACTCCATATAATTTCATTATTTTTGAACACAGGAAGAACTGAGGATGAAAAAAAAATCCTTCTTTGCAGATTTGCCTGTTTTTGTGCTGAGTTTTTGGAGGTATCTGTGTCCTTACCAAGCAAGCCTGGTTGCCCATATACTGTCCATTCCCTTCACAAGGTATGCAAGGGTAGACCCAGTGGGAGGGGGATTTCTAATTCTGTACTTAGCACTAACCAGAAAAAGGGATGCAGCATTTGTTTTCCCAGTTTTTGTCTTGCTGCATGCTGTGCCAGCATGAAACTGGTTTTAAGCACTTTCTTTACCTGTGTGCTCTCACTAGCTATTGATTATTATTATCAGATGTACAATCCATTTTCAGCAGTGGCTCCTCCACTTCCCAGCAGTTCATCAGAAGAAAATACTTTCCTTTGTGTCTATTTGGTCCTGTTCCAGCAAAACCAGTAGGAGTGTTGCCTTTGGCTATAGCGAGGTCCAGATGTGGAGTTGCTCTTTTAAGGACACAGGTAAACGTCCTGGTAACTTTCAGCTGTTTAATGCAGAGAACAAAAGGGCATAAACAGAAAAAAGGTTCTGTCAGGACATGTTCCGGTGGCCTTTCTTTTTTTTCTCTTTATCTCGCAGTGTAAGGTTTTAGCACATTTAGAGTATCTTTCAGATTTGTAATCTTGGCAGTATTTCTGAGCCTGTACTGTATTTCTCTGTTGATTAAACAACAGCTTCTCTAAAAGCAGAGATGGTCATCTTTGGTGCTTTGCCACATTCTATTTAATTATTCTTTATTTTATTGAGATTAGTCCTGGCCACAAGACAAGCCTCAAAGAGGTTACAATCCATCTCAGTAAAACAGGATATAATTACCAAAGGGGCTCCGAAGCACAGACCAGGGATCAGGTGAGGGGTTTGGGTCATTCCTGAAGTCTGCAGCAGGTTGAGGACCTGGGCTAACCTGCGTTCTAGCCCAGGGCTTTCACTGGGAAATGATTCTTCCTGGACAGAGCTTTAAGTTTTGTCACATGCAGCTTTCCAATTGCATTGACAAGAATTTCTAGCTTAGCTGGTGAGAATCCAGGATCACAGTACTCTGACATGTGCTGTGAGTTAGGCAAACAAGCTGCTTGAGTGGACTGAATTGGATCTTCAGGGCTATTCTTGCATGATTTGCTCCAGCTGACCAGGACACATCACATGGCTTGGAAACACCCATCTGTAAAGTTCAGATTTAGGTAAAACTTTCTCAAAGTTTGTAAATACTGGACTAAGTTCAGTTTTGACTAACATCATGAAGTACAGGATAGGATAAGCATCAGAATTTGTCAAGTGTCAGGTCTGCTCAGGTCCAACTTATTTATTTGGACTTATCTCAAGCTTTACAGGGAGATCAGATCCCCAAGTTCTTCTAGACTTGAATTGCAAAAAAAAAAAAAAAAAAAAAAAAAAAACCAAAAAAAAAAACAGGGAAGATTTCTTATATTCAAAACACTTCAAGTTGCAGATAAAATAAATACAGGATGGTGTCTTCTTGTGTGGTAAGATGAATCATGCTTTGCGTTTCCTATTAGTTTAATTTCCTTTATCATTCTGTCATGTGATCCATTTCTCAAATCACTTGGAAAACAAGTGGAGAAATGAAAATACACCCAGAGCTCACTGACAGCTACACTGATGGGAAAAATAATCACTCTCAGCTGTGTTAGCCAATTTGACTCTTTCATCTGAAGGTCATCACTTTGAGGTTCTCTGCAAATTATGCATAGAGGTATGCCCAAACTAAGAAAACAAGCCAAAAAAAGCAAGTTACCTCAAACTAGGAAGAATCAAATCTGGAACTCTTTCTGTAATGCTGACCAAAACCCAAGATTCAAATGCTATCTGTACACAAACTGCGTAGCAGTTTTAGTTTGTACAGGCTGTAGACCTGACCAGACACATGAGCTGTCATTCGGACTAGCGCAGACTTAGCTTAGTGCCATCACTCTGGAACAATGCGATCCAACCCCAGTCGAGTTTAAATAAGGAGCTAGTGACCTTCCTAAAATGCAGCTGAAATCCCAGCTTTACTGAGGTCAGTAATAAAAACTCCTACTGAATTTAAAGGGACTGGGAGTTTATAGCCAGTGTCCAGAAAGCTAAGATTTGTGAACCAAGAAGACAGCGGTGAGAATTTTTTCAAAGTTTTTCTTTGTGTACTTTCAGTTTTACAAAGGGAGCACAATTTAGGAATATTGTATTTACACATTTCAACTAGTCCTGTCATTTAATATCTTGGATATCGAAGTGGAAAAAGAAAAATTTTAAGTGATCTGCTAACAGCCGTTTTGAAGATTTTTGCATGTCTTGCTTTAAAAACTAGAGTGGCTCAAGCTTTGATTCAGGTAGCAAATCCATTTCCATGTACTGAATGGTAATGCCATCCTACCAATTCGACTGTGAAGGACCATGCTAATTTTAAGGCATTTGGGCGGAGCAAGATAAGCAGATTGCAAATAATCAACATGTGCCATCCTAAGTGAGTCTGTTTCCTTGGCAACTTCTAGTGTGTGGTCTGTGTTTCACAGACTGTAAATAACTGGGCAGTATGTACTTATTTGAAACAAAAATGCTTTTGAGTGAGGCTGGTGAGAAACTTTTGATCAAAACTCTTTTATATTCTTTTTGGTTCTTCCCATTAAACTGTTAATGTCGCATTGTTTTCACTGGCATGATGTATGTATTGCACAGTTAAGTGCTAGGGATGCATCTGCTGCTCCTATTAAAGTAAATCATAGCCATTTTATATGATCACAAGGTGCTGCTTACTGTGCTTTTGGCAAGAGCCCTGTGTTTTGTACCGTAACTCTGCCTTGTTTGGGGAGAGCAGAAGGACAGGCAGCTGAGCACCCTCCCATTTGTGTGCTCTTGTCTAAAACTTGAGATTAAAGTGCCCGGAGTGCTCTGCTGGATTATAAACTTTACTGTTGCAGGCAGGTTTGTGCTTGGCATTAGCAGGCTGCTGATGAGTTGCATCCGAGCAAATAACCATCAAAACTGTAAAAAAAAGACAGAAGTTTGTATGTATTTCTTTTGAGGTGCTGTTAAGAAGTTCATCTATTTTTCCTGGCGGTTGGTGTTCCGTCCATGAAACAGAAGTACGGTTTTAACGGTGCTTATTAGTGCTTAATCAATGGTTTAGACTAACGGTCTTTGTACCTGGGAGTGAGAGAAGGGTTGTGTCGCTGCAGGTCTGTGAAGGAAGGAGCCTGTTCGGGAGGACAGCGGTTTCGGACCCGGTGGAGGAAGCCGTCAGTGATACGGAGGCCGTGGCTGAGCAGCACGGAAACCACCGCTGCGGATGCATGAAACAGGTCATGGGCTAAAAGGGAGAACGGAAACCAACCCCACTGCGCAAATGCTGCAGCACCTCTGGGCCAGGACAGGGAGTTAACTGGCCTTCTTTCCTGTGCGAGCGTTTTCCCCGTGGGAAAACTGCTGTACATGGAATGATCATTAAATTATTTTAGTTGAATAGGGTTATTCATAGAAGAGTTTTTGATTAAAAATGTCAAGGAGATCTCTCTTCTGCTCTTCCCCTCCCTCCTCCCCCCCAATATATCCCATAAAAAGTTAAAAAGTCGTTAGAAAAATACTTTCCTTTAGTGTTCTGGTTACAGCAGTTCTTTGGACAAGGCTCTGGTCTAACATCTTCATCAATCTCTCTACTTCCAAGCATTAAATCATTGTGAGTGAAGCATCAAAAACTCATGAGGTTTTAAAAAATCATAAATGCTGGGGCGTTTAGCTTTTATCATTCATCATTTCAGTCTTTGCATGGTATCTCCAAAGATTATGTTTTTTCTTTTTCATAACAATGAAATTGTTCTGCAATCCCATGATGCCAAGAGCTGGTGCTTTCAGAAAAAAAAAATGCAAGACATTAAAAATCACAAGCAGAGACAACAATGAAGTCAGGTTAGAGGTTCATTGGCTCTAACTGGAAAATCATCTGCTTGAAAAATAAAATGTCTGTAGCTAAACATACTGGGGGTCACATGTAGCATCAGGAGGAGAATGGCTAATGAATATAATGAGATCAGGACAATAACACAGGGATATATAAGCTAAAATTGCAGATGTATACAAAATCGAACATGTATGCTTTTAAAATCTCCATGGATATAAATGCAATTTTCCCTTGTAAATCTTTTCAGATTTTCCATGCAAATCTCATAATATCTTTAGAACTTCTGCAGAGTTTGGGCAACACTACCTCATTTTTCAGTAACAAAGGATGATATTTTTATGAGAAAAATATATTATTGTGTTTGAGTCAGTGTAAACTTCCACAGAGAATTACAGTTTATAATAACCTCTGCTCTCTTGGGCATGAGTCCTAGCAAACAGCAGGAACATGTTTGAGGACTGTTCCTGTGGATATTTTTGTATTCTTGTTTTATTTTTGGGTTAGGGGACTTTCTTTCTTTTTCAAATAATACAGCACAGCAATAATGCAGAACTGGAAGTAAGGGCTTCACTGTAAGCAAAGAAAAGCACAGTGACTGTTAAATAAAATACTACAATTGGAGTAAACATGTTTTTTAAAAAAATCCTTTAAAGTTAGTGCTTTTATTGCTTCTTCTCCCAGTGATACTTGAAAAAAATTGAGATAATTAGGTTTCATATTTGGACACACTGTATGCTTCATGTTTCAGGTCCACATTTTGATTTGACCTGTTCACAGAAACTGTCTAGCTGGAAAATGTAAAGCAGAGATAGAAATGGACTAACCAAAATTCAGGGTTTATTTAGACAAGGAGTTTTGGATTTGAACTTTCTGTGTTTAAAGAGAGAGACTGGGGAGAAGCTGTGGCAGGGCGGAGAAAGTAGCTTACCTTTTAGTGCTGGATGAACTTTAGCCTGAGTCTCAGTAATGCTGTTTGCCAATGGATAATCTATTTTATCTGCTTACACCTCTGTTTAGAGGAAACCTCACCAAAAGTGCTTCTAGAGGGACTCTTTGGATCGATATTCTCCACGTGCTTCCGGGGTGCAGTTGCCCCACGTCGTGCTATGCAGCGTGGCACTCATTCAGAGCTGCGGCTGGCTTTTGACAACTGCAAACGTGACCCATAATTTCAAAAGCTCTTCCCTGTTGTATTTGTTGACAGGTAGCAGAATATGTGTGCCTGCTGAAGGGACTCCTTCGGTGGCTGCAGGCACGGCTCGTGCACGTCCCCTGCCCGACTTTGCGGTTCCAGGTAAGCAGCTGCAGCTCATAAACCCCACGGGAGCTTTCTGCAGCCAGGCCAGCTGGGGCCTTGCTATAGTATGTCCTGGATAGTTTTCATCAACGTCATTAACTTCTCCCCTATACACTTGCTCACCCTTAGAGCTGAACAAATATATCTTCTTGGTAAATACTTCATTTGCTGAGAAACACGGTTTCAGTCATCCCAGATTAGTCCCTAGATTTGACTGGAAGAAGAAGGGAGGAAGGATTTTTTTCTTTTAGACCAATAACCCAAGCAACAAGTGTTATTCTAGAGCTTGGTGCTTTCAGCCTTAGCTCAGTTTCTTTCACTTTTGATAATAAATCAAATTTAGATACTTTCTGAAGCTGGAACCCAAAAGTTTTACCTCCCTGATGCCCTGGCTGCACGCCTTCCTTCCAAACCTCCTCTGAGGCGAGCAGCAAAGAGGACACTTTAACCTTGGAGTAGTTTCACCCTTCATGGCCTTTATTTTTAAGTGCTTGAAACAGGAGCAGTCCATTTCAGATTGGTTGAAATCGTTTATCTAACTGTAAAACACGTCTCTCTCCTAGTTTTAGTTTTGCAGTGCAAAATAGACAGGGGGTGAGGCAGGGGAAAATCAGTGCGTAAAAAAATTTGGAGCTTTTCTCTGGCTCCCAGCCCCAGCTGCTCTTGGGAGGGCTGTGCGTCTCAGCTAGCTGTGCGTCCCACTGCCCCCTCGCCCTGCAGGTCACGCCGCAGCAGTAAAAAGTCACAGATTTGCTGAGGAAGGGAAGAAAAAGGGACCCTGTGAGCACCATCTTTTGCTTCTAGGTGCGAGCTATGCGGTAGCGAGCCACCCGTGCAGCTACGCAGCACCGCCTTGACGTCGACACCTTGACGGCAAACCACCTGCGTGGCAGGGCCGTGTGGCTGCTCTCGGCGTACCTGTCTCTCTGGAGGCACCGCAAGAAACTTGGGCAGAAGAGAGATGGGCCATTCGTCCAGCTTGTGAAGGAAGCAGGGGATCTGATACCGGCTGCTGATTTTAACTAGCCTATTTCATGGTGTGTTAACTCTCAGACTAAACTGCTTGAATAGCTAGTTACCCACATAGTGTAATTTATATGTGACCTTCATGATCACAGTGTCTGCAAACGCACAAAGGTTAATGAATTCTGTCTTTTCACACCAGTACGAAGTACTGAAGCAGTAATCTCTTGCTGCAGCTGGAAAAAGAGGGCACATGTCATGTCCACCGTTTTATCGTCTGAGATTGAGGTGTGAACTAAAAACAGGTCTCCTGAGCCAAGTTCAGTGCTGAAGCAACGAGGTCGTTCTTCCTCTCGCTAGACCATCCACCAGATGAATTGCAATGTACACTTTAAAATCATATTCAGCTTGTTTAGGCCAGAATGCAAATTTTACAAAATTTGCCTTTGTTGCTCTGACACCAGCTCTCATAGGTGGCTTTGACCTATCATAATGATTGCCAAAGTCCTGATTTTATTTGGAGAAGGTAATGCTTGTGGTAGAGAGCAAATTTTTGAGGTATCCTTCTTTGTCTCTTACTCTCTCATGAAAGCTTTTTTGTGTAGCAAAATATATCAGAAAGGAAGTGCCTCTCATATGGCAGATACAGTACTGAAGCTCCTCAGCTCCAAAGCACTTAGTACCTCCTCTCCCATTAACACCGTGGCTTTCTTAATTTGTGAGAAAGTATCATGTGTGAATACAATACAGGAAAAAGAAGATAAAACATAATGATTCTTATTGCCTATTTGTAGCTAAGAGCACATGCTCCTCTTAGGTCATTTGAAAGTATCACGTAGAGAACTAGAGCATATCTGTTGCTATTGTGAGACTGGAGTGGCACTAAGATCTCTAGAGCTGTCAAACAACAGAACAATAGGTTTTGATATTGCTTATCTACTGCTAAAGAATTGATATTCTCTCATTCGTTCATTCGTTCCTTCCCTCCTTCCTTCTTGCTTGCTTTGTTCATGTGTCTTTTTGCCAGAAACTCAAAAAATTTCAACTTCTTTTGTTCGTTTAGAGAGATCTAAACTGGTTGCTGGTATCTGTTGAAATTATTTATGTTTTGATTTTTTTTTTAACAGAAAGAAACATTTAGCACTTTGTCCTGTGAGGAAAAAATGTTAAAAATTTCCAGCCAGCTATACTGTTACTATGTAATGTCTAAACTTGCTTCTCACACAGTCTGAAATGCAGTTGGACTCCAAATCTCCTTGTGTCTGTAGACTACCAGGATCTTTACAGCACAGCCCATCAGGAGAGATTTACACTCTTCATGCTGTTCAGGTCTCCATCTTGGGGATATTTAATATACAGATTATGATGTCTGTGGGCAATTAAATAGCCTTTTTCAAAATGCTATAAATAATATTAACCATGTTGAATGAATAACACCACTTGGTGCTGTGCAAATTACTAGCATACAATGTGCAAATTGAAGAAGAAGGATTTTATTTTCATGCAGAGAGACGGAAGTTTTATGCTAGGATGAGATGGAGTTTTGTTCATTTCCCATTTGATTTCATATGCAACTCGCTAATAGCATCCCAATGTCCCTCCCCACATTTCTTTTCTTGTAGTTTCTAATGCACCTTAAATGATGAGAGCACTACATCAATAGTCTCAATTTAGCCAGTGTGTGCTTTTGGCAAAAAAACAGCAAGTATTGCTAGCATAAATCTCCCATTACTATAATGACACATTAAAATGCGACAGGGGTTTAAAATCTGTGTTGAGAATTATCCATCCACCTGCTCTCAGAAATCATGTTGTATATGTTTATCTTCTCTTTCACCCATGTTTGTAGTAGAATGACGTGCTGAGAAGGAAGAAAACAGGCATTTATCAACACACCAACATTTTGTGTAGCATTCCAGTGAACGTTTGGATCAGATACCCAACATTGTTGGTGCAAGATAAACAAAGAGAATAGAGCATGGCTGCCTAATCAGTGGGAATTAGTTGCAACCCCCTGCTTTTTCCCCGTGATAAACTGAAAGTGACGCTGGCTGGAGGAATAGGGTTTTAATCTAGACGAAACATTTTTGAATACATTTTCTGAATTACAGGATGTACATTGATCTAGCTGTCATTCTGTTCCATTTGCAGTGATAGATCTGCAGAAAAACACTTTTGTTTAATTGAGATAATATTGTATTTTCCCCAAGTCCTTTAGGGGAGAACTGATTTATGAGGAGTGTTCTTCCTGAAATAAAAAGACACTAGCACACGAAGTCCTGACAGCAGGGGCCAAATTCAGAGGTTGCTCTGTACCACTGTCTAAATGAGTCACACAATCATTGTATTCATCTCTGCAAGCTAAAGCGATGGTGATGTCTCTACTTTGAGGCCCAAATGGACTGAGTGTAGCATTCTCACAAAATGGCAATATTTATTGAGCTGGGTGCCCAAGCGCCGTATTCAGAAATGATGTAGGACCAAGTATAATTTATCTCACAGCTGAAGTAGTGTGAGGTACTCTGACTTCTTTCAAAAACAAAAGTTTCTTCCCTGCTGCTTATCTTGAGCGATGATCTGCAGAATTTATAGAAAGCTGCTTTTGGATATGTCCAGCGATACCCAATACGTACATTTGCATCTTAGCAGTAAGCGTAGTTGCTTCTGCCTGGGAAGGGCAGCAGCCTGACGAAATGCCAGCTGGTGAGGCAGTGCTGAGCTGCATCAGTGATAGGCCTGAGGTTAACACATTTGTGCTCCAGATGTTGCATTAGCTTCCCAGCGTTCCACATAACAGTTTGGGGGTGAAGATTTCCTGAGAAATTACGTTGCTCTCATTGCTCTGCCAACAGCTGAATTTAGCACTTCTACAGAATGATACAAATCAACTTGCACCACCAGCACTGGGAAAGAGCCCAGCACGTGCCCAAAGAGACTAAAACCAGGAAGGAACATTTTTGTTTTGCGGGTATTGCTGGGTCCCAGCCCTTGGTTTTTGTTCTGCACTGGGCTGAAAATAAACTTTCTAATGTCTGTTTTCAGGTGACAGTCTAAGCCTTTGGATTTGGTAAGCGCTGTTTGGGTCAAGCGATCCTACATGAAAGTAAGAAAAATTAATCTAAGAATCTGACTGTCACAATCTTTCTACCCCAGTGTTCAGGGTGCTGAGTGGAGAGGCAGATTGTTCTGCCTACACCAAAATGACCCAAGATTAAAAAAACCCCACCATTCAGAATCTGGTAGCCATTTGAGCTAGAATCTCTTACTTCTTAGTAGAGAGCTCTAGATACCTGGCCTGTAACCTTCTTCAGCAAAGTGGCCTTGACCCTGGGGAAACTGGGGAGTGTTGAGTGAAACATTTCAGCTTTGAGAAAATTTCTTTTGCTACTAAAAAATGAAATCTGGCCAACTCCAAAAGAAGTCTTGAACTATCTCTCTTCTCCCTTTTAGCATCCGTGCTTTTATCCATGGCATTTATGTAACATATTCTACTTGCAGAGCCCTTCTTCCTAACGGGCTACAAACCAGGATTGTTCACTTGTTCGTGAGGCTCAACAGGGAGCTCTTCAAACCAAATAAACTTGGGAATTTTTTGTTGCTGACCTGGGCTGAATTCACACATTGAAAGTGCTATAAATCTTGTGCTGAATGCACCACAAAGCAGTGGTAACATATATGCCTCACTGCACTTGATTTCCTTACCTCTTTCTGCAGAGAGAAAGGTTGTTACTGAAACACTAGCATTTGGAAAAAGCACCAGAAGTCTGCTGCTGTTCGGAACAGTAGAAATGCTGTCTCTTAATTGGCACAAAAACAGTTTTCAAATTTTATATGATTTCTTCAGCAGTAACTGTGTCCTTTAAACAACCTGTATTCATCAAAGAACTTTCCTGCAAGCACAGTTAATTCATATCCGCAGAAAATGAAGTCTGCCTGGAGAAAAGTAGTAAGGACCTTTACTTTTATTTTATTAAAGTAAAGGCAAAAGCTATTAAAAGGAGGAAAGGAGTTGGGGGGAAATGTCCTAAGTAAATTTTAATTTCTTGTTCTATTTGTATCTATGTGTACAGACAATGAATTCAGAAGGGAATCCCTAACAAGTGTTTGGCTTTGATTTCTTATCAAACCCCAGCAGAACTGTGGGTGATGTCGGTGATGGGGCACCAATAGCCCTCTGTTGCCCTGCCCAGCCTCACCTGGGATGCACCGTCTGCCCACGGCCCGGGAGCTGCACCTGGACCTGGGTGCCCAGCCATGCCCGAGCTCCACCACAGCCCTGTTAGACCTGCATAGACCTTCGACCCGTGTTGTAGGTAGGTTGTCAGCAGCCCTGTCTCTTGGATGGACCTTGGATGTTGTAGCTTCATGTCCAGCCCCATCTCCTGCTGCTCATGTCGGGCTCCCAGATGGACCCTGGCCCAGGTTCATCCCCTTGTGGTGCCTGGAACTGTGGATGGACCCCCCTACCAGTGCCCATCTCTCCCCGCTCAGCGACCTCTGCGACCTGTGGCTCGTGTGGCTCCTGGCAGACGAGGGGCTGGCCCTGGCGAAGGCAGAGCTTGAACCCGCTGCTTGTCTCGGCACGTTCATGCAGAGTGCCGTCCACGTTGTCCACAACAGCCGTGTGCAGATCGGGTACCTTATTTTTAGTATAAGCATTTCCACCCTCTGATGCAAGACACAGCACAAAGCATCTGATAGAAAAGAACTGAGAAGACACTTTTGATGAAAGGAAAAGAGAATATGCAGGTTGATCTAAATTGTTTCTATTTCTGTTAAAATAACCAATTTACTAGAGGAGAAAGAAATGTAAGAGGAAACACTGTGTATTTCTTCAAACTAAAATCTGTGCTTTCTGAGGCAGTACAGGGATTAATATATTAGCCCTGTTTTTGCAGACATTTGAAAGAAAGAGTCCATATTTCCACGAGAGTAAAAAGCCTATAGGGGGTTATGTGTTTGGTTCATATTAAAAGCTTACAAGGCTGCCCTTGAGGGGCTGCTTGCTGTGGCTTGTACCTGATTGAATGTGATTTGCCTTTTCTGAGAAAATCATTCTGGAAAAACATGAGTTGTCAAAGCTGACAACAGCGGCGGTACCCCCGCATGTGCTGTTAAAACCTCTCGGTGCAGCCAGGGGACTAAAGGAGGAGGGCACGCAGCTGCAGCGCGGGAGACCGGTATTCAGCCCTACCGTGCCGACCTCGGTGCCCACCATCCAGGTGAGCGTCCTGCTGACCTGCTCGCAGGTGATCTGTCGCTCTCCTGCCACTTTGTATAAATAATTGACTCTCTGTCGGAAAAGAGACTTGAACCACAGTCTTTCATAGCCTAGCTGAGCGCCCAAGCAGAAGAGCTATTAGCTGCTTTGAAATAAGTAGGGGATCTCCTTCCTCTGTGTGCTGGGCTTTCTGCCCCCGCAAAGAGGGTTGTTTGGTTTCGTTTGCTTCGAGTTGCAAGGTTTCGCCGGCTGGGAAGGTCTGTGCCTGGCCAACCAGCGGTGGCTCCTCGGGGTGGCAAAGCATCAAGCTGTAACAACTTCTGAGGCTGTCTGGAGACAACCACCACTGAATGGTCAAAACAGCCCAATGGAGAAGTTTCAAGGAAAATCCAGACCGCAAAAAGAGCTTTACAGAAACTACTATACCCGGAGAAAAGGAAATGGTGCCTCCCTTCAGATGTCCCTAGAAGCTAGGTAGTTCAGTCTTATAGCAGTTAAGTTAATTGCCATACATGTAGCTGCACTTTCATCGCCTGCCCTTTCTTTCAGATACCAACCTGAATGCAAGATACAGATTACAGTCTCTTAGAGGCCCATAATTTCTGGAATAAAAAAGAGCTCTAGAGAGGTGGGACCTGGTTCCCTTTGCATCTGTCTGGCAGCTGCAGCAAAAGCAACCTGCTGCCAGGCTGGTAGGAAGGAGTGAGAAGTGACTGCTAAGTGAAAGTCATCTGGAGTACCAATGTTGACTCTGTGCAGCTGGGTCCCCAGAGCTTGGAGGCAACGAGCAGCTCAGAGACGATTATGAACAGGTAATCATTTGAAAGGAATTTCAGACTATCTCTTACCGTATGTTCACTTGGGTTTCCATGTGATTCTACAGAGGCTTTATGCCATACTCACTTTTATTCAGGATTTACACTAGCAAGAAGCAGACCCCCATAATCAAGTCCATTCAAAGTTAAATCTCACAGTCCCAAACCGCAGTGTTTTGTTCAGCTGTACCTGATACACTGCACAAATCCAAAGGCCAGCTTGTACGCTTCCTTTTGGCAGGAACTGAAGGGTACAGCAAACTCCTCTGTTAAAATAGCAGAGTCAAGAATGGGTAACCCAAAAAAAGGTCAGTGAACTTCTAGTTAATAACAGAGGAAGTGAATGACGGGGTTGCTGCCATGACTTGATTTACCATCAGGAGGTTTTCCGACAGGGCCTCTTTGTGCTGATTAAAGCCCTTGGTGCGTTGTGTCAGACAGAGTGGCACAGGGAGATGTGTCTCTGGTCATGTTTTAGCGTGGTTTAGCAATGGGTCCCCCAAGAGGCAAACAGGTGTATTGATTCCTATATCAGGGTATGGGGAAAAAAATCACTAATTATTCATTGTACCCACTCATTTGGGGATGAGGGGAGATGTGCCAGAGTCAACACTGTCATGCAGCCTGAGACAAACCGTTGTCTTCGCTGGAAGTGTTACAGGGTGATGTTTGGAGAAAGGGCCCTTTAAAGTAATAAATGTTGAGTAAAACAGTGAAAACATTTTCAGTGTTAAATCATTCAGTTCTTTTAATGAAAAGAGAGAAAGTAGCATGAAGGAACAAGGGGAGAGAGCAGGGGACAAATCTGGTTGCTCTCTCACTGGTTTTAAATAAGCACCTCTCCAGTTTTAGCAGGCAGGTGCAACAACATGTGCTTTTGACCTTTGTCTAAGCCACAAGCTTTGTTTTACGTACAAGAGGTATGTTCACAGTTTTAATAGGACTTCTCTCATGGGTGAAATAAAGCCCATGTGTAAGTCTGGTGTCTGTTTGCTTGCTTGTTTTTCCTCTGGATCAGGATACTGGATTGTAAGCTGAGGGAAAAATCCTCATTTACTGTGTTCGTATAGTACTTAATGCAAAGGAACTGACTGACCTCTGGTAGAGGCCTCTAGAAGCTCCTGCAACAAAAATGAGAAATAGTGATAATGAGGAGACCTTCTCTGACTTTTTTCTTTTTTCTTTTTATAACAGCAATGTGCTGAGCTTTCTTCAGGAACAGGAGCTTTAATCTCTCTAACTTTCTGTGTAATGCACTTTTTCAGAGTCTATTTTTGTTTGGAGGCAAGAATTTTCTGCTTTACTTATTCTTTGTCTATGTTGAAGATATGGGGAAAAGATGACTATCACTCCTTTTTATGTACTGTCACCTATTACCACAAGTTTTAATGGTCGATTTCATGTGCATGAGACACTCTGCTAACAAATGGTTAGATATCTACTTTATCGTTAGCCACCACATTACCAGGGAGATATTTTGATTTAAAGAGATGAATCAGACTGAAGCAGTAAAATCAATTAGAGTTACATCTTTCTAGAAAGAATGGATCTGGGCAATGAGGTCTTAATGGGAGTTAATCTTTCTTGCAGAAAGATGTTTTGAGAACTACTGTGGATCAGGTCATCTCGGGTCAGGTCATCTCCCTTATAATCATAATGGTAAAGGTTAATTCTTGTCTTAAGTAAAACTGTCACAAATGGTATATTCAGAAAGAAAATTAACTGATACCCTTTTGATGCTTTACACGGTGGATAGTGGGTTGCGTGAAGTGCAACAAAGAAAGGCGTTGACAATTCATGAACTTCTTTAATTATAGATTAATTTCTATGCTAACAGTTTCAAATTCCTGAAATGAGTACTTTATACTTCTGGCAGAGACTGAGCAAAGACGGGCTGCTAGTCTTGCAGCATGCCCAGCCCTTGTTGCCCATGCAACATCACACTGATCAGCTGATGGTGCTTGGCTCTCACAGGTTAACAGTAGGACTGGGACCTCTGTTTTACATAAATGAAGCAGAGCTTGTGGAAAAAAAACTTAAAGTTTAATAAATGGCTGAATTATGAGGATAAAATATTAATCTTAGAGTCTTTGATCTATAAGAAATTCCCTTACACAGTGAAGCTCTGCAAAGTCTCTTTACTAAAAGCTTGTTTCCTCTGTAATGTAGAGGGAAGGAATGAGGATTTTCATAGCCAAATCCTCCTCTAGGCTTCCTGAATGTTTCAGTTTGTCTACATGTAGGTAGACCCTGCACTGGGGAGTCTGTGGTCTCTCCATTTTGGGGAGTCATATTCACACCTGTTCCTGCTCTATAATGAGTTCATTCACTGTAGAGATGATCAGGAAATATATCTTGGCGAGGTGGAGGGACTAAGAAGCTGTCTGCACTTTTTTTTTTAGAAAAAAGAAAAGTATTCATTGTGGTGAGATTTTCTAAGATACCTGAAATGAGAGCTGGAATTTGGCTAGGAAACAGCCAAATGGTGCCATTTGGCAGCATTGTGTTTTGCACACCTCTATAAACATGGCCAGACATTTCTGCACATATCATCCTGTTATTACACTATGAGATATCCATCACAATAAACCAATAATTCAAAAGAATTATTACAGCATATTACAGCAAAAGAAATATTACAGCATGCATTCCTTGGCAACCTTGTTATTTAGATACTAATCTAGTCTGCCCAGCCTAATTGTGACTGGGCTGCAGCAGAGCATGGCTGCACCTCCCTTTGTAGCAATTTAGACTTAATATGTTTCCTATATCTGGTCTTCAAAGTTAAGTTTTTTTCCAGCATGCAGCAATAACGGCGAATGTATGCCTTGTGCAAGACAGTAGTATTGATGCAGAGTAAACGCCCCACTTCAAGCTGCTGCTGAACAGCTGAGCTGGTGCTTCAGTGCCAGGACTTTCAGGCTCTTGATCCCACTGTATTTTAGACCCAACCACTGGTCAATAAAAATTCTGGGTAATATAGCCCTCCAGCCCTTTGTGCCCTCCCCCCACACAAAAAAGAGGCTAAAGAAAGCAAGAAAATATTTTTGAATCTGTACCCTCCAATGCTGCTTAAAAAACAGCACATTGCTTCTAGTAGAATAATGATTTCTTGATGGATTCTCATAAATGGACTGTTCCTACATTATCTAAAATAATTGGTTCATAGCTACCACAAAACGAACAGCAGGTAGGAAATGAGTTTGCAGTTGCCAAAACATAATGGATCATTTAGTCATTCTCTGAAGGTTTTAACACTTTTTTGGGCCTCAGAAAGCCTGGTTCTAATTGCACTATTTTTATTAGAAATCCATCTATTGAAATCAATAAATTTACATCACTACCAAATCAGAATATGGCCCACAGAAAATAAACATTTAGAATAGATATATTCAAAGTGTTCTTAAAACTTGCAATAGCTAGATCCTCTGATTTAACTGATGAAAACTACAATCGGGAATGTTTTTTTCCTCCTATTTTTATTATGGCTTGATAATGGTATATCTAAGGCTTATAGAAACAAAGAAAACATGGATAGTAAGCAGAACTGTGCTTTTCTGCAAAACAGCTGAGTAGAGCATGATAAATCCATTGCTAGGAAAGAAATGATGATCTCAGATTAATGTATTTCATGAAAATGAAAATATGTATTCATATTTCGTATGTATTTGGAGGTAAAAACCCTGCCAAGGAAGAAATTCCCACTGCTCCAAGGTTTCCTCTTCCAGGTTATGCAAGAGGAATTCTTATGTTCATGGTCTTAAGGTGAAAGCCGGGCTATCATTTAATTAACAGGACAAGTGAGACACACATCCTCATCGGCGGCCATGCACCCACACCCCTTGGACCCTCTTCTGGCCATTCTCTTCCTAAGAGAACCTCTTTGCATATTTTGCATTTTCATTTAAGCAGTCTCCTTTCTTTTCCTTTTGCCTCCTCAAAGTAATTGCCAGCCCTGCTTCCCCACACTAACATTACTGACAAAAAACAGTCATGAAACCACTTAACACCTCAAAGCCTTGAACAGGGGTCATCTTTTTTTGTTGCTATCAGATATCTTGTGTGAACCACTGGTTCCATAGACATCTAGGGGGGAAATTTGTTGAGCAGACCCAGGATGACATCCACGGGTTTTCACTGATAAGCTCAAATCTGTCCTGTCATTTCATGTTTACTGTTTTCTGGAAATTGTTTTATCCCTTTTTCTTTCCTTCCTTCAAATGATGTATTCCTTTTTGAGCAAGCTGCTTTATGAAAAGGAGCTGATCGAGCCATGCTAATGTTATCTTTTTTCTTTTTTGTAATTACCCCCTTTAATAGACCTCATATTTGAATTATATTCTTCTGTCTAGAGGTTTCAAAGAGATGATATTATGCAATAAGTTTGAAAACTGCTTAGATTTTTTTTTTTTTTTTTGTGAGTGCTTTAGTGTACTTGTTCAAGAAGACATAATTAAGACACAGAGAAAAGAAATGTATTCCACTTAGGTAAGCAGACAGCATATTAACCCATAAAAAGAGTCAAATAAAATGAACTTACAGAATAGGAAACTTGAAGAAAAAGAGTAAAGCTCTTGGGAATTTTCTCTTAGAACACAATATATGAAAAAGCAAAAAATCTTGCAATAAAAAATGTCATAAACTATCTTGTCATCTTGCTAGACTGTCTTTTTAATCTGGAGTACAGTTATAAATGGTGCTTAAAGTTTTAGCAAATTCTATTAATTTATAAATATTATCAGGAATCAATGGCTACACTCAAACAAGTTTCTGTATTACTTTATTGTTACTATATTGCTCAATTTCTAAATTGAGTTCGATAGAATTCAGCCAGAATATTTTTTTTTAACTCATTACTAAAAATGATTAGCTGAAAATTTTAAAATAATGGCTAAAAATCTGCCTGGGAACTGAAAACAGACAGTCCTTGAATCACTGATTTGGGGTTTGGGTTGGTTTGGGGGGGGAGGGGTTGAGCTTCAAATTTGGAGGATGCTCAAATCCCACTCAATTTCTGATGCAAATAAAACATCTTCCATGGACAACAGCTATGCTCTGCAAACCTTGAGATTCTGGGAGAACAGAGAGGGACTTTTGTTGTTGTTGTACAGGATTTGTTTGTTTACAGGATGATTTTTTTGTGAAAAAACAGCTTCCTTCAGTCCAGTATTGGCAGGAACTTTTGTCTAGCCCTGCTTAAAACCATATATGCTCTTTATGTCTATTATTGTGTTTTGAACACTAGGGAATTACTTGTTTGGAGCATAAATGTAGAAGTAGAGTTTAAAAGGAAGGAGGCTGGTCAGTCTGGAAATACTCTAGATTGACAAGAAAAGGCGGTAGTGTTGAAACCTGCATTATTGCACAATGTTAATCAGACAGTAAAGTGGGAGCAAGAGACATATTATAACTGCTGCTGTGCATTATAGCTATGGTTACGTCAGCATTTGCAGTACATAATCGATTTGCTTGATAAATTTAATCCAGACATGAGTCTGAACAGAAAAAGTTTTATTCCAAGAGGATGCTTGTGAGGCAGTGCTTGGATATGAGACTGTGTGCTTAACCCAGTAGAAAGTTTGCTACCAACTAAAAAAATCTGGAGCAACATTTCAGTTCCATGAAAATTGTTAGCAAAACTTTCTGTGGCTTCACTGTAGCGAAGAATTCATTCCCAGTTCCAGGTATCGCCAAGCTGCTGTTTTCTTTCATTTGAATTACAAATCATCAGTTAAAAATTGTTGGTGTGCAAAAGCATTAGAAAAATTGTGCAAGCACATTCCTGGATGATTTTAGAATCTATTGAGTGTAAAAGATATACAGAAACAGAAATATCACTGCTTTTTTGCTTGCAAAAGAGGTTTTTGTTTTGTATCTTCAGCCGGTGTGTTCCCATACCCTCGTATTTACCTCTCTGCCTTTGAGACAGTCCACAGGGCTTGGAGACCCACCTTCCTCGAAGGCGCCTCCAGACTCTCTGGGATGCAGCAAAACTTTCCTTTTCGCCAGCAAACTGTAGAGTAGTTCTCTGTGTGAGGAGTCATTCTGCCATCATAGTGAGGCAGAACAGCAAAAACGGGAGGTTTCCAGGTAAATGGTGATTTGGGGTGAGTGCACGGACTGCTCCAGCCTCCCGCCCCAGCCCACCCAGCTGGGGCCTCCTGTGGGCAGAGAGCACCTTCGGCAAGCTCAGGGCTTGGTGCACAAAAAGCTCTGGAGCCTCTTCAGCATTTTTTTGCCTCGGAAGGCAGTGTGCTTCTTATCAGTTTTTGATTAGACTGAGATTTTCCGTAGACTCTCCCAGCAAGGCACACTGCATCCGTGGATCCCGTTCAAGAGGTTTTTTCTTGCTGCTCCATAGTGATAAAGGTTAGGAGCACTGGAATAAGCTATTTAGAAAACAGTTTGACAACAGATTTGTTGCAACACACAGTTGCTATTCTCGTGAAGGCAAGCTGGATAATTATGCCTGCAAATAGCCAAACTATTTGCATAGAGCTTCCTACACAATTGTAATTACACTTGCAATTTGCACACCCAATTAAGCCTGCATGGAAATGCTTTTAAAAATTGTCTGCAACTTCCTACAACATAATGAAAATTTAGATCCTTAAAAAAGTGAGGCTCCATCTCCTAAAGTGGGCTCTGAGGAGCACAACAGTAAGTAATAAAATGCGATGAATAGACACCAGGTTCTTCCCACAGGAAGGAGGGGGCTGCAAAGAGGGAAGAAAGCAGTAACTGGGACTCAGGGGTGACAGCTGAATCCCCATTGCAAGCAATAAGGGAAAATTTTCTTTTTCTGTGAGGCAGTCATTACAATCTAGGACCTTCATCAGTTTAATAGGTATCATTTTGAAGAAGGATAACAGGAAAAGAAGCGGAAAATAGCCTAGTTTCAGAATTACGTGCGGGGCTGTCTAAGGAAAAACAAAATGATTATTTTTAGAATCATGTTGGGTTGAGGGAGAGTTCAGAGTTTTTATTTGTATATAAATACATAAATATAAACACACACACATATATATGAATTTTCCAAGTGCTGCAGAAACAATAGACTTGGTATTTGGGATCAAGTAAACTTGCCTTCATTTACCTCACTGCCACACATCCTTGACTAAAGATGATGAGAAGGCACAGATTTGTGCTGTTAGAATTTGTATTTTTGAGATGAGAAAACAGCAATCCTGTTCTCAGTCACACTTTGTTACACAGGTATATTACTCGCTTTCCTTTGATAATAAAAATCGACTACACTAGAACTCAGAGCAGTGCCCCTGAGCAGGGGAAACAGGAGGCTAAAACCCTCTTCAAGGATGCTGGCAAAATCCAGTTTGAACAAGACTGAGGTAATTTCAGGTTTATCAGAAGCACAACATTCTTCCAACTTTTAGATGGAGAAAATCAAGATGAAAGTAACTGAAGTGTTTGATGTTAGAAACTATCTAAAATAAGATTGTCTTATTTTTTTTTAATGATCTATGCTTGAGAGTTGTGATTTTCTGTCCCTATTCACTGACTATTTAAAAAGAGAAAAAAAAAACCCAAAACCCATTAGATGTAGTCCTCTGATTTCTGCCATTCAGGCACCGTGTACTAAGCTTGTATCATAGCAAAAGTCATTTGTTGCAACTTAGTGTTTTCTGTATTTACCAAATCTCCCACCCTGATTCTCCAGTGCATCTATCTGAGGTAGGTCAGTCATGGCAAGTGGGAAAAATCTCTACCTTTTAAGTCTGTTAACAAGTTTTTCTGGGCTTATCTCTTCGTGTACAACATTGCTGTTCTGCAAGTAAAGAGTAAGGTTTAGGGTAGCACTGACAATTTAACAAAAGTATGCAGATTGAAATTAGATGGGTTAATATCCCAGTAAATCTCACTGCTGAGACTCTCACAGCCTTCTTTTCAGTCCTATCGATCCTGAGAATACCAAAGAGCATAATTCTGCTTACTGCTCACAATGAACGCTTTGGAGAGTTGACTGGAAATAAGTTTGGGTGAAAACTTGCACTGTTTCTCCCCACATGCTAGACAGTTAGATTAGGACATGCTGCCACAGCAGTTCATGCTTGTTCAGCTGCTCCATGCTCCCGTACTGCCAAGCTCCTGGTAAAGTAGTAGTGGTGTGCTGCAGTTTCCCCTCCTTTCCTATCCTAGGTAAAGATGCAAACGGCTTTTCCTGCCGCAGACATGCCATGGTGGGATATGACCCACTGGAGCTCAGTGCTCAGTGCTGGACCCAGAATTGTTGCTGTGGAGACCTTCCTACACCGGAGAAAGGAAGACCCATCGCTCCATTCCTTTTTGAAAGTGTGTCTCCAACTATAGCCCTATAAAAATATATTGCTGTATAAAAGTACATGTGTTCCAGGCAAAAAAAAAGCCAATATTTATATTCTAGCTCCCAATGTGATGTTAAACCACACTAGCTGTAAAACTGAAGATAACACTGTAAAAAACACACTTCGTAGTCACTATAACTTGGTTTTGGATCTCAAGTTGAAGCCCAGATTAAAAAAAAAAAAAATCAGAAAACTGACTTTCAGCAAAAGCTACTTGCTGGGAGACTCCGAGCAGCACAGTTCACAGAAGAGCCATCTGCGAATGACAATAATTTTGTCTTCTCTGTCACCTACTATAGACCTGCACACACTGCTGCGGTAATGGATGCCAGCAAGGTGGTAAATCCAGTCCTTTGTGAGGGTCTGTTTCAAATAAGGTGAAGTCATGCAGAAGCTGTAAGATAAAATGGATCAAAAGGGAAACTGTTGACTGTATTTTAACATTATTGTTTGCTCTATACAGCTTATGATTTTAATGACTCATATCATGATCTGCTTTGGTTGCCAAATTAGCTTTTTCATGGAGATTTAATCTATGGAAACCAAAATAAGACACCGGCTTAACAGACCTTGAGGGCTTAAACATTTTAATGATATTAAAAAATAATCTAAGTTATCATAGCTTGATAAGCATAGCTTACGAAGCGTACAAAATAATTTGCAACAACTGAGAGCAACCATCTCATATCAAAGGAGCCTTCAAGATGAAAATGAAATTGCAAACCTTCTTTTCAATATCTAGAGAATAACTAGGAATGAATCTTGGAGGGGGCTTGTATGTGTATATGTACATACACACACACATATATAGGTATCTGTACATACACATGCATATCATTCAAAAACATCTAGAGCTATATCTCTATTTATGTATGTATATGTATACACATACACTTAAAAGTCATATGAATTTGGGATCAAATTCTACTCAGCAACCAATTAAATATTTCTCTTCTGAGAAATACTATAAATATTAATGTGGTTTCTTTTTCCAAAAAGTTAAAACTGTCAACCACTTCTAAGAACTACTAGCTAATTCAAGAGAAAAGAAATCTGTTTTTGGTGCATCGGTTGCTTTCATTCCCATGATTGTCACTAGATCAGTATTATATAATACAAGCTTATTTTTCAAGTCATAAGCCATAATTTTCAGCACACATGTTAATGTCAAGTTTGTGAGATCAGAATATTGATGGCAATGTAGCAGAGCAGTCAATGGTGTATGACAAGTGACAAAGTTTTTTTGTGAATAGATTACATTTCAGACACTTTCTCATGATGAAATATGCACCAGAAATCATTGTAAATAGCCATATAAATCGTATCAAAATGAGTCTTAAAATGAAGGTTTATGTATAGCAGATCTGAAAGGCGAACTTCCTGATTACTCCAAAAACAGATTTAATTAACACATATTCCTAGTCTAGCTTTATTTTTTTCTTTTCATCTCTACTGCCTGTCATTTGTTTGACATCTCTAGTGTGATGAGAGCGATATTTAAAAGAATGGGAAACACAGAAAAAGAAACCCTTCCAATACTCTGTCTGGTTAAAGAGATTCTGCTGATTCGTATTAGCATTTTGATCATGTAACTGGTCAAAATGATATTCAGAGTGTTATCCATGGAAGAGAATGGGTCATTAGTTTTAAGTAACAGACAAGTTCAAAGTACCTAATTTGTCTTTAAATTCTGTTCTCACCACTTTAATTGTATGTGTGCATAGCTGTCATTAACAGTATTTGACACAATTTCATAAAGGCTAATTTACTGCTCCTTCCACTGGGAAGCATACTTTCTGCAAGGTGATTCTTATTCTGTGATTTACAGCTTGCCTCAGTCACTGACCTCAGTAGAAACAGAACCACACTGACCTTCCTACAAAATCTGCTTTCTGGAAACAGCAGCTCATGTTACCTTTCGTTACTTTCTTACACTACAAGTATTTGTAGGAGAAATTTTTCACCACTAAACTCCTGCTGTTCACATAAGAGAAGAAAGGAAGTGAGGTATGTATGAAAAAGGATGATTTTTTTTTCTGGATGTAATTTTTTTTTTAATTGTAAATCAGGTACCTTTAAATGAAGCAGAAAAATGTTTATGCTCCATTCCAGCTTTCTGAATCTTTCCAAAAGGTGATTATGAATCCATTTCTGAGAATTTTTTTTCACTTCTTCTCAGGCTAACATTATGTTTCTAACAAAACATAACTTAGAACAAAATTTAGAGAAACACTCAGCTCACAAGCCCCAAAGACTCGGGAGACTTTCTCTCTCCTCAACATATTTTCTTATCAAACACAGTTGCTTGGCTTCAGTGCAGAAGCTTTGAAATTACAGTAAAACACAAAAGTAGGATAGACACTAAGATGAAATTTTTCAAGCACAGTCTTGAGTGGCGCAAGTCCTGGTTCCCGTATTGAGCTCGGTGCTAGCAGGGTTGGGCTACATTTCAAAGCCAAAGTCCTGCTTGTGTTTTGAGTTGCATCTTCTACTGCAGCCTAAGTTTCAATGATATGAATCTTGAGTGTTTTCCTAACTATGTTTATAAAAGTTACTTTCTGGGGTGAAAGCAGTGAAGAACCTCTATTGGCGTACAATGATCTCAGCCCTGCCCCACTCAGGCAAATGCCATCCTATACCTGTGCTATTTTTAGCTGTTCATATGTTGCCATAACATGATAAATATAGTTTCACTGATATTGTACGGTAATCAGACTTCTTTCTCTTAGCCTTTCTGGGCAGAAGCAAAACCATCCTGGTATATGATCCTTTCTCCAGTTGGGCTATGTGCGTGTATGCAGGATCTGGTCCACCCTCCAGGCTCTGTTAGCAATTAAACTGAAATAGCTGAACAAACTACAGCTCCCTGAACACTCTTGTAGTATTATGATGATTGAGAAGCATGGAGATTGGTGAACTTATGTCATTATCCCTAGTTCTTTCCCTTTTTCAAACACATAAAAGAACAGTAATGGTTCTTCTGCACTAATTCTAAACACTCGTCATGGGTCAGCTTATAAAATCTAAGTTGCTACTGAATCTGCTAAACTAAACACATTAACAGTAGAAACAATTATTTTCATTTGTTATGCATTCTTCACTTGGAAGCGATTTTTTTTTGTTGTTTTATGTAAAATTTACTGCTAAATGCTGGATTATGGGTGATCTGACCTTCACTATGTACCTTCATTCAGTTCAATGGGATCTGTATTTTGGGTCTGGATTGCAAATGACAGATGAAACCTGGCTCCAAGAATTCCAGCTTAGCAAGAGTACTCTATGGAATAAAAAAGGGTGACTTCTGCAGCAAAATAGATTTTTAATTTTGATTGAAATACAGTAGCAGATTGTAAGAACTCTTTTTTTCTGAATTTACTGGCATTTTTTTATTTCAATGTGCTTTATGTCAGCAGACAATTAAATAGTCAAATCTGTATGCAAATAGACACAACATATGCAAAACCTGGATAATGTAAAAGCTGCTATAAGTTTGCAGTCAAACTGTGCTAATCAATCCTGGCAGTTAGAAATTACTTTTTCCTTTAAATTCTCCCTGCTGTTCAGAGGAAGTAAAAAATAGAATTTACATTGTTCATATTGCCATTCCAGTTTTCTTTATAGTTAGACCCGTACAGACTTGAGAGAGCAGGAGAACTTCAAAGAGCTACTGGTAGCCCCTCATGTCAGTTAGCTCACATGACAATATTCTTTCTTTCAGTGTGTTAAGAAGGATATCTTCCTGTTGAAGAGCTTATAGGCTTTCCCAAGGAGGAAGTGAAAGACTGCCCCTGACCTCCAGAATTTCTGATCCCTTGGAAGATGTCTTGCAGCATGGCTTTTCACCATCAGATTGTGCTCTAGGAGAGGGGTCCAAAACTTCTGAACGGTCAATTGATACTGCCTGTTCCAGACGATTGATAACTTCCAAGACCGATTTCTGGCAAAAGCTCTCTCTGTCACATCAGCTTTCCCAAATATAACACGAGGTCAAGGACAGGGTTAGGAATAAAACTCAGTTACTTTGACATCCTGCCTGAGAAGGAGACCTGGCTCCTTTCTGAAAATGAGAGTCAGTTCACCTGCTTAACATACATTTCAAATAAAAACTTTTGTAACTTTGAGAATAGTTGACTCTCAAATATGTGCTGACTGTAAGGTTACATGTGATGCAGTGAATAATAGCAGAACTTTTGATATGCCATCCATCTGTTATATTACTGCACTGATTTTGCTGCACCTGACATCTCCAAACTTGTTCCTGCAAGAGCTGCAGTCTTCCTATTTTTAGATATAGTGTCCATAGTTTTTCCAGTATAATTTCTGCCTGGTTTGATCCCAATTAAGCAACTAAGGTACACTTTTCAGGTTATTCCAAGAGCAAAATTCTCTTTGATTAATATTCTTTCTCCAGCTATTTCATTCTTGACTTCAATTGCCAGATTTACTCTGAAATTCAAACAAGCCTCCTGCAACATACCACAGCTTGGTGTAGCTGGTGTACATCCTTTGTGGTCTTCAAGAAAGAAAAGACTGTCATGAATTAGAAGTCACCTGGTGGTAGCACTGACAGCTGGCACCTCTGCTCTTATTAATTATTTAGAGACTGTTACATCTGCAAAACAAAAGAACTGCAAAGACCTACATAATGAGAAACAAAGCCGATCTGACCTTATAAGATGTAATAAGTTAAAGGAAGTCTTCAGGAATGAGAGACAGATAAAAACATCTCATGCTGTTAGAAGAAGCTGTAATATTTACAGTAAGGGATGTTCACTCTTGCAGTGTTTGGCAGCCCTTGTGTTTAATTGCACCCACTTTGGTGGAGCTTTCATTTGTCTTTACAGAAACCAAGCATTTTCATGGGGTAGTTTAAATAACAGCCAACACCTTATCGTACTTTATATAACACCTTTTCCCTATGTGCACTATGCACATTAAAAATGTTTAAAGCATTCTACTCTATACTTTTAGGTGCTAATTCCCCACTGTCTTTATCACATGCTTTGTTCAAAGGCAAGACTACCAAAATTAGAAGTGGCAGACCCTCTAGTGTTCCAGGGAGTGGTTTGTAGGAATAAACACTGGTCAATATAGGCCATATAGTAATAGGGTGAAACTGCAGAAAAGAAAATTCAGGAATGATATTAGGAAAAAAAAAACCCTTTCTACTTGTAAGAACAGTGAATCACAGGGACAGAAAGTTGTAAAGTTGTGGGGGTGATCAACAGGTTAGATAAATATCTGTCTGGGATCACACAGATAAAATGAATACTTCTCTGGGACTTCATAATCGCCTGAGGCCCGTTCCAGCTTTATGGCTCTGTGATTTTGCCATAAAGATCAGGTTTACTCAAACTACATCCATGTAGTTAATTGGGACAAAAATTTTGCAATGCTTTTGTTCATTCCTAGTTCTGGACAAATTCTTCTCTAATGACTCTGAAGAGCAAGTTTCTGATTCCCTTTGGTATTTAGTAAAGCACTGGGTATGAGAGGCAAGTGCCTCCCTATTTGCCTTTTTGGCTTGCTTGGTTCAGCCACAGTGATAGGGAACCCTCTGCACTTTGAGCAACCCACCCACTTAGAAACCCTTTAGGGGATAAAATTTGCTTAAGAAATTTTAAAAAAAGAGAGATATAGTCCCCTCAGTGAATGATATGTAGGGCAAAACAGAGAGGGAGGGAGAGGCTTAACTTCAAGAAATCCTAAACAGGCTACTGAGGAGCTGGGTGGAGCCCAGGCTGGCCTCACATGCTAAGCAGAATATGCTTTTCCTCCTCCCTTAAACTGGTGCTACTATGTGAGGCCTTGAGGCAAGGCAAGTGTTGTGTATTGCAATAATTAAAAAACAAAATAGTAGTGTGAGTTTTAAGGTGGAAGAGGAGTTTGGTATTCTGTAGCCAGTCAAAACTTCCTTTAAAGCCATTTTGCGATTCACCTTCATCACTATTCTACAGCCAGACTGATGTTTGCTTTAATCAGAAGGTTATTATTTGTAAAGCAGGTTTTTGGTGATGACCTTTAGGTGCTTCCTCCTCCATTCCCTTTCCCATCCCCACCATCAGAATAATGAGGATTGCCTGGTTTGTCCTAATGCTATTTATATTTTACTAAGCACATAGACACAACGTTTTTGAATTCAACTCAATATTTCAGAAGCATCAAACAAAACCTTTAGCTTTACACTTCTCCCCTGCCACTTATATTCTTTTTTCTAAACACGGTCCCACTGCAAGCCATATCTCTAGGTTCTTTACAATTGATAACCAACGACTTATCATCTCCCTCAGATAAAGAGCACTAAAGGTAGATGTTAGATACTGTCTTTGGAGAGTCATAATGCAACTGGAATGAGAGAATTTTTTTAAAAAGTGGTCTGTCTTGGAAAGGAGTTTCCAAGATGGTACTTCTTGTACTTCATTCATTTGCTAACCTTTCCCAAACCACGGAGGAAACTCACATCTACCATAATAAAAATAGCAAAGTGAATTTCAACTGCCCTGCAAATAGAGAAAGGGAAACATAAAGCTGAGAAATACACTTCCATTTTTCAAAAAAGCAAACAGCCTTCTGGATTCCTCTCTGGACAATCTGGCAACTTTATAGAAATAAGCGTGAAACATCAAAAGGTCAAGTGCCATGTTGCTGCTGCAGTCTGTTTTAGTAACACAAAGCATGTAAGAAACACACCAAGACAGCTCCGTTTTGGCTACTAATGTATGTAAAGGTTTAGGTGTAGGGCTATTTGGGTGTTATTTAACTGGAACATGTTTATCCTTCTGAAGGGGAACCTGTGGAGAGACTATTAACATTTCTATGAATGCTCTGAGCATATGTAAACAAGGTTGCTGAATCACTTCTGTCGTTAGTGTTAATTCAGACTCAGTTATCACTTTTTCAAAAAAAAGAATGCTAAAATACCAAATCCATACAGCACCACATAGTTTAAAGGGAAAGTATTTCTTCTAACTTTCACTTGGTTAACTCACACTCAAGGAGAAAGAAGGCAAAGTGATCATGGAAGAGACAAAAAACAAAAAAAAACTTTTCATAGAAGGGAGTTGTCTCCTTCATCCCAGGTCTGAACTTTCCAAAACACTAATAAACAAGAGCAGACCTTGAAGGAGTTGCTCTTGAGAGCAACATGTGAGGTACTAGAACTCAGACCTTTGGTTTTTATTCTTTCTAGAGACTAATCAAATTCATCCTGGCATAACTCTGTGTAAGTCAACCCAGGGAAGAGTTTGGACTGTTGTCTGATCAAGGTTTTAATATAAAATGATGCTTTGCTTTTGAAGTGGCCATGCGAGATGACAGAATGAAAGGAAAGGGATAACTAAATGCCAGGACAACAATTTTTAATAAATATCTTGCTTTTCCTACCATAAGCTCTCTTAAAATAAAGTTATTGTGACTAACTTTAAAAAAAAGTGTTGTCTGTATATTTCTTTTTTTGCCAGTTATTTCAATTTCACTGCCTATAGTTGTTTTTTACATCGTCTCTCCTTGAAGCGATGAGCTATGTTTTCCTGAGCACCTTGCAGATGGGCCCTGACTCTCACCAGAGCAGATAGCCACTGAACCACTGTAAACCAAGGTTAACACCTTTCCTTGAGTCACTGTGATTTATGACAGAATTGGGCCATTGCTAATGAATTAATGCCTTACAGCATGCTGGGAGACAGGTTATCATTCCTTTTTTTTCCAAATGGATAGCCATGAAGCATGGTGGACTACCTCATGCTTTCGGTGAAGTCAATGGTAAAAGTATCTTGGAAGTGTTGGAAGTAGCAGAGTTACCCAAGTCACACTGGAAATAGTAGAGCAAGGAGAAGGGAGAGCATCCCACAGCAGAGATGCTTGCCCTCAAAGGACCTGCATGTAGTCGGCTTCACCCCTTTGCCTCTGTCATAGAGCCACAAAACGCCCTAACAGAAGGCAGATACCTTCCCTCCAAAATGGATGCTGCTAGGTCCATTCAAAAAGCATTAGCTCGTGAAGTCTTTTACTGTGTCTAAATCTTCTTCTGAGATTACTTTGAAAGTGCTTAAACTGGCTATTTTCTAATAGGACTGATTTGTCAATCAGCAGTCTAGAAATACCTGCATGATAGTCCAGTAAGAATGAATGAACATTGTTTTCAAGGAAGGCAACAAAATAAAAGACCTATTCAGTCAAAGGTTCTGACCCTGCAAACATTTGCAGAGGTCTGTAATACTACACAGATGTGGCCTCACTGAATTAAAAGCAAAGACTGTGACCTTGAACCAGGGTGTCAATGAATGCTACTCAGCACCCGGAGCAATTTAGGCCTTGTGGTCCTCACCGTGAGAACCGATTGCTCCTTGTCCGTAACTTTTACGGATGAGAGCAATTCTGGACCTGAACTGAGGGTGTTTTAGATGCATGCATTATTTAACCAAGTGGTTTGATGGAAGAGAAAAAAATTTTTTTTAAATGAATTTCAATTGCTTCTTCATGCAACATTGTCCTGGATCTTCTTAATAAATTATGGTAGATGTCATTTTGATTAGGATAAATTAAAAAATATGCCACATTATCAAGCATGAACAGAGTTGCAGCAGTCTTAATGATGGTACCCATTCCTTCTTTTTCTTTGATTTTTTTTACTAATTCCAGGTTACTTTCTTTGTATTGCTTGTGTTATACTTTCCAGTTTGTATTTAAGTCAGCATGATGCACATTAGATATGCTGACTGGAAACAGGAAATCACTGGAATATGATGATGAGGCATGTTAATAACAGAGTTTCCATGTGCCTAAATTCACTACTAATAAATTTCACAGGAAAAAAAAAAAAAAGAAAGCCATCTAAGCAGTGGTATTTTTCAGTAACATTGTGCCAATGACACATGACCACACAATATATCTATCAAGAAAACAGTCTTTCTTTGGCGGCTACTTTACTTGGCTTCTCTGCTATCTGGTAGTTTTGTAATGAAAATGATTAGAAAAATGATGATATAGACAAGTAGCAGAAATACTGAAAGCATATGTCTCCATGTGGAGTTATACATGCAGCTAGCGATAGTGGGAGGAGATCATCCACCGGATTCAGCACTGCAGACCATTTCTCATCACGTAATACAGTATAATAAGCATCTGAGACCCCCTGTTGCGAGTAAGTATTTAAAGATTAACATTAAAGGAAGAATAAACCTTTCCAATCAATTGTGCAAGTAAAATCAGCAGTAAAGCAACAACAGAAATTGAAACACAGCTAGAAGAAAATTAAAAACAGCTACCCAAAATACCTATTTTAATTAAATGTTAGTTTGGAATATGTGAATTAAAATAGGAATGACATTTGAGTTAATAAAAGAGCAGCAAAAATGATTCAGGATTTTTTTCTTTGATTGATAGTATAATTTACTGAGATTCAAGGCATGTTTACTGTCTAGACAGAGCAGCTTTATACGGACTCTTTGAAGGAAGAACAACTCTGTGTGTAATGATGGTTAATAGAGCATCTTTTGAGAGCTGAGTTACTTTGTCGATCAATATTGTCTAATCAAGCTACCAGCTACCTCTATGCTTTGGTGTGTTAAAAAAAAAAAAAAAAGAAAAAGAAAAAAAGAAAGAAAAGGAATGCACAGATTTTCTCAAGCTGTAAACAAATGTACAAAACAAATTGCAAGCGTAGTCCAGCATTCGGAAATCCAAAAGAAGATGCCTAAGTGTGTATGGTAACTAAGAGAGAAAGAAAACCTTGAAATGTGTCCAAAAGATTTTTATATTGGAGGTCTTTTCCACCACTTAGGTTCCAAAAATATATGCAAATTGAGCAGTACCACAAAGCCTCACAAAACAGGATTGCCCATATAATGTAAACAGCTATTTTAAATGATTAAAAAAAATAAAGTTAGGGCCTTTAAATCATAAAATGAAGTTTACATCAACCATCTTTTCCAGATTTTTAGGGCCATTTTTCAGTGAGCTAAACATTTGACTACAGAAATGCTGCCACATACTAAGCAGGGCTAAAAGTACTACTTCACATACGGTGTTGCTGGACTTAATTCATTAATATTGCCATAACACCTGAGCTCTTTGGATGGAAAGTGATAAATACAGGCTTAATATTTTTGCCCAATTATTTGTTAATGTTTAGTTAAGCACCATTTATTGATATGTTGGGTAAAAATAATATAGCCCTTTTTGAACCACATATTGATATTTCTACGTCTGCCCTTGTGACCCCTTCACAAAGCTGTGAAACTACAGGTGCCTCTAAGAAGGATGCCCCAACTCGCCAGCTCCAGCGTGGAGACGTGCCTCAGTTTCCAATGCCTGAATTTCCTGAGCCATGTTGCTGTCAGGCTACTTCAGCCTGTCATACAATAGGCTTTTTAAGCACTAACTTTTGCTTTCTTCCATACTTTCTTTCACTGATACCACAGACTCATTTCTCTACATGGATTTGTTGGCTCCTAAGTGCCCCCGTGGGGCAAGACCATGTTTTAGCAGCACTGGAAGAAGGAAATGCAGCCTGATACCCATAACAGTCTATTGGTGATCTCAGACTCTCCTGATATTGAAGATTCATCTGTCTCTTTTTCCATCAGAATTTATCTGAATGCAGTATTTTGAAAGTAAAGCAATAGGTAACCATTATATCCAAGTAAAGTCAATGTCTGCATACAAAATTCCTGTTGCGTTGGAACGGTATTCAATTTACAGGTCTGTTGCCAGAATTTACAGATATTGATAAATTCTAACACAGTGACAAAAATATGTTTCTACATTGTGTTAGAACATCAGAGGAGGGAATTCGCATGCTCACCATATGGAAAAGAAGCTGGCAAGCTTTAACACATCATTGCTCCTTGGCCACCGTCAGCTACCAGGAAAAACAACCATCTCTGGTCAGCCCTGTGGCCTCTCTGCTGTCTGACAGAGATAACGTGGCTCCTGGCTGAGGGACTTTTAGGTAGCTTACATACTTACATCTTGAGATAAGCTGAATTGTACTAGTAAATCTAAGGCTAGGTAAAGCATTTGCTTGGCATTTAGCTATGGTATTGTCAAACACTTCCAGCTACATTCTGAAGTAATAGGATCCTTCAAAAGATGATAGGAAAAAACTGCAAACCTACAAATGTGCTCAATAAACTGCATTAATGAGTAGCTAATGAACCAAAAATCATAATTTAAAAATTATTGAAGAAGTGAACATAGCACAACAAAGGAATTAACTTGACCTAGAAGGCGAGCCTTTATCTGCAAACAGAGGGTCACCTTATAAGTGAGATGAAGCAAATACTAAAAAAAATGTCGTACATACTTGTAGAAGAGTGTGTGTACAAGACCATTCCTCCACTGGAGTAGAGAAAGCTACCCCCGTGACCACATACTGTTATACACCTCCCCACCTCCCCCTCGAGCAAATGAACTTAGTTCAAACCATACCACTTAACACTTTTAGGGCTGGTAATCCCTAGTGTATGTGTCATACCAAAAAAATTGGCCAACTTGGACATCCTCTGCTTTATGTGTTTAAGTACTCAAAGCTGCAATTTTGTCTCAGCTTCCTCAATTTCTGTGCTGATGATGTGAAAAAGAGTTAAAGGTAATATCAGGGAATGTTTTTCAGGTTTCATCAGCTTCTCCAAACATGGCTCATGGAGTCTTGTCTAATTTTGAAGAATAACCAGCACCCCCAGATATACACAACAAAAGCAGTTAAATGATATAAATGCTTGAATGTCAGGGGACTTCAGGCTTCCAGATGTTTTTGAACACAGACATGAGTTGGGATCTTGTTACGTAGGCACTTTTGAAAAATGTTGGTACTCATCCTATTCTTGTACAAATAACATTATGTCCTTGGCATTCTGCCCTGTTAACCTCAACAACCAATATCCTAGCCCCTGCCTTGAGGCAAGGTTTTCCCCGTGCTTTCAGCTCAGCCACCACTTGGAAAGGAGTACTGTGAAACACCAGAGAGAAAGCTTGCAGAGGTAATAAACCACTAAGAGAAATTACCTGGGGGTGAGTGTGCAATACACCAAACATGTCTCTCAAAATAATAACAGAATGCACGTTAATAAATAAGTGCTGATCTATAATACAGTCCTCAGCTTCCAAATATAAAGATGTATGAAATGAATTGCCTAGAGGAGCAGGTTATGGGAAGTTGAGGAAATGGCAATTCATACTATAGAACAAGAAAGAACCTTCATTTATTCATTATATGAGGCAGATGGAGCCTGCAGCTAGCAGATTTGAAGTCAAAAAGGAGAATATAAAACTTGGGAAACACTGTGTAACAGGGAGTGTTGGATGAAATAAAATTACTTTTAGAGAACAACTAAAACAAAATAATTGAGAATTAATATTAAATAAAGGCTAGAGTAGTGAGAGAGGGTAATTTCAGCCAAAAAGCTTTCTAAGGAAGTGGCAGCATGTAGTCCTGTTGAAAAATAAGGAAAACAAATCCATGGTAGCTCTAGTTCTCCATTCTTCATACAGGAAAGAACCTGGAAGCACATCTGAAATTATTTTAAAGTAAAGAAAGGATAAATAATATATTTATGAAACAAAGGAAAAAAAAAAAGGCGTTTAGTTCATTTCAGTGTCACAGAGTATTTGTCCTAAATGGAAAAAAAAAAATGCCTATGCCTGGCCAAACAACCCCAGAGGGTAAAGCAGGTAGTAACAGGACCAAACAAAGTGATACCCATACTAAACTAACACTAGAGGCAGTTCCTCCTCTCCAAAGGAGCCAGGGATCCATTTCTTCGTATGTTATCGGCTGTGTGGCTCCACTGGTTCAAGCGGATTATTTTCAGCTTAGAGTGGCACAGACAAGCAGGAAGATTTGCACCCAATGTCTTTAAGAGACACGGAATCAATCAAAGGCTCCAAGATCAATATGAACACCAAGATGAGCTTTGCTTGAAGTCAGCCAGCGGTGAAGGTCTGCACAGAACTCCTGTTCCTGTTCAGCCGTGGGGTGCTGCCTGCGGACGTGAAGGCCAGAAAGCATCCCAGCAGTCAAAGGACTGCCATTAGTAGTCAAAAGTGTGTCAGGAGTTTGTACACAGCGAAACTGAACTTTTGCATTTGCTTCTGTGCTTTTGCAGGCACCTCCGTATTTCACTGACAGCAAGACTAGGCTCTATGGTGCTGGCATCGTGAATTCAGGCTTATCATGCCTGTACACGACAACTGCGTGATACGTGTTCAGTAACTGCATGTATCTCACATTGCATTAAAAGCTCTATGAAATTGGGTGCCCTTTCAACCTTAAGATGGTTTTATGGAACAGAGATCTTCAAGCTTTGTCTGGCAGAAAGGAAGTTGTTCTTGCAGGGAGGAAAATATCATTCGCAGATGGGCTGGACAGCAAGGAAGACGTTACAGAGGAGAACGAGGTTAGCTGGTTTTCCTCTTCTGACCATTATGGTCTTGGTTGCTCACTAGGGCCCACATTTTTCTCACACACTAGATGATAGTGCGTCCATCATCTTCAGCATCTGTCAGTCATGTTTTGGCCACTAATTTTGTGAATTTCTTCATAAGTCATAGCAGTTTCACATGATATCAGGGAGATGGAGAACCTGCCCCTGGCTATTTTTCTGTGCAACTGGAAGAAGTTAAAAATTGGAGAGCCCAGCACACTGCCCAGTGGAGAAAAGATGGAGAAAATAAAAAAGAGGGTGGTTATGGCATTTCAAAGAGAAATATTCAAAGCTTCTGCATATGAAAAATTAATAAGCTGACCAAACATTTGAAAGCTGAATAAATAACCTTTCCTTGGCAAAAATAAAGCAGAACTATCTGAGACAAAAGTAAGGGCACCCATCCAGCAAAAAGAAGGAAAAGATAAGCTGTTTTCCTCTATAAACTTCCCCAGCTTTTATTAGAGTTCATATAGTTGAAAGAGGTTTGAGTTCAAAAAGAACTTCAGCATTTGAGTCCAACCTTGATCACAGTGTAGGAAATTATCAATTAAATTCTGAGATAAGGCGACACATTAGAAAACATAGGCCTCCATCCTGTTGCATGAGCTTTGTACTATTTAACTGTAATCTCTAGCCAGCACAGCTCTCTGTCCACTACATCCTTGCAAGGAGCTCTTCACTCCTAGCCAACAACAACAATCTCCATGATTCCCCCCGCCCGGTTCCTAGGAAACTTCAACCACTCCTGATGAAACCTGCCCAGCTACTACCTGGCTTCACAGTGAGCTCCCTTTTTCTGAAACCTTCACTCATGAGCAAGTGCAATAGCTTTCCAAAGGAAGGAGATTTCCCCTCTTTCCACAAGGTCCTTCCTGACTTCTTAAACTTAGACCACACTGATATTCTCTGCCACAGTTACATTAACCATCAAGCATTTTTCCACATAGGAAGGAAGTAAAATACATGGATACTGCACTGATACTTTCTTCCTGAAGAAGGAGAAACAAAGAGGAGGCAGCTGGGCTGCTTCTGAGCTATGTGGTGGTCACATCTGGATTTCTGCCACAGACAAGTCCTATGCCTTGTAAAACAAACCGTGGTACCGAAAGAAATGGAGTTTAGCACCACACTTCTGCTTACCAGGGGATACTGCTCCATTTACTAGGTATCACTTGACCACTTGTTTCTGTCTCTACCACTAAGTAGAAAACCTGCAATCCGGAGACATATGTCACCAAATACAGCAAGTGCACTAAATCACATTGCTCGGGGACAGCCTAACAAAGCAGCCAGTACATCTCTTCTCAAGGATCTCAAAGCAGGAGGAGTGAGCATATATACACATCCAGACTCTTGCAGATGGGAACATTTCATCCTGCAATAGCTTGCAAACGTCCCCACCTGCTACTGATACATGCTCCCTCCTAGCAGCGCTTCTACTGTGCGAACGCTGAACACTTTGCTGGGCCCTCTGTGTGTGCCCCCATCCTCGAAGGATGGCAAACCAGCCTCAGGTCACTTCCACTTCTGGTTTCCCCCATCACCAGCACAGAAGACAGAAAGGCACATCCCACACAGAGAGATTCAGGCAGCTGAAAGTGCTCCCTTACTGTCTGAATAGGTGGCAACTTTGGAGTTATTTATTCAAATTATTCTTTTAATTTGAATTACAATTGAAGCTTTCAAATAACTGCGACCAGCCAGCTCTTTTAAGGCTTGAACATTCATCCTGAGTCAGGCCTGTCTATAAAAGCTGTGAATTGAATATTCTTATTAGTTTCTTGGGATGCTTTTTCTCCTGAGTTCAAACAGTGGCAACTTAGTATGCGGCAGCTTCTCTCCTGAGCAGCTGAAAGAATCAGCCTTTTGTCAGCGCATGGTACCACCGGCACGCTCATTTTCCCCACAAAACTCCCTTGTTTCAAAATACCAGCTTGACTCACAACTGCACACTAGATCTGGAAACTACTTGTGTAGCGAGGGTAATGAATATATAACATATGCACGGTAACAAATACCTGATGAGTCATTCCTAAATTTGTCATACATTAATTCCACAGTCAGTCTTCACTGGGGAACAGAAAAGCGATACTTCAGAAGAGCTTTAGAAAAACTCAAGGGAAACCCTGAACTTTCAGATTGTTAGCCAATAGGTATAATTTGGTAATATCAACAGTGCTCAGAAAACATCAGGGTAACTCAGATGTAATTTTGCAAGATTCTATTTGCCATATTCAGAATATATAGGTTCTCACCCAGCCTTGCATATAAAATAGTAGAATCAAGACACTCACATAAATCAGCTTGCAAAGTTGCCACACCAATTTAATAAGTTTACAGAAGATACTTTTTCAGCTTTACTGTGATGTCTGATAGTAATGGCCAAACTAATTTTCTCTTATTCTTCTATTAAAAGAATTATTCATCCTTAGCAAGCTGGCAGATTGAAACAGCTAAGGATGAAATACAGACTGACTGACTGAATTTCCATACCAAACACCAGGCTGCAATAAAAATCAGAATAGTCCCCATAATTTTGGAAGTGATAGTATTGAGTATTCTGGTTTAATCCTTCCTCCCTCCATTTGCTCTGTTTCTGAGTATGTGTGCACATAAGGGATAACCCACATTGTATTACCATCGCTTCATTTTTTAGCCTAGCTCCCTAAAGAAAGGAGGTTAGTGTAATTACATCGTATAGAAAACTGGCCATCTAGCTCCATTGCCCATTTGTTTTCCCTTACTTTTGAACTCAGTGATCAGTTTTAAGAAAATCTCTCTGAGTGGTAGCAGTCTTAAAATATATTGGTTGCAGGAGATTTGGTGCTGGGACTGGGACCTGGGCCGGCCCCAGGTCCATGCTGCGGGCCCAGCGCAGGCAGCAGGGAGAGACTGGGGGTGTTTGGGCGGCGGGGCGGGGGGGGGTCATAGGACAAGTGCACTGGAAATCGGAAACTGTGCTGCTACTTCCAGACCTGTCTGTTGGGTTAGTTTGCACAGCAGTGTCTGTAACTGTTTCTGCTTTCAACTAAAAAGAAATTTTAACAAACAAACAAAAAAAAAAAAGTATTTGGCTCCTACTCCTGGCTTGTCAATATCAAACTTTTCCCCAAAACACAGAGAACTGTTAACAGTAATTAGTGAAGAAAAGTGGTTTTTTTTTTTTTTAAACTGTTGCTGCATTCTTCTGTGGAAACTCATCCATTCCAGCTGGGCCTGCTGTATACCTATGTGCACACATGCAGCCAGCTTGTTTAAAACCATATGTAACTCTCTAGTGATGAACCTATGACTGAGCTTATACAGATTATCTCACAGATGGTCTGGCAAAAGCATGCTAATGCTTTCCGTCGTGGCATTTTCACCTTGTAATTTGATGTCAGATAATGTGATATACCCAATTCTTCCCTAAATCTTATTCATACAATCTGGCCACTACCAATGCAAGCCAGGGACAAAACCCAACTTCTAGCTGAGGACGTGCACAGAGCTCCTTGGACTGCATCAGACTAATTGCTGCATAATCTAAATAATCTTTTCTGTGTTATTAATACAACATGTGTGAAGGAAATGGTGTTGTGTCAACATCATCTCCACCACCCTTCCCCTCAAAAAAAGCTTGTTCTGGGATCCATATGCAACCAGCATCCTCTTCATATGTCTCCAGCCTCGCTGAGAATAGATAAATTGGGAAAAATCAAGCAGCTGAAGAGAGAGGAGTGCTGCTCGCTTCACTTCTGCAGTCCTGTCGGGTGAGGAAAGGTGCCAGATGCTACATTTTGGACCATTTCTTAGGAAACAAGAATAGCTCTGTGTCCTTCTCAAGGGCCATTTTTGCCTAGGGGTGCTGCTGCTGTCTGGTTCTTTCACAAGCTTCACAGTTTCTGTAGCCACAGAAAGAACATCCCCAAAGTGTTCCCAAACCAATTTTTTTTTATTTTATTTTATTTTATTTTATTTTATTTTATTTTACTGTAATGTAATGTAATGCAATGCAATGCAATGCAATGCAATGTACATTTTTTGGCTACCTCTGGTAAACTGTAAATAAAAAGAGTGAATTGTCTTGGTGTTACCCAAGTACCGGTCCTCTCTGGGGGCAAGAGTTATAAAACATTAAATCCTGTAACTTCTGCTCCCTCCCCTCAGAATTATTTTGGCTTGGCAAGCAATATGTTACTTCTTTCAGGGAGTAGAAAGTGCCTGTCTGCCCAAAATCAGCATCAGGAACACCCCAGGGGTGTGCCTCACTAAATGCAAGCTATGAGCCAGATGTTCCCAGACACAGCAGTGGTGGGAGAGAGAAGCTGAAGGTCTCCTGGAACAGAGAAGCCCTGTTTTGGCTCATTCCCCTTCGCTTGCTGCAGGTGCTGCCGCTCTCAGCATTGGGGGCTCGTAGCAACAGCGCGATCGCTCCCTTGGTCCCGAGAGCCACTCAATACCCTTGCACAGTCACAATGATTTCCATACTTATTTCCATCAGCGCTGGATACAGCTAAAAATAACCTATGCTGCAGTGATGAAGCCAGCACCAGCTTCGCTGCACGCTGCAAGTAAGTCCCAGGCTTTGGGTGAAGCCACAGGCTAAGGCTTCATTTATTTGTTTAGTGCACTAGGATTAAAATAGCTTTATAAAAATAAAGGTTTTTCTTCTGCAACAATTGAAATTAAGGTCTATGTTAGAGCATGTAATTACCCTACATGTGTCTGAAATCAAAGAAATTCAGTCAGATGCCTCTATATAACGGTCTGCAATTTTCCCAGCATATAATTTTCAGATCATGCACATCAATATTATGATTGGTTCATGGAGACAGAGGGTATCTTTATTTACATACATTTCTTTTTACTCAAAGATGTGCTATAATTTCCCTTCTCTTCAGTAAATATTTTTCTCTCAAAACTTGCATCACTTTATAATGAGTGTGCAGTTGTGTTTTGTGTTTGCAATAGATGGCCCATGACTGTGAAAGCCCTGCTTGATAAAGAGGTGCTTTAGTTTTGTAAATTAATTCTAATTGTAGGTGTATTTCCTCTGAAGCATGTTGGATTGACAGCTTGGTTGATTGAAAACTTTCTGTGATTTTAATCAGAAAACATTCCAAATCTAAACATTAATAATCATAAGCCATTCCCAGAAATATAATGATATTATCTACTAAAAAACAAAACGAAACAAACCACAGGGTTTGCAAAACAATAATAATACAAGCCATTTTCATAAGCGCCAAGGCCTAATGAACTTTCATTTCATATTGATTTATATCTTGTGGTGGATTGACATAGATATCCACGGAGCCTTTTCCACAACTGGCCTTTATAAGATTGGTTGTGATAGGATTTTCTGGTGTCTAGAAAGAACCCTTACTGGAGTCTTGTATTCAGTTTGGACATTTTTAGAAGGTCACTAGCTAAACCATCTGCTTATTTTCATGAAACTTGAAGCAACATCATAATTTCTGAGACTTCCACTCTTCCTTGTAAGCTTTGATTGGAATTGGCCGAGGACTTGAGAAGTTATGAAGGTAAGGAGCAGCAAGAGAGAAACAAAAAGAGTTTTCCTAAGAGAAGAGGGGAACAAGCTAAGTGCACGTTATCATGGCTCTGTCCTCCAGTTTCAGAGCCTTTAGCATGCACTCAGGTCATATTTTCAGTCTGTTTTTAACAGGATTTTTTTTTTAATCAAAAATACCATCTTAGATTCAAAAATATCTGTAGCAGGCTTTCAAGAAAAATACACAAGAAGCTACAAGATGTTTCACCCAATTATTAACACTAACATAAATGTTATAATGGTAGCATCTGTGAATACTCAATATAGTAGCCTCAAGCCTGTTCAGTTGAAGAGGCAGGTTTTATTTCTGTTTTTGTTCATGTCTTAGTGCTAATCATCTGAGACCACCAGTGCAAGTGTCTGTTGAAACCATGTGCAGTTTTGGTAAGATGAACAGTCATTCACTGGGAACCAGACTAAAACAAAAACTGCCCAAGAAAGCAGAAATAACACAAAAGAAGACAAAAGTAAAGATGAACAGAGTGTGAAATTTTTGGCAAACCTGAAACACTGGGAAGATTTCTCGTAATAAACTTTAAATATAGAGGGGTTTATAGCTTGACTTGATGTTTTCATTCCAAAAATCTATGAAAACTGCACGTGTTAGTGAAATTATGTTGCTGAGGTTTCTTTTCCTAAGTATCAGAACTACGCAGTAGTTGCAGATTCTAGATGAATTCATTATGGAAGGCTTCCTAATTTTTTTCTTTTCTTTTTTTTTTAACTGTGCTGTTGATATTTTTGCCCCTGATTTTTCTGCAATATGATGTTCCTTGCCTAAGGAACTTTCTGCTCGCACAGTTTTCTAGACTGTCCTTACCACCGCCCTTGACATAATATGCATCTCTCACAGAGGAGTCCATTGCTCTGATAATGCCACGAGGTAGATCTCTGGGCTTGGAAAATGCTTGTCTTATGGACATCTTTTTTTTTTACCCTGGCATAATTCAAGTATAAGACTCCCTTTTTTCTGTAGGTCATATGGACTGACCCTACCTTACCGCGGGAATTCATAGCACTTAAGGAACTTAGCAGGGTGTTAAGAAGGACGCTCTGAAGCATTTCTCCACTTTGCACATTTCTGAGTGGGTGTGGAAGGAGGGAGACTGGCTCAGTGCAAATTAATGTACTTACACCAGCAGATCCCAAACTGTGGCCCATGGACAGGCTCGAGGCCACAAGCTCCCTGCAGTCCGTGTGCAGCACGAAGCACCGGGAACCGACTGCCCTGCTCCACATCCAAAAGCCTTTCCTTAAACTGAAGTCACAGGAAACTTGGGCTAGATAAAGTCTTCAAGCTTCATCCTATTCAGAGCATATATCCTGTCACAAACGTAACTTTCATTTTAACAAGTAATGATTAACATTATTAAAGTGAATCATTAATCTTTGCTGGAGGTCCGGAAACTTATCTGATTTGAGCCTGAGGGTTAATTTGTTCTACTTTCATTTACATTAGAGCTAAAATAATATTTTAGTAAGTTTTCTACTTTGCAAAGATTAAAGGTATGGCTCAATCAAACCATGTCACAGAAGTGTGTCTATACCACCAAGTCTCACATTGAAAATAAAAGCAAAAATCTCTTTTGAGTAGCCTAAACATTTTCACCAGCGATTTTAAACGAAGTACTGGGATTACTCTTTTTTTTAAATTTCTTGTGTCTTTACAGTTAGAAATGTCCATTTTCTTTTATTTTTAAAGAAAATGCTCTTGAAATCAAACACACACATTCCATTTTTGCTTGACTTGAAACTATTTTTGAAAACATTTGAAATTATTGTTTATTATTAATAATAATAATTTTCAGAATGGCTGGTGAGTTGAAAGATACCCTTTCAAACAGCTCTTATTCTGTTATTTTTATTCTGAAAGTCTGGCTATTACAGATGTTTCAGAATTTTCTTCTGGGAGCCTCTGATCATGAGAATGAAATGATCAGTTGTTTAAATTTAGCTTTTAAGTGGAACTGAACCAGATTCTCTATGATGTCCTCCATGGTGGATTTTCAAAACCCAGCCTATTAAAAGCAGGGCGGGGGGGGGGGGGGGGGGGGGGGGGGAAGGTACTTAGAATAAGAGGTGTCTGCAACACAGCAGGCCAATTTCCTGCCATTTAACATCACAACAGTGGAGTCACTGCTAACAACAGACCCAATTTACAAATCCATTAAAACAACAAAACAGCTAGATTTGCCATATAAAATGGACAGTTGCTCTTGTGATTATTTTCTGTTTTCCCCCTCTGCTTATATAATACATAAAATTTGTAAACACCCTTACTTAAAGTGTCTCTCTAGGGCCACTTTCTGCTCTAGCTGTTCTCTTGAAAAACCTGCTTAAATCCAGAGTTGAACCACAATCTAACCCAGAAGCCATCACGGATCTGTTGAGAATAAAGCAAAAAGACTCGGGGCAAATGGGGACCCCCTCCTGGGTGGGTATTCAAGTGTAAAGGCGAGCGAAGAGCAGCCAAGGGGGACCCGGTGGTTGCCTTGGTGGAAACGTTGAGCTCGGCACTTTCCTTGCTCCAAACCCATCTGGATTCACCCCTCTGAGCTGTGGACATGGTCAGGCAGTACCGCTGCCCCACCGCTGTCTGCAAAGCCATCCTCGCCTGGAAGACCCTACTTGATACCAGCGTAGGTCTCTCCCGTGCATCAAGAAAATGGGAATGGCCATCCTTCCTTATTTCCATGCACTTCCTGTCTCATTTGCTTATTTTGTTACCGTTCTGACGCACATTTCCGTGTGTATTTATGGTGCCTGACATAGTGGCCTCCAGTCATAGATAGGGCCCGTAAATGTTACTGTAATGCTGATAGTGGTACTAGTAGGACAATCTTGAGTCAATTACGGTTATAGATTTTGACTGCAGATATTTTATATTCAAAACATCAAGGTAAAGATTCTGAAGAAAAGTATCAAAAAACCTAGATCATTTTACACGTCTTTCTCTCAGCAGCAATCTTTGAACGTTGCAAACCAAATTATGAGGATGAATGGTGCAGACATTTGATAGGGTAATTATTCTTAATTAAATTAAAACATGATCCTTGGGAGACAGGCATCTCAAGTCATGGGGAGAGATGTTCTTACATCAAAATTAGCACTAATGGAAGGGTTATTGTGTTGAAAAGCTAAATACAGCAGCCGCAGTACTGAGAGAGATGATTACGTGCACGCGAGAGGTAAGGAAGTGTGCAGCGTCCTAGTGACCTGCAGTGAAGAAGAGCAAGGAGGTAGCCGGAGGGGTCTCACGGCAGGGCAGGGGCCACCCCAGCTCTTCTGGTTGCCTTGCAGACACCCAGCGAATAGCCACAATGCTCCTCACGAGGCTTGGCAGGAGGCAGTGGTTTCTAGGAGAGCAAAGCCAGGGCTCTCCAAGGCTCGGAGCAGACTGGTGGGCTCTGGTGCCGTGCAAAGGATATGCGTCATGTTTAGCAGGTAGCGGCAGGCACTCATTTCTCAGAGCTGGATTGGACTCCTCAGAAAAACAGAAGAGAAGAAGATACATTTTAGTCAGACAACAAGAAGGAAAAGATAAAGGTTCCAGTGTTCATTTGTCCTTATCTGATCGCAAAGAGGAAGACCTTTCTGCCTGGGATTGACAGTGGAAACAAGGAGCTCTGGTGGGACAATCTCAGTGTCGGGAGCGTATGTGGGCTCTTAATTCTCTACCTTTTTATTCCACTAAAATAAAAAGGATTTTATGTAAATTAAAGATAGATCTGACCTGTTCTTGGCTCTTTATGATTACATATTCTAATTTCCCATTTCTTTCCTTTGTCATGTCCTGGAATCAATCACATGGAGTGATTAGTTTAATGTGTAGCATGAAGATGTTTCCCTTTCCTCATCAAGCTCCGTCCTCAGGGAATACAGCCTCCTCGTGTTTTGCTTTATAGGCTTTGAATAGCCAAGAGCTACTTTAGCATCCTCTAGACTAGAGTGTGGACTGGGACGTCTCTCTGCCATTTTCGCACTTTCTTTCATCTTCCTCCTGAACAGCCCTTGGTAATCTTTCCATTTGAAATTTCCCTTTCAAGTGGCTGAATTTCCCTTTAACTCATTTACAGTATCTGTAGAAGATTAGCATTGGAGAATGGGTCACATTTACTCTTTCTCTTTCTTCCAGTCTCCCTCAGCATTCCTGAGTCTTAAACATATGACTTGCCCAGCAGTTTCCTTCAGCTCCCTCCCATTTTCTGCCCTAAAAATCTGATGGGTACCTCATAAAAAAACACCTGTGCCGTTTAGTTTTCCAACAACTGCACTGTGACCAGATTGGAAGCAGCACACTGTAACGCTGGGGTAAAAGCAGCTCTATCAAATTTCCCCCAGATTTAAAAGCAATACAGAAGCTTATTTTGGTGCAAGCCAGTTAAGCCAATAATGTGTAATTTCTTAGTCCTCCTTCACTGAATGAGAATAGATGTATATATATATATTTATATATTTCTGTTTGTTACCTGATAATTCTCTAGTGACTTTGGTGAGAGGTGGAGGCACCAAGCACCTTGAAAAAGGAAAAAGAAAAGCAGGCCCAGGTGCTCTGTGCTTGGTGTGTGAACAGGGCGAGCAAAACTGAAAAATCTGGAAATCTAGAACTGAACCGAAACAGCCCGGCCAAGGCCTCCTGTTGTTTCAGCCTGGAGATGGTTGCTTGCCAGTGTTGTTTCCAGACTTGCACTCGCCAGTGCAACTGTAGAAGGGGAATAAAGCAGCACAAAGAAAATGCCCTGCTGCCTGGAGCCTCAAAGCTCAGGACCCACCTCCCGGCAGCTCCACTACCAAAGAAGTCATCAAACACTCACACCCAGGAATGTCGCAAGTACCTCCTCCCTTGTCCAGCGTGCACATGGCTTTTGAGACATAACAGAGCTTTTCTCAAACCCTGAGTTTTCTCCGACCCATCTGTGCCCAGCAGAGCCATGCGAGTGTGACTCAGTTATCCTGAGCCTGAAGCGCAGAAAAGCTTTGAACAGGGTGTAAGAAGCCTTTGTGCAACTGAGAATTGCCCTGTGCACCCGAAACATCCTCAGGCCTATACTATTCAGCAAGTGCATTTAGCCTGCTTATAGGAAGTGTGCAAAAAACAGAATATGACCCATGCCCATACACTTAAATTTTCTCTTACTTCACTTCAGGACATGGAAAGATTATTGGCTCATTTGTTTCCGGGTTTATGTCCTGTGATTAAATTACTGCTTAGCCTGTACAAAAGTTGCAGTATATTCTGTTTCCCTGGATTACTTGTTTGTAAATCCTTTTCCATATTTTCTCTCTAATTCTTCAGTTGCAACTAGACTCCCACTTTGGGACACGACCATCTACTCTTACACATTTGGCTCTGCTGATGACACCATCTATAACTGTTTTTAATTCAAAGCAGGTCTTTTTATTCATATCTTTGTTTTTTAACACATTTTGATGATGCTGCCCTAATATACTAGGAATCAAACCATCAAAGGTGAGGAGCAATGAGGGTAGATTCAGGTATATGTATTTGCTCTAATTTCCTTATTTATTTCCTTACAGTCAGAGGTCCAGTAGCTACAAGCATATATTTTTCAAGAGATCTAGTCTTTGAAATAATCCTATCCCATTTGCCTGCATCCTCAGTGCTGTAATTCCACCCTATTCCTATAGCTTACAAAAGCGCCAATTCTCATTTAGGTGCCACTGAGCAACAGGTGAATCTTTATATACAGGCTTCAAGGAGGTTTCAAATAAGACAAAACAAACTCACTGTTCTCCAACAGTAAACCTGAAAACAATAAGTTGTTGTAACACAGACCAATGGTCTTTACCAGTGGAAAATAATGAGCATCCCTGTTTGGTTTTGAGGGATTCCCTAGGGGAGTTATGTAACTGGCAAAGGCTTCTTTTTCTAATCAAGAAAAATGAAGCTGCAGCCCTGTCTGCCTTTCTTTTCCAATAAATGAGCCAGAAATACTGAAATAGCAGGTATCAAAAGACCCATGAATTATTTAAAAAGCTGAATGCTAGCAGGTCTCCCATTCACTGAAATGGACTGTTTTGAATGCACTAGCTTTATGTAAAATAGCTGTTTCTGCATGTAACGCATAGGATGAGCATCTTGACAGAGGCAGCCTAAATTGCATCCCTGCACTGCTGCAACCCCCCCCCCCCCGTGCTCTCAGTGCCACCGCCCTTGCAGTGGGGTGACATTATCCTGCAGCATGTAGTGCTGCAAGCCTAGGTCCAGCATCAGAGGGGCTCCATGCTACACTGCTATCGAATAATCACAGTTTCTGGCTGCTGAAGGGGCCCTTTTGGGTCACAGTGATCTAATGTAGTTTAGCACAGTCTCCAAATGCTCAGGCAGATGGAAAGATCAGCTCAGCGGATGCTGCAACCTGCCCCGTCACTGCTCCCGGTACTGACTGTGCCCGATGGCTGTCACCAAAAATCTGGCCCACTGTATTTAATGGGATTACATATCTCTGACTGAGAAGTGAAGTTCCTCTCCTACGTCCCAGTGCTAGCTGTGAAATATGACAGATTCAATGGAGAGTTCGAAAAATTAGACTAATTATTGGGTCTGGTCTTTGACACTCTGAAATGAAATTGCCTGGTTTAGCACCAGACTGTTAGAAAGGGCCATAATTTAGCTCTTTCTGTCTTACAGGTAAATCTACTGAAGTCATGACAAGTTCATTAAAAGAGAGCGGATTGATAGCAGAGTGGTATCTTGGGTGAATCAGGCTTGGAAGAAGCTTTAAGCACAACTTTTGTAAAGGACATTAAGTCGCCTTTAGCCAAGAGCTCAACCGTGACACTGAAAGGAAGGCGAAGCGAGTCTGAACAGGATAAATGCCAGCGTGGGTCTTCCCCAGAAACAACAGGGTCTATTTTTGCTGTTCTTATGAAGTTTAGTCACTGCTTTTTTTCCTAATAAGGTTCAGATGCAAAAACCACATTAATCACCCTTGGCATCATGAAGAGGGTGATTCCCGGTTCAGTGCATCCAGAGTTAAAGCTGCCAGTGACTTGAAAAGCTGTGCGTGTCCCTAAAGCAGGCGCTGGCTTCTGGGCTGACCCTGGGGGTGGCAGGAGGCCCTGGCCGCGTGTCTGCACCGTGGTTCCCCGCGGTTCGGAGACGCCCCTCGGGGCCCCGACCTGCTGGGTGAGCCTCTGCAAGCCACATGCGCGCCGACCGCCCTCGGTGCTCAGCTCTCCTGCTTGCATTAAAAAGTGATCCATTTATTTGCTTTACTTCTTCACCCGTACGCTAGGCATAACAACAGCTAGTCACTTAATCCTGTGGTGAGGTTAAATTAGCACTCCTATAGGACTTCAAACATGATATAGGGTAAGCATGACTAGAATGACAAATTTAGGATGGAGCTTTACCCCCCCCCCCCCCGTCCCCCAGGTCCCAAAACTGTCTCTTCCCGGCTGTATGTTGGCAAAACTTCAGTAGGGCACATGGTGCCAGCAGCTTCTTCTTGCTCCATGATTGGCAGTTCAAAGATGTAAAGCACTATTTCTGAACTAACCTGATCTGGTGCTTGAATTAATTATATAACATTTGCAGATAGATATTCATCAGTGCTGACTGACAACATTTGATCTTGAACAATTTCATAGTGAAAGCTACTGAGAAATTTAAGAAGATGAAAAAGAAGAAAGGGGAGGAGATAAAAGAGAAATATGTATTGTTTCTAAAAAAAAAAAAGAATAAACAGAAGAACTAGAAAGTGAAAGAAACAACATTTTCCTGAAACCCTTTGGCTTTACTTCGCTTTTGTTTCTGAGGTGAGCGTGCTGGTGTTTTGTGTCTCCCTTGAGTTTTCTTACCCTTCCAAGTAACACCCAACAGGCTGCACTATTAATGCCTCTAACTGCAAAGAATGCAAAGAGCAAACAAGGAGTACATTAAATCTGATTTCTCCTTTTAGCCCGTTTTCCCAGACAACCTTTGCACACTGTATTATTTACCATTAACCAATTTTATATTCAACACTTTTCAGGAGGAGACGCTTCAATAACAGCTTTGTTTGTGACTCGAAGATGCAGCTGCTGACTCTGAAGTGGGTGAGATTTTTAACAGCAGTCAGCAGAAATGCCACGAGGTAACTCTCCCATAATAAATACAGAAGAGGCTACTTAATTGGCATAGCTCTGGTGGAAACTGAGGGGTGCCAGCTGAGGCCTATCCTCTCCGTGTAATACAGGGACAGGGGAATACATGCCAGTCAGTGGAAAATGCGGGGAGGCTGTAAATTACACACCACATATCGTTATTCTGTTGCTCTGTTGCACCTATTAAAGAGATGGGGAGTCAAGGGCTTTACATAGTTATTTTTCTTAAATCTCCTGAAGTCACTGTTGACCAGGGAAGAGAAAGAAGCCATGAAATTTTTCAAGTATGCTTCTTTTGGTTAAAAGCTAAACTTAGTAATGACAAATAATATATCAGTAACTCCTGCAAATGCATCTCCAACACTCTTGGCCGGGCCTGCTTTACCTTTACAAACCTTCTCTCAGGCTGACTTTGAGATGTAAAATGCTGCACAGCTTTAGGTCCCAGAGGAATAGGATAATAATATCATGTAAAACAGAGCAGTCAGGGATCCTGCGAGGTCAGTTACTCACTTCCCTTCCCCAATGCAGGATCAGCTCTGCCTAAATCAATCCTGACATTATTTGTCTGAAGTGTTCCAAAAAATCCTCACGTGCCAGGCTATATACTCCAGTACTTCAACATCTTTCCTATTAAGGAAGTTTTCCCTAACATTTCCCTAATATTTAACCTCAATTGCAAGCTCTTATTGCAACTTCTTAGAGGAAACAAAGGGTTCTTTCTCTTCATCTCCATAGCTACCTTCTACATGTTTTAAGTCTGTGATCATGTCTTCCTTCTATCTTCTCCCCATTACGCAAAACAATTTTTCCTGTAAACTTTCAGCAGCAATTGCGTTATCTGAGCATGTACCTTGTCGTTACACTCCTTACACATTTTGCACAGCTATATCAATAATACACATTTGGAGAAGACAATAGGCATATCAGCTACCAGCAAGGACTGGAGATGCTTTGTATCTTTCTCATTGGTATATAGTTAACTTGCTCTTTCTTCTACTCCTGCAAAATGATCCTATTCTTGTATTTATTATGCACAACAAACCTTAATTTTGCAATGCCAGAGGCTGATCTTTAATACCTCTCATGTGAAGAACTCTTTTTTCCTACTACTCACTATGTGCAACCATATTGTCAGCTGAGCAGGACAGTAGTGAATCCCCTTGCAGCAATAATTTTCAGGTGCCTGGGACTTCAAAGCAGGATGACGACATAATTCCTCTAAATACAGGTCAGAAACCAGGCTAGTCATTCAGTACTTACAATTTGTATTATATAATTTTCCTTCCATGTTCTCACAATGGTTTTACCATTTTTTCTGCTAAAAAAGGAAGTGCTTAATTCTTGTGTTAACCCTCTTTTGATATTCCAGGATTGTCATTTATTTTGGTCCCTCACAGCTTAAAGGCAACAGTGAAGTAAAACACTATGGCGTACTCTTAAGGTAAGGCTAATACCTTTAACCCAATCTCCATTCTACAAACACTGTAAACCATAAGATTCATGTAAAATACCGCCACATAGTCATACCAACAAACGCTTTTGCTGTGTGCAGTACTATCACAGTACAACAAAATATGTCCACTTCGAAAAGCTGGAGGCAAACAAATTCAAGACTTTAAGGTAACACACTGTGAAAAACATTATTTAAAAAGGATCAATATTCAGGCATGATTCATAATGCATCTACACCCTCTGGACTAAACTTTGGGATGCAGGTGGAGAGGCCTTTGGCTTGCACACAGTGCCAGTGAAGCTCCCTGCCTCTCTCCCCGTCACGGCCTGAACAGAGGTCCAGCTCCCAGTAACTGATGTCCACTAGTGCCGACTGAGTGTGGGTTTTGGTGGTGAAAGGAAATACAGGTATGAGCCAAAGCTCTTTTGAAATGTAATGAGTTTGGTAAGTGATGGTCAGCCAAACTGCATGCGTGGGGGGAGCAGGTTTTGCCCTCACTGACCTCGGCGTGGGGACACCTCCGATGCCGAGGTCAGAGCGACATGGTCCACGTGCCCAGAGGGACCCCCGCTCAGCTGAGACACCAGGGCTGCATGCACCTGGGGCAATGCCTCTCTCCTTGCACCCCTGCCTTCGGTTGCAGTCCCACGGAAACCTCAAGAGTCGAGTCTCAGCTTCGCAAGAGCAAAGGGCGGCTTGCAAGATGTGTTTTCTGAGTCAGCTCAAAAAAGGGAGATGCCTTGTCCAGATGCATTTAGAGCAGGGGCTGCTGCACCGTGGCTGCAAAGCCAGGAAAGTGGGCACCAACATCTCCCTGTCTTCACTCCTGGCTTCACCCATCAGAGCAGCTGTGGAGGAAACCAGCTCATCAGCACCTGTGGCTCCTGGAGCTATCAAAATACTGAATTTCATTGCTCAGGTCTCCATTCTCCGGACGACGATGTGATGTCTGGCACAGTAAACCCGCTGCTGAGGTACATCGTCTGCCCGGAGGGTGCATTCCTCATTGCTGCGGACATTTAGTCTGCAGGGACATGCTCTTAAACATGTGTACGCAGGATCCGTCACACTTCTAAATCTCCTTTAAGAATAAAACTATGCAGATGCTGGGATGGCAGAAGTCAGTAAGCCATGTAATCCTCAAAACTGAGGGAACTGCATCATTAAGGGCTAGATATCAAGAACACTTGATGAGTCCGAGAAGTAAGCCACAAAGCGTTTCATCACTCGATTTGGAAAGAATTGAAAAACTCATTCTTCTGTCACACCAAAACCAAGGCTCCTACCATGGGCTGCAATCAGAGAGCTAGGCTCACATGGAAAGCTTTAAGAGATGCTTAAATCCCAAGACGACTGAAATTGATAGTAAAAGCAAACAGAGAGAAGGTTTCAAGTAATTCTACCACACCAGAACGTTGTATTTTTCCATTTCCGTATTATGGTATTACTACCTATATGTCTTCAAGCCTGGTAGAATAATAGCAATACTTTTTCTTGAAAAAAGTGATGTGGAAATTTCATTTAGAATCACCCAAAACACATTCAGTTAAGGTGATAAGAAGGTTAAAAAGTTAAAGTAGTAAGAAAAAAAAACATGAAAAATGAAAAAATCAACCAGCTGTTGATGTAAAAAATCAGTCATATATCTGTGGACTGAGGAAAGATTTTTCACAGTTCTGAGAGGAATCATAATTTTCAAACATTTGTGAATCATTTCATTGCTTTTCATTGCCACTTTTCAAAGTGACTTTGAAGCAGTGTCTGCTTCAGAGCAGGGTCAAATACATTCCTTTTGACAACAGGAGGAAAAAGCAAGTATCAAATAGATTTTTTGCTCCCAAGTGCTTAAACACTAAGCTCTTCAGTCGCTTGGACATTCATGAATATGTTATCCCACACTTATGCAACAATATCTATTAAATATCCTGCCTTCTCCTGTAAGGGAGTTAGCTTGGACAGAAGCCAGCTGAGAACTCTCTTTGCCAAGTCTGTCAAACAAATTGATTTTGCTCCAAGACCTTTGGGTATCTTTAAGCAAAAAAGAGCCATATTTCATCTTCTTTTTGCTCAAAGAGATGCAATGATCTTGGAGCAAAAAATCTCAAACCTAGACCAGAGGACACAAAGTGCTACCCAGGACCACTGGTCACTCATGAAACTTTTGGATGTGGCCTAAATTGTGGCCACATTGACAGCACAAGTTGCTCACCCAGACAGCTTTCCTGGCATCTGCTGCTGTGCAGGGCCAGAGTAAGTGGCCCAGTCACTCAGGGGACCAGAGATGGTGATCACGCAGCCGAAGCCCAGAAAACCTCCTGCTCCCCCCAAATATAGCCAAAGTCTAATATGCTTCCCAAGCCCTTTGTATTGCACGGCAGCAAGAAGCACTGCAGCCCCTGGGTTACGTGTGCCGTGTTTCCAGGGATGAGGAGGGTCCTCACTTACATGTACCCGAGTGCTGAAAACGAATTTTGTTATACAGCATTCCCCCATCTGTTGTCACAGGTGTCACCAAGCCCACCGTAACCAGCAAGTTAGGAATGCTGGTGACACTCCTTTGCTTTTGGTGCTGAACACTTGCGGAGACTGAAGATTGACAAGGTTTTCCAGTAACTGTGGTAGCTGGCCCCTCAGCTGTGAAAGGATCTCGCCCACGTGTGAGATATAAATGCATCGCTCTGTCTGCTTGTCTAGTGCAGGTATTTTTAATGTTCTGTGTTTGGGTTTTTGCTTTTACTTTCCCTCATACAGCTGTTCCTCAGCTCGTAAACAGTTCTTGAAACCAATAAAAATTAGCAAGCTTGTAGAAAAGTAAATTGAAGATATTTGTTGCACTGTGGTAAACTATAAGCCCAGTTATAAACATATCACTCTGACACATCCTTGCCTCAATCAAAAATAGAGAAGACTTACAATGTACCCTCAAGACTAGTAGGAGAAACAAAATCTGGAGCCAAGCTTTTCCACCGAAAATACCCAGTTTTCTGCCCTTACTACTTCTCTTGAGTTTTGCAAGAAGGAAAGAATAATAAAGATGAAAACTATCAGTAGAAATGTCACATTTCTGCTTTAAGAACATATAATACACCAAGTCTTCCATACAGGCTATAGAGACCTGATTATTTAATTTCTTTAACTTAATGACCATCAGTCCCATGCTATTATGGCAACACACGTGACATAATTTCTTGTATATATACAGCTGTTCTTAGGACTTTCTTATCCCATTGCCTGCTATCTTCTATTATTTGTCCTTCTCTCCAGTGCATTGGTCTGCCCAGCTGCAGAGGTTTTGTCTGTATTGTTAGATCCCTCTTCAGATCTCTCCAGAGAAATTCAGAAATGCTACTAGCTTTTGAGCTACTTGCACCTTTGCTCACCTATTCCAGTGAGCTAAGGATAAACTGCCATTGCTTTCCCTAAGAGGTTTCAGCGGTCTTTCTCTTTAAAGCCCAGCAATGAGAGGACGAGATCTAAAGCTTTTCAGGCCCAAGCTTTGTCAATTATAAAAAGCTCCAGGCTTGCTGGGTTTTCTCAACTGATGCCACATTTGACTGACACACTGCCCGCTCCCGAGGAAACTCCTGGGGATTGTCCCAGCTCTCGGCTGTCCTGCAGCCCGCGTGGAAGAAGCAACCTGTCTGCTCCAGCACCACCTCGCTCGGCTGCAAGGCTCACTGCACCGTACCCCTCTCGGGATCGGATGCTTTGTGCACTTGCCCAGGAGCTGGGACACGTGTTACTGTTATCAGCTTTATGATTATTCTTCCCTCAGGTCAGGGAGTGACTCTTTTCTCCTGGTCTCAGCCAATTCCCTTGCCCCAGCACAGCCCTTCATTCAACAGCAGCAAAGGGATAAATCAACATCCAGTTATTTTTCTCTTTCAAAAGGCCTTTTATGTATAGCCCCGGCACTGTTCAAACTCTGAAATAACCTTTCCAGTCCTGATATTTCACATACAGCTCTTATTACCAATTGATTACTGTGAAACAAGCTTCCTATAATCTTAATGTCTTTTTAATGGAAGTCAATGCTAAATGGATAATCTTTTAGCAGAAATATATAGGTAGTGTAAGGAAGGAAGAAAACTAACCTCTGCAAGCTGTGGTCAAACTCTAAATGGTTTTGTTTTAATTATGATTATTGTTGCCAATTTCATTAAGACAATTCCTCTGCCTTCTCTGACTTTTATCTAGATTTCTAGAAATGGAAGAAATCGATGTATATTCCAGGGAACTGCAGCATTTTGGTGGCACCTTTTTCTTTCTTTACACCAAAGACTGAGTTCTGTCTCAGAGCTTCACATTACCTTATTTAAGCCAGAAAGGAGGATAAGCTATAATACAATTTACTGCACTTAGAACACTGCCAAGTTTCAGATCCAAGATGATGGTTTACTCTATGTTAAAAAACAGCCATGAAATCTAGGCTTGCATCTAGGCCTAAATGTAAATCATCTATAGTGAGAGGGAGGAGAAGGTCATTTCAGCTCAGTGTTTTATCTGATCCTTTCAGACTGGAACAGTGACAAGCTGGATATGATGGAAATCTTGTTTGGAAGCATTCAGATTAGAAGAGCAAGTATATAACCTGTCACTGTTTATGTTATAGATTAAAAGGATGATAAAGGATATTGTACCTTAAATCTCTATAGCTTAATGTATGCTCAGATATTTCCCTGACTGATGCATGGCCTAGATTTTGTCTAGCTCAGTGATATGGATCAAATAGTTTAATCCACCTCAGTAGACAAATACTCCTGAACTCCAAGTCCCTCAAAAGAAGAATACCCAGCGCTCAGTAAGAATTTGGGTCCGGAGCCTGGGCTCTGCCCTTGCAAGAGCAGTAGGGCAAGCAGTAAGAGCAGCATCCGGTCATGCTTTGCTCACAGGAAATTTCGTGCAGCAGCTCCCCAAGGTATACCCATTAAACCCAGTTTTATAGAAACCCTAAATTCTCAGCTTTTCTTCCTAAGAGCCAGCCTGATTCTTTACCCCTTCCAAATTACATACATGTCCGCTGCGGGTGTCAGGGGAGAGGGGTAACTGGGAATGGTGGGACTCGTGGGGAAAGATCTTTTTTTCAGCCACAGAAGTGAAAAATTCTGGGCTAAGGGAAGGAACTAACGCACAGTCAGTGAGCAAAAAGTGCTTGCAAACAGCCCTCCTCCCCTCTGTACACGCACAGCTCTTCCCCCCACCTCCACCCTAGGCAGCGAATGAACCAAACTTCTTCAAAGCAGTGTTCACCCTTCTGGCCCAGGAGAGATGCAGGCAGTGAGTGGAGGTGCTTGCAAGCAGCACCACCGCGTCAATCCTCTGTAATTTTGTAATTTTTCATTTTATTTCTTCTGTTTTCCAAAAACCTCATCAGAAAGGCTGGCTAGCCGTGAATTTGAAAATACAATGACTAAGACAAACAGACTTTTGGCACAGAGTAACACCGCCAGCCGTCTTCTGCCATTGCACAAGCTTACCCCATGATAAGATGTAGCTGGAGTTGAATCTGTGGGGCTTGATCACTGTATAGAGCCTAAGCTCAATTATTTAAATGCATGATTATGTAAAAAAACCCACACAGCATTCACTTGATGGGCAAAGTGACTCCAAACCACCCTCTCACGCTTGCATGCTTTTGATACTATTCCCAGTCATCAGCAGATCCCCAGATCAAAGCAAGTACTCTATAGTCCAAATCTATTTCAGCTATTCAGCTATCAACAAGATGCTTTCCAATGGCATGGTAACAAAGAATTGGCTACTACTAATACAGCACAAGATCTCCAAACGCAGAAGAAATACTGCTAATAAAACACCAAGTAGCAAAATGCCATGAATTTCTTCTCTTTGATAGCAAGAGGCACTAGACTTATAGTGCATACAAGTGGGATGAAATGAAAAAAATTCAACAAAAGCCAGACAGTGTTTCCAGACTGTAGTCTATACCCTGCTCTGGGAGTCACCAGCTTTCTGTGGTCTTACCAGGTCTAAAACTCTATTTGCATAATCACAGAAGTGATAAAGCAGCAGGGGAAAGCAGAACAGTTACACCTAAAATTATTTAACCAGCTACAGAAAAAGAACGACAAATATTAATCGGTGTATAGAGCAACTCTGGCTGTAAAGGCAGCGCTCCTTGGTTCCCTAGGCTTGGCCTTTCTCTAACAGCGGTGAGTGCTCCTTCCCTTTTGAGACCGCCTCATTTCAAAGTCACACACCTTGTGTAAGTCAGTGTTGTGTTGCTTGCATAGTTACACCTCTCAAAAAAAATCATGCTGTCTGCCAGCAGCTTGGGTGGGTTAAAATCAATTTAGAAAATGTGCTTTTTCTGATGTAGCAGACACTGACACCCACAAGTCAGACCAAAACACAAGGCCAGATCCTTATCCACAACTGTAATAAAGTGCAGGAAAACTGCCTTCCCGAAGCAGCTGGAAGCACCCTGGCCTCATGGGAGTCCTTCTCTGCACTAGGATCACTATAAACAGCTTTCTGCTATTCCTTTCTAGACATTGCCTTTGAGCACGCTGTGCCTAGATTGCCTTAATTTCATCAAACCCTAATCCAGCTATGGGATCAGATATTCTCCTGGCTCACATGTGGTGGAATTGACTCTCACCACCTGAGGGATCAAGAACTCCCAAAGTTGTCGTCGTTTCCCTTTCAAAACTTGCCAAGCAGAGTGCTGCAGGCCAGCCCTCTACCCTCAGGGTGTGGGCTTATATGTCACCACCTGTGTTCTTATTTCCTGTTGCATTGGTTATATCTACTTGTGCATAAACATTCATTTAAAAGCAAGGCTGATGGCATTATTTTTCTTACAAAAGAGAAGTGCTGTAACAAGTCATAAAAAACACCCATCTGAACCACGAGAAAAAAATGGGACGTGGAAACCTTGGTAGAGAAGACTTGTGGTCTTCACAGCTGCAGTCTGTGTGTGCTGATCGCCCAATATACTAATATAGGGCAAGATACTTAAATCAGCACAAGTCCATTCATGTCAGTAAAGCTCCAGCAGTTTATTCCACCTGGGAATCCAGCCTATAAAAAATGTTCAGTATTTTTAACTTTGTCTTTAGGCCTCCAAGATTTGTTGCTGATTCAAGAGCCAGGAGAGCAAGGATAGGTAAAAACAGTCCTACCTCAAGAGTATCTAAGTGTCTTCCTCCATTTAGAGCTTAATTTGTGGTTCTCTAACTCGTGGCTGGTTTCACAGGCTCCCAGGACAGCAGTTTCCATAGATACGGAGTTGATACTGGAAATCAGAAAAGATATTTAAGCCGACAATTTTCCCCTCTGTTCATTTAGGCCCACGCTGAGACAGCAAGGCACAGCATGTGTGAGGGGAAGGGAAAACTCTCACAGATGCAAAGAAAGGTTCCTGCACATCCCACCTCTCAAAGGAGGGTGGGCATTCACTGAGAGGTGTCTTCTCACATCTCTTCAACATTTGGGGGCTCTGAGGCCCAAGAATATCAGTCCTGTACTTGGGATGATGAAATTTATGTCAGAGGAGAGTAAGTTTCTGCAGGGTTGCTTAAGAGGTTACCCTTCTCCCACCAGCACCCAAGGACAGATCCCCTCTAGAAAAAATAAGCTGTTTCATTTGTTTCACACTCACCAATTTCCTGCACCCAAAGATTTCGTTGGATGAATTCATCCTTCAATATTGTCAAACTGGCACCTTTCAAGAGCACTCAAATAATTACTCTTGTGGGAGTTTTGCCTCAGAAGTGCTATGAAAGCCATCTCTTACCCCAGGGAGCTACATCTGAACTCCCTTTCCCTTGGACACGGCTGCAGTTGCCCTGACTCTAGGACTGTCCAGTCTCTGCATTTTGTCAAGGGACTGGCAAACGAGGGCAAGCTCTCCAGTCTCCACTACAGCGCTGATACAGGTCAAAAAAAAAATCTGTTTCTCTTTTCTGGCCTGTGCCTTTCCACAGACCTATTCTCCAGGCCTACAGATATCCCCTGTGGGTGCAAGTGAGAGCACAGAAAATAAGTTTGCTTGAGACATCCTCTTTTCATGTGTAAAGTGAGTACATTTAATATTAAGTCACTGATGATCCGAAACCACAGAAACTAGTGGGAGAATCTCTGCTTCCCTCAATGCACTTTGGGTACTCCTCCAATTGAGGTGATCTTGTCAACACCTCAGCTTAATCTAATGAGTCACTCGTAGCACCTCCACTCTCTGCCAGTAATATGTCTGACAGTTTAACAAGTAATCCATAAAGGGAAGGACTAAGGCAAACATATGTTTTATGCCTACTCCATTTGAACAAGCATGCGCAATTTTAAAAGCATCCCCTGTTTGCTGTTCTTTAGTGGGAATGTTATTTAGTCATTTGGTGGCTAAATACAGATTTCCTTTGCTTTTCATCTTAGCAAGCACCTTATAATGTACAAATAATGAGGTAAAGATCTTATAGATCACCATTGATTTCATGCCATCCAACAGTGAAGCCATGTTTGATTTGATGAAGCTTATAGTTTGTCTCATTATTATTAACTATGAATAAAAGAATGTTCTTTATTTTCTGTTAAATAATAGCTTCTCCAAAGATAACCTTCATAAATCAAGGTGCAGTTTACTATACCTGACACCTCAATAAAGAGAGATTTTGTGGCAGGTCAAGCTGATAGCTGTGTATTTGTTTGCTCCAAATTGCGTTGTAATCCATATGGGCAGTGTGCAAAGACGGGATGGCACAAGTCAGACCAGATCTATCCTGAGCCTACCAACACTGGGCACCATAGAGAAGCGGAGCAGAAAAAAGTCTGTCTGATGACAGTTTACAAGGCAAAGCAAAACTCCATCCAACTTCTCCAAGCATCCTCAGGGAAATATTTTTCAAACAGTCAGATGCAGGTTTTCTAATGATTGATATTTGTGACAAGGAACAGTTTTTCACAAGAGCTTATCTCCTGTTGCAGCACCCAAGCAGGTTTTTCCCACCACACCCAGTGAGTCTCCTTGAGACCTGTGCTAGACATTGGGAGGAACCAAGTGCATTTGGCTGAGCACTTGATAAAAAACTGTGGTCTCCTGAGGGTAAGTAGTATTCATCCTAAAAGAACAAATTATTTATATGCAGAATATGTCTGTGCTCATCTCTCTCTCCTTCTCCTAAGGACAAAGTGTTGGATGGCAGAAAGGCTTTGCTAGCCTAAAACACTAACTTAATGAGTCAGAGGGCATAAGAATATAAACCAGCCAAAAGAAACTTTTCTTTTATCACACCACCTCACTGACCTCTGGAACTCAATTCCACAAGACAACACCGAGGCGAGTAGTTGCTAGAAATAATAATTCATTTCACTGTATACAATCATCACATATGGCCATGCAGAAGTTTAGCCTAAAGCTGCTGACCTACAACACAGGATTTCTTCCTTGGAGCAAATAATCCTTGTGTTTGACAACTGACCTGAGGCTGGGATTTAAAGTGTTGATTTAAGATCAGATTGCCCTGGATGGCTTTTTGCTGGGGACACTTAACTTTGTAACGCAGACATTCTTCCCTATTCCAGTCTGTATTTGCTGACCTTCCACAGAGGCCGAAAGCATTACTATTTTCTCAGTCATTTGGAGACAAAAGCATAAGAAGGAACTGGACTCTGAGCCACAGAGCAGGATATGATTATTTATTTTATTGCTCTGCTTATTTGGCTGGCTTCTGTGAAGTTATGCATTGAACTCAGTTCTGACAAAGGCACCTACAACTTGATGTCTTTTTTGCCTTTTGGAAATTACACAGTCCCAGTAGGGGAAGTACAGAGAAGAACTAAAGCTAAGAACCAGCTGCTACCTGCATGCACGCAGTTTCCCACACTAGCAAGTTACTACGTGAGTGTTGTAGGCAAGTTTCATGAACCTCTTTCTGAAGCATCATGTATTGCTGCTGTTGGGCAGAGGCCACTGGCCTGGGATCTCCTATCTGAGACTTGAAGAGGAAGAGGAGCAAGTGGGAAGTACCTCCAAACAGCAGGCATTTTATCGCTGTTGTTGTAACATATTCCGTTGTTCGGGCTGAGCAGGGAAACACCATTTTTCAGGCTACTGTGGCGGAGCTTGGCTGAGGGGCTCCTGGACAGGCACCTTACTGAGGAGCAGCTGCAGTCAAGGCTCTCAGCCCTTCCTCCTGGTCCAGGGTTGCTCTTGCCAGTAGCAAGAGGTTTAGGATAAACAGCCACTTGTAGCAGGGCTTTAGGAAGAAGTCCTGCAGGCTGCTCAGAAAACAGCTCATCCTTTAACCTGCCAGTTTGCCTGGGGGAATAATCCCAGGTACAAGCAGCATAGCTTAAATATGGATTATTCAACAGGCAGCATATAGGGCATGTGTTCAAATCATAACTGTCTCTGCCCAACGCCTGTTAATATTCAAGTTGGGGTAACTTGATGATGCACTTTTACTGGCAGTTTTTGTGTCTTTAAGATAATGACAAAATTCATGTTAAGTATACAAACAGGAGAGGAATGGAAACCACGGACAGAAATAGGGAGCCTGGGCACTTTAGGTTCAATGCGATTGCTCTTTTAACAAGAGAAGTGAGGCGAACACCATACATAGCCTACCCGAAAACTATAAGGAATATGCAGCAGGCTGTCACGTACCATAACAGGGAGGACCACGTTTTCCTCTGCTGACTGTCACTGACTGGGTGTCTGACTATAATTCTGCAGAGGGATAGGGGCTTAGCATCAGACTCTGCCTGCCCAAGCAATTGAGGAGAAACTGCATAAATTATCCTTCCTCCCCTCCATGTTGCCACCACAGCAGGGGTTTGAGCACAGTCCTCAGTACAGGAATTGCTCCTTCCCAGTCCATCAGTGACAGGGAACAACCCATGTCCTGTCTGGGCACTTGCGGGATGTTGGGAAGCGGCAGCAGCTGGCCAGCTGCTGACAGGCAAGTGGTCGGCAAAGTCAGCATAGCCCACGGTGCTCAAGGAAGAGCAAATCTCAAATGGTGCACGCAACTGGCTTGGCCAGTCGCTGCCCTGAGACACTGCGGTGTGACACCACGAATCCCCTTACACAGACTTGAATCTCTCATATGACTTGGCTCAGAAGAAGCTGCCTTTTGAGAGGGAGGGAGGAAAGCGAAGTAACCTTTTATAGCCCTTCTTTCATTAGCAAGAAATAGTCTGGAAGCAGGAGCTCTGTAACCTGTAACACCGCAATACATCCTCGGCGAAAATCAAGGAAGTGGCTGCTAGTTCTCAGCCTAAGACTGATAATTAGAACAGCAGCGCTTTTTCCCAAATGAAAACACACTCTTGTTTCTCCCCAAACAAAAAATGTCTGCAGGAAAAAAATCACTCTACTGAAATTTCTTTTTTTTTCTTTTTTGCATCTTAAGAATGTCAAAAATTATTTTTCCAAAGAATTCTCCAGAATTATTTCCTGAGGGGAAAAAAAAAAAAAAAAGATTTACACAGACAATTCTCATAAAAGCTCATCACATTCTGGCCAACATAACTGATTATATATGTAATTAGTATTTTTTCCACTTCTCTAGTGACTGTAAGCTGGCTTTTTTACAAGGCTGTCTCTCCCCTCAATTACTTCTGGCCAATTCCAGCCAAATTTGACAGAGGGCAAAGGTTTCAGAGATAATTACTTTCCCACAGCTTTGGAGAGTCTGGGTAGGAAGAGTCCCCCGCCAGCGCCTCTGCAGAAGGGAAGGCTGCAGAGCAAGCGCGCGTGCTATTAAACGCCGGAGAGTCTACACCCAACAGGCACCATATCAATGGCTCCGCCGCAGGAAAGGCTTTGCTGCAGCTGACAATCAGCTCTGAGGTATAAATCCCTAAGAAATCAAGCTTCATTATTTCCCAACTTAGGAAACTACTCCTCATTTAGCTACCTATCTCAAAAGCTTATTTGAGCCCTGTGTAGTTGAAGCTGTCTTTTGAACCTCCCAAACCTTCACTGAGCTGTCATCCTGACAACCCACTGTACCATTCCCAGTGTGTATGTTCTATAGTCTAGTTTCTACCACAGGTCACCAGCACAGAGGAAAAAGTAGGAAACTAAATAAAATTTTTAGAGGTATATATTAGGCTCAAAATCATTGATTCTTGTAATAATGGACTCAATTCTGGCTACTTGTGTGCTCCTAATGCATGTAACCTTGTGCTTTGAACTGTGAGAAAAAAAAGATTGCAACATCCTGAGCTTTAAGAATGCATTAAAAAAAGTCAACTGCCAAAACTCTACTTGTAAAGAAGGGTTTATTTTTATAGTCTGTCACTACAGTCAGATCAATGTCTTCATCTAACTGCATCTAAATTTTGCTTTGACAATAATAATAGTCATCATAACAATGCAAGTCAGAAAGACATCAAAGAAAATTCATAGGCATAGTCCAGAGTTCATCCTCAGCATGCAGCTGTGCCCATCTGTTGCAAGTTCAAACAAACTTTATGGAAACTCTCTGAGGAGTAGTTCCTGCGGTACTGAGATGCAGAAATGCATTTTAAAAACTAGGCTTCATCCTGAAGTTTGAAATGCCTTGCTTTTGTGGGTTTAGACCACGGTCATCTTAATGCACTTTATAGTCTTTGAACATTTGAGAAAACCTCCTGAGTGTGCGGCAGAATTGATTTAATCTTCTTAAGATCATCTGCGCCCAGTCTATTTATGATCTCTTTGGAGTATGTTGTCTTTCAATGGCTGCTAATATCTTAGTTGCTGCCAGGCCTAAAACACCACAATGCAAGAAAACCAGCACAAAAAAAGCCAACGACCTTCGCAGTGTTTTCATTAATGGCATGTCAATGAGTATTGCAAGGGAAGACAACACACTGGGACTGCAGCACTGATTCAAGCTAAGACACAGGCACACATTGGAGTGGACCCCAGAAGGCTGGGGGTGGATTTCAGGGTATTTCAGTAACCTCATAGCTCTGATAGGGAATGACAAAATCCCTATGAGGACAAAAATAAATAAATAAACAAAGATTAGCCCCTTCAAACTAAGTCCCTTGAAACTAAAAGGAGTTCCAGCTCCTCTTCCCAGCCAAAAGTTTCACTGAGGAAATGAACTACGCAGCGCAAGAGCAGTCACCCACGGATGGGGATGAAGGCACGCCAGAGCCAGGGCTTGCCCCCTCCCTCAGCCGGTGGGGCTGGCTGCCCATGCACTCTCGGACTCATCCCAACCAGAGGCAGGGGGTGAACTCCTGTCCCAGAGTGCGCTCTGTCCCTGCGCTGTGCCCCAAGAGATCTTTCCCAATGAAGGGCTCATCAAAGCTGGTGTGTTTCCCCAAATAAGTTTTGTGCCTCAGCTGAATGCAAAATCACAAAAGCAATTCCCTGAAAAGTGCCACACTAGAACGTTATTCAAATCTCTTGTCTTCCCAGATGAGCCTGAACAATAAGGTAGCAAATGATGTGGGCAAAAAGTGAGCAAAGCTCCACCAGGCTGCCAATAGCTGCGGATCTGCAAATTCAAGCCCTTTGTCAAAGATTCAAGCATTCATCAGTTGCAGCAGTATAAAATAGGTGAGATCAGAATCGGAACCATCTAAGAAGAAGCAGATAGCCATAAAAAAGAGAAGAGAACAGGCCACTTCTTTGTGTGGGGGACACTGTTAAAAGAGCAATTTCTGAGCCCTTCCCTCATACATCCATTATCTTTTGTCCTCTAAGACAGCCAGGGTACCCAAAAATATACTACATAGACTCTAGAACAGATCCAGCATTTGTGAGTCAAGAGCAGACTGTATAGTTATTTTCTTGTTTCCATTGGGATTTTCCAGTAGATGAAAAAAACAGTCATTGGGTTTTCTTATAAAGCCCTCATCATTAAAATAGATGCTGGCATTGCAGTTGTCCTCAGAGCATACCTGTGAGAGGTGAAATCCTTATGGTCACCCTGGAAGTCTGGCGCAGAGCCAGGAATTCATCCCAGAGAAAGAGTTAATTCCCCTAGCATAAGATTACCATTCCTGCCAGCTGCAGAAGTCCACACGTTTCAGCCATGTCTGTCCTTATTTTTTAAAGCAGAATAGAAAAATTAGCTCTATTGTTCACACTTTAGCGCTGTTTTATTTTTTAGCATTCTGTGTGATATGCCGTCCTTTAGAGAACACCTTCTTTTAAGAAAGACTGTTCTTTAGCAGAGCTTCCTTCTGATTCATCATCTTCACCACCTTTTGTGGGTTTATAAAATGCATACTCTTTAAGCCATTCTTTTGCCACCATATCCTGAGAGTCTCAATCAATATTCCTTTCAGTTCCTTACACAGCTCTCTTTTTTTAAGTATAGACCTCCATAAAAGATATTAGCTTAATGCAAGATCTCCTTGAACTTCCTCTCAGAGTCCAGTTGTTTGGCTCAGCCCCATTATATTTAGATGGCAGAAGGGCTGACTGCACTGAATATGCATCCTAGAGCCAACTAATTTCCAGTGGCTGCTGGTGGAGGCCAGGGAGAAAATTAGCTATCCTGCATTGAAATAAAGTTAACAGAGGCAGAGGTGCAACTCTCATTTAATCTGGCCTCCTTTCATCAGGGGTATTAAGGATCCATCTTCAACCACTTATGCTCTTTTATTTAATTTTCCCTTATCTCCCAAGAGGTCCTAGAGCATCTTCTTTGAATTAATAGGGCTCAGCACTAATAAGCTCCGGAATACTTCCAGCCCTGGTAATCACCCAAAACGCATTGTTTCAGAAACACTGTGCAAGGATCTTCTCAGCCCTCTCAGGAAGAACCTAATATAATTGTTTCCCTTTGCAATGTAATATCCATTCCTTCATCTGCTACATGCTCTACAATCATGTTCTCAGGTTAAGCTTTTGAGCAAAACGAAAAAGACTATTCTTTTTTCCCCATCTACACTGTAAAATATTACACTTAATGGGCCACATCCCCAGCTGGAGTAAATGAGTACCACTCCATGGCAGGACAGCCAGACTCTTGATGATGTGAACTGTGATACTCTGCATCAGACTCTTTCATTCAGTAGGGACAAGGCATAGGCAGCTGCAAAATTTGCAGTACCTGTACATTGCTCCACTCTGTCCCTCTCTGAACACTTTTTTTGTCAGGAGTTTGGGCTGCATTCTGAGCCCAACCCATCTCACTCAACTTAGTCCTGAAGGAACAAGGCAGCTAATCTACCCTTAGTTTCCTAGGATTTCCATCAAAAATTAGGTCCCTAAAACAGGTAGGACAGGTCGTACTGGTTGTGACTCCTCTCCCTCTCACTCTGTGAGCTATAGCACGAGCTGGGTGGGAGCAGAGGCTTGAAGATGAGCGTAGTCAGGCGACCCAAGTCCTGCTGTCCCTCGCCACACTCAGCGGGAGTGCGGTGGTGCAATGAAGCACCCCAAGCTGGCAGATCGTCACACGACTGTCACCTCGGAGGGAGCTGTGGCAGCAGAAGGTGCTCACACGAATAAGTCTGGTCCAACCCCAGTGACAGCATTGAAAAAGCACATGCAATAACTTGCTGTGGGGTTATCACTGCACTGTTTTGCTCTTCAGCTTTTGCCCATTTTTGAGTGTCAGGAAAGGATAGTTGGTCCAGAGAAGCCCTCTTAGGTCTTCTTCTCAGGACTTGTAATGGCCCTGCTTTCTGAGGAAATGTGACTCAAGGGCTCACAGACCTCACGCTGCCCGGCAGCAGCTCTGCAGCACGGCAGATACTGCTCCATCAGCCAGCAGGAGAGGCTGCGCCTGGGCAGGCGGTCTCAGGAGCCGGCTTCTTCACCCCATGGGAGGCTGCCAGCAAGGCCGCGGCTGACGGGCCTCAGCGTTAGCGGCCCTGCTTACGTGTTGCTCATCTGCCCCTTCCTGTGGGAAACGTGGTCCTGTGCTGCAGCCTCCCCTACAAACACTAATGACCCAAATGTTGGTGCCTTAAATTACATAGTTATTGGAGGTTTTCAGCTCATGCTTTCTGCTTGCTTCTGGGTTGAGCCTTTCTTTTCTTCTTTTGGTCCTTAACTCTGTGCTTTTGTTAGGATGTAATGTTTCTCTCCTTTCGTGCTGGGGATTTAGAAGGAGATTTCCTGCAGGCAAAGCTCTAGTCAAGCTAGTAAATCTCTTTTTGCCTCTACTAATACAAGCTCCCCCTATCACAGCGTGAGTGGGAAATCCTTTTGCTATTGTACTGAAGCAATAAAGAGTTGGAAGAGAAAGATAAGAAACGACAATGCGGATTTTTCCAATGAGAGAGAGCAGAAGCACAGCATTGTCTTGTCAGTGCAATGACACAAGAGAAAGTGTCAAAAGAGTCAAAGAGAAACATTTCAGAGTACATCCTCACTGTGTGGCCAACCCAGATTATAAACCAGGATTTATCCTGGTCCTTCCACCAACCACCCAGATGCTCCTTACTCTGGTTTTGGAATTGGTTAGTTGATGTACATAGGTTAGTGCCAAGCCTGAAAATCTCTTTTCGCTGAGGAAAGGAGAACTCCTTTATTTTGCAAGTTAATTCAGTTGAGTTTGGGAGACTCCTGAATCCTTCCCCACAAGTGAATCAGAAAGACAGATGCCACCGTACCCTCTGCCGGTAAGACTGACTGAAAAACCTTAGCTCACAAAGAAACACGAGATATGCCAAAAAACTCACAGAAGGCTGCAGAAGTAGTGAGCACGTGGTAATTTAGGAAGGGTGTTGCTATGGTTACACTCACGTCCAGGTGTTCAGAGTACATCATGGCTAGCAGGAATGGAGCCCTATCCACGAGCTGTAAAGCATACGTATTTTTGTTTTATGTTTCTACAAAACCTAGCACAAGAGAGTCGTGTTTCATGGTGAAGGCTATTCAGTGCTACCGCAAAAGAAATAACTTAGAATAGATTTAAAAATAACAATCTGCAAATCAGAGGCATGCCAAAGGCGTGCAGAGCTGAGATTCCCAAGCAGCGTAGCCTTGTGCTCTTAGAGAACCTGATTCTTCCCCGGAATGCAAATGATAAAGACATCACCTAACTTGGAAAGGGATGAGAAGATCCCTTCACAACATGAAAAGGCTTTCAGTGACTTACTGCCAGGCTCAAGAGATAAGAAACAGAAGATAACTAAAGGCAAGCAACAAAACAGTGTTTCAAAGTATCAAACGCTATAGCTGGACTAGAAGAAGAAAATCTATTACCCTTTCTAGGAAAAAGAGTCACAGGCTCTGTATTTGCTACGAGCATGAAAACAACCAGCAATATCTCAAGACAGAATTCATACTGCTTGGGAGACAGGTTCCACACTGGGAGAGATATTTTGTCGTATTTTGTTGAACTTTTTCTCAGCAAAATCACTGTTATATCAATAATTCACTTTTCCTCCAGCATTTGTGCTCTGACCTAACACAGAACAAGGATTTGTAGAAAATCTGAAAACAGAGAAAGTCCTTTCAAAACTAATCATTCATAATTTGACTGAGTGTTGCATCTCTGCAAAAATCACAGTAATAATAGAAATGAACATATCCAACACTTTCTCCAGTTGCTTCTAAATATGTTTGTGGATTTCCTGCTAGATATACCTGCTGTTCTACAGGCAAGTGGTGTAGAAGGGGTGCTTCAGCATAAAGTGAGTTAACACAGTTGTTATCCTTAAATAGATTTGATTGCCTTGCACAACCAAATGACATTTCCTGGATATTTAAAGCATCCCCTAGAAATTCAGTGTAACAAATTATGTTACTGGGGACATAGAACAAAGTTATTGAATACAGAGCTTCCAAGTAAATACAATAAATTGTATGCTTAAGCACATAGTAAGTCCAGCTGTCAACAAAAATGTCTGTGAAGTGCTCACGTACATAAATATCCCACTTAAGACAAAGTAGAACAGTTTTACTGAGTAAAAGCACCAGATTGCTGTGAAGGGTGGCTGAATTTGCTGCTAACCAGAACCACTCACTAAGAGGGATATTCACAATCCAGTTCTACAGGAAAAGAATAGAAATAGCTATCAAACTCTTCATTTCTAGAAAAAAAGCAGTAAGCAAGTGTGGCAGAAATCCACAGACCAGGATGGAGAGGTCACTAAACTTGCAAAAAATACAATTCAACTAAACTAAACCTTCACCAGAAATGTGTTCTACTCAATGACATATCAGTTTTCATTTGTGGAAGTGTAAATAAACAAATGACTAACCGCAGATTTTGAATAAATTTAGTAAGGCTTCTCAGCAAAAGTCCCAGGAAGAGGACCCTGAATCAAATGCCAGAAACAGCAATGGAAACATTCTTATTACGCTGAAAGAGCTTTAGATGTGGGCCATCTATTGGGCTCTCTTGGCAGAGCTATTCCCATTTACACCAGTAAAAATACCTGCCCTAAACTCTCCGATGTACATTTTAGGTATAGAAGAGAGATACAGTCCAGAGTAGCTATGATTTTGGGATCATCTGCTGACTCTTCCTCACGTCTTTCTTGCGTCATGTCTTTCTCGATTCTGTGGCATGGCCGCGGTGTGTCGAGTGAACAGAGTCTTTCTTCATGATTTTGGAAATACACTTTTTCTGCCTGTCATACAGCTATTTTATCCCAGCTACACACTAGAAATACTCCATATTCACTGTGAAGTGTCACTCAAATAGTAGTCATTTAGGCCTTCAAGAGGGTATCTCAAGTCCAGAATAATTTTCTTTATCAGCTCCTTATCTACTCAGTGAAGCAATTCACTCTCCAGTAAGCACATTATCATCTGTATTTCTACAGACTCTCCTGGGCATTTGAATGGAAACCTGAGCTTGATCTGAAATAGGCATAAATGTCAACACATTTATTTCTGTAATTCACTGATCTACAGTACAGCCCATAAATTGGTTATTTACTGTACAAGTATTCAAAGTATAAGCACCTAACATTTACTTGCATTGATATTATAGTCAACTAAATAGCCCTACTGTCACCACAAAAGCCCTCTGAAAAGTTGGCTCCTTCCATTGTTTGGATAATTTTTGTTTTCCTGATTTTATTCCCAAGCAGTTTAAATCATAACCCTCCCTGGTATTTATTTCCAAAAGGGAACCACCTGCCTTTTTGTGGCTTTACGTGGCTGTGCTATTTTGCCTTCTACCAGTGCTCGCAGTTTACCAGGCATCGTGCCATCCCCTCCAGAGGCAGGTTCAAAGGCTTGCTCGCCAGCCCCAGCGCCAGGCTTGAGAGTTTCTTTCTCAGCCAGTCGCAGGAACCATGGTCAAGTCGCCAGCCAAAAAGGAGAGCGCCCTAGCATCTTCTCTGTCTCACGTGTCCAGTTTAATAGTCACCTCCTCATGCGGAAAGGCTTCCCTGGTTCACTCCATGCCCAGCTCCCACACCCATTGCTGTGTTATTTGTTTCACTAGACCCGTTACTTGCACTCACCCAGCAGACAAATTTTTTCCAGTTCTGTTCATTCTGGCTTATCAGCATCGCCTTTTTGTGTCACAAAGGATACAGGGTGTGTGCCCCATTTCCAAGTTGCCAGATGAAGCAACACACCTCAGGACTTCTCCTTACAGACACCTGCCCCGCACCAGTGCAATGGTGCCTTCCCAGGGTACGCAGCCTCCTCTCCCTCCTCCCTCTCTGGTATATTCAGCATTCATAGCTCTTAGCAGCGCCACAGCAAATGCAGAGTGAGGGGGAAAGCAACACACGCAGCTGGCCAAGTGCCACACTTAATAAAAACCAGTGTGAGTCAAAAGTGTCGGCCTGGGTCTCTGAACAAAGGTTGGTCTTGCAGTGGTAAATACAAGCAGGGTCTCGAGATTTGGGAGGAGATATCTTCAGATCTAAATAGGCTGAGATTCCTCCCTCTTTACCCAGCACAGCCCAAAACTGAACCGAGACACTTCGGTTCCCCCAGTCGAGGGTTTGAAGTGGTATGTTGCATCACATACTGGCAAGAAGACTTCCATTTTTCAGCATAGGTCTCTGGGGCTACATATATGTGAATGCATGCATGCATATACCTAATTACGCATATTCAGCTATAAATAATTGTTATGGCCTACCATTCAGTCCCACCTGAGAGTCTACATCACCCCTTTGTGTGTCCCACCAGCGAGCTGCTTCAAGCTAGGTAACAAGAAACACCAAACCATCAATATCAAGCCTTGAAAGAACAGACTAGCTAGCTGTTCAATCACATTGCTATAGCGTCAGCATGCACAAGTGAACTTATTCCCACAAAATGTTAATTAGGCATTAAATAATATTATGATTACAAAAAATGAGTTATCAAATGTCACACAGGAAACTTCTGGCAAAGCCAAGACTGGAACTCAGAACTCCCAATGCCCCGACTGCAGCACTCGCACAGTTTCAAGAATGACAGACAGCAGTAAAACAGGGCCAAAACTAGTAGACAGTACAGCAGCATGAATTCAAGTGCAGGGTAATGAAGCAATCCATGTTCAATCTACAAACAGGAATTTATTTCACCAACTAATTCCTGATCATGGCCATATCAGCACTTCAAAAATTGAAGAGAAGGCCGAGGGCAGATGGAGCAAAGAACACATTCAATTTTTATGATTTTCTACCCTTATTTTTTGATAGGTTTCAAAATATTGATGCAAATGTATGGGAATGGTCCAACACACTTCTGCCTCATCTGTAAAGTTAAGCACATATGTGCAGCATCGGGGTTTTTATCTTTATTTAGGAATAAAGTAACTGTCCATTTTTCAACCCAACATTAGATCTTCTGATAAGATGCTTTCCTTAATGTTCAGCACCAAAAAGCATAGTATATCTTTTCCTTTTTCCCTAAAGAGATTAAATACAATTATGGCCGGAATTTGCCCTACTTCTCTACTCAACTGTTACAGGAGACAAATAACATTTTTACTAGACTTAATTAAAACTTACGTTGATAAGCTATAGTGAACCAAATAGAGCCAATATTTTGCTATTTCTTACAGTCAATGATTTTTACATATATATATATATATATATGTATATAAATATACTTGTTCAAGTGCAAGCAAATTGAGCTACCATCAATATTTTCTAAGTTACATTGCTTTCCCTCACAGTAAGGAAAGAAATTACTTATTGATTTATCATATGGCTAAAAACAATGTGCCAAGGTACACAGCTTGTAAATATGTATTTCTGAAGTAAAATTCCAGTGATAACACATGGCATCCAATACAGCCTGTGCTGTGCTCTTGCCAATCATTGATTTTTTCTTGCAATACTTCGAAGGCAGTGCATCACTCTTCCTGCTTCCTAGATCACCTATGAGAGAAGATCTTCAAATTGGGTTACCTGATTGCAATTCAAAGTGACTCTTGCTACATAGGTCCCATCTACAGCCTGCTAAAATTATGTAAGAGGATCAGAGATCTTGCTGCACTGATGTAAATCAGCTCGACTCCTTACATATCTCTCAAGTTAAGCCTTCTTACACCAACTGAAGATCTATCTGACCCCCAAGAAATGTAAGATACCATGTAAAAGCACCATAAATTATGCACCCTGGTTTGATTGCGAGAGAACATGTGCTCACTCCCTTTTGATCGTTTGGTCCAGTTTTCATAATGTGAACAACCAGCACATTGACAGCTGGCAAAACTCTGACTGGTTTATTAAACATATTTGCTTTTGAAGTCAGTACCTCACACAGATGCCATCTGTTCTTCTATGAGGAATGAGCAGCACACAATAAACAGGTCTGGGATAACCAGCCAAGAGGGGAAGGTCCTTCCCAACGGCTATTAGCTGCACTGTGAATTACTCCTTGAAGCAGGAGTCCTGTCCCTTCCAAAGTCTGGTTTAAGCTGGTGTGGTGAGGAGAGAGGCTCGCAGCACCAGCGAGTGCAGCAGGAGAGGTTGTGGGAGGACTGACTGGCCAAAGGGTTACAAGGGGCTCCCTATCCTAACAGCATGTGTCAATGCAGTCTCAGAAACAGCACTCACCCCTTGGGCTGGAAAACTCTAAGAAAACTTCATTTGTGTATATTTTTTTTTACTGGTCAAGCACAACCCACAGTATATTGGATCTAGTTTAGATCTCAGTCCAATTAAACAACCTAGAAAAACACATATTACACCATCTTTTTACCATTTTGCTGATTTGGCCTCACTGTCCATCAAGTTTTCAAAACTCATTTAGACTTCTGCCTATCAAATGGTCCAGTAAAACAAACCAAGAAAACCACAGTCCCATGGTATTCTGATTTGAGAGAGTGATACATTTAATAACACATTACATGTTATGATAGAGGTGTATTTTCAAGAATATTTGTGTTTTTTTCTTGGACATAAAGGAGAAAATGTGTTGTAATAAATTCTAAAAGTTAAGCCTTTTAGTATCTAGATGCTGATTTCAGAAATTTGAGACCTCCCCTTTAGACAGGCTAAAGAACAGAGCTATAATTTATATTTATTTCACTTTTCCATTTCCCCATCAAAAATTTTCACTCCATGCATGATACCCTTTCAAAAAGCTGTCAAGAATGTAAGACTTTTTGCCTGGAGGAAAAATATACAACTGTTTCCTCAGCCCAGTGTCCTCAGATGTAATAGCATATGTCTCAATCTAGTCAGGGTTACAGCAATTACATTTATGCAAATCATATTTTCATGAGATTTCCTCAAGGCAGGGGATTATTGTCTTAGAAGGAAAAGCCTTTGAGAGGATCCTGGATGCTCGAGCCTTCAGGAAGGACCCAAAAGGACATCCTATGCTATAGGTTCATCTTCTACATCAGCCTGAAGCAGCCTCAAGGCTAAGCTTATGATTATTTTGCCATTTATACTCTCCCATTTTTGGTTCTCCAGGCAGAATAGTACCCAACCTAAGGATATCTTTCTGACCTGGAGCAGTATCTACCGGAGTGCCCCTAGCAGAGGCTGCCTGGGAGAGCAGATCAAGTCACATCTCACTTAGACCATCCCCAGTCGTTTTTTTTATCTGCAACACTCCTGCTTTTATTACTAGCTGTTTGAAGAGTATTTTCTCACAGCTCTGAGTACCTCCATTTCTCTACGAGCACATAGAGAAATGGTTTTGCTATTGCAAACCAGAGGTATGGCAAGGCACGAGTCCTCTGCTATTCCTTGGCGGGGAAAGCAGAACAGCTTTGCAGCTTTTTCACCTTGGATATTGTAATGAACATTTCTTCTGCTCCATTTCTGCTGCAGTTTAACCCCTGCAAGAGTTTACTGTGGTGTACACTGTGGGTTCACTCCTGTAAGCCAGTGAGCTCCTGCGAGATACTGAGGGCCCCCTATTTCTCCTGACATCAAATTAATCCAGGCACATGCCTATCTTTACAGAGAAATTAAGGCTTTTCAGGATCCCAGTCCTTTGAGTCCAATTTTGCCGTGGGTAATGGAAATTGTCAAAGTGAATGGGAGCTTATGCAGCATTTATGCTTCCTTTGCCAATCAATACACTATGAAATATAAGATATACTGAAAGGCAAAGTTTATAGTAAGTTACACTTGCATAACCTCTGTTGGCCTCCCAGCATCAAAGAAGAGGCTTTCAGCAGTACTTCAGCTTCCTTTGCACCTTCTCCCTGCAGAGTCAGTTCCTGGTGTACACGACAAGGGCTCCCTTGGAGGACAAAGTTAGGTCATTGCAGATGGTTGCAAACAAACTGATGATTACATTGCACAATCAAGAGCCAGCGTACAGGTCCCTGCGGACTGGTGCATCACATGACTTTTCATGAACAAAAGGTCAAAGAAACTGAAAGAGTTGGGATGTCAGATTTCTTTCGTCCAGGAAGCTCATTGCAAGAAGATATTTGTCATTTTGAGAATGCGCGTATACACATTTAGATTTAATTGCAAATAGCAAAACAGTATGCCAGAGAGATCACAAAAAACTAGCCGACTCCAGGCCCATGAGTCTTAGTTACTAATCCAACCCAGGCAAAAAGCCTCCCAGTCTGGGAGAGTAATAATTTTTGCTACAAGGGCATTAGGATGCTCCTAAGATGCAACTGTCACTTGCATATAATTACTGTCTTTGAAACACAAATAAACACAGCATTTACACTGTGAGCCTGGCATGGCTTTCACTTACACTAGCTTTACAATGTGTTTTTGCTGAGCTGAATGATAGTCTACTTCGGAGAAGCAGGACAGGGTAATCCTTCATAGGAACTTTCAGATCTATGCAATTTAGGCATGTCCTTGCAAACTTTATTAACTGAAACAGAGACTTGCCAGATTATAGCCCAATATGAGAAAACACAACTGAAGAAAATAAAATCAAAATGGTGAAAATAAAATCAAAACATTTCTTCCTAATGAAAATTGATTTTTTTTTTTTTTAAATCTATGTACACATCCCTGGCTCCAGTTGTTAGAGATACTAAAACTAAGGCTGAGACTACAAACCTCACAACCTAGGTTTTGGCTCACTAAAACCAGTCGTACTTTTTCTCCAAACTACCGTTAGTGGCTCAATCCTATCTCAAGGAAAGGTATTTCCCCTCCCCAAACCAGTCTGAAGTATAATTTCTGCAGAGCAACTAAATGCAGAGGAAAATCATGGAAAAGAGCAGACTGCCTCCACAGAGAAAAGCCAAGTGCAGACCAGTCTCACGTCATTATTCTGCAAATCCATTGGCTGGTGGTGACAACCAGCATAACTTTGCATGTGTTTGCTCCATCTCAGCAGGCTTCTCATACCTGGATCTACCCTTTGTCATATTCACTCCACACAGACGTTATTCAATCAGTTGTTATATACAATTTGTATTCTTTTAATTGTTTTTGCCCATAGAAATTATAGCCAATGAATAAAATGGTAGCATGTTAATTTATTGCTTGTGGAATTTATTGCTTGTGGAATTGTGAAAGGAGGTCACTGTTGCATTTAATGTGCGTAGTGATCTCTACTAATACATCTAGTCACTGTGACCTTCAATACATTTCTTAGTGTTTAGACTAGCTTGCATTTCCCTCTCTTCCTGGTATTCCAGATGAGTGAAATTCCAGCCCAGACAAAACACGGCACAATCAGCCAGTCAGATAAGATTTGGAAAAAAAGTTAGCTACAACTGAATATGTTTTGAAGTCAGAAATTATACCCAGTGTGTTACGATAAAGCAGGAGACCTAGACCAGTGCTTCCTGCAGCTCACCTCACTCACTACATAGCATTTGGGGGGTTTGATGGTTACATATTGCCTCAGTCTCCCCAGACCCATTTTTAGCTGCTTACTTAAAAAGTAATCTAAAGAGCAGGGTGTCCTTTTGGCAGAGTTTCCCGAAAAGAGGAGCACTACGGGGATTAGCAGGAGCACCCAATACCTGGGGTTGGTGCACTGCTCTACTACGCACCCAGGTCAAACATGCTTCTGCCTGTGTTTGAGCAGGCATCCCGTCCGTACCGGATGGCAAGGCCTGGTACTGAGCTTTTCCCAGGTGAGCGGATGACCAGCAAAGAGGGTTAATGTCACTGCATGGGGCAATTCACACCCCCTGCCCTGTGCCCCATCTGCCCCCACTGCCACCGTCCTCCCCAGGGCTAGGAGGGGCCGGGAAACGGCCCGGAGTCAGGAAGTGTCCAGATAACGTCTGGTCTGGGTGATTTTATTGGGGTGAAATTGCCAAGTAACCGCAAACCAGACTAGAAGAGGTTCGTTTGTACCGGCCTTACCAGAGAAAGAAAGAACAGCTCTCTTAAAAAGATTTCCCCTCAAACTTTTTTTTAGGTCTCAAAAGAATAACACACTTTTCAGTGAAGTTAAATTTCCCTTTCCGTGATGCCTTCATTGAAAAGGGAACATTCTCTCAGGCTCCTGAGACAAAAGATTAAAAAATCTTTCATGTCTAATTTCAGCTTAACTTCTGTTTTGACTCCCTGTCTCTGGCTCTATACCAGGATTTCCTTTGCCTTCTGAAGCAAGAGAGAACTCAAGTATTAAACAAAAACATCTTTTAAGGAGAAAACAATTGAACTTTTCATGTGGAAATGTACACATTTGTTCCAGAAATTTAAACTTAATACATGCATCTCTATCAAAAAAAATCACACTGAATAGAACTTTTTTTTATTATTTTACTGCTCTTACAATGAATAAATTCAAAACAAAAGACTACTATGCACACAATTTAATAAAGTTTTAGTAATTGCAGAGTTAATACTGAAAAGCTGATTTTCTATTCATTTTCTGGGCCTGAGTTCTCCTCTCAAATATCTGTATTACACTATTACTTCACAGAGACCAGAAAAGCACTTTCAAGGATGCTCAGTCTGGAGCACAGTAGACATACACATGCCAACCTCAATTTAGTTTACTCAAGGTCCACTAGTAGCAAAGTAGCAGGGGCTTAATGCAGACCAGAGAGACACCCCACGGACTCCAGGACACAAGACAGGCAGCAAGCCTCTACCAAAGAGCTTAGGTGTGTACTCAAGCTGGCTGTGGTGTCTTGTTCTGCCCTATGGCCAAACCTTCAGGTGCAACACAGACGTACCCTTACGAACGCCCAGGCTGAGATCTTTCTAGCCATGCTGAGTGCATTCAATGCCCATGGCAGGGATTTAGGCATAAAAAGAGCAGATTTTAGAGGAACAAGATCTATTGAAGTCACCAGGTGAGATATGCATCTACCAGAAGTCACCCTAGCTCCATTGCCATTAACTCAGTTTTTAAGGAGATCAAAAATCACACCCTATTTAGCTGTTTTTCTGGAAGTTGCATATATTGCCCTATGCATTCTCTTAACAACATAATAACACACTCCTGACATGCACACATTAAAAAAAAATCTTTTACAGTAACTTAGAAAAATATAGAAAATATTTCAAAATGCAGAATCAGATGACCAGTGAAATTTGTCCAATTTGTTCTCACCAGAACAATGCACCAAATTCCCCCAGAAATAAATTTTTTTATAAAGCAAAAGTGCAATTTTTAAATGAGCTTCAAATCCTACCAGGGTCAATAGGCACATGTACATTCACACACACAGATCCGCACAATGCCAGGGAAACTCCAGAAAGACTTTTCACTATATTTTCGCTCAGAGCATTGTATACAAAGTCCACACCCCATTTGCCACAGAGTATGTATAACACATGTTAAGCCACATTCTCACATTCTTATTCACAGCATGACTACTCTGGCTTTAATACTATTTCTCTTTCAGGCTTTTAAGTTACTGCTGGCTGATAAACTTTGAGGTAAGAGAGTCCTCCGTGGTGTCCACAGGACTAGCTGGCCCAGCTCCCCTTCCAGATCTGTCCCCTTCCAGGACAGAAACAGTCCAGCTCTGGCTTTAGTCCTTCATCTTGAGGGCAGCAAATTTCAATTTTGTCTGTACGACTGAAATGCCAAGAGCTGAATTAACTGTTCTAAACACAGTAATTCATTAGTTTGCAGACCTGTCTACTGTCATTATTCAGACACAATTAAGTTTATTTTTGTATCGGCAAGCAGTGGGGGAGAATTATCCCCATTTTAAAAAGGTGGAATAGAGTCATGGAGAGGACTTGATTTTTCAGAAGGGCTCACCATCAATTGCATTTTATGTTTTCACACAGTCCTTGACATTATTTGCAGCTGTAACTCCTGACCAGTTCAGTGAAATTCCATCTTCCCCAAAAGACAGGCGTCACTCAGTGGGAAGCCTAGATTTGTCTAATCTTAGCTAGGAGCTTGGTGATGGAGGCAGAGACGAAAACAGCCATAAAAAAAATGGATTGCAGTTACTTGAAATCGTCTCCCTCTCCCAGCAGCTCCTCACCACCCAGCTGGGGCAACTAATGACACGAGGGCCAGAGCTGAGCCTCCTGTACTTCACAGCCCCCAGAGCAAACCCATTTCATGAACCAAACAAAGGAGGGTTATGGTCAAAAAAAATACTTTCTGATCATGTAATTATAAGCTGCATGATTATGCATGCGCACGGTGGAAGGAGAGGACAAACTGAGGTCACCCAGGAAACTTTGATGTTGGCGTTTCTTCACCGCTGAGTGTCTGACTTTGCAGCTTTAATAATATTCTTGCCATAAGAGTTTTTGTGTAATTTATATATAGATTATGGGTTGTTGTCTATTGGCAGACACTCACAGGATTGACCGAATGCAGTTTAAAAAAGCGAATCTTTTCTGTTGAAAACAGTTGCCATAACTAGAAGACCATTTCACTGCGGGTATTACACTCTGCATGAAATAGGAGCCTAATTTCAATTCTGTGATATGCCCAGTAATGTATTCATCAAAAGTGACTAATTTGATCATAATTGAATGGGGAACAGTGCATGTGACCTTTCTTTTAAATTACCATCACTGGCTTTTAATGGGTTTCTCAAAAGTTATTACTATTAACATGAATACTACAGCAATGATGTCAGCCCATTAAATCCTGTGATCACAATGCCAAAATACAACGGATATCTGCAAATAATCTACTGAGGTATCAAGTACTGCCTTGTCCCAGTTAAGACTAGAGAAAGACTAGACTGAGATAGCCATATCAACTGGTAGAGATAATTATAATGATATCAACAGAGTTAATTAATTGTTTTATTGAAAGTAACAGAGACAGTGAATTTAATGGGTCAGAATTCATGTGGGTATATGAAGTTACTTTACAGTGCATCTCCTGTAGTGTGCCTCGGGGGTTAATGGACATGAGTTGATAGGGCCCTTTCTGGCACTCCCACCCAATATTAACTAAATCCAATTGAAGATGCTCCTTTTTATTCTTGGTTCTAAATTAGGAGCGAAAGGACTGTTTAGTCATTCAGCAGTAAGGAGAAAATCTCAGTCGTATCTAAGTCTCTGTTAGTGTTCAGTTAGTCTTTAGTAGTCCCAACTAGCGGGATCATCACTCTCATCCCTGCTCTGATGGGCCATGGTATCTGCTGTGTAGATACAATTTTCTTCTCACTGGAGAAAAACTGCAACAGTGAGTCAGAAAGATTTCTACCTATTCGTGGAATACAAACAACAGTAATATATGCTTCCCTATATAATCTCACCTTAAGAATGTCTCTGTCCCAAGCTGAAGGGACCATCTCTAGGTTTAAGACAAATGTTTGTGCTTTTGGCCTTTTCTGCTAGGAAAGAGGCCATTTTTCATGGTGTGCAGATTTTTCATAGTAACGTCCCATTCCACATAGTCCTAGCAGAGTTATCAGATCACCATCAGTTATACCTAGCTTAGGACTTAGCACAAAGCCAAGAGAAAGGTGTCAAAACCTTCTATCAGTTCCCTGTATTATCCTTTCGCCTATTCATGGATCAGTTATGTTATAGTAAATGTTTTTGGTTTTCCATCTGTTAATGGCCATTTCATCATGCATCACACTCATGAATCAACACCTGAAGAAGAAAAATCACCAAGCTTCTGGCTAATATCTTTTCAATTACCTTATCAGAGCTCTAATTTCCCCCGTGTGGACCAATAATCGTTTGTCCAACATCCCTCTTTATTTGATTTAATATGCTAAATACCACTTTATGAGCTCATGTTTATAGAAATCGATGTGTAACTACGATTCTAAATACATGAAATTGGCTATAAATAGCAAAGATATTCTAGCAGTGTAGATTCAAATTTTTTCTACCATGCTATAGTTTCCAGCTATTATTACCATTTCATAAGTATAATTATATGTAGTTGGTGCTCAGCTGACCTTACAACCTTCTGTAGTTCCCTGTTCTCATTTATTTTTCTGCCCTCATCAAACCTAACTGCTAATAACAGGAAATATCCACCCCACATTTACAGAAGAGAAAAACATTACATTTAATTCTACAGATATATCAACTTAAATACCACAGATTTTAGTACTCGGCACTGGAAAAATGCACTTATCTATGTACTATGCTATTTACACTGATTCAGTGTATGCAATAGCCATGTAATACAAGCCACTAAAGACACCAAAAGCTATTGGAAATAGAGCATATCTGTACCTATGAAACACCATGCCAATAGCTACGCATTATCTGCTTTATTATCTAGCCTTTTATCCAGCTTTTGACCAAACCCAATAAAACTAATTACCATGAGATGTTTTTTGCAAATGGAAAAGCTACAGTTAGATACCATTTGAGTGTTGCACACTGAGCGCCATGCATCAGATGAACAAATGACTGCTAATTTTTTTTTCCTGTGGAGAAGGTGGCTATTTGCTTCTGCTCACTTCAACAGAGAAAGTCATAGCTCTCTTCTGTTTTTCCTGGGAGACAGCAGCAGAGATGTACTGCCTTTTTCTTCCCCCCAATTAATAAAAGAAGCTTGTTGGAGTGGTCTTTATTGAAACATTTACCTGAAGATCCCCTTTCATTATAAGCGATTTCTGGTTGCATTTTGCAGGTCACATTTTCACACATCCTCAGTAATGATGTCGCTGCCTAGTTTCATCTAGGTAGGTCTAATACACAGACAAAATTTCCTGTGATAGAGAAGCCCATAGACTCTTTCAATCTGGCATTTATAGAAAAGCTTTTTGATAATCCCCTGTCCTCTGCAAGAGCCACTCCAGCTATAATATTTCACATCACAGCTAACCGTACGGCTTCTTGTGTCGCCCTAATATGCTTTCAACACGTGGCAAATGGCCACCAGCATGTTGCAAGTTCACTGGCAGGAAACGCAGAGCGAGGAGCAGAGCTGCTAAGCAGTTCGAATGCCTCAGAGCCATCATCCAGAGTGATTTGTCAGTGATTTGTGCAGCATGACAGCGGATCTCAGTCTGAGATCCAGAACCATGCTGGCACTAAAAAGCACTGGCAATATTTGCCTTGACCATCTGAGAAAGTAACTGCAAAGGAAATGAAATACCAGTAAGAAATAAGAGTTGCTGTTGCTCAGGATGACAAAGCTGGGAAGGTTATTTGATCAGGAAGGTAAATCTGCCTCCTTCACAGTTGGTGATACTTTAGATGACACTGAGAAGCCATTTTCACTATTGCAGAGACGTTCTTTTTGTTCCGTGACTACAGATAACACCTTCAGGGCTGTCAAATATAGCTGTCCTATCTCACAGTTTCTACACATCTCATCTTTAAACTACCAAAACTGTATGTACTACAGCTAAAGTGGCTGTATCTCAGCCTTGCCTTGTCCTTGCCTTTTTGCACTGACATCAATCTGCTGTGTAATGCAGTGCCCAAATCCAGGCATGTATTTTTGAACCTCCGAAATTTGGCCTGTTGCTTCTAGCTCCCCACACATGTCCAGACCCCTACAGCTTTCCCGGCAGAGGAATCCCAAGTCCCAGCTGCTTCAGCTTCTGCTTTGGTACCCCAGTATTTCTGAGCCTTCCGCTGCTTAGCCTTTTCCCCAAAGAGACCATGGAGCTAGAGCAGGGCTGGTTCAATCAGCCCAATAAGCCACCTCAGCACCATCATCTGATGCTAACTGATACCAGTACTAAGCTGGGAAAGATAAATCGCTTGTGGCTGGAAAGAAGGTTGGAAGGCCTGGTGCATTAAGAAGTTTGTCACGCACTGTGAATTACTTGAGAATATTTATTGGAAGGTGCAGACACATGGAATTTCAATTCTTCACTGTATTTTCTTTAGGCATTGCCCATGTCCTAAGGTTCCCAGCACTGAGCCCACTGGGGAGCCCATGAGAGATCCATCTGCCCCCTATCAAGACCGGCATAGAAGCAGAGACTGGTAAAAGGTAGATGCCATGACACAAGGCAAATGGCAAATTAATAGCCACACTGAAGCATAAGAAATGCACCAGAAATCCTGTTGCTTGATGCAGAGGATCTCCATCTGAAAATGAGTATCTGGCTTCATAAAGGAAAAAAAATTATCATAGTATAAGGATGAAGTCACACACAAACATGCATAGAAAGGATCTCAGAAATATTTCTTCCTTAGAAAGAATCTTTTTGGGGGAGTCTCCAAAAAAAAAAAAAAAAATTCTTTTTCCTCTTCTCTTTCTCCATTTACTATGTTGCTGTAAGGGTCAACAGAAGTCAACCCAGAGTGTTCAGGTACAATTGAACACAGTTTTCAACCGCCAGTTCTCCAAACAAGGAAGGGTGTCACGCTGGCAAAGAGGCCTTGGGATCCAGGGGGTGGGAGCAGGGAGCTGTATGTTCTGCAAAGTTTCAAGGACTTTCCCTTATTCTCTCTGCGTGGTCATGAGCAAGGTTGCCTGAGCAGATGACTGTGCCGTTTTGGAGCACTTTTTCTACTACTATAGGCATCTCTGCAGGGTGCAAGTACTTGGTCCAAAGTTTTCACCAAAGTCACATGAATTTTGAAACACGATGACTCTGCAGCCTTGGCCAAGGATTTTAGCTGCATTCTCCAAGCATAATGCTCACTGAGCTGAAAAGCACCTACAAAGCACTTCTTTGTAATATTTACTTTATGAAATTAAAGCACACACAAAAAAAAACAGTTTCTTCTTTGCTGTTCCTTAGTTTGTGTAAGCAGCCTATTGTAAATATCAAACTCCCAGAGTGGTGCATTAGAAAAGCATCATGCTGACGAATTCATTCTTAAAGGCCAGAGCCTTCTCTAATTTCATATACAACAATCTACATTAGGACCATCCACAGTAATGCCCAATTTAGCTGTGAACTCCAGCAGCATCTAAGTTAAAGAGACTAATTAACAACTTGGGCTGTCCACCAGCCTACAGACCTTGATCCTACACATCCAGCACCTCTGGCAGGTGGCCCGAAAGGAGCCCAGGGCTTGGTGGGGACAGCACTCAGCGAGAAACTCCTCCGTGGGACAGCCCACACCCCCATGAAAGTTTTGGTCACTGCAGCTCTGAGGCAGAGGCTTCGCCCTGACAGGCTTGGTCCATGCTAAGCTAGACTTTTATTGAGCAGCACTTCTCCACGTCAGAAAGCTCCATCAAGGTTTGAAAGGATGAAGGGGGAATACTGCAAGATCCAAGCTCATTAGTGGAACAGGTGGGGATGTCTTCAGCTGAATAAGCAGGTCACTTTGGGAATAACATGAAACAGATGTCCTGTCTTTGCACTCCCTGAACATTTTCTTCAGATAAATTGCAAGTGCAGGGTTTAAGGCAGAGTCTGTCATTTATCTCTTTAGCAACTCTCCTCCTGTTTTCTTCTGCCTGTTTTCTTTCAGGGTAGCAAATCTTTTCTGTAAAAGGATGACTGCATTTTTTAGAACCTAGAGATCAAAAGACACTTTTTGATTTCGCAAGGCAAATGAAGTGCCTCCTGCTAAATGAGTTTACTAAAGTTCAAGGTAGAGAATACTGGGAGGTGTTGTGCACATGGTACACAATATGCACATAGTCAAATGATGTAGAAGTTCATTGAAGAAAATGGCATTCTAGGATTTGCTAAAGGGATTTCTCCTCAAGATATTCTCCCAACAATATTTATTGTTGTTCAAGGCCTTCTGAGGTCCTTTGCACATGGATATTCCCCAACCGAGTTCTTGGAACTGCGGCATCCAGATGAAGAGTTAGGGAATTAAATATCTCAATAGTCTCCCATGAGCAGTGTTCACAAATCTGTTTCTTCCATTTGTTTTGCTTCTCTATGCAAGAAGAATAATCATTGCCGTTTGACTACCCAGCTCTCCTTGAGATGACAGGAGTCTTCAGTGAACCCCTCTTTAGGTATTTCCGTCTAAGCCATAGGATATATGAATTCCCTTCTCAGAGCTGTGTGTCTCACTGCCCTTACTGGATGGAATATCAGACAGATGCTCACCAAACTCTGATACAGACAGGTATATTGCGATGCTAGATCCTGACACCAGTACCCCTTACAGAGATCTGTTAGAAAAATCTACTGAGCGATACCGTAAGTAGATTAATAATTCTCACTGAGGTGGTAGGATTATTCCCGGGGGAGAGAACCTGGGGAGACAGTCAATTTTATACATATGCAAAGTACAGCTGAGGGTTTTTTATTTTGGTACAACAGTGCAAGCTTTTCGTATTAGATGTCTGAAATAGATGAAGGGACACTGGTCTTGATTACATACCAGAGTCCTGGGAAATATACAGTCAGATATAGAACAACTAATAGAGTCATTACCTGAAATATGCTCACCAATCTGAAGAATAATATGAAGAGATCACTTAAAGGAAATACAAAAGCCAAGGGAGACTCCTTCAATCATCGGACTCTTCTACATTTGTAATGATTTTACTTCAGAAAAATCAAAGCACTCAGTCTTCTACAAAATTTGGCAGCATTTTGGGGTATCTTCTTTTTGGAGACACCACTCCAGCTAGCTTCTAGGAAAAGCTAGCTAGACTAGAAAGTCCTCACCACTCACCAGCTAAAAGCGGCTTGATTAGGTTCCTTCAGATTAGGCAAATAGCCCCTTTTCTCAAGCTCTAGGACTAATATATTTAAAAACACATTGCATAAGTAATGTGCAACTGACTAAAAAATGCCAACAGACTTTTAAGGAATAATAGGAAAAAAGTGATTTGCAAATCCACTGTCTTTGCATATAATTGATAACTTAACCCTCGGTAACTCAGGAATGCAATTTACTGTCTGCCTACTCTCTCTATTAACCACTACTTGATTAACTCTTTCAAGATTATCTTTACATTCCATTAGATGAATTCTCCTTCCGTTTACTCTCTTTTGCACCAGAAAAACCCTACGGCCTTCAGCAGAACTTTACTAGTATACAGCAGTGATGTAGGAGAGTCCTAAAGCCTCCTATCTTAAGTAATCACAATATGTAGAATTAAGAACTTCCTTAGGAGAGGAAATGCAGAGTTTCACCACGAGTCCTTTGCATTAAGTAATTACACAGCCTAAATATGATGCCCCACTCAGTAAGAAAGATCAGAAAAATCAAGGCAGGGGGTATCCCAGGCCACAAGGCATAAGATAAAGCAACTCTCAGATGGTTCTAATTTCTTCAAGAACTATTTAGTCCCTTAAGTCAGGAACTGACTTTAGTCACATTTGCCTCGTTTCCTCATGAGTGATGCTGAACACATCTGTCATAAATACTTGGTCTTCATAAATCTTTTTCATTTTAAGAGAAAGAAAATAGAAAATCCCAAGAGTTTTGTTTTTCACTGGAAGACTAATCAATGCAATAAAAATGAGTTGCATGTACAAACTAATTAGAATATTATTTTAACAGTTCTGTCAAAAACAAATAATACAGATTTTCAAATTTATTCACTAATATTTATACTCTGATCATCTCACATCATTTAACAAAACAAGGAATAGTAATAGTAGCAACTCGTTTAGACAGTGGATTAGGAAAGACTTTTTTTAAAACCAGGACCTGTTTTAGCAGGGAGAAAATACTCAACTGGCTCAGAAATAATTTTCTGAGGTTCTACATAACTCTTAAGAATAAAGAAACTCTGGTGCAACTTCTGCATTTTGTTAATAATTCATTGTGTCGCTTTTCATTATTGCAGCTTTTCTTTGGCTCTGCTCTCCAATTCTATGGACTGCTTCCTTATAAAGAACCCGGTGAAACACTGCTTATTTTCATCTGCTTAATTTTATCTTTTTTTTTTTTTAAGTGGACAAAGATTAAGCTTTGTAAGTGACCCACACTGTTTCTCTCCACACACACACACACACACACAAACGCAATTACATTTACATCAAAAACTTACTTGCTTCTCTATGTGGATTACCATCTTTGATATGTTTAAGGTGATGAAGTTAACTGTCATGCAAAAAACAAGCCACTGGTAGAAGTGTTAGTATAGTGGTGAACCTGATACTACCCAGACCACCTATGCTGCTGTAATGACCTTGCCTAAGTGCAATGCTCTCCATAATGCTTTTGTCCTCTTACAGAGATATCGAAGTTCAGATATGCAACAAATGAGCCCTACTGGCGGGTGTTTCTGCCCGAGCTGGTAAGGAGCTGGAGGCCTGTGCCACAGGGTGCTTGTTGCTCCTGCCCAGCTCTGACGGTTCACACTCAGCAAGGTCAGGCCTGAACTGAGGAGCTTGACATGAATACAGCCACTCTGTATGAGGAGAGCTCAGTGAGAAAGGTACCAGAAAGAATCAGCTGAAGACCAAGCGAATGTCAGAATGAAATTGGTATGACCGTGAAATCAATAATGCATCTGCCTGCTAAAATTCCCTGTAGTTTACACACTAAATTTATATAACACCTGAGAAAAATAGAGAAGGGGGTCTGTGCCACTGCAATATGATTGTAACCATCCAACTGCAGCATGGGAAAGAAAACCTTTTCGGATCTGAATTGCAGGAGACCATAAAGAAAGTATTTTGTTAAGCCACAGTAAAAAGAAGAAAGTTCTCCTAGATGAGCCTGTTTCCAGGCTTGGAAGACTGCAGGCTCAGGGACCAATTTGGAGCTAGCTTTGGGCTTTGCCTTAAAACATCGTTGGCAGTCAATACGTATACAGCCAGAGGGACATAGCCAGAAGCAATTGCATCTCCCAGAAGTATATTTCTCTCCCTAATTGGCTCTTCTTACTTCTTTTATACATTCCAGAGTTAATATTGATAACCTTGATTAATGTCCAATGACAACTGCTAATCTGCAAACCCAGTTACACACAGTCACAGTTACAGGACTGAACATCACAGGGACATTTCCCTTCATCACAGTAACGCTGGCCTGTTAATATTTCTAGGGGAGGGCGAGTCAAGAAATGTGAGTTCAGTCTTCACTCAAAACAAATCAAACTATTCAAGCGGCAGGATTTTCTGGTATTTTGATCTGCTAGTGTAGTTCACTGGCTAGTAAAACCTTGGTGTTGTGGTGCCTACTCCCCCATTGCAGCGGGAACAGAAAGTACATCACCTTCTGCAATGTCTCCACAAAGAACGATGGCTTTAAATACCACCCTGAGAAGAAATAGCCCCGGGGCCACAAGTCTTGGCATGCTGTGATCAGGCCGTCCAGGGAAGCATGGCCTTGAGCACAGCACTGATCCAGCAAGGACTCTGCTCCAAACATGGTCATAGTCTCCAAACTGTGTCGGCCCAGGCCTCCCGGATATGGGAACCATCACAGCAACAACCGCCTGAAGCAAAGGGGAGACAGGGCAGCCAAAGACAGCAGAATTAATGGTTACAAAGCGAGCTGTTTTAGGACACCAGTTGTGGGCTCTGTGTGTCCGAGGCAATAAGCCAGAGACGCCGCTGTGCGATTCACAAGAGAAAGCAGGAAGACGGAGCCTCTCGCACATTGACACAGCAACAGTCACATACTTGGGGTTTCTGAGCAAGGAAGTTTTCCACTGTTTGCTTTTTTATGCTTGGGAAAGGAATATTTTACAGCAAATGGACAGAATTGTACTCAAAGTTGCCTGACTCCCATGCTGCATTTCTTATCTCGGCAGGAAAAAAAGACAACCCTGTGAGATGCTGGATTCTACCTTTTTTGTTTTTTGGGGTTTTTTCCATCTGAAAGAGCTTATTTGCACTTCTTCTGTAATTATATCCAAATAATAAATGAACAGAAACTGTGGCTGGAATAATCGGATCTGCATCAAGAGGAATGCATGGAAAGAACCATTTGCACAACTGCAAACTGTGCAAAAGAAGCTTCCAAAAACCTGCACAGAGAATTAGTTCAGGTTTCAAGACAAAGAGGCAATAGTTAACCAACTCTATCAGCATTACCAGAAGTTTATGCAAAATAAACTGCATGAGAGTCTGAAAAAATGTCAGATGACAATAATACCATACTGAGCCAGAGCATATTTTATGCATCATACTCCTTAGCTGTAAAACCTATCTGCATGACTGTTTTTTGTCATTTGAATCAAACACATTATATATTATGAAGAGACACCCTGAGCCCTCTAGTACATAAAGCATTGAAGAGTTTTTATTTAAAAAGTTGCTTTGGAAATTTGCAGTTAAACATATATTTATGCAATTGCACTCATTGCTTCTCTTTCTGTCATTTTGCATCAAACTAAAGATAATGGAATTTGTTTAAACAGATGGACATTTGTAATCACTGTAGGCATGCTTAGAAAAAAGCAACAGTACTATTTTGGAAGGTTATTAATTTTAAAATCCAAGTTACACAGCAGTCATTCATGCATAAGTAGATTTTTCAACCTATTTCACAGGAAGTTTGCATAGCATCTCTTCAAATGCAAAAAAAAAAAAAAAAAAAAAAGTCAAAATATTCAGAGCTTATTTAGATTTTGATACGCATCCTGGTTCCAAAACCAGTATATAGAATTTCTGGGTTTAAATTAAAGTAAATTGATCTTTAAGAACTGAGGTCTTCAGAAAAGCATCTCAAACTGGAGATGTCTACCGGCTGACACAGGTCCCAAGAAAATCCATTTTCAGTGTAGGCCCATAAATAGTGCCAAAACCCTCGAAACAGTGCTGTGTGCTTAGGCTCCTTTATGCATAATATCTGGGTTAATCTTGAGCCTTAAACACCTAAAGCACAGAAAAGGACTGCTCAAGTCAATGGACAGGGTATTCCCTGTCTACTGATGTATATTCATTCCCTCACATGAACTAAGCATCAGTCTTAAAAAGGAATTCAACTTTCTGCTTCATCCCTTATTGGAATACTCTTTTGCCAGCATGAAGCCTGAAGCCCTCTTCCAATTGCCAGACCAAATGCATCCACTGCCTCTTCATACCCACTTATTCCTCTGCCAGCACTGTCTGTTTGTTTAGACAGCTCTTCTCCCTTCCCAGTATTCATCCCCAATGTATTTATAGTTAACAATTAAAATCCTCTGCCTTCCTCTAATTATGCTGGAAAAGCTCAGCTTGCTCATGCTTCCTTCCCCAAACCCAATCTGGCAGCCCTCCTGCACCTCCTCCAGACTGAGTTCATCTTTGCGGAGCACATCCCTGGGGCGCGTCAGTCTTCCCTGCAGCCATGCAGCATTGGGCACCAATTATTTTGTTACTGACACTGACTTGGAAAAAAAGGGAATTTGGAAGAAAAGCACTTTTTTGGGGGGAAAAAAAAAAAAACAACTCAGTTCCCAAATCATCAGCAAGTTTTAACATAAAAATTCAGCCAGCTCTAAAAGTGAGACCTAGGCACTGATTTTAAGGTACAGATTTTAAGGTGTTTTTAAGTAGGTATGAAAAGTTTACTATTTACTTAATAGAGCTTCAAGTCCAGCGCAGCTTCACTAAAATTCATTAAAATCTATCATTTTCCATGGAAAATAGAGCTCTGCAAAAATTTTCTAAGGGGTGTGATTCGGTTCATTAATGCTGGATGGCCTGTGCACCCTTTGAAAGCTAAGTAACAGGAAGAGAGATCAGGGAGCCCTTCTTACACCGATGCCAACTGGGGAAAAAAGAAGTGGGGAACTGGAACAGTCTGTATCGTTCAGCCGGAGTTCATGAGCCTCCTCTAGGGAAGCTATATCCCAGGTATTGCGTACAAGCCAGGCATGAATCAGGTCGGCAAATGCTGGCTCTTTGGGCTGCTAAAATTATTAAATGTAGGAAATTAACACACCATTAGCTTCACAGCCCTATCTAGCTGATGAAACGTCTGAAATACAACGGACAACCGAGAGCTGGATCCAGAGCCAAAGAGGGTGTGATCTCTCTGCCGGGCTGGCCATCCCGCGGGGGCAATGCACCAGTTGCATTTTTCCCTTCCCAAACTAGAAGCCAAACGTAGCAACCAAAATTCAGCGGACTCACGGCGACGCTCGCTGAAAGAGACAGCCCCTTGCCAGCCCATGGCCATCCTTGGCCATCACATTGGGGACTGGTGACGCTCACGCTAGTTTTACGCCCCCAGTCCTGGGGAGAGCTGGGCAATGGCCCGTCGGGATAGGGCGAGGGTGGAATAGCCTGTCCTCCCCCGGCCTCGTTATTGAGGATTTCCCCTAGGCACCCACAGAAGGGGATGGTGAAGGTCAATGCAAGCGTAACGGCCTCGAGCTCTAACGGGATAAAGTGACACCCCAGCAATTTTTTCCTCATTCATCATCAGTGAATTTTTAAAGTCACCCTGCCCCCCCCCCACTTAAGAATATAAGCATTGAGTCATTTGTCAGTAGAATATTGTCACATTTTACAATATCACCCTTACAAATACACGATCCCTCACAGGACGGTGCTGGAGGTTATTGATTTTGAACCACTGACACAGCAGATAGCATCCACGCAGAAGGAGAGACGCCCAAGGTCAAACACCTTCTTAAAATATACATTTGGCTACCAGCAGTTTGATTAAGGTCAATAAACTATCAGGTATTGACTGGCAGCACTATTTATAAATAATCAGCCTGTACAGTGCTGACCTCTTTTTTATTTAATGAAATTTATTCTCTCTCGTCAGTGTCAGGTATTTTGTGTTAGTGAAACGCTGTGACCTCTCTCGTACTAAAACTGAGACTGTATATAAAGGTTGTCATAAAAGTCCAGCAGTAGCAACAGCTCCAGGAAGTAACATATATCTATTTAGGTAATATAAACGAGATGTCAAGTCTTTAAAAGCATAAGCTGTTAAACAAAGTGCCAAACCATCCATAAATGTTTGTAACCTAAGTGAGCAAAAGCCCTTCTTCATTCAGGCGCCATGAAATAAATAATGAATTATGCACAAGCAAAGCTCACATTATCACAGCACTGACATCCAGCACTAGCGTATTAAGAAAATCCATAATTAAAGCTCTCCTTCTTCATGTGTTTCCTTTAGGAAGCACTGCTTGCCACCGGGTAGAGTACTTTTTCCATAGCACCTCTGATTTCCTGAGCACCCACGGCCCTTCGGCCCCCACCGGATGGTGCTCGCTCAGGCTGGGCCTCAGCAAAGCTGTTGAGCTCCCATCTCCCGGGTCGGTCACACTGAAGTCAAGCCCCGGCCTCAGCACGCAGGTGAATGGGGAGCCCTGGGCCCCCGCGCAGCTCCGGGGATGGAAAACTGCCTTTCCCGAGCGCAGCCTCTGCCACGACAAGGAGCGTCCTCCACCGCCAGCATCAGCACCTCCCCACCACATGCATCTCTTCGCTCTCCATGCCCCTGCTGCCACTTTGCTCGTCTTGCTTATCACCCTATTGCTGACCTTTAAATTTAAAAAAAAAAAAGGAAAAGGCTCCCAAAAATACCAGTAAGTCCAGGAAGCATACGCTTATAACCTGAGGCCATACTATGTTTAGCAGCTGCCCCGGGTGCTGCTATCTTTTTAATTGCTGCTGTCAAAACATATGCTGAATCCTTTCTACTCCAGTTGTTAAGTATGTGACTACCGCTAGAGCAGCCAAAGGGATCGTGAACTGCCAGGGTCAAACACAGCATCTAAACCTTGTTATTTGCCTATACCACAGGCATATTGCACTTATCAGGAAAGCTGTTTAGTTGTATTTGTGTCCAAATATACACCCATTCACACAGAAAGCAGCACATTTTTTATGTGTGTATACGTACTTGTGAATATAATATAGCATTACAATACTTTGATTTGTAAGTGGGAAGTGTTCAGTAACATATACATGCTTAATGTATGTAAGGGGATGGATAGACACAGAGTTATTACAAGGCAAGATTAAAACTCTTGGGTTGATCCGTATTGATTTTATTTTTGCAGTACCGTCTGCTTGACCATATATCCTCCCGCTTCCATCCAGCTGCCTGGGGGGAGGGCGTTGCACGGCATCGCTGAGGCAACAGAGCACGGCGTATTCCCACCTAACGGAGCAACAGCAGCCGGCATCCTTGAGTGGTTACAAATTACAGACCTCTCACCGGGGAACCACACCGGAGCCAGGATCCAGCTTTTAGCGTGCCAAAGCCAACTACAGCTAAATTACACCCTACTTCCTGCTAACGGGCAGCCACTGTTGCGGACGAAGCCTTGCACGAGCCCTCGCCTCGCGCCCAGCCGGTGGGTGCTGCTGGCAGCATCTTCGGGTCCATGGCCGTCGTCCCACCATGCCGTGGAGGACAAGTCCCGTTGCTGCTCCGCGGAGTGCTAGGAGCACGGCGCGGGCAAAGGGAGTCTTTCCTTGCCGCGGAGTCACTACTTCGGTCCTCAAGCTGGAGTTCGTTGCTGGAAAGCAGCTTTGAGAAGTGCGCTGCAGCGCAGTCATGGCTATTTTTGCTGTTCTAAGCAACCAACATTTGTACAGCACCGGTGGTCAGTGGGCAAAACTCTGCTAATTCTTAAACACCTCGCAAAGGTAAACTTTCTGCTCTGGGGACCCAGCTAGCAGCAGCGTTGATGAAGTTCAACCCAAAATAGACCCGGCTTGCCCTGCCATGCAGAGCTCCGCGGGGGCCCTGGGAGCACGCAGCAGTACATTTTGATCTAAACGAAGCAGTTGCCATGAAGTCCTGAGGAGGATTTTAACAGGCAGCATTGCTGGCAAATGCTAATTGGGTCTTGCAGCTGTTAAAGTAAGTGCTGAGCTTTCACGAAATTAATGCCAGTTCCACCTGCTTCTTTGCAGCAGTGGTCACCCAGGGCCCATGTGAGCCCACTCAATTCGATCACCCAATAAATCCTGAGCTTTAAGCATATTCCTTATTAAAGGATCATGCTGCAGTTACACAGTCGAGCTGTTATGAACTAGCACAACTTGGACTGCAGGGAGAGTCTCTAGGCGCAGTCCATGGACTCGTCCCGCTGGAGGGCACGGAGGAGCGAGCTGCCCGCGCCGTCCCTCCACCGCCTCCTCCCCAGGCACCCACTGCGAGCCCTGCGGTCCCACTCAGCTCCGAGGCCCCTGCCCCAGCCCCGTGGGGCCTTTGCAGGGTTCAAAGGAAACAGCCACTAGCAGAGGTGTCCCTTCTTTAGCTTTGCTCAAAAGAGATCATAGAGCATCTCTTCTACAACCGACCAGTTCCCATCCGGGCTCACCCAGTCCAAAAGGCAGCAGATTATGTGAAAGAAGCAAGCAAACACATCCACACAGTGTTTTGAACCTTATTAGTATTTAGAGAGCATCATTTTGAGCTCAGCATTATAGATGTTTAACAGGTCCATACTGAAAGTTTCTGAATCTAGCAATCAATGTGACTGAGCCACTGTACGAGCATTGATCTGTTTCACTTCATTAAATGTTAGTTTTACAAGGCTCAGAATGTGCCTATCTAACATCGCTTAACAGCCTGTGGTTGCATCATCAGCTCTAAATGGCCATGCAAGACACCTACTGCTGGTAAACCTTGTATTTATTTATTACCCTACAGTAATATCTATTTGGTGAAATTATTTTTAAAAGTTTGTCACATGCTCAGCAATATTCACATTAAGCTCAAGTATGCTGACAATACAGCTTAATGATTAGCATTTGGGATTCAGGTAAGGCAACACAAGATCCAGCTGTCCCAAATATACATTCACCTATAGGTACTGCAAGAGCTATGCTGTGCATGTAGATTAATTACACGCCCGGGGAGTTGTTGTCGTATCAGCAGCATTTCAATTTGTTCCCCAGTATTAAGGTATGAAAAGTCAGTACAGAAACGAGAAGAGGATGGCACTGGTCTATGTCTGGGAGAGGCTAAGCAAATCCCTGCTCTTGAGCCCATGTGCCACATGCAGGTAGCACAGCCCACTCGGAGGCAATAAATGGTGGCAGGACAGCACAAGCGGTGTGCCCACTGCAGCTCCCTCAGGAGCCCAAAAGCGTCTTTCTCTCAAGCGAAAGATTGTCCTGTGCAATGTAAAGGCCTGGTTCAAACCTCCCTGGCGCTGCTGAATCCACCGAGGACGGACCCTCCAGCAGGCAGCTCCACTGGAGCAGGCAGGCGTAAACGCTGCAGCACGTGCAATGAGTCACCTAAAGATCATGATCCTTAAATGGATTAAGGTATACAGATTTGCACCAGTACTAATGTTCACATTCAGCAAATTGCTAATCAATTATTTTTTCTGGCTTATATTTCTTGAGTATGCGTGAAACACGAAGTCTTGATCTATTTCTGCCATACGTGAATGACAGCGTGTGTTCATCGAGTGCTTATTCCACAGGCAATATGCTGCACAGAATAAACTATGAGGGCTGATAGCAAACCATCACTCTCCTGCTGCTACCAAGAAAGACCACTATTTATCTTTTGGACAAGTTTAATATTTTACTGCAAATGGTTTTATGCACTAGTATTCCCTCATTTATATGGCCTTGGGTCAATATCTTCTATATTTTCACTCCTACAGCCAAGAGCTAGTAATGCTGAAAAGTATTGTGTATTCATTATGGGGGGGGGGGGGGGAAGTTTCACATCAACACATTTCCTTTGTGCTCTGGTTAAAGGCTGTACTTTACTCTTCTCTCCTGCAATTTATTAAACCCTCTCATAAGCAGAATGCTACTATTGAATTAATAGGAAGTCTTATAGTAGGTAAAAGTGTATTTATGGAGGCAATCAATACATTGGACAAGACATAAGATAACATTCGGTATTATTTAAAATTAAAATATGTGTGTTTTTTAAATGGCTGAGAGTCAGCTGCTGACTAACTTAGAAATCAACCTGTTGTTTAAATACAAAAAGCACTTCTCTTCATTGACTTTAGGAAACATAGATATTACCCTAGAAAGGGGTAAGTAAGTAGTAGCCCAGTTCCTTCTCCTCTCATGTCCAATAGACATTCCCACTAAGCAGGACCATCTTTGAGCTGGTCAGTCCCAGGGAGAGACGGGCTGAGCTGTTCAGGCACCGCGCTGTGCTCACGCCGTGCCCATCCTGCGGTGCTGAGCACCCCTTGCAGACACCCTGGGCCACCGGCCCCGGGGCTGCCCCCCAACAGCGCACGCTGCGTCCCGCTGGGAGCTGCTTTTGAAAACGGAAGAGGCTTCCTCAAGTGTTTTTGAAATTTCTATTCACTTCTGATTGTACCTAGAGCTGAGATCACAAGCCAGCAAACTGGAGTCAGAAAGGCGCCTGGGGGTATTTCTCCCCTGGCTCCCATTTCTGCTCTCAGAGCAGTGCTGTTGCTTTCAGCACAAGCATTGCTGCTGAGCAAGGGGCTGGCAGAGAAGAAGACTTGGTTCACAGTCCAGAAATAGCAGTTGTTTTGTTCACAGGACAATTGTTAGACTGCGAAAGCATAAAACTGTTGTTTTTAATCTTAGTAATTTATATTACAGAGCTATAAACTGCCCACTACCAAAATCCCCCAAGTGTTGTTTCTGAGATGTTACACTTTAGTCATTATTCAGTCCCCAAATCAACAACAGGGATTGCTAAGCTTTTAAAGAAGCCTCCTTTAGCTGCTACTAGCCCCATAGCCAGGAGAGGCACATATGCATCTACATTCAGATTTGGAGGGCTACACCTCATACAGTGATCAAAAACACCCCTGCCATTGCATCACACAGAATTTGACAGTACTCACTGAAGTGCCAATAGATAAGGCATTCATGAAATTCTCCATGTTCACACATTATTGCACATCTTCTCTCCTTTCCCCCAGCTTTGCTTTGCAAGGTTGCCAGGACTGGACAGGAGATGCCCCCAGTAGCAGTCCTGTCCTTTTGGACCTTTCATGTTCCCGGCTTTGCAGCTCACCCCAACAGCTCATGACTGTGGATAGCAGTGGCTGGGAAGTGGTCTGTCTGCCAGTACAGCTGGCAGCTAAAACATCACACCGTGAAACATTTCTGTTGTCATTGTCAGCAGTATAAATGGTATTTCTCTGACAGGCTGAAGTCACATACAAAATAAACAGATTACTCCTACAGGATAAAAGGAATGGATAGCCATTCCAGTCACAGATCAACATCATTTCACAAGCTTTCACGCCTTTAGCCAGATTGGTTCAGAATCATTTACGTAAATAAAGCTCATTTGCTTTGAGTGAACAAGAGAAATTGTTTCAGCTGCTAGTGTTTCAAGAAATAAGACACACAGAGGAACACCATGCAATGCTGCCAGTGCTTACTTTCTTCACATTGGTCCACAAGAAGGACACAATGAACCAACTGCTTTTCCAGGTGCTGAAAGGCAGCCTAATTGACACTAAAATTTACCACCTTGTAATGAGATCCACCATGCCAAGCCTTCAGCTGGTGCAAACCACTGCAGCTCCACTGGCCTCAGCCCACACCAGGTGAAGGGTTGGTGACAGTGTTCGACTTGGGGCGGTTATGCCTGCAGAAAGTGGAGGCAACCCCATGGTGAAACCTGGCTGAGAGCAGCACCAGGTGCAGGAGCAGCCCTTGCTTCTGCTCAAGTGCCCACCTTGCCTCTCCCGTCTCGGCCCCTCGCTCCTACGTGACCCGTGCCCATGGGATGCTGTGAGTGGTGCTCCCAGGACACCCAGCCAGCAAGGTGCCCTGCCTCTCTGTCGCAGCTCACACCCCAGCCCATGGTGCGGCAAGCCTGGCTGTGGCATGACCCTGGGTAAGCAACGCGTGGGTGCCCCGGAGCTCATGGTGCTGCTACCCCAGTGAGGCCCAAGGCATGGGGACCCTTCTCTGCTTGCAACAGATTTTCAAGACAGTCACGTTCCTTGGGTCCCTTTGGAAAAACCTGCCATAGATGCAGCTAAGCAGTGTCTGGCACAAGGCAGAAGTGTTGCTGGGCACAAACCGAAACACACAAAATTGCATTTGAACATAGGACAAAACTTTCGTGGAGTCTCCATCCTTGCAGATATTCAAAGCCCCGAGCAACCCGCTGTGGGTGGCCCTGCATGAGCAGGGGGTTGGACTTGGTGGTCCCCGGACGCACCTGCCTGCCTGCCTCAGTGACGCTGTGACCCTCTGGTTCACTCTTCCCTCAGCTTTTAGGCCACTTCATGATTTGTCTAAACACCAACTACCTTGGTTCCAGACTTGCCTTCAAGTACAAATTAGAGCAACCTTGCCTACACATGTTGCAACTCGCAGGAAGTTTTGACAGACTCAGCTGAAATTATTTACATATATTCATTGACTGAACAGTCCATCTCTCGTTGTTTTATGCCAGACTTGTGTGCAAAACATCAACCAGTAAGCCAGTCTTGCGCAGCGTAGCTTAATGTCATTTGTTAAAATGTCACCTATTGTTTCAGACCTGGCACTGTTTCTCATTTACAAACCTGAAGGGAGTTGCTCCTGACACAAATGTTCCTGATACTTGTGCCCACCGAGCCTGAACCTTGCCCAGCAGCCTTTGCTTATTCGCTTGATACAGCCATGAAACCTTCCTCAAGCAAAACTACTGAAGCTATAGTATCGGGCAGGAAAGGATGAGGACTGAAATCAGCTTTTATCTGCAAAGTTTTATTTGTCCAAGGATCAACAAAATGCAGATGTTCTTTTCTCGGAGTGAAGACCATTTTGCCCCTTGAAAATACAAGTCTGGGAGAGAGACCAGCAGGCCAAAGGGATAATTCTGTTTGCATATATTTTGTATTGATTTAAAAAAAAATCAATTTTCCATTTTACAACATAGGTACCTGCTGGAATTTTTAAAAAATAGGAAATATGGTGTTAATAATAATAGTGTTAATAGAGTTGTTCAGGACCTGCCTTTCTATTCTGAAATTACTTCTAAGGAACAGGGAGGAAGTCAGAAAACGATCTGAGAGACCTTCCACTGGGACCATGGTTAAAAGCAGTATCCTTCTGAGGGGTGTTCACAAGGAAAGGGCATCGGGGATTCCTGCATATCCGCTAGAGTTACCATACAAAATGAATTAATGTGCCATGCTACGACAAACACTAACCTAAGACAAAATAAACTGAGCTAATGATTTTAGCACCGGGCTCCATGAACGCAGGGGCAGGAAAATAGGGGTGGGTTCCTCCCACCTTGGCCACCCAGTGCCACCAGCTCCTGTGGCATCACTGTCACTATTTTTTAGTTACAATGTAAGTGTATTTTGTTGTAATTCAACTAGAATTATGTAGTTAGTCAGGCGCTGTAGATATTTATCAAAAGGTATGGCTAAGTGTTCTCCTAAGCTCCACCATAGTTATTTATGAGAGTAAGAGCACTCGCAAAGTACAACTATTTTTTGACCACAATAATTAGATTATATTTTGGACCGTATTTTCATCTGAGGTAAAGATGGAGAAAAAACACTTACAGCAGGGGAGTATAAAATTCCATTAGTTCAGGAGCTTACCTAGTGTATTTATCTTCTATTGGAATAGCTTCTTCATTTCCTTTCAGCACATATTATCCTTGCTGCTATAGTTACAAGTTTATAATCTTTGACTCCCTTTCTGAGCCTTAGGCCATTGCTAGCAGTCACTAATGACAGACAATTACCAATAGTCACTGATGATAGACCTGTCATTGGTAAGTTTGAACCTTTGCTTGTCGTTACAGCCAATTGCTGTAACAATTGCTGCAGGATAATAACTGTTTAAGGTTTTCACTATAGGAAAGAATTTGCAAGGTTAAATCAAATTTAAACCTTTTAATTACTAAATTTGGCAATTTGCATGTAATTTACTGACTCCTCAAGCAATCAGAAAGGACACACCAGACTGAGAATAGAAAACGCAGCATTTCATGATAATTTTCCAGTCAGTTATGCCTTGCAAATCCCGTTCGGTAAAGCAGCAGTGGGAATGTGAAGCGAGTTGGGCCCTTTGCTTCAAGCGAAGCCCACAGGGGCCTGTGGCTTGCTCTGGGAGGCAGGATCACACCTAGCGAAGATGCCAGGGCAGGGTCCAACGCCCCTCCTCCGGCGGTAACGTCTGCCCCTGGTCACTGGGGTGGGATGCTCGGGAGGTCCCTGGGAGCTGGCAGGCGGATGCAGCGCAGGAGGATGGGACAGCACCTGTTAGCACACTGTAAGCTCACAGGACTAACTCCTAAAAACTTGATTTTTAGCTTCCTATGTCTACACAAGGCTTGAAATGCTGTACAGATCGCTCAAGTAAATACAAAACAGAATAAAAGGTTGTTTTGGTATGCAATTATAGCTAGAGCTAAAACTCTAGCTTTTCAGGCATATTACTCTATCCCGCGGTTATCTTCATTTCACTGCAGAGAATGGAAACTTGGAGGACATGTCTGAATGATACCAAGTCAAAGTGTTATTCTGGATCAGTTGTACAGCTCTCTTCAATACTATGCCTTAATGTGTATAATTCTAGTTCTTGCTCAGCCATGAGAATTCAGGGTCTAGCATCATGTAAAATAGAAATTACAAATTCAGTTAATATACAGTTTACTCAGAAACCATTTAGGGAACATACTTAATTACTCCTAGGTAGAAAATTCAGTCTGCCTAACATTTTCTCCCTATCCAAATGGATGGCACTGGATAATTAGACCAAATATGTTTCCCTCTTGCAATCACTCTGATTTATGGACTTAGCTGTTTACGTTGTTTCTATAATGACAGAAAATGAAAATGTAGTAAATATGATTTAGAATACATTTTTAATGATATATATTCAAAAATTGTTCCTTGACCTCTGATATTCATGGCTGCCACACATTCATGGTTAATTGTGAGTAGTAAGCTGAGGAACACATGATTTATCATCCTGTTAATGTTGTTCTTTTCAGGGACTATTCCTTTTCCCACATGTGTTATGACATGAAATGAGTGAGAATCGCCAAACAAATTCAAACTAATTTTTTTCCCTTCAGATTATACACCATGGGAGCTTTTCACACAGCTCTGTTAACTGTTTTCCTCAGCAAGAATGAGACAGAGCTAGAGGTCCATCTGAAAGGGGAAATGGTGGATCTGTATGGGTTATCTGCCCAGGGCAGCGCTGAGGCTGCCCTTCAGCCCGGAGCTGGTGGCCTCTCTCCTCCTTTTGGATGTAGAGGTATAATAGCATCACCCTCCTCTTATCACAGAAATGGAGAAAGAGTTTCATTCTCAGACTTTTCTGGGCCATTCCCATATCTTACTGGACATTACCAAACATATTGCTTTAAGCACTTGAGATAAAAGAGCCTATTCCCAAGTCCTAACATAACCCTAGAGAATGACCTGCAAATGTGGACAGTATGGGAAAAAGGAATTGTTTTTTACTTAGAGAAGTGTTGTAGCCACTCTCATTTTAGTGCTGCAAAATGGTACACCATGTTCTTCATCATCTCACATAAGGCCTTTATGGTATTAAGGGCTTAGCTCACCATTTACAAAAGCACATGTGTTCAGATACTTCATCAATTCCTGTGGTTTTGGGAGAACTGAGATAGAATTTCCTCTATGTATCATGAGTACTCGCCACTAAGAAACAACCACCTTTGCACTTCCCATTCTTTGAGCTTCCACTAAATATTCCTGCCGAAGAAGGAAGGGAGAATACAGCGACAGGTAACAGTTGTCAGCCAACTCCTGTGATGCTTACGTGGATGATTTAAGCCCCTCATTACTTATACACCTAGTGTTATGCCCATACTGACAGACCTTCCCAAGTGAGAAACTCAGGAGGCCACATATTGACTCAGGGATACCCCAAGTATTTGCATGACATAGTCACAAAGATTTCTAGCATCTCAACAAGTTGCACATCAGTTTTTGTCAGCTAATTGTTAACTGAATGTCCAAGAAAAAATTTCAAAACTGATGCTATGAACACTTTAGGTAATGTCACTGGAAAATCTAGAGACATGTAGCTCATGAGAGGATTACACAAAACATGAGATACACTAGCTGCCATTAGTTTCATTACTACAGAACTGGAAATGAAAGTTCAAAACCCCTTTGTACATTTTGTAAGTGGGTCTTAGATTTCTTTCAGTAACAGCAGTCCAATACAGGCTATGCTACATGGCTGGGACAAAGAAAGACCAACCCGTTCCTGCACTAGGTCCACAGTCCTCATAGTCATCACAGCAGCTGTGACTCCACAGCTGACAGAAATAACTTTTGGACTTGAGCAGAGACACAGCCTACGAGGTACTGAAAAAAAATATCCCCAGAAATTTCAGCATTATGCCTTGGGTACCGGTAGAATTAAAGGAACTAGTTAATTATCCTATGGATTGACTTGTAAAAAGCAGCAATTCATTAAAAACGGTCTCTCAGGATGTTCGGCATTTGGGTCAGACCTTCCTCACCTCCTCAGATGTTCCTGACAACAAGACATGCAGCGGGTCGAGGTTAATGACGCTCCTAACCCAGCACATTCCCTTTGATTTCGGTAGTATAAATTTACCTGGTCATTGTACTCTGGCTGCCTTGAGGCAACTCATCAGTGCAGACCAGAGGAAGGTTGTATCCTATTTGCATTTCCACCAGCCTGAAGCCAGGCAGGAGCTCTTTCGGCACTTCTCCCAGCTATTACGACACAGGGTCAGTGCCACACCGGGGTGCCCCTGCAGCCGGGGCACCGAGTGCAGGGTTGATCCCTGTCCTGGAGGAGGAAGACAAGGCTGCAGGATTGCTTTGCTGGTTCGGAGCCAGCAGGGCCCTCCCGTGTCACAACGTGCGGGCCCAAGCATCATGCACAGGTGGTGTTTACGGGGGGAAGGCAGCAGAAGAGGAAGGGAGAGCGACAGGCATTGTGGCCAAGAAGCACACACGAGCAATAGCTGCAAGATGTGAGGAACAGTGAGAAGACTGTGTGGCTAAAGTCCCTTACATGTTTCCCATTTCTGTCAGTAGGTGATAAAGAAAGCTATTGCAGAGGCACCTGGTTTAACTGCTTCATGCAGGAGGTCAGGACGGTGCTGAAGACACTGTCACAAATTCCCTTATGAGGGAACTAAGCCCCTTGAGCAGCCTGCCAGCCACCTGTTTTGTCTCTTCACCATCTCCTTGGGCAATGCCATGTCTACCTGAACCTCTGAGGAACCCCCTAGACAGCAGACCTACCAGACAGGCAGGATCCCCTCTACAGAAGGAAAGGCTTCCCCCGCAGGACAGGAGACACCCACAGCCACGAGACCTGTTGCACGCTGGTTCCTTTCACACCATCAGGCAACATAAGGGATGGCACTGCAGGGCCTTACGAAATGCTGGTAGCTGTTGAGGCTAAAGACCAGCTCATTTTCCAGCCTCAGGGACTGCTACGAGGGATGGCCGAGCCCTCCTGCTACACTGACCTCCTCCTGCTGAACACGCTAACTTCTGCCTCATCCCGACTGGCGTGTAGCCTGACTCGGCTGCAAACACGCCTTCCAGCACTTGTGCACGTGAGGGCGTCCTCCAGCTACAAGCAACACGTTGACCAAAGCCTGACTCTGCCCACCAAGCAAAAACCTGTTAAGGGTAAACGGAGTCTTCTGCAGTACTGGTTACCTTCTGCGTACCGCTGGCTAAAGGATCTGCAAAGGCCCTCTCCTTGGCTCAAGGGAGCTGGTGTTGCAGGCTCCTGCTAGCCAACCCCGGCTCATCCCCCAGCTGGCAGTTCAGCTCCTATGCTGTTTTCAGTTGGTGCGTTGCCAGCATTTTAACCCTGAGCAGAGTTCTTGATAATCTTCCCAAGTAATGGCCGAACAAGAGACATCAAGTAATTACAAGTTTACACTTAAAAGTAAAAACAAGAACTTGAAGAAATTATTGATACAGTTTTTGTATAAACAGCGCTCTTCAGAAACAAAAGCCAAACTGCAATGTCTGGCAGGGTAACTGTAATTTTGTACCAGCAATAAAGGTGAAATAAGGGTTTCTGAATGGTATTTTTCATGCTTCACTGTTGATCCACAACTTCTATATTTACACCCTCTCTATTATTTCTGGGAAGCTTTCTACGCCATGTAATAACAGTGTACAGACAAGTGGAGGCTATTTTAAGACATACCCCTTTTCACTGTATTTCTCAGAGAGAACTGATTTCTCATTTTATATCATCTATAAATTCTGCTCACAAGGAAGATAAAGTAGGGATACTGGATAGGACGCAGGCTTGCACTCCTGACAAACTGACTTATGAAGCACAAAAGATAAAATGAAGCGTAGCTAGATCATAACTAGCATCTTAGGGTACTCCCTGAGATGACAGGCAATGAGACAGTTACCAGCCCGGCAGATGTCCTGACTTTGTTAGTGTTCCCAAAATTGGGAAACTTCCAGCCCTGTGCTAAGCGCTGCAGAGCTGAACCTGGGAACCAAAACTCATTGAGGTCTCTTAACACTTCCCCAAGTCAGAGATTTAGTTTAGAACAAGTCCTTCAGTCCCTTTGTCAAAAGCACATGAGCATGACATTTTCAACTGATGTGTTACCATCTCTGAAGGAAGAGAATGGAGCTGAGCACCAATTATTTCATCAAGATCAAAGATAAAGCCTTATCTGTGCTAGTGTCAGCATTACTCAGATCATTGCCTGAATGCTATCAGAAGTCATCTTCTTTCTATTGTTCATTCTTCCTGTAAATGCAGGGATATTAGCAGGGAAAATTTCAAGTATATGATCACATGGACTTTTTTGAAAAGTAAGATCTTCAAAGAGGCGAGGGAAGCTAGTCAGATAATCTGAAGTAGTCACGTATTTTTTTTGTTGTTCTTGAGGGAACCACTCCATCCTCTGAACTGAAAAGTTCTCCAGAATGATTCTACAGCAGAACATTTATTGCATGCTGCTGGCAGATATCTACTTTTACAGCAATCTCAAATTTCCATTAGCATTTAGAGAAAACATTTTGCTGGACACCTTAAAGCTATTACTTAATATAAATACATATGGATTATGGATGTTAAATATAAATATTCCTGTAGCTTCCATTCTGTCAGGGTACCAATACTGCCTTTGTCACCACAGCATTTAACCATTCACGGTATCCTTATAAAATATTATCTCAGTTTACTGAAGAGGAACAGAGTAAATTTAATGGCTTGTCTGAGGTCATACCAAAGGCTCATAGGTGAGCTGAGAGTTGACGCCTGACCTTTTATGGTCAAGTTTAGTTCCTGGACCCAATGTCAACCTTGCTACCACTCCCTGCTTCCTTCTCCAGTCTTTCTGGACTCAAAGCTCTGTAGTTTAAGTATCCTCCCCACTTCTTATTAGAAGATTCAGAATAAATTTACTGCTCTCCATAATGATCACTCTTCCTGCCCCCCACATTACCATTTTTAATCAAGAGGCTCATATGTTTTATCCTGTGATAAATGTTTATGATAGAATAGCTGCTATGCTGGGCTATATTCTGCACTTGATGACAGCTCCCACACCGAAACGTACATCTATCATATTGCCAGTTCATCTATAGTACTAATAAGCACTTGCATGTGTGTGTGTGTGTATGCATGTCCCCTTCATTTCCAGGAGCCTATTGGCAGGGTCTGCAGGAGAGAGCAGACACAAGCCCATGGGATGAGGTGGACGGGGACTGGGGTTAGCTGGCCAAGGTCCGCTCTACCACTTCAGAGCCATCAGAGGGAAGTTCATGACAACTGGAAAAAGGCAAACATCACACCCATCTTCAACAAGGGTAGGAAGGAGGATCCAGGTAACAGTCTGCTCAGACTGATATGCTCCCTGGGAAGATTATGGACCAAATCCTCCTGGAAGCTGTTTAAAAGCCTGCAAAGGACCAGAAGATGGCTGGGAGCAGCCAGCATGTATTTACCCAGGAAAATCCTGCCTGACCACTCTGGCTGCCTTCCACAAGAGTATGAGTGGCTGTGTGGACAAGGAGAGAGCAGTGAACGTCATTTACGTTGACCTTGGCAAGGCCTTGGACAGTCTCCCACAATATTCTTTAAGCCACATGATGAGATATGGACTGAATAACCAGATGATAAGGAGGGTGGAAAATTGGCTAGACCACCAGTCTGAAAGGGTTGCGATCAGTGATATAAAATACAATGGGCAGCAATAGCGGTGTACAGATAGGGATAGAGAGTCAGGCAAATACTGTTTTGTCTTCACTAATATTCCTGGACAGACTGCACTTACAGCATGTTCACAGGTGATACCAAACTGGGTGGACCAGCTGTTATGCTGGAGATCAGGGCTGCCATTCAGAGGGACCTCAACAGGCTGGAGAAATGGGCAGAGGGGACCTGCATGAAGTTCAACGAAGGGAAGCGCAGAGTCCTGCACCTGAGAATGAAAAACCCCATGCACCAGTGCTGGGGGCTGATCTGCTGGGAAGAAGCTCTGCAGAGAGGGATCTGGGAGTGCTGGCGGACACGAAGCTGACCATGAACCAGCAATGTGCCCTTGTGGCAAAGGCCAACATCTTCCTGAGCTGCATTATGAAAAGCATTGCCAGCAGGTCAAGGGAGGTGATCCTTCCTCTCTAATCAGCACTGCTGAGACCACGCCTGGGGTGCCAGGTTCAGGCCTGGGCTCCCTAGTGCAAGAGAGGCATGCATATACTGGAGCGAGTCCAGGGGAGGCCACCAGGATGGTCATGGGGTGGAGCACAAGGTGTAGGAGGAGAGGCAGAGAGAGCTGGGTTGTGCAGCCTGGAAAAGAGAAGGTGAGGGAGAGATTTCACTGCTGTCTACAGCTGCCTAATGGGAGGGTGTAGAGAAGGTAGAGCCCGACTCTCCTTAGAGGAGCACGGTGAAAGGAGGAGAGGCAATGAACACAAATCGGAGCACAGGAAATTCTGGCTAGATACAATGAAAATTTTTTCACCATGAAGGTTGGTAAAAAACTCAAGCAGGTTTCCCAGGGAGCTTGTGGAGTTTACATCCTTGGAGATATTCAAAGCCCAACTGGACATGTCCTTGAGCAACCTGCTCTGGATGATTGCAGGGGTTTGGACTAGATGCTCTCCAGAGGTCCCTTCCAGCCTCAGCAGTCCTGTGACTTACAGAGTTTCTGTTGATGTACTGAGGGCAGCAGTAAGTGTTCCTGAGGGTCTCTTCAGTGCTACCAATTTACTGTAGTCTGAAGGATGGGATCTTAACTGTTCTACCTATATGCAGTGCAATGCTGCTGTCTGTCAGGGGTGACCAATAGACAGCGATGAAATTTGCATATGTGATAAGGTCTAGTCCAAGAGTCTGGTCCACATACAGTCTAACAGTCATATTTCTGTGTTTTCCATTTGTGATAAGGAAGAGGAGTTCACCTTCCAGGTCATGAACTGAAATCCTGACCAGGAGCCAGGAGAACAAATAAACAACAATGCAGTAGTTTAATCCCAATCCTCATCACGAGACCTGAATGAGATGACGGAATTTGACATTAACGATAAGGCCAGGAAGAAGGTCGGTGTAGCAGCAGAAGACTGAAAGGTATCACTGATCCCAAGAGATTCCTGGCTGTATATCGACAATTCATTTCACTGGCTTGTACAAGAGGTGTTGATGACCACACTCCTTTTCCTAGCAAATATGACACAGAAGGAATAGCTGAGTCCCCATGAGATATCAGAAGGTCTATGGGGGCAGAATTGCTTTGACATCATTGGAAGTGAAGGCTCCAGGTTAGGATTACAGGTACATAGCCAGGAAATACCAGAGACAGTTGAGCAGCTCCAGGTGTCATCTGAGCATGTGCTTCTTGACCCTCATAACAGAAAACCCTTTTCTCAAACCAAAACAAAAATAAACAAGCAAGAATCCCTACAGGGTTTCTTAATTTTTGTTTGCTGCTGGCTACAGTCAAAGTTCAGTCTACTTTATAAGTTTTGTTTTCCCATGCTCTGCTTGCTTGCTAATATGGGAACACGTCTTTTTTTATTGCTGTTGCTTCACAAGACACAACCTGATATCTTGTAGATCATCTGGAGACCACAGCGTGAGAAGATGCATTCAGGCTGTTGTGCCATGTAGCGGCTGGCTCACTGCTGTACGAGCAGCTGCTCCAGCAGCACCTTCGCCTGCTCCACAGGGCAGCGGTTCATTGGCCTCCTGTCTACCTCATGTCACAAGTCCCCTGGAGTCCAGATAGTTTTGTCTGCCTAATCTCACATTTACATACATAAATGGTATAACATGGCAGAAATGGTAAGCAACGCCCTTCTCCTTGATCTCACCCCTTGCACCTGTCAGCCAGCGAGAGCCATTGACCCTCAGCTCCCTTCACTGCTTCTTTTCTGTTGCACCTCATCCGTTAGCTCTCCTTTGGTTTTTGCTTAGGTGTTTCCCTCACTCAGCAGCAAAGGTGCAGGATCCTATCCCCTGGCCCTGGAGCCTGACTTCTCATCTCAGCTCACTCCATCTCCTGTCCAAGTACTCCGTGTGAGGACGCATTTGAGTATTTCTCTCCAGCCAGAAGGACCTGCTGCTCCAGGCTGAGCACCTCAGTAATCAACTCTTACTCTTTTCATTTGGTTTAAGCAGCCTGTGGGAGCTTGCTCCCCAGGGCGCAGGGCCTCGCGCTCCCCGACACCCTTTGGACACTCAGTCACTGCAGTATGCCATGGCCGACAGCAGCAGTGTCCTGTGCAGAGTATCACAGACTACTCCTTCCCTGTTCGCTTGTTATGAATTCTTTCAGTGTGTCTTTCAGAGCCTGATTAAATTGTTGTAACAGTCCATCTGTTTGCAAATGGTCTATCGAGGTCTTCAGATGCCTGACCTCTTTCCTCAGACGTTATATGCAGTTAGTCCATTGATGTGTAATTATCTCTCTTGGCAGGCCCACTCCAGAGAATGTCTTAATTAGAGCCACATGTTATTAGGGTCAACACAGAATTTAGAGACCAAGCACCGGGTCACACATGGCATAACACAACACATGTATTACAAAATATACCGGTGTCTTCCTGCATTTCTCCCTATCTGCCCAGTTAGGTGCATGGCTACAAATTAGGAAGGTTTCCCCCTTCCACTGCTAAATGATTGACAGGGACTCTTGAGAAGGTTATCTAGAGATCCTCATTCACATGTGGTCATTTTCCTCTCGTTTTCTTTTGTCCCCTAGATAGACCTCGTCCCTCCCCTCCCAAGCAGTCTGCTGGCATATTTGTTTGTCTTCTGCTCTCCAGTACAATTTGAAAAGCAGATCCACCTCTGTGAGTGTGATAATACAGCGTATTATCAGAGCACTTTACAGAGTACATTCAATACAGTGGGTCAAGCCCAAACAACAGTGACCAAGTGACGGCCCTGCCTCGCCCTTGAGGTGTAGCTGGTCCCACTGAGGTGGCTGCATCCGTGGCCAGCGCCGCCCTGTCCCTCGCGCCCTGTATCACGCTGTGCCTGCCACATCTTCCTCAGTGATCTAAACCAAGATCCTCAGGATCTAAACCAAGACAGCAAACACAATAACCTCATTTTCTACAGGTTGAGCTGTGCAGCCCTGACCCATGGGTCCACCCCACCTCTCGGTCCCTGCTGCCCTCCTCCCTGCAGACGCAGACACTGCGCTCTCCTCCGCCTGGCCTCCAGTACGGCTCCTGATCAAGCCCCCTCTGGTGTCAAACCTGCCAGGCCTTCCCATGGCCTCCGTGTGGGACCGCCAGGCCAGCGGGCACCGCAAGGGAATGCCTGAACACCTCTAGTTCTCCAGCCCTCCTCAGCAGCCTGTGCCTTCCTTGAGTACTGAGCTCATATTAACTTGTCAGTTATGTAGCTTGTCTCCTCCGGTGAAGCCGACTCCAAATATATGGCCTTCAACATCTATTTCATTTTTTCCTAATGTTATTAATGAGATCTATGGAGACAAGGATTAATTATTCGTCATTATTTTATGGTTTTTCCTTTTAAAGTTATTAGCAAGACAATTAAGATGAACATTTTTACAAAAATTTCTAGCTATAAATCATATCCGGGCAGTAAAATCTTTGTTTTAACATGTACATGTATCTTATTTACTAAATGAAAAAGTTTTGGAGTCCTCTTAGCTAGAGGTTATTTCCTCTGGATGTGAAGGGCTCTACCTGCCTGTAGGAAGCAGAACACCCCAAAGGTGCGTGTTTTACACTGGAATCTGTTTGTCTCAGATGCCTCTGGATGTGAAAACACAAATAAGCAGTTTGTCCACAGACTTTTTGCTTTTGATCCTTCTTTGAGTTTCCATTTAAATATTTGGTGTGAATACACTGATCAGGAAAGCCAAGAAACTGTGCTAGGAGCTTTTCCAATAGAAATTTCCCTCCCTCCCACAGAAGAGAGATCAGACTTGGCTCAGAAGAGCATAAAATCCTGTATAACGATATCCTCTAACTAATGTAACACCCCACACTATAAGCTCGTGTAAATTCCTTTTGTTTCAGTGACCTTAGATAAAGCCAGGTGGGTGCATGTGTGTATACATTGTACGTAAACGAGCATGTGTCAGTGCTGGAGCAAAAGGGAGAAACACCATGCCACGTATTGGCAGAAACGGAACCGCAAAGAATTTAAAGATCCTTATGCAATTTGTGGCCTCTCATTTCCTAGGAGAGAAGATTTCTTCCTGCACCATGGAAGATTTGCCTTTCTGGATGGTACCAGACCTGAGCAGGCCTCAAAGAAGGAGTTTTACAGTTTTACAGTTATGCTGGGTAACCTCCACACCAGTGTATTCAAAACTTGATGTAAAAGGAAGCAAGACCAGAGCAATCACTAAGACTGTTACCGATGTATGACAGGAAACCTTCAGCTCCCACCAATTCCTATTCCACCTTCTCATCCACTTCTGACAAACCTGGCCTGGCACATGTAGTAGGAGGACTCTCGGATATCTGGTTTTGCCAAGCTTCCTAACACGTGAGGAAGGCTCCAGGACTGTTTTTCCCGTTGGATGGGGAAGCAAGCACCAAGGGGAGCCTGCGGGGCCGGTGTCACCCTGCACCGACCAGCTCAAGGGGGACCGCAGTTGGTTTGCAGCTTCGAGACTCACACTGCTTATTGAGGATATTAAATGAGGAATTGGGTGCCAAAGTCGTTAGCAGAGTTGCGGACAATTGGGCTTTGTCATTTGATATCTCAGCTTCTTCCCTGGCACTTTGCGTTCAATTTGTCTACAGTTACACCTGCTAATTTTCCACTACGCCACTGTGGGAGCGCATCATTCACACAGCGCGGGAGAAGAGGGTGACAAGAAAATAAACACTGGACTCAATGTTTGGTATGCTAACTGCAGACAAAAGTGCGAGTGCCACAAGTAAACTATCCAAACCCTGAAATACTGGAGTGCAAAATTCTGGAGTCTTTAACAAGAAGCTAAAGTGATGTTGCAAAATTGCCGTAACAACAAGCTTAAAACACAAGAGGAACTGTAAAAGTCACAAAGAAAAAAATGCATTATTTTAGTATCAGTGTAAGGTGAGAACGTACAAGAATAAAATTCTGGTTTAAAATGAGCTTCATAGTCTGCTCTAATTCAAGGAAACACCGTATTCAGAACAGCATTCAATTTTGCACTTAAACATAAGCACATGTTGGGGTTCCAGTCCGAGGGAAGGGTTAGTGCTCTAATTGTTTTATAGGATTGAAAACTACATTTTGTTCCCCAGGAAGTGCAGTGTTATTGTAAAGCCCATCCAGACATGCTATTTCATAATTAATACTAAATAAAAAGCGAATTCTCTCCTTTGTCTAAATAGTTTGCTTTGGCTCAGCTAGAAGTGGCAATTAGCAAGACAGCTTCCCTCAATGTATTTGATCTCCTACAAAGTTTCCTGCTGAGTATCAGAACAAAACCGATTTCACGCAATCCATGGGTTTTATGTGGGCTGGATGGGCTATAATTAAAATGATCTTTTTTTTTTTTCTGCCCGGAGGGGCTCTGTTTGTATGCTTGTTTTTTGTGGGGAGACATGCATGTACCTAATTTAGCAGTTCTGTTGATTTACACTTCTGCTCTTTACTGGTTCACTTTGTAGTTTTCACTGTTTGTAGTTTGGCTGCAGAAATTGGGACCTGCTATCATTTGTGTGATAGGTCCGTTTTATTAGCAGGAGTACAGGAACCGTTCCCATGGCAACGTTTCCTTGTTTCGCTGGTGTGCTTTTCCTGGGATTTTCAAGGTTGTGTCGGGTGGGCTCCGCGGTGCTCTGGTGCTTTCCAAATGGGCAGATGCAGCAATTCAGCCATTTACTGCGAACAATTTACCCTCCATGAGGGGGAGAAAAATAGCATACTTTTAGATGGTGTGTTTCCACTATTACGAAGTCTAGCGCCTGTGAAAACAGAGCAGCTCGACAGCCCCGTGCCACAGATTTACAGCAGAGTTCGAGCCAATTCCCACCGCCTTGCCAAAACACGTTATCCTATTTCGCAAGGCCACCTCAAAACCTGAGAGTGTTTCCCTTTCGCTCTCTGACATTTATGCTGATGCCACTGCTGATGCTACCAGCTTCATGAGACTCAGGCACATTAGGTGTCCCAATATGACTTTTTAAGCTTCTTTAAAGAAAAAAAGAATAAAAAGAGGACCAGCCTCCTGGGACAGCAGATATGCCAGCACACAGCCCACTAAATTAATATAATAGTTCAATAGTTATTTTCATGGTGCTGGCATTTACCAAGAGCACATCAGTATGGTTTTCCTCGGTTATAGCCATATAACCACATATAGCCACCTTTTAAAAAAAAAGCAAAAAAACCCACAAGTGAAAATTTTTAACCAGCTCTAGCTCCTGCAGGTCACAGTCAGGCTTGTTTACAGTGCTGGAATACAAAAACACAGCAATTGTTTTTGAGCATCCTTGGATTAATCCATGGAGCCTGTACCAACACAATGAACAAAGTCATTTACAGCCATCAAATAGCTATTTGATTTAATTATATCATCCTCTCAATTTCCTCAAAGCCCAGCTAAGCCAATGTAAACTTCTCAGACAGTCTCTCTCTCAGGCTACTATTACTATAGGCACAGCTGAATTACACAGCAAACGGATTCTGTCACTGGTGACATGAACACTGCCGAATATTCATCTGCAACCAGGATCCTAGCAGGACATGTACCCATCCCCCTTCTCTTTCTCCTCTTTCTTTCCAGAGTCTGGACAACGTTATTTTTCCTTACTTTTCTCATCTGAAGACTTATAAACAAGTTATTTTAAAAATTTACTTCAACATAGTCACTGCAGTGAGGAGAAAAAAAAAGTCACCAAACAAACTTCAGAGTCCAAACGTCAGGGCCAAGGCCACTATTTTGAAGAGATCATTATAATACGTTCTTATTCAAGTGGAGATTAATTATCATGTTCTAATGAACATATTAGATCATTCATTATTATTATTATGGCACTTCTCAGAAAACCAGATGTTTAGGAAACCACTGTAGAGGGAAGCACGTAATGAAGTCCCTGGGGTACTTCCTACCTGCCAGTAGCACAGCAAGACTCACCAACACTAGGACAAGGCTGGAGGTACTCAGAGCCTGGCCCTGGCCCAGCCAGTGAAGACCTCACCAAGCTCCAGGGAACGTTTGGACATACCGTAAAGTCCGAATGCATGCATGCACCAGGGAGGAAGGCAGCAGCGAGGGACATGTTAAATAAGGCCTATAAATAATTCTCTGGTTGAAATATTTGTATGAGAAGTGGGAAATGAACTCGCAATTCCTCCCTGTGCCTGAGATCATTGTTAAAAAACTGTCAGGGGACAAATGTCCAAACAGCCTGTAAATACGATCATGGTAATGAGGGAAAGATCCACAAAGTACAAGATTCCTGTCACTTCCTGGAAATATGGATCCTTTCCAACTTCTAAACTGACATAGCATGCCATATGGCCATAAATGTTGACATAAAAGGCAAAATATATGAGCAATGAATCATAAGGGAAGGGAGAAGCCCGTATGTGTAAACCCTCAGCTAATGAGAGCAAAACAAGTATTTTACCCAGCACTGTCTCTTTTCCTCCTTCTTTTGGCAATTCTTTCAGGATTTCATAGCCCGGCAATGGGAACTGAGCAGTCTGAGGTTCTTTACTGGGCTGTTCATCCACTGCCTTTCTACTCCCCCCAACTTCAGGTGCTGGGTGAAGGTAGAGCATAGCATGGAAAGTGGGAGGCACGAAAAGATATTTATCAACTTGTCCTGCTAGCTCAGTGCAAGCCTAAAATAGAAAAGGAAGACGATCTAGTCTGAGAGATTTCAGAGGAGGCAGTCACAGGAGCTATTTCAATATCAGAAGAGGCTTCAGTCTGATTTATATTTTTCATCATCCCCCATGAATATTTCTCAGTTTCTAAGTACTCCTATGGAAGTGTTTGAGCTTTCTCAACAGAGAAAGATTCAAGTAAGTTTTATGCATCCTGGCCCATATTACCTCAAAGTCTTTAAAATATTATAAAGATATTTCTACTCATGTAAGATTATTTAAAACTTGATTTTCTCTCGCATTACCATTTTTGTGTTGCTTCCCTTCCCCATCTCCAAAACGGAATAGAAGTTCCCAGGAGGAGCAGCCCATATAGTCTAATACACGAGGAGTGAAACTGCAAACCAAAGTTCCCTTTTTACAGGTCACGTGCTCCATTCCCGGTCCTCTCAGAGAACAGGAGAGTGTTAGTTCAGTGGTTACTAAGCATTCCCCTCCTTTCTGATCCTTTTGTGAACTGGTCCAACTGTTTGGCATTTCATAACAACTTTTTAAGCTTCTCTTCCACTTACTGAAAATCTCAGCCATAACATGCTATTACTGGGATATCAAGAAATCATGAAGAGGCTGGAGTCACCAAGAAGGAGGGGAGAGAGGTCTTTCTCTAAAAAGGGAAGTAAGTCATTAACAGCAAGAAGAAAACTTCCTCTTTCCTCTTTTTGCAATTTCGCCTGCTCCCCCCATCCTTCTGATACTGCATTTATCAGATGAGAGTTGCCATAGCTGGCAGCCCACATCTCACAATTTGTTTCTAGACCACATTGCATGGGTTGGGAAGTAGCACAATCATGACATGGCCTAATGAATGCCCATTTACTGGTTGATTAGGTAATGGAGTACCTCTCTTTTTTAAATCCAGGCAGAGTTTCTATTGAGTCAATTATTCTTACCTTCAAGTTTTTAGATGACCAAAAGTTGCAGACCTAGTTCTTGCCTCAGGGAAGTCTGCAGTACTCTGAAGAAGCTTGTGGATAATAGCCTTAAAGCGATTCACCTGAGCCTGGAAAACATGAGTTGGAGGTGTAAAGAGGTCTTGATATTATACACCTCACAGCTGCTTTTGCTAGTCTTTTCTGCAGAAATTCAAACTAAATGACAGTCTCACAAAGGACTTTTTTCCCACCACATCATCTTCAGCTCAGCTACTTTCTTCCATATGAAACTGGTGATATCAGTAGAAAGAATTTGTGTCCTCCTGGGCTCAGGTCTTAATATGCTTAATGTTTCTAAAGGCCTAATTACAAAATTACTTAAAGATTTAAATTAATTGGTGTCTTGGCTAGAGCAGTGTTTGCAGAACGTTACTGAATATGTGGAAAATCTGCGGTGCAGTTGATATTCAGGCAGCGCGAGAGAGCGCTGTGTATGTGGTTCCCGCTCTGCGCAGCCCATTTGTACGAGCTCCCAGCCTGCATTCGAAATGTTGAAGAGGGCACATTGGCTTAGTACCGTGTTCACAAACATGTCCATCAACAGCAACCTTCGGGGAACAGGTTCTACTGAAACCATTCAGTTGCTGAAAAACAAACTGCCAGTCTTTGCTTTCTAACCCTTAAATGAAACAGCCTTTCTCCATTAAAGAATAAATAGGGTGAGCAATTTATGATCGGATATTTTGAAGGCAGAGTGCAGCAGGGCTCTACCTGTAGGTTCAAGGGGGCTTAACTTCTGCTGAGGTGTTTGTAGGTCAGCAAAACCCCAACACTGAAGAAAAAGCAAGTTTTGAAATTTTATGCTATTTTAAATCCACTCTCGTACTCAATTTTATAGCCTATTCATGCACAGCTCAGAAGTCTGGGAATGGTCCTATAATAACACGTGCAAATTTCCTATTGAATCAGAGTTATGCTAAAAACAACTGATTGAGGAATCCATGAGGCTTGATGTGATTACACTTTACCGGAAAAGGCCCAACCCCACATGGGCAGAGAGCAAAACAGAAGTGAAGGTCTGTAACTACTAGAGCAGTGCTTATTCTTTAGTGCAGACAGCATGGGAAAGTATCAGCGGACTACAGGACCCTTCATCAGCAGCATTTACTCTATACTCTACGCACTGCCCATATAGTGAGCTGCATTGTTAGGAGCTCCGCAGGCTTCATTAGCTTCAAGATATGAATTATACTAAATATCTTTTTTCTGGAAAATCTAACACGAGCTTTGTGCTCACACAGGAGCGGGAGTGGGCAGCCCCAGCGCTGCCGCAGGGACGAGGGCAGGCAGTCCCATGGGCAGAGAGCGGGTGCAGGAGGGCCACCGCCGCACGCGGAGGCAGAGCCAGCCTTCCCGCAGCGCCCTTGGCCACCAAAGCACTCCTGCTCTCCCGTCCGAGCGAAAACGGCTCCAGCAGCTCGCCTCAGCCCCATACCCCCCCTTCCTACCTCAAAGTGCCTTTGAGCAAACAGGAGCTCGGCCACAGCAAAGAGGGTGAACGCTCAGAGACGTGCGTGGCACTCGGAAAGGAGCAAATACTTCTAGCGGCAATGAGCACCATGGAATGCAATTTGCAGCTAAACAGCAGTAAAAAGCAATAAATAATCTTATTTTCTTGTGCTTACAGTCAGCAGATTCAACTAGGAGTCCTCCAAACACGTCATATCACCACAGCCAACACTCTCTTAAAAACACCCTCCCGGGCTGCTCCCCGCCAGGCCTGGCTACACCAGCGCTGGCACCGGTGTCCACCGGCGTACGGCACACAGCGGCCACGCCACTGAGCAGCCAGCGTCCTTGAGCGGTGGGCTCTGCGGAGGAACAGGAGGCAGCAAGAGATGAGACGCTCCATTCCCGTTAGCTAGTGCTGAGCTCTGGGGTTTCTGTGGACACCTGGAGACAAGGTGAACAAAACTCCGAAACACGCAGCAAATTTAACAGCCACGCGGGAAAAAATCCAGATAGCTCCTTCAAAGCCAACTGACTTTGAACCCAAGTACCTCAAGACCTCTGTCATTAAAGGAAAGCAAACAACTTTGAGATTCTATAATTTATTACCGTTGCTAAGATGAACACAGATACTTGATACCCAATTGTATGCAGAACTGTAAAAAAATAGTTTTAATACAGTATCAAAATTTACACAAGTGTCGTGTCAAAAGACCACTGTCCCTCAAATTAGCCCCTGCACATATGTACTGCAGGCACAAGTACATGTTTTACATTTTTTCATACATATATATAGATAGATATATAGGAATACAACAATTTAAGATTAACTATGCAAACAATATGTATGGGAGAAAACAACATGTAAAGCTAACAGACAACTGTTTGGGGGGTTATATATAACAAATTTTCTAAGAATGCAGTGTTTCCAAATACAAGGCCAGATTCTGCATTTCTAACTCAAGGATAAGGAGTGAACGAGTTTTGCCTGAGAAAGTAATGCTGGATCAGAAGCCTAACGTCAAATGCTACCAAGTGAAAATAACAACAGAATCTAATATAATTACTGCTGCAAATTAACACTTTGTGTTTTTCTGAAGACATCAGATTTTACATCATACTATTATATAACAAAAGATTGTACAGCAACCGAGCTACGTTCCACTACAAATAGTCCACTAATACGGCATGTTACAAGCTCAGAGAAAACAGAGGATACTGACTTTGGCTCAAATCTTAGTAATCAAGAACAAACCAGAAACCTGGGAATTGTTGCATTCCTATTTTTTTTATTTTTATTTAATTTGTTGATGCTCAGCTATGGTAAAAAGTTAAGTAACAGCATTCAGTCACAAGCCTGTTGCACATTCATACAAGAAACTATCATTGCTTTTAGATATACACAAAATATCTATCATTGCAATTCAATACACACAACTAATATCATACACATAGGGAAAAAAAAAGCATGTCTAGGGCACCTTCTGGTCAAATCTCAGGCAATCTGAACAAGAGCTTTTTGTCTTATAATAATGAAAGACATGCTCTGAGTATAATAAAACCTTTTTCTTTGAAAGAACGCTACAGTAGCAAGAAAAGCTTTTTTCATAACGCAGTGCAATCTTTTAGATTCTTACAGACTCTTGTTAAACAAAACAGCATGTCTCTAAATTAAACAGCAGAAATTAGCATCCTGACAATTGGAAAATACTTTCAGAATAAACTCTGACAGAAATTCTGATTTGAGACTTTTAATGGTGATACCTAAGTATTCTGTTCATTAAAGGGTTGTGAACGTCATATATGTCTTCAGAAGATTTGCGTCAAAGTGAATCAAAAAGAAAGCTAATTTCACTTTCATTTAGAAAGAAATCATGTTTTACTACAAGTACTGTAGTTCTGCTACACTACTGGCTGGTTAGGAGATTTTATGGTCTTTTAGCACCTCAAAATGCAAATATTCTAATAAAACAAAAATTTCAGCTGGAAATTGCCTAAGCACCATTAACTGATACTTTAGTGAAGACTGAGGAGTGAGTTACTAAGTAAGTGACTTTTTCGAAACTGTGGAGACCAAAGGCACAGTTTATCGATGTCTCTCCAGTCTGGCGAAAAACTTCAGCTAAATCTGATGGAAAATTCATTCGGACTTACCAGAAATTCACTGTAACTATCCAAAAGAATAATTTATTTCATGTAACTCCTGCAGAATCCCAATCATCTGTTCGATAGGAATGGGAATATCTCAATGTTCCTAAATGTGGTGTGTTTAAATGACAATGCCTCGGCAGCGTTTCACTAGTCGGTATACTGAAACAGCAGTATACAAGGGACACTGAAAAACCTAACTCATCTGAAAGATCTCTATGCAGAATCTCTCCTAGTTTCCAACAAAGTCTCATGTAGTGCATGTAGACAACCCGTTGTCAGATGGAAAGTCACTGTGGATACAGTCACTTCTTTCTGATCTCTCACTAGCAGGTCAGACTCTTTCTCTTCAGAGAGAGGACTTGCTCACGTCCTTTTACATAGGTCCTTTATATTGATTTCCTGACAAATGTTGTCTAATTCCAGGGCACGACCCTGCAGCATCTCCAAGTTTCCTCCACACAACCTAAAGGCAGGATTAGAAAGAGATATCGTTATCAACAAGTAAGATGCATTTGTACTCATATATACATGCATTTGGAAATACCACACGTTCATTACGCATACCATGCAGCACAGGTATGGACAGAGAGGCAGGGACACAAAACAGGAAAACAGAATATTTCTCAAAGGATAAAACATTCCTTTTGAACATAGAAAGCACATGCTTCTAAGTAAAAATGATTAAAAATGGAGACAAATGAACTAGCACGTGCATCACCAGGATATTTTGTACTTTAGATACAAGACTGAGGACATTCGCAGGCCTCAACTGAAACCCTTTGTTCCAATATTTCCCAAACCACATCTCTTGCAGAACTAATTCTGGAAGCGCACAGCTCAGTCCAGAGGAGCAATAACATTTTTAATGTTAAAGGCACACAGCACATCTGTACGTTTCTAGGAACTTACTTGTTCTCTTAAAATCAAGTAAGGCGTTAAAAGTATTTGTTTTCATTTCTTTTATTCATCCGTGATATCAGTAGAATTGTGCATACAGTTACTGTTCTATACATGCTTGTGTGTTTTGTTGAACCTGAGCCATATGTGATTTGGCAAAAGTTCTCAAACTTTTTTGTAATGTGGACTATACTAAACAGATTTCTTTCCTCATACTCACATCTACTCCCATTCATGATTGCAAAACATCCATGTCACAATTATGGAATTCAAAACACAGAAAAATAATAGCAAAAAGATTTTAGGAAAGTGTCTTATAATGGCTTATAAAAAAGACTGACCATTTAGAAACAGGAGAAGCAGTTGTCACATTACGAAGGCCTCTCTTCTAGGAGCCACCAGAAACAGATTCATGAACCACCCCCATATTGCGGATTAGAATTTCAGATTCTTTCTACTTAATAATAATCACCGAGCAGTCACTTAAGGTATAATTACTATTAAACCACTCAATCTCTGGAGCAACAGTGGTACAACTGTAGAGAAAGGCAGAAACTGTTTTCCGCTGTTCTTATTTACTACTTGTATTTTGATACTGCCTAAAGTAGGCAAACATGCAAAGTATGGAAAACAGAAACACTCCAAGACTGGAAGCAATAAGACTACAGTCTTACTAACCAGGGCTGAACAAATTAAAGTGCAAAGCTTTGAAAAGAACTGTCTTCAGGGCTATTTGATGGGCCTAGCCCAAAATCGATTCCCTGCAAAATTTCCATTTGACCAGAATCTTGCACCCTGAAATCACCTATAATTTGAAGGTAAAAAGGTGGAATGAATAACTAAATAGCTCCTGATAAGTTAGCATCACGGCAACACCAGAAAACATACTAATAAAAATATGCCTGTGTTTTAGCTGTTTGCTGTAGAACATTATGAATACTGTGAAGTGACAAATGCATGAAAAATGGTTTTTCAGTGAAGTCTCCTGATTCAATTATGACTGAATCAACTATGACCATCAGAAATGGTAGAGGGCTAGATTTGATGACACAGATATTTCTTTCCAACATTTTGTTGCTGATGTTATTAACTTATTATTATCAAAAACTAAGGCCTCTTAGACAGCTTTTGTGAAAAGGCACATTGTACAGATACACTTGCCAACAATTTTTCTGGTCAATGAACATTAGATAATATTTACCTAGCAGTTAATGCTGACACTGTAATAAACTGAAAGGTGACACTTTTCAAAGACCCTTATTTCCAGCTGAACAAAATGACCGCTGGTTGACGAGAAGGGACAAACATATATATGAAGACAGCCCTGAAAAGCCTCCATCCTAAACAGAACTGACAAGGTGGAGGTGAAAAAGAATACTCATCCCATTTTTATGGGTGGGAAACTGAGGTAAAATCCAGTTTCAGCACCATCACATGTGCTACTGCATCACATCCTTCAGCAGAGAAGGGTGTGCGGTGCACAGGCTGTGCTTGCAGACCTAGCGTCAGCCCACGCTGCAGCTCGCACGTTGTCTACGAGAACTGCAACATTCGGCGTTTCTGAAAGCTCTGATTTCCAGATCAATGGCAGTCCTAGGGTGGTAACAATCAGCAGACAGTGATGCTTTCAACATTAAATAATGTGATAAACTCAAAGCATGCATCACACAGCCACCTGGAGGGATAGTAACCTTGATCAGCAACCGCCTTTGTTTATGCACACAACGCAGCGGAGAGGTGGGTCTCGAAGGCATCACAGTAATTTCATTTGTCTCCTTTTCAGAAATACAGGCTGGTAGGGACTAAATCTCTGCAGACCGGTCACCAAACTCTCCTCTTGTGCTGGCATATGTACAGTTCTTTGCAGAGTCATGATAACTGCACATATTGCTGCCTTCTGCGCATACTTTTATTTGGTCCTATGCATCACATATGCATTTTGTATTCGCATATAAAGGATTATTTTCTTCTCAATTCACTAGTTCAACACTGATTTGTCACAACTGACACTAATGGAATTGCTTTGTGTTTACAAGCACTCAAGAGAAAATGTAAAACTTAAAGCATTCCTGAACGTGTTGTAAATAGCTACGACAGAGTAAAAAGCCCCGTACCAAAGACTTCACTCAAGATTTTTACAGGAAAGTTTGACTGAATAAAGGGTAGCTATGAGGTCATGACACAGTCACGAAGATTCATTTATAGCTTTTGTCCAACATACGGAAGTGAAAGGATGGAGAAATATTCTCCCTGTAATCCAGGGGAAAAGTTTGCACCCCAACTGCAGACAAGAGCAACTGCATCACCTGCAGGCTGTGGTAGCATTTGAGGCCTGTGGTACTTCATATTTGTATTATAACACACTCATTCACATCTCTGGGCTTCCTGACCCCTCCTTCTCCAGCTACCCCCAACAATCCCGTACGGCATATCTGGCAAATCCCATCTTCCCTTGGGCTTCCAGGTTGCCAGTCCAACCGAATTTGCTGCAGCCCTGTGCACAAAACTTACAGGTAATCTGAAAAAAATAATGAACAGCAACACATCTCTATACTGATTCCAAGAGTTCTGGTGCTTTGAAGTTACCTCAACACTAATTAATACATGAAAAGCTATCTCTAAACCTGCTGATACATTCTGGCTGTTTTCTCCTGTGACAATGCAAATATACAAATACAAAGCAAAAATCTTCCCAAATATGTTGGTGATAAAGTGGCACAATTACCATACACACATCCTGAGAGAGATGTGACAGAATTCCCCACCCATTATATATAAACATATATCATACAACATGAGTTATACGTCCAAATTGCATTTCAGTACTGATCAAAACTATGCACCAAAATTAAAGAACCCAAAATCAAGACTGGTCATCATTCTGCTCTTTTCAAAGGCAAACCAATGCCATGGCAAATGTTTCATGTAAAGAAAAAAACCCTGCTGTACATAAAGCTGGAGCAAAATAGTGAGCTATAAAACGGAAGAAAATGCACAGAGAATGCAAAAGAAAAGAAAAATTATAATTAGCTCATCACAAATCCACTGTACTTTTAATATGGACTAGGTGAATGGAAGAAAAAGTAAAACCAGGAAAGAAATAACCAATTATTTTAAAAGTGTAATAATATAGCAATAGTCAAATCGGACATAGATCACAGAAGGCAGAAGAAGAGGTAGCATTTCAATGCCAGTGGCAGGACTTTGAATGACTGGGGAGAGAAAAAGAGACAAGGCAGAAGACAGGTATATATTTGGGATTTACAAAAATGAATTGATACTGTCAAATATAGTAAATTAGCATTTTAGAAGTGGCATTACTTAAATTCTGAGAAATTTTATGGATGGCTATTAAATATTTATTAGTTAGAAACTGCTTTTTATCCATAAAATGCAAAGCAATGCTATAGGCAAGAAAATACATAGATGCTATTATACAAATGGGGAAGCGGAGACTGTCAGACTTTACCATTCCTCTCAAATTTTATTCTTTTCAGGGATGAAATTCAAGTTAGCTGGTTCACACAGTATTTTATCCCAGATATGTATATTATCACATATAGAATTTCCTGACTGGCACTGACCAACATGTTAAAATTTTAGTGTTCATAATAAAAAACAGTAATTGCATTACGGAAACAGTAACTGACTTAACTTCCATGCTTCAAGGGCATATTGACTGTCAGCATTTAAACAAAATAGTACTTTGCATCTTCAGGTGGTTTCAGGCTCAATATGGAATACAAAATTAAACACCTTAAACTTACACTGTGAATTTCTTCAGCCATAGCTTTTTCTGTCTCACTAAGGTAGTGACGAGAGTCTTTAACAGCCTGCTGATTCATATTTTCCTGAGCTTCCAAGACAGGGGTATGTTTTTTAAAAAAAGGAAATTTTATTTTACAAATGGAATTTGTTTTTCAACCACAAATAAGAACAGTAATATATTTAACCTTTCACAGGTCTTTTCTGAGTAAGGGCATGCATATGTAATTGAACTATTGGATTTAAAGATAATGAGACAGATTACAGTACTTAAGATTTCAGGGCAGGCAGGATCATTAAATCTTCGTGCCCGACCTCCTGGGTATCACAGAACATTTACTTGTATGCAGCAGCTCCCATACTGAGCCTCAGACCCTTTCTGATTAAAGCATATCTCACTTTAGTTTGTAGATGGCACAGCAGGGTTGCCAGTAGGTTATACTGAACTTCGGATAAGCAAACCTGATGCAAGAATCCTGGGTGAGTCTTTGTCCTTAGTTATTTAGGCAGTCGGACTAGATGACTACTATCTTTCCACAAACGTAAAGTCTGGTCCCCAAAGCCAACCTGTGTGGAACGTGCACCTCTCTCTGTGCAAACATGCAGTTTGGTCACATGCGACTCTTTTGCAAAAGGAAGAAGCCATGTCCTGCGATATGAAATGACTGCTTCTATACCCCTGGCTGACCTTGGCATTTCACTTTTGCACAGGGAATAATCCCATAACCACTGACAGAGTGGGGAAGAATGCCAAGTCCCAGGCATGGGGGGGCACACATAGCAATTCCTTCTTTTGGCCACTCAGCACAACAGATCAGGACAGGGAAGGGTCTGTACCAGACTCACTGCATCATCCAACTCTTTCTTTCACCCATCTGCACCAGTGAGTCACCTGCAATTTTTTTTTTTTAAAGACTCCTTACTAGCCAGCAAAAAGACAGCACGACTTTTAGCAATGAACCCCTTCTGTTTTCTTACAGATCTGTCCCTTTATAGTGCATTCCTGCTCTTTAGATTTCTTGCTGTGCATAAGGGAATTCCACTGAGTTTTTGTAACAAAGGATCTCCCTCCTTTGCAGGAATTCTAGAATGCCAAATTTCTAAAGAAAAGCAGACTTCTGACTTTGGCTCTGTACATAGCTTGTCCTTCTGCATGCATCTGATTCTGTGAAGTGGTGTAAGGGGGAGTTCTGCATTCACCAGAAAGGCAGGATCCAACCCATCATATTTCAGTCCGGGAAACAGGAGCATCTTCTCTTTCGCTGAAGAAGGGGAAGTCTGGGCAGTCTGTTTGCTGACAGCTCACTTTCCATTTAGAATATAAGTATCACTTATCTCTCTGCCTGCTGCAATACCTCCTAGCAAACTAAAAGCTATGACTTCACATCATATTGAACTAAATTCTGTGTACATCTTATTAATCCATTCCAGCAATGAAGGTGAGTATTCAGCCATTGTTCAAGTATCTGCTTATACTAACCAGCTATTACAGGCTCTCAAAAGCATATTGCTAATTGTTCCATTCAACAGAGTATCTTTTTCTACAGGTATTTTCTAGAGGTATTTTGAGAGCGCTACAAAAGGCTTATTTGGTAAACACATGTGATCTCTTGATTAAATTACCTGGCATAGTTTTATTTTCTAGGGAACAGCAGGTGAAATATACAGAAGGTGCACACGGGACCTTGAGCACTGCTGAAGCATGTACCCCTAAGCTGGTTTATTACACCTCTCCCATATGAGACTGGTGACAGCAGCACGCTCGCAGGTGGCCGGGTGTCAATGGTGACTGGGTCCAGGGAGGTGCTTAGCGAGGGGACCTGCAGTTACGTGCAGACAGAGAGGTTCACGCACTCTGCTGCTGTGGCTTACCCAGGTCATATGCCAGAATAACAGACGCAAGGTGGCTGCAGTGAAGCCCTGCACCCCGGTTTTATGTTACAGGAAAGGATCAAATTGCTGTAATTCCTGCACATTTCACTTGCATAAACCCATTTCCTCAGGCTTCGTGGAGGAGAAGTCAATGTCACCCAGTCAGTGTCACCACGTGGAAGATACTCACCCTCCAAACCAACTCAGATGTCTAGGCAAGTCAACTGTACCACTGAGCTGTTACAGTGCGCTGTGCATCTCCAAGAAGAATCTCACAAACACAGAGCAAACACCTACAAATGTCCCTTTCAGTTCTGCCCGGAGGGAGGAGTGCCAACCTAGGCCCTTCAGGCAGCCAGTGTATCCCTATGATAACTCCACAGGCGGGGAGACATTTAACGGGATGAATTTAAACCAGTTTAGTTAATGAGTAAAGTATAGGAGAGAGTGGCTTGCACAAAGCACCAGAAAATAGTCCTTTTACAGCCAGCATTAGGAGACAGCAATATGGAGTACCTATTCTCTGCTCAGGTCTCCATAAGCTTCTAACCATCTCCAGAGGGGCACGGGCATAGCTGGTGCACACACTATTAGTGGGACATTTGAACTCAGTCAGGTGTTGATTGAGATACCCTGATGTACCATTCATACCTTGTAACAACTTTTTTAGCTTCATTAGTTACAACAATTTCACAGGTAAGCCGTTGCAAAAGTTGCCCCTCTGATTGCTTGTGTCAACTGCTGTTTGTCAATGCAATGTAGGTCTTTGCAGTCTGACCCTGAGTTCCAGAATAAATCATGTTTGCTCTCACAAAAGTTTCCAGAGAGACCTTGGGGTCATTATACATTATCTTCAGACCAAAATTCTGGTATTTCTTCTGTGAATATACTATGCCTATTGGCTTTATCTTTGCATTCAGGTACTTCTCTCTGTATGGGTTACAGTAATCCGTTATATTTCACTGGAGAACAAATATGCATCCCAATGAAGTAGAAAGAGTTGCTTCTACAGAAAAACACTGCTTTCTCATCTTCAGAGAAAATACGTGCAATTATGAGAAAAGCTACAGCTGGCATCACACCCATTGTAATGAACATCTGGTCCCTGCCCCAAAGAACACACAGTCCACAGATGCAATGAGTGACAAACAGAAAAAACAATACCGTTCATGACAATAACATTCCAGTGATACGCACAGGAATGTTCTCAGGACAATAAGACATGTGTTGAGTAACATACATGACATTCTGCATGTACTGTACTGGAGGAGAGTTACCTTAAGAGCATTTACCACTGATTCAGACTGCTGAGAAGTTGAGCCATGTCCACTGATGCTAGGTGGCTCGTTTGGAGAGCAGTAACTCCCCTCCGCCCCTGCTGGCATCCTATTGGGATCCTTCATAAAAAATTAAAAACTATTTAATAAGGCAAAGGGTTGATAACTAATTAAAACAGATGTCACCTCTAAAAAAAAAAACAAAACAAAACAAAACCCAAGCACTGAAGGCATGTTTCACTTGAAAGTCATGCTTTTTCTGTGCTACAGTAACGAAGATCCACATGAGGCAGCTTAAGCACTACTGTTAGCACTACCAAAATTGAATGGTACTCACGCTTCCTGGCAGAGCTGGATACATCCAGCAGTCACTAAAGCACAGATCAGACTGGGGTACTAGGGCCCTGGCTCAGCTGTGGGACTGGCCTAACACTCTGCAAGGTGCTTGGCAGTGGCCTCTCTGTGAAGAGCCAGCTCTGCCCAGGAGTCTGCTGAAATATTATGGACATGTCGGCCCAAACACTGAGCCTCAAGGGTGTCTATCTGAAAAGTCAGGACATAATAATAATAATATTTAGCTATGCTGCCTCACAAAAGTGCTGTGAGGCTCAAAGAGACGCAATATTGACTCCAGAAGAAGGTTTGGAGAGTGTCTCATTTTATCTCGGTAAGTTCTGGGGCTGTTTCCTTCAATAAAACTCGCAGAACGTTTTTAAAGCCCCAGCAAGGTTGGCAATGCAAGCACAGCTGGAGCCCACCGGGCAAGGTGCGGGGAGCAGCCGTGAGCCGCAGGGGCCCCAGCACACCCCTTCCCCTGCGCAGGCTGCTCCCGAAACAGGGGCATTTCCCCCCTTTATTTGCACAGTCGCATCGGCTGAGACCTGCCTCAGAAGCAGCACAGGGAGAAAGGGAGAGGAGGAAAGGGGAGGCAAGAAAAAGCGAGACCATAGCAACTCAACTGATATGAAAGGATGAAAGGGTTTTCTGTGCAGCATTGCACCGTGCCTTGCAGACATACAGCAGCCAAAACCAAAGGGAATGGGTCAGCCTAAAATATCTGGAAAGTCAGGGACTGGGGTGGGGAGTCTGCAGTGGTTGATTTAATTCAGGAGATCGTCATTCTGCCACTGCTCAGTTGGGAGGTGTTGAGCAAGTCCTCTCCCCATGGCTCTTTCTCCTGCACCATCTCATCTCTCACTCTTCTCTAGTGTGAATTCACTAGAGAGGCAAGCCAGGCCTAACTTCACAATGTACTCACACGGGACATCAGTGCCACTGTCATACTGGCAGTGAGAGATGGCAATTTGTACCAAACAATGACAACCAGAAGTGCCGCCTCCTCCCAGCGAACGCTTGGAAGAGTTCTGCACGACACAGTCCAACAAATACAAGCTACCTAAACTCTTGCAGCTCACTCACCTCAGAACTTGCAGGATGTAAAGCATTTCCTAGAGTGACTACCGAGGAGTAACAGGCATGACTGCAGCGCTCAGGTAACCTAATCTAGCAGCCTACTTTGGAGGAATGCTAAAAATACACCACTGCATTCATACAAAAGCAATGTAATAGCTGCACCGACAGAGACAGCCAGAGTAGACACTTCTGAGTTGCTTTAAACCTGACCTGTTCTTTTGATTTGATCCTTCACTGTCATTCTTCATGCAGAATTTTGTTTAAAAAATAGAACAAGTAGGGGAGAAAAAAAAACATTTCAAAGAATGTGAAAGAGGGAAAAGTTCCTTTCCTACAGAATTAGAAATGCCATAGGAAACATTAAAAATAACATCACAGCAATTCCTGCTGGAATGTGTGGAATGCCTTTCTGAAGGAAAAATAATGACAGTGGTAAGATCCTCTGATCAGAATCAGTGCACTGATGTGCACTGATTTTCCCCACTGAGCAAGGCTCTTGCAGTCTTTTGGGGTGTCTATAGTGTAAACAATAGAAAAAATGAAGGTGGGTATGAGAGAAAAAGGGCACAGAGAGAGGGCATGCAGCTGAATTTCACAGATCCAATCTGCCTGAAAAATATTAAATTAAAAAGCACCCCAGGCCAAAGCAACTTTATATGCTGTGCATGACTTCATCAAAACATGCCCAATCCATTGTAAGTGATGCTGCACTGATCATACTAGTGCCAATGGGTAAATGATGACATACAGCACACGGGATAGAGGACTGTCATCGTTATTGAGTATGTTGGACCTGATTCCAGGGTTCCTTAAGCCATATGCGCACCCAGATTGCAGCAGTGAACCTCGCCCACTGAAAAAAACCCTAAAAGCAATTCAAAAATGAGAATGCTGCGTACGCTAAGCCCACAGAAGAGATACTTTGAGTCTGAATATTAAACCCAATTTGGTACACAAACTTCAAGTCTTCAAGTGCCCCCATCCTGTCAAGGAATGGGCGTCAAGGAACGTAAGCCACAGTAGTGGACAGTAATGTGTCACCTAACTAGGCTGACAAGACTGGTGCACATTTAAGGCAATGTGCAGTGTATCATCCTACACTTCTCCGCAGCAACAACTATTATCAGTTTGCTGTGATGTATGGAGGGAGATTTAGGACTTATTTTTCTTTGGGAACGATTTATAGACCTGTTGGTCACTCGGCAGACTTAATGCTATACTTTGGAAAAGGAAATGAAAGAGGAAGGAAAAGGAGTAATATAGCAGACTGGAGCAATTCCGGTTTAGGACAAATTCCCTCAGTCAGCCTTGTTTTTTATAAATCAGTATATTCTCTTTCTTTATCTGCTCAAGGGCCAGCAACAATTTTGGCCAGTTTCAAACGGTATAATACAAACAGTGCTATTAAAAGGCAAGTAAAATTAGTACAGACACATCTAAAGCCTCCTGAATATGAGAAAATCCAAAAGTCCTGTGAATTGTGCTGTTGTCACAGTTCAGGCCTTCCTCTAGGCAGCTTTCTTCCACAGCCACTTCTGTGCCATATGCAGCACATTTCTGTTTCCCTTCATGAGAATGAGAAACTTGTTGTGAACATACATTGCTTTAAGCAGACAGTGTTCTCAACACATGCTAGTAGAAGACTGAAAATTAATACTTCCCCTGTGGACTTCCTTATCCCTCCTCCTCCTGCCCTTTACAAGAGAGACAAGCTTTTCTTAAAAATTAAAACAAGCTTTGCAGCTCTTAAACCCCATCCTCCTGGCTTTGAGACTTCTCACGAGCCCCCCTAGTTTATTGTTGTACCTAAAATTAGGTAGGATGAATTAGGGTCACAGTGCCAGAGCTTGTGCCACTGGGCCGATGTCACATAGCAACACTGGGAAGAGAGTGTAAAGGTGTTCGGGAACTTTGGGGCTTTCCTATAGACTTACATACTCTTCCTTTCCCAAAGTAAATGGTTATTCTAAGAAACCCCATTTTGGTGTACATAGTTTGAGACACCTTACGGAAATCTGAGCCTACTTAAAAAGCTTAAATGTATGCTGAGTTAAGCCTGTTTGCCTTAAAACTATGGCAAAGAAAACCACTAGCTAATGTTTCAAAACATTATAGATTTTTAAGGTGCTTAATCTGAATTAAAGAGGGATGAGTGTCTTTCAGCTGTATTGATTCCACTCAAGGAAATCTGGGGCACCTGTCACTTGAGAAGAGCACGAATTGCACAGGAAGAAAGATGGAAGATTTGCTTCTGAGTGCATTTTAGACCAACATACTCAGGTTAGGCCACTCTGCAAATGCAGTACAGCTTCTGGCTTCTTTGGAGGAAGCTTATCCCAGCTACTGGAGGAGACAGAGGGCTGGACCAGTCTAAAAATGTGTCTGTTCTTTGGCAAGTCCTGTGAACCTAAAGATACCTCAGTCCTATTGACGCCATGATGAATTTCTGATGCAGTAAAGCAAAACTAGAGGAAAAGACATTTTCCCAAAGTGGTGGTATCTGCAAACAAGATGCCTGAAGAGACTAGAAAAGTGTGCTTTTCAGACCTACTACCACAGCAGCTGCTTGCCAGTCGGGAGTATGGCAATGTTTATCATTCCACCAAAACGTGACCTGCTTTTCTCTCCACTGAGTCCCTTTTCCACCACTGCCAGACCAAGGCTGATAGATTATAACCACATCCTGAGCAGGAACTTGAGGAAGGGAGGAGAATTCCCTGTTCCCTTTCTCCTCTTCTCTAACACCACATTGCGCATTTGTACTTAGTTACTCAAAATGGGTGTCTCGTGTCCACATGTCTTGGACAGATCTTTTCATTTATTATCCAGTAACCAAGCTGCAGACATGGAAATAAATCAAACAGAAGGGATAAAGTCATGGTTCCATATAGCAGTGCTGAAATCTGCATTGATTTTAAACATCTTGAGCCATTTTGAGTAAATGGTACTGCACACGGTCAATATGAGAGAAAGAATTGACTTCTTCCTTCATCCTACACCGTCAGACCTCCCTATTGCCCCTGCCTAGCCCATTTGCCCAAGCTCCTGCATGATTTGCAGATCGGTTCCTCTGAGCCAAATGCATACCGTGTCTAACTTAGACAGCTACAGCAAGCACATTGACTGAAGGAGGTAGAACACACATAATATCCCCTGTATATTTTGCCACGAAGATAACAGAGAGAAGTGCAATTAGTAAATACGCAGATCCATTTTCTGTTGTGAGTAAATCCACAGAATATCTAATGGCAATAAGCAACTCTTTAGTGAAGAGAAAGCACAGGAAACCTGCCTCAAGCCCATAATACGCCTTAACAAAGAAAGAGATGAATGGAAATTTAGTATCTCCCTCTCATTGGCTGCAAAATGCTAGGGATACTCAGGCCTTTCTCCCGTAGTGCCAGCGGCAAACACCGCGCTGTGCGCTGATCCCAGAGAGAACAAAGACCTCTGTGTAGAACAGGATTCTCTTTGATGGGGAAAACTAATCATGAGCCTTTGGCTACTTGAGCCAGGAGAAAGCATTGTTTTTTCTATCTGCACAGATGATAAGGACAGTCATGAATGAAAACCACTGTAGTGCAAAACACACTGCGTAACTCAAATTACATTCAGTTTATCTGCACGCTTCCTTCAAAGGAAGCTTGCCACTCACTGCCCGACTAGCGCTCTCCCCACGACATGCGGGAATAGCCAAGAAGCAAAAGGCACACAGTACATCACTGCCCCAAGGGCGGCTGAAGTCACCTCCAGAGCACGCTTCAGAGAAAACACAATTTTCCTATCCCCTAGGCACTGCACTGCTCAGTTACCCCAGGAAGCTCTACCTCAGCAACTGCAGAAGACCTTGTTCTTCAGGAAGCTTTTATCCCAGAGGCAAGTGCTTTACTAGGGAAGTGTAGTCTTCCTGCTGGGTAACTGCCATGCCAGTTCAATCACTATTTGATTTTCAAACCTTTTCTCTTATTTCCTCAGCCCTCAATTTCCCTCTTAGCTCTGAAGAAAACACAGGCTGTATTTGTCAGCTTGCTTCAAGCAGGCGGCAGAAAGGGAAAACAGAAAGCAATAAACTGCAGTATGCTGCTCTGCTGGATAAATCATGCACCGAACACATCAGCAACAGGTTTTTTTAGGAAACATTCCTGTCAATTAAAATTTACAACTTAAAAATGCTGCTGTTATTCATCATAATCCTGTGCTCAAAGATCTCAGTAGAAACTTCTCCACATTTCTGCCTAAATCCACATATCTTCATGGCATATTAAACGCACAGTCTTTCTGCATGGTCCAAACTATTGTTGGCTACACACCTTCGGAAGCAGCCATTTTCAGCAGGCTTTCAGCATAAACCTCTTTTGCAGACTAATAAACCTGTAAGAGAAAAAGGCTCGCGGCTGTGGTGTCTCAGAATCTTAGAGGACATACATATAAAAATCAACACAATTTAAAATTTGGCAAATTCAGTGGACTCTAGTAGAAAATTTTGAGTACAAATTAACTTAGGACATTTGGAAATTACTCTGGGGGGAAAAAATGTCCTTCCTTCTAAACTGGAAACTCCTTTTGTATCCCAGGTTTTTCTTGAATTTTGTGTCTTAACAATGGCAAGCAAATAAGTTCTTGCTATATGGGCAAGCCCATACAAACCAAGGTGGAAATTTTATACTTAGGATACCTTGAGACAAAGAATCTGGTCAGAACCTCAGCTGTTATAAACTGATGTCACTACATTAATGACCTATTACTATTAAACTGAGGATAAGATTACTTGAAGGAACTGGGTTGGTGGATGCTGCTGATTTACTTTCAGCAAATATTTGATGACGTGATTAGGTAATACGAGCTTGTTCAGTGACTTTAATTACATTCTGGTTGAAGAATTCTCCTCTATTCTTCTACATGCTATGGAAAGGAGGAGAAAAAACAATATTAGATTGTGAAAGGCACAGATTTCACAAAGCGGGTGAAATACTGTTTAACCAAACAGTTCCCACCTTCTAATTAGATTTATAACTAAACTCAGGCCATGCAGAGTGAAAATCAAGAGCATAAATCTCAGGAAAAGGATTTTTGAAAGATTTGGAAATGTAGGATGAAAGAAAATGTGATAATGTAATAGAAGAGAAGAAAGCAAGACGGAAATGGAAAGTGTTGGAAGTGCTCATAAATAAATCAGCATGTGCCCAAAAGTCATGTCTACCATTTCACACTTAAACATACCAGGACTGGAAAAGGCTAGCAAGGATGCAAAAAGAAAAAAGTGCTTGAAGCAACAGTATGTATGAAAGAGATACAACAAAAGGGGATACAAAAGAACAAAAAGATTAGTAAAGGGAAGCTGGAGGAAGAATGAGGAAACAGACAGAAAAACCCACATGAATTGCTCAAGTTCAGTCCTGTGTTAAAGGTACCTCATGGCTTTGGGATCAGTGCTGGCTCATTAACAGCCAGCTCGGAGATGGATGCCTGCATCAGATCTCATGGACATGTCTTAAGATCTAACCCTGATATGAGAGGAAAGAAACCCTAATCCTTTGGAGAAAGATGTGCATTTAGTTGGGCATAAAAAGACTTTGCAGTCAGTGACAACATGTGGGTAATCTTCAAACTCAGGCCCAGATGGGCCAAACTCAGGGCTAGTGAGGCCCAAAACACTGTGCAGGCAGACCTGGAAGAGATGAAGCCTCACACCACATCCACTGGAAGGGAGCAAAATTCTGTGGCCAGCCACAGATGAGGAAAGGGAGGGGGGACAGTGGGCTGCTGCAGGTATTTCCTGCAAAATCCTGTCTATATAGTGCCTTGCCACCCAGGTGCCAGGCTCTACCAAGGGCTCTCCAAGTGTAATCACAATCCTGGCTTCCAAAACCTGCCATGATTCAAACCCACAATGCCATTTTGCACAAAAATTGCATGAACATCTGACTTCTCATGCTTGCTTCTTGATGCTAACTTGGTCTGTTTAAGGGTACTCCAAGCACAGCTAGGGGCTCCTGCCAGTAACATGCTAAAGAATGATAATACATACGCTGGTGTATTCTTGTACATTGATATGTCAAAGTTTTCTCTGCTGCACTGAAGGACCCACTAAGCAGAGCATTAAAAGACAGTCCCTGTTTTGCCATCCTGCCTTCCAGATAAACTAGAGACTTGCCAGCTGGCCCAGAGAAAGTGGAAGAAGGAACAGCAGACTGGCTGTGGAACCAGGGCAGGCTTTGGAGAATGGGCACAGCTTAATAGATGAGATGCACTTTTAGGTGCCTGTTTACATGTTGTTTGTGTTTCTTCTCAGTCCTCCTGTTGCGACTACAGAGCTCAAGCTGTTTGGGGCAGGGCCTGCCTGGTACTTTATATATCCAAGCAGCAGCTGACAGAGCGGAGACCTGGTCCTGTGTGGGTTTTGCTCCAGACATTACATTAGCAAATAGCAATAAGTGAACAAAGGAAGAAACTGAAAGGAAGCAACTGAACGCCGAAAACGGAGAGGAAATGAGAGATCCCCCTGTGGGCTCCTTTTGCTGACTTGCTAGCCAAGCCCTGCGCTGGCACGTTGCTGTGTTAACTCTGCCGGGTCCTGCGGAGGCTGGGTTGCCATGGAAGTTGGAAACCCAGTTCCTCGAGTGCTCTCATGGAGCCTCTGGCCCCAGCGACTGATTCTTTGTGTTTGTTCAGGAAGCAGTGTCCTGGCGGTATTTCCTTTCTCTTTCATTAAAAGGTATAACCAAATTACAAATACGAAGAATTAGAAGGGGGAGATATCTCACAGCTCTTCCCCTGCGCTGCTTGCTCCCTCCTCCCATAAAACAAATATAAATTGAAGTAATTTAAATTGGTGCCTTGCCAAGAACATCTTTTTAAAATGCATTCATTGTCATTATATGACAGATGTCCACAATCCCGTAACACTTCAGCTTAGCTTATCAGCCCTGAAATAGTATCCCTAAGAAAACTGAGGAACGTCTTCCATTAATTGACATGTGGATGCCAGATCCTGATCTCACTTCCACCAGTGTAAAACACGGTTAGCAGTTATGCACCACATCAGGTCTGGGAGAACTCTGCTGTTTTCAGTTATCTGAAGTTATTCACTGACCTAACTGGTATCATAACACAGCCCACGAAGCTGTAAGTGGGATCCGAATCCATTGCTTGATCCTTACATATTTTCTTGATTATTGCTAGGTATCTTCATTACAACACACAAATTCTGTTCTGGCTAGACTGCTGGCCACACTATCACGTGTTTCTTCGACCACTAAAGCAAAAATTGATCCACAGCGAAGCTGTAGTTCCCTGTACAGCCACTGCCAGAATAAGCAGCCCCCCTGCCCTTCTGCTGCAGAGCCATCCCTGTGCCAACATCGCTGCAGCCCCAGCACCAGAAATGTGCAGCTGTGTGGTGAACCAGGCAGGAACTCCTCCGGGTTGAAATTCATCCGGCAAAACAGAAATGTTCTCTCTCAAAGAGTCTTTTGCCTCTAGACATTGCTGTCAAGCACCCTTGCCCACATTAGGGTTTGAGAAGCACCAGGGCAAGCTGTGCACACCCCTTGTCTCGGACTCAGCCGGTACAGTTTGGCATTCTCTACAGAAGACCCAGCTGCATACCATAAATCTTGGTGAGTATCTGCCTTCTTGCACAAAAATCCTATCTGTGGCTAGAAACTGAAAGGGTCGGGGTCGTATCTTGTTCCATGCTATCTGGGGGAAAAAGAAAAAAACAGCTAATTACAGCCTTCACCAACAAAGCAAAACTACAGCCCTTCTATAGCTTCCCATAACTCTTAAACCCACTAGTATGCTATAAACCATCACCAGAACAACTGTGCAGCACAGGAAGAGACATTAACGAGCTTAAGTGAATACGTGCATTTTTATATCTTTTCTGTTACCTGATCAGACTAAAATATTGACTCAGTGCTGGTAGTGCTTTTCCCCAGACAAGGAAGTCTGTCGGTACAGCAGGGTGAACTAAACTCCAATTCCATCCCAACAGTGATGGCAGCACTAAATAACATCTCTGGAAATGTTCTTGCCACTAAATATTAATAAAACCTTTATATTTGGGTAACATATAACCTTTATATTAGGGTAATAATTAAGAAAACAAACATGTATGGAAGGAGACAAGCAAAGCAAAAGAAACTGGAAAAGAATCATAACGAATTGGTAGATGAAAAGAGCGAAGAGGGTGTCAATAAATGTACTGGTGTATTTTCATGAGTGATACATAAGCAGAAATGGAGGAATAGAATAGATACTGATGAGAAAGCAGAGGGGAGAAAGAGCAAAAGTGCAGCAGGAGGAGAGAAAAAAGCGTCTTAAATAGCAAGGAGGGGACTCTTCAGTACGGAACTAGTAGAAGAGTCACTGTCATGAGTGGGAGCCGTCACCTCTCTCATACTAAGTACAGTTCTGCAACTTCCAAACCCTCCCAGTGCTACAGTATGCCAACCAGTGAGAAATAATGAAGTTTTACACAAAAAACGGAAGGCACTCTCACTGAAGCACTGGTGGAATTTTAAGGCACAACACTGTAACTAGGTAATAGCTGTGCCAAAAACCCTCATCTGTTGTGTAGCTTGTCATATATTTTCAGCTGATTTGTCAGGAGCACTGCGTTTGGCTTGATGCCTAACAAACTCCCACTCCTCCCATTAAATGGAATCAGACCAGTGCCAGGAGCTCATGCATTTCCATCCCGTGTCCTCATCTTTCTGATGGGGCCTGATCAGCGTTGATAGCACATTCAGGGTGTTACTCACAGGAACAACAAACTCCCCAAACAAACTCATACGAACGTAATGCCAATGTAAGCAAGGGCAAACTCAGAATAAGCCTCATGTCTTCCTTCCTCTCCCACAGGCAATGACTTTCTTCAGCAGGAAAGGTGAGGAAGGCATGCCAGGAAATGTGAACCCATGTCACTCATTATTTCTTATGATAAGCTATTCAGAGATGTCAGGATATTTTTCAGAACTCTGCTGTAGATCCTGGTGCCAACAAAACCAAACATATGACAGACTTGGGACTTGGGACCTGTGTATCAATGAAAAGCAACTTGCAGACTTGCTGCCTTAGTTTTCCCCCATAAATATCCCACATTCAGCATACTTTGTTTTGATTACTTTTGCAATAGCTACAGGGCGAGGCACTATTTTCACAAGCAATTTCTGGTTTTGGCACCCCACCGAAAATATTTGCAAAGAACTCAACAATCAGAATGTGGGTGTTCCAGTCTTTGACACAATCAGGCAGCCCACTTAACTGGCCTCCATCCGGACACCTCCAAAACTGGACAAATAAAATATATGGTCACTTCTAAAGGTTGCCCACAAAGAACATTCTGCATGATTTATCTCCCAGTGCTGTTCCAGACCCAAGACAAATCACAATGATACTTTTCAGGCAACTTTTTTTTAGCATTGCCCTGAATACCTTCCTTGACAAGAAAATATTATTCTTTACCAGAGAGCACCACACTTTTTCTTTCCTATTGAAGACCATATAAATGTTACTGGATAGACATTTAACCATTCCTGTTGCCCTTCTTTTCCAGATTAACAAATTAGGGTACAGAGAAATTAAATAAATTTAAAAAATTGACCTAACAAGTCAAGACCAAAGAAAGAAATAGAACTAAAGAGGCCTTTCTAACTGTTACACTACGGTTGAGGAAAAAAACCAACTGTGTTTAAAATGTGCCTAAGGAAGGAAATAGCTTCTAGCTAAAGAATTTGCATCCTGGCTTATATAAATGAATAAATCAAAGTCAGTGAATTTTACTTCTTCCTACATTTTACTCTTATTTTGGATTTTATATTCAAATGACAGTGTTCTGACTAAGTTCAATGAAAAGCATTTTTGTTCTTTAGAGCAATTACTTCATTTAAACTAGTTCTTCACTTAACCAAAATGCTTTTTTTTCTTCCAGTGGGCAACTTCATTTGGAGACATTACTGATTTTCTGAAGGATTATTTAATGAAATTTAATAGAAATATGATCTGGCATGTGTGTTTATGTATAAAAAATTACAAGTGTCTTTGATTCATTCTTAATGAACTTCTAAATTTTCCCTTTTTAAAAACATATTAGGAAAACCTTTAACTTCATATTTGCTTATTTATTTATTCAATTTAATTTCAGTCTTGCATTTAAGTATCTGCTATATTCCTCAAAATATTACAAATAATATAACCCAATTATTATTACTTAAAATGTTTGTGTACTTAAAGCAAAATATTTTAGTTAACTATAAAACATATTTGATATTCTAATTACAAGAATCTCTTGGAATGAAACCAGAACGTAAAGGGTCAGCTCACTGTAATTTTCAACTCTTAAATGAATTTTTAATTATAATATAAGCAGCAGGTTCCAGTGAATTTTTCTTAGCAAGGTATCAACACCTGCAAAGGAGAAAAATGAATGAAAGTATCGTCATAGTCTTAAATACACCAGCAGAAATGTTCTACTCAGTCATGAGCGAGATAAACAAAAGCCGTGAGAGCCTTTGATTACCCAAATGCAATGTCAAATCACAAGACATACTGACTTTATCTCAAGCACTAAGACTCAAGAGTTACTGTCTAGCTATCCACTACTGTTCCCACCAACAGGAAGTCACCCACCTGGGGCAGCATGCGATTTTCCTCCTCCAGCTGTCTTACTCTTGCCTCCAGCTGCCTAACATAGGACAAGGTTGATTCTAAAATTAAAAAGAAAAAAACTCTTATTATCCACATAGATCTGCTTGTGTATACTAGTGTCAGAGCCTGTGCCACATTCTGACTGGTACTCACAGCAGACAACTTCTCTTAAAATTCCCTTAAACATGTAGCTCTGTTCCTCTCAAGAATGCTGATACTAGAATTAATCCAATTCTTTGTCACTTTTGATTCTAAACTACTGCACTTTAAAATAATATTTAAAGTAGTCCCTTCTCAAACAAAATAAATATTACAGAAAGGCAACACAGACTTGATTTCTTCTATCCCATACACTAAGCTCTGTGAGACTGTACAAGAGTAATGCACTACTCCACAGGATCACCACCGCAAAACTCAGAAAGAGAAGACTCTCTTCTGCAGAGAGATGCAGTCAAAGAGGTCCCTCCGCACCATTAAGTGGAGGTCTGGTGCAGCACATGCAGACTTACCATGCAAGCAGTGATCTAGCCTGCAGGGAATACCGCAGCTAGCCAGCATGGAGGCAAAAGCGATAGCCTGTGCTGGGAATCAGGTGTGTTGTCATGGCTTTAGCCTGTGCTGGTAACCAGTACCAGAGTCCTGAGAGAGCTCTGAGCCTGGCTGATAGCATGCACAACAGCCTGAGAAACATCACTGCTTACAGCTGTTATTCCTCATGCAGGCTAGGGCAGAACCACACTAGCACATGCTCTCATAATGCTACTTTGCTTTGTGGGCTTGGCTGCAGAGCAAAATCCTGCCTACTCTACTCAATAGTAACATCACCGGCCTTCATAAGATAATTTGATTGATTGCGGAGAATAAGATTTCCCATGGATATGAGTACTGAAAGAGCATCCGAATGTTTCAATCAATGGTCTTATTTCCCACTGGAAAATGAGTCACAGTCTGTTCTGTTCCCAAGAATTTAGCATAAGAATAGTAGATCCAAGATCCATTGCTAGAAGCATCTGAGAGATTTCCTATCATGCATTTTTGGGGGCACACAGAAATTCTGCCATTAAAATACTGTACCTAGAAAAAATACATGCCTGAGAAAGTAGTTGGTCACTGTAAGAGAAAAGACCTGTTCTCAATACAAAATCACTGCTCTGACTCTAGTACCTCCTCATACTTAGGTGGAAGTCCACCATGTATTTACTCCTGACTCTAAATTATCAGATGAATTTGTGTACCCATTTCTTCTGATATCTAAATCACTGTGCCAGCCTGCCCATAAAATAAAAGTGACAGGACATGAGGTGTCACTTACTGCTCTTGTGAGACTGCAGTAGGCTAAAATATGCACGCACAGATAGTGCATGTGAATTTACAGAACATGAGGACAATAGACAGAAATTTGTCAAAAATGATTACTGCACAGGAAGGCATTGGATTAAAAATAGCATTGTACAACCAAAGGGAAAGAGGTAATCTGAGGTTCTATGTGCTCTGTGGCATAACGATTTTCATAGCTAGTGATGGGTGCATCTCTGGAGAGCTGCTAAGCCTGGTTCAGATGAGCACTTAGAAAATGAACAGCTTATTCAATTAACCATATACGACAGGGTCCCTCCCATCAAATCAGCTCCTTTCCCAGCAGTAGCACTTCTGGGAGGAGCCGTAGAAGCTTCCTCACTATTATGGCCATTAGTGTTGGCAATAGCTCCCAGCACATTTCTTTTCTCCTCTCTCTTGTTTTCTACAGAAGACGGGTTTTTGTGGAGCCATCTTTTCTGAGGGACTGAAGTAGGGGCTTTCCTCAGCACTAGCAGTCTCTAAATTTGTTGGTTACAATTCTGGTGCTATGTTAGCCTGGGCATCAAGTTCACGTTCAAGTCCAGCTTCCCACATCTGATTATCCACATCTGACAATACACTGACTAATACCCCAGCTCTGCCCGGGTGGAAGCCAGCCAGCTTTCCTGGCCCCAAAACCCATGTGCAGGGTTGGGACTGATTTGCACATGCAGGCACAAGTGCCTCAAGCTAATCGGATCCACAGGCCTCAGCCAAACCTAAGCGCAGCTATAAAAGCCGTATAATATATCCCCGACTACCCCGTCAGAGCATGCCATGCTCACCAGCTTAGTTCATGCAAGCTCCCTTTTGGATTCCCCTTAACTCTGAGCCTTTTTGTCATTTTCTGTGTTACCATTTATTAGTTCTGTATATGCTGCATAGCTCTTGGCAAAATTTGCCTCTCAGTTTTATACCTTCGCTTATATGTTGGAGTCTAGAGCTGAGATGTCTGCTGCCTCGAAAAACACAGCTCCGCTGTCAGTTTGGAACTTCACAATGCCAGTTCATACCAGCTGAGGATCTGGTCTAAAATCTCCTAGCGTTTTAACCCTTTTAAAGTGTGAAACCTTTATTTAAATTTCCTTTTGTAATCTAATTAAAACTGAAAATTAGGTCAGCTACCAAAGGCCTGATCTAGCAAATCCTTATTTATGTGAGCATTCATGATGCATAGGCTAGATGCATATATATTTCAGTATCTGTTAATGTATTTATACTGTGATGCGATGCATGAGCTTAGAGAAAAAGATGAGTGGAAAAGGCAGTCAAGAGCATAAGAGAAGGAGGAACTGAAAATATGCAAAGTGAAACACTGTCACCAGTGATGTAGACAGCAAACCATCCCCAAAAAGTTGCATCTTAAAAGTATTTACGGCAGGGACTATAAAATCCATCTATTCTTAACTAGCCTGGAGACCAGTAAAGAGCCCTAAATAAAGAGCAGATCTTAAACTGCCTGCCAGAAAATGGTCACCTGATGTCACTCCCCTTGTTGTTCCAGGAAAATTTTCACATGAAAATTAAACAGGTTTAAACTGAGTCAGAATGAACTGATGATCATAATGCTTTATTTTTAACAAGAATATGTATCTGACCTGAAAACAAATGTCTCCCAAAGTCAAGGAGTACAGAAACGTAGCATCTCCTCATAACATTACTGTTATCTGACATTAAAGCATTTTATAAGATGCTACAATATATCAGGCAATCACTGCTCTGAAAAATAACCTGCACAAACAAGATTTTCTTAGCTGACGTCATTAGTCATAAAACCTTTTCTGTTTTATCCTTCCCAAGTAGATTTATTTAATATTTATAATTTTCACAGAACTGCAAGTACACATAAAAGCCCTGCATTACTTGCCAGATCTTAAATTTGAGTAGTAGACTGCTTATATACAAACTTCCAAATACAGCTCTAAAGTGAGCTCCTTCTGTCTAAAATACAAGTAGTAAAAAACGGTATTTGTATTAACACTATAAAAGCTCTAGTATTGTATTCTGAGTAACAGCACAAAACTGTTAACTGTGTTGAGATCAAATGCATACTCAGATAAAAACAGACAATTAATTTGGGTCAACATCTCAACACGATCTGACCACAGAGACATGACACCGTGGTAGCCAAATTACTAGTTTCATCAGCTATGGGCTTCCTGGTTGCATTATTTGTGCTCCTTCCAGTCTTCCTTTGCTAAGCAGAAGTTTTACTGAAATAACAATTTTCAACAATTTTCATTCTCACAACCAGATTTATACTGAATAAATTAATGCTTCTACATTAATGCTCCTACATTATATTACTATCTATTAAAGATACTCCCATTCCCCATACCTCTATAAAGAACTCCCATTCTCATATTCTTTCCCAAATATTTCTTTATACATTGCTCCTTTGGGATACATCCACACTGCTAAAGTCACCCACTCTTAGGCCAAGGGGTTCACAGTGGCTCTCACTGACACCAGTGTGGCCTGCCCAAGTCCACGCTCAGCAAGATTTTTTGCCCCTATGGCTCTAAGCCACAGATCCCTGCATGTTTTCTTCAGTGCAAAGCATCTGGAATAATGTGAGGAACGTGTCCCATCTCACCAGAATGGTGTTTTTAAGCATGCAGCATGGTATATATGTGGGACATGACATGAGAGAGCAGGAGGTGTACAAGGTGTGCTGGGAAAGTGTTAGAAGATCACGCAGGGTGAAGGAAGCTAAATGTGACGTGGTCTTGTCCATAATGCCACTAGAAAGCAGTTTCTAGAATAAAATATCCTTAAGTTTTGTCTCAGAGAGAACTAATCAGTTTACTCCAAAAAAGAGCTTGTGAAAAAGTAACTTACCTGCAATAAACACAATCAGAAGACCAGGAGCAAACCAAGGAGCTAAGTTATATGACTACTAATTTACTGTTAGTGTATTCTAAGTCTTACTTCAGTGACAAATAATACTCAAATTCATTTGATCTTTCCAGTGGATAAAAATGGAAAAAACTTTGCAGTTTCACCAAATGAACTTCCACAGTTCAGTTTCCCATGCTCTTAAGATGACTGCAAATATGATCATCGTGCAGTGCTTCATTTCAGGAACGAAACTAAAATTCTTTTCCAAATTATTATAGAGACAGTAATATCTTGCTTTTAGCGAAATTCAGTGACAATCCGTTCTTTCTCCATATCCATCATTCTAACATGTTATTAGAGAACATCAATATTTATGTAGCTGATCTCTTTTTCTTTTGACATCCACACTCTTGAAGCGAGTAGATATTCTGGGCTTATGTCAAACTTTATCAGACCCGTATGTTGCTGCTGAGGGCAAATTTGTGCCTTGGCTTTATCTATTTTTGTGTGTCTGTGCCTGATCTCACTCTATTAAATACCTCATAATGTTCTTTAAGCTAGATTATCCTCTGCTATTTTAGAATGGTTGAGGATGTCGCATTAAATTCTAGCTTTCTAAAGACAGTTTCCCTTTCTTTCTGTTTTTTTTCCTCTTTTTCTTCATTTTTAGGCTAGTATTAAGATGGCATTGATCCAATGACAAGTAAAGCCAAAAAAGACCCTTCTGTTCCACATCAGGGTTAGCCCTGAGGACATGCATGTGAGCCTGGCTCCCTTTGGAGACCAGCCTTCCTACCAGCATGCTGCTGGGGTGCTTCTGCCTACGCTGCAGAGCACGGCTGGGCGAGAGTCCCCAGCACGCAGGCAGCCTCCCACAAACAAGCTTTCACATTGCAGAGCTGCACACTCCCCTTCTCTTCCTTTTCTGCACCTGCCCCACCAATCCAAGTCACACCAGGAACAGACTCCCCACACCTCACAGGAGAACTCACCTATCACCTATCTTCCCCAAAGTGTTCCCGGTCCCCACACTTCAGCACTTCTGGCTCTCTGTGTTCCTGACTTTCATCTGCTCCAGCTGGTGCCAAGGCAGGGATCCAGCACGGCAGGATAAGCTGCTCCTTACTGTAGCTCCACTCTTCCAGTGGAGATGGTGGTAACATTTTAGCCCTTCTTTGGAGAGTGCACTGCAACGCAAAGAAGCCAGCCGTGCTGGGCAGCAATGCGGCAGTGCTGAGACCCCTCCAGCATCCTGCCGTTGTGAATTCCCCGTGGTAAATGGGGTCAGACGGATGGGGGCAACTAGCATAAAGCCTTGCATTGCCCAGGCACTGAGATGACGGAGGCTGTAGAGATACAGAAACAGGATGCTATCAACTCGGAGCAGGCTACCTTACCAAGGGACCTGCTACTAACCAGCTGGTACTAGCAAGTAAAATGTCAGTTCTGCAACACTAGACTTACATGAAGTTATTAAAAAATGAGCCTCCCTTAGGAGAGCACAAATAGCCACTATGCCTGGAATAATATCGGAGGTTGAGATCATGGGTTACTCAAAGCATGCTAGGTTCCCAAACTCCACTCGTATGTTCCTCACAGGTGCAGGCAACCCAATCAAAGCAAAGGACACCAGCTGATGGTCTTGTGGACTGAGTGGCCTTACACGATGGTTTGTGATCACTGTTGCTGATCGTACCAAGTCTCATGACGCCAAGATGCTGAGCAGGTCTCTTGTTTACCCACTTGGAGAAACAAGGTCCTTTCTTCCCCTCCAAAGAGAGTGGTAGTAGCCCCACAGTTTTCAGGTATTAAGAAGATAACTAGGAAACACAACTGCCACCATTGGGGCAGGTACCACCACTTCTACCATCACAAAATTTGAGCAAAGAAGAAGAAACACAATGTTTTTGGTACCACTTTTCCCAGTCATGAAAAACCACTGAGGAAAGTGATGCAGGGCTGGGGATTGCAAGGCAGCATGCTCTGGCAGTTTACAGGGTAACTGATCTGTTCATTTTTCTGCAGCTTATGTGAAATTGCATATATTGGATAATAAAAGAGCCAACTTCTGCTTCTCTTATCTCTATTACAAACCAAATATAACATTGAAAAAAACAAATTATTAACAACATTAAAACATACCGAAGTAACCAAAAATATTTGGAAAGCCTGCAGGCTTCAGTCTACAGTATTCCCCAGGCCCATTTCTGAACTGGAACAGCTGCAGCATATTCCCCTCATACTTCCCCTGCGGAGCTTGACTCTGATCCTGTTCCAAGATCCCGATTTTTGTTAGCTCTGTCCTTGTCATTTCACCTCCTCATTTACTAGAAGCTCCTCTAGGGCCTGCTCTTCTAGAAACTGGTGTGCTCCCCAGTCACGCTGATTTGTGAGCTCTGCACTCAAGCCAGCAGTTCAAAATCCCCAGAGTAAGAAGCATGCAGACAAGGAGTTGTTAGACTCACAGTCACTACCCTTTACTATGTGACAGACATCTAAGTAATGCACTCTCTTAGGCAGACATCTATCCACCTGATCCCACTCTCCCACCTCGAAATATGTTAACAGGAACATTTTTTTTTCCAAAAATCATGCTCCCTGTAACCTCCATTCTCAGAGCAATGTTTAACCAGGACTCCAATATCTTCTTCCAGCCAGCTGATGTGACATTCTCTTAAACAGGCTGGTAAAGAGAAGATGAGCGGAGCAGAAGATGTGTGGGAACTAAGAGAGCCAACACTGATGAAGTTGGCGTGATCTAGCATGTAGTTTCTGGCACCTTGGAGGTAATGGAAGTTACAGAGACAAGGGTTTACAAGGGTGATTACAAGGTACAGGCAAATGTGGGATAGCACTGGAGAACTTCCTAAAATATGAGGTCCTCTACCCAGCTATTAGCTCCTTGTGAAACAGCTAGGTCAGAATCCCATACAAAGCAAAAACTCAAGGGTTCAACCTATACTTCCACTTGTTCAAGTGAGCTTGGGGACCAAGCACAATAAGGCAAGTAGAAGGGATATTACCTAATGCCATTATATTTGACGTAAAGCAAGGGTAAGAGATGTAATACCACTAGTACTGACATAAGCTCAGAAAATAATCCATTAAAAGTGCTTTAACTCAAGAACTAAAACTCTGTTTTTCTGGATTTTAAAAAAATGTTGATCCCAAATACACTCTCTGCAAAAAAATAGCTCTCTGCAAAAACTGACCACTGCGTATCTACATACCTCCTTTTGATTAACTCTAAACAATAAATCATCAGTGCAGAAGATACTAGTTGCTTCACTGATGTTAAAAAAAGTTTACAGTCTCTTAACTTTGAAGAAAAACTGTACTACAGTGGATAAACCAAGCAGACAAGCCACAATAACTGAGAAAATCTTCCAAGCTGAAAATACTTGGAGGCTGGAGGTATTACAAGAAAAGTAAAATACTGTTCGCCTTGATCCTAGGCATTTACTTATGGGCACTGTTAGAGACAGAATGCTAGGCCACACAGAAAGCTGGTGTGGAGCAGCAGGCTGTCCTTATGGCCAGAAAATGGAAGAACACAATTTCATGAGAATGCAAATATCATCTTGGTTCTGTTAACACCAACATTTTTGCCTCCACTAGCTCAGCTCTATTTGGTATTCATGTTTCTAAAGGATTTTGCCAGAATCTGGACAGCTCCTGTCACATCCTGATATGAATATTTTAAACATTAGGAACACAAACTGCCAACAATTAACCTCAGCAAAGAATTTAGCATGTTATGTGTAGTGATACATAGATGTACAGCAATAAAGGTTCAGTTAAGCCATATGCAGAAGGGGTCAATCTCAATGGGGAAAGTCATTTATTATGTTGCTCTTCCTACACTGTGTTGAAAGGAATACAATATTTGCATATCAAATCAGATTTTGGTCATTCAAATCCACACTCAGCATCCTGCAATGAAAAGTAAATAATCTTTCAATAAATGGAAGATGAAAAAACAAGGCAGTACAAGGGTTATTCTAAACCCTGCTGTAATTAACTGACAGCTCCAACCATTTATGAAAAGGGTTCTGTGCTAACTGGGGAGCAGATTCAATGACATGCAAAGTATCTCCCTGTCCTATAATTCCTAGTTGTCTGAAATCTGATGTAATTACTTCAATATTAATATTCATAACTAAAGCATGTTATTACTTCAATCCATCCCCTTTCAGCTACTTTGAATACAAGAAAAATCCCATTTACACCACCTACAACTCTAAAGTTGGTTGTTACTCAGTACTTACACTGCCAGTGTCCAATCTCCTAGCTGAAGGATTAGATGACCTCTGAAGGTCATTTTTAGCCCTGTCTTCTATGATTTTCTATTATGATTGCACAGCTTACGTAACACTCCTACAGAATAAGTGCTAGAGAACTTCTTTTTAAAGTGCAGCAGAATTCCCCTGTAACCCAGCAACATTAGGATTAGTGCTATCATGTAGAGAGAAAGAAGTTTGCCTAAGGCAAAATTTTATTAAGCTCACCAGAATGTTTAGCAGCTATTTACTAGTATGGCACATAGTCTCTGAAAGTTTTGTGACAGCAAACACTACAGCATTAGCATTAAGATAGGGTTTGCATTTCTCAGTATTGCTGTTGTCTGAAATTCTCCCACCTCAAAGTAGAGCTTTCTTGTGATTACGGATCCAACACTTCTTGACTTTTGCCTATAATTAAGAATCTAATTGACTAAGCATAGATAGTTCACTGAGTATTTCAAAACTGAATCCTAGCACAGTGTAAAACTTACACATGCTAATTGAAACACCCAGAATGCAACATTATCGCTTCCACCAAAGCACTTAGTTTTATTTCTCAGGCAGCATGTGCCATGCTTTCTCTTTTCAGAACATATTAGACATGGACACATAGTAATTAAAATCACCTCTATAATCACATATTTTTACCCAGATTTCACATGAAAGTAGTATATTCTCAGTAGCAGCAGCTTTAGTTGCAAATTATCTCTATTTATTACACGGAAAACTTAATATTTCTCATTGCCCTGAGGCAGCTCTAGCCATGTCTTCAATGATTCATTGATGCTGCCTGACTCAGATTGTCAATGCATTTGCATTTGTCTGGATTTAAGTGCCACTTTGACACCGAAGATTATGATACTCTGAGCAGGTCTGTGTTAACCAGGCGGCCGTGCACTCGCTTCCTCCGCGTCGGCAGGCAGGCATCGTTCTGCTTCAGCAGCACACTTTGATTTTTGCTTCTGCTGAGGTCATCAAAGCAATGCCCCTGAGATCCAGTCTAAATCCTCTTCTCATTCACCACTTAAATGCTGCCTGTGACAGGAGCTATTAAAAGTATAGAGTTGCTTCTCAGTTATGTTCAGGATAAGCAGATTCAGCTTAAAAACTTTGTTGATTTGGGTCTGTATTTGTTGGAGGTTTTGTTACATGTTTAACCTTGGGGTGCAACAAAACTTCCAGCTGAACTCATCTACAAAAAAGCACTCATTTAAAAAACTCTCATAGCAAACCAGGATTTCACTAAAAAAGTGAACCTTAAGAGCCTAAAAACTACATCAGATCTCAGACTAGCTAAGGTTTTGCTCCCTACTTGTCTGAAGCTATCCACAACACTCTTGCTAATAGCTGGATAATACTGTCACACTAATGGGCTGCTGTAACTCTAACCTTGGTTTGTTTGGGGGGTTTTGGACACTAAAGGTGACAATGGCAAAGCTTTTCTTCCTGGCCTGCTTGATATCCTTTTAGCTCCACTTCAATCTGTGCTAAATGCACCTGCCATGTTATTGATGAAAACCGAGGAAATCAAATCCATTATGCTATTGCTAAAACCTCTCCCACTGGCTGTCAGCTTGCTCTGGTATTGATTTTGTGTGTTTCATGATTGGTAAAATCCTTATCGGCTCCACTTGCTTAAGTGATTGGTACATCCCGATGCCATCACACTCATTTGCTCATTAGGAGTGCTTCCCTGACCGCACGCGCATCCCACCAGGCTTGAAATGCCGCAGGAGGAGAGGGGGGGAGAGGTGCTCAGTGCGCACCATGCAAAAGCAAAGGAAAGGCTGGAAAAGGTAAGCTTGAGAATAGCTTCACTCAGTGAAGGGAAGTAGATGAGGGCATGGACTGGCCTAACAGACAGCAGTACTAACAGTAGGAGAAGATTGCCGAATGGGACTAGCCACTAAACTGAAGGAGAGACTAAGGACTAGCTCAGAGATATAAATAAGGGAAGGTTTCACTACTACGCATGGAAAGAAACCTACAAAGAGCCATTTCTGCCACATGCCAGTGCCTTCTGCCTGCTTTGACTTGCATCTTGCAATAAGCGGCCCCTTATTGAAAAGGCCCTCTGCAAACAAACTAATAGCGCAAAATCACGTATGCCTTCATGGCCCCACAGGCCGGCTACTGAATCCCACAGACCCGCTTTCAGCTCCTCCCAGTTCTGCTGTGCCTATGTTACAGGACCATTTGTGGTGCAATGCAATTGAAAAACAACAAGCAAAATATAAAAATATATAAATATATAAAAAACAAACAAGCAAAAATATAAAGCTTCGTAACAACAGCAATACTAATGCAAAAGGCAGAGGACCAGAGGGTCGAACGGACTGAGGTGCTAAGTACATGCGCTTCAAGGCCCCTCAGCATTCCCAGAGCTGCTCACAGGTGCTAAGAGCTACCCTTCTTATCAAATACTAAAATTTAAATATTAACATTTATATTAACAATATAAACATTTTTCAGGCTGCAAGCCATCAGATGTGGAAGAAACATATAAAATGTAGAAAAGTTAGCTTGGTTGGGAATTTCAGTATTGATACAATAAGTTCTAGTTAACAATTACACTGACTTCCACTTGAAAGTCTGTAATGTGGGCCAAAGCTGAAAACTACGTCTCCAATAATATTATATCACATAAAATCTATGAATCATTTTTATGCTCGTCTACTTAAATTAGCAGGCAGTTATCCAACCTGTACATTCCCCATTTCATGGGTTACTATTTGTGTCACTCAAAACCAAACTCAAGCCACTGAAGAATAACACACACTTTTTCTTGCTAAAACTATAAAATAGATGCCAAAACTCACAACAGAAATCAATAGCCACAGGAATATGTGGAGGAACAACCAGCCCACACTCTTACTCCTTGGTAAGTCATCTGCTTGTGATTTCAGTGAAACCAACATTTCATATTGTGGGTTTGTTTGGGGAGAGTTTGGGTGGAGAAGCAAAGGCTAGAAAGGATTTCTTTGCTGCTCAGCCCATTAATTCAATTGGACACCAGGGACTGCAAGTCTACAGCGGCAGACTTTATAGTATCGTCCGCAGACGGCAGCGCACAGCACGTTGCATAGGGGAGACCTTTGCTGATGCCTGGAAGTCTCTGTCCGCGCAGAGAAGTCCCCAGCGAGCCAGCCGCGCAGGGCAGGGCTGCTCCAGGCACCGATACGGCGGGCAGCGGCCGGCGGGAGCAGGCAGCCAGGGGAGACCATCTCCACGGCCTGTTTTGCCTGTGCCAGAGCCTGGAAACCATCCGATCACAGCTTCCAGCGCGACGTGGGAGGCCGGCAGTGCCACAACAGCAAGCACGGTAGTAAAACCACACTCTCAGGCTCTGATTTCAGCTCCTTGGCTCACTTCTGCTTTGCCGCCTCTCTCCATTTCCCACGATGGAGACATCCCAGCCCCTCAACTCTGAAGCAGCAAATTTCCTGTGCACAGACTGTGCTATGAAGCCTTGCATAAACTCTACCAAGGAGACAACACGGTGGCAAAGGTCCCTTTCAGGCAGCTGAACCCAATGTCTTCCACGTTCAGAGGAATGCAGGGACACCTGATCTTCAGGGGAAAGCGCCATATAATAATTATCCAAGAAAAGATATTTGGATTTAATACAACTATTATCTGTTAAACTGTGCTATCCCGGGGGTACAGGAAAAGCTGCTGAAGGGGCTAAGAATCTTTTACATTCACTTCTAAACTAAGATGTGCAAATTGACACCTGTCACATCAAAGATGAGAAAAATCGTGAGAGCTTCCAACACCTTTTGGAATACCCCTGAACTGCATTATACAGCCCTAATACAACCATTTTTCATGCTTTTGTGGTGTCCCTTACTTTTAAGTGTTCTAAGCCACCCTTGTACTAAAGTAATCTGAACTGCAGAAAGGCTTTCAGTGTAGGGTATGCTAGATAAGAGAGCAGCATTTACATTTAGTAACTATAAGAGGGGTAATAACAGTCTCAGCTGAATGAAGAAATCAATTCTGTAACCAATGTCAGAGAGGAGAAGGAAGAGGAAGGAAATAACAAGCAGAATGCCAAGACACTAAATTTAGATCAGATCTTATTCCCACTATGCAAGTATCTGCAGACAAAGAACCTTAACATTTGGAGAGTTTCAATTACAGGTCAGACATGACTTAAAACTCAGAATTAAAATCCATGTCTCAAGTAACAAGGAAAGCTTCGGTGGCAAATAGTTCTTAACACACACATCAAAATACATCAAGCTATATGAATCAACCAGGTAAATTAAAAGACTAGTATCTCAGATACTCTTGCTGTTTATATAGTCTCTCATCTAAATGTAAAAGTAAAAATATAACAAATGTAAATATAAAGTTGGCTCTGCCATTTGATCTCAATCAATGCTCAATGAACAGAATAGAAATCCTCCTATACCCACCCATCTCACACACACACATACTGCAGATGCCTACAACGAAATTTTACAGTTCTACATTAAAAAGCCAACACAGTATGCCATAAAGGAGAGAAGGAATTCAACATATTTACAGAATGCTTACACTTTATTTCTATATAGAAAGACTTCAGAGTCTTTTCACGATACTGTGGCTATGAAATAAGCATATCCTAGTATTTTATGAATGATGAGGGGCATCATCATTCAAACACACATACAAGATTAATTTATTAGGTAAGTAATGATTAATTGCAGAGATTTTTCTCAGTGATATGTTAAGTCCTTACTGAATTCTCAACCATATAACAGGAGAGAAAAACAGAAAAAAAAGTTATTTGGGTTTATTGCCAAAGCTGTAAACATTTCCAAGAATGTCTCACTAGCTATGTAAAAAGCTCTGCCAATACCCAATTTCATATTGGAATAATGAGTCATACTTTCTAATGAGCACCAAAGCTAATTTTCAATTTCAGATCTGGGCATTTTTTTCCTCACAGCTACAAACTTCTGCCTTGATTACAAGGCATGCCAGGTAGCACTTAACAAGACGACGTCATGGAGCCCACGGCTCTGCGCCCTGCCTGCTTCTGGGAGCGGTGGATCTCATCGCTAACTGGAAAGAGAGGGCAAAGGGGGGCATCCAGGCCTCTCACCTCTAAAAACAAAGGATTCCAAACATCCAGCAGGTCCATGTGGCTGCAGGCATCCTCTTGCCCAGGCAGACTGCTTGCATGACTGAGATGGCTGTATCTGTAGCAGTTAGCACTCAGCAGCGGGAAGCCATCTCCTCCCAGAGGCAGTGCATCAGCAGGAGTCACTAAGTACAGCAAGCCACCACCACAGAACCAGGACGCTTCTCCACACCCCCACGTACAGGCCACTCTTCCTCCTCCTGCCGCTGCTGCATCAGCTAAAGGCACTTCACCTCTGGTACCTAGCTGGGAACAGGACATCCACATCCCTCCTTCTAAGAAAAATCTTTTCTCAGGATTTCTCTAACCTTTCCTGATAGCCTCAGTTTATGGCTGTCACCATGAAGGTGAAAAAGAGAGGCAGGATATTTCAGAACAGGACCTGATCACAGATGACAGCACAGTAATTCTGCAGAGCAGTGATTCCAGTCCGTACACATATGGTACCTTGCAAATTTTGCTAACCCAGTGGTGGGTATCATAAAAAGAACTGGGAGAACATACTGCCAAAAATTGTGAGCATCTTATTACTGGATGGATATTTAATGGGACACACAATGGGGAAAACTACAGGGAAAAAAAGGTCTCCAAAGTAAAGAGAAGCTATATTTATATGCCTCGGAAGACTGAGTAGGAGCACTGCTGTGATGAGGCAAGAGCAGATGCTGTGCAACTGCTGGAGGCAGGCTAATGTGGGCAAAAGCAAAACAGATTAAAAATTATCAGGACAAAAGAGGTTTTACGACTAATTTCTCTACATCAAAAGTGATCAACATTTGGGATGGGCTATCAAATGTAGCAAAAGATGTTGTGAGATTAAATAGGTCCCCTAGACTGAAGCTACCCTCTTGCTTCCCATAGCCCATTAAAGACCCATCATATAATAATGACTTCTTGTCCCTGCTGACTGTGATCAAATTTGAAGCAGAAAGATGACCATTTCATAAAATGACTCCACTGGCAATCTCAGCACAGAACCTAACTCTGAGGAAAAATCCATTTCATGCTGGCAGCTACCTGATAGTGGAGGAAAAGGCTGTAGAGTCAACATGTCTTCTGTAACATTTTTATTGGGGTGATTCTAGAAGGGAGTAATAAAAAGATGTATTCAAACTACACATCTTTTAAGCCAAAATCTGTCAGTACAAATGTCACTATCCACAGACACCCACATCTCCAACAGTTTGCCAGGCTATCTAGTTTGAGACAGCCTGGGCTGTTTCCTCCTAAGCTGGAACATCCATGTCTCCAGATGAAATCCATGGGAGGGGAAAAGCTTAAGTCATTTGGAGTATCAAAATCTGCTTCTGGTCTGCTTCTGACAAGAGACTTATTTGCCCTGCCCATGCCCAGTGTGTCACAGAAAGTCCATGATGAAACAGCAATCAAACAGTAGGAAGTATCAGCTCATCTTTATCAGCTACATGAAATCTTTCACCTTGCCCCCTCTGACCATCTCCCACTTCTTTACTACATTGAGCAAAACTGACTTACATTTGCCTTTCAGGCACTTTGGGTTAGGTTATGAAAAAGGAACCAAGGATCACTATGATGCAGAAATGTATCTTGACAGCATATTCAGAGCTGATTCAGCAGCCTAAATGTCCAGCTCCAGCCAAAATCAGTGTGTTACTAACCTACTTAGGCACTTCAGAAAACTCTGCAAATTCCTTCTGCATCTTCTGAATACCTTAAAAAATCTGACCTTAGGGGTATAAAAATGACTGTACCAGAAAAGATCAAGCACCCACCTAACCTAGTATCCTGGCTCGGCTTCGCCTGTTTATTTCCTTAACTTCTGGAAACCTGACCCAGTATCTCCGGGGTCCTGAGAGGATGCTGAGCTTATGTGATATTTCAGGGAATCTCTGAGCAGCCATTGCTTCTTCGCAAAAACTGTTTGGATAGTGACTGCCACATACAGAAGAGACTTTAGTGCTACTTGCTAAACCCTGTAACGTAACATTTTGCGTGTGAGCTCTGAAAGGAGATTCCAGCTTTTAATTTGGGCACAAAGTCTCCCTGAAGAGTTCATATGACAGTGAGGTATTGAAGGCGAGATTCACAAAACCCATCTAGAACTACCAGAACTACTTTCAAGTTAGCTAATGTGTGGACAAATGTGGGTTTCAAAACTCATCTTTCTACAGGATTTAGGCACCATTTCCACATTTCCCTATTCTTATGGTCAGACACATGCGGTTCTTTCCACTCCAACATATTTTTCCCTGTCCCATTGCTTTTCCTGCCTTCTCTAAGATCTCTATAGCTGTATCCTACACTGCTGCTGCTGAGTGCTAGTGGTAATCAAAGACTGAATTTCATTTTGTGAGAGTATACAAATATAAGAAATAAATCATTAAGTAATTCAGACTAATTACATTTGAGAGATGCATAAAACATGGAAACTTTGTTTTATCAGGGCTTCAGAGGAAACCAAATACGCCACATAAACAGTTTGCTAGTTTCTCAGTCCCTTTTCACAGACAATTATCTCAGCACAATCATCATATGTTGCTATTATATTAACATGGTGCTGATTAAGGCACTACTTCAATAATTTAAAGGAAAAGTAATCTCTAGTAGAGATAATACAAAACGGCACACAACTCTACTGATAGGCTGCACTACACACATTTATCTGCTTTAATGCTTTCAATTTAAGGACTGTTCACATGTGTGATTTTATCTGTTTTCTACTCTCACCTTTTAGTGAATTATTCCAACATCTCTTGGGAGTTGCACTGTATAAAAATATTTCTTTTTTTTCTCTTTGGATCTCAAATTGTGGCCAACAAATACTTTTTTTCCAGTAACTACATAGTAATGTCTTAAAGTGTAGTTGTTGAATGTACAGGAGTTGTTTATTATTATTATTATTCCTTCAAAAATAAAGTGCATTACATCTTGGGTAAATGACCTTTCCCAAAGCTGTGACATTCTGTTTACTGCAGAAATTGTCTTCTCGCACCTGCAAGGGTATCTGCTTACATGACCCAAGATGCCATTCAGTGACTGTGCCTACGAACGTGCTGAAGCGTGACACCACTGAGAAGGTCTCGTTGGTTTATCTCAGAGTAACCCAGGGGTTGCACATGCTCTGCCAAGGCTTCTGTTCAAACACCTCCTGCCTATCCAGCCAATATAGTCAAAACAAATTGATCTACACTGGACCAGCAACATCTCTTTGGGAATCTCCACTGTAGCCAAGCTCACGTGGATGCTACCAGCTGCCACCACCTCTGCAGATCTATTTTTCAAGAAGGTTTCAGTAGCAGAAAGGTCATTATGGAGAAAACAAAGCAACCTGAGGCTCAGGCTGTGTGAAAGCCCAGCCTGCAAGTGTGTACAGCCATGCTTTGCTGGACTGACAACTCAGTATCCAAACGGATACTGAGAATTATATGGACTTAATCTTATTTTTTCCTGAACTCTGGACCTTTTATCATGAAAGGCTTCAAGAAAAAGCTTCAAGAAAAGGCCTCGTTCTCTACTCACTGTGAAAGTACTGAATGGGCTAACACTTAAAAATGTGAAGAAGTGTTAATGCTTTAGAGCACTCCATTTCTTGTAGTCCAGAGGAGTAAGGTCTCATCCTTTTGTACTAAGCTGAGCAACAGGGTTCAATTTTGAAGAGATAGATAGCTGATTTTTCTAAAGCACACGTGCCATTTCTATGCTTCAATTATATCCAGCTACTCCTTCCTTAATTGTATTCTTTGTCAGTCTTTGTTCCACAATTCCTTTTTATCTTATTATAAGGGTAGCAAATTATCACAATGAAGGAGAGTTTGTCACTTCCAGGGTGTAAAGCTTTAACTATACAATTTACAAGCACCAAATGTTTAGAATAGACAATGGATTAAGCTTTCCAAAGCACCTTGGTGACTGAAAACCTAATCTGCAGCTTCCCAAAGACATCTGGGTGGTGTGGTTGGTTTGCACACCAGGCACTCAGCATTTTTAAACATCAGATCCCCAGAACTGGAGAAATCACTAGTCACTCTTGAGTCTGTTCTAAAAATTTTGTCATCAAGGACTGGACTACCATATACTTGACTACATTTAGCAGCACCTTACAATACAAACAGGCTTTCCATGAGTGTTAGCGAGACTGTACTATTTGAAAACGCATTACTAGGATCTTGGTAAATTGCTAGTTATTAAGACAAGGTGCTCTGGGGCACAAGTGGGCAGACAGCATCCTCCATGTGCAATGACCTGGCTTTGTCTGTCTGACCGTGCTAACCATGTGTTAGCAAAGCCTGGAGGGGGCCCAAGGAGGATCAGCCAAGATGCTCATTAAGAACAATGGCTAAAATCCTACACGCGTTCTGTAAAGTGTCCTTCTGCAGATCCCCAAGAGTGCCAGTACTTCACTAAATATTTTCCAAGGGATATGCATTCACTCAATCATTAAAAACAGGCTCTTTCTTTGTTATAAATTTAGAATTATTTTATATTTCTGGAAAAAAATAGGGAAAAAACAAAAGTGAGCAGGGTGTTTCATCTAAATTAAAGACACATTGGAAAAGAAACAGAAGGTTTTTCAAAACACCCAAAAGACTGTGAGGAAGCCCCAGAAATAGAAGCCTTTACGCCAGAATGTAAGAACTGGCAAGGGTCTTGCTTGCAAAGCTCCTGCAGCCAAACGCCCATCTGGTGTAAATGCAGTTACGTTAATCTACATTAGACAAGGATCTGATCTTCAGCAATTAAATCTTATTCATCAGACAATTCTGCTACCACTTTGTTAAGCAAACTGAAATGTAATCACAGGCTTTCATTCAGCAACTTTAATTCTGCAAACCTCAAATCTGAAAAACAGGTCCAAATGTCATTTTCTCTGAAGTACCACGGTTTTATCAAGAATATCTTTATAAACAAATATTGGATGAGCCAAGCATATAGCGTGATGGATCCTTTTTACTTTCTGTGAGTCATTTCAGAATTAGCAGCACACATCTATCAGTGCTGGCACAGGAGGGTGTAAGTGCGTCTCCCAAATCAGAGACAGCTGCTGTGCACCAGGATACACCTCCCAAACCCAGCAAATGGTGACTGAGCTTGACTTGTCTTTCACTTTCCCTTAGTAGTATATCTGCAATGTCTTCACAGCAAAACCAGCTGAGATTTCCTAAGTCAGCATGTTCAACACCCAAATGCCCATTTCCTGGTCAGCATAACCGATGTCTCAAGTGATCCCTTAAAGGCTGCCTAGGTCTCAGGAGAGCAGGGGCCGCAGCTCCCTCAGGCTGCTGCTGTCTGCCCCGTTGACAGCCATTCCACTGATGCGGCCCTCCACCAGTACTGGTGGATCTAATCCTTGAGCTTCAACACAAAGGGATAATCCTCCCAACTGATGAGGTTAATGAAGTGCTCTCACTCTACTAGAGGTCCATCATTTCCCAAACGTTTAGAAGAAGGATTCAAATATACTTATGAACAGCTCTAAATATTATTATGCAGAATATCTTATGCAGAACTGTCTATACATCTTTGTTGCCAGCTTTGCTATAAACAACCCAGCAAGAGCATTTCTGAATCTGAACTGTCTATTAAATACATAAAACTATGCTACACAGCTGTTTACTGGCTTTGCACCTTCTCCTTTTGCTATGTTTCAAGCACCATTTAATTCGATAGGGATGCAATCAGTCAAATACAGAGAGTACTCTAGAACATGAAAATGATAAATAAACAGTTACAATGATTCTGCAAGCTTTTAAACCGTCTTATGCTTTTCTTTAATCAGGGATATGGTACTCTGCTCAGTTGTACAAGGGGCTTCAACATCCTGGCAAAGCTCAGAATGATCCATGGAGCATTTAAACACGAGAGCTATCACAGCTGCTTCTCTGCATCATCCTAATGAAACACAAATATTTTAAACAAGGTCTCCTCTGTTTATTTCCTGATTATTTCACTAATGGGAAAGCTGTTTATGTATTTTCTTTCCTCAAACATGTAAATAGTTGAGCAACGCTTTTGGTTACAAAAGCTGTTGGAAGCTGCGATGTCCTTCACGTTGAGATGTAGACACAGCAACTCATTACGAGTCATTCTCCCCGCCGGGAGCAGGGAGATGGACTGTGTGAACTCCTGAGGACCCTTTCTTGCCCCATGCAACATCAGGTCTGTTCTGCTACAGTTACACAGCTTCCTAAATGAAACAAAACCTCAGTCATCAAGGACTTGCAGCCTAAAGAGAGAGCTCCCAACGCATTCCAAAATCAACAATAGATCTATTGTAATAGACACTGGAAGAAAGAAAAGGATATATTGATTTAAAAACCCCTTATCTTAAAGCAATAGTTGTCCCTCTGCTGCTGTTCCCCCAGAGACAAAATGATGAGACAGACCTCAAAAACGAAGACTGCACATGTTTGTGCATATGGGTGCAATGTGAGATTCTTTTTATTTGCTATATGCATTAAAGTTATTAGGAATTTATTCAGGTTACACTCTGAAGGTTTTCTTGAATAGGATTACAAGGACTAAAAAATTGCTCCTTCAACAGGCAAAAAGACAGAAAAAAAAGATTTGTGCTCCCAAGCTGAGGATTTTATGAGTGGATGCCATGGTGCAGTCATAGCTATCATGTCTACTTGATTAATTTTAATACTGAAATTGAAATACAAAATTTTATGAAATAAAATACATTATAGGAAAATAGAAAATACTGATATTTTACTCTCCCAGCAACTGCAAACTAGGAATGCATCTCCTGAGACTTTCTAGAATTAAGACAAAAAGGTACAATTATTCTCAGAGTCCTGTGCAATGAAAGACATACGTGACTGTAAGTATACATGGAAGGAAAGCCCCAAGTAGAAAAATGTCAAGGGAGAATTACAAATCAGATTATATTACATACATAAAACCACTACAATTCATGTTAAAAAGACAACGAAAACAGACTACTTACTATTTTATCACACAGGGATGAGCTCAGCTACTATAGCGCTGAGGGCAAGGAAGGCAGAATAAGTCTATAAAGGAGCTGTCCGGGTGGCTGTTGTAACAAAAAGCAGACAACATCCTGAAAATTTTTTAAAAAATTTGAGAAATATAGAGAACCTCAGAGTTCTTAAGGCTAGAAAAATGCCATTAAAACAATGCAGCCTGGCTTCCTGCCTCACACAGACAAAGGAATCCTGATAAGAACTCCGGGAACGTCTGGTTTCCTTTTTCATTGCTGGAAGTGGATATGGTCAAAAGGAGGCTACGGGTTTTTTCCGCTGCAGAAAATTTTGACAAAAATGGAAAACAATTTGATCAAAATTAAGGTTAAGAACAACATTTTTCAGGGCACTCACGAAGGACGTAAGCGTAAGATCTCAAGTAATAAATTATTGCAGAAGGGTTGTATTCTCCAATTTTGTTTCCGTGCTATTATAAAGTATGACGACCAGTTTCAATCCATTTGTATTAAATCCTGTCATTTATTTGGGCAACCTCGCTTTGATGTTCAGCCACAGAAAGAGCAGAAGAGAACATACTTGACTCAACCTCCTTAGTTTACATCATTTTTACACAAGAAGGAAATGCAGCGTGCTCTAGTACATGGGCTGCAAATCCACACTCCGGATGACGTACCAGTGGCACTTCCTCCACTCACCTGGCTCCACTTGCACATAGGAGTAGATACCACAGCACCCAGATATTTCCTGCTACAGTTAAGTGTCACCAACGCCCCAAAAATGGAGAGAAATCTTACACAGAAGACGAGCCCCAGCAATTCACCACTGCTATATCCTAGGCAGTAATAACCGTCTTCCCTCCACAGTGGTTTAACAGAGAGCTGCCCCTCACTCCTGCCTGGCAGCAATTGAGGCTTGCAATTCAGGGGCAGGCTTGGTGCAGGGCTTGTTCCACCGGCCTTGTACAAGGCAAGCTTTAGCTAACGACTGTTGCTCACGAACTCAGCCGAAACTTTCAGAGACTAAAAAAACCTCAACGCTCGGGATGGGAGACTATGAGGAATCTCCTTTCCTCCTATTCTTCTAATAGCTGCAATTATGACGTACGGATTCCAGTTGACACACAAACAACCTCTTCCTGGAAACCTGCCAGTACCTCAGGAAAATTATAAGCTTGCCTTTCCTGTAGCATAAACACATTTCAAGGAGGCTCAGTAGTAACAACAGTAGCTGAAGAATTATCAGGCAGAACAGACGCTAAACGCTACATGCCTCTCCGCTGACAATTGTCAGCACCGTCGGACTGGTGTGCACTTTCCAAGGAAAACTGCATTTTCTCGGACAGCTGAGATTACCTTTTCTTGAGTATCCGGGAACTAATGCCATCAGGAACTGAACTCTCTCAGCGGAGGGGCAAGTCCCATCATTTTTCATTAGGCAAACACAGAGTTTTGTAAACTAAAGCTTTTGGACAGCAAATGGAGCTAGGGGAGTAGTGATCCAAATTCTGCCTGCTTTGTTTGCTGCTTTTTTTCTGGTTTTAAGTCCTGCTGTTACAAACGGGCAGAAGAAGAAAAGGCATTTGACGCATCTCTCTAAAATGCTTCATAGGCTGGAAAGCTGTAGCAAGTTGATTTTTTTTTCCCCACATTGCTATATCTTCTTGTTCCCCCATCTGACTGTCACAAGCAAGTCTGTAGACAGTGTCCTTCCAGCTCAATGACTCACAATATCCTTAGGTTTCGCTTTGATTTTTTGCTAAGGGAATGCTTGCAGTGACAGTCTACATAGTTGGCTGAGTTTTGCTGACAGCATTTGTTATATCATGACTAGAGACCTAGCTCTGTACACAGCATGCGGGAAGACAGAATTTATACTACATAGGACAGCAAAAATAAAGTGCTATGGTCACAAAATACATGTGGCAACTAGAGAGAGGTTATTAAAAGGCCACGGGCTTTCTTTTTGTTAGAGTGAAGTATTTCCTCTAAGGATGATTTGAAGGGTTAAATTCACTGATCAAAACTACAACAGAGTTACACAGAAAGTTAAGCTGGCATTTGACATTGGTACTGGAGATGTGCAGAAAGATTTGGTTTCTGTATTCCACACAAAAGGAGTTGTTACAGGCTCTTATGACAGAGAGAGAGCTCTTGATATCACTGCTTTGTTTTGGTTTTCTACAAATTAGTTCAAAATGCTTTAAGAAACAAAATCTGTATTTTCAGTGTTACCCACTCTCCCAGGAATCCTTACTCCAAGCATTGCTTCTCACAAGCAAAGAAAAAGTCCAAGATTCAAGAACAGTATTACACCAGACTTGTCTAAGACTCTGGCAATCATGGTTGAGTCTGTAACTAAAAAGATTTAGAGCTGTCTGGCCAACATTTTCATGAAACCTTTATCAGTGTGTCACCTAAACATCAAAAGTGTTATCTAAGTGTCACCTAAACATCATGACTGAGTGCTGCTGTAGTTGAGGGCACTACTTTCAGCTGAACGGAGAAGAGAAATAACATATAGGAACACAAAGTTTCCTCTAAGACTCATCTGCCTCTGAGCTTTTTGATTTTGACCTTGCACAAAAGCTTCCAGCGTGGACACCAAGTACAGTGATGATCTTGCTACCAGAACACATTTCTAGTGCTATAAATGATCAAAGACAATCCGTTCATTTCAGACTGGTCACTGAATGGATACCAGCTCAACAGCACTGGCTCTTGGTCCAAGTTTCCATCGGCTGGGTTTAAATCAACCTATAACTGTAAGGTTGATACACTGGTGTTTCATGGAAAGAACAGGGCCTTTCGTCAACTTTCAGATTTGCTTGTTGATTTTATAATTACCATCTTTACCAAAAACAATATATATTTTACTGAAAATGTTTATATTTGTGTAAAGCATGAAGATGCAAGTCGTTTCTCTGTCTTAGAAGAATATGAGATTAAAGGACCAGGTCTCAAACAGACTGGATCTTATGGCTAGAAAAAGATTAAGGGATAAACTCATACTTGGTTTTGAAGCTTTAAGAGTGGAAAAGAGGTAGAGAGGGAGGGAGAGAAAGAAAGGAAACTTGACCTCAGTTTGAACTAACAAGTGAAACAAATCTTATTGTAGAAGTCAAAGGAATGCAAATATGTTTGAAAAAGTAAAATCAAAGGAAATAAGCAATAACCAATAAACTTACTTTCAGAAAATCACCTTATCTTTACTGCTTTATTCTTAATATTAACACAATGATTCTTATGCTATGGTAAGGAACTTCCTGTAAACTTAAAGGAAACTAGCAGTTTTCTTAAAATCAGTCACTACCTCCAAAGGAAGTCCACGATCCTTTTGGCATCAAAGCATGTGCTACTAAACATGCCAACTGTTGGCAAGAGCCAATTTCATTTCAGAAACACTGACTACACAATGTCAATTCCTGCTTTTCTCTAGCTTGTATCGAAGCCCGGATGACAACCACTGCTGGTGCCATATAACCAATTTTTTTCCTCAGCTGGTAACTAAGTACATTTTTGTACTGTAAAATAAATTCACGAAAACAGGTTGAAAGTGTTTTTCCTGCTAGGGCTGATGAAGGCAACTTGCAACCTCACATTCATTAAGAACCATACTTACTGCAACAATAGTTGCAATACTGCCACAAAGTGGTATTTCACTATGTTTTATTAAAAATATTAGCTTTAATCACATAAAATATTTAAGAAATCTAGTCAACAGTGTCAAAAGCTAAAGTCAGAAACACTTCTATCACAACTGAGTTCTCAAGATAATGTGTAGAAAGCCAAAAAAATCTCTGTATTTGGGAACTGCACAGTGTATTTATAGTAAGAATTAGCCACATCTAATCTCTGGCATTTTGATCAATACACAGATTTAAACTGAAAACTATTTTTACCCACTTCTATAAAAAATGTTTGCACATATAGGTAAAACTACCAGGAGAACTTAGCTGAAAACAAACTGTCTATTTCTCTCCAAAGTAGATACAGCAACTGTTCTTGCCCAGCTGTATAATAGCAAGCAAACATGCCGTAAGGTTTACCTGGAGCAACTCTCTAGCACTGAGAAGGCAGTTCACCCCCACAATAAGTCTTTACTAATATTACCAGCAGGTTGATGAAATCTGCCCTTAATATGGGGTAATTCTAATGCTTGGACATGTGGAAATATCCATGTCCATGCATTTGGTAAAGATGCTTTGTAAGTAGAGTCTTCAGACCCTTCGTGTCTTACAGAGATTTCTTAGGAAGAGGACAGCCTATCGTAGTCAATAAAAAGACCTCTTTCCTGCTAGACAAGCAGAACCTTAAGATTCAGAGTCAGTTTTCCTGCATCTTTAGTCAGACACACATCACTGTTTGATAGAATTTAACATGTTGATCTCTGACTAATGCAGTACAGTTGCAATTTTACTTTCAATTTTAAAACTACTCATGAAGGGGCAAGATTATTTTCCCACCAAGGCAAGACTAAAATTCAGCCTATACTTAATCTATTTGCTTAGTCCTTTATCTTCTAAGAACATTCTGTCAAATCTGCTGATTTAGATAAATGTCTTTACAGGAAAAAGGATATTTGTCCTTTGATTCTGATTTGAGGAATATCACAGAAAACGCAAGTTTTCACATATTGTACAGTAAGTACTAATGGGAAATATGCCTTTGCAACTTGTTAATCGCCCATTGGGGATTATATCTGAGGAGATTCCACAGGTACCAGAATAGCTGTCCCACACTGCCAAAAAAAAAAAAAAAAAAACACCAAAAAAACCCACAAAAACAAAACCCAAAAAACCACAGAATTGCCATATATTTATATTAAGGCTCTTCTCACGTTAAATTCCTTTCCCCATTGAAATAATACAGCATCAAACCCATACAGTCTACCGTTCTTTGTTAGTATGTTGAATACATCACATATCAAACCAAAGTCACTTTGTCCACAAATCAAAAAAAAACCTGTTGAATCAGCAGTGTCATGCACCAGATTAAATTTGCCACTAATCCAATCAGATACATCAGTTACTTTGTCCTACATGTTAAACATGCACACCCCCAATCAATTAAAGACCACATATTTCATTAAATAATGCTGGTTCGTAATTCACAGTAATGTATCAGCCTCAATTAAAAGAGAGTTAAAGCGCTACTTCCCCTTGCTTGATGCGTATCTTTGTGTTCAGCCGCCTTGCCACCCCTGCCGGGGTGTATTGCCACTAATCACTTCCCTTTTTTCAGCACCGTAAAATAGGTCATACAGCTTTCGAGATGACTGATAGCATCATAGGCATGAACTAACACACAGCTCAAGTAGGCAGAAAACACGAGTCCCGTAACACAGAGCAGCCAGCAAAGGGGGTGTGATCTGCTCAAAGTTCAGCCATGTTCCTGGGCAGAGATACATGGATAAATAGTACATTTACATATATATGTATTTTTTATATATACACATACGCACATGCACACACACATACATACATATATACACACATATGAGACAGGCTGTTTGACCCCCAGGATCATTACCCTACGGATAGAAAGGAAAGGGTAAGTAAAGCAAAGCTCCGAGTAAGAGAGATTTTAAAAACAGTTCTTCCTTAGTTAAAGCACTGCATGCAGCTAGAAGCTTCTTCATGTCCTCTTCATGACACAAGTCTTGAAGGCTTCTCCTTCAGCAGCTCATAAGTTGTGCTGCACACCTGCTGGCATCTGTGGGAATACTGCCCATATTTCGATGGGTCTCATAAGACCTGGGCAGCGGGCACAACTCCCCTTTGGCAGAATTTACATATTAACCAATTTATAAACCCGAAGTGAGGACTAACAGCAAGGACAAAATGATGTGGGCTCCCCCGCCACCAGTTGTGAAAAAGACCCTCACAGTTATAAGTTTTAGCCTTAGAACAGAGCTAGGGTCAGTTCTTCCAGGACAATTTCCTTTCTCTGCCAGCAGCCTAGAACCAATATTATTGGATTGGTATATATTTTCATCATGCCGAGGGTCATTTCCCAAACACTAGTCTTTACCTGCTAATTGCAAGTTTACATTTTCAACAGTAATTGACTTTCACCTACTGCTCTTGATGCTACAGATTCCCACCTGCTTGAAGCCTGTCTTCAGAGACCTTAAACACTTTTTAACAAGAACACAGTCTAAAAGACCATCGTGAGTTATTTCACACTATAATTAAAGTCTTCTTGGCCCTGTGAACCATTATATAAAGTTAATTAGTTGCAACAGAAATTAGGTATGTTGTCACTCAAAACACCCTAATTTTACAAGCATCATATTTCTTAACTAAAAAGTTATTTCACATGTCTTTTATTTATTTGTTCTAGCTTCTCCATGAAAAGACTGTAAAAAATGACGTTTATTTGAAATGTCACCTCTAGAAATCTTCACACCCAACTTAAGCTCAATAAGCTCATACCATATTAAATTGAAAATCTTTTGAATCAAAGATGAGTTTGACTGAACTGCTGTTTCCATAATGTAAGAGTACATAATCAAAGGTAAGATTACTATCCCCAGCAGAGATGTCTATGGTAAAAAAAAAAAAAAAAAAAAAAATCTGTTGCATGATAATGGGATGGGTTAATTACTGTTAATAAAATTACTTTTAAATAGTTTTTGCATATTACATTAAAACAAATGATGCATGCACATTTTTAAATACGATTTCTCTCTTCATTAAGGCAGTCATAATTAGGAAGCCCATAAGTCCTTCCTCAGTTTTTACTTGTGCCTACCTGAAAAAACTCTACTAAGGACCACAATGAAGTCCTCAGACTTTCCCTCGTTCTCACTAATGTAGTTGTCTGATAACTTTTAAGAGTGAGAAATTAACAAATAAATATTTTTCTTACACTGTGACTTCCTTGCATCTTCATTTCGTCCTTCAGCACAGCTATTAGCTTGAACACTTTGAGAATGCCAACAAAAATACATGAAAGCCCATGGAAAGTAGTAAGAGTGGACATATGCCTCCATGACCTCAAGATTTTTTTTCCTATTTTCTTGTCAAACATTTGTCTTATATTTGACAGGTTTATCAGCTGGATAAATAAACACATTGTCAAATTTCACACTCAAAAGCATCATTTTTGACCCTGGAGCAGACATTCACATTGTGTATATTTTTGCAGCTGAAGAACACATAGAAGACAAATATACTTTGAAAAAGACAGGAAGACTGAGGCCATATGAATGTAGAATTTGGCCTTAAGATTTATTAAGCTAAATAAGCTTTTAAAATAACTGTAAAGAAAAAACAAAACAAAACAAAACATATGAGCATTCAAACAAAGTTAAATCCTATTTCAGAGAAAAGTCATAGGACAATTTTCAAAAGGGTCAAAAAATGTCCCATTTTCAAATGTGCCATCTAAGGCCCTTTCCGAAGGTGTAGCATACACACACAAAACTCCGAATACCCATATAACTATATTTAGCCTCTTAAAAGTATGTACTGTTTAATCAACAGTACGCTGAAGATCTGTATTTGCTGTGAGAACAGCTCTACAGCCAATACGTATAAATTAATTCAGCATTTTACAAAAGTATTGTGGGATGAAATATTTGACATTGAATACAGAACGAGACTTCACAGGAGTATTTTTAAACTGCAGTGTAGAAGAAATCCCAGGCTAATACTGAGCCCCCATTCCCTTGTCTCTTACATGGGGCAGACTGCTGAATACCCCCACACTAAATGCAAGTACAGAAGCTTATTCATTTACAAGAAGTGGCAGTACGAGAGCACAGATCTGCACAAGACATTCTTTTAATTATGCCACCATCAATTACACAATAAGCAACTTAACAAGAGGTACAGTGTATAAGAGAGCATTTATGGACAAGTAACTCTCAGTCTACATGCCAGTTTTTCCATCCCATGGTTTTCACAGTGCTTTCATTTTCTACCAACAGTTTTCTCTCACATGTAAAGCTTTCCACATAGCTGTAAATTTAGGAGATTCAAAGGCACGCACACGATTAGTAAAATTAATGAAATCTGAGCCAAGATCAATTTCAGGATCTAATTTGTGTGCCTTTTCATTCTGAAGGCTTGATTTTGCTGTCAACACCGTTACTGTTAATTAAGAATGCCACTGCTATTTTTTTCAGATTAATACTAATGTATAAAGGGGCCATATTTAGCCATAATGTGTTTTTTCCTTTGTTTTATCTGTCTGACCTTTCACTTGTACGGAGTTTTTGCTGCTCTGGCTGTTTCTCCACATTCCCCTTTGCAACCAGCCACTGACCTAAGATTCATTTCTCAGCAACTAAAATTCTGCCCAACATAGATGTTTTAGCTTGAAAACTGTGTCACTGAGCATCAGGCATATGCACAGTTCAAACAACACATGTCAAAGAGCTTTGAAGGGGTATTTTCAAGAGTGATTTCCCTCTCACATGTGTTCCTACCATGCCTGTTTTGTTATAGGAACAAGTAATAACCCTTCCAAATGAGAGTTACAAGAAGTCGTTGCACTTTGCAACATGGAAGGAATAAAAGGGGAATAAATCATGAAGGGCCTCCTTTATTGCAGTTAGAGAAATTAGTGCTATCTGTCCAGCACCACGTGTCCTTCTGTCCCCGTGTACATCATGCAAGTGGGCTGGGTGGAGGGCATAGGGACTGAGAACAGATCCCCTCCATTAAATGCTTCTTTTCCAAATGTGAACTGCCCACATTTCTCCCTGCAGCTTTTTTCCACCTCAAGAGAGAAAATGTCTAGTTCCTTGGCTCATTTCAAAGAACATTCACTCACTGGCTTACCTCCATGGGAAGAAAGCACTTAGGTCATTTTCCTTTAGAGGTTTCTAACTCTGAAAATGTCATAAATATAATGAACATGATGATATATATGTTCATGATATATATTTCCTGTAATAAAACAGTTCAAACAAATAATGCCCCCTTCATAAAGGGCTACAATGGGAAGCTGTACAGATGAGATTATTAACGTGAAAAGACTGATTGAAAAATTCATACTGGTTCATTTATTTGAATTATTCAATGCAAGCAGGTGTGAAGAGAAGCAATTTTCCCTAAAAATACAGAAGTACAAGCTCTGTATTCTTTGTTCTCTCTCTGGCTTCTGTCTCAGAAAATCTTAAAAGCTTTCTAGTTTCTATTTTAGAAAAACCATAAAAGCTTCTTAAAATTAAAGCAGAAGTGAAGTCAGTGATTGAAATGATGGGAGACTGTCCACTGAGCACTCCTAAAGGACATGCTGTCAGTTCAGGATTTGTTTGCAGCTGTGTCAAAGTTGTCTACAATCTGGAAAAAAAAAAAATTCTTCCCCTTAGCCACTGGGCCTCTGGCAAATGGGAGCACGCTTGGGCCACTGTCCATCCTGCGGGTCCAAATCTGACACATCTGCCCTTGGAACACCAAGTGACGCTTCATAAAACAGACATACGTTTATCACAGAGTACCTCTACCACTTAAATGTGCCTATGCTTGCAAGTTAGATTTAAAACAGATTTCCATGCTTATAAAGGCATGTAGGTGGAACTTGGATTTCTACATCAAAAACTGTAACCTTGAAAAAAAAAAAAAAACCTGCTTAAACACCATCTCCAAGCTCCTTGGCCACATTACATTTTAAATTGTAAAATTTGCCAGGGAACCAGTTACACCTCTGGACTTGCCTAAAATGGCTCCGGCTTGAGGGAGCAAAGGAGCTCAGAGTAGAGCTGGGAACTTGGGCAAATGTTCAACATGCCAAGCCTCAGGCTCGGTGGGAGAGGAAGGGACCAAGGCGGAGTGGATAGTCTTTCCCTTGCTTGTTGACTATGCAAAAAATTAATCTGAAACTAAGATAAAAACAGCATAAAAGGGACAGCAAAGCTATCATCTTAAGAGCACGGTCTTCAAAAGCAAGGTGGTGAAGAGACCTACTTCTGTATTTTAGCACAGAGTGGGTTGCGGGTAGACGGGTGTCCCCGATGGAGAGGGCCACCTTCCCCCTCTGCCCTTCCCACCAGCTTGCCCTGGCTGCGGCCCCCGCGCTGTGCCCCCCCCGCGCTGAGCAGGGGCTCAGCCTTCCCGCTGTTTCGGGCCAAACTTCATACACTGCAGACCGAGGGGAACAACGTGCATACCACAGACCGCTCTTCTTCAACCCCTTAATGCATCTAGCCTTTGCCAATAAATATCGCTGACAAATAATACCTCCCAGGCAAAAGGAAGCTGTGCTAGCATAATTTTTAGTATTCACTTTTTTTTCTAAATGCACTGACTCAGGCTCTCATAATGCACAGAAAATTGTTAAGATGTGAGCTCTACTAACACAGAACGATAAATATTTTATACAGTAGTACATTTATGTAATCCTGTTGCATTACATAACCTGGATTTGTCTGTGATTCTTCCCGCTATTAGAGCGCCTGTATTCAGCACAGTAAAAGTGTAACCATTTGATTTTTACATCAAATTATATATATAATATAAATGTAATATGTATATAATATAAAATACATGCATGTATTTGTGTTTTCATTAATAACTACTGTATTAATAATATCTCCAGACACCATAAGAGGCACTCTAGTTTGCATCAACAAGCACAGGAGCTGGCACCAAGACCAGAGGCATTAAATTGAAGCTGTCATCAGGAAACACGGCTGCTAATCCCAGTTTGAGACATGGCTTTCTGACTAAATCATAGGTCATTTTCATTTCTTTCTCTATTTCTGATGTAATCACTTCGGTAAAAGGGACTGCCTCATGCTATGTGTTTGCATACTGCCTGGTCCAATATACAGACAGTGCATAAACCACAAGCCACTAAGGTAAGTTCCCTAAGGAGACCACTGCAACTTGCCCAAGTTTGACAGTCTGGCCTTAGCTAACAGCCAAATAATGTCCCAGCTAATCTAATGATAACTCTTACACTTTTGTAATGATTAATGTAGTGGGCATATTTATATTGTGAATGTTGTAATACTGTACATAGAGTATTATACAGATGCACACGGTGAATGTATTTACACTGTAAATGCTGGCATGCACTGTAAATCCACTGCTGCTGACATGGATTTATTGCTTAATAAATTATGGGTCAGATTTTGAAAGGCAGCCAATGCCCGCTCTGTTCCCATTGAAGTTACCAGGAAAAGTCTCTCTTGATTTCAGTGGAAAAAGCTAGATGAAAACCCAGAAATTTTTAAAATCCTAACTTACATAGAGATGCAAAAGCTTGCAAAATGAGTATATACAAATGTAAATTGCTCAAACAATTCTTTAAAATAATTTTGCAGTTTGCAGGTATTTCACTTCAAAGCCATAGCAGACATGAAAGTCAATAGGAGCAACAGAGAGAATTGAGATTCATGACTCTGTTTCTTAAATCTGGACATAATGCATAATGTTTGAGCCTTAACCTAGACCTGAAGTATAATAGATGGCAGTACAATGTTTCTTACAGCAAAGGTAGCTATATCTTGTAGCAGTAACCTGTAAAACTTAAGTAACATGAATTAAGAGGAGATTAATAGAAGTATTAAATAATAAGCTGCATTGAAATAGCATCACATATATGTTTTAAAACTCTTAACAGATAGTGTGAGGAATTGTAAATCGCTTAAAGCAAATAATTTTTACCTTCACAAAATAATCGAACAGCTTAGTGTGTTTAAAGAAGTAACTATCATATACCCAGACTTTCAACATGACAGAATCTGAGAGGCTGTATACAGTTTTCTGTACTTAGAAGAGGAAATACCGTATCCTTATGCTACCGACATTCTTCCCAAACACTGGGTTTTGTTAAGGGGCAACTTAAAACAGCAGCTTTTGTTAAATAAATAAGGATCAAATTTGCTACCTTTAGTCATGTTGAGCTCCCTTTACTGAGGACCTGATTGTGCACATAAACTCAAGGTTGGCATTAAGCGTTAGTGTAAAGTCTTCGCTGTGCATCACAGCTCACAGGACCAAACCCCATTTCCTCAGAAATCACCAATTCATTTCAAAAGTATCTCCCATCCAAGTGCTAACACATGCACCTAAGTACCTACACATTTAGGTACATCCGAGAAGCCATATCCCAGTGAAGAACAGTCTCTGTCATACTCCTGAACCCTTTCACCACTTAGATGAAAAAGAGTAGAAATCAGCATCTGCAATTGAAACTGAACAAATAGGATTTGCTTGCCCTTGAGGCAAAGGTAATAGTTATAAGAATCTAATAATTAATTACTACTAAAATAATTTCTTACATGAGCCTCTGCAAAGGTATTAGTTAAATGAGGGGCACTTAAAATATAGTGAGACACTTGCAGATTCATGGTTATTTGGACGTGATAGCTCTCAGTAAATGCTGTCTGTTGTAAATCATGACAACACAATACATTACAAAAACATACTAAGGAATGGATGACATCTGAAACCAGAAACAGTTTCAAATCACATAAGGTGGGCAGATGTGTCTGTATTTCAGCGGTCACCTTGTGAAATTATTCTTCGGACCTTAATACTGAGCTCTCAACAGTCAGAACATTTCCTATCTGTAAGCGCATTCATTTTATCAGTCATCTGATTTGTGGCATTTGTGGCATCTTCTATTACCACCCATCATGCGACATATGATCCTTCAAACATTGTTACATTTTCAGCACTTTTGTACAAGATGACTTTTTAATGTATTTTTCTTTGCTTTCCCCATAAAGAATTAAAGATGAGGAAGGTGAGAAAAACATTCCACTTACAGTATTTTTTCATAAAACTCTGATCAACTGCTTTTCATGTAACTTCTAAAACATGCCTTTTATTATTAAGTCAGTGGATCAGAGAGCTCCTGTAAGACCTTGATGAGACTATCTAGAAATGTGCAACTTAAAAGCTTTAAGCATGTGTAGTATTAGGTAGCTGCAATGCTTTATTTGGTTTGGGGCACTCATTTTTTCCCCATATATGCAAAATGGTCATCTCAAAGATCACAGTGCCTCTCCCCTACCGCCCACAAAAACTGTACGCTAACCATCTTTATGTGATTTTTGCTTAAAGAGAAATACTGCAGCGTTTTTGCCACAGGCAGATTTTACCAATCACAACCATGTTTGTATTCTTTCCAAACACTCCAGCTGTTCGACTCCCTTGACATCTCCATTCTCCCTAAGATGAAGTCACATCAGCACTGTTAACTCATTGGTAGAAACTGAGTTTGTCATGGGCAAGATCTGGCCTGGCAGGTGTGGTAGTGTATAAAAGAGTAAAAAACCAGGAGACTGCTTTTTCTGGCTGGATCTTACATTTGGCACTACCACAACCCATGAAATTCTGCTTCCTCCCAGCACCCAATTCCATCTACAGAGCTATGGGGCATTTTGAAGGGATGACAGCATAAGTATGTGCCTTTGAGGAACTCTTCGAGGAAATCTGTCTGCTGGGATTCGTCCCTCGGCAACTATGGAGCGGCTCCATCTGTTTTGTGGAACAATCATAACCAAGCCAAAACTGCTTCGGTTTCACATCACTGGAGATTGAAATCTGCTCAGAAGGTACAGCTGAAATACAGCCCTAACAATGGGTCTGACCACCACTCTGGATTTCTAGAGTGGTTGTTTAAAAAAGCATCAAATGCATCAGTGGATTTTCAAAGCAAACTATCACCACCAGGAGCTGGATTTAGAAGTCCTGTCTTTACAGAAAGATCAGTGGTTGTCTCATGGTACCTTCAAAGTCAGATTTGAACTGAGATCTTAATGGTGAAAAGCCTTGAAAGCAACGGTTTTTCCAATATGCCATTCAATCACCCTCCCTTACTTCTCTCCGACACAAAAATAAATTTAGAAAGACACTTTAGGGGATATCATACGATCTAAAGAACAGATAATGGAATAGTGAACCTTTCACTGCCAGGACACCAGAGACTTCACACAGCAGATTTCACCTGAGAGTGATTTTTTTTTAATGTTTCAGTCTACACCTCTAGAAATAGGGCTTTAAGAACCTGATTTTCACATTCCCTTGGCTTAGGTGTTACTCTAAAGAGAAACTGCTAAAGAAAGCTCAATTACCTGGGACAAGATAAAAACGACTTAAAAAAAATAAAAAAGGTTTCAGGGCAAGTAAGTTGAATGTAGAGTAGATATGTATTTGAGAAAGACATTTATTCCATGCAGTTGTATTTTTCCTGTATTTTTCTCTTTATGCAATCCTATTTAAAATTAATAGGCAGATTGTCAAAATATTTTAATTGTGCACCTATGTATTTTTCAGTATCTGAGTGCTGTCTGATTGAGAATCTCTCTCAAGTAATTTTTTTGCCATTTTAGCAAATACCCAAATAGAAGCAAACTGAAGAGCAAAACAAGCTGATTGCCAAGATTTTTTCAAGCAAAAAGCACAGCCTGTGGCTTTATCTACATAACGGGGTCAGGATTTTCCAGCCCAGCAAGTGTTCAGAGAGCTGGCGCTGGTGGAGTCCATGCCCCGGTCTGGCAACAGCTCACCAGGCAGCGCGCCCAGGTCCAGGGAGGCCTGGGCCAGAGACCTGGCGCTTTCCATGAAAACCTTGCTCTACGTGTGAGCTATGATCAATGTAGCTGGGGTTCAACCAGTCAGAACTCCCTAGAAGTTTCAGCCAAATTTTTCATGCTAAGTGCCAAAATTTTATAAATTCCAACATACTAGTCTGCCAAACCACTGCATAATCCAGACTTGCAATCCTTTCACTCTTTCAGCACAAACACCCTGTCAGGCAACAGGCAGGTTTAGAGGAACGCCATCAGAACCAAAGATTATGTTATTTCACTCCTGACCAAAATTAGGATAATATTTCACCAGAAACCGAAGTCTAGTGCACCAATGAACCCCAACAGTAATAGCTGTAAACAACATTATTAATATCTGACACTAATTGCTGAATGTAAATACGCTGGACCTTTTATGCAATTTGATGCATAGGATGTATGGAATGGGAGTCCAAGTCACCTTTATTTCACAGAGGAAGGAATTTGCATCACTAGATCACGTAGACCCAGTAGAAATATCAACGGCAGGGAATAGCCTGACAATGAATATTCTGCCTCAGAATAAACTGATGGTGACTTAAGAGCCTACTCCCACCTCACATAATACTCTGCCAATAAGACTACGAGTGAATGAAACTTCTACACTAGAAGAGTAAGACACTTTCTGTGTGATTATTAGGCACTGAAAAAACAAAAATTTTTTCTAGTAAAGGGCTATATATGAGACCAGAACTGTAGATTTCTATTTTTCATTCTATAAACTGTTCAAACAAAGGACAAAGGTCTGTTTCATTTTCCGTTATTGCAACTTATAATTAAAAAAAAAATCAGAGCTTTGCATGAAACACTCTTTGAAGGTTCTTTTTCAAGTGGGCTATATTAAAAACATATCCTGTTGACATTTTCAATATTGTTAGCCAGTAGCTCTAGAAATATCTAAATTTTCAAGGACTTTTGTCCAAAGAAAAGGCTGTATATGAAGGGGGCAGGCAACCTAGTTGAGTTACACTTGTTCCAAGTAAAAGTCCAGAGTATTTGATGAGAAATGTGAAATATATATCCCAAAACCAGTGCTGTGCCAAATACCTAAAGAACAACATAAGGAAATGTTTCAGAAAGCATAAATACAAGTTTCCTTTGGTTACTTTCTGTAGTGTAGTGAAGACATAACTAGCCATGAATGGTACAAAAGGCTGGTTTGAATCTATGATTTTTTCTGAAATGCTTCCAAAATACCCAAATGCAGCAAGGCCCTAAATGTGAACTTCAAAATCTCAAGAACATCAATCTTTTCTGAGACTAATGTTTTGAATTGCTGCTGATAATCATAAGTGGAGAAAAACATAATTAAAAAGTTGAAGTAGTTTCAGAGGAAAGGGATGGAAGGAATAGAGATTTGCAGAAAGATTTTTCAATTACCAATTCAATTTTTTGGACATCAGTGGATTTTGTATGCATGATGATCTTCAACAGGCAAAATGTTACAGCAGTGTCCATCTTTTTAAGGTACAACCTAAATCAATATTCTCAAAGATTTCTCAGCCATCTGAAATATATATGGATTTTTTTCCACTTTTGCAATTTTACAGGTATTTCTTCTGCTTTAAAAAACAATGAATGTTTAAGCCAAATTAAGCTTAAAAAAAAATTACCTTCTGATAACAACTGCATGCTTAATGGCAGTTGTACAGACCCTGCAGTAAGAGATTACTTACATCTGCAAATAGAAAGCATTTATAAAAATTAGAATCTTATAAACCATCATACATAAACCTATAGAAAAACCAGTGCCCATGGCTTATTTTAGCAAGTAGTAATGAATTATTACATATGCAGGGGATAACAGAAGCTTGTTTTTCCTGTAAAAATTCAAAACCTTCAAGCCATATCCAAAGCCTCAGAAGTCAGTGAAGGCTTTTCACTGACTTCCATGAGCTTTGGGTGACACCCATAGTCTGTCCTTAATCTTGTCAGCCAATTCTATCATATCCTTCAGAGAAAATCCAGTGGTGGTTTTAAGTGTGTCTAATCCATGAGGACAAAACTTTAATGAGTTGCTAAATTTATACCTTTAGAAGCAAAATTTTATATATATATATATATATATATATATATATATATATATATATATATATATATGTGTGTGTGTGTGTGTGTGTGTGTGTGTGTGTGTGTATATATATATATGTGTGTATGTGTATATATATATATATGTATATATAAAAAATAAAAAACCTGTGACCTAGAATCTATTCCAAATCTCTGCTCTTCTTTTTACTGACTCTGCTGAGTCTCCTGTGCCAAAGTCTCTAGATCAAATTCATCTCACACACATGGGCTAACAGACAGAAAATATACTATAACTCTCTTGCCACATAGAAATAAGGTTTTTACCTTACCCCTCAAAAACAGCAAAGGGGTTGAGCTCTGCATACCCATTATCACCTCAGGGAAGCTATCACCACATCTGGCCGCAGATGTAAGTCATCAAATAGCTACTTACATTAATCATCATTATATGATTTGACATACAGCTTGCTGACTTGGTGTGTGCATGCATGTGCATTTATATAAATGTGTGTATTATATATATTATAATTAATCTTCACTGTGATCATTTCCCAGCACTATGGGAGCGAAGGTTTCACCTTCCAGTGAATAAACACATTTTCAACCAATTAGGCAAGCATGGGAATGGTTATTTCCTGTCTGTCTGAGCAAATGAAAACCATCCAGGAGATTCACAAGATAAATTATCCTTTTCACACTGCGAGATGGCAACAAAATTGTTTTGCGAGTTGAATGGCTAAGCCCTTTCCTGATGAGCTTAAGTGAGTAAACAATTAAGCTAAACAAATAAGCACTAAAACACTGGGAACAAACTATTTTATAGCAATTAATACTTTAAGCTAGTTTTTTCAACCCGTGGGCTGTATGGTTACAAATGACTACCTATGTCTCACTACAACTGACTCTTATTTCCTTTTACTTAGTAGCTTTTAAATGAAAGTGATTTTCTCTTATAATGACATATATGGGGAAATGCTTAAAAAGGGTATTTTATTAATTACATTTTTCAGAAAACTGCCTTGATTTGGCAGAAAAAAATATTATCTGCAATTTATTAAGCTTGACTCTACAGTTCATTGGCCATTTGAAGTTGTCTGTTTTTCTCTCCTTTATATATAGAGGGAGCTGTGGGTGACTAAGCTTCCAGCTTTTGCAGTTGGGAATGTGGAGATAGATGGGAGGAATACAGCCTTCAATTCATCAGACTTGCCAGCAATATTCAGAGACACCAGCCATTACTGAGCCATTACTCTTGCCCTGGCTTAAAAAGCATAGAAGATGATCTCTATGTTCTAGAAAAAAAACTGCAAAATTTAAACTGTATTTGAACTGAAATATATTTGTCTAATCACCTTCTGAATTCCCCTCCTCCACAAATTCTTGTTCACTAACGGACCGCATACAAAACATTTCAGGTGGTTTACTTCAGTTTTTATCAATACGATGTGCGACTTCAGTGTAATACTGGGATACCTGTTTTATCTATGGAGACAGAATAAGAAACGTAAGTGTTCAGCATTCCCCTAGACTCTTTTGGTTTTCCAACAGAGAAAAATAATACTATGTAAAGTGGTAGTTTTATACATTTGATCATTGGATGTTTACTAAAGTAACACCCTGCTTACTGAATAAAAATACATATTTGTGTCTGAAATGCCATTTTCTGTAATCACTAGACCATATGTCTGATGCAAGTTAGATTTTTTTTTTTTTTTTTTTTTTTTTTTTTTTTTTTTTAGGGCAAGGACTATACTTCAAAGTTTCTGCAACTCTACAACCATGCATGAAATATTTGTTCCCAACAAGTACATCCACATAAAGAATCACAGCACGTAAAATCTGGACCACACCTTTACAAGGGTAACAGCAAAACAATGACATAGACAGCCTGAGGAAACTGTGAAATCTTCAGCACTAGAGATTTGAAGAAAAGATTAGAGAAACATTTGTCAGGAATAGTCGAGATAGAGTTGATTCTGCCTTGGGCAGGTAGATGAGCCCACTGGCCTCAGAGTCTCTTCCACATTAATTTTCTATGATTCTGTTTGTGTGCACGTATGTGTTTAACAGCATGACATCATTTCCAGATGAGAGATATTAGTTTTAGTAAAAAGAAGAATTCAAAGAAATGAGGGACTGAGCAGGCCTTTGGGAACAGTAACAGGCTTATCCTTGATACTCGCTGTCCATCCCTTAGGTGGTTTAATAAAGGGCAGGATATTGCGCATCATAAAATGAAAGAGATAAAATTCATAAGAACTTCTTGTGTTCCATTGGGTTTGTTTATAATTTGGCAGTTCTGTAATTTAAAAGAATTGAACAGTACTTTCTATGCGGACTTTATCAGCCTGAGAACAATAATATCCTACTCTATTACCTAGGGTTTATTATGTTTCTAGCAAAACATCAAGTGATAGCAAACAGCAACCTTTCACTTGTTTCTACCAAAGAATTTAAATTCCTTCAAATAACCCATTTTCACAGCCTACAGGAAACTACATGACAAAATCTTTTACTTAGTCCCATTTTTATTTAATTTTTAAATTAATTTATTTACTTTAAGGTAAATAAAATAAACCAAAGCTGGTAAACAGCTGGGGGAGTGGGTCAATTTATGGAAAGAGGAAGATAACTTACGGTGTTTAGTTATGCATACACAACATAAAAATTACATAAAAATATGTGAAAAATGAACTATGTATTTGTGATCACATTGATCATTATAGTTGCTTGGTGTAGCTCTCTCTGCAGCCCTTTTTTATTGCTTTCCTAGTGCCTATAGGCTTTATGGAAAAGACAATATTCCTTTGTGTTTTGACAGTGCTAGACACTTTGGGGATGCTACCACAATCTAGCTAATATCTGTCCCCTTAGAATTGGTTGTCTGATACCTACAAGGCTTATGTGCGTAAAATACAGCAGGAAAGGCCAAAACAGAAAGTGGCAGAAGGGCAGCAACTAACCTTTGCTGCAGCAGATAAAGAAGTACAAATCTGACTAATTTAGTCTTCTGTGTTCTCAAGTAGATTTGGATATTGCTCTCAAGGCTTGACCTGGAATAAGTTATGACTATATGAGGAAAAAGAGGGTGTGCCAGGACTGCAGGTGACAGAGGTCAAGAAGATGTAATTTGATGTTATCATACCCTTTGACTCACAATGGTGATAAAATAGATTCTATTGAAGTTTTGACCTTTTCCCATCTAGTGCCAGGCAGAATCCTAAAAGAAAAAGCCTGCCTTCTGTAAAAAGATTTGGGGTTGTAGAGTAGATATCGAGGGTAGATTTTTGTCTCAAAAATATTAAGAAATTTAAATTAAGGGTATATTAGACATCTGAAAAAGATATTTTTCCATCTCAGCATACTCTCTAGGCAAAAAAACTTTGGGAAACCTCTATTCCACTGCTGTCCTGCCAAGACAGCTACAGAAATACGGACTGGTTCTTAATGAATTCAGTAGCAGGCCCAGTAGTAAAGCAGGGGAGCTTGCAGCTTAAATGCTGTTCTATCTCTTGGGAGTATAAATCATACTGGCTTTTGCCCAGCCACCAAATAAGAAATTGGTGCATACTTCAATACTTCAGCACTTATCCTCTCTCATAGCCCACTTGTGTTCAGTATGAAGAGTCCAAAGGCAACCAACAAGTGACACTACTTGCTCTTCCAACTATAGCATCTACCACGCCATTTTGGGCTATGCACCAGCATGGTCTTGATGGTAGGAGCTGGCAGTATTTGAATCCACCCCTTTCAGCCCTAATTAGTAGCATCGTCCAGTGCTGCTACTGCTCTCCTTGCAGATGCCAGATGCAGCAATGCAGAGTACATAACACCGCGTCGCTGGTGTACAGAACTGGCGGTGCAGGGACTAAAAGCTCAAACCAAACACCGATTGTACAGTGCCCTTCTTCCTTTTTGGTCCTCCAACTTTTGCCCTGTTGGATTCTGCTGAATACATAATAAGTAAATAATGCCTTTCTCTCATTTGCAGATACTGCTAGAGGGCCTCTCCCTTGTCCTTGTCACATGTTGATTTTTGTTCAAGCTCTTTCATAACTGTTCAGTCACATTTTATATGAAAATGTGTGTATATCTGTAGCATTTAATCCATATGGTGTTACTTCTGCACATGTAGCCTAAACAACATTTCTGCTTGCAAATTCCCTTAACGATAACCATCCACTAGCACTAAAATAAGCCATAGTATCTAATGCTCATAGTCTTCAGTCACATCATGTTCAGTATGAGCTCACTTTGCATGCAGACCAAACGATACAGACCAGTTGTATCTATACTGCATATTCAGGCAGACTCTTCTGCACTCAGGGCTCCTCACCAAGTGAGCAAGTTTCTATGCATGACAGTAAAAAAGAAGATAATACAAACAATTGGTGGAATAGCACTTCAGGATAAAATGAAGATCCAGAATATAAGAGTGCATACAGCCTTTAAGTGGACAAACTAACTTGCTGTTTCAGGGACACAGGAATTATCACACTGAAGAGCTGAAGTCAATCTAGTCTCTATCAATGACTAGTTCAAGATGCTGCAGAGCAACAGGCAAACACTCCACCACAGGCTCATGCAGGTTAATTTGCCCCTCTCAGTAGGGAGAATATCTTGTTCTTCACTAGACAGAAGCAAACAAAATCCTGAAATACAATTATTCTAGACCCAAGTTTATTCCATTTAGTTATGATGACACTGGACATTCCTAATATCCACATCTGAGTCTTTTTTCAAATATAACTACATTTTAAGCATTGACCACTTCTTTGGGTAGTAAGTTTTATTTATATATTTACAGAACAGATGTAAATTTCTTTCATTGATTTTGAATTTCCTGGTTTTAAATTTCATGGAGTATCTCTTATCTTTTCTATGAGAGAAATAGAGAAAAAGCTCTAACCTGCATTCTGCAGTTATTCATGCTTTACATATTTTGTCTGTTTTCTCTTCTTCCTCTCCTCAAAGATTAAAAGTCTTTTTTCAATTGCCCTTCACTGAATCTTTTTTTTACGAGATGGAGGTGACCAGAACTTGACATACTATTTAAGACTTATATAAAATATATGTGTATTATCATATTCTCCATAGCATCCAAGATCCCATGCAAGCTAGCATCGCCTTCATATTTTATAACCAATGCCACACAAGAATATGACCTCATTCAGCTGCAATGCCCAGATTCAACAGCAGTATTGATGATGCCATGACTTTAAAGCTATGAGAAGTATCATCTTAGTTATTTCACATCCCTGTTAAAATTATCCTAGCTGGACAGTACAGCTGTCATATTCAGACCACATATAGTGGCCTTGTGCCCTCTAGTCTCAGGAATCCAAATAAATGCCAGCCTCTCTCCCTAGCCTGCATTATACCTTTCTTAGGCACAGGTTTCCATCACTCTTTACAGGATGTAAAGTCTTGGAACAATATAACTCCCACTGAAGCTACTAGAGCAGTTTAAGTTCACCATATACAGAATTTATTGCTCTGAAGACAAGTTGTATCCTTGGTATTTTTAGTGATCTATCACTGCATCTTTAATGTTTTCATCACAGTTCAATCATTTCCCATACTTGATATCCTATAACAAACAATTGCTCCAAATTTCAAGATTTTAATTCAACAGGAACATGTAAACGATTCATATTGGTCACCTTATTAAACAGATCTAGTGTATGGCATCTGGTGTTAACTATTTCTCCTATCATCAAGCTCCAACATGTAACTAATTAGCTAGAGTCATTGCTCCAACACTGTCAACCCTAGCTTCTCACAGAAAGAAAACAACATTAACATATAGTGCTTTAGGTAACAGGGGTATCCACAGCTTCCCTAAGAGCAAGCAATTCACACCACCAACGAAAGTATCGCGTACACCATTAAAAATGGAAGAGGGTTAACTAGCACTAGCAAGACAAATCCCAAGATGAAATGTTTTTCAATATGTTGTTTGATACAATATGATGACTTTGCATCAAATTTCTGTGGACAAATTTATTATATTCCAGTAAGCTGATTGTGAATAAGTTTGTTTTGCTGTAGAATTTTTCCAGGCATGACTCACGTATTAAGCAAACACTATCCACAATGTGTTTTTACTCCTAAAGGTATTTGAATCTTTTTTAGAAAAAAGAGACAGAAGGACAAATATTTGAGACTTCCTCTGGGGGCAATCTTTGTTCATTTGCTACTTTTCCACTGGGTTTTACTTGCCGCACTCAGGCCTTGGTTGTGAATTCTGTATGTGTTCCCTTTATTCTCTTTCACATGTTGTTCTCTTTTCATGTGCCCACCATTTATTTAAAGACAGTTTTTCTTATTGGGTAAAAGGGCAACTTGTTGGTATAGCAATAGTTTAACATGTTCGGTTCCAATCCTAATCTGTAGTCAATTTAATCGCATCACCTGCCTCATGCTCCTTTCATTCCTCTTGTTCAGAAACCTATAGACACATGGCAATATTTATCTAGAGGCAGAGAGAAATGGCATGCAGCATGGGCTTAGAGCTGAACTAAGAAAAATCAATTCAAACAAAGGTAAAGTTTTTCACCAGAGGTAACAGAGGGTTCAGTATTGTACTAAAGTGCCCCAAACAAAAGAGCAGCACGTTCTACAAGGGTGCATGCAATACAAATACCTGATTTTCAGGTGACAGACACTGGTTGAATCCAGGCAAGTAGTACTTCTCCTCAGTTGCTCTTTGCAGTTTCACAGTCAAGGCCACACGCGGTAACCGATCACTAAAAGCCAGTGCCAGCAAGGAATCAAGTACTTCACACTCACCTGCCAGGCCAGTATTTTGTTGGTAGCAGAGTATTTTCTGTTAGAATTTGTAGGTGTTTCACCAGTTGTTCCTAGTGAAAGTCCACAGAACTGGTACAGCAAGAACCAGTGACCAGTGGGAGCACACACGGGCCAGACGAGAGACCTGCTGTTGCAGCCCACAGGCCAGCCTTACTAGTGAGCATCAGAATGCAGAATGATGCACTTAAAGAAAAGGAGATAAATGCCTCACATTTACATTGACCAAGTCTCCTTTCCTTTAGCCCATCATGGTCCAAAATGGGAGTAAGGACCACCCCAACAGCAAGGGTATGAAAGTTCATGTACCGACCTGTGCTACAAACACTTTCAGGTATGAATCAAATGCAGAGTAGTATAGAGGCATTTCTGACTAAGAGGTGGATCTTGCTGTTTTTACCCTACTACAGTGTCTGCATCATGCCTTCCCCTGCTTTGAAGTGAACAAATAACCTCCCATCAGGATACCCAGGAAGGCTGAGCTACATCCACATGTGCAGAGCTCTGAGCCCTCCTGCCAGTCTGGCTGCCACCGCACCACAGAGGGCTCAGGCACCAAGCCAGCTCACACCGCTGGCATCGCACAGCCCTCCTCGTTAGTCTTCTGCTGCAGGAACCATCAAAAGCTCCACAGGACAAGGACATGGGTCCTGCTGAATCAGAAAACAGTTCTATCTTGCCAGTACCTTCTCCAGATAACTGCAGATTTTGGCTGCCTGCAGACCACCTGGGAGAAGGTAAGCTGGGTTTGTGCTGTATAACACAACACAGCTTTCACAGAAATAGAATTTTTCTGCTCAGATGTCCCCTCAGTTGAGAGAGGCTTCTAGCAATCCTCCTATCCCATTATCTGTAAAATGCTGGACATTCTACTTTAACCCAATAGACATGCTTCTTGCCTTATCTAAAGTTTTCCTTTCTCACTCCTAGGAGATGCTGGAAAGCCTGCTGTCTTCTAGTAAGCTTTAGTTCTAAACCTTTAAGGCACAATACTGAAAATTAATGGTGTTAACTTACAAGATGAAAAAAAATAGCAGCTGATAAAAATCCCTGTAAAAGTGAAATACAGCTTACTCTTCTTGCAACTTTACATGCAGCTTACATTTCTTCATAAAGCCTCAGAAAAGGCCAGGAGACAGACTATTCATCAGGAACCATCAAGCTAGATTTTCAAGTCAAGCTAAAAAGATCCCAAGTGAGCTGTTCACTTATAACTAAAATTACCCATGAAGTAGGGTTTGGAGCTTAATTTCCTTATCTTTGAACCCCAAAGCAGAATGTTCAAAATCTGAAAACTCCGTTCACAATTTAATTCACCTTATTTTTAAAGTCCTTCTGCAGCATCAATCAGCTTGCATTTGCTATCAGGCCTTCGTTGTGCATCAGACTATAAAATACACACATGGCCCTTTCCAGGCTGTCACCTCATTAAGGAGAGAGCATTAAAAGCTACAGCACTGTTGGGACACCCTCCCAACTACACCTTTGGATGTGTCATTAAGCATTTGCAGAACAGCTAAGAGATGACTGAATTGGTCTACATGTACAAATACCTTCTGGCATAGGCTTCTATAGATGAGGTAGACAAGCAAGAGTTTGGAGCCAACCATGAATACCAGGTGCCATGGCAATAGAATGACATGGTTAAAAAAGCATTAGAAATTTATTGTATCAATTCGAGTCTCAAAATATGTCACTCAATAGTCATACTCATATTTAAGCAAGTCCATGTTATGTACATGGGATTCCTCAAAAAAAAAAAAAAGCTCAGTAGTGGTCTGCGTTTAGACTGAGGTTAAGGGAGGTATACTATTCACTTCAATGACAGAAGTTACCCCAGTGCTGTATCTAGCCCTGGATACATAATGCCTCATCATTTTCTTCCCTCCTCACTACAATGTCTTTACATTTTTAAAACTCTTTCATGAAGAATAGAGGAAAACATAAAAACAGGAAGAAAGATGTATTAAAAAGTAACCAAAAAGCCTCTCTTTTCTGGCTATTACTAAATTGGACTAAATTATCTCTTGTAATCAGACCCACCTCTTATTGAAAAAAGGAGAAATGAAGAAATGGTTCTGAGATAAGAATTGACCTTAAGAAAAATATCATTATTGCCTTCTTTCTCCAAAACCTTAAACATATTCAGTCTTACTTGATTTCATCAAGATACTGCCTAGGCAAGAGAAAAGATTCCAAAAATACTATCAGCACTAAGACTACTTGCACTGCAACATATTCCCAGACACTTTCCTTGTGATCTATTCCTTCTGACATGACATCCAGAACATCACTAAAGCTCAGTATCAGGCTGTGTCATTCAGCATCTGGCGTTGCAGCAATTATTGAGTAACTGTGATTGAACGCCTTTCCCTGACTAATCCACACAGACTGAGGGTACTCAGCATGAGAATTTGACTTTTGAAGAGAATACTGATCTTCTATACTCCAATACAGGATGTGTTTCTAGGTCCTGCATGTTTAGCATAACTCAAACCAGCCACAGTATGAATTTCAATGAGTAGATTATTAAAGCACTGGCATTCTGCAACTATTTACTTTCAGAATATCTACTATTAATGTCTTCTATCTAAACAAACACCACCACTGTTCCCAGTGCTTCCCAATTTTCTCTCCTTTTCTTGATTGCAGCACAATTTCCTTAAAGCTTGACTGTAAATCTTTTTTATCATTTTAACTATTCATTGCACTGTGTGTTAGGAATACTGAGTATCAACTATACCTTGCACTTTTTCTTTACTCTCCTGCTCTTCTCAAGCTTTTTGATTCTTGCTGACACTGCCTGCCTAGGAAATCTCAGATCTGGAAAATCCTTTTTTTTTTGTTTCTGTAAGAAAAGGAAATGCAAAAAAAAAAAAAAAGAAAGAAAGAAAGAAAAAGAAATACCCCATCAAATCAATTGCCTTACTTAACTCTCATTAATCAGTCAAATGTTTTGGGGTGCTTTCTTTGCAAGAGCTCTAATTCTTTTTCCTTCTAGATTAAGAAGAACCAATGCTTCCCCCTAAACTGCGTGTCAGCCTAAGCAGATGTAGAGACAATCTGACTTCATGCACACTAACAGATTTGGTCCTACTTTGTTTTAGATTTCCAATATATGAAAGACATTGATAAGCTGGAGTGAATCCAGGGGATGGCCACCAGAATGGATGGGGGCTGGAACACATGGAATATGAAGGAACTGGGGTTGTTCAATCTGAAGAGAAGACGAATGGGGTCTTACTGCTGTCTATGACTGTAACAGGTGATTACGGAGAAGATGGAGTCAGACTCTTCTCAGATGTACAGGGAAAGGACGAAAGGTGCTGAGTACAAGGTATATCAAGGGAAATTCTGATTATTAGGAAACAAAAATTCACAGTGAGGGTGATCAAATGCTGGACCAGGTTACCGAAAGGTGCGTGCAGTCTTCACCCTTGGAGATACTCGGGATGCAACTGGATGAGGCCCTGAGCACCCTGATCTAAGCTGGCTCTGCTCTCAGCATGAGGTTGGACTAGAGACCTCTAGAGGTTCCACCAAGCCTAAATTATTCTGTTTTTATGATTCCACCCTGATATCGCTGAATCGAAAGAGGTCCATTTTCCAGGCTACTTGATTCCTCCAGATAGTTCACTTTTCTCTACAATGAAAATTCAGAACTAGTACAATATTTGAGTATAACAGGCAGCTTGTAACTGGCATGTCATATTTAACCTTTCCTTTCCTCTCATACCAGCAAGGTGATGCAGTTCTCTTTGCTCTGTTTCTGAGAATGATCAGAAAACAGTAATCTCAAGAATGCTAATAAGCTATTTTCTGTCAGTAACAAAAAAAATGAGGGGGGCATGGACCTTCTACTGTAAGGGTCCAGGGCCTAATGATATGTGTTCAAGAATAAATAATCGGTGTTTGTAAGGAAGCCAAGATTACATATGCTCCACAGATGAACTATAGCTAAATTTTGTCTTACACATCAACAGCGTTCACACAGGAAGAAGCTCTTCCATGCCTGCTGCCTTCTGACAAATGCGAAACAAGATCACAGAAGAGGAAGAACAAGCTTGTAGGGAAAGCTCCCAACCAGCTCCATGGAAAATGTGATTCACCTGCAGCTCTGCCACAGGCCTGAGCCTGCAGTACTACTAACAAGATTGCCTGGCTACATGGAAATTGGAAAAGGTGTCTCCTAGGCTTTGCTTTTCAGTGGGAAGCAGGTACGTAATTTTGAAAACTCACTCTCACTTTCTCTGTACATTCTCATCATTAGCTCACTCCCTCATACTGCCACCATCATCATCAGCGTATCTTCCATATAATAGGAGCAGAGATTTCACAGGGTTCAGGCACTCCATGAATTACAAGGATAAGAATGCTGCCTGGGGCAATTTGCAGCCACAAATCTATCCCTCAAAGGCACTTACACCTAAACCAGGGCTGCAAATACTCAAATTTGGCATTGTTCTGATCATCTAATTCAAAGCCTAAAAAAGTTTAACAATGCCTGTTCTTGTCATTTGAGAGTTTGATCTACAACATTTCTTGTCTTTTATTTCTTATTTTCTCACCTCGATGATTAAGAAACAAGTTAAACACTCATTTCAATTCATTTTCCTACCCTTAGAGGAATAACATAAATAGAATTTGAATATACAAAAAGCAAACAAAAAACCCCCATAGCTTCATCCCACTCTAGCAAATACTTTATTAATATTGAGAAGCTCAATTTGAATTTATTTGGAATCCACAAGCCACAGTCACTAGTAAAATGACCTAGAGAAACTAGTGATAGCTCCCTTGCATTTCAACACAAAAGAAAACCTTCCACAATTTACAATGTGAGCAAAACTTTTGGCTGAATATAATTTTCCTGTTTGCTTCAGCTACTACTTTAAGTGATGCTGTTGCTACTTTTCAGTGCACTGTCCCTAAGCTAAATGGCTGCTCGCACCACATAAAATTAAACAAACCAAAATATAAATATAAAAATATATACACACACACACACACACACACACACACACACACACACACACACAGCCTTTTCAGGCCAGTACATTCTCTGAAGATAATGAACTATCCTGATATACACTGGAACTCTTCTCCCATTGCTACAGAGGACAGGAAGAATGGAACCATTCCTCATCATGACACATCATGGCTTCCAGATATTGAGACATCTAGATACAGTCAGCTGAGTAATATCACTTTCTGTATCTCCACTGTTGCTTTCAAAACTGGTCTAGTAACAACCAGGGAAAGACTAAAGCTGTGATAGCTTTCTACTGGCCAGGTGAAAGCATAGATCAGATCAGGTAAATGCACAACTACTCTGAGCTCTGTCTTCTAGCCCCTTAAGAAAAAGTTTTAGGTCTGCTTTCTTCTCACATGGCTTTGTTGAATGCACCATTTTGGTCAACAACTTCTCCTAAGTACTTTCTTTCTCCGCCACATTTTTGCCATTCCCTTGTCTATTCAACCAGGAAACACTAAAGCAAAGCATATAGTACAAAGTACATATTTGACAAAGTGCAATATATCTTAAAGTATGCCTCAAAACCAAATTCTGCCTTTGGATGCAAGCATAAAGCTTCTGCAAGTATCTAAGGGAGACAGAATTTTTTCAGGATTCAACTGAGATCACCCAGTAGAAGTCTAATACTCAAGTCATCTGAATTGCCAGAGTCAGAAGCTGGAAGAATGCCTGCACTTTTTGGAAATACAGCACTTCATATGATGCAACACATGGCTCCAGTCAACACTTCTTTCTCTGGTACAGCAGGAAACAAAAGATCAGGCCATTAGTCCTTCACTGTTTTCTATTCCAAGGTTTTATCCCCTATGTTTCAAACACTCTCTCATTCAATGCTGACAACACTTTTAGCTTTTTCGAAGTTTTATACATAAAAGTCTTTTACATAAACCTCTACATAAAAGTTTTAGAAGCTTTCATGTCTCCAAATAAAAATTAAGCCCAACCTGTCATCTATTAGATTTGTTACCTCTAACAGTTCCTGCAAGAGTGCTAGTTTGATCATCCTCTAACCGGACTTTGCCGGAGTGATCACAGGATCTTATCTAAAAGATAGTAACAAATCTTGGTGTTTCTTCCATCAGCAACCCAAATGTACTGTAAATGGCCATATACTTAAGACCTATGACAAGACTCAGCAAAATGTTCACTGTTATACCTAAATGTAAATAAATAATAAAACCTTTTATCATTATTACTCACATTGTAAAGGAAGTCAGGAGTACACAGTGGAGACAGCAGAGAAACTGAAGTAGTATTTACAAAAGCAGGCAGTAGAACATATTCTACCATTGACAACAAAGCCAGTTTTGAGCAGTCCTGAAAGAGTTTGCGCCTTAAGCAACCTGAAAGATAATGCAGAACATCTACAGGCAATGCAGGCAGGCTATAGCAGAGGGAACAGCAGAAACTGGATCTTGATTTTGGCCAACTTTTTTCCACTATGTCCAGACAGTACAATCCAGTACTAATGTTGCTGAATTAGGATCATTTCTGAGAGCTAGTAAAGAGGCCACAGAGGTTTGGCTGTTGAGAAAGACAAAAGAAACTATGTGACCTACGATGCATTTCTTTAATAAAAAAAGATTTTTCCATAACTGAAGTTTCATGACTTCACATTACAGAAGTCAATAATTTGAAATCATTGTTTTATGACTACACTGAGCTTAAGCTTAGTCTTTCAACACACACCCATGTTTACTGCACCATCAACATCCATTCATTTTTTTAAAACCTTTTCCAATGGTGAAGACTGGGATGCCAACAGCCCTTTAAAGAAACTCTCTCTTTCATAACTACAGTTCTTCATCAGACAGTCAAGCCAGATGTAACTATGAAAGGCCAAATGCTGTTCATTCTGATAAATCCAAGATGACAGATTACCAAGAAAAAGAAAGAGAAAAAGAAAAGGAGATGCAGAAAGAATAATCATGATCATTTTTTACCAGGCAGAACACTCCCTGGTTTGTTGCACTACAGGGATTGAAACCTGTAATTTACAGTGATCATTTGTGAGCAGCTGGGAGTCAGAGGGCACTGCAGTTGTTCTCAGGTAATCAGAGTATGGGGAATTGCATAGTCACCAGATATTGACTTTACCAGCCACGAGAAGCAGAAATCCAGCTCATATATTTTGAAATGCTTTAACACTGATTTTTTTTTGAAGACATACAGTCATAGGGGAAACAGCATTTCCAACAACAGGACAAAGAAGAGAGTTTTTCCCAGAAAGGGAATGATCTCTTCCAGACACAGTCTCGGACTGTTTCCATTCTCAGCAGGTATTTTTGCTGATCATTAGATCTATTCAAACTTCCAAAAATATAATACTGAAGGCTGGTAGGGAACTGGGAATGAGCCAAAAGGGGAAAAGAGGTCATATAAGACAAAAAACGATTTTGATAAAGAGAATAAATACTTACTACTATGAGAGAAGAGAAAATGAGTCTGCTTCAGGATTTGAAGCAGACTAGCATAAAAGGCTGCATTTGTCCAGAAGCACACAGCAGTACTATGCAACAGTTCATGACAAGAAGTGAATGGTAATATTTTCAGCCAAAATAACAAGAGAAATGCATGTGAAGCAAAATGCATCACCTACGGTAGCAGAGAGCCTTGGAAAAATTTTACTGCTCTTGGTCTTTGGGACTTTAAATAATAAGTCGAAAGAATCTCAGCTTAATCTTTCAAACTTTACTCTGACAGTTTTTATGACTGACTCAAAGGAAAGATGATGTTTTCTTCCGTCCGCTTCCTAGAACACCAGTGTTCTCTCCAGAGGTTATATATCCAAGTAATAACCTAGACTGGCCATGCTTAGCTTACAAATGCCAAGAGCAGCCTCACTTGCTGAAGTACAGCTGCATGAAAAGACCCAAGTAATCATGTGATCTGCTCTCAGATTCCACCTCCTACTTATGTATGGACAAGATGCATCTTGAAGACACTATACAGAACATAAGTAAATAAAGAAAAAACAGTTCTTCAATAAAAACTTATGCACATATACATTTCTAATATGCTTATCTTATGCTGCAAAATTTAAGCTCTAAAGACTGAAGAACACTCTTCCTATTGGGAATTAAATTCTCCTTTTCTGCACTGAGTCTTTGCTTTAGTTAGATAAGACACTGCTGAACCCTTCTGCCATTCTGAAACTGCATGAGAGCCTATGTATAAATGTGGATTATGCAATAAGCTCTGATCAAAGCAAAACTGTAGGATCACCTAATGCCTATAGGGTCAGAACCAAAACCACTAAGCATCTGAAAGACCAAGTAATCACTTACATCCAACATTTAGGTGCTAGTGAGACTGTCAAGGTCTTTACCATATGCTGCCTAACTCTGTGGATTCCCAAAGTCCTGTAGACACTGGTGTTCCCACCAGTAGGCACATGCAACACCCCTCTCCTCATTCCTGCAAAGCCTGATGCAGCTGAGCTATTCACCAGCTGAGCTGCTCTTTACACTGGCAAGACTCAAATACGCACTGCTTGTCTACAGGATCTAACGGACATTGTCAGTTCATTCCATACATTCAAGATTGCTAAAATGAGATTTTTCAGTAGGAACTGTCTGTATATGTTTACATAGTTCCGCATTTAAGAGACCCACTTAGGAAACAGCACAGGTATTCTCAAATCTCCACAGTGCCTGACTCAAACCCAAGTCTCTTCTGTACCAACAGAAATCCCTAATCTGTGTTATTAGGTATTTCTCTTGAGGTAAGAGTTAACATCCATGTCACAGCTGACCTATTATCTTTAAGAGGTGATGCCTCTGACTTACTTCTCCCCTCAGCATCCTCTGTTGGCTTCTCCACTCAGTTTTCTAGTGTTTACTAATCCCATTCCTAAATACTTTATTCTCCCCATAAGTTAAAGGGGAAGCCTAGGTACAGAAGCCGGGGATAAAGATTCCCTTAGGCACAGGAGTGGGGCATCCCTTAATTGATCTAGCCCTGAAAAAAATAGTGACTTGTCTCTCACTTCCTGGGGTTTCAAACTAAGGCCTGTGAGCTGAGATTAATCCAGACATTGCAGTGGGTAACAAAGCACCACACAGAAAGAGAGGGACGATATGCACATGATTTAAGTCAAGCCCCATGAGAGCTTTAAAGAATAAGACCAGTAATTTCATATGGAACCAGGATATAGTGAGCTACAAACATGTTTTGCAACATAAACTGCTGCTAGACTAGCTTCTTAAACATCTCTTGGGGAAAAAGGAAGTATTATTGTTGTGAAAAGCACAATTCTTTAAATCTCTCATATCTTATTTTTGAGGGGGTTTTAAATGATGTTTATCAATCATACAAGATTCCAAGGGGTACAAACAAGTGATAAAGTGAATAATCCACTGAAAATGAATTTTGCGTGTTGGTTCCACAGTTTTAAAGGTAATACATCACCAAATCACCAGCACAAGACCAGAGCATCTATTTCATGCAAGAAGCAGCAATTTATCCTGGTAAATTTAGCTGTGTCTTTTATTAAACTGACTGCAGTCTCTGGCCAGGCAATAGAACCTGAGTAGGTTTTCACATTACATTCCTCAGAGGTTAAAATAAATTGAAAACTCTCATTTTCATGTACCTACTGGATTTTTAGAAAATTACTTAACCATTTCAACTACTGAACTAGTCAGCACCTTCCTGCTGTTCTCTCACCTTCTTGCATACAAACTGAGATAGTGTCACTTCCTAAATTTTACTCAAAATTTTAAGTAATTATCATTTATTTCATCCCTCAGATTACATCAGAACAGTGACAGCCTGTGTGTTGATGTCACATCAAATTTATTATACGAAAAAAGAAGGCAGACAGCATGAATTCACATTTCCTAAACAAATCTGAGGTACAACTTACAGTGTGGCAAAAGTCTCTGTGGGTGGGTGTCTGCTGCAGACCACCAGATGGGGAAGCAGATGAGGCCTTCTTCAGACAACTGAAGGAAGGCTCGTGTTTGCAGGCCCTGGTCCACCTGGAGCACTTAAACCACCCTGATACCACATGGAAGGGCAACGCAAACTGGTAGGAGTGGCTGATACTCCAGAGGGTTGTGCTGCCACTTAGAGGGATCACAACAGGCTGGAGAAACGCGCAGGGAGGAACCTCATGAAGGTCAACAAAGGGAAATGCCAAGTCTTGCACCTGGGCAGGAACAACTCCATGTATCAGTACACACTGGGGGCCAACGGACTGGAAAGCAGCTTTGCAGAGAAGGACCTGAGCGTCCTGGTGGACAAGTTGACCACGGCCCAGCAACGTGCCCTCACAGCAGAGGTGGCCAACAGCCTCCTGGGCTGCACTAGGAAGATCGTTGCCAACAGGTCAAGGGAAGCAGTGGTGAGACCACACCTGGAGTGCTGGGTCCAGGTCAGGGTGCCCTGGTACAAGAGAGACATGAACATACCAGTGCAAGGCCAGAGATGATTAAGTGACCGCAGCATGTCTCGTATGAGGAGGCACTGAGAGAACTGGGACTGTTTAGCCTGGAGAAGAGAAGGCTCAAGGGTGGGGGGTGGGACAAGGAGTGTATTATTGTTTACAAACACCTGAGAGGAGGGAGTAAAGAAGACAGGACCAGACTAGTGGAGCCCTGTGACAGGGTAAGAGGCAATGGGCATAAATTGAAACACAGGAAACTCCAAACCAAAAACACATACCAAAAAAACATAACCAAAAAATTTTACTGAGTGCAGTTGGTAAAACAGCTTGCTCAGAAAGGTTGTGGAGTTTCCATTCCTGGAGATACTCAAAATGCAAGTGGGCATGGTCATTGGCAGCCTGCTCTAGGTGATCCTGCTCTGAGCATGGGGTTTGGACTAGACAATCTCCAGAGGTCCCTTCTAACCTCAACTATTCTGTGATTCTGTCTCAAAAGTCATACCAAACAAATCAGTTCCCAAGGCACAAGCCCTAAGCTAACCTGTTTTCTAGGTGTCAGTGAATTAGTCTATATCAACGGAAAAGCGCTGAATCTTAAATAGTGCGGCTACATCCAGTTCCTCTAGAATCAACGGCAATATTTCTATCGATTTCAATGACAAGAAGATCAAAACCTGTACCATCAACTTCTCGTTCAGATGTTTTCCCCGTGCCCAAACTGAAATGAAAGCAACTTAAGCATTTTCCAAATTCCTCCGTCCCTTCTCCCCATGGTTTACTGACCATTCTTTTCTGGTGGGACCCCCTGTTTAATGTTCTAGAGGATGAAGTGTGACCTAGTGTGCTAAGGTTTTATTCCAACCGCACACAGCTGTTTCCTTCACATTTATTTTTCAAATTTCTAACTATTGTGGGAAACGAAGGTTTAGGGAAAAAGTTCACTGTCAGCTATGAAACATACATTCCCATGAAAATAACATCAAAAGGCAACTCTGTATTATCAGTTCTTAACAGTAAGATAGGTTTTTCCTCTCCTTCTAACATTCCACTTTTCCTCAAAAACCAAAATGGTGTTGAATAGGCTGGAAACAGCACTTTGGAACCACTCATGTCACCTTCTAACCTAAATCACTCCGACTGTCAAGAGGTCAATTGCTGATCTTGGTAGGAGTAATTCTTATTCATGCTTCAAAGAACACTGCTGTTTGGCAAGAAAACAAGTCCTACAATTCATCTAGTTCAGTATTTTCTTGATTCTACTTTGGATTTCTCTCCTTCTCTCTGTGTGTGTGTGTGTGTGTGTGTGTGTGTATACATATATATATACACACATATACATATATATACACATATATATATAATAACATAGGATGAACATGTATATACAAAAAGAGAAATCCATATATTTATCAAAAGGGATTACTGAAAAAGCATACTATGCTCTTATTATTCAAAATACATATGGACCAGAACATCTGATGTGAAGAAAAGTTTAATGACTTCAAGCAGTTTTGCTATTTTAGCCTCAAAAGCTTTTAGGCTTATTTCAACATGTCCGTTACTCTGATGAATGCTAGGTCACAGTGCAGGGATCTGAGATACTGGTTACACTGACAAAGACAAGCTAGAGAAAGATAGCCAATGAATATCTGTTGGCTTTGCCTATCTGACATATTAAGAAAAACTAACCTTAAATAGAAAAGTCTGATAAATTTAAAAACATCCTTTCCATCTATACGGAGTCTTATATAAAGTTTTGCGTCTACTGTAAATTTTTGCTTGCCTTTCCTTTTACTCTATGCTGCTTGGTAAGCCTCGGTCATTTGGCTTTCTTCTTATTCCTATTCACAAGTCCACTGTTCAGAAACAGGAGTCCACATAAGTCTTTGCATTGACTTTAATCTCATCTAAAGTAATGACAGAAATAACTGTAGCACAGCAGAACTTAATCCAAGGGCAGTAAAATCTCATATTTCTCTCTCTCCAAAGCATCAATAACAAACATCACCACATTTCCCAGTTTAATTCCTTTTTGCTGAAAAACCGTGAAGTTTAATGCAACTGCTTGACTTGTAAGGGAAAAGCTACAAACAGCATGGCCAAAATAAGTCACAACTACTGTGGGTGTAAAGATATCAATCTACCATTATCTCTTTAGCAAAGAAACACTGCTGGCCCTTGTCTGTCACCAAAGCAAAGTCAAAAGGAAATACGCAACAGATTAGTCTCCAGAAACATAATCATATTTCGCATTATAACAGCTTGAGTGCTTACTTATACTTTTCTCCTGGAAGCATTACACATAGCCTGGCATACAGAAAGGCTGTCTCATAGACACTCATAAAACTAACTGCACAGAGCAGGTCTCACTTCATGCCATCAGCATAGCAATAGCCTCGCAACAGGTGGCAACGCTTGTATTAATTCTACTTTACATCTCCTGTTAAACCCCAGATAGCCTGTATATTTGAACATAGTTCATATGTATAGCTATAATATAATCTATACTTTATTACATTGTGTATATTCCTGCATATGACATTTTTGAAACAGGTACAGAATTTTCCACACAAGTGCATATCATACCTGGAGTTTTGCACAAAAGTATCTATAATACATGGAAGGAAGGGGATGGGGAAAAATACAGCCCACATCTATATCTTTTCCCAAAGAAGCACATAGCACTATGCTGAAATCTGAAACAGAAATCCTCTCTGATAAACATTTTACTTTTCACCACATACCTTGGCAGTGTGACCACAGTCACCAGGCACTTGCATTGGTTTACTCTCCAATCTCTCCAAGACAAAGGATCTGCTCTCAAACTTTTTAAAACAGAAAGGGGATTTCATGTTAATTTTGTCCAACTCAAAAATCTGTTTCTCATCTCATTGATATTCCATGAAAATTTTCACTCCCACAACAATTTTGATAAATTTGACATGAACCAAAGGTAGCATTTAGACAAACTGAAAGATTAAAGGTAATCAAGGCTATGCTTAGAAAAAGTTACCTGGGGAAGCTTTCTAATCTACAGCCTTCATAAGATTCAGTTAGTTCCTTGATAATCTTCAAAACAACAAAAAAAACACTCATAATGAATTACCAAAAAGCCTCAATCTGTCTTCTGAATTGTAGGAAATTGTTTTTCAGACCTTAACTAAAAGACATAAATTTACTGAGTAGTGCACTACTAACGCAATGCTTGGAATAAGAAGTATTCATTACTTTGAGTTTATTCTTGATGCTGTATTTTCTTTATGAAAATATGCTAATGTGGGAGGATATTTCTACAATACATAAAAACAACGTATACAAACTCATTCTTCATAAGCATTTTCTTTCTTCTCATTGGCTTACTGTCACTGAGATTTGTGATCCTCTCCAGTGCTGTATCACAGCACTGTTCACTACAGAGAGCTAACACTAAGGCAGCCTTTACTATCCAACCACCTCCCTTTACTCATTTTTCATTTTCTCAGATTATGTAGTCCAGTACTTTTTCATGCTAAGTAGGAACCAAAACATATTATTTTGGAAAGATTTATTAAAATCTGCTCAGCCATTATGGTGATTCCAGTCAACTGGGGAAAACATTTAACATTTAAGATTTTTTTCAGATTTTTCAAGTTCTACCCTGTTCATTTAAGTATAACCTGGTTTACAGGATTCATTTCATGTAAGAATTGTGAATTAGATAATGCTTTGAGCAAGGCATGGGAAAGGAAGCTTACCCACACTAAAAACAGAAGAAACTGGGAGAAAAAATTATTCAGACTTCTGCCAAGGATCATTTCCCCTCCTGCTTCCTCCTTGCTTCACAAGTGCTGGAAGGGTAATGAAACATTGACTTACACCAGCAACAAACAGCTGCTTCTGATGTACTGCCTTGAACCTTTTGGCTTGAAAATGAAGACAAGAGGCCCCTTGCTACCAGCTTTTCTCCCTCCATGAGGCAGTAAACAGGCAATTTCCTTTCACCCCTTCCTGCATGTGTCGATTCAAAGTCTAGATAATGGCAACAAGACTCTAAAGGGACAATTCTTCCTTCTTCCTGCTCTATAATCCCTTTAGCTGAAGGATAGACCAAGCTAGAATCCATCCTTTAGAAGTATATTCACATTGTCCATCTTTGACTAACTTAGGTGCCTAAATTAGGTGCTTACATTTCCCAAAGTTACTAAAGTCTCCAGAAAATACCTTGTGAATACCTTGTATAATGTGTAATATACTTCTGAGAACCTTAATCTCCCACTGATTTTCTATACTTTTCTGGCTCTGAACAAATCCTTTGCTACCATTTTCATCTATGAGTTTACTTTCCAGCACCTGAAATACAGACTCCAAAATCCAAACACTATGAAAGAACCTTACAGCAATGTCCCTTGATAACACTGCCCAGTGCTACGCAGTTCATCCACTTCAGAAAGCTTCGTTTCTTCCTCTCTCTCCCTCCAAACATCTTACAGGATTGAAGTTTCTGAAAAATTACAGATTCAGCTATTCCCCACCCCCAGCTGTTTCAGGGTATGATTATCCAAAGAGCTGCTGCAAGTATGAAATGATGGCTGAAAAGGAAGACACATGAGAAGGGCTTAGTGCTTTTGTTCTAACTAGTACTCATCATTCTGTTTCTAAAAAAATAACCTCCTTCTCTTAACAGTAACAACCTTTCCTTTTTTCCAACTTGTGATGAGTTCAGCAGTTTTCCACTGCTAGCAAAAAGTGCTAGTATAGCTGGTTATAATCCTGCAGAAAGAAGAGCACTGGGGGACCAACAGGAGGAGGAAGTCACGCTGAGATGCTGTTAAATATTGTGTCCCCTGTACAACTGGAGTTAATGTTTGAGTTTGCTATTTATCACTACAAGAGAAGAAAAAAAAGGAAAAAAGAAAAAAAATCCCTAGCCTCAACTGATAACTCCAAAGACCAGAATCTGAGCAAGCAACACACAAACAATTTCACTGAGGCCCATATAAAAACTTGGAGAATTGGCTAGTGGCAAACTATCAAGATTCTGCTGTAAGATATTAGAAGTTTAAAATGATATGTAGATGGTAGTTTAACATGCTACTTAAGTGGCGCCTTACATCTATGTAATGTACAACTATATGATAATCAAGTGACACATGACACAACCTTAGTAACCGAAATTAATTTGTTGGTTTTAATTTAATGTGATATGCCTACCCATCTGTCATACCTATTATCGTGGTATTTGAGCAGTTGACTGAACATTTTCTACCGGATTTAAAATGAAGCAACAAGTGATTCCCTAAATTCATAACTGCTACCATGTATGGAAATAGTGTGAATCATCATATTCTTCCCTCATTCAGATAATCTACCTGATCTTTTTTTTCCCCCTTCTGAGTGCTAAAGCATAGGCACATTTAGGAAGTACTCCTGAGTTCTTCATACCACCAAATGATGACTCTGTTAGCCAGACAGTGTTCATTAAAACAGCTGCTAGACATGGAATAATAAGATGAACCAGGAGGAATTCCTACATCCCTGCCTCCCTCTGAATAACGCCTCATCTGCTATCAAAAATAAATCCAGGTAAAGCAAACATTTTAGAAAAACTTATGATTTTTTTTTAGTGACTGCCAGATTTGTAGTAACAAACTTCAGTATTGGCTAGGGTGAATGTCAGTCTTCATAGCAACAGGGATAGTGCTGTTGAAACCAGAAGAATCACGTCAGATCTGGATATGACCCCAGTTTATCTAATGAGATGTATTACACAAATGTAAAAGTCATATACACTAAAGTTTTTTCAACACACCAAAGAAATTAAACCTATTTACTACTACCTTGCACACAATATATAAAAGATGACTGAATAAAAGCAAAACAGAAAACATTAACTAAGTGCTGCATGAAAGGCAGCAATCGTAGGATGATGCGTTTTACAAGGGCAGATAGTACTCTCACAGCTGGGCTTATATTGCATAACAGAACTTGTAAACTAGCTCTGCTAAACATTTTCTATGACTTTGATCTACATTAGGTTTGTTTTGCAATGTCCAAATCAGTTTTCAAACTCAAATTTAATTAAAGCTCACTTGTCAACATGGTCTGAACTTTAGGTCTGCAACAAATTCCCTGCACCATGTGATTTCTTGTAGTGCAAGTTTAATAAAAAATACTTTGCACAACTTTGCCCTTTAAAATGAGACCAAGTCCTCAAATCAGAAAATGCTGCATTTGTACTTAAAATAAGGAACACACAGACAAGCTTGCAGAAGTCAATAGGATCACTTTAGCATATTACATGAGAACTGCTTGTAAATGACCACAATTTAGAGCCAACAATGTACAGCTATGGCACATCATAGCTGCAGCTTTAATGGAGGAAGGGAGGGAAGGAGGGAAGGAAATAAATGAGGACTGCAACCCAACGCATCTGTTTAGTTTTTTTTTTCACTTCAGAGTAATGTGCATTGTCCCGAGCCTGATAGTTCATTCTGATTATGCTTACATGCACATCACTATGCTTTTAAGCAGCTCTACAATGCTGAAAGAACAATGCTGTGACAGCCATCTGGATCTTCCACTGAAAATCTTCATTATATCCTTATGTATTGCTGGACTCGATCTCTTTTGCCATATTGCTAAATCTGTCCAATTTTGCTAGACTTTTCTTATATATTCCTAAACACAAACACCTCCAAAAAACTACACACGCAATTTGGTTGCCAAGCAAGGACTCGTGAAAATTCCCTGTTCTCATGTGCAAGATATTTCTTGGCTGAATCTTCTGTCAAATCCAACAACATTAGGGTAATGCATTTTGCACTCTGAGGAGAGATGGCTGACAAGCTAATTTTAAGAATTTATTGTTGCAGCAACAAATTACAAAAACAGAAGAAACTTACTCAACAAAACTAAGAATCCAAATAATTCCTCACTTCCATTCTACCTGCAGATAGTCTAAACTGTGCATATAGACTGTAGCAAGAGACTATCCCAGCCCAATATAGCTGGTACAGGTACTAGCACTGTTAAGTTTTATCTTGTGTTAGACTTTTAGGTGCTCTTCTGGCATAATAGCTATTTCAAGAACAACAAAAACCAAAGGATCCATGGTAATGGATTTCACAAGCCCCAAGGATTAATTTAGTGAAGCAAAAGAATACAAAACATTTTGCTTTCTTCTTTTCTTTAAATATGAAAGCTCAGATACAGTAGCAGAGGTGATCAACTAGCACAGACTTCTCACAGATGTGACAGTAACTGTTTGAAAAATGAAATATTTAAGAGTGAAAGACTTCTGTCTTCCAATATACAAAGGAAGAGGGGTTTTTGTTGTTTTTATTTCAGAAGACTCTGGTAGAGGAGTGGAGGGTATAGAAAAAGAAATCAACATTTCTGCATTGTCAATTGCTAAGATTGAGTGCAGTTACCAGCAGACATAGCTGCAGCCATTTCTCCATTTTCAATCATAAGATAAGGCTTACGGTAGACATCTCAAGTGCTTGAGACATCAAACACCACATAGAGCTAAGATGCTACAAAAGTGTCCTGACTGCCCACTATGAGCCAGTCAGAATCAGTGCTACCATGACGCTAGCCACATCATGACTGGCAGATGCTGTAAAACATCTCCAATTTTTTGTCTGATAATGGAAGGGGGGATATCAATCTGATATCTGCAAGTGACAAAAAAAAATGCATATTCAATAAGCAAGGAAACCTTCAACTATCAATTCTGTTGAAAGTAGAGGGTGAAAGAGTAGAACTTCTTGAAAGAGAAGTTTAGATTTCCTTCATATCAGAACATTGTGGGCAAAAAAGGATTGCTATCAGCTTCCCCTGGAATAAACTTCTAGGGCCCAGCTTTTCGTGGCACCATGCAAAAACTACTGCTTCTGAAAGACTGAACACGGTGGGAATCTGCAAGTGTATAAAACCTGTCCCCTGCAAAAACAAATGCAGTATAAAACCCTAAACAGTCTCATTAGCAAGATCAGTATCTCCAACGTGATAACAGTGAGTCATTTTGTTTTCAGAAGAAGTAAGATTACAGCACCCATCTGTGCACACGTGCATTTCTATAGCACAGTATGCAAGTGTCTAAAACAGGCAAGCAGTCACTTATTCTAAGTAGCACCAACAGGAATTTCACATGTTGGTTTAACACCACTCATGCATATTCCTAAAAGACAAGCTAAAATTCCTTATTGAACCTTAATGCACAGGCTTAATGCTTCAGGCATTAAGGGAAACACCTTCTGGGAGCTTGTCTTTCAAAACTCACCCAATTCAATCCTTACGTGCACTCAAGCTGCAGTCTCCTCTATAACATAGCTACTGGGAAGCAACAGCGCAGTGCAAGGCCCTGTCACCATTTTTTTTTTTTCTTTAAACTAGTCATGCACCCTAGAGCATTTCCTGAATTGGCAGGTAATACAGGTAATGCTTATCACATGCCCATATCTTGATACCTTACATTAGTTCAAGAGCACAGTAATCAGTATCCTGGCTTTTCAAATGCTGTGGAAGAGGAGTAGTTTTAGATCTCTACCATTCCCTGAGAAAAATATTTTTGCCCACTTCTAAAGAGGAAGCTTGCTTAACAAGCTTTTGCTAATTATCTCTCACATCGGATAATGGTTTAGCAATGTGCAAAAGTACTCTGGTTATTCTGTTCCTCTAAAAGAACTAATACAAACTGTTTCAGCTCTGCAAAGGTCTTCAGCCTCAAAAACATTTTCAGTTTTCCTCCACGGCATATAGATTAATGTGTTATTTTGCATTCTTTGTCAAGTGAGATTCTTCACACATTCCAAAATAAATAGTAGTAAATGTATCTGCTGACCTTTTAAGGCTGTCAAATACCAAGACTCCTTGCTGTGTTCACTGCAAAATAAGTAACTAATATTAAGTATGTGTGTGTGTGTATATATATACACACATATATATACATATATACACACACACTCTGATATGTTCAAAACCAAAGATAACTAGAATTATGTAGGATGTAATGTAAACATGTCTGAAAGACTCTGATTAAGTTCATTTCTGTATGGTTTTCAATTGCAATCCAATTGTAAAGGAGAATTGAAAAGCCCAAACTGATACTAAAGGTAAATAAGTAATTAGAATGAGCCATTAATTGCTTATAATAGAAACTTTTAGTGGCTGCCTGCTGAACTGAAACTGCACAGCACAAGGCTGGGAAGCAGGCAGAAAGAGTAAAGGAAAAGAGTAACCACCACCCCAAATAAACTCTTTACAGTTGTCTGGAGAGATTATCTCTGAAGGAGGCAAAGTGGTGTATGCACTGCTTACAATTCTTCCTAAGAGTGGTCTGACTATGTCTCTGCATTTAATGTTCTGCTCCTAGGGCAGGAAAAAAGACCATAAAACTTGCCTTTCTCAGCTCTTTATGACTAACATATCCAGTACCTTTTCCCTGATTACTAGAAAACTACTCCTTAGCAACGTTATGGAAGAATGAAGAAAGAAGAGACATCAAAAGAGATTTCCTCCCCACCTCCACCAGCTTTTTAAGGAAGCTTCCTCATCATCAATATCCCTTCTTCTCCTCAAGGCAAGTCAGATGAAGTTTTATTGCCTTAGGTGATCTCCTTTACTGCTAAAAATTAACAATGGCCTGGATATGACCCAACAGTGAGGCTTCCGCAGTTGCAGCGTGACACTTTCTTCTGGATCCCATGAAAATCTTCTAAGAGCAACGCTTGTGCTAGTTACTGTAACGCACACTTAGGAGAGGTTCTCCTTCACTTGCACCCTGTTCCTAGAGCTATTCAGCGCAGCCAGCCCACATGTTTCACCACCACTGACTTAAACAGCATTTTGATTCTCAGACCAGACTGACTTTAGAAGTGCCTACTAGTCAAGAAATCAATTGTATGAGTGATTTCATCTCCATCTGGGTTTGGTAGACCTCTTTGTTCGGACACAACTTGCTCCTCAAGCTGAGATGCCAAGAGTGCACCAAGACAGGGAATTCACTAGTCAAGGACTCTACAATATTCTGACATTAACCCCAATATTGCCTGTCCTTTGCTGATACTGACTCCACTGTCACATCAGCACACATCTGTTTCTCCATGACTGGCTGTTCTCTTCCTACTGCCCCGTATTTAGGACCATCTCCCTGACACTTCCAGCTCAGAGGCATGCTGATAACTCAAGCTTCAAAAGGCTCAGGCAGAAAAAACGCCATCACTTGGAAAATGTGTTCAGTAGGCTGAACACAAAACATGAGAAATAATCCATTATCAGGTATTCTGGACAAGATATTAGAGGATTTTATTTTTACTGACCATCAGTGATATCCCAGGATTTCAGCTTAAAAATAAAATAGCTGGGATTGCACTTTGATATCTTGACCCTTTCAAAATATCTGAGAAGTGTTTTGATAAAATAATTTGTTCATGCTATTATCACTGCATTATATTTCTTACTAGGCTCTTTACAGTTCTAACTGCTTACTGTTCATTTTTCTCACTCAGGGGTTCACAGTTTAATTTCCTGACCTATAAACAGTAAAAATTTAAAATGACTATAACTACAGCACAGGATTATTGCATTTTTAAGTTGGTTAGCTACATTAGGAATATTTTTACAGGACAAAATTATATGGCTCTGCAGAAAGTTTTACAAGCCAAGATATTTAGACATGTGCTACATCAGAAGTAGCACCATATGTTCTCATGCTTCAGCACGAAGGACAAAATGCCTATAATGAAGTTTTTCTCCAAAAGTTACTGCCCTGAGATCTTAAAAAAATATACATGTATTTCAAGTGTCAAGTAATCAGACCAATCTAATTAAGAAGCAGATAATTAAAAGACTAACAGGTTGCTAAATCATGCTCAGGACATATAACCTGAAGCTTGCTCTAGTTTATAAGTAGGATTAAAATAGAAACAGTACCCACAGCTCTAATCTCTGGACAATTTTGAGACAGTGCATTGCACTCAGACAACATTTCACGATAAAAAGTACCACTAAAAGCTCAATACTTTGTATGGCAAGGAAGCTGCTGTAATTGCAGTAACTTTCTGTTCTCACGAAAAGAACTGTTACCTTAGTACTGTCATCACTTATCACAGAACAGAAATGTTTAGACTGACATTTCTGAATGTAGCAGTCTGACTCCCCAGTGACTGTACACTACTGTAGAGCTTTGAAAGTCTTGGACTGAATTCTGATAGGTGCCATTCATAAAACATTTTTAGAAATGACTGGGTTAGTTACTTTGTCCAAGTAATCTTCATCTTTTGGCCGACAATGAGAGCCTTTATCCAGTCTTCCCTCAAACACAGCCACTCCTTCACGTGAGTTTAAACATTTCAGACTGCAATACTTGATAGATACCAGCAGCAACCATCCCCCTGCTAGAAATAAGTCTACTGGGGGGGGGGGGGGGGGGGGGAAGCAGCCAAAAATCTCAAAATGCACTAGTCCACCAAGATCCAATCTTCTCGATCTGCCAAGTCACACAGATGTTCACACTATGGGAGGCGTCATGGAGATTTATATCTACTAAGTACCTGCTCCCTGGCACATTTTCAAGATGCCACATTACTGATTGACAGTAAGGGTCAGATGACCATCCTGCCACAATGTTGTCTTCCGTTTGTTATCTATATATTTATTTAAGCCTAAAACCACCTTTCTCTTTCCATATTCAATCTCATGGAAGATGAGAAACCTGAAAGCCCCAGCTAATAGCTGACTGCACCTCAGATTCATATCAGCCTCTTGATTTCCCAAATGAAGACAGTTACATAACTATTTCACAACAGCAAAAATGGGCCACCAGAAGCAAGACAGAAATAAAGCTTGCTTTGCAAAAGCTATCATAACACTTCATTTTTACTCAAAGTTTGGATTTATTGTGATTTTTTTTTTTAACCTGCAAGAGTTCTTAAGCACTCCATAAATGGAAAAGGTACATTAACATATTCTAATGTCTGTTGCATGAAAAATATATAAATAAAAATAGCTTTGTTCCTCACTGGCCTGGTTAGCATAATTCAGGAAGGAAGGAAACAGTTTGCCTTAAAAGTTGATTTTGAGAGGAAACACATTGAAAATGTTTGTATCAAGCTAATTGTTCATAAAGATGTTTTCTAGGCATGTTAGTAACCTCAGCCCCAGTTTTTACTCCATACTCTAAACACAGGTTTATATAAGAGAAGCTGTTAGAAAAGTAGCATCATGCAAAAGAATAATCAGCAGCCTAAAACTCAGGAGACCTAGATTTAAGGTCTAATTAGTGGTTGATAAATCCCGTTTTGTTATTTATTTTGCTCAGTGTTCTTCAAGTACAACATGAAGATCACAATACTTGCTTCCTTGGGAAATTGTTTTGAAGTCTACTGATAAAAAGTTCTAAATAATAACCAGGCACTACTAACAAGTGTAATATTAAACGCAGGTTAACAGTTCGACCATAGTTCTTCGTAAGCATTAAGGACTCCATTTTCCAAATACATTTTTTCTGACTTTATGCAACCAATAGCTTGGTTGCAATCAAAGGGAGCATTTACACATGTCGGTCTATGCAAGTTCCAAGCATGGATGCTATCCTGGTTAGCACAAGAGGGATTTTCAGGGCTGAAAGCGCCATGAGCTAATCCAACTCCAGCTAAAAAAACAAAGCTCTATAGCCAGAGCTTCCTCCTCCCCTAACTGTCAAGCTTTGGGACAAGCAAGATTGGTTGATAAGCCCCTGCAGGATAAGGACCTGCAGGTTTAAAGCTGTAAAGAAAAGAGGACTTTCTGATTGCTTCTCACAGCAATCAAGGGAACAAAGGAAAAGAGCAGTGTCTTGCACTCCTTCAGGTCCCCCAGCTGCTACCACAGTCCCCATCTTTGGAAATGCAGACTTTTGTGCCTTTGAGAAGCTGACAGGATCACTGAAAAGCAGAAGCAAGCTTGTCCAGCAAAAACCAGAGCAAGATTTTCACATCCAGAAACGTAACAAATTGGGCCTAAGGAGAACAGACAAACTGCAAATGCCAATTTCCAGCAAATGCACTAATATGATTAGTCTGATGACCAATATATTAGAGATTTTCAGTCTCTCCTTTCGCCAGATGTTCATGAACTCAGCAAGATTTAAACATAGCACAGACAAAAACAGTTACCACAAAACATTTATTTTGGTGGCTTTCAGATCTGATATATATTTGGGTTCGGTTGTTTAGGGTTAGGGTTTGAGATTTCTTTAGCTTTCTGCACAATACACCTCTGGATTCTTGATTAGGTTTCTGGAGCAATAAAGGAACTGTCCCTCAGACAGCCTTTCCCAGTTTGTTTTACCAGATACACTGAGATACAAATTCAGTACTTAGCACTGTATAAATAGTCATGCTACCCAGCTGAGTAAGCCAATTGGTTGGTTCATTCATCATCTAGCTAGCATGACTGAACACCTGAGCTCAAGAGATGCACCTGAGCACCTGAATACTACACTGGTAAGCAGAAACACACAGCAGATACACTGAGGCTCAGTGTTTTGAATTAAGATGTTCCTGGTTCCCTCGGAAATAACATTAAATACAGAGAGTGCAAACATTAGTTATTATCTGTATTTTTCACATTCTGGATAGAGAAAATTCTACCACTTTCATCTTCTGTTACAGATCCCTTCTGACCAGTTTCAAGATCCTATGACTTCCTTGCATCAGGATGTATTTCTGGGTAGCACTTCAAAAACAAATCAATTAAAATGTAGTCAAGTTTGGGGGTTATTAAAAGCACCTGATTAAAAATGTTAAGTTTGAGAGCAAATGTCACCTGACTGCATTTCTTCTGTCAACACCTTGTTTTCCTATAACAAAGGCAATAAATACCCAAATCTCACAATAGGAGGAGAACTGACATGTAGGACTGATAACTATTATCAACTTACTGAAAAATACATCTGCTAAATGCACCTTTAACAAACACAAAACAGAAAACCAAGACTTGCTACGTTAAAAGCATAGAACCTTTTACATTGATAAATTCAACAAATATTTTGCTCTCAAAGAGTAATTATTACATATTCAAACATCCTTATTAATCCTTCAAATGTACCTCCATTTTCCAAACAGATATCAGAATCACCTCTGTCAACTGAGTGTGTTAGATATATGTATATACACGTATATGTATAAAAGACCATCAGGCAATAGAGCTGGAATAGAACGTGTTGCCCAGGAAACTGACTCCTAGCTTCAGTGCCTACAGCACACATTTCCAAGTGGCAGTTGATACGCGTTGACTTATCTGTTATATGAAATACACTTTGTTTAATTTGGGTTGTTGTAGAGTTATCGTGAAAGAGGGTAAAGCAAGTCCCCTTTTGGGCTTCCACAAGTATCTTTTCAGTACTCCATGGGTCTGTAACGGGATATAATTGCAATAGTGTGGTCAATACAAGGAGTTAGCAGTATCCAATTCATTCTTGACAAAACAAGGATGACAGAATGACTTGAGGTGATAAAACTCAGATCCAAGCTTCCAAAATAGTCTGATCGGTCATTTTTCACGCTGACAGGCAACCCAGCAATTCATTTTTATCGACCTAAGTACAACTTTTCAGTACATTATAAAAGATATCTTTCCATTTTACTACTTCTATACGGAAGGCAAAATGTCAGTACAGTCACCTAAAGACTGAAATCAGAGTTTGGTTTAAAATGCTCAAGATGTTTTTTTGTCCTCCTAACTCTCCAAATTATTCACATGTGCTGTGGCAGCAAGCAGCCAACATGTAGCATTCAGTATTATTGATTGGAGTGTAGAGTTCAGGTGTCAAGTTCCAACAACAAGGAATAAATCAAAAAATTCTTAGCGCCTGTACCTGGAGGAGACTGATTCTGGTATCTTCTGCGTTTATTTAAGACTGCAGAGCCTTTGGTCTTGGAGGTTGGAGATCTGGTTAGGAGAAAAGAGTTGTTGGAATGCTTTGCTTTTGTTATCTTTATGGACTGCATAAGCTTTACTGGAGTATCTTTAATGATACTGCAAAAATCTAAAATTCAAAGTCCAACTTCAGGTTACAAAAATCTTAAAATAGATACAAGCAAGACAAACTACAATCACAGGCAAGTGATGTCTGCAAAAATGCTGCAAGAGCAAGGCGATCTTGCTCTTGTCTGGGCATCCAACTCCAGGGCAAGTCAGGTGCCCAAGGAGTGAAATGCTCAAATACTTTAAAGGACTAAGCCAATTTGCATGTTTAACCTTCAAGCATTCATTTGAATGCATTTGGTGTATTATTTTACTCAGCTGTCTTCAATGAAATGTTCTTTTTCTCTCTCATAAGCAAACAGTATTTTTAGAGACTCATCTTCAGGCCATCAATAATATTCTTAGACCACAAAAATCATAATATGGATTTTTAACATTAAGATTCATCCACTGGAAAACTAAAACAGATTCTCAAACCAACAGGGGATGTGGGTCACCAATCAATGCTCTTCTCCAGGATTATCTGAACTTAGCATAAATATGAGCAATGAAGTGATGAATAAACCCTATAACCTCTGCAAAATGCATATTTTTTTTTAATCCAAGTCACAAATATATATTCCAAAGCCTACAGCAAGTGCTGATCAAGCCAAATTTTTAAAATGCACAGGAACTTAAACAGATGCACTTAAGAGAAACAACCTGCTGAGGCCAAACATTTGAAAGAGATCTCACAATTTATCAAATAGAAGTTTGATATTGCAGGTTCTGTCTCATTAGAACCTTAAACTTAAACAGTATCATAAAAGTTCTGGAATTTTTAGGTAACTTTTGATGAAGTACCAAAATGGAGAGCTTTAAAAGATATTCAATACTGTTGTTTATCACAGGGCTCACTGATTATAGCTGAAAAATAATGCATCTCTTATTCTTGACAGTGGTTGAACAGTGCTGTGTTTGATTAGTCTAAATAACCACTTAAAATTACGATATGGATTTTTACAGGTCAGCATTACAAATATTGCCATCTTTCTCCCCCTTGTTTTGTCACCTGCCACAATATGTGTCATCATCTAGCGCAAAGTTCACACAAATCATGCACAAGAAAAATAGAGGGTCAAAGATTTGCTTGCTGAAGTACACAGGTGCAAAAAAACTGCTAGATCCCTCCCCTCCCCAAACAATGTGTAGGAACCGGTGCAAATAAACCAGAAGCTCTGTAGCAAAACTGACACAAGTTGGATTAAGACTATTTATTATTCACAATCAGGCTTCACAGATCTGATTATCCTTCAAGATAGCCTAGCTCAAGGTGGCACTTTTCCCATTTGCAATTACTACACTTGCAGCATTTTCCATAGTGTGGACCACATGCTCACAGACAGATCTTTAACCATGATTTTTTTTTTTCCTATGGATTTTACAGGATGAAAAGCATTAAAAAATTCAAAGATACTAAGTGTGCATAGACTAGTATCATTAGGGCATTTTTAAATGACTGATGTATCTTTTTCCCCTCCCATGTTATAACTGTATAATTAATTTCCTCTGAAACAAATTACTGTTATTAATGGCATATCTCACTGTCTTTCAGTCCCACTGTCCAAGGCTTCTTCCAGGCTAATCTCTCCCTTTTCTTATTTCATTTGGTTTCTTTCAGCTGTAAAACCCTCTGAAAACCTGATCACAAGTGATCAGATTTCAAAAGAAGGACTTGAGACAGAGCAAATGGGGAGGGGAAGGAGAAGGAAGGTAAGGGAGAAAGGTAGGTTTTTTTTGCTTGTTTAGATGTGCTTTTAGGTTTCTTGATTGTAGATGCCCCACACATTATAGAAGATCCTTAATTCATGTACATAAACACCTATAAAACCCTTCACAGTACTTAAAGTTTGCAATGAAGGTGAAGACCATATTAAGTCCTTGAGGCTTATTACAAACCACTGTGGGAGAACAAGGGTATGGAAAAAAATGCATCCACATACACAGGAATACAAAAGAACCACCTTACAACAATTGCAACTTGCTATACTGGACCAGGCAATTGATCCAATCAGTCTTTTATTCCTTTTTTCTAAAGCAGCCAGTGCTGGCTGCTTTAGATGGAGGCACCCAAGACCTGTTGCCATAAACAGAAATGGAATAACATACCAGAGTGAAATTCATTCTTAGTTTCTATTAGTTAGATGGCAATTTATGCCTTAGACCAAAAGAATCACGTCTCTTCCAAAGTATCATGGATATCCATGTGTATACATTTCTTTAAATGCTACTGAACGAAAGATTATATGTATGGTATTTTTTTAGGACTTTGACAGCTGTTGGGCTCTGTCATTTCACAGCAATGAGAATCTGGCTAAATGTGCTAATGTGGCTTAAGAGTCCAGTTACAACTGAGCACCCTATTAAAATACTTCTCCAAATTCTACAGTAGAGTATTCTATCCCTTTTTCTTTACTAAGGCTTAACACTCCAGTTTTCTTCAGACAACAAGTGGATACAGTGGACTCTTCCACAGTTTCGAGTATGAGCTTGTAGTAAAGCCTATAGTAGTAAAACAAGCACTGTGTAATTCAGGTTTAACCTTTTTGCAAGAGCAGATGTGGTATATTAAAGATCGACTTCTTTCTGCAGGAAGCAGCAAAATTCAGAGCTCCATGTTTCAGTCCTAGCTAATTTGCTCAATGGAACCCACCCTTTAACTATTCAAGAAGCACATGCAGACAAGATTTATATCAAGATCATTACTTGAACATAATTCTAAGTGTTCTCTCAGTAACTATGTCTGTGTATTTGACAATAAGACTAAGATAAGCTGTGCTTCAGTTCACTAATTGAGACATGACTTACTAGCTCAGAAACCAATGAGTTGTCATTGCTAGAGTCATGTTAAGTACACAAAGCTTTATTACACCTTGTTAAATACCCTATAATTTGGAATGCTTCACTGTCCTATAGCACCTGTCAACATCTAAAGAATGTACTTTGTGTGGGAATGGTAAGTACAGTATTTTCAGTGCCACTCTACACTGACTGCTTTGCTCCTCACTAGGTATTATTAACCCATTCAACTCCCTGTACAATTCTTAACAAAATTAAAAGAAAACAAAACAGAAAGGTTCCATTAATAGACAGAGCCGGAATGGCAGGACACCCTTTGATTAACATGCACAGTACACCCTGCAAGGCTGAAGTACTTAAACAAGCAGCACTTACCAAGAATTATAGTAATATTTTAACTCTTCATTAAAACTGACAGAGTTCAGAGAATTTGACAATTTAATCACTGCAATATTTCTAAAAACATTTTACTGTAAGAATGTCATAACATAGTAACTCAAAGCTGCTTGAAGGGCTATGTTGTATGTTGGCCCCTCCTGAAGTTAAAGGTGCTCCCCCCAAGCAAGGATTCCAGCTAGGCTTTAATGTAAGGACTTTTCATTCTGGTACAAAAGAAGTCTGCCTATGTATTTCAGGCAGACAACACTAACTGCCCCTCCAAGCTCCTGATGACTCAGCGGTCATCAGGAAGGCAAAGAGAAGGCAAATATCTTACAATGTGACCCAATTACCATGAAAATAAATGAGCTTTTATATCAGCCTGAGTACAGGATGAAGCAACCTCCTACTCACTACTTGAAAAATGTATTGTTTTCAAAACATACATTTAAATAAGCCAAAAAACCCACAATGCATCAGATGCAACCCACACACAACACCAGTGAAGTCCACACAGATGCTGTCAAGGCTGACAACACTGGCACAGCCTTTCACCTCCGGAGGTCCGTGTTCAAATGTCAGTGAAGTTCTAACGGACACTCAAAACAAGAGATAAGGCCATAAATCTCAAATTAATCAGCCAGCTGGCATAGCTGCTAACCTCCATTCTGTGCTGGACGCTTGGAAGATAAGGGCACCACTCACAGCTCTGAAGCGAGGGTTACTGATGGGACTGCGTCAATGCGTCTGCGTGGCAGAATAAGCACTCTAAATGGAAAAGTAAGGAAGCAGAGAAAGTAAATAAGGCGGCTCTGCACAGGTGAACCCTAGGCAGGCTTATCCTCATTTTTGTAAGTGCATAACACTGTTCATGTTTTCAACTGATGATTCAATATAACTTCTGCATCCATACCTGCAAAACGGCTACCGAACCAAACATCCCCCAACCTGTAATGGAGCAATAACTATTGCTATCTAAATGTAGGATTTGGCATTCATCCTTATTACAGTGCATTCTGTTTTTAAGACTAGTTGTCAAGATGCTATCATTCAAACTGCTTTCAGACCTTCCCACAAGAGTGTCATCTTAAATTTTACAAAATATACACTCCAATCCTTTAGAAAGTTATGAAAGAAAACAGTGAAGAATGACAGATGCCTGCAAAAATTCAGTTCTGATGTAGCCTTCCTGGAAGGGCATGAAGTACAGACAGTTACTGAGAAGATGCATCTCTAGACACATTTTCCAAACTGCTGTGGACCTACCTTATAGGAGTTTAATTCAAGCCATGCTTTCCTAGCAAGCTAGGGAATTTCAGGTGAAACAGGGTCAAAACCCTTCCTAGTTCAAAATAGTTACATTTACTACCCCCCACTCTCCCCAATGCCTGTTACCTCACAATACAGAGGAGGGATAGTTTTTGTATAATTATTCTTAATAAGTTTACCTCAACTTATTTCCTCATTACCACCTAGACATTTAAAAACAGTTTAGTTACTTGTTCCAGTATTTTTCCAGATACTATTATTAAAATCAACAATTCCACAATTTTCTTGTTGTTCTTTTCTCCCCCTCAAGACTGGAAAAAAAATCAGCATAGTCTCTTTTCCAAAACTTCACTCATCTTCTTTAAAGATCTCAAAGAAGGTATGCTAATTGCTCTAAAACTGTTTCAGCAAGGTCTCCTTAGCGAATTTACTAGGAACTTTATCAGGCCTAGTTTACTTGGAGAAAGAAAAAAAACACTAATTATTTTTCTCCTCTTTCCTTTTTTAGTCTTACTAGAATGGTTTTAGCCATCTGATCCCAGTTCACTAAAAGGACTAAGATGGAATCAAAAAGTAAGAATTCCATCAATGAAAAATCTGGCATCACTTGTTGATGGTATTAAGTGGCAGAGTAGCCGTCATCTTCCTTGCGATAGTAACATACTTACAGAATGCTTTTGTCCCTTAAGCCCTTAGTTGTACTTTCCAACAGCCTTTCTCATTATATCCTCATGTGCTTCTACAGTACACAAGTGTAGAAATAGCACTGTGCCTACATTTTCATCCATGTGGTTTCTTTTAAGTATGGTCTCAAAAACGCTTCAGCTTGCATTCTTCTTTTACATGCAGAGTAACTGGATCTCACTCCCACTCTACATGAACTTCATTGTTGACTTCCTCATCACTGAGGCGCTCACAGCCTCAATGAACTGGTCTTTAACTGTACCACCCGTCTTTCTTCCACACCTTGCACTTAAATGGCAAGGGGACAGGTTGTTTGGCAAGTGTTTTTTTGTTGTTTAAGATCAACACGGTAGTTAAGAAAATCCCACTCACAATGTTCTCAACTGAGAACAAGTCTTCAACTGAAGAGAGGTGTTATTCATTTACTGCTTGTCATGCCTGCCCTAAAACCATTAAGAAAATGAAGGGGGTATGTAAGGCTTCAGCTAAGTATGCAACACTGCTAAACATCCATAAGTCTTCACCAGTCATTTCAGAAATACTAGCACAGAACCTGAAAGTGGTGAGTTCATGCATAGCGTTACATGTCATGCAAAGCTGTGGTCTATCTGTAGCCTCTTAAGGGCGATGATTGTTAAGCTGAATCATTCCTATACATCCCCACTTTAAAGTGTAGTGCAGCCTCCTGTCTCATATCAAATAGCTACAGATGGAAGCATATCTCTACAATCAGCACCAGTCAATTCCCACTCTGATCATCAACTGAACTTTTCAGCAATCGGAGTGCAGGAACATTCAGCCAGCTGTTTTAAGCTAGACCTTATAAACAGACAGTCTTCCCATTAAGATATGAACACTTACTGGAAAGATGATCCAGCATATACTAAAACATTTAAAGCAGAACTACTTTTGCCGGTGAAGTTAAAGAAATTTAAATGTAAAGTTCTCCCAAAAACCCTCAGACATGATTTTCTAGTAGTTCCATAGCTTTCATATTATAAGCCATGTTTTAGCTTGTGGGGTTATTTGCCAAAAATGAGTTTTTTAATAAATACAGCATGCTCTAACCACATACATATTCACAGATCAGGCCTCAGTTCTCTTGCAGTCTGTAATATCTAAACCTGATTTATGAGTCTGATGTAAATCCCATGGAATTCAATTGAAAGACTCCCATTGACATAAAAGTCTTAGAGCTCTACAAACCCTCTGAAATAAATAGTAGATTAACTCATACTGACAAGCAGAAATTCTATCAATCCTGTAGCCTTTGTTTATACAGCAGGTTACTCTTAAGAGTAAATAATATTGTAGTATGCTCTAAATGTCAGATGTACATTGGGTGCCATCAGGAAAGCTCAATTTATACACTAATATTGTACACTGCTATGAATGCCAAGCAAATAATTTTCATTTCAATTATATGAAAAGTAACATGTAAGCAAGCCTACACAGAAACATGACATCATTTCACTATTCGAGCAGCAGGATATGAGCTATTTCCAGTGAAATTAACTCAGTAACATTATTACCGGTTTTTGCTCTCTGAAGTCACATTGCAGTTTCCTCTTTTCACTCAAAGCAGTATGTTCTTATTTTCCTTGTAAGAAGCAACACATTTATAGCAGAATTTTGCAAAATTTAAGCTGAGTCTGCGTTTAAGCCAACAAATACTTTTGCTCAAGAGAGACAGCATTGCATTTGTTCTGTACACGAGTCCTCGCACCTCCAGCAGCACATACAGTGTTAGTCAGCAGTTTTATTTCTATTCATTAATAACCTCAGCGGGAAGCAAAAAGCACATGTGAAAGCCTTCTGATATTTTCCTTTCACACAAAAGTCAAAGCCCAGAGTAAAACAAAGGACTTCTAAAATAGAAAGTTTACAATAAACTGCTTAGAATAAAAATCACCACTTAGACTGCAAATCCTGAACACATTAATTTATATTTTTGCACCCACATGTTTGTGTCAGAATTAAAGACTATCCTATATTACTTGAGACTGCATAAGTGTTCACTGTAAAATGTTTTTACCACTGCCATTTTCTATCTAATTTCAGCAGTCTTCCTATCCCAAATAGCCCTGTGCTCATTAACCAGAACAGTTTAAGAGTGATCACAGCAAAAGATCATTAACTACAGCACATCTTGTATTTGGTTAGAGCCTTTAAAATGAAATAAGTTTTCAACTATCAAGCATCAAGCTAAATGCAGCTTTTAGACCCCACTTTTGTGACTCCAGAGGTTGAGGGCACCCATTTCAGAAAAGACAATGGACCAAAGACAACTTTAGACTTGCAATAACTTCTCAGGTACCTCATGAGAGCTTAAAAGATGCATGAAGCCCAAACAATGAATGCATATACCATATCCTGTAATGCAGACTATAGCTACAGACCATATTTCTGTTACCATCATAATATTATATTGCAACATCTTTAACTTTAGCTTAACACTCTGACTAAAGCCTGCAGAGATTCCATCTCTGTTTTCCATATATTTACACACAAAACTTTTGTATAGATAACTGCATGTTACTGAATACAGTGCTTCCCTGTGGTCATGCAAGTGCTAACAAGACCAAAACTCAGGGTTAATAAGACCTATTAGCTATGGATGGAAGCTTTTATTTCAACACAAATAGCAGGGCTGTCTGCAAACATGCTTTCCAAGTAGGAAGAACAATTTCAGGTGGACAGTATAGCACCACGCAGAGCAAGGTCTGATACACAGAGGAATACCTTCTCCTCTCAAACCTGATTCAGAGCCCCCAAAAGGCAATGGAGGCCATTCCACCTCATCCAAAGGGAGATGGGCCAGGCCTCTACCGAGCCTGGTAAGTTCCAATTACATAATAAAAATATATTATTCTACAGAAGAGTCAAAAGATGTTACTCTTCACTATTTACCATTTATCAACACAAAAACTTCATTCTTGTTGGTCAAACAAATGACAGTCACAGAAGTACTGCTGCAACATTGGAAATGTCGTGCAAAATAATCAAATGGCTGTGCAATCAAATGCCTACTAGTTGAATATATTCTGAATTTTAAAGTAAACTAGGTTTTCACCAACATGATAATAGACTTACTACCGATTTTGCAATAAGAATCAAAAATAGCATCCTTTTACATTGCTCATCTGAGTTTAAGGCCAGGTTTCCATGCCACTTTCTTACCTATGTTTGCACAATTACAGCATTTCTCTCTGCCGATGCAAGATTTGGATTTTTGTTACAAGCTCAGCATACAGCTCCCAGTCTGTACTCAGTTGGCAAGTTCATGTATACAGGAACACAAAACATGCAAATTAAGGTTTACAGATTACATTCACAGTGATAGTAAATTACGTTGGTCAGCACTTCTAGCACATTTGCTTAACTTCTTCCCCAAAAGGCAGGGGGAGGCGGGGTAGGAAAGCAGCAGTTGAGCCTAGCCGTGAAGACAAAGTATTTTCCTAAAGTTTTTAAGGGTTATTCCTAACAGAAAAGCTCTCAAGAGTTTAACATTTGACCAAAATGAGACAAAAACTCAGACTAAAGTCAGGAGTAAACTCACAGCTAATATCTACCTCATGCTTAAAATCAAATTCTATAAACATTAGAGAGGCTTGACAACTTATCAGCTTGCAAATTCCTCTGCAAAAGTGATTATGTGAAGGGTGGGACAGGCAATGCTCTGATTCAAGTCAATAAACAGACTCCCAAATCACTGGCTCCCCTCTCCAACTCCTTGTGATTTGGGTCACAATCGTAGATACTTGAAATTGTACCCTGCACCAAGTGGGTCAGTCATCTCAGGTTTAAAGTAACAACTGCTGTCATTCCACTGTTAAAAACATGACGAAAAATAGAACTATTTGGATTGAAAATACCAGAAAGCCCACCATGCTAGGAGCAGAAAAACCATATTATTGTCTGTGAACAAGTTTGAAAAATACCTACTTAAGTAAGACCTTACATCACCTTTCTACATAACCAGTGAATACATTCATGAACGTCATGGGTAAAAGTAAGAAGTCTCTAGGAAGTGTTTCCATACTACATGCTACTTACAAGTCAGTGTAGTTCACATATTTTAATACAACATTTAAAGGAAGTTTTATAAGGTCAGCTTTTAGGACTTACATATTATGCATCTTCACACAGTTTTCATACATTCACCTTAATAATTACCTGTTTTAAAAATTAATTTGAAGTCTCTACACTTACCGCTTTGGGGTTTATCAGCCCTGTGCAATATGCACATTTCACTGAAAGTAATCTGGACTTACACCTACAAAGCAGGTTATCTCAACTGAAGGCATTCTGCAAGTTATTCATCAAAGATAAATGGACTGGGGTGAGACAGCGACATGATAAATGCTGAGGCCAGCACCCGGCAGAGAGCTCTCTGCCTCCACCTCACAAGCAGATCCAACAACAAGCAGTCAGTTCCAACGATGTCAAAAAGACTTCTTGCAGCTGCTTATAAAATGGGAACACATGAACTCCATCCGAGACAATTTACTATGGCAAAATCCTCACTTTCTTCAGAGCTCTATTTCAAATCTACGTACAAAGAACTGAGAAATGAGTTTTCAGCTATAAATAAGATGCTGATTTCTTTTATGTTCTTTAACATCTCAGAGCATGTAGAAGAAAAGCGCAGACTACAGAAATTTTGCTAAGTCTATAAAAAGTTATTTCAACAACAAAGATGTGTATTTGAATTTTTTTCATCATTTCATTTACTCTATTTCATTAATTTCAATAATATTGTCATAACCACTTGTCTCTCAAAACACCAAGATACTTAAATTGTGCCTATCTTAAAAAAAATTATTTGAAATCAGTGGGGATATCAGCTCCTTAAAGCTAGGCATGTTTATTGTTTATCTTCCTAAAGGGCAGCAATAACAACAAATATCCCTTAGGATCTTCCTTAATTTTTAATTTGTTATAATTAAATACATGCAAAAAATCAAAGCTTGGAAAAGCTTCAGGAGCTATCAGGTTCATTTATATTGAGCCTCGCTCTTCAACTGGCTTCTTCTCCAGAGTTTATGGAAAAGCATATAAGAAGCTTTCCAGCAATAAACAGGATACTTAAAATCTTCAAAGCTATAGACAGGCTAGCTTAGAAAGGTGGAAATTAAATTGGAGACATTCACCTCCATTCTGCTGACTCAAATACAGATGGGATCCTTTTCCTCCTTCCTATCTGATACCTAATGCAAACATAAGTCTACATAGGGACAGTTTACATCTACCAACCACAGGGCAGAATCCAGCCCAAAAGTTGTTTCTTGATACCTTACACAAGCACTCAAGATGAACTTTTCCCTCCACTTTTTCAGTCCACCTAAAACCTGGTGGAAGGACAACTGGGCATACTCTGATTATTTAACAAGTCAGTTAATACTAACATCAGACTTGTTACCTTTAATTTCACATAAAATATAGTTCTTTTTCCAAAAGTGTTGATACAGCACTGAAACTACCTTAGTAATTTTCAAAAATGAGTTTTCACTAAATACATTGACCCACCATTCATTCCATTGTATATACTTCTGTGGTGAGGTGACAGGTCATCTGTTACTTGTCTCCTGAGGGTACCTTCTCTGCTGCCTCCACTGAGATGCTTGAGATGCTCTGGGCTCCCTCCAAAATGCTGTTTGAGATGCTCAGGGCTCGTACCCCTCACTTTGTGGAGATGTTCTGTGCTTCCACTTGATGTGTGCTTTTGAAGATGATCCGGGCTGCCACTGCTGTGCTTTTGATGCTCAGGGCTACTACCAGGCCTGTGCTTTTGAAAGTGTTCAGGGCTACTACTCAAAATGTGCTTTGGGAGAGTTTCTGGACTGCTACTGCTGTGCTTTTGTTGCTCAGGTGCTTTGACAACGGTTTTGTGGTGTTCTGGACTTGGTCCTTTCAGGTGGTGATCAGGACTGCCAGAACCCCTAGGCTTCTGGAGATGCTCTGGGCTGATACTCCTGTGTTTCTGATGCTCAGGGCTTCCTTCACCCCTATTTTTTTGAAGATGTTCTGGACTAGTACTCGGATGGTGTTTATGATGGTCCGGACTGTCTGTACTTCCAGTGCTAGAAGTACTGCTCCCATCACCGACGTCTCTGATGTACGTGCTTGTTGCAGTTAACTGGCACAGGCTGATCTGGCTGTCAATAGAGCTCCGGCTGCCCGCTCCACCGCTCTTCTCCTCATCCAGCAACACACACAACTCTTTTAGTTCCAGGTTTTCTTTAACCACTTCTTCCTGTCTCACTTCCAACTCTTTGAGCTTCTGTAAGTATAAGGCAACCTCTTTGTGCATAATGCTAGCACTGTACCTGCCCAGTCTCTGCCATTCACGGGACACCTTCTTGCCCTTCTGCCTATCATCATCCAGAAAGCAACAGAGGTCTCTCAGTTCCTGGTTATCTTCTTGCAGCTTCTGATTGATATCCTTTAAAAGAAAGATAAGCATGAGAGAAGACTGTCTGAAAAAATTAACTTTATACCATTAGCATTATATAAGCCAGTGAACAGCACTGATACAAACCACCATCTAAGCACTCAAGTGAGGCATAAATAATTGTGTGTAGCTCTGGCATACTATAACTGCATCCCGTTTGCATACTAACAAAACACCTGTCCAATACAAAACTGAATCTGCAGAGCTAATTTTGAAAGGTTCAATGACTAACTTCCGATATGGTATGAAAATTTCAGGTGTTTAATTAATGCTAAAAGAAAAAAAAACAAAAAACACAGTAAAAAATCCAGAAGATCATACTCTCTCATGATGTTCTCACTCCCTTGAAAATACTCTTTGCAAAGTTATTGCTGACTAAAATCAGAAAGTACATCAGAAATGGTAATCTCACTAATATAATTAACAACATTTATATTCTCTATTCCCTAAAGCATATTCACATAAAATGAACTTTAGAGACTTTAAATACTTGGGTTTTGTTTGATTTTCCTTCAGATTTGCATAAAAGAATCTTGTCTGTTCTCAATCAAAATTGGTTCAACCACTCCGAAATGAAAAAATCTGCTTTAATAGATTTTTCTCACTTCTAACAAAACAAAGTAGTACACGTTCTCAGTGCCCTTCTCTAACTGAAGAGCAGCAATGCTCTGAAGAAAAAATGTTCAAGCTATTGCTGTATGGCTTGTAACCATATTTGTCTCTCTGGTGTAAATATTCTTCCCTTCTTATTTAGCCTTATGGAAAGACTATTTTAGCGCCGTTTCTTAAAATAAAAAAGGAAGCTTTTGCAACTCTGCTGGATTTGCGTGCGTGTGTGCATGTGCGCATGCGTGCATTTTTGTCTGACCTTGCTCTCAAAACGACTTTGAACTTGACCAGTTTCAACCCAGGTTTGACAAAGGAAAAACCTCAATGAGGTTGCAAGGTAACCTGAAAAATCTCTACGGGATAGGGCTTCTTGAAATGACCCCATGGCGGAAAAAAGTTTGAGTGACAGCCCACAATTTATCAGGGTATCTAAGCAGGCAGCAGCCATCCCCTCAAACCAGACACAGCTGTTCACTGTTACTCATGGACCTGTTCCTTCACATGGGACAAAGGAGCAAGTAGGTACCCAGATACCACTGCAACTCAGCAGGAGCCCAGAGACCTTGTTCTCCCAAATTCCTTTTAAAAGTATCAGCTGAGACATCTGAACAAAAGGTGGAAGTTAAACGTCACTTAGGAAGTTCAGAATCCAGAGAGGCATTTGTCACTCCTTCCTATGCGTTTTGGCTTGCTTTGTTACTTATCTGGCAGATATGTAAACCCATATAACATCACAACACCTTTGAACATATCCAGAACGATATTGCTGTTGCAATTTAACTTGCATTTAAAATGTAAGCTCTGTTTTCACTAATGTAACATCATTGCTGGGTCTCTTTTACCCCCAGACACCTTATACTGTCAGAGAGAGGAGAGGGAGGATTGCCATACGCTGAACAGGAAATCTTAGATTATCAAAGACACTTTCTTAATAATTCAGTTGTCTAAAGCCATTCTACAAGTCATGAACTCTCTTCTGTTGTACCCTCACGTACCAATTCAAAAGGCCACACTGCATCTGGGTCTCTCCTTCTCTCCAACCTCACCTTAACTAAGGAGTTTTACGCAAAGTGTCATGCGTCACAGCAACAAGACAGATAACGTTTTGTAGTCACGTCTACTTTTAAATAACTTCTGAGTTCTCTAACACAGCTGCACATGCTACATCAGGGTAATTCTCTGGCAGCAGTCACGCTATCTTCCCAATTCTCAGAAGCAGGGAAGGAAACATTAAGGACTGTGCTTCCCACCTAGCAAGAGAGTTAAATTAAGAAGGGATAAATCGTTACAGACTTGGTCTGCCTCTCAGCGCACTCTGTGGAAGTGCACCACTGAAAGTGATTTCATTAGAGATGCAGCCTCAGATGTCCTTTGCAGACAAGAAACTGGAGAATGATTCTCATCGCTCCAAGGCAGAACCTTGTAAGTCATCTTAAAAATAGAAAAGTGGCAGAAAACAGCGTATGCAAAACAGAGCCTTCTGAATCTCTACAGTTTTGCACACTGTATTCTTTCACGTGTATTTCAGATAGAAATGTTGAATCTTATTGGAAACCAATGAAGCCTACTGTAAAGGTGACAAGAGTTGGACGTCTCCATCAACCCAAAGCACAGCAGGGCACATTACGGAACAGCTGCGCTCCACAGACCGCACAGTAGTTTGTCACCTCTTAACCGGGCACTTCGTTTTTAAGCAGGCTCAAGTCCTGGTCCCTTCTCGTGCCATTCTCGCCAGGAGCCGGCGGCGCATCCCCTGCGGAGGGCTGCGCGAAGCGGCCGCGGTTGCCCCCGCTGCCCGGACCGCCCCGTCTCCCACCGCTCCCGCGGGACGGGCCCCCCCTCTCCTGCCCCGCCGTGGGACGGGGACACGGCGGGGAAACCCCCCCGCCCCGCCGCCCGCTACCTTCAAGCCGCGGATCTCGCCGAGGTGGAGCTGGAGGCGGCGGTTCACCTCGCGGATGAGGTTGCTGTGGTCCAGCATCGCGCTCATCTTCTCGGCCTCGGCGCGGCGCAGGCTGCGGACCAGCTCCTCCTTGCTCCACTGGAGCAGCTCCTCGTCGGACACCTTGGACAAGTCCTCGGCCGCCGCCGCCCCGCAACTTTCCGACGCCGCTTTCGACATGGTGGCGGCCCGAGGGCGAGCCCGAGCCTGAGCCTGAGCCTGAGCCCGAGCCCGAGCCCGGCCCCGGCGGGCTCCTCCGGCCGGGGGCTCCCCGCGGCGGCGACCGCGCAGCCAGCGCCCGCGGCACCTCCGCGCCCGAGCGGCTGCGGCGCTCCCGGGCCGGGCGCGCAGGGGAGGCGAGGCGAGGCGAGGCGAGGCGAGGCGAGGCGAGGGGAGGCGAGGCGAGGGGAGGCGAGGCGAGGGGAGGCGAGGCGAGGGGAGGGGAGGGGAGGCGCTGCGCGCACCCGCCCCCGCCGCCCCCGCGCGCTGCCGGCGAGGGGGAGCGGGCGAGCGCGGAGGCTGGGGGGAGGCGGGGGCCGCCCCGCAAGTTGGTGCCTGCCGCGCCGGGTTTGGGGAGTTAGGAGGGGAAGCGCCCCCGGCCCCAAGCAGCGGATCCTGGAAAAAGAGAGGAAGAGGAGAAGGAAAGGGCGGGGAGGAAGCCGGGCTAGAGTCTGGGGCGCAAACTTCCCCCTTCCAACGGGAAAAAACAAAACACAAGAAGCGAAGCCAGCTCCTTCAACAAGTCAGCGGCAGCAGCGCGCCTCTCGCCCTCCCCGCGCCGCGGGAGCCGCTCATCCCCTGCAGCCGCGCTGCCTGATTCGGGCGGCCGCGGGAATCGGCGCCTCCCCGGGCGGCGGACGAAGCCATGCGAAAGACGGATGCGAAGCCCCGAGCCGCGGCACCATCGCGGGCGGGCGGGCAGAGGCGGACGCCCCTTAAAAGCCGCCGGCAGCTTCGCGCCCCCCGCGCGTGGGCGGCGGCCAGGCGCAGGGGCGCAGGAGGGGCCGGCGCAGCCTCCCCGCGCCCTGCCACGTGCGCGCGGGGCGGCGGCAGCGGGGAGCGCGGGCGCGGGGCGGGCCGCGGCTTTTCGGCGGGGCGCGGGGGAGGCGGCGGCGGCGGCGCGGCCCGCGCGCGCCCCCTGCTGCCCGGCCGCTGGCGGGTCCCGTGTGCGCGCGGTGCTGGGCGCCGGGGGGGTTGCGTTCGCCTTCCCCTTGCTCCTTCCCGTCTGTTTTTCCTTTTTCCTCCCCTTCCCGGAGGTGGAAGCGCGTAAAAAATGCTCGCAGAAAGCCCAGAGGGAGAGATTCGCTCTTGTCCACTCATGCCCCCCCCCCACCCAGCTCAGAGCGCACCTAGGTAGAGCATCGCCGCTGTCCGCAGGCCTGCGTAAGCCTCGCTTCTCCATCGCACGGTTTAACTGACCCCTAACTGATGATTTTTATTTTTGGAAATAAATGTACAAAACGCATTCAACTTGCCAGAACTTCTGATAGCTCCGACCGGGCGGCTCGTGCGTTGCGTTTGATCGCCAAAAGCCGGCACCGCGGCAGCTTTCACCTCGTCTTGCGCTTACAGTGGGAATATTCAAACTTCACAGACCTAATTCTTATCGGACAAAACTAGATGCAGTTCCATGTTCCAGCCCTTTACTCAAGCTGAAGGTAGCATACGGTGAAAAGGTCTCCCCACAGTAATTAAGACTGGGATATTCCTATTTCTTCTTTGAAAATATGTAGCGACTGTGTTGCGGAAGGCTTGCATTTCCCAGTTTGTGTAGAGATACAAAGGCTCCATATAAATCTGCCTTGCAGATGACTTGAGAATGAAGCAATAATCTGTTCTTGTTGCTCATGAAAAAGATCATACAATATATCTCAATGACAGAAGCTGATGAACCGAAATTATTAGGTAAATAATGGATTGAATACACATTTTTAAATCACCCAGTTCCCCCAGAACAATCCCCTGCAGACAGAGGAGGGTGCCTGATCAACAGGTGCTTACCACCTTTAATTCTGCAGTTTTGTAATTACTTAGCATTAAAGAAGATTTCTGATTCTTAAGGGGAAAGTTTCAAGTACTTAATATCTCCACTTTTCTCCTTGTAAATCACACTGGTAAATCCTGAGGTTGTAGTGTGTCAGATAGCAAGGAGGGCTCTGGCAGAAGGCAGTTGCGCCTGGAGAAGGTGCCCCTCATGTCCCACCATCCTTGTCCCAGCAGCTTCCCTTGCCATTGTCCTGCCTCAGGCAACTCTGTCCTGTCTGGCAAAGAAAATCAGCTGGTGCCACAGGAGCAGAATAGTCTCCAATTATTTTCTGCTCTTGGTGCTATTTAAAAGTTGCCACAAAAACAATTAAATAAAATACTATTCCTTTGTTCTTATTTTTAATCTTCTTGAACTAACAGCTACCACCTGAGCACAATAAAAGTTTTACCACCCCTACCTATCTTGGGCTGCATTGTGTGTATCCACCATGTCAAAAAGCCCTGCGTGTTTTCCCTTTCCAAGCACCATTCAGAGATGTTCCTTCATCCGGTGGTTTTTGCATGGAGCTCCAGTTGCTCAGTGCCTGCTGCTGGCAGGTGCTCTGGCTCCACTCAGCTGGGTCCCAGGATGACCCAGCAATGCCAGCCTCTGAAGCCAGCTTGCTTTTTCTCAATTTAGATTACTTGGCAATCCCTATTCCAGCTATTTCCTCGTAACAGTCACCTGTCAAAGGCCTGGCATGGGAATCTCGGTTGAGCTGCTAACAAACAATGTATACCGCTCCTTAGGACCTAAGAGGACAAGCCACCACCCCAATACACAACAGTATCTCTTACGCATCGTTAAGAGCCGGCAGGATGGGCATGTTTGCTGGGCTGCATTATGAACTCTCAAGTCTATCACAGTCAACAGAAGTTTCAAAAAAGTATGGAGACTAGTGCTGATCAGGCAATAATATTTCGTGATGGCAAAATATCGCTTAAATTCTTTTCCCTGAAAACTCCCCAAGCATTTTCTAAATCCTCTGAAATTCTTCCACTGCAAAGAACAAAGGTTTAGATGAAAGCATCTGACCAGCCATGGCAGAAATACAGTAAAAGACCATGAAAAGGAGCTGTCATTTTTTAAACCCAAATATATTCCATTCTAATGCAACTAAAAAAGGACAGCTTGGGGAAAAAGGCAGCAATAACTAAAGGCTTTTTTTTAAAAAAATCCTTCTAATTCAGCAGAATATAGGTTGAAAAGTCCTATTATGTTAGGTTTCTAGAACTTCAAATATATTACTTTCCGTGAAATAAACAGGTGACTGAAAAATGACAAGTTTGATATAGAATTTTCAAGAAAGAGAATGTCCATTTGCCTCAACTCAACATTAATGGCATTTTTGTATCTTTTGCATGTGGTGCCATGGAAAACATGGATCTGAGATGAACCTCTTAGGGAAACATTGTATTCTGCAGTGATATGAAACACCTCCATATTTAAGTTTTCAGGAGGTATAGCTTTACTATACAGACACAAATGTGAAAGGAGAATTCGTATAGTGTGGCCACTAGAAACAGTTTAACAACAACAAACTTCAAAAGTTTGGGGCAAATGTACGTCTAATAATGGAACCAAAAAAGTATCAAGTGAGAACTAATTTGGGATGTTTCAACAGGAAAAGAATCTAATACCACATTCCCTCATGCTTGTGTTACGAGATTAAAATGGAAGTGGGAACTGCTACATAACTATTCCCATCTCCTGGCAATTTTAAAATTTTACTTTAGATAGTCCACCTAATTGCTCTAGCGTTGAGTACTTTCCTAGGCTGGAGGTGTTTATCTGTGTCAACTGTGATGGTAAGAACTGCCCCCAAACAAGCACTTCTCTTTTTCAAATTAAAGCTGAATTTTCGCAGTGCCACTTTACTCACCTGACTAGTTCTCCCTCGCAGAGGGAAGGGGAGAGACCGAACAGATGAGCAATGGGACTGCAGTGCTGGGATCACTACAGCCTTTGTGCACCGGCAAGGGTGATTACGTCCCCCTGTCCTTTCAGTTCTTCCCGACTGTGCGCCAAATGCTAGCAGCAAGTGGATGTGCATCCAGCTACAGATCCTTCACTGACTGTGGTTTGCCAACCTGGTAACACTTCCATTGCTGCGTCCTGCTCCCCAGGGATATGCAGCTATCATTGGTGGCAGATTATGTTGCAAGTCTTTCAGGGTTAACACTGGCTTTTCCATTCCCGCCTGCAGACTATCTAGCACTTACGTCTCTGGTTCATGGATGGAGTCTCTAAGCATTACTAAATCAATAATAAATATATAATGATTTTAAAAATACTTCTGGCCATCTCCAATTAGGCATTAAAGCTGTTCAATAGACGGCTGCCAAAGATGTGTCATAGCAAATGAGTACTTCTGTAGCAGTCGTTTTATATAGAGATGGCTAAACTGTTTTTGTTCAGACTTTCCAAAAATATTTTTGAGCAGAGTTCAGACTTGAAAATTGTCATCCCCAAATTGGAAAGTAGCAGAAAGAGCTGTGAAAATGAAAAGTTCAAGCAATTTTAGTTATAATTGTTTCTAGATGTTCTACCCATCATTTAGAAACAAACACTTCACCGTATATAAGGTGAAGAAACCATTTTAATTTTTAAATTGCTACATGCTACAAGATATTTTACACAAATATAACAGTGAATTATCAAGCACTGCTTCCAAAAAGCGTGCTGCTGCCAAAAAGCGTGCTGCTTCCAACCCTAACACTTAACTCTCATGAACACTTTTAGACATTTAGAGACTTTGGGTCTTTGCATCCCACAGTCTCAGATCAATGTGAAATGTCACAGAACCAAGAAGCGTTTGTGTAGGAAAGGTGCATAACAGGAAACAGAAATTATTTTTAATTATACCATTGATCTTTCTTCTCTGCAATCTCCAAGAAAGACAGAAAGAGAAGTCCCACAAAAAGTACCTCACTCTTTAGAGAAGGAAAGTTGTATGGTAATTGAGCTAATCAGAATTCCAGCACCTTTGGTATCTCTCAACACTCCTTTTAGTTTCCATCCACCTGTCAGGGTATCATCCAATACCTCCACTCTCAAGTTAGGTGAGATTACCCTTCAGATCACTTTTTAAGATAGGACAGGGCTTATCTAACTCAGAGACAATGATAATGGCGATTACAAACCAAGCAGTTTCTTTAAAATGAGATATTAATAATTTAGAACGGAAGCATTTGAAGAAGTATGGCTTAAAAACAACGTGCTATAACCATATCTGGTTATACATTAAATATAATAGCTCATTATTCCCTAGATTCGGGAAACCCAGTCTCTTCAGACACTTTCAGAGAGCCTGCCCTTACTAGTATGCCTGCACAAACAACTGCTCACCATTCTCCCTCAAAGATTTTTTTTTCTTTTTACTTTTTCCTGTCTCCTTTAGCTCTCTAGTTCTCAGCCTGGTAAAACAAGCTTTGCAGCAAGTCGGACCTTTGAAGCTAACAGCAGGCTGCCACTGTCTTTCTGGGATGTTCTTATCTAGGAAACCATCATGCTGCCTTTCTGTACTTTTCCCAATCAATTCAAGTATTAAAGATTTCTAAAAAACAGACTCACAGCATCACAGAATAGTTGAGATTAGAATGGACCTCTGGAGGTTGTCTAGTCCAACCCTCAGAGCAGGATCACCTAGAGCAGGCTGCCAAGGACCATAACCAGTTGCATTCTGAGCATCTTGAAGAGTGGAGACACTACAATGTCTCTGGGCAACCTGTTTCACCACCTATCCTCACAGTAAAGTGCTTTTGTTATGTTTAAATGGAATTTGTGCCCTGTTGTGATGCCCTTCCATCAGGTATCAGGGTGGTTCAAGTCCCCCAGGAGGACCAGGGCCTTCAAACATGAGGCTTGCTCCAGTTGTCTGAAGAAGGCCTCATCTACTGCTTTTTCCTGATCTGCCGGTCTGTGGCAGACACCCACTACAGCATCACCCACATCGGTCAACCCTCAAATCCTAGCCCATAAACTTCAGGCTGGCTTATCGTTCATCCCTACGCGGAGCTTCATGCCTTCCCACTGCTCTCTCACATAAGGGGTGACTCACCCACCTCACTGTCCTGCCTGCTCCTTCCCAAAGAGCCAGGTGTTTATCCATGGCAGCACTCCACTCACAAGAGCCATTCCATGATATCTCTGGGATCCTGATGAGATCATAGCCCTGCAATTGCACAGACCTCTACTGTCCTGTTTGCTCCCCATGCTGCAGGAATTAGTGTACAGAGAGGCACCCACTCGTACTGATTTCCCAGAAAAAGTGTGAGGCCCTCTCCTGTAATGCTGCCCTCTCAGCGTCTCTTTATGTGCATACACTTGAAGTGGGCCCCTTTCAACCCTGCTTTGTCATTTTTGAGGTCCCTCTCATCCACATTACTTTGCACGTTTTGCTTACCAGCCTGGTCCACTGCTTCCCCACTTGTCTGTGAGTCATCAGCTTCCTCCCCTGTCATTTGTAGTAGTTGTAAGGGTGAGGCAGGGGCAACACCTGGACTCCCGGCAGAGACAGATACATGAACACAAGGCACACTATGGTTGATATTGAGCATTTATTAGCTCTGCGTCTAAGCGGGGGCTCCCCAGCGGTTTCCCAATTGAGGCAACAACGAAGCAGGAGATCCCTGGCACCACTGAGCATCAGTCCAGGACAAGGAACGCTGGCGGGAGGCAGTATATGAGGTTTTTATGTACTATACACATGCACAGTAAGCGTATTGAGCTCATCGTTATTCTCGATTCAAAGCCCAGGTGCAGCACCACCCTGGCACAGGCTCAACCACGTGACTATGGGTCAACACACCCTGTTGATGTTCCTTTTCCCACGGAACAGCCTGGCTAGCTTCCATCGCCTTTCTCCTTGACTTTCTTCTGCATTTTCCCATACACTCCACCCCCACGATGGAAAGCTACTTACAGGCCATCCCAATTTTCAGAAGGGCATGGGGCATGAGGGCAAGGGACTTTACAAAGTAATGAAATCAAAACAGAACATAATACAAAGCAAAAGATAAACAAGAGTTCTCCTTGTATGAGGTGACCTAGCCATCTCGTTAGGGAGCCAAACCAATTAGCCAGTCAGGCATCTCTGTCGTTCTGCTGGATACATTGGATAATGTTTTCTAAGTGGCTGATATCATTCTCAATAGACGCTGATTCATCAGTTATGTCGAAACAGCACATCTCAGTGAAGTCACGATGTCTGTGGTTATATCACAGTAGGAGACAGTCGATCCCTAGACAGTGTTGCAGTGTTCCTTGCTGTACTGCTCCCAACTCTTTATTTAAAGATGCAATGGCTCTAGATGCCCAATTTAAGCCTTGAGCTAAAGTGCAGGCAACATGCTCTGTTTACAATCATGTGCCACCACCCCCGGCATCCCAGCTAGGCTTAACAATAGGCCTAAGGCTTCTGCATGAGAAAATAAACTTACATGGGGGTTACAAGTGGCATCTAGGATATGCCTTGGGGTCCTTTGCCACTCCATCATAAAGGGAAGGATGCTTAAAGTAACATGACCTGTAGTGCATGGGTCACCTGTGGTGCTGGCACATGTGTATATGCTGTAGTGCCACACAGAAGGAACCATCCTAATGGTAGTATAAGGTGAGTAGATGCATAGGTAATACTCTTGGTGTCATTACAAATTAACTGTGTATCGGTTACTTTCTGCAGAACAGAGGCAGCATTTACAAAGCAAAAGCAAATATCTGCTTTAGATATGTTAGCTATATGAAAGGACTAAGTCCAAGGTGTCATCCTTTGAGAAACCATACCCAAATCATATAAATTCATGGGAGTAATAGAAATATCAATTTTTTTTTAGAAAAGCATAACTCTGCAATACTGCGAGTGGAGCTGGTACACCTGTGTAACACGTAGTTAAGACATCATCCACTGATCATCCTTCTGCAATACAGAAAGCAGAGAGGTTAGCTGATCTTTGTGCGAGCCAAATCCGTGTATTTACATGGGAAGCTGGATGGTCTTGTAGATCAATGGCATCTCTCATGGTCAGCAAGAGGCAACATTCCAGCAGGAACTTACAGATGCCGGTGCAATAACCCATTGATGGGAAGATGGAAAGGCATGGTATTGCCATCGGGAAGAACTAGAGCAGTGGCTCCTGGACCATCTGCTAAAACAGTGCCAGGCTGTTTTTCCTTTTGAGGAGTTAGCATCCACCACTGGTTAAAGAGTGTATTGAGGGTGTTTGCTGAACTTGAGGCACTCCGGCACTGTGGATCAGATTCCTTGCAGCACTGGTGCTCCCTGTGAGACATTCACTGCCGTGGATATGGACACCTGGAAAGATAAATCTTGAGAAGAGGTCAGTAAGAGTGGGGCTATTTGAACAGGTAACAGCCATACACACAGTGAAGGGCAGTCGAGTCTTAAATGTAAGCTTATAACTCTTTGTTCAGTAATCAGAAGGTGTTCAGATGTATAGAATTCCACCTCCGCAGAGGCGAGTACGTGGGGGGCCATCCCCCCCTTCCATTACAGATGTCCGGGCAGGGATTGCTAGGGTCGGTTTGGCTTGTACTCGCTCAGGAGATAACGTCGCAAAAGGAGGTGCCTCTTGGACAGGCAACGGCTCTATTGGGGGAGCAAGGGGGGGGGCAGCCCCTCTGGCTTAGGCAGTAGAGGCAAAACGAACTTCCCCTAACAAGGCTGCATGTGGGGTACTCATGTCCTTTCTCCTCCTCTTAATCCGGGCTTGTAGATAGTGTTTCCTTTTCCACCGAGTTGCAGCTTGGGCCACCCCCACATGGGCCCTGACTGTATCACCCATCACCCATGCCTGAATGGGGATGGGGGTGTGTGCAGTCACTGGGTCACATCCTGTAACTCGTTCAGTATCCTGCAAAGCCCACACCACAGCCAAAAGCTGTTTTTCCAGACGTGTGTAATTTGCTGTGGCCCCTTGCAGGGAACAGGACCAGAAACCTATAGGTTCCCACCTTGCATGGGCACATTGCTGCCACAGCCCCCAAAACACCATATCCCCCATAACCGTTACCTCAGCTGGAAAGGTTGTCCCTCGCACGGAGTGACTAGTTCTGAATGTTGGACCACCGCCTCCTTGCACAGGTCAAAGGCTTGCTGCTGTTCTGTAGTCCATTGCCACTGCCTACTTTTCTTTGGTCAAACACTGTAGCAGCTGCATTAAATATGCTACGTGGTGCATAAAGGTCCACCAGAACCCCAAAAGACCCAAAAAAGCTTGCAGTTGTTTTACAGCAGTGGGAGCAGAGTGTTGTTGAATAGTACTGCACACTTTCTCAGGGATGGCTTTCATCTGCCCCCTCCAGACTATCCCTAGGAATTGCACACTGATGTCCAGCCCCTGTACCTTCTTAGGGTTTACAGCCCACCCCCTTAATAACTAGGTGTTCATCTGCCACGTTATTTCCACACCATCCGGTCCCTCTCCATCTGCTAATCCAATTGCTACCCCTAGCTGCTGCAACGCGTTGATCCCTTCCTCAGAAGCACACCATGCTCCCACTGGAGCGGCTAACTCGCTGGTGGATGGGTAAGCACCTGCCACAGCGGTGCATAACCATTGATATAATGTTGGAGCTACAATAACATTTCCTGCCTCATCCCACGCAGAAATTAATGGAGTGAGATAATACTGTGTTTGAGCATTGGTTGATAAGGGGCTCATTAAATTCAGCTCCTCTCTTAAGAGTAAGCGATCTGGCACCTGCATCCCATGTTCTCACTAACCAGGCTAACACAGACTCCCTGGGCTGCTGCTGGAAAGTAGTTAAAAATTCATGCAGTTCCTTTGGGGTATACGTCGCAGAGTGCTCCACTGTATTCCCATCTACCTGCCTCTCCCCCTTCAATTGCACAAGAGGTTGGACACAGGGAGTAGCTGGTTCTCCTCCTAATCCAAATTCAACCTCCAAGTCAGATGAAGTACTCCAAATATTACCATCCTACTCCTCTGGGTCCCAGGAGGGTCTAGTTATTTTTGCTCTCACCTGGGCAGCTGTAGCTGGGTTTTACCATAGCGCACACCACGTTTGTTAGCCACTCGTAAAGCTAATCGCTCTACCCTATGGGTTAATTCCTGACTCTTTTCAGTTTGGGTGGTAATCCACTCCTGTGCTACCACCTCCGTGTCACGCAAATCTCCAGTCTCCTTCTCCAGATCTTCTACTCGTTGCTGCAAAGATGATACCTCATCATCTAAGGCTCGGATGCCCATCAGCGGTGCCCACCCTGATCGTCCGACTAGCTCCCAAGCCGCTTCCAAAGCGGCACGGAAGGGCACAGCCCGTGAAGCAGAATCAACCGCCTTTGGGGTAACATTTTCCCCCTGTGCCAGCTCTGGCCGGTCCTCGGGGACTGTCAAAGCGGCAAGCAATGCAGCTGCCGGCCCCCACCGCTCAGTCTGGGGCCATCCTGGCAGCTGCAGGCGAGCAGTCCCCCCTTGGCTCTTGCCTTCCCCCTTCGCTCTCCTCGGCCACCGCGTTGTGATTTGTGTATCCTGCCGACTACGCCAATCGTAAGGGTAAGGCAGGGGCAACACCTGGACTCCCGGCAGGGATGGATACACAAACACAAGGCACATTGTGGTTGATATTGGGCATTTATTAGCTCTGCATCTAAGCGGGGGGTCCCCAGTGATTTCCTGACTGAGGCAATAATGAAGCAGGAGATCCCTGGCACCACTGAGCATCAGTCCAGGACAAGGAACACCAGCGGGGAGGGCACTATATGAGGTTTTTATGTACTATACACATGCACAGTAAGCGTATTGAGCTCATCGTTATTCTCGATTCAAAGCCCAGGTGCAGCACCACCCTGGCACAGGCTCAAGCACCTGACTATGGGTCAGCACACCCCGTTGATGCTCCTTTTCCCATGGAACGGTCTGGCTAGCTTCCGTCGCCTGTCTCCTCAACGTTCTTCCGCATCTTCCCATACTGTAGTTTAAAGCTCTCCTCACCAGGTTGGCCACTCTGTTAGGAAAGATGCTTTTGCCCTACTTGGTCAGGCAGCTCCCGTCTCTTTCATGTAGTCCTCAGCACTCAAAAAGGGCCCCATGGTCATAAAACCCAACTCCCTGTTACCAACACCAGCTACGCAACCTGTTGTTGATCCACAGGATCTAGCCACTCCTCCTCAAGCCCTTCCCCCTCCCTGGCAAGATCAAGGAGAAAGTCACCTGGGTCCCCGTGCCCTTCGCCCTCACCCCAAGAGCACACACTTGATAGACTTCAGGTCTCCCCTGGCAGTAGGGTTGGTGCCTATGTGCGAGAATTCCCGGGGCAGAATAGTTCAAAGGCTGGTCAAACCTTGGCAGTCTCTCCACAGTATCCCAGAGCCAAGTCCCTGGAAAGCAGCACACCTCCCTAAACAGCAAGTCAGGTCAGCAGATCGAGGCCTCTATCCCCCACAGCAGGGAGTCTCCCACTATCATCACTCACTGCTTCCTCCCGGTGTTCCTGCATGCCTCAGCTCAGCCAGCTCGGATGCTGTGTTGGACAGAGCTCCCAGGCACTCGTTTGGTACCGTGGCACTAAGCCTGTTCTGTAGTTGCATGTCTGCAAGGGGAGCAGGAGCTGTGACAAGCTTCCAGCCTTCACCATCATAGAAGTCTCCACTTCCCACCCCAACAAGCATAGACTCTGGCTGCCCCTTCTCCATTTCACTGTACCAGTATAAATTAGACCAATGTATTCACACAAGAATATTTCACAGTACAGTATAGAACAACTTTCCCTCTCTGAGTCTACAGTTTTTGTTGAGTATTAATTCATATAAAAATTGATACTAAGTAGTCCATGCAATATTCTTTACTTCACTGCATATCCACTTCCATCACATAAACAATATTATGGATAGTAACATCTATCTAAAGCTGGCCTAAAACAAAATTCTGCATTACAGACACCTTGGTTTTTTTGAAACGTTACAACAGGTATTTGTGTCTTTGACACCTGACTTTAGGATAGGTGAGAGTAAACATCCAACTTTGCATAATCCCAATCTTTATTACATTCACAGTTCAATGTGAACTATACTCATATCCTGTAGTTTAAACCCATTGCTTAGGCATGGTTTAAACTGTATCTCTTAATAAAACTGCAATAGGTATAGATATGCCTATGAACCTTTCAGCTTTAAGTGAGATTGAAGACAGTATGCATATATGAAAGAGGAAGTGATTCAAATATCCACTGATTTTCCAAAGCCCTTGCACCCGTGAGCCCTTAGAGTTTCAGAAGGCCTCTCACCGTCCTGTGCTTTGACAGGGTTTCATTAGTGAACTACCTCCCAGGTGACACTGGACACCAACCACAACAGCAGAGCAAAGGTGATGCACCAGCAACTTCTGCAGAAAGTGGAAAACAAGTGGAAACAGCAGAGACTACAGACCCCTGGTGGACAAGACTGGCTAGATGACAGCACACTGTGATTCTTAAATCCTCCCTTTCTGCTATATTTCAGCTTTATCACAGCCTCTAGATGAGAAAGAATTGCACAGATATAATCTCCAATGCAAGTATGAGCACTAAAAAAGAAAATTAGACAACATGCGGTTTTCTCATCCCAGAAGTATTTTTGAGAGAGAGAAAAAGGTTAATGTATTCCCAACAAAGAGAAAAACTAAAAAAAAAAAAAAATCTAAAAAATGTTTTCAGACTAACAATCTAGAAGGGAAAGACAGACTCAGTGTGAGTTAGTCATGGGATTTTTTAGAACTTTAGAAAGTTTTGACTTTAAATTCTTTAGTTAGTTGTCTGTCATAAATAGCTTCTGTTTATTCCTTTGGGGGAAAAAAGAAAAACAAAATAAAACCATTTATTTTTTCATCCTGAAATTGTTCAAAAATTGATCATTTTTATCAAAATTAAGAATTTCTTAAAAAAAAAGTTTGAACCTCCTCCTACCCCCACCTACACGTTTGTCATGATCTAGCTATCATGCAGCTGTGTGGTGAGATGGTGCAGCTCAATGAGTCAATGAAAGAAAAAAAAAATCACTAAAAAAATAGATATTTCACTGATGTGGCTCGCCGTGCAGTCTCCCAGTACCTGTATAGGACGCAAGGGAGGTGGAGGGAACACACCACCCTGGGGATGGAGGTGGAGCAGAACCATCCCTGTCCCTGGCAGCCTGCATTGGGAACAGATGGAGCATATCATGACATTGAACCTTCAGAACAGCCACTAAAGACACCCCAGATGAGAGGAGTGGAGCATAATTGCCATTTCCTGCTTGAACTTGCATGCTGACCGTGGCTCAGCTGAACCTGGAAATTTGACCTGGAATCTATAATAAAAATCCTGAAAGGTCTTATGTGAGCACTTAGCTTTTCTTTCAACACGAAAATTGATTGGGGGCTTTCGTGACCCTCCTCTAGAACAAACCTTGGATCCCCTGCTCATGGAGGAGACACAGGAGGTGCCAGGAAAGCAGGAAAATTACTACCACTCAAACTGACTCAGAAGTTGTTTTTTGAAAGTCTTGGCCTGCACTCCTAAACCTGTTTGTTTATTACAATGAGGAGCATGTAAATCAATATGCTTTATAATCTGTTCAAGGTTAAACAAGTGGGCTAGATGACTGATCCTTAGAAACAAAATGAAATATAGAAACAGGCACCTTTCCAACTGGGCAGAAAACGCACCTGAAACAATAACTTAAAGGCATCCAAAGATGTTAGAATAAAATTGTTAATTATAACATTTTTATGAGGCTGATTTTATCATGAAGAGCTTGGCAACTTTTCCACACAGCTAACAGTTTGTTCTGGCTGGGATCCAAAATAGACACATATCCAGAGCATCTGTGGGTTTGCTTTAATTGTACTTCTGTTTATCATCTGGGTAACACTGGACTTAGTTTTGTGTTCATATTTGCTTTGGGAGTTAATCAGGGGCCAGATGCTTCTTTCCATTACTGTACATGGAAGCAAAGTAGATAACTACGTGGTGGGAAGCGAGGAGGGGTGTATGCCCTACAGCATAATCCTTTCCTTCACTCAGCCCTGTAAAAGTAAAAAATACTGGCACAGTACAGAAGGGGATGAAGATGGAGATCATCTGTCCTCCTCCTCCAAGACACCAGTATGAACATAGCTGCAGTTAAGCATCCCTTTCTGGCTTTACAACATACCTCTTAAGCACAAGCATTAGGGAGAACTTAAGGTAGGATAAATCCTTGGGGGGGGAAAAAAAAAAAAAAAAAAAAGATTTTGGAATTCAAGCAAGATGAGGTGAGAAGCACAGACACCACTGTCTGGAAGGAATAACATGGAAAAATCCCATGCCCTGATAGACTCTGAATACTTTACATGGACTTTATTTTCCTCCCCACGTCCTTCCTATGTCTTCTTTTCAAGTTTAAATTCTACTGTCATGAATGAAAGTTTATACAAGTTGACTGGAGAGATGGGTCCTTTGACACCTATACAAAAAACAGCAGTCACAGTCTTAGACTGTGTTGCATGCTTAAGGTGGAACTAAAGCAGGCAGCTTAATATAGACATTGCCTTTATATCAGTTAAAAATTACACAAGTGTGGAAAGAAGCACTCTGCTAATAGATAAAGTTTTCGTTTGAACATGCTTATTTGTGCAGACACCAATGGCTCTGGCAATTCTAGCAATTAGTTAGCAGTTCTGATAAAGCCACTCAGGATGGAATAAAGAGTGCAGCTCATTTAGCTACCATTGGTGGTATTCATTTATTTGTGCTGTGCTAGTGTCTGACACCTCTAGCCATGGAGCATGACCTTGTGCTGGAGCTGTAGTACCATAACATGAAAATACTGTCCTTAAAATAGTACATAAAAAGACAGTACATGCAGAATTTACAAGCTAAGCCTTAGACATGTGGATTCTTCAAAGTTCAGGGGAAAGGGCAAAACTAGTTAAATAAGACTGTCCCATTTAATAGATAGTCATTTTTCATTGTAAAGCTACATACACATTAAACTAATGAAGGAAAAAAACACATAAGAGAAGTAGCACATGTCAGACAGTAAAATATGTCTTTTGATGAAAGAAAAAGATTATAAGGTTTACAATGAGACAAGAAGAAAAATGGTTGTTAGGAGACAAAGAAGATTTTTAAAGAGTTTATTACTGAGGATTATGTCAAACAGCTATATATCCAGCAATGTAACCTGAAAAGATTATAAAGGCCATGATGACAGAAATGAAACAACATCCTGAAAATGCCTGTGCAGATGATTTTCGGGAAAATATCAGAACTGTGGTGAACACAAGGCACTGAGCTGCAATTGGGAAAATTATGGAAGTATTTAAGTCCTCAAAGCAAAATGGTTGGTCCTTCAGCAAATAAAGGTCAACCTAGACAGTCACTGGGAGATTTGCTGATGTTAAATGTTTGAAAAAAGGATGGCATGCTGCCCTAAATGGCAGCAATAGCCTGAAGGAGTTGAGACCACAGGATGTACAGTGATTACATAGGAGAAAAAATTACTGTCTTCAGAAAGGGGGTTCTAATATGGGTTCATTCATTTTCTGGTAGGAGTGACTGCTTAGCTCATGCAGTGATACCAGAGATGGCCTTGCCAAAGACATTATGCATCGGCCTGGGCTTTCCTATCTGCATTTGTGCTGCTGGCAGTAGGTGAAATTGTATAAAGCATTCTGGAAATGTACCATCACTGGAATGGGCAGAGAATGGCCCATGAATCCTGTGATGGTGGATCCCTGTTTAGATATGGCTGCTGGCCTCACCTTTGCTCTCTGTTCTGTTCCGATTCTGTGAATACGGTCAGGTAAGAGGTTTCCAACTGTGTTGTCAGTTCAGCAAATGGTAATCAACTTAGTATTTACCATCATGTCATGCAATAGTACTTGCAAATTGTCCACTGTCTTGGTGCCACTGAAATACACATAAACTTATATTAATGCAGGCAATACCATGCTTGGAGGAAAGGTATACATTAATCGGAAAGGCAGGTCACAAGGCTATTGAATGAATACTGATCCACATAGATCACCTTCCTCTGCAATTTTCATTTCCATGAACAAACTCTTTAGTTATTCTGCTGATTCCTCTCAGCAGGACAAATCCGTTAAATATTTAATTAAGCTGCATTCAATATCTTGGGTAATGTAAGTATCTTAGGTATTCTAACAAGCACTAGCCTAACATTACATACCACATCATAACTTTCTGCGCAACAGTGTTGCAATGATATGCACATTATCAGAGATTTCATTCTATTAGATTATTAACAATAAAAGCAAAAAGGAAAAAAACCCAGAATTTCTGATCTAAGTGTAATCCTTTCTGTTATTATTATCTAATCAACTTGAGAGGAGATGCAGGAATTCTTGAAACTGCCGTTGCACTAACAGATGGACATCCAGGTGATTTTTTTTTTTTTCTTTTTTATGTGAAGCACCCAGAAACTCATGCAATGGAAATAATATATCTAATCACTGTGTAGAGCTTGCAGTAGTCACAGGCATGAGAGTCCAGGTGGAATTTTTAAACTGAATGGAATAGAGGCAAAACTGAGTGAGGGACAACTTGGAAAAAGTTTCCAAGAAACAGTATTTAACCCAAGTGTTGCGCAAGCCACTGCTTCAGAATTGCCAGCAAAATATTGCCATCCTCAGTCGATTCCCAGCAATTAGGAATGACACACATCATAACTTTTGGAATGTATGGGGAGCAGAAAGTAAAGAGACTCAAACTGCTGTGCATTTTGTCATGACTGACGTATGACAATTGCCAAGGGCAAGTGCTTCTGAAGATGAAATGAAAGGCTGCAGTACAAACAATTGCTTCTGACAAGGAAATATTAGAGGCCAAAGAAAAATACGTTCTTCGGGGAACTAGTATTTTCTCTATTTGTAACATTAGATAAATACTGCACACGAAGCAAGATACTGCATAGGGAATTGTTCCAACCGCAGCATCATGTGAAATAGAAGTGGATCTAATCCAGAAATTTAATTTTCTAGGCTGACATAACAAACATTCATCAAAGATTTAAATATAAGATTTTAACCTCCTAATATCTGAAACCAGAGACAGTTGGATTCAATCTTACAAAGTCTGAAGAATTAGAGATAAGATGTCTTTACATAAGACCCCACAAGTGACTCTTGAAAAGCTATGGTTAAAAAGAACATACCTCAACAATTTTTTGTCAGGTACTCAAACGCTATGGAAGTAGGCAGCTGTCAGATGTCTTAGGACTTTGTCCCAAAACTCACTGGCTTCAACAGGCAACTTTCCATTATTTGCAGGGAGCACTGGATCAGTTATTGCTCAATTACTTACAGCTTTAGTCCTGATCTCTTATTAGAAGCAGGCTACCATTTGCACACAGAAAATGACAGAAAAAAAAGAAGATGGATATAGCTAATAAAAAAAAAAGCTCAAAAAAAAATTGAAACGACCTGTATTTTTTCCTCTTGTCACTTGGCATCCCCTTACAGTTCCAGTACTCCAAATGGTAAGAACTTTATTCCAATATTACCAAAAATGCAAAGTTGTTAAAGAGATTTTTGCAAGTGATCCATGCACTAGAAAACCCAGACTGATTTAACTTTGATAAATGTCTTTTTATAATAAGAGCAAATGTGTACCTTTTGCCACTATACTGCTTTTCTGTGGGATTTTTAAGCAGGTAATCTTATCAACACTAAAAACAAAATGTTATAAAAATGCATGAAATAGTCTAATGGCAAGCACACACGGGAAGATTTGCTGGCTCCTCAATTATTGTTTTGGAAATAAAACAGATTCTGGAACTACTCTATCCACAAATTTACACAAATCCAGAAAGTCCCTGGTCTTGGACTGGGGAGTTGGGAGGATTCTTGGACCAAATTGGAAAGCAAATTCCCCCAGACAATCTCCCAAGAGGATGAGATGTTGAAGCTCACTTCAGAAGCAGTTATTGGGGGGGGGGGGAGAAAGGCTGAATAAAAATACTTATTCCTATATGTTAGAAATAGTTATTCCTATATGTTCTTCTGAACCGCAGGCAAGAATGAAGGACAAGTTGGGCAAGTTTGCTCACTACTGAAGGCATGACAATTAAAAAAGCACAACCACAACCAGATACTATTAAAGAGACTGTTGGTTTAAAGCCAACACCCCTTCTTGAAACAGTGAGAGAAACATGTTGGCCCCACAGGGAAATAAGGAATCTCCTTGTCTTTATGCTACCACCTTCTTGTTTCTAGTCTTCCAGGGCCATAAATCACAGCTCAGCACTGTGACACATCCTTCTGTAGAAAAGCTGTCACTAGGCCAGGCTGAATGTGTCCTGTCCTGGTCTTAGACAAGATAATTTTGAGAGAGAGGAAAGCCATCATAAGCATCCATTCATGTAGCACACATATGAAGATTTATCAATCAGTTCATATAGACAACAAGCTAGTCTTATTTGTATGTATGGTTATGGCAGCTGTTCACTTCACTGGGATTCCAAGGATAGCAATTGGTCCCAAATCATTTTTTCTAAGTCTACATCTCAATAATCCAATTAAAATGTAAGAGAACTAATTAAAACTAGTGGATAAAGATAGTAACAATAATACAGAGTAATTTATAGCATTTTCTATTTTCAAAGCACTTTACAGGCATTAACTAATTAATGGATAAAATGAGCTTTCAAAAAAAAAATCAATGCACAATCATAGCATACAATTAGAATTAACATTTTAATTACTCTACTTCTCTGACTACTTTATTTACAAAATGCTGCCTATTTCTTTGTATGTGTGTGCAATAATTAAAAAGGATTCTGTATAACTTATTACAAAGCAGTTAGAGAGTTTTTGAACCACCCTATAAGTTCAATAACAAATCATACATCTGCTCTTTAATTTTAATTTTTTACCTTTTGGGTTAAGTTCCAAAGACCCTTATTAATTTAATCTCTGCTTCATTTCCTTAGACTTTGCATATGCACAGGGGACTCTATGAGTAATTTCAATCCTAGAGCAACTAGGCTGTACCAGAAACAAAGTGAAGCTCCTCAGGGAAAGCTAGAGGAGCTCCTGCTAGACTGGGACTGAAGTGCTCACATGCAGACAAAACCACCAGATTTAAGAAATTCCTGGGGCCAAATCCCCGTCACTTCTTCCCTATTACTCTCCTTTCTCTGAACTCTTAGAGTGATTGCAGCTTTCACTGACTTACCTCAAAAATCACCATTTCTTGTACCACTGGTGCTAAAACCCCAGCAGGGCAGAGCTCACCATAGGGTAACTGCCTCTGGACCTACTCAGGCAGTTTTTCATCCTGAGCCTTCTGTTGCTACAGCTCCATAGCCACTTAAACGTAGCACACACATATCTACATGTGAGCCAAACATGGAAGTCTTCCATTAGGAGCAATTGAGGCTTCAAGAAGCAGCAAAACAAAGATATATTTTGGTAACTCATCTCTCCCTGATGCCAATTTTAATCTTACATTTTAAAATTATTTCCTTTCAACAACTATTGTTTTGTGCCTAACAGACTGCCCTTTTGGAGAAGGGAAAAGTGCCTTCTAGGTTTGCAGGCCAGTGGTCTGCAGGAACGTTGGGCTGAATGCCTGGCTAACTCAGTTTTGTTAGATTTTCCAGTAGTTTTCAAAGATTTTCAGGTATTAAAAAGAGTAACCACAAAAGCCATAACAACCCATACACACTAGCTGTCAAACACAGCTTACAATAGAAAGAAATCAGCCTCAGCTGACAGGGTAAATGCATTTGCCTCTTCTCCTTAAGGACAATTTGTGGTAGAGTGCCGCACTGCAATGAGACTTTGCCTGCTGATGCTTTCCTACCACTCTCCATCTGCAGTTTGGGTCTGCCCTCCTGCTGTTTTGCACACCTGTTCAACAAACATTAGTTCATATTGCAGCATTTTCCCCACTACATGTGTGGGCTGGGACTCTCTGCTCTGCTGTTCTCCTTCTTTCTTTATGGATCAATGCAAATTGCCCAGCTAGAGCTTCTTGTGAGAATCTTTTTCTTTGCACACCCCTATGTGATTGCCAAGCATTACATTTCAACTTGTGAGTGTGCAGGGACGAAAGCATTTATGCAGCTTGATACAGTTACCTCATTCAAATGACTTTAATTCTCATGTCTTAACCCTTTATTTAACTGTAGAAGCCGCTGTACAGCTGGTATCCATTCTATAGTCTTTTTAGTGCTAGTTACATTTTTCCAATCAATGAAATCAATAGCACTTTACCATACTTTCCCTATTGCATAAAGAAATATAAGTTTAACGCCTCAAGCATACAGGTTTAGGTGACAAAGAAAGGGGAGCGCACTAATGAAAACCAACAGAGATTCATGTAAGTCATGCTGAATAAAGCTCTTACTAATAATTCAATCATCAGATTTTTCCACTTGAATTACTAAAATATCTGCAAACTTCTAACATAAATGTCTAGTACTGATTTTAATCTTGCTCATTGTATCTTTTGCCTCTGACTAATAGTCAGAAATATTCAAACATTCATTCCTGTACTAATTAATTTTTTTTTATCCTTTAAAATGGAATATTTCTTTAAATTACAGAGAGTATTACTGATGAGATCCACATAGCGAGACTTCATTACATTGTATTTTCAGACATGGAAAAACATCTGTATCACTAGGAAGACAAGCTGTGATCAAAATGCAGTTGATCACTTTATGAAGGCATTTCTATACACAGTGTGGAAGAACGGTGTTTATTGATTGTTAATGAAGTTTGCTGAATCCTGAATGGAAATTCTCATTGGTAAGTCTCACTGGCAGGACAGTCCATTTAGCCATACTCCTAAACTCTTATTAGTGCCTGTGAGGAAGATTTTATAATAGTAATAGAAGTAGTGAAGCAAAGAGGTTGAAATAAGAGAGAATCCATTGTCATTATTTATAATTCACCATAGAGGGACTATTATCAATTTTTTTTAAAAAGAAATGATTGAAATTGTTAGCACTGAGACAAAATTCTGAAAGCTGAACCATTTGCCTGTTACAGTGTAGAATCAGTTTTAATGACTAAATTTTCCAGGCAAAAGATAAGATGAAAGGATAGAGGCCCTTGAAATCTGATGAGGAGCCCACCCCTAGGGCTCCATGCGAATCCATTCCTGTGTACAGCAACAACTGTTTTTACTATCTGATGGTCGCTCTGTGGCTTGTGAGGTAGGTAATGATGGAAAACCATCCAATTTTTAAAGCACCAGGAAACAACCATATTAGAAGACAAATCAAATTTGTCACTCTTATCAGTAGGCTTGGGAGCGATGTTGGAGAATAAACGAGAGTGGAGAGGAAAGATGCTCTGAGCCTGAGGGACATGGCCTTTAGACAAGATTCAGGCACCGGCCCAGAGCGTAAGGAAATTTCCATTGCTGCTAGCAGTGCCATATGTCATCTGATTAATAAAGGCTTTTTTAAGCCATCTTATTCTCATTGCCTTTCAGAAGTGCTGTACTTCTAAAAAGCAGTAAAAACTTGCAGACTGCAGGAAATGCAAAGCATTTCTCATTTATAAAAGTGTTCTAAAGGTAAGAGGTATCACATGGAGAAATGTTTCATACGAAATTACAGCTTCACAGCTATCCCATTTTGGTTTTCCTTTTATCATTTCTACCCACCCGCTCTCCCACCTACCTTCCCCCAGTATTATTAATGCTTATGAAAGAGCATAAAGTTTTCAGAATAAAGAATGTTTCTGTCCATTATCTAGAGAATAATATAGTTCATTCAATTTGCTCCCTTGGAGAAAAAACATTTTGGTCTGCTGTAACTAGATGCTCTTTCTCAGGACAATACATTGCACTGAACTACTTGATTTTCTTTCAGATTTATAAGAGTTGGAACAAAACAGTTCTGCCTGGAGACAGTGATTTTCACTGTGGTGATACTCATCCACAGATGGTGGAAGGTACGCAGTTCCTCATGACATTACACATCACCATCCTGTACCAGTTGTTATTCAAGTGACAAGGAGATAAATATTTTAACCCTAAAAGCTGATTCTGATCTTTTCTCCTCATTACTGAGCAAAAAGACAAACATGTTCAGGCTTTCTTTGTACTCAAAACCTACTCCAAGGATATGCTTTGCTGCCATTTATTGTTTACTTCTGGGAAATTCTTTATTAGCTGGAAATCCGATGACTGCTCTAAATGGTATATTTGTAAAACAGGCTAAATAAGCGTTTGCTTACACTAAGATAAAGGCCAGACTACCAAGCGGGGAGTCAAGTGCAGAGCCCAGGATTTCAGCTGACAATGCTCTACACTAACAGCTACAAGCTTAATGTTATGGAAAAAGCAGCAGGAGCATCTCAGGCAGGCAAAAACATTTTGGCAGCATAGGTGGGGAGAGGCAGTCGGTGAGGCAGCCAGCCTTCAGGCAACTCAGGGCTCCCTAAACAGGACCCAGTGCTTTGATGTCCACCTGGCAGTGAAACGACAGCCAGTGCTGGATGTGGAGCATTGGTACCGAGTGCTGATGTCAGCCTATAAAATTGTCAGCCACCTTCAGCTTTACCTAAAAGTACTGAATAATCTTCAAGGGTAAACAGTCCTACGTTATTACTTTGTGGTAATCCAGCCTAGGAGGAGGAAGACAGGGGTGACCATGGCAAGGACTGCATCAGAGAGGGAAGTTTGCAAAGCTCTGCCCTCCTGAAGCTGAAAGTAGGTACACTGGGGGTAACACTGCCAACCCAGAATTTGGACTTGTTAGCATATTAATAGCAACAAAAGCAATAAAAGAACTATACAATATCGCAGCTCCTTCAACAGCAGGAGCAGACACGATTCCCTGTGGTACTTCAAGTGCTTTTCAATCCTATAGGTCTAATTTCCAAAGTGAATTCATATCATCGTGCTTTGCTAGGGATGCCCTCACTTAGTAACCTTACAAACACAGGGAAATAAAGCTTGCAAGTTGCAAGGAGCATTGGCTGAAAACTAGTTGTCTGCTGGATAGGATACAGTACTGCTGTCCCCCAAACCCTCATACACATTGAGTGAGGCAGCCTAAGGATGTACTGGGCAACAACAGAGATTTATCTTGTGAGAGTCTTCAGGAAATATTTAACAAGTAGGACACAGTACTCTTAACACTGCTTCAAAAAACCCAAAAGAAATAATTGCATAGCAGCCCCACCTGCCCGTGAGAGGTACTGCATGAGAAGCAGAAAGATCAAAGTAATAGAAAAGCAGAGTGACCTCAGACAGCCTAGCAAACTTAAAAGAAGGATTTGTTACTTACTGAATATTCATTTTAAAAAAGCACTTGTTCCTTGAAATTTTCAAGAATAAATCAGATGAGCACTGAAATTTCAGAAAGAAATAAAAATAGAAATATAAAAATAAAATGTGATTTACCAATGAGCCAAGAGCTACATTCTTGTCTGGCTTTTATCTACTTAAGTCAAATTCAGCCTCAATAAGACTTTCTCTATGCCTGGTTTTGACTAGAAATGTTGGCCCAGGTTCATCTGACTTAGTTTTTGGCTACCTACCTGAGCTAGCATGGAGCCTGTCACTGTGTGTGCTCAGTGGGAGGAGTGAGCTTGCTGCAGAAGATTGCTCAGCTTTTAAGCGAGCCGTCTGAGATAGCAGAGTGATGGGGTACCTGATTCAGGCCAGCTGTGCCCACGGGATTAGGTGGTGCCCACAAGTTAGGTGGAGTGAGTCCAGGCCTTTCCTTCCAGGTTAGGAAAAGTATATTCCCACTGGAAAGAGTTCAAAAACTTCTAGTGAAGTCTAGGTAACTCCCAGCACCATAGATGTGAGACAAACTCTGAGTACTGAAAGTCCTGCCCTCTATGAGAAAACCCGGGATAACCTCGAAGCTACTACTGGAAAGCAGGCTCCCTGAAAATAAATCACTGCCTGCATGAATTCAACTGAAGATAATGGAAGATGAGTGGGCATCACACCTGAGAGAAAAGCAGAAAGCAAAGAGGACATCAGACAGCTAAAATTTTCACTCAGGGCCTAAAGCTTGGCTCTCCCTTTAAGAAACTTAAAATACACACAGGCAGAAAAGTGCATCAGTCAATGACCCAAATTTCAAAATACCATAAACCAGTCCTAACTAGCCCCCTTGACTGGAAAGTATTCCCATTTGTTCGTCCTTTAACCTCTATTTCCTCATGACTAACGCTCACATATATGTATATATGTCATAAAATGGTGGTGGAGGCTGTGGATAGCTCTGACTCTTGCAAACCACTGCCCAGGCATGAAAAGGAGCACAGGACTGCCAGCAAACGCCCAGGCTCTCAGAGCAGCCGCGGCCAGGAAATGCATTTTCTCTCGCATCAAGCCCGATGCACTCTCTCACCTCACTCTTCAGATCAAAGTCTGGACATGAATATTTAATGCGTGCAATCTACGGTGACTTCAGGGCGCCTCAGGGCAACAGCCGCTTTCCGACCTGGGAGCCCTCTGTGCCGCACGCACAGCCCGGCCGCTCTCTTCCCCTCGGCAAAAAGCCTCAGGAGGAACCAGACTAAAGCAAAATTTCACGAGGGATTCTGAAATTTAGGAGTAAGCTACACTTTGGGAGTCTGCAAGAGACTGAGCCATCTTCATGTATATGTATACATACACACACACACACATATATATATAGGCAGTCTCCCAGGCTGCCCGAGTCTTTCCTCTGTCACCTTGATCTCCGCAGAATAAGGGGACTTCACCTCAGCCTGTGCTGCTTAACCTCTCCTTGGATCTGCTAAAATCACTGCCATCTTACAGGGTTTCCTCTTCGTATGCCGCATGTCACTGTATCTGTATGCAAGTATTACTAACAGCGTTTTAAAGATCGAACGAGTTTGCGCTTATATACGGCCTGTAATTTAAGGATCTCTGAAGTGTTTCCTAGGAGTACAAATTAGGGCTTACAATAATGTTTGACAGAGGAAGAAGCCTCAGACATGGCTGTAAGTGGAAAACTGAAGCAGACACTGTAAAACCTGAACAGGAACAGCCCATGTCAGTCCTGGAGAGGGAGCTCAGAGCAGAACTGGTACTGTGACTCCTTGCTTTAGCAACAAGACACTGCTCCCTCCCAGCATCACTGTGAGCCAGTGAAAGAAAAAGAAAACTTAAGCATGTTTTCTGAAAGTTGCACTGTCCATCTGATTACAGTTGTTAACCTTGAATGCAGCTGAGAAAAGCACCAGGAAAGCCAGAATTTCTATGTGCTATAGCTGTCTCATCCTCTCTAAAAGCATTTGTGTATAGAAATGCCACTGGGAAACACCCTTCACACCCATGTATCATCTTCCTCACAGGAAGGAAAGAAGGAAGTTAGTCCCTAAAAGGACTGTATTTTTACTTACTACAGTAGTTAAGTTTCTGTAGAATTGGACAATTCATTCTATAAATCCTGCGTCACAGTATCTACATAAGGATCTCTGCCACAGATAGCTGGCAAAGGTGCATTCAGGCTCATTCTTGCTTGCGGGGCGAAATAAATCCATTAGCCCTAAAAGGAAGAACAAGCTGAAAAACCCTGTACGCATCAACATGCCCTGCCTGAATTAAAATGTACGATCACACACAGCTGACACTCAAGACACCACTGACACAAAGGAATCACATATGACCCTCAGTAGTGTTTTATTTTCCATCAAAACTTATCAGGCAGTTTTGGGGGGTGGAAAGGATCTCTATAAAGGGAGCATGAGGAGCTGCACCACATGGAACCAGGTCTCATGAACTTCCAGATGCATTTCATAAAGCACTTGCAAAGTCAGATTGTCAAGATAATAATATGAAAAAATGTATAAAGATTTTGTGAAATATCTAATAAGCGTTGAACATTTTCCCCCAAGCTGATTGATATACTCACAAGTGAAAGGATAAGACTTTGCAGAGTTCAGAGAAAAACAGAAAATCCCAGCTGATGTCTCTAGTGTTTTCTACCTGAATTTTCCCCTCTGCCTATAGAGTCTCTCCACTGACATAAGGATACATGCAGAGCAAACCTATAGCACAGAACCCAGTGGCTTAAAAATCATCTCTGCTTGTAAGGCCAGGCAGTGGTGGTCTTATAGCTCATGCTAATGCTGGCAGCAACCTCCCCTTCTCACCCACCTTCTCCAGCCTAGCTGGAGACATAGGTGGCTGTGGTCAGTCTGGGACTGGTGATCATAATGCCCAGGGAGAGTCAGCATGTGGGTCAGAGAAATCTGTCTGCTCCCCTATACCACAGTACAGATACAAAACACAAGACAGCCTTGTTTCCTTTAAACTAATCCTGAATTAAATATATATATATTTATTTCACAGTGATTGAGACAGAAAACCAAAGGCAGAATGTACTAGACCCACCCCAACAGACCATAGACCTTTCCTCTTTTGTCTTCTTCCCATTCTCTCAAGGTCCTTCTTCATAGCACTCAGTTCAGGGCTTTATCCTGCAAAGTGGGCTCCAAGGAGTTCTGCTTTGAAGCAAAGAAATTTAGAGCACAGACAGGATGCAAGATCAGCCCTTTGGGACAAGCACTCTGTGTTGTGTCAAACACACCTGTGGCAGTAGCAAGACTTTCGAGAACAGTAGTTGAAGAGCTAGTCCAGTGTGTGCTGTGTGCCACTGTATTCCACGCTTTTACTTTTAAGGCAGCCCAAGATGATTTGTAAGAAATCTAGGACATGGTTTTAAAATGCAGTATGACATTCACACTTCAGGATAAAGTATAAGCATCTGCCTAAGGATATAGGTTTCTCTCCAGAAGGAAAAAAATTAGTCATGTGCAGCACTTTTAGTATAGCCAGACCTAAAGTATTTTGTGTTTGCCACAGGTGTTTCAACACTGTTCTGTCCACTAAGTATTTGTGTATATATGATACACATTTTTTGTGACAGCTAACTAATTGATTTTCAGAGTGCAGCTTTCCAAAGGTGAATAAAAAAGATTTATGCAAAGAAGCATTTTTATCGTAACAAACATGACTTTAAAGGAAATAAAAATTTTACTTGGAATATGATAGAACAGAGTATTTCAGCAAGCAGAGTCTTGTTGCCTCAATTTGCTCCTGAGAAGAAAAATATTTGTGTATTTTCCTTTGTTCTACTGCTTGTGATACAGAAATTTCAGATTTACAGTTATTTTTTCTATCCCTGCTTTTATGCGCATGATACTCTTTCCAATGATCTTGTTCACTCTACCTGCAAAAACTGTGGCACACAATGTTATGCCATTTGCAACCTATGATGGCATGCTGTTCCAATGATTTGCAATAGAGTGCAATATAAAGCTGTTTATAAGGCAGTTACTTGTAAATATAGTCTACTGTAACTAAAAGGTATTGAAAAGAAAGACTTCCAAATCATAATTTTTTTATTTGCTCATAAAACTACTTTGGAACTTTAACAGTCAAGTGTAAATTTAAGCCAAATTAAAGTGCTGAAATGTTTACTGAGAGTCGTATTTTAGTAACAAGTAACTTCAAAACTATTAAGAAAACAAAAAAATAGGATCTGAAAACATACTTCTTCACACAGAAAAACAGAATTCAAACAGTATGGTTTAGCTAGCAAATAATAGTGTACTCAGTGTGAGCGAGTAAGTAATAAATAACCCCCTTGCAGGGTGGGTTGATAAATTCCAACAAATACAAGAGGCTGAGAAACATGTTCAGACCCTTTTCAGCATCAGCTGGAAAACGTAAATCCAATGTATACAGACTTTCCATGTGAAAGGCAGGCCTTTGGTAGGTAAAAATAGCTTAACTTTGCCCCTTTCAGTATGGCATTGGCAGTTTAAGGCCACAGTCAGTATGCCTCTGGCACCCAAAAGTGTTGTGCAAACTATCTGGACTTACTAATACTTCTGGGAAGTGAGTGTGTTATTGGGCCCATTTTATAGAGGACTTGCATTAAGCAGATTTTTACAATAGATTTTTGCCATCATAGTTTAAAACATCAGTAAGTAGGAACAGTTTTGAAGTGTCACTGTGCTTTATGGATTTTCTAGATCCGCTGTCCTGGCCGTGGCTTCTGTAATGTTGAACTATTAGCCTGATTCAGGACAAGAATTTCTGTGTTCCCAAAATTGAGGCAAGAGAGGTTAAAGGTCATCACAACAAGCACAAAGTCAGAGCAAATTCTTCTGTATTACACTATTAATAAATGCTATCTGCTTACTAACAACCCTGATCCAAGAGAAAGGTCTGCTCGTAATGGACATGCATACGAATGAACAAGAGGCAAATCCTGAGGGGGCCAGTGCACAGCGTGAAGCACTGGAATATGATCCTGAAACCATCCGAATCGGTGCTCTCCCAGGGCTAGGAGAACACTTGGCTCAGCCTGAGCAGCCCTAGAGCCCTCTGGGGCAGCATCAGAGACCGCACTTTTGGGGAGGGGAAAGCAATTCCCTCTGTGGTGTTTGGCACCTTTGTTGCTTTCCACATCTTTCACTGTTTTGCATTATTGAAAAAAGGCAGCAAGAAGGGGAATAAGCACGTGTTTGAGAGAGTACAGAGGTGGTTTCTGGCAGTCTATACAATATGCCATGAAAGTTGCATCAACAATTTTTCTGCAAAAAAGATTTCCCTGAACAAGACGTAATTCGCAGTTCCAAGCTGACTGGCAACCGGGGTAGATGAGGGCTCCAGTTCATGCTACATCACAACACAGTTGCAACTATTTAACTCATTTAAATTTCTTTCTAACTTTCCCATCAAGCTGTGAAGTTCCAGTTGGCAAAGCTTTTTACTTTGATTTTGAATTCTTCTTTGGAAGATTAACTGAAAATGGATTTGGCTTGAACAGCTGCACTGTACATATTTTGTTGCCATCTCAAATAACAATACTTAGCACTCTTCATCTTCAAAGCATTATATAAACATTGAGTCACATCCCCTCACAACAATCTTGTGACATCAACTCCTGTAAATAAAATCATTCTCTCTGCAAAAAGGTGAAGACTGAGCAAGAGACCAGCAATTTGTGCAGGGTCACAGGAAGAGCCCTTGGTAAAGGCAATTTTAGAAGCCAGGAGCTCACGAGCTCCTTCCAGGCCCTGCTTTATAAAGCTGCCGTTCTGCAGGCACATGCATTCACAGTCAGGCCCAGCTCTGCACATCCCTAAGGTAATAGTCATGGTAGCTGGCATATGCACGTGTTTGCTTGCAGGCACTTTCCATTTGCTGTTACCGCATGCCCTGCCAACTGAAGACAAGCATGCATGGCTAGGTGCATGGCAGGGAGTTCCCCTCCTCCCCCGGTGATTAAAAGGCATCTCGGGCACAGCTGTATACAGTGACTTTCCCTCAAGTCGCTGAGACACATACATTGGTTCCATCCAGCCGAGGAAGATCATCCTTTTCTCCAGACACATTCAAAACTCAGGTAAGTAGTGGCCTTCTCAGGAGTTCACTGCCTGTGGTAAGAAACCAGTACCAAGGCAAGCAACACTTCCCTGAGCTTTGAGCTGGAAGAAAAAGCGGTGTTGACAGCTTCCTCACCTCTCCTGCGCTGAGGAACCCCCCAACCGCTGCTCTGCAGATGTGCCAGGAGGGAGATCTGAGGCCACAGTCTCCAAGTGGGAATAGTGCAACCCTGGGTCTGTACCAGGCAGCTGTACTCTACTCTTCGAAGGAGATAAGGGCAGGGTCGCTCCTGTGCCCAATCTCTGCCTTCCCACCATCAAGAAGGTGAGGAGAGGGGGTGTACTTTGGCCACGCTGTTCCCTGTGGAACGGGGCATGCCCTGCTGCGATCCGCTGATGACCTGCATCGCTGTCTCCAGCAACTGCACTCAGGCCCCCCCGCCCTCCTCCCCATCCCCACGTTTCCCCAGTGTACTCCTACCAATTTGCTCTTGGTGAGGAGCTTCCACTCCTGCAGTACTGGGCAAAAGACAATTTTCCTGTCTTTTAGGCTGGACTAGAAGGTCTCCTGCCCCAGCAGGGCTTTAATCCTGCAACCTTTGGCACAACGCCTGCCCTTCCTACCCAGTGAATAAGGGTGTACAGTAAGGTCTGTGCTAGGAAGTCTCTGCCCTACTCAGTGAACCAAAAATGTGCAGGGCCAAACACTTAGAGTACTGTATACAGAAAGATGATACACTAGGTATGTAACCTCTAAATTAGGAGTCTCCGGTCTCTCTGTACTCAATGGAGAAAGGTATGTCCTCTCAGGGGATAAATTGGAGACATTAATTTAGGCTCCACTGACTACAGAGAGAGCCTGTGCTCCTAAATTAGACATCTAAATCAGAAGTGTGTGTAAAGCAGATGTTGTGTGAATACATCCCTATAAATATATATTCTCTGCAGTGCAAACCCCCATAAAGCGAATTAATATCAAGTATGTAGAGCTTACAGTTCTTATGGCTTCTTTTCCTGAAGAAAACTGACAAATAAAACATATGTTTAGCATTCCTTTGGACATCTCACTTTGTTTTCCCCCTTATTTGGCTTCTTCTTAAATATACGAAGAGATGTCTTTCAGAGTACAAGAACTGGATTATTTTCTATAAAACTACACTGTTACTCAGAGAAGCCCTTCACAAAGCATTCCAAGGCACAGGCAAGGGAACTGCTTTTCCTCAGGTACAGACATGTGGCAGGTTTATGCAAACAAAATCCAAAAAACTGTCCTGAATTTATGCCTCTTTCTGTAGCCTAGCACACTTGTTTCTAGGCAGGGAGGCATTGGGAAGGCATTGGGAAGGAATGGCACCACAAAGAGGCTTCGTTACTCAGCAATTAACATACTGGCCTAGGGTAATTCCCAGTCTTATTGCTCCTGACATGTGGCTTTAAACAAATTATTTCATCTCTATTCTTGTTACAAGGTAGCCTTGTTCTCGGGAGGCACTGTCGGGTGCTTCCTATACTCAGCCTTCAACAGGGATGGAAATCAACAGGCATCGATGCCTCTCGAAATTGAGGAGTCAATGTCCGAATTTGTAGAAGCCTACTGAGGGCAAAATGGATCCAAGACTGAAATCTAGAGATGCCTGTTGAGATCAAGGCTTATCGCTCCCTTTCAAAAGGGATCTTTATTGATAGGTATTGAAACTGAAGGGCATGAATGCCTGTCGATATCAAGAGGTATCAATGTCATCTGTGCCTACTGAGAGCAACATCAGTCTGAGAGCAAAAACTAGAGATGCCAGTCGAGATTGAGAAATACTGATGGCTATCAGTAGAGACCAATATCGATAGCTAATGATAACTATTGATACCTGTCAATCTTGAACCCTAAGGATAGATATAGAAATTGCTAGACACCACTGCCTGTCAAGATCAAGAGGGGATTCTTATCGATAAGGTTCGACATCTATAGATGTCAATCTGTTGCATTACATACGGAAGTTGATATTCCTCACAGCCTCTCGATATTGAGAACAGTTAATGTTGATAGTCGTCAGTGCCTCCTGAGAGCAAAATTTGTCTTAGAGTGAAAGCTATAGATTCCTGCTGAGATCAAGAGGTATTGATGACTATCGATAAGGACTGATATTGGTAGATATTGACACGTATGAATACCATGACTGCAAGGCAGGAAAGGGAGGGTCAGCTACCAGCATAGAGAGACACTCAAGTTTCATGAGGGGTTAAACAGGATAGATTTAATAGAGGACTTACACTCCAAACTGCACGGGGAGCCCTGAAAGCCACTTGGAGGGAAATCCGGAGCAATTCATGCAAAAATCTCCTCCCAAGACACTGCAGAAATTCCTCTAAATCAGGCCAGGAGATGCCGCAGAAGGCAAGTGGGCAATCCGGCAAAATCTGCAGGAAAACCTCCTTCCAAGACACTGGTCCTTGTCAAGATACCTTGTCAAGTACCAATGGTACTCAGGACCCTTGTGCCTGTCAGGTCCTACAGCACTGCTCTGTCAACCCACAGTGAGCCCAGAGCCTCCATGGGCATTTCTGCTCAGCCCAGAGCCCCCACTGGCCTTTCTTTTCCCCCCAGAGATGTTTGTGCCCCACAGAAACACCCACAGCATGAAAACTGGATCCTGGCTCTGCAGGGCGATCTCCAGCGGAAAGCCTCCTGCCGCGGCCCCAGGCTCCTTGCCCCCTTGTCCAGCTTGAAGGTCACTGGCAGCTCACATGCCACACAGAAGAAGGAGCACAGCCAGAGGTTGGAACAGGATTTAATAGGCATACAGGAGGGAGGGGAATGATCACATGCAGGGCTCAGCTGGAGCAGGGCACTGAGCAGTACCTCGGTTCCATGCAACCAGGCCCTTTTTGCCCTGCCTCACTCCTTCTCTTTCCACTCCCGTGTCCTTCCCCTGAACATCCCGGAGCGTGTTGGCCACATTGCTCAAAGTCTCTCCGCTCCATGCCAGAATTCTCTTCACGGCTGCATCCCCTATGTCCTTTGGGCGATGATCCCCTTGATTCACCGAGTATCACAGAGAGAGAAGGAGAGTTTCTTTCCTTGACACGTCTTGGCAGGTCTTGCCTCGGGGACAGTGGCCAAATCGCTCTCCTATGGTGGCCAGAGGAGCAGCTGGTTCAGTGTGGTCTTTTCCTCATGGGCACAGGCCCATGGCTTCCTCCACTTGTCCTTGTTCCCTTGATCTTTTGCTGAGGGCTTTCTGTTCAGTCTAGTGAGTTTTGATCCAGATGGTGTAAGCCTCGGATCTTGAGGACGGCTCGCTTCATGTCTCCGTGAAGCAGGGTGAGCTGCTGGCTGAGGAAGATGAATGCTTCCCTGGTCTTGCTCAGGAGCCTCGTCCTGCCCTGAGTGCTCACCCTGCTCCTGCGTGCTGAGCCAGGAGCCGGGGTGCTGAGCCTTCCTGGCCCCTGGGCCTCAGGGCAAGGGGCACACCCACCATGCCCCTGTTGGCTGTGGACCTCCTGCACAGCTCCTCTGCAGGCAGCTGAGACCTTTGTCCGACTCCAGACCAGCATCTTGACTGAGGCTGGTGGGGAGCAGCCTCGGCTCTCGTCCTGCCTGCTCCCTGCCTTGCTGGGCTCCAGGGCTTTCTGGTCGCAGACCATCTCCTGCCCCAGCTGCCCACCCTCGTGCTGGGCCACTGCTCTCTCAGACTGTTGCTCACAGCCAGCAGCCATGCCAAGCCAGACCTCATGGTGCTCCTTGCCATTGCGCCTGCTCATCTGCTCAGCATCCCTCTCCAGAGGGCAGCAGTCAGGCTGTGGCTCTGTGCTGTGCTGGGTGGCCTGGGGAAGGCAGGGTGGATGCTGAGGGAGGAGCTGGCCATGGCTATCCGCGTGGTGCTGTTGAGGGGCTGGCTCCAGGGCCTGGAGCGGGGGTGCTCCGACTGAGCTCCCAGGCAAGCCCCACTGGTGATGAAGCCTCTTTGCCCGGATATGGAGCTCCAGGGCCTCCCGGGCCTCCTCTGGCAGAAACAGGGCCTCCGTCGTATGGAAGTAGATGGGGACTGCACCAGAGTGCAGTGGTGCAGGGGGTGCAGGGGACATCAGCTTGCGTGCAGATGCCTCGTAGGAGCGTTGCACCAAGGTGGGGAGGCTTCCCAGATGGGTCTCCAGGCACTTCCTTTTTGTGTGCGTCCGCAACCTCCTCCAGAAATCCTCTCCCAGCTCCAGCCTTGACACAAGGTGAGGCGAGGCACCACCGGGCAGGCTGCTACTGCCATCAGCCATGCACAAGCCCAGGGCAGTGGTTGAGCTGGCCTCATTGCTGCTGTGGCTCTTCAGCAGTGCATGAGTTGACCCTGCAAGCGTACTGGCCTGCCTGTGAAGCGTGAGGTCTGGGAGGGCTGCAGCTGGAGCAAGCGGCCCCAGAGCCTCCAACCCCCGCTGGGGCAGCCCCCCACGCCGGGCAATGAGTCTCCTCCGCACGCTGCGCCCCGCGTAGAGACTGGAGCCGAACGAGGAGGGTGATTCTGACCCGCTGGAGGCCCAGGGGCTTTCTCGCACCGAGCACAGCCACCGCTGCATCTCCCAGGTGGCCTCACTGCAGGTCCTGCAGCTGAGGTCGTAGCAGAGGAACTGGCCCAGGGAGCTGCCTTCGGTGTCAAGGAGCCGGCCTCTGCAGCCAGACACCTGCTTCTGACCACCTGCAACACAGCAGGGGGACAGGGGACAGAGCACCCTGAGCAGGGCTGAGGAGGATCTAACGCACAGCCAGACCTTGCAGCCACCTTGCAGCTGGGCGCAGGGCCTGGTCCCCCCAGTGTGGGTGCACCCTGGCCCGGGGCAACTGCTGGGGCACCGGGAATGCAGCCGACTGGAGAGAGCCCGTCTCCGGGACCAGCCTGGCATCCTGCAAGGTGAGGGTGAGCGCTCGGTACTGCAGAGACCAGAGCCGTACTGCAGCAGGGAGGAGGGCAGCCCTCCCCTCCACAAGGCCAAGAGCAGGGCACCACAGAGAAAGGCCCTACAGACTGGGCCCACAGACAACCCCTCTTTGACCCTCCTCCCAGCAGGGCCCATGGGACAGGAGAGGAGACACAGCAGGGACCCCGGGGACCCCAGGACAGCCGGAGGTAGCAGAGATGGACGAGGCATCCCCGTGCCCCAGGACGCCGCAGCAGCCTGTCCCATAGCAAACCCCCTGGGAACAGCACCCAGATGTGGGGGGCATGAAACCAGAGCGCGGCTCACCTGCATCCTGGGCCTCCACGCACCTACGCCAGCATCGCCTCCCGGGAGAGACCTGCAGGCACAGAAGCACTGGCACAGTGACTCCAGCCTTGGCGGAGCCTGCAGAAAGGTCCCAGGCCCTAACCCGCAGTGTGTGGGGGTCCCCCCAGCCAGGGGCCTCCCTGCAGGGCAGCAGCCGGCAGCTGCAGGGCCAGGCCGGCCGGGAAGGGCTGCCCCAGAGCCTCCCTCCTACCTGGCGAAGTTTGCTGGAGGCACGGCACCAGCTACGCAGGGCAGCCCAGGCCACCAGGAGCAGAAGCAAGCCGCCGCCCCAGAGCACAGAGACCCAGATGCGCTGGGTCAGACCCACAGCATCCAGCATGGTGAGGCCGGAGGCCGGGGGCCAAGTGTTCAGGAGCAGACACGGTCCTTCAGAGCTGCCCTCCCAGCCCTGCCCCTTTCCCAGCAGAGCAGCAGCCGCAGAGGGCTGTGATAGTGAGGTCACTGCCACAGCTGCACTGTGAGGTCTGTGAATGCATCAGAAACCCCCAGCAGAGGGGCAGTGGAGGGGGGAGGAGGAGAGCAGGCGAAGGGCACTGGGCTGCAACAGCGTCTGTGAGGAAGGGCAGAGCCAGAGCAGTGCTGGTCAGCTGGGAGAGGAAGATGGATGCGGCAAGCTGGGACAGGGGACACTGGTCCTACACCCTGTCCTGGAGAGTGGCCCACCAGCTTCTGGTTTGGGCTTTGCACTTTGCTCTGGAAGGCCAAGGGCACTTGGGGTCTGCCCCAGCCCCAGACTGTTCCTGTAAAACAAAGGCCCCCTCGGTCACCTCTGTGGTAATCTCAGCTACCTTTGCAACAGCAGTGGTCGGTCATGGCCTACCTCCTGCCCCGAGCTCCAGGAGCACACAGCCCTCGCCTGTCTCCTCAGAGCCTTCTTCCACTGTAGGGCTTCACTGCTGGCACCGCTGCCCCGAGCCTCCCCACCAGGCCCTGGGTCAGCACGAGTTCTGGCCAGATGTGGGCACCTCTGGCGAGGGCTGTCAAGGACAACCAGAAGGGCAGGGGCCCTAGTGGCAAAGGACAGAGAAAAGGCAGAGATCCTGAATGCCTTCTTTGCCTCCCTCTTTGCTGGTAAGACCTGCCTCAGGAATCCCAGGCCCTGGAGAGCAGGGAGAAAGCCTGGAGAAAGGAAGACTTTCTCTTTTGAGACCCTGGACATCAACCGTGCCTAAGGGCCAAAGCTGAGTCAGGGTGTCGCCCTGGAGGGAGCCCCTTTCCCGGTCCCCAGCCTGCTGCTCCCGACCAGAGCTGTGGCTCTTGAACAGCGCCAGGCACAGCCTGATCCAACCTCTTCCAGCTACCCTCTCCCAGCCAGCAAGCTCTCGGGGGGCCTGTCCCGATCCAATATCGGGAGGGTTTCGTTACGATCCCAAGGACGAGATTAAGACGCTAAAACCGATCAAATATCGTACAACCTTTTACCTTTATTTTCCACGAAGTGGGGAGAAAAGGCGTGTGTGTGTGGGGGGGGGGGGGAAGGCGAAGGGGAGGCAAAGGGAAAAAGGGAACAAGGGTCAGGGGAAAAGATAGAGAAAAGTTGGAAAAGGAGAGAGGAAGCTAGCTACCACCACTCCGAGGCCGATGATGTTCCGCTGACTCCGCTCGAATCACAGCTCAAGCTGGGGGGCCTCCGACGAGGGACGAGGAGCGAGGGCCGAGAGAGGGAGCGAGTGGGGGGGGGGGGCAAACAAAGAAATCCCTCGGCAATTATAGCTGTTTCAAATTAAGTTTTCCCACCCCTCACGTGGTAGTTCAGACCAATAGTAATATTTGGGTCTGGGGTCTCCTGCTCCTTATTGGGTCTCATCACTGTCCCTAGGGAGGCCGTTTACTGTTGCCGTTTCTGCTGACAGGTGTGTCTCCATTCTTAGGTCCAGCCATTAGCTCTCAAGGTCCTGACAAAGAAGGTGATAACTTCAGCAATTAGCACTGTTTCAGCAGTGCACAGGAATGCAAATTGCTGGTAACGCCCTTATCATTCCCGCCTGCAGCAGCTCTGGGCCCTTTCTCACTGTACTAGGGAGTGCGGCCTAAGGCTTCAGCAGATTTAGCCACTCATGCCAAGCAGGTTTTATAGAAGTTGTGCTAAAAACGGACAATAATTTACAGTCCAGATCCCAAAGTCTCTGCCCGATTGTGGTCTCCTTCAGTGCAGGCTCGGTGTGTCCCGGGTGGTCGCAGGGAGACCATCTCAGGGGTCGCAGCAGCCCAGTCCTGTTTCCGCCAGGGACAGATGGCTTGTTCGGGGTTGTGGCCTGCCTGCAGGCACAGGAAAGGAAAACCTCCTTCCAAGACACTGCCGAAACTCCGCCAAAGCCAAGTGAGAAATTGGGAGCAACCCATGTGAACAGCTCCTCCCAAGACAATATCAATATTGATATCGAACCCCATCGATGGGTGTGGAATTGGACCAGGCATCGATGGCGCTCGATCTGGAGAGGGAGGTTGGTAGGTTCGCTGCCTGCCAAGTGGAAAATGGGGGCGAGAGTGAGAGCGAGAGATGCCTGTCGAGACGGAGAGGTGTCGATGGCTGTCGGCAGGGACGGATCCGGAGGGTTAGCGATGGGTATGGATGGTACCACCGTCCCCCCATCCTGCTCAGGAGAGGCAGTGCAGACACAAAACCGTACTGTGAAGCTCACCACCCCGGGCATGGACTGGGGTGGGTGCTGGGCTCAGCGCTGGGGCACACAGTGCAGGATCCACAAGCTCTGCAGAGTCCGGGCCCAGAACCAACAGCAATTTTGTGCCTCAAATCCCTCAGAGGTGTCTTCAGCCCCATTCAGGTCCTCTTGAAGAGAGCACCCAAATGTCCAGCAGCAGAGGCCAGGGCAGATGGCCATGGAGCAGGGCTGCAAAACCCAGCCCCAGCCCCAGCAGCCTCTCAAGGACAGGACAGAGGTGGGGACGGCCCTGGGCAGTGCCGCACACCCCAGGGTGCTGTGCCTGCGGTGTCACTCCGCTGCGCTGGCCAGCCCTGTGCCGGGAGTGGCTGACACTGCCGAGAGCCAGGAAGGGCCTCATCTCTCAGACCAACTGGTAGGGCTGAGTTGTTTCTAACCCCTTTTTACCTTTCCACACAGTTTTTCAAGACATTTTTCCCTAAGAAAGGGTCCTCACAGAAGGAAACACCCAATACACAGCCTTGGAGCCCCTTTCATAGCATCTGCATCCCCTGGGCTCTTCCACCTTCCCTTTTCTGCCTTCGTCTAACACACCTTGCATGCGCAGACCCTCCAGCTGAACAAGTCCCCAGGGTCACTTACTCCACCTCCGAGAGATGGGGTGAAAGCCAGCAGCTGTAATTAAGGGGCTCTTTATCAAGGACAATTGAGCTAATGGCTTTTTCCAGTCCACACCTCCTCTCCCACATTATCTTCTGGGCCAAGCTCTGAGCTCCCTTTTAAGGCTTGTATGAGGCAAGCATTCACCCCTTGTTTCCTCCAGCTAGCCAGCCTGACCCCAGTCCCACCAGTAGTTGCCCTCCAGTTGCTCTTTGCTTTAGTCCCCCGCAGGGGGTCTTTGGAGGGCTTGGCCCTTCCCCTTCTGGAGGCAGGCGGGGGGGGCTTTAAATGTCTCCAGCACCTTCAAAACAATCCTGTGGGACCTGCTGTGCCTCTGCTGGGATCCTTACGTGGCTGCAACTGTCGGTCCCTGTCATCTCAGTGCCCCCCCCACCCACCCCACTGAGGTGTCCTGGTGGGGGGGATTGCGCCTGGTCATTCCCCCCACCCTGCTCTGCGTCCATCGCCTCGGCCATACAGACCTTGTAGGGTCTGGGGCCTCGTCCTCCAAGCTCAGGTCTGCAGGGGGGTTGCTGATAGTGAAGTTTACTTCTTCATCCTTGGTTTCCACCAAAGCCATCCTGGCTTTCACCCCTCAGAGCGCTTCTAGGGCATTTTTAATCCCTCCCGTCCCATTTCTCTCCCCCGCCCCCCCCCCCCCCCCCCCAGTTTACCTCTCTTCCAGCACAGTCTGATGGGGTGTAGGTCAGTTCTGAGTCTTCTTTCCTCCCCCAGTCTCTCTGCTCCTGCCTGGTTTGGGGAAAAAACATCTTCTTTGGGGATTTTCAGTGATTTCAGCAACTTTATGGCTAGGCCTGCCCCAAAGGGAGGTGCAAGGGAGTGGGAGGAGAAGGGCCAGGGTTCAAATAGGCTGAGAGAGGCTGATCTAATGGGAATATGATCCCATCTTCCATCATTTCACCCCCTCGTCAAGGCTTTCTCCCTGCTTCATCATACTGAAACGCCCTCTCCTGCAGGGAGGGCCGTGATTTCGCTCTCCCTCCCCTGGCCCTGCCTTTCTTTCCTCTTTTCAGCTGACAACCCCACACTCACAGGATGCCCAGACATCCGCAGATCCCAGGCAGGAGCTATCCATATCCCGCACTGATCTGTTACGCTCAAAAACTTGCAATGGCCAAAGGAAGCAGGCTCGTACCCCAAGGAAGCACCTATTAGGGGCCAAGCCAAGGACTTGCTGTTACCAGTATTGCCTGAGTAACCATCTAATGGAAGGACCAGCATGAGTCCACCTCTACTTATTGCAGAAAAAGTCAAATCAAAAGTCTTATCAAAGGAAAAGTCTCATTAATGCAATCAGAATGGCCCCAGGTGCCCTGTGCAGGGGCTACTCCATCTAACGCCCTTTCTGCCAGGGATGGGGGTGTGTTAAGGTCCCAGGTTCTTCATCAGTAGCAGGGCAAGGGTGGTGGGTTCATCCACCACATGGTTGGGGAGAAATTATTAATCCTGAGCAGAATATTCCCTATAAATGATAACAAAGTGGCATAAATATCCATGAACCAATGTCATCAAAATTAAATAAGTGCTTTAAATGGAACTTTTCCATTTCTTATTAATGAAACAAGCCCCTCCACCTTACACTTGTGTAACGAGGACAATTTGAGTGATGTTTATTTTGCCCTTCCTTGCTGCAACACAGCACAGACTTAGCATGGATGGCGATTGAAGGACTCAGAGGGGGTGAGAGCTTCGTGCTCCCTGTCTTGAGCACCCCGCAGCCCCTAAGGTACCACCCACCGCCTCCATCTCCCCATCCCTGCATCCCTCCACAGCACAGGTGTGGGGTGATGCAATGGGAAACCACTTGGTCATGAGGTCGCTCCATCCCAAGGCTCAGCGAAGTGAGACGGAGCTGCAGAGAGGCCACAGTAAGTGAAGATGCACCCGGTCGGCCATGAACCGGAGCTGAGGACCAGCAGAATCAGGACTCAAATTCAAGCTGTGAATAGCCCTGGAGAAATGCTGGGAGACATGGTTCACGGCTGTGCCCCACCATGGACAGACCCTTCATGCACCATGTGCCACAGCACATGCAGTGTGTGAGCCCTGGTGCCCTCAGGGCCCTGCATTGCCCCCCCTCAGGACCCTTGTGCCTGTCAGGTCCTACAGCACTGCTCTGTCAACCCACAGTGAGCCCAGAGCCTCCATGGGCATTTCTGCTCAGCCCAGAGCCCCCACTGGCCTTTCTTTTCCCCCCAGAGATGTTTGTGCCCCACAGAAACACCCACAGCATGAAAACTGGATCCTGGCTCTGCAGGGCGATCTCCAGCGGAAAGCCTCCTGCCGCGGCCCCAGGCTCCTTGCCCCCTTGTCCAGCTTGAAGGTCACCGGCAGCTCACATGCCACACAGAAGAAGGAGCACAGCCAGAGGTTGGAACAGGATTTAATAGGCATACAGGAGGGAGGGGAATGATCACATGCAGGGCTCAGCTGGAGCAGGGCACTGAGCAGTACCTCGGTTCCATGCAACCAGGCCCTTTTTGCCCTGCCTCACTCCTTCTCTTTCCACTCCCGTGTCCTTCCCCTGAACATCCCGGAGCGTGTTGGCCACATTGCTCAAAGTCTCTCCGCTCCATGCCAGAATTCTCTTCACGGCTGCATCCCATTTGTCCTTTGGGCGATGATCCCCTTGATTCACCGAGTATCACAGAGAGAGAAGGAGAGTTTCTTTCCTTGACACGTCTTGGCAGGTCTTGCCTCGGGGACAGTGGCCAAATCGCTCTCCTATGGTGGCCAGAGGAGCAGCTGGTTCAGTGTGGTCTTTTCCTCATGGGCACAGGCCCATGGCTTCCTCCACTTGTCCTTGTTCCCTTGATCTTTTGCTGAGGGCTTTCTGTTCAGTCTAGTGAGTTTTGATCCAGATGGTGTAAGCCTGGGATCTTGAGGACGGCTCGCTTCATGTCTCCGTGAAGCAGGGTGAGCTGCTGGCTGAGGAAGACGAATGCTTCCCTGGTCTTGCTCAGGAGCCTCGTCCTGCCCTGAGTGCTCACCCTGCTCCTGCGTGCTGAGCCAGGAGCAAGGGTGCTGAGCCTTCCTGGCCCCTGGGCCTCAGGGCAAGGGGCACACCCACCATGCCCCTGCTGGCTGTGGACCTCCTGCACAGCTCCTCTGCAGGCAGCTGAGACCTTTGTCCGACTCCAGACCAGCATCTTGACTGAGGCTGGTGGGGAGCAGCCTCGGCTCTCGTCCTGCCTGCTCCCTGCCTTGCTGGGCTCCAGGGCTTTCTGGTCGCAGACGATCTCCTGCCCCAGCTGCCCACCCTCGTGCTGGGCCACTGCTCTCTCAGACTGTTGCTCACAGCCAGCAGCCATGCCAAGCCAGACCTCATGGTGCTCCTTGCCATTGCACCTGCTCATCTGCTCAGCATCCCTCTCCAGAGGGCAGCAGTCAGGCTGTGGCTCTGTGCTGTGCTGGGTGGCCTGGGGAAGGCAGGGTGGATGCTGAGGGAGGAGCTGGCCATGGCTATCCGCGTGGTGCTGTTGAGGGGCTGGCTCCAGGGCCTGGAGCGGGGGTGCTCCGACTGAGCTCCCAGGCAAGCCCCACTGGTGATGAAGCCTCTTTGCCCGGATATGGAGCTCCAGGGCCTCCCGGGCCTCCTCTGGCAGAAACAGGGCCTCCGTCGTATGGAAGTAGATGGGGACTGCACCAGAGTGCAGTGGTGCAGGGGGTGCAGGGGACATCAGCTTGCGTGCAGATGCCTCGTAGGAGCGTTGCACCAAGGTGGGGAGGCTTCCCAGATGGGTCTCCAGGCACTTCCTTTTTGTGTGCGTCCGCAACCTCCTCCAGAAATCCTCTCCCAGCTCCAGCCTTGACACAAGGTGAGGCGAGGCACCACCGGGCAGGCTGCTACTGCCATCAGCCATGCACAAGCCCAGGGCAGTGGTTGAGCTGGCCTCATTGCTGCTGTGGCTCTTCAGCAGTGCATGAGTTGACCCTGCAAGCGCACTGGCCTGCCTGTGAAGCGTGAGGTCTGGGAGGGCTGCAGCTGGAGCAAGCGGCCCCAGAGCCTCCAACCCCCGCTGGGGCAGCCCCCCACGCCGGGCAATGAGTCTCCTCCGCACGCTGCGCCCCGCGTAGAGACTGGAGCCGAACGAGGAGGGTGATTCTGACCCGCTGGAGGCCCAGGGGCTTTCTCGCACCGAGCACAGCCACCGCTGCATCTCCCAGGTGGCCTCACTGCAGGTCCTGCAGCTGAGGTCGTAGCAGAGGAACTGGCCCAGGGAGCTGCCTTCGGTGTCAAGGAGCCGGCCTCTGCAGCCAGACACCTGCTTCTGACCACCTGCAACACAGCAGGGGGACAGGGGACAGAGCACCCTGAGCAGGGCTGAGGAGGATCTAACGCACAGCCAGACCTTGCAGCCACCTTGCAGCTGGGCGCAGGGCCTGGTCCCCCCAGTGTGGGTGCACCCTGGCCCGGGGCAACTGCTGGGGCACCGGGAATGCAGCCGACTGGAGAGAGCCCATCTCCGGGACCAGCCTGGCATCCTGCAAGGTGAGGGTGAGCGCTCGGTACTGCAGAGACCAGAGCCGTACTGCAGCAGGGAGGAGGGCAGCCCTCCCCTCCACAAGGCCAAGAGCAGGGCACCACAGAGAAAGGCCCTACAGACTGGCCCCACAGACAACCCCTCTTTGACCCTCCTCCCAGCAGGGCCCATGGGACAGGAGAGGAGACACAGCAGGGACCCTGGGGACCCCAGGACAGCCGGAGGTAGCAGAGATGGACGAGGCATCCCCGTGCCCCAGGACGCCGCAGCAGCCTGTCCCATAGCAAACCCCCTGGGAACAGCACCCAGATGTGGGGGGCATGAAACCAGAGCGCGGCTCACCTGCATCCTGGGCCTCCACGCACCTACGCCAGCATCGCCTCCCGGGAGAGACCTGCAGGCACAGAAGCACTGGCACAGTGACTCCAGCCTTGGCGGAGCCTGCAGAAAGGTCCCAGGCCCTAACCCGCAGTGTGTGGGGGTCCCCCCAGCCAGGGGCCTCCCTGCAGGGCAGCAGCCGGCAGCTGCAGGGCCAGGCCGGCCGGGAAGGGCTGCCCCAGAGCCTCCCTCCTACCTGGCGAAGTTTGCTGGAGGCACGGCACCAGCTACGCAGGGCAGCCCAGGCCACCAGGAGCAGAAGCAAGCCGCCGCCCCAGAGCACAGAGACCCAGGTGCGCTGGGTCAGACCCACAGCATCCAGCATGGTGAGGCCGGAGGCCGGGGGCCAAGTGTTCAGGAGCAGACACGGTCCTTCAGAGCTGCCCTCCCAGCCCTGCCCCTTTCCCAGCAGAGCAGCAGCCGCAGAGGGCTGTGATAGTGAGGTCACTGCCACAGCTGCACTGTGAGGTCTGTGAATGCATCAGAAACCCCCAGCAGAGGGGCAGTGGAGGGGGGAGGAGGAGAGCAGGCGAAGGGCACTGGGCTGCAACAGCGTCTGTGAGGAAGGGCAGAGCCAGAGCAGTGCTGGTCAGCTGGGAGAGGAAGATGGATGCGGCAAGCTGGGACAGGGGACTCTGGTCCTACACCCTGTCCTGGAGAGTGGCCCACCAGCTTCTGGTTTGGGCTTTGCACTTTGCTCTGGAAGGCCAAGGGCACTTGGGGTCTGCCCCAGCCCCAGACTGTTCCTGTAAAACAAAGGCCCCCTCGGTCACCTCTGTGGTAATCTCAGCTACCTTTGCAACAGCAGTGGTCGGTCATGGCCTACCTCCTGCCCCGAGCTCCAGGAGCACACAGCCCTCGCCTGTCTCCTCAGAGCCTTCTTCCACTGTAGGGCTTCACTGCTGGCACCGCTGCCCCGAGCCTCCCCACCAGGCCCTGGGTCAGCACGAGTTCTGGCCAGATGTGGGCACCTCTGGCGAGGGCTGTCAAGGACAACCAGAAGGGCAGGGGCCCTAGTGGCAAAGGACAGAGAAAAGGCAGAGATCCTGAATGCCTTCTTTGCCTCCCTCTTTGCTGGTAAGACCTGCCTCAGGAATCCCAGGCCCTGGAGAGCAGGGAGAAAGCCTGGAGAAAGGAAGACTTTCTCTTTTGAGACCCTGGACATCAACCGTGCCTAAGGGCCAAAGCTGAGTCAGGGTGTCGCCCTGGAGGGAGCCCCTTTCCCGGTCCCCAGCCTGCTGCTCCCGACCAGAGCTGTGGCTCTTGAACAGCGCCAGGCACAGCCTGATCCAACCTCTTCCAGCTACCCTCTCCCAGCCAGCAAGCTCTCGGGGGGCCTGTCCCGATCCAATATCGGGAGGGTTTCGTTACGATCCCAAGGACGAGATTAAGACGCTAAAACCGGTCAAATATCGTACAACCTTTTACCTTTATTTTCCACGAAGTGGGGAGAAAAGGAGCACAGCCAGAGGTTGGAACAGGATTTAATAGGCATACAGGAGGGAGGGGAATGATCACATGCAGGGCTCAGCTGGAGCAGGGCACTGAGCAGTACCTCGGTTCCATGCAACCAGGCCCTTTTTGCCCTGCCTCACTCCTTCTCTTTCCACTCCCGTGTCCTTCCCCTGAACATCCCGGAGCGTGTTGGCCACATTGCTCAAAGTCTCTCCGCTCCATGCCAGAATTCTCTTCACGGCTGCATCCCCTATGTCCTTTGGGCGATGATCCCCTTGATTCACCGAGTAGCACAGAGAGAGAAGGAGAGTTTCTTTCCTTGACACGTCTTGGCAGGTCTTGCCTCGGGGACAGTGGCCAAATCGCTCTCCTATGGTGGCCAGAGGAGCAGCTGGTTCAGTGTGGTCTTTTCCTCATGGGCACAGGCCCATGGCTTCCTCCACTTGTCCTTGTTCCCTTGATCTTTTGCTGAGGGCTTTCTGTTCAGTCTAGTGAGTTTTGATCCAGATGGTGTAAGCCTGGGATCTTGAGGACGGCTCGCTTCATGTCTCCGTGAAGCAGGGTGAGCTGCTGGCTGAGGAAGACGAATGCTTCCCTGGTCTTGCTCAGGAGCCTCGTCCTGCCCTGAGTGCTCACCCTGCTCCTGCGTGCTGAGCCAGGAGCCGGGGTGCTGAGCCTTCCTGGCCCCTGGGCCTCAGGGCAAGGGGCACACCCACCATGCCCCTGTTGGCTGTGGACCTCCTGCACAGCTCCTCTGCAGGCAGCTGAGACCTTTGTCCGACTCCAGACCAGCATCTTGACTGAGGCTGGTGGGGAGCAGCCTCGGCTCTCGTCCTGCCTGCTCCCTGCCTTGCTGGGCTCCAGGGCTTTCTGGTCGCAGACGATCTCCTGCCCCAGCTGCCCACCCTCGTGCTGGGCCACTGCTCTCTCAGACTGTTGCTCACAGCCAGCAGCCATGCCAAGCCAGACCTCATGGTGCTCCTTGCCATTGCGCCTGCTCATCTGCTCAGCATCCCTCTCCAGAGGGCAGCAGTCAGGCTGTGGCTCTGTGCTGTGCTGGGTGGCCTGGGGAAGGCAGGGTGGATGCTGAGGGAGGAGCTGGCCATGGCTATCCGCGTGGTGCTGTTGAGGGGCTGGCTCCAGGGCCTGGAGCGGGGGTGCTCCGACTGAGCTCCCAGGCAAGCCCCACTGGTGATGAAGCCTCTTTGCCCGGATATGGAGCTCCAGGGCCTCCCGGGCCTCCTCTGGCAGAAACAGGGCCTCCGTCGTATGGAAGTAGATGGGGACTGCACCAGAGTGCAGTGGTGCAGGGGGTGCAGGGGACATCAGCTTGCGTGCAGATGCCTCGTAGGAGCGTTGCACCAAGGTGGGGAGGCTTCCCAGATGGGTCTCCAGGCACTTCCTTTTTGTGTGCGTCCGCAACCTCCTCCAGAAATCCTCTCCCAGCTCCAGCCTTGACACAAGGTGAGGCGAGGCACCACCGGGCAGGCTGCTACTGCCATCAGCCATGCACAAGCCCAGGGCAGTGGTTGAGCTGGCCTCATTGCTGCTGTGGCTCTTCAGCAGTGCATGAGTTGACCCTGCAAGCGCACTGGCCTGCCTGTGAAGCGTGAGGTCTGGGAGGGCTGCAGCTGGAGCAAGCGGCCCCAGAGCCTCCAACCCCCGCTGGGGCAGCCCCCCACGCCGGGCAATGAGTCTCCTCCGCACGCTGCGCCCCGTGTAGAGACTGGAGCCGAACGAGGAGGGTGATTCTGACCCGCTGGAGGCCCAGGGGCTTTCTCGCACCGAGCACAGCCACCGCTGCATCTCCCAGGTGGCCTCACTGCAGGTCCTGCAGCTGAGGTCGTAGCAGAGGAACTGGCCCAGGGAGCTGCCTTCGGTGTCAAGGAGCCGGCCTCTGCAGCCAGACACCTGCTTCTGACCACCTGCAACACAGCAGGGGGACAGGGGACAGAGCACCCTGAGCAGGGCTGAGGAGGATCTAACGCACAGCCAGACCTTGCAGCCACCTTGCAGCTGGGCGCAGGGCCTGGTCCCCCCAGTGTGGGTGCACCCTGGCCCGGGGCAACTGCTGGGGCACCGGGAATGCAGCCGACTGGAGAGAGCCCATCTCCGGGACCAGCCTGGCATCCTGCAAGGTGAGGGTGAGCGCTCGGTACTGCAGAGACCAGAGCCGTACTGCAGCAGGGAGGAGGGCAGCCCTCCCCTCCACAAGGCCAAGAGCAGGGCACCACAGAGAAAGGCCCTACAGACTGGGCCCACAGACAACCCCTCTTTGACCCTCCTCCCAGCAGGGCCCATGGGACAGGAGAGGAGACACAGCAGGGACCCTGGGGACCCCAGGACAGCCGGAGGTAGCAGAGATGGACGAGGCATCCCCGTGCCCCAGGACGCCGCAGCAGCCTGTCCCATAGCAAACCCCCTGGGAACAGCACCCAGATGTGGGGGGCATGAAACCAGAGCGCGGCTCACCTGCATCCTGGGCCTCCACGCACCTACGCCAGCATCGCCTCCCGGGAGAGACCTGCAGGCACAGAAGCACTGGCACAGTGACTCCAGCCTTGGCGGAGCCTGCAGAAAGGTCCCAGGCCCTAACCCGCAGTGTGTGGGGGTCCCCCCAGCCAGGGGCCTCCCTGCAGGGCAGCAGCCGGCAGCTGCAGGGCCAGGCCGGCCGGGAAGGGCTGCCCCAGAGCCTCCCTCCTACCTGGCGAAGTTTGCTGGAGGCACGGCACCAGCTACGCAGGGCAGCCCAGGCCACCAGGAGCAGAAGCAAGCCGCCGCCCCAGAGCACAGAGACCCAGGTGCGCTGGGTCAGACCCACAGCATCCAGCATGGTGAGGCCGGAGGCCGGGGGCCAAGTGTTCAGGAGCAGACACGGTCCTTCAGAGCTGCCCTCCCAGCCCTGCCCCTTTCCCAGCAGAGCAGCAGCCGCAGAGGGCTGTGATAGTGAGGTCACTGCCACAGCTGCACTGTGAGGTCTGTGAATGCATCAGAAACCCCCAGCAGAGGGGCAGTGGAGGGGGGAGGAGGAGAGCAGGCGAAGGGCACTGGGCTGCAACAGCGTCTGTGAGGAAGGGCAGAGCCAGAGCAGTGCTGGTCAGCTGGGAGAGGAAGATGGATGCGGCAAGCTGGGACAGGGGACTCTGGTCCTACACCCTGTCCTGGAGAGTGGCCCACCAGCTTCTGGTTTGGGCTTTGCACTTTGCTCTGGAAGGCCAAGGGCACTTGGGGTCTGCCCCAGCCCCAGACTGTTCCTGTAAAACAAAGGCCCCCTCGGTCACCTCTGTGGTAATCTCAGCTACCTTTGCAACAGCAGTGGTCGGTCATGGCCTACCTCCTGCCCCGAGCTCCAGGAGCACACAGCCCTCGCCTGTCTCCTCAGAGCCTTCTTCCACTGTAGGGCTTCACTGCTGGCACCGCTGCCCCGAGCCTCCCCACCAGGCCCTGGGTCAGCACGAGTTCTGGCCAGATGTGGGCACCTCTGGCGAGGGCTGTCAAGGACAACCAGAAGGGCAGGGGCCCTAGTGGCAAAGGACAGAGAAAAGGCAGAGATCCTGAATGCCTTCTTTGCCTCCCTCTTTGCTGGTAAGACCTGCCTCAGGAATCCCAGGCCCTGGAGAGCAGGGAGAAAGCCTGGAGAAAGGAAGACTTTATCTTTTGAGACCCTGGACATCAACCGTGCCTAAGGGCCAAAGCTGAGTCAGGGTGTCGCCCTGGAGGGAGCCCCTTTCCCGGTCCCCAGCCTGCTGCTCCCGACCAGAGCTGTGGCTCTTGAACAGCGCCAGGCACAGCCTGATCCAACCTCTTCCAGCTACCCTCTCCCAGCCAGCAAGCTCTCGGGGGGCCTGTCCCGATCCAATATCGGGAGGGTTTCGTTACGATCCCAAGGACGAGATTAAGACGCTAAAACCGGTCAAATATCGTACAACTTTTTACCTTTATTTTCCACGAAGTGGGGAGAAAAGGAGCAGAGCCAGAGGTTGGAACAGGATTTAATAGGCATACAGGAGGGAGGGGAATGATCACATGCAGGGCTCAGCTGGAGCAGGGCACTGAGCAGTACCTCGGTTCCATGCAACCAGGCCCTTTTTGCCCTGCCTCACTCCTTCTCTTTCCACTCCCGTGTCCTTCCCCTGAACATCCCGGAGCGTGTTGGCCACATTGCTCAAAGTCTCTCCGCTCCATGCCAGAATTCTCTTCACGGCTGCATCCCCTATGTCCTTTGGGCGATGATCCCCTTGATTCACCGAGTAGCACAGAGAGAGAAGGAGAGTTTCTTTCCTTGACACGTCTTGGCAGGTCTTGCCTCGGGGACAGTGGCCAAATCGCTCTCCTATGGTGGCCAGAGGAGCAGCTGGTTCAGTGTGGTCTTTTCCTCATGGGCACAGGCCCATGGCTTCCTCCACTTGTCCTTGTTCCCTTGATCTTTTGCTGAGGGCTTTCTGTTCAGTCTAGTGAGTTTTGATCCAGATGGTGTAAGCCTGGGATCTTGAGGACGGCTCGCTTCATGTCTCCGTGAAGCAGGGTGAGCTGCTGGCTGAGGAAGACGAATGCTTCCCTGGTCTTGCTCAGGAGCCTCGTCCTGCCCTGAGTGCTCACCCTGCTCCTGCGTGCTGAGCCAGGAGCCGGGGTGCTGAGCCTTCCTGGCCCCTGGGCCTCAGGGCAAGGGGCACACCCACCATGCCCCTGTTGGCTGTGGACCTCCTGCACAGCTCCTCTGCAGGCAGCTGAGACCTTTGTCCGACTCCAGACCAGCATCTTGACTGAGGCTGGTGGGGAGCAGCCTCGGCTCTCGTCCTGCCTGCTCCCTGCCTTGCTGGGCTCCAGGGCTTTCTGGTCGCAGACGATCTCCTGCCCCAGCTGCCCACCCTCGTGCTGGGCCACTGCTCTCTCAGACTGTTGCTCACAGCCAGCAGCCATGCCAAGCCAGACCTCATGGTGCTCCTTGCCATTGCGCCTGCTCATCTGCTCATCATCCCTCTCCAGAGGGCAGCAGTCAGGCTGTGGCTCTGTGCTGTGCTGGGTGGCCTGGGGAAGGCAGGGTGGATGCTGAGGGAGGAGCTGGCCATGGCTATCCGCGTGGTGCTGTTGAGGGGCTGGCTCCAGGGCCTGGAGCGGGGGTGCTCCGACTGAGCTCCCAGGCAAGCCCCACTGGTGATGAAGCCTCTTTGCCCGGATATGGAGCTCCAGGGCCTCCCGGGCCTCCTCTGGCAGAAACAGGGCCTCCGTCGTATGGAAGTAGATGGGGACTGCACCAGAGTGCAGTGGTGCAGGGGGTGCAGGGGACATCAGCTTGCGTGCAGATGCCTCGTAGGAGCGTTGCACCAAGGTGGGGAGGCTTCCCAGATGGGTCTCCAGGCACTTCCTTTCTGTGTGCGTCCGCAACCTCCTCCAGAAATCCTCTCCCAGCTCCAGCCTTGACACAAGGTGAGGCGAGGCACCACCGGGCACGCTGCTACTGCCATCAGCCATGCACAAGCCCAGGGCAGTGGTTGAGCTGGCCTCATTGCTGCTGTGGCTCTTCAGCAGTGCATGAGTTGACCCTGCAAGCGCACTGGCCTGCCTGTGAAGCGTGAGGTCTGGGAGGGCTGCAGCTGGAGCAAGCGGCCCCAGAGCCTCCAACCCCCGCTGGGGCAGCCCCCCACGCCGGGCAATGAGTCTCCTCCGCACGCTGCGCCCCGCGTAGAGACTGGAGCCGAACGAGGAGGGTGATTCTGACCCGCTGGAGGCCCAGGGGCTTTCTCGCACCGAGCACAGCCACCGCTGCATCTCCCAGGTGGCCTCACTGCAGGTCCTGCAGCTGAGGTCGTAGCAGAGGAACTGGCCCAGGGAGCTGCCTTCGGTGTCAAGGAGCCGGCCTCTGCAGCCAGACACCTGCTTCTGACCACCTGCAACACAGCAGGGGGACAGGGGACAGAGCACCCTGAGCAGGGCTGAGGAGGATCTAACGCACAGCCAGACCTTGCAGCCACCTTGCAGCTGGGCGCAGGGCCTGGTCCCCCCAGTGTGGGTGCACCCTGGCCCGGGGCAACTGCTGGGGCACCGGGAATGCAGCCGACTGGAGAGAGCCCGTCTCCGGGACCAGCCTGGCATCCTGCAAGGTGAGGGTGAGCGCTCGGTACTGCAGAGACCAGAGCCGTACTGCAGCAGGGAGGAGGGCAGCCCTCCCCTCCACAAGGCCAAGAGCAGGGCACCACAGAGAAAGGCCCTACAGACTGGGCCCACAGACAACCCCTCTTTGACCCTCCTCCCAGCAGGGCCCATGGGACAGGAGAGGAGACACAGCAGGGACCCTGGGGACCCCAGGACAGCCGGAGGTAGCAGAGATGGACGAGGCATCCCCGTGCCCCAGGACGCCGCAGCAGCCTGTCCCATAGCAAACCCCCTGGGAACAGCACCCAGATGTGGGGGGCATGAAACCAGAGCGCGGCTCACCTGCATCCTGGGCCTCCACGCACCTACGCCAGCATCGCCTCCCGGGAGAGACCTGCAGGCACAGAAGCACTGGCACAGTGACTCCAGCCTTGGCGGAGCCTGCAGAAAGGTCCCAGGCCCTAACCCGCAGTGTGTGGGGGTCCCCCCAGCCAGGGGCCTCCCTGCAGGGCAGCAGCCGGCAGCTGCAGGGCCAGGCCGGCCGGGAAGGGCTGCCCCAGAGCCTCCCTCCTACCTGGCGAAGTTTGCTGGAGGCACGGCACCAGCTACGCAGGGCAGCCCAGGCCACCAGGAGCAGAAGCAAGCCGCCGCCCCAGAGCACAGAGACCCAGGTGCGCTGGGTCAGACCCACAGCATCCAGCATGGTGAGGCCGGAGGCCGGGGGCCAAGTGTTCAGGAGCAGACACGGTCCTTCAGAGCTGCCCTCCCAGCCCTGCCCCTTTCCCAGCAGAGCAGCAGCCGCAGAGGGCTGTGATAGTGAGGTCACTGCCACAGCTGCACTGTGAGGTCTGTGAATGCATCAGAAACCCCCAGCAGAGGGGCAGTGGAGGGGGGAGGAGGAGAGCAGGCGAAGGGCACTGGGCTGCAACAGCGTCTGTGAGGAAGGGCAGAGCCAGAGCAGTGCTGGTCAGCTGGGAGAGGAAGATGGATGCGGCAAGCTGGGACAGGGGACACTGGTCCTACACCCTGTCCTGGAGAGTGGCCCACCAGCTTCTGGTTTGGGCTTTGCACTTTGCTCTGGAAGGCCAAGGGCACTTGGGGTCTGCCCCAGCCCCAGACTGTTCCTGTAAAACAAAGGCCCCCTCGGTCACCTCTGTGGTAATCTCAGCTACCTTTGCAACAGCAGTGGTCGGTCATGGCCTACCTCCTGCCCCGAGCTCCAGGAGCACACAGCCCTCGCCTGTCTCCTCAGAGCCTTCTTCCACTGTAGGGCTTCACTGCTGGCACCGCTGCCCCGAGCCTCCCCACCAGGCCCTGGGTCAGCACGAGTTCTGGCCAGATGTGGGCACCTCTGGCGAGGGCTGTCAAGGACAACCAGAAGGGCAGGGGCCCTAGTGGCAAAGGACAGAGAAAAGGCAGAGATCCTGAATGCCTTCTTTGCCTCCCTCTTTGCTGGTAAGACCTGCCTCAGGAATCCCAGGCCCTGGAGAGCAGGGAGAAAGCCTGGAGAAAGGAAGACTTTATCTTTTGAGACCCTGGACATCAACGGTGCCTAAGGGCCAAAGCTGAGTCGGGGTGTCGCCCTGGAGGGAGCCCCTTTCCCGGTCCCCAGCCTGCTGCTCCCGACCAGAGCTGTGGCTCTTGAACAGCGCCAGGCACAGCCTGATCCAACCTCTTCCAGCTACCCTCTCCCAGCCAGCAAGCTCTCGGGGGGCCTGTCCCGATCCAATATCGGGAGGGTTTCGTTACGATCCCAAGGACGAGATTAAGACGCTAAAACCGGTCAAATATCGTACAACCTTTTACCTTTATTTTCCACAAAGTGGGGAGAAAAGGAGCACAGCCAGAGGTTGGAACAGGATTTAATAGGCATACAGGAGGGAGGGGAATGATCACATGCAGGGCTCAGCTGGAGCAGGGCACTGAGCAGTACCTCGGTTCCATGCAACCAGGCCCTTTTTGCCCTGCCTCACTCCTTCTCTTTCCAATCCCGTGTCCTTCCCCTGAACATCCCGGAGCGTGTTGGCCACATTGCTCAAAGTCTCTCCGCTCCATGCCAGAATTCTCTTCACGGCTGCATCCCCTATGTCCTTTGGGCGATGATCCCCTTGATTCACCGAGTATCACAGAGAGAGAAGGAGAGTTTCTTTCCTTGACACGTCTTGGCAGGTCTTGCCTCGGGGACAGTGGCCAAATCGCTCTCCTATGGTGGCCAGAGGAGCAGCTGGTTCAGTGTGGTCTTTTCCTCATGGGCACAGGCCCATGGCTTCCTCCACTTGTCCTTGTTCCCTTGATCTTTTGCTGAGGGCTTTCTGTTCAGTCTAGTGAGTTTTGATCCAGATGGTGTAAGCCTGGGATCTTGAGGACGGCTCGCTTCATGTCTCCGTGAAGCAGGGTGAGCTGCTGGCTGAGGAAGACGAATGCTTCCCTGGTCTTGCTCAGGAGCCTCGTCCTGCCCTGAGTGCTCACCCTGCTCCTGCGTGCTGAGCCAGGAGCCGGGGTGCTGAGCCTTCCTGGCCCCTGGGCCTCAGGGCAAGGGGCACACCCACCATGCCCCTGTTGGCTGTGGACCTCCTGCACAGCTCCTCTGCAGGCAGCTGAGACCTTTGTCCGACTCCAGACCAGCATCTTGACTGAGGCTGGTGGGGAGCAGCCTCGGCTCTCGTCCTGCCTGCTCCCTGCCTTGCTGGGCTCCAGGGCTTTCTGGTCGCAGACCATCTCCTGCCCCAGCTGCCCACCCTCGTGCTGGGCCACTGCTCTCTCAGACTGTTGCTCACAGCCAGCAGCCATGCCAAGCCAGACCTCATGGTGCTCCTTGCCATTGCGCCTGCTCATCTGCTCAGCATCCCTCTCCAGAGGGCAGCAGTCAGGCTGTGGCTCTGTGCTGTGCTGGGTGGCCTGGGGAAGGCAGGGTGGATGCTGAGGGAGGAGCTGGCCATGGCTATCCGCGTGGTGCTGTTGAGGGGCTGGCTCCAGGGCCTGGAGCGGGGGTGCTCCGACTGAGCTCCCAGGCAAGCCCCACTGGTGATGAAGCCTCTTTGCCCGGATATGGAGCTCCAGGGCCTCCCGGGCCTCCTCTGGCAGAAACAGGGCCTCCGTCGTATGGAAGTAGATGGGGACTGCACCAGAGTGCAGTGGTGCAGGGGGTGCAGGGGACATCAGCTTGCGTGCAGATGCCTCGTAGGAGCGTTGCACCAAGGTGGGGAGGCTTCCCAGATGGGTCTCCAGGCACTTCCTTTCTGTGTGCGTCCGCAACCTCCTCCAGAAATCCTCTCCCAGCTCCAGCCTTGACACAAGGTGAGGCGAGGCACCACCGGGCAGGCTGCTACTGCCATCAGCCATGCACAAGCCCAGGGCAGTGGTTGAGCTGGCCTCATTGCTGCTGTGGCTCTTCAGCAGTGCATGAGTTGACCCTGCAAGCGCACTGGCCTGCCTGTGAAGCGTGAGGTCTGGGAGGGCTGCAGCTGGAGCAAGCGGCCCCAGAGCCTCCAACCCCCGCTGGGGCAGCCCCCCACGCCGGGCAATGAGTCTCCTCCGCACGCTGCGCCCCGCGTAGAGACTGGAGCCGAACGAGGAGGGTGATTCTGACCCGCTGGAGGCCCAGGGGCTTTCTCGCACCGAGCACAGCCACCGCTGCATCTCCCAGGTGGCCTCACTGCAGGTCCTGCAGCTGAGGTCGTAGCAGAGGAACTGGCCCAGGGAGCTGCCTTCGGTGTCAAGGAGCCGGCCTCTGCAGCCAGACACCTGCTTCTGACCACCTGCAACACAGCAGGGGGACAGGGGACAGAGCACCCTGAGCAGGGCTGAGGAGGATCTAACGCACAGCCAGACCTTGCAGCCACCTTGCAGCTGGGCGCAGGGCCTGGTCCCCCCAGTGTGGGTGCACCCTGGCCCGGGGCAACTGCTGGGGCACCGGGAATGCAGCCGACTGGAGAGAGCCCATCTCCGGGACCAGCCTGGCATCCTGCAAGGTGAGGGTGAGCGCTCGGTACTGCAGAGACCAGAGCCGTACTGCAGCAGGGAGGAGGGCAGCCCTCCCCTCCACAAGGCCAAGAGCAGGGCACCACAGAGAAAGGCCCTACAGACTGGCCCCACAGACAACCCCTCTTTGACCCTCCTCCCAGCAGGGCCCATGGGACAGGAGATGAGACACAGCAGGGACCCCGGGGACCCCAGGACAGCCGGAGGTAGCAGAGATGGACGAGGCATCCCCGTGCCCCAGGACGCCGCAGCAGCCTGTCCCATAGCAAACCCCCTGGGAACAGCACCCAGATGTGGGGGGCATGAAACCAGAGCGCGGCTCACCTGCATCCTGGGCCTCCACGCACCTACGCCAGCATCGCCTCCCGGGAGAGACCTGCAGGCACAGAAGCACTGGCACAGTGACTCCAGCCTTGGCGGAGCCTGCAGAAAGGTCCCAGGCCCTAACCCGCAGTGTGTGGGGGTCCCCCCAGCCAGGGGCCTCCCTGCAGGGCAGCAGCCGGCAGCTGCAGGGCCAGGCCGGCCGGGAAGGGCTGCCCCAGAGCCTCCCTCCTACCTGGCGAAGTTTGCTGGAGGCACGGCACCAGCTACGCAGGGCAGCCCAGGCCACCAGGAGCAGAAGCAAGCCGCCGCCCCAGAGCACAGAGACCCAGATGCGCTGGGTCAGACCCACAGCATCCAGCATGGTGAGGCCGGAGGCCGGGGGCCAAGTGTTCAGGAGCAGACACGGTCCTTCAGAGCTGCCCTCCCAGCCCTGCCCCTTTCCCAGCAGAGCAGCAGCCGCAGAGGGCTGTGATAGTGAGGTCACTGCCACAGCTGCACTGTGAGGTCTGTGAATGCATCAGAAACCCCCAGCAGAGGGGCAGTGGAGGGGGGAGGAGGAGAGCAGGCGAAGGGCACTGGGCTGCAACAGCGTCTGTGAGGAAGGGCAGAGCCAGAGCAGTGCTGGTCAGCTGGGAGAGGAAGATGGATGCGGCAAGCTGGGACAGGGGACACTGGTCCTACACCCTGTCCTGGAGAGTGGCCCACCAGCTTCTGGTTTGGGCTTTGCACTTTGCTCTGGAAGGCCAAGGGCACTTGGGGTCTGCCCCAGCCCCAGACTGTTCCTGTAAAACAAAGGCCCCCTCGGTCACCTCTGTGGTAATCTCAGCTACCTTTGCAACAGCAGTGGTCGGTCATGGCCTACCTCCTGCCCCGAGCTCCAGGAGCACACAGCCCTCGCCTGTCTCCTCAGAGCCTTCTTCCACTGTAGGGCTTCACTGCTGGCACCGCTGCCCCGAGCCTCCCCACCAGGCCCTGGGTCAGCACGAGTTCTGGCCAGATGTGGGCACCTCTGGCGAGGGCTGTCAAGGACAACCAGAAGGGCAGGGGCCCTAGTGGCAAAGGACAGAGAAAAGGCAGAGATCCTGAATGCCTTCTTTGCCTCCCTCTTTGCTGGTAAGACCTGCCTCAGGAATCCCAGGCCCTGGAGAGCAGGGAGAAAGCCTGGAGAAAGGAAGACTTTATCTTTTGAGACCCTGGACATCAACGGTGCCTAAGGGCCAAAGCTGAGTCAGGGTGTCGCCCTGGAGGGAGCCCCTTTCCCGGTCCCCAGCCTGCTGCTCCCGACCAGAGCTGTGGCTCTTGAACAGCGCCAGGCACAGCCTGATCCAACCTCTTCCAGCTACCCTCTCCCAGCCAGCAAGCTCTCGGGGGGCCTGTCCCGATCCAATATCGGGAGGGTTTCGTTACGATCCCAAGGACGAGATTAAGACGCTAAAACCGGTCAAATATCGTACAACCTTTTACCTTTATTTTCCACGAAGTGGGGAGAAAAGGAGCACAGCCAGAGGTTGGAACAGGATTTAATAGGCATACAGGAGGGAGGGGAATGATCACATGCAGGGCTCAGCTGGAGCAGGGCACTGAGCAGTACCTCGGTTCCATGCAACCAGGCCCTTTTTGCCCTGCCTCACTCCTTCTCTTTCCACTCCCGTGTCCTTCCCCTGAACATCCCGGAGCGTGTTGGCCACATTGCTCAAAGTCTCTCCGCTCCATGCCAGAATTCTCTTCACGGCTGCATCCCCTATGTCCTTTGGGCGATGATCCCCTTGATTCACCGAGTATCACAGAGAGAGAAGGAGAGTTTCTTTCCTTGACACGTCTTGGCAGGTCTTGCCTCGGGGACAGTGGCCAAATCGCTCTCCTATGGTGGCCAGAGGAGCAGCTGGTTCAGTGTGGTCTTTTCCTCATGGGCACAGGCCCATGGCTTCCTCCACTTGTCCTTGTTCCCTTGATCTTTTGCTGAGGGCTTTCTGTTCAGTCTAGTGAGTTTTGATCCAGATGGTGTAAGCCTGGGATCTTGAGGACGGCTCGCTTCATGTCTCCGTGAAGCAGGGTGAGCTGCTGGCTGAGGAAGATGAATGCTTCCCTGGTCTTGCTCAGGAGCCTCGTCCTGCCCTGAGTGCTCACCCTGCTCCTGCGTGCTGAGCCAGGAGCAGGGGTGCTGAGCCTTCCTGGCCCCTGGGCCTCAGGGCAAGGGGCACACCCACCATGGCCCTGTTGGCTGTGGACCTCCTGCACAGCTCCTCTGCAGGCAGCTGAGACCTTTGTCCGACTCCAGACCAGCATCTTGACTGAGGCTGGTGGGGAGCAGCCTCGGCTCTCGTCCTGCCTGCTCCCTGCCTTGCTGGGCTCCAGGGCTTTCTGGTCGCAGACCATCTCCTGCCCCAGCTGCCCACCCTCGTGCTGGGCCACTGCTCTCTCAGACTGTTGCTCACAGCCAGCAGCCATGCCAAGCCAGACCTCATGGTGCTCCTTGCCATTGCGCCTGCTCATCTGCTCATCATCCCTCTCCAGAGGGCAGCAGTCAGGCTGTGGCTCTGTGCTGTGCTGGGTGGCCTGGGGAAGGCAGGGTGGATGCTGAGGGAGGAGCTGGCCATGGCTATCCGCGTGGTGCTGTTGAGGGGCTGGCTCCAGGGCCTGGAGCGGGGGTGCTCCGACTGAGCTCCCAGGCAAGCCCCACTGGTGATGAAGCCTCTTTGCCCGGATATGGAGCTCCAGGGCCTCCCGGGCCTCCTCTGGCAGAAACAGGGCCTCCGTCGTATGGAAGTAGATGGGGACTGCACCAGAGTGCAGTGGTGCAGGGGGTGCAGGGGACATCAGCTTGCGTGCAGATGCCTCGTAGGAGCGTTGCACCAAGGTGGGGAGGCTTCCCAGATGGGTCTCCAGGCACTTCCTTTCTGTGTGCGTCCGCAACCTCCTCCAGAAATCCTCTCCCAGCTCCAGCCTTGACACAAGGTGAGGCGAGGCACCACCGGGCAGGCTGCTACTGCCATCAGCCATGCACAAGCCCAGGGCAGTGGTTGAGCTGGCCTCATTGCTGCTGTGGCTCTTCAGCAGTGCATGAGTTGACCCTGCAAGCGCACTGGCCTGCCTGTGAAGCGTGAGGTCTGGGAGGGCTGCAGCTGGAGCAAGCGGCCCCAGAGCCTCCAACCCCCGCTGGGGCAGCCCCCCACGCCGGGCAATGAGTCTCCTCCGCACGCTGCGCCCCGCGTAGAGACTGGAGCCGAACGAGGAGGGTGATTCTGACCCGCTGGAGGCCCAGGGGCTTTCTCGCACCGAGCACAGCCACCGCTGCATCTCCCAGGTGGCCTCACTGCAGGTCCTGCAGCTGAGGTCGTAGCAGAGGAACTGGCCCAGGGAGCTGCCTTCGGTGTCAAGGAGCCGGCCTCTGCAGCCAGACACCTGCTTCTGACCACCTGCAACACAGCAGGGGGACAGGGGACAGAGCACCCTGAGCAGGGCTGAGGAGGATCTAACGCACAGCCAGACCTTGCAGCCACCTTGCAGCTGGGCGCAGGGCCTGGTCCCCCCAGTGTGGGTGCACCCTGGCCCGGGGCAACTGCTGGGGCACCGGGAATGCAGCCGACTGGAGAGAGCCCGTCTCCGGGACCAGCCTGGCATCCTGCAAGGTGAGGGTGAGCGCTCGGTACTGCAGAGACCAGAGCCGTACTGCAGCAGGGAGGAGGGCAGCCCTCCCCTCCACAAGGCCAAGAGCAGGGCACCACAGAGAAAGGCCCTACAGACTGGGCCCACAGACAACCCCTCTTTGACCCTCCTCCCAGCAGGGCCCATGGGACAGGAGAGGAGACACAGCAGGGACCCTGGGGACCCCAGGACAGCCGGAGGTAGCAGAGATGGACGAGGCATCCCCGTGCCCCAGGACGCCGCAGCAGCCTGTCCCATAGCAAACCCCCTGGGAACAGCACCCAGATGTGGGGGGCATGAAACCAGAGCGCGGCTCACCTGCATCCTGGGCCTCCACGCACCTACGCCAGCATCGCCTCCCGGGAGAGACCTGCAGGCACAGAAGCACTGGCACAGTGACTCCAGCCTTGGCGGAGCCTGCAGAAAGGTCCCAGGCCCTAACCCGCAGTGTGTGGGGGTCCCCCCAGCCAGGGGCCTCCCTGCAGGGCAGCAGCCGGCAGCTGCAGGGCCAGGCCGGCCGGGAAGGGCTGCCCCAGAGCCTCCCTCCTACCTGGCGAAGTTTGCTGGAGGCACGGCACCAGCTACGCAGGGCAGCCCAGGCCACCAGGAGCAGAAGCAAGCCGCCGCCCCAGAGCACAGAGACCCAGGTGCGCTGGGTCAGACCCACAGCATCCAGCATGGTGAGGCCGGAGGCCGGGGGCCAAGTGTTCAGGAGCAGACACGGTCCTTCAGAGCTGCCCTCCCAGCCCTGCCCCTTTCCCAGCAGAGCAGCAGCCGCAGAGGGCTGTGATAGTGAGGTCACTGCCACAGCTGCACTGTGAGGTCTGTGAATGCATCAGAAACCCCCAGCAGAGGGGCAGTGGAGGGGGGAGGAGGAGAGCAGGCGAAGGGCACTGGGCTGCAACAGCGTCTGTGAGGAAGGGCAGAGCCAGAGCAGTGCTGGTCAGCTGGGAGAGGAAGATGGATGCGGCAAGCTGGGACAGGGGACACTGGTCCTACACCCTGTCCTGGAGAGTGGCCCACCAGCTTCTGGTTTGGGCTTTGCACTTTGCTCTGGAAGGCCAAGGGCACTTGGGGTCTGCCCCAGCCCCAGACTGTTCCTGTAAAACAAAGGCCCCCTCGGTCACCTCTGTGGTAATCTCAGCTACCTTTGCAACAGCAGTGGTCGGTCATGGCCTACCTCCTGCCCCGAGCTCCAGGAGCACACAGCCCTCGCCTGTCTCCTCAGAGCCTTCTTCCACTGTAGGGCTTCACTGCTGGCACCGCTGCCCCGAGCCTCCCCACCAGGCCCTGGGTCAGCACGAGTTCTGGCCAGATGTGGGCACCTCTGGCGAGGGCTGTCAAGGACAACCAGAAGGGCAGGGGCCCTAGTGGCAAAGGACAGAGAAAAGGCAGAGATCCTGAATGCCTTCTTTGCCTCCCTCTTTGCTGGTAAGACCTGCCTCAGGAATCCCAGGCCCTGGAGAGCAGGGAGAAAGCCTGGAGAAAGGAAGACTTTATCTTTTGAGACCCTGGACATCAACGGTGCCTAAGGGCCAAAGCTGAGTCGGGGTGTCGCCCTGGAGGGAGCCCCTTTCCCGGTCCCCAGCCTGCTGCTCCCGACCAGAGCTGTGGCTCTTGAACAGCGCCAGGCACAGCCTGATCCAACCTCTTCCAGCTACCCTCTCCCAGCCAGCAAGCTCTCGGGGGGCCTGTCCCGATCCAATATCGGGAGGGTTTCGTTACGATCCCAAGGACGAGATTAAGACGCTAAAACCGGTCAAATATCGTACAACCTTTTACCTTTATTTTCCACAAAGTGGGGAGAAAAGGAGCACAGCCAGAGGTTGGAACAGGATTTAATAGGCATACAGGAGGGAGGGGAATGATCACATGCAGGGCTCAGCTGGAGCAGGGCACTGAGCAGTACCTCGGTTCCATGCAACCAGGCCCTTTTTGCCCTGCCTCACTCCTTCTCTTTCCAATCCCGTGTCCTTCCCCTGAACATCCCGGAGCGTGTTGGCCACATTGCTCAAAGTCTCTCCGCTCCATGCCAGAATTCTCTTCACGGCTGCATCCCCTATGTCCTTTGGGCGATGATCCCCTTGATTCACCGAGTAGCACAGAGAGAGAAGGAGAGTTTCTTTCCTTGACACGTCTTGGCAGGTCTTGCCTCGGGGACAGTGGCCAAATCGCTCTCCTATGGTGGCCAGAGGAGCAGCTGGTTCAGTGTGGTCTTTTCCTCATGGGCACAGGCCCATGGCTTCCTCCACTTGTCCTTGTTCCCTTGATCTTTTGCTGAGGGCTTTCTGTTCAGTCTAGTGAGTTTTGATCCAGATGGTGTAAGCCTGGGATCTTGAGGACGGCTCGCTTCATGTCTCCGTGAAGCAGGGTGAGCTGCTGGCTGAGGAAGACGAATGCTTCCCTGGTCTTGCTCAGGAGCCTCGTCCTGCCCTGAGTGCTCACCCTGCTCCTGCGTGCTGAGCCAGGAGCCGGGGTGCTGAGCCTTCCTGGCCCCTGGGCCTCAGGGCAAGGGGCACACCCACCATGCCCCTGTTGGCTGTGGACCTCCTGCACAGCTCCTCTGCAGGCAGCTGAGACCTTTGTCCGACTCCAGACCAGCATCTTGACTGAGGCTGGTGGGGAGCAGCCTCGGCTCTCGTCCTGCCTGCTCCCTGCCTTGCTGGGCTCCAGGGCTTTCTGGTCGCAGACCATCTCCTGCCCCAGCTGCCCACCCTCGTGCTGGGCCACTGCTCTCTCAGACTGTTGCTCACAGCCAGCAGCCATGCCAAGCCAGACCTCATGGTGCTCCTTGCCATTGCGCCTGCTCATCTGCTCAGCATCCCTCTCCAGAGGGCAGCAGTCAGGCTGTGGCTCTGTGCTGTGCTGGGTGGCCTGGGGAAGGCAGGGTGGATGCTGAGGGAGGAGCTGGCCATGGCTATCCGCGTGGTGCTGTTGAGGGGCTGGCTCCAGGGCCTGGAGCGGGGGTGCTCCGACTGAGCTCCCAGGCAAGCCCCACTGGTGATGAAGCCTCTTTGCCCGGATATGGAGCTCCAGGGCCTCCCGGGCCTCCTCTGGCAGAAACAGGGCCTCCGTCGTATGGAAGTAGATGGGGACTGCACCAGAGTGCAGTGGTGCAGGGGGTGCAGGGGACATCAGCTTGCGTGCAGATGCCTCGTAGGAGCGTTGCACCAAGGTGGGGAGGCTTCCCAGATGGGTCTCCAGGCACTTCCTTTCTGTGTGCGTCCGCAACCTCCTCCAGAAATCCTCTCCCAGCTCCAGCCTTGACACAAGGTGAGGCGAGGCACCACCGGGCAGGCTGCTACTGCCATCAGCCATGCACAAGCCCAGGGCAGTGGTTGAGCTGGCCTCATTGCTGCTGTGGCTCTTCAGCAGTGCATGAGTTGACCCTGCAAGCGCACTGGCCTGCCTGTGAAGCGTGAGGTCTGGGAGGGCTGCAGCTGGAGCAAGCGGCCCCAGAGCCTCCAACCCCCGCTGGGGCAGCCCCCCACGCCGGGCAATGAGTCTCCTCCGCACGCTGCGCCCCGCGTAGAGACTGGAGCCGAACGAGGAGGGTGATTCTGACCCGCTGGAGGCCCAGGGGCTTTCTCGCACCGAGCACAGCCACCGCTGCATCTCCCAGGTGGCCTCACTGCAGGTCCTGCAGCTGAGGTCGTAGCAGAGGAACTGGCCCAGGGAGCTGCCTTCGGTGTCAAGGAGCCGGCCTCTGCAGCCAGACACCTGCTTCTGACCACCTGCAACACAGCAGGGGGACAGGGGACAGAGCACCCTGAGCAGGGCTGAGGAGGATCTAACGCACAGCCAGACCTTGCAGCCACCTTGCAGCTGGGCGCAGGGCCTGGTCCCCCCAGTGTGGGTGCACCCTGGCCCGGGGCAACTGCTGGGGCACCGGGAATGCAGCCGACTGGAGAGAGCCCATCTCCGGGACCAGCCTGGCATCCTGCAAGGTGAGGGTGAGCGCTCGGTACTGCAGAGACCAGAGCCGTACTGCAGCAGGGAGGAGGGCAGCCCTCCCCTCCACAAGGCCAAGAGCAGGGCACCACAGAGAAAGGCCCTACAGACTGGCCCCACAGACAACCCCTCTTTGACCCTCCTCCCAGCAGGGCCCATGGGACAGGAGATGAGACACAGCAGGGACCCCGGGGACCCCAGGACAGCCGGAGGTAGCAGAGATGGACGAGGCATCCCCGTGCCCCAGGACGCCGCAGCAGCCTGTCCCATAGCAAACCCCCTGGGAACAGCACCCAGATGTGGGGGGCATGAAACCAGAGCGCGGCTCACCTGCATCCTGGGCCTCCACGCACCTACGCCAGCATCGCCTCCCGGGAGAGACCTGCAGGCACAGAAGCACTGGCACAGTGACTCCAGCCTTGGCGGAGCCTGCAGAAAGGTCCCAGGCCCTAACCCGCAGTGTGTGGGGGTCCCCCCAGCCAGGGGCCTCCCTGCAGGGCAGCAGCCGGCAGCTGCAGGGCCAGGCCGGCCGGGAAGGGCTGCCCCAGAGCCTCCCTCCTACCTGGCGAAGTTTGCTGGAGGCACGGCACCAGCTACGCAGGGCAGCCCAGGCCACCAGGAGCAGAAGCAAGCCGCCGCCCCAGAGCACAGAGACCCAGATGCGCTGGGTCAGACCCACAGCATCCAGCATGGTGAGGCCGGAGGCCGGGGGCCAAGTGTTCAGGAGCAGACACGGTCCTTCAGAGCTGCCCTCCCAGCCCTGCCCCTTTCCCAGCAGAGCAGCAGCCGCAGAGGGCTGTGATAGTGAGGTCACTGCCACAGCTGCACTGTGAGGTCTGTGAATGCATCAGAAACCCCCAGCAGAGGGGCAGTGGAGGGGGGAGGAGGAGAGCAGGCGAAGGGCACTGGGCTGCAACAGCGTCTGTGAGGAAGGGCAGAGCCAGAGCAGTGCTGGTCAGCTGGGAGAGGAAGATGGATGCGGCAAGCTGGGACAGGGGACACTGGTCCTACACCCTGTCCTGGAGAGTGGCCCACCAGCTTCTGGTTTGGGCTTTGCACTTTGCTCTGGAAGGCCAAGGGCACTTGGGGTCTGCCCCAGCCCCAGACTGTTCCTGTAAAACAAAGGCCCCCTCGGTCACCTCTGTGGTAATCTCAGCTACCTTTGCAACAGCAGTGGTCGGTCATGGCCTACCTCCTGCCCCGAGCTCCAGGAGCACACAGCCCTCGCCTGTCTCCTCAGAGCCTTCTTCCACTGTAGGGCTTCACTGCTGGCACCGCTGCCCCGAGCCTCCCCACCAGGCCCTGGGTCAGCACGAGTTCTGGCCAGATGTGGGCACCTCTGGCGAGGGCTGTCAAGGACAACCAGAAGGGCAGGGGCCCTAGTGGCAAAGGACAGAGAAAAGGCAGAGATCCTGAATGCCTTCTTTGCCTCCCTCTTTGCTGGTAAGACCTGCCTCAGGAATCCCAGGCCCTGGAGAGCAGGGAGAAAGCCTGGAGAAAGGAAGACTTTCTCTTTTGAGACCCTGGACATCAACCGTGCCTAAGGGCCAAAGCTGAGTCAGGGTGTCGCCCTGGAGGGAGCCCCTTTCCCGGTCCCCAGCCTGCTGCTCCCGACCAGAGCTGTGGCTCTTGAACAGCGCCAGGCACAGCCTGATCCAACCTCTTCCAGCTACCCTCTCCCAGCCAGCAAGCTCTCGGGGGGCCTGTCCCGATCCAATATCGGGAGGGTTTCGTTACGATCCCAAGGACGAGATTAAGACACTAAAACCGGTCAAATATCGTACAACCTTTTACCTTTATTTTCCACGAAGTGGGGAGAAAAGGAGCACAGCCAGAGGTTGGAACAGGATTTAATAGGCATACAGGAGGGAGGGGAATGATCACATGCAGGGCTCAGCTGGAGCAGGGCACTGAGCAGTACCTCGGTTCCATGCAACCAGGCCCTTTTTGCCCTGCCTCACTCCTTCTCTTTCCAATCCCGTGTCCTTCCCCTGAACATCCCGGAGCGTGTTGGCCACATTGCTCAAAGTCTCTCCGCTCCATGCCAGAATTCTCTTCACGGCTGCATCCCCTATGTCCTTTGGGCGATGATCCCCTTGATTCACCGAGTATCACAGAGAGAGAAGGAGAGTTTCTTTCCTTGACACGTCTTGGCAGGTCTTGCCTCGGGGACAGTGGCCAAATCGCTCTCCTATGGTGGCCAGAGGAGCAGCTGGTTCAGTGTGGTCTTTTCCTCATGGGCACAGGCCCATGGCTTCCTCCACTTGTCCTTGTTCCCTTGATCTTTTGCTGAGGGCTTTCTGTTCAGTCTAGTGAGTTTTGATCCAGATGGTGTAAGCCTGGGATCTTGAGGACGGCTCGCTTCATGTCTCCGTGAAGCAGGGTGAGCTGCTGGCTGAGGAAGACGAATGCTTCCCTGGTCTTGCTCAGGAGCCTCGTCCTGCCCTGAGTGCTCACCCTGCTCCTGCGTGCTGAGCCAGGAGCCGGGGTGCTGAGCCTTCCTGGCCCCTGGGCCTCAGGGCAAGGGGCACACCCACCATGCCCCTGTTGGCTGTGGACCTCCTGCACAGCTCCTCTGCAGGCAGCTGAGACCTTTGTCCGACTCCAGACCAGCATCTTGACTGAGGCTGGTGGGGAGCAGCCTCGGCTCTCGTCCTGCCTGCTCCCTGCCTTGCTGGGCTCCAGGGCTTTCTGGTCGCAGACGATCTCCTGCCCCAGCTGCCCACCCTCGTGCTGGGCCACTGCTCTCTCAGACTGTTGCTCACAGCCAGCAGCCATGCCAAGCCAGACCTCATGGTGCTCCTTGCCATTGCGCCTGCTCATCTGCTCATCATCCCTCTCCAGAGGGCAGCAGTCAGGCTGTGGCTCTGTGCTGTGCTGGGTGGCCTGGGGAAGGCAGGGTGGATGCTGAGGGAGGAGCTGGCCATGGCTATCCGCGTGGTGCTGTTGAGGGGCTGGCTCCAGGGCCTGGAGCGGGGGTGCTCCGACTGAGCTCCCAGGCAAGCCCCACTGGTGATGAAGCCTCTTTGCCCGGATATGGAGCTCCAGGGCCTCCCGGGCCTCCTCTGGCAGAAACAGGGCCTCCGTCGTATGGAAGTAGATGGGGACTGCACCAGAGTGCAGTGGTGCAGGGGGTGCAGGGGACATCAGCTTGCGTGCAGATGCCTCGTAGGAGCGTTGCACCAAGGTGGGGAGGCTTCCCAGATGGGTCTCCAGGCACTTCCTTTCTGTGTGCGTCCGCAACCTCCTCCAGAAATCCTCTCCCAGCTCCAGCCTTGACACAAGGTGAGGCGAGGCACCACCGGGCAGGCTGCTACTGCCATCAGCCATGCACAAGCCCAGGGCAGTGGTTGAGCTGGCCTCATTGCTGCTGTGGCTCTTCAGCAGTGCATGAGTTGACCCTGCAAGCGCACTGGCCTGCCTGTGAAGCGTGAGGTCTGGGAGGGCTGCAGCTGGAGCAAGCGGCCCCAGAGCCTCCAACCCCCGCTGGGGCAGCCCCCCACGCCGGGCAATGAGTCTCCTCCGCACGCTGCGCCCCGCGTAGAGACTGGAGCCGAACGAGGAGGGTGATTCTGACCCGCTGGAGGCCCAGGGGCTTTCTCGCACCGAGCACAGCCACCGCTGCATCTCCCAGGTGGCCTCACTGCAGGTCCTGCAGCTGAGGTCGTAGCAGAGGAACTGGCCCAGGGAGCTGCCTTCGGTGTCAAGGAGCCGGCCTCTGCAGCCAGACACCTGCTTCTGACCACCTGCAACACAGCAGGGGGACAGGGGACAGAGCACCCTGAGCAGGGCTGAGGAGGATCTAACGCACAGCCAGACCTTGCAGCCACCTTGCAGCTGGGCGCAGGGCCTGGTCCCCCCAGTGTGGGTGCACCCTGGCCCGGGGCAACTGCTGGGGCACCGGGAATGCAGCCGACTGGAGAGAGCCCATCTCCGGGACCAGCCTGGCATCCTGCAAGGTGAGGGTGAGCGCTCGGTACTGCAGAGACCAGAGCCGTACTGCAGCAGGGAGGAGGGCAGCCCTCCCCTCCACAAGGCCAAGAGCAGGGCACCACAGAGAAAGGCCCTACAGACTGGGCCCACAGACAACCCCTCTTTGACCCTCCTCCCAGCAGGGCCCATGGGACAGGAGAGGAGACACAGCAGGGACCCTGGGGACCCCAGGACAGCCGGAGGTAGCAGAGATGGACGAGGCATCCCCGTGCCCCAGGACGCCGCAGCAGCCTGTCCCATAGCAAACCCCCTGGGAACAGCACCCAGATGTGGGGGGCATGAAACCAGAGCGCGGCTCACCTGCATCCTGGGCCTCCACGCACCTACGCCAGCATCGCCTCCCGGGAGAGACCTGCAGGCACAGAAGCACTGGCACAGTGACTCCAGCCTTGGCGGAGCCTGCAGAAAGGTCCCAGGCCCTAACCCGCAGTGTGTGGGGGTCCCCCCAGCCAGGGGCCTCCCTGCAGGGCAGCAGCCGGCAGCTGCAGGGCCAGGCCGGCCGGGAAGGGCTGCCCCAGAGCCTCCCTCCTACCTGGCGAAGTTTGCTGGAGGCACGGCACCAGCTACGCAGGGCAGCCCAGGCCACCAGGAGCAGAAGCAAGCCGCCGCCCCAGAGCACAGAGACCCAGGTGCGCTGGGTCAGACCCACAGCATCCAGCATGGTGAGGCCGGAGGCCGGGGGCCAAGTGTTCAGGAGCAGACACGGTCCTTCAGAGCTGCCCTCCCAGCCCTGCCCCTTTCCCAGCAGAGCAGCAGCCGCAGAGGGCTGTGATAGTGAGGTCACTGCCACAGCTGCACTGTGAGGTCTGTGAATGCATCAGAAACCCCCAGCAGAGGGGCAGTGGAGGGGGGAGGAGGAGAGCAGGCGAAGGGCACTGGGCTGCAACAGCGTCTGTGAGGAAGGGCAGAGCCAGAGCAGTGCTGGTCAGCTGGGAGAGGAAGATGGATGCGGCAAGCTGGGACAGGGGACTCTGGTCCTACACCCTGTCCTGGAGAGTGGCCCACCAGCTTCTGGTTTGGGCTTTGCACTTTGCTCTGGAAGGCCAAGGGCACTTGGGGTCTGCCCCAGCCCCAGACTGTTCCTGTAAAACAAAGGCCCCCTCGGTCACCTCTGTGGTAATCTCAGCTACCTTTGCAACAGCAGTGGTCGGTCATGGCCTACCTCCTGCCCCGAGCTCCAGGAGCACACAGCCCTCGCCTGTCTCCTCAGAGCCTTCTTCCACTGTAGGGCTTCACTGCTGGCACCGCTGCCCCGAGCCTCCCCACCAGGCCCTGGGTCAGCACGAGTTCTGGCCAGATGTGGGCACCTCTGGCGAGGGCTGTCAAGGACAACCAGAAGGGCAGGGGCCCTAGTGGCAAAGGACAGAGAAAAGGCAGAGATCCTGAATGCCTTCTTTGCCTCCCTCTTTGCTGGTAAGACCTGCCTCAGGAATCCCAGGCCCTGGAGAGCAGGGAGAAAGCCTGGAGAAAGGAAGACTTTCTCTTTTGAGACCCTGGACATCAACCGTGCCTAAGGGCCAAAGCTGAGTCAGGGTGTCGCCCTGGAGGGAGCCCCTTTCCCGGTCCCCAGCCTGCTGCTCCCGACCAGAGCTGTGGCTCTTGAACAGCGCCAGGCACAGCCTGATCCAACCTCTTCCAGCTACCCTCTCCCAGCCAGCAAGCTCTCGGGGGGCCTGTCCCGATCCAATATCGGGAGGGTTTCGTTACGATCCCAAGGACGAGATTAAGACGCTAAAACCGGTCAAATATCGTACAACCTTTTACCTTTATTTTCCACAAAGTGGGGAGAAAAGGAGCACAGCCAGAGGTTGGAACAGGATTTAATAGGCATACAGGAGGGAGGGGAATGATCACATGCAGGGCACTGAGCAGTACCTCGGTTCCATGCAACCAGGCCCTTTTTGCCCTGCCTCACTCCTTCTCTTTCCACTCCCGTGTCCTTCCCCTGAACATCCCGGAGCGTGTTGGCCACATTGCTCAAAGTCTCTCCGCTCCATGCCAGAATTCTCTTCACGGCTGCATCCCCTATGTCCTTTGGGCGATGATCCCCTTGATTCACCGAGTATCACAGAGAGAGAAGGAGAGTTTCTTTCCTTGACACGTCTTGGCAGGTCTTGCCTCGGGGACAGTGGCCAAATCGCTCTCCTATGGTGGCCAGAGGAGCAGCTGGTTCAGTGTGGTCTTTTCCTCATGGGCACAGGCCCATGGCTTCCTCCACTTGTCCTTGTTCCCTTGATCTTTTGCTGAGGGCTTTCTGTTCAGTCTAGTGAGTTTTGATCCAGATGGTGTAAGCCTGGGATCTTGAGGACGGCTCGCTTCATGTCTCCGTGAAGCAGGGTGAGCTGCTGGCTGAGGAAGACGAATGCTTCCCTGGTCTTGCTCAGGAGCCTCGTCCTGCCCTGAGTGCTCACCCTGCTCCTGCGTGCTGAGCCAGGAGCAGGGGTGCTGAGCCTTCCTGGCCCCTGGGCCTCAGGGCAAGGGGCACACCCACCATGCCCCTGTTGGCTGTGGACCTCCTGCACAGCTCCTCTGCAGGCAGCTGAGACCTTTGTCCGACTCCAGACCAGCATCTTGACTGAGGCTGGTGGGGAGCAGCCTCGGCTCTCGTCCTGCCTGCTCCCTGCCTTGCTGGGCTCCAGGGCTTTCTGGTCGCAGACGATCTCCTGCCCCAGCTGCCCACCCTCGTGCTGGGCCACTGCTCTCTCAGACTGTTGCTCACAGCCAGCAGCCATGCCAAGCCAGACCTCATGGTGCTCCTTGCCATTGCGCCTGCTCATCTGCTCAGCATCCCTCTCCAGAGGGCAGCAGTCAGGCTGTGGCTCTGTGCTGTGCTGGGTGGCCTGGGGAAGGCAGGGTGGATGCTGAGGGAGGAGCTGGCCATGGCTATCCGCGTGGTGCTGTTGAGGGGCTGGCTCCAGGGCCTGGAGCGGGGGTGCTCCGACTGAGCTCCCAGGCAAGCCCCACTGGTGATGAAGCCTCTTTGCCCGGATATGGAGCTCCAGGGCCTCCCGGGCCTCCTCTGGCAGAAACAGGGCCTCCGTCGTATGGAAGTAGATGGGGACTGCACCAGAGTGCAGTGGTGCAGGGGGTGCAGGGGACATCAGCTTGCGTGCAGATGCCTCGTAGGAGCGTTGCACCAAGGTGGGGAGGCTTCCCAGATGGGTCTCCAGGCACTTCCTTTCTGTGTGCGTCCGCAACCTCCTCCAGAAATCCTCTCCCAGCTCCAGCCTTGACACAAGGTGAGGCGAGGCACCACCGGGCACGCTGCTACTGCCATCAGCCATGCACAAGCCCAGGGCAGTGGTTGAGCTGGCCTCATTGCTGCTGTGGCTCTTCAGCAGTGCATGAGTTGACCCTGCAAGCGCACTGGCCTGCCTGTGAAGCGTGAGGTCTGGGAGGGCTGCAGCTGGAGCAAGCGGCCCCAGAGCCTCCAACCCCCGCTGGGGCAGCCCCCCACGCCGGGCAATGAGTCTCCTCCGCACGCTGCGCCCCGCGTAGAGACTGGAGCCGAACGAGGAGGGTGATTCTGACCCGCTGGAGGCCCAGGGGCTTTCTCGCACCGAGCACAGCCACCGCTGCATCTCCCAGGTGGCCTCACTGCAGGTCCTGCAGCTGAGGTCGTAGCAGAGGAACTGGCCCAGGGAGCTGCCTTCGGTGTCAAGGAGCCGGCCTCTGCAGCCAGACACCTGCTTCTGACCACCTGCAACACAGCAGGGGGACAGGGGACAGAGCACCCTGAGCAGGGCTGAGGAGGATCTAACGCACAGCCAGACCTTGCAGCCACCTTGCAGCTGGGCGCAGGGCCTGGTCCCCCCAGTGTGGGTGCACCCTGGCCCGGGGCAACTGCTGGGGCACCGGGAATGCAGCCGACTGGAGAGAGCCCATCTCCGGGACCAGCCTGGCATCCTGCAAGGTGAGGGTGAGCGCTCGGTACTGCAGAGACCAGAGCCGTACTGCAGCAGGGAGGAGGGCAGCCCTCCCCTCCACAAGGCCAAGAGCAGGGCACCACAGAGAAAGGCCCTACAGACTGGCCCCACAGACAACCCCTCTTTGACCCTCCTCCCAGCAGGGCCCATGGGACAGGAGATGAGACACAGCAGGGACCCCGGGGACCCCAGGACAGCCGGAGGTAGCAGAGATGGACGAGGCATCCCCGTGCCCCAGGACGCCGCAGCAGCCTGTCCCATAGCAAACCCCCTGGGAACAGCACCCAGATGTGGGGGGCATGAAACCAGAGCGCGGCTCACCTGCATCCTGGGCCTCCACGCACCTACGCCAGCATCGCCTCCCGGGAGAGACCTGCAGGCACAGAAGCACTGGCACAGTGACTCCAGCCTTGGCGGAGCCTGCAGAAAGGTCCCAGGCCCTAACCCGCAGTGTGTGGGGGTCCCCCCAGCCAGGGGCCTCCCTGCAGGGCAGCAGCCGGCAGCTGCAGGGCCAGGCCGGCCGGGAAGGGCTGCCCCAGAGCCTCCCTCCTACCTGGCGAAGTTTGCTGGAGGCACGGCACCAGCTACGCAGGGCAGCCCAGGCCACCAGGAGCAGAAGCAAGCCGCCGCCCCAGAGCACAGAGACCCAGGTGCGCTGGGTCAGACCCACAGCATCCAGCATGGTGAGGCCGGAGGCCGGGGGCCAAGTGTTCAGGAGCAGACACGGTCCTTCAGAGCTGCCCTCCCAGCCCTGCCCCTTTCCCAGCAGAGCAGCAGCCGCAGAGGGCTGTGATAGTGAGGTCACTGCCACAGCTGCACTGTGAGGTCTGTGAATGCATCAGAAACCCCCAGCAGAGGGGCAGTGGAGGGGGGAGGAGGAGAGCAGGCGAAGGGCACTGGGCTGCAACAGCGTCTGTGAGGAAGGGCAGAGCCAGAGCAGTGCTGGTCAGCTGGGAGAGGAAGATGGATGCGGCAAGCTGGGACAGGGGACACTGGTCCTACACCCTGTCCTGGAGAGTGGCCCACCAGCTTCTGGTTTGGGCTTTGCACTTTGCTCTGGAAGGCCAAGGGCACTTGGGGTCTGCCCCAGCCCCAGACTGTTCCTGTAAAACAAAGGCCCCCTCGGTCACCTCTGTGGTAATCTCAGCTACCTTTGCAACAGCAGTGGTCGGTCATGGCCTACCTCCTGCCCCGAGCTCCAGGAGCACACAGCCCTCGCCTGTCTCCTCAGAGCCTTCTTCCACTGTAGGGCTTCACTGCTGGCACCGCTGCCCCGAGCCTCCCCACCAGGCCCTGGGTCAGCACGAGTTCTGGCCAGATGTGGGCACCTCTGGCGAGGGCTGTCAAGGACAACCAGAAGGGCAGGGGCCCTAGTGGCAAAGGACAGAGAAAAGGCAGAGATCCTGAATGCCTTCTTTGCCTCCCTCTTTGCTGGTAAGACCTGCCTCAGGAATCCCAGGCCCTGGAGAGCAGGGAGAAAGCCTGGAGAAAGGAAGACTTTCTCTTTTGAGACCCTGGACATCAACTGTGCCTAAGGGCCAAAGCTGAGTCGGGGTGTCGCCCTGGAGGGAGCCCCTTTCCCGGTCCCCAGCCTGCTGCTCCCGACCAGAGCTGTGGCTCTTGAACAGCGCCAGGCACAGCCTGATCCAACCTCTTCCAGCTACCCTCTCCCAGCCAGCAAGCTCTCGGGGGGCCTGTCCCGATCCAATATCGGGAGGGTTTCGTTACGATCCCAAGGACGAGATTAAGACGCTAAAACCGGTCAAATATCGTACAACCTTTTACCTTTATTTTCCACAAAGTGGGGAGAAAAGGAGCACAGCCAGAGGTTGGAACAGGATTTAATAGGCATACAGGAGGGAGGGGAATGATCACATGCAGGGCTCAGCTGGAGCAGGGCACTGAGCAGTACCTCGGTTCCATGCAACCAGGCCCTTTTTGCCCTGCCTCACTCCTTCTCTTTCCACTCCCGTGTCCTTCCCCTGAACATCCCAGAGCGTGTTGGCCACATTGCTCAAAGTCTCTCCGCTCCATGCCAGAATTCTCTTCACGGCTGCATCCCCTATGTCCTTTGGGCGATGATCCCCTTGATTCACCGAGTATCACAGAGAGAGAAGGAGAGTTTCTTTCCTTGACACGTCTTGGCAGGTCTTGCCTCGGGGACAGTGGCCAAATCGCTCTCCTATGGTGGCCAGAGGAGCAGCTGGTTCAGTGTGGTCTTTTCCTCATGGGCACAGGCCCATGGCTTCCTCCACTTGTCCTTGTTCCCTTGATCTTTTGCTGAGGGCTTTCTGTTCAGTCTAGTGAGTTTTGATCCAGATGGTGTAAGCCTGGGATCTTGAGGACGGCTCGCTTCATGTCTCCGTGAAGCAGGGTGAGCTGCTGGCTGAGGAAGACGAATGCTTCCCTGGTCTTGCTCAGGAGCCTCGTCCTGCCCTGAGTGCTCACCCTGCTCCTGCGTGCTGAGCCAGGAGCCGGGGTGCTGAGCCTTCCTGGCCCCTGGGCCTCAGGGCAAGGGGCACACCCACCATGCCCCTGTTGGCTGTGGACCTCCTGCACAGCTCCTCTGCAGGCAGCTGAGACCTTTGTCCGACTCCAGACCAGCATCTTGACTGAGGCTGGTGGGGAGCAGCCTCGGCTCTCGTCCTGCCTGCTCCCTGCCTTGCTGGGCTCCAGGGCTTTCTGGTCGCAGACGATCTCCTGCCCCAGCTGCCCACCCTCGTGCTGGGCCACTGCTCTCTCAGACTGTTGCTCACAGCCAGCAGCCATGCCAAGCCAGACCTCATGGTGCTCCTTGCCATTGCGCCTGCTCATCTGCTCATCATCCCTCTCCAGAGGGCAGCAGTCAGGCTGTGGCTCTGTGCTGTGCTGGGTGGCCTGGGGAAGGCAGGGTGGATGCTGAGGGAGGAGCTGGCCATGGCTATCCGCGTGGTGCTGTTGAGGGGCTGGCTCCAGGGCCTGGAGCGGGGGTGCTCCGACTGAGCTCCCAGGCAAGCCCCACTGGTGATGAAGCCTCTTTGCCCGGATATGGAGCTCCAGGGCCTCCCGGGCCTCCTCTGGCAGAAACAGGGCCTCCGTCGTATGGAAGTAGATGGGGACTGCACCAGAGTGCAGTGGTGCAGGGGGTGCAGGGGACATCAGCTTGCGTGCAGATGCCTCGTAGGAGCGTTGCACCAAGGTGGGGAGGCTTCCCAGATGGGTCTCCAGGCACTTCCTTTCTGTGTGCGTCCGCAACCTCCTCCAGAAATCCTCTCCCAGCTCCAGCCTTGACACAAGGTGAGGCGAGGCACCACCGGGCACGCTGCTACTGCCATCAGCCATGCACAAGCCCAGGGCAGTGGTTGAGCTGGCCTCATTGCTGCTGTGGCTCTTCAGCAGTGCATGAGTTGACCCTGCAAGCGCACTGGCCTGCCTGTGAAGCGTGAGGTCTGGGAGGGCTGCAGCTGGAGCAAGCGGCCCCAGAGCCTCCAACCCCCGCTGGGGCAGCCCCCCACGCCGGGCAATGAGTCTCCTCCGCACGCTGCGCCCCGCGTAGAGACTGGAGCCGAACGAGGAGGGTGATTCTGACCCGCTGGAGGCCCAGGGGCTTTCTCGCACCGAGCACAGCCACCGCTGCATCTCCCAGGTGGCCTCACTGCAGGTCCTGCAGCTGAGGTCGTAGCAGAGGAACTGGCCCAGGGAGCTGCCTTCGGTGTCAAGGAGCCGGCCTCTGCAGCCAGACACCTGCTTCTGACCACCTGCAACACAGCAGGGGGACAGGGGACAGAGCACCCTGAGCAGGGCTGAGGAGGATCTAACGCACAGCCAGACCTTGCAGCCACCTTGCAGCTGGGCGCAGGGCCTGGTCCCCCCAGTGTGGGTGCACCCTGGCCCGGGGCAACTGCTGGGGCACCGGGAATGCAGCCGACTGGAGAGAGCCCATCTCCGGGACCAGCCTGGCATCCTGCAAGGTGAGGGTGAGCGCTCGGTACTGCAGAGACCAGAGCCGTACTGCAGCAGGGAGGAGGGCAGCCCTCCCCTCCACAAGGCCAAGAGCAGGGCACCACAGAGAAAGGCCCTACAGACTGGCCCCACAGACAACCCCTCTTTGACCCTCTTCCCAGCAGGGCCCATGGGACAGGAGATGAGACACAGCAGGGACCCCGGGGACCCCAGGACAGCCGGAGGTAGCAGAGATGGACGAGGCATCCCCGTGCCCCAGGACGCCACAGCAGCCTGTCCCATAGCAAACCCCCTGGGAACAGCACCCAGATGTGGGGGGCATGAAACCAGAGCGCGGCTCACCTGCATCCTGGGCCTCCACGCACCTACGCCAGCATCGCCTCCCGGGAGAGACCTGCAGGCACAGAAGCACTGGCACAGTGACTCCAGCCTTGGCGGAGCCTGCAGAAAGGTCCCAGGCCCTAACCCGCAGTGTGTGGGGGTCCCCCCAGCCAGGGGCCTCCCTGCAGGGCAGCAGCCGGCAGCTGCAGGGCCAGGCCGGCCGGGAAGGGCTGCCCCAGAGCCTCCCTCCTACCTGGCGAAGTTTGCTGGAGGCACGGCACCAGCTACGCAGGGCAGCCCAGGCCACCAGGAGCAGAAGCAAGCCGCCGCCCCAGAGCACAGAGACCCAGGTGCGCTGGGTCAGACCCACAGCATCCAGCATGGTGAGGCCGGAGGCCGGGGGCCAAGTGTTCAGGAGCAGACACGGTCCTTCAGAGCTGCCCTCCCAGCCCTGCCCCTTTCCCAGCAGAGCAGCAGCCGCAGAGGGCTGTGATAGTGAGGTCACTGCCACAGCTGCACTGTGAGGTCTGTGAATGCATCAGAAACCCCCAGCAGAGGGGCAGTGGAGGGGGGAGGAGGAGAGCAGGCGAAGGGCACTGGGCTGCAACAGCGTCTGTGAGGAAGGGCAGAGCCAGAGCAGTGCTGGTCAGCTGGGAGAGGAAGATGGATGCGGCAAGCTGGGACAGGGGACACTGGTCCTACACCCTGTCCTGGAGAGTGGCCCACCAGCTTCTGGTTTGGGCTTTGCACTTTGCTCTGGAAGGCCAAGGGCACTTGGGGTCTGCCCCAGCCCCAGACTGTTCCTGTAAAACAAAGGCCCCCTCGGTCACCTCTGTGGTAATCTCAGCTACCTTTGCAACAGCAGTGGTCGGTCATGGCCTACCTCCTGCCCCGAGCTCCAGGAGCACACAGCCCTCGCCTGTCTCCTCAGAGCCTTCTTCCACTGTAGGGCTTCACTGCTGGCACCGCTGCCCCGAGCCTCCCCACCAGGCCCTGGGTCAGCACGAGTTCTGGCCAGATGTGGGCACCTCTGGCGAGGGCTGTCAAGGACAACCAGAAGGGCAGGGGCCCTAGTGGCAAAGGACAGAGAAAAGGCAGAGATCCTGAATGCCTTCTTTGCCTCCCTCTTTGCTGGTAAGACCTGCCTCAGGAATCCCAGGCCCTGGAGAGCAGGGAGAAAGCCTGGAGAAAGGAAGACTTTCTCTTTTGAGACCCTGGACATCAACCGTGCCTAAGGGCCAAAGCTGAGTCAGGGTGTCGCCCTGGAGGGAGCCCCTTTCCCGGTCCCCAGCCTGCTGCTCCCGACCAGAGCTGTGGCTCTTGAACAGCGCCAGGCACAGCCTGATCCAACCGCTTCCAGCTACCCTCTCCCAGCCAGCAAGCTCTCGGGGGGCCTGTCCCGATCCAATATCGGGAGGGTTTCGTTACGATCCCAAGGACGAGATTAAGACGCTAAAACCGGTCAAATATCGTACAACCTTTTACCTTTATTTTCCACGAAGTGGGGAGAAAAGGAGCAGAGCCAGAGGTTGGAACAGGATTTAATAGGCATACAGGAGGGAGGGGAATGATCACATGCAGGGCTCAGCTGGAGCAGGGCACTGAGCAGTACCTCGGTTCCATGCAACCAGGCCCTTTTTGCCCTGCCTCACTCCTTCTCTTTCCACTCCCGTGTCCTTCCCCTGAACATCCCGGAGCGTGTTGGCCACATTGCTCAAAGTCTCTCCGCTCCATGCCAGAATTCTCTTCACGGCTGCATCCCCTATGTCCTTTGGGCGATGATCCCCTTGATTCACCGAGTATCACAGAGAGAGAAGGAGAGTTTCTTTCCTTGACACGTCTTGGCAGGTCTTGCCTCGGGGACAGTGGCCAAATCGCTCTCCTATGGTGGCCAGAGGAGCAGCTGGTTCAGTGAGGTCTTTTCCTCATGGGCACAGGCCCATGGCTTCCTCCACTTGTCCTTGTTCCCTTGATCTTTTGCTGAGGGCTTTCTGTTCAGTCTAGTGAGTTTTGATCCAGATGGTGTAAGCCTCGGATCTTGAGGACGGCTCGCTTCATGTCTCCGTGAAGCAGGGTGAGCTGCTGGCTGAGGAAGATGAATGCTTCCCTGGTCTTGCTCAGGAGCCTCGTCCTGCCCTGAGTGCTCACCCTGCTGCTGCGTGCTGAGCCAGGAGCCGGGGTGCTGAGCCTTCCTGGCCCCTGGGCCTCAGGGCAAGGGGCACACCCACCATGCCCCTGTTGGCTGTGGACCTCCTGCACAGCTCCTCTGCAGGCAGCTGAGACCTTTGTCCGACTCCAGACCAGCATCTTGACTGAGGCTGGTGGGGAGCAGCCTCGGCTCTCGTCCTGCCTGCTCCCTGCCTTGCTGGGCTCCAGGGCTTTCTGGTCGCAGACGATCTCCTGCCCCAGCTGCCCACCCTCGTGCTGGGCCACTGCTCTCTCAGACTGTTGCTCACAGCCAGCAGCCATGCCAAGCCAGACCTCATGGTGCTCCTTGCCATTGCGCCTGCTCATCTGCTCAGCATCCCTCTCCAGAGGGCAGCAGTCAGGCTGTGGCTCTGTGCTGTGCTGGGTGGCCTGGGGAAGGCAGGGTGGATGCTGAGGGAGGAGCTGGCCATGGCTATCCGCGTGGTGCTGTTGAGGGGCTGGCTCCAGGGCCTGGAGCGGGGGTGCTCCGACTGAGCTCCCAGGCAAGCCCCACTGGTGATGAAGCCTCTTTGCCCGGATATGGAGCTCCAGGGCCTCCCGGGCCTCCTCTGGCAGAAACAGGGCCTCCGTCGTATGAAAGTAGATGGGGACTGCACCAGAGTGCAGTGGTGCAGGGGGTGCAGGGGACATCAGCTTGCGTGCAGATGCCTCGTAGGAGCGTTGCACCAAGGTGGGGAGGCTTCCCAGATGGGTCTCCAGGCACTTCCTTTCTGTGTGCGTCCGCAACCTCCTCCAGAAATCCTCTCCCAGCTCCAGCCTTGACACAAGGTGAGGCGAGGCACCACCGGGCAGGCTGCTACTGCCATCAGCCATGCACAAGCCCAGGGCAGTGGTTGAGCTGGCCTCATTGCTGCTGTGGCTCTTCAGCAGTGCATGAGTTGACCCTGCAAGCGCACTGGCCTGCCTGTGAAGCGTGAGGTCTGGGAGGGCTGCAGCTGGAGCAAGCGGCCCCAGAGCCTCCAACCCCCGCTGGGGCAGCCCCCCACGCCGGGCAATGAGTCTCCTCCGCACGCTGCGCCCCGCGTAGAGACTGGAGCCGAACGAGGAGGGTGATTCTGACCCGCTGGAGGCCCAGGGGCTTTCTCGCACCGAGCACAGCCACCGCTGCATCTCCCAGGTGGCCTCACTGCAGGTCCTGCAGCTGAGGTCGTAGCAGAGGAACTGGCCCAGGGAGCTGCCTTCGGTGTCAAGGAGCCGGCCTCTGCAGCCAGACACCTGCTTCTGACCACCTGCAACACAGCAGGGGGACAGGGGACAGAGCACCCTGAGCAGGGCTGAGGAGGATCTAACGCACAGCCAGACCTTGCAGCCACCTTGCAGCTGGGCGCAGGGCCTGGTCCCCCCAGTGTGGGTGCACCCTGGCCCGGGGCAACTGCTGGGGCACCGGGAATGCAGCCGACTGGAGAGAGCCCATCTCCGGGACCAGCCTGGCATCCTGCAAGGTGAGGGTGAGCGCTCGGTACTGCAGAGACCAGAGCCGTACTGCAGCAGGGAGGAGGGCAGCCCTCCCCTCCACAAGGCCAAGAGCAGGGCACCACAGAGAAAGGCCCTACAGACTGGGCCCACAGACAACCCCTCTTTGACCCTCCTCCCAGCAGGGCCCATGGGACAGGAGATGAGACACAGCAGGGACCCTGGGGACCCCAGGACAGCCGGAGGTAGCAGAGATGGACGAGGCATCCCCGTGCCCCAGGACGCCGCAGCAGCCTGTCCCATGGCAAACCCCCTGGGAACAGCACCCAGATGTGGGGGGCATGAAACCAGAGCGCGGCTCACCTGCATCCTGGGCCTCCACGCACCTACGCCAGCATCGCCTCCCGGGAGAGACCTGCAGGCACAGAAGCACTGGCACAGTGACTCCAGCCTTGGCGGAGCCTGCAGAAAGGTCCCAGGCCCTAACCCGCAGTGTGTGGGGGTCCCCCCAGCCAGGGGCCTCCCTGCAGGGCAGCAGCCGGCAGCTGCAGGGCCAGGCCGGCCGGGAAGGGCTGCCCCAGAGCCTCCCTCCTACCTGGCGAAGTTTGCTGGAGGCACGGCACCAGCTACGCAGGGCAGCCCAGGCCACCAGGAGCAGAAGCAAGCCGCCGCCCCAGAGCACAGAGACCCAGATGCGCTGGGTCAGACCCACAGCATCCAGCATGGTGAGGCCGGAGGCCGGGGGCCAAGTGTTCAGGAGCAGACACGGTCCTTCAGAGCTGCCCTCCCAGCCCTGCCCCTTTCCCAGCAGAGCAGCAGCCGCAGAGGGCTGTGATAGTGAGGTCACTGCCACAGCTGCACTGTGAGGTCTGTGAATGCATCAGAAACCCCCAGCAGAGGGGCAGTGGAGGGGGGAGGAGGAGAGCAGGCGAAGGGCACTGGGCTGCAACAGCGTCTGTGAGGAAGGGCAGAGCCAGAGCAGTGCTGGTCAGCTGGGAGAGGAAGATGGATGCGGCAAGCTGGGACAGGGGACACTGGTCCTACACCCTGTCCTGGAGAGTGGCCCACCAGCTTCTGGTTTGGGCTTTGCACTTTGCTCTGGAAGGCCAAGGGCACTTGGGGTCTGCCCCAGCCCCAGACTGTTCCTGTAAAACAAAGGCCCCCTCGGTCACCTCTGTGGTAATCTCAGCTACCTTTGCAACAGCAGTGGTCGGTCATGGCCTACCTCCTGCCCCGAGCTCCAGGAGCACACAGCCCTCGCCTGTCTCCTCAGAGCCTTCTTCCACTGTAGGGCTTCACTGCTGGCACCGCTGCCCCGAGCCTCCCCACCAGGCCCTGGGTCAGCACGAGTTCTGGCCAGATGTGGGCACCTCTGGCGAGGGCTGTCAAGGACAACCAGAAGGGCAGGGGCCCTAGTGGCAAAGGACAGAGAAAAGGCAGAGATCCTGAATGCCTTCTTTGCCTCCCTCTTTGCTGGTAAGACCTGCCTCAGGAATCCCAGGCCCTGGAGAGCAGGGAGAAAGCCTGGAGAAAGGAAGACTTTCTCTTTTGAGACCCTGGACATCAACCGTGCCTAAGGGCCAAAGCTGAGTCAGGGTGTCGCCCTGGAGGGAGCCCCTTTCCCGGTCCCCAGCCTGCTGCTCCCGACCAGAGCTGTGGCTCTTGAACAGCGCCAGGCACAGCCTGATCCAACCTCTTCCAGCTACCCTCTCCCAGCCAGCAAGCTCTCGGGGGGCCTGTCCCGATCCAATATCGGGAGGGTTTCGTTACGATCCCAAGGACGAGATTAAGACGCTAAAACCAGTCAAATATCGTACAACCTTTTACCTTTATTTTCCACGAAGTGGGGAGAAAAGGAGCACAGCCAGAGGTTGGAACAGGATTTAATAGGCATACAGGAGGGAGGGGAATGATCACATGCAGGGCTCAGCTGGAGCAGGGCACTGAGCAGTACCTCGGTTCCATGCAACCAGGCCCTTTTTGCCCTGCCTCACTCCTTCTCTTTCCACTCCCGTGTCCTTCCCCTGAACATCCCGGAGCGTGTTGGCCACATTGCTCAAAGTCTCTCCGCTCCATGCCAGAATTCTCTTCACGGCTGCATCCCCTATGCCCTTTGGGCGATGATCCCCTTGATTCACCGAGTATCACAGAGAGAGAAGGAGAGTTTCTTTCCTTGACACGTCTTGGCAGGTCTTGCCTCGGGGACAGTGGCCAAATCGCTCTCCTATGGTGGCCAGAGGAGCAGCTGGTTCAGTGTGGTCTTTTCCTCATGGGCACAGGCCCATGGCTTCCTCCACTTGTCCTTGTTCCCTTGATCTTTTGCTGAGGGCTTTCTGTTCAGTCTAGTGAGTTTTGATCCAGATGGTGTAAGCCTCGGATCTTGAGGACGGCTCGCTTCATGTCTCCGTGAAGCAGGGTGAGCTGCTGGCTGAGGAAGACGAATGCTTCCCTGGTCTTGCTCAGGAGCCTCGTCCTGCCCTGAGTGCTCACCCTGCTCCTGCGTGCTGAGCCAGGAGCCGGGGTGCTGAGCCTTCCTGGCCCCTGGGCCTCAGGGCAAGGGGCACACCCACCATGCCCCTGTTGGCTGTGGACCTCCTGCACAGCTCCTCTGCAGGCAGCTGAGACCTTTGTCCGACTCCAGACCAGCATCTTGACTGAGGCTGGTGGGGAGCAGCCTCGGCTCTCGTCCTGCCTGCTCCCTGCCTTGCTGGGCTCCAGGGCTTTCTGGTCGCAGACGATCTCCTGCCCCAGCTGCCCACCCTCGTGCTGGGCCACTGCTCTCTCAGACTGTTGCTCACAGCCAGCAGCCATGCCAAGCCAGACCTCATGGTGCTCCTTGCCATTGCGCCTGCTCATCTGCTCATCATCCCTCTCCAGAGGGCAGCAGTCAGGCTGTGGCTCTGTGCTGTGCTGGGTGGCCTGGGGAAGGCAGGGTGGATGCTGAGGGAGGAGCTGGCCATGGCTATCCGCGTGGTGCTGTTGAGGGGCTGGCTCCAGGGCCTGGAGCGGGGGTGCTCCGACTGAGCTCCCAGGCAAGCCCCACTGGTGATGAAGCCTCTTTGCCCGGATATGGAGCTCCAGGGCCTCCCGGGCCTCCTCTGGCAGAAACAGGGCCTCCGTCGTATGGAAGTAGATGGGGACTGCACCAGAGTGCAGTGGTGCAGGGGGTGCAGGGGACATCAGCTTGCGTGCAGATGCCTCGTAGGAGCGTTGCACCAAGGTGGGGAGGCTTCCCAGATGGGTCTCCAGGCACTTCCTTTTTGTGTGCGTCCGCAACCTCCTCCAGAAATCCTCTCCCAGCTCCAGCCTTGACACAAGGTGAGGCGAGGCACCACCGGGCAGGCTGCTACTGCCATCAGCCATGCACAAGCCCAGGGCAGTGGTTGAGCTGGCCTCATTGCTGCTGTGGCTCTTCAGCAGTGCATGAGTTGACCCTGCAAGCGCACTGGCCTGCCTGTGAAGCGTGAGGTCTGGGAGGGCTGCAGCTGGAGCAAGCGGCCCCAGAGCCTCCAACCCCCGCTGGGGCAGCCCCCCACGCCGGGCAATGAGTCTCCTCCGCACGCTGCGCCCCGCGTAGAGACTGGAGCCGAACGAGGAGGGTGATTCTGACCCGCTGGAGGCCCAGGGGCTTTCTCGCACCGAGCACAGCCACCGCTGCATCTCCCAGGTGGCCTCACTGCAGGTCCTGCAGCTGAGGTCGTAGCAGAGGAACTGGCCCAGGGAGCTGCCTTCGGTGTCAAGGAGCCGGCCTCTGCAGCCAGACACCTGCTTCTGACCACCTGCAACACAGCAGGGGGACAGGGGACAGAGCACCCTGAGCAGGGCTGAGGAGGATCTAACGCACAGCCAGACCTTGCAGCCACCTTGCAGCTGGGCGCAGGGCCTGGTCCCCCCAGTGTGGGTGCACCCTGGCCCGGGGCAACTGCTGGGGCACCGGGAATGCAGCCGACTGGAGAGAGCCCATCTCCGGGACCAGCCTGGCATCCTGCAAGGTGAGGGTGAGCGCTCGGTACTGCAGAGACCAGAGCCGTACTGCAGCAGGGAGGAGGGCAGCCCTCCCCTCCACAAGGCCAAGAGCAGGGCACCACAGAGAAAGGCCCTACAGACTGGGCCCACAGACAACCCCTCTTTGACCCTCCTCCCAGCAGGGCCCATGGGACAGGAGATGAGACACAGCAGGGACCCTGGGGACCCCAGGACAGCCGGAGGTAGCAGAGATGGACGAGGCATCCCCGTGCCCCAGGACGCCGCAGCAGCCTGTCCCATAGCAAACCCCCTGGGAACAGCACCCAGATGTGGGGGGCATGAAACCAGAGCGCGGCTCACCTGCATCCTGGGCCTCCACGCACCTACGCCAGCATCGCCTCCCGGGAGAGACCTGCAGGCACAGAAGCACTGGCACAGTGACTCCAGCCTTGGCGGAGCCTGCAGAAAGGTCCCAGGCCCTAACCCGCAGTGTGTGGGGGTCCCCCCAGCCAGGGGCCTCCCTGCAGGGCAGCAGCCGGCAGCTGCAGGGCCAGGCCGGCCGGGAAGGGCTGCCCCAGAGCCTCCCTCCTACCTGGCGAAGTTTGCTGGAGGCACGGCACCAGCTACGCAGGGCAGCCCAGGCCACCAGGAGCAGAAGCAAGCCGCCGCCCCAGAGCACAGAGACCCAGATGCGCTGGGTCAGACCCACAGCATCCAGCATGGTGAGGCCGGAGGCCGGGGGCCAAGTGTTCAGGAGCAGACACGGTCCTTCAGAGCTGCCCTCCCAGCCCTGCCCCTTTCCCAGCAGAGCAGCAGCCGCAGAGGGCTGTGATAGTGAGGTCACTGCCACAGCTGCACTGTGAGGTCTGTGAATGCATCAGAAACCCCCAGCAGAGGGGCAGTGGAGGGGGGAGGAGGAGAGCAGGCGAAGGGCACTGGGCTGCAACAGCGTCTGTGAGGAAGGGCAGAGCCAGAGCAGTGCTGGTCAGCTGGGAGAGGAAGATGGATGCGGCAAGCTGGGACAGGGGACACTGGTCCTACACCCTGTCCTGGAGAGTGGCCCACCAGCTTCTGGTTTGGGCTTTGCACTTTGCTCTGGAAGGCCAAGGGCACTTGGGGTCTGCCCCAGCCCCAGACTGTTCCTGTAAAACAAAGGCCCCCTCGGTCACCTCTGTGGTAATCTCAGCTACCTTTGCAACAGCAGTGGTCGGTCATGGCCTACCTCCTGCCCCGAGCTCCAGGAGCACACAGCCCTCGCCTGTCTCCTCAGAGCCTTCTTCCACTGTAGGGCTTCACTGCTGGCACCGCTGCCCCGAGCCTCCCCACCAGGCCCTGGGTCAGCACGAGTTCTGGCCAGATGTGGGCACCTCTGGCGAGGGCTGTCAAGGACAACCAGAAGGGCAGGGGCCCTAGTGGCAAAGGACAGAGAAAAGGCAGAGATCCTGAATGCCTTCTTTGCCTCCCTCTTTGCTGGTAAGACCTGCCTCAGGAATCCCAGGCCCTGGAGAGCAGGGAGAAAGCCTGGAGAAAGGAAGACTTTCTCTTTTGAGACCCTGGACATCAACCGTGCCTAAGGGCCAAAGCTGAGTCAGGGTGTCGCCCTGGAGGGAGCCCCTTTCCCGGTCCCCAGCCTGCTGCTCCCGACCAGAGCTGTGGCTCTTGAACAGCGCCAGGCACAGCCTGATCCAACCTCTTCCAGCTACCCTCTCCCAGCCAGCAAGCTCTCGGGGGGCCTGTCCCGATCCAATATCGGGAGGGTTTCGTTACGATCCCAAGGACGAGATTAAGACGCTAAAACCGATCAAATATCGTACAACCTTTTACCTTTATTTTCCACGAAGTGGGGAGAAAAGGCGTGTCTGGGGGGGGGGGGGGGGCAAGGCGAAGGGGAGGCAAAGGGAAAAAGGGAACAAGGGTAAGGGGAAAAGATAGAGAAAAGTTGGAAAAGGAGAGAGGAAGCTAGCTACCACCACTCCAAGGCCGATGATGTTCCGCTGACTCCGCTCGAATCACAGCTCAAGCTGGGGGGCCTCCGACGAGGGACGAGGAGCGAGGGCCGAGAGAGGGAGCGAGCGGGGTGGGGCGGGGGGCAAACAAAGAAATCCCTCGGCAATTATAGCTGTTTCAAATTAAGTTTTCCCACCCCTCACGTGGTAGTTCAGACCAATAGTAATATTTGGGTCTGGGGTCTCCTGCTCCTTATTGGGTCTCATCACTGTCCCTAGGGAGGCCGTTTACTGTTGCCGTTTCTGCTGACAGGTGTGTCTCCATTCTTAGGTCCAGCCATTAGCTCTCAAGGTCCTGACAAAGAAGGTGATAACTCCAGCAATTAGCACTGTTTCAGCAGTGCACAGGAATGCAAATTGCTGGTAACGCCCTTATCATTCCCGCCTGCAGCAGCTCTGGGCCCTTTCTCACTGTACTAGGGAGTGCGGCCTAAGGCTTCAGCAGATTTAGCCACTCATGCCAAGCAGGTTTTATAGAAGTTGTGCTAAAAACGGACAATAATTTACAGTCCAGATCCCAAAGTCTCTGCCCGATTGTGGTCTCCTTCAGTGCAGGCTCGGTGTGTCCTGGGTGGTCGCAGGGAGACCATCTCAGGGGTCGCAGCAGCCCAGTCCTGTTTCCGCCAGGGACAGATGGCTTGTTCGGGGTTGTGGCCTGCCTGCAGGCACAGGAAAGGAAAACCTCCTTCCAAGACACTGCCGAAACTCCGCCAAAGCCAAGTGAGAAATTGGGAGCAACCCATGTGAACAGCTCCTCCCAAGACAATATCAATATTGATATCGAACCCCATCGATGGGTGTGGAATTGGACCAGGCATCGATGGCGCTCGATCTGGAGAGGGAGGTTGGTAGGTAGCAAGGAATTATACAAGGTAAAAAACATTGAAGCGGCAACTGCACCTAACAAATACAATATTAACTGTTTCACCCGTGGTGCCTCTGGTAACCAGGACCACAAATTGCCACTCCAGCCGTTCCAGGTTTGGACGGGGACGTGGGCTATTTTTCTAATATCTCTGGTTAACTGGAGAACTACCTTGCCTACATCATCTATTTCTAAACAACAGTTGGAAATATTTAATTTCCCACACACCCCTCCCTCTTCAGCTAACAGATAGTCTAAAACCATGCGGTGCTGAAGGATTGCCGTGCGCATCTGTTGGGACTGGAGAGTTAAAAGATCTATTGCATCAGCGGTTTTGTTGGTAATAATTTCTAGAGCCACTTTTAGGTTGTAAATTGGTTCTCTCACCCCCGATATTAGTTCATTAGGATTCCAGGTTGCAGGCCCGTAACGTTGAATTATTTGTTCAGGAGGCCACTCATTATTTCCCCATTTTTGCATCCCACCCAAATCTACCTTAATGGATCGCGTCTTACGGGCAACCCTTCTGTCCCCGAGGTTATCATATACCTTTATGCCTAACCGAGGTCCGCCTGTTTCTGGTAAAAGGAAAAACAACGGTCTGATAATCCCTATGTAACAAATTCCCGACCACCCCGCGGGTAAAAATTTATATGCTGTGTGTCCACAGATCCAATAATGCCCCTTCTTAGCTCCGATGCCCTGAGCAAATGGCCCGTTTATCCCTGGTGGGAATTGAAAGTAAGTTGTGTCTCTGTCACCCAGAGGGCTGAAAAATGTGGTTGCCCCATCACCTATTCAGCCGGTACAATACCAAGCCCCAGAAGTGTCTTTCCATTCGCAGGTTCGCTTGTAAGGGGGATAATTGGGTCGTTGGTGAGTTACAGTTTCATTTTTGTTTGACCAGTATCCCTCAAGTCCCCAATTGTGCCCCGTTTCATCGAGCCACATCCATAGCTGGAGATTCCTGTCTTTATCGAGTAGTTTACAAGTGAGTGTCCATTGACTTTCCCCCACTTCAATCCCTCCCTCCTGGGTACAATTTAAACAATATTGTCCCATGGCTGGGAACTGAATTTGCCAGGTCCCACCGTCGTTCCACGTGTCACGCGCAGTTTCACTGTAATTGCTTACGATCTGGTCTGGGGTGGGGGATGTGGACATCCATGGCCAGCTTGATAACCCTATCGGTCCTCTGCACACCCAGCAGTGGCTTAAATGGAAAGTTTGGCTTACTGCTTTTGCCAGCAACATGAACTCGTTGTTCTCGAAGGGATTAAATGGGTGGGGGGAAGGTAGGGGGAGTGGTCGTTCGTCACCCTCGTGGATGCATCCTTGAGTCAGGATGGTCCAGGGCAGTAGGTGCATCTTGGTCAGACCGCCGCCCTTGAAAACAGGAATAAGAACAAACTCGCTCCTCGGGTCAGAAGGAGGGAATAATCCATTTTGTGTGAATCTTGTGGGTTTTCCCACTAGCATCTTTTGCTCTCCAAGTACATTTATTATTCTATTAACCTCCCAGCTGTTTTGCTCCCGAAAAGGAAGCCATTCCGGGCAGCCTTTGAACACCATGTATGAGTCCATGTAGATGTGTACAGGGGAAGTAGCCTGGCCTTTGCATTGGAATACGCTCCACACTGCAGCCAGCTCTCCCACCTGTATGGGGACAGTTTTGAGCTCTTGTGCTAGCGCATGATGGGCTAGCACAGGGGAATGCTTGTACCCCTGAGGTAGTCGAGTGAATGTGTATTGCTGTCCCTCCCACGTGAAGGCAAAACGCTCTTGGTCCTCAGGCTGTAAAGGGACCATAAAAAACATGTCTTTGACATCAGTTGTTGCCATCACAGGGTGGGACTGCTCCTGGATAGTCGCTATTAATTCAGCAATGTTTGGCACAGCTGCCATCAATGGGCCTGTATTGTTATTTCATTGCCAATAGTCTACAGTTAGTCTCCACTTATCATTTGGTTTTCGAACTGGCCATACAGGGGAATTGAAGGGGGACTGTGCTGGGATCACAACTCCCTGTTTTTTCAGGTCCTCCAATACTGGGCTAATTCCCTCTCTCGCTCCCAAAGGTAACGGATAGGGGTTTACATTAGTCAGCCGGGAAGGGGGGAGGGGAGGTGTCGCTTGCAGCGAGCGCACTGCCACCCCGAAATCTCCGGTCAGTCTTCTGACCTGAGGAACGCCGAAAGACCACGAATTCCCCTGGGAATCCCGCCACTGTTTCCCCTTCAGGACGTCTATGCCTAAGAGGTTCATTTGAAAAGGCCCCACAGCCACCATGGTGTCCACAGGACTCTCTTCCCCTGGTAACCACAGTGTTACCGGGGTCATGGGCACAGTCTGGGTCTTCCCCAGAGCACGTAAAACTGTTAGGTGTTTGCAGGGGACCGAGATGCCACACCGTTCCGCCTCACTCCGTGTTAGCGCTGTAATTTGGGCCCCTGTGTCAATTAAAAAAGTTACAGGCCTTCTCTTCGGCCCCACCGCTAGGGTGATTGACAAGTCTCCTTTGTTACTGCAGGTGAGCTGTCTTCTAAACATCCGCCCTCCGCCTCCCCCCTCACCCTGAGGGGGCCGAGGAGCCAGTTTTCCCGCCACCCTTTTGTCCTCCTCCAACTCCTCCCCCACGTTTAACGCCGGTCCGGGGGGTGGTTTCGGTCTGGGCGGGGGTCTCTGTCCAGACCACCTCCGTACCAGGAGCTCTAGTTTTTTGGTCGGGAGCCCGTCCATCAAGTCTCGGGGCACGCCTTTTTGCAGCCCCAGTTGCCACAGTCCCTGCCGGGTCAGGGATCTTTCTCTTCTGGCTAAGTCTGGGCTCCTCCCAGAGAATGCCAGCGGCTTGTTTGCTGGCTCTGCCGCCGGCACGGCCCTAGTTTCCACCCTTTGGTAAATCCAGCTGACTGGCCCGTATTCTCTCTCATAATTAATCAATTCCTGGGCTATCTCCCCCCAGGTCCACACCTTTTTCCCTAGCCGACCATGCTCGGGGGTTACCATCCCCTCCAGGGCAGCCGCGATTCTCTCCTCGCGGGGCACATTTTGGATTCTCCCCTGCAATTGAATCCCAATAGGTTTCAGGGAATCAGGAAGTCCCCGTATTAGGGGCGTCATCCGCTCGGGATCTACTGGCAATAACATCGGAGAGCTCAAGTTCGGCTTGAGTTCCCGATCGTACATCATTTGCAGACAAGCTGCCTTTTGTACACTTTCCAGCAATTGATCGACGGAACCTGTTATAGCTAGGGGATCCCCCCTTTCCAAAGGGTTCAGCCCCCCCCGCCCAATACGCGGCCCTCTGAGTCAGGGACCACGGGGCTCGGCGATCGCCGGTTGTGAGGAACACGCCCGGGCCCCAATATCCCTCTGCCTCCTTTCCAGATAGCAGGATCCCGTCCCCCCCCGACAGAGATGCCCTCCACACGTATTCGGTTTCAGATTCCCTAGCCGTTCTGGCAAAATCTTTTCGCAGCTTGGCCAATTCGGTAGCTGTGAAAGGGATTTCTTTGGTAACAACCTGAGGGCGGTTGTCGCTGTCATCCTCGTATATATATTCCGTTTTGACTAGTGGGCACATATGGGGTGGGCCGTCTACGGCCTCCTTTAATCTTTTTAGGTCCCTTTGGGGGTAAATTTGGCGTACCCCTTTTCCCTCGAGCAGCACCTCAGTTTCGGTGAGGGTGTCTGCCTCCCTCAGGAGCTGGTTTCTTAGCTCCGCTTTCAGTATCAGATTTTGGTGCTTCTCTTCCTCCAGTGCCCGCTTGGTTTCCCGTAATTGTTCTTGCAGCGGCGCTAGGGCCGCTTGTAGCGTGGCAACCACAGCCTCCGCCTGACAAGGTGCCCGCTGCCTGTCCTCCACCGCAGCTGCTAGGCACGCTCCTAGCACAGCGCAAACAATAGCTTTCCCTTTTCCTCTCTTAACTTTAGCTTCTTTTTGCAAGACCGCTATTCGGTCCACTACACTTTGCAATTGGAACCAATGGTCCCGTGCCCAGTCTCGTCCCGGGGGCGAGGGACGAGAACGGTGTATTTCCAAAAGGTCATACAGTTTCTCGATTTCCTCACAAAAATCGCCTGCCTTCTGGGCAGCCATATCCTACAAAGGGGATTTCGTCCCGGGAGGGCCAAACCTTAAAGGAGTCCAAGTTTCCCCTATACACTCCCGGGAGGCCTAACCGTAAGCTACTACAAAAAATGTCCTACAAAGGGGATTTCGTCCTGAGGGGGTCACACCTTAAAATCCAAGTTTCGCAATTAGATGTCCCGATCCAATATCGGGAGGGTTTCGTTACGATCCCAAGGACGAGATTAAGACGCTAAAACCGGTCAAATATCGTACAACCTTTTACCTTTATTTTCCACGAAGTGGGGAGAAAAGGAGCACAGCCAGAGGTTGGAACAGGATTTAATAGGCATACAGGAGGGAGGGGAATGATCACATGCAGGGCTCAGCTGGAGCAGGGCACTGAGCAGTACCTCGGTTCCATGCAACCAGGCCCTTTTTGCCCTGCCTCACTCCTTCTCTTTCCACTCCCGTGTCCTTCCCCTGAACATCCCGGAGCGTGTTGGCCACATTGCTCAAAGTCTCTCCGCTCCATGCCAGAATTCTCTTCACGGCTGCATCCCCTATGTCCTTTGGGCGATGATCCCCTTGATTCACCGAGTATCACAGAGAGAGAAGGAGAGTTTCTTTCCTTGACACGTCTTGGCAGGTCTTGCCTCGGGGACAGTGGCCAAATCGCTCTCCTATGGTGGCCAGAGGAGCAGCTGGTTCAGTGTGGTCTTTTCCTCATGGGCACAGGCCCATGGCTTCCTCCACTTGTCCTTGTTCCCTTGATCTTTTGCTGAGGGCTTTCTGTTCAGTCTAGTGAGTTTTGATCCAGATGGTGTAAGCCTGGGATCTTGAGGACGGCTCGCTTCATGTCTCCGTGAAGCAGGGTGAGCTGCTGGCTGAGGAAGACGAATGCTTCCCTGGTCTTGCTCAGGAGCCTCGTCCTGCCCTGAGTGCTCACCCTGCTCCTGCGTGCTGAGCCAGGAGCAGGGGTGCTGAGCCTTCCTGGCCCCTGGGCCTCAGGGCAAGGGGCACACCCACCATGCCCCTGTTGGCTGTGGACCTCCTGCACAGCTCCTCTGCAGGCAGCTGAGACCTTTGTCCGACTCCAGACCAGCATCTTGACTGAGGCTGGTGGGGAGCAGCCTCGGCTCTCGTCCTGCCTGCTCCCTGCCTTGCTGGGCTCCAGGGCTTTCTGGTCGCAGACCATCTCCTGCCCCAGCTGCCCACCCTCGTGCTGGGCCACTGCTCTCTCAGACTGTTGCTCACAGCCAGCAGCCATGCCAAGCCAGACCTCATGGTGCTCCTTGCCATTGCGCCTGCTCATCTGCTCAGCATCCCTCTCCAGAGGGCAGCAGTCAGGCTGTGGCTCTGTGCTGTGCTGGGTGGCCTGGGGAAGGCAGGGTGGATGCTGAGGGAGGAGCTGGCCATGGCTATCCGCGTGGTGCTGTTGAGGGGCTGGCTCCAGGGCCTGGAGCGGGGGTGCTCCGACTGAGCTCCCAGGCAAGCCCCACTGGTGATGAAGCCTCTTTGCCCGGATATGGAGCTCCAGGGCCTCCCGGGCCTCCTCTGGCAGAAACAGGGCCTCCGTCGTATGGAAGTAGATGGGGACTGCACCAGAGTGCAGTGGTGCAGGGGGTGCAGGGGACATCAGCTTGCGTGCAGATGCCTCGTAGGAGCGTTGCACCAAGGTGGGGAGGCTTCCCAGATGGGTCTCCAGGCACTTCCTTTTTGTGTGCGTCCGCAACCTCCTCCAGAAATCCTCTCCCAGCTCCAGCCTTGACACAAGGTGAGGCGAGGCACCACCGGGCACGCTGCTACTGCCATCAGCCATGCACAAGCCCAGGGCAGTGGTTGAGCTGGCCTCATTGCTGCTGTGGCTCTTCAGCAGTGCATGAGTTGACCCTGCAAGCGCACTGGCCTGCCTGTGAAGCGTGAGGTCTGGGAGGGCTGCAGCTGGAGCAAGCGGCCCCAGAGCCTCCAACCCCCGCTGGGGCAGCCCCCCACGCCGGGCAATGAGTCTCCTCCGCACGCTGCGCCCCGCGTAGAGACTGGAGCCGAACGAGGAGGGTGATTCTGACCCGCTGGAGGCCCAGGGGCTTTCTCGCACCGAGCACAGCCACCGCTGCATCTCCCAGGTGGCCTCACTGCAGGTCCTGCAGCTGAGGTCGTAGCAGAGGAACTGGCCCAGGGAGCTGCCTTCGGTGTCAAGGAGCCGGCCTCTGCAGCCAGACACCTGCTTCTGACCACCTGCAACACAGCAGGGGGACAGGGGACAGAGCACCCTGAGCAGGGCTGAGGAGGATCTAACGCACAGCCAGACCTTGCAGCCACCTTGCAGCTGGGCGCAGGGCCTGGTCCCCCCAGTGTGGGTGCACCCTGGCCCGGGGCAACTGCTGGGGCACCGGGAATGCAGCCGACTGGAGAGAGCCCATCTCCGGGACCAGCCTGGCATCCTGCAAGGTGAGGGTGAGCGCTCGGTACTGCAGAGACCAGAGCCGTACTGCAGCAGGGAGGAGGGCAGCCCTCCCCTCCACAAGGCCAAGAGCAGGGCACCACAGAGAAAGGCCCTACAGACTGGGCCCACAGACAACCCCTCTTTGACCCTCCTCCCAGCAGGGCCCATGGGACAGGAGATGAGACACAGCAGGGACCCTGGGGACCCCAGGACAGCCGGAGGTAGCAGAGATGGACGAGGCATCCCCGTGCCCCAGGACGCCGCAGCAGCCTGTCCCATAGCAAACCCCCTGGGAACAGCACCCAGATGTGGGGGGCATGAAACCAGAGCGCGGCTCACCTGCATCCTGGGCCTCCACGCACCTACGCCAGCATCGCCTCCCGGGAGAGACCTGCAGGCACAGAAGCACTGGCACAGTGACTCCAGCCTTGGCGGAGCCTGCAGAAAGGTCCCAGGCCCTAACCCGCAGTGTGTGGGGGTCCCCCCAGCCAGGGGCCTCCCTGCAGGGCAGCAGCCGGCAGCTGCAGGGCCAGGCCGGCCGGGAAGGGCTGCCCCAGAGCCTCCCTCCTACCTGGCGAAGTTTGCTGGAGGCACGGCACCAGCTACGCAGGGCAGCCCAGGCCACCAGGAGCAGAAGCAAGCCGCCGCCCCAGAGCACAGAGACCCAGATGCGCTGGGTCAGACCCACAGCATCCAGCATGGTGAGGCCGGAGGCCGGGGGCCAAGTGTTCAGGAGCAGACACGGTCCTTCAGAGCTGCCCTCCCAGCCCTGCCCCTTTCCCAGCAGAGCAGCAGCCGCAGAGGGCTGTGATAGTGAGGTCACTGCCACAGCTGCACTGTGAGGTCTGTGAATGCATCAGAAACCCCCAGCAGAGGGGCAGTGGAGGGGGGAGGAGGAGAGCAGGCGAAGGGCACTGGGCTGCAACAGTGTCTGTGAGGAAGGGCAGAGCCAGAGCAGTGCTGGTCAGCTGGGAGAGGAAGATGGATGCGGCAAGCTGGGACAGGGGACACTGGTCCTACACCCTGTCCTGGAGAGTGGCCCACCAGCTTCTGGTTTGGGCTTTGCACTTTGCTCTGGAAGGCCAAGGGCACTTGGGGTCTGCCCCAGCCCCAGACTGTTCCTGTAAAACAAAGGCCCCCTCGGTCACCTCTGTGGTAATCTCAGCTACCTTTGCAACAGCAGTGGTCGGTCATGGCCTACCTCCTGCCCCGAGCTCCAGGAGCACACAGCCCTCGCCTGTCTCCTCAGAGCCTTCTTCCACTGTAGGGCTTCACTGCTGGCACCGCTGCCCCGAGCCTCCCCACCAGGCCCTGGGTCAGCACGAGTTCTGGCCAGATGTGGGCACCTCTGGTGAGGGCTGTCAAGGACAACCAGAAGGGCAGGGGCCCTAGTGGCAAAGGATAGAGAAAAGGCAGAGATCCTGAATGCCTTCTTTGCCTCCCTCTTTGCTGGTAAGACCTGCCTCAGGAATCCCAGGCCCTGGAGAGCAGGGAGAAAGCCTGGAGAAAGGAAGACTTTCTCTTTTGAGACCCTGGACATCAACCGTGCCTAAGGGCCAAAGCTGAGTCAGGGTGTCGCCCTGGAGGGAGCCCCTTTCCCGGTCCCCAGCCTGCTGCTCCCGACCAGAGCTGTGGCTCTTGAACAGCGCCAGGCACAGCCTGATCCAACCTCTTCCAGCTACCCTCTCCCAGCCAGCAAGCTCTCGGGGGGCCTGTCCCGATCCAATATCGGGAGGGTTTCGTTACGATCCCAAGGACGAGATTAAGACGCTAAAACCGATCAAATATCGTACAACCTTTTACCTTTATTTTCCACGAAGTGGGGAGAAAAGGCGTGTCTGGGGGGGGGGGCAAGGCGAAGGGGAGGCAAAGGGAAAAAGGGAACAAGGGTAAGGGGAAAAGATAGAGAAAAGTTGGAAAAGGAGAGAGGAAGCTAGCTACCACCACTCCAAGGCCGATGATGTTCCGCTGACTCCGCTCGAATCACAGCTCAAGCTGGGGGGCCTCCGACGAGGGACGAGGAGCGAGGGCCGAGAGAGGGAGCGAGCGGGGTGGGGCGGGGGGCAAACAAAGAAATCCCTCGGCAATTATAGCTGTTTCAAATTAAGTTTTCCCACCCCTCACGTGGTAGTTCAGACCAATAGTAATATTTGGGTCTGGGGTTTCCTGCTCCTTATTGGGTCTCATCACTGTCCCTAGGGAGGCCGTTTACTGTTGCCGTTTCTGCTGACAGGTGTGTCTCCATTCTTAGGTCCAGCCATTAGCTCTCAAGGTCCTGACAAAGAAGGTGATAACTTCAGCAATTAGCACTGTTTCAGCAGTGCACAGGAATGCAAATTGCTGGTAACGCCCTTATCATTCCCGCCTGCAGCAGCTCTGGGCCCTTTCTCACTGTACTAGGGAGTGCGGCCTAAGGCTTCAGCAGATTTAGCCACTCATGCCAAGCAGGTTTTATAGAAGTTGTGCTAAAAACGGACAATAATTTACAGTCCAGATCCCAAAGTCTCTGCCCGATTGTGGTCTCCTTCAGTGCAGGCTCGGTGTGTCCCGGGTGGTCGCAGGGAGACCATCTCAGGGGTCGCAGCAGCCCAGTCCTGTTTCCGCCAGGGACAGATGGCTTGTTCGGGGTTGTGGCCTGCCTGCAGGCACAGGAAAGGAAAACCTCCTTCCAAGACACTGCCGAAACTCCGCCAAAGCCAAGTGAGAAATTGGGAGCAACCCATGTGAACAGCTCCTCCCAAGACAATATCAATATTGATATCGAACCCCATCGATGGGTGTGGAATTGGACCAGGCATCGATGGCGCTCGATCTGGAGAGGGAGGTTGGTAGGTAGCAAGGAATTATACAAGGTAAAAAACATTGAAGCGGCAACTGCACCTAACAAATACAATATTAACTGTTTCACCCGTGGTGCCTCTGGTAACCAGGACCACAAATTGCCACTCCAGCCGTTCCAGGTTTGGACGGGGACGTGGGCTATTTTTCTAATATCTCTGGTTAACTGGAGAACTACCTTGCCTACATCATCTATTTCTAAACAACAGTTGGAAATATTTAATTTCCCACACACCCCTCCCTCTTCAGCTAACAGATAGTCTAAAACCATGCGGTGCTGAAGGATTGCCGTGCGCATCTGTTGGGACTGGAGAGTTAAAAGATCTATTGCATCAGCGGTTTTGTTGGTAATAATTTCTAGAGCCACTTTTAGGTTGTAAATTGGTTCTCTCACCCCCGATATTAGTTCATTAGGATTCCAGGTTGCAGGCCCGTAACGTTGAATTATTTGTTCAGGAGGCCACTCATTATTTCCCCATTTTTGCATCCCACCCAAATCTACCTTAATGGATCGCGTCTTACGGGCAACCCTTCTGTCCCCGAGGTTATCATATACCTTTATGCCTAACCGAGGTCCGCCTGTTTCTGGTAAAAGGAAAAACAACGGTCTGATAATCCCTATGTAACAAATTCCCGACCACCCCGCGGGTAAAAATTTATATGCTGTGTGTCCACAGATCCAATAATGCCCCTTCTTAGCTCCGATGCCCTGAGCAAATGGCCCGTTTATCCCTGGTGGGAATTGAAAGTAAGTTGTGTCTCTGTCACCCAGAGGGCTGAAAAATGTGGTTGCCCCATCACCTATTCAGCCGGTACAATACCAAGCCCCAGAAGTGTCTTTCCATTCGCAGGTTCGCTTGTAAGGGGGATAATTGGGTCGTTGGTGAGTTACAGTTTCATTTTTGTTTGACCAGTATCCCTCAAGTCCCCAATTGTGCCCCGTTTCATCGAGCCACATCCATAGCTGGAGATTCCTGTCTTTATCGAGTAGTTTACAAGTGAGTGTCCATTGACTTTCCCCCACTTCAATCCCTCCCTCCTGGGTACAATTTAAACAATATTGTCCCATGGCTGGGAACTGAATTTGCCAGGTCCCACCGTCGTTCCACGTGTCACGCGCAGTTTCACTGTAATTGCTTACGATCTGGTCTGGGGTGGGGGATGTGGACATCCATGGCCAGCTTGATAACCCTATCGGTCCTCTGCACACCCAGCAGTGGCTTAAATGGAAAGTTTGGCTTACTGCTTTTGCCAGCAACATGAACTCGTTGTTCTCGAAGGGATTAAATGGGTGGGGGGAAGGTAGGGGGAGTGGTCGTTCGTCACCCTCGTGGATGCATCCTTGAGTCAGGATGGTCCAGGGCAGTAGGTGCATCTTGGTCAGACCGCCGCCCTTGAAAACAGGAATAAGAACAAACTCGCTCCTCGGGTCAGAAGGAGGGAATAATCCATTTTGTGTGAATCTTGTGGGTTTTCCCACTAGCATCTTTTGCTCTCCAAGTACATTTATTATTCTATTAACCTCCCAGCTGTTTTGCTCCCGAAAAGGAAGCCATTCCGGGCAGCCTTTGAACACCATGTATGAGTCCATGTAGATGTGTACAGGGGAAGTAGCCTGGCCTTTGCATTGGAATACGCTCCACACTGCAGCCAGCTCTCCCACCTGTATGGGGACAGTTTTGAGCTCTTGTGCTAGCGCATGATGGGCTAGCACAGGGGAATGCTTGTACCCCTGAGGTAGTCGAGTGAATGTGTATTGCTGTCCCTCCCACGTGAAGGCAAAACGCTCTTGGTCCTCAGGCTGTAAAGGGACCATAAAAAACATGTCTTTGACATCAGTTGTTGCCATCACAGGGTGGGACTGCTCCTGGATAGTCGCTATTAATTCAGCAATGTTTGGCACAGCTGCCATCAATGGGCCTGTATTGTTATTTCATTGCCAATAGTCTACAGTTAGTCTCCACTTATCATTTGGTTTTCGAACTGGCCATACAGGGGAATTGAAGGGGGACTGTGCTGGGATCACAACTCCCTGTTTTTTCAGGTCCTCCAATACTGGGCTAATTCCCTCTCTCGCTCCCAAAGGTAACGGATAGGGTTTTACATTAGTCAGCCGGGAAGGGGGGAGGGGAGGTGTCGCTTGCAGCGAGCGCACTGCCACCCCGAAATCTCCGGTCAGTCTTCTGACCTGAGGAACGCCGAAAGACCACGAATTCCCCTGGGAATCCCGCCACTGTTTCCCCTTCAGGACGTCTATGCCTAAGAGGTTCATTTGAAAAGGCCCCACAGCCACCATGGTGTCCACAGGACTCTCTTCCCCTGGTAACCACAGTGTTACCGGGGTCATGGGCACAGTCTGGGTCTTCCCCAGAGCACGTAAAACTGTTAGGTGTTTGCAGGGGACCGAGATGCCACACCGTTCCGCCTCACTCCGTGTTAGCGCTGTAATTTGGGCCCCTGTGTCAATTAAAAAAGTTACAGGCCTTCTCTTCGGCCCCACCGCTAGGGTGATTGACAAGTCTCCTTTGTTACTGCAGGTGAGCTGTCTTCTAAACATCCGCCCTCCGCCTCCCCCCTCACCCTGAGGGGGCCGAGGAGCCAGTTTTCCCGCCACCCTTTTGTCCTCCTCCAACTCCTCCCCCACGTTTAACGCCGGTCCAGGGGGTGGTTTCGGTCTGGGCGGGGGTCTCTGTCCAGACCACCTCCGTACCAGGAGCTCTAGTTTTTTGGTCGGGAGCCCGTCCATCAAGTCTCGGGGCACGCCTTTTTGCAGCCCCAGTTGCCACAGTCCCTGCTGGGTCAGGGATCTTTCTCTTCTGGCTAAGTCTGGGCTCCTCCCAGAAAATGCCAGCGGCTTGTTTGCTGGCTCTGCCGCCGGCACGGCCCTAGTTTCCACCCTTTGGTAAATCCAGCTGACTGGCCCGTATTCTCTCTCATAATTAATCAATTCCTGGGCTATCTCCCCCCAGGTCCACACCTTTTTCCCTAGCCGACCATGCTCGGAGGTGACCATCCCCTCCAGGGCAGCCGCGATTCTCTCCTCGCGGGGCACATTTTGGATTCTCCCCTGCAATTGAATCCCAATAGGTTTCAGGGAATCAGGAAGTCCCCGTATTAGGGGCGTCATCCGCTCGGGATCTACTGGCAATAACATCGGAGAGCTCAAGTTCGGCTTGAGTTCCCGATCGTACATCATTTGCAGACAAGCTGCCTTTTGTACACTTTCCAGCAATTGATCGACGGAACCTGTTATAGCTAGGGGATCCCCCCTTTCCAAAGGGTTCAGCCCCCCCCGCCCAATACGCGGCCCTCTGAGTCAGGGACCACGGGGCTCGGCGATCGCCGGTTGTGAGGAACACGCCCGGGCCCCAATATCCCTCTGCCTCCTTTTCAGATAGCAGGATCCCGTCCCCCCCCGACAGAGATACCCTCCACACGTATTCGGTTTCGGATTCCCTAGCCGTTCTGGCAAAATCTTTTCGCAGCTTGGCCAATTCGGTAGCTGTGAAAGGGATTTCTTTGGTAACAACCTGAGGGCGGTTGTCGCTGTCATCCTCGTATATATATTCCGTTTTGACTAGTGGGCACATATGGGGTGGGCCGTCTACGGCCTCCTTTAATCTTTTTAGGTCCCTTTGGGGGTAAATTTGGCGTACCCCTTTTCCCTCGAGCAGCACCTCAGTTTCGGTGAGGGTGTCTGCCTCCCTCAGGAGCTGGTTTCTTAGCTCCGCTTTCAGTATCAGATTTTGGTGCTTCTCTTCCTCCAGTGCCCGCTTGGTTTCCCGTAATTGTTCTTGCAGCGGCGCTAGGGCCGCTTGTAGCGCGGCAACCACAGCCTCCGCCTGACAAGGTGCCCGCTGCCTGTCCTCCACCGCAGCTGCTAGGCACGCTCCTAGCACAGCGCAAACAATAGCTTTCCCTTTTCCTCTCTTAACTTTAGCTTCTTTTTGCAAGACCGCTATTCGGTCCACTACACTTTGCAATTGGAACCAATGGTCCCGTGCCCAGTCTCGTCCCGGGGGCGAGGGACGAGAACGGTGTATTTCCAAAAGGTCATACAATTTCTCGATTTCCTCACAAAAATCGCCTGCCTTCTGGGCAGCCATATCCTACAAAGGGGATTTCGTCCCGGGAGGGCCAAACCTTAAAGGAGTCCAAGTTTCCCCTATACACTCCCGGGAGGCCTAACCGTAAGCTACTACAAAAAATGTCCTACAAAGGGGATTTCGTCCTGAGGGGGTCACACCTTAAAATCCAAGTTTCGCAATTAGATGTCCCGATCCAATATCGGGAGGGTTTCGTTACGATCCCAAGGACGAGATTAAGACGCTAAAACCGGTCAAATATCGTACAACCTTTTACCTTTATTTTCCACGAAGTGGGGAGAAAAGGAGCAGAGCCAGAGGTTGGAACAGGATTTAATAGGCATACAGGAGGGAGGGGAATGATCACATGCAGGGCTCAGCTGGAGCAGGGCACTGAGCAGTACCTCGGTTCCATGCAACCAGGCCCTTTTTGCCCTGCCTCACTCCTTCTCTTTCCACTCCCGTGTCCTTCCCCTGAACATCCCGGAGCGTGTTGGCCACATTGCTCAAAGTCTCTCCGCTCCATGCCAGAATTCTCTTCACGGCTGCATCCCCTATGTCCTTTGGGCGATGATCCCCTTGATTCACCGAGTATCACAGAGAGAGAAGGAGAGTTTCTTTCCTTGACACGTCTTGGCAGGTCTTGCCTCGGGGACAGTGGCCAAATCGCTCTCCTATGGTGGCCAGAGGAGCAGCTGGTTCAGTGTGGTCTTTTCCTCATGGGCACAGGCCCATGGCTTCCTCCACTTGTCCTTGTTCCCTTGATCTTTTGCTGAGGGCTTTCTGTTCAGTCTAGTGAGTTTTGATCCAGATGGTGTAAGCCTGGGATCTTGAGGACGGCTCGCTTCATGTCTCCGTGAAGCAGGGTGAGCTGCTGGCTGAGGAAGACGAATGCTTCCCTGGTCTTGCTCAGGAGCCTCGTCCTGCCCTGAGTGCTCACCCTGCTCCTGCGTGCTGAGCCAGGAGCAGGGGTGCTGAGCCTTCCTGGCCCCTGGGCCTCAGGGCAAGGGGCACACCCACCATGCCCCTGTTGGCTGTGGACCTCCTGCACAGCTCCTCTGCAGGCAGCTGAGACCTTTGTCCGACTCCAGACCAGCATCTTGACTGAGGCTGGTGGGGAGCAGCCTCGGCTCTCGTCCTGCCTGCTCCCTGCCTTGCTGGGCTCCAGGGCTTTCTGGTCGCAGACCATCTCCTGCCCCAGCTGCCCACCCTCGTGCTGGGCCACTGCTCTCTCAGACTGTTGCTCACAGCCAGCAGCCATGCCAAGCCAGACCTCATGGTGCTCCTTGCCATTGCGCCTGCTCATCTGCTCAGCATCCCTCTCCAGAGGGCAGCAGTCAGGCTGTGGCTCTGTGCTGTGCTGGGTGGCCTGGGGAAGGCAGGGTGGATGCTGAGGGAGGAGCTGGCCATGGCTATCCGCGTGGTGCTGTTGAGGGGCTGGCTCCAGGGCCTGGAGCGGGGGTGCTCCGACTGAGCTCCCAGGCAAGCCCCACTGGTGATGAAGCCTCTTTGCCCGGATATGGAGCTCCAGGGCCTCCCGGGCCTCCTCTGGCAGAAACAGGGCCTCCGTCGTATGGAAGTAGATGGGGACTGCACCAGAGTGCAGTGGTGCAGGGGGTGCAGGGGACATCAGCTTGCGTGCAGATGCCTCGTAGGAGCGTTGCACCAAGGTGGGGAGGCTTCCCAGATGGGTCTCCAGGCACTTCCTTTTTGTGTGCGTCCGCAACCTCCTCCAGAAATCCTCTCCCAGCTCCAGCCTTGACACAAGGTGAGGCGAGGCACCACCGGGCACGCTGCTACTGCCATCAGCCATGCACAAGCCCAGGGCAGTGGTTGAGCTGGCCTCATTGCTGCTGTGGCTCTTCAGCAGTGCATGAGTTGACCCTGCAAGCGCACTGGCCTGCCTGTGAAGCGTGAGGTCTGGGAGGGCTGCAGCTGGAGCAAGCGGCCCCAGAGCCTCCAACCCCCGCTGGGGCAGCCCCCCACGCCGGGCAATGAGTCTCCTCCGCACGCTGCGCCCCGCGTAGAGACTGGAGCCGAACGAGGAGGGTGATTCTGACCCGCTGGAGGCCCAGGGGCTTTCTCGCACCGAGCACAGCCACCGCTGCATCTCCCAGGTGGCCTCACTGCAGGTCCTGCAGCTGAGGTCGTAGCAGAGGAACTGGCCCAGGGAGCTGCCTTCGGTGTCAAGGAGCCGGCCTCTGCAGCCAGACACCTGCTTCTGACCACCTGCAACACAGCAGGGGGACAGGGGACAGAGCACCCTGAGCAGGGCTGAGGAGGATCTAACGCACAGCCAGACCTTGCAGCCACCTTGCAGCTGGGCGCAGGGCCTGGTCCCCCCAGTGTGGGTGCACCCTGGCCCGGGGCAACTGCTGGGGCACCGGGAATGCAGCCGACTGGAGAGAGCCCATCTCCGGGACCAGCCTGGCATCCTGCAAGGTGAGGGTGAGCGCTTGGTACTGCAGAGACCAGAGCCGTACTGCAGCAGGGAGGAGGGCAGCCCTCCCCTCCACAAGGCCAAGAGCAGGGCACCACAGAGAAAGGCCCTACAGACTGGGCCCACAGACAACCCCTCTTTGACCCTCCTCCCAGCAGGGCCCATGGGACAGGAGATGAGACACAGCAGGGACCCTGGGGACCCCAGGACAGCCGGAGGTAGCAGAGATGGACGAGGCATCCCCGTGCCCCAGGACGCCGCAGCAGCCTGTCCCATAGCAAACCCCCTGGGAACAGCACCCAGATGTGGGGGGCATGAAACCAGAGCGCGGCTCACCTGCATCCTGGGCCTCCACGCACCTACGCCAGCATCGCCTCCCGGGAGAGACCTGCAGGCACAGAAGCACTGGCACAGTGACTCCAGCCTTGGCGGAGCCTGCAGAAAGGTCCCAGGCCCTAACCCGCAGTGTGTGGGGGTCCCCCCAGCCAGGGGCCTCCCTGCAGGGCAGCAGCCGGCAGCTGCAGGGCCAGGCCGGCCGGGAAGGGCTGCCCCAGAGCCTCCCTCCTACCTGGCGAAGTTTGCTGGAGGCACGGCACCAGCTACGCAGGGCAGCCCAGGCCACCAGGAGCAGAAGCAAGCCGCCGCCCCAGAGCACAGAGACCCAGATGCGCTGGGTCAGACCCACAGCATCCAGCATGGTGAGGCCGGAGGCCGGGGGCCAAGTGTTCAGGAGCAGACACGGTCCTTCAGAGCTGCCCTCCCAGCCCTGCCCCTTTCCCAGCAGAGCAGCAGCCGCAGAGGGCTGTGATAGTGAGGTCACTGCCACAGCTGCACTGTGAGGTCTGTGAATGCATCAGAAACCCCCAGCAGAGGGGCAGTGGAGGGGGGAGGAGGAGAGCAGGCGAAGGGCACTGGGCTGCAACAGCGTCTGTGAGGAAGGGCAGAGCCAGAGCAGTGCTGGTCAGCTGGGAGAGGAAGATGGATGCGGCAAGCTGGGACAGGGGACACTGGTCCTACACCCTGTCCTGGAGAGTGGCCCACCAGCTTCTGGTTTGGGCTTTGCACTTTGCTCTGGAAGGCCAAGGGCACTTGGGGTCTGCCCCAGCCCCAGACTGTTCCTGTAAAACAAAGGCCCCCTCGGTCACCTCTGTGGTAATCTCAGCTACCTTTGCAACAGCAGTGGTCGGTCATGGCCTACCTCCTGCCCCGAGCTCCAGGAGCACACAGCCCTCGCCTGTCTCCTCAGAGCCTTCTTCCACTGTAGGGCTTCACTGCTGGCACCGCTGCCCCGAGCCTCCCCACCAGGCCCTGGGTCAGCACGAGTTCTGGCCAGATGTGGGCACCTCTGGCGAGGGCTGTCAAGGACAACCAGAAGGGCAGGGGCCCTAGTGGCAAAGGACAGAGAAAAGGCAGAGATCCTGAATGCCTTCTTTGCCTCCCTCTTTGCTGGTAAGACCTGCCTCAGGAATCCCAGGCCCTGGAGAGCAGGGAGAAAGCCTGGAGAAAGGAAGACTTTATCTTTTGAGACCCTGGACATCAACCGTGCCTAAGGGCCAAAGCTGAGTCAGGGTGTCGCCCTGGAGGGAGCCCCTTTCCCGGTCCCCAGCCTGCTGCTCCCGACCAGAGCTGTGGCTCTTGAACAGCGCCAGGCACAGCCTGATCCAACCTCTTCCAGCTACCCTCTCCCAGCCAGCAAGCTCTCGGGGGGCCTGTCCCGATCCAATATCGGGAGGGTTTCGTTACGATCCCAAGGACGAGATTAAGACGCTAAAACCGGTCAAATATCATACAACCTTTTACCTTTATTTTCCACAAAGTGGGGAGAAAAGGCGTGTGTGTGTATGGGGGGGGGCAAGGCGAAGGGGAGGCGAAGGAGAAAAGGGAACAAGGGTAAGGGGAAAAGATAGAGAAAAGTTGGAAAAGGAGAGAGGAAGCTAGCTACCACCACTCCGAGGCCGATGATGTTCCGCTGACTCCGCTCCAATCACAGCTCAAGCTGGAGGGCCTCCGACGAGGGACGAGGAGCGAGGGCCGAGAGAGGGAGCGAGGAGGGGGGGGCAAACAAAGAAATCCCTCTGCAATTATAGCTGTTTCAAATTAAGTTTTCCCACCCCTCACGTGGTAGTTCAGACCAATAGTAATATTTGGGTCTGGGGTCTCCTGCTCCTTATTGGGTCTCATCACTGTCCCTAGGGAGGCCGTTTACTGTTGCCGTTTCTGCTGACAGGTGTGTCTCCATTCTTAGGTCCAGCCATTAGCTCTCAAGGTCCTGACAAAGAAGGTGATAACTCCAGCAATTAGCACTGTTTCAGCAGTGCACAGGAATGCAAATTGCTGGTAACGCCCTTATCATTCCCGCCTGCAGCAGCTCTGGGCCCTTTCTCACTGTACTAGGGAGTGCGGCCTAAGGCTTCAGCAAATTTAGCCACTCATGCCAAGCAGGTTTTATAGAAGTTGTGCTAAAAACGGACAATAATTTACAGTCCAGATCCCAAAGTCTCTGCCCGATTGTGGTCTCCTTCAGTGCAGGCTCCGTGTGTCCCGGGTGGTCGCAGGGAGACCATCTCAGGGGTCGCAGCAGCCCAGTCCTGTTTCCGCCAGGGACAGATGGCTTGTTCGGGGTTGTGGCCTGCCTGCAGGCACAGGAAAGGAAAACCTCCTTCCAAGACACTGCCGAAACTCCGCCAAAGCCAAGTGAGAAATTGGGAGCAACTCATGTGAACAGCTCCTCCCAAGACAATATCAATATTGATATCGAACCCCATCGATGGGTGTGGAATTGGACCAGGCATCGATGGCGCTCGATCTGGAGAGGGAGGTTGGTAGGTAGCAAGGAATTATACAAGGTAAAAAACATTGAAGCGGCAACTGCACCTAACAAATACAATATTAACTGTTTCACCCATGGTGCCTCTGGTAACCAGGACCACAAATTGCCACTCCAGCCGTTCCAGGTTTGGACGGGGACGTGGGCTATTTTTCTAATATCTCTGGTTAACTGGAGAACTACCTTGCCTACATCATCTATTTCTAAACAACAGTTGGAAATATTTAATTTCCCACACACCCCTCCCTCTTCAGCTAACAGATAGTCTAAAACCATGCGGTGCTGAAGGATTGCCGTGCGCATCTGTTGGGACTGGAGAGTTAAAAGATCTATTGCATCAGCGGTTTTGTTGGTAATAATTTCTAGAGCCACTTTTAGGTTGTAAATTGGTTCTCTCACCCCCGATATTAGTTCATTAGGATTCCAGGTTGCAGGCCCATAATGTTGAATTATTTGTTCAGGAGGCCACTCATTATTTCCCCATTTTTGCATCCCACCCAAATCTACCTTAATGGATCGCGTCTTACGGGCAACCCTTCTGTCCCCGAGGTTATCATATACCTTTATGCCTAACCGAGGTCCACCTGTTTCTGGTAAAAGGAAAAACAACGGTCTGATAATCCCTATGTAACAAATTCCCGACCACCCTGCGGGTAAAAATTTATATGCTGTGTGTCCACAGATCCAATAATGCCCCTTCTTAGCTCCGATGCCCTGAGCAAATGGCCCGTTTATCCCTGGTGGGAATTGAAAGTAAGTTGTGTCTCTGTCACCCAGAGGGCTGAAAAATGTGGTTGCCCCATCACCTATTCAGCTGGTACAATACCAAGCCCCAGAAGTGTCTTTCCATTCGCAGGTTCGCTTGTAAGGGGGATAATTGGGTCGTTGGTGAGTTACAGTTTCGTTTTTGTTTGACCAGTATCCCTCAAGTCCCCAATTGTGCCCCGTTTCATCGAGCCACATCCATAGCTGGAGATTCCTGTCTTTATCGAGTAGTTTACAAGTGAGTGTCCATTGACTTTCCCCCACTTCAATCCCTCCCTCCTGGGTACAATTTAAACAATATTGTCCCATGGCTGGGAACTGAATTTGCCAGGTCCCACCGTCGTTCCACGTGTCACGCGCAGTTTCGCTGTAATTGCTTACGATCTGGTCTGGGGTGGGGGATGTGGACATCCATGGCCAGCTTGATAACCCTATCAGTCCTCTGCACACCCAGCAGTGGCTTAAATGGAAAGTTTGGCTTACTGCTTTTGCCAGCAACATGAACTCGTTGTTCTCAAAGGGATTAAATGGGTGGGGGGAAGGTAGGGGGAGTGGTCGTTCGTCACCCTCGTGGATGCATCCTTGAATCAGGATGGTCCAGGGCAGTAGGTGCATCTTGGTCAGACCGCCGCCCTTGAAAACAGGAATAAGAACAAACTCGCTCCTCGGGTCAGAAGGAGGGAATAATCCATTTTGTGTGAATCTTGTGGGTTTTCCCACTAGCATCTTTTGCTCTCCAAGTACATTTATTATTCTATTAACCTCCCAGCTGTTTTGCTCCCGAAAAGGAAGCCATTCCGGGCAGCCTTTGAACACCATGTATGAGTCCATGTAGATGTGTACAGGGGAAGTAGCCTGGCCTTTGCATTGGAATATGCTCCACACTGCAGCCAGCTCTCCCACCTGTATGGGGACAGTTTTGAGCTCTTGTGCTAGCGCATGATGGGCTAGCACAGGGGAATGCTTGTACCCCTGAGGTAGTCGAGTGAATGTGTATTGCTGTCCCTCCCACGTGAAGGCAAAACGCTCTTGGTCCTCAGGCTGTAAAGGGACCATAAAAAACATGTCTTTGACATCAGTTGTTGCCATCACAGGGTGGGACTGCTCCTGGATAGTCGCTATTAATTCAGCAATGTTTGGCACAGCTGCCATCAATGGGCCTGTATTGTTATTTCATTGCCAATAGTCTACAGTTAGTCTCCACTTATCATTTGGTTTTCGAACTGGCCATACAGGGGAATTGAAGGGGGACTGTGCTGGGATCACAACTCCCTGTTTTTTCAGGTCCTCCAATACTGGGCTAATTCCCTCTCTCGCTCCCAAAGGTAACGGATAGGGGTTTACATTAGTCAGCCGGGAAGGGGGGAGGGGAGGTGTCGCTTGCAGCGAGCGCACTGCCACCCCGAAATCTCCGGTCAGTCTTCTGACCTGAGGAACGCCGAAAGACCACGAATTCCCCTGGGAATCCCGCCACTGTTTCCCCTTCAGGACGTCTATGCCTAAGAGGTTCATTTGAAAAGGCCCCACAGCCACCATGGTGTCCACAGGACTCTCTTCCCCTGGTAACCACAGTGTTACCGGGGTCATGGGCACAGTCTGGGTCTTCCCCAGAGCACGTAAAACTGTTAGGTGTTTGCAGGGGACCGAGATGCCACACCGTTCCGCCTCACTCCGTGTTAGCGCTGTAATTTGGGCCCCTGTGTCAATTAAAAAAGTTACAGGCCTTCTCTTCGGCCCCACCGCTAGGGTGATTGACAAGTCTCCTTTGTTACTGCAGGTGAGCTGTCTTCTAAACACCCGCCCTCCGCCTCCCCCCTCACCCTGAGGGGGCCGAGGAGCCAGTTTTCCCGCCACCCTTTTGTCCTCCTCCAACTCCTCCCCCACGTTTAACGCCGGTCCAGGGGGTGGTTTCGGTCTGGGCGGGGGTCTCTGTCCAGACCACCTCCGTACCAGGAGCTCTAGTTTTTTGGTCGGGAGCCCGTCCATCAAGTCTCGGGGCACGCCTTTTTGCAGCCCCAGTTGCCACAGTCCCTGCCGGGTCAGGGATCTTTCTCTTCTGGCTAAGTCTGGGCTCCTCCCAGAAAATGCCAGCGGCTTGTTTGCTGGCTCTGCCGCCGGCACGGCCCTAGTTTCCACCCTTTGGTAAATCCAGCTGACTGGCCCGTATTCTCTCTCATAATTAATCAATTCCTGGGCTATCTCCCCCCAGGTCCACACCTTTTTCCCTAGCCGACCATGCTCGGAGGTGACCATCCCCTCCAGGGCAGCCGCGATTCTCTCCTCGCGGGGCACATTTTGGATTCTCCCCTGCAATTGAATCCCAATAGGTTTCAGGGAATCAGGAAGTCCCCGTATTAGGGGCGTCATCCGCTCGGGATCTACTGGCAATAACATCGGAGAGCTCAAGTTCGGCTTGAGTTCCCGATCGTACATCATTTGCAGACAAGCTGCCTTTTGTACACTTTCCAGCAATTGATCGACGGAACCTGTTATAGCTAGGGGATCCCCCCTTTCCAAAGGGTTCAGCCCCCCCCGCCCAATACGCGGCCCTCTGAGTCAGGGACCACGGGGCTCGGCGATCGCCGGTTGTGAGGAACACGCCCGGGCCCCAATATCCCTCTGCCTCCTTTCCAGATAGCAGGATCCCGTCCCCCCCCGACAGAGATGCCCTCCACACGTATTCGGTTTCGGATTCCCTAGCCGTTCTGGCAAAATCTTTTCGCAGCTTGGCCAATTCGGTAGCTGTGAAAGGGATTTCTTTGGTAACAACCTGAGGGCGGTTGTCGCTATCATCCTCGTATATATATTCCGTTTTGACTAGTGGGCACATATGGGGTGGGCCGTCTACGGCCTCCTTTAATCTTTTTAGGTCCCTTTGGGGGTAAATTTGGCGTACCCCTTTTCCCTCGAGCAGCACCTCAGTTTCGGTGAGGGTGTCTGCCTCCCTCAGGAGCTGGTTTCTTAGCTCCGCTTTCAGTATCAGATTTTGGTGCTTCTCTTCCTCCAGTGCCTGCTTGGTTTCCCGTAATTGTTCTTGCAGCGGCGCTAGGGCCGCTTGTAGCGTGGCAACCACAGCCTCCGCCTGACAAGGTGCCCGCTGCCTGTCCTCCACCGCAGCTGCTAGGCACGCTCCTAGCACAGCGCAAACAATAGCTTTCCCTTTTCCTCTCTTAACTTTAGCTTCTTTTTGCAAGACCGCTATTCGGTCCACTACACTTTGCAATTGGAACCAATGGTCCCGTGCCCAGTCTCGTCCCGGGGGCGAGGGACGAGAACGGTGTGCTTCCAAAAGGTCATACAATCTCTCGATTTCCTCACAAAAATCGCCTGCCTTCTGGGCAGCCATATCCTACAAAGGGGATTTCGTCCCGGGAGGGCCAAACCTTAAAGGAGTCCAAGTTTCCCCTATACACTCCCGGGAGGCCTAACCGTAAGCTACTACAAAAAATGTCCTACAAAGGGGATTTCGTCCTGAGGGGGTCACACCTTAAAATCCAAGTTTCGCCAATTAGATGTGCCGATCCAATATCGGGAGGGTTTCGTTACGATCCCAATGACGAGATTAAGACACTAAAACCGGTCAAATATCGTACAACCTTTTACCTTTATTTTCCACGAAGTGGGGAGAAAAGGAGCAGAGCCAGAGGTTGGAACAGGATTTAATAGGCATACAGGAGGGAGGGGAATGATCACATGCAGGGCTCAGCTGGAGCGGGGCACTGAGCAGTACCTCGGTTCCATGCAACCAGGCCCTTTTTGCCCTGCCTCACTCCTTCTCTTTCCACTCCCGTGTCCTTCCCCTGAACATCCCGGAGCGTGTTGGCCACATTGCTCAAAGTCTCTCCGCTCCATGCCAGAATTCTCTTCACGGCTGCATCCCCTATGTCCTTTGGGCGATGATCCCCTTGATTCACCGAGTATCACAGAGAGAGAAGGAGAGTTTCTTTCCTTGACACGTCTTGGCAGGTCTTGCCTCGGGGACAGTGGCCAAATCGCTCTCCTATGGTGGCCAGAGGAGCAGCTGGTTCAGTGTGGTCTTTTCCTCATGGGCACAGGCCCATGGCTTCCTCCACTTGTCCTTGTTCCCTTGATCTTTTGCTGAGGGCTTTCTGTTCAGTCTAGTGAGTTTTGATCCAGATGGTGTAAGCCTGGGATCTTGAGGACGGCTCGCTTCATGTCTCCGTGAAGCAGGGTGAGCTGCTGGCTGAGGAAGACGAATGCTTCCCTGGTCTTGCTCAGGAGCCTCGTCCTGCCCTGAGTGCTCACCCTGCTCCTGCGTGCTGAGCCAGGAGCCGGGGTGCTGAGCCTTCCTGGCCCCTGGGCCTCAGGGCAAGGGGCACACCCACCATGCCCCTGTTGGCTGTGGACCTCCTGCACAGCTCCTCTGCAGGCAGCTGAGACCTTTGTCCGACTCCAGACCAGCATCTTGACTGAGGCTGGTGGGGAGCAGCCTCGGCTCTCGTCCTGCCTGCTCCCTGCCTTGCTGGGCTCCAGGGCTTTCTGGTCGCAGACCATCTCCTGCCCCAGCTGCCCACCCTCGTGCTGGGCCACTGCTCTCTCAGACTGTTGCTCACAGCCAGCAGCCATGCCAAGCCAGACCTCATGGTGCTCCTTGCCATTGCGCCTGCTCATCTGCTCAGCATCCCTCTCCAGAGGGCAGCAGTCAGGCTGTGGCTCTGTGCTGTGCTGGGTGGCCTGGGGAAGGCAGGGTGGATGCTGAGGGAGGAGCTGGCCATGGCTATCCGCGTGGTGCTGTTGAGGGGCTGGCTCCAGGGCCTGGAGCGGGGGTGCTCCGACTGAGCTCCCAGGCAAGCCCCACTGGTGATGAAGCCTCTTTGCCCGGATATGGAGCTCCAGGGCCTCCCGGGCCTCCTCTGGCAGAAACAGGGCCTCCGTCGTATGGAAGTAGGTGGGGACTGCACCAGAGTGCAGTGGTGCAGGGGGTGCAGGGGACATCAGCTTGCGTGCAGATGCCTCGTAGGAGCGTTGCACCAAGGTGGGGAGGCTTCCCAGATGGGTCTCCAGGCACTTCCTTTCTGTGTGCGTCCGCAACCTCCTCCAGAAATCCTCTCCCAGCTCCAGCCTTGACACAAGGTGAGGCGAGGCACCACCGGGCAGGCTGCTACTGCCATCAGCCATGCACAAGCCCAGGGCAGTGGTTGAGCTGGCCTCATTGCTGCTGTGGCTCTTCAGCAGTGCATGAGTTGACCCTGCAAGCGCACTGGCCTGCCTGTGAAGCGTGAGGTCTGGGAGGGCTGCAGCTGGAGCAAGCGGCCCCAGAGCCTCCAACCCCCGCTGGGGCAGCCCCCCACGCCGGGGAATGAGTCTCCTCCGCACGCTGCGCCCCGCGTAGAGACTGGAGCCGAACGAGGAGGGTGATTCTGACCCGCTGGAGGCCCAGGGGCTTTCTCGCACCGAGCACAGCCACCGCTGCATCTCCCAGGTGGCCTCACTGCAGGTCCTGCAGCTGAGGTCGTAGCAGAGGAACTGGCCCAGGGAGCTGCCTTCGGTGTCAAGGAGCCGGCCTCTGCAGCCAGACACCTGCTTCTGACCACCTGCAACACAGCAGGGGGACAGGGGACAGAGCACCCTGAGCAGGGCTGAGGAGGATCTAACGCACAGCCAGACCTTGCAGCCACCTTGCAGCTGGGCGCAGGGCCTGGTCCCCCCAGTGTGGGTGCACCCTGGCCCGGGGCAACTGCTGGGGCACCGGGAATGCAGCCGACTGGAGAGAGCCCATCTCCGGGACCAGCCTGGCATCCTGCAAGGTGAGGGTGAGCGCTCGGTACTGCAGAGACCAGAGCCGTACTGCAGCAGGGAGGAGGGCAGCCCTCCCCTCCACAAGGCCAAGAGCAGGGCACCACAGAGAAAGGCCCTACAGACTGGGCCCACAGACAACCCCTCTTTGACCCTCCTCCCAGCAGGGCCCATGGGACAGGAGAGGAGACACAGCAGGGACCCTGGGGACCCCAGGACAGCCGGAGGTAGCAGAGATGGACGAGGCATCCCCGTGCCCCAGGACGCCGCAGCAGCCTGTCCCATAGCAAACCCCCTGGGAACAGCACCCAGATGTGGGGGGCATGAAACCAGAGCGCGGCTCACCTGCATCCTGGGCCTCCATGCACCTACGCCAGCATCGCCTCCCGGGAGAGACCTGCAGGCACAGAAGCACTGGCACAGTGACTCCAGCCTTGGCGGAGCCTGCAGAAAGGTCCCAGGCCCTAACCCGCAGTGTGTGGGGGTCCCCCCAGCCAGGGGCCTCCCTGCAGGGCAGCAGCCGGCAGCTGCAGGGCCAGGCCGGCCGGGAAGGGCTGCCCCAGAGCCTCCCTCCTACCTGGCGAAGTTTGCTGGAGGCACGGCACCAGCTACGCAGGGCAGCCCAGGCCACCAGGAGCAGAAGCAAGCCGCCGCCCCAGAGCACAGAGACCCAGGTGCGCTGGGTCAGACCCACAGCATCCAGCATGGTGAGGCCGGAGGCCGGGGGCCAAGTGTTCAGGAGCAGACACGGTCCTTCAGAGCTGCCCTCCCAGCCCTGCCCCTTTCCCAGCAGAGCAGCAGCCGCAGAGGGCTGTGATAGTGAGGTCACTGCCACAGCTGCACTGTGAGGTCTGTGAATGCATCAGAAACCCCCAGCAGAGGGGCAGTGCAGGGGGGAGGAGGAGAGCAGGCGAAGGGCACTTGGCTGCAACAGCGTCTGTGAGGAAGGGCAGAGCCAGAGCAGTGCTGGTCAGCTGGGAGAGGAAGATGGATGCGGCAAGCTGGGACAGGGGACACTGGTCCTACACCCTGTCCTGGAGAGTGGCCCACCAGCTTCTGGTTTGGGCTTTGCACTTTGCTCTGGAAGGCCAAGGGCACTTGGGGTCTGCCCCAGCCCCAGACTGTTCCTGTAAAACAAAGGCCCCCTCGGTCACCTCTGTGGTAATCTCAGCTACCTTTGCAACAGCAGTGGTCGGTCATGGCCTACCTCCTGCCCCGAGCTCCAGGAGCACACAGCCCTCGCCTGTCTCCTCAGAGCCTTCTTCCACTGTAGGGCTTCACTGCTGGCACCGCTGCCCCGAGCCTCCCCACCAGGCCCTGGGTCAGCACGAGTTCTGGCCAGATGTGGGCACCTCTGGCGAGGGCTGTCAAGGACAACCAGAAGGGCAGGGGCCCTAGTGGCAAAGGACAGAGAAAAGGCAGAGATCCTGAATGCCTTCTTTGCCTCCCTCTTTGCTGGTAAGACCTGCCTCAGGAATCCCAGGCCCTGGAGAGCAGGGAGAAAGCCTGGAGAAAGGAAGACTTTATCTTTTGAGACCCTGGACATCAACCGTGCCTAAGGGCCAAAGCTGAGTCAGGGTGTCGCCCTGGAGGGAGCCCCTTTCCCGGTCCCCAGCCTGCTGCTCCCGACCAGAGCTGTGGCTCTTGAACAGCGCCAGGCACAGCCTGATCCAACCTCTTCCAGCTACCCTCTCCCAGCCAGCAAGCTCTCGGGGGGCCTGTCCCGATCCAATATCGGGAGGGTTTCGTTACGATCCCAAGGACGAGATTAAGACGCTAAAACCGGTCAAATATCGTACAACCTTTTACCTTTATTTTCCACAAAGTGGGGAGAAAAGGAGCACAGCCAGAGGTTGGAACAGGATTTAATAGGCATACAGGAGGGAGGGGAATGATCACATGCAGGGCACTGAGCAGTACCTCGGTTCCATGCAACCAGGCCCTTTTTGCCCTGCCTCACTCCTTCTCTTTCCACTCCCGTGTCCTTCCCCTGAACATCCCGGAGCGTGTTGGCCACATTGCTCAAAGTCTCTCCGCTCCATGCCAGAATTCTCTTCACGGCTGCATCCCCTATGTCCTTTGGGCGATGATCCCCTTGATTCACCGAGTATCACAGAGAGAGAAGGAGAGTTTCTTTCCTTGACACGTCTTGGCAGGTCTTGCCTCGGGGACAGTGGCCAAATCGCTCTCCTATGGTGGCCAGAGGAGCAGCTGGTTCAGTGTGGTCTTTTCCTCATGGGCACAGGCCCATGGCTTCCTCCACTTGTCCTTGTTCCCTTGATCTTTTGCTGAGGGCTTTCTGTTCAGTCTAGTGAGTTTTGATCCAGATGGTGTAAGCCTGGGATCTTGAGGACGGCTCGCTTCATGTCTCCGTGAAGCAGGGTGAGCTGCTGGCTGAGGAAGACGAATGCTTCCCTGGTCTTGCTCAGGAGCCTCGTCCTGCCCTGAGTGCTCACCCTGCTCCTGCGTGCTGAGCCAGGAGCCGGGGTGCTGAGCCTTCCTGGCCCCTGGGCCTCAGGGCAAGGGGCACACCCACCATGCCCCTGTTGGCTGTGGACCTCCTGCACAGCTCCTCTGCAGGCAGCTGAGACCTTTGTCCGACTCCAGACCAGCATCTTGACTGAGGCTGGTGGGGAGCAGCCTCGGCTCTCGTCCTGCCTGCTCCCTGCCTTGCTGGGCTCCAGGGCTTTCTGGTCGCAGACCATCTCCTGCCCCAGCTGCCCACCCTCGTGCTGGGCCACTGCTCTCTCAGACTGTTGCTCACAGCCAGCAGCCATGCCAAGCCAGACCTCATGGTGCTCCTTGCCATTGCGCCTGCTCATCTGCTCAGCATCCCTCTCCAGAGGGCAGCAGTCAGGCTGTGGCTCTGTGCTGTGCTGGGTGGCCTGGGGAAGGCAGGGTGGATGCTGAGGGAGGAGCTGGCCATGGCTATCCGCGTGGTGCTGTTGAGGGGCTGGCTCCAGGGCCTGGAGCGGGGGTGCTCCGACTGAGCTCCCAGGCAAGCCCCACTGGTGATGAAGCCTCTTTGCCCGGATATGGAGCTCCAGGGCCTCCCGGGCCTCCTCTGGCAGAAACAGGGCCTCCGTCGTATGGAAGTAGATGGGGACTGCACCAGAGTGCAGTGGTGCAGGGGGTGCAGGGGACATCAGCTTGCGTGCAGATGCCTCGTAGGAGCGTTGCACCAAGGTGGGGAGGCTTCCCAGATGGGTCTCCAGGCACTTCCTTTCTGTGTGCGTCCGCAACCTCCTCCAGAAATCCTCTCCCAGCTCCAGCCTTGACACAAGGTGAGGCGAGGCACCACCGGGCAGGCTGCTACTGCCATCAGCCATGCACAAGCCCAGGGCAGTGGTTGAGCTGGCCTCATTGCTGCTGTGGCTCTTCAGCAGTGCATGAGTTGACCCTGCAAGCGCACTGGCCTGCCTGTGAAGCGTGAGGTCTGGGAGGGCTGCAGCTGGAGCAAGCGGCCCCAGAGCCTCCAACCCCCGCTGGGGCAGCCCCCCACGCCGGGCAATGAGTCTCCTCCGCACGCTGCGCCCCGCGTAGAGACTGGAGCCGAACGAGGAGGGTGATTCTGACCCGCTGGAGGCCCAGGGGCTTTCTCGCACCGAGCACAGCCACCGCTGCATCTCCCAGGTGGCCTCACTGCAGGTCCTGCAGCTGAGGTCGTAGCAGAGGAACTGGCCCAGGGAGCTGCCTTCGGTGTCAAGGAGCCGGCCTCTGCAGCCAGACACCTGCTTCTGACCACCTGCAACACAGCAGGGGGACAGGGGACAGAGCACCCTGAGCAGGGCTGAGGAGGATCTAACGCACAGCCAGACCTTGCAGCCACCTTGCAGCTGGGCACAGGGCCTGGTCCCCCCAGTGTGGGTGCACCCTGGCCCGGGGCAACTGCTGGGGCACCGGGAATGCAGCCGACTGGAGAGAGCCCATCTCCGGGACCAGCCTGGCATCCTGCAAGGTGAGGGTGAGCGCTCGGTACTGCAGAGACCAGAGCCGTACTGCAGCAGGGAGGAGGGCAGCCCTCCCCTCCACAAGGCCAAGAGCAGGGCACCACAGAGAAAGGCCCTACAGACTGGGCCCACAGACAACCCCTCTTTGACCCTCCTCCCAGCAGGGCCCATGGGACAGGAGAGGAGACACAGCAGGGACCCTGGGGACCCCAGGACAGCCGGAGGTAGCAGAGATGGACGAGGCATCCCCGTGCCCCAGGACGCCGCAGCAGCCTGTCCCATAGCAAACCCCCTGGGAACAGCACCCAGATGTGGGGGGCATGAAACCAGAGCGCGGCTCACCTGCATCCTGGGCCTCCATGCACCTACGCCAGCATCGCCTCCCGGGAGAGACCTGCAGGCACAGAAGCACTGGCACAGTGACTCCAGCCTTGGCGGAGCCTGCAGAAAGGTCCCAGGCCCTAACCCGCAGTGTGTGGGGGTCCCCCCAGCCAGGGGCCTCCCTGCAGGGCAGCAGCCGGCAGCTGCAGGGCCAGGCCGGCCGGGAAGGGCTGCCCCAGAGCCTCCCTCCTACCTGGCGAAGTTTGCTGGAGGCACGGCACCAGCTACGCAGGGCAGCCCAGGCCACCAGGAGCAGAAGCAAGCCGCCGCCCCAGAGCACAGAGACCCAGATGCGCTGGGTCAGACCCACAGCATCCAGCATGGTGAGGCCGGAGGCCGGGGGCCAAGTGTTCAGGAGCAGACACGGTCCTTCAGAGCTGCCCTCCCAGCCCTGCCCCTTTCCCAGCAGAGCAGCAGCCGCAGAGGGCTGTGATAGTGAGGTCACTGCCACAGCTGCACTGTGAGGTCTGTGAATGCATCAGAAACCCCCAGCAGAGGGGCAGTGGAGGGGGGAGGAGGAGAGCAGGCGAAGGGCACTGGGCTGCAACAGCGTCTGTGAGGAAGGGCAGAGCCAGAGCAGTGCTGGTCAGCTGGGAGAGGAAGATGGATGCGGCAAGCTGGGACAGGGGACACTGGTCCTACACCCTGTCCTGGAGAGTGGCCCACCAGCTTCTGGTTTGGGCTTTGCACTTTGCTCTGGAAGGCCAAGGGCACTTGGGGTCTGCCCCAGCCCCAGACGGTTCCTGTAAAACAAAGGCCCCCTCGGTCACCTCTGTGGTAATCTCAGCTACCTTTGCAACAGCAGTGGTCGGTCATGGCCTACCTCCTGCCCCGAGCTCCAGGAGCACACAGCCCTCGCCTGTCTCCTCAGAGCCTTCTTCCACTGTAGGGCTTCACTGCTGGCACCGCTGCCCCGAGCCTCCCCACCAGGCCCTGGGTCAGCACGAGTTCTGGCCAGATGTGGGCACCTCTGGCGAGGGCTGTCAAGGACAACCAGAAGGGCAGGGGCCCTAGTGGCAAAGGACAGAGAAAAGGCAGAGATCCTGAATGCCTTCTTTGCCTCCCTCTTTGCTGGTAAGACCTGCCTCAGGAATCCCAGGCCCTGGAGAGCAGGGAGAAAGCCTGGAGAAAGGAAGACTTTCTCTTTTGAGACCCTGGACATCAACGGTGCCTAAGGGCCAAAGCTGAGTCAGGGTGTCGCCCTGGAGGGAGCCCCTTTCCCGGTCCCCAGCCTGCTGCTCCCGACCAGAGCTGTGGCTCTTGAACAGCGCCAGGCACAGCCTGATCCAACCTCTTCCAGCTACCCTCTCCCAGCCAGCAAGCTCTCAGGGGGCCTGTCCCGATCCAATATCGGGAGGGTTTCGTTACGATCCCAAGGACGAGATTAAGACGCTAAAACCGGTCAAATATCATACAACCTTTTACCTTTATTTTCCACGAAGTGGGGAGAAAAGGCATGTGTGTGGGGGGGGGGAAGGCGAAGGGGAGGCGAAGGGGAAAAGGGCACAAGGGTAAAGGGAAAAGATAGAGAAAAGTTGGAAAAGGAGAGAGGAAGCTAGCTACCACCACTCCGAGGCCGATGATGTTCCGCTGACTCCGCTCCAATCACAGCTCAAGCTGGGGGGCGTCCGAGGAGGGACGAGGAGCGAGGGCCGAGAGAGGGAGCGAGCGGGGGGGGGGGGGGGCAAACAAAGAAATCCCTCGGCAATTATAGCTGTTTCAAATTAAGTTTTCCCACCCCTCACGTGGTAGTTCAGACCAATAGTAATATTTGGGTCTGGGGTCTCCTGCTCCTTATTGGGTCTCATCACTGTCCCTAGGGAGGCCGTTTACTCTTGCCGTTTCTGCTGACAGGTGTGTCTCCATTCTTAGGTCCAGCCATTAGCTCTCAAGGTCCTGACAAAGAAGGTGATAACTCCAGCAATTAGCACTGTTTCAGCAGTGCACAGGAATGCAAATTGCTGGTAACGCCCTTATCATTCCCGCCTGCAGCAGCTCTGGGCCCTTTCTCACTGTACTAGGGAGTGCGGCCTAAGGCTTCAGCAGATTTAGCCACTCATGCCAAGCAGGTTTTATAGAAGTTGTGCTAAAAACAGACAATAATTTACAGTCCAGATCCCAAAGTCTCTGCCCGATTGTGGTCTCGTTCAGTGCAGGCTCGGTGTGTCCCGGGTGGTCGCAGGGAGACCATCTCAGGGGTCGCAGCAGCCCAGTCCTGTTTCCGCCAGGGACAGATGGCTTGTTCGGGGTTGTGGCCTGCCTGCAGGCACAGGAAAGGAAAACCTCCTTCCAAGACACTGCCGAAACTCCGCCAAAGCCAAGTGAGAAATTGGGAGCAACCCATGTGAACAGCTCCTCCCAAGACAATATCAATATTGATATCGAACCCCATCGATGGGTGTGGAATTGGACCAGGCATCGATGGCGCTCGATCTGGAGAGGGAGGTTGGTAGGTAGCAAGGAATTATACAAGGTAAAAAACATTGAAGCGGCAACTGCACCTAACAAATACAATATTAACTGTTTCACCCGTGGTGCCTCTGGTAACCAGGACCACAAATTGCCACTCCAGCCGTTCCAGGTTTGGACGGGGACGTGGGCTATTTTTCTAATATCTCTGGTTAACTGGAGAACTACCTTGCCTACATCATCTATTTCTAAACAACAGTTGGAAATATTTAATTTCCCACACACCCCTCCCTCTTCAGCTAACAGATAGTCTAAAACCATGCGGTGCTGAAGGATTGCCGTGCGCATCTGTTGGGACTGGAGAGTTAAAAGATCTATTGCATCAGCGGTTTTGTTGGTAATAATTTCTAGAGCCACTTTTAGGTTGTAAATTGGTTCTCTCACCCCCGATATTAGTTCATTAGGATTCCAGGTTGCAGGCCCATAATGTTGAATTATTTGTTCAGGAGGCCACTCATTATTTCCCCATTTTTGCATCCCACCCAAATCTACCTTAATGGATCGCGTCTTACGGGCAACCCTTCTGTCCCCGAGGTTATCATATACCTTTATGCCTAACCGAGGTCCGCCTGTTTCTGGTAAAAGGAAAAACAACGGTCTGATAATCCCTATGTAACAAATTCCCGACCACCCTGCGGGTAAAAATTTATATGCTGTGTGTCCACAGATCCAATAATGCCCCTTCTTAGCTCCGATGCCCTGAGCAAATGGCCCATTTATCCCTGGTGGGAATTGAAAGTAAGTTGTGTCTCTGTCACCCAGAGGGCTGAAAAATGTGGTTGCCCCATCACCTATTCAGCCGGTACAATACCAAGCCCCAGAAGTGTCTTTCCATTCGCAGGTTCGCTTGTAAGGGGGATAATTGGGTCGTTGGTGAGTTACAGTTTCATTTTTGTTTGACCAGTATCCCTCAAGTCCCCAGTTGTGCCCCGTTTCATCGAGCCACATCCATAGCTGGAGATTCCTGTCTTTATCGAGTAGTTTACAAGTGAGTGTCCATTGACTTTCCCCCACTTCAATCCCTCCCTCCTGGGTACAATTTAAACAATATTGTCCCATGGCTGGGAACTGAATTTGCCAGGTCCCACCGTCGTTCCACGTGTCACGCGCAGTTTCGCTGTAATTGCTTACGATCTGGTCTGGGGTGGGGGATGTGGACATCCATGGCCAGCTTGATAACCCTATCGGTCCTCTGCACACCCAGCAGTGGCTTAAATGGAAAGTTTGGCTTACTGCTTTTGCCAGCAACATGAACTCGTTGTTCTCAAAGGGATTAAATGGGTGGGGGGAAGGTAGGGGGAGTGGTCGTTCGTCACCCTCGTGGATGCATCCTTGAATCAGGATGGTCCAGGGCAGTAGGTGCATCTTGGTCAGACCGCCGCCCTTGAAAACAGGAATAAGAACAAACTCGCTCCTCGGGTCAGAAGGAGGGAATAATCCATTTTGTGTGAATCTTGTGGGTTTTCCCACTAGCATCTTTTGCTCTCCAAGTACATTTATTATTCTATTAACCTCCCAGCTGTTTTGCTCCCGAAAAGGAAGCCATTCCGGGCAGCCTTTGAACACCGTGTATGAGTCCATGTAGATGTGTACAGGGGAAGTAGCCTGGCCTTTGCATTGGAATACGCTCCACACTGCAGCCAGCTCTCCCACCTGTATGGGGACAGTTTTGAGCTCTTGTGCTAGCGCATGATGGGCTAGCACAGGGGAATGCTTGTACCCCTGAGGTAGTCGAGTGAATGTGTATTGCTGTCCCTCCCACGTGAAGGCAAAACGCTCTTGGTCCTCAGGCTGTAAAGGGACCATAAAAAACATGTCTTTGACATCAGTTGTTGCCATCACAGGGTGGGACTGCTCCTGGATAGTCGCTATTAATTCAGCAATGTTTGGCACAGCTGCCATCAATGGGCCTGTATTGTTATTTCATTGCCAATAGTCTACAGTTAGTCTCCACTTATCATTTGGTTTTCGAACTGGCCATACAGGGGAATTGAAGGGGGACTGTGCTGGGATCACAACTCCCTGTTTTTTCAGGTCCTCCAATACTGGGCTAATTCCCTCTCTCGCTCCCAAAGGTAACGGATAGGGTTTTACATTAGTCAGCCGGGAAGGGGGGAGGGGAGGTGTCGCTTGCAGCGAGCGCACTGCCACCCCGAAATCTCCGGTCAGTCTTCTGACCTGAGGAACGCCGAAAGACCACGAATTCCCCTGGGAATCCCGCCACTGTTTCCCCTTCAGGACGTCTATGCCTAAGAGGTTCATTTGAAAAGGCCCCACAGCCACCATGGTGTCCACAGGACTCTCTTCCCCTGGTAACCACAGTGTTACCGGGGTCATGGGCACAGTCTGGGTCTTCCCCAGAGCACTTAAAACTGTTAGGTGTTTGCAGGGGACCGAGATGCCACACCGTTCCGCCTCACTCCGTGTTAGCGCTGTAATTTGGGCCCCTGTGTCAATTAAAAAAGTTACAGGCCTTCTCTTCGGCCCCACCGCTAGGGTGATTGACAAGTCTCCTTTGTTACTGCAGGTGAGCTGTCTTCTAAACACCCGCCCTCCGCCTCCCCCCTCACCCTGAGGGGGCGGAGGAGCCAGTTTTCCCGCCACCCTTTTGTCCTCCTCCAACTCCTCCCCCACGTTTAACGCCGGTCCGGGGGGTGGTTTCGGTCTGGGCGGGGGTCTCTGTCCAGACCACCTCCGTACCAGGAGCTCTAGTTTTTTGGTCGGGAGCCCGTCCATCAAGTCTCGGGGCACGCCTTTTTGCAGCCCCAATTGCCACAGTCCCTGCCGGGTCAGGGATCTTTCTCTTCTGGCTAAGTCTGGGCTCCTCCCAGAAAATGCCAGCGGCTTGTTTGCTGGCTCTGCCGCCGGCACGGCCCTAGTTTCCACCCTTTGGTAAATCCAGCTGACTGGCCCGTATTCTCTCTCATAATTAATCCATTCCTGGGCTATCTCCCCCCAGGTCCACACCTTTTTCCCTAGCCGACCATGCTCGGAGGTGACCATCCCCTCCAGGGCAGCCGCGATTCTCTCCTCGCGGGGCACATTTTGGATTCTCCCCTGCAATTGAATCCCAATAGGTTTCAGGGAATCAGGAAGTCCCCGTATTAGGGGCGTCATCCGCTCGGGATCTACTGGCAATAACATCGGAGAGCTCAAGTTCGGCTTGAGTTCCCGATCGTACATCATTTGCAGACAAGCTGCCTTTTGTACACTTTCCAGCAATTGATCGACGGAACCTGTTATAGCTAGGGGATCCCCCCTTTCCAAAGGGTTCAGCCCCCCCCGCCCAATACGCGGCCCTCTGAGTCAGGGACCACGGGGCTCGGCGATCGCCGGTTGTGAGGAACACGCCCGGGCCCCAATATCCCTCTGCCTCCTTTCCAGATAGCAGGATCCCGTCCCCCCCCCCCGACACAGATGCCCTCCACACGTATTCGGTTTCGGATTCCCTAGCCGTTCTGGCAAAATCTTTTTGCAGCTTGGCCAATTCGGTAGCTGTGAAAGGGATTTCTTTGGTAACAACCTGAGGGCGGTTGTCGCTATCATCCTCGTATATATATTCCGTTTTGACTAGTGGGCACATATGGGGTGGGCCGTCTACGGCCTCCTTTAATCTTTTTAGGTCCCTTTGGGGGTAAATTTGGCGTACCCCTTTTCCCTCGAGCAGCACCTCAGTTTCGGTGAGGGTGTCTGCCTCCCTCAGGAGCTGGTTTCTTAGCTCCTCTTTCAGTATCAGATTTTGGTGCTTCTCTTCCTCCAGTGCCTGCTTGGTTTCCCGTAATTGTTCTTGCAGCGGCGCTAGGGCCGCTTGTAGCGCGGCAACCACAGCCTCCGCCTGACAAGGTGCCCGCTGCCTGTCCTCCACCGCAGCTGCTAGGCACGCTCCTAGCACAGCGCAAACAATAGCTTTCCCTTTTCCTCTCTTAACTTTAGCTTCTTTTTGCAAGACCGCTATTCGGTCCACTACACTTTGCAATTGGAACCAATGGTCCCGTGCCCAGTCTCGTCCCGGGGGCGAGGGACGAGAACGGTGTGCTTCCAAAAGGTCATACAATTTCTCGATTTCCTCACAAAAATCGCCTGCCTTCTGGGCAGCCATATCCTACAAAGGGGATTTCGTCCCGGGAGGGCCAAACCTTAAAGGAGTCCAAGTTTCCCCTATACACTCCCGGGAGGCCAAACCGTAAGCTACTACAAAAAATGTCCTACAAAGGGGATTTCGTCCTGAGGAGGTCACACCTTAAAATCCAAGTTTCGCCAATTAGATGTCCCGATCCAATATCGGGAGGGTTTCGTTACGATCCCAAGGACGAGATTAAGACGCTAAAACCGGTCAAATATCGTACAACCTTTTACCTTTATTTTCCACGAAGTGGGGAGAAAAGGAGCAGAGCCAGAGGTTGGAACAGGATTTAATAGGCATACAGGAGGGAGGGGAATGATCACATGCAGGGCTCAGCTGGAGCAGGGCACTGAGCAGTACCTCGGTTCCATGCAACCAGGCCCTTTTTGCCCTGCCTCACTCCTTCTCTTTCCACTCCCGTGTCCTTGCCCTGAACATCCCGGAGCGTGTTGGCCACATTGCTCAAAGTCTCTCCGCTCCATGCCAGAATTCTCTTCACGGCTGCATCCCCTATGTCCTTTGGGCGATGATCCCCTTGATTCACCGAGTATCACAGAGAGAGAAGGAGAGTTTCTTTCCTTGACACATCTTGGCAGGTCTTGCCTCGGGGACAGTGGCCAAATCGCTCTCCTATGGTGGCCAGAGGAGCAGCTGGTTCAGTGTGGTCTTTTCCTCATGGGCACAGGCCCATGGCTTCCTCCACTTGTCCTTGTTCCCTTGATCTTTTGCTGAGGGCTTTCTGTTCAGTCTAGTGAGTTTTGATCCAGATGGTGTAAGCCTCGGATCTTGAGGACGGCTCGCTTCATGTCTCCGTGAAGCAGGGTGAGCTGCTGGCTGAGGAAGATGAATGCTTCCCTGGTCTTGCTCAGGAGCCTCGTCCTGCCCTGAGTGCTCACCCTGCTCCTGCGTGCTGAGCCAGGAGCCGGGGTGCTGAGCCTTCCTGGCCCCTGGGCCTCAGGGCAAGGGGCACACCCACCATGCCCCTGCTGGCTGTGGACCTCCTGCACAGCTGCTCTGCAGGCAGCTGAGACCTTTGTCCGACTCCAGACCAGCATCTTGACTGAGGCTGGTGGGGAGCAGCCTCGGCTCTCGTCCTGCCTGCTCCCTGCCTTGCTGGGCTCCAGGGCTTTCTGGTCGCAGACCATCTCCTGCCCCAGCTGCCCACCCTCGTGCTGGGCCACTGCTCTCTCCGACTGTTGCTCACAGCCAGCAGCCATGCCAAGCCAGACCTCATGGTGCTCCTTGCCATTGCGCCTGCTCATCTGCTCAGCATCCCTCTCCAGAGGGCAGCAGTCAGGCTGTGGCTCTGTGCTGTGCTGGGTGGCCTGGGGAAGGCAGGGTGGATGCTGAGGGAGGAGCTGGCCATGGCTATCCGCGTGGTGCTGTTGAGGGGCTGGCTCCAGGGCCTGGAGCGGGGGTGCTCCGACTGAGCTCCCAGGCAAGCCCCACTGGTGATGAAGCCTCTTTGCCCGGATATGGAGCTCCAGGGCCTCCCGGGCCTCCTCTGGCAGAAACAGGGCCTCCGTCGTATGGAAGTAGATGGGGACTGCACCAGAGTGCAGTGGTGCAGGGGGTGCAGGGGACATCAGCTTGCGTGCAGATGCCTTGTAGGAGCGTTGCACCAAGGTGGGGAGGCTTCCCAGATGGGTCTCCAGGCACTTCCTTTTTGTGTGCGTCCGCAACCTCCTCCAGAAATCCTCTCCCAGCTCCAGCCTTGACACAAGGTGAGGCGAGGCACCACCGGGCAGGCTGCTACTGCCATCAGCCATGCACAAGCCCAGGGCAGTGGTTGAGCTGGCCTCATTGCTGCTGTGGCTCTTCAGCAGTGCATGAGTTGACCCTGCAAGCGCACTGGCCTGCCTGTGAAGCGTGAGGTCTGGGAGGGCTGCAGCTGGAGCAAGCGGCCCCAGAGCCTCCAACCCCCGCTGGGGCAGCCCCCCACGCCGGGCAATGAGTCTCCTCCGCACGCTGCGCCCCGCGTAGAGACTGGAGCCGAACGAGGAGGGTGATTCTGACCCGCTGGAGGCCCAGGGGCTTTCTCGCACCGAGCACAGCCACCGCTGCATCTCCCAGGTGGCCTCACTGCAGGTCCTGCAGCTGAGGTCGTAGCAGAGGAACTGGCCCAGGGAGCTGCCTTCGGTGTCAAGGAGCCGGCCTCTGCAGCCAGACACCTGCTTCTGACCACCTGCAACACAGCAGGGGGACAGGGGACAGAGCACCCTGAGCAGGGCTGAGGAGGATCTAACGCACAGCCAGACCTTGCAGCCACCTTGCAGCTGGGCACAGGGCCTGGTCCCCCCAGTGTGGGTGCACCCTGGCCCGGGGCAACTGCTGGGGCACCGGGAATGCAGCCGACTGGAGAGAGCCCATCTCCGGGACCAGCCTGGCATCCTGCAAGGTGAGGGTGAGCGCTCGGTACTGCAGAGACCAGAGCCGTACTGCAGCAGGGAGGAGGGCAGCCCTCCCCTCCACAAGGCCAAGAGCAGGGCACCACAGAGAAAGGCCCTACAGACTGGGCCCACAGACAACCCCTCTTTGACCCTCCTCCCAGCAGGGCCCATGGGACAGGAGATGAGACACAGCAGGGACCCCGGGGACCCCAGGACAGCCGGAGGTAGCAGAGATGGACGAGGCATCCCCGTGCCCCAGGACGCCGCAGCAGCCTGTCCCATAGCAAACCCCCTGGGAACAGCACCCAGATGTGGGGGGCATGAAACCAGAGCGCGGCTCACCTGCATCCTGGGCCTCCACGCACCTACGCCAGCATCGCCTCCCGGGAGAGACCTGCAGGCACAGAAGCACTGGCACAGTGACTCCAGCCTTGGCGGAGCCTGCAGAAAGGTCCCAGGCCCTAACCCGCAGTGTGTGGGGGTCCCCCCAGCCAGGGGCCTCCCTGCAGGGCAGCAGCCGGCAGCTGCAGGGCCAGGCCGGCCGGGAAGGGCTGCCCCAGAGCCTCCCTCCTACCTGGCGAAGTTTGCTGGAGGCACGGCACCAGCTACGCAGGGCAGCCCAGGCCACCAGGAGCAGAAGCAAGCCGCCGCCCCAGAGCACAGAGACCCAGGTGCGCTGGGTCAGACCCACAGCATCCAGCATGGTGAGGCCGGAGGCCGGGGGCCAAGTGTTCAGGAGCAGACACGGTCCTTCAGAGCTGCCCTCCCAGCCCTGCCCCTTTCCCAGCAGAGCAGCAGCCGCAGAGGGCTGTGATAGTGAGGTCACTGCCACAGCTGCACTGTGAGGTCTGTGAATGCATCAGACACCCCCAGCAGAGGGGCAGTGCAGGGGGGAGGAGGAGAGCAGGCGAAGGGCACTGGGCTGCAACAGCGTCTGTGAGGAAGGGCAGAGCCAGAGCAGTGCTGGTCAGCTGGGAGAGGAAGATGGATGCGGCAAGCTGGGACAGGGGACACTGGTCCTACACCCTGTCCTGGAGAGTGGCCCACCAGCTTCTGGTTTGGGCTTTGCACTTTGCTCTGGAAGGCCAAGGGCACTTGGGGTCTGCCCCAGCCCCAGACTGTTCCTGTAAAACAAAGGCCCCCTCGGTCACCTCTGTGGTAATCTCAGCTACCTTTGCAACAGCAGTGGTCGGTCATGGCCTACCTCCTGCCCCGAGCTCCAGGAGCACACAGCCCTCGCCTGTCTCCTCAGAGCCTTCTTCCACTGTAGGGCTTCACTGCTGGCACCGCTGCCCCGAGCCTCCCCACCAGGCCCTGGGTCAGCACGAGTTCTGGCCAGATGTGGGCACCTCTGGCGAGGGCTGTCAAGGACAACCAGAAGGGCAGGGGCCCTAGTGGCAAAGGACAGAGAAAAGGCAGAGATCCTGAATGCCTTCTTTGCCTCCCTCTTTGCTGGTAAGACCTGCCTCAGGAATCCCAGGCCCTGGAGAGCAGGGAGAAAGCCTGGAGAAAGGAAGACTTTATCTTTTGAGACCCTGGACATCAACCGTGCCTAAGGGCCAAAGCTGAGTCAGGGTGTCGCCCTGGAGGGAGCCCCTTTCCCGGTCCCCAGCCTGCTGCTCCCGACCAGAGCTGTGGCTCTTGAACAGCGCCAGGCACAGCCTGATCCAACCCCTTCCAGCTACCCTCTCCCAGCCAGCAAGCTCTCGGGGGGCCTGTCCGATCCAATATCGGGAGGGTTTCGTTACGATCCCAAGGACGAGATTAAGACGCTAAAACCGGTCAAATATCGTACAACCTTTTACCTTTATTTTCCACGAAGTGGGGAGAAAAGGAGCAGAGCCAGAGGTTGGAACAGGATTTAATAGGCATACAGGAGGGAGGGGAATGATCACATGCAGGGCTCAGCTGGAGCAGGGCACTGAGCAGTACCTCGGTTCCATGCAACCAGGCCCTTTTTGCCCTGCCTCACTCCTTCTCTTTCCACTCCCGTGTCCTTCCCCTGAACATCCCGGAGCGTGTTGGCCACATTGCTCAAAGTCTCTCCGCTCCATGCCAGAATTCTCTTCACGGCTGCATCCCCTATGTCCTTTGGGCGATGATCCCCTTGATTCACCGAGTATCACAGAGAGAGAAGGAGAGTTTCTTTCCTTGACACGTCTTGGCAGGTCTTGCCTCGGGGACAGTGGCCAAATCGCTCTCCTATGGTGGCCAGAGGAGCAGCTGGTTCAGTGTGGTCTTTTCCTCATGGGCACAGGCCCATGGCTTCCTCCACTTGTCCTTGTTCCCTTGATCTTTTGCTGAGGGCTTTCTGTTCAGTCTAGTGAGTTTTGATCCAGATGGTGTAAGCCTCGGATCTTGAGGACGGCTCGCTTCATGTCTCCGTGAAGCAGGGTGAGCTGCTGGCTGAGGAAGACGAATGCTTCCCTGGTCTTGCTCAGGAGCCTCGTCCTGCCCTGAGTGCTCACCCTGCTCCTGCGTGCTGAGCCAGGAGCCGGGGTGCTGAGCCTTCCTGGCCCCTGGGCCTCAGGGCAAGGGGCACACCCACCATGCCCCTGTTGGCTGTGGACCTCCTGCACAGCTGCTCTGCAGGCAGCTGAGACCTTTGTCCGACTCCAGACCAGCATCTTGACTGAGGCTGGTGGGGAGCAGCCTCGGCTCTCGTCCTGCCTGCTCCCTGCCTTGCTGGGCTCCAGGGCTTTCTGGTCGCAGACCATCTCCTGCCCCAGCTGCCCACCCTCGTGCTGGGCCACTGCTCTCTCCGACTGTTGCTCACAGCCAGCAGCCATGCCAAGCCAGACCTCATGGTGCTCCTTGCCATTGCGCCTGCTCATCTGCTCAGCATCCCTCTCCAGAGGGCAGCAGTCAGGCTGTGGCTCTGTGCTGTGCTGGGTGGCCTGGGGAAGGCAGGGTGGATGCTGAGGGAGGAGCTGGCCATGGCTATCCGCGTGGTGCTGTTGAGGGGCTGGCTCCAGGGCCTGGAGCGGGGGTGCTCCGACTGAGCTCCCAGGCAAGCCCCACTGGTGATGAAGCCTCTTTGCCCGGATATGGAGCTCCAGGGCCTCCCGGGCCTCCTCTGGCAGAAACAGGGCCTCCGTCGTATGGAAGTAGATGGGGACTGCACCAGAGTGCAGTGGTGCAGGGGGTGCAGGGGACATCAGCTTGCGTGCAGATGCCTCGTAGGAGCGTTGCACCAAGGTGGGGAGGCTTCCCAGATGGGTCTCCAGGCACTTCCTTTCTGTGTGCGTCCGCAACCTCCTCCAGAAATCCTCTCCCAGCTCCAGCCTTGACACAAGGTGAGGCGAGGCACCACCGGGCAGGCTGCTACTGCCATCAGCCATGCACAAGCCCAGGGCAGTGGTTGAGCTGGCCTCATTGCTGCTGTGGCTCTTCAGCAGTGCATGAGTTGACCCTGCAAGCGCACTGGCCTGCCTGTGAAGCGTGAGGTCTGGGAGGGCTGCAGCTGGAGCAAGCGGCCCCAGAGCCTCCAACCCCCGCTGGGGCAGCCCCCCACGCCGGGCAATGAGTCTCCTCCGCACGCTGCGCCCCGCGTAGAGACTGGAGCCGAACGAGGAGGGTGATTCTGACCCGCTGGAGGCCCAGGGGCTTTCTCGCACCGAGCACAGCCACCGCTGCATCTCCCAGGTGGCCTCACTGCAGGTCCTGCAGCTGAGGTCGTAGCAGAGGAACTGGCCCAGGGAGCTGCCTTCGGTGTCAAGGAGCCGGCCTCTGCAGCCAGACACCTGCTTCTGACCACCTGCAACACAGCAGGGGGACAGGGGACAGAGCACCCTGAGCAGGGCTGAGGAGGATCTAACGCACAGCCAGACCTTGCAGCCACCTTGCAGCTGGGCGCAGGGCCTGGTCCCCCCAGTGTGGGTGCACCCTGGCCCGGGGCAACTGCTGGGGCACCGGGAATGCAGCCGACTGGAGAGAGCCCATCTCCGGGACCAGCCTGGCATCCTGCAAGGTGAGGGTGAGCGCTCGGTACTGCAGAGACCAGAGCCGTACTGCAGCAGGGAGGAGGGCAGCCCTCCCCTCCACAAGGCCAAGAGCAGGGCACCACAGAGAAAGGCCCTACAGACTGGGCCCACAGACAACCCCTCTTTGACCCTCCTCCCAGCAGGGCCCATGGGACAGGAGATGAGACACAGCAGGGACCCTGGGGACCCCAGGACAGCCGGAGGTAGCAGAGATGGACGAGGCATCCCCGTGCCCCAGGACGCCGCAGCAGCCTGTCCCATAGCAAACCCCCTGGGAACAGCACCCAGATGTGGGGGGCATGAAACCAGAGCGCGGCTCACCTGCATCCTGGGCCTCCACGCACCTACGCCAGCATCGCCTCCCGGGAGAGACCTGCAGGCACAGAAGCACTGGCACAGTGACTCCAGCCTTGGCGGAGCCTGCAGAAAGGTCCCAGGCCCTAACCCGCAGTGTGTGGGGGTCCCCCCAGCCAGGGGCCTCCCTGCAGGGCAGCAGCCGGCAGCTGCAGGGCCAGGCCGGCCGGGAAGGGCTGCCCCAGAGCCTCCCTCCTACCTGGCGAAGTTTGCTGGAGGCACGGCACCAGCTACGCAGGGCAGCCCAGGCCACCAGGAGCAGAAGCAAGCCGCCGCCCCAGAGCACAGAGACCCAGATGCGCTGGGTCAGACCCACAGCATCCAGCATGGTGAGGCCGGAGGCCGGGGGCCAAGTGTTCAGGAGCAGACACGGTCCTTCAGAGCTGCCCTCCCAGCCCTGCCCCTTTCCCAGCAGAGCAGCAGCCGCAGAGGGCTGTGATAGTGAGGTCACTGCCACAGCTGCACTGTGAGGTCTGTGAATGCATCAGAAACCCCCAGCAGAGGGGCAGTGGAGGGGGGAGGAGGAGAGCAGGCAAAGGGCACTGGGCTGCAACAGCGTCTGTGAGGAAGGGCAGAGCCAGAGCAGTGCTGGTCAGCTGGGAGAGGAAGATGGATGCGGCAAGCTGGGACAGGGGACACTGGTCCTACACCCTGTCCTGGAGAGTGGCCCACCAGCTTCTGGTTTGGGCTTTGCACTTTGCTCTGGAAGGCCAAGGGCACTTGGGGTCTGCCCCAGCCCCAGACTGTTCCTGTAAAACAAAGGCCCCCTCGGTCACCTCTGTGGTAATCTCAGCTACCTTTGCAACAGCAGTGGTCGGTCATGGCCTACCTCCTGCCCCGAGCTCCAGGAGCACACAGCCCTCGCCTGTCTCCTCAGAGCCTTCTTCCACTGTAGGGCTTCACTGCTGGCACCGCTGCCCCGAGCCTCCCCACCAGGCCCTGGGTCAGCACGAGTTCTGGCCAGATGTGGGCACCTCTGGCGAGGGCTGTCAAGGACAACCAGAAGGGCAGGGGCCCTAGTGGCAAAGGACAGAGAAAAGGCAGAGATCCTGAATGCCTTCTTTGCCTCCCTCTTTGCTGGTAAGACCTGCCTCAGGAATCCCAGGCCCTGGAGAGCAGGGAGAAAGCCTGGAGAAAGGAAGACTTTATCTTTTGAGACCCTGGACATCAACCGTGCCTAAGGGCCAAAGCTGAGTCAGGGTGTCGCCCTGGAGGGAGCCCCTTTCCCGGTCCCCAGCCTGCTGCTCCCGACCAGAGCTGTGGCTCTTGAACAGCGCCAGGCACAGCCTGATCCAACCTCTTCCAGCTACCCTCTCCCAGCCAGCAAGCTCTCGGGGGGCCTGTCCCGATCCAATATCGGGAGGGTTTCGTTACGATCCCAAGGACGAGATTAAGACGCTAAAACCAGTCAAATATCGTACAACCTTTTACCTTTATTTTCCACGAAGTGGGGAGAAAAGGAGCAGAGCCAGAGGTTGGAACAGGATTTAATAGGCATACAGGAGGGAGGGGAATGATCACATGCAGGGCTCAGCTGGAGCAGGGCACTGAGCAGTACCTCGGTTCCATGCAACCAGGCCCTTTTTGCCCTGCCTCACTCCTTCTCTTTCCACTCCCGTGTCCTTGCCCTGAACATCCCGGAGCGTGTTGGCCACATTGCTCAAAGTCTCTCCGCTCCATGCCAGAATTCTCTTCACGGCTGCATCCCCTATGTCCTTTGGGCGATGATCCCCTTGATTCACCGAGTATCACGGAGAGAGAAGGAGAGTTTCTTTCCTTGACACGTCTTGGCAGGTCTTGCCTCGGGGACAGTGGCCAAATCGCTCTCCTATGGTGGCCAGAGGAGCAGCTGGTTCAGTGTGGTCTTTTCCTCATGGGCACAGGCCCATGGCTTCCTCCACTTGTCCTTGTTCCCTTGATCTTTTGCTGAGGGCTTTCTGTTCAGTCTAGTGAGTTTTGATCCAGATGGTGTAAGCCTCGGATCTTGAGGACGGCTCGCTTCATGTCTCCGTGAAGCAGGGTGAGCTGCTGGCTGAGGAAGATGAATGCTTCCCTGGTCTTGCTCAGGAGCCTCGTCCTGCCCTGAGTGCTCACCCTGCTCCTGCGTGCTGAGCCAGGAGCCGGGGTGCTGAGCCTTCCTGGCCCCTGGGCCTCAGGGCAAGGGGCACACCCACCATGCCCCTGTTGGCTGTGGACCTCCTGCACAGCTGCTCTGCAGGCAGCTGAGACCTTTGTCCGACTCCAGACCAGCATCTTGACTGAGGCTGGTGGGGAGCAGCCTCGGCTCTCGTCCTGCCTGCTCCCTGCCTTGCTGGGCTCCAGGGCTTTCTGGTCGCAGACCATCTCCTGCCCCAGCTGCCCACCCTCGTGCTGGGCCACTGCTCTCTCAGACTGTTGCTCACAGCCAGCAGCCATGCCAAGCCAGACCTCATGGTGCTCCTTGCCATTGCGCCTGCTCATCTGCTCAGCATCCCTCTCCAGAGGGCAGCAGTCAGGCTGTGGCTCTGTGCTGTGCTGGGTGGCCTGGGGAAGGCAGGGTGGATGCTGAGGGAGGAGCTGGCCATGGCTATCCGCGTGGTGCTGTTGAGGGGCTGGCTCCAGGGCCTGGAGCGGGGGTGCTCCGACTGAGCTCCCAGGCAAGCCCCACTGGTGATGAAGCCTCTTTGCCCGGATATGGAGCTCCAGGGCCTCCCGGGCCTCCTCTGGCAGAAACAGGGCCTCCGTCGTATGGAAGTAGGTGGGGACTGCACCAGAGTGCAGTGGTGCAGGGGGTGCAGGGGACATCAGCTTGCGTGCAGATGCCTCGTAGGAGCGTTGCACCAAGGTGGGGAGGCTTCCCAGATGGGTCTCCAGGCACTTCCTTTTTGTGTGCGTCCGCAGCCTCCTCCAGAAATCCTCTCCCAGCTCCAGCCTTGACACAAGGTGAGGCGAGGCACCACCGGGCAGGCTGCTACTGCCATCAGCCATGCACAAGCCCAGGGCAGTGGTTGAGCTGGCCTCATTGCTGCTGTGGCTCTTCAGCAGTGCATGAGTTGACCCTGCAAGCGCACTGGCCTGCCTGTGAAGCGTGAGGTCTGGGAGGGCTGCAGCTGGAGCAAGCGGCCCCAGAGCCTCCAACCCCCGCTGGGGCAGCCCCCCACGCCGGGCAATGAGTCTCCTCCGCACGCTGCGCCCCGCGTAGAGACTGGAGCCGAACGAGGAGGGTGATTCTGACCCGCTGGAGGCCCAGGGGCTTTCTCGCACCGAGCACAGCCACCGCTGCATCTCCCAGGTGGCCTCACTGCAGGTCCTGCAGCTGAGGTCGTAGCAGAGGAACTGGCCCAGGGAGCTGCCTTCGGTGTCAAGGAGCCGGCCTCTGCAGCCAGACACCTGCTTCTGACCACCTGCAACACAGCAGGGGGACAGGGGACAGAGCACCCTGAGCAGGGCTGAGGAGGATCTAACGCACAGCCAGACCTTGCAGCCACCTTGCAGCTGGGCGCAGGGCCTGGTCCCCCCAGTGTGGGTGCACCCTGGCCCGGGGCAACTGCTGGGGCACCGGGAATGCAGCCGACTGGAGAGAGCCCATCTCCGGGACCAGCCTGGCATCCTGCAAGGTGAGGGTGAGCGCTCGGTACTGCAGAGACCAGAGCCGTACTGCAGCAGGGAGGAGGGCAGCCCTCCCCTCCACAAGGCCAAGAGCAGGGCACCACAGAGAAAGGCCCTACAGACTGGGCCCACAGACAACCCCTCTTTGACCCTCCTCCCAGCAGGGCCCATGGGACAGGAGATGAGACACAGCAGGGACCCTGGGGACCCCAGGACAGCCGGAGGTAGCAGAGATGGACGAGGCATCCCCGTGCCCCAGGACGCCGCAGCAGCCTGTCCCATAGCAAACCCCCTGGGAACAGCACCCAGATGTGGGGGGCATGAAACCAGAGCGCGGCTCACCTGCATCCTGGGCCTCCACGCACCTACGCCAGCATCGCCTCCCGGGAGAGACCTGCAGGCACAGAAGCACTGGCACAGTGACTCCAGCCTTGGCGGAGCCTGCAGAAAGGTCCCAGGCCCTAACCCGCAGTGTGTGGGGGTCCCCCCAGCCAGGGGCCTCCCTGCAGGGCAGCAGCCGGCAGCTGCAGGGCCAGGCCGGCCGGGAAGGGCTGCCCCAGAGCCTCCCTCCTACCTGGCGAAGTTTGCTGGAGGCACGGCACCAGCTACGCAGGGCAGCCCAGGCCACCAGGAGCAGAAGCAAGCCGCCGCCCCAGAGCACAGAGACCCAGATGCGCTGGGTCAGACCCACAGCATCCAGCATGGTGAGGCCGGAGGCCGGGGGCCAAGTGTTCAGGAGCAGACACGGTCCTTCAGAGCTGCCCTCCCAGCCCTGCCCCTTTCCCAGCAGAGCAGCAGCCGCAGAGGGCTGTGATAGTGAGGTCACTGCCACAGCTGCACTGTGAGGTCTGTGAATGCATCAGAAACCCCCAGCAGAGGGGCAGTGGAGGGGGGAGGAGGAGAGCAGGCGAAGGGCACTGGGCTGCAACAGCGTCTGTGAGGAAGGGCAGAGCCAGAGCAGTGCTGGTCAGCTGGGAGAGGAAGATGGATGCGGCAAGCTGGGACAGGGGACACTGGTCCTACACCCTGTCCTGGAGAGTGGCCCACCAGCTTCTGGTTTGGGCTTTGCACTTTGCTCTGGAAGGCCAAGGGCACTTGGGGTCTGCCCCAGCCCCAGACTGTTCCTGTAAAACAAAGGCCCCCTCGGTCACCTCTGTGGTAATCTCAGCTACCTTTGCAACAGCAGTGGTCGGTCATGGCCTACCTCCTGCCCCGAGCTCCAGGAGCACACAGCCCTCGCCTGTCTCCTCAGAGCCTTCTTCCACTGTAGGGCTTCACTGCTGGCACCGCTGCCCCGAGCCTCCCCACCAGGCCCTGGGTCAGCACGAGTTCTGGCCAGATGTGGGCACCTCTGGCGAGGGCTGTCAAGGACAACCAGAAGGGCAGGGGCCCTAGTGGCAAAGGACAGAGAAAAGGCAGAGATCCTGAATGCCTTCTTTGCCTCCCTCTTTGCTGGTAAGACCTGCCTCAGGAATCCCAGGCCCTGGAGAGCAGGGAGAAAGCCTGGAGAAAGGAAGACTTTATCTTTTGAGACCCTGGACATCAACCGTGCCTAAGGGCCAAAGCTGAGTCAGGGTGTCGCCCTGGAGGGAGCCCCTTTCCCGGTCCCCAGCCTGCTGCTCCCGACCAGAGCTGTGGCTCTTGAACAGCGCCAGGCACAGCCTGATCCAACCTCTTCCAGCTACCCTCTCCCAGCCAGCAAGCTCTCGGGGGGCCTGTCCCGATCCAATATCGGGAGGGTTTCGTTACGATCCCAAGGACGAGATTAAGACGCTAAAACCAGTCAAATATCGTACAACCTTTTACCTTTATTTTCCACGAAGTGGGGAGAAAAGGAGCAGAGCCAGAGGTTGGAACAGGATTTAATAGGCATACAGGAGGGAGGGGAATGATCACATGCAGGGCTCAGCTGGAGCAGGGCACTGAGCAGTACCTCGGTTCCATGCAACCAGGCCCTTTTTGCCCTGCCTCACTCCTTCTCTTTCCACTCCCGTGTCCTTGCCCTGAACATCCCGGAGCGTGTTGGCCACATTGCTCAAAGTCTCTCCGCTCCATGCCAGAATTCTCTTCACGGCTGCATCCCCTATGTCCTTTGGGCGATGATCCCCTTGATTCACCGAGTATCACGGAGAGAGAAGGAGAGTTTCTTTCCTTGACACGTCTTGGCAGGTCTTGCCTCGGGGACAGTGGCCAAATCGCTCTCCTATGGTGGCCAGAGGAGCAGCTGGTTCAGTGTGGTCTTTTCCTCATGGGCACAGGCCCATGGCTTCCTCCACTTGTCCTTGTTCCCTTGATCTTTTGCTGAGGGCTTTCTGTTCAGTCTAGTGAGTTTTGATCCAGATGGTGTAAGCCTCGGATCTTGAGGACGGCTCGCTTCATGTCTCCGTGAAGCAGGGTGAGCTGCTGGCTGAGGAAGATGAATGCTTCCCTGGTCTTGCTCAGGAGCCTCGTCCTGCCCTGAGTGCTCACCCTGCTCCTGCGTGCTGAGCCAGGAGCCGGGGTGCTGAGCCTTCCTGGCCCCTGGGCCTCAGGGCAAGGGGCACACCCACCATGCCCCTGTTGGCTGTGGACCTCCTGCACAGCTGCTCTGCAGGCAGCTGAGACCTTTGTCCGACTCCAGACCAGCATCTTGACTGAGGCTGGTGGGGAGCAGCCTCGGCTCTCGTCCTGCCTGCTCCCTGCCTTGCTGGGCTCCAGGGCTTTCTGGTCGCAGACCATCTCCTGCCCCAGCTGCCCACCCTCGTGCTGGGCCACTGCTCTCTCCGACTGTTGCTCACAGCCAGCAGCCATGCCAAGCCAGACCTCATGGTGCTCCTTGCCATTGCGCCTGCTCATCTGCTCAGCATCCCTCTCCAGAGGGCAGCAGTCAGGCTGTGGCTCTGTGCTGTGCTGGGTGGCCTGGGGAAGGCAGGGTGGATGCTGAGGGAGGAGCTGGCCATGGCTATCCGCGTGGTGCTGTTGAGGGGCTGGCTCCAGGGCCTGGAGCGGGGGTGCTCCGACTGAGCTCCCAGGCAAGCCCCACTGGTGATGAAGCCTCTTTGCCCGGATATGGAGCTCCAGGGCCTCCCGGGCCTCCTCTGGCAGAAACAGGGCCTCCGTCGTATGGAAGTAGGTGGGGACTGCACCAGAGTGCAGTGGTGCAGGGGGTGCAGGGGACATCAGCTTGCGTGCAGATGCCTCGTAGGAGCGTTGCACCAAGGTGGGGAGGCTTCCCAGATGGGTCTCCAGGCACTTCCTTTTTGTGTGCGTCCGCAGCCTCCTCCAGAAATCCTCTCCCAGCTCCAGCCTTGACACAAGGTGAGGCGAGGCACCACCGGGCAGGCTGCTACTGCCATCAGCCATGCACAAGCCCAGGGCAGTGGTTGAGCTGGCCTCATTGCTGCTGTGGCTCTTCAGCAGTGCATGAGTTGACCCTGCAAGCGCACTGGCCTGCCTGTGAAGCGTGAGGTCTGGGAGGGCTGCAGCTGGAGCAAGCGGCCCCAGAGCCTCCAACCCCCGCTGGGGCAGCCCCCCACGCCGGGCAATGAGTCTCCTCCGCACGCTGCGCCCCGCGTAGAGACTGGAGCCGAACGAGGAGGGTGATTCTGACCCGCTGGAGGCCCAGGGGCTTTCTCGCACCGAGCACAGCCACCGCTGCATCTCCCAGGTGGCCTCACTGCAGGTCCTGCAGCTGAGGTCGTAGCAGAGGAACTGGCCCAGGGAGCTGCCTTCGGTGTCAAGGAGCCGGCCTCTGCAGCCAGACACCTGCTTCTGACCACCTGCAACACAGCAGGGGGACAGGGGACAGAGCACCCTGAGCAGGGCTGAGGAGGATCTAACGCACAGCCAGACCTTGCAGCCACCTTGCAGCTGGGCGCAGGGCCTGGTCCCCCCAGTGTGGGTGCACCCTGGCCCGGGGCAACTGCTGGGGCACCGGGAATGCAGCCGACTGGAGAGAGCCCATCTCCGGGACCAGCCTGGCATCCTGCAAGGTGAGGGTGAGCGCTCAGTACTGCAGAGACCAGAGCCGTACTGCAGCAGGGAGGAGGGCAGCCCTCCCCTCCACAAGGCCAAGAGCAGGGCACCACAGAGAAAGGCCCTACAGACTGGGCCCACAGACAACCCCTCTTTGACCCTCCTCCCAGCAGGGCCCATGGGACAGGAGATGAGACACAGCAGGGACCCTGGGGACCCCAGGACAGCCGGAGGTAGCAGAGATGGACGAGGCATCCCCGTGCCCCAGGACGCCGCAGCAGCCTGTCCCATAGCAAACCCCCTGGGAACAGCACCCAGATGTGGGGGGCATGAAACCAGAGCGCGGCTCACCTGCATCCTGGGCCTCCATGCACCTACGCCAGCATCGCCTCCCGGGAGAGACCTGCAGGCACAGAAGCACTGGCACAGTGACTCCAGCCTTGGCGGAGCCTGCAGAAAGGTCCCAGGCCCTAACCCGCAGTGTGTGGGGGTCCCCCCAGCCAGGGGCCTCCCTGCAGGGCAGCAGCCGGCAGCTGCAGGGCCAGGCCGGCCGGGAAGGGCTGCCCCAGAGCCTCCCTCCTACCTGGCGAAGTTTGCTGGAGGCACGGCACCAGCTACGCAGGGCAGCCCAGGCCACCAGGAGCAGAAGCAAGCCGCCGCCCCAGAGCACAGAGACCCAGATGCGCTGGGTCAGACCCACAGCATCCAGCATGGTGAGGCCGGAGGCCGGGGGCCAAGTGTTCAGGAGCAGACACGGTCCTTCAGAGCTGCCCTCCCAGCCCTGCCCCTTCCCCAGCAGAGCAGCAGCCGCAGAGGGCTGTGATAGTGAGGTCACTGCCACAGCTGCACTGTGAGGTCTGTGAATGCATCAGAAACCCCCAGCAGAGGGGCAGTGCAGGGGGGAGGAGGAGAGCAGGCGAAGGGCACTGGGCTGCAACAGCGTCTGTGAGGAAGGGCAGAGCCAGAGCAGTGCTGGTCAGCTGGGAGAGGAAGATGGATGCGGCAAGCTGGGACAGGGGACACTGGTCCTACACCCTGTCCTGGAGAGTGGCCCACCAGCTTCTGGTTTGGGCTTTGCACTTTGCTCTGGAAGGCCAAGGGCACTTGGGGTCTGCCCCAGCCCCAGACTGTTCCTGTAAAACAAAGGCCCCCTCGGTCACCTCTGTGGTAATCTCAGCTACCTTTGCAACAGCAGTGGTCGGTCATGGCCTACCTCCTGCCCCGAGCTCCAGGAGCACACAGCCCTCGCCTGTCTCCTCAGAGCCTTCTTCCACTGTAGGGCTTCACTGCTGGCACCGCTGCCCCGAGCCTCCCCACCAGGCCCTGGGTCAGCACGAGTTCTGGCCAGATGTGGGCACCTCTGGCGAGGGCTGTCAAGGACAACCAGAAGGGCAGGGGCCCTAGTGGCAAAGGACAGAGAAAAGGCAGAGATCCTGAATGCCTTCTTTGCCTCCCTCTTTGCTGGTAAGACCTGCCTCAGGAATCCCAGGCCCTGGAGAGCAGGGAGAAAGCCTGGAGAAAGGAAGACTTTCTCTTTTGAGACCCTGGACATCAACGGTGCCTAAGGGCCAAAGCTGAGTCAGGGTGTCGCCCTGGAGGGAGCCCCTTTCCCGGTCCCCAGCCTGCTGCTCCCGACCAGAGCTGTGGCTCTTGAACAGCGCCAGGCACAGCCTGATCCAACCTCTTCCAGCTACCCTCTCCCAGCCAGCAAGCTCTCGGGGGGCCTGTCCCGATCCAATATCGGGAGGGTTTCGTTACGATCCCAAGGACGAGATTAAGACGCTAAAACCGGTCAAATATCGTACAACCTTTTACCTTTATTTTCCACGAAGTGGGGAGAAAAGGCGTGTGTGTGTGGGGGGGGGGGGAAGGCGAAGGGGAGGCGAAGGGAAAAAGGGAACAAGGGTAAGGGGAAAAGATAGAGAAAAGTTGGAAAAGGAGAGAGGAAGCTAGCTACCACCACTCCGAGGCCGATGATGTTCCGCTGACTCCGCTCGAATCACAGCTCAAGCTGGGGGGCCTCCGACGAGGGACGAGGAGCGAGGGCCGAGAGAGGGAGCGAGTGGGGGGGGGGGCAAACAAAGAAATCCCTCGGCAATTATAGCTGTTTCAAATTAAGTTTTCCCACCCCTCACGTGGTAGTTCAGACCAATAGTAATATTTGGGTCTGGGGTCTCCTGCTCCTTATTGGGTCTCATCACTGTCCCTAGGGAGGCCGTTTACTCTTGCCGTTTCTGCTGACAGGTGTGTCTCCATTCTTAGGTCCAGCCATTAGCTCTCAAGGTCCTGACAAAGAAGGTGATAACTCCAGCAATTAGCACTGTTTCAGCAGTGCACAGGAATGCAAATTGCTGGTAACGCCCTTATCATTCCCGCCTGCAGCAGCTCTGGGCCCTTTCTCACTGTACTAGGGAGTGCGGCCTAAGGCTTCAGCAGATTTAGCCACTCATGCCAAGCAGGTTTTATAGAAGTTGTGCTAAAAACAGACAATAATTTACAGTCCAGATCCCAAAGTCTCTGCCCGATTGTGGTCTCGTTCAGTGCAGGCTCGGTGTGTCCCGGGTGGTCGCAGGGAGACCATCTCAGGGGTCGCAGCAGCCCAGTCCTGTTTCCGCCAGGGACAGATGGCTTGTTCGGGGTTGTGGCCTGCCTGCAGGCACAGGAAAGGAAAACCTCCTTCCAAGACACTGCCGAAACTCCGCCAAAGCCAAGTGAGAAATTGGGAGCAACCCATGTGAACAGCTCCTCCCAAGACAATATCAATATTGATATCGAACCCCATCGATGGGTGTGGAATTGGACCAGGCATCGATGGCGCTCGATCTGGAGAGGGAGGTTGGTAGGTAGCAAGGAATTATACAAGGTAAAAAACATTGAAGCGGCAACTGCACCTAACAAATACAATATTAACTGTTTCACCCGTGGTGCCTCTGGTAACCAGGACCACAAATTGCCACTCCAGCCGTTCCAGGTTTGGACGGGGACGTGGGCTATTTTTCTAATAACTCTGGTTAACTGGAGAACTACCTTGCCTACATCATCTATTTCTAAACAACAGTTGGAAATATTTAATTTCCCACACACCCCTCCCTCTTCAGCTAACAGATAGTCTAAAACCATGCGGTGCTGAAGGATTGCCGTGCGCATCTGTTGGGACTGGAGAGTTAAAAGATCTATTGCATCAGCGGTTTTGTTGGTAATAATTTCTAGAGCCACTTTTAGGTTGTAAATTGGTTCTCTCACCCCCGATATTAGTTCATTAGGATTCCAGGTTGCAGGCCCATAATGTTGAATTATTTGTTCAGGAGGCCACTCATTATTTCCCCATTTTTGCATCCCACCCAAATCTACCTTAATGGATCGCGTCTTACGGGCAACCCTTCTGTCCCCGAGGTTATCATATACCTTTATGCCTAACCGAGGTCTGCCTGTTTCTGGTAAAAGGAAAAACAACGGTCTGATAATCCCTATGTAACAAATTCCCGACCACCCCGCGGGTAAAAATTTATATGCTGTGTGTCCACAGATCCAATAATGCCCCTTCTTAGCTCCGATGCCCTGAGCAAATGGCCCGTTTATCCCTGGTGGGAATTGAAAGTAAGTTGTGTCTCTGTCACCCAGAGGGCTGAAAAATGTGGTTGCCCCATCACCTATTCAGCCGGTACAATACCAAGCCCCAGAAGTGTCTTTCCATTCGCAGGTTCGCTTGTAAGGGGGATAATTGGGTCGTTGGTGAGTTACAGTTTCATTTTTGTTTGACCAGTATCCCTCAAGTCCCCAGTTGTGCCCCGTTTCATCGAGCCACATCCATAGCTGGAGATTCCTGTCTTTATCGAGTAGTTTACAAGTGAGTGTCCATTGACTTTCCCCCACTTCAATCCCTCCCTCCTGGGTACAATTTAAACAATATTGTCCCATGGCTGGGAACTGAATTTGCCAGGTCCCACCGTCGTTCCACGTGTCACGCGCAGTTTCGCTGTAATTGCTTACGATCTGGTCTGGGGTGGGGGATGTGGACATCCATGGCCAGTTTGATAACCCTATCGGTCCTCTGCACACCCAGCAGTGGCTTAAATGGAAAGTTTGGCTTACTGCTTTTGCCAGCAACATGAACTCGTTGTTCTCGAAGGGATTAAATGGGTGGGGGGAAGGTAGGGGGAGTGGTCGTTCGTCACCCTCGTGGATGCATCCTTGAATCAGGATGGTCCAGGGCAGTAGGTGCATCTTGGTCAGACCGCCGCCCTTGAAAACAGGAAGAAGAACAAACTCGCTCCTCAGGTCAGAAGGAGGGAATAATCCATTTTGTGTGAATCTTGTGGGTTTTCCCACTAGCATCTTTTGCTCTCCAAGTACATTTATTATTCTATTAACCTCCCAGCTGTTTTGCTCCCGAAAAGGAAGCCATTCCGGGCAGCCTTTGAACACCGTGTATGAGTCCATGTAGATGTGTACAGGGGAAGTAGCCTGGCCTTTGCATTGGAATACGCTCCACACTGCAGCCAGCTCTCCCACCTGTATGGGGACAGTTTTGAGCTCTTGTGCTAGCGCATGATGGGCTAGCACAGGGGAATGCTTGTACCCCTGAGGTAGTCGAGTGAATGTGTATTGCTGTCCCTCCCACGTGAAGGCAAAACGCTCTTGGTCCTCAGGCTGTAAAGGGACCATAAAAAACATGTCTTTGACATCAGTTGTTGCCATCACAGGGTGGGACTGCTCCTGGGTAGTCGCTATTAATTCAGCAATGTTTGGCACAGCTGCCATCAATGGGCCTGTATTGTTATTTCATTGCCAATAGTCTACAGTTAGTCTCCACTTATCATTTGGTTTTCAGACTGGCCATACAGGGGAATTGAAGGGGGACTGTGCTGGGATCACAACTCCCTGTTTTTTCAGGTCCTCCAATACTGGGCTAATTCCCTCTCTCGCTCCCAAAGGTAACGGATAGGGTTTTACATTAGTCAGCCGGGAAGGGGGGAGGGGAGGTGTCGCTTGCAGCAAGCGCACTGCCACCCCGAAATCTCCGGTCAGTCTTCTGACCTGAGGAACGCCGAAAGACCACGAATTCCCCTGGGAATCCCGCCACTGTTTCCCCTTCAGGACGCCTATGCCTAAGAGGTTCATTTGAAAAGGCCCCACAGCCACCATGGTGTCCACAGGACTCTCTTCCCCTGGTAACCACAGTGTTACCGGGGTCATGGGCACAGTCTGGGTCTTCCCCAGAGCACTTAAAACTGTTAGGTGTTTGCAGGGGACCGAGATGCCACACCGTTCCGCCTCACTCCGTGTTAGCGCTGTAATTTGGGCCCCTGTGTCAATTAAAAAAGTTACAGGCCTTCTCTTCGGCCCCACCGCTAGGGTGATTGACAAGTCTCCTTTGTTACTGCAGGTGAGCTGTCTTCTAAACACCCGCCCTCCGCCTCCCCCCTCACCCTGAGGGGGCGGAGGAGCCAGTTTTCCCGCCACCCTTTTGTCCTCCTCCAACTCCTCCCCCACGTTTAACGCCGGTCCGGGGAGTGGTTTCGGTCTGGGCGGGGGTCTCTGTCCAGACCACCTCCGTACCAGGAGCTCTAGTTTTTTGGTCGGGAGCCCGTCCATCAAGTCTCGGGGCACGCCTTTTTGCAGCCCCAGTTGCCACAGTCCCTGCTGGGTCAGGGATCTTTCTCTTCTGGCTAAGTCTGGGCTCCTCCCAGAAAATGCCAGCGGCTTGTTTGCTGGCTCTGCCGCCGGCACGGCCCTAGTTTCCACCCTTTGGTAAATCCAGCTGACTGGCCCGTATTCTCTCTCATAATTAATCAATTCCTGGGCTATCTCCCCCCAGGTCCACACCTTTTTCCCTAGCCGACCATGCTCGGAGGTGACCATCCCCTCCAGGGCAGCCGCGATTCTCTCCTCGCGGGGCACATTTTGGATTCTCCCCTGCAATTGAATCCCAATAGGTTTCAGGGAATCAGGAAGTCCCCGTATTAGGGGCGTCATCCGCTCGGGATCTACTGGCAATAACATCGGAGAGCTCAAGTTCGGCTTGAGTTCCCGATCGTACATCATTTGCAGACAAGCTGCCTTTTGTACACTTTCCAGCAATTGATCGACGGAACCTGTTATAGCTAGGGGATCCCCCCTTTCCAAAGGGTTCAGCCCCCCCCGCCCAATACGCAGCCCTCTGAGTCAGGGACCACGGGGCTCGGCGATCGCCGGTTGTGAGGAACACGCCCGGGCCCCAATATCCCTCTGCCTCCTTTCCAGATAGCAGGATCCCGTCCCCCCCCCGACAGAGATGCCCTCCACACGTATTCGGTTTCGGATTCCCTAGCCGTTCTGGCAAAATCTTTTCGCAGCTTGGCCAATTCGGTAGCTGTGAAAGGGATTTCTTTGGTAACAACCTGAGGGCGGTTGTCGCTATCATCCTCGTATATATATTCCGTTTTGACTAGTGGGCACATATGGGGTGGGCCGTCTACGGCCTCCTTTAATCTTTTTAGGTCCCTTTGGGGGTAAATTTGGCGTACCCCTTTTCCCTCGAGCAGCACCTCAGTTTCGGTGAGGGTGTCTGCCTCCCTCAGGAGCTGGTTTCTTAGCTCCGCTTTCAGTATCAGATTTTGGTGCTTCTCTTCCTCCAGTGCCCGCTTGGTTTCCCGTAATTGTTCTTGCAGCGGCGCTAGGGCTGCTTGTAGCGCGGCAACCACAGCCTCCGCCTGACAAGGTGCCCGCTGCCTGTCCTCCACCGCAGCTGCTAGGCACGCTCCTAGCACAGCGCAAACAATAGCTTTCCCTTTTCCTCTCTTAACTTTAGCTTCTTTTTGCAAGACCGCTATTCGGTCCACTACACTTTGCAATTGGAACCAATGGTCCCGTGCCCAGTCTCGTCCCGGGGGCGAGGGACGAGAACGGTGTATTTCCAAAAGGTCATACAATTTCTCGATTTCCTCACAAAAATCGCCTGCCTTCTGGGCAGCCATATCCTACAAAGGGGATTTCGTCCCGGGAGGGCCAAACCTTAAAGGAGTCCAAGTTTCCCCTATACACTCCCGGGAGGCCAAACCGTAAGCTACTACAAAAAATGTCCTACAAAGGGGATTTCGTCCTGAGGGGGTCACACCTTAAAATCCAAGTTTCGCCAATTAGATGTCCCGCTCCAATATCGGGAGGGTTTCGTTACGATCCCAAGGACGAGATTAAGACGCTAAAACCGGTCAAATATCGTACAACCTTTTACCTTTATTTTCCACGAAGTGGGGAGAAAAGGAGCACAGCCAGAGGTTGGAACAGGATTTAATAGGCATACAGGAGGGAGGGGAATGATCACATGCAGGGCTCAGCTGGAGCAGGGCACTGAGCAGTACCTCGGTTCCATGCAACCAGGCCCTTTTTGCCCTGCCTCACTCCTTCTCTTTCCACTCCCGTGTCCTTGCCCTGAACATCCCGGAGCGTGTTGGCCACATTGCTCAAAGTCTCTCCGCTCCATGCCAGAATTCTCTTCACGGCTGCATCCCCTATGTCCTTTGGGCGATGATCCCCTTGATTCACCGAGTATCACGGAGAGAGAAGGAGAGTTTCTTTCCTTGACACGTCTTGGCAGGTCTTGCCTCGGGGACAGTGGCCAAATCGCTCTCCTATGGTGGCCAGAGGAGCAGCTGGTTCAGTGTGGTCTTTTCCTCATGGGCACAGGCCCATGGCTTCCTCCACTTGTCCTTGTTCCCTTGATCTTTTGCTGAGGGCTTTCTGTTCAGTCTAGTGAGTTTTGATCCAGATGGTGTAAGCCTCGGATCTTGAGGACGGCTCGCTTCATGTCTCCGTGAAGCAGGGTGAGCTGCTGGCTGAGGAAGATGAATGCTTCCCTGGTCTGGCTCAGGAGCCTCGTCCTGCCCTGAGTGCTCACCCTGCTCCTGCGTGCTGAGCCAGGAGCCGGGGTGCTGAGCCTTCCTGGCCCCTGGGCCTCAGGGCAAGGGGCACACCCACCATGCCCCTGTTGGCTGTGGACCTCCTGCACAGCTCCTCTGCAGGCAGCTGAGACCTTTGTCCGACTCCAGACCAGCATCTTGACTGAGGCTGGTGGGGAGCAGCCTCGGCTCTCGTCCTGCCTGCTCCCTGCCTTGCTGGGCTCCAGGGCTTTCTGGTCGCAGACGATCTCCTGCCCCAGCTGCCCACCCTCGTGCTGGGCCACTGCTCTCTCAGACTGTTGCTCACAGCCAGCAGCCATGCCAAGCCAGACCTCATGGTGCTCCTTGCTATTGCGCCTGCTCATCTGCTCAGCATCCCTCTCCAGAGGGCAGCAGTCAGGCTGTGGCTCTGTGCTGTGCTGGGTGGCCTGGGGAAGGCAGGGTGGATGCTGAGGGAGGAGCTGGCCATGGCTATCCGCATGGTGCTGTTGAGGGGCTGGCTCCAGGGCCTGGAGCGGGGGTGCTCCGACTGAGCTCCCAGGCAAGCCCCACTGGTGATGAAGCCTCTTTGCCCGGATATGGAGCTCCAGGGCCTCCCGGGCCTCCTCTGGCAGAAACAGGGCCTCCGTCGTATGGAAGTAGATGGGGACTGCACCAGAGTGCAGTGGTGCAGGGGGTGCAGGGGACATCAGCTTGCGTGCAGATGCCTCGTAGGAGCGTTGCACCAAGGTGGGGAGGCTTCCCAGATGGGTCTCCAGGCACTTCCTTTCTGTGTGCGTCCGCAACCTCCTCCAGAAATCCTCTCCCAGCTCCAGCCTTGACACAAGGTGAGGCGAGGCACCACCGGGCAGGCTGCTACTGCCATCAGCCATGCACAAGCCCAGGGCAGTGGTTGAGCTGGCCTCATTGCTGCTGTGGCTCTTCAGCAGTGCATGAGTTGACCCTGCAAGCGCACTGGCCTGCCTGTGAAGCGTGAGGTCTGGGAGGGCTGCAGCTGGAGCAAGCGGCCCCAGAGCCTCCAACCCCCGCTGGGGCAGCCCCCCACGCCGGGCAATGAGTCTCCTCCGCACGCTGCGCCCCGCGTAGAGACTGGAGCCGAACGAGGAGGGTGATTCTGACCCGCTGGAGGCCCAGGGGCTTTCTCGCACCGAGCACAGCCACCGCTGCATCTCCCAGGTGGCCTCACTGCAGGTCCTGCAGCTGAGGTCGTAGCAGAGGAACTGGCCCAGGGAGCTGCCTTCGGTGTCAAGGAGCCGGCCTCTGCAGCCAGACACCTGCTTCTGACCACCTGCAACACAGCAGGGGGACAGGGGACAGAGCACCCTGAGCAGGGCTGAGGAGGATCTAACGCACAGCCAGACCTTGCAGCCACCTTGCAGCTGGGCGCAGGGCCTGGTCCCCCCAGTGTGGGTGCACCCTGGCCCGGGGCAACTGCTGGGGCACCGGGAATGCAGCCGACTGGAGAGAGCCCATCTCCGGGACCAGCCTGGCATCCTGCAAGGTGAGGGTGAGCGCTCGGTACTGCAGAGACCAGAGCCGTACTGCAGCAGGGAGGAGGGCAGCCCTCCCCTCCACAAGGCCAAGAGCAGGGCACCACAGAGAAAGGCCCTACAGACTGGGCCCACAGACAACCCCTCTTTGACCCTCCTCCCAGCAGGGCCCATGGGACAGGAGAGGAGACACAGCAGGGACCCTGGGGACCCCAGGACAGCCGGAGGTAGCAGAGATGGACGAGGCATCCCCGTGCCCCAGGACGCCGCAGCAGCCTGTCCCATAGCAAACCCCCTGGGAACAGCACCCAGATGTGGGGGGCATGAAACCAGAGCGCGGCTCACCTGCATCCTGGGCCTCCACGCACCTACGCCAGCATCGCCTCCCGGGAGAGACCTGCAGGCACAGAAGCACTGGCACAGTGACTCCAGCCTTGGCGGAGCCTGCAGAAAGGTCCCAGGCCCTAACCCGCAGTGTGTGGGGGTCCCCCCAGCCAGGGGCCTCCCTGCAGGGCAGCAGCCGGCAGCTGCAGGGCCAGGCCGGCCGGGAAGGGCTGCCCCAGAGCCTCCCTCCTACCTGGCGAAGTTTGCTGGAGGCACGGCACCAGCTACGCAGGGCAGCCCAGGCCACCAGGAGCAGAAGCAAGCCGCCGCCCCAGAGCACAGAGACCCAGGTGCGCTGGGTCAGACCCACAGCATCCAGCATGGTGAGGCCGGAGGCCGGGGGCCAAGTGTTCAGGAGCAGACACGGTCCTTCAGAGCTGCCCTCCCAGCCCTGCCCCTTTCCCAGCAGAGCAGCAGCCGCAGAGGGCTGTGATAGTGAGGTCACTGCCACAGCTGCACTGTGAGGTCTGTGAATGCATCAGAAACCCCCAGCAGAGGGGCAGTGCAGGGGGGAGGGGGAGGAGGAGAGCAGGCGAAGGGCACTGGGCTGCAACAGCGTCTGTGAGGAAGGGCAGAGCCAGAGCAGTGCTGGTCAGCTGGGAGAGGAAGATGGATGCGGCAAGCTGGGACAGGGGACACTGGTCCTACACCCTGTCCTGGAGAGTGGCCCACCAGCTTCTGGTTTGGGCTTTGCACTTTGCTCTGGAAGGCCAAGGGCACTTGGGGTCTGCCCCAGCCCCAGACTGTTCCTGTAAAACAAAGGCCCCCTCGGTCACCTCTGTGGTAATCTCAGCTACCTTTGCAACAGCAGTGGTCGGTCATGGCCTACCTCCTGCCCCGAGCTCCAGGAGCACACAGCCCTCGCCTGTCTCCTCAGAGCCTTCTTCCACTGTAGGGCTTCACTGCTGGCACCGCTGCCCCGAGCCTCCCCACCAGGCCCTGGGTCAGCACGAGTTCTGGCCAGATGTGGGCACCTCTGGCGAGGGCTGTCAAGGACAACCAGAAGGGCAGGGGCCCTAGTGGCAAAGGACAGAGAAAAGGCAGAGATCCTGAATGCCTTCTTTGCCTCCCTCTTTGCTGGTAAGACCTGCCTCAGGAATCCCAGGCCCTGGAGAGCAGGGAGAAAGCCTGGAGAAAGGAAGACTTTATCTTTTGAGACCCTGGACATCAACGGTGCCTAAGGGCCAAAGCTGAGTCAGGGTGTCGCCCTGGAGGGAGCCCCTTTCCCGGTCCCCAGCCTGCTGCTCCCGACCAGAGCTGTGGCTCTTGAACAGCGCCAGGCACAGCCTGATCCAACCTCTTCCAGCTACCCTCTCCCAGCCAGCAAGCTCTCGGGGGGCCTGTCCCGATCCAATATCGGGAGGGTTTCGTTACGATCCCAAGGACGAGATTAAGACGCTAAAACCGGTCAAATATCGTACAACCTTTTACCTTTATTTTCCACGAAGTGGGGAGAAAAGGCGTGTGTGTGTGGGGGGGGGGGAAGGCGAAGGGGAGGCGAAGGGAAAAAGGGAACAAGGGTAAGGGGAAAAGATAGAGAAAAGTTGGAAAAGGAGAGAGGAAGCTAGCTACCACCACTCCGAGGCCGATGATGTTCCGCTGACTCCGCTCCAATCACAGCTCAAGCTGGGGGGCCTCCGAGGAGGGACGAGGAGCGAGGGCCGAGAGAGGGAGCGAGCGGGGGGGGGGGGGGGGCAAACAAAGAAATCCCTCGGCAATTATAGCTGTTTCAAATTAAGTTTTCCCACCCCTCACGTGGTAGTTCAGACCAATAGTAATATTTGGGTCTGGGGTCTCCTGCTCCTTATTGGGTCTCATCACTGTCCCTAGGGAGGCCGTTTACTCTTGCCGTTTCTGCTGACAGGTGTGTCTCCATTCTTAGGTCCAGCCATTAGCTCTCAAGGTCCTGACAAAGAAGGTGATAACTCCAGCAATTAGCACTGTTTCAGCAGTGCACAGGAATGCAAATTGCTGGTAACGCCCTTGTCATTCCCGCCTGCAGCAGCTCTGGGCCCTTTCTCACTGTACTAGGGAGTGCGGCCTAAGGCTTCAGCAGATTTAGCCACTCATGCCAAGCAGGTTTTATAGAAGTTGTGCTAAAAACAGACAATAATTTACAGTCCAGATCCCAAAGTCTCTGCCCGATTGTGGTCTCGTTCAGTGCAGGCTCGGTGTGTCCCGGGTGGTCGCAGGGAGACCATCTCAGGGGTCGCAGCAGCCCAGTCCTGTTTCCGCCAGGGACAGATGGCTTGTTCGGGGTTGTGGCCTGCCTGCAGGCACAGGAAAGGAAAACCTCCTTCCAAGACACTGCCGAAACTCCGCCAAAGCCAAGTGAGAAATTGGGAGCAACCCATGTGAACAGCTCCTCCCAAGACAATATCAATATTGATATCGAACCCCATCGATGGGTGTGGAATTGGACCAGGCATCGATGGCGCTCGATCTGGAGAGGGAGGTTGGTAGGTAGCAAGGAATTATACAAGGTAAAAAACATTGAAGCGGCAACTGCACCTAACAAATACAATATTAACTGTTTCACCCGTGGTGCCTCTGGTAACCAGGACCACAAATTGCCACTCCAGCCGTTCCAGGTTTGGACGGGGACGTGGGCTATTTTTCTAATATCTCTGGTTAACTGGAGAACTACCTTGCCTACATCATCTATTTCTAAACAACAGTTGGAAATATTTAATTTCCCACACACCCCTCCCTCTTCAGCTAACAGATAGTCTAAAACCATGCGGTGCTGAAGGATTGCCGTGCGCATCTGTTGGGACTGGAGAGTTAAAAGATCTATTGCATCAGCGGTTTTGTTGGTAATAATTTCTAGAGCCACTTTTAGGTTGTAAATTGGTTCTCTCACCCCCGATATTAGTTCATTAGGATTCCAGGTTGCAGGCCCATAATGTTGAATTATTTGTTCAGGAGGCCACTCATTATTTCCCCATTTTTGCATCCCACCCAAATCTACCTTAATGGATCGCGTCTTACGGGCAACCCTTCTGTCCCCGAGGTTATCATATACCTTTATGCCTAACCGAGGTCCGCCTGTTTCTGGTAAAAGGAAAAACAACGGTCTGATAATCCCTATGTAACAAATTCCCGACCACCCTGCGGGTAAAAATTTATATGCTGTGTGTCCACAGATCCAATAATGCCCCTTCTTAGCTCCGATGCCCTGAGCAAATGGCCCATTTATCCCTGGTGGGAATTGAAAGTAAGTTGTGTCTCTGTCACCCAGAGGGCTGAAAAATGTGGTTGCCCCATCACCTATTCAGCCGGTACAATACCAAGCCCCAGAAGTGTCTTTCCATTCGCAGGTTCGCTTGTAAGGGGGATAATTGGGTCGTTGGTGAGTTACAGTTTCATTTTTGTTTGACCAGTATCCCTCAAGTCCCCAGTTGTGCCCCGTTTCATCGAGCCACATCCATAGCTGGAGATTCCTGTCTTTATCGAGTAGTTTACAAGTGAGTGTCCATTGACTTTCCCCCACTTCAATCCCTCCCTCCTGGGTACAATTTAAACAATATTGTCCCATGGCTGGGAACTGAATTTGCCAGGTCCCACCGTCGTTCCACGTGTCACGCGCAGTTTCGCTGTAATTGCTTACGATCTGGTCTGGGGTGGGGGATGTGGACATCCATGGCCAGCTTGATAACCCTATCGGTCCTCTGCACACCCAGCAGTGGCTTAAATGGAAAGTTTGGCTTACTGCTTTTGCCAGCAACATGAACTCGTTGTTCTCAAAGGGATTAAATGGGTGGGGGGAAGGTAGGGGGAGTGGTCGTTCGTCACCCTCGTGGATGCATCCTTGAATCAGGATGGTCCAGGGCAGTAGGTGCATCTTGGTCAGACCGCCGCCCTTGAAAACAGGAATAAGAACAAACTCGCTCCTCGGGTCAGAAGGAGGGAATAATCCATTTTGTGTGAATCTTGTGGGTTTTCCCACTAGCATCTTTTGCTCTCCAAGTACATTTATTATTCTATTAACCTCCCAGCTGTTTTGCTCCCGAAAAGGAAGCCATTCCGGGCAGCCTTTGAACACCGTGTATGAGTCCATGTAGATGTGTACAGGGGAAGTAGCCTGGCCTTTGCATTGGAATACGCTCCACACTGCAGCCAGCTCTCCCACCTGTATGGGGACAGTTTTGAGCTCTTGTGCTAGCGCATGATGGGCTAGCACAGGGGAATGCTTGTACCCCTGAGGTAGTCGAGTGAATGTGTATTGCTGTCCCTCCCACGTGAAGGCAAAACGCTCTTGGTCCTCAGGCTGTAAAGGGACCATAAAAAACATGTCTTTGACATCAGTTGTTGCCATCACAGGGTGGGACTGCTCCTGGATAGTCGCTATTAATTCAGCAATGTTTGGCACAGCTGCCATCAATGGGCCTGTATTGTTATTTCATTGCCAATAGTCTACAGTTAGTCTCCACTTATCATTTGGTTTTCGAACTGGCCATACAGGGGAATTGAAGGGGGACTGTGCTGGGATCACAACTCCCTGTTTTTTCAGGTCCTCCAATACTGGGCTAATTCCCTCTCTCGCTCCCAAAGGTAACGGATAGGGGTTTACATTAGTCAGCCGGGAAGGGGGGAGGGGAGGTGTCGCTTGCAGCGAGCGCACTGCCACCCCGAAATCTCCGGTCAGTCTTCTGACCTGAGGAACGCCGAAAGACCACGAATTCCCCTGGGAATCCCGCCACTGTTTCCCCTTCAGGACGTCTATGCCTAAGAGGTTCATTTGAAAAGGCCCCACAGCCACCATGGTGTCCACAGGACTCTCTTCCCCTGGTAACCACAGTGTTACCGGGGTCATGGGCACAGTCTGGGTCTTCCCCAGAGCACTTAAAACTGTTAGGTGTTTGCAGGGGACCGAGATGCCACACCGTTCCGCCTCACTCCGTGTTAGCGCTGTAATTTGGGCCCCTGTGTCAATTAAAAAAGTTACAGGCCTTCTCTTCGGCCCCACCGCTAGGGTGATTGACAAGTCTCCTTTGTTACTGCAGGTGAGCTGTCTTCTAAACACCCGCCCTCCGCCTCCCCCCTCACCCTGAGGGGGCCGAGGAGCCAGTTTTCCCGCCACCCTTTTGTCCTCCTCCAACTCCTCCCCCACGTTTAACGCCGGTCCGGGGGGTGGTTTCGGTCTGGGCGGGGGTCTCTGTCCAGACCACCTCCGTACCAGGAGCTCTAGTTTTTTGGTCGGGAGCCCGTCCATCAAGTCTCGGGGCACGCCTTTTTGCAGCCCCAATTGCCACAGTCCCTGCCGGGTTAGGGATCTTTCTCTTCTGGCTAAGTCTGGGCTCCTCCCAGAAAATGCCAGCGGCTTGTTTGCTGGCTCTGCCGCCGGCACGGCCCTAGTTTCCACCCTTTGGTAAATCCAGCTGACTGGCCCGTATTCTCTCTCATAATTAATCCATTCCTGGGCTATCTCCCCCCAGGTCCACACCTTTTTCCCTAGCCGACCATGCTCGGAGGTGACCATCCCCTCCAGGGCAGCCGCGATTCTCTCCTCGCGGGGCACATTTTGGATTCTCCCCTGCAATTGAATCCCAATAGGTTTCAGGGAATCAGGAAGTCCCCGTATTAGGGGCGTCATCCGCTCGGGATCTACTGGCAATAACATCGGAGAGCTCAAGTTCGGCTTGAGTTCCCGATCGTACATCATTTGCAGACAAGCTGCCTTTTGTACACTTTCCAGCAATTGATCGACGGAACCTGTTATAGCTAGGGGATCCCCCCTTTCCAAAGGGTTCAGCCCCCCCCGCCCAATACGCGGCCCTCTGAGTCAGGGACCACGGGGCTCGGCGATCGCCGGTTGTGAGGAACACGCCCGGGCCCCAATATCCCTCTGCCTCCTTTCCAGATAGCAGGATCCCGTCCCCCCCCCCCGACACAGATGCCCTCCACACGTATTCGGTTTCGGATTCCCTAGCCGTTCTGGCAAAATCTTTTTGCAGCTTGGCCAATTCGGTAGCTGTGAAAGGGATTTCTTTGGTAACAACCTGAGGGCGGTTGTCGCTATCATCCTCGTATATATATTCCGTTTTGACTAGTGGGCACATATGGGGTGGGCCGTCTACGGCCTCCTTTAATCTTTTTAGGTCCCTTTGGGGGTAAATTTGGCGTACCCCTTTTCCCTCGAGCAGCACCTCAGTTTCGGTGAGGGTGTCTGCCTCCCTCAGGAGCTGGTTTCTTAGCTCCTCTTTCAGTATCAGATTTTGGTGCTTCTCTTCCTCCAGTGCCTGCTTGGTTTCCCGTAATTGTTCTTGCAGCGGCGCTAGGGCCGCTTGTAGCGCGGCAACCACAGCCTCCGCCTGACAAGGTGCCCGCTGCCTGTCCTCCACCGCAGCTGCTAGGCACGCTCCTAGCACAGCGCAAACAATAGCTTTCCCTTTTCCTCTCTTAACTTTAGCTTCTTTTTGCAAGACCGCTATTCGGTCCACTACACTTTGCAATTGGAACCAATGGTCCCGTGCCCAGTCTCGTCCCGGGGGCGAGGGACGAGAACGGTGTGCTTCCAAAAGGTCATACAATTTCTCGATTTCCTCACAAAAATCGCCTGCCTTCTGGGCAGCCATATCCTACAAAGGGGATTTCGTCCCGGGAGGGCCAAACCTTAAAGGAGTCCAAGTTTCCCCTATACACTCCCGGGAGGCCAAACCGTAAGCTACTACAAAAAATGTCCTACAAAGGGGATTTCGTCCTGAGGAGGTCACACCTTAAAATCCAAGTTTCGCCAATTAGATGTCCCGATCCAATATCGGGAGGGTTTCGTTACGATCCCAAGGACGAGATTAAGACGCTAAAACCGGTCAAATATCGTACAACCTTTTACCTTTATTTTCCACGAAGTGGGGAGAAAAGGAGCAGAGCCAGAGGTTGGAACAGGATTTAATAGGCATACAGGAGGGAGGGGAATGATCACATGCAGGGCTCAGCTGGAGCAGGGCACTGAGCAGTACCTCGGTTCCATGCAACCAGGCCCTTTTTGCCCTGCCTCACTCCTTCTCTTTCCACTCCCGTGTCCTTGCCCTGAACATCCCGGAGCGTGTTGGCCACATTGCTCAAAGTCTCTCCGCTCCATGCCAGAATTCTCTTCACGGCTGCATCCCCTATGTCCTTTGGGCGATGATCCCCTTGATTCACCGAGTATCACAGAGAGAGAAGGAGAGTTTCTTTCCTTGACACATCTTGGCAGGTCTTGCCTCGGGGACAGTGGCCAAATCGCTCTCCTATGGTGGCCAGAGGAGCAGCTGGTTCAGTGTGGTCTTTTCCTCATGGGCACAGGCCCATGGCTTCCTCCACTTGTCCTTGTTCCCTTGATCTTTTGCTGAGGGCTTTCTGTTCAGTCTAGTGAGTTTTGATCCAGATGGTGTAAGCCTCGGATCTTGAGGACGGCTCGCTTCATGTCTCCGTGAAGCAGGGTGAGCTGCTGGCTGAGGAAGATGAATGCTTCCCTGGTCTTGCTCAGGAGCCTCGTCCTGCCCTGAGTGCTCACCCTGCTCCTGCGTGCTGAGCCAGGAGCCGGGGTGCTGAGCCTTCCTGGCCCCTGGGCCTCAGGGCAAGGGGCACACCCACCATGCCCCTGCTGGCTGTGGACCTCCTGCACAGCTGCTCTGCAGGCAGCTGAGACCTTTGTCCGACTCCAGACCAGCATCTTGACTGAGGCTGGTGGGGAGCAGCCTCGGCTCTCGTCCTGCCTGCTCCCTGCCTTGCTGGGCTCCAGGGCTTTCTGGTCGCAGACGATCTCCTGCCCCAGCTGCCCACCCTCGTGCTGGGCCACTGCTCTCTCCGACTGTTGCTCACAGCCAGCAGCCATGCCAAGCCAGACCTCATGGTGCTCCTTGCCATTGCGCCTGCTCATCTGCTCAGCATCCCTCTCCAGAGGGCAGCAGTCAGGCTGTGGCTCTGTGCTGTGCTGGGTGGCCTGGGGAAGGCAGGGTGGATGCTGAGGGAGGAGCTGGCCATGGCTATCCGCGTGGTGCTGTTGAGGGGCTGGCTCCAGGGCCTGGAGCGGGGGTGCTCCGACTGAGCTCCCAGGCAAGCCCCACTGGTGATGAAGCCTCTTTGCCCGGATATGGAGCTCCAGGGCCTCCCGGGCCTCCTCTGGCAGAAACAGGGCCTCCGTCGTATGGAAGTAGATGGGGACTGCACCAGAGTGCAGTGGTGCAGGGGGTGCAGGGGACATCAGCTTGCGTGCAGATGCCTTGTAGGAGCGTTGCACCAAGGTGGGGAGGCTTCCCAGATGGGTCTCCAGGCACTTCCTTTTTGTGTGCGTCCGCAACCTCCTCCAGAAATCCTCTCCCAGCTCCAGCCTTGACACAAGGTGAGGCGAGGCACCACCGGGCAGGCTGCTACTGCCATCAGCCATGCACAAGCCCAGGGCAGTGGTTGAGCTGGCCTCATTGCTGCTGTGGCTCTTCAGCAGTGCATGAGTTGACCCTGCAAGCGCACTGGCCTGCCTGTGAAGCGTGAGGTCTGGGAGGGCTGCAGCTGGAGCAAGCGGCCCCAGAGCCTCCAACCCCCGCTGGGGCAGCCCCCCACGCCGGGCAATGAGTCTCCTCCGCACGCTGCGCCCCGCGTAGAGACTGGAGCCGAACGAGGAGGGTGATTCTGACCCGCTGGAGGCCCAGGGGCTTTCTCGCACCGAGCACAGCCACCGCTGCATCTCCCAGGTGGCCTCACTGCAGGTCCTGCAGCTGAGGTCGTAGCAGAGGAACTGGCCCAGGGAGCTGCCTTCGGTGTCAAGGAGCCGGCCTCTGCAGCCAGACACCTGCTTCTGACCACCTGCAACACAGCAGGGGGACAGGGGACAGAGCACCCTGAGCAGGGCTGAGGAGGATCTAACGCACACCCAGACCTTGCAGCCACCTTGCAGCTGGGCACAGGGCCTGGTCCCCCCAGTGTGGGTGCACCCTGGCCCGGGGCAACTGCTGGGGCACCGGGAATGCAGCCGACTGGAGAGAGCCCATCTCCGGGACCAGCCTGGCATCCTGCAAGGTGAGGGTGAGCGCTCGGTACTGCAGAGACCAGAGCCGTACTGCAGCAGGGAGGAGGGCAGCCCTCCCCTCCACAAGGCCAAGAGCAGGGCACCACAGAGAAAGGCCCTACAGACTGGGCCCACAGACAACCCCTCTTTGACCCTCCTCCCAGCAGGGCCCATGGGACAGGAGATGAGACACAGCAGGGACCCCGGGGACCCCAGGACAGCCGGAGGTAGCAGAGATGGACGAGGCATCCCCGTGCCCCAGGACGCCGCAGCAGCCTGTCCCATAGCAAACCCCCTGGGAACAGCACCCAGATGTGGGGGGCATGAAACCAGAGCGCGGCTCACCTGCATCCTGGGCCTCCACGCACCTACGCCAGCATCGCCTCCCGGGAGAGACCTGCAGGCACAGAAGCACTGGCACAGTGACTCCAGCCTTGGCGGAGCCTGCAGAAAGGTCCCAGGCCCTAACCCGCAGTGTGTGGGGGTCCCCCCAGCCAGGGGCCTCCCTGCAGGGCAGCAGCCGGCAGCTGCAGGGCCAGGCCGGCCGGGAAGGGCTGCCCCAGAGCCTCCCTCCTACCTGGCGAAGTTTGCTGGAGGCACGGCACCAGCTACGCAGGGCAGCCCAGGCCACCAGGAGCAGAAGCAAGCCGCCGCCCCAGAGCACAGAGACCCAGATGCGCTGGGTCAGACCCACAGCATCCAGCATGGTGAGGCCGGAGGCCGGGGGCCAAGTGTTCAGGAGCAGACACGGTCCTTCAGAGCTGCCCTCCCAGCCCTGCCCCTTTCCCAGCAGAGCAGCAGCCGCAGAGGGCTGTGATAGTGAGGTCACTGCCACAGCTGCACTGTGAGGTCTGTGAATGCATCAGAAACCCCCAGCAGAGGGGCAGTGCAGGGGGGAGGAGGAGAGCAGGCGAAGGGCACTGGGCTGCAACAGCGTCTGTGAGGAAGGGCAGAGCCAGAGCAGTGCTGGTCAGCTGGGAGAGGAAGATGGATGCGGCAAGCTGGGACAGGGGACACTGGTCCTACACCCTGTCCTGGAGAGTGGCCCACCAGCTTCTGGTTTGGGCTTTGCACTTTGCTCTGGAAGGCCAAGGGCACTTGGGGTCTGCCCCAGCCCCAGACTGTTCCTGTAAAACAAAGGCCCCCTCGGTCACCTCTGTGGTAATCTCAGCTACCTTTGCAACAGCAGTGGTCGGTCATGGCCTACCTCCTGCCCCGAGCTCCAGGAGCACACAGCCCTCGCCTGTCTCCTCAGAGCCTTCTTCCACTGTAGGGCTTCACTGCTGGCACCGCTGCCCCGAGCCTCCCCACCAGGCCCTGGGTCAGCACGAGTTCTGGCCAGATGTGGGCACCTCTGGCGAGGGCTGTCAAGGACAACCAGAAGGGCAGGGGCCCTAGTGGCAAAGGACAGAGAAAAGGCAGAGATCCTGAATGCCTTCTTTGCCTCCCTCTTTGCTGGTAAGACCTGCCTCAGGAATCCCAGGCCCTGGAGAGCAGGGAGAAAGCCTGGAGAAAGGAAGACTTTCTCTTTTGAGACCCTGGACATCAACCGTGCCTAAGGGCCAAAGCTGAGTCAGGGTGTCGCCCTGGAGGGAGCCCCTTTCCCGGTCCCCAGCCTGCTGCTCCCGACCAGAGCTGTGGCTCTTGAACAGCGCCAGGCACAGCCTGATCCAACCTCTTCCAGCTACCCTCTCCCAGCCAGCAAGCTCTCGGGGGGCCTGTCCCGATCCAATATCGGGAGGGTTTCGTTACGATCCCAAGGACGAGATTAAGACGCTAAAACCAGTCAAATATCGTACAACCTTTTACCTTTATTTTCCACGAAGTGGGGAGAAAAGGAGCAGAGCCAGAGGTTGGAACAGGATTTAATAGGCATACAGGAGGGAGGGGAATGATCACATGCAGGGCTCAGCTGGAGCAGGGCACTGAGCAGTACCTCGGTTCCATGCAACCAGGCCCTTTTTGCCCTGCCTCACTCCTTCTCTTTCCACTCCCGTGTCCTTGCCCTGAACATCCCAGAGCGTGTTGGCCACATTGCTCAAAGTCTCTCCGCTCCATGCCAGAATTCTCTTCACGGCTGCATCCCCTATGTCCTTTGGGCGATGATCCCCTTGATTCACCGAGTATCACGGAGAGAGAAGGAGAGTTTCTTTCCTTGACACGTCTTGGCAGGTCTTGCCTCGGGGACAGTGGCCAAATCGCTCTCCTATGGTGGCCAGAGGAGCAGCTGGTTCAGTGTGGTCTTTTCCTCATGGGCACAGGCCCATGGCTTCCTCCACTTGTCCTTGTTCCCTTGATCTTTTGCTGAGGGCTTTCTGTTCAGTCTAGTGAGTTTTGATCCAGATGGTGTAAGCCTCGGATCTTGAGGACGGCTCGCTTCATGTCTCCGTGAAGCAGGGTGAGCTGCTGGCTGAGGAAGATGAATGCTTCCCTGGTCTTGCTCAGGAGCCTCGTCCTGCCCTGAGTGCTCACCCTGCTCCTGCGTGCTGAGCCAGGAGCCGGGGTGCTGAGCCTTCCTGGCCCCTGGGCCTCAGGGCAAGGGGCACACCCACCATGCCCCTGTTGGCTGTGGACCTCCTGCACAGCTGCTCTGCAGGCAGCTGAGACCTTTGTCCGACTCCAGACCAGCATCTTGACTGAGGCTGGTGGGGAGCAGCCTCGGCTCTCGTCCTGCCTGCTCCCTGCCTTGCTGGGCTCCAGGGCTTTCTGGTCGCAGACCATCTCCTGCCCCAGCTGCCCACCCTCGTGCTGGGCCACTGCTCTCTCCGACTGTTGCTCACAGCCAGCAGCCATGCCAAGCCAGACCTCATGGTGCTCCTTGCCATTGCGCCTGCTCATCTGCTCAGCATCCCTCTCCAGAGGGCAGCAGTCAGGCTGTGGCTCTGTGCTGTGCTGGGTGGCCTGGGGAAGGCAGGGTGGATGCTGAGGGAGGAGCTGGCCATGGCTATCCGCGTGGTGCTGTTGAGGGGCTGGCTCCAGGGCCTGGAGCGGGGGTGCTCCGACTGAGCTCCCAGGCAAGCCCCACTGGTGATGAAGCCTCTTTGCCCGGATATGGAGCTCCAGGGCCTCCCGGGCCTCCTCTGGCAGAAACAGGGCCTCCGTCGTATGGAAGTAGGTGGGGACTGCACCAGAGTGCAGTGGTGCAGGGGGTGCAGGGGACATCAGCTTGCGTGCAGATGCCTCGTAGGAGCGTTGCACCAAGGTGGGGAGGCTTCCCAGATGGGTCTCCAGGCACTTCCTTTTTGTGTGCGTCCGCAGCCTCCTCCAGAAATCCTCTCCCAGCTCCAGCCTTGACACAAGGTGAGGCGAGGCACCACCGGGCAGGCTGCTACTGCCATCAGCCATGCACAAGCCCAGGGCAGTGGTTGAGCTGGCCTCATTGCTGCTGTGGCTCTTCAGCAGTGCATGAGTTGACCCTGCAAGCGCACTGGCCTGCCTGTGAAGCGTGAGGTCTGGGAGGGCTGCAGCTGGAGCAAGCGGCCCCAGAGCCTCCAACCCCCGCTGGGGCAGCCCCCCACGCCGGGCAATGAGTCTCCTCCGCACGCTGCGCCCCGCGTAGAGACTGGAGCCGAACGAGGAGGGTGATTCTGACCCGCTGGAGGCCCAGGGGCTTTCTCGCACCGAGCACAGCCACCGCTGCATCTCCCAGGTGGCCTCACTGCAGGTCCTGCAGCTGAGGTCGTAGCAGAGGAACTGGCCCAGGGAGCTGCCTTCGGTGTCAAGGAGCCGGCCTCTGCAGCCAGACACCTGCTTCTGACCACCTGCAACACAGCAGGGGGACAGGGGACAGAGCACCCTGAGCAGGGCTGAGGAGGATCTAACGCACAGCCAGACCTTGCAGCCACCTTGCAGCTGGGCGCAGGGCCTGGTCCCCCCAGTGTGGGTGCACCCTGGCCCGGGGCAACTGCTGGGGCACCGGGAATGCAGCCGACTGGAGAGAGCCCATCTCCGGGACCAGCCTGGCATCCTGCAAGGTGAGGGTGAGCGCTCGGTACTGCAGAGACCAGAGCCGTACTGCAGCAGGGAGGAGGGCAGCCCTCCCCTCCACAAGGCCAAGAGCAGGGCACCACAGAGAAAGGCCCTACAGACTGGGCCCACAGACAACCCCTCTTTGACCCTCCTCCCAGCAGGGCCCATGGGACAGGAGATGAGACACAGCAGGGACCCTGGGGACCCCAGGACAGCCGGAGGTAGCAGAGATGGACGAGGCATCCCCGTGCCCCAGGACGCCGCAGCAGCCTGTCCCATAGCAAACCCCCTGGGAACAGCACCCAGATGTGGGGGGCATGAAACCAGAGCGCGGCTCACCTGCATCCTGGGCCTCCACGCACCTACGCCAGCATCGCCTCCCGGGAGAGACCTGCAGGCACAGAAGCACTGGCACAGTGACTCCAGCCTTGGCGGAGCCTGCAGAAAGGTCCCAGGCCCTAACCCGCAGTGTGTGGGGGTCCCCCCAGCCAGGGGCCTCCCTGCAGGGCAGCAGCCGGCAGCTGCAGGGCCAGGCCGGCCGGGAAGGGCTGCCCCAGAGCCTCCCTCCTACCTGGCGAAGTTTGCTGGAGGCACGGCACCAGCTACGCAGGGCAGCCCAGGCCACCAGGAGCAGAAGCAAGCCGCCGCCCCAGAGCACAGAGACCCAGATGCGCTGGGTCAGACCCACAGCATCCAGCATGGTGAGGCCGGAGGCCGGGGGCCAAGTGTTCAGGAGCAGACACGGTCCTTCAGAGCTGCCCTCCCAGCCCTGCCCCTTTCCCAGCAGAGCAGCAGCCGCAGAGGGCTGTGATAGTGAGGTCACTGCCACAGCTGCACTGTGAGGTCTGTGAATGCATCAGAAACCCCCAGCAGAGGGGCAGTGGAGGGGGGAGGAGGAGAGCAGGCAAAGGGCACTGGGCTGCAACAGCGTCTGTGAGGAAGGGCAGAGCCAGAGCAGTGCTGGTCAGCTGGGAGAGGAAGATGGATGCGGCAAGCTGGGACAGGGGACACTGGTCCTACACCCTGTCCTGGAGAGTGGCCCACCAGCTTCTGGTTTGGGCTTTGCACTTTGCTCTGGAAGGCCAAGGGCACTTGGGGTCTGCCCCAGCCCCAGACTGTTCCTGTAAAACAAAGGCCCCCTCGGTCACCTCTGTGGTAATCTCAGCTACCTTTGCAACAGCAGTGGTCGGTCATGGCCTACCTCCTGCCCCGAGCTCCAGGAGCACACAGCCCTCGCCTGTCTCCTCAGAGCCTTCTTCCACTGTAGGGCTTCACTGCTGGCACCGCTGCCCCGAGCCTCCCCACCAGGCCCTGGGTCAGCACGAGTTCTGGCCAGATGTGGGCACCTCTGGCGAGGGCTGTCAAGGACAACCAGAAGGGCAGGGGCCCTAGTGGCAAAGGACAGAGAAAAGGCAGAGATCCTGAATGCCTTCTTTGCCTCCCTCTTTGCTGGTAAGACCTGCCTCAGGAATCCCAGGCCCTGGAGAGCAGGGAGAAAGCCTGGAGAAAGGAAGACTTTCTCTTTTGAGACCCTGGACATCAACGGTGCCTAAGGGCCAAAGCTGAGTCAGGGTGTCGCCCTGGAGGGAGCCCCTTTCCCGGTCCCCAGCCTGCTGCTCCCGACCAGAGCTGTGGCTCTTGAACAGCGCCAGGCACAGCCTGATCCAACCTCTTCCAGCTACCCTCTCCCAGCCAGCAAGCTCTCGGGGGGCCTGTCCCGATCCAATATCGGGAGGGTTTCGTTACGATCCCAAGGACGAGATTAAGACGCTAAAACCAGTCAAATATCGTACAACCTTTTACCTTTATTTTCCACGAAGTGGGGAGAAAAGGAGCAGAGCCAGAGGTTGGAACAGGATTTAATAGGCATACAGGAGGGAGGGGAATGATCACATGCAGGGCTCAGCTGGAGCAGGGCACTGAGCAGTACCTCGGTTCCATGCAACCAGGCCCTTTTTGCCCTGCCTCACTCCTTCTCTTTCCACTCCCGTGTCCTTGCCCTGAACATCCCGGAGCGTGTTGGCCACATTGCTCAAAGTCTCTCCGCTCCATGCCAGAATTCTCTTCACGGCTGCATCCCCTATGTCCTTTGGGCGATGATCCCCTTGATTCACCGAGTATCACGGAGAGAGAAGGAGAGTTTCTTTCCTTGACACGTCTTGGCAGGTCTTGCCTCGGGGACAGTGGCCAAATCGCTCTCCTATGGTGGCCAGAGGAGCAGCTGGTTCAGTGTGGTCTTTTCCTCATGGGCACAGGCCCATGGCTTCCTCCACTTGTCCTTGTTCCCTTGATCTTTTGCTGAGGGCTTTCTGTTCAGTCTAGTGAGTTTTGATCCAGATGGTGTAAGCCTCGGATCTTGAGGACGGCTCGCTTCATGTCTCCGTGAAGCAGGGTGAGCTGCTGGCTGAGGAAGATGAATGCTTCCCTGGTCTTGCTCAGGAGCCTCGTCCTGCCCTGAGTGCTCACCCTGCTCCTGCGTGCTGAGCCAGGAGCCGGGGTGCTGAGCCTTCCTGGCCCCTGGGCCTCAGGGCAAGGGGCACACCCACCATGCCCCTGTTGGCTGTGGACCTCCTGCACAGCTGCTCTGCAGGCAGCTGAGACCTTTGTCCGACTCCAGACCAGCATCTTGACTGAGGCTGGTGGGGAGCAGCCTCGGCTCTCGTCCTGCCTGCTCCCTGCCTTGCTGGGCTCCAGGGCTTTCTGGTCGCAGACCATCTCCTGCCCCAGCTGCCCACCCTCGTGCTGGGCCACTGCTCTCTCCGACTGTTGCTCACAGCCAGCAGCCATGCCAAGCCAGACCTCATGGTGCTCCTTGCCATTGCGCCTGCTCATCTGCTCATCATCCCTCTCCAGAGGGCAGCAGTCAGGCTGTGGCTCTGTGCTGTGCTGGGTGGCCTGGGGAAGGCAGGGTGGATGCTGAGGGAGGAGCTGGCCATGGCTATCCGCGTGGTGCTGTTGAGGGGCTGGCTCCAGGGCCTGGAGCGGGGGTGCTCCGACTGAGCTCCCAGGCAAGCCCCACTGGTGATGAAGCCTCTTTGCCCGGATATGGAGCTCCAGGGCCTCCCGGGCCTCCTCTGGCAGAAACAGGGCCTCCGTCGTATGGAAGTAGGTGGGGACTGCACCAGAGTGCAGTGGTGCAGGGGGTGCAGGGGACATCAGCTTGCGTGCAGATGCCTCGTAGGAGCGTTGCACCAAGGTGGGGAGGCTTCCCAGATGGGTCTCCAGGCACTTCCTTTTTGTGTGCGTCCGCAGCCTCCTCCAGAAATCCTCTCCCAGCTCCAGCCTTGACACAAGGTGAGGCGAGGCACCACCGGGCAGGCTGCTACTGCCATCAGCCATGCACAAGCCCAGGGCAGTGGTTGAGCTGGCCTCATTGCTGCTGTGGCTCTTCAGCAGTGCATGAGTTGACCCTGCAAGCGCACTGGCCTGCCTGTGAAGCGTGAGGTCTGGGAGGGCTGCAGCTGGAGCAAGCGGCCCCAGAGCCTCCAACCCCCGCTGGGGCAGCCCCCCACGCCGGGCAATGAGTCTCCTCCGCACGCTGCGCCCCGCGTAGAGACTGGAGCCGAACGAGGAGGGTGATTCTGACCCGCTGGAGGCCCAGGGGCTTTCTCGCACCGAGCACAGCCACCGCTGCATCTCCCAGGTGGCCTCACTGCAGGTCCTGCAGCTGAGGTCGTAGCAGAGGAACTGGCCCAGGGAGCTGCCTTCGGTGTCAAGGAGCCGGCCTCTGCAGCCAGACACCTGCTTCTGACCACCTGCAACACAGCAGGGGGACAGGGGACAGAGCACCCTGAGCAGGGCTGAGGAGGATCTAACGCACAGCCAGACCTTGCAGCCACCTTGCAGCTGGGCGCAGGGCCTGGTCCCCCCAGTGTGGGTGCACCCTGGCCCGGGGCAACTGCTGGGGCACCGGGAATGCAGCCGACTGGAGAGAGCCCATCTCCGGGACCAGCCTGGCATCCTGCAAGGTGAGGGTGAGCGCTCAGTACTGCAGAGACCAGAGCCGTACTGCAGCAGGGAGGAGGGCAGCCCTCCCCTCCACAAGGCCAAGAGCAGGGCACCACAGAGAAAGGCCCTACAGACTGGGCCCACAGACAACCCCTCTTTGACCCTCCTCCCAGCAGGGCCCATGGGACAGGAGATGAGACACAGCAGGGACCCTGGGGACCCCAGGACAGCCGGAGGTAGCAGAGATGGACGAGGCATCCCCGTGCCCCAGGACGCCGCAGCAGCCTGTCCCATAGCAAACCCCCTGGGAACAGCACCCAGATGTGGGGGGCATGAAACCAGAGCGCGGCTCACCTGCATCCTGGGCCTCCATGCACCTACGCCAGCATCGCCTCCCGGGAGAGACCTGCAGGCACAGAAGCACTGGCACAGTGACTCCAGCCTTGGCGGAGCCTGCAGAAAGGTCCCAGGCCCTAACCCGCAGTGTGTGGGGGTCCCCCCAGCCAGGGGCCTCCCTGCAGGGCAGCAGCCGGCAGCTGCAGGGCCAGGCCGGCCGGGAAGGGCTGCCCCAGAGCCTCCCTCCTACCTGGCGAAGTTTGCTGGAGGCACGGCACCAGCTACGCAGGGCAGCCCAGGCCACCAGGAGCAGAAGCAAGCCGCCGCCCCAGAGCACAGAGACCCAGATGCGCTGGGTCAGACCCACAGCATCCAGCATGGTGAGGCCGGAGGCCGGGGGCCAAGTGTTCAGGAGCAGACACGGTCCTTCAGAGCTGCCCTCCCAGCCCTGCCCCTTTCCCAGCAGAGCAGCAGCCGCAGAGGGCTGTGATAGTGAGGTCACTGCCACAGCTGCACTGTGAGGTCTGTGAATGCATCAGAAACCCCCAGCAGAGGGGCAGTGCAGGGGGGAGGAGGAGAGCAGGCGAAGGGCACTGGGCTGCAACAGCGTCTGTGAGGAAGGGCAGAGCCAGAGCAGTGCTGGTCAGCTGGGAGAGGAAGATGGATGCGGCAAGCTGGGACAGGGGACACTGGTCCTACACCCTGTCCTGGAGAGTGGCCCACCAGCTTCTGGTTTGGGCTTTGCACTTTGCTCTGGAAGGCCAAGGGCACTTGGGGTCTGCCCCAGCCCCAGACTGTTCCTGTAAAACAAAGGCCCCCTCGGTCACCTCTGTGGTAATCTCAGCTACCTTTGCAACAGCAGTGGTCGGTCATGGCCTACCTCCTGCCCCGAGCTCCAGGAGCACACAGCCCTCGCCTGTCTCCTCAGAGCCTTCTTCCACTGTAGGGCTTCACTGCTGGCACCGCTGCCCCGAGCCTCCCCACCAGGCCCTGGGTCAGCACGAGTTCTGGCCAGATGTGGGCACCTCTGGCGAGGGCTGTCAAGGACAACCAGAAGGGCAGGGGCCCTAGTGGCAAAGGACAGAGAAAAGGCAGAGATCCTGAATGCCTTCTTTGCCTCCCTCTTTGCTGGTAAGACCTGCCTCAGGAATCCCAGGCCCTGGAGAGCAGGGAGAAAGCCTGGAGAAAGGAAGACTTTCTCTTTTGAGACCCTGGACATCAACCGTGCCTAAGGGCCAAAGCTGAGTCAGGGTGTCGCCCTGGAGGGAGCCCCTTTCCCGGTCCCCAGCCTGCTGCTCCCGACCAGAGCTGTGGCTCTTGAACAGCGCCAGGCACAGCCTGATCCAACCTCTTCCAGCTACCCTCTCCCAGCCAGCAAGCTCTCGGGGGGCCTGTCCCGATCCAATATCGGGAGGGTTTCGTTACGATCCCAAGGACGAGATTAAGACGCTAAAACCGGTCAAATATCGTACAACCTTTTACCTTTATTTTCCACGAAGTGGGGAGAAAAGGAGCACAGCCAGAGGTTGGAACAGGATTTAATAGGCATACAGGAGGGAGGGGAATGATCACATGCAGGGCTCAGCTGGAGCAGGGCACTGAGCAGTACCTCGGTTCCATGCAACCAGGCCCTTTTTGCCCTGCCTCACTCCTTCTCTTTCCACTCCCGTGTCCTTCCCCTGAACATCCCGGAGCGTGTTGGCCACATTGCTCAAAGTCTCTCCGCTCCATGCCAGAATTCTCTTCACGGCTGCATCCCCTATGTCCTTTGGGCGATGATCCCCTTGATTCACCGAGTATCACAGAGAGAGAAGGAGAGTTTCTTTCCTTGACACGTCTTGGCAGGTCTTGCCTCGGGGACAGTGGCCAAATCGCTCTCCTATGGTGGCCAGAGGAGCAGCTGGTTCAGTGTGGTCTTTTCCTCATGGGCACAGGCCCATGGCTTCCTCCACTTGTCCTTGTTCCCTTGATCTTTTGCTGAGGGCTTTCTGTTCAGTCTAGTGAGTTTTGATCCAGATGGTGTAAGCCTGGGATCTTGAGGACGGCTCGCTTCATGTCTCCGTGAAGCAGGGTGAGCTGCTGGCTGAGGAAGATGAATGCTTCCCTGGTCTTGCTCAGGAGCCTCGTCCTGCCCTGAGTGCTCACCCTGCTCCTGCGTGCTGAGCCAGGAGCAGGGGTGCTGAGCCTTCCTGGCCCCTGGGCCTCAGGGCAAGGGGCACACCCACCATGGCCCTGTTGGCTGTGGACCTCCTGCACAGCTCCTCTGCAGGCAGCTGAGACCTTTGTCCGACTCCAGACCAGCATCTTGACTGAGGCTGGTGGGGAGCAGCCTCGGCTCTCGTCCTGCCTGCTCCCTGCCTTGCTGGGCTCCAGGGCTTTCTGGTCGCAGACCATCTCCTGCCCCAGCTGCCCACCCTCGTGCTGGGCCACTGCTCTCTCAGACTGTTGCTCACAGCCAGCAGCCATGCCAAGCCAGACCTCATGGTGCTCCTTGCCATTGCGCCTGCTCATCTGCTCATCATCCCTCTCCAGAGGGCAGCAGTCAGGCTGTGGCTCTGTGCTGTGCTGGGTGGCCTGGGGAAGGCAGGGTGGATGCTGAGGGAGGAGCTGGCCATGGCTATCCGCGTGGTGCTGTTGAGGGGCTGGCTCCAGGGCCTGGAGCGGGGGTGCTCCGACTGAGCTCCCAGGCAAGCCCCACTGGTGATGAAGCCTCTTTGCCCGGATATGGAGCTCCAGGGCCTCCCGGGCCTCCTCTGGCAGAAACAGGGCCTCCGTCGTATGGAAGTAGGTGGGGACTGCACCAGAGTGCAGTGGTGCAGGGGGTGCAGGGGACATCAGCTTGCGTGCAGATGCCTCGTAGGAGCGTTGCACCAAGGTGGGGAGGCTTCCCAGATGGGTCTCCAGGCACTTCCTTTTTGTGTGCGTCCGCAGCCTCCTCCAGAAATCCTCTCCCAGCTCCAGCCTTGACACAAGGTGAGGCGAGGCACCACCGGGCAGGCTGCTACTGCCATCAGCCATGCACAAGCCCAGGGCAGTGGTTGAGCTGGCCTCATTGCTGCTGTGGCTCTTCAGCAGTGCATGAGTTGACCCTGCAAGCGCACTGGCCTGCCTGTGAAGCGTGAGGTCTGGGAGGGCTGCAGCTGGAGCAAGCGGCCCCAGAGCCTCCAACCCCCGCTGGGGCAGCCCCCCACGCCGGGCAATGAGTCTCCTCCGCACGCTGCGCCCCGCGTAGAGACTGGAGCCGAACGAGGAGGGTGATTCTGACCCGCTGGAGGCCCAGGGGCTTTCTCGCACCGAGCACAGCCACCGCTGCATCTCCCAGGTGGCCTCACTGCAGGTCCTGCAGCTGAGGTCGTAGCAGAGGAACTGGCCCAGGGAGCTGCCTTCGGTGTCAAGGAGCCGGCCTCTGCAGCCAGACACCTGCTTCTGACCACCTGCAACACAGCAGGGGGACAGGGGACAGAGCACCCTGAGCAGGGCTGAGGAGGATCTAACGCACAGCCAGACCTTGCAGCCACCTTGCAGCTGGGCGCAGGGCCTGGTCCCCCCAGTGTGGGTGCACCCTGGCCCGGGGCAACTGCTGGGGCACCGGGAATGCAGCCGACTGGAGAGAGCCCATCTCCGGGACCAGCCTGGCATCCTGCAAGGTGAGGGTGAGCGCTCGGTACTGCAGAGACCAGAGCCGTACTGCAGCAGGGAGGAGGGCAGCCCTCCCCTCCACAAGGCCAAGAGCAGGGCACCACAGAGAAAGGCCCTACAGACTGGGCCCACAGACAACCCCTCTTTGACCCTCCTCCCAGCAGGGCCCATGGGACAGGAGAGGAGACACAGCAGGGACCCTGGGGACCCCAGGACAGCCGGAGGTAGCAGAGATGGACGAGGCATCCCCGTGCCCCAGGACGCCGCAGCAGCCTGTCCCATAGCAAACCCCCTGGGAACAGCACCCAGATGTGGGGGGCATGAAACCAGAGCGCGGCTCACCTGCATCCTGGGCCTCCATGCACCTACGCCAGCATCGCCTCCCGGGAGAGACCTGCAGGCACAGAAGCACTGGCACAGTGACTCCAGCCTTGGCGGAGCCTGCAGAAAGGTCCCAGGCCCTAACCCGCAGTGTGTGGGGGTCCCCCCAGCCAGGGGCCTCCCTGCAGGGCAGCAGCCGGCAGCTGCAGGGCCAGGCCGGCCGGGAAGGGCTGCCCCAGAGCCTCCCTCCTACCTGGCGAAGTTTGCTGGAGGCACGGCACCAGCTACGCAGGGCAGCCCAGGCCACCAGGAGCAGAAGCAAGCCGCCGCCCCAGAGCACAGAGACCCAGATGCGCTGGGTCAGACCCACAGCATCCAGCATGGTGAGGCCGGAGGCCGGGGGCCAAGTGTTCAGGAGCAGACACGGTCCTTCAGAGCTGCCCTCCCAGCCCTGCCCCTTCCCCAGCAGAGCAGCAGCCGCAGAGGGCTGTGATAGTGAGGTCACTGCCACAGCTGCACTGTGAGGTCTGTGAATGCATCAGAAACCCCCAGCAGAGGGGCAGTGGAGGGGGGAGGAGGAGAGCAGGCGAAGGGCACTGGGCTGCAACAGCGTCTGTGAGGAAGGGCAGAGCCAGAGCAGTGCTGGTCAGCTGGGAGAGGAAGATGGATGCGGCAAGCTGGGACAGGGGACACTGGTCCTACACCCTGTCCTGGAGAGTGGCCCACCAGCTTCTGGTTTGGGCTTTGCACTTTGCTCTGGAAGGCCAAGGGCACTTGGGGTCTGCCCCAGCCCCAGACTGTTCCTGTAAAACAAAGGCCCCCTCGGTCACCTCTGTGGTAATCTCAGCTACCTTTGCAACAGCAGTGGTCGGTCATGGCCTACCTCCTGCCCCGAGCTCCAGGAGCACACAGCCCTCGCCTGTCTCCTCAGAGCCTTCTTCCACTGTAGGGCTTCACTGCTGGCACCGCTGCCCCGAGCCTCCCCACCAGGCCCTGGGTCAGCACGAGTTCTGGCCAGATGTGGGCACCTCTGGCGAGGGCTGTCAAGGACAACCAGAAGGGCAGGGGCCCTAGTGGCAAAGGACAGAGAAAAGGCAGAGATCCTGAATGCCTTCTTTGCCTCCCTCTTTGCTGGTAAGACCTGCCTCAGGAATCCCAGGCCCTGGAGAGCAGGGAGAAAGCCTGGAGAAAGGAAGACTTTATCTTTTGAGACCCTGGACATCAACGGTGCCTAAGGGCCAAAGCTGAGTCAGGGTGTCGCCCTGGAGGGAGCCCCTTTCCCGGTCCCCAGCCTGCTGCTCCCGACCAGAGCTGTGGCTCTTGAACAGCGCCAGGCACAGCCTGATCCAACCTCTTCCAGCTACCCTCTCCCAGCCAGCAAGCTCTCGGGGGGCCTGTCCCGATCCAATATCGGGAGGGTTTCGTTACGATCCCAAGGACGAGATTAAGACGCTAAAACCGGTCAAATATCGTACAACCTTTTACCTTTATTTTCCACGAAGTGGGGAGAAAAGGCGTGTGTGTGTGGGGGGGGGGGAAGGCGAAGGGGAGGCGAAGGGAAAAAGGGAACAAGGGTAAGGGGAAAAGATAGAGAAAAGTTGGAAAAGGAGAGAGGAAGCTAGCTACCACCACTCCGAGGCCGATGATGTTCCGCTGACTCCGCTCGAATCACAGCTCAAGCTGGGGGGCCTCCGACGAGGGACGAGGAGCGAGGGCCGAGAGAGGGAGCGAGTGGGGGGGGGGGCAAACAAAGAAATCCCTCGGCAATTATAGCTGTTTCAAATTAAGTTTTCCCACCCCTCACGTGGTAGTTCAGACCAATAGTAATATTTGGGTCTGGGGTCTCCTGCTCCTTATTGGGTCTCATCACTGTCCCTAGGGAGGCCGTTTACTCTTGCCGTTTCTGCTGACAGGTGTGTCTCCATTCTTAGGTCCAGCCATTAGCTCTCAAGGTCCTGACAAAGAAGGTGATAACTCCAGCAATTAGCACTGTTTCAGCAGTGCACAGGAATGCAAATTGCTGGTAACGCCCTTATCATTCCCGCCTGCAGCAGCTCTGGGCCCTTTCTCACTGTACTAGGGAGTGCGGCCTAAGGCTTCAGCAGATTTAGCCACTCATGCCAAGCAGGTTTTATAGAAGTTGTGCTAAAAACAGACAATAATTTACAGTCCAGATCCCAAAGTCTCTGCCCGATTGTGGTCTCGTTCAGTGCAGGCTCGGTGTGTCCCGGGTGGTCGCAGGGAGACCATCTCAGGGGTCGCAGCAGCCCAGTCCTGTTTCCGCCAGGGACAGATGGCTTGTTCGGGGTTGTGGCCTGCCTGCAGGCACAGGAAAGGAAAACCTCCTTCCAAGACACTGCCGAAACTCCGCCAAAGCCAAGTGAGAAATTGGGAGCAACCCATGTGAACAGCTCCTCCCAAGACAATATCAATATTGATATCGAACCCCATCGATGGGTGTGGAATTGGACCAGGCATCGATGGCGCTCGATCTGGAGAGGGAGGTTGGTAGGTAGCAAGGAATTATACAAGGTAAAAAACATTGAAGCGGCAACTGCACCTAACAAATACAATATTAACTGTTTCACCCGTGGTGCCTCTGGTAACCAGGACCACAAATTGCCACTCCAGCCGTTCCAGGTTTGGACGGGGACGTGGGCTATTTTTCTAATAACTCTGGTTAACTGGAGAACTACCTTGCCTACATCATCTATTTCTAAACAACAGTTGGAAATATTTAATTTCCCACACACCCCTCCCTCTTCAGCTAACAGATAGTCTAAAACCATGCGGTGCTGAAGGATTGCCGTGCGCATCTGTTGGGACTGGAGAGTTAAAAGATCTATTGCATCAGCGGTTTTGTTGGTAATAATTTCTAGAGCCACTTTTAGGTTGTAAATTGGTTCTCTCACCCCCGATATTAGTTCATTAGGATTCCAGGTTGCAGGCCCATAATGTTGAATTATTTGTTCAGGAGGCCACTCATTATTTCCCCATTTTTGCATCCCACCCAAATCTACCTTAATGGATCGCGTCTTACGGGCAACCCTTCTGTCCCCGAGGTTATCATATACCTTTATGCCTAACCGAGGTCTGCCTGTTTCTGGTAAAAGGAAAAACAACGGTCTGATAATCCCTATGTAACAAATTCCCGACCACCCCGCGGGTAAAAATTTATATGCTGTGTGTCCACAGATCCAATAATGCCCCTTCTTAGCTCCGATGCCCTGAGCAAATGGCCCGTTTATCCCTGGTGGGAATTGAAAGTAAGTTGTGTCTCTGTCACCCAGAGGGCTGAAAAATGTGGTTGCCCCATCACCTATTCAGCCGGTACAATACCAAGCCCCAGAAGTGTCTTTCCATTCGCAGGTTCGCTTGTAAGGGGGATAATTGGGTCGTTGGTGAGTTACAGTTTCATTTTTGTTTGACCAGTATCCCTCAAGTCCCCAGTTGTGCCCCGTTTCATCGAGCCACATCCATAGCTGGAGATTCCTGTCTTTATCGAGTAGTTTACAAGTGAGTGTCCATTGACTTTCCCCCACTTCAATCCCTCCCTCCTGGGTACAATTTAAACAATATTGTCCCATGGCTGGGAACTGAATTTGCCAGGTCCCACCGTCGTTCCACGTGTCACGCGCAGTTTCGCTGTAATTGCTTACGATCTGGTCTGGGGTGGGGGATGTGGACATCCATGGCCAGTTTGATAACCCTATCGGTCCTCTGCACACCCAGCAGTGGCTTAAATGGAAAGTTTGGCTTACTGCTTTTGCCAGCAACATGAACTCGTTGTTCTCGAAGGGATTAAATGGGTGGGGGGAAGGTAGGGGGAGTGGTCGTTCGTCACCCTCGTGGATGCATCCTTGAATCAGGATGGTCCAGGGCAGTAGGTGCATCTTGGTCAGACCGCCGCCCTTGAAAACAGGAAGAAGAACAAACTCGCTCCTCAGGTCAGAAGGAGGGAATAATCCATTTTGTGTGAATCTTGTGGGTTTTCCCACTAGCATCTTTTGCTCTCCAAGTACATTTATTATTCTATTAACCTCCCAGCTGTTTTGCTCCCGAAAAGGAAGCCATTCCGGGCAGCCTTTGAACACCGTGTATGAGTCCATGTAGATGTGTACAGGGGAAGTAGCCTGGCCTTTGCATTGGAATACGCTCCACACTGCAGCCAGCTCTCCCACCTGTATGGGGACAGTTTTGAGCTCTTGTGCTAGCGCATGATGGGCTAGCACAGGGGAATGCTTGTACCCCTGAGGTAGTCGAGTGAATGTGTATTGCTGTCCCTCCCACGTGAAGGCAAAACGCTCTTGGTCCTCAGGCTGTAAAGGGACCATAAAAAACATGTCTTTGACATCAGTTGTTGCCATCACAGGGTGGGACTGCTCCTGGGTAGTCGCTATTAATTCAGCAATGTTTGGCACAGCTGCCATCAATGGGCCTGTATTGTTATTTCATTGCCAATAGTCTACAGTTAGTCTCCACTTATCATTTGGTTTTCAGACTGGCCATACAGGGGAATTGAAGGGGGACTGTGCTGGGATCACAACTCCCTGTTTTTTCAGGTCCTCCAATACTGGGCTAATTCCCTCTCTCGCTCCCAAAGGTAACGGATAGGGTTTTACATTAGTCAGCCGGGAAGGGGGGAGGGGAGGTGTCGCTTGCAGCAAGCGCACTGCCACCCCGAAATCTCCGGTCAGTCTTCTGACCTGAGGAACGCCGAAAGACCACGAATTCCCCTGGGAATCCCGCCACTGTTTCCCCTTCAGGACGCCTATGCCTAAGAGGTTCATTTGAAAAGGCCCCACAGCCACCATGGTGTCCACAGGACTCTCTTCCCCTGGTAACCACAGTGTTACCGGGGTCATGGGCACAGTCTGGGTCTTCCCCAGAGCACTTAAAACTGTTAGGTGTTTGCAGGGGACCGAGATGCCACACCGTTCCGCCTCACTCCGTGTTAGCGCTGTAATTTGGGCCCCTGTGTCAATTAAAAAAGTTACAGGCCTTCTCTTCGGCCCCACCGCTAGGGTGATTGACAAGTCTCCTTTGTTACTGCAGGTGAGCTGTCTTCTAAACACCCGCCCTCCGCCTCCCCCCTCACCCTGAGGGGGCGGAGGAGCCAGTTTTCCCGCCACCCTTTTGTCCTCCTCCAACTCCTCCCCCACGTTTAACGCCGGTCCGGGGGGTGGTTTCGGTCTGGGCGGGGGTCTCTGTCCAGACCACCTCCGTACCAGGAGCTCTAGTTTTTTGGTCGGGAGCCCGTCCATCAAGTCTCGGGGCACGCCTTTTTGCAGCCCCAGTTGCCACAGTCCCTGCTGGGTCAGGGATCTTTCTCTTCTGGCTAAGTCTGGGCTCCTCCCAGAAAATGCCAGCGGCTTGTTTGCTGGCTCTGCCGCCGGCACGGCCCTAGTTTCCACCCTTTGGTAAATCCAGCTGACTGGCCCGTATTCTCTCTCATAATTAATCAATTCCTGGGCTATCTCCCCCCAGGTCCACACCTTTTTCCCTAGCCGACCATGCTCGGAGGTGACCATCCCCTCCAGGGCAGCCGCGATTCTCTCCTCGCGGGGCACATTTTGGATTCTCCCCTGCAATTGAATCCCAATAGGTTTCAGGGAATCAGGAAGTCCCCGTATTAGGGGCGTCATCCGCTCGGGATCTACTGGCAATAACATCGGAGAGCTCAAGTTCGGCTTGAGTTCCCGATCGTACATCATTTGCAGACAAGCTGCCTTTTGTACACTTTCCAGCAATTGATCGACGGAACCTGTTATAGCTAGGGGATCCCCCCTTTCCAAAGGGTTCAGCCCCCCCCGCCCAATACGCAGCCCTCTGAGTCAGGGACCACGGGGCTCGGCGATCGCCGGTTGTGAGGAACACGCCCGGGCCCCAATATCCCTCTGCCTCCTTTCCAGATAGCAGGATCCCGTCCCCCCCCCGACAGAGATGCCCTCCACACGTATTCGGTTTCGGATTCCCTAGCCGTTCTGGCAAAATCTTTTCGCAGCTTGGCCAATTCGGTAGCTGTGAAAGGGATTTCTTTGGTAACAACCTGAGGGCGGTTGTCGCTATCATCCTCGTATATATATTCCGTTTTGACTAGTGGGCACATATGGGGTGGGCCGTCTACGGCCTCCTTTAATCTTTTTAGGTCCCTTTGGGGGTAAATTTGGCGTACCCCTTTTCCCTCGAGCAGCACCTCAGTTTCGGTGAGGGTGTCTGCCTCCCTCAGGAGCTGGTTTCTTAGCTCCGCTTTCAGTATCAGATTTTGGTGCTTCTCTTCCTCCAGTGCCCGCTTGGTTTCCCGTAATTGTTCTTGCAGCGGCGCTAGGGCTGCTTGTAGCGCGGCAACCACAGCCTCCGCCTGACAAGGTGCCCGCTGCCTGTCCTCCACCGCAGCTGCTAGGCACGCTCCTAGCACAGCGCAAACAATAGCTTTCCCTTTTCCTCTCTTAACTTTAGCTTCTTTTTGCAAGACCGCTATTCGGTCCACTACACTTTGCAATTGGAACCAATGGTCCCGTGCCCAGTCTCGTCCCGGGGGCGAGGGACGAGAACGGTGTATTTCCAAAAGGTCATACAATTTCTCGATTTCCTCACAAAAATCGCCTGCCTTCTGGGCAGCCATATCCTACAAAGGGGATTTCGTCCCGGGAGGGCCAAACCTTAAAGGAGTCCAAGTTTCCCCTATACACTCCCGGGAGGCCAAACCGTAAGCTACTACAAAAAATGTCCTACAAAGGGGATTTCGTCCTGAGGGGGTCACACCTTAAAATCCAAGTTTCGCCAATTAGATGTCCCGCTCCAATATCGGGAGGGTTTCGTTACGATCCCAAGGACGAGATTAAGACGCTAAAACCGGTCAAATATCGTACAACCTTTTACCTTTATTTTCCACGAAGTGGGGAGAAAAGGAGCACAGCCAGAGGTTGGAACAGGATTTAATAGGCATACAGGAGGGAGGGGAATGATCACATGCAGGGCTCAGCTGGAGCAGGGCACTGAGCAGTACCTCGGTTCCATGCAACCAGGCCCTTTTTGCCCTGCCTCACTCCTTCTCTTTCCACTCCCGTGTCCTTCCCCTGAACATCCCGGAGCGTGTTGGCCACATTGCTCAAAGTCTCTCCGCTCCATGCCAGAATTCTCTTCACGGCTGCATCCCCTATGTCCTTTGGGCGATGATCCCCTTGATTCACCGAGTATCACAGAGAGAGAAGGAGAGTTTCTTTCCTTGACACGTCTTGGCAGGTCTTGCCTCGGGGACAGTGGCCAAATCGCTCTCCTATGGTGGCCAGAGGAGCAGCTGGTTCAGTGTGGTCTTTTCCTCATGGGCACAGGCCCATGGCTTCCTCCACTTGTCCTTGTTCCCTTGATCTTTTGCTGAGGGCTTTCTGTTCAGTCTAGTGAGTTTTGATCCAGATGGTGTAAGCCTGGGATCTTGAGGACGGCTCGCTTCATGTCTCCGTGAAGCAGGGTGAGCTGCTGGCTGAGGAAGATGAATGCTTCCCTGGTCTGGCTCAGGAGCCTCGTCCTGCCCTGAGTGCTCACCCTGCTCCTGCGTGCTGAGCCAGGAGCCGGGGTGCTGAGCCTTCCTGGCCCCTGGGCCTCAGGGCAAGGGGCACACCCACCATGCCCCTGTTGGCTGTGGACCTCCTGCACAGCTGCTCTGCAGGCAGCTGAGACCTTTGTCCGACTCCAGACCAGCATCTTGACTGAGGCTGGTGGGGAGCAGCCTCGGCTCTCGTCCTGCCTGCTCCCTGCCTTGCTGGGCTCCAGGGCTTTCTGGTCGCAGACGATCTCCTGCCCCAGCTGCCCACCCTCGTGCTGGGCCACTGCTCTCTCAGACTGTTGCTCACAGCCAGCAGCCATGCCAAGCCAGACCTCATGGTGCTCCTTGCTATTGCGCCTGCTCATCTGCTCAGCATCCCTCTCCAGAGGGCAGCAGTCAGGCTGTGGCTCTGTGCTGTGCTGGGTGGCCTGGGGAAGGCAGGGTGGATGCTGAGGGAGGAGCTGGCCATGGCTATCCGCATGGTGCTGTTGAGGGGCTGGCTCCAGGGCCTGGAGCGGGGGTGCTCCGACTGAGCTCCCAGGCAAGCCCCACTGGTGATGAAGCCTCTTTGCCCGGATATGGAGCTCCAGGGCCTCCCGGGCCTCCTCTGGCAGAAACAGGGCCTCCGTCGTATGGAAGTAGATGGGGACTGCACCAGAGTGCAGTGGTGCAGGGGGTGCAGGGGACATCAGCTTGCGTGCAGATGCCTCGTAGGAGCGTTGCACCAAGGTGGGGAGGCTTCCCAGATGGGTCTCCAGGCACTTCCTTTCTGTGTGCGTCCGCAACCTCCTCCAGAAATCCTCTCCCAGCTCCAGCCTTGACACAAGGTGAGGCGAGGCACCACCGGGCAGGCTGCTACTGCCATCAGCCATGCACAAGCCCAGGGCAGTGGTTGAGCTGGCCTCATTGCTGCTGTGGCTCTTCAGCAGTGCATGAGTTGACCCTGCAAGCGCACTGGCCTGCCTGTGAAGCGTGAGGTCTGGGAGGGCTGCAGCTGGAGCAAGCGGCCCCAGAGCCTCCAACCCCCGCTGGGGCAGCCCCCCACGCCGGGCAATGAGTCTCCTCCGCACGCTGCGCCCCGCGTAGAGACTGGAGCCGAACGAGGAGGGTGATTCTGACCCGCTGGAGGCCCAGGGGCTTTCTCGCACCGAGCACAGCCACCGCTGCATCTCCCAGGTGGCCTCACTGCAGGTCCTGCAGCTGAGGTCGTAGCAGAGGAACTGGCCCAGGGAGCTGCCTTCGGTGTCAAGGAGCCGGCCTCTGCAGCCAGACACCTGCTTCTGACCACCTGCAACACAGCAGGGGGACAGGGGACAGAGCACCCTGAGCAGGGCTGAGGAGGATCTAACGCACAGCCAGACCTTGCAGCCACCTTGCAGCTGGGCGCAGGGCCTGGTCCCCCCAGTGTGGGTGCACCCTGGCCCGGGGCAACTGCTGGGGCACCGGGAATGCAGCCGACTGGAGAGAGCCCATCTCCGGGACCAGCCTGGCATCCTGCAAGGTGAGGGTGAGCGCTCGGTACTGCAGAGACCAGAGCCGTACTGCAGCAGGGAGGAGGGCAGCCCTCCCCTCCACAAGGCCAAGAGCAGGGCACCACAGAGAAAGGCCCTACAGACTGGCCCCACAGACAACCCCTCTTTGACCCTCCTCCCAGCAGGGCCCATGGGACAGGAGAGGAGACACAGCAGGGACCCTGGGGACCCCAGGACAGCCGGAGGTAGCAGAGATGGACGAGGCATCCCCGTGCCCCAGGACGCCGCAGCAGCCTGTCCCATAGCAAACCCCCTGGGAACAGCACCCAGATGTGGGGGGCATGAAACCAGAGCGCGGCTCACCTGCATCCTGGGCCTCCACGCACCTACGCCAGCATCGCCTCCCGGGAGAGACCTGCAGGCACAGAAGCACTGGCACAGTGACTCCAGCCTTGGCGGAGCCTGCAGAAAGGTCCCAGGCCCTAACCCGCAGTGTGTGGGGGTCCCCCCAGCCAGGGGCCTCCCTGCAGGGCAGCAGCCGGCAGCTGCAGGGCCAGGCCGGCCGGGAAGGGCTGCCCCAGAGCCTCCCTCCTACCTGGCGAAGTTTGCTGGAGGCACGGCACCAGCTACGCAGGGCAGCCCAGGCCACCAGGAGCAGAAGCAAGCCGCCGCCCCAGAGCACAGAGACCCAGGTGCGCTGGGTCAGACCCACAGCATCCAGCATGGTGAGGCCGGAGGCCGGGGGCCAAGTGTTCAGGAGCAGACACGGTCCTTCAGAGCTGCCCTCCCAGCCCTGCCCCTTTCCCAGCAGAGCAGCAGCCGCAGAGGGCTGTGATAGTGAGGTCACTGCCACAGCTGCACTGTGAGGTCTGTGAATGCATCAGAAACCCCCAGCAGAGGGGCAGTGCAGGGGGGAGGGGGAGGAGGAGAGCAGGCGAAGGGCACTGGGCTGCAACAGCGTCTGTGAGGAAGGGCAGAGCCAGAGCAGTGCTGGTCAGCTGGGAGAGGAAGATGGATGCGGCAAGCTGGGACAGGGGACACTGGTCCTACACCCTGTCCTGGAGAGTGGCCCACCAGCTTCTGGTTTGGGCTTTGCACTTTGCTCTGGAAGGCCAAGGGCACTTGGGGTCTGCCCCAGCCCCAGACTGTTCCTGTAAAACAAAGGCCCCCTCGGTCACCTCTGTGGTAATCTCAGCTACCTTTGCAACAGCAGTGGTCGGTCATGGCCTACCTCCTGCCCCGAGCTCCAGGAGCACACAGCCCTCGCCTGTCTCCTCAGAGCCTTCTTCCACTGTAGGGCTTCACTGCTGGCACCGCTGCCCCGAGCCTCCCCACCAGGCCCTGGGTCAGCACGAGTTCTGGCCAGATGTGGGCACCTCTGGCGAGGGCTGTCAAGGACAACCAGAAGGGCAGGGGCCCTAGTGGCAAAGGACAGAGAAAAGGCAGAGATCCTGAATGCCTTCTTTGCCTCCCTCTTTGCTGGTAAGACCTGCCTCAGGAATCCCAGGCCCTGGAGAGCAGGGAGAAAGCCTGGAGAAAGGAAGACTTTATCTTTTGAGACCCTGGACATCAACGGTGCCTAAGGGCCAAAGCTGAGTCAGGGTGTCGCCCTGGAGGGAGCCCCTTTCCCGGTCCCCAGCCTGCTGCTCCCGACCAGAGCTGTGGCTCTTGAACAGCGCCAGGCACAGCCTGATCCAACCTCTTCCAGCTACCCTCTCCCAGCCAGCAAGCTCTCGGGGGGCCTGTCCCGATCCAATATCGGGAGGGTTTCGTTACGATCCCAAGGACGAGATTAAGACGCTAAAACCGGTCAAATATCGTACAACCTTTTACCTTTATTTTCCACGAAGTGGGGAGAAAAGGCGTGTGTGTGTGGGGGGGGGGGGAAGGCGAAGGGGAGGCGAAGGGAAAAAGGGAACAAGGGTAAGGGGAAAAGATAGAGAAAAGTTGGAAAAGGAGAGAGGAAGCTAGCTACCACCACTCCGAGGCCGATGATGTTCCGCTGACTCCGCTCGAATCACAGCTCAAGCTGGGGGGCCTCCGACGAGGGACGAGGAGCGAGGGCCGAGAGAGGGAGCGAGTGGGGGGGGGGGGCAAACAAAGAAATCCCTCGGCAATTATAGCTGTTTCAAATTAAGTTTTCCCACCCCTCACGTGGTAGTTCAGACCAATAGTAATATTTGGGTCTGGGGTCTCCTGCTCCTTATTGGGTCTCATCACTGTCCCTAGGGAGGCCGTTTACTCTTGCCGTTTCTGCTGACAGGTGTGTCTCCATTCTTAGGTCCAGCCATTAGCTCTCAAGGTCCTGACAAAGAAGGTGATAACTCCAGCAATTAGCACTGTTTCAGCAGTGCACAGGAATGCAAATTGCTGGTAACGCCCTTATCATTCCCGCCTGCAGCAGCTCTGGGCCCTTTCTCACTGTACTAGGGAGTGCGGCCTAAGGCTTCAGCAGATTTAGCCACTCATGCCAAGCAGGTTTTATAGAAGTTGTGCTAAAAACAGACAATAATTTACAGTCCAGATCCCAAAGTCTCTGCCCGATTGTGGTCTCGTTCAGTGCAGGCTCGGTGTGTCCCGGGTGGTCGCAGGGAGACCATCTCAGGGGTCGCAGCAGCCCAGTCCTGTTTCCGCCAGGGACAGATGGCTTGTTCGGGGTTGTGGCCTGCCTGCAGGCACAGGAAAGGAAAACCTCCTTCCAAGACACTGCCGAAACTCCGCCAAAGCCAAGTGAGAAATTGGGAGCAACCCATGTGAACAGCTCCTCCCAAGACAATATCAATATTGATATCGAACCCCATCGATGGGTGTGGAATTGGACCAGGCATCGATGGCGCTCGATCTGGAGAGGGAGGTTGGTAGGTAGCAAGGAATTATACAAGGTAAAAAACATTGAAGCGGCAACTGCACCTAACAAATACAATATTAACTGTTTCACCCGTGGTGCCTCTGGTAACCAGGACCACAAATTGCCACTCCAGCCGTTCCAGGTTTGGACGGGGACGTGGGCTATTTTTCTAATAACTCTGGTTAACTGGAGAACTACCTTGCCTACATCATCTATTTCTAAACAACAGTTGGAAATATTTAATTTCCCACACACCCCTCCCTCTTCAGCTAACAGATAGTCTAAAACCATGCGGTGCTGAAGGATTGCCGTGCGCATCTGTTGGGACTGGAGAGTTAAAAGATCTATTGCATCAGCGGTTTTGTTGGTAATAATTTCTAGAGCCACTTTTAGGTTGTAAATTGGTTCTCTCACCCCCGATATTAGTTCATTAGGATTCCAGGTTGCAGGCCCATAATGTTGAATTATTTGTTCAGGAGGCCACTCATTATTTCCCCATTTTTGCATCCCACCCAAATCTACCTTAATGGATCGCGTCTTACGGGCAACCCTTCTGTCCCCGAGGTTATCATATACCTTTATGCCTAACCGAGGTCTGCCTGTTTCTGGTAAAAGGAAAAACAACGGTCTGATAATCCCTATGTAACAAATTCCCGACCACCCCGCGGGTAAAAATTTATATGCTGTGTGTCCACAGATCCAATAATGCCCCTTCTTAGCTCCGATGCCCTGAGCAAATGGCCTGTTTATCCCTGGTGGGAATTGAAAGTAAGTTGTGTCTCTGTCACCCAGAGGGCTGAAAAATGTGGTTGCCCCATCACCTATTCAGCCGGTACAATACCAAGCCCCAGAAGTGTCTTTCCATTCGCAGGTTCGCTTGTAAGGGGGATAATTGGGTCGTTGGTGAGTTACAGTTTCATTTTTGTTTGACCAGTATCCCTCAAGTCCCCAGTTGTGCCCCGTTTCATCGAGCCACATCCATAGCTGGAGATTCCTGTCTTTATCGAGTAGTTTACAAGTGAGTGTCCATTGACTTTCCCCCACTTCAATCCCTCCCTCCTGGGTACAATTTAAACAATATTGTCCCATGGCTGGGAACTGAATTTGCCAGGTCCCACCGTCGTTCCACGTGTCACGCGCAGTTTCGCTGTAATTGCTTACGATCTGGTCTGGGGTGGGGGATGTGGACATCCATGGCCAGTTTGATAACCCTATCGGTCCTCTGCACACCCAGCAGTGGCTTAAATGGAAAGTTTGGCTTACTGCTTTTGCCAGCAACATGAACTCGTTGTTCTCGAAGGGATTAAATGGGTGGGGGGAAGGTAGGGGGAGTGGTCGTTCGTCACCCTCGTGGATGCATCCTTGAATCAGGATGGTCCAGGGCAGTAGGTGCATCTTGGTCAGACCGCCGCCCTTGAAAACAGGAAGAAGAACAAACTCGCTCCTCAGGTCAGAAGGAGGGAATAATCCATTTTGTGTGAATCTTGTGGGTTTTCCCACTAGCATCTTTTGCTCTCCAAGTACATTTATTATTCTATTAACCTCCCAGCTGTTTTGCTCCCGAAAAGGAAGCCATTCCGGGCAGCCTTTGAACACCGTGTATGAGTCCATGTAGATGTGTACAGGGGAAGTAGCCTGGCCTTTGCATTGGAATACGCTCCACACTGCAGCCAGCTCTCCCACCTGTATGGGGACAGTTTTGAGCTCTTGTGCTAGCGCATGATGGGCTAGCACAGGGGAATGCTTGTACCCCTGAGGTAGTCGAGTGAATGTGTATTGCTGTCCCTCCCACGTGAAGGCAAAACGCTCTTGGTCCTCAGGCTGTAAAGGGACCATAAAAAACATGTCTTTGACATCAGTTGTTGCCATCACAGGGTGGGACTGCTCCTGGGTAGTCGCTATTAATTCAGCAATGTTTGGCACAGCTGCCATCAATGGGCCTGTATTGTTATTTCATTGCCAATAGTCTACAGTTAGTCTCCACTTATCATTTGGTTTTCAGACTGGCCATACAGGGGAATTGAAGGGGGACTGTGCTGGGATCACAACTCCCTGTTTTTTCAGGTCCTCCAATACTGGGCTAATTCCCTCTCTCGCTCCCAAAGGTAACGGATAGGGTTTTACATTAGTCAGCCGGGAAGGGGGGAGGGGAGGTGTCGCTTGCAGCAAGCGCACTGCCACCCCGAAATCTCCGGTCAGTCTTCTGACCTGAGGAACGCCGAAAGACCACGAATTCCCCTGGGAATCCCGCCACTGTTTCCCCTTCAGGACGCCTATGCCTAAGAGGTTCATTTGAAAAGGCCCCACAGCCACCATGGTGTCCACAGGACTCTCTTCCCCTGGTAACCACAGTGTTACCGGGGTCATGGGCACAGTCTGGGTCTTCCCCAGAGCACTTAAAACTGTTAGGTGTTTGCAGGGGACCGAGATGCCACACCGTTCCGCCTCACTCCGTGTTAGCGCTGTAATTTGGGCCCCTGTGTCAATTAAAAAAGTTACAGGCCTTCTCTTCGGCCCCACCGCTAGGGTGATTGACAAGTCTCCTTTGTTACTGCAGGTGAGCTGTCTTCTAAACACCCGCCCTCCGCCTCCCCCCTCACCCTGAGGGGGCCGAGGAGCCAGTTTTCCCGCCACCCTTTTGTCCTCCTCCAACTCCTCCCCCACGTTTAACGCCGGTCCGGGGGGTGGTTTCGGTCTGGGCGGGGGTCTCTGTCCAGACCACCTCCGTACCAGGAGCTCTAGTTTTTTGGTCGGGAGCCCGTCCATCAAGTCTCGGGGCACGCCTTTTTGCAGCCCCAGTTGCCACAGTCCCTGCCGGGTCAGGGATCTTTCTCTTCTGGCTAAGTCTGGGCTCCTCCCAGAAAATGCCAGCGGCTTGTTTGCTGGCTCTGCCGCCGGCACGGCCCTAGTTTCCACCCTTTGGTAAATCCAGCTGACTGGCCCGTATTCTCTCTCATAATTAATCAATTCCTGGGCTATCTCCCCCCAGGTCCACACCTTTTTCCCTAGCCGACCATGCTCGGAGGTGACCATCCCCTCCAGGGCAGCCGCGATTCTCTCCTCGCGGGGCACATTTTGGATTCTCCCCTGCAATTGAATCCCAATAGGTTTCAGGGAATCAGGAAGTCCCCGTATTAGGGGCGTCATCCGCTCGGGATCTACTGGCAATAACATCGGAGAGCTCAAGTTCGGCTTGAGTTCCCGATCGTACATCATTTGCAGACAAGCTGCCTTTTGTACACTTTCCAGCAATTGATCGACGGAACCTGTTATAGCTAGGGGATCCCCCCTTTCCAAAGGGTTCAGCCCCCCCCGCCCAATACGCAGCCCTCTGAGTCAGGGACCACGGGGCTCGGCGATCGCCGGTTGTGAGGAACACGCCCGGGCCCCAATATCCCTCTGCCTCCTTTCCAGATAGCAGGATCCCGTCCCCCCCCCGACAGAGATGCCCTCCACACGTATTCGGTTTCGGATTCCCTAGCCGTTCTGGCAAAATCTTTTCGCAGCTTGGCCAATTCGGTAGCTGTGAAAGGGATTTCTTTGGTAACAACCTGAGGGCGGTTGTCGCTATCATCCTCGTATATATATTCCGTTTTGACTAGTGGGCACATATGGGGTGGGCCGTCTACGGCCTCCTTTAATCTTTTTAGGTCCCTTTGGGGGTAAATTTGGCGTACCCCTTTTCCCTCGAGCAGCACCTCAGTTTCGGTGAGGGTGTCTGCCTCCCTCAGGAGCTGGTTTCTTAGCTCCGCTTTCAGTATCAGATTTTGGTGCTTCTCTTCCTCCAGTGCCCGCTTGGTTTCCCGTAATTGTTCTTGCAGCGGCGCTAGGGCTGCTTGTAGCGCGGCAACCACAGCCTCCGCCTGACAAGGTGCCCGCTGCCTGTCCTCCACCGCAGCTGCTAGGCACGCTCCTAGCACAGCGCAAACAATAGCTTTCCCTTTTCCTCTCTTAACTTTAGCTTCTTTTTGCAAGACCGCTATTCGGTCCACTACACTTTGCAATTGGAACCAATGGTCCCGTGCCCAGTCTCGTCCCGGGGGCGAGGGACGAGAACGGTGTATTTCCAAAAGGTCATACAATTTCTCGATTTCCTCACAAAAATCGCCTGCCTTCTGGGCAGCCATATCCTACAAAGGGGATTTCGTCCCGGGAGGGCCAAACCTTAAAGGAGTCCAAGTTTCCCCTATACACTCCCGGGAGGCCAAACCGTAAGCTACTACAAAAAATGTCCTACAAAGGGGATTTCGTCCTGAGGGGGTCACACCTTAAAATCCAAGTTTCGCCAATTAGATGTCCCGATCCAATATCGGGAGGGTTTCGTTACGATCCCAAGGACGAGATTAAGACGCTAAAACCGGTCAAATATCGTACAACCTTTTACCTTTATTTTCCACGAAGTGGGGAGAAAAGGAGCACAGCCAGAGGTTGGAACAGGATTTAATAGGCATACAGGAGGGAGGGGAATGATCACATGCAGGGCTCAGCTGGAGCAGGGCACTGAGCAGTACCTCGGTTCCATGCAACCAGGCCCTTTTTGCCCTGCCTCACTCCTTCTCTTTCCACTCCCGTGTCCTTCCCCTGAACATCCCAGAGCGTGTTGGCCACATTGCTCAAAGTCTCTCCGCTCCATGCCAGAATTCTCTTCACGGCTGCATCCCCTATGTCCTTTGGGCGATGATCCCCTTGATTCACCGAGTATCACAGAGAGAGAAGGAGAGTTTCTTTCCTTGACACGTCTTGGCAGGTCTTGCCTCGGGGACAGTGGCCAAATCGCTCTCCTATGGTGGCCAGAGGAGCAGCTGGTTCAGTGTGGTCTTTTCCTCATGGGCACAGGCCCATGGCTTCCTCCACTTGTCCTTGTTCCCTTGATCTTTTGCTGAGGGCTTTCTGTTCAGTCTAGTGAGTTTTGATCCAGATGGTGTAAGCCTGGGATCTTGAGGACGGCTCGCTTCATGTCTCCGTGAAGCAGGGTGAGCTGCTGGCTGAGGAAGATGAATGCTTCCCTGGTCTGGCTCAGGAGCCTCGTCCTGCCCTGAGTGCTCACCCTGCTCCTGCGTGCTGAGCCAGGAGCCGGGGTGCTGAGCCTTCCTGGCCCCTGGGCCTCAGGGCAAGGGGCACACCCACCATGCCCCTGTTGGCTGTGGACCTCCTGCACAGCTCCTCTGCAGGCAGCTGAGACCTTTGTCCGACTCCAGACCAGCATCTTGACTGAGGCTGGTGGGGAGCAGCCTCGGCTCTCGTCCTGCCTGCTCCCTGCCTTGCTGGGCTCCAGGGCTTTCTGGTCGCAGACGATCTCCTGCCCCAGCTGCCCACCCTCGTGCTGGGCCACTGCTCTCTCAGACTGTTGCTCACAGCCAGCAGCCATGCCAAGCCAGACCTCATGGTGCTCCTTGCTATTGCGCCTGCTCATCTGCTCAGCATCCCTCTCCAGAGGGCAGCAGTCAGGCTGTGGCTCTGTGCTGTGCTGGGTGGCCTGGGGAAGGCAGGGTGGATGCTGAGGGAGGAGCTGGCCATGGCTATCCGCATGGTGCTGTTGAGGGGCTGGCTCCAGGGCCTGGAGCGGGGGTGCTCCGACTGAGCTCCCAGGCAAGCCCCACTGGTGATGAAGCCTCTTTGCCCGGATATGGAGCTCCAGGGCCTCCCGGGCCTCCTCTGGCAGAAACAGGGCCTCCGTCGTATGGAAGTAGATGGGGACTGCACCAGAGTGCAGTGGTGCAGGGGGTGCAGGGGACATCAGCTTGCGTGCAGATGCCTCGTAGGAGCGTTGCACCAAGGTGGGGAGGCTTCCCAGATGGGTCTCCAGGCACTTCCTTTCTGTGTGCGTCCGCAACCTCCTCCAGAAATCCTCTCCCAGCTCCAGCCTTGACACAAGGTGAGGCGAGGCACCACCGGGCAGGCTGCTACTGCCATCAGCCATGCACAAGCCCAGGGCAGTGGTTGAGCTGGCCTCATTGCTGCTGTGGCTCTTCAGCAGTGCATGAGTTGACCCTGCAAGCGCACTGGCCTGCCTGTGAAGCGTGAGGTCTGGGAGGGCTGCAGCTGGAGCAAGCGGCCCCAGAGCCTCCAACCCCCGCTGGGGCAGCCCCCCACGCCGGGCAATGAGTCTCCTCCGCACGCTGCGCCCCGCGTAGAGACTGGAGCCGAACGAGGAGGGTGATTCTGACCCGCTGGAGGCCCAGGGGCTTTCTCGCACCGAGCACAGCCACCGCTGCATCTCCCAGGTGGCCTCACTGCAGGTCCTGCAGCTGAGGTCGTAGCAGAGGAACTGGCCCAGGGAGCTGCCTTCGGTGTCAAGGAGCCGGCCTCTGCAGCCAGACACCTGCTTCTGACCACCTGCAACACAGCAGGGGGACAGGGGACAGAGCACCCTGAGCAGGGCTGAGGAGGATCTAACGCACAGCCAGACCTTGCAGCCACCTTGCAGCTGGGCGCAGGGCCTGGTCCCCCCAGTGTGGGTGCACCCTGGCCCGGGGCAACTGCTGGGGCACCGGGAATGCAGCCGACTGGAGAGAGCCCATCTCCGGGACCAGCCTGGCATCCTGCAAGGTGAGGGTGAGCGCTCGGTACTGCAGAGACCAGAGCCGTACTGCAGCAGGGAGGAGGGCAGCCCTCCCCTCCACAAGGCCAAGAGCAGGGCACCACAGAGAAAGGCCCTACAGACTGGGCCCACAGACAACCCCTCTTTGACCCTCCTCCCAGCAGGGCCCATGGGACAGGAGATGAGACACAGCAGGGACCCTGGGGACCCCAGGACAGCCGGAGGTAGCAGAGATGGACGAGGCATCCCCGTGCCCCAGGACGCCGCAGCAGCCTGTCCCATAGCAAACCCCCTGGGAACAGCACCCAGATGTGGGGGGCATGAAACCAGAGCGCGGCTCACCTGCATCCTGGGCCTCCATGCACCTACGCCAGCATCGCCTCCCGGGAGAGACCTGCAGGCACAGAAGCACTGGCACAGTGACTCCAGCCTTGGCGGAGCCTGCAGAAAGGTCCCAGGCCCTAACCCGCAGTGTGTGGGGGTCCCCCCAGCCAGGGGCCTCCCTGCAGGGCAGCAGCCGGCAGCTGCAGGGCCAGGCCGGCCGGGAAGGGCTGCCCCAGAGCCTCCCTCCTACCTGGCGAAGTTTGCTGGAGGCACGGCACCAGCTACGCAGGGCAGCCCAGGCCACCAGGAGCAGAAGCAAGCCGCCGCCCCAGAGCACAGAGACCCAGATGCGCTGGGTCAGACCCACAGCATCCAGCATGGTGAGGCCGGAGGCCGGGGGCCAAGTGTTCAGGAGCAGACACGGTCCTTCAGAGCTGCCCTCCCAGCCCTGCCCCTTTCCCAGCAGAGCAGCAGCCGCAGAGGGCTGTGATAGTGAGGTCACTGCCACAGCTGCACTGTGAGGTCTGTGAATGCATCAGAAACCCCCAGCAGAGGGGCAGTGCAGGGGGGAGGAGGAGAGCAGGCGAAGGGCACTGGGCTGCAACAGCGTCTGTGAGGAAGGGCAGAGCCAGAGCAGTGCTGGTCAGCTGGGAGAGGAAGATGGATGCGGCAAGCTGGGACAGGGGACACTGGTCCTACACCCTGTCCTGGAGAGTGGCCCACCAGCTTCTGGTTTGGGCTTTGCACTTTGCTCTGGAAGGCCAAGGGCACTTGGGGTCTGCCCCAGCCCCAGACTGTTCCTGTAAAACAAAGGCCCCCTCGGTCACCTCTGTGGTAATCTCAGCTACCTTTGCAACAGCAGTGGTCGGTCATGGCCTACCTCCTGCCCCGAGCTCCAGGAGCACACAGCCCTCGCCTGCCTCCTCAGAGCCTTCTTCCACTGTAGGGCTTCACTGCTGGCACCGCTGCCCCGAGCCTCCCCACCAGGCCCTGGGTCAGCACGAGTTCTGGCCAGATGTGGGCACCTCTGGCGAGGGCTGTCAAGGACAACCAGAAGGGCAGGGGCCCTAGTGGCAAAGGATAGAGAAAAGGCAGAGATCCTGAATGCCTTCTTTGCCTCCCTCTTTGCTGGTAAGACCTGCCTCAGGAATCCCAGGCCCTGGAGAGCAGGGAGAAAGCCTGGAGAAAGGAAGACTTTCTCTTTTGAGACCCTGGACATCAACGGTGCCTAAGGGCCAAAGCTGAGTCAGGGTGTCGCCCTGGAGGGAGCCCCTTTCCCGGTCCCCAGCCTGCTGCTCCCGACCAGAGCTGTGGCTCTTGAACAGCGCCAGGCACAGCCTGATCCAACCTCTTCCAGCTACCCTCTCCCAGCCAGCAAGCTCTCGGGGGGCCTCAGCCCGCATTTTGGCTGCGGATGCTCAAATGCCTGCTCCTGACAGACCTCCCTGGCCCCCGCCAGGATCCCCGGCTGCGCACAGAAACTTCCCTGGGAAACTCAAAAAGGAACTGCCCCAGCCCCATCCATCCCATCCCACCGGCTGGGGCTGGCTGGCACTGTGTTGTGAGCAAAAAGGAGCACATTTGGGGCCGTTCATGGCCGGAGCAGGCAGCTCTGCCAGCGCATCCCTGCGATGCTCGGTGCTGGCATCAGCGTGAACGGCCCTGCTGCCTGGCAGATCCCGTTCACCCCTGCCAGAGATCCCTCTCCCCGGGGCACATGGCACTTGGTCACCCAGAGATCCCTGGCCCTGTGCAAGGACTGCGCTGCCCTGTCCCCAGCCCTCACCGGCACAGGGGGCTCGGGGGCCGCAGGCGATGCCTGTTGCTGCTTCGCAGGGAGCCTTCGGGGGTCTCGCGGGCCACCTTTGTTGTCCTCTCCACGAGCTGCAAAGCCAGGTAGGGCAGATCATTAGGGAGCTTCATCCGTGCAGCAAGGGGAAGACGCGGGCACGTCCCCACCGGCACCGTGGAGGTGGGAAAAGCCCAGCAGACAGGACAGTTGTCCCACGCACCGGGATCCTCCTGGGAGTCCAGGACGTGACATGGGGTCCCAGCACGGCCACCTCCTGCAGCAGCCCCAGGACGCTCAGTGGGATGCACAGCTCTCCTGACGTGGAGGGACCAGCAGGAAAGCTCTGCTTCCTGCCCCATGCCAGGTAGCGCCTGCCCGCTGTCACCGCTGAGAGCGAGCCCTGCCCTGCAGGCACAGAGCACACAGTGCGGGGCAGGGCTGGCTCTCACCATCTGCCCGAAGTGGCACGATATACAGAGCTCCCGTTTTGTCTCACTGCTTTGTGTGTGTCCATTTTGGCCGTTTGGTTGGAAATCCTGGGCTGAGCAGCCCGTCTGCAGGGACGTGGCCATGCTCCGCGTTACAAGGAGAGCAGCACAGGGGTGAGGACGTGGGAGGGCTGTGAGTGGCGCTTACGATGTTCAGGCTTGCTTTGCGGACTGGGCCTGGCCTGCTCGGAGAGTTTGGGCAGGAGCTCATGTTGACACTTGGTATTTAGCTGTGGGTAAAGTTTAAACAAGACTTATCACGGCTCTGACACCTCAGGAAGGCTTCCCTGGTTTAACAGAGTGGTTCATGCCATCTCTTGCGTAAGTTTTTTACTGTGTTGCTGTCCTAGATATTAAAAAAACATCCAGCCCATAGACTTGCAAAGCATATTCATGGCATAGCTTTTTCAAACTCTCTTCTAATTTTAAAATAACCTCATTGCCCTTGAACCGTGTGGCCACCTCTCCACTCGCTTGCACCGATGCAATGTAAGGTCAGGAGAGCTCATCTCAAGTCAGCAAAGTTGCACAAAACCCAGGGAGGAGTAAGGGTGCAAGAGTTAGGGAGTAAGGGAGTATGGGTGCAAGGGAGTAAGGGTTAGGGAGTAAAGGTGTAAGGGTAAGGGAGTAAAGGTGTCGATGGATGGTTTGTTCAGAAAGCAGGTACAGAGCAATCGCTGACCATTTAAAATCCATGGTTCTTGGTTTTTCGCAAGCATGGACTTGTAGGGAGGAAAGCGTGGAGAACTTGACACCGTCACTTGTCACCCTGGGACTTCACACAGCATAAAGCTGGTCTTTAGTTGTATTGCTGTCTTTCTGTTCAGGAAAATAAAATGTGGTAGCAAGTCATGATTGCAGAACATGTGCATTGCATGAGCAGATGTGGAAGCCTCATTGTAATATTGTTTGTCCAATAATTGTATCCTGTCCCACTATATTATGAATGTCTTATATTAAGATTGACTTTATCCTTTTTCTAATTTACTCGCTTTTTCATGTCAGTGTTTAAAAACAAAACGTGTTGCCTTTTTCAGATTTTTATTCTGGATATTGCCTGTCTTCCAACAATAGGTAGTAAGATAGGGATGTTTTTCAAGGTACTGTTTAGTACTTCACCTGGATTTGCCAGCGGGTTGCATATTTCAGAATATATACATCTGTATATGTAATTTGCAAGAGGGATAAACTTTAAAATCAGGGCACTGAAAAAGAATTGCTCTACTGTGTTACCAGGTGATTGGAAAAAGGCACTGCTACAGCAGACTAGTTAACTGCCCCAAAAGAGTACAACAGCGCTTTCTGCAGTAACAGAGATGAGATTTCTCTGTGGCCCTAAAGCGAATGTTTTTAAAAAGTACTTCCTTCTCTATTTTCTATGCTTCTAGCTTATAAAAGGGCAACAAGTATGCTGATTGTAAATGAAGCAGTAACAACATGCATCCCTGGCTTTGCAGACGGGCCCTTCCAGAATATGTGCAGGATGCAACAGCTACTTTGAATACTGAATACTTTCAAACTTATCACTGTTAGGTCATATTTCTTTTAACACAGTATTACATGCACCTCTAAAATAATTCGGTTTTCAAGTACATAACTCATTGAAGAAGCTGATCAAGGCTTCTGGGATGTTTTGCCAAATGGTAAATCCCGAGTAACGTGCATGGTGGATGTGGTGCTTTGAGCATCCTGAAACTGCTGTCTGTCTCATCAAACCTAGATGGTGCTGTTGACTAGCTTTCTAAACCTTCGGCTGAGAAAAAATGCAAACTAGCCGACTGTATCTGTATATCAGCTGGAAGAAAGTTTCAGAGCAGGAAAGAGTGAGTGATTTCCACTTAGCATGGGCAGGACCTGGCTATCCCTGGCCCCCGAGGAGAGCAGGTCGGTGGAGACCGCTCAATGGCCTGCAGTGCCATCTGGGAGATACTGCCTTTTCTTGGCAAAAGGTGCCATTTTGGTGCATTTGCTCTGGCTGGGGAGGAAAAAGCAGTGTGGCACACTGGCCCGGGGGCTGCCAGCAGCTTCCAGGTGCTGCTCTGCCTTGAGGCACTTGCAGGAGCTCTTTCTTGTGGTGTTCAGTCAAGTCTGAAGCCTTACAGTGATGCAATCTACTCTTGTTTTCACATGAGCTCTGAGAAAGTGAATTAAACCTGAGTTTTGTGGAGGGATTCATTTGAAAAGACTTACTCTAGATGCTACACTGCTGCGTGCAGCATCCAGCTGAGGCTGCAGGATGCAGCCCAGGGTGCAGAACCCGGTACTGTGTGCAGGACCCATCCCCAGGTGCAGGATCCAGGCGACGGTGCAGGATCCGGCCCTAGTGCAGGATCCAGCCCAGGGTGCAGGATGCGCCCGAGGGTGCAAGTTAGGAGAAATCACCAGCCGGGGGTGCGAGGGAGGGACTACGTTGTGCCGGCCCCGGCCATTACCAGCAGGTGGGCTGGCCTTGCGGGTAACCCGATGTCCCCACTCCTCGGGGACATCACTATTTGTGGGGGATTACGCTCCATTCTTGATGCATGAGAAGAGAAATCCCATATGGATCCAGATGGTCCCTAAGCAGCAAGGAAGCCTGAACCCCACTGTGGTCCTCAGACCTCGAAGTTTGGGCTTTTTTATTGCTAGCGGGTAATCCCAACCTCAGACGTCAGCATGTCACCAGTAAGATAACTATGTAATGCTAATTTTAGCTACTTAGAGACAGATAAGTTATGTTTTAACTTTCTACCCCACCAACAGGTGCCCTGGGCAATGGTCCTAGCCGTGCAGAATTTATCGAGGAGCGGGCACACACCGAAACCGTAGCTGGGCAGTTGTGCTGCTGAAGCACGATGCCGCGTGGGAAACCCTGGAGTGCATGAGATGCTGCGGCTGGGCTCAAATACGGATGGTCAGACGTGGGACTCCCAGGAATGTGGTCAGAGATGCAGAAGTTAGCAAATAGTTGAATGAAAATTGTATCAGTAACTGGGAGACTGAATCTTCATCAATTGTTCTTCTGATCTGGCAGATTCTGTGTTTTTCCTACAGGCATTTGTACTATAAGTTTTGTGTCATTTCACGTGTCTTGTCTTCAAAAATTTTTTTTTTTTTCAACAAACAGTACTTAGACGTAAGCTGTGCGATGATACCCGCCTCGGGCTGAGGCCCCTGCTCCGTGCCACCCCCTCCCTGCCGCACCGCACAGCTATTGCATCCTACCACGTCCACGGCAAAAAGCACTAAAGATCCCTTGACAGGAGGCTACTGCAGAGGCTCAGCCAGTAGCTTGGATTTATTTTCTCGAGGTCCTGTCTGTCATTTGTGGTGTCCCTTTGGCCAAGCTGCTGAAGTCCTGGCTGCCTGTGCCTGCTCCAGCAGCACGACGGGGCTCCTTCGTGCCGACGATCTCTGCTTATCTCCCCCAGCATTTGTGTGGTTTGGAAGTGGTTCAGGGCAAGTTATCTGACATGCTTATTTGTTTTTTTTTTCTCAAATGATGCTGGTTTTCCTTTTCCTTTGGCTTTGGCCCTTGAGCTCACGTCCCAAGCTGGGCTGATGCGTCAGGGCTTGAACTCTGGTCCAGCTGTGAATGGAGAGGCCCTTTCCTAAGGCACGTCCCTCCTCCCTGCCCCTCCTAAAGGGGGAATGTGTGTGTGTTTGTGCATACATACATACATATATATATACATATACGTACACACACACATTAAAAAAAAGTATGTTTGCTACAAGAACCTAGCTAGAAATCACATTGTGAGCAAAACAGCATCTCCAGCCCCAGAAACGTAAGCTGCGTTACCAGGCTGCCCTTCAGGTACGTGCAAGGAGTCGCCAGGCAACGCCTTGGCCCCGGCACCGGGCTCCCTGCAGCCAGTACAGGGCCTGGATGTGCCCGCGGCATCCCCGACTGCTGGTACAGGGGCTGGTGATCAAAGGGCTTTTGTCACCCTGCTCTGGCCAAAGCCTGCACTCGCTGGTTGTGTCAGATGAAAGGATGGGGGAGCTCTTTTTGGAGGTTGTCCCTCCTGCATCCTCCTCCCTCCTGCATACATTGCTCTCCTGCATCCTCTTCCTCCATCCTACTCTTCCCTACTGCATCCATCTTCCCTCTCCCTCCTGCATCCATCTCCCTCCTCCCTTTTCCTCCTGCCTCCTGCATCCATCCCTCTCCTGCATCCTCCTCCTGCATCCTCCTCCTCCCTGCTACATCCATCTTCCTCCTCCTGCCATCGGCCTCCTGCCTCCTCCTCCCCCCTCCCACCATCCATCCCTCTCCTGTATCTTCCTACTCCACCCTGCTCCTCATTCCATCTCCTGCCTCTCGCATTGCATCCCTCTCCTGCATCCTCCTCCCTCCTGCATCCCTCCTCATCCATCCTCCAGGGATGGCCTGCACTCAGGGCCAGATCCTGCACTCAGGGCCAGATACTGCACCGAGGGCTGGATCCTGAACCAGGACCAGAGCCTGGAATCTGGGCTGGATCCTGCGCCCACGGCTGGATCACGCACCTGGGCCAGATCCAGCACCCGGGGCCTCACTCACACTCACACACCTTCGCACAAACTCACTCACACTGGCACACACTCACTCACTCTCACACTCGCACACACTTGCACGCACTCACACTCTCACCTACTCACTCGTGCTCACACACATTCATGCACACTTGCTCACACTCATGCACATTCACTCACACACACACTCGCACAAGCTTACATTCACACATTCACTCACAGTCGCGCACACACACACACTTGTTCACACTCACACTCGCACACAGTCACACTCAGACTCACACCCCCCCACACACAATCGCTCACACCCCCACACAATCGCACATGCTCGCTGTCATTCATGGGTGACACTGTTGTGGGTGTTTGCTACAGGCCACCCGATCAGGAAGAGGACAGAGATGAGACCGTCTACAGGTAGCTCAAGTAGCCTCACTGATGAGCAGCGCTGCACTGCTCTACCTGTTGCTTCATTGCAACCTCCCCCCCCACCCCAATATAAGTTGTAGCCAGTCACAGCTGTGAGAGGGTTGGACTTTGCTTTTAGTTCTGTAAAAAGATGTATCTATCTTCACAGTTCTAGGGTTTAACTTACTGGCAGTGTAACTGTTTTAATTAAAAAAATAAGAAAAAAAGGTTCTTATGAAACTGAAGGATCATATTTCTTTCTAAAACATACACACTGCTAGATATTTGCATCTATCTCTGATTAACAGTTCTATTCCATATATTCTAAGAAATTAAATGCTGGTGGACTTCTACTTGTAGTTTATTCAAGAGATAGTGTTTAAAAATAGGTATTAAAGTATTTGCAAAAAACATTTTAAGTTCATTAACTCAGTATGAACCCTTTGGCAAAACAGAGAAAAAAGTGTAGCAGTCCATTGCTGGCCTCCATCAAACTGAACTGTACTCTTGCAGAAAAAGAAATTCTTATGCAAAAGAAATGTACTCCAGTCTATTTTTCAGAGAGGGTCACTGAAGAGATGTTAAAGTTTGTAAATAAATTTCTTTAGCAAATATATCCATATTTCATCCAGTAAATCAGTGCATCTTTATTCCCAAGTAGCTAAAGAGTAGAGATCTTAGTCAAGTGGAAATGAAAATTGTTACCCTTCTTGTAAAACATTTGGGGACTGACAATAGAAGTACATGTAAGCGCAAATAAAAGCCGTTTCCCAAGAAGTTTCAGATGTGAAAATGCAGGTATGGGTGAGTTCGGAAGCTCTCTGCAAGGCCAGACAAGTAAAGCAGCATTATTCTTCATGGTAAGACTTGCATTATAGCCCAGTATTTATTTTTCTGTGCTGTGATTTTGTAGCACAGGTTTTTACCGTCTACTGAAAGTAGAACATCTGTGCTATGCAATGAATGTCAATAGCCATTGAAATATATGCGGAATGTAAGAGGTCCCTGCAATGTCAGTGCTGTCTTCCACTAGCATTCTCTTACATAACACAGAAACTACAGCTAAAGGAAAAAATAAGGTTACTCAATTACAAACACAAATCTTAGCTCCCAGGAGAAAATAAGAATATAATGTTAATGAGATATTGCTTGGGAAAGACACTTGAGTGCTGCAGTGCTGAGAACAGCAAAATAATATTCTTCACATGACTTTCATAGGTCAGAGTTTTTGTGTTGAGTCATTCTCACATTTTTCTTCTGAAAGATTTGCATACGTCTTATGGCTCAAGTTTTGCAATATAATCCCAGGCAAACTGCTATACATGTTTGTATCCTCTGCAGGCAATAGTCAATATTTGGCACTGGGACCCACAGAGACCCCCATCAGCCATCAGTTCAAACAGAAAACTGTTTTTAGAGTGTTTTCCTATTAATTGTATTTTCGGCACATTCTTGCAGAACAGAATTACTGAGCATACCTCATAAAAGTTTATCTCCAAAACAATGCTATTAGTTTACAATATTTTTACTAAGTGGTACACCTGAAGACTTAAGGCACACCTTAAGTCAATAAATAGTAATGACTTAAGATATTAAGAGTCATGTTTTATGGACCAATTAAGGTTGTGTTTTAATAAAATATACATATTTTCTTTTGGATATCATGTTTTGCAGAAATATAAAATTTGATTACTTCTAAGCATTAGCTTTTAAAGTGTCTGCATTTGTAGGCATTGTCACTTGTCCTAAGCTGTTACTTTGCAGCTTGTCCTGCTCTGTGGAATACAGCTAACTGTGGTTTATATTTGTATTTGACTTGTCTTTGCTTCTCCAAATACAAAAAGGCATAATATTTTATAAAACACTGTGAAATCCCCGTTCCGGTAAATTTTAGTCAACGGCTTGCAATATAAATTGACCACAGGGGAATGAAGTTCTACCTGGAAGGGAAACGTCATTTGAAAGCATACAGCTATAGGAGACGAACAGATGTGTGATACCCCACAACACCTGCTGTTTTTATCAAGAAATGGAATAGCAAAGATGAAAGAAGGAAGCTAAGTCAGGGAAGGACGATGACCAACATTTTGTATAGCAAACTTTAAGTTCAAAATACTAACAAAGACTTAAAGAAAATGTATTACTATTTTTTATCTTGATTTAGTAAAAGGTAATGTTTTTTCTTTAAGCTTATTTAATACTTCCAATTGTTTAATGTGTATTTTTTCCATTTCACCACTTCCTGCTCTGCATTTCCTTTTATGTAGTGTGGACAACTCCCTACTAGTTTTCCATTTTCAAGTTGTCTTTTTTAGAGGTAAACAATCATAAATCACAATGGTGTGTTTCTTTCTATTTACCAAATGAAAGAATTGCACATCATTTCTGAACTGAATGATAAATTAGGTTGCCACAAATGCTTTGGCTTAAGACCTTGACATCCATTTCCTCTCCAAAGGAAAGGAAATATCAGGAAAACTCAATTGTCTGAGAACTCACAGAAAATAAATGCAAGAATCACCTTGGTATGACTAAAGCAAATTCACTGGGAAAAAGTGCAAGTTCATGGATGTTTTTCAGTGCTTTTTGTAACAGCCAGAACTAGAAACAAAACAGAAATTTCAACATAATTGCGAACTGTGACTTTTTAAAATCAAAAATGAATGGATATTCATAAGAAAAAAGGTGACAAGTCAGGATGTCTACGGAACCCAACAGCAAATATGTACTTTCTGCCGATGTGATTACATGTGTAAATAAGCCATGTAGCTGACTTGTACTCTATACCCTTTTTTGATTTCTTATGCAGAAATTAATTGTACAATCGCATGTAAAATCTGACAGTAGGTAACATGAGTCTTGTGGCTGGAACAGGTTTGCTGCTGTAATCTGTGGCCTGCAGATTACCAAGTTCTCACCATCTGTATTTTTCTGTGCTGAATTATCTTGTGTTCACTGCTGTTTTTTAAAGCTGACAATTATTACTGTGTGCTGCTCTGAAAGGGAATAAAGGGTATAGCTATAAACAGCGAAGCTGGCATTTATGGCCTGCATATAAATAATGGCATCACTCTAGTTGGTCATAGATAGTTTCAGGGCTGGAAGGTCCAGTCTAAGGCAGCAGGCTCCTCATAAGAGTGTGCCTCTGCAAGGGAAGTACAAAAGGAGGTACAAAACATTGAACAATGAATCTTTCTCACAGTTGTGTCATACTGACGTACATCAGGCTTCATACTTTTTCCCTGTGAGCCTATTGTCCTTCCACTCATTAGATAATGTTCTCTGAATAGGCACTTTTCTGTTTGCTGCTTATTATTGCTCAGGCAGTGAAGGACAGAGCTTGAAAAGTGGCTTGAAAGTTTTCCCTGTCTTTTTTTTTTTCTTCAAATCGAATGGCAGTAGCTGTTTAGAGCAGCATATTTGTTATAGCTGTGTGCTCAGTCAGCAAGTAGAGGCATTTGACCTCTTACCACAACTCCTTTGTTTTGGGATATGAATAAGATAGCATTTTTTCTTCCTCTTGTCACCAGTAGTAAAAAGTACTATTAACCTAATAATGTTTGCAGCTATGCCAGGGAAACTGTGTTGCTTTCATGGGATTGCACATATATAACTACTTAGAACTTGGCGAGATGGGGGGGAAGTAAGAAAGCAAACAGAATCCCACTCCATATACCATAGTCACAGTAGCTCCACAAGGCTAACTGAAGTGAGGAGCAAGAATATTACCTTTCATCACTGAATGGTGAATAGAGCCAGTATATTACAAATTTATCTAGACCAGCTCTCTGAATTAAAATTTTCTATTTTTACAGTTTTGTTATAAAGTGACTTGGCTGCCCCTGTATATAGGCCTTGGAAATGGACTAATGAAAAAGTTTGAGAGTACAGAGAGCTGAGTCACTAAAATCTGTCTTTTTTTCCTGTGTATTTTTCTAGTCTTTGGGCAGCCCAGAGGAAGGCAACTACTCTAAATTATCCCTAACTGATGGTACAGAGGTGTATTCCAAAACCATCCAATCTCCTTTTGGCTTGATTTATCTAATGCTGATTGCATAGCAATTACCTCTCTACCACAGAGAAATGCTAAGTGAGAATCACCAAAGGGAGAGAATAGTCAATGGAGTATCAGAGAACCAGAGCTGAAAGACCACACAACTGACTTTCCTAATGACAGGTACTATTTCAGTGCGTACCTGTCTATTATGGTCTACTTTATCCTCCTTTTTGAATTTTCTCTCTTATGGAAGATTGCCTTACCCAGCCTTCTTAATCACGGTAATAAATTAGCTGTAATAATTCAGATTATCAATTACTGTGTTTGTTCATGTTAACTTTCTATACGGTCAACTTTTCCAAGGTCCCATGTTATTCAATGGAGGACCTAAACCATGTTCTTCCATACACACTGGACTGCACATGGATTGAGTACTGCTGTAATCAGCTGTATCATCTGTTCTGCAACTTCAGGATGGAGAATATGTGATTTCAATTCTAGGAAATGTATTGCTGACCAAAACAGCAAGATACAGTTCAAATTATTTTTTCTATAAAACTTTAATGACAAGTTTTTTTCCTTCTATGTGTTGTTGAAATGAAAAGATATGAAGACCTGCACTTTCTGTGACAAAAATCATGTGATTTATAATCAGTAGGAGAGATATGAAGAAAGGTGGTGGGGGAGATGTTTTAAGCTAAAATCTATAGAGGATATCCCAAACAGAAGGATAGTAGGAAAAAGGTGTTAAAGTAGTGACAGAGAAAACTATGAAAAGGACTTGGAAACAGGACATTTGGAGTGGAAAACTCAGATGGCACCATAGGCTAAACAAAAGCCTGAGGTGTAGGTTCAGGTAAGAGTTGTAGAGTTTTGAAGCTGAAAATGAAAAGCTTGAATCTGATGTGAAAGATCAAGGAATGACAAAACCAGGTGCCAAGAGGGGGTTTTAGCAGCAGTACTCTCAATAAATGAAAGAGAGCAAGGTAACAAGCAGGAAAAGGGAGAATGTCAAAAGCATCTGCTATGGTTTCAGAATCAGAGAGAGAGGAAAACAGATTTAGAGGACAATGAGAAAGGGAAGCAGATAGGATTTAGCAGTAGCTTAGTTAAAGGAGAACTAGGTTTGAGAGTTCCGATGACAGGGAAGAAAAGAGAAAGTTTGACAGAAGGGAAAAAGATCTAACAAAGTGGAAAAGCTAATTTTTCATTAGTTAGCTAGAGGTGACAGGACACACCTTCAGTTCTCCTGCTAAAAGTGGGAGCTGGGAGTATAGCCAGAGATGAGAAGAGATTTAGATCGTTTAAAGACAAAAATGACTTTTGGATGTAATGAGAACAGGTGAAGTCATTTAGGCGAGAGAGATGAAGGGCACCAAAAGAGCTCTCCTCTGGATTGCAGAAAAATGAAATTTTTCTTTATCAGTTTATTCAATGTGGTGAAACTGTGAAAGGAGGATTTATAATGTCAAGGAAGAAATGAGAAGTAATATGGAATGATAGATGTGATCATCAAAAAGAAAAAAAAATGCTATGGAGATGTGTTTGGGAATTTGCCAGTGTCTTCCTGGTCGCTTTGGTAAGTCCAGTTTCAGAGAAGTGAGGAAGGGAAGGCAAATATGTGCTGTAAATTGAATGAGATTCGAACCAGCAGGGCAACAGGAATAATTTGAAAATACTTTGAAAAGGTTTTGGAGAAAGGTTAGCTGAAACAGATTCAGTAGAGATGAGAGACTGAAAACAAGAGAACAGTCAGTATGGAGAGTGGTGTAGACTGACTCTATGTTGTAAGAGAAATTCAGGGAAAGGTCAATATTTCTCAACACTGTGAACAAGTTTGTGTTTTAATTCCTAGTAGTTGAGGGAAAGACCAATTTCCGCTCCCAGAGAAGATGAAAACTGACTCCTGTGGCTGCTTCTGCCCACCTGAGGGAGTAAGTCTGCTGCCATTGTAAATAAGAAGATGTTAGCCACAGAGCCCTGGCCGCTCCTGTGTGACCCAGAGAGTCTCTTCTTGTCTTCTCCAGTTGTGCTTTTTCCATCACATAAGCCAGTAAGGCTTATTTTCTTTGCCTTCCCTCTTCTCTCTCTGTAATTGCTTGCTTTGCTAATGATAGGTAAATGAAAGTGAGGAAAAATACCATACAAATTCTTAGACAAAAGTAAGGATGCTGATAGGGGTGAAATCACTTGAAGGGGCATCAGTAGCAAAATTAACCATTTTAAATGTGCAAATGTTTCTGTTTTCAGAATAAATATCTTAAAATCTACATGGAAAAGTTATGTCCAGCAGCAGGAGTAGGCGTTTTTAAAGATACAGGTGAGGAAGTACTTAAGGATATCTATTTGCTTCATGCTGGCAGCTTCATAAGATGCACTCCATTAGTTTTCGAAGGCTTTAGTAGAGTTCTGTTTGCTTCAAAACATCTTTGAGTTTTTCACAAGCCTCTTGCGCCTAGGGTCTTGACTGCTTAATTAAGGGGCTTCTAACCTGGTTTTGTGTCATCACCACATAGCAGCACAATGCATATTACTGAATGTCTGAATGACTTTAATAAAGGACTTGTAAGACATTTAATCCTGATGTAAAGACCTCAAACACCAGAGAACTTATTGCAGACCTTATTTTCAGTGGTTAAATAATTTCACGTTAAAAAAGGGAACCTTATCTTGAGCTTTAAATCTTCAACTTCCAGCCAGTGAATTGATTATGGCTTGCTGTATCAGACTGTTGCCCTTCACTGTCAAAAAAACTTCTCCCTCAAGAGTGGATGGTGATCTAAGTACATTTTAATACTTTACCGGATGAAGAATCAACAAAATGTTTTTTTAGATCTCAGATTGATCTTGAAATACTATTTAACTAAACTAAGTACTGTATATTTAAAAGGAACATCTTTTTACCTGCTTTCTTCAATTTTTGTGCTTAATTTCCTCCATTTATTTTATGAGGGAACAAGATTATATTTTTTCTGGAAGATATTCATTTAGCTAAAGACACCAATTTTTACAGCTTCAGTGACTGTAGATACTCAGATTACAGATGGTAGATAATTTTTGATGTAAAGTGTATTCATGTATGATGCTTATAAATGAGTAACATGGTGGTTGTACGGCATGAGGATTTAAAAACCTGTATAGCTATTGTTTTTAATGTTTAAAGCTTTATGGTACATATTGTATGTTGAAAATTCAAAAATAAATCCCTTGATAATAGAATAACTAAAGTTTGTAGTGCCAAACCAAATATGAAGTGATTTCACCAATTTGAGAAGTAAAATATGCAGTACAGAAGTTCTTAGACCAGTTCACAAACACTTTAGTAAAGCTGGACAGCAAACCAGTAGTAGAGCTAAGTGATGAAATTTTATATTTACATAGCACATGTGAGCAAGCAGATGGACCTTAGTGTTTTAATATGCATAATCTATCCTATGGTTTAGTGAGCTATTGAGCTATTGGCCCTGAAGATTATTAGTACCCTAGTGAAGAGGCCTTCAATCTTCAGGCATACAGTGAAAGTTTTGCTGCTTCTTTCAATTCAATTCAGCTTCTCTGCTAGAATTTATTATTTCCCTAAATATAAGCAGCTGCAAAATTTCATTGCATTTTATAGTACTCCTTTGTGCTATGTTTAACTTTGTGTCATTAAGTGGATTACATGCTTTCCTCTCGTAATCAAGTGCAAATCAAATACAATATGGAAATATTATTAAAAAAGTAAGAAATGCAATACCATTTCATCTGTCATTCTGAAATTCTTCAAGTCAGAAACATTACTCTGATGCTCATGTTTTCTTCTAGAAACATCTTGCCAATTTAAAAAGTATATCTTCTTCTTATAGATGCCATAGTGAGGTCATAAATATCATAGTACAGATGAAATGTTCTCTGTTCTTTCCCGCTTAAATCCCATTTAAAGACAATTCTTTCTCTGTCTATTTTATCCTGGGCAACTGTGATTTCCTTCAAAGGTTTCTGCTGGGTATGGATCTTCTAGACACCAGCAATCTTAAATATTAGGAGAGTTTAGGGGACAGGGACGAAAAAACCTGAATCTAGTCAGGGGTTATCCGTTAACTTGAAAAGTTTGGGGTTTCATTTGGTAACAAAATAACAACTTTTCTATTTCCACTAGCTACTTAAATACATGAGTCTATATGAGAATTACTCATGAAAACTTTCTTCCACTTTTTTAATTTGATCAAGGCAAGCATTGTGTACCCAAACCTGTCTTTATAGGAACTTGCAGAGTCCCAGGTGTAAATTCAACCCATTTAACATCCGGCACACAGCTCAGGTACTTCAGTTAGGATTTTCTCTAGAAATAGCAGAAGGATTGGCCAATCTAGAAATGTGATCTTCACCTAAGATTTGCATCACACTTGAAGGTACTTTTCTCCCTTTATTGACTATAGCGAAGTGCAAGGGCACCACACTCCTAATCTAGGTGCCCCTATAAACATCTACAGTTGGGGGCATGAACTCGGTGGTCTTCACTGAGCTCAATGTAACTCAAATTCTCAGTGTGACTTGGTTCTGTATTTTTGGAGACAAGTATCAAGTAGTATGCAAATCTGCAGCATTTCTCCAAGTTTGGTTCATATATGATTTAAGTATAAAATAAATATATGCTATCAATTATCCCAGTCTGTGTCGTAGAGATATTTCTTGTGATAATACTCTCACAAACTCTAGTTTATCTAGCTTCAAACTGAGTCACTGGCAACATCATTTCTAAGAGCTCAATTTTATTCCCAGCTCTATGGGGTAAGGAACAGTGAGAGGAAGGATAGTTTACTACTGCACTTATGAGAAAACAAATAGTTCCCATTACGTATGTAATGTACTGGCTCTGTTCAGCAAAGGTCTGCCCTCTACTCCTTTCCCCTCCTGCATAGTTATGATGTAATAGCAATCAGCCCATTTTGTTGTCAGCGCCTGAGTCAAGCTACAGCATTTTCACAAAAAGAGCAAAGGGCAGACATGTTACCACTCTTATTTACCTGAGCAACTGCATTAGACCTAGACATTATCACACTCTTAATTATGGCAATTTATCAAATTAGTCTTAATACAATACATACCTTTTCCCAAATGCCAAATCACTACCATTTCCAGGTTTGGCTTCTTTACAAAACAGTAGAAAGCTTTCTTCAAAACAAACAAAAAAGACAATTTTTTTTTCAGGTGAAGCTGAAAAAAGTTCAATATGTTTTACACTTTTGTTTTGCTTAATGTGGACTGAAAAGTGCTGAAGCACATAAAATGGCTTTCCCTGGTTCTTAATCTGTAAATTCTTGCACAAAGGGGTTAATGTATGTGCAGTCCCACTCAACAAAATTATTCATTACAGGAACATAGCTGTAGTTTAGCGTGGGAGACGGAAAGGTCATATTAGACCAGTTGCATATTTCACCTGAAAAGACTTTCCTCTAAATAGCAGGGTCAGGTTAACTCTGCTAGAGCAATACGAACCAGTATATTGAAATTCTTGTTGCAGTGAATTGCTACATATGGAAGGCACATTACTTTTTGTGAAAATATGAATTAATGTTCATAAGTATTATCACTTAAAAATACTTTCCCTAGTCTGCCCCAGCTGATGACAGTGTCTCCAAAAGTGCTTAGCCAAGTATAAAATGTAATCAATATATATACATTTTTATATATGTGTGATTTATATTTACGTCTTTTTAAGAGGGCAAGCCTTAGGCATAAGAAAGCACTTGCATTTTATTATTATTATTATTATTTTGGAAAGCCTTAAGGACTACACTGACCTAGAAAGTCAGAAGTTGTTCCATCTTCTCTTTTGACAGTAGGGATAGAAAGAGAAGAGACTCACTTTCTGATTTAATTACTTTACTTACAGTACTAACATAAAAAGAAACTTTCTCCTAGTTTCATTCACTCTGGCAGCTGACGTCCCCACTCAGCTGTAGATCTAGAGCTTACTTTAAATCCAGATTTGCTACTTATATCTTTTTATATCACATTTATAATGGGTTATAATTATTGCAATATTATCAACTGTTAGGATCTAGATTGGGGCTTCATTATTCTGGGCAAAGTTAGAAGAGCTAGCTTGCATATTAAAAGCCTGAAAATGTAATCTGCTATTCTGTGAGCTTTTCAGTTCTGTAGACTGTGTCTGTGTCAGCAAACAGTGTGGAGCAATGGATGTGGATCTGCAGAACTAAGGAAGTGGTGTTGCAGACTCAGTGTGCTCACGCTATGCATTTGGGCAGGGACGGGGGGGTATTTTGGGCTAGTTCAGATCTCATTCTATGAACAGAATGCCCATTAACAGTTGGAGTGCAGTTCCAATTTAGTTTCATCTGAAGCTTATCTAGTTAACGCACTCCAAAAATGCAAGCCAGAAAATCTGAGCCAGAGCAGGTAAGTGGGACAGTCAGGAGATTTACTTTGAAAGTGCATTCTTGAGCCAAATAGACACATCCATGATTTGGAGGGGTAAAAGATACCACTGAAGTAGTTAATACAAACACATGATTTGTGCCCAAGGAGTTTGTATGCTAAGCAGACAACCAAATCCATGTGTCTGAATAGACTCCAATTGAAATCAATGGATTCATACCGTCCAATGAATCCCCAGTCTCTTTTCCTCTGTGTCCCCAAAATACAGGCCATATACAATTACAGTCCAAATACTTTGGTGTATGACAGTGACTGGTCTTGAGCAAAACTCAGGAACAGCTGTTAGACCCTTGGCTAAAACCCATTCACATAAATACCCAAACCAATGCTTCCTTTCAGGCTGCTTCCTTTTTGGTTCCATGATCTGGTTTTTCTTTTTTTCCTCCAAAATGGAGCAATTTTAACACAACGTTTCAGTATTCCTGAACCTACTTCCATTATGCTAGCCCAACACATAGTTTAATGGTGCTCAACTTTTTAAACTGGTATATCTTCAAATTTTTTCTAATTTATCAGCAGTTGTTTGTAAACATTAAGAGCTAAAGTTGAGATGAAATAGCAGTATATAGCAAAACAAAGATATCAAGCTAGCCATGATATGTTAAATATAATCAGTGAAAGTATGCATAATCTTGATTAGCTAACTAAAATAAACATGTACAAGAAAATATTTCCAATGCTCTACTTTTCTCCTTTTAGTAATTATTAAACTGTTTAGAAGAGCAAGAATAATATCTAACTGTAAGATCACTTCTTACTAATGGAAAAAAGGAAAACTTCTGAACAAGTCAGTACAAGGTAAGTTGTTTTGAGGGGTGGGAAATAATACCTTGCCTCTACTATTCCTTCTGTAGTGTGATTCAGGATATCTGACATGACTCCTGGTAAGAATATTGGTGAAATGAGAAAGCCTCTAGCAAACCACCATACTGGTTGCTTTGCTAATGGCTGAACAGGAGCTGGGTCTGAGAATAAGAAACAGATGACCATAGGAGAGGAGCAGATATAGCCTCTGCTATTTGCCTTCTGCGCGGCAGAACACAGTAGAGCTGGAAGAAGGGTCAGTGCCAGAACTCACACTGGAAATTAACAACAGTTTGCCCTTCATATGGCTGCAGATGCAAGACCAATAAGAGATGAGAAATAATGATCATATTTAACAACATTCAGTGTGTTTATGTACCTGTACTTTGTACTTAATATTGCTAAATTAACACAAGTTCAGAACCACTGGTTTTGAAAATAAGATACTTTCTGGCAACATTTTAAATAATGTCAGTAATTTTAAAAATGTCAGTAATTCTTTCTGCCATCATTCATGTAAACTTCATGTTCTACTGATGTTGCATTAAGGACAAAATAGTCTTCTAAGAAAACAATCACAAGAATTAATAATATAAAAAATTTCAAATTGCTTATATTAGCTTCAAATGATAAAATATGGTTTTAGTTATTGCAATTACAATTTCTCATGGTGCTCACTATACTTTAGAAACAAAAGACAAAGTTATAAGTAAGAATGTATAACTTCAAAAAATGTAGCTATGTTGTACTTGAACTGCAATATAATCTTGTGAATTAGGGGAACTTTTAGGCAACACTTCAATATCAGGGTTAACTTTGCTCCTATTTCTACCCACCTACCACTTACAGAGTGGAGCTCATTACCAGTTCCCACAGGAAGCTTAGTCAGCTCTGTTAAACAAATTACAATGGTATGGTTTTAAATTGTATGATAAAACTTAACAATTACTCTTGCAGTTAATGTAGGGCATAGTCAGTTGTAAAGAGAAAAGTTTTTGGAGAAGTCATAACTCAAATGGTTGAGCAGATTTTGCTTATAACATCAGTGAAGCAGTACAGTTCTCAGGAGCTATGGCTCTGTTGGCTGAGCTTAATTTCTACAAAATCTGAAATGTGGTTCTCTCCTGCTTTACAGGACTAAATAGGGTGTAAGTATAATCAAACATGAAGCTATCAAAGCTTTAAAATTCTAGAGTCAGATTAATTGCTTGGCTTAAAGTGCTAGTGCTCAGTTGAAATTTATTTGAGATGCAAGTCTACAATGACACAAAATGTATAAACATCTAGTGGAAAATTTTGCAAACTTTTTGTGGAAAATGTCAGCTAATCAAATCAAAACCATTTTTCAGGAAAAGGTATACTCATTTGATTAGTAAAGATTTCAGAGAGACAATTTGGAAATTCTGATAAAAAATGGGGAAAGAGTTAATTGGGTGGTGGTTAAGTTCAAGTTCCTTCTCTGTGCAAGTCATCTGTTTTTTCATTAAAGAAAAACTTTTGTTGGCCATGGCATTTTGATTCTTTTCAATATTGCCTACTGTAAAACCATAGGAAATGTCTCAAAGGAATTACAGATCTGTAAGGAAAAGAAACATATTTTTAAGGATCTCTGTGGGAGACTAGATAGTCTGCCAGGCAGAAATTTCTAAAGAAACATTGCTACGGGACTGTGGAACATTTGAAGAACAGTGAATTACTGTTACACAAGGCTTTTAGTTCCTGGCTGAACAGATAGATTTCTTACAGAAGATGAAGTCATGAGTTAATGCAAATCCCTAATACATGTGACAAGGAAGTGGCATAGCAAAGTGGGAAAAGGCCTACACTGATGGAGCTCTAGCAGGATGAATCTGAGGTGGTAGCTGCCTTAAGTGTCTTCCTGTGGGGTACATCAAATGAAGTGGAGCTGTGTGAAAACTCTTCTACTGACAAAAAAGCCTGGTGCACTGAGAGTAGAGTAAGCAGGTCTGACTAGCAGGAACATGGAAAGAAGGCCAATGGGGCTGGCGCAACAGGTTCCTTTTCTTCTCTCTGCCTGATGCCATCCATCAAGGCAGTGTGTATCAGCTCCTCTGCAGTGGGCTGGATTTCACTGAAAGGGTAGGTATGTATAAAAATGTGCCAGGTGCTGTATCCCACTCCTCTGAATTGCCAGCATACATGGGTAAGAGCAAATGCAGATCCTCCTGATACACTCAATGGACTCAGTCCAGCCTTGAACCCTTATTTCTTTCGTCTTATGAAGGAAGTAAAAAAAAAGGCAAAATGAGTGAAGAGAAAGCCCTCATTTTGGAGAAGAAATCATTTCTGAATCCAAAAGTAGGCAAAGTTGATACAGATATATAGTTCTTGGTCTGATTAGCATGCAAGTCATTTACAGCTATTTATGTGGCTTTTTCCCTAATGCTTTTCTCCTAAACTGATCATATCTTGCTTTACAAAAGGGAGCTGGTTATCTGCTGTTTTTCTGTCATTGTCTCTGAGGCAACAGAGCTGTGCAGGTGCTGAATTACACTCTGAATAATGGAGAATGATCGCCATGAATTACAAGCAGGCTTCAGGTCAATACCTTGCTCAGAAAGAAAAGGAACAGGTTCTGATCAAAGGAAGGTAGCTACTAGAGGTCTGTAACTTAAACAGGGTTGTGCCCCCCCCCCCCCCCCCCCCCGTTTGCACAAGAATCACAGGTTCAGTCAACTCCAGAAACATGGTAATCACTATATGGGTCATTTACCTAAGTATTCTAGTGGTTGCAATAACTATTCTTTACAGTACAGCTATTAAAGTGATGGTTCTACACCTCCCCCCCTGCAATAGACTTCCTTTCCTGAGCATATAGAGAGCTAAGAAGGAAAGCTGTTATATTAAACACCTCTTAAATAAGGTGGAAAACTGAGGCTGATTATGACTAGTGTTTATAAATGCTACTGAAGAAGAAAAAAATTCACATAGGAAAATCTTAAGTCTATTAATGCAAATGATTTTTGTACACACGGATTTAGAAAGGTCTTAGTCTAAGTTAGCGTAATTTCCTAGACTTATGTGAATAATGGCACGAGAGATTGATAACCTTTCCTTCTGAGCAAATAAGTAGAGGAATAAAGGTAGGAATTCAAATCAATGTCATCTGATGAAGGGTAAGCTCAAGCCAAAGAAATCTGGAAGTTCAGTCTGCCTAACACACAACTTTGCACACAACAGTTGAAAAAAGTTATTCAAAGCTGCACGTTGGCTAGGTTAAAGAGGTCAGACACTTTACATCCATTAAAAAGAGAGCTGTTCCTATGCTGACAAGACTGATCTGTTTGCTGAGACATTCAGCTGGGATGGAGAGAACCTATGTTCAGTTTCAAGTCTTTGTGTAAAAGATACTGCATGCCCCCTGGACAGCTACTCACACTCTGCCTCGGTTCATATCTGAGAAACTGGTGTAAGAGCTCTTTTGCTCAAGGTCATACACTGATAACCAACTGGAAAGATTACTGCCAAGGTGTTCTCATTCAGTACTCAGTCCACTAAAAGTTAGTTCAGAGGGACGAGAATGGACATTTTCTTTCTATAAGCTTTGCTTATGAAATCTTTCCTCAGTGGAACTCATTATTCAAAACATACTCTGATGGATGGCTATTTGCTTGGTCTAATGTTTACTGAAGTCATCAGAGATCTTTCAATGTTTAATGTTTTTCTTCTGTCTTGCTGGAATGCTTTATGGTCAGGGGACTGGCTGCGGAAAAATGCCAAAGAATAAAAGCTCTTGGTATGGGTGTGACAGTACAAGAATCCAAAAAATGAATTATAATAGTTACATAGTTCCTAATTAAAAAGTAATGGTAACCTCTTTTAGTTAAGAGACCATCTTAGTCTAAGTAGTGTTGGAGCCATGATGGTTTGAAGTTATAAAGGAAATAAAGATTATTTAATTTAAGATCTAAATCAGCTTTAAACATATATATTCTTACTTACTCTTTTTATGCCTGTCCCCACAGTCTGAACTGCAGAGTACATTGCAAAGACACTGAACACTGACCCAGTAAATCCTGCATGTTTCATCAGGTAGAACACTTAGATTTTGAAGTTGTACGTGCCTTTATTTGACCTTCCAGACTTCTTTGCCTTGAGATATACCCTTCATTCATTAACATTGACTTGAATTTGCCAGACTTTCCCCCAAAGGCTGAGAATAATGTTGAATGCAGTCTGTAGGCAGGAAACAGAAGCAGAGGGACCTCATGTGCTGCAACATGTCCTGCCGGAAGCATGTTCCTGGTATCAAACCACTCAGCACATGTACTGTGGCTCCTGACCAGAGGGTTTTTCTGAACTTTAAGCTCAGATGGACAGGTCTGCTGTGTAGACAGTAGTGTACACTGGCTCCGTTGACCACCTTTTGCATGTAAAGTGAGCATGACACCTGCGTATCTGGACTTGGATATATAATATCTGTTAGATACTATCCAGTTCGTATTTATTGCCTAGTAAATTTATGAGGTTATGAGATGGCTTGTAAAAATGTTCTGGCAAAACCAATAGGTACTATAGAGTAGGAAAGCCACAGTAAGTCTATCCTGAAATCACATTTCAAATGACTTTAATGCATAAATTGAAGTTTCCACAAATTTTCTGTATTTCCATTATGTCTTTCTACATTTTAAGACTTAAAGTACTGTGATTCTGCAATGAAAATTCTGCATGTTTTCATTTTAACCACTAAGCCTGGGGAAACATAGAGATGCTAAAATTTTCAACATTAGATAGATATATTTTAAGGAAGTGTTGGGCAAAAAAAAAAACCCTTGTATGTTTTAGCTACAGACACATATAGTATGGCTAGGATTGTGTAGTTATGTACATTAATAACTAATTACAAGTCTCATTCACAGCTTGGGGAACTAAAAATTGTTAATGAAGTGAAGACATTTAAAGCCAGTACAATTAAGATGCAATTTACTTTTTTCCTAGGAAAAGACTTATTTCACTTGCCAGTTACTGATCTTTTGCAGGCTCTAGGTAGTACAGATCCAGTATTTGTCACTGTTGGCCTATTTCAAATTAGATGACTTTGAAAGGGAAGAGAAATTGAAGAAGGCAAATAGGAGAGGGATGCAAGAGTCTCCCTGTTCTGGTTATAGTTAATTTATGTGTGCATGCATGATAATGAGAGGAAGAATGTATTGGAAGACAGAAGGAACAGGGGAGACAGTCGAGAAATTTGTTATAATAGGAACTAATTACTGAAAATATTGTGAGTCTTGTTAAGCAAAATGTTATACCTTTTTTTTTCAGACTGAAACTTTATTCCAAATATAAAATGGCTATGTACTAACTTTAAACAAAACTGTTCTTTGACTCCCTCAGTAAATCTAACTAATAGATGCTTATCTGGCTTTTACAGATCTTTTCTTAAAAAGAAAAAAAGATGTCTTCAGAATAATCTTCATATTATCCGACTTCACATGTATCACGAGAATTTTTAAACTCAATTTGTTTTTGACTGATTTGGAACTCAAGAAATGTACATTCAGCACTATATTCTACTATATCTTCAAATGAGTAAGTCTAGTCTTGATTCATGCCATAAAATGCAAGGGCAGTTGCTAATAAAGTTTATCATCCTTGATTAAATCATGGATGAGGACTCTGACATAGCACGTATAACTAAGATATGTCTGTAAGAGGCTTTGGAATGCTTACTTACCCAGCTGAGCCCCACTGGGCATTTAGTTCAGCAGGAAATCCATGAAGGAGTTGTGAAATAAGGTCTGTGGTTTTTATGCCCCATCTCAGACTCAGGCAGTTATCTTCTGTAAGGCCTCTGTTCAGCAATGAAGGTGAGGACATGTGTAACATGCATATATTGGAGCATATCTTTAGCTCCGTTAACAGATATGACTTAGGTGATTGTATGTGTACATTAAAATAATTCTGTACTTTTCAGGACAGTTACATCTGTTTTTCACTACATAATTACACTTGAGTGTTTGCTTTGGGCTTAAAATGTTCCTGTGCAAGTATGAAAAATGGATACAGGCAGCCATACAGCCACAGCAGATCAATCAGCTCAGCAGCAGCAGATGAATCTGTGACTGTGCTCTTCAGTGGTGGTATTAGTGGAGATATTTAGCTATGTCTGTGCAGACAAAGATTGTCTTGGGATTGATTCACTGGGGCAGAATTAGACAGTAATAAATTAATTCCTTTGTGCAATTTCTCTTCTTCGTGTCACATGGGCAATTCTTTTATGGCACTCCGTAGCAGTCTGATGTTGCTGCTAGAAGCTCTGCTCCTCACCTTCAGAGAACAGACTGTTTACTCTGGACTCTGGGAAACCGGAAATTTTTTTGAATTTGTTTTCTTGTAATAATATTTAAATTTCCTGTTCTGACTCCTCTTTTCCTCCCCTTTCGGGGAGCGTTGCCATACAGAATCCAGAGAGGCAACTTCCATAGGCAGGATGGGTTCTGCTCCCAAGTTTTATCCCTATATCCACCTGTAGAGAATGGCAGATGATGAGACTTTTACTTTCTACTATCAGTTAGACGGTTTCATAGTCTCATGTAATCCAAATCAATGTCCTTCTCTGACGCAGGTCGAATGGCTTCCAGACGCCACATGCACTCCCTATGTAGTCAGACAGCGTAAAAGATGCTGCTTGCACCCTGCTTCTCTAGTACCGTAGAAATGCTATGGAAATGCAGGGGACACCATAACGATGTTGGGTAATCCATCTGATCTTGTCAAAAGACGGTCGGCCCTCAGTTACCTCCCTCAGACTGGCAGGCCAAACTCCAAGAAAGCATTGATGAAGCACCACTTGAGTAACCTTCCCTCTCAATTTAAAAGTTACAGTGGGGGCTGCACCTATGCCTGAGCTTTTTTAAAGCTTTACAGGGTAGCAAAGGCACTGAATTGGTTGTGAAGATGTGGCTACTGGGTGTTTTCAGAGAGCTGGTGGTGGAAAGGCTCAAGGCTGATTTGTTCCACCAGTATCAGCTCCACTAGTATTAAATGTGCATGGATGTGGACAACGCTGAGGGAAGGCAGGGAGATCCTGAAATTACAGGATTTTGTTTTGATGGCAATAAGGAGGATTTCAATTTTTGTCTCTCCTGGAAAAAAATAAAATTGTGTATAATCCCCTTTCTCTCATATGCCTTTTTTGCGATTCACATATCCTGATTTTTTATTATAAATGGGAGCTACATGACACACTTATCTAGTCATCATTTTGGTGGTTTTAGCCTTTAATCTTTTCAAATTCTGGTGCTTATTCAGTAAATACGTGGAATATCATTCTGTAAAATTCAGTATGTCCACAAAGTGTTTCATTTTAATCTATTTCTGTTGTCTTTCTGGTAATGGTTTCTGGAGTAGTTTTTATACCTCTAAAACAAATTATCTGAGGAACCTGGATTGAGAAATAGGATTTAGTCCTAGAGCCTGAAATTTCTAGATAGCCTTCAAATTCCACAGCTGAGGGATGTTTATGAACGAAGTAAGGAGCTGCACAGAAGAGGTCATCAGGTAAGACATTTTCCATAGTATGTATATTATGTGAAAATGTGTTTTGAAAATTCTGCCCTCACTTGATATCTAAAATTATTCTGCTATTCATTATGCAGTCTTTAGAACTATATTTTCTGTACCATATTATTGTACAGTGATAAGTAGTTTAACAATTTAAAAATAAGTATAATGAAAAACAGGCAACAAGGATATATACTTCTAACATGACCTTTCCAGTTTGCACAGCTAAGGGAATATATGAAATATAATGTTGTTGTCACTTTAATCTATGTTACTTTGGACATTTCCATGCTTATAGTTTATTAACAGTAGCATTTTTGCTGTGTAGGTTTTGTAACAGTTATGTTGCTTAGCAACCTTAACTCCAAGAGACTTACTGTCTGTGATTAAATAATGTTTTTTTCCTGTACTCTGTTTATGATATATCTAGCTTTGTTATTTCATTGTTTGCAAACTCTGCTCTTTATTTTTCATTCCAAATACAGCAAGGTCTATATACATTACTTGAATAGTTCTATATTGCAAAATTTACCACATAGAGTCATCTGCTCAAGTGAATGCAAATAGCACAATAGTGTTATGGAAGGAGAAACACTGTGCAATAATACAAAGAACATATAATGGAGAACCGGTCTGTAGAACTAATACTGATGAATAAATCTTTAAAACCTTTTCAGCAGTAGTGCATAATGTACCTAATGCTCTAGTTCTGTGATTTAATTCTCTTCTTAAATAAATAAATGGAAAGCTATGGGACTTCAGCCATATGTAATGCTAAACTTTGGAACTGACTCAGAAAAGTGTAATACTATACTTTAAATGGCAGCAAATGTCTTCAGACACTGTTCATAGATGGATCAATTATTTTAACAGTATTTATGGAAGTCCACTGGAACTTAACACTAACAGTATTCCAAGCTAATATCTGAGTGATGGCACACATTAAAATGGATATAGGGTGACTTTATCTATTCAATATATTTCAAAAGATTCTGCTAATTCCTGCAGAGCATATCACCATGGTAACAGTGTCAGAAATTAAACAAACAGCAAAATTTAAAATTGATTCATCCTGAAAAGGGTGGGATCTAGAGTGTCATTTGAATAATGGCAGCCAAATTTAAGAGTGGCAGCTCTTCAGCTAATGGTACAGCCCAGGCCTACTAGAAGGAGGATTCTGTCCCCAGATTTGGTCTCTTACGTACCATAAATTACTTTCCAGGTTCCAATATGTAGGAAGTGCTGGTTTTGGAATGGAGGGCTAGATAGGAGCTACTGATGTAAACTGCCTACTTCCAACAGATTGGAGATAAATCAATAATACTTCATGGTGTAGTGGTGGTCTGTAACTAAAATATTAAGACTGGTAAGAATGCAACATGAATGTAAATGTGTGTATGTGACAGCATCAGAAGCAAGAGCAAAACAAGTGTTACAAGAATGGCTTGTATGGAGCTCTCAGGACACTGCTACACAGTAGTAAAATTGAAGTAGAACACCCTACACAGTAGTAAAATTGACAGATTTGGTTTTTATATCCAAAGGAGAAAGTCCAACAGGAAAACATATATTTCAAAGAGAAACAGACGATGAAAAACAACCTTAGTTAAGATTTACATAGACTGAATTGAGCAAGGCTCTGAAACAGAGGACCACCCTATAACAACTATTGACTCCAAAAGGGTGTAAAAATGTGTCCCAAGACCAGTTCATCATCACCAGCCAAGTCAAGAAGAACCCCAGAGACACAATGAGGGCACAGTAGCTGTCATCCCTTGTCCGCTGTGTCATACATCAGTAACCCTGGCTAGGCTGCCTGGATGTACATACCTTGATGCTTGTGAGGATGTGGCTACAAGACCACGAGTGAATTAAATCTATGGGCGAATGAATGTGGGTGTTGAAAATGAACGTAGACATTTTGTAAATAAAAAACATCTTCCATAAAATCTTGTGCTATATTTTCTTAAGTTGTGTTTCCTACAGTGGGTGACTGTAGCAAAAGTAACTCATATAACTAATGAAATTTGTATGCCCTGGTATTTTCTTTGCTGGAAGCCCTTAGATACTAGTAATCTTATTTGTGTGTCTGTTTGGCATAGACCTGTGATAGGAGAAGTGCAGTCAGAAGTAGTTCGCTGATTTCTGCAAGATATTTCCTAAAAGCTTCATATCTATTAGGTTCAGGACATAACAATGAACCAGACAGGCTGTCAAAGTTCATAAGTGGCTACAAGAGTCAAGAACAAAGCACCATCTGCTAAGACATAGGTAAGCAGCTTGTCTTTTTGCTCCAGTATTACTTTCAATCTAAATTCAGTTAACTTTATTAAAGAGATGTGAACAATTCCTTGTAGCATGACATTTATCTTCCATTTTGAAGGGCTTCTAACATACCAAGCTGCTTACAGTTCCTAACTGTTTATTTTTACTTCAGCAATTATCCTTACTTATAAATACAGAATTTCTGATCTAACTGGGCATTCTGCGTAAGCTTTTAGTGACTGGACTTGACTGATTTTCATGGCAATGTTTGGTATGTGAGGATGACAGAAGACATGAGGAATCTGAGGAGAAGTCTCAGGGGAGATCTTATCAATGTTTATAAATACCTGATGGGAGGATATAAAGAAGATGGAGCCAGACTCTTGTCAGTGATGCGCAGTGACAGGACAAGAGGCAATGGGCACAAACTGAAACAAGGAAACTGTCTTTGAATGTAAGAAAACACTTTTTTTACTGTGAGGGTGATTGAACACTGGATAGATTGCCCAGAGAGGTTGTAGGCTCTCCATCCTTGGAGATATTCAAAAACTGACCAGACATGGTCCTGGGCGACCCGCTGTAGGCGACCCTGCTTGAGCAGGACAGTTGGACCAGGTAATCTCAAGAGGTGTCTGCCAATCCCAACTATTCTGCGATTCTGTAAAGGTATCTGCAATATGCAGTTATGGTAATGTCTATAGTTATCTTATTGTTACAGTAGTTTATTTAGACCAATGGTGTAAAATCTCAGTATTTGTGCAGTCTTAGATCAGCCTGGAATTCATAAATATATTTGTAAAGGACATTTTAAAAAACAGATGCATCACCTCAATAGAAGTTAGAAGGTAGCTTGTTGTAGGATATAGTCTCTCCACAGGAAGTGTTTGCTTCAAATGTATACTTTCCAGATGTATAATAAATTTAAGATTGTGTTTGGTGCTTTGTTTGAACCAGAAACCCTCTCTGGTGATCCAGCTTTTGCCATGGTTGCCATTCAAGCAAACCAAAAAGTGTCCTTCACAAGGAAATTAATGCAGCCAAAATGCAGAAACCTTGTTAACAGCAATGCTGAGGCATAACAGGAACGTGGTAAACTCATATAAAACACCACCTTCAATGACAGGGAAATCCGAAAAGTCTGATAAGACATACAAGTCAATCTCCGGCATCTGGAGACCTCCTGCATTTGAAATCAGCTATAGTATAGCTAAAATACTTTTACTTATGATGGACTAAATATTAGTCTGTACAAAACAACCAGTGAGAAACATCCAGGAAGCTATTAACAGACAGACAAGGTTGAAGATCTTGTCCACTAATAATTATGAATAAAATTAATAGGATTTGGAGCACCCGATTTCTTTTCATAATGAGATCCATTATGGGGGATTCATTGTAGTGAATGTTGGCTGGCTCTGGAGGTGAAGGTAAACTAAAATGATAAAGGGAGTCATAATGGGAAGTGAACCTTGTATGATTTAACAGAAAACTTGAGCAACTGGGAACAAAAGAATTTTTAAAGGAATCTTTATAACCCATGAAGTCAGTGCATATGTCGCTGCAAAGGAGTTTACTCAGCCCAAAATGTTCCTAAATGATATCTAGTATATACGATACCTGAGAAAATTAGAAAGATTGCATTGTGATAAACTAAAATATTTTGTACTTTTTTATCATAGCTAACATTTTCCCATGGGAAAACTTGTAGACCTTGATAACATTTATAGACAAATCTATAACTTCAACAACTAAATAGAGTTTTCAGTGGTGATGTACAAACATTTAATGTAAAATAATCAAAACAACTATCACATTATAGACTTGTTCAAATTTCAGGTTTAAAACCTTCATGGAAAATCATACTTAATTTTTAGTTAAACAATCCCAGTCATCCTTGTAACCAGAAAATAAATCAGAGTTCTAATACCTGAGACTGAACAAACAACATGAAACACTCTATTCCAGTATGAATGAAGTTCTGAACATAACTAGTCATTCTAACGAATAAAAATGAAGTAGCTTATAAAGACTCAATGGCCCTCATTAAAATTAGTTATTCCCAACACTAATCAGGAAATGTGATCCTCTTAAAAGGATCTTGAAGAGGATACTGTGGCCTTGATAATTATGTGCAGTTCCAATTTATGTGAATATATATGTAAAAGTAAACTACATCGTACTGTTTTTCAAATATTTATAAGCTTTCCAGCTGAGAAGTGCTAATTAAAGCTTTATTTACTTTTTAAAAAATACTGCTTACTGCTTGGCTTTTATAAGACCCTTTCTCACCAAGGTACCTCATAGCTCCACAGCTAGAATGGCATTATTTGCAGGTGTCCATGATAACAGAGGAATAAAGCAGGAACTAGTATTTCTATTGCCTTCAGATGTCCCATATCTGCTGCTTTGTTGGCATTGGTAGATTCTATTTCAGAACTGTGGGATTCAAATTTAGCTATTTAATTTTAAAGTTTCCCCAGGCCTCTAAAGGGTAGTTATAGAGGGTGTACAGCACATGTCTGAATACTGATAGCTATCATTCCAGTGTCTGCAAGCTAACTACAATATAATTCTTTGGCAACAGAGATCTTTCATGTTCTGTTTCTCCTCCCACACTCTCAGAGCAGTAGTTTCAATTCAATGTGACTATTACTCGGTAACTTACTATGGTGACACACTAATATCAGGTTAGGGTTAAAAACATTTAAGAAATAAAAAAGATGAACTGGAAGCTAACTTTTAGAGATCAAGTGCCTCATTCAGATTTACACAAAGCCTCTAGTGAGAGACAGGACTCCTAACGCCTTTGCACTCTTTAAAGTCAGACTTGGATGTACAAAACACGTGCACATTTTCTCTCTTCACTGTCCTTTCCCACCTTCTCCCAGTGTTCTCCTTTTATCTAGACAAAAACTTGTCTGCCTTCCAGTGAGTCAGATGGAGGAACTGATTGAAATTAGCCCTTTTTTTTTTTTTTTTTTTTGGTCAAATTACTTATAACCGAGATCATTTCCCTGTCACCAACGCTTGTGCCAGTTCCAGGGGAGGATGGCATAGGGCAAGAACAAGGAACCAAGGTAGATTTAAGTGTGATTCTTTCCTTTGGCATCAATGCTCTTTGTAATTCTGACAGTGCCAACTTAAATTTTGTGTGGAAAATACAAGCTAATTGCCTTTGGCATAAAGGAAATTCTGCTAAAGGATTATCAGAGTGTTTAAACTCAACGAGCTGGAAAAGCAGAAGAGAAGAGAGCATTTTCCCACTTTCTGCCTAACATGGTCACGAGAAATTCTTGCAGGTTGGAATGTATTGTTCTGAAATCTGATTTCTGAGATGAAAGTATATGGTTTTGGAAGCCTTGTCTCTACTTTTCTACCTCTAGTTTTTTCCTTTGGTGAAGAAGAAAAGGGACAGCATGTGTATGCATATGCATGTGCATGTGTAGATGTGTTACATTAATGCTCTGCACCTTGGTAGTCCGTTGTGCTGTTCTGGAGAATAAATGGAAAAGCATTTACTTAAAAATGAAAAAACACGCCATGCAAATTCTGGTTTCAAATGTTTGTCACTAAAATAAATGTTCAGTGTTGTCATTACTTAATAAAGGTGATGTAGGTGGCAAGACTGCAAAAGTTGAAAAGGCGTCACAGCCATGAGCGAAGCTCTGAAGAGACTACTGCGCATCAGACAGCAGCTCTTTGTAGAAGGGTCCCTTGGCTATTAAAATCTTTTAATGTAAGTGTCTTACTATTTTCTTATTAAACATGCTGGATATCTATTTGTTTCTACCATAACAAAGATGACCGAGGGCACTCCACTTCAAGTTACTTCTTAAATTTTTTAATAGATTTGTGCTCTGAATGGCTGCTAGAGAAGAATAAATTGCTGTTTCATTATGAAGAACATGCTTCTCAATCTATATTCCTTTATCTTCAAGTTCTAAATTAGATTTTCAGCTGTTTTTGTGTGTGTTATTAAAGATAAAAATTAGCATTACCTTGCATAGTTCTCTTTTGCTTTCATGTTATGTTAAAACCTACATCTACTTTAAGCAGATGCTCATATTGAAGATTAGTATTTATAAAACCTATTAAAGTTTAATGCAATATTTTATTCAGGTAATATTGTGCTTATAATTATTATCTTGTTTTTAGATAAGCTGAATCTTCACATAAAAGAAACCATTACTTTAAGTCTAACTGAGTTTCACTGCTTTGAAAAGCTTTAGCTCAGTACATTATTTCTTTATGACGTAGATAATATCTTATATAAGACTTTATGATTTTTTATAAAAATATTCAATTTATAATAGTAATGTATTGATAAAATACAAATTAATAGCATTATATTATTATAGTGTGGGTAATCACAATATAATTGCATACTGTAACATTTTATTATAATAATATTATGAAATTACGCATGCTATTATCACATTTACAGTAACACAGTTTGTGTTTTTGACATTTGACAGTGGTCATACAGTTTAGACCACACATCATGTAGTCTTTGAGAGTGGGTGCACAGACCACCACTGTGCAGTGTTCACCAGCTTTTGTATACCTTGAGAGAACACTGAGTGCTGTCAAGGGTGGTCTGGATCCCTTCCAGTTCCCTGTTTCTGCATATTTTAACTTTTTGACCTTCCCCTCCACCTGTTTTATTTCGTATTTCCTGTAATCGTATGTTTTCTCCCCAGTCTCTTGTTCCTCCTGCCCTCCTTAGGAAGGGTACTTCAGGCTTAGCAGGAGCAGGTTTCTGCCTGTCACAAAGAGCAGATTCAAAGGAACAGTGGCCATATAAGAACGTTTCTGAAAGATTAAAAACGGGGAGCACAGAGGATATTTTCCAGTCTCCATCTATTGGGTAGCTCAGAGGCTTCTTGACCTAGGTATGGTGCCCAAGTATTTAATAACCCTCAGGGGATTTATTTTCTGTGAAGTTGTCCAGTCTCCCCTTGAACTCCTGTAAACTTTTGGCATTCACAACACCTTTTGGCAAGGAGTTCCATAAATCTACTCACCACTGCATGAAGAAAAGTTTCTTTTGTTTGTTTTCAACCTAGCTCCTAATAGCTTAATTTGATCCCCCACAGCTTTTGCTTTGGAAGAGGCAATGAACACTTGGCCTCTATCCAACTCTCTGTACCACTCACGATTTTGTAGATCTTTGTCAAATCCCTCCTTACTCATCGCTTTTCCAGACTGGAGAAAAACATGCATTTGACAAGTTAAAAAAAAAAATCATTCTGTAGAATGACGGCCAGTATTCTGTTATGCTCTGTGAGTAACAGATGGTCATACTATCTGCTTTTATGCTTGGCATGCCTGTATCATCACTAACAGGGACTGTCCCTTTACTTGCAAGGTAGTATTCCTTACCATAATGAGGTTCATTGTGGCCCGCCAGGCTGCTTTGCAGGCAAACAGAACCACAAAAATGAGGTACCAATAGGCAAGTGACATTTTCTTCTATCTTATCTAATACCTTACTAAAACAGCTTTAGTAATGAATAGTTAATCAACAGAAGCCTTCCAATGTATTTTAAAAATGCTGTCAATCACACTAAAAGTAATGTCATTCTATCTGCAATCTGTAGTTAACACACAGAAAACGACATGGTCCCCAAATCTTCTTGTAGAAACAAAACAGGAGTCTTTGTAATACTCAGAACTAATCTACAATCTCAACACATGGCAGTAAAATAAAAGCAAGCAAACAGGCAACATCAACTAGTAAATAGAAGAAATGCACTGGCAATGCACTACTTGGAAAGATTCAGCGGCTAATTTAAATGAGAAATGGCTATGCTTTTTGGATCTTTCAGTACAGATTAGATTATATTAAAAGAAAAATACTGATTCCTGCTTTTGTCTTTTGTAATAAATGTATTTGGATTTATTTGGTTGATTTTATGATAGAATGATGGAATGATTAAGAGTTGGAAGAGACCTCTGGAGATTATCTGGTCTAACGCCCCTGCTCAGAACAGGATCACAGAACCCTGCTCAGAGCAGGTTGCCCAGGATCATATTCAGTTGCATTTTGAGTATCTCCAAGGATGGAGAACTCACAACCTCTCTGGGCAACCCGTTCCAGTGTTTGATCACCCAGGCAGTAAAAAAAAGTTTTTCTTATGTTTAAACAGAATTTATTGTATTTCAGTTGGTGCCCATTACTTCTCATTCTGTCACTGGGTGTCACTGAAAAGAGTCTGGCTCTGTCTTTACACCTTCCATTCAGATATTTATACACACTGATAAGATCCCCCCTCAGTCTTCTCTTCTCCAGGCTGAACAGTCCCAGCTCACTCAGCCTCTCCTTGTATGAGGGATGCTCCAGTCCCTTCATCATGTTCATGGCCCTTCACTTTGCTCCAGTAAGTAGGTAAACATGTCTTGCACTGGGGAACCCAGAACTGGACACATGACTCCAGATGTGGTCTCACCAGTGCTGAGGAGTGGGAAAGGATCACCTTCGTCAACAAGGGATCATCTTGCCAGCTGGCAACATTCCCCCTAATGCAGGCCAGGATACCATTGGCCTTCTTTGCCATGAGAGTGCGTTGCTGGCCCATGGTCACCTTGGTGACCCCCTGATCCTTCTCTGCAAAGCTGCTTTCCAGCAGGTCGGCCCCCTACAGGTACTGGTGCATGGGGTAATCCCTCCCCAGTGCAGGACTTTGCATTTTCCTTTCATTCAATTCATGAGATTCCTGTTGGCCCATCTCTCCAGCCTGTCGAGGTCCCTCTGAATGGCAGCACACCCACATGATGTATCAGCCAGTCCTCTCAGTTTTGTATCCTCTGCAGACTTGCTGATGCACTCTGTCCCACCTTCTGGGTCATTAGTGAAGATGTTAAACAGTATTTGCCCCAGTATTGACCCCTGCGGCACACCACTGGTGACTGTCCTCCAGCTGCGCTTCATGCCACTGATCACAACCCTCTGAGCCGAGCAGCTCAGCCAGTTTCCAATTCGCTTCACTGCACACTTGTCTAGTTCACACTTCTTTAGTTTGTCAAGGAGGATGTTATGGCAGACAGTATCAAAAGCCTTAATGAAGTTAAGGTAGACAACATCCACTGCTCTCCCATCATCCACCAGCCATCTCATTGTCGAAGGCTATCATGTTGGTCAGGCAAGATTCCCCCTTCATAAATCCACGCTGACTACTTCCAGTCACCTTCTTGTGCTTCATATGTTGTGAAATGGTTTCTGCAATTACTTGCCCCATCAACTTCCCAGAGGTTGCGGTAAGGCTGACTGTCCTGCAGTTTCTCAGATTGTCCTTCTTGAAGATAGGAATGACATTTGCTCTCTTCCAGTCCTCAGGAATCTCCCCTGATCGCCATGACCTTTCAAGGGTAATCGAGAGTGGCCTTGCAATGACATCAGCCAGTTCCCTCAGCACTCATGGGTGCATCCTATCACTTCCTATGTGCACATCCAGTCTGTTTAAATATTCCCTAATCTGTTTGTCTTCCTTCAGGGGTAAGTCGGCCTTCCCCCAGACTTTACCACTGGTCTCAGGGGCCTGGAGTTCCTGAAGGCTGGTCTTACTGAGGTTAAAAAGGCATTGAGTACCTCAGCCTTTTCCATGTCCCAGGTTGCCATTCTCATTCAGCAACAGGCCCACATTTTCCCTAGTCGTCCTTTTGCTGCTGATGTACCTGTACAAGCCATTTTTGTTGCCTTTCACATCCCTCAACAGATTCAGCTCCAGACGGACCTCGGAGATGATTTTAGATAGATTTACCTAATTCTAAGATCTATTGCAAATTAATCTGGCTCTGGTAAAGATTTTAAGACTGAGCTTTACAGATGCTACTCATTACTTGAAGAACTAGTAGTTTAAGAAGAATTAAAATGAGATCCCCAAAGAAACACAGTCATTGCTTTTAACTTGAGTTTCCTGAATATAAGTAATCTATTTCCAGATTAATATTTTCAGTGTAGGCAAACCAATTCTCCTGGATGTGGTATAGCTGACAAAGCACTTGGAAATGGAATGACCTATACAAAAACTGAAGTAATTCATTATATTGTTCAAACTGGCCTTCTCCATTCAATACTTTTCCCATAAAAGAATGCATAGTACTTCCTGCAGAGACAAAATCTCATTGTCACTCAACTCAGCTGGAGCTTATGTGAAACAGGTAACTTCCTACTAGAATTCGTTGGTAATTAATATTAATTTTGATGGTAATTTTAAATATTTAATTGATTTCCAAGTAGGCATTAAAAGAAGATTTGGCATGGATTATTCAAAACTCTGAAAGCACTCGCTCAGAAAATTCTCTTGCTGCACAAATTCTTCTGACACATACCACAGCACTGTAAATTAATATTGACCACAGTATAGATAAAAAGTCTGCATATTTCATAGTTGAAAATACATTGAATGTCATCCTGAGTTTAAGAACATTTCATGTTTCTCCTCCAGCTGTGACCATTTCTTCACTTTGATCTGTGCTGACTGCACACTTTTCCCCACTGAGTTACTTTTATTATGAATCAATATAATTTTGAAGAAAATCTTTTAAAAATATTTTTCTAAAATACATAGTCTACTCTGCAATGCAAATTAAGTAAGCTATGACAAACTGGGCCCTCATTCAAAAAAGCACTCAATTAAAAAATTAAGCAAATGCTCTAACATTTTACCATATGGAAGTACCTTTAAGCACAAATTCAAAATTAACTCTGGGTGGAATTAACATGCTGAATGGGGAAAGCAAATCATGTTTGTAAGGCAAAAAGGTGAGCACCAAGAAGTCAAATGTAACTCTTCTGTTCGCTGACTGATCTATCGTTCTCTTTTATATGGATAGTAAGGCAGATGAGACTGAGGAATGTGGTCTCTCCACACTTGATCTGCAGGCAACAGAGGTGTTCCCTTCTACGCATATGCATTACTCCCGACTATAGTTGTTTGGTGCAAGTATGAATAAATTTGTATACCATATGTATGAAATGAGAGGCAGAAATGACCTTTTACCATGATTACCATGGTGACAATCCTCATTTTGTTTTCAGTGAATTGTTTATTAATATTGAATTAACTACAAGTGACATCTGGAGTAGACATGATAAAACACGTAAAAGTAGAATAAAGTGAAACTACAAAATTTAAAGTACATAATCTTTACCAGCAGCATCTGTTTTTAGAAAAGCTTTTGCATTGTCTTATACAGTCAGCATGCTTTGCACAAGACAAACAGCATGTGGGGAAAACAAGTATTTACAGCCAAGGCTGTTAACTTGCAGAGAAGCTGTTTTACATTCTTAATCTTTGACTTTCATTCAATGTGCCCTGGATATGAAGAAGAGAAGAAATTATGCCCCATTTTCATTCAAAACCATTTTTTATTTCTGATGTATACATAGGTGTATGTATATTTCTATATATCATATTTCATTCACATCAGCAGTAATAACTGAAATAAAATGTTACTTGCTTCTCTACTTTTATTCTTAATATATAGAGAGTATAAATTAAATCTAGTCTTGTTACGCTGCTGTATAAGCTACTGAGCCATATTTACAACATTTGTTAAAACGCAAATCCCATAAATAAAACATCTGAGAATTCAGCTTAGATGGCACAAATATGCTCACATATTGTGTGAATGGAAGGAATCTAGCCCTTTTCTTAGTTTGAAGGAAAACAGATTAAAATTGATAGCAGCAAACAATGTGATCATCAAGCAAATATACATTATATTTATTGATTTTTAATAAACATGAGTAATAGTCCATTCTCAGTGCTTTGCACAAGATATTTCATTAAGTATTTAAGGATTCTTCTTTCTTATTGCTGGGAATAAGTAGTATCAGCTATCAGATACCTTCAGTGTCATCTATGAAATCCAGTATTTAATGATATTCATTGTTTGTTTGATTCCTCAGAAAAGAAAGAGAAAGAGAAGGAACAGTTGTATGACACTTGGGTCTTCTTTATATTGCTATCAATAATTCTGCATCTGTGCTTCGTTCTTTTTCTAGAATTGTTCTTGTTCTAAGATTATGCTGTTTTTCAGACTTCTGTATTTGCTTACATTTATGCATCACAATTATTTCACTAGAGTCAATATGTTTCTATATTTTGCAGACTTGAAACCAAAACATGCATCTCAATAAACTGAGCAAATCTGATAGGCTACTTCCAAATCTGGTATTTTTCAAATGAACTTCAAATGCAATTATTTTGGGACTCTTTTTTTCACTCTTTAGGTGCATCATGAAACATTACCATCTTGATCTAAATTCTAAGCACCAGCTGAAGCTGTTCCCTGGGGTCCCTTTTTAGCGGTAGCTGGGCCAGCATGGACATTCATAAGGCTGTTGGCTCGCATCAAACCAGACTTTTAGCCCAGGATCTTGTGGTTAACGCTTGCAGATCCAGAAGCTTTGCTGCTGACCACTCAGCAACGTATATGATGATGATGATACACTCACTTCAGAGCAAGAGTTTGTTTTGGAGTAGGGTCCAGCATTTCTCTCATAATTATCAATTTTCCTAAACACAGTACCACAACAGTCTATTAAAAGTAAAGATCAGTTGTGTTCCAGGCTATTTGCTTCTACTTAAAAATGGCAGCAGTGTCAGGAGTTGTCTGAATTAAACTGAAGAGATCTTATTTCGAGCCACCATGTGGCTGTGAATTAAAATTTTTTAGGTACACAATTTCTTAAGTCAGAGTAAGTGAGATCCAGGCTATTGTGGTTGTCTTGTATTAGTCTTCACAAGCATGATAGGCACTGTGTGATAACTGCTTTTCCTAGGGGTTCCATCTTCAACATTTATCACATTTTGGTGACAATCCTTCATTATATACTGTTGAATTAAGAGTCTTCTATTCCTGATTAAAGCACACAAGAGTCCTCAGAAATTGTCTGACTTGTGATTTATTTAGTGCCAGTGCCATGGTCAGCACAATCACTTAAACATTTTTTCTAAATGTCTGTCTGATTGCATTCACATCAGCCTCACCTAACTTACCCAAATCTGAAAGGTCATGTTCGGTTTCATTCACTGTAAGTCAGTATAGCCTCTGCTACTGCCTGGGGATATATACAGATCTAGTGAAAGTAGCTCTATGCCTTGTTTTATTGTGGCTTTAATTTGACTTATAAGAAACCATACTTCAGTGTTTATTCTACAGAAGCTGTTTCTTAAGCCAAAGAACCAAAATTCTGGTTTTCCCTAAAGTTCTCTTCTGTCCCACATTTGAGTAGACTACTGAAATGTTTCTGTAGTTTCTGAAAAGCTTACTGTTTTTTCCTTATACTATTAACCCCCCCCCCCAAAATATATATATTTTTCTCAGAAATCAAATTCCAGTATCCTCATTATGATTTCATTAGAATTTGGAGGGCAACTTCTTGAGTTAAGGTAGATCCTTATTCCATGCTAGTCTTCTGTTTCAAGGCATCACTTTTTCAACTGGAATTTGACAACATTTTTGCAATGGCATTTATGACCATCATTACTGTATTTAACCATCATTAATGGCAGCTTGTGCTTTTAACTACAGCACCTATCCTTTAGGACTAAACAACTCCTCAGATTTTGTTTAGTCCTGCTCAGATGCAGGAATATACAGTAAGAATCCAGTAAGACTCTATCATCAGACCATTTTTCACAGTTTTATATGGTCTACTTATATTAGGTTAGCATATCAGAAAAAGAATCTGTACTGTTAGACTAATCCAAAGCTTATAATCATGAAGATACTATTGCTGAATCACTATAGTATTTCATTTGAACAGCATAATGTGAAATTGCACATGTAAGGTGATGGCCAATTAAACATAGAAAGAAAGGCAGAGATAGAGCTTTTAGAAGGCTGAATAATATAAACGAAAAAGTTTGCTGGTAGAGTTATATCAGTAAACAAACATTTTGGCAAGAACTGCTTTTATCAGTTGTTCATCAGGCAAAGTCAGCTGTGCCAGCAAAAGTACTTTTATATCAGCCTTATTGTGCCTATATTGGAAGCATAGTGGAGAGTTAGTACAAAAATATCATTTAAATATTATCCGCTAGTAATTCTAAATCAGAACTTTTTTAGAGGGGATATAAAATCATTTTTCTCTAAATAACTACTGCTAGGATTTCTAGTTTCAGGGTTTGCATTTCCCTTTCTCCTATTCATGATTTGCATTCTTCTGGCCTCTTTAATTTAGTCCTTTTAAATTATTTTTATCAAACTAAGACCAAACTATCTTATCTTGGTATTATACTATTAATACAATTTGTTGTTTTCAACTTAGAAGTCTTGTTCAAGAATACACATAATTTACATTCTGTTAAGACTTAATCTGCATGAGGGAGTTCAACTGCAGCAGCTTTTCTATTTTCCCCCGAACGTTTTTCACATTTTAAACATGTAACAACTCTAGATCACCTTTTCCATAGCTTGTGTAAGTCTATTAAAATTAAATTTGCTCCAGGCAGTAAACCAGCCTAAAGCTGAAGTACTGACTGTGACCCTTTGGAAAGATATAAAGAATTTATCTGAAGAAGCGTTTTATCCCTTTGGCAATGCCACAGTTAATTATCCCTGTTCTATTGTATATCTAGCATGTATATCACCATCAAATGGCCAGAGCAAGCTGAAATGCATTCTGTTATTCCATATTTCATAAAGACATTATTTTAAAATTAAGTCAATATTGTTATTTCAGAATGAGGAAAATTGCGAAAATTTACTGCAAAACTCCATTAAGACAGGTAGAATCACATAGTTCTTAGTATACCATTAATCTAGCATTTTTACATCTCTTAAACGTTATGGTACAAAGCTCATGGTGCTAACCTAAGCTGTACATTTAACCAGCATAACAGAAATAGAAAACAACTAATCTACAATTAAATCATAGCAGAACTTGTGATTCTTTAATGTGAATTTTACCTGCTGTATCTAGATATATGGCTTAGTGTTAGGGGACTGACATAAAGTTGTTCTGTCAGCTCTACTCCAACTAACCTCATTACTCTCAGATTTTTCCCTGAGGCTATTTCTACCCATTTTATACAACTAGAGCAGCATGAAAAGACTGAAATTTTGCAGAGACTTGAGCCTAAGACATGAACTACTAATTTATCTAACTTGTTTTTGTCTGAATAGCTGGCTTTCTTTGTACAAGAAACTCACTAAGAATAAACTGTCCAATTAGATTGTCAGAAGGAACATTTCATTATTAAGGTCTGAGGAGGAATGTTCAAGGCTTTTCTTTTGCATTTTTAAATGCTATCGTTAAACAATATTTTTACCATGCCATTCCAGGTTATTTAATTTTTATGCAGAAATTAAATATGGGAAATGATCAGCAAATAAGATGAGTGGCAAAAGCAGAAGTCACCATGAAAACCGTTTTGCCACCTTTACTGAGGCAGCCTATAGTGATAATCTTTCAAAAAAATAGAATACATATTTCAATCACAAAAATTACTGTTACTATTTTATAAACTATAAAAGTCCTCCATGCTGAACATAGTATTTTCTCTTTCTGTTTGCCATGATGTTTACCTATCTAGTTAATATTATTTTTCAAAAGCAATTTAAGCAATGTCTAAAGAACCAACTGAATAATTTAATAAATACACACTGGTTTCAGATTGATGTTATACTAAGCAATCTGTTTATTACTCCATATGAAGAGCAGCAGCAAAAAAAGTTCAGTCTAAAATACATATGAATCTGTATCAGAAAAAGATTAGAAATAAAAAGCTTATGGAAAGCATCCTATGATAACACTATTCATGGATAAGAACCTTCCTTGAAATAGCTTCTTATTTCACATAAAGACATTGCAATGCAACCAGATTTACGCAAAAAATGAGATAATATTTCAAAAATGCACTACTAAAGTAATTACTCTGGTAGATCTGGAAGCAGGTATTTGGTAAGCACTTCTCATATACACCACAGCTATAGCTTAACACTGAAAATAGAACACAGTAAGTAAATGGCATCTTCCCAAATCATGTCTCTGGGATATTGATTTAGATATTAAAAATGAATATATCCAAAATCAATGGCCACTTCTCAAAATGTAGTTGCATTCCCATATTCTAGGGCAACTCTGGTTGGATTTGTGGAATTTCCATTCCCACCTGATGACTAGTTTTACAACAACTCCTGGACAGATTTATTGGTCTTAGAAGTACTAAAAAGTACTTAGAGTTCACTGCTACTTAAGTCTTTCCTATAATAATGTTTTATTTCACCACAATGGTGATAATGATGCTTTTGTTATATCATAATTCTACTATTAAGATTTTTTTTTAATTTGCAGTTTAACCATCACATGAGAGAGCACTTACTATAAGTAACTGATTTTAAGACACTAGACCTAAAAAATTAGCTCTCAGTTGTTCTGCCCGTTTCAAATAGGAAGCTTTCAAATACGTATCACTGACTAGCTATGTTCTGGAAACCTACTACCAGGAAGATGGATGCAAGATGAGAGAAGTTTGTGGCTCGGCTGAAAACTAGTAAGTCTGTCTGTAGTAGTACAGTCATTTACAAGACAGAGCATAACTTCTGTGAGGCAGTGGCTATTTACTGTTTTCACTGCTGGCATCCTGAGGACAAATACAAGGCAGCATATCACACAGACTTTCCTGCTCCACCCTGAGCATTTGGCACAGTGGCTGGACTTCGCTGCTGTCACACAGAACCACAGAATCACACAGAATGGTTGAGTTTGGAAGGGACCTCTGGAGACCATCTAGTTCAACCCGCCTGCTCAAGCAGGGTCACCTAGAGCAGGTTGCCCTGCACCCTGTCCAGATGGCTTTTGAATATCTCCAGGGATGGAGAACCCACAAACTCTCTGGGCAATCTGTTCCAGTGCTCTGTCACCCTCACAGTGAAGAAGTTTTTCCTCATGTTCAGACACAATTTCCTGTGTTTCAGTTTGTGCCGTTGCCTCTTGTCCTGTCACTGGGCACCACTGAAAAGAATCTGGCCCAATCGTCTTTACACCCTCTCTTCAGACATTTATACACGTTGATAAGATCCCCCCTCAGTCTTCTCTTCTCCAGGCTGAACAGTCCCAGCTTGCTCAGCCTTTCCTGATATGAGAGATGCTCCAGTCCCTTCATCATCTTAGTAGCCCTTTGCTGGATGCGCTCCAGTAGCTCCATGCCTCTCTTATACTGGGGAGCCCAGACCTGGACCCAGGACTCCAGGTGTGGCCTCACCAGGGCTGAGCAGAGGGAGAGGATCACCTCCCTCGACCTGCTGGCAATGCAGTCCAATGGCTTTCTTAGCCACGAGGGCACATTACTGGTGGACAAGTTGACTGTCGTGGGATGACCAACTCTCTTTACAGTCCTGGACTGTAAGAGTTTCTTGTGGTGCGAGGGAGGGGAGGACGGGAGAAGGAGATTTACTGCATGACTCCACAACTTATTTTAAAGATCTAAATTTACTATGCAAGTTACAACAGTACAAAGCAACAATTCTTATCAACAGAAACTTAGTTCAACTAGAATAGTTACTTTCCAATTCTAATTGATCTTACCCATGTGTTGCCTGAGTGGCCAATGTACACTTAATCCCAGGGAAGTAACTGTGGGAGGGCGTCCCCGTCCCGAGGGGATCCACAAGTTGGCAGACCTGCTGTCACCCGCGAAGAGCCAAAGACAGCCTCTGGGGCCAACCTATTTATACCCCTTAGGGGAAGGTGGAGGTGGAGTAGCTAGGCCAGTTGCAGTTCTCTTCGTGCAGTCACAGTCCCTAGCTCTTGGCTGCTGCAGGGTTCAACTCGCCTCTGTCGTTAGGATGATCACAGCCACAGTCATGGGGTGGGGGGGATAGCCGAATACCCCCAAGGGCAAGCTAGCTGCCTTGAGCACTCTTCAGCACTGAAGAAAGGACTTTGAGTGACTGCAAATGACTGCTTTACTCTTGCAGTGGTGGTCCCAAGGAGAGATACCATAGCTTGGGTAAGAAGGGGTTAATTCCCGTCCGCAATGATTAACACTGCCCCAGCAGTGAAAGCAGGTGTTATCTCCCATGGTCCTGATGAGGAGGAGACAGTCCAGACCACCCTAATTAATACTGTGCCAGCCGTGAGAGCAGGCTTTGTTTCCCAGGGTCTTGGCACCCGAGCAGGCCTTATTTCAAAGCTCTGACATCCTCCCGATGCCCAAGCAGCCTTATCTCAAAGCCCTGACATCCTCCCTTTTGGAGTGTGAAGCACAGGAATGTAATTGGCACCAGATGGGGGGAGGGGTCAAGCTGGGAGCATCCCCCCACATTGACCATGAGCCAGGACTTCCAGGTCCTTCTCCACAGAGCTGCTTTCCAGCAGGTCAGCCCCCAGCCTGTACTGGGGTATGGATCTATCCCTCCCTAGGTGCAGGACCCTGCACTTCCCTTTGTTGAACTTCATGAGGTTCACCTCTGCCAGTCTGTCGAGGTCCCTCTGAATGGCAGCACAGCCCTCTGGTGGATCAGCCACTCCTCCCAGTTCTGGATCATCAGCAGACTTGCTGAGGGTGCACTCTGCCCCTTCATCCAGGTCATTGCTGAATAAGTTGAACAATACTGGACCCAGTATTGACCCCTGGGGGACACCACTAGCTACAGGCCTCTGACTAGACTTTGTGTTACTGATCACAACCCTCTGAGCTCTGCCATCCAGTCAATTTTCAATCCACCTCACTGTCCACTCACCTAGCCCACATTTCCTGAGCTTACCTATGAGGATGTTATCTGAGAAAATGTCCAAAGCCTTCCTGAAGTCAAGGTAGATAACAACCACTGCTCTCCCCTCATCTACTCAGACAGGCATTCCATCAAAGGAAGCCATAAGGTTGGGTAAGCGTGATTCCCCCTTGGTGAATCCATGCTGACTACTCCTGATCACTTTCTTATCCTTCACATGGTTGGAAATGGTGTCCAGGATGAACTGCTTCATCACCTTTCCAGGGATCAAGGTGAAGCTAACAGGCCTGTAGTTCCCTGGGTCCTCCTCCTTGCCTTTTTTGAAGACTAGAGTGACATTGGCTTTCTTCCTGTCCTCAGGCACCTCTCCTGCTCGCCATGACCTTTCAAAGATGATTGAGAGTGACCTTGCAATGACATCGGCCAGCTCCCACAGCACTTGTGGGTGCATCCCATCAGGGTCCATGGACTTGTGGACATTCGGTTTGCTTAAGTGATCCCTGATCCAATCCTCCTTCACCACAGGAAAGTCTTCCTTTCTCCAGACTTTCTCCCTGGTCTCCAGGGCCTGGGATTCCGGAGGGCAAATACAGGCTTGATGTCTCCTATTATTTCTGGTAAAGAATCACATGGGAACATGTGGCCCTTGACATCTGCAATGACCAGCACTGGTCAGCTAAATTTTGAATGCGGGTGGCTTCACTTTAAGTGCCTGGCAGGCACTTCAAGAGGTTCATACAATCAAATATCAAGCACAGTATTTCTTTAGGATGGTCATGTTCAGAAAACTCAGGATCCACATGCTGGCTGACCCTACCTATTGCTCAGTTACACAAATGTGAATGGTGTCTGCTCCTTTCTGCCATGCTGAGCATGGCCCAACTCATTAACAGGGCATCCAGGGGAGAATTAAACCATGTTCTCAGCTTCCGCTGGCTTCCATGGTGTTGCTTTTGGATAGCTGCAGATACCACCATGCGCCTGGAGCATCTGCATCCTGAAAGCTGCTTCCCAGATGGGCACTTAATGCTCAGCTCCAAAGGTTCCCTTAACAGTGAACATCATGGACTGCTGGCTACCCATGCTACCTTTAAATGACTGGATGGATGCATCCCAGTGTTAGTGGGGGTGCTAGTGCTAGTTAAACTACCCGTAATTTAAGACAACTTCTCAAATTTATTAGCAGAAGAGACAATGTCACCATTTATAAGGACCATACAGAGCAGTCAGTTTGTAAGGGACTAAGCCTCCCTCCTGATAAATGATACTTTGAAATGAATTTACTTGTTTTGAAAAATTTTTAATTCATACTTTTAAAAAGTGTTTTCCATTTCTTAACATTTCCATTTCTTAACATAAACAAGTTATCAGTAAAGGTACATTTTTTCTAAAACTGTCTTGTTTCCTCTATTCAGACAGAATGTATTTGGGAGAAAAATTTTCTTAATTTGCTAACTAATAATATTACTCTTTTTCCTTAGAGATAATCCTAACACCTTAATAACCCTGTAGGATACTTATTAAAATATGAGAGAGTAAATTCAAATGAACACACTACAGTCCTCTTAAAAGGGCTTCCAAGAAGGGATCACTGTAAGAAAAAAAGGGGATAAAATTCATTTTCTAAACTATAACAAAAGATAGCATGTAGTGCATAGCTGTAACCACCTGCATGAATAGCCATACTTTAAATAGTATTTTCCTGGTTAGCTAGCCATTTGCCCTCTAGACTGCTGTGTATAAACAGGTGAAAAGTCTGTATTTTCCTCAGAACAGATAATTTGGAGATTTTGCTATGTATCAGCCCTAACTGTACTTCTTCTTGTAAATAACTACTGTAGGATTTATGATACAGAAGATGCCAAAACCTTTGACAAACTTGTGTAGATGAACCATGGAATAGGATAAACAATGCTAAGACCTTTTACATTACTGTATATCAAAAAAATGGCCTGGGAAGAAGACAGCATTGCAGAGCCATGGTGGTGACACTGAATCATGGAGATTCCTCAGAGGAGATGTAAACTGGCAGTGACCATTATTCTAGCCCTATCCAACTCATAGTTTAAGTGAAATACTTTATACTCTCTGCTCTCTCCAACACTGTTAGTACCTAGGCCTTGGTTTTACTGTAGTAAATGAAATTCTATATCCACAATAAATAATTCACTCTGTTTCAGTCGAAGTAAAAAAGAGGTTTTACTGTTGAGTTTGATAGGAGCAGGCTAGCTCATAACACAGTTCTCGACTGACTTGAAGAAAAAGAAACAAATCTGTTTTCCACAGTAAGATCAGGAAATACTTGTGGATTATGGATTATTGTTAAGATGTATACTGGAATTGTTTTTAGCTCATTAAGGAAAGAAAAGTCATGAATATACTAGCACCAAAAAGATTGTACTGAGGTAAAATACATGTATTAAAGCTAAAGGTGATGAATACTACAGAAAACGAAAGTGAATTCTAGGTTAAATCACACAGAAGTATTACATTAAATAACTTACAGTTTTAAGTATCACGGTATTTACAAAGTCTCCATTCTCTGAAGATGTACAAAAATATTTTAAACAGAACTATGTCTGCAAATTACAATGTGCATTGTGAGAGATAAATTAGGAAAATGAACAAAAATATTTAGACAATGAACATTATTTAAAATATTTAAACACATTTAAATTAAAATATTTAAACAAAAATATTCAGATGTTTCCTAATTTTAATTTTTAATAAGAATTATGATAATAGCCTACTTACTATATTATATACTGTAGTGTCAATAATACAGTAACATGCTATTTAATAACACAAAGTAATGAAATACAATTGATGGAGGACAATTTAATTACCATGATTTAGCCTGAATAACAGACATTATGACTCTCCTGTAAAACCTTTACTCCTAAATTATAAACAATTTTTTGCAAAACGATACAGCATAACTAGACTAAAAATAGTGTGCATAAATTAAACTGTTATGATATCCAGGTGATCAAAAGTAAAGAAGTTATTTATGCTACCTTTCTACCCTCAGACTAAACGAATAATTTAGAACAATTTAGTTGAGAGGAAAGTAGCAAAGTGGATATGAGGTATATTGCACTAAGATAAAAGAAAAATATAAACAATAGGTAGATATGCTTTCGCACTGCTAAAAGCATTATAAGAAAAGGAACAGGAATATGTACTGTATTCACAGGGGATAAAAATACAGAACACTACTAAAGAGAAGATGAGCAAGAAATAACACGAAATGGTAGCTGAAACAACAAAATGCAAGAGAAGACAAAAGAGTAAAGCAAAATTAAAAAAAACCCTGGGAAATAACCACGCTATTGTTTCAGCAGAGATGAATATCCTCCCCCCTCTTTTTTTTACTGGACTCCATGCAAAGAAAAAGATAAAGTCCCTGTCCTGAAAGAATTGCAATCTAGTGTGAAGCCCAAGATGACAGACAAAACAAACGTACGGTAAGAAGGGTAAAGGCAGTACACTCATATAGTTACACGTGGTGTTGTACATCAGTTGATTGACCTGAAATTCTCTAAAATATTTATAAAATTTGAGTGATGAAAATACAAGAGGGCTGTTGATAAACTTCAGCAAATCCAGCAGAAGCTGGGACAGGCTGCCCAGAGAGGCTGCGAATTCTCTGCCCTCACTCAGAGGTTATCAAGACCTGTCTGGGCAAAACCATGAGCATCCCAGTGTGAATTCAGTGTGACCCTGCGTTGGGCAGGGGTCTGGACTACAGACCTCCTACGGACCCTTCTGGATGGAGAGAGTCTGCAGTTCCATCATTTTGTACAAGCTACAATTCTGTAGGTATCACAAGCACTATCACTAATATCAATTAGCTGAGGTACTCCTGTAACTGAAGCGTGCCTTGAGAAGTGACTTGCCTCTACTCTATAAAAGATACACAGGAATTTCTCAATTTAAAACAACAGAATCAAACAGAAATAGATAACCATGAAGACAGGGCAACGTTGGTAAAAAAAAAAAAAAAAGAAAAGAGGGATGGAAAAGCAAATGCTTGAAAAATTAATTCAGTTATTTCTTGCTGCATATGAACTAAACATTTATTTTAACAGTGTAACTCCACTGATTTCAATGATGCAGTAGCTAAAAATGTGTATATCTGCTAAAATAAAAAGAATAAGATGTATACAACTTACATTCAAGATGGCCTAACTTCTGTATTACCTTTGCACTATAAATAGTTTTAAATTTTGACTTGTCTTTATAATTCTTACATCTTTCACCTGCTCTCTCAGTGTTCACTGTTTCAGCTCTGAATCACATCTCTTAGCTCTGTTTTAATGTCTGGTTACAAAGTTGTACAACAGACAAAATACTAAATAATGAAAGTGGATGTACCCTCTGGTGAGTTCTAGATTTTCTCAGTGGAGAGTATATGATCTTTTTTCATTTTTGACACTTGAAAGCTTTCTTTAATAGTGTCATTTCAGTCTAATTTTATACAGTGAGCATGTCAGATGTCTTTTAAAAGTGCTCCCATTTATTGTTTTAGCAACAAAATTAGTTCCCAGCCCAACTAGTCCCAGTTGCTCAGCTGGATACTGGGGATTTGGCACAGCATGTGCAATAAATCACTCACCTTCTGCACCCTGCAGTCTTAAAACACAAATCGAAGCTTAGATGTGGACACGTGCAGTGACAATGGAGGAACTTACACAACAAAATACATCTTCTCTTCTTATAGGCATCCCATATAACCATTTATAATGCCAGGATGTTGGGTTTTTTTCTGGAAAGAAAAGAAGCAACATTCATTTAAGGAATTTTACATTTAGGAAATATATCCACTGCTACTGCAGATTAATACCATGTTTTCCACTGGTAGGCCTGAATGGAGTTAATTATTTTCTGTGCTTGTGAAGCCTCTTGATGATATGGCTCTTTTGACCAAAAGAAAGTAGTACATAGCCAGTGGAGGGTCAAGTTCCCAGTGGTCATATGGTACGTAAGCAGTGCTTACTGAATCAATAGAATTATTTTTATGTACTTTAAGCTTGAGCACATGGTTAAGCCCTGTTTCTTTTTTTTCTATTGAGGTCAGTTTGACTTTTTCAATCTATTTGTGCTTTCAGTCTCCATTTTTAACTGAGGACATTGTAGGCTGAGCAGGAATTCCACGTTTTTAAGGGGCATACTGAAAAGTGAATTTCTGCTTAAAAGTTTTCCCCTTTAATAGGCTCTTTCTAGAATTCTGATACAGACTGATTAAGACTAAATGGTAGCTAGCAGCTGCTGGCAGAGACCTGAAAAAACTTCCGCAAGCACAGCCATCAGAATTACAAACGTCTAAATTAAGGCAAACTTTTCAGTACCTGGGACAAGGGTGACAATTTGGCATTCCACTCCCTACTCCTATGATTCAGGTCTAGGGTGAGACATTTTTTTCCTCCTCTTTTCCTCTCTGAGTCAGGAATAGTTCCTGGAGCAGGAGACAGTTTCAGTCTAGACCAACTTTTGTTTTTTCTTATATTTTTATCTTTTGCATATGACACTGATCCTAGAGGGGAGCCCAAGGTAAATGTTTCTGTCTTATTTCTGGCTCTTCTTCTCTACATAAGAATTCATATCTCTGAGTTTTCTTTGGAATCCCTGAAAAGCTCTTTCTCCACTGTCTTTGCAAGTGTGAATTTCGATCATAGGATACGATTTGCGTGAACAGTAACATTTAGTACTGCAGTAATGCAGTACTGCAAACTAACTGCAGAACTGAGTTAGACCATGGTAACTGGATTAACTAACAAATGGATCAATGTCACATGTATATATGATCAAAACTGGTATTTCTGAAACACAATTAAGTTTTAGGTCTTCTACAAAGCTTGGGAACATGTTCCACTTTTGTTTAGATTACAAGACTGAACAGTATTAGGGAGCTGTTGTGTCGGAACACAGTTTCTCAAAATAGTTAACTTAAAATAGATCTGACTTCAGTCTATATATTTCTCTTCCAAAAACGTTTGTGATGTTCTAACAAATCACATAAAGACAAGCGTTTACCTAAATACTAGAAAATAAAATTAATAATCTTAGTGATCGAAACCCCCACAACTAAGAACATCTCTAAATTGAATTATTATTATTTGAATAATTATCCTAAATTAACTGAATCAGAGTTTTATTTCTCTACTGTTACTAATGACCATTTCTAAATACAAGTAAAACCTCAGTGGATAAAAGATATTAAGTGAAAATACTATGCATCTGGCTACACATGAAAGAATATCTATAGTAAATCATATAAACAAACATATCAGCAGTAGAGAAACATTTTTTTTCTCTCTGTTTGAATAGTTTGGTTACCATACTATTTGATGGACCAAAATGTATTTGCCTGACAAAATGCATTAAAATCAAAAAAACTGTAAGGAACACGTGAGTATATTTCCTTTCATCTTTCTCTCTAGTCACCCAGTTGGACAAACTGAGCTTGTAGTTAACTCCTCTTTAGCTCATTTGCCCAAGGCAAAAAGCCAGAGAAATTACAGGCACTTGTTAACTTTATAACAATTTATCAAATGCTTATAGTCAGTTAACTCCCTCTCTACCTGTCACTGGGCATAATTTTGTGAACAGAAACTTGACCCAGTAGCTTGAAAGTTCAGAAAGTAGGATACAATTCTCAACATAAAAAGGATGAATGTTGTACATTTCATGTTTCAAATGAATATTAGCATATCTGAAAGAGGACATGCTAATAAAAGGTGACGTTTTATCAGCAATATTGTGGAAGCCCAATGGAGAAACTCAAAGCAGTTTCACCAAGTGATATGAATGGGCAGAAGGTAACACTTAATGCTTAGTGTATAAGGGCTACAAGTTTGCATTAGAATTTCTGGCTGTGGAACTGTGCATTGGCACAGGATTTAATTGAAATCAACCAGGCTGTGCATAACACACTCGCGTCTGCTATACAAGGAAGCTCTGATTTAGAATTTAAGAACAATGGCTCTTAAAATATATTTTTTATTAAGTATAAATCATTCACATCTAATTATATATTTTTATATTGCTCTATTATTGGTGTATCACTTATGTTTATTAGCTACTGAAATTATGCATTTCAAAATGTGCATACATGTACATCAAGCAGGACTATTTTCCTAATACTGGAAATTGTACACATAGATCTATGTGGCAACAACTTCTGATGGTTGTTTTCATGATGAAGAAAATACGATACATTTTCTTCTTTTGAACATTGAATTGTTTCTTGCAAAACCACTCAGTTCAAAATTTACAAATGTAGGCTCTGGCACTGCATCATGCTGTATTCACAAACATTTATTTCAGTCCACTTGCACCTGACTCAATGAAAGACTTTAAATCATTTGTTTGCCATGTCTAAGTACCCTCCTCTCTCTTCTGCACAGAGTTTTGCAGTGCTCTCAGGAAGATCAACAACACGTGGAATGACCTACTTCTATTCCTGTCCTCTTTATTTCTCCAGTAACTGATATTTTCATCCTTCATTTAAGATCTACTTCTCAGATCAACCATGATCCTTCTCCTTTCTCTCCCTTTACTCAGCTCTTTCACTCCTCTGCCTCTTCAGAAGAGATGTCTCTTGATCCTGCCTGCTTTTTCAACCGGATTGACTGCCTGTCCTGGCTGCAGCTGGTCCCTGTCCCCACAGAGATGTCTGATGCTGGGGGGCTGCTCCCTGGCCTGCCCTGCTCCCTCAGTGGAACAATGGGATGGCCCTGTCTGGCAAGGCCCTGCCCTGCTGGCCTAGCAAGCACCTGAGGTTCCTGGTGCCCAGCCCCCAAGGAGCCATCAGCCTGTGCAGCACTTTGACAAAATAAAGGACCTAGAGTAGCATGGCACCTTAGGGATGCAGCTGAGAGTAAGTCATCATATTGGAGAAAATAGAATTTGAATGGCCCAAGCTTCACACTGGAAAAAGAGTCTCTGTCTGAATTGAAGCAGAGGTCCCTGGAGGTACTGGAGTCCAGCGTAGGTCCCATACCACCGGCTCTATATACAGCTGTTGTTTGCTGCTTCCACAGTTTGCCTATTGCCCTTGGCCCTCGTTCTTCAGGTGCACCAGTGACCCCACACCATGACTGATCCCCAGTTGCGTTCCCTCAACGTGGCATGTCATGACAGTTTATTTTGATCAGGATGGTTGAGAGCAATCGTAACACTGTGCGTAGGTGCCCTAATGCTGGTTTGGCCCAACAGTCCAGCAGGTTGAATTCAAAGAATCTAAGCTTTAGCTCTCCTTTGGTACATTTATTCAGTTACTTATATAGTGCATTATTCATTCTGTTATTAATTTATATTTCATATTATGGCTCTAACAGGAACTCTCTAATTGGTCATTACTTTATCCATATGCTAAATGTTCATTTTACAACCACTGGTAGAATGTTCAGGCCATATATCTTTTAAATGCTATTTTTGGACATTTCCCAGTTCTGTCTTCCTCCATAGGATGTCACAAGTGTGTTCACTAGGCCTTTAATGGACTAAATACATCCAGATCATTAGTATAACATCACTTTCCTATCAGTCACATTTTCATGCTCATTGTTTCAACAGAACATTTTAAGCCTTCAGAGCACTACTTAGCCTACAGTGAATATAACTCACTAATTTTTTTTGAAAAATAATAACCTATTCTTTAGCTGATTGGTTTTCATCAAAATACTGAAATACTGCTTTTTAGACAATTTTTCTGACTACATTTGATACCGTTGATCACTCCCCTTGATTGCTTCTCTCACAGATCACTGTCTTTGGCTTCCATGCTTCTGTCCCAGTGATTCTGCTCCTACTTTTCTGGCTATTTGTTGCATTGGTGGTTTTTGTGTGGACTTTTCCTCCTTTTTTTTTTTCATTAGAATCCCTTGTGATTTCTGTTCATGCTCAGTCTACCTCTTTGCTATAAATCTAGAATTGTCCTTGAACAATCTCATACACTTACATGGACAGTCAAGTGTCTGCCTACAGGCTGAAGTTAATTACTGTATTTTGTGTTATACAAATTACCAGTGTGTGAGCATCACTCCACTTTTAGGACACTGTCTGTTGGGAGACATTCCTTGCTGGGTAACAATGGACAAGCTTACCACTTCAGGCTAAATCTCTGATCAGCAGTGTTAGGAAAAAGGAAAATAAAAAGTACTTTTATACATATTTAGTGTTATGCCCCTGTGCCTGCTACTCTGTTGCAGAACGCAAAAGACATTTTTTCCCTGCTTTCCTTAGCTTTCATTGCAGTGTGTTAGTCTGCTGCTAGCATCCAGGGACCAGGATTATTATTCTTGTCACGTGGTCATTTTCTTCCCTCTGCTGACTGAGAGCCACAAACTTGCCAGACAGAAAGTCTGATATATTTGTGCCTCTGTTAGTTCAAAATCCACCCATTGCAGATGTTACACATACTCAAATAGAGAAAAACTTCTTTCTTTGTAAAGAAATTAGGTGTGTTCCCCATACAGCCTTTCTAACAGCCCATTTCCCATGTATTATGCTAGCTTTAGCTGTGGGAATTGTATGCTTGCAGACAGCTGTGGAATGATTACTCACACTTCATATCTACAAAGCTGAATGTTTTGCTCCTATTCAGGAACAGCAGGGAAAGCCTAACCCAAGGTGGCTGGTAAATGACTTACGATTTTACTTGACCTGGAGGATCAGCAGTCTTTGGAAGGTTTAAGGATTTCAGAATCAACAAGTATAAAAAGTGAAGGCCAAGCCATGCCCATAATGAAGTCAGTGACACAATCTCTTATTGCTCCAGTAGAATCAACTGTACCAACAGCAACTATGAAAAAAGTAAAAAAGCAATAAGTATTTTCTTGTTGGAACTGGAAAATTTGAACATTCTTATTTTTAGCTTGAAAAAAAGTTCTAAGCCCTCTTTTATCTCTTCTTGCATTTTGGTCCTGGCGTAAATATCAGGCTTCATAATCTTTCTTTTTATAAAAGTACACTTTTTAAATGTTTCTTTTTCCCCAAATTATGGCTGCTTTAGCTGCTTTTACATATGAAATTGAAGAATGCATGCAGATGCCCTTTATGGGAAGAGAATTAAGTTTTCTCTCTCTCCCTTTCTGGTTCAATAAACATCAATTTATAAAATTTGGAATAGATCCCACAGGGCTCTAGAATACTTACCACTTACCTGTTGGTAAGTGTTGGTAAGAAGCCAACTGTTCGTAAGAAGCCAACTTACCTGTTGGCTTCTCTCACATTTTCATTATCAGAATCACAAAACTCTGCTTGGGCTACCAAAGCAGATCCCCTGGCCAAAATGAAGAAGTCAAGTAAACAGTGAAGGTAGAGGATAATGTACACTTCTAAAAGCAACCTCTCCTTTTATACAATACAAATTAATCGTAACTATTATAGGATCTAACATGAAGTGCACAGGGGGTGAAGGCATTTTACTGTTTTCTGTTTGCTTTCTAGGTTGTCACAGGATCACTCTCTGTGTAAAGTGGGTATCAACTCTGTGAAAGTGGGTTTATTTCACCAAACATGAATTAGCTCCTTCCTGACATAACCTGATGGAAAACATCTATGTGCTACAAAGCCTCAAACTCCTGAGAAAAGAGAATACAGAAGGAATATCAGGGAGCTGAATTGGGATTATTTGAGACAGGTAGTATGAAACATGGAAAATCTTAATAGAGATAGTTCTGTCCAGGCAAAGAGAGAACTAAAGAGGATGATCAAGAATCTTTTAAGGATGAGAACTGCTGAAGAGAACTGGCAGGGCTAAGGAAACCTGCTGCACAGCAGGATTAAATACTTGCACCTCAGTAAAGAGAAGGAAGAATCTCTGTCAGGGCAGACTGAACCCAAGAACAAGAGAATTAATTCTAGTAGAGGGAGGACTAATTTTTCTTTCATGGAGGTGAAAAGGCAATTATTAGACTTAACCTGTCTGCAAAATGTGGGTAACATGGTCAGTCCTGGAGAGTGCAGAGAAGTGCAAAAGTCTTCTGTATTTGTTGGTTGGCCAGAAAGAGGATGCCTGGGCTGAGTGGTTATGCACACTCATAATGACTTTTTGCAAACCTTACGACAAAGACTAAATAGTGAAATGCCTGGAACTTAGAATGATAAACAGGAGCTTTGGAAAAGAAATTGTGTTTTTCCCCAAGCCTGTTAAATAAATCTATTGACAGAGGAAAGTCATTAATAAAAAAAGTATTTTTTTTCAAGCATAAAGAACGCTTGTATTCTTCAATTACACTTGGACTGTATTTTTACTGAAAAGATTTTTACAGTTTTTTCTGTTACTTTGGCTTAACTGTGAAAGTTGAGACTTCTACTTACACATTTACAAATCTATAATCCCTTAATTCCCTCAGTGCAATATCTTTAGACAGTTTCTCATTAATGTGTTTTACCTTAGCTTGTCTCTTTCATATATATTTAGGAGGAAGATGGCAGTTTTCCATAACTTTTAAATCAGAAGTAATTTTTTGTAGTTATCTCATGATGCTTTCAAGCACTCATACCTGGGCTCAATATCTTTTAACAGCGTTCATATCACTTGATTTTTTTATTTTGCTTGTTGAAGGTTTTATAAACAGCTTACTTACTAAAAAATTGTAGTGGCACAAAGACAAAGTCCGTCCAAATAATCCATACTTTTTTATGTAGGTAAAAAAGGAGAAAGTTTTAGATATGCTATGTGGTGTCTCACCTTTTTGGTTACAGGTGAAGCAAAAGAATGTATCACTATAGGAAAGCCTACTCCTAGCCTGAAGATATATATAAGATCCTATTTGTATGATTTAGCTCCAATGACACATTATTCACATGGACAGATGCAACTTTGTATGTTTGACTCAAGTCAGAAGGCATGTCTAAGTCACACTGTGAAATACCCTTTATATCTAAAGATGTGCTTGTTGGTTTGCAAACTTTACGTGGTAGATTAATGGTCAGAGCATGCAATGTGACATACGATTCTTCTGGTAACACTTCCGGGAGGTTGCAAGAAGCATCTGCCAGCACCCAGTTTGTCCCAGGACCAGATTCATTTGCCTACATGAGGAAGGGCCCTCATGTCCATGTGTAGTGCAAATTAAGCTAATAGGATCCATATGGCTACACAGTTCCATGAAGTTTTTATATATACGCAGAAGAAAATTAATCTAAACACTTCTTTGCAGTGCCTGCTACCCAAGCAGGCAACAGCTAAGTAAGAAAAAGAGACAGTGAAAGTGAACACAAATGGCTGGGATAGACTTTCATCGACTTTCAGTCTTCAGGAGTAACAGAACTTAAACAGGGTGTACGCCTGCAGCAGTGAACTAGATTTTTCAAAACAATAGTACAATGAGATTGAAGGGTATATACTTAGTAAAACCTCTGCCTATAATATTAACACAGCACCTATGCCTAAAACATCTATTTTAAAAACTGCTTTTAATATTTGTACAGACTACTCACTTCCCCACTTACTTCAACGTGCGCAAAGAAAAATCAATGAGACAGTTGCGCTTTCCTTCAGCTGATTTCTGTTCGAGCACTTTAATACCGTACTAGCCCTACCACAACGCTTAGGTTATTGATTTTATTTTTTCAAGTTTTCAGTCCAGGATGAGTTTTGAATTGAAAACACTTAGACCGGGGTCATCACAAAGCCGGGGTCATTACAGAGCATTGTTCTAGAGCCGCCGACCTGGATCTAAGCGCTGGGACGCTGCCCCGTTAACGCTGAAGCGATTTCCCCTTGCTTCGCCCTACCCAGCAAAGCGTCCCCCGGTCCTGCCTACTCAGCCGGACCCCGCTGCGGCGGACACGGGCCGCCTCTGCCCTCAGGCCGCCGTCCGTTACCGCGCGCCGCTCGTCACCGCGCGCGGGCTGCTCGCGCCGTTCAACGGCAGCGCGGCCGGCGCGCGCCCGGGGCTCGTGAGGGCCCGCCGCCGCCAGGCCTGGCCCCCACGCCGTCGCCTAGCAACTGCTCCCTCCCCCCGCCCCTCCCGGCCAACCGGCCGCGCGCTCCGGCGTCGCCCGCAACCCGGAAGCAGAGCGCGCGTTGCCCCGCCCCTGGCGCGGCGGGACGGGGACGAGGCCCAGCCCCGGGCGCGGCGGGACAGCGCTGCGCCGCGCCGCGGGCCTCTCCTCGGGGTGGCGAGGCAGGCGCCCGCCCGCTGCCGCCGCCGCACACGCCGAGCTACCGTCGCACCAAGCACACCCCGCCCGGAGCAGCTCGCCCCCAGGCCCGGCGAGCGCCGTGCCCCGGCGAGAGCCGTGCCGCCCCCTGCGCTTCCCTCCGGCCCGCCTGGCGCTTTAAGGCCCCTCCCGGCCGCCGCGTTAGCCGGCCCGGGCCCGGTGGCGGCCGGCGGAGGAGGGGGCTCCTGAGCGGCGGCTGCCGGAGCCAACGGGCGGCGGGGAGGGGGGCGGGCGCTGCGGGGGTGTCGGGTTAGAGCGAGGCGTGACCCAGCTGACAGGCGCCGTGCGGAGCCGGGCGGGCGGGCGCGGAGCCGGGCAGCGGCGAGCAGCGCACGGCAGCGGCGGTCGCGGGCGGCGCGGCGTCTCCCCGCCCCATCTCCTGTGAGCCTGGGGAACCTGCAGCTCAAAGCCGCCGCCAGCCACAGCACCATGTACCCCGGCAACAAGCGGAAAAAGCTCTGGCGGGAGGAGAAAGGTACTGCTGCCTCCCCCCGCGCCGCGCCGCCCGGGCAAAGTCCGCCCGCCGCCGCGCCTCCCGCAGGCTGCTCTCCCCGCGGGACGGGCCGCCCCCTCCGCGCCTTCTCGGCCCGGCAGCGGCTCCCTCCGCCCCGGCGGCGAGGGGCTGCCGCGGGCGCCCGCGCCTCCCTCGGTGCCCGCCCGCGCCCCGGCGGGGCGGCAGCGTCTGGGGCCTCCCGGCGGCTCCCGCCTGCTGCGCGCCCTCTCCCTCCGTCCCCGGGGCGTGTTTCGCCCCCCGCTCTCGCCGCGCTCCTCTGCGCTCCCTCGTAGCGGGGACGGCGTGGAGCGCGGCGGTGCCCCGCGGCCCCTGCCCCCGGCTCGCGCTGCCGCTCGGGGCGGCGCCGGGCGCGCGAGCGCGCGGTAACGGCCGTAACGGCTGCTCGCCCGCGGGGCGGGGGCAGGTGTGCGAGAGGGCGCCGGGGCGGGGGGGGCGCTTCCTAAACTCCCTTCTCAAACTCCACTATTGCGAGACTTTAATGATTTTTTTCTGAAGGCTCTAAGTATTTCAGTGTAAGGGGGGAAGAAAATCCAGCGCAGGTAAATAACTCAATTTGTGCCATTCTGCTGTAAAACTGCCGTGTGGAAAAACTTGCATTTCAGATAGGAAAGGAGAAGAAGTTGTATTTGCTGGAAGGTACACGCATAATCAAAACATACCTTTGCTTTTTTAATGTGTACGGCTTCTGCTGTTTATGGGGGAAAAATGGCTTACTTGCACCACTGATGCTGTGCCCTGTGAGTTCGTTACTGAGTGTTGATAGCACCTGCAGGAAATACTTAGGCTATAGCATCCGTACTGCCCCCACCCTCCAGAAGCCCTAGGCTTTAATGAAGAACTTTCCCCTTCTCCCCCTCCCTGCCAATGCTATCTTGTTTTTCAAACCCGAAGCCAAATGAGAAAGTTGACATCTCCACGGAGAGCATGGCACAAGCGTTTTATGCTGACCTTGCTGCTTTGGTCTTTTGTATTGACCACCTGGAAAACAATGCAATTGTTAACACGGTAATTCACCCAGCAAAAATATATTATTGACATCATTTCAGGAGAACTAGCGTTGACTTAGCCTAGAACTCTTACAAATAGCTTCGAGATATACAAGGATGAAGAATAAAGCTTAAAGTATGATCTACTGGTGTATTTTTGTTTTTCTTCGATCGTCTCTATGAAATGTATATTTGAAGTCAAGAAGACAAGAGACCTACTTAGGAGATGGAGTTGATCCTCTTTGTCTGTGGCAGAAACCAAATACGCAGCTCTAAAGGAAAATGTAAAAGCACAAATTAGTAAACTGGTTAGCTTCTGTCAAACACAAATCTGGAAGTGAGTTATGCTGCCTATTGTTTCCTTTCAGATCTGTCTTGCAAAGAACATTTCTGTAGTTCAGGTGAGACAACCAACTTCTACCACCTAGTTAAGTCTGTGTTTTCAGCAAAAGAAAAGATGTAGTTAACTCTCCGTAACATGTTTATATATGTATAAATACTTATACATGTGATCAGCTGTTACTAACGCAGAAATCTTAAATGCTGTGTTGTTATTTTCTAATGCTGCCTTTTTTTACTGGGGGCAGGTGGCGAAAAGATTATGGTAGGTTTTGGTGAGTGTTTTCCATTGCTCCCCTTTCCCTCTGCTGCTGCTGGTTGTGACCATCTCACAGTTCCTGTGGGGAGCTTCTGCCCAGGCTGGGACAAGTGTGAATTCACAGACTGGCAGGTTCACTTGAACCCTCAGTAAGGAGGGGGTCAAGTTAAGGGGCTGGATTGCAAGCTGGAAAAACTGAGGTGCAGGCATATGTTTCATCATCTTAGTCTGCTGTGAAGGTGATAGTCTCCATCAGTACAGTGAAAGCCATCACCCCTGAGGTAAGGTAGCAGTAGCGAACACGAATGATCGCTCCTGACAACTGGTGAGATTCTTCTGTCCTGTGAAGCATGTTTCTGAGTGCTGGCTAGCCAAAACTTGATATCTGTTTGCTTTGTGAGTACGAACAGTGTTTGCCAGTCTTCTGCTCCAGTAACCGCTTTCCAGTGTTATGTTGGTGAAGTTGGCCCTGGATCTTTCAAGTGAGGGAAAACTTCTGCATTATTGTTTGCATTGCTCTTCAGCTTGTAGCCCTCTGTGACTGTTCTTACCAGGTATTTTCTTTACTATCTGTCAAAACTTTAGAGCACCAGCTTCCTTCCCTCTTCCCAGATTCTTTTTGAAAACAAATTCTGTGCTGCATCTCTCTCTGCCATTCCCAAGTGTTCGCAACCCTACGTAAAACTAATAGCACCTGCAAGTTCTGTTCTTCTTGAGAAGCTCTGAGTACGGAATCATTTTCAACCTTTTGTATTGTAAAGATTTTCTTACTTTTTTAACTTTCTTTTTCTAAGAAAGAAGAAAAGAAGAGGTGCAGCGTGCTAAATATTGAGTTCAAAGCCACTGATGATAAGCTTACTTTCCTTAATTACTTTTGTGGTAATTAAGAAATGGTCCACATTCTCCCAGGATGGATCTTGTTGGAGAACCATTGAAACAGAATAAGGAGAGAACGAATGCTGGTCCCAGAATCTTACGGCACAAGGCTGGTCTGTCTGCAAACTTTGAAAGCTATGTGCAGGATTCTACAGTTTTTGGAAGCATCTTCTGGGAGATTTGTGTGCAACTAAAACTCGGTTTAAAGTCTCACTGCTGACCTGCCAGAGTCAAGTTTTATAAACTCTTCCTATAGAGAGTAACTTGTCTTTTTTGAAGGTGGGGTGTTGACTTCATTCCCTCTTCAGGAGATGGTAGTAAAAACTTCCTGTGCTGCTTAGTCCTTCAAAGCTGACCCGTGCATGTGGACAGATGCAGTGTACCTAATATCTTGAGGTTTGCCTTTCTGTAATACAAGATATTTTGCATGCATGTTAGAGGTATTTTGCATGCCCGAAGATTAGGCAGTGGAGCTAAGTGTGTATCCATCAAGTAAAATGGCAATTGTAATAACATTAGTTTTATTTTTGTAAATATCAAATTAAGATATCAAGCTTGAATAATGAGAGAGACTTCTTTTTTTCGTTTTGTAAACTGAAGTAGAAATCCAAAGATACAAAAATGTTTATATTTTGGTATGAGAGTCTGCTCAGGCTCTGCCTTTGGTCATTTGACTGTACTGATTACAGTCTGCACCATTAGAAAGTTTTTCTCCCCTCTCAAAAAAGGTACAAGTGACTTTTTTGGGGGGAAGGGGGGAAGTTTGATCTGTGAGGCAGTTTCTGTATTCCACTCATTCAATACTCCTTCAACTTGGTATGAAAATACTGTTACTCTTTGTGTCCATGTAGTCCTGGATCTCAGAAGTCAATATAATATTGGTCTAGCTCTCTCCCCCCACACCCCTAAAAGTACTTGAATTATCAAGTATTGATTAATGTGTAAAGAGAAGCTGTTACTATGGTGCAGCTGCAGTGCCACTGCCAAAACGCGTACAGAAGCTTGATTGGCGCATGGAACGTGCTCCACTGGTTTTCCCTCCTTTCCCTTTATGGAAGGACACATCTTGTGCAAAGCTAATGCTAAGCATTTTTTTTTTTTTTTTAAAGGCGGGGGGGTGTTTCTCTGAGCGTGTCTGTCCTGCTTAGTGAGATGGGGAAGTAAATGGGCTTGACTGTAATAAGAACCTACTGTATTTATCTATTTATTTTTTAACCAGTGAGCAGGATTTAGCTGAAGCTGATAGAAATAGCAGTTGTGGCTACTGCTGGGTTCATTTGTAGTGTTGGGTCAGTGTGATGTTTCTTTTCCTTATCTTAGAACTTAGCTGGTTTGTAGCAAAGTCTGAAGAAGAGTGAAGTTGGCAGTAGCTGTCATAATTGTACAAACTGTGAGGCTTTACTTCTCATGAAATGTTTTTATATTTTAAAAAAAAGTCATGGTGGCTGTTCCTCAGCATTTCTCAGGAAAAAAACCCCCAACCGTTGATATGTATTTTGGTGTGATAACTCTGAGTGTGTCATTAGCATGCAAAAGGTTCTTAACTTTAAAGCTTAACCCAGGCTACTTACTTTTTTTTTTTTTTTTTTTTTTTAAAAAAAAAAAAAAAAAACTTGGTTCTCTTTTGCAGCACTTTAAACTGAGTATGTTTGGTTCATGCTGGCCTCTGTCTGCTTTTTATAAACATGCTTGTCCAGTCCATGGAAGTGGGCTTATCTAACACTTGGGGATTCTCACCAACCACAGTATGTCAGTCAAACTTGCATACTTGTATTACTTACTCTTGGGCAAGAGTAGAATACTCTTGTATACTAGTGTTTTCTAAAGCTACTGATTTTTGGTCCAAAAGGGGGTTAAATGCTGTTGAATGTGTCTAAAGCAAATGACAGTAGATTTCTTTCATTGAAACTTATGTAACTTGGAGAACAACTAATAACCAACCAAAAACTTTTCCTTTTTCCCCAAGAGTCTAGAAAATCATGTAAGATTTGCTTAAGCTAGTTTCTTTTGTAGTACATTAACACTTGCTTTAATTCTGTGCCATTCTTCCTGTTTCTCCCTGCTGGCGTTTATAAATCTGACTTATCAAAACCAATATACATTTTACTACTCTTCAGGGTTTTTACAAAAATTTCTAGTTTATGAACACAGAACTTAAGGAATATCTGTTATATATAGTTTTCAGGTATTAAAATAACAGTTTCATATTTAGTGAACCTGCTGCTAGCTGTCTGATCCTTGAGTTAAAGTGACAGGAAGAAGTAGTGCAGTGGTGGTGGAGGGAGTAAGTTTGGACAGCTGAGAGAGCAGTGAAGAGGCATTTATTTTTGCTGAACTGGAATATCCAGAAATAGGTGCATGCTGTTCTTCGGATACAAATAACAGGAGCTGAACACAGAGTGTAGCTATTTGAATCACCCATGCTTGTTTTTCTCAAAGAGAAACCCTTTGCATCAAGGACACTGATTTGGTTACTACTTGGCCAATGTGCAAGAACATGAGAAAGCTTGCAAAACACTTTTCTTTGTTTTCTTTTCTCTCTGAAACAGAGCGTTTGTTGAAGATGACCTTGGAGGAGAGACGCAAAGAGTATTTAAGGGATTATGTTCCGTTGAAAGATATTCCAACGTGGATGGAAGACGTAAAAAGCAAGAATGAAAGTGATGGTAAGTAAAGTGGGCTATCTTTTTAAATGGAAGCCATGCTGTTTTCTCAGCTTGAAGTTACCTTTTAAGAGAATTGAGGCTTAGAGTCCCTGTTAATAATGATGTCAGTCTTATGTGGGGACAGAAGTGCTTCACAGGGGGAAAAACCCCCAAATTTCTTAAAGCTTTACTAGTGTCCAGTAATTCTGCAAGTACCACCAAACAGCCTTTAAGTTTGTAAAACAGCTATTCTCTGCATCAGTTTTATTTGCAGATACTCTGACTGGCAGCTGTGCCTAATGAACGTTGTCTTCAAAACTAAACTAGCACAATGTTATGGGGAATCTGAGTGAAATAGTGTTGTTCTTGTTGTTGACTGAAAAACAAAGTGTGCAAGTTGTGGTGCTTTATGAAAATCCAGCAACAAGAGAAGATTGGATTCGAAGGCTCTGCTGAAAATAGCATTTCTTACTTGTGGCCCTGCTTGCTCTCTTGGGCTGAGGAACATCAGCATGGTCTGGATAACACCACTTCTTAGTGCGTACAGTGTTACTGGGGTTCCCATCACTAGTAGACTTGTCCAAATACTTAGTGAAAGATGGGCAAAAATGTGAATCTGAATCTCACTATAATGAGGACTGTGTGGTTTAGGCAGATATGAATGTAATTCTTAAACTGCTTTGTTCTTTTAGTCCTCCTTCATCCACATACGTGTGGAAGAGGAGGGACTGCAATCTGGTCTCCTCCTGCTTTTTCTTGCTATATCTTGTTATCCTGCTTGGGCAAAGCTTGTTCTCTGAATGTTAGTACCAGGACTAAAGTGTTGCCAGCCTTCCTACTTCCGCAGGTGTAGGACTAGTTTTTCTATGCTTTTGTTATCATTAGGGGTGAATGCTGGCCAACAGGAGCAGGTGTCTGGAGTAATCTTGTGACTGTGACAGAACATGTTTTTTTCTGATAATATTCCATGGTGAAATATAGCCTGGAACTAATCGAGTGTTTTTGATAAAACGGGAAGGCTGTAACAAGTTTTCTCCAGTGCAGTCTGGAGGAGCTAACAGACTTGCCGATGCCAGTTTCATAGGCATATCATGCTGTCACATATTCCTAAAAGCATCTTGAATGACTTTTGAAGTGGAAAATGTGTATCAGAAGATGCTGAGCTCTTCAACTCTGTTTTGGGAGGAAATAGTTGTATTATAACAGTAGCTGTAGACCTTCACAGTAGGTCTTTTGTATCTTGTACATCAAGAAGTTTGTCCACCTGGAAAACAAAGGCTGCATAAAAGTGGTACATCAAAAGATTACCTGACTCTTCCAAGTGCATTTAGGACATCTTTGATGCATGGGAATATTCAATCTATCTGTCAATCTGTCCTTCCTGTCCTAAACTATGTTTTTCTTTGAGTACTCTAGAATTTTGTGTAACTTGCTGAAAGTTTCACAGATCTGATTCTACTTGGGCTGTTGAATGTGACAGGGTGTGGATTTACGTTGCGATTACTGTTATACCTCTCCTTAAGCAAAATGTCAGTGTCTAATATGTAGGTATAGAGTCATGCCAGTGGGGAATTTAATTTATAGTACATTCTCTTGTATTCTTTCTGTTAGTATGTAGTGCACTGCAAAAATGCTGGAAGGCAGAAGCTGAGCTGAAACACTTCTTTTTTTTTTTTTTTTTTTTTCTTCTTCTTCTTCTTCTCTGCTACTTAAAGCTCTTATTATACTGTGTATTCTGGAGAAAATACCCATAGTCATTTGTTTTCTTTTATGTATTTGTTCAAAACAAGCCATGTGGAACAGTGAACATGCAGAAGGTTAGACTGCTGAAGTACTTCGACATTTCAACTGATCAGTGCAATTAAAAGAAGTTTGTATATTAATGTGACTACATGTATATGGAACTTCGTTTCCCTTAAATGTTGACTTCATTCTGAAGGTATCAAGAGTATTTTAAGAGTTGTTCTTCTGAACTGAAATACTGGAAAATTAGAGTTTAGGTCTACTTGCTGATGAGAACTTTTGCTTATACTGGGACATATGGAGGGCAACTAGCACAATGAAAAGAAGATTGTGGAGAGGGCAAATAAAGCCCTTATGATGATGTCTTTGGTGGCTTGCAAATGCCATGCCCAAGTTCTGCTGTTTTCTTCTAATGAAAGGCTACTTCTTGCAGTGACAAACTAAGGCAGTCTGAAGGGGAGGGGGGTGGTACACTTGACAAGCCAAGAAAGCAGGATGATGAGGAATGGGGAAAAGTTCTCTCCCATTTACTCCTAACACTGTATATTGTGAATAAATGACAGATTGATTAGCAAAATGTTCAGAAAGAGTGATGAGGTGAATTGAAGGAAGGAGCTAAGTGCAAATAAACTGAAATAGGTGCGATCAATCACCTACTGGAAGTAAGAAGTTGTAGGAAAAGAGGAAGCATCCAGTGCCAATAGATATACTAAACTAACTGGGAATGAAAGGTGTACAAATTCTGGGACTGACTTTTTTGTTGACTAAAAGTTGGAAAAATCATTGGATGAACAATATGGAAGTTCTTTGGTACCAGTTGTTAAATGTGAATGACTTAGTGGAGTGTGTTGTGAGATTCCAGTTAGGCACACCTTTTTGTTATCTGGAAGTTTAACAGGTGAATATTGAAAGTCTTTTGGGTGGAACTGCTGAAACTGAAGTAGTCTAAAACTTTCATGTTGGAAAGGAACGAACCTGACTGCTAGAGTCTCTCTACATGTTATTTACTGAGAAGTTTGGAGAACATACCTTAATTTGAGGAGGAGAGCATTTCCCCACCACACCCTTTGGCATGAAATGGCATTCAGAATTAAATTGTGAAGACTACCAGTAAAGTCTGGTGTATGCTGGTTTTAAAGTAAACTTCGACAAGGCTGGAGACCTTTATAGTCAAGGGATGCATAGCACTTCCCCTCCCCCTAGCAAAACTGGCTGAAAATGATTGGAAGTTGAAAGCAGCTGTGTGTAGTTTTGTCTTGGTTTTACTCTTCTGTGATGCAAAAATTGTTGATTTTGGTTTTCAGGTCGTCTTATATGGAGATGAGTCTTGATTAGTGACAAGAAATTAAGCTGCTGTATATCTCGATATGGAAATTGGCTGATATTTCTGATGCTTTTTTGACTGGAGGGAGGAGGGGGGCAAATCAGGGAAGTAAGCCTGATGCATGCTGCTCTGAACTGATGAAAGCAAGGCTGCACTGGCATGTGTATTTCCATAAGGGCTGTGTTTTCAACATTTCTGGATTTTGGTATACAGTTTTGCAAAGTTGGACAAGTGGCCCTCAGAGATCAAGTATCATAATGTCCTTTTTCCTTCCACTGCTGTTATCGGCAAGTTGTCCTGCTTTGCCTCATGGAGGGAATGATAGGAAGGGAAATAACTTCTTGTTCTTGAGGTAGTTCTGTAAGCACAATAGCTTTTTGTTTTAATCACACTTCTTAGAGAAATGAGAAATTGTATGCTTTGGAAACAAAGAATGCCCCTGTTGTACAGGGCTAGATAGTTTGTATGTACTGCAATCCATCATTCCTCCCATTTCTCATCCTTCATAAATAGTAAAGCCAGATCAGCTGTTGTATTATGTGCATTGAAGTGGCACTCCCTCCTGACAGCTAATGAATTTGTTTACTGAAGCACTGGAATTTGTATACCTTTATTTAATATTATTTATTAGAATAACACTATATGGTAGAGGCTCATCCCGAACAGCAGTGTTGACTTTTTTTGTGATGCCCAGTGAATAAAAAGCCACAATATAGAGGAATAATGTGTGTGTGTGTGTCTTTTTTTTAAGTTTGCTTTTTCATGAATAAACAGTTACTCTGGAAGATATCTGTGCTCTTCAGTGGGAAACTCTGGGAGATGACTTAAGAAAATTTTTCCTTGAAAGCTTTTCTTAAAAACAGGATCTTGGGATTTGCTGAGTTTGTGCATCATGGGTAGAAAAATGCTTCAAAAAAAAAAGAGATCAATTATATAGCTTAACTCAAGGTACCTGGCAGTCCTGTTGTATTCCAGCCTGGGAGATTCATTGGTGTATCCATTTGTGTAGGAGCAATGCCAAGAAAAATGGTGATTTTGGGTTGATGAAGAGGTTTGCTAATGGTAAGAACTGCTTTTGATTAGATGATTAAAAGGAAGGCTCTAATAACTCTTGAGGGGTGTGTATGTGTGTGGTTTCTTCTTTTTTTCTTTAATGAAATGATGTTAAGGTCTGTAGTCTTATGTTAAGCAAGTCTTGAAATATGTTTAGATGTCTTGGCTGTCTAGATTTTCCTAATCTGCTATATTTTTAGAAAATGATAGGATTCAAACAGTATTCAAATTAATCCACTTTAACACTGAAGGTTTTATGTGTAATGGTAAGGTTTGGATTTAATAAAAGTATCATGGCACTTTTAATCTGCAGTTTTGTAAATAGTCCAAGTGAATTGACCCAAGAGTATAAAGACAAAGCATCTAGATAAGCACCTGAAGATAGATACTATTGCAAATAAATTATATAGTAATACTAAGCTCCATTGACCAGTGTTTCTTGATGATTAGCTAACCATAGATAATACTGGCTGTTTCAGAGCCGCTCTCTGCGACCCTGTTTGTGATGTGAATATCTGTCCTGCAGTGACTGGAAATCAAGTTGATGATTGTAAATAAGTCATCAAACAGCTAGCAGAAAGTAATGCCACTACTAAGCCACAGTGAAATACAACCAGTAACCTGAAAGTGAGAAATCGCATTTTGTTTAAACCACTGATTATCTTCAGTAGGTCATTTAAAGAAAGAAAAACAATTTCTACTAGAGCATTACAATTTTTCGAAAGCTGCCTGAACATCAGTATGAGTTCTTATAACTGTAATAGCTATGTAGATACAGCACACTTAAAGACCCCTCCTGACCGTCAGCTTGCATTTATCCTTTTTCCTTCTTCCAGAGACTTGAACAACTGTCTTTAGAACAGACTTGTACCTGAGTGACAAGGATGAAAGTAAATTGAGACATCTTAGCTCAGTGTGATGCTTGCTTGCTATCTGTCAGTCAAAAGAGAATTGTGGTCTAGCTGCTGAAATTCTTTGATTAAGGTAGTAATTCAGGAGTTCTTCAGTTGAGTCCACGTGTGAAATTGAAATAATTTGCATGCCCCAGTTCAGGATCTCTTGCTATTAGCTATGATCTTGAATGTGAATGCTAACTTCACTTAAACTCAGTGCTGTATTTGTTTTTGGCTTTACTTCTTGTGTGTTGGCTTGCCGTTTTGTTACTCATACTAAACATTCTGTCACAAATTGTCTTGAATTCTTTTTCTGTTTTCTCTAGTGTGTTTAGGTTAGGTAGCTATGTGACTTAAAGACACATGGGGAATATTGCTTATTAATTGTTGTGTATAATACCTAATGGCAGAGGAACCGCACTAAAAGACTCAAGTCCTTTCTGCATGGTTTCTATGAATTCTATGAAGATCATGACAGTAAGGCATTTTAGATACTTATATGAAATGACTTTCCTTTTATGGATGTAGGTATAGGTCTGATTACTTGTTTTCGTTGTCTGTCCTGGTTGTGCGTGTGCTAAGAATGCAATAAAAGAATTGGAATGATATCAGCTGTAGAAATGCATGCAGCTTATTAGTGTGTCCTGAAGTTGTCCAGGACTTTGCTTGCCCATGACATAATGCACAGTGGCTTAAGGCTGAGGTGATTTACGCTTGGTTGCAGCCAATCTCGAAGGCTACCAGAGCAGTAGGGAGTAACTGGAGTACTGTATGCTTTGCTTGTTCCAGGTGCTTTGCTGCTGGCTGCAATTTGGGGATCTGCCCCAATGGATGCAGGATTGCAGAGCTGTGCAGAACTGACAGTGTCATCTACACACTGCACACCTTTCTGTCTTTCTAAACATACAACTTAAGCCTTCTTTCCAAAGATAGCTTTGCAATGCATAAAGATGTGAAGGTCTCTTTGGATGAAAACTTACTTGAGAGTAAATAACCTGAGAAGTAACTATTCTGGGAGGTGGGCTTGGTGGTACAGGCAAGTGTTATCACTTACTTAGTGATATCCCTGATATAAATGGATATACAATTCAAATGGTGAGTTAGCGTAGTGAAAAAACATTATGTTTAAAAAAAAAAAAAAAAAAAAAAAAACCACCACTGTGTGTTCAATTGACCTTGTAAATCCCTGATGAGCAGCATGCGTTTAACCTTTATAGGATGAATTAGCTGTCTAAGTGACACTTGTATTGCCATTTTCTTTAAAGTGCTTTGGAAAAAAGAAATCTTGCTTTCAGCAAGTGTGAGAGGTAATTATGAAAAAACAAAAAAAAAATCATCTCTTACACAAATTAAGAACACGTAATCCAGTGTAGCTAATTTTCTCTGAGAAAATAAATCGTTTGTTGTTGATATCATTAAAAAGGCTTCTTCTTTTTAAGCTGATATTCCATGATTTCTGTAATGAGTTAAGGACATTTGCAAACTTAATGCTGTGTGGAAGTTGATACGGTTGTCATTTGTGGCCCTTCTGTATGCCCCTGAGAGACCCCTCTTCTCTTGAATGGCAGCCGTGTCCTTGAGTGGCAAGGATTAGCTATAAGAAAGGATGCTGCTCTCAACAATAAATTAGTACTCCTACAGAAACTCCACAAGCTCTCAACATGCTCTAGAGAGTAATAGTAGGCAGAGTTGCAAGGGGGAGTTACATATGTGTCTTTGCCAGAAATAATATGCCTAGTGCTTAAGTGCTGGTCACTTAGGTTAGAGTCTTGACCAGATTATTAATTCCAAAACCACTCTGTCCCCTGAAATGTAAGAACCAGTCCTTTTCTTTAGTCACTGAACATGATTATGCAATGGAGTACAGCAGTCTCTAAGGAAGTGCCAGCCTGAGTCAATAAGTCCAGATGATGCAGTGCAATGTCAGCAGGTAGGTTAGCTCAGGTTGCAAAGAAGTATAGCTTTATCAGCAGTGATCCTGCATGTAAGTCAATATGTGCTGTTCCTCAGAAACTGCTGAAAAAGTATAGGTTTCCTGAAATTCCAACTAGGAATTTTTCAGTGGCTGACTTGGCTAACATTCAAGACTATGAAGAGAAAGAAGAAGAAAATATTTTGAGTGAGAATAGCAGCTTAATACACATGCAGAGACTGATAGGTCATACAGCTTTCTTGGTGTCCAGTAATATGTGCTTACGTACGTCTGGGTTTTTTCTCCTCTGCGGAATTTTTCACCTCTTTTTTGTGTCTGATGGATGGCCTTCCTTTTGAGGAAGGAGATTGCAAGATCAAGTCCCTAAATTAATATCTTGCTCTATGAAGGCAGTTCCAGTAAATCTAGCTATACTCAGTGTGGTAGCTTGGCTAAAGCCATAATCTGTGACTTCTGATAAATGATGGCATATGTCCTCAGTCTTTTGTGGAGAGATGTGAGCAAGTGTGCCAGCCTGAGTAGAAGCTATGTGTCTGGTTAGCTTGAGACCAAGACCAAGCTGTTGAGCAATGACAGGGGTATAACTTACTAGTCTTGACCTGGGGCCCTGCTGACTGGCTACTCTACTTTTAGGTAGCTTTATAGATGGAAGAAGCTTATGCCTGCCTGCAGAAGGCTGGGAGCCTTCCTGAATTATTATATTACTTCAACTAGGATTTGCTGCCCAGGGCTAATAGCAATTAGTGACCACATCAGCTAAACCTGTCAACTACTGCTCTCTGACTGTGGGAGGCTTGCATCAAGTCTGAAAGTACACTAGTATCTCTGCAGTGGTGGTTAAACTCCCTTGATAAGGTAGCACTGCCATAGTTTAAGCTCACTGTGCTCTTTGGATGATGTTAACCAACTTTCATGCATAACTGCATTTGCTTCATGCACAATTAAATATGTGATCATATGTGTGTTTTAAAAAACAATCGCCGGAAACCAAATAAGCTTGACTTCCCTTGCTCAGTTCACTAGAGCCGAACTGACCGGTTCACTAGAGCCAAACTGCTCATCATACAGAAATGTCTCTAATGAACTGACTAATATCATGAACAAGTTATAGTACTTCCTATGCGGCGTTGCATGTGGCTTCCTCTGTGAGGTGGTATCTAGCTGATATGTAGTCACAAAATACAGTTGATCTAGACTACATTAACCCTGTGGGAAGTGCCACGTACACATTCATTACAGGCACAGAAAATGTCCTTGTGTGCTGCAGAGAAGGCTTGACAGTCCAATTTAAAGATAACCTTTAGTTTTGCACGGCTTAAACTGTTGCAATTGTAATTTTAGGTGTGGCTCCATTTTACTAAGATATGTTATGTAAATACGGGGGAAGAAACAAAAATTTTGTGCACAAGAAAGGTACTGAAGCTTGTGGCTGGAATGTGGCATATTGATGTGTCATGTTTGCCGAAGTGTATGTTGTAAGAGCCTTTACCAAAGGTTCCAGCTGTTTTTATGGATAGGACACTATAGAATGCACATCTTGCAAATGCAAACTTTTCAGCCTTGCACCGATATAGCCAATACATTTATTTCTGAAAGTGGAAATAATTCTCTACATGCAGCTTCACGCTAATAGCATCTCTAGGAGTTTGTAATCAAACACTGAGTTAGAAAAGTCTGTTTTATAGTTTGCCAGGAGGAACCTGTCCAGAAGGCTCAGTCCATCCATTATGCAGATAATAAAAAAAAAAAGGTGTAGAACTGTTATACATCTGTTCTGCTTTAACTTACTTACTTGCTTTATCCTGCATCTTGCTTTTTCTCCATAGAGGCATGTTTGTGGAACATATGGGCCATCTTTGAGACTGGTTAGTCTGTGAAATGTTACAGGCTATTTCTTATATTTATGTAGCAATAGAAAAAATTCTAATTGAAGACCAACCTATGTCAGATTGATTTCTGTATGCTTAATGACTTCCTTTCTGTATGAATAAGGGACTGCTTGAAAAAAGTGCTGTAGGATTCTGTTCTCATATATACATGTACCCTTGCTGTGTGTTGCCTTGCTATCTTTTTGTGGGAATACTTGATGAATCTCAATTAACTGAATTCGAGCCCCAGACTTAGTGCAACTTTCACTTTTTTTCCTTCTTCTCTCCTCCTCTCCACATTGCCACCACAGTTCTTACAGGGTAAAGTTTTGTAAGCATATAGCAAATGACTAAATCCGATCAGAACAGATGGTGCTAACAAACATATACCTATAATGGCTATGGTGTGATATTCTAGGGTTGTGAGGTTTGGTGTGGATTTTTTTTCTTTTCAAGTAGACAAGCATAAGAAGGTAGAAGAGCTAAATCTTTCTCTTAACTGCTAAGGAATGTGCACTGCGTTCTCTTTTTCAAGTCCTTAAAGGAAGCCAGAACTCAGGACATCGGTGGGTCTCGGTAAAGTCCTCTTCAAACGTTAAAGAGTTAGTTCTGTACCTTACTTTTGAGACTGAAGTCCTGTTGTTCTAGGGTAGCAAATTAGCTGTGGTGTCTCAAAGGGGAGGGGGGGGCAGCAAGCATGAGCACTACACAAGACCAATGTCTTCGTGCAGCAGACGTTATCTTTTGTACTTGTATTAAAAACTTTCCTATCTGTTCCCTGGTACTAGAAAACTGAAGTTCCTCCTCTTGTTTGGTCAGCTATTGCAAATTTGTCTCACGCAGAGAGGCTCCTGAACGATAATGCCATGGAATGTTTGCTCACTGTTTTGCCGAAGTCTTGTAGTTTGCTGGTAGAAACTTATTTCTAAACTCTCCACTCCTGCACCTGTGGAGGAGTAACCCCCAAAATGTTGTATTGCTCAACTATAGAAGCTGTTGCCAAAGCAACAGTGGTGAATTTGAAAAGCAGAGAATGTAGAGTAAAAAATGATTGCTTAAAAAGCTAATGAATTTGTCGTTGCTTATCATGAACTTACTTTAATTCTGCCTAATGCTACGTGTGCTGTGTATGCCTATAAAATGAATTTACAGTTCTTAGTGAAGTAAGTGCTGCTGAAGGTGTAACACCTGATTGCACATAAATAGGCATTCTTTTTTCCAGCTAGTTTGTAAAATTGTATTAAAGAAGAGTACTGCACTGTTAGTAGTGTAAGTTTTGGGTGAAGGTTTGTAATTACCTCAGGAGCTACTGGATTGTTTTGAACATACCAGGAATGATATTATAAATGCGGTGGTATTACAGAGCCAGAAATCTTACAGTGGATATGATCTACTTGGTCTTTGAAGGGATCTAGCAAAGCAGGGATCACTTGTAGTCTCTTCTAGCTTTATAGAAATTATCAATGTATTTCTCTGAGGCAACAGAGACAGTATAAAAATTGGTTTTTTTTTCCTCTCAGTTCTTGAACTTCTGTTGTTAATTGCAAGCTCTCTGTAGTAGAAAGAGAGTATAAAGTAGGGAGTGAATCTGAGATGATGCAGTGTAGTCCGTGTCCCTATGTGATAAGCTGACTATTTAACATACTTCAGTCCAACTTGCACTGCCATTCTGGAAGAAGGATTCTTCCAGATATCAAAATATCAGATATCAAAAGGATATCAGAATTCTTGGTATCCTTCAGATTCAGGTACTGATAATCAAGCTTGGGCCAAAACTTAGTAAATTTGCTATCCAGTGGCATTTTTATTCCAATGTGTAGTGATAAAGCCTTGGGTCCCTCTGAAAGCTCACATAAGACAAGGCAGTGACTGAGTGCATTTCTTTAAACGTGCAAAGTGTGGCTTCTTCTGGGTCACAGCTATAATAGCAACCATGCCTATGGACCCTAAATAGTGAAATCTCAAGCCAGCAGAAGCAAGCAAGCCATAGCAGCTGGATGCTGACTCTCCAAATAAACACAAAAATACCCTAGGGCCTCAGCCTACTTACGTTGTGTCTTTGCTCTGTCACTGTGGAAGACTTTGATTTATGAATTGACAATTGTGTGTCCCTGCGGACCGGGTTGTATCACAACCAGGGATTGAGTATGTATGCCTCTTCTTATTCTCCTTGTTTGTTATTACTGCTTTCTCCAACTTTCTTCTTTTGTACTGTTGCATCCCATAATAAGTCTTCACCTTGAGTTTGCCAAAAACTTCAGGAAAAGGCCCAACCTTTATTCTCTCTCTCCGTCTTCTTCCCCAGACTTAAAGGGTTATTTTTTTCCTCTCCATCTCATTTTTGGGAGATAGATAGAATTGTATGGAATAGTCTGAGAAAGGGGAGGAACGTAACATTGTATAGACTATGCAAGACCTTTGTAATGTGGAAGGAACCGCATCTTGCTTGAGTGTTGTATGGCTTGTTAGGACTGACTGGCTATTTTTTGTTTTTACCAGTTTGTATGGTATACCACTTCTGCTACTCTCTCATTCTTCCTTTAATGTATAACATAGCCTTCTAGTTCAATGTCATGGCTGAAAAGTAGTGACTTTTACATAGAAACCTGTTCATGGGCTGCTGCTGACTGTGCTGCTATATTAACATGGAGCAAGTGGCTTATTTCTGGGCTATTTGCAATATTCCTTTAGAGAGGGGTGTTTACAGGAGTTGTTGAATTCTGTTAAAATGTGGCTCATTGGATATGAGCTCCTTGATTAATGAGTGGATATTAACTGATGCTCACATCCTCAGTTGGGGATGTTTGATACTTGAAGAAAGATCTTGAATGGGAGAGATTGTAGGACATCTTCTGGGCAATGGGACAGAGTATACCCTCAGCAGGTTTGTGGATAATACAAAACTGGGAGGAGTGGCTGATCCACCAGAGGGCTGGGCTCTGCTGCCATTCAGAGGGACCCTGACAGGCTGGAGAAATGGGCAGGGGAATCTCATGCAGTTCAACAGTGGGAAGTACAAAGCCCTGGTCCTGCACCTGGGGAGGAATGACCCCATGCACCCCTGGTATATGCTGAGGGCTGACTGGCTGGAGAGCAACTTTGCAGAGAAGGACCTGGGAGTCCTGGTGGACAAGTCAACCATGAGCCAGCAATGTGCCCTCATGGCAAAGGTGGCCAACAATATTCTGGGCTACTGTGGAAGGAGTGTTGCTGGGCAGGGGGAGGTGATCCTTCCCTTCTCAGCCCTGGTGAGATACACCTGGAATACTGTATCCAGTTCTGGGCTCCCCAGTACAAGATACATGGAGACTTACTGGAGTGAGTCCAGTGAAGGGCCACAAAGATGACTAAGGGATTGGAGCGTCTCTTGTGCAAGGAGAGGCTAAGCGAGCTGGAACTGTTCAGCCTGGAAAAGAGAAGGTTTCAGGGGGATCTTATCAATGTGTATGAACATCTGATGGGGGGAGTAAAGAAGACGAACTCTTTTCGGTGGCACCCAGTGATACGATGAGAGGTAATGGGCACCAACTGAAATAAAATAAATCCTGTTTAAACATAAGAACAGGGAAGAAGGAAAAAAAAAAAAAAACCCTTTTGCATGGTGAGAGTGGTTGAACAAGTGGCCCAGAGAAGTTGTGGAGTCCATCCTTGGAGATGCTCAAAACCCGACTGGATACAGTCCTGAGTAACCTGCTCTAGGTGATGCTGCTTGAGCAGGGGGGTTGGACTGGTCAGTCTCCAGAGGTCCCTTCCAACCTCAGTGTTTCTGTGTTTCCTCTTGTCTGTATGCCTCATAAGCTCCATACTTGGTTATAGTCCTTGACTAATCCAATTAGCCCACTTTGTAATTGGCCGAAACAGAGCACATTAGCAGAGTGTACAGCCAGAGAGAAGGTGTTAATCATCAAATGACTTAGACTTGAATGTTGTGCTACATCTTTAGCTTGGTAGAAAGTGACTTGTCAGCAACAGGTGTTTCTTCCTTGTGTTCAGGTTCTGATTGTGTTCAAGCCCAACAGTCAATCTATACTACAGATCTAAAGAATTACAATGCATCTGTGGATGCTTTTCCATGTTGATAAAACCTGTGTAAATAATGCTTATCAGGATTAAATAAGCAATTACCTTTCCTGTACAATTATCCTTTGTTAGTAGGAGTAAAAGCAGGCATGTAGTGTAGCAGATCTTACGGTGTGTCTCTTCTAACATTCTGTGAGTGTATGTAGAAACAAACAGAATGGAAAGCTGTGTTAAATGTGAGGTTAGTAACTGCTAATAGTTTGTCATTTTTAATCTGGCTGTACAAGGCTTTTGTAAAACAAAGCATTTAGAACTGAAGAGAGGAATACACCTAGTAGCTAATAGGATGGCTGCTGCACCTTCTTCTGTCGCCAGATATACGCAGTATTTTGCAATAACATATGAAATGTATTTCTATCTTCCTCATCAAGGTAATTGAGCTTTATGCTATCACTAGAATTAATTTCATGTTCAAACTGTAGCAGAGTTTTTTCTAGTGACTCGCAAGGATTAAACCTAATTCTAAGTTTAAATGAACTGACAGAGTCATGCTGTCAAACTTAATTTTGAGATAAGGGAATACAATCATGAATCAATGTCGTGTACTAATGTGAAGGTAGCATGTTGCTGAAGGTCATAAGGAACTTATTCTGCTGTGCTGCTTTTGGACAAGGTAGTATTCTGTTTCAGTACTGTGAAAGCAAAGATAAACTTGGTCTTAATGTCTTTGCTTACTGCTAATGTTTAGAGTTCACCCCAGGATCTAATATGAATATGTACACAGCTTGCAGCCCTGTGGTGGTAGATGGGAGGCAGAACTCGAATGAGGCATGGGCCCCTTATTCAGGAAATTAAACAGCCAGTTTAATTTCCACGTAGAGATCTAAGGTGAGGTTGACTTGAATTATGGTACTCTTTGAAAGACAGTACTAATGTGCTGGCTGCATTTTTTTCTCACAGTGCTACTGTACTAAAACTTGCTCAACTTCTCTGTTCAGCAGCCCAAGAAAAATGGAGCAGTGTAATAGTCCAGCCCTTTTCCTGAGAATTCTAGCAATAGGAGGGGTGGCTTGTATTTGGGGTCAGTGCTGGGATTCTTGTCATTTGCCAAGGCCCTTTGCCCAACACTGCTTCTGATCGTGCTGCTGGGAAGTCTTCGTTATGGGGATACATGTTTCAACGAATAGCCTTTGTAGCAAGGATGAAATAGCAAGCAAATTTTTAAAAATTTGGATTAACTTATTTCCTTTAGTGAATTCTAAAGCTAACTATACATGATGAAACTCTTATTTTCAGCTTTGTTACCTCCAGTTCAGTCTCTTGCTTCTCCTCTTATCAGTAAGAGGGGAAAAAGCTTGAGAAATCTGATTTGTTAAACATAATTTCATTGTAATATTACAAGCTTGTCAGCCTGGTTGCAGTAAGTCCTTTTCGCTTGTTCTTCCTGTGGTTTATTCTCATACCTACTTTTGGCTGTGGAATGTCTATACCTTTTTTACTGTAGGTATTGCTTTATGCTGTGGGGTTTTAATGAACAAATAGAGTACACACAGTAGTAAAAATAGTTATCATCAAGCAGTTTAAAAATGAAAATACTTTTTTTTTTTTTTTTTTTTTTTTTTTTTTTTTTTTTTTTTTTTTTTAACAGAAGTTCTTCCAGCTGCAGTATTTTTCGCCTCCCTCTAGGTGAAAGCTCCTTGGTATTGCTGTAGGGATTTCTGTAAGTGGATTTTTATAAATCAAAACACTTAAGTGTGCTAGACTTTAAAATCCTTTTCTCCTGAACTGAAGATCAGAGATTAGGTAGGTCACACTTTCAACGCAGGTATTAGTCAAGTGTGATATTACCTATTTAAATTTAAACCTAATCTTGAATACTTAGATGAAGGAAAAAATATATGTATCTAAAAAAGCAAGAATCTAGTTAAAGAATACCATATTAAAAAGGAGCTCTGTTGAAATACCTCTCAACTTCTACATTGAAGGTTTTCTTTTTGGGAGGAGAAGAAGGAGTGTTTTCTAGTTAGAGATGAAAATGCACCTTTTAAGCCTTTCAGGTAGCAAATATTTGATGGAAACTATGCATACATTCTGGATATTTTAGCAATGACTGGGTTCAAATTTGGTTTACAGTGGTGTTAGATCTGTGGCATCCTTTTACATTGGTCAGTCTAGTATACTTATGCCTTTTATGGGGGCTCCCTCTAGTGAGCTGTTAGATCCAAGTCCTTTTTTCTTAATTCTGAAGTACTTTACATGTTTACTTCCAAGACACAGCTTTTGTTCACTTAATTTAATGTGCTTTTTTATGTATGTGTAAGCTGCTCATGTGTATCTGTCCTTTTCTTTTGGTGCTGAATGGAGTTGTAATGAAACTGAAGACTAGAACTGCTTGCTCTGCAGGGGAGTGTGTAGGGGGGAACCTCACTAAAGCTGTTTTCTTCTGTGCAACTCCAGAATGTAAAAATAGGTGGCTAGTTCCTCTGAAATTACTATTCTCTATTGTCGGCTTGTCATTTAAAAATATAGAGCAGCTGGGGAAATTACTGCAAAAAGTGTGGCTTAAAACTTTTTTAGCGCACCCCCCCAAAAAAAGACCCCCACTTTTCAGAATGTTAATGTTACTGTAGCTTACCTGGCTAATGAAGCTCAGCTATTTGCACAGTTAATGAAAATAAAAGGGTGGAGGGCTTGGAGATGATTGAGATCAGAAAACAGTTGAGGAATTCCTGACTTTTATTTGAAATACTAGACATCTGGCATAGGTGGGCGAACAAGGCCCTGTTCAGTAGGAAAATGGGAAGCACTGCAGTAAGATGGGGGGGGAGGGAAGCATGGTGGTGGTAGTTCTGCAACAAAAGATCTTGGGATTGTTGCAAACTAAACACAAGCCAATGAAGTTGTTGGTAAAGAAGGTTGATACCGTGCCAAAAAAGAAGTATAGGAGAGCTGAAGGAAGCTGGGTTGGGTAGACTGAAGGATAGAAGACTATGGTATGGATCTGGAGGAAGAAAGTGGGTGTGGGACCCAAATCTTCAACTGTTTATGTTGAAGACCTTTTGAACTCTAATATGTTGCTGGAGGTGGCAGTGGCTAGAGAGTTTGTGGGTCTCCACTGTTGCATGTCTTTGATAGTCTAAGCAAAACAGAGTTTGGGAACAGTATGACAGTATCAGCTCTACCTTTCAGGCTGGTAGACACACAGTGACTTAGTGATGTTACTTCCAGCTATGTGGTCATTGATTTTTTTTTTTTTTCCCTTTCTGATAGGATTCACAGTAAACTTGTTAGCGATACTAAGGTAGACTTTTTTTTAGGAGCTCCAGAAAGCTGTCTTCATTTTGTTTAATTTCTATATTCAATACTCTTCAGTGTATTGTTAGTTTTCCCTATAGAATGCTATTTCTTGATGTTCAGTCAAAATGACCTCACAAAGAGGTGGAGATCATCTGGATAGGGCTAAGTAGGCAGAAGAGAAACGTTTAAGAGTTAAAACTGGCAAAGAGACCCAGAATAGATACTTGAGGAAAAAAAAATCAAAACTTAATTTTATGTGCTGCTTTCAAGTTGGGAATTTCCTTAAGGTTTCTGTTAGATCCTTACCTGCTTGTGAATATGGAGGGTTCTGGTACGTGTGTTGGGAGTGGGGGTCACTTTACATGTGTCTCGCTTTCCTTTTCTTGTCTTTGAATGAATGGACTTGAATGTAATCATCTTGAGATGACATTTCTGTCATGTGCTGTGGAAGGAATTTAGGAAGATATTTCAAAGGTTTGTTGGTGACTGTTCCATTTGCCTTCCTCTCTAATCGTTTTCTGTGTGTACCAATTAATTATTTGAATTCATCTGAACCTGAACACTCTAAATGGTTGTGAAATATGCCTGTGTGAGATCATGAAATTGCTGATGCAATGCTTTTAGCTGAAGATCTTGAACTAATGGCTCTTTATTCCAGAGCCAGGGCTGGGATTAACTGGTTCTGGGAAGTTATTCAGAATGAAGACTCTGGGATCATACTGTTTCAGGAATCGGACATCCAGACTTGAATTTTTACAACGTATGTTCGCGCAAGTCAAACAAAAATCCCCAGATCTGCTATATTCTGAAGTATTAAGAATCTTTATGCTAGTTTTGTAACCTTACAAGGTGATCTTTGTTCACATCTCAGTGCTCTGCAGTGCAGCTATCTGGTTTTACTTCGAGTCAGTGGCGAAGAGTGGAAAGTAGGGAGAGGTGGGATCATAGAGTTGAATCCGAGTCCTCTTTTCCTTGTGTTCATCTGTTTTACAGACCTCCGTGGGGCTGGGCAGGAGTAAATGTGAACAGATTAATTCAGCTCTTCTGTGGCTCTGCATTTAATTTTGCTGGTACGTAGTTTTCTGCGTGTAGGAACAGCAGGTTTGGTTCAGAACTCCTCAGGAAGAGGAAAAAGTTACTTCCAGGTTACTAATTTAGAAAGAATTTCACAATGAAATAAGATGAAAGAAAGAAGATGCAACAGGTGAGTGAAGAGAGGATAGTGGCAGAAATTAGGTAGATGAGGAAACAGCAGAAAGATGGGCTTTGCTTTGTTACTTTGCTTGGAAAACTTTTCTTGATGAAACTCTTCAATATGAGCTAGTGAAATCCATTCACAGCTAGTGCTTTTTAAAAATCTAAATTTGGCACCCTTGAGGCCTAACAGGTACAAATACTGTGCATTGCAGGCTGTTGAATTGCAATCCAAGGAATTTCTGGAAAGGGGAACAAGAACAAATCACTCATGGCTATTTAGCAGGTACTACCTGGCATGCTTGGGAAGAAACATTCTTGTTTGCAAATTCACCTTCTAATAACACATTAGATGAACTTTTTTACTGACTTGGTTGAGATGCTGTTTTTCCCTTGTTTACCTTGGCTTAGAAATGCAAGTTTGGCTATACGGGATCAGACCAAAGGTCTGTTAGCCCAGCTTTGTTTTTCTGTTATGGCCAACTGAGGATGCCAGAAGCGGAATATAGGAGCTGAGAAAGCAGATGGAAATGCTTTTTGGAGATACTGTTTTAGATTCCATCAGCCTGTAGATAGAGGTACCTTGATCTGGCAGCAGTATCTTTGTGCTTAATATGCCCCAAAGGATCTTTTGGTATGAATTTACCCAGTTGTTGTTTGAATCTGTGTAATTCTTTGCTATTAATACTGTGGAAGAGTTTCATACTGCATGAGGTGGAAGGAACCCCCCCCCCCCCCCCTTAAATATGTTGTATAATGGTTTTATTTTAATGCCTGCTAATTGTTATGTTATGAAAAGCAGCCAACAGTCTTTCAGTTTACTTTCTCCAGCTTCCTCCTCCCCCCATCCCATTGCATGATTTCCTTGGTGATCTCTCTTCCAGTTTGCAGAATCCTAATTTATTTTGGCCCTTCTCTGTGCTTTTTCAGTTTAACAACATTCTTGCTGAAGTCAAGTCAGAACTACGCATAGTTTTCGGGTTGTGGGTGTTCTGTGGGTACATATAGCGATAGAATAATGTTTCTTCTCTCCTTCCATTTTTCATGCCATTAAGTAGAAAGCAAACCTGTCAAAATTAAAAGTTGATATGGAAATGTATAGGAATCATTAGAGGAAAAGACAGGACAGCCTTGGGCATTATGACTTTAAACAAATACTATCTTTTAATAGCATTTTATTATGTTAAATTACAAATCAGTTGGTATAGTTATATATTAAATGACTTCTATTCCTTCAGCTCAACATAAAAACTACATAGTCTCTTGGTTACTGCTGAGTCAATGCAGTACCAAATTTTGCCCAAGCTAATTCTATTTCCTTAAGGGAAAAAAAGGAAACACCAGTGCCGTGTCATAAGAAAATGGTCAGGTGAAAGAGCTGTGATTAGCTCAGTGTCCTGTTCTGAGCGCCAACAGCAGATGCCTCAAGAAGAGCGTAGTAGCAGGACAAGCATATGGTGATGTTTCGTTGTATATTCCTAGCCACCTGATGTTTGTACCTGGGAGATCTTTTAAGCCAGAAGTAGTATCTTTCTACTTAATAGCTCCTGATAGAATTTTCTTCTATGGATTTGTCCAGTTCTTCCTTTTTTCTAATGCAAGTGTATTTTTTGGCATTCACAAAAATGAATGGGATAAACAATTTCCAATTTTTTTTCTCACAACCCGTAGCTACCGCAAAAAGGCTCTCCCTTCTCTTCAAATGCAAAAAGAAGACATTAGTCAACCCTGTAGTCACCTGTTTGAATTCTAATCTTGTTGAGACAAATTAATTTTGGTTATTATACTAGCACAAGACTTTAACTCTGGGGAGGGTCCTGAGCTTTGGCTTCTCTCAGTTCTTTGGTGATATGCCCAGTTATTTTTTTTCCCTGTTTGACTACTTCCCTCCCAAATGAGGGCAGTACTGCTTTAATGGTTATAGGTAAATGTCTGTCTTTTCAGATTTTGTATAAACCTGACTTCTTCAACAGTATTCAAATGTGTCACTTCTGTTCTAGTGTACTTGGCCTAAAAAAGAGAGAGCTTCTCTTTCTGCTTTCTTGTCCTTCGGATTCCTTTTGAATTAAACTTTCCAGACCACTGATATTTGTTCTTTCAAAAACTTATCTCCTTGCTTTCTTCTTCTACTTGCATGAAGTTTCAGGAATATACTTGCGTTTGATGTGAACACATAATTGTAGTGCAGTACTTGAAATGTTAATGTGCTTAAACTGCTGTTCAGATCCATTTGCAATCTTGACTGGTGTCTGTTCATGCAACATAAAACTGTTCTAAATCTAAGGAAAATCTAAGATTAAGGAAAAAATTGAATAACAAAATTGTATGAAGGTTGGGAAATAAGGAGGCCAAACAAATGTTGGTTGTTAATACTAATTTTTTTTTTTTTTTTTTTTGGGGGGGGGGGGATGGTTCTTAGGAACACATTCCAGTAAAAGCCCGTGTTTTAATTTGTTCAAAGGAATTTGATACGGGGTAGAAAGTGGGGGTAGAGACTTAATACTGAGAGAAGAAAAGGTCTAGAAAGGACCTCCTCTTGTGTATACAAAGGAGAAGGGGGGGGGGGAAAAACCCCCAAAACTGCTAATGCAAAAGCTATAGCTCATGCTTGAGACTACCACAATCCTATTTTAAACAGCATTTTAGCATTTTAGCTTGATGAAGCAGGTGAACTGAAGGCAGTGTGAAGACTTTATTAATAAGTGAAGGTACTTTGTATTTGATAAATGTTGCCTGTGAGCAATGAGAAATCTGGAAATGAATGAGAGGGTGGCAGTTCTTCTAGCAGAAACATATTCTTTCTTACTAAACAGGGCAGTCTTTAGTGTTCAGGTGGATGATTTAAAAAAAAAAAAAAAGCCTTCTAGTGCCTCTTGAATTTTACTGTAGATGTGCTGGAACCTCTATGAAGGTACTGCAGAAAATTCAGTCTCTCTCTCTTTCTTTCTTCTTTCTGCTTTCTTCTTTGTCCTGAAAACTTTGTGTTTATAACCTAAAAGTTACAGGACCCAACAAAACAGTTTTTCTGATCTTGGAGTCAGTGGTGCCTCCATCTAAAGCTGAAATGGACTTTGTAGTAGTCTTTTGATATAGTTCTCTATAGAACTGGAATGTATCTGAATTTACGCAGCTTTACAGCTGCTCTGCCTTCAAAGTATGTTGTGGACAACCAGCGATGAGACGGCTTCAGTTTGATTTGTTTGTTAAGTGGACTCACTTCTTTCCAAATACTTCTTTCCTTGAGTCCAAAGTTGTTTCTCAGGTCATGGGCACAGCTGTAAGAATGACTTTGTTGGTGAGAAGCTATTAGAAGCTACCTCAATAAGCTGTCATCTGCTTTGTCTTTTGGTCAGTTAGCTTGAGCATCAGTACAGGCTGGGGATAACGTAACTACACCTTCTGTATCTTTTATTGAAGACTAGTGTTACATAGCAACCACTTCCCAGGATTTACTTCTTCAGGATGCATATACAACTGTTTCAGGAAGAAATATTCTTATTACACTAGAAGTGCATGGTAAATCTGCCACTGCTAGGAGTTTATTAATGCATTAGTATGTTTACAGTATGTTTACATGCTGTGTGTTCTTTGCATAATATGTAATGCCCTAGAGTTGCTGGCTTCTCCTTGTTGAAATACTGTAGCATGAATCTGAGGTTCTTGGGTATACCTGAAGACAGTGCATCTTGTTCACAGATGTGAAATTCAACATTGCTTTGGGAAGAGACTCTGAAGTAAGCAAATGCAGTTTTTTAAAACCTGATAAGCAGACAAAAATGCATGTAGTGAAGGAAGGAAGAGACTGGACACAGAGGTAGGCAGTGCGTTATTTGTTATTATTGGGAATGACTCTACTGTGCCTGCCAAGATGACTAAAATGATTACAGGTGAAGAAAATACCCCAAGACAGATATCAATTGAGAGTTCGTTGAGAAATGCTGTTTGCTGCTCCCAGAGATATAATGGATAACAAAAGGAAAGCAGTTCTCTCTCCTACAACTCCTTGTATTATGTCCAGCTTACTCTTTAAATCGGAGAGATATTAGTAGATAGTTGAGTGTCTTCATGAATGAGACTAATGTCTGTCTTCTGTCAGTGTTAAGCATCTTTAAGCATCTTTCTGTAACATCTAGAATGAAACAAAGTTTGTTTATTTGTTTTGCTTTGTTTAGAAATGAGGGTAATCTATGTAGATGGCCATGGCAGCATGTGCTTTTTACTTCTGAACTACGTTACAGACTGATCAGGACTCCCGCAGCAAATCTGGGGCGGGTAATGGACTAGCTGAAAGGGAGGATTATAGTAGATATATATATATTTTTTTTTCATGAGGCAGCAAGTTTACTAATGCTTTGCAGTGGCGAATGAATCTTGAGAATGGTTCTGCTGAGTGCAGTAGTTGCAAAGGGTGAGAATTGGAGACAAACTTGTAAAGTCTGTGGAGGAGGCCAAACCAGGAGGCCTTGCGAATGTGTGGAACAGCTGTGTTGTGTGTCAACCTACAGAAAGAATTAGATATCCCTTTCTGTGCTGTTGTTTAGTCACCTCACAAGCAAGGTTGTCTCTGCTCTCTCGCTGACTCAGAAATCAGTGGTAACAGCAACTAGCTTTCCTGTTGTGTATCTGTTCTCTTCATGTCTCCTGGTGGGTGTGTGTTTTTTTTTTTTTTTTTTTTTTTTTTTGTTCATGGTACTGGCACAAATACCTTAATATCCAACCCCTACTTTCTGTTTAAACTTAAGTGGCTTCATCTGGAGACTTGTATGTGTATCTGATTTGATTTATGGTAACTGGTCTTGCAGCACTTTAGTAGAAGTTGGAGGAGGGAAGAATTGTGGAGTGTGTGCGTATGCTTTAAATTTGGCCAGGACTTTGATAGTACAGTAACTGGGGAAGGAAGGGGGAAATAATTGAGTTAGGCTTGCTAACAGAATATAGTTATGCAGAAGGCTGAAACCAGACCATGTAAATTGGTCACAAAAGTTGATTTTTATTTTCATATGACTCATCAGCTACCTGTGATTATCTTCTGTGGGAAAACAATATAAACAGTATAACATTTACTGGGTTAGAATAATTCCAGATTCTTAGTATGGTAGTAAAAACTTGTCATCTTTAAGTAGCAATACTTTGGCTAAGGCACTGAAGATCTGGTGACAATGGAATAGTAGCTTTAGGAATTGAATATTGAAATAAAACTCACACACATCTGAATTCAAGAGTACCTTTATGCTAACACCAGTCATAGCAGCAGCAATGTGTGTTCTGGTAGAAGTGGCATGGATCTTGCAGAATGCATGTCATAGCAGATACAAGGTAAAATGGAGTTAAGACTGATTATTTTGTGGTGGTTCCAATAAATGATGATTTCTGGTATCAGTCACTTGTGCTGAAGATAGAACAGCAGCATCATCTACAATATATAATATTTTATTTTCTTATTTCTACTTCTGGTTGCCTGTAATGCTGGCAGTTTTGAACAGAAATCTGTTTGGCTTTTCCTACAAGGTAAAGGTTAAAAAAGAAAGCAAAATCAAAAACCAACTGAACAAAGTCCTCCCCAAATATCTTCTTAGCTGAGGTGTTATAGCTGTTTTTATAAAATAGTGGTCACAAAAAGTTCAACTTACTAAGGTTCAGACTGATTTTTGTGATGCTACATAGAGAATAGCTTTAGAATCTCAGACACTTGGTGCAGGAACTAAGTTTGTCACTGAGGTGAGCCTGAATCAGAAAAATACTGTTTTGAGGAAATCTGTTAGTGTTTTGAGGAACATCCATGACAAACTAAATTCCTGCTCAAAGTGCCTTTTTCTTTCCTCAGTGTGGGGTGTGTATTTTTTAAGCATTTCATAAACCTTTCAGGTCTCTTATCTCCAGATGAGTTGAGGTTGTTTTGGTACCATGATTAGAGGAGAGGTTAGGCCTTACCAGAGCTTGGCTCAATGTCAGGCTGCACACAGAGGTAGAGAAAGGGTTGTGTCCTCAACACTTCTTTCTGTCTTACGATACTTCTTCCAAAGCACAGCTCCAAGATTTACCGGTGGTTCTTCTGCTTTCCTCCATTTCCCTCTCGTTCCCTCTGCTTTCCTAAGGCATATCTAGCTTTGTCAGTCTTCTCTTACCGTGATTTGTTTAGCCTTGCTCCAGATCCTAAGCCTGGAAACTGTGATTCGAACTGAGGCCAGCTCCTTACTGCCTGTCTCGGGCAGTAACTTGGTGAAAATGCTTAACTTGACAGCACAGATCCCGTTCCTGCTTACATGGAAGTTCACTGTCAGCTCTTGTGAATTAGAGATTCCCTGGGGCACCAAAATTATCTTGGAAGGGAAGATGGATTTGCTGGGTAGTCAGTTTACCTCAATCCTTAAACATTTATCAATTGAAGCAATAAAATATTCTTTGTGCACTTCAGTCATATGAGTAAAGCAGACTTTGTGTAATAGTTTGTGAGGCAAGTAAGTGTGGTTAATTCCTTAAGGTATTCACTATATCAGTGGTCTGAAATATGGCTTAATATAACGTCCAACTTTAATCTGCCAGAATTGATGTCTTCCACATGGTAAATGAAATTCTCATCTGTTTAGCCACTGTTTTCATTGGATGTGCTGACTGGGAGCATTTGATTTCTGTGCTTCTACTTTACAAAGCAGCTTCTGAGGAAAGCATCAAAGCGTTTTCTGTTAACAGCCTAGAGCCAAAACCTTCCTAGCCTACTCTGCTTGGTAGATGCAGGTCCCCGTATTAGAGGCTGCTGAACCTGGTAGCTCAACAGTGGGGAGGTTGCTGCAGCAACTTGTTCCCAGGTCCAGCCAGTAGCAGGGGTGACCACGCATTCGAGCCCAATAGGGGTGCACGTGGGCACACTGGTGCAACACGTATATACATATACCTGTGGCTAGCCACGCAGACAGAAAGCGGCACTTGCACAAACAGCACCAATGGCCTTATCCTGTTCCCCTGGCCTGGGTCAGGGTCTCATGCCTCTGCCAGGGTTATTGGGGGTTCCCCTGCCTGCTGCTCTGCCCCCACACCCCTTCGTGTGTGGGGGGCAGCCTTATAGGGGCCGATGGCTCTCCTGCAATAGCCTTGACATCTACGAGCGCTTCAGTGACATGCAAGTAGCTAGTGGGAAGCTGAACGTGTGAAACAGCTCCAGTGACCATCTGTTGGCCTGCGTTCAGCTTCAAAAATGAAATGTTTGATTAGTGTTACCTGCTACATAAAGGTAGAGTGCACATTTCTTACTGAAAGATGCAGATTAAAATTGCTAGTAATAATTTTGTCTGCCTCTGGTGCTTCAGGAAAGAGTGCCCCTCTGTGTGTGTGTTCTCAATTAGTGAGCAAAACATTTTTCTTGATGTGTTCTCCTTTGCCTTTTGTTAGTTCCAAGGAGCTTTTTGGAATGAGCACTTGAAGACAGCTGTGTGCTGTGGATGGGCTTATGAAGTTGTTGAGCATCAAATCTAGAAGAAGCAGTGCAGTTGTGTGATGAGTGCCTAGGAGGATTTTAGGTTGATTACATCAGTCAGTTCTGGACTTACGGTGTAAATTTAGTATTTAGGATCAGTCTTAAGGTTGACCTTAACGAGCCCAAGCTGTGTGATTCGTGTTCCCTATCTAAAATGTACCTGTACTAGAGCTGCCTGTATTCTGGTACTTATTTATTAAGTGTACTCCTAAAACGTATTCTGGGTTTTCCTTTGCTATGCAGAGTGGAGCTTGTTTAGGAGTTGGTGTGCAGGCTGCTCCTCTCTCCTCCGGCGCTTGGTGGAGTGTGCTGTATTGGAGGGAGGAGGGGGCTGCAGAGGGCTGTAAGGGGGGAGCACGGTCCCGGGGCTTCCCAAGGCTGGCGGGGAGCGGTGCCCTCGGGACAACCTCATCTCCCAGGAAAGCAGCAGAGCTCCCAGCCCTGGGAGGGCTGGCGGTGCAAGTGGAGAGCAATGTTTCAGATAACAGTGGCTTGAAGGTGTCTTGGGTGTAAACATTAACAGAGGATAGGCGCGTGATCTCACGGATACTACAGATATTGTAAATATCTCTGCTGTGGTGTGGTGTTGAACAAACTTCTTAAAACAAACAAAGAGGTATACTCTAGTTTGTGGAAACTGATTAAAATAAAGGTTGATGCAAAAAGTATAGGCTAGCTTTGTATGTGCTGTTTCTCATCAAATCTTGCCTTCGAGGATTTTTTACGTGTAAATAAATTTCACTTGTTTTGAGGACTGAAAATTATTTCCCACTTAAATTGTCACTTCAGCAGTTCAGTTTTTTCTGGCTGATACGTGAGCCTAAGCCTCTTGAGGTTTGGCTCAAGTTTGAAAGAACTAATATTTTTTTAAAAGAAAAACATCCCCAAAACCAGAACAAAAACCCACCAATGACACAAAAAAACCTCCACCATGTTTCTTAGTTCTCTGCTAATGACTCGGATGTCTCACAGTGCACAACTATGTTAAGTTTATAGGCCCCTGTGTGTTTGTAGAAGTGTTTGAGGTGACTGAAGAGTTTCGTAGACTGAAGCAATGGAGTGAAGTGGTGGCTTACCAGAATAAGCTACTTGTTATAACATCTTTTAGTAATGATTTTTTTGAAAGCTAATGTATGCAATGTCTTTCCTTTTCTTCTAGTTGAACAATGGAAGATGGCAAACTGATAGACTGCAAGCTTAAATTTGCTTGTGGTTTTTTGTTTTTCTTTCTACTGTGGGGGGGGGGGGGGCAGGGGGTTTCTCTCCACTGCCTACTCTCAGGACTAATTCTGAATTTGGATTTGGTGGCAAGTTGTGTGCTCATGGGTTTTCGTATGTATTCTGAATGATTTTGGTTTGCAGCTGGATCAGTTACTGCTTCAGTGGTATCTCAACTTCCTCTTCTTGTTTTGTTTTTGGTAATTCATACCATTGTGGTTACCAAAGAAAATTATTTGATGGAAACTAACTCCAAAAAACGTGCATGAGTGTACAGATTTTTAATCAAAGAGTACTTCGGCAAGGACACAGTGCTTCATAGTAGCTAACGTTTGAAAACGAATAGCAAAAAGCAAACAGTGTAATTGCAGGGCATTGCCTGTGTCTCTGCGGGTTACCGGTGCCCTCTGGAGGCAAAACAGAGAAATGTCCCAGGCTGACGACAGTAGCGGCAGGAACTCTTGGGTACCTGCTTTGAGCTTCTGAAGAGTGATGTTATAATTACATTTGTAATCCGGTTTTATTACTTTTTTTTTTTTTGCAGGTGAAAACACTAAAGAAGATCTACAGGGGAAGAAAAGTCTGAGTGAGAAAGTCTCTCTTTATAGAGGTGATATTACATTGCTTGAGGTTGATGCCATTGTTAATGCAGGTAGGTAGTAAAATGTTTTTATGTAGTTCTATCTTGGAAATCCTTTATAGCACTACAAATTTGAATTTTGAAAAGCTACATAAAACAAAAATCCAGTGGAAAGCTCTTAGGGAAACTTTACGTACCTCTTCTAATTTCTATATATTGCATCTGTTCATCCTCTGTGCCTTTACTGTGACCAGGATTATTTTAAAGCTTTAATAGTGTAGTTATTAAGGGACAATAATTCTCTTGCCTTTATTTTTTAACTCAAATAGCTGAGACTTCATGCTTTATATTGTAGAAAACAGAACTTAGGTACTGAGCTGCAGTACATTCCAGGTTATTATTATAAATCAAGCCATTTGTAGACTAATACAGTGGAAATTATTTAACAATAACATGAGAACACTGACTTCCTGTTTTTTATGTGACTTGCTTGCCTTCCCCCCCCCCCCCCCCCCCCCCGAAAATGTAATCTTTCAAATTTCTGGTCCTTACCTCCAAAGCTCTAAATGTTTTAAGACCTAGTTAAGTTTAGTGACCACGTCTCCGTGTCTGCAATAGAGGTGAAGCACTATGTCTAGTAGGTTCTTGTGACACAACACTTCAAAGATATTTTAGAGGGGGAAAAATGCTTAAGTAATGAATTTGCTCATGTATTATATTATAATCAATTAATTTGGTTAGTTTGGAGAGACTGTGGGAAGGTGTTCTTCTACCCTTTGCCCCTTGCCTCATCCACATCCCCAAAATAGCATGGTATGTGTGTCTTGGGGATGGAAATTTTTTTCCTGATACTTGGCTAGCACTGTCCTTAATGGTTAGGAGTACTGATTCACTTCAAGAATTAATTTGTGGTATTACCTATACATTTATTGGAAGGAAACATATTGTGGTATCTTCTGTGTAATGGAACAAAGTGCAGAGATCCCCAAGGTTGTGTTGACCAAAAATGATAGCTTTTTACTGCACTAGGTAAACCTATGTGGAGATACAGGTTCAAGTCTAGGAAGAGTATAGTTTGTCCATACTGCATGGAAGTTAATAAACCTAGTCCCTTGTATTATTTGATGTTATTTCTGTCTGCATGACTCCCTTCTTTATAGTGGAGACATGTCAGTGGATTTAATGGAGTAGAAGTAGCCTCCTTAGTTATCTTAACATGCTCTTTTCGTACTCCGACAAGTATAGAGGATAGTATTTGCATACAAAACTTTTTTAAATTAATCTTGAGTTTACTGGTACCCAAAAGTCAATTAAAATCAACACACACATCAGTATTTTACAGAAATGATTAAAGAAACCATCCAAAACCACACCATAAAGCAGAGGCTGAAAGGCCTGAAGAAGGACATAACGCTCTTGAAATACATAGAAGGCTGTTGCCAAAAAGAAAGGAATCTTTTGTACTCTGTGTATTCTGTGTGTAGGCTAAGAGGAGTGGGATGTGGGCATAACAGTAGAGGTTCAGACTGGATGTTCGTAAAACCATTTAATGCAATGGAAGGTGGTACTCTGGTAAACTAGCCTGATACATAACAACTGTTTTATGTCAGGATGTTGGTACGGATGGGTTCTTGTAACTCTTCTAGTCATTTTCTTCTGTAATCTTTATTGAAGTTCATAATATAGTAACTATTCTGAATTGTTAATATACTTAGATCAAGATGATAACCTATGATTACCCTGAGCAATCAAATACTCTGTATATGTCAATGCATTAATTAAAGCTTAAATGTAAGCTTTTGATTTACTCATTGTTCACCCAACATATGAAGCCCAGGACTGATCCTCTTCCTTTTTGTAAAGAATTAGTACTTTTTTAATGTTAAACCTCTCAAAATTATGAAGGATAGCTGGAAACTTAAATGAGAAAGAAGAAGTTTTAGTTCAAGATCCATTTTGATTGTGCAGAAAAGTCCAATTGTTGCACTGAGAGGTTTTGAAATCCAACAGTTTCAGTGAAATTGTAGTGTCTTTCTGACAGTATTTAAAAATAGTTTCTCATCTCTATTGCATTTTTGCAAAGAACTCCGTTTTATTTGCAGAAGGAAAAAACTATCTAAGCCTGGAGGAGAAAAAGCAAGATCCTCCTTGAATTTCTGGCATATAGGAGAGAGTGCTAACTGAATTTCTTTCATTAAGCTAATGAAGGTGTTGGTAGGTATCTTATGTAGCTAAATACCAAGAAATCACTGATCACTGCTGAAGAAGGATCCTCTTTTCTCTTGGACTTAGACAGATGGACTGAATGTTACTTATTTTCTAAAAGTGTTCTAGAATTACTTTATGCTAAAAGAGGCCAGCTGTGGGAATAGTGGAAGTAAAAGGTTGGGGTTTATCTTTGCATAATCAAAATAGCCGTATCAAAACAGCCAATTTTGAAATCATTCAGTTGTGATCAGAGTGAAGATCTCTTTTTGTCCTCTAAAGAGTGACTGCAGCACTGAGATGCGTAATGACTGTCAAGGTAGCTGAAAAGAGGAACCAGTGTGCTATTTTTGGTGAAATCAATGTGAATTACGTAACCCCATTACTGTGTGTTATGTTTCCAGAATGGTTCCCTAAAACTTCCGCGCTAGTAACTGTATTGCAGACAGGTCCTAGTTCACCTTGGTGTTTTGCCTAATATGTCCTGTTACGTTAATTTCCTTCCCTCCTTTTTAAGGATTCTGTTAAGATTGGTACCAAAGTCTTAGTTTTACTCCTTTGTCCTTTTCTGCTCTTTATTATGCTGTGAGAACTTGAACAGTTTCTTCCTTGAGGCATGTTCTTTATTGCATAAATCCATGATAACTGACCTTTTAAACAAAATAAATATTTCCGGATGCCTTTTAATCCTGCCTCCAAAAGTGCTGTAAGCACCTGGAAGTCAGATGACTAAAATTAGCCAACTTTCAAATAACCTCTCTTGGAGGTCTGCATGTGTTTAGGGGAGGGAGGGAGTTCATTTGTTTCCTCCTGCCCCTTTCCTCTCAGCTCTTTTAATACACATCATATTTGTACTGCAGACACTTCTTGATCAGAAGAGTTTCTGTGGACCAAGTGGATTATGTGAGGAAAAATAGCTTCAGATAATATTGGAATACTTAAGCCACAGAATGTGTCATACCCTCCCCCTCAACTCAGTGTACCTTAATGTCTTTGAGCCGCTTTCTCTGCGGTACTGTATGGATTTAGGAAGCATGTCTTTCAGCTGGCAGTTAACTTAGTAGCAGTCCAAAATGAATTGCATATGTCCTGGGTTGTGCTTGAGCAAATTATTTCCCTCTGTGTCTGCTTGCGTACTGCCTCTGTTTATTAAACTGTGGACCATATGGCATTATGATATTCTCATGGCTTACATGGATATGGTACAGTAACTCTTTGATGTTTACTGGAGTTCTTAAGATGTTATTGGAAGAACAGTAACAACGAAATAATATGTAGTCTAGCAATTGTGGAGCTTATTCTCCTCACTTTCAGGTGTTAGGTATGTTGCTTGTAGAGCAGCCAATCTCAAATACAGAAATAAGCAGCAAAAGCCTCAGTAAGGTTTGAAAATCAATTGTGATGTATTTGTAATATTAGCTAAGCAGTAAGCATTATTCTCCCTGGGCTTTTTAATAAACATAGACAAAAATTGGTACCTTTTAGTATTTATAATATTTGTTACCTTTTTAATTTGAAGTAGGTACAGGAGTTGAATTTTCAAAGTGGGTGTGATATGTATGTGTGTGTACTTTAGATGCCTTAAGCAGCAGTTCACCACTACTGGTCTCAACTATTCATTCGTTCATTACTTGTTAATGTAGGTTATTGATTCAGTTCTAAAATAAGATAGCATGTACTAATGTGATTGTGAGTTAGTTTTCATTAGGAGAAAGAATGAGGGAAAAGGAATGCCGTTATGTGGAAAAATAAGGCTCATTCTCCCTTATTTGATTGCTGGTGGTAGGAATGACTGAACACTGTAAGAAATGGTATTTCTTTCTAGCTTTGAAGACTATTCTTAGGCATCTATACAAAGGTATGATATTGAGAATGGAAACAGGAGAAGGAACATAACCATCAGTTCTATCCAAGTAGATTTTTCTGGTAATAAGTGTACAGTGCTGCTTGTAAACTAGCCAGATGCTACAGTGGTAGCAACTAGAAGGTTGCTCCCTTTGTAAACTGTACATGACCGCTGGAGTTATCCCTAATTCTCCCAAATTGTGGGGAAAAAGCTATTACCTTTTAAAAGCAATATTTTTATATTAGAGAAAACAGATAGGAAGTGATATTTTACTCTGTGATAAATAATGAGAAGAGGCAGTGGATGAAATTATACAACTTTTTATTTCCCTTTTCTAGTGATCTCTGCTGGAATTTAGTTACTGAACCTCGTACTGTTCAACAAATGATTTCCTCTACAGGAAATAATTTACATATCTGAATTGAGATTCAGGAGTCACTTCAGCTAAAGAAGCTAGTTAACAGCAATAAAATGCAGTTTTCTTAGCTCCCTTTGTATATTGTACAGTGTCTACTGTGTAGAGAGGATGGTATCTCTTGGCTGTTTGACAGGCAAGAGTGTTTTCAGGAAGTGGATTATGTCTAGATCTTTTCAGATCTCTTAAATATGTTTAAAAAAAAAAAAAAAAAACAGGTTGTCCTGCTGTATGTCCCTGTCCTGGTACTTAAAGCAAATGGTATTGGAAAAAAAATGCTCAGTTTTGAATAGGCCGTGTTTGCTTCGCTTATTGTGTAAGTGGTTCTGACTGGAGTTTCTGAATGATTAGATTTACAAAATGAAGTAACCAGTTTCCTATTAGGTCTCAACTTTTTCTAATAAAATATGCTTTTCTTCCCTCAAGCTTTAGATTTCAGAACTGCGTTTAGTAATAAAGCAACAGATTTTATGCTGGACTTTTTTTTTCTTTTCTCCTTCTTCCCCACACCCTTGATCTTGAAGTATAATCTGATTGCTTAGTTTTATGAGGCATCCCATTTTTGTCATGTTCAAAATTAAACTTCAAGGTAGAGGTATTTTATGTATTGAAAATGTGAACGGAATATATTATCTGTGAATTATGCTTAAACGAATATGTAGGCATAGATACTAGCTGAACTATGCCTTTCCACATAAACAGCTTGTTAATGTGTAATCAGTCACTGCAGTTGCCTTGAACTTAGTGCTTAATGAACAGGTGGGGAAAAAGGATGAATTCTAATCTGAAACAGGTCTGACATCAGGCAGTTTCTCTGATTGCTAATCCATTTCATTTGGCACCTTAATTTATCACACAAAATTTCATCTAGTAGCTCCTGAAGTAGAAATTAATTCAGAAGTGGCCTGTCTGAATCAGTAGCTGGACCTGAACTGGTATTGCATATATACTTAATGCCCCCCCCCCCCCCTTTTTTTTTTTTTAAGCAGTGGTCAGTAGTCCTTACTCTTAAGTTTATAGCTGAAGACTTATTTTTTAAAATGTAGTCATTCACTTGACTCAAATGTTCCTGCTATTGAAAGTGGAATCAGCAAAACAAACGAACCACCCTTGAGCTGCCTATAAGATTCCCCCCCCCCCCCCCCCATGGGATGTTTGAACTTATTTAAATTGTTTAAGCTGGACTATAATGGTTCCTTACTCTGGGAGCTTCGTACTGATTTTGATGATTAGTAGCATGTTTCATATGAGCACATTCTAAATGTTCTATCATCTCTGGTGTGCAGGTAGGGAAACTTAAAGCTTGTGTTGAAATCCTTTGTGGAGAGTCATCTGGCAGGTTGGTTAGTTTACTGCTTTGCCTTGCACACCACACTGCTTTCGTGGGTGTGATTTCCTTGGAAATAGAGCCGGTAATGCTAACAAATTGTTGCTAATTTGTTTTTTCATTTTCAGTGTGAACAAGTTATGCTTGCACGTAAAGGTTTTTCAAGTTAATTTCAAATCAGTGCAGTAATACTTGTGTATAGAACTCCGGATTCATTTATATATATTGTCCACTTTTTCATCACAAAAGTCCATGTCAGGAGCTGAGAGAATCAACCATTCTTGATAATCATAGTATGTGTGAGTTGGTTTACAACCACTTTCTATGAAAATAGCTTCAACCTTGCTGTTGAGTAGTGGACATCATTTGGCTTTCCCCTCTACTCAGAACTGCTTTGTTCTGTCTAATCTGATTACACTATAGATCTTCTCTTTAATACTGATTTGGGGGGGGGGGAATTGTAAAGTGATAGCGATCAAGAGGATGAAAAATATGTCTAGAGGTTCAGTTTAATTTAGGTGGATTATTGCAGTTGCTGTTTTGGTCAAACACCAGTTGCTCTAAGGATGTGACAAAGGATAAAAATTGAGACTACCTCAGAAATGTACTGTAACAAATGATCAAAATACTTGGTATACTTGCAAAATATGACTAGTATAATTCCATTTAAGAACAAGAAAGAAACAGCAGTGCTACAGACAAGTTGAGGATAGAGTTTCTTTTCTTTTTGGAGCACTTTCAGGGGTGAGAAATGAACTGTAATCCATTTAAAAATACAGTTTTCATTAGAAAATTAAAACTCTGCCTCGGTTGGGTACAGACTGATTAGCTTTTTTATTTTTTGGTAGTGACACTGTTGTGGCAGAAAGCTATAAGGAAGGCAAATTCACACTTGTGGAGGATCTTGCCGTCACTTGTGTGTGGCACTATTGTGTCCTATCTGGAACCCATGCTCAGCTGGAACTTGGTGTGGAAAAGGAACGGAGCTTTAACATGAAACTTTTTTTTTTTTGGTACTGGATAGCTTTATCAGGTGTGTTAGTGCCTTAAAATCAGAAAATGTAGAATACGTTAGCATACAGAAAACAAGTTTGCTTACAACTGTATCACTTAACTAAAAGAGAAGACTTCTGGGAGCATATATTCCTCAGACGTGGGCCTGAGCGTTATCCTGCCTAATTGTGTGTTCTGCCTGAGAGCAGGTAGTGTCAGATGATGTAATGAAGATCTAAAACTTCCATGCCTATGAGGAAAGCTATGCTGATCAGCCTGCCATGTGGCCAGATACTGCAAACAGGCACTTCATGTTAACAAGCAGTGGGACACAAGTGCTCAATGACTTACTGAGAAGCTGTAAAAAAGCAACAGAGAAGAAAATATACTTTCTGTTGGAACAATGCACTTAAAAGGCTCCATAAACTAACTGCGTGTGGACTGAGCCACCAGGCTCTGTCAAAGCAAATTGAGCTTCAAAGCAACGTTGTTTGGCTTATTCATCTCCCCACTGGCATAAAAATTTGAGTGGAGTGACATGAGGGTGCAGTATATATAAATACCCTGGCACAAAGTCAGATGGCCAAGTATATCTTATTAGATTTTCCTGACTGGATTTAGCATAATCTGATAGTCTGCTGATAATCTAACATACAATGGACAAGGTAAGAGATGTTTTAGTAGCCTAATCTAACCTGATGGACTATGGTACCTAATTTACTTAACACTTTGGTCTTGATCCAGTGTTGGTGCTTTCATACCACTGTTTTCCTAGACTGGTATGGTCTCCTTATTTCTTTGTGTATCCAATTTTGAGCCCATTTGTTGTCTCTTAACTTAGTGCATCTTAACTTACTGCTTCTAAACTCCTGAGGCAGGAACTGTCCATGTAAACTTAGTGTTGCTGATATTTTTGTTCATTTAAAAACAAATCAACCAGCCTGCCAATGTGCTTTACAAATACAAATAAAACACTTTGAGTTACTCTTTCTCAATTTGCAGAATAGAGAAGGAATGGGGTGGGAGCAGAGGGTGTTATCTGTGTAACTTGTCAATGGCCAGGTTTACAAGAAACTCTGTGAAAGGTGGTGTGGGAAACTGCTGGTTTTGTGCTTTCGTTTGCTCTCTTTACCTCTTAAGCTTGTATTTGTCCACTCAGGCTTGGCTTATTTTGAATGCTAAAACCAGGAAGCGTATATGTTGCAAGCAGGGCAGGCAGAGCTGTGGGGGCTCTGCTGGAGATGCAGATTTCTAAGTGTTGAGTGCTGAAGGGCAGTAGCAGGCTGTGAAATGTCAGCCCTCTCCATTGAATCATCTCGTCTGAAATTCTCTGCCTTGTGACAGTAACTGCTGCTTCATTTATCCTTGGAGGCTGAAGGGATGGTAACTTAAAATGATCGCTCCTGTTTGTAGAATTTTTTTCCTATGTTCCAGAACTGTGATGTGGCTTTTATTAAGCATCAAACTTTATTGATCGTTCATGCCGTGGTTACCCTGGACCTTTTCTTGTATGCACTTTCTAGAGAAGGCAAACAACAGAGGAACAAAAAATACTGTAAAGTTGGATTTCTTAAAAGCCTGTAACTTCTTAAAACTGTAAAATATTTGAGGTACTTTGAGGTACTATGGGATGCCATGAATGCTTTCTGACAGCAGGTGGCAATAGTTTTACTGTTATTATGAAGCCACCTCTTGGCTGTAAACCTTAATTTTCCTAGACACACAATCAGTACTGACTTAAAGCAGAGGAAACAAAAAGCATGTATCCTAAGACTACTTATTGGATGGGCTGTTGATGTGGTTCATACTTATTAAATGTCTAATACATTTTCTTACATGTGTTAGTGTGTGTCTGAAATCGTGTGGGACATATGGTTTGGAAGAACCTTAAGCATCCATTTTACTGTACACAGCAGTACATTTAGGAAGCACATTGCTTTCAATCTGTCTTATACATCTAACAGTGCAACCATTTATCATCCTGAGTACACTGGTTGTATGGTGTGAGGTAAATGTAAGAGACTTATCAACATAACTTTGAGCAATTGTTTCATAATATTAAATCCACTTTAAGTCAGGACTTTGGGGGTCTGAAGGCTTTATTTAAAGCTGATAATTGTAACAGTATGTTTTTAGTCAAGATATGCAAGCAGCATATTGTTTTGTCAAGCTTTTGTATTAGAGGCTTGACACTTTCTTTTTTTAAATGACTGAAAGTTGTTAGTGCTCAAAAGAAAAGACTTCTTTAAAGTCTCTTGTCTCTGCAATGCCTACAAAATCTTGACAGCATATGGTCAGCTGATATGCTAAGGTTGTGCCTGTCCTGCTGATATTGTCCCCTCGTACTTCTCTGGCCATGTGTATGTATTTGATTTTTCATACTTTATGGTCTAATTGTAAACTTTTTGGAATGGAGTAGATTGTGTCTCTGTTCTGGATTTCTACAGATCTTAGGTCAACATGATGTCAGTCAACATAAATGATATATAATAGTTGGCTTAAGAATTAGTATTTCCATGCAAAATTTAATCACGTTAAAAAGATATGGATGAAATTTGAGGAGGGGAAGGTGTACTTTGAATAGACAAATCAGAGTAACTAAACTTTAGGTTTATCAGATCTTGTTTACTATACCCAGAAAATGGGATACCTGCTTAGCAAAGTTATAGTGAGAGCTGATGTTCAAAAATACTGCTGTGTTGTGGTCTGACTAACCTTGCCTCTCTCCTCTTCGTTCCCCTTTCCCAAAAGGCATTGCTTTGGTTAAGTTGTCATAAGTACCGAGTAGAAGACTGATGCCTTGGAGTCTATCCATTGTTAAAACTTCTGATTTCCAGTTCATCTAGTGTTTTGCTGTTTGCAGATTTTTGTGATGCTTTCCAGAAATGTTAGTCATTTTAAATATAGTTTCAGTTACTTGTTACATAAATAATTATGGACTGTGAAATGTAGTTTAGACTTTGTTTTGACCTACAGCTGTTAGCTTTTCCTTTTTCTCAGAAAAGTCTGTTTCTTTCTCTGTGATGTTGCAAAAATATTTCTGACTTCAAAATTAATGTTAGGAGTACAGCTTAGCTTTAAAATCTGGACTCAAAACCCATTTATGTGACTTGTCACAGTTTTACAGATTAGTAATTACAGATAAATACATATCAAGGCACAGAGTAGGCTTGTAAAAGTGGTGTTTACTTGTTAATCCAAGTACAACAGCTAGCATCATTCATGATATTGGTAAGTGTAGGCGGTCAGGCTCCCATATATTTATATGCTTTTGTTCAGAGTTTTGAAATATGCTGTTGCACATGGCTATTGAAGACACTATAAAGCCCTACATCTTCTTTAGAACAGTGCAGTGATGAGCTACTAATGCTCACATAGCAAATATATTCCTGATTTCTGTAGAATTTGTAAGCAGAGATGAGAGCATTCAAACTCCATTCTATTCCTGTATAATAATAATAAATGGAAATAGTCGATGCCTGGTTTATCCAGTTGCAGACTGTTCATGGACTCGGAGATAGTTGTCAGCTGTATTTGATTTGTATTTCAAATGCTTTGTATTCCAAATCTGTGTTAGAAATGTTTCTAAAGTGTGCACCCCATTGCTTGTTTGGGATAAGTTTACTTTTCCCATGTCATCAGATAAAACTTCTTATTTAGCAAAGATATGGTATTGCTTTTAACTGTATCAAACAAGGTTACAGAGGAAGGTAAGTCTTCCAAGTGATGTAATATGTTACATAATATTAACTGGCAACCTGTTTTCTGTACAGTTCTAAGAATATTAGGTGTATAGCATATTTCAGAGAAATCCTGGTTGGTTTGTCGTCCTGTCGGTTTCAGTCCCCTCTGTGATTGGTCCATGAGCTACTTAAGTAGTTCTGAATTTCTGCAAATCTGGGTTCTGATATTATTTCTGAATTTAAGATTAAGTTTTATAGTGATTTCCGGAATAATCCTGTAGTGAAAATGGTGGAAATCTGCAGAGCTCTCTAAACTGTATTGGGAGAAGTAACAGAAGTCTGTAATTAATGCATGCCTTATTGTTTCTGAAGTTCTGAGACAATTTTCCATTTAGGTTGACCATTAACTTTAAAATAAAGCAACTAAATCTGCAGAGGGGGCAAGGGTGGATTAGGCCAAATGTAGCAGACTTCGATTTTTCTTTGATTGCTTTCATATATGCATCTCCAGCTACTTGAGGCAAGATAATTTTTGCCTTGTATCACCAGTAGAGCATTGTTTATTAACAGTTCTGCCAATGGCCCTGACACAGCTAGTTATAGCTGTTTACTAGGACAAAACCCAGCATTGGGTCAACATTAGGGTTGTCCACCACAAGAAGACTGACTCCTCCACTAGGCACCTCATTTCTGGCAAAATGAATCTGCGCAGATGGCCCAAACTTGGTATTTGTTTAGGGCTTAAAGCCTAAAGCTTTAGGCCAATAGTCTGCAGTATCAGACCCTGCAAGTCTACTTCAGACTAGTCGTCAACACCAGTAAATAAAACCTTTTTCCCTGCATCCAAAGTGAATCCATTGACAGAAAGCACATGGGATTATTTCAGGTGAAACCCTTTATCTCTGTACCGTTATCAGAGGCACAGCATGAGGTTTTGGTTCCCCACTTCTTTCTTTGTGCCCATGTTTGTGCCCATCTGTCTTCTTTCTTTGGTGGCATCATCTGAATCGAAACAGGATTTGAACCGGAATGCCTACCCTAGCAACATCTCTGCTGCCTTCCTATTCTCTCCCTTCCTGTAGTGCTAGCAACTATTTGAACAGCTTGTGTTGGCTGCAGCCTTTTTTTTTTTTTTTTTTTTTTTTTTTGCTATTATCCTTCTTGGGGTGGGGAAGAGGGTAGGAGAGAGGAAGTAAAAGCCATGTTGCCTTTTCTCATCTTTGGAAAGGCCCTTATGAGGGGTTATTGGATGTAGTTGTGTAATTGCAAATCAGTAATCTCAAATCATGACCTTCAGCCTTGGTTTTGGTAGCAATAGGTGCCAAGAATCAGTGAAGTTGTACTGATATGTATAAAACAATTTTGCCTTATTCAGGCCAGTGCTAATCATCCAGGACAGCAGAATTTTGTTCTTCGTTCTCTTTCTTGTCAGCCTCTTTAGAAATCCCAGGCTGTTCTACTTTGCCTGGGGGTGACAGTGAAATGGATGGCTCCTCCGTGTCTTTCCCGTAGATACTGTGCTTCGGGAATCTCCCCTGAGCGCTGCTGGAGTCACTTCACATTCCACAAGCCCCTGCTGACAATTAAGTCAATTTGCTGGTGCAGGCATGATGGAATGAAGTTAGGATAAGTTGTTTTTTTAAGCCGGGATATTGAGTGAAAAGGTTACTCTTCTGCTTTGGTTGAATTGAAAACTGAACCATATTTTTACCTGTACATTGATACATTGGCTTGGTACACTGATAAGACTTTTCCGGTGATATTATCGCCTTTGCTGGACTACTTGATTTTATTAAATAATTGATTTTTTTATCTTACTTTTTTTGTTGAGGAGGAATCAAGGCAAACATGCATTGAATTTGATGCAGTAGGATGGTCAGGCACCACTTCTCAGCAGTAAAGGATCTGGACACAGGCTGGCAATTCTTGATCTTTAGCTAAGGACTTGTGAACCGGAGTGGGGAAAGGGCCTGGCCTTAAGACACCTAGCTTGAGAAAGAGGAGATGGACACTTCTGGATCTGGAGGTCTCTTTCCCAAAGTGGTCTGTAACTGGATCAAAGGATTATTTTTGAAATTCCCCAGCCAAATGCAACGTTCCTGCTATTAGGAAGATTGATTTGGCTTTGTGATTTTTGTTAAACAAAGTTCTCTTAGTTTTATTAAATGCATGTTTTTCTTAATTTCTTCTGTTCTAGCTTGGGTCTAAGTTTTCTTCAGTTCTTATGCGAATACAGTGCCATCAGCCTGGAGTTCTTCTAATGAAATGGAGGATGATTTAACTTTAAGAAGTTGAACTTGGGTACTGGCTGGTTTGTTGTGCTGAAATCAGTTTAGGGATTTGCTTAAACTTTTGCTTGAGGTTATTGCATTTTTTTTCAGACTTAAGGTCTTTTATATATTTAAAAAAGAATTTAGTACAGTATTTCATTCTTAGTATCTACGCTGCAGCATTTAATATGGGCATATATTTGGACTTACTGGTCTTTGTTAATTTTATTTAGCTTCAGTTTTAGCATTTTTTTCAATTGCTAAGTAAATAGCCTGAACTATTAGCATTCTATTTGGTATTGTACAAATACTGAAGATAAATCCTATATAATTAGCCTGACTGTGGAGTTTGAAATTATGAATCTCAATTCAGTTCACTCACAGTATACCTCTTTCAGGTACGTACAATGAATCTGTTAGACTGCAAAGAAAATGTGCATATAAACCAGTAATAAAACCAGTTGCTAAAGAGCCTTAGTTTTTTGATTCAGCTTTTGTACAAAATGGTCCAGGTATCCCATAGGAATATTGAGATAAATATATTATGATAACGTTAATGGTACACTGACATATATGAAAATACTGTTCTGATATTACAGAAGTTATGTACAATCTTTCTTTTAACTGTCCATCCTTTAGATGCTCTTTTCTTTTTTCTGTAAAGTATTGTATTGCATTTTCCTGGGATGAAAACCATGCATGCATATGTCAGGATAGCTAATGGGCGGAGGGGCAGGAAGGAAAGCGGTATGTGTGTGTGTTTTTAATGCAACTTGTAGCTTGCTCGCTTTTCTTTTGGAAACCTTGCTATGAGAAGCTTCTGTGTTAATGACTATAAGGACTTCCATTCTTAAGTATCTAAACTATGTTGGTTGAAATAACAAAAATCTGAATCTGGTACTTCTGAAGTATTTTTCCTCTTCTATCCAACATGCTTGCTTTTCATGCTGCACAGACAATTTTTTGGTCCTAACAACTTACTCTTCCAAAGTTTAATGTGTAGTAGCTTGTAAGTTTTATGGAAAATGCTGTTTTTAAATAAGGCAGTCATATTCATTGGATAATTTAGGCCTCGAACATGAAAAAAGCTAAACAAGTTGTTAAATTGCAGCATAAGAATAGTCACGTTCACTTTGGTAGGGATTGTTCATACGTAAGTTAAGGATATATTTAAGTCTTAAAATGATATGTTAAAGGGCTGTTTCTTATTTGAGTATTCTTCCAGCATTTAATAAAAAGGCACTAATTCTTGTTCTGTTTAAAAACTGTTCTCTAGTTGCTGTAGTTCATTATTTCAGCTTCAAAGTGTAGTCTGTGCAGAGAGGCAATGAGGTATATCCACATCTAGAAATTAAGCAATAATCATGTAGTTTGGTGTTTCAGCAGGCTTTGTTCATTAGTAAGTACAATGATCCATTATAAGTAGTTGCTGTAGTCATGATGTTCTTAATATTCTGAAATTTAGACTCTCCAGAACAATTTTAAATATATATTGCTGCTTGAAATGCCACCGGTTGTACTAAATGCCCTGCCTGTTTCTTGGTGTAATGGTAACTGTTCTGGAGAAACATTATGGGACAAATATCAGGTATTGTGTGCATGTGTATATGTATAATGTGTGTATGCATGACTTTGAAAGATTTACCAATAATTCATGCTTGCGCCAAGAGGAAGGAAAACAACTGTAGACAGGTAGAAAGACTGGAAAAGCTTTTTTTTAAAAATCAACAGGGATTCTGAGAAATTCAGGAAAACAACAAAGGGGGAAAAATATAACTGAAGTGCCTCACACTAGTGGGAAAAGGAAGTTGACACTCAAATGCAGGTAGGCATATGCAGGATAAATTGTTAGCGACTGGATGGTTTTGAGTTACCGAAACTCATCTGACAACTCGGTGGATCTAGCTCTTGGTGACTAAGACAACATCTGCAAATCCTGAAGTTCTGTCAGTAAATCTTAGGACACAAAGAGGTGGATGCTTCTTATTTAAGAGCATATGAGAGAACGTTAGTGCGCTTTAAAGGTGCGAGTGGGAGGGAATTAGAGAAGGTCGTTTTACCAGGATGTTGCTAGTTGGGACTGTAATGATACAACAGTTTGGAAACTTCTAAGGAATAAGAACAGTTAACACTGTTTTCAGTGAGAAGGGTCTTTTTGTATGCTTTAACTGTTCCTGTGGAAACTGCAAACCTAAGATTGTCCTGGACAGATGCGTGAGAACCTGCAAGTTGACCATCCAGTGAATTTACATGCACATTTCCAACCTCAGTGAAGTAATTTAACCTGAAACTATATAATTATTTTTTTGTTAATAGTGTGTGCAAAGTAACTGTAAAATGCTTGCATGCAATAAATGGGTGGGGGGGAGAAAGGAATTTTGTTTTTTTTGTTTTTTTTGTTCTGGTATTCTTACTTTGGGTATATGAAACTGAACCATCTGTAAAAGGCTGCTAACTTTTTTGTTCACTTGTGCTTTGTAATCTAGAATGTACTCATATTTTAGAAATTGTGCAAGAAAATGACGCAGTGTGAGAAGACCTCTAGATATCTTTGTGTGTGGGACTTGTGTGCTTCTGTTGAAGGTCCTGTGCTGCATGCGTTGCCGCTGTTCTTGAGCACAGATGCAGCCCGGTGCTCTGATGCACACCAGTGTTTAGCCAGTAAGGCAAAGTGCGAAGAGATAACTCATAACCAGTTGACTATTGATGTTTATAGCTGATCCAAAGAAATGGCAAGCACTGCATAGTAATCCCAGGTGCTTGCAGATTATACTGAGAACAAAAGGTAAGTGATCCCAGACCAATATTTGTATCTGCTTTGGCTTCTGACAAACATCCCGTGCTTTACAGATGGAGACAGAGCTCAATGACTGCTCTGTCGTTCTTTAGGTGACTGCCGCACTGAATTTATTCCATCTGGACCACGGAGACTTTCCGTCGCTAGAGTGTGCTAGCATCCCAGCTCCTGGCAGCGCGGGCTGGCTGCGAGCTACCCTGCCCGCTTTCCCCGCTGCTTAGCGACCATGAATTTTTCATCGTGTTGCTCTGCTGTCACCCGGGCAACTGCCTGAGTTCCCCAGTTATTTTCTTTGTGCGTTACACCATGCTTCCCTGCTCTCTGGTGTACTCATGTGAATGAACGAGTTGGTGGCTTGTTAGCAGAGTACCTGCGTGCCCCAGAGGAGTGTCATGTCATTAAGCATTATAATGTTGCTACTGCTGCCTTTATTTTGCCAAATAAGAAGCCAGTATGAGGTTGCCAAACTGATGGCTTTGAAAGATTTGGTATCAACAGCATTTAGTTAAACTCTTTGTAGGCACTGTGTAGTAATGTTTATGGAGTTGGCCTTTTGAGCTTTGCAGTGATAAATGTGAGGAAGAAAACACAGACCAGCCAAATAGGCCTATATATGGAAGAAACAGTATACAGGGAATACATTGTTCTGGATCCAAAAGTTTTAGTTCCACCTTTTAAAACAATTTTTTTTAATGTTCCTCCAAGTTACTTTTCTATACAGATAGAAATTGAAAGTAACTTTTTTTGATATTTAATGCTATTATGTTTGGTCAGGAAAACTTCATACATAATTAAATCCTTTCCATGTTTTGGTAAAGGCTGAGGCTGTTTGAATGTCTAGCTTGAGGAAAAATCCAAACTGCAAAAATGTAATTAAAAGATTTTTTTTCTTTTTTTATTATGTTGACTATACTGGCTTATTTTAATTAAGTTTGTCCTCTAATGAAAGTTGCATTCTGTGAAGTATAGTGGGAAATCCATAATTTCTTCTCTTCGATGAAGATTGTGGCTGACAACTCTCCTCCGCAGGCATAATGCGAGTTTCTACTCTAATAAAAGCTCAACTGTGCAGGAAACAGTTTCTTGGGCACAGATCTAAAGTTGTGAGGTTTCATACAAAAACAAAGGACCATTACAGATCTTAGTACCTTGTATTTAAAATGCAGTGTGAGATTAACCTGTCTGCCTTAACCATATAAATGAATGTGTATTTCTTAAAAAAAACTTCTAAAAGCAAAACCCTACTGAGAAAAAGCTCTACGTTATGTTTACATTTCTGCTCTGGAACACAAATGATAAATATTGGATTGTTGTTGAATGCTCTACCAGAAGGCAATCTAATCAAAATGCTGGTAAATCAGCCTGAGAACCCCCGTACAAACAACAGACTATCAGTAGTTCCTGAGGGTCGGGCTACGGACAAGGCAAACTTGTATTTTTACTTGCAGCTGCATGTGCTTTTACTTGTTCTAGTATTAATCTTGTAATTCAGTCTCTGAAGTGGGCAGGTTATCTTGTACAGTTTAATAGAAAACTGTAGGGAATATGGGCTTGGATTAGGACAGCCGGAAAAAATACTCTGGTTTGCTGAAGCGTTCTTCTCTCCCCCTGCCCTCCCTCTGCCCCTTGTCCGATGACTTTCTATCTGCATTCAGCATGTGGACCAAGTGGCCAGATCACTGACCGACAGAATCCCTAAGTGGGGTTAGTGTTTTATGGCAACAGGCAAACATTGTTTAATCTGGAAATAGTTACGGCTGCTAATACGGCTGCAATTTGTGCCAGATGGTCATTTTCTTGTGCAGAATGATACAAGCTAAAACCACTCCCTCCCACCCTGCAAACAGGTCTAGCATTTTAATTTTGTTCATTCAGTGCGTGGAGGTGTTTTGTTCAGTGTCTTTAATCCAACATGATGACACTTTGGCATACTGACTGAAATGTTTAAAAATCTCTTCTCATGCCGGCAAGGAATGAACACTCTTTTATTAATTTTGCTTCACTAATGTGAGAAAGTTTCTTGTTTCTTTTATTTTTTTTGACTATATGTTAAAGTTGTAAAATTTCTTGGAAAGCTAGCAAATGGAACATAACTATGAAGAAATTAAAGTAATTATGCTGCAATGCTTCACTAGGAACAGAGAGCAGTCTGGGATAAAATTATTTGGATAGAAGCCAAAGCCAAATTTGGTTCCATTTTAAGCTAAAACTAATTAAAGTTGTCAGGTCTTACAGTGGTCAAAGGTTGCTTAGCTGCTGCTTGAAATAAATGAATCTTTTTGTCAGTCAGTAAAGCTAACAGCTACATGTTTTCAGCTGTCTTCATAATCAAAATAAATCCCAAGAACCTTCTAAAACAGTATGTGTGTTTACCTCTGTGTATGCCTAGCCTGTCAAGTAGTATATTCTAGCCATAATGTGGAATTAATTTTCTCACCTTTGGATGCCTCACCAGCTCTACCCATTAGTCTTTTGTCTATGCTCGCCTTCCCCTTTGTTGCTTTTTTTCACATTCCGGGGGAGGAATCCTTAGGAAGGAACTTCCTCATGAGGTGTAACTTTAAGATTTTCTATTTCAGAAAAGATGATTTGCATCATTCTGTGTACTTGGGAGAACAGATACAATCCCTAAAATATAAGGTCTGCTAGCATATTTTTTAAAATGTCTAAAATCTTAAATGTCATATGCAACATATGTGATTGAACTCAAATTTAGTTGAATGAACTGTTGGTCATGAAGATGGTCATGAGTTTGCCACTTCTAAGGGGTATAAACTTGGGTATAAACCCTGAAACTAATGGATTTTTTTATCACACTAAACACAGTCCTCCCTCATACAAATGATGACATCTAATTATTCAAAATATGCTTATGGCATTTTCAACAATGGAGAGCCTATACTCACTGTCAATAGCAGGAGTTTTACAAGAATCTGTGTAGGAAATAAGTAATGCTGTGTATGATAAGGATACATTATCCATGTATGTTGCTTAAAAATTTGAAGCCATGAAAAAGAATGGATTTGGGAGATTTTTGCCATTACATGCACATTTATGTGGAGGTAGGTGTGTATACTTAAAGCTTGATACCATAATGTTAAGCTGAGTTTTTGCAGTCCTGCATTTTGTAGTTTGGTGGTGGAAAGTTTGAAAGTGTCTCTGCTGGTGTCCAACTTACCGCCTTTACTTACTTGATTTTGGTTTCCTGTGTGAACCAAAGCAGCACAAACCTTTTGGTATGCTTTACGTATGCACAGACAAATGCATTGAGGTATTAAAAAAATGTAGTTGAGCAGGCCATCCTTTAGTTGGTGAGATGTAAAATCAAGACACACTTTTTTCCTTTCAAAGTCATGGAAAGGCTCAGGCACAGAGCTGGGCAAACATCTGGGTTAAAAGAATGTTTCTTGTCTGAGTTGCAAAATAAATCTTTGTTTTACATTACTTACCAGTCCAACTGTTTTCCTTCCCCTCAAAAAAAAAAAAAAGGGGGGGGGGGAAGAAAAGAAACAGGTCGAATAACTCTTCTCACCCCCCCAGTTTAAAGCTTTATTATTAAATTTAGCTGAGTCTGTATTTGGAAACGGAGGGGGGGGAAAAAAGCTAAGAAAACGTGGATCAAAGAGGTTGGCAGCAGTCAAGGCTACATGAAGAAATTCTGGATGTATTTCACTTTCAAATGCCACTCTTTGTTAAGTAAATTTTTAGCTCTAAGGTTTCACCCAGCTCTCCTGTGAACTTAGAATGAAATGTAGATGTTAAGCTTGACTAGCTAAATTCCAGTTCTGGTAATTAATGGTTTGTCCTTGCACATTCATTTAGAGCTTTTTATTCCTCTTTTTCTGCCGTGAGCAGCTTTGAAGTGGTACTTCAGATATACAATGATTTATTTAATGTGTGATATCCATTGTGAGTGTTTGAATATTATGAAGAGCATTGAGGAGGCAAGCTTGAAAGCATGAGTTGGGGTTGGATGTCAGTTGACTTTGTGTGCTTTGGAATATCTCAGCCCTGGTATTTGGTTAAAGGTATTGGGTTAAATTGACTTTGTATGTTAGTCTTTGGAAGTAAGAAAGGTTGGTGGATATTGCAGGTTGCATCAGGTGCTTTTATATCTATGTTGCTGCAGATGTTTTTGACATAGGAAAATTGTAAATGTATAAGACCGAACAGGTTGTGTAAGACTTGTTTTGTCTTTACAGTGTCTATGTATAATTCGGTAATAATTACGCATAATTATGAAGTAATACTGCTTCCTTTTTTTGTGAGCCTATGTTGTTTTTAACTTATATGTGTGCTAGGTATAAGAGAAACTGTTCCATGTGGGCTTTGAACAGCAGCTTCACCAAAGAGACTTATTTAACTGGAATGGAATGGCAATCTAATGCGACCGTAACAAACCCTACGGGATCGAGATTGCTTTTAGTTATAGCAGGTGTTCGCTAAAATAGGGTTTAGCAATTTGTTTTCTCAGACTGCGAGGCAGGTAACCAATCTGACTGGAATGTCAGCTTATAAGACTTCCAAGGAGATTACTCTGATTTGATCAATGTTTTATGTTAAAAACAGAACCTTAAAAAAAGTAAACTCGTGCTAAGCATGTTGGGGGGGGGGGAAGCAAGAAAATGCAATTGCATTATTTCATCTCTTTGTAAAACACTCCATATAAGAGCTTGTTAACAATAAAAAAAAAAAGTTCTTGTCATCTGTTATAAGTCAGAGGATGCTGAAGATGTTCTCTGGATGTTGTTGTCATGTGTTACCCTGTTGAGGGACTTGGCCACTGCTTGGTAGCGGCACTTCCTCAGCGCGTGTTGAGAGCTCGCCCTGCCCTTGCGGAAAGGCAGTGTGGCTGCCTTGTGCTCTTCTGTGAGTCTGGGGAAGCGGGGGTCGGCCTCGACCTCCAGCATCCATCAGCAGCCTTTAAATGCTAACTTTTTCTACAAAAAATGCATTTTAGATTGTATTTGCTGTTACTGCTCTAAAATTCCTGAAGCAGCTTTTTCCCGAGCCACTCTTTTGTAGCCGTCTTAATTCCTATGGAGTTGGAGGGAAGGCTGGCTACTTTTATAGTCTTTCAGAGGAACGGAGGTAATTTAACTGTTAGACTTTTTCTTAACCTCTAAATCTTTTTATTGAAAAAGCAGTTAGACAGATTCATAGTCAGTGAGTCATAAATGGAAAGTAAAAGGACTGGACATAGGTATGCCCTGTAACATCCTTACAGCAACGGTTACGGATGCTGGGGGAATACGGCTGGGGTGGACTGCAAGCAGTAGCCTGGCTGATGTGTTCTGCCTGAACGTTATCCCCTATTGCTGCTGTCCCAGAGAAAATACTGGGCTAGACAGACCATTAGCCTTACCCAGTAAGGCATTTCTTAATAGTATTTTTGAGTAGGAATCTGTCGCTGCTAAAGGCTACTCTAGTTGGGCTTCTCGGGGCATGTTGATTTTCCCCTCCTTGGCCTGTCATCAGGAATAAATTTAATTTTGCATAACCATGTCTGCATTTATTTCTAATAGCGCTGAAGTCTAGATAATCATCCTTCTCTCCTGGGAATAAATGCCATAAGCTAAGACTACCTTCTCTAAATATTTTTTCCTTTCATGTTTGTAAGTTGCCTTGTAATTATTGACAATTCAGTTATTTCAGCAACATATAATTATTTAGTTATTTGGAATGCCATGGAGTGAAACATAGGTTTACATACACTTTTTTATGCATATGCGCACACACAGTGTGTGTGCCCGTGCTAGTAGTTAAAGCCAACTAAGACAGTGACCTGGAGCTATGCACAGTATTCCTGTAGAAATATTCAGGTGATCTGAATGTGCTACCTGCTAGGGACTGGCTGCATGCGAGTAGTTGCTGCTGGGTACATTGGTAGGCAGTAACCATTGAAATAGAGGTGTACATCCACTTTTTAACGCAGCATTTTAATCAAGTACAGAGTATGTTGGAGAAAGTCTGTTAAATTGTTTCAATGTACATAACGCAGTTAAGACTCTTTTTTTTTCATGTGAAGTGCACAGTGGATTGATGGACTTCTTGCAAATTCAGTTTAAAAGCCATCCTGACAATCTGCATTTGCCCTTCTGAGTTACTAACCACGTCTAGAAACCTTGTATTAAATACCAAGACCCGCAAGCCCCAGAAAAAGTAAGCAGATCAAAAAAAGGCATGGATTAGCTTGTTAGGTTGTTCAGGATGACTCGTTTCTCAGTATGCTTGTGGAGATGGGTTCTTACTGCCCACCAGTTTACTTAATCCAGTTTTTGAAACAGAAATTTGGTGGAAAAGTTATTAAATCTTCCTTTTAAATACAGAAGGACTTTATTTGTATGGCTTTCTGTTTTTTGTTTTTATTGTCCAGCAATTAAAATGAATGTGAGTATTTATGAAGGCACTAAAGCTTGTAATAGTTTTCTTGTTTGTTGTGGGTGTTGTTTAGTCTTTGAGCGTTATCAATGCCATGAAGGAAATAAGCAACAACTGCATGCTGGGGGTATCGTGGTGGGTTTTCTTTGTTGTTGGACTCTTAGGATTAAGTTATGACTATAAAGGAAGCAGGCCTTCAAAGAGTGACAAAATAGTAAGTCTAGCATTTTAATGTCTTGTATAATCAGTAAAGTTTTCATACTTTCAGTACTCCTACATCAAAAGATCATGTTTCATTTTAAGTGAGATTATATACTCATAAGCGATACTGTTTTCCTGTCACTAGGTAATTCAGTGTTATGTTGAATATTTAATATATTTTTTTATTTATTTACTAGTGTTAAATGGCAAATAGGTTCTTCATGTTTCTTACTAACACTTGAACAAATAAATATCCGCTGCTTTAGGATAAAACATCCTTCCAGGTTGCAACTAGTAAGAGATTGTTTAGTATCTGAGAACTGATTGACCACAACTGCTAGTTCCGCTGCAATTCAGTTATTACCCATAGGCTGATCAATACAGTGCAAATAGAAAAACTGCAAGTCAAGTCAGAAGGCAAGCTAGCACTTTCCCTGCCAGCTTTAAATGAAACAGATACTGGCTGTCTCCAACACAAATGTCTCCGCTTTCATCTGTGCGGGCTGCAGTTGAAGGACAAAAGGGGAGATTTTCTAAAGCAGTAATGAGAATCGGGAGCTGAAATCCCATTGACTTTTAATGAACGTTAGGGGCAGGCCCATTCTTTGTGCATCAGAAACTTGCCTCCTTTTCCTCAATTGTCCAAGCCGCTAATAGCGGATGTTTCTGTACTACCTTATGCAGGGCGTTAGTGACAAAAGTTCTCCGAGTTATTCTCTTTGCTATCTTGCCTGAGCTGAAACGTAGATCCTGTTTACTCCTTCCTGTGAAGAAAGGTCTGTAATCACATACCAATCTCAGTCCTTCTCCTGTATGTAGTGTGAAGCCTTGTTCTTTGTATAGTAAAACTAGTTTAAAGATAAAGCACTGAGAACTTATCACTCTGTTGTATCCTGGAGCACTAGGTATTATGATAAAATATAGCTAGAATTTTGTGAAGGTGTCCTGTCGTTCTGTCATACAGCAAAAATTATAGCTGGCATCCTGCAAACAGTGCTGCAATGGTTGCTTTCAAGTAATACTGGAAATGCTTTTCGTACACCTATATATGCCTGTGTTTACAGGAAAGGTTGTTTAAGTTCCAAATACTTCTTCCTTCCTTGAATGACAGAAAAAGTTAAGTGACCTGAAAGGATTGCTCCCTTCCATTGTCCTTCCTTCTTTGGTAAGGAGTGCAGATACTGTGGCAATATATGCATTTTACAGTACTGCTTGGGGAAAATAAATGCTGCTAGCATGGAGAAATATTTTTTTTGCTGTTTGGATCTTCCTCTTCAGGGATACTTTTCTCATGGTGATGAAAGCTGCTGCCCTAAAAAGCATGCTCAGTACAGACTTGCGCAGTTCACCTCGGAGTGCACAAGCAACTTTCCTTTAGTCATAGAGTCAGGGTCACAGCCCTCATGTGCAGAGAGGTGGGCAGGCAGTGTTACTGTTTTGGGGAAAAAATGTCAAATGAAAAGCCTGAGAATAAGTTTGAGCTTTTAAGTATTCTTAGGAATAGCATGGAATTAAACCTAGTTTTATATCTTACTGTCTGCACTCACCTAACTGTCAGCTGGTTCCTGTCTGCCTCTTCCCTGAATGTATTGTATATCAGATGTCTTCAGTGCTAAAGTCTCTGAGAACTTAAACTTAAAATGATTTGTGGCTACTATCAATAAAGTGCTGCATTCTTGATCCCTTCTTTTGTGTTTGGAGACCTTTGTATTTTGTATGTTTATTTTAATTGTAGCATTTGGTTTTAAAACATGAAGCTAAAGGTATCCAAGAATGATAAGTTTAGGTTGAGGAGTCTAGTTTCCCCTCTCTTTCCTCCCCCTGCCCTTTTTCTTCTGTAGCCAGTAGAAGGATGCACTGAGGGAGCTTCTCCAGCAGACTGTTCTGATTAGATAAAACATTCGGCACCTGCTCTGGATCCCTTCCAGGAAAATCTTCCTCCGCTGACTGTGAGGAGGAAAAGGGGAGATTAGGCTCCCCAGGGCAAAACTAGATGTTGCGAGTTACCTCCACTTTCTGCATTATTTTAGGGATTAAGAAAGAGATGCATCTGGCTGAGCTGTAACCCCCACTGATTTTTTTGAAAAAGGTCTTTGGCTGCATTATGGATGGAGCTAGAGACAAAGTGCTTTTTAAAAAGTTCATCTTGCCTAGTCATGCTATATATGAATGTAGGATCTATACTTCTTATAATATAAACTTATATATAACTGTTGTCCACCTTTTTGCTTGTGGCATTCATCCACAATTCAATAATCTATTTTCTTTATTATACATATACAAAATGATGAATGGCCACTTTATAAAACTACGCAAATACAGCGTTGGAAACTACAGAAAGCAATCCAGGCTAACCATTTGACTTGAGTTGGGTTTCACAAATACCTACATCCCGCCTGAACTGATCTTTCCGAAGCTGCTGTTCTGAGTTCTTTTTTGAACCTGTTCATCCGTGAAAAAAGTGGAAAAGGATGTTCTTGCAAGTGCATCTGCTTACCTCTGTGTGCGAAGATTATTGTTATATTGTAAATGGATTTTAGTTCAGCATACCACATCAGAAAACTCAGTTACTAGAAACTAATGTAGTTTCTGTAACATTATGAAGTAGTCTACATTGGTGTTTGTTCTTCCCGAGGCATAGAATATATATATTTTTTTCTCAACCTGAAGAATTACTACGGGAAAATTAGATTGAGGTCTTTTATCTTGGCTGTTAATATAACATACTTTAGCTGTTCTGTCTGCTTCTTTATAATTATGTAACTTTTTTTGGTTTAATCTTTTCAATATAAATAGTTTGCTCATGTAAGAACTGATTATGAAAGCATAACTCAAAAGAAACTAGTCTTGTGTGCCTCTGGGGAAAAAAAAAAGGAACATAAGGGCAGAAGTATGGTAATATCTTTGTTGCTGATAAGGAAAATGATTGAAAAGGAGGAAATAGGGAACAGTTTTAACCGCTTGAGCACTGTTTTCCTGGCTATAACCAATAGTCTTCATACTGAAAAGGGGCTGTTACCTCATGCATTGTCTTCATTATCTGTGTCTTATATAACACTTGCCCAAAACCAAGGCTGTTTTGAGTGTTTTGATAACTGAGAATGTGACAGAAGGTTATTAAAAAGTAGAGATCTTGAAAGTCTCCAAAATAATTAAAATGCATAAAACACAAGGAAGTAACAGATGGTAAGCAAGTGTTTGAATTAAACCAATAACTCTTTAAATACATAACCTTAACAGCTAAGGTACTGACGTGGCAGACTGTACTAAAATTCCTACTAGCATTGTTTTAATGATTGAAAGAGCTAAAGTGGAGTTTTAGAGACTATATTAACTAAGTATTTTTAGTTTAGTGGATCTGAGCTTTGAACTCATCCTCTCCCCCCTCCCCGCTATCCACATGGATTACAGTCTTCTGTGTTCCATAAATCATTAAATGGGGCTGGCAAAGGAGGAGTTAGCACCTTTCTTTTTTGTTTTTTTTAAAAAATTAATAGGTTTTGCACATGACTCGCAATAAATATGTTCAAGGCATGGATGTATTTCTGAGAATCTGTGGGTTTAGTCTTGCACGCAGAACCTGCAGCATTCACGTGCCAGCAGCATCACGTTGGGCCTCAGTCAGGCGCCTGGCGCGGGGACCGTGGAAGCCACCTGGGGAGCTGCCACCAGTGCTGCCAGACTGCTGCTCCTCTGAGAGGCCTTGCCTGGGAACTTGTCCCCGAGGTCCTTCTTCCCTGGCTGCCCAAACTGCTGTGTAGTAGTTGTCTCCATCCTGCTCAGGGAGAAGAAAATCAGAAAGTGAGGCAAGCACTGATGCAAATCTGCCTTGGAGGCATTCTTTTCTAACCTCTTGCTTAAAAACCTTAAAACAATTTAATTTCCAAAATGTTATATTCTAAAAACTTGCATCATTTTTAGTAAAAATGTAGCTGCCTTTTTACTCTGTAGCCCATCAGAATTAACATATAGTTCATAAAATGCTTATTTTTGCTGCCTGTAACAAATCAATTGCTTTAGGTCATCATTGGTATTTTTCACTGTCAAAGGGTTATGCGTGGAAATTCAGTGTAAAAATTCATGAAAGTTGTGATACTACTCTGGGTATGATGTTATCTTTAGGACTAGACAGAGTATCTGCACAAGTTTCTGCCCAGAATGGGAGTGATCACAGATACACAGATCACAGTTACAATGAATTTATTGTACAGTAATGCTTAAACTACAAAACTACATAGAACTTTGACACAGAAACCTAAGATGGATTATTTGTTAAATGGACAACAAAGAATTAAGTATGTAAGTAGAATGTATTTGAGAACAGTTATTTTTTCAGTAGTTTAAAAGTGCTGGATGTGCTTTTCCATTGGCTTACTCAACATATTAACTAAAATCAAACTGGAGATGATCAAGATTCTAAGAACTGAATTAGCACTTTAAAGTAAAATAGCGTCAGGAAACTTTTAATTTGCCTAAGATATTTTACCCTGAGTGATACTTTGACCAGCGAGACTAAGGGTATAGTTGTGTGTGTTGTAATTAAACAAAGAAGGAAATGCTACAGAAGCTGCAGCGCCAGGCATGAGAGTTGAAAACATCACTTGTTAGTTATCGGTCTCCTCAATGACTGAGTGTTTAGGTGCAAAGCTGGACATCACACAACAGCATTATCAGTTTTCAAAGGTGTTTTTCGTATTTCTATTTTTGCAAGCTCGGTCAAACCAAGGGCCTGCTTTCCTGCAGCAGTATCTCGTTGACTATGCTATGACAGCACTTAGAGTACAATGACTGTTCCCTGACTCCTCAACTATGAATGTACAAACATAATTTTGCTGTGTTTAGATTCATGAGTAGGAGAAATGGGTTCTGTTGCTAATTCTTCAGTTTAAACTACAAAATAAACAGTTTAATGGTATTAGAGCCATTGATAGTATGCATATTGTCATGGTAACAAGGACACCTGAGATAGTGCAGGTCTAATCTGAATTTTTCTCTTGCTAGAAATGATGTAATGGAGTATTGTTATCCTCTTCTTACTCACTTCTACAGCAAATTTACATATTTTATAAGTAAATACATTTGTTGAAACACCCCCATTATTTCTAGCCTTGCAGACTGCCTTGGGTATCCAAGCCAGGTTGTAGTAGTTGATTTTGTTGAGAGTCCTGTGCCTGTCTTCAAGACAGATCCTGTACTCCTTTCCATGTGTATAACTTTCAGAAGACAAGGGTGTTGTAGAAGTGAAAACTTTCCTAAAATGTTCCTAAAGGCCTTTATACATTTTTGGTGATAATTTTAGTTGAGCAGAATTCCTTGGAACAATTCCTTGGCATTGTTAAATGTTACAATTAATGGAATTTCTTCGAAAGCAAGAAAAGTAGCTAGGGTTTTGGAAGCACAGCTCCCCTGTAGGTAGGGAAGTTAATGAAACAGAAACAAGGAAAACTGTACTAGCAGAAGTATCTGCTGTAGTTTGTAGCTTTTCTGTTTGTGCTAAAGCCGCTGTGTGCTTGTCTTTGAGTCCAGACTGCTGCATCAAAAGGAAGAGAAATGTATGGTTTAAACCCCAGCCTCCCTGTTGTTTCTATGGCTTTTTAGACAATTTGGAGAGCTATGTCTCACCATTTGTTCTGGACAGGAACTGTCCAAACTGTTTTCTCCCCAAACAATGCAATTGCATCAAAATAAAGATATTTTGGTGGAATGATAACTTTGAAGACTTCTTTCTTTCCTTAGTTCATATCATTTAATAAGGAATATAATATTTGCAAATGAACAGGATTTGTGAACCTTCATACTTGGCCTTCTCTTGGTCATATCTTATTTTCTCAACTCCTGACTTCAGTGCTTTTGCAAGAAATCTACAACACTTAAATCTGTAAATAATTTATATAAACATCTCAAAGCAGTATCTTTTAGAATGATCTCTTTCCTTTCTTCATCAAAACTTTGCTTTCCATTTCCTGATTTAAAAAAATTCTGTATTTTTGAAATATAAGGTAAGTTAATTCTCTTAGAATTCTAATGAAACAGTTTAACAGGATATCAAGATACTGTCTAGCGAGTCCATCAGTTGAAGTATTTTAACAAAAAGGTAAAACCAGATAGTGATTTTTCTTTTTATGACACTATTACAAGTTACATAAATATTTCCTGTTCTCTCTTGTGGAAACTCTTATTTTTACTTGCCTTACAATGGGAATGCTTGTCTAGTCATTAGAATATCATTGCCAGATATTTTGAATAAATTGTTGACGATTTTTTCATTCTGAAGGAAAACAAATTCAAGAGTGTATTGAGTTATGCCAGAAGTACAAATGAGAAATTTGAAAATGCATAAATAATTTCACTTGGATTGCTAATGAAGTTGACAGGCAAGAAAATAAATGGCACGCTTTTTTATTCATTTTTATTAAATTCATTATTTAATTGAAGAAATATTTAGAACTTTATGACATAATGACTATTCCTTTAGTCTTCTGTTTGTATTGCCTTAATTCCTTTTGATTTTATGTAACTTTTTCCCTGCCTTTTTATGTATTGTACATGTTCTCAATGCAGACATGTGGGATCCGAGTTATGTTTGTTGAATGTATTCTTTTTGCATTTTTTTATGCTTTTGACCATAGAACCATATTTCTTTTTCTTTTGTGAGTCTACTGGAAAGTTTTATCACTGACTGTAGACAAAAATGCTTGCTTTTCCTTAATGTATTTGTTTTCACCTGTCTAAAGATGTTAAAAGCCTGACAAATGAAACAGAGGTTATTCTTGGGAAGTAAGTTAGGGCGAGAGTATGTTCTGTTGAAAGCGCGAGAGTCTTAGGCGCCTATTGCGGGCAACCCTGAAAATTCCCTCTTGGACTTGAGAGAGAAATTCAATGGTTTATTTTAAATTAGTGTACTAAGAAAGTATGTGTTGGTGCTTCAAACATAAATACCTTGATAGGGGAGTTATTTTATTGAGCTTATCTGACAGCTGTTTATGGACTAGGTGTTCTGCTTTGCTCTAGAGCTAGTGTTTTCTTGTTTGTTCTCTTTGCGTCGGTGTTGGAATTAGGAAATGATACACTTCAGTCAGTGGACTTCTTTAGGGTCTCGGAGTAGACTATATAAGGGCAACATTGTATTGGAATGGAAATACAAAGGAAAAATTCAAATCTGTTTGGGATCGCAGCATAATAAAGTGGGATGGGAATAGTTACAGAACTTGGTCTTGTTATTGACGTCAGTTTTTCCTTATAGTTGCATTGTACAGTGAGATTGCTTAAGCATTTTAGCTTGAGTAAGTTCAGCCTAAAATAACTCCTTGATTCTCTTTGAAATCTCCCACAGGTCTCATGAAAAGCCTTTGTTAACTAACACTTGGTTAGCTAATAATAGAGTAACTGTGGCTTTCAGCTGTGTTTTAGCAGGGAGTTTGCTGTGACTGTTCTGTGCTCTGTATCAGCATTTAGCCTAAGTAGGAAGCTTTCCATCGCCTTGGCTATGTTACCTTTTCCTGTCAGGCTTTACTCATCATCTTGCATTTTAAGCATTTTCTACAAATAAATTATTTTGAGTTATACCTGTTTTGAATAGATGTTTTTGGAATTCACCATGCCAGTTTTACTCCTAAACTATGCGGTTATGCAGGCGACAGGCTGGAGAGGCATCTCTTAGACGAGAGGAGGAGAACAAAGGTGCGGCATAGGTGTGATGAAGCCGAAGCACCGATCTACTTATTTTTGAAGAGCATGCTTGTGAGAAGAAGTTATGGTTTGGAAATTGGAGTAAATTTGAGAGAGCATAAATGTGAGCTGAATAATAGGGGAGACTGTGGAACATCCTTCTGAGTGAAACAGTCTTAGCAGCTGAGCTCAGTCATATGAAAGAAAATGAAGCAAAGTGTCTGCTAGGAACCAGCTCTGGGCAGAGGCATGTCACAGCCTCACACAGCTTCCTTCTCCTAAAGTGGCGATGAAGGCTTTGGGCTTTTGCATTTTTGGCTTTGAGAAGCGAGCTATTTGACATGCCTATTTATACCTTGGGAATGCTTATTAGTAATAGCATCAGAACTACTTTGTGGAATAAAATTTGCAATAAAGTGCTGCTGTTACAAGGAAAGAAATGCAAAAGACTTCTGTTTCATTCAGATCAATTAATGTGTTACAGAATGAGCTATCATTTGATTTAACAGGTAAGATTCTTATTAACCAGGTCCCCATGAAGCAAAACTGCAAGTTAGCTTTTGTATGTTATAAGCAGTAATAGTATTCCTTTCCAAGTAACTTGCCAGACTTCTTGTGAATCAATAGGTTCTTAAATTAAATGAGTCTTGAAACAGGGCAGCAGTGAAGCAATTTATGGGATAGGTTTATAATCAACTGATAATTTAATTAATGTAGCATCTTAACTACTTGTCTCTGATTTAATTTTTTCCAGATGTTTAGTTTTTAATGAAAAGCTCTTTAGAGACTCATGAGGAAGGCAACATCTGGGGAGAGAATTTATGGCAAGTTTGCACAGAAGTAAAGAAATACTTCTTCAGTAATTACCTTCCATATCAACACAGAAGCTTTGGGGATTTGGATAGGTTTTTTTTAAATACATGTGTATATATATACACATATATATGTATATATAAGCACATAGCACCAGTTTATGCTGGCAGCTTTTTTTTATTGGTAATTTTTGTGGAGTTGGATGGAAGTACGTTGTTGCATGTGATGCACGCGGTGGTCAGCCTTGAAATTTGTCAGTCTTGCCTAAACACAGTTAAACTTGCTTCTGTGTTACGATAGGGCGTAACTTACAAAGCAGGAGAATTCATCTTAAATAGCATAAATAGGAATGCAAACGAAAGCAAGAGCTGTTAGTTTTGAGTTTTCTTTTGTAGTAACATGGAGGAGAGAAGAAAAAAATAGGGGCAGCTACTGTGATTCTGAGAAACTTAGCCTGCGTCATTAATGGTCAGTTGGAGAGAATCTCTCAGTCACTGTTAACACCCTTCGGATGGAAAAGCAGAGTCTTGATATGTCAATACATCAGCAAGGATTTGATTCTGTAATATGTTATAGAGTTTTCTGTTATTTAACACATATGATCTGCATTTTTCTATCCATATACAAATATTTCCAAACCAAAAATTCCCCTGTAATAGTGATTACCAGTGTTGGATGATGCAGCTACTGCTCCTTTAATTTGAGTGGCAAAGTGATTCTATTTGTGCACATTTCATTAGTAGAGTAAGATACAGTAATTATAAGTGGTAGTGCCCAAACCCAAAAAGAAGTAGAGAATGCTCTTCTGAAGTCCTGTCTTAATGGGACAAACAAAATGTTTTGGTTAAAGGTATTAACACAAAGAATTTCCTCTATTTCTTTTAAGTTAGGTTTTATTCTAAAATGCGTATTTTTCCATGTTTTATATCAGTTATCTATACTTTTGTTAAAAACAAACAAATAAAACAAATAGAAATTCAAGCCCGGACAGCCTTAGCAAACAATGATAATTGGGAGTTCTTAAGTCCCAGGGCAGTTCTGCTGCTTCTGTTCTACTGAGTAATTTTTAAACATATCTAGAGATATGGTTGTTAATCTCTCTGTATCTGCATTAAGACTTACTGATACAATATACTTACTTGCAATATACTGATACTTACTGATACAATACATAGAATTGCCTATCTCTTTCACTCAAACGTAGCTATGCCCTTCTGTAGGTGCCCCCCCACCCCTTTAAATACCTTTGGAGCTGCCGGGAGGTGTCTCAGACTTCATTCTTCTTCCCTGTTATAGGCAGTCTTATGCTCTGTAATTTGTTGTGTATTTTTATAATTTTCAGGAGTAGGTAATTTTCTGATACATTTCTAAATCTAATGATGCTTTAAAAATGTTTTATGGCTTTTAATGTAGTCACTTCTTTCTTTAGTTTCTGTATGTGATTTCTGTTCTTGATCAAGTTAATTTCTTTGTTCTTACTATTTAGATAGCATGTACAAAAACTATTTGCACCCAATTGATATTGCTGAATATTGATGCAAAACAAAATTAAACACTAGGTTTAAATAATGGACTTGTTTTTCATACTGCTTGTTTTATTGCTTTCTAATGTAACTGTAATCAGTGAATATTATAAACAATTCATATTGCTGACAAATAAAACAGGATTGAAATTTTATGCATCACAGAGTACACAGACTGTTAATGTCTAAGGTGCAGTTTATTTTTAATAAACTAACAGTTTCTATTTGCAAGTATAACTATGCTTCTGAATGCTGCTTGGGTTTTACTTGTTTTTTAGAAGTTGTACTAGTTACTTCACAGCTCTTTCAGCCGTCAACTACTATTTCAAGTCCCACTCTGGAAATCTGAGGCCTGATGTTCTGTCTTGATAACCAGGACTTCTGCCACTTAGGAATCCTAGAGAAAAATATTTAAGGCCAGTATTTAGGAGATCTTCAATAGTGGAGTACGATTTCTTCCCTCTCTAGAGTCTCCTGGAAGCAGCTGTAAACCCAGTCTTTCTCTCCTGCATGTAGGTGGCATGTGACTCAATGCAGTGTGTACTTACCACTCTTTTACACTCAGTTTTTCCACTACTAGAAGAGCCTATTTAAAAATAAAAATGGAGAGAGGAGGATTTAGGGGAAGTGCTAAGAACTGCACTGCACATAAAGTAGCAGGCGGCTGTTTTCCTGGAAAGCATGGTTTAAATAGCTGCGAGACAGGCTCTTCGTAGAGAAATCGTGAATATCAAAAGCAGGGTGAATGCCATGATGGCAGCAAAAATACTAATTTCCTGACTACTACTCCTTGGTGAGGTGGAGATTTTTTTCATTCACTTTTACGCTCTCAATGAAATTAACAGTGAAGGAAGGGGTGGTGTGATCAGGCAAAATGGCTAAGTGGAAAGGAGAATCGAAGGGAGCAGATGAAGGATGGAAGTTAGTAAATAGATTTAAAGGAGGAAACAGGTTGAGATTTACCTGTTTTCCAGCATGGGGGTGCTCTAGCCGAAGAGGTAACAGCTGTTCTTTATGGTTTCTTCTGTTTTGAGGAATAGTGACCAGAAACTATTTTCTGCAGAGAATAGAAGTCTTAATTTCTTTCAGAATTAATCAATATGCAGCTTGTCCTTTTTTTTTTTTTTTTTTAAATAAAGGCAGTTCTTACTCCTTTCAGTGAGATGCAAATTATATCCAGAAATATCAATAAAGTGCATACAAGATGTACTGTACTCATAGTTTTAGCTTTAATGAGCTAAGCTAATTATACCATGTCATAACTAACCAAGTAATAACAAAATGGATTTTTTTCTTTTACAAGATGCTCTGGGCTTGTAATTCTCAAATTTAATATACTCTGTAATTGCACAATGTTATAGTTCAGCAAGTGATCTGAAAATGCTCAAGCTGGAAGTAGTGTTAGGTGAGCGCACAACTTTATTTTATCAACTTTGTTTACACTTGCATGGTCTGCACTTCTGCTTCTGACAGAAACATTGTTGACTTGCAATAAACACAGAGTTGCTGAATTTCAGTTGTCCAATTTGAAAGTCTGCATGCAATAAAGAAATGTTTCTCAATTTTACATTCACATTTCCTCTTTTATTTAAATGAGCCAAGGCAAGCTGTGACTTTTTTTCTATAGTAATATATTTCTTCTGCAGACTAAATAATATAGAGGGAATTAGCCTCTCAATTTCGACTGTCCAAGTTAGTCCTCCAAATTTCTTCTACAGGCAGTGGAGTGAGAGAGCATCTCCAAAGGGCAGCTTGACCTTTCCTAAAATCGGTATCTCAGAGCTAAGGTAAATTCTCCTTTGGAATTACTTCTCTCCATTGACTGTAGGCAGAGATGGAAACTGTTTAGTCTAAGCTAATTATTTAATTAGAAGTAATGACTTGTAACCTATAAGATTATGTAGCCTTTAGCTATATCATGACACTTTTCTGAGGAAGTTTGTGTGTACAGTCCTGATTCTGACACATGCCAGCTTCTGAGTGTCACACTTGACAGCTGTAGCCTTTTTCATGTAGCTTTTTTTACACACATTAGTTTTTAGGGTTTTTTCTCCATTTTTTTAGCATACAACACACACGCAAGATTTCTATACTTAATAACATAGTTACTTAAGTTCAAGGAATGTGGATGGGATGCGGACCAGGCTGGGGAAGAAGGTTTGATACCATGTCTTTTTTTCTTCCCTGGATGGCAAATGCAATGTCATAAAATTCAGCATTTCCAATTTTGTTGAAGAAAGCTGAGTGCAGTGAATGAAGACAGCCTGCCAGGCACACTGACAGAATATATTTCTTCTGAAAACAAAACTAAAGAAAATGTGGATCTACTGTACTAATAGTCTGGAAATGGTCCAGACTTGGTTCTGGTTTCTTGCCCTTTTACTAATGGGGAGTAGATCAACACCTGGGGAAAACTTGTGGTGATGGCATGCACAGGAGAAAAGCATTGGCAATCAGTCATTTCAAACTCATTGCCACATGGAAAAAGTAAGCTGTTTTGGCTGAGTTCAGCTGAGAGCTGGTAATGAGCTATATATAAGGTATTTTACCAGTGTTGTATGCTATTGAAGAGATGAGGCAAGGGGTTGTTTATGAGCAAATGGCAGGCAACACACCTGCTCCTCAGGAAGGCACATTTTGGTGCGAAGTGTCTCCACTGAACTTTTTTTTTTATTTGTGAGTTGCATGGAAGGTTCAGGCTGTGTGCTGTACTCTAAATTAGTAGTCTATCTTCAGTTTCTGCTTTCTCTTTCCTTACTTTGCCGCTGTATTGCGTCTTGGGTTGTAGAGTATCTGCTGGACACAGAAATGTGGATCAAGGAAAAAAAGGTAAAATTCAAACTTCCCTCCAAATACAGTGTAAGGGAACAGGTCAGAGAAAGAAGGTGCATAAAACAGCAACAGCTGATATCACCTGCTTTCCCCCAGCCGCAAGTTTTATCAGACAGTTGACAGAAAATAGCATTGTTGGCATTGAAGAAATGAATGTGATAAATGATGAAACAGTTCAACAACTTTATGGTTCAAACTTCCGTCTTTGCTAACACTTCTGCAAATATTGGTTGTGCAGGGGCTAAATCACAGGAATGCTTCCAGGCATTTTAAGCTAGCTTTCTGCCGACAGCTTAAACAACTCTCAGGAAATTAGTTGAACAATTCCCAAGACAAGTGTTGGCTAGTAAAACAGCAGAATCTGAAGACATTAATGAAGATGGTGATCATGTCCTAGGTCTCACAGAAAAAAATTTGAAGCATTCAAGGTAATTAAAGCTTTAGTTGTTTAAGGAGCTTGTGTGGGCTAAATTTAAGAAATCAGCTATATGGGTTCAAAGTGTTCTGTTTCTTTAAAATAATTGGTTTTTTGAGATTATTCATCATAATCCTAGAGCCTTGTTCATAAGCTGTAATGGTTCACTCAGAATTAAACATTTCATATATGAATTTAGGATTGTGTTTTCCCCTCTTTAACATTAATTTACATTGAATTTCATTTACAGCTTCATTGTTCAGTCACTGTTTTCTAAGATTCTTCTGTAGTTCTTTGGTGAGTCTTTCTCCTTACTACCTTGATGTCTGATCTAATGAAAAGAAATGCCTTTCCAAGGAAGCAAAATCAGACTTACTTAAAATAAGGTGAACGACTAGCCTGTATGCTGAACAAGACAGAAATGGAGTACATTTTAAGGAGAATGATTTAAATTTCTTCGAGTGCCTGAAAGACTGCAGAGGAGGGGCTGGCTGTAAAGGTGAACGTGCTCTATCAAGGAGGCAGTACTGTTGTGGGCACAGACCAGGACATAAGATATCACGAAGGCAAAATGCCTGAGAAGGTGGGTGTCAGGAAAGCCTATGCGTCTGCTGTTGGCAAGGAAAGAGAGACCTTTCAGACCTTAATCTTGGTCTGAACAGATTAAGTGTATTTTCTTTCACTCTTTCATCATTGCCTTTTCTGAAAGTTTGTAGCAATTGTTTATTTCACATAAGTAAATGGAGACTTTTGTTTGCATTTAATTGAACTTGGCTTTAGTTGATGATGCTATTTACATTGAGATGAAATCGTTTCTTGTCAGCCCTGGAACTGGGACTCCTTAACAAGGTGCTTCCCCAGCACATTCTCCAAATATCCAAAGGTAACAGTATGCATCCTCAGATCCGCTCTGTAGACTTGGTGGAGCAGATATGGGGCGAGTGTGGAGGGACTCGGCCGATGATGTGCCTGGTGGTAACTAGGAAAGCTGTCTGACATGGCAGGATTTTGCAGAACATGCTGAAATCCCAAAGGTCATGAGGAAGTGTGATTTATCTAGTGCCTGGGCACTGGAAGTCTCCATTAGTTGATGTGCCTCGTGCTATGTGATTTGAGGCAGCCTGTGATGCTCTGTCCCAGTAATGTGCTGTTGCATGCTAGTTTGGCTGCTAGTTCTGTTCCTTGTGTTTTCTAACCTGTCTTTTTTTTATAGCTTGGAGTAAGCTTAATGATCTTGTCAGCTTTTCTGTTTTCTTGCTTTTAGCAGAAAGTAGGAAGCAGTACCCTGTAAAATAACATCTTTCTTTATTTCATTGCAAATAAAAGAATTTAGGGAGCAGCATATAGGGTATTGAAAATATATTGCAGAATATATCCTGCAGGAATAAAGGCTACCAAATTGTAAGTGGATTTAAAAGTATAATTTGACCAACAGTGGGTTGCTCTTGAAGTTGGCCAATTAATATCAGTTTAAAGCATAAAACAAAGTAGTAAAAACTGCTTCCTTTTTCATATTATATGCCAAATGTTCTGTGTTTAAATTTTCGAAGCAACTATGTTCCTTCACAAATAAGAACCCTTAAGTTGAAGGGCAAATGGGCTGTTGTACTGGTCTTTTTATCAGTTGAAGAAGATTTAACTTTACCAGCAATATAATCTGATTATTTCACTTTCTTGAAGAGTTGGCAGAATACAAATGACAGAGACTCTGCAAATAGGTACCTGATATTTCATGTCATTAGAACTAATGGTGCCTTTGCCATAATGTTACAAAAATGCCTTCAATGCATTTGTTTTCCTGGGAGTGAATTCCAGATGTTAATTCAGAGTCTGCCATCTGCTTGTTTTTGATATTTTTGTCAAGCTGCAGGTCAAAATTATGACTTGTTTGCTGTCAAGAGAATGCCAGCATTTGTAACACCAATATCTTATACTGAATGCTTTTCTGTAATTGCAGTCTAATTTGCTTTTTGCCTCACCTTCCTATATGAAATGCACATATAGTATGAATCTGATAATTGTATGTGACCCTTCTCGCATGTGTGGTGCACGCTGTTGGGTTTCTGGTATGCAAAAACTGAGAGACTATGCAGCTCTGAATTTTATTCTTTTGGAGTTTGTAGAATAAATATCCTAATCTTGGGAAGCATACACTGTCTTTCTCTTGCAAAACTGTTGAAACTCCTCCTTGCTGCACTGATCAAAAGCCTAGCATAATCTCGATTCTATTACTTTAGCAAATGTTGGGTTTATCACTAAGTGAAAAAAATTTCAGATATTAACTATGGAATTGCAAACTACGTTTTGATAAAAATAACTCAGTTTCGCGTTTGGAAACGTGGATGAACAGTGTATGCTAACAAATATGCTAGGATATTTTTTCTGAAAGTCTGCATTTGAATTAATGTAAAATTATAGTGAGATGCGGCGTTACTCTGGAAACTCATTATAGCTTCAATCATTATGTTAACATTAGTTGAAGATAAGTAGAGTTAAGCTCTTTTCTGGCCTGTGTTGATAGCCTTTTTTTTCTCTTTTTTTCAGAATTTGTCATTCATCTCCCACTGTACCTTTTACCTTCTCCCATGTCCTTCCTAAACTCACTAGTAAAGCTGTATGTGTTCAGATTTTTTTTGTTCATGTATTCCTGTGATAATTTGTCAAGTAAAAATAATGTTAGTTAAGAGGGCCTATGCATATTGTTAAAGCCCACTTCTAATTAATTTTTCATCCACATGAGTTTAAGAATCTCCTTCATTTCAAAGTGCTAAGGCCGAGTTAACCCGTCAATAAAGAGCACGTTGTTGAGATACCTGCAAAGCAGCATGTTGCCTTCTGTGCAGAGCTCCTCTGATGTCTGTGATTGTAGGAGAATACGGAGCTAATGCAAACTTCAGTAAGTCAGTTCTGTGGCCAAAACAGTGTCTGAAAGTACTTCCTACAGCTTTATGGAAGCAATTCACACGCGCACAAGCACTCTACGGTCTTTTCAAAGCATGGTATCTACGTATGGTGTCAGTGGTAGTTTTGAGTTTGGAGTTTCATGAAAAGTGCATTAGCAGCTTTTTGTTGCACTATCAGATAGAAAAGTAGTGCAGAAACAAATGTGGTTGGAGAGTCAGGCTCCCTTGGGCTGTCATTTTTGCCGCAAGGACTCTAAAGGAATTTGTGCTGCTGGTGGTGAAGTCCTTAGACCAAGTATAACAGATGTGCACGCATGAGCGAAATAATGTATATGTACAACTGATCAGAGTAGAAACAGTTCCTGTAATTTAGCTTATACTAGCTATGTGCAAGTCTTCACTATAATTTGTCGTACTTCCATTACAATTATTCTTGTTGCTGCAGTTCTGTAAAGTTGTAAACTAGCCACTGAGGATGCTAAAGGCTAATTTATGAATGCTTGTGTTGTCTAATGTGTTTTTCTTTTGTTAATGATGCATTACAATATGCAAGTCTTTTTCTTCAAGAAGCAACTAACTTCACTTTTGCAAGATTTGCTTTTAAGCAAATTTTATTTCTGTAGTGTAATGTCACAGTAACAAATAGATTACATTTAAAAGTACTCGGTCATACACACTATAGATAATTTAAAAAATATACTTTTGTTTTTCATTTGGCTTCCAGTATTTTGAATTTGCCTCAGTTCTCTTTATAGATGTATTCCTTTCTCTTTTTTTCTTTCCAGAAATGTGTTCTGATACTATAACTTAGCTCCCCTCTTAAAAAATAATCTCATATAAAATTAGTACTCCGTGAGTTGATATTTGAACCACTCTTCTGAAATGGACCATAGTCTCACTTTGAAACTCTCAATAGCAATCAATTCTGGCTGGTGTTTTTAACAATTCTTTCTGCCATTGAGTTAACTTAATCCATGCACATTAGTGCTACGAATGGTTGCGTAAAATGTCTTTCCTTCCATTAAAATGTTTCAGCTCAATGATACCAGACAAATGAAATAATGGAAGAGACCTTTTTTTTGTATGTAATTAGAAAAAAGGGAAAAGAGCAGTAACAAATGTCTCTAATTTATTAGCGAATGAACGAATGGGTTTCAGTGACTTTTCAAAAGGCAACAAAACCCTCTTTTGTATATCTGCTTTTATAACTGAAAATCTGGTTGATTCAATTAAATGTTCAGAATAGGAAAACATTTACACCAGTAGAGTTAAAAGATGCATGTAGGTATGCTCCTTCCTCTTTCACCTTTTTCCTTTGTTTTTGTACAAGAAACTCAAATTTGTTTCAGCACAGTTATAATGGAAATATTTTTTTTTTCTGTAGAGCTTAAAGCATTGAGGAAATAGACCTTGTTTTCCTTCTGGAGATTTACCTTCCATCCTCTGGCTTTAGTCAGCTTGAATTTGCAATTGTTGCTGTTATGCCTGTTATTAGGAAGCTTTTTAAATGCTTTAAACTTTATGCTTATTATTAGGAAACTTGAAAAAACTTTTGTAGCCCATCTCCTGCTGTTTGCGAGGCTTCACTGCCACCGCAAAGTCAAACCAGCTCAGAGGGCTCTTGGTGGGTTGGTATTTCTGGAGAGCTGAGCATCACCATGCTCCTGGTTGATCTCCCTTCTGCTCCACTGCTGCAGGGAGAGACATTTGGACCTCGTCTCCCATGAAGCAGGTCAGAAAGCTAAAACATTTTCAGAATGATTTGAAGTGTAGCCTCACTGTTGCTTATATATGGAGACTGGCACCAAATTTGATTCTCTTGCCATGCATGTAGTTATTTATCCAGATGTATATCTGCTGATAATTGGCAGCCCTTATTTAATCAATTGCTATTTCCAGACTTATAAGACGATTAAAATCTACCTTTAAGTCTTAAGGTTGTAATAGTTGCTATATTTTCTGGACATGTAGATTTTTGCTAAAGGGATTCTTGAAGTGCTCTATGTACATCACCCAGAGGGGAAAGAATTCATCTGTAAGTTTTCAGTTACCTCTATTAAAAAGATATGTATCTACACTTCTTGTAGACTCCAATAATAAAAAAATCTTCATGCAATGTATGCACACATTCTTGTGGTGGTACAAAAGAGCATGAGGTTTCTCGTGTGGTTTTAGTTGTTCTGCTTTGTGCTCACTGCTGTGTCCAATAAGTGTAAGCACTGTTTCTTTAAAGAAGTAAATTTGCTTAAAAAGAAAAAAGCAAAAACCAGACTCATGTTTAAATAATAATTTTTCAAGCTGCAAACTGGAAAAGATTATCAAAAGAAAGTAGGAGCTTGTTGCAGGCATTGCTTTTTCTCCTGCCTGTTTGGCTCTCTTCTGGGACATAATTAGTCAGTATGGGATGGTGGTGCTCTGTCACCTGCTCAGAGTTTTGGGCGGTGTAGGGGTATGTGTGAAAATGCTAAGATTGTGGAATAGCCAGGGAAAGCAAGGAGGACAGCTTCCCTCTTTTTGCTGCTTCTCACCCCAGTAGTTTAAATGAGGCACATACATGCTATTTCATTTTCTTCCCTGGATCTCAGTGGCTTTAGCCCTATTGGTTTCTGCTAGTGTTTATATGCATTGGCAGGCCTGTTCCTTGCAACCTCTCGCACACCTTGTTGTGGTCTGCTAGAGTGATTGACCCCCCACAGGCTGAACAAGCAGCCTGGGAAGCTGTTGGAGGATGCCAGTTATTACTAGTAATTGGATTTTTTGTAGGGGTAGATGTAACGTGCACAGGAGTCCTGTGTTTCCAGTGTGGACTTAGGGGTTTCCGGGGGTAATTAGAGTTGCTTTGTTAAGGCTAAATGCAGACCTTAAACAGTCGCTGCATCTTTCATTGTAATGCAGAAAGAAGTCCTGACAGGCCTACCCTATGTTGGTAATTTGATACTGAGTTAAACAACAACAAAAAGTTAAAGCTAATTTAAGTGCAGAGCTCAAGCTGCATTGTAGAAATAGGTGAAGAGGGGATATATATGCATATATATAGGGGTATGTGTGTATATACATGTACATGTACACATCTCCATATATAAAATATATATGTATATATAAAATCCCTCCCCATTTGGTGTAGGTCTTAGACATTGAAGGCTAAGTATTATTTCCCTGTTGAAAAATGTCTCTTGTTTGTGAAAAACACTGAGACAAGGTGATCCAATTATTAGTAACTATTTGTGATCATTTAATGGTAAGATCGCAATTACGTAACGGTGCTGCTTTGATAGTCAAAGTGTTACTGTTTTCATGGAAAATGTGTTAAAGTTTTCAGTCTTAAAATAAAATTTGGCAGAGAAAGCCTGCATAAGCTCCAGTTAAATCATAAACGAGTAGGCATTTGTGTGGTGTATTAAGAAAACCACTTGAATTTTTTCCTCTTTTTCTCACTAACTCACTTTCGTTGGTTTTCAACAGTTACCAAGTAAGATATTGCAAAGGAAAAGAAAGAATTTGCAATGTGCCAGGAATTAAAGGGCTTCTGTAATACTGTGAAAAATTTGCTGTTAGAGACATTGCGTCCACTACTAATTTATGTGAGATTTGGTAACTGATAGAAAATCGGAGTTTGTTTGTAATCTCTTGTTTTGTCTCATGGTGCTTTCAGTGGGCTTTCGTTTAGTCATAGTAACATTGATAGGTTGAATTAGGTTTGCTTTCGTATCTTCTTTCTTAGTGCTGTAAAGAAACCAAGTTCTCTTGGTTTCTGCATCTCGTGTTTCATGTATCATGCTGCCAAGGAAGCATAAAAGTTACTAAACAGTTTTTGGAGCAGACAGTTCTGGTATTGATTCTGTTGGTGAACGTAAGCAGAAGCTTTCAGTAAGGGCTTCTGGAGCTTTCAGACAGAGGTGGTGGTTGCCATTTTAACATAGTACTTCAGAGTACTGTGTGCTTCCAGGGAACTTACTCCTGTCCCTACTAGCATGGCTAGCAGCCAGGGAATCTGAGCAATAATCCTCTTTGCAGCACCTTCTTCAATTAGACCTTGCATTGGAAGCATTTGTTTGCCAGCTCTGTTTCATTCATAGTCGCTTGGTTTGTAGGAATGGGATAAACAGTTCAGGCAGTGATTTGAGTGCACAGGGAAAGGAAGGAATAGTAAGGAATATTAGTAACTGTTTTCCTTTAAAGAAAGAAAGGAAAGAAAAAGAAACTTTCAGTACTGCTGACTAAATCGTACTCTTTATTATGAAAATGTTTAGCTTGTAATTTGATAGAAATAGAAAAGTAATCATTGTTTTTTCATAAGGACTAATCATGTCCTACGAAGCAGCTGGTAGTGCTTTATACCAAATAGCTGGATGCCAAAGAGAAGTGCTAGCATATCCTACTCAAAATATTGAACAGAAATATTAGGGGAGAGAAAGGATGATTCATAGCGATAAAGCAGCAAAGATAGTAATAAAGAGGAAAGTAACTGCTTCAAACTTGGGCAAGGATGTTTTTGGGTAGGAGCATTCATACAGTAGTATGATGCCACATGATAGTATGATGCTGATCCCTGTGAAATAGCTTAATTTTGCTCAGCTTTTTCACAAAACTATTGGGAATCTCTAGGGAATCCATTTAATGCCTATGCATAGGTAAATACATTATTTGTATTTATTTGGCTTTGAAGAAGAAAAGAGTACACCATATTTAAAACTCCTTGCCCAAGCTGTTTGAACTGCAGAAGACAGTTTACATCTGGTGATGCCAAATGCTATTACAGATATGCTTGACTTGCCATCGTTTGTTCTGAAACGCATTGCTTTAAGTTAAAGTTTCCTAGGGCTTTTACAGACAGGTACAAGAAATGTTGAGGTGGGGGGGGGGGGGGGGGGGGGAAGGGATATTTTGCCTGGGGTGGGGGGAAAGGGAGGGAATGCTAACTGAAGTTGAAATCAAATTTTATCAGAATCCCTGAAGACTCAATGAGGTAGTTGTAAGACTCGACAGAATAATCCCATGTAGGATATGTGCTGGCAAAGTCCTGAAGTTTTACATCTAGGGAATGTGAAAACATATGGCAGATTTCTTAAGTTTTGTAGAAATTGAGTCTGGGAGGCAGAGTAGGTTGGTGGTTAGATCAGTGAGTTTGTCTTCCCTTAATAATGGTGCCCTGAAAGAAATCTGTCAGCTTAGTTTCAAAATGTTGTGATTGTGAAAAACAGCAGACGTTTTCAAAAGCATACTGAAACTTAGGATGCTCCATTTCAAAGCAAGGTAAAATATTACAAGGATGGAGCAGACATGTCAGGAAATACAGTATTACTTTGTAGTTCTTTTCGCTTACAAAAACACTCTGTGATGCTGCTTTTCAAGTGCAATGGCACGTGATTTCATGTAAAACATCAGTCAATAAAGAATACTTTGACAATAAAATTATTAGCTTATTTGAATTGAAAAATACATGAGGCATGTTATTTTCTGAAGGAAATAAATTCATTTTTAAAAAAGCAACTCAGATACTATGCAGTAGGTGATTCTACTCTCACACTAAAAGTGCTGAAATACTGAGTTGAGGAGTATAAGTTGTATGAAACAGATGAGCAAAATAGAATGAAACTCCTCTTAAAGTAAGCTGAGACAGAGGTACAGTAATAACTTACGGAGGGTTTGTCTTAAGCACTTATTCATATATCAACATGATTGGTGTAATAACCAGAAATGACATGATAGCTATGAATCAAAGTCAATTTTTTAATATGGTCACTTTTGCGATATAAGAGTTTGCGAAGTCTTTTAAACAGTAAGTTACTGGCATGTTCACTTTTGCCAGAAGCCCAAATAACTAACTAGAATAACAGACTTGCAAGAATTGTTTATATGTCAATATTCATGTTTAATTATAATCTTGAATTGTTCTTTTTTGAGCCTGATTAGTACAAGAGCTTGTATCGTTTGAAGAGTAGTAGACTTTTTTTTACCACATGTAATTTTTATTGCCCCTGTAATTTGCAATAACAATAGGTTTGTGTCAGCATTTTTTTTTTTTTACAAACAAGATAGTATTTTTTTTAATAAACTCAGGTAACTTCTGTGTTGCTAATGTTAAAATTCTCTTAGACTGTATTTATGAATTACATGCAGTGGATTTTTTTTTGAAGAATTTATTAATTGAGTAAATAATGATTGGTTGACTAGTCAGAACTGTTGTATATTATGTCTGTAGGGTACAAAAATTATCAGCCTTTCTTTGCAGCTGTTCCCCTCTGAGAGAGCACACACTGACAATCTCAATTAAGTGAGGGATTTTCATATTACGTATATAATAAGCGTTGTCAAAAATGTGTACAGTAGCATATTTTACTGTGGTGGCTGCCACTGTTCTAAATTAAGAAGTTCTCTGAAGTAAGTTCCTTACCTAAAAGTAATTCACAGTAGTCAAATATGACACTGATCATACTGCACTGCCCTTGGCTCTCACATACAGGGAGTGCTACCTGCACAGGCAGCTCAGGAGCTGAAGAAAAACCAGTTGTCTTACAAAAGTGATTTTTTTTTTAAACCTGGTTAAAACATCCTAGAAACCTGCAATATTTTGACTTTCTCAACAGATTCATGGGAAGTAAGATTTTAACTATCCCATAATGTCCTAAGTAATAACACCTGGAATTTATGCTTGTTTGATACATCCTGGCATCTTAAACATGCAGTATGTGGTGACTGGTGTATGATTTTAGTTTTCAGATGTTTTATGTATAGAGTCCATCACTACCCTTGTTTTATAAACATTTAAAATCACTCAGTCAATAGTAGAAGTACTGTTCCCTGTATTTAAACAGACAGCAAAACCAAAGTGTATTGGGTAATGCAATATGCATATCTTTTGAGAGAGAGGAAAAAAAGGAGAAGAAATAGCAAATGCTGTCTTTTCTTTTGTTCCTGTAGGCGCTAAGCTTGGATTGAGCTTTACATGGCCAAACTTGCAATGGGTTAGTCCTCATGGAGCCTTATGTGAAACTTGAGTCAAAACTTTGTAAAATCTAGATCTTGGTAACTGGATGAAAAGTACCTGTAATGGTCTTGGCTAAGGTGTTTGAACTTGCTTAAAATTAAAGCTTCTGTTTTACTATTTACTATTTACTATTGAGCCCTGCACCCGCCGTGTCCCAGGAGAGGATGCACGTGCTTCGTTAGCCCCCGTTCCGGAGACCCTCATGTGAAGAGCTGCTGGCCTGGCCAGCTCTTGCAGCCCCGTGAGCCCCAGGAGCTGTGCCCACATGCCTAGACGGCAGATTGTAAAGTCATTGCAGTTGCTTTGGGTATGTGAAGCCATCCACATGGGATGGGCGTGCGGGACGGGAGTAGGGCAGCAAGCCGTAGTCGCCTGGCACCCTCCTGCTGCTGGCACCTGGGAGTTGGGCGGGATCGGCCAGGTGTCTGAAAGGGCGCAGGACACCTCTGCTTAGGCTGCCTCACTGTTTCGGTTGTTTCACTGCTGTTCTTCTTCCTAATATCAATGATTACACTGGCGACAGTTTGCCCTGCACCATTATCTAGTATTTCTATCAATTGTATGTGTAACAATTTACTACTGTTTTATAAGGTACTTTAGTTCCCTCAGGCACAGATATTATTTACTGTCTTGATTTTAGTTTCATGGGTCACTGTGCTATTTGAGCTCTCTTTTTCTACTCTTTTGACCCTGGTTGCAGCTGCGCTTTCTTCTAAATATGGAAGACTTGTCTAAGTGCAGGCAGGCAAATACTGATTGCCACACTGTTGTCTGTATCACTGCTGTGTTGAGTCCTTGTTTTCTTCCAAACTGAATGAAATAAATTTATTTCTTAGACCTGGCTTATATCTCTCTGATATAACTGTTTTCCAGAACATTGCCAAAACCTGCTATTCTCTGCACCTGAGCTGCCTTGGCCAGTGTTTTCTGCTCACTGTCTTGGGATAACACTAGCAGATGGGGCTCTCAAAGGCTGCCAGTAACTCAAGTTCTAGACAGTGGGAAATAATATGGGTCTCGTATTTAACTACTTAAAAAGCTTGTTGTTAATGGTGCTTAGTTCTTCATTTGAGAACATGGTTGATGTTTGTTAAAATAGTTTCTGGACAAAAAAGTCATGAGTTGAAAACAGAATATGTGTTGTTAGAAATGTAATAAATATGTGTGTGTATGTGCAGGAAGATGAGGTTTAAAAAGCTTAATGCTGTACCAGCTCATCACCGGTACTGACAGTTTCCAGGCTCTTTCACTTGGACACTCTGTCATTCATTAAAATTTCTCATTTTTCTTCAATGATCTGTATTTGGTAGAGGAATATGGGATGCAGACTGGCTGTAGCCCTTCATCTCACTCCTGTTCATGTGCAAAAACTTCTATTTCCCTTTCTGAGGACAAACTTTGCCAGACATTTCTGCGTTCATTTAGAAAATTTCTGATACTTAATATACCGGATTGTTTTGCACTGGTATCATCAGATTTGATGAAATCTTCTGTCCTCAGATATTCCTGAGGAGAATCCATTTTTTTCAATGGGTGTGTCAGTGTATGTATTTGAAGACGTTCTTGTATATCTTAAGCTTGTTTGGCTTTCACGAGTCATGCCAGCATCATATTTCTCAAGGTGGTTAGGGAATGATTTGTTTTTTCCACTCGAGAGTTAGTTTTATTCTTCCAAGGAAAAAAATGGAAGAAACAAAGCACAGGAAAATTGACAATATGACACAAATCCCTGAATATATAACAGTTGCAGTATGTTCATACATTATGGGAACTCTTGCCTTTGTGAGCTGGCTGACTTCCTTTACCAGAGTTCTGAAGTTGATGTATTTCTTATGAGAAGTACAGATTGAGACTATAAAAATCTAAGGTCTTATATCTATAGTGCCATATGAATGGTGCCTACAAATAGGCTTACAGATTTACTTTTTTCCCCCTAAGGCATTCAAAGATAACAGTATTTCTAATTTCTCTGGATAGTTTTATCTGTTAGGTAGTCCACAGACTAGAATACTTTATTTGGTGTATGATGTATATAATACCTCATTTATAGAAATGGGCTTGTCAATTTAGCAGAAATGGATTTAAGATCATCAATTTTATGTCTTCCCATCTGTTAGCTTGGCTTCTTTGTTTACCATGTTATGTCTAGGAAATACAAATGTTAGAGTTAGAAAGCTGGTAGAAATCTTACTTTGAATCAAATCAAAGTAACCTAATTCTATTCCTGCACAGGAAATTAAAGCTTAAACCTTAGTATTCCCAGTGGAAAACAAATGTATTTATCCAGGAGGCTTGACTCTAGTAGCAAGTGCATGTTGTAGTGAAGATAGGCCAGTTCCTCCCTCAAATTAGCATTTTTCTGGACATGTGGTTCTCTCAAGACTCCTTGCCTGCATGCTAGCTGGTGATACGCGATAAACTCTGGATATGCTGGGGAGCTAGAAACCACATCAGAAGTCACCTTCTCCCCCTTCCCCCCCAGCATGGGAAAGTCTTTAATCATAAGAGAAGTTAGCTCCTCTCGATGTGATGTGCCAAGAGAGGGGCGTCCAGGATTCTTTCAGATTCCAGGATTAGTCATGCTGAGCTGGAGAGATCATTGTTTGTCAAGTATAAAAATTTATTAGGGCTAAGTGGTTCTACACATAGGACAGATGCTGGACAACACTAAACAAATAACACCAGACCATGTGCAAGACAAAGCTAAAAAGTATAGTAAAGCTAGAAATAGAAGTCATGAGTGCATGGTATAATGACTGTTTTTGCCCTTCCCTTGTCCTTATGAAGCCACCCCTCTGGTATAGTTTTTCCCGGATTATTCTCACCATGCTCCGGCTGCGTCAAGATAATTCAGGTTCTCCCCTGGCAGTTGGCATCAGGGCCATCCCTGCTGATGAGCGGGTTGTCAGGTCCACAGGCCAGCTGTCGACGAGTCTGAGTCCACACAGAGGTACGTGGCTTGCTTTCTTTTAGCCTTCCTGGGCTTAGTTCACTATCCAGTCGAACAATGCCAGACCACAGTTACACAACAGAACAGATGGCCTCAGCTGATAACAGTGCACGTACTAACAGTACGGATGGTCAACAGATAACAGTACGCATATCAATGGATATCAGTATGGATGTTCAACAGGCAACAGTATGTATTTTCAGCAGATAACCCAGCGTAAAATTCCACAGTACCTGGGTGCTTACGGTGTGAGTCTGTGGTGTCACTTCTCCTTTGCTGACGAGGTTTGCTCAGCAGTCATGGGATCACTGGAGGGCTACAGCAACCCCACGCTGTGGTGGCTCCAGCCATGGTACAGCTGGGGTGCCTTAACTCTTGGGGGGCACCCCAGAGCAAACACCTCTTCTGTGGGCTGCACCATCCTGAGTCCCATGCTTGCCTGTGTGGTGCCTGTCACTTGACCTGATTGATAGATTTAAAAGAATCACTTGTTACCTTGAATTCCTCAATAGTTCTTCTTCTGGAGAGCTAATAGAGAAGGTACCAGGGTGACTCCAATAGCAGCTGGAATCTGTGGGTCCTTTGACCACTTCTTGTGGCCTGCCCTCGCTTCCTCTTGGGGCGACAAGTTCCACTGGCTCCTTATCCACTGTGTAAAGAAATACTTTTTTTAACCTGTTTTAAATTGATTTCTTCCTAGTTTCAAGTGCTCTTTACTTTTGTGTTGTGGGAACAATAGTTCTGCATTCAGCTTTTCCACTACCTTTCTTTTTTAAAATCTATGCTGAATCCCACCTCAGCCTTCTGCTTTCTTGACTGCAGAGTCCTAGCCTCTAGCCTTCCTAGTTTTTCCTCCTAATGCAGCTGCATGTGTTTGTTTTTATGTTTCCAGGTATATGTGTGTGCTTTTTTTTTTTTTAATTTTATCTTCCTATATAATCTAGTTGATCCACAAGACTTGGCAATGATTACATTCTGTGTTTGCTGGGAGCTAAGCGGCAGTCAGGCTAAACCTTTTCACCTAGGAGAATAGATGTCTTTGTAGAGCTATTTTTTTTTTTAGTGACTTGTAAATAACTGAAAATTGTCTTCAATGAGAAATCTCAGTGTGAGATGACAAAAACTTAATGTAAGGGTGAGGCTAAGCCACTGTGTGTGTGTTTTAATTTGTATGCAAATAAATCTGCTGCTGTACTAGAATTTTTTAAAAAAGTACCCTCAAATTTACGGACGTGGTTATTTGACATAAGCCTTCTAGTAGCTTAATGTTAAGAGTAGACAGGACTAAAACTGTCTGCTTAGACCTGAGTTTCACTTCACTGATTACATTTATTTCCTAAAATCTTAAATAATGCTGAGATGTTAATGAAGTACATGTAATGGTTGAAAGGCATCTACTACTGTTTCATATCTAGTTTTTATTGGTTGGTTTGTTTTTACTATTTGGAAAAAAAAAAATCTCCCCTGTGTAGCATTCTAGAAACAGACATTATGCCAGGAACATACAAATAAGTTTAGAACTGAAATTGTTTGATCTTCTCTCAATATATATATTTTTAACTCTTCCTGTTCTGTGGAAAGCCCTCAACATAGGTGCAGAACAGCCTTGGAATTATGAGAAGAGGGAGTTGCATCTTGTATTTAAGATTAGACTGGGGAAATTAAAAATCATTGTTTTGACAAACTTCAGCAACCTAAGAATATCGGAATTATGTAGAAACAGAATTAGTGAGGCTAGTTTGAAAACAAGTACAGCATAATTTCTTGGAAGGCCAATGTTTTTGTTGCTCAAGTTACTTTAAGCACAATAGTAAATACATTCTTACTTTATAAACAGCCCTCAGTAGGTATCAACTTAGTGTTTTTTCTTCATATTTTTTCCTCATTATTTAACATTGGCTTTATTTTAAGACTTATAATACTAAATTTTAGAAGCAGGTGTTGTCTTGATAGTTCCTCAAATGTTAACGTCTGTACTGCAAACTGTGTCCAGTGCTGCACAGAACAGCTGAATGCATTCCTGGAGTAATCTTGGGGTAGGTCATCTGTCAAAACTTTTTCCAGACTTTCAGAATTCTTTTCCCTGAATCAGATGCTAAACATTTAGTCACAGTAAGAGCTGGGTTGCGTGCGAGTAATTTAGTAGTAGCTCTTATTTAATCATGCTTATTTGTCTTAGGCTCCCACCACCCCACACGTGGAAACAGTAAACTCGTATTGTTTGTAGTTGCCTGATGGCGTAATCTTTTCTTGACTTACCACCATAAAGGTGTGCTGTAGTCTCATTTCAACAAAGTACCTTTCCTGAATCAAAGCAATATTCTTCTATAACCAAAATTAAAATTCCAACATGTAGTTATATGTTCATTGTTATTTGTCCCCACCACCACCCACACACGATGCCCCTCGCATATCAAATACTGCGTTATTGCTTGCACAAGAAAAACTATAAAGTTCTTATGGCCATTGCCCTGCAGTGCAAGCTGTAGGCAGCTTGCACAAATGCCTGCCTCATTCGCAGCGAGTTGCAGAATCTTGGTTTAAATATTTAGTTTTATTTCAATCTGAAATGTGCCTTTCTTTTGGAGAGTGCTTAGTCAGTTCTTACAACTAGCCTTTTTTTTGAGGAAGGGGTTGCATTTTTTGGTGTCCTCGTTCTCCTGTGAAGACTATTTATTTTCTGTAACTTGTAAAGTAACTTCTTATATGTTGTTAAATTTATCTCTATTCTATCCCAATAATCAGGTAGCCAATAACAGTAATTGGTTAGGCTGTCTGAAGTTTCTTGGTAGGTTGTCCTGCACAGGGACATGCTCTCTCCGCTGCTTTGAGTGAAGTTCTTGTGTTGTCAAAGCCAGCATCTGCCAAACTTCCTAGCAGAGTGCTAGGGCAGTAACTCCAGTCTTAGGAGCTGGGCGTCTTAGTCGTTTCATTTTTATGGTAATACGTTTGATGTGCTGAGCAGATTAACAAGAATGCTTGTAACTTTTTGCATCAGCTCCTTGGTTTTGTATGCTTTTCTTCTATTTCAATAAATTGTCTTCTGTTTTGTCTCTCTTTACTTTCTCTATTTACCTGCTGCGTACCTATTCCTTCTTTACAGTCTTTGTCACTGATTTCTTCCATTTTCCCATCTTCTAAGTTATTTTAAGCAGTCTCTTTGGTCTCTGTTTCTTTGTAGCATTTGGCGATTTGTACTTTATGTATTCTAAAACTTCCCCAAATATGTATTTGCTTACCTCTTACTCTCATTTCTACTTCTTTCACACTCTTGCTGTTCATCAGACTTGCACGTGCTTACGTCCTCTCATATATATCATGCTTTCAATTACTAGCTCCAAATACTGTGTCTCGCTCTGGTTCCCAGCTGCTCCGCTCCGCTTCTCTGTAATCTTACGGAGCAATGATGTTAGATTGGCTTTCACTGCAAGCTCTGATTTCTTCCAAAAAGAAGTGGAGAAGTGCAAGCGCTGAGCTCAGCCTTTCCAGTAATCTGTGTAACTGAGGAGAACGAGCTCAGCTTCAGGACTCCTTAAAAAGGTGCCACTCTTAAGGCCCCAGATGGAGAACCTTGCTTGGTACCTCACCTTGTCTGTTAGGTGAGTGTTTTTCCAAGCATACTTGCTGTAACAAAATGTGAGATGCTTTTCTACAAAGACGTAGTTTATACAATGGAATACGAAGACAGCCTCTAGATAATTTGCATAAAAATAAATCAGAAACTTGAAGAAATACGCTACCTTTTGTCATATATCTTAAACAGTTTATGGCCAGCAGGTATTTTGAAGGTCTGTGATCTTTAGTCTGTCTCTTCCTTCTTTCCCTAGCTTAAAGCAATATGCAGTGTACTAGGAGTAAATAGGCTTTTTTTTTTTAAATTTTTTCCTTTTTTCTTTTTTTTTTCTTTTAAGTTTTTTTTTCAGATTTGGAAGACTTCATATTTTGACAGTAGCAAAGTAAGACAAGAGAAAATGACATTATTTTGTTTCAAGATAGGGTAGAAATAGCCCAAAGATCTAGAGTAAATTTCTGTGCTCATCACTAACTCAGCAAGTCTTTAAATTGTTTTTCTCCCTTTCATTCTCTTACTTTCTTTGTGATATTCTATCATAATTTTTCATTCATAAAAATGAACTGCTCAGATTTTTGGAGTCAGTGATACAAAGACAAATGCTAGGTTGTACTTACTGGAAATTGTGTGTGTGTATATATATATAAAATATTATTTTTTTAATCTTTAAAGCCTTTTTTAAAGGGAAGTTGAGGCATATTTGAAAGTCACCTGTAATGTTTAATTTTGGACTAAATAAATTTTTAGCATATCCATTTTGAAAGTATTGGAGGGGGAAGAGGGAATATATTTCTCCTTCAAGACCACTTTGAATGGGAGGTTTATCAGGTATTTAGAAAATGATCAGTTGAACTTTTTCCTTCCATATTAATCTGTGTAATGTCTCTGTGCTCAGAGAACTGATGGAATTGCCAATACTTAGGGCATCATTTCTTGCTTTTTGGGCAGACCCAAGTTGAGGTCTGGGCCCCGGTGGAAATTGCCTGCGTTGCCAGCTGTCCCCTGGCGTAGAGCTGTGTGCGGCCCATTGCCAGGCAGGACTTTGAGCTGGATTTGTATAGAGCTTCTCTCCAATGAATACTGGCAGTCTTTGAAACAGAAAAAAGCCAGGTTTTATTATACTATAAACTAGAATAATTGACTACGCAGACAGAAGTCAAGTGATAGGGGAAGGTGTAAAAGAAATTAAAATGTTTACGCGCACGTCTTTCCTTGACCGTTGCGTCCTGGCAGGTGGATTCATTCTCCCAGCCTTGATTTCAGTTGCTCACCAACTCTGTGGCAGCAAGCGCTACCCCTGCTGTCCTTTGGGAATTTGTTGTCATCTCTGAGAGTTGCGGTTCCTCCCTGCAGTCTCCAGTTTGCTTGCGAATGTCACACCCTTCTTCCAGGAGGTGCCGCACAGCGCCGTCTTTTTAAAGGAACGTAACATGATTGTAAACAGAAGAAATACAGTAAATGTTGCCTGTCAAAACAGTGTAAGTTAGTTCCTGCGTGATCAGCAAAGTTAAGTTCCTAAGTCATCAGTAAAAACTGTCGTTCCCAATCTTTTGCTCTAAAGCCCAAAGAATCTAATTTACTCATGGAAATGGGCGCTGTGGGGAAGTTTTCTGATGGAAGAAAGAGCTAAGGGATAGTGAAGAAGTATAAACCTTACCTTGAGTCACGGTGTTCACTCATTTTAGTGTTCTCCTTGTTTTCTAATAAGGACATAGGAAAGGTTGTACTAGTCCATCTGGAGTAGAATCATGTCTCCGTGGCTGACTGCAGTGGGATACTGAACAGTGGGCACACAGTAATACTTTCCTGGAGTCCTCAGCATCCTTTGACCTGGAGCTCAGGGACTTCTTGAGTATGGATGGTCTCTTTATATTTAGCACTTGTCACTTTTCTGCTATGAATTTGTCGAGTCACTTTTTGAGCCTTTTCAAACTTTGCTTGACTACATGTATTAGTTTCTTCTGAACTCACTTCTTGTTAATTTAATTGATCTTTGCCTAATTCTTGCATTGGCAAAGATAGGGGAAAAGTTGTTGCCTATCCTTCTCTATGCCAGTCCTGGCTGTAAGACCTCCACCACTTCTCTCCTCAGTTGCCACTTTGCAGGCTGAAGATTTCCAGTCCGTTATACTTCAACTGTCAGCGGAGTTCGTCATGTTGCTAGTAGCCCCCTCTCCAGGTTGCCTATGAAGGTTGAACAGCATGGGCCTGAGCTCAGGTGCCTCTGCGATTCCACTGATGGAGCATCCTTGTGTGTGAAAACTCACCAGGTGTTCCATATTTTTTTGTTGTCCATCTTTTTAACTACTTTCATATACATGTGAGGACATCATGTATCTGAGAAATGAGGAAATAGTAGTAGATATCATATGCCTTTTTTGATTTCAGTTTATTTTTGTTCTGATAAATCTTTTTGCACTTAGTTCTTCAAATTTTGAAAGACAGTTTGTTCTTAGTGCATGTTTAACATGAGTTGATTGGGAAACAAAACCATTCTAAAAGGACTGAAAATTCAGAAAACTTGACACACTGGGACAGAAAAGAAAGGATTGAAAGCTCTTTCTGCTCCTACTTGACTCAGCTTTCTACTTCAGTAGTAGCACTAGAAAGCAGGAAAACATTGGTGAAAATAATTATTTTTATAAATAATTATGTCAAAGTGCAATTGAGAATGGGAAAGGCATCTGCTTTCACAGTGGAGTTATAAATGGCACAAACCTAATAGCAAATTATAAGAGTTCTCTGAGGGACTAATCCCTTCTCTCGACTACAGGCTATTGTAAAAATTTGCATCAGTGCATTTATTCTCTTCCTGTTAAAATAATTGTTTACTAAATTTCCCAGTGAAATGGCAGCCTTGTAGGCAACTTTGCCATTATAGATCAACAGTGTCCGTATTCACACAGAATATGTATTTTGTTAAATTTACTGGAGCTAGAATGCTATAGCGTGTGTTTTTGTCCATAGAAGTGCTTGATCATTTAATCGTTCTATTCAAAAGATAACTACAGTGCCAAGTATAAAGAATTTATTAAATGGAAATAACACTAACCTCCTTCAAAAAGGGTTATATTGAGTAATTGAATCATAATATGGTAGGGAAAAGAAATGTTTCTCTCCGATTAAATTTTTGTTTGCCTTGAAATTTCAGAGAGAAATAAGCCTTTGTTTTTTACTTTGTAGAATATTCTAAATTGTGTTCTTTGTAAATATAAATGCAGGTTTTCCTATCTTGGAATGGGTACTTTGACTTTGGCACTTTAAATGCTTGTTTTTATATCTTCTATGCATATGGGGAAGAAGGCTCATGTCTTGAAGTAAAATGATAAATTTTAAAGGGCAAGAGAGTGTATATTATTTCTTTCAGAAGAAAGAACAAAAAATAAAAAAATCTATAGGCATTCTTTTTTTGCTTTCTGATCCATATTTGGAAGAGAAAAAGCACACTGACATTTTGTAATCAGGTGCATTTTGAAGCAGATAAAAGAGGTCATCTGTATTTCCAGTCAAGTTCTGCCACTCTTCTCTCATTTAAATATGTTAACATGACAAAAAAAACTTTGAGTCACTGACATATGCTTTGAAAATCTTGCATCTAGAGGTCTTTTCTTATTCATTTGCCCTTAAATACTGGTGCCTAATTTAGAGCTACATTAAAGATTATATAAAAGGAGGAAAATCTGATGCAAATGTATCAAAATTTATTTTTGTTTCCTAGGCCTTCTAGGGGCTTCTTTCTAGCTGGAACAGTAATAATGACAATTTTAAAAAATTGCTGTTACTTAAGGGGTCTTTCTAACCACAGAAGCTGGACAAATTGAAGTTGAAAGGCCCTCTCCAATTAACATGTCATCTTTTGCTCATGTGCTGGATGATGCACTGAACAGTCAATTAATTACAGCTGTTTCAGCTTCTGTGGTTTTAGACCAGATCCTTTACATTGCTTCTCCCTCTTGATTTTTTTTTCCCCTCCTCTAATAGTATAATGAGAAAATAAGCACAGCAAAGATAGTGCTGGTAAGTTAGGAAGACAGCCTGTACCTCAATGTCACAATTGCAGCATTACACTAAAATGGTTATATTGTGTATACAGTATGATGAATTTCTAAGTACAGTGACTTCTTTGTGTTGACACTGTTTCTTTTCAGGACAAAGGCTTGACAAGTAAGTGCAGCATGGAGGAAAATTAGGATTGTTAGGAGAGTCTGCATATTAAAATGTTTTTTAGAAATTACTGCAAAGGGTAATTATTAATTTTTTTCTGTTAATTGAATCATGAAAATGATATATTTCATGAAAACATGTATTTATTTGTAGAGAAAGGAGTGCTAGAATGGATAGAAATGTGAAATTTTTTCTATTCTGATACTTTAATTTTTGGGTTAGGGAATTGCTGAATGGCTACAAGAAGTCTTAATGCTGTGTGCATTTGTAGCCTCAAAAATACCTGGGCTTTGGTAATGTTGTCAACAGATTTAATTTAAGTAGAATCCTGATTTCTGTCTTTGAGGTATGGGGTTTGCTTTCCAGCTTTACATCTTGGTTTCTTGATAATTAGTATGTGAAACATAAAAGGATGTGGAGGTGGCAGGAAAGGCAGCTGAATATTCAAGCAGGTTTCTGCATCCGATCAACATTCTTTCAGAAAGCACTGTCCTACCAAGCTCTCTGTGAGCCCAAAATAAAGGCTATTAATCTTTATGTATTTATTGTATGTCCTGCCTCATCTGAAGGCTCTGTCTCAAGAGACTTACTTGGCTTTTCTTCTTACGGTGTGTTTTGTTTTTTTTCTTTTAAGTTTGCAAGGTCAGCAGTTCGTTTCGCTAGATGCTGACTGTAGTTTTCACTTGGCCTATAAACTATGCTGTGCACCCACAGAGCTGAAATCTGTGCACCTTATGCCCTTACGTACTGATTTCAGCTCTTAGCAGTGAAAATACTGGTTGAAAAAAAATGCAGTTATGAAATGGGATTTTGGGGTGTTCTTTTTTTTTTTTCCTTCCTGACTTTAAATATTGCATAATATTCTGCTTACCCTTCAAACTTTGAGTGAAGCCTACACTTGGTGACAGATGGCTGATTAAGTAGAAAATGTGCGCATGAGCCATGTTATTAGAAATGTATGTGGCCGAACCACATTAATACTAACCTCACTTGTCATGATCCTGAGGGAGGTTGATAATGCTTATTATGAAATGTTGAAGTGACAAATTAGCCATTAGGATTTTGTAGTCAACAGTTCTATTAAGTGTGTGTTGTTGCAGGGTATTTTGACCTCAGAAATTAACGTAGTAAGGATATATTCTGTTTTCTGCCACCTGAAAATGTTAATCTTGGTGGGAGGGGGGAACCCACTGATTATCAAACTAGAGGCAGTGTCTTACAAGTAACACTCAGGATTTCAATATATACTTCTAATTTTGCTGAATTGAAGAGCAGGTTACAGACTGAAGAGGTAGGTGGGTTTCTTTAGGAGGCAGAGGTGGAGAACTCACGGTATCTTTTCCTGTAAGATCGCTTTCAGGGATTGTTAGGGCATGGGATGAGGATGGTGGACACCTGGTTTCACAGCTGAACCAGAAGAAAACCAGTGGTCAGTGCTGTTTATCCCCTTTGTTTTATGTTGTTGGCTGGAAAAAGTTAGGGGACAGCAGTACACAGCCTTACTGTGCTTGAACGACCAGTGAATATGAAAACATATGTGTTTTTTACGCACAAAGACACACACACACACACACACTTTCTGTTTTAAGCCGCCCCGCTCAAAAGCTATAGCAAATGTGTCATTTCCAAAATGGTGATTTACTGTGGTGCTGGCAGAGACCGGTGAGAATTCTGGGACTTTTTTGGTTCCTTTCCCATAGTGTGTGAGGAACTGTTAACTTGAAGGTTGTGTATACTGAAATAAGCTTTACATTCCCAGGTCCTAAATAATATCCTGTTCTTTTCTCCTTCTCATCTAAAAGAGGAATAAAGGGCTCAGGAGTGATTTTGGGTCTGTAAAACTGCATTGGAATGAATTAAGTGCTTCTCATATGCAAAATAAATAGGCATATATTGAGTTCATGTACTGTTGAGCTAATGAAATATGTCTGCTGCTTAGAATCCATTTCATTTTGTTATAGCTGCACCTTCTAAATAGTTCTCATTTCAATTTATTTTGACTTCAAAAAAATTGTTTATTTGGACGTTATAAATTGAATTGTCAATTCCATTATCCTCCTCACGCAGCTCAATTTCAGGCTTACCTGCATCAATGAAGAAGTGTTCCAGGAGAGGCTTTTTTTAATTGAAAAGATCTGTTATTACTTGTGGGGGTCTTTTTTTGCAAAACCTATGTAGAAAGTTGCACAGTTACTAATGATCTGGGATTTCCCTAGTGCATATTTTTTTTGCTTGCTTTGAGTATTTGCAATTAGAAGCATGCATCTCAATGGGATTATTAAAAAATAATTTACCACTTGGAAGAAATGGGTCTCTTCAGGCAATCTGTACTGCTATTGGTTAATTATTACTAATTTTTGGTTATTTGATACTGTTCTTCCTGACTTGACATCTGTATAATGTAGGAGCAGATGAGAACAGAAATTAAGTCCAATATTTGACATGTCCTCTACTCAATTTGACAGAGTAAGGTGGAAAGAGATTAAAAATAAAATTGCCAAAGTGGGACTTGAATATTGCTGGAAATTTTGTCCTATGTAAAAATAAATAAATGAATAGATATATCTACTCGCATGCAAACACACAGTGGTGATTTAGCAACTGTTCAATTGCTTTTTGTCATACCAGCTGAAAAACCTGACTATTGCAGTGCAGTATGCGTAAGTTTTATACAGAGTTGCTGCAAGACTGGCTGTAAAACCTGATTTTTTCCTTTTTATTTTTAATAATTAAGCTTTTACCTCTGTAGTTGCTAAGGAAATATTTCCATTGAAAGTCAGCCCACATTGTGAAATGAAATCATGATAGCTGCTAAGTAGCCTTGTCTCTGTCTCTGTGGAGTGCTGGGTTGGCGAGTGGTTGCTGTAACTGTGTTCCAGTTACACTGTTTATCATTTTAACATTTAGTTAACCTGTCTTCCCCACGAGTACAAATGTTCCCTATGCCTTCCGAGATGCCCTGGGCACTACTCAGGAAACTTCCAGTGGCAGCTTTTGTAATACTGTTACAGGCTTTCCCAACAAAGAAGATGGATTTCTAGTTGAAATGCATAAATGTTTCCATTAAACTCAATACATATATATGTAAAAAATGGTTTATTATTCATTCACGTCTGAGTAACATTATTATTTGCAGACTGTCTCAGATAGTGGGACTCCGCAGTGTACCACACTTGGTTGTTTCCGAAGGAAAGCTCTTGCAGCAGCGTGCGTAGGTGAATCCTCCTGCACCATGTTAGTTCTCGCCTGGCATCACACATACTGTGCTCCGTGCATTTCGGTTGCCTCCAAACTGTTTATCTTTGTCTGTGTTAAAACTATTCATGAAGCATATATTGAGCCACAGTGGAGGTGGAGATTATAGATAGGTGGAGATCTAAAAATATTTTAAAATATTCCATATTTTTTAATGTTATAAAAGCACACAGGCACACAAATTTGGATAAAGGGAGAAGGCAGCATTTCAGTTATTAGTGCACTTTTTTGTTGAAAGCAAACTGGCATTTTCTGTAGAGTAGTTGGTGTGAAATTTTTCCTCCTAGTTGCTGGCAAGAGGTTTGTGCTTATGCGTGTGCATGCAGAATACAAATTTGATATTCTCTCTCAAGTAAATAACTGTCACGAGCTTCAGGAAGAAATTCTGCTAATAGAGCTGTGAAGCTAGAACATGTTGTTTCCTTACTTTGTTCTCCAGTAATTTGGAGGGGAGTGGAAAGGAGGAGAAATTGTCGCTCTGCTGAATGTTTATACAGTACCTACCCAAGTGAACTTGACGTGTCCAAACACATCTTCAGTGTGGATTTCTGGGGAGGGAAATGGGTTTTCTTGGGCGATGTGGGGCAAGCGGGGTGCCTGCAGAGGAAGGAGACATGGGGCGCAGGCGGAGACCCCGTGGTGGGCTGCGGCTCTGGCAGCCACAGAGTCCCTGGGAAAGGTGCTGGCTTTCAGCTCGCCCCGAAGGGCTACCACGGCTCCCTAGGCTTGTCCACGGGGGAAGGGCAAGGGGGAACAGCTTGCAAAGACAAAATTGTCATGCCCCTCTCTGGAAGGGGCTGTTTTGCTTGAAACTGATAGCAAACCTGTCTTTCTGATGCTTAATTTCTTTTTTTATTATTTGATTTTTAAAAGTAATGGGAGTCTTCAATTGTTCATGGGCACACGGAGAGCGATGATAAAAATAGAGTGCATGCACAGAACATGAAGCATATGTGATAATTATTTTGCAGCAAATGGAGGTGAAATACATGACAAGACCAGTATGAGAATTGTTAAATCTGATATTCGGTTTGGGTCTTGTAGCTGTTACACAGTGATAGAAAGTTTGTTTTATTTGGCTGAGACAAGGTTATTCCAATTAGCTGTAAACCTGGGCATATTTATTCAGAGAAAAAAGGGCACCTGTCAGAGTTCAGAGATAGCTTACCCATGTAGCTGTGACCTTTATTGATCCAGAGGCGCAATTTCATTTTTTAAATGCTCCATTTTGCTTTTGTTGACTGCAAAGCAATAAAATCGTATTATACTTCAAATTTTTCTTAATGAGAAAATAGCCATATCCCAATTTGGAGAATTATTATGATAAATGGGCAAAATCTGCTTCCATCTCAAAAACTAAACATTTTTTCTATTCAGCAGCCACATAGTTCACAAAATATGATGACAGATGCAAACAAACAAGTTAAAAAAACCCATACAATAAGACCACAACAGAACTTTAAAAAAGGGGGAGTACAGAATTTGAAATGAAGCCATCTGTCTCTTTATGTAACAAAGCATTCATTCTCTTTGAGTCTGTAATTATGTATCTGGCTTTTCTGTGGCTGGATTTTTGTGTGAAATTGTCCCTAAGAAAAAATAGAGTTGATTTAGTATAATGTAAAAATAACTTAGTTGTGCTACTGTAAATTCCCTGGAGTACTGGGATGGAGCAGTAACTTTCTTTACTGTTCTGCACTTAATTATCACCATCTCTTAGATGGCCTTGTTTAAGACTAGTGGACTCTCAGTTAACAGTTTACTGTCTTGGCGGTTTGTGAGCGAAAAAGCCTTTCATGCTTTATCAATAAAAATTTAGCGATTGGAACAACACTTTCTTGGACTTCAGGTAAATTCTTCAAATCCTGCTTCTTTCAGTGACTTATTAATTTTGGATTTGGTAAATGTTAATTGTCACTGTTAACTTAAAATTGAAAAAGCAATTGAATTAAATTTTTACAATGGGCAAATTGAGCAAATTTCAGTAGTTAACGTAGAGTTCAGGCACTTTTTTTAAAAATCTTTTTTTGAATAAAACATTAGCGTTGCAAATAATTCATGCATGTTTAAGAATTGCTCAAATAAGCCATGCTTGGGACCTTTCAGTCTCTTGTTTCATTTAGTCATACATGACCTATAAATAAATATGTGTCTGTGTGCATTCAGTGTTGTGGCTTAGTACTACAGTAGAACTGAATCAATTGCTTGGACCACAGTTGAAGTATAGTGGTGTCCCAAAGAGAGGAAAGACAGTATACAAGAATTTCTCTACTGCTGTTTAAATTATTTTATTTCTTGATTGAGGTGGTCACAAGTATGGAAGCAGAAGTAGGATGTATTTTGGCACAAAAACTAATAATGCAGTTAAAGGAAACATTAGACGGAGCAGGAGTAAAGTTTGATCTTGAAGTACTGAATGCACCTTTTAACTCTGAGAACTTGGGAGCCTTCAGCACGTCTTTCTTCTTTTAAAAAAAAAAAAAAAAAAAAAAAAGAAACATGAATAGTTCAGTCCTTTACTTGGTAAACATCCATAATTTTTCTGCTCAGTTTTCGTTCCGAACCATCATAGTTTTGTGTTCAAAAGTTTAGTGGCATGTATGTGAGAGTACTAGTTTTTTAAATATGATTATTTACCTTCTTCAATTCCTGACAAACTGTCTAGCGAGATCATGTTTGCCATCAGTTAGCTTAGCAGCTTTTTATTAGCTTAGAATCAGGCAGCTTCTGTGGGCTTGTTTGCGACTTTAGTTTCTGGACTGGAGCTGCAGTAACTTTAAGGCAGTTATGTGGGATGGAGGAGAATGAGATTCCCTTTAAATAGCGATGTACTCATCCATCCCCAGGTTCAATATCAGCTGCTATCTGACTTCAGATACCCAAACACCTTTTAGTTGATGCTAAGAAAGACAATCTATTTTTTTCTATATACAACTAGAATCTGTTGGCTATTTTGAAATGAAGAGTTGGCTTCAATCTGTGTTTTGAAAACTTACCCACAGTTTTGGCTCTGAAACAATCTTTTATATCCTCCAAGTTTTAGCAGAAGAAGAATTTTTTTTTTCTTTCAAGTCACTTTTGTGCGAAAGGTCTTTCCTTTATTCTTTTCGTAGTTAGGTTGTATTTTAATGTGCTCGTTTTCATCGATGAACAAATGCTGATGATCTGTAGTCATGCTTTCTTTTCACGATTGTGTTCCTTTGGAGACCATCCATTCTTGTGCTCTGTTCCAGTCTTTCAGTAGCAGATGCTTATTTTAAAAACAAATATTAATACATTAATATGCAATGCTCAGTGTGGCAATTTGAGAACACAGTTAATGTAATTTTCCCATTCTATAACACTTTCTTGCTTGTATGCAAACTTTGATGCGGTAGCTGTAACATTCCTTTCCAAGTTTGAATATTAATTTCATGCTGGCTATAGGAGCTGATAACAGTGTAGGCTTTGGAAACACTGGCGCGCCAAAGCAGGGAAGGGTAACTTGCAATACCTTTAGAAAAGATGGAAATTGTATCATTTTCAAGAATACGCAGGGTTTATTACATCCCATGTTAAAGATTTTTGTATTAATTTAGCAGTTTGCCTTTTTTTTAAAAGGCAATCACTGAGTACTCTTTGTGAATCTGTCTGAAAATAGTCCTGGACCAGGGAGGAACTTTGATTACCATAATGTAGATGCTGCAGTGAATGGAAGGTGATTGCTGGGTCGTTTCTGCTTGCTGGCAGAAAACAAGATGTTCAGTACGTAAGACGTTTCAGTTTCAAGGATGTTGTTAAGGGTGTCTACACACTGGACCCCATCCCTTGAGGGAGAGGGGTGCTCTGGAGATGATCACTAAGATTGTTTTGTATTGACTAATCTCAGTATTTTATTTCCATGTTGTGAAGCTTCGCTTTCCAGTTAATTGAGTAGATGAATTCAAATTCAACAGTAAGTTAAATTGTTTAACAGTAAGTTTTGTCCTGTGGTGTGGACTTTCCCAACAGATGTTCACTTTAAAAGGCTGAGAAGAAGGCACCTCTTTAATTATTGGAAGGGTGGTGGTCCGACCTCACTCAGTGTGAAGGCTGTGCAGCTTTCCTATCGGTCAGCTCCACTGTTGCAAGTTCTTTGTTATTAGGTTTTTAGGGCAGCAGTATTTGCTTTTCAAGCACCTGTTCCCTACCTTCTTCAGAAAAAAGATGCTGAGCAACAGGGAGGCATCACACCAGACTCTGCTGATCTAAAAAAATGGAAGTTTCTCATGCTTCAGAATCATCTCTCTTAAACAGAATTTGCTAATTTGCTGTCCTAAAGGGTTAAAACTGTTAATGTTCACAACTGTCTTCATTTAAAAAAAAAAAAAAAAAAAGCTTGCAATGAAGACCCCCCCTCCCAGACTGACCAAAAATAAATGATTCTGTTGGTTTCAGTAGGACTAGGTTTCATCCTCTGCATGTTCTTGTATTTTTCAGATATGATACACAGCTGAAAAACATTGTACAGCATTGAACATAATCAGCGTTATTACAATTCTACCAGCAGAGCAACAGAGGCAAAGAAAACCTATTGTGGTTGATGCTTTTTTTAGTTAATAAGTTATGTATTTCCTTATTTCCATTTCTTAAAGTCCATTATTTTAATGCTACTGTAATCTGAAAACATTACCTGTGGTATTTACAGAGGCACAGTTATTATATAGGTACTTAGATCTGATACTGACTTTTAGAGCACAGTAGTTTTTTTTGGGGGGGGGGGTTGTTTAAGGAAAAAACGTAGAAAATTACTGACTGCTGAAGTACATATTTTAGTCAGGCTATCAGAAAAAAATCCATTTTAATACATTCTGATAGCTTTACAAGTATTTCTAGAATATGAGCTGATAAACAACAGACTTGGGTTCCCTAAAATACAGGCGTATCTTATAAATGGTTATTAAAGATAATTGAAAAATTGATGGCCGTGGGGTGGGAACTTACAGATGAGTTTTGCTTCAGATGAAAGCTTTTTCACTGAAAGAAATACTGGTGGAACGGAACAGAGGAACAGTGCTTACTGACTGTACTGTTCAGTATATTACTCTTCTCTTGGTCAAGGAATACAGCTTAGAGTTACTCTGCTGTGCTCTTCTTTCCTGAGGAAGTGGAGAGACATATCGATGAATAAATTTCCTTTATTTAGTATGCTTGAATGTTTGCTTGGTATCTGTGAGCCCTCCTATCACCTTGTGTCCCATGCGGCTAGCCTTAGAGCAGCTTATGAACCTCTAAGGAAAACCCATCTTCTCCTTCGCTGTCATCCCCCTAGGCTGCGGTTCATGCAAGTCCAGCTGCTCTTTCCTCTGCTATTACACATCTGTTTCTAGACTTCAGCCAAATCTGTAAAAATATTTTGGAACAAAATGTGTGTGATGAAAAGAAACAATTTGTGAACATAGATGCTTTCTTTTTTTTTAAATGTCAGGTTTTATATTCTAGTGAGCTTTTTCATTTTACAGTATGCAGAAAGTAGTTGGTATTTCTCACAGAGTTAGAAGAACAGCAGGTGAAGAGTTTTGCAGGTAGTCAGTCTCTGAGTTCTTAGAATGAAAATAAATATACTAATTGTTACCGAGGAATGAAACAATCATCTAACTTCCCATAGTCTGATAATTTGCAGTTATTACTAACTATGGACTGATCTGAACAAGCCACACGAAAGTGAACCGTTTTATGTATAGGATTATTCATTACTGAAATGTTAGTTTGCCATGATCTTTCATTTAATTTGCTATTTCGTATTATATCATAAAGAATTAAAGAAACCTAAAACTATGTCAGTAGGTAGGTTTTAGGAATTTCTATGTACTATTTTATATACTTTTTTTTTTACTGATATTATATATATATAATGTCAGTTGTGTAATTCATTACTAAATAGTTCTCAAATACATATGTATTCTTGAACTATTTCACAGAGTTTATTTTTTTCTGTATACAGTTGTTGCTTTTCTTTTACGCACAGTCCATGTATGCAATATACCAGTTGTAATATTTGTGATGAGACAGCCACATCGCTGATGACATGTCGAAGAAGACTGTGTACTGGTATTTGTTGCTGATGATCAAATTAACGTTTCTGAAAATGTTGACCTGCATTTAATAGTTTGCCATTTTTGCATATGCTAAGAAGTATTGTAAAACAAGGGCTTTCTCATTTAGCTTCTTAATGATTTCATTTGTTGTAGATGCTTGAGCAAAGGAAAATACTTTGTAGATTCACCTGCGGTTATTACGCATGTGACTTCCAAGCTATGCTCTGTGTTAAAGAGTATACTGAGGTTGAATATTACAAAGACTCCTTTACCACAGATGGCATAAGTTGCATTTGAATTCAGCAGCAAGGTTTCTGTAGACGTCTTTCAGATAAATGAGTATTTTCTTTCGAAGTGCCTTTTGGGATTAGTATCTCCCTAAGATTAGTGTGTTGAAAACCTCCTGCACGGCAGCTGTACCTCTCACCTTGGGAAAAGTTCTTAATGGCTTCCCCCTTCTCTAGGGACAGTTAAACAGTTTTGCCTCTAACTAAATAAACTAGTTATAAAATATGTATGAATATACTTTATTATGCTTTGAGACAAATTGAAGGTATAAAACCAAATCTTACTCAGAAGATGGTTTGCTTTATCTTAGTTGTAGGGAAATTAAAAGAGAAAAACCCAACATCCATAAATGAAATTAGTGTTTTTTTAAAATTTGTTTCTAATTGAAAGATTCTGCCTTCTTGAAAAGAGCTTAGCCTTTCTGGAACAGAATCTTTTGTCCTGGAGATGTTTTACATAAATATTTTTCATTTTAAACTGTGACTGGAACATCATAGTATGGCACTCTAGAAAATAATGCTGGTGGAAATAATTGTTTATATAAACATACTTGCCATTATGGCTGTACATCAGGCACTGTGCACAAAAATCCGGTGCAGCTTTAGAGCTCTTTGATGTGCAGCCTTTAAGGATAAGAGATTAACCTCCTTCCCCTGTAGACAAAGAGTTCTTATTTTTCCTCTTTACATGGGACCTTATCCAAATGTCATCAAAGTCTAGGGAAACCACCCTTTTTACTTCAGTGGGAATTGAATGAGGAACATAATTTCTGTGGCCCAGGAAAAAAGGGGAAAAAAAAAGAAAAATTTGCAGCAGAGTAGTAATTGCATCCAGATGAGTTTTTCTAACCAGTTGTGAAGCAGCTGGTGGAAGGGCATCAATTTAACCAGATTCAGCATGCCAGTTGTTTCTGTGCATGAGAAAATCTGACACAATCTGGAAGTAATCAGTATGAAACCAACAGGTCCCTTTTAAATCCGTTGCAAATACAAAGGCTAGAAAATCCTCAGTATATGGTATGCTATGCACAGTGTGTTGTGGAAGGGTTTTTTATTAGAAACTTAGCTTCTAGGGTTTTTCAGTTTGTTTTTTGTATGCGTCGAGATGTATGTGCGGCACATTGTATGGCGACAGTCTTCTGCTTATCAGTTTTGTTTTATTCCGTGTACGTGATGCAGGCTGCACAGGCTGCTGCGCCCAGATCTTCTGTTAATGTATGAAATAGGACACGTGAAGTACTGAGAAGAACCTAGCCTGGGGATTTGGGCATGGAAGCCCTTGCTCTGTTCTAGGTGGCTTTCTGGGCCATAGCTGAGGAATCGCAAACGCCCCTGCGGCAGCGGCTGGGGAGCTTTCTGGTGAGCATGCAAGGATGCAAAGCGAAGTCCCGGTTAAACAGCGGCACAGGCAGCGTTTGGCCAGGGAGGGCAAGGACAGGAGAAAGATGATCATACCTGTGCCCTCATCTCCTAGAACCAACTGTAAACGTATCTCACCAATTTAAGAGAAAGCGTGATGCCCTGAGTAAGGGGAATACAAAGGCAACGACCCGTTAGCTTTTCCCACTGGGTGAGTACTGAACTGCTGAGCTCTTGCGACCTGAAAATGTAGAAATTTAAGAACATATATGTACTTTCTTTTTAAAGCTGTGCACATAAGAATGGAAGCGCTCTTAGGTATGCTTTTTGAAATAGTTGTGATAAGTAGGGGATATTTTTAATGTAAAAAATGGAAGAAGATGGAGCAAAAGGGAAGAATTTAAGAAAAATGCACTGATGGAAAGATAGCAGGAGGTAATATACTCTGGAGCTTCTAAAACAGAGAAACGAAATTAACTTTTTTAATTTTATTATGACTAGTTGAGCTGCAGTATAATACAGTAAATCTCTCAGCATTATGTAATAAAATTAGTCAAAAGATGACAAAAGCATAAACAATGCACTAATGAAAAAGCCTTGCAGGACTCATATTTAAATTGGATTGTGCCTGCTTGATTTATGTTACTGTATAAGTACACTCGGCTCAAAAGTTTTTATGGAAGCATTGACAACCTCCTATCTTTCATGCGTTCTCTGTTCCTTTTCTGTATTTTTGAAGGATTGGAAGTGTGTTGCTGAATATTATAAAAGCATTGCCAATTATAGATTGCTGGGAGTGAATAAGTCAAATTCCTTGTGCTGTCTGAGAATATAATTGGGTATGAGCAAAAAGCCATATATTACCATAATGTGGTAAATGATGGAATTGCTCGATTGTCTTGAATTTACTTGGCTCAGCTTCTTTCTTCTCTTAGATGACCACAAAACCCATCAGCAGAAAACTTCCACTTGAGGATCAAGGCATTTTATAGGAAACGTTCTCCTTGTGTAGTTTAAGATTGAAGACGAGAGCTCTTACTATGTTGGTATTTCAGAAAACAATGTAATGTGCAAGTATCTTCTTTTCAGCAGTGTTCCTGATGATACCTCTGATGTCCCTGTGGTACTGATGGTAGTAGTGACTGCTTGTTCACGTGTAAGATGTGTAAGCCTGCAAGCAGTGCAGACAGTGGTAGTTTTTTTTCACCTTTAGATTGTTTTGTTGTTGTTTAAAAACAAACAAACAAACAAAACCCCAAAAACACACACACACACACACACACACACACACACACACACACACACACACACACACACACACACACACACACACACACACACACACACACGAAAACCCCACAACACTTACGAAGCTAGATGAATGTTTTTAATTTGTGACTGTGAAAAATGAGAGGAAATAGAAAAGGCTTATCAAGTTTCATGCCAATTCCTCGCCTTGCGTCCTGTCCTTATTTCTGCTCCCCGCATCGTTTTATATAAATATCGCTTGATGCTTCATCAGGATGTTGTTTTCAGCTGTAGTGTGCAAATATTGTCAATATTTGTTTTAGTGTCCCAAGACACTAGAGCTAACTGTTTCTACTTTGTTTAGTGTAGTAAAGGGAATATGTTTTAAACCTGTGTTCTGAATAAAAGTGTGCAGCTGTTAGAAGTGGGTATATAATGCAAGTTTTAAGGGAAGTAGCATAATGCGGTTGGAAAGATTAGAGCACAAACATACTAAAACTGAATACATTTTCATAAAATCTAATCAATTTAAATGAGGAAAAAACAAGCATCGAATATGAACAAGATAATGCTAACTACTCTGAGAAGAAATTGGATGAAATAGGACCCGCCGAGTGCTCAAATAAATTTGTGCCAATTCTGTTTGCTTCAGTTACAAAAGTGTTTTGGGGTTTTGTTATTTTTTCCTCTCTTGATAGGCCAGGAGAGTTGGTGCAGTAGCAGCAGAGCAATTAGGAGCGCGTGCTTGTCCCTAGTGGCATGGTATGTGTGTCATCCCATTGCCTGTAGTTGAGGTACGCGTCTGTACTGTGTTTTTAGGACTTCGTATTAAATAGAGCAAGTATCAGAATTCACTGTTTGGTCATATGTGACCTAAAGGAGATGGGGATTTCTCATGCCTGAGCATGCTGGGCAGCTCGGTATGCTGGCTGGCAGGCCCCAGCTCAGCCTGTCCTCACATAGCTCCCCATCTCTAAGGCTGGTATCTGAATGGGACGTGAGTGGGAAGACTCCTTGAGTGGTGCAGAGATGAGGTAACTTTTGAGGTTTCAGTGGGATCCATATGACTTAAGTTACTGATCTGTCTATACTTACTGAAGTGGTGATGCATGAAAGAAGAAAAAAAAAAACAAAAAACAAAACAACAACAACAACCCAGCCTTGTTTGGGCCTTACATCTTGCACTGGGTTAATAAGATGCCGAGAGGTAATGCTATTCCCTTCGTGGTCTTGTTCCACTCACGTGCACACATATGCAGTGGTCTGTATTGTAGGCAGATACACATACCCTTATTAATTTTCACGTACAGGTATTTATCATAATTTGTGTAACCAAAGCTAATATATTTGGCACAATAGAAAAGACTACAATAAATATGTTCATAGTCACTTTTTTAAATTCATGAATTTTATTATATGCCAAAAAATGAAATCAAGTCTAATCTATAACTATCAGCTGTCGTTATCTGCTTGACTAGTGTTGTAAAAGTACTGCTGAGGGTCTGAATTTAGGTGTTTCAGAATTGTTAAGCACCTGGATGAGGTTGGTTATTGCATTTTGAGAAGGCATCATGTTATGTTTTCTTTTTTTAATGAAGACCTTTGACATCTGGTATTTAGTTTTCTTGCACTCAATTTTATGGCTTCCTTTGGATATCTTGCATTTATGTTAATATAAATGCTCTTAAGGGATTTTTTATTAAGTGTGACAATATTGTTTGCATACAGAGTTACAGATAAATGGTTGGCTTTTGAGAAGTGCTCATTGTTGGATGAATCTCATCTCATTTAAGTCGGTGGTAAATCCTTCATTAGTATCAAAAGTATAGTTAAGGCAACACATGAGCACTTTTGAAAATCATGTTCTAAAAAGGTGTCTACTTGCAGGATTGACAGGATAACAAGCTCATTGCCTCTGTTACAAAACTAGAATTTCCTATTTGCATAGTATAGAGCAGTAATGCTTATTTTACAATTCATGAATAAGCCTTTCAGAAAGTAGTTTCAGACATGAATGAAACTTGTGAATGCTTCTTAAATTTAAATTGCTGGGTTTGAGTCCATTTCGTTGTGTATCAGGAAGCCAAAATTATACTCAGATATCCACATCCAAAAACAGCACATAGGCATTTGAGCATAAATAGTTTTGAATGAGTATGGTGGGGAAGTACTGAAATGACTGTATTAAGTGGTGCACACAATAGGTGAACTTGGCTATTCGTTTGCCTTGTAAACATATCGGTTTAGTTTAATTAGGTAGCTATGATGAGAAAAAGCTGGAATTAAAAAGAATGGATCAAAATAAACCTCTTTTTGCTATTTTATTGTTATGGGATAACGCTAGTACTGGGGAAGTCCTGCATGCTTTAGAGCTGAAGAGAACTGTGGTAGGTTTAAAAAGGGTCTGTGAGAGGGAAATTATTTGCAGAATCTAGTCTTGGACACTTGTCTACCCTAGAGTTGGAGAATAAATTCTGAGTGCGTGTTTAGTTAGATTGCTGATTAGATTACTAGCAGAGGATAATAAACTGGTAGTTGAGATACATGTGTGTACAGACCATTCTAAAATAGTTTTCCTTCAAAATACTTTCTTATAATTTTTTAAAAATATGGGGGAATTTTATTCTAAGAAGCTTCTAACTGTGGTCAGGAACTCCCAAAGGGGAGGTAAGCACATGCAGATAAACCTGCTAGATTGATCTGGTTAATATGTAACATACCGTAACTCAAGAGCCAAGTTACAAGTGAAAAATTGGGAGAACTTCCATTGGGTTTCTGTAGAAGTCAGGTCTAACACTTCAGTATTCTGTGTGACCAAAGATGTCGCTGGAACTATTCCTGTGGTTGCACAGGAATAGCACTTGTCTTCTGCTTAAAATGTAAGATAAAGCAAGAGTGGGGGCATGTGAAGCATGTGGTGGTGTTCCTGCACTGGATGACCTTGTTTCTTAACAGTAAGACCGTGGTATTCGCTTATGTCATTAAAGTTACGTGAAGATGAATGTGGAAGTGTTCGCAGATCTGCTGACTAAAAAGCTACATAGAGAAATGAAGAGTTGAAATACAGATTAAAAAAAGGTAGATACGGGTATGATGTGATAAACATGATAAAACTTAGGGAAGAGCAGCTTGGATTATAAAGAACTTTCTGCCTTTTTCATGTCTACAGTAATTAGATGGTGCATTTTTATTTAACTTCTTTTAAGTAAGGCTATAATTAAGCAATAACTAATGAAATGTGAGTTTGTGCTTCAGCAGCTGTCTGCAGCTGACAGAGATATGCCCAGAGCAAAGACCAAGACATTTTGTAAAATTAAAGATTGAAACAAAGCAAGAATAATTATTACAGAAACAAGAGACAGATTATACAAGTGTAAATGCAGATTGCATTAATTTTCTTAATGTTATGCTGAACTGAAAAAATGTAAAATTAAATGCATGTCCCTTTAATGTGGTTGCTATATCATCATTACAAATTTTAAGAATTGCATCTGTAACCAGATAAGATGATGCTATCAGGTGCTTTTAATTTTAATTAAAGTTTAATCTATTGGAGAAATGTATATTTAAAGAATTAAAGTGTTCACTATATAATAGATTTCCTTATAGAAAATAAGTTAACTGCAGGATCGCATGTGATCTATGTTTTGCAAGCTGTTTTGTGATGCTGAAAAGCATCTTACTGTGGATTATAGGAACACTGCCACTTTTCATTGTGGCTTGTTTCCCTATTCTTTAAGGGCTTCTTGGGCAAACCAGAAGATGATGATGGCCTTCTTTTTGTACCAGCTTGAGTAAAGGTAATTGCTGGTCCTCCCCTTAATATCTTAAATATTGAAGTCTTTAAACCCTGTGATTCTTGATAATGTATCACAGAGTGTTTTGGGGTTTTTTTTTCCCCCTGTTATGCTTGTACATATGAAGTCATTGCTGGAGTTCCTCAAGGATCAGAGCATGCCTTATTTAGTATTTGCATTAGCAGCCTTTACAATAGAGTAAAAAGCGTGCTAGAAAAGTTTGCTGATTCCAAAGTTGAGGGATATTTTCAATGTAGGGGTGGACTGGATTATTTTATGAAAGGAACTGCTTTGCTCTGGTGTTAATTGGTTTCAGGGGAGTGTACTTAAGGAATGGTGGTATTAATTTCCCCTATAAGCTCCATCTCCTCATTTGGGAACAGCAAAGGATAAAGGTGACTTGGTTGTATTTAGAAAGATGAGTTGAAACTGTCATAGGTCAAGGAAGGGCAGTTAGGATGATGGTCGAAGGATCGGTAAGCCTTTTTTTATGAGAAGCTTGAAAGAGCTTGGCCTTTTCAGCCCAGCAAAGTGAAGTCTGAGAGGACATGCAAGTGCTTTCCATAAATATACGGGAGAAAGAAAAGCATCGAGTTATTTAAGCCACAGGATGGTTTTGGCCCAAGAAGAAATGGGTATAAATACAGAATATATTTAGGCTGGAAGGTGAATTATTTTCTAAACCTCAGAAGTGTGAGCTTCTAGGATAGCCTTCTAGCATGAGTAGTGGGAGCAGACCAGACCATCTTCCCTCTCAAGAAGGCATTTGATCAATTCATATTGTTGCACGACACCTTGCTTTTGTAGCAGAAAGCTGAAGGAAGGCCTTTTCAGTCCCACAGCTGTGAAATCTCGGCATGTTTTCCACTACAGATGTAGCTACTAGCAACTCCCAAGACATTGTGTGTGTACCGTTTCCTGTCCTGGAAGAGGAGTTGTTTGGTGCTTCCCTGTGGGTACCATACCTTATCATTAATTAGTTTCAGCAAGTCCAAAAGGGCAAGTGTTAGAAGGAGGTTCTCTTCAGACACTTGTGCTCAGTAAAGAAGTGATTCGGGAGCTTACTTTAAACAATTTGAAAGAACAAAGCTTATAGGGAAGAAGTATTTTAAAAGCAAACGTAATATATAGGCTGGGCTGTCCTCCTTTAAGATTTACTTCTCTTGGAGGTTACATGGGCAAGCTAGACCTCTTCAGACACCTATGAGTCCATGCCACTCTGTCAGATTAGCTCAACTAAAATAAACCTTTCTCCCACTCTTTGCTTGCTCTCAGCCCTTTGAAAGGGAATTACCTTTTAAAATTTACCAGGGTGTTCATGGGGCTTTTATTCTGTGATTTTAAACAAGTTTTTAAATAAGTGGAGGGGAGGCAAAAAATGTCAACAGCTTTAAATATAGTCATTTAATGGTCTTACCTTTTGAGCCAGTGTTTATGGAGAGATTGCTTATCTTGAGCCATTCTTTCCTTTTCTTGCCTATTTTCCAGGAGAATGGTTCCTACTGTGCTAAACCAACAACTCTCCCTGTATGGGTCAGCATATAGTATTAATAATGAGCTTCTATGCCATAATTATAAATATTGTGCATATTTCTTAGAGTGAGTGGGGAATAGAAGACTTTGCCTGGATTTTTTTTAACCTAACAATAGACATGTGAAACAGGTGACTTTCTAATAGATTAAAAAAAAAGCTTTGATTAATTAATCAGAGCCTTTTAGCTTTTGTCATTTAAAATACAGTCTAAAAGACCAAACATTGTGGGGATGGTCTGCAAAGGCGCAGCTACTTTAGGAAAGGTAAAAATGAAGTTTCTGTGAAGTAAGTGTACTCACAATGAGAGAATTTTACAGAACTCCTCGCAAGTAAAAGCCGCAAGCTTTTATTTTTCCGGTGAGCTCACAGCATGTTTGAAAGTGCTCAGCTTTGACAAAACTCTGCTTGCAGCAGAATAATGTGAGTTTTATCACTGAATCAAAAGGCAGCAGAATTAGTGCTAAGAAGCGCATACATATCTGCAGTAGGCTTGGTTTACAACAGAAATGACCAACCTTTCTGACTATGGAATTTGTCAAAGTCTCCGTAAGGAGGAGAGCTACAAGATAAAACCCCCCCAAAGCAAAGTAGTGGGCAAGGTGCAAAAGTAGTTCATAGAGGGAAGATGATAGCGGCTCTGCAAGGCTCTTGCTCTTGGTATGTCGTGTGTATTACAGAGCATTGCAGTAATGTCGTCCTTAGGAGTTCCTCCTATTTTATTTCTTCTGGCAGCCCTCATTCCAGCACAGCATTACTCAGGAGATGAGGTAGCCCCAGTGTTACCACTTTTGGTTGTTTACTCAGGCACCCGCGGCTGAAAAATGATGAGCTGAACATCAGCAATTTTGTGTTATCACGATAATAACCAGTCCTATCATGCTGCAAAAAAGGGAGAAGATTTAGTTTATTAAATTAGTATTAATGTCCTGACTTGCAACATATTTACTTTCAGATTTTTTTTCAGTAAAAATCACTTAGCGTTACTAATTTAGCATAGAATAATGATGCTGTATATAGGAAAAATTTCAGACCATACGTTTTTATTTTAAAGCACAATGACTGATTAAAATTCATTTTCAAGGGAAAAATGAGCAATTATTATACATTAACACTGTTTCAAAGAGAATGGAGAGCAGAAGGAATTTGAGCCTTAATAGTTTTTTCTTATTTGCACTGTGGCTCTGTGTAGGTTTGTTTTGATTTTGAGTGGCATAATCTATGCTCTTGTGAGTTCAGAGTAAGTGTCGTGAAAAGCATTCTTAAATGGACAAGTAAATATCACAGATTTTGCAGTGTGAAACAGAAGGTCTGATTGGTGCTTGCATGGATTTCGGTATTTGAGTCGTGTTCTGCATGTAAGTAGTTAGTAGCAATGTGTTCATATCTCCTTAGAACATTTTACATTCTTTTGGTATATTGTGCTGATACCATCTATCCATGGTTTAGCGAAGCATAACTACCAAGTGTAAGGCCTCTTTCAAGTTAGTAGTTTTAAAAATCATCAGTGAAGAAACAATATTATAAAAAGGCTTTAAGGGGCTTCTTTAAAAAAAAAAAATTGTTCTAGACACAAAGTAAATATTTTCAGGATTTTTGAACTGAGTTGGCATGTGGAAGTTGGTCACTGCAGTGGGCAAGAGTCTTTATTTCCTGCTAGTTTCATTCTAATATGAAATACCTGAATTATCATTGCCTTTCGCTGTATAGAGAATGTTTCTAGGTAAGTACAATGATTACTACTGCAAAATGGTCAATTTAACAACAAAAAGCACAGCATTTTGTGGTATTCAAAGAACCTATGTAATCAGCTTTAATAATATACCGCAAGTATTAAGTTATGAGCGATCTTTTTTACCATTGGAAAAATAGTCATATGTGGGTTAGCCCACAAGCGAATAAGGGTTTAAAGGTCTTGGCCTACTTCCGAGGGAAAGTATATCAATCAGATGCCTCCCTGTTGTGTTTCAGCTGTTCAGGGAAATGCTGGCAGTTTTTCACTTGCTGTGAAAGTCCTACGCTGAGGTTGTTGGTCTGTGAGGGCTCATAGTGCTGCTGTCGTCGTCCAAGATGGTGGGATGGTTTGGATCAGCTTGCGCGGTGTCCTGGCGCTGATGGCATTGCTCTTGTTTGGGTGTTTGTGCTGCACCCAGGAAGGGTAACGCTCAAGCCCTAAATTTACACCACTTACTCATATTTTGTCATCTGGATATGGAATGTCCTAAAATAACCTTGATGCTCCTTTAAATTTTTCTGTGAAAAGATGCAAAAAACTGCTTTCATTACAATTTTTTTTAGTCTTACAAGAGTTGCGTCTTTCAGCATAGCGCTTGAAATTGCCTGGAGGAACCGAGATCTTCCCTTCCTGTTCTTTTTACCATTAAGCCTATGGTCCTTTTAATGCAGCCCTAACCCACTCGACCAAATGGTAGATGTCAGGTGACATCAAATGATAGAAGTCTCTGTGGCTGGTTTGTTTGTCTTGAGGTGAGGTGAAGTAGACTTTTTAGGAGTCCCCCATCTGTTCATGGAGAATAAATGTAATGTTGCTTTGGGGCATATTTATTTACTCCGCATGCTTTGTTTCTTTCTGTGCTTGTTTTCCAGACTAAGCAATGCTAATTTGCACTTGCAGTGTTGTTTTATCTTGATCATAAAGGTGGCTGGATGTTGTCAAGATTAGTGATGACATTTTGAAAGTCTAGATACTTTGCAATATTCTCAAATTCTGTACTCTTTCTTCCTTGTCTTTCTGATTGAGCCACTAGGTAAGACCTCAGAGGCAGCTTCCTACAAATGCAAAAACAATTAAAAAAGTGATCTCTGGCCTTTTTATCAAAGATGAAGGAGATAGCAAATGCAGCTGTCTGTTGGCCAGATCTGGAACAGGTGACAGCATGTACAGGAAATTCCTTCTGTACAGGGGAGAGAAAGCTCCTCCTCCCCCGCCCTCCCCATCCACCCCCGTATATGCCTTTTTTACAGGTTGTGAGGCATGAGAACAAATGCCTTGGCAGGTGTCCAGCACCTGTAACTGCTTGGCATGGTTATTTCCCTTTCTTTAGGAATGGAAGTGAAGAAACTGGAGGCAGGCAGTGATGAGACAACGGGAGAGAGCAGCAGGTGCAATTGGAGCAGCAGTAGCCGGGCTCTGCGGGAGCAGCTACTCCTGCAGCATAATGATCAAAATTAGCTGTGAAAGCCTCCCGGTTTCTGTGACTTTTAAAATAATGTTTTGAAAAGTGGAAACGTTGCCCACAGTCTGGGTTGGGAAGTTGGTTATTTCATTATCACTGAGATGCTCCGTTTCTCCCCCTCTTCTTTTGAAGATTGCTTTGCCGAATGTCTAGTGGAAACCGTTTCACTGTGGGGAAGACTGCAGCGTGTACTGGATGGATTTATCAGTTGTGTCGTAGTGAAGGATTAGAGCATGTTCAGAAGTGAACTGCTTCTGTATTTAGGCGTTTCCTTGTTTATTAAGTATCAGCTTGTTCACTTTATGATGGTACTGTAGAGTTTTATATAAATGATTTCAAAAAGACAATATTTTATTCACAGGTTTAAAACTGAGAACAGAGTCTGTAGCATATGTATTTGACACAGTATCTTACTGAAACTAATAAGCAAAACAGAGTAAGACATTTTTTCTTAAGAGCTAACCATATTTGCTAATCATCTTCCCTTGAAAAGCATTTTGCCACTGGAATCTTTGCATCGCTCAATTGCTGCAGGAGCTTTACATAATCCAAAGCAGGATTCTGTCAGTGAAAGGACACTGCTGAAGTATTCAACCTGTTAAATGTGTTAAAATTGATTTGAGTGATTACATGAAAGCATGAAGTTAGTCTTTATTAGCATAAGCACAGGTAACAATACTTTGGGTAAATATTTCTTAATTTAAACCCAACAATATTTGATGTGAAAGTGAGTGTTTTCTGTACTGTTAGGTATTCTGTGACTCTTGTTCAAACAAAAAAATAAAAACCCAACATAGCGAATTTCCTGTCAAAAATGTGCTGATTGCGGCAGCTTGCCCAGAGCTAAACTCATTGTAATAAAAACTCCTGGACTGGAACGTGGTGCCGTTTATGTTGTTTGGCTCCCGAGTTGTTTTTGCAGTGTATAAACCCAAAGCAAACAGCTGTCAGTTTGAAAGCCTCTGAAGAGCCTTGTCGCTAGGCATTGCTGAGCTCTGGTGCTTGGATTCTTTGAAGAACATGTCAGCTGGGCCCTGGCAACTAGCAGTGGAGGCTGAGTCTTAAGAAGCTGAAAGCATTGGATTAGAACAGCTTACATCTTTTGACTTTGTACCGGATCATTGGATTGAAATCACTTTGATAGATGCTTTTTGAGGATTTGGGGTTTTTTTTGTTTGGGGGGGGGGGGCTCTTGAAGTCTGCGGAATTATACATTGGGTTTCTTGCCCTTTAGTCTTCCAGTGACTCTAGTAGCTAGTTTAAAGTGGATGTTAAGACAATCAGACCTTACTTAACGCATCAGCATGGTGTTCCTCAGTGGGACTCAGGATATAACCATTAGACCTATATCAAAAAAACCAGATTCCCTTCTCAACGTGATGTCGTTGCTTTGGGAACTGGATGCATTACTTGCAATGAGCGGCCTTGTAGGTTCTTGTTTTGTCAATATAGCTAGTTTTGTGGAACAGATTTGCGAAACAGTTTACCTGCAACCTATTGTAGCACACTTTTTTTTTTTTCCCCCAGTTCTGATCTTAGTTTAATGTATCTTCTTCCTTTCCTTTTTCTTTAATACTCTGAAAGCTAAACTGGCAAACCATTTTTTGTGCTTTTAATATTTAATTGCTAACGTGATACAAATACTAATAAAGTTAGTGCTTGACAACACAGGGAAGATGGGAAGACATTGAATTTTATATTAGGTTGTAAGTTTTAATTGCTACAGCACTGGTGATATATACAGCCTGTGTGCCTTAGAGGTGGGCTGCAGGGTGGAAATGTGTATACTTTCTACTGAGTTTCTGCTGTTAACAGACCGGTATTTCAGAAGGTTCCCTCCTGGCCCCTGCAAATGCCAGATTATTTCATTCTTCAGAAAGTAAAAGAATACTTCATCTCTGAAACGCCCTCACAAGGAAATTTTACACCAGAAAGGAGAGAGCTTGTCCTAGAGAGTTTTCCAAATCAGCAAAACTGAGAAGCTATTTAGTGGCTTTGGACAGTTTAGAGTCTTCATTATAAGCGTGTGTCTGACTGTGTGTCTGACTTCATGAACTGTGCTGCGCAGACCTTCATTTACTTCTGTGGATATTATTTATTGAAATATATGAGGAGGTCTATAAAGAACGTAGACCTCAATAATAAAAATATGCAAAATCTTCAGTTTTAACACCTCTTTTTTGTGGTGTGTTTTCTGTCTGGAAACTTTATTTTGCTTCCCTTCTCTGCCTTTTCCTTTCTCTCTATTTTTGAATTTTGTTGGTTAGTTTTCTTTATTGTCAACGTTTTGTTAGCTCTGGGTTCAACTTACTCATTCTAGCGTAGGATTTTTTTGTATTCTAGGTTGAATACAATGCACAAGTCTAAATTGGAGCTGCAAGGCACAACTTAAGTTGGCAATAAGAAGAGGAAATGAAAAATGTTGCCAAGTCACAGAAGGAGTTCTGTTAACAGCTACAGGGTTTAAGCTGATGATAGCTAGGGTCAGGTATGAATTCAAATGGACTAAACCTTAAAATTTTTTTTTACAGGTAAAACTGTGCATTAACCCAAAATATCCATGCTTGAAAGCTATGTCATTTGTGGTTTTTTGAAATTTTTTTTTAAAAGCCTAGCATAGAGTAGCAGTAGATTGCAGATTTTGGGGTAATGCCTATTAACTGCGCTTGGTTGGAAGTTTGTCTGCATTTGGCTCCCCTTAATGCCTCTGTCTGCACCAGAGTAATGCACTAATCAGAGCAGCCTCGTAATCTGTTAGGTCCCCAGGCCAGCGTATAATGAACAAGGCCTAAAGGCTTAATGACATGGATAAGCCATGATAAACCAAATAGCTGTTCTTTCTTTCAATATTATTCAACTCTCAGTAGAAAAGCTGCATGTAAGTTGTTTTGTGGTGTTGTACCTCTTCCCCCCCCCCCCCCCCAGTTCTATTTAATTGACCCTGTTTGATTATTTGGATTTTATCAGTACAAACACAGGGCAGGCGGAAAGTAGGAATGTTGAGAAGAGCTAGGAATTTCTTTTTTGTTTTGTTTTTCCTTAGAATTATGTATCTCTAAACTCAGGTAATAGTTGGAGATCTCCAAGGTAAATATTTTGTGATGTGCCTACCTTGGATTTAATTGCAAGCTCTTTCAGAAGAGTTTAGCGCCATTCTCTGTGTATAAAATAAGCATGATTAGCAGTGGAGAGTTTTGTACTTGCAAATCAGTCATATTTACTACAAAAATGCTCTCAGTGGGCTTTATTTAAAAGATGCACAGACACCCACACAGCTTAGAGGTGGATATGGACCTGCTTAGCAGCCAACCTCCTTGACCCTTCAAAGTACTGATTAAAATTTTTTCCTGTAGTCAAAACCATCAAAATACACAACTTGGAGAGCTGTGGGTAGTCTGTGGGTGACATTCCCGGGGAACTGAATCCTTTGAGGCCCTGCTGTCCAGCGGTACAGCGGGGGCTTGGCCTTGGAGCATCTGAGAGCCTTGGAATATCCCCCATTGCCAGCTGTGTGATGCAGCCCTGGCCTGCAAGCCATGGTTGAGCTGTTTCTGAGCTACATGCAGATACCAAGCTGCTTCCTGCCCTCTCCAGCTTTTCTTATTTGTATGAGGAAGTTGCCTGAGCTTAGCAATTTGACTTCCTCAGTGGTATTCTTCTGTTCTTGACTTTTCACTTCATTTGGCCATCAAGTGATGAGTTTCACAAGCCAAAGTGACTTCAAAGATTTGAGACTACTGATTTTGTTTGTTGTCTTCTGTATGACATTTCCATATCAGGAGAAACAAAGAGGTTTTATTGGACAAAATAAATAACATACCATTAAAAAGTTGTTACAGTAAAATAATTGCTTTAAAGATATTAGGCACAGAGGTTCTGCATTATCAGCTAATGTCTTAAAATTACGCTTACTTGCTAGGTTAGCACTTTACCAGTCTATGGCTTTCTATCTTTTAATGAGCTTATTTTCCTTATGGGCAGTATTCTGTCGGGCTTCAAAAATAAATGTCTTCAATTTTTCTTGTGAAGATTATTAAAAACAGGTAAGCAAACAACAACAAAAAAAAAACCCAGCAACAAAAATGAGTTTCTGCAGTTGTCTGCATTTTTGTTAAATCCGTGTAGAAAATAAAAATTGGTTGGTTTCATACCTGTTTCTTATAAGGGGATTGCAATGCAAATAACTTTTCTTTCTTGTGAATGTAATTTAAATAGGAGGTGAGCATATAATGTAATAAACACTATCTAAAAGTGCCATAGGGCTTGTAAAGGTTGGGTTTTGTTATCTGCTTCTGGAGTAATAGTTATAAAGTGACTTTTTAAATCCTCTTCCTTTGCATAACATCAGCGTTCATGGGTACACAGGTAGAGCTGCAGCATAAGATGGTAAGGTAAACATACCTCCTCTGACTCCGTTTGAGCTGCTAATACTTGTTCTAGTAATTTATAATGCGATATTAATACAGCAGACTCACAGTTGGAGAAAAGTTTAGGTTTGATTTGGCCTGCTTCACTTGATGTTACCTAGCCTGATAGATTTTTTGCTTTTAGGCCATAACTTGGTATGTGAATGCAGTTGCATATGTGCATCTCAAAATTCAACTAGATCAGAGGAACTGTACAGAATTTTAGAGGAATTGTACTCCCCAAAAAGTCCTAAATTTTACATACTATTATGCTGATAGCTGGTGCAATTATTCTAGTGCAAATCTTCTAATAAGAGTGAGACTTTAAGTTAAAATCCTGTAAAGCATTATTATCAGAAGAGATGGGAGAGTTTCAGGGTGCTACATTAACCAATAGAACCTGCCTTAAGTATGTGTTGATGAGGGATAAACATGAAGTTAAAATTGTGCCAACCAATACACTTTTATATTCAGTATAAATCGGAAGCGTTGGAGTTAAATGACTTATGCTTCTGCTCCTTAAAAAAATAAAAAGACCAATACCTACATCTCGTAGAAAACACTTGTTTTCATCTAAAAATCTAGATATGCAGTAGGTATTTATCAGAGACTAACACCACTGGAGGAAATCAGAATTGCATAAATTGGATGTGTATTTCTGATCTTATTCATTTCTTATTATTTTGCTTAAATTATACATAATATATCCCTTTTGGACTTCTGTAAATGATGTTCACCACACTTAATGATTAAACAGCATCAAGCAGTCCCTTGGTTTTGAACAGTTAAACCTTCCATAACTGCATCTTTAGACAGATATTTCTTAGGTTCAGAAAGGGAACTGGAATGTATGTTAGCACTTGGCTGTGATGCACTCTTTTTTTGGTTACTTAAGAGGGCTGCTCAGTGCAGAGTATCAGCCTGTATGAATACTATCAACCAGCTTTAATTAGCCCTATTAAAACACTTCTATTTTTATAACTTATTTATTAGTGCTTCTGCTGAGCTAGAAGGTTCAGGTTCTGATGAAAAAGAAAAAAAGTTTTCAGCTTGTGTTGTAGTAATATGGTGTGTGGGGGGGTTGTACCTTGATCCCATTCCATTTTCACCATAGGGAAACACAAAGGGGCTCTAGAACATGGTTGGGGTTAGTTAATTCATTTCACTTGTGAAATCCTGTAGTTCAGGTTTCAGGTGTGGCTTACAAAGAATACTTGCTTAGTTTGTGAAAAATGTGTTGTGTGGAAGTGAATATATTAGGCTCTATCTGGAATTGTTTGAGGTTATAGTGCATAAAAGAGAATTTACTGGTAGTACGCGTATGACAAGGGTTCAGCTGCTTGCAGGCTCCTGGCACTGTTCATCCTCTGAGAAGGATGCCGCGCCAGAGCTGTGCGCGGCTTTGCTGTGGCCTTTGGCTGGACAACTGAGAATCCAAAGAACTGCTAGACGAGAGGTTTTCTTGCTTGCTGTTTTTATTTTTTTAACCAGTTTTGTTGAAGTGCTTTGCTGTCCCATGGTGGGGAAGGAATGTTCTGCAGTGAGCGTTTAGAGACAACCTTAAAATGAGTGGTGACCTATCTTGCTTGGTGTCGAATGCATGTGAGACTTGTTCTGAACTAGATGCTCTGTCACTGTTTTACTGAGATCCACATGCTCAGTGTGTTTTTTCTCTGGGGGGCAGAGGAGCAGGAAAAGATTTGTTGAACTGGCTACTAGAATGTATGTGTATGTGCACTAAAAAGATGTAAAACAACTGTGGTCCAAAATCTTCACTGTCAGTGAAGGAACAAATAATTAAGCAAAGACTATTCCCAAGGTGATGCTGAAACACTACATTGTTAGGGTGCCCATATTGATTTGTAAGTAATGTTAAGCTGTTATTAAAGCATAAGATAACCATGCCATTCTGGTTCCATCCAAAACTATTTGAAACAAATCAGATTTGGATAAATTGAGGCAAATGGCATTTGCCAGTTCACCTCTGAAGATCTTATCCAACTTTAGTTTCAAGTGAATATGGAAAACTTTGTCGTCTTACTCAGCACAGAGCTCTACATACATGCTTAGTGTGTTATGTCTTCAGTAAATTATCTTAATAGGAAATAAGGCTTTATTAGTTTTGCTTGTTTTATTGGTTTTGCTGCTCTACATTCAGTATGTACAGCATTGGCACAATATAGCTTGCATGCTAACTCATGTAGTATCAGTAGAACTGGTAACTCTGTTCCAAAACCAAAATATTTTGATACTGATAGAGCAATGAAAAAAGAACGCAGTTGTTGCATTTCAGGCTGTTTTACAAAGCTAGGAAATGAAGGTAAACAATAGCTTACAAATGAAGCAGGTTTAGTTGCGGACGTTACTGAGACAGAATGAACATGATTTCCAAAGTATCAGTTTTTTTGGAGTCAACTTTTGGGTTAAACAGCACAGTGAGCAATTCAAGACAGGATTATAAATCAAAAAAGGGTCAATAATAAAGAATGTAAAAGGTATGTGGCATAATATTTTAATATGGAGGATGCTGATTAAATTAACTTTGCACATATGTTTAGGCTATATTGGGAAAACAAATCCACTCCTTTATATATGAAATTAAATATTTAACAGTACACTGAAATAACAGGGAATTAGAAGATTATATGAGAGAAATTTGATGTGGATTAATTTTATTTTGATAAATGTGAGTAAATTGCTCAATGTGATGGTCTCAATCTGATTTGTCTAAATATATATCAACTGTCTAAAAGAATGGATTTACGCACAGTGCTAGAGAGCATTGCATACTATAGCTGTAGTGCTGTGTTAAGCAGAATAGTCATGAAGAGACAGACACAACATGGAGTGGAAATTTATGTAAATATTAGAAGAAAAAAATGCATTTACTCCAGTTTGAAAGTAATCTTCTACTTGCCATTTTAATACAATGCACGTTCTTTAAATGTTGCTGTAGAACCTGAGGAAGGTCTTGTATGTGTGAATGTGCCAGTTTTTTTCCCACTGATATCAACTGGATTAGTAAGGTACCATCTCTCCCTGTAAACCTTGTCTGGTTTTCCACAGAGGATGGAATCACTGATCCAGTTTTTCACCCTCTTTTTGTTGGAAGTAAACCTAGAACATCTAGGCCAACTGACTTGAAGTTGCTCTGGATTTGCTTATTACTGTCTCATAGTACATAAATTTTACATAAAAATGTTCTTGTACTTGAGATTCACACTCAAATTTCTTCTTCCCAAGTGGTAACTTTTTATAGCCCATATGACCTCTGCATTGGAATCATCTGATGCACCATTACTGGGCTGCCTTGGGGTGACCTCAGAAGAAGCATGGGAAAATACTCATCGAGTTTTCTTTTGCCCTTTCCACAACACAAATTTGGAGACAACTAGGGGAGATTTTCTGTGAAATCCTCCCCAAAAGCTTGAAAATCCAGGAAGAAAAAACAGTTTAATTTTGCTCTTGGAGAGTTGATGGCAAAAGAATAATCTATTGCCAGTGACCCTGCCATTGAATGAATCTCAGATTGAAGCTTCCCTATATGCTAGTTTATATGAAGAAAAAGCAGTCTGTCTTCTCCATCTGTGTTGGCTTTGCATTCCCATTTACTGTGCTAGAAACTTTTTGCAGAAGAACATAATGAGGCTCCACAGGCTTACTCTTGGCTTTCTCACCTTTCTCTAGATTTGTACCTGATGAGAAAATAAGAGTAAAATAGTCCCGTTTAGTGCATTACACAGAACCGTGCACAGGATTATTTAGCATGATATGCCCCTTTCTGTTACTTTTGACATCATGAAATCCAGTCAGTGCTCCAGCTAAAGATGTGTTTATGTAAGGTCAGCGGTGAAGCACAGTGCTACTCCTCGGTTGTAGACTGCCCCCTCCTTCACTGCTTGGAAATTGCAGTCTTTTTGAGGGTGGAGTTGAGGAGACAGTACTGTGACATGGATGGTTTGGGGACAAACTTTCCTGGCCACATCTGGAAAGTGCGGTGAGAAGAGCCATGTAGGTTTGGAAGTTCTGAGTCTGCGCAGGTAGATGGATCCCTGGGAGGAGGGTGGGTTCCTGCCTGTTGAATTCATTGATCTCAGGGTTTGTAACTTCTTTTCTGTCATCTTCCATTCTGTACCACTTTTGTGGAAATGGACTGCCCAGGCATTACTAAAATTGTCTTAAAGAAGTTGAATTGCATTTTGTATACATTCTTTGTTTGTCAGAAATGTCCAAAATATTAAGTATTTGTATGTCCCTCTATCTTTTTATTTGCTGCTGTAGTTGAAAGACGCATTTATATCTCAGAGACTTATAACTCCACAGCTTCCCTCCCTTTCATTGTTGACAACTTGTTTTCACAGTAAATAATCATAATAAAAAAAAAAATCTGGTAGCGTGACAAGTCTGTTGAACAAAGAAACAGGCAAAGCTTACAACCTGAAAAGTAGTAGCTTCTGAGTGGATTTCCTATCAGTGCACTGCAGATGTGTGGCCTATGGTTTTAATATCTTAACTGCATTAGTGCACATCAGGGAAAGCAAAACACGTTATTCTGTACTAATTTTTCAACTTTATTCATCAATAAGACCAATATTTTTCATATTTAAATTAGGTATGAAAAAGTGGGTATTTTATTTTTTTGGTTCTTTAAAAGAAAAAAAAAAGCTGGATACACGTAGCATTGGATCAAGGCACATACAAGACTGGCCAAAGGGCGTACAATGCACTTTGGTTTCTAGGTGAAGAAACAAATGACTATGGCAACAAAGAGTGGCCTGGAGTTTAAACATGAAGTAGCTCATAATCTGGTTGGAAGCCAGAAAGAAACATTTTACCTTACAGATTTATTATGGAATTTCTGGAAAATTGTGACAGTAATGGGCAGTATTCCTGACTGTAATGACAGCATTTTTAATAAACATCTGTAGACTGTTTGAGTATATATGCTTTAAAATAGCTGTATTTCGATAGTTAGAATTCATAGTATACCACTGTCTGATTACCTTCGTGACTAAATTGTTTTGAGATCTTGCTTGTATTGCCTGTTTCTGTCCTCATTTTTTTTCCCCTTATGAACTGTATTTGTGGTACTTTTTCCATTCCAAGCTATTTCTAAGTGTTTTGTCAGTCCTCCTGTCCTTGCCTCCCAAATGCCTGGGATCATTCATCACTTTTTCTCTATAATAAGCAGACAACTGGTTTTGGGAACCAGAAATCTAACCCTAAACTATATCTACCCCTTTAGTTTGTAGAAGCTAGTGTGTGGTTTTTTTCTCCTTTTTTTTTTTTTTTTTTTTTTTTCTTCTCCATTAACTCCTTGTTAGGAATTTCATTATACTTACTTCCAGGGATCAGTTTTTTTACTCATCAACAGCTTGTCTCATGCACATAATTGGCTTGATGATTATCTTTTAAATTGGATCTCACCATTGTTGAATGGATATATCCAGACAGCTGATATTGCCCATTACTTACACACACTTTTGTTTATTGAATATTGTTGTGGTTTACAGATTTAATAGACCCTACATTATAGTTCTGTGAGTTTTTGCAACCACTTCTTAATTTTCTTGATTTGCCAGGTTTAACATTATTTTATTAATACCAAAGTGAAAAATGGCCTGTGCTTACACTTACAAGGATCTCAGATGAATGTTCTGACTGCTCAACACGGCAAGAAAATTCACTTTCACAGTCAACAAGTCATCTTACTCAGTAGAACACAAAAGTTAAATGGTCTGTAACTTCAATATTAGCAAGGAAAATACAGTACAAATTACTAAAAAATACTAAAATATAGAATTGTGGTCAGGTATCCCCACTACATTAATCGCAGCAGTAGCCTGAAATTTGAAACTTTTAATAAAAAGTTCTTAAATATAAATTATATGGCAAATGTACAGTACATTGCTTTGTCAGTTCTCTTTATCCAGTGTTTTGCAGTAGAACAGCAACCTTTAAAGTCAGTCTTTTCTTGTTTAAAAAATCAAATCAGTCTTTCATTTCCTTCAGTATCATGAGTGTGAATGATCTGAATCTGGAATACCACTGTCTCTGTAGCTCCTGTTACTACTGCTTTCACTGTGGCTGTTCTTATACAGATTCATTCCATTAGGTGGGAATATGGTATGTATTACAAACTCCTCCTTGGACACTTGATCGCTATTTATTGGTATCATCTGAAAAGAAGTCTCCCTGATTTCTAGGATGGAGTTATCCTTCTTAGTTCCTGCTTCAGCATAGTCATCTTTTCTCCTGCGTCCCTTGCTGTACGCACAGTTCCGTGAGAACAAGGATCCATTTCTGTGAACATACCAGCACACTAACGCCAGCAGTGCTATAGCTACTAGAGCCACGGCACCTCCTATAATGGCAGCCAAAGGTAAACTGGAATTTTTGTAAGGTTCTTTCTCTTGTTCTCGGTTCAGGGTTGTTGTAGGATTGTACATTTTAAGAGGTGCTGTTTCAGTCTCGATGCATTCAGGAGTTTCATCTGACAGATAGGTGTTACTGGTTTCCATGGGAACCATACATACACGGTAGGGTGATTCTGGTTCCAGAGCTGTAAGTAAATAGTCATTTCTGTCTCCTGTAACTATTGTTTCAGTTATAGATCCAAAGGCAGGGCTGTGACCCATCTTGAGCCAACTCAATCTTAAAGCAGTCATTGGTAGTGCAACTTTCCAAGAGATATGAATAGTCTCCGTGCTTACAGATTTCACAAATATTGTAATAATTTTGCGTACTGGGCTTGCTGTGGTTCTGTAGTTCTTATTCAGATTGGGAGTTTTTATGTCTGGTTGTTTGGTCACAGAAACTGGCCAGTGTCCTTGGGCCGGATATAATGTGTTTGGTATTGCGGTAGTGATTTGGATGGTGCTTATTATACCATCATCCTTACAATCAAATAGTTCTGCATTGAGGTCTTTGATAGCCATTCCACGTACTTTTTCTGGTGCCTGACACATCAGTCCACGTACATTAACCTTTAAAGGTAATGACTGTAGCCAGTCACGTACCCATTTCATTTTGCACCCACAGTGCCATGGGTTGTTGCGAAGGAACAGCTGAGTGATGTTGTCCAGATCATCAAAGACACCCTGAGGTAAATTGCTAAGATTATTGTTGGACATATCTAGTCGATACAATTGCCTTAAGTAAGAGAAAGCATTAGGTGGCACGCGATTTATATGATTTTCTTGCAGATAAAGCTTTCTTAGATTTGTTCCTGGCAAATTTACTGGTGCGGCTGTAAGTGAATTGCGGACCAACGACAGTTCTGTAAGATTGACTAAATTCATGAAGACTTTGTCTCCTAATCCATGATTATTTAGAAGATTTCCATCTAAAACGAGGCGTTTTAGATTTGTAAGGTCTTGAAGGGACAGCTCTGAAATTGTGGAAATACGATTATCATCCAAGCGTAGCTCTTCTATCGTTTTAGGCAAACCCCAGGGAATGGTGCTAAGGTGATTTCGAGAGAGAAAAAGAAGTCTGAGATACATGTTGTCCCGGAAAGCTCCATCTTCAATGCTAACAGCAGAAACTGAATTATCATCCAAATGCAGTTCTTCCAAATAAGGAATTTGTGAAAGTGAATCATAAGTAATGGTCCTTATATTATTTTCCTGCAAATGCAGTTCTTTAACATACTTAGGGAGGTTGGTAGGGAATTCATCCAGGCTGTTGTGGTATAAATATATTCTTTCCACCCTAAGCAAGTTCTTCAGTTCTGAAGGAATCCCAGCATTATTTATTTGATTGTTCTGAAGGAAGAGGGTAGTAGCATCCTCTGGGATTCCTGTAGGAATAGATGTCAAATCGCGATCGTTACAATATATGAAACCCACATCACAGCGACATACTGAAGGGCATGGTTTGGCACTGACAGAAGAAGGTGCCATATCAAGTAACAGCCCTATTTTAGTCCAAATTAGGAAGATGTTCCAGGTTACGCTAATCATGGTCAGGAATGATGAGATTTGGATACAGTTCAGATCTTCAGCAATCTAAAAAAACCAACAAACAAAATTATCCAGATCATTATTAAAGAAACTGCAATGACAATTCAACTTCAACGTTACAGAAGACATCTGAAACACATATATTAAGCAAAAATTCAAGCTTGTAAACACATCGTACTTTCTTTTCCTTGCATCAGTAATTGTACTTCTGCCTGTCCTAACTCAATTTGATTTACAGATTATTCTGTAATTTAAAATAACTTTAAACAATATAATTGAGTATGTCTGCTCTGTGAATTGTTTTATATAAGCAAGAAGGCTCTTTCAAAGTATTCCTTCACATTTCATGTATGGAGACAATCTTTGTTCTCAGATATTAGTTTGAAATCGTGCTGTGGATTTTCTGAGAATGGAGTAAGTACAGGGCTAAAGTCAAAGCAAAGTCCAAGTAAATCATTCTACATCTGAAATATAAAAAGTAATTCCTAGGTCAGCTAACTAAGTGAGCTATAAACCCTTCCTAAGCTCATAAATTCTGTGGTACCACTATTTTGGAGGTTCAGAAGAGTCTAAATGTTAATTAGTTACTAAGTAGAGAATACCGACAAAAGAGCACAGACCAAGTAAAGTCTTACAACTTTTGAGTGCTCAAAGTCTCACTGTATATTTTACAAATACTATAGCTTGCTTTTAGTCTTGTTTCTCAAACTGGAATGTTTAGAAGGGTGAAGGTAACAACTGGTAGCTTCAAAGTTGGCATAGCTGTTAGAGCTACGGCTTTCCAGTTGACTGGATGGAATATTTCATTTTACATGCTTAAATTCCTGTTTAAATATTTGTCATTCTCAGAAGTCTTCTTACTAAGCAGTACGCTAATAAGAGACTATTTGACAGGTTTAACCACATTTTCACATCTTATTAGTTCAAACTGTGCAAGGTAGACTAATATAATTTAACTCTTGAGACTGAAATTAGACTTTGCACTGGTAGTGTGTTTGTACATTCAGCTCAAGTAATTAGCATTTTTATAGCTTTTAAGACAGCATAATTCAATTACTATTGTAATTACGGCTGTGAGAACTTCTGTAAGATGACCTATACATTAAGCAATGTTATGACCTTCTCTCTTGTGGGTTCACTTACTAATTGAACTTTATTCTCTGAGGCATGAAAAGGAAAATAAATTAATATTGATCCTACCGTATTTAAAGGTATGAGTAAATTTTGTGCTTGAGGATATCCAGTAAACGGAATTTCTTTTCTTGCGAGTCACTGTAGTACGGTTTACTCCATGTAGTTGTTTTTTCTTGACCGTGTTTACTCAAACGATCCTTCTTGGTAGGTATGTTTCCAGGCTACTGGCACTAAAATTCAGTGAACATTCCAACAAAGATTTATCATGGTGCATAAGCACACCAGGCTGTGGGACAGAAAAGCTTCAACTTCCTGTCACTGTCCCGCAATAAGACTTCTATTTTTGTCTTCATATAAGGTCTGTGAATGAAGAGCCTCTTTTGTTTGGTTTAATGCTTTTAACAGGAATAACTGTCTTTGTAATTCTTACAAACTCTTCTGTGTAGCGTAGTAGTCAGAGGTGGTAATTTCAGCTCCACATGATGGAAACCATTCATTATGCTGAGGCTTGAATGATGATAGCCTCTTCAGGAGGTCAGGAACAGGGTTTTTTTCTGTACAAAATTATCCAAGTATAAAGTTTGTACAGTAACTACATCCTGATATATCCACACCTCTTTAAAGGAACTGTTTTCCAACTTCCACTTTTTAATACTTCAGAATTTGTAATGCAGAAATAATTCCCTCCTTGCAAAAGAATGCAAGGTATTTTACTGTAGAAATGTTATTTAATTCAGATGGTTTTCTTCTTAGGAAACAAATACGTATTATTTCCTTCCAAGAAAGCTCTCCTCCTAAAGCTTTCCTTGAACTGTTAATTTCCTGTGAAAGTAAAAAAAACAAAAAATTGCAATTAATAACTGGTGGACACTAGTACTCATTGTGTTGCATCCTTATATAAACTGAGCTATGTTTACTATATACAGCTAGCACTACTTCTTCCTCAAAATATTGGTAATCCAGCAAAATACAGAGCTGTTTAGAAGTGCATGTAACGCTGTCTAGTCTCAGGTTGTTGCAGTTTTGCTGGACCTATCTTTTCCTTTCTCCCAGTAGAAGGTAAAGTCATCTTCAATTGATAGACAATGAAAAAATGTTTGTAAGCTTTGATGCCTTTCTCCCTTGATTGCTAATGGAAGTCCAGCCTTCTTGGAGGAGGCTAAACCAACTTGCTTTTCATTCTTGGTAAACTGAGGTAGACAATGATCCTCATATGTGTGGGTTTTGTCTACAAAATGTACTCAATATGCCAAGCTGTTTGAACTTCTAGGCTGTTTTATTTGAAATGTTGGACAGTGGAATCAGTATTTAGATTAGTATTTTATTAATCTGATTGCTCTGATTTCGAAAAAGAAAAATAACCCAATCTTGGCTATTCCTTTTTCTTCACAAAATCTAATTATCTGATTATTTTTGAATCGTGCATTTTAACTTGGAATGTTTCATATCACTCTTGCAAAGACGCATCCAATGAGATACCAAGTATATGTTTCTCATGTGGGTTGTATCTGTCTGAAATAGAAATGGTTGAACCTGAAATAAAAAAGCCTTAACATTTGCTTATCCCTCTTATGACTGCATGTAGTCCAATAAACTGAGCATGATCCACAGAATTAAAATGCTGTGAAGAAACTGCATGCTGACTTATGCTTGTTTAGCTCCTCTAATATAAGCATAACTAGAGTTGCTCCTGGTCCATCATAAAGTATTAGACTTAAACATGGTCTCTGTTTTAAAATGGTCTTTTGCAATTTCATCATGAAGTCCTGATTAGGTAGATCAGTAATACTCTGACAGCAATAGGAAATTTGCACTGATACAAAATCATTGTGGCATAAATGCAAATTATTTTCATTTTTCATAGAAGAAAGGTGACCATAAAAGAAAAAGAAAAGCCCCAGTTGGAGATAGTGTCTACTGAGGAAATGGTAAATCCTTTTTCTTCCTGATGCTGCTTTCATGCTAAACTGAGCTTTCTTTTCCCCTTTTTTTGCACTCTACTTTGGTAGAGAGGTGGGTATTTTAATGTATGCTTTATGTAAGGTAGAAACTCAATCTGCATGGGCACATTTTGGAGTAATAAGGGAGCGCACAGTTTTTAGGGCTTGAGTACACTTGTGCAATCAATATTATAAAATGGAACATAAATACTCCATATTCTTTGCAATTAAGTAGTAGCCAACTTTCTTGGTCAACATTAATGAAGTGTTTGTGGAAACAGAAGTCCAGAATCTATTCCTAAAACCTGGAAATAAACAGTTTTTTAACGCCTATATTAAAAATGATGTCTCTTTGGAACTGGTAAGAAGTTGTGATAGAGGATGTTTTCTGGAAGCATATTGTGGAGTGGGAATATAAATTTGTTGTTAAATAGGCCTTTGAAGGCTACAGTAACTTTTAAGAATTTATTAAAGAGAATCCATTAAATTGCTGTTCTTTAAAACTTTTAAAGCTTTTAGAAGTAGGCTGTAAAAAATACATGTTTTACTAAGCAAAACAGAAGCTCTAATATGCATACATCTTACACACGAGAAATTAAGTGCATTTGTTTTACCTTTTTAGATTATAAACTGTTTCCTCTTTGCTCCATTTTATAGTCAACCCTTCATTTATTGCCAGTATTGTATTAGTGGAAAGGTAGGATTAAAATGAAAGCACTAAAGCTCATTAAGTACTTGGAATTTTTTTTATCCCTTCTCTCAAAATTATGTGAAAACAAGAGAGAAAAATAAAAGCAGGTCTCTTTGGAGAAGATGACACTGTTTCAAAAATGTGGATTAAGACTATACCCCCCACTCTCTTTTCTAAACTTAGAATAGTTTTCTTCAAGTTTTGATTGTTTGATATCTTGCACTTTTTATCTCAGGCCATAGCTGAAAACAATGTTTTTGCATATCAAAGGCTGCAGTGATCTGTCTACAGAGAAGAAGGGAATCCTGCTGCCATGCTCAAACTTTCCTCCTCTTGAGCTGTCTCTGCATATTCCCTGACATCAAGTCATTATAGCTGATCCTGCAGGATGAAAAGAAAAGTGACCCCCACTGGTACAGACACTGTGTCCAGGTTTCCACAACATCAAATTGGGAAGCTTCATGGATACATGGTTTTGAAAGAACCCATTAATTTTGAACAGAGCAGAAAAAGATGAGTTTTAGAAAGTGTGTCTTGAAATTCATTTTTAAATGCAAAAACTACTTTTTGTTAACAAAAGTAACATTTGAGCAACTAAGCAGCAGCTTTTATGCTTATCTTTATTCTGAGTAGAGTATTTTCATGAACTTTGCTGAACTGCATGGTTAAATTACTTTTCCTGGGACATTGTGTAAGCAAGTATTACAGATAGTGGTAATGTGTGAGACCTGTGCCATGTACTTATCGCTGTAGTACAGCTAAGCAGGGGGACATCTTATTTTAAAATGTTCAAGGTAATTTGCAGTATGCAAGAAAAATGCACTGCAGAAGAACTTTGTATTTATTATAACATATGGAATCCAGCTGTGCTGTCTATCCAGCACACAAGCAACAACAACAAGAAGTTTTACTAGGTTGGGAAAGCTGATTTTTTTCTAAAAATGGTGCTAAAGAGATCTTTTCTTTCAAAGATATGATACAACATGAATAAAACGAAGAGCTGCCTGAGTTTAGGTCACATTATTTGAATTTCTAATATACCTCTGTGTTCTCTGTCAGGAATTATGGTAGCTGTAAAGAACAATGGCTTATTCCTACCTATCATTCAAAGTAGCAAGGGGAAGGGAGAGAATTTGCTGACCAATATTTCTAGGTTATAAATGACAAAAGTAACTTTTAGAATTAAGTTAATATTAGAAAGTGTATATTTCACAAGCCTAACCACTATTATAAAATTTACTTTTATTACAGTATTACCTCCACATTTATTTAGAAACTGAAAGGCATCAGAAACAAAATGTGTTTATAATATCCTAAAATATTGGTGAAGTATCTATTGTATACATTGCCCATTTAGTTTACAAAGGTCATGGTTCCTCTTAAATAACTTCACAAAGTTTTTAAAGCAGTTCCACAGTACTAATCTATACTTAAAACAATGCACATACTTTGTTTTCTTAAGTGTATTACTTGGGGTTAGTTGATAGTGACAGCAGAATGCTTTCTAAGCACCCTGTCTAGGAGTTGAAATTTCCACGATCATCATATTTCAGGAAGGTGCCCCATTCTTTTGTGTAGTGTTAGGCAAGCAGAAGGTCCTCTAACTGTCTTTTTAAGGGCTAAAGAATGTAAAGGTTTTTGTTAAAGTGATAGTGAGCTTTTCAGATTAGGATGCCTCTGTGTGTGTTGCTGGAATTTGCCTTTTCTTTTTTTTTCTTGTTGGATAAGGTTTTAATTTGACTTGTGTAAAACACTGTATTTTGATTATTTTTCTTTACCCTTTTCTTGTGTAGTAACTGAACATAACACTGCCTTTGCATTTTTAAGACAATTTAAAATTAGACAAAATTTGATGCAACCTTTCCCATCAAATAAAAATGAATCTGAATTAGAAATGGATTCTGAGTAAAAGCTTAACTTCATGCCTTTCTTGTATGGCATAAAAGATGAGCAGAGTCACTATTTGCTGTAGAGGATGCAAATGAACTGAGAATTCTTCAACTTAATTTTCTGGAGTTTGCTTTTTAAATCTTTCCTGCTTTTAAAGCTGTTAGGTTGAAAAGACACTGTTTCATACTCTGTTTATACTCTGTTGTTTTGTCTACTCTGCTTCTATGAAGGTTGCATGTGGATTGCTTAAACTGAAAAAGCACTCTGGGGGGCAGGGGGTGCAATGGCTTTTTGTTTTAGTGCTCCTTGAGTGTAGCCAACTATGGCTTCTAAGTTTTCTTTTGAGAGTTGCTGATGAAGTAACTTGCCCATGCTTAAAACAAAACAAAAAAAGAAAGAGAACAAATGCTGCCATTGTTTCCAGGTAAAATCCATTTTTCTTTCTTGACAAATTTAGGTGGAATTGTACCTGCTACAGAGGTCCTAGCGCCAAAGTTGAGATGAAACAAAAGCTTAAGCATATATATATATATATATATATAAAAAATTACTCAGATACTGAATAAAGCTTCAGTAGTTTTGTTTTTTTCCATCTTGAAATACTTTGGTAGCTACTTTCTGATTGCCAAGTTTGCTTCTTGAAATATAATACAAAACTTTGAGAAAAGTGAAGCTGTAAGATTGTTTAAATTCTTATAGGTAATAATAGGAAGAATGTATTTTGTGATGATGTAATATGCTTAGGGAATGCTTTAAGATGCCTGCCCTAAGTGATTTTTTTTGGTCACGTATTAAAAATAAATGTAAGCAATCATGTATTAATTCTTAGGTGCATTCTTGTGCTTTGAAGTGATAGTAAAAACTTCAGAAATACTAGCCACTAGCATAGAGGTTTCCTGCTAGAAGGAGACAAAGATGGCCATCTACCAACTGAAGCCACTTCAAATAATTGTAATGCAAAGTTTGCAAACTCTAGCAATTGCTTTGATTAGTCACCGTTGCCTACACGCTATTTTTCAACTTTCAGGTATTGGTTACAAAGGGGAAATGAAAAAACAATCCACGAACACATCTTTATTCTGTTCTTGCTGTAAAATGTATATGCTTTATTTTTGAAGATTAAAGCTTGCTGCAAGTTTACTGCAGAGTTTTTGCCCACTGGGGGGTGGTACACACTACAAAAACTGTGCTTTAAGAGCCACAAGTCAGATGTTTTTGCTGCTGTCCAGTTTTCTCTGCTTTAATTACAACAAAGTCTCCTGTTGAGAAAAACAGAGGCGGCCTCCAAAGGGGGAGGAAAAAAATAATTACTCTTTCAGAGAGTTTACAGAATCTTATTTCCCATGCTGACTTTATTAACTATGGTATTTATCTGGTCACTCACCAAATAAAGAAAATGGTATGAATGTATGAAAAAAGAGTGAGAACTAGGGTATTAAATATATGCTAAGGGTTGGTCACGGTTTCTGGTATATAGGAGAAGCACAGAACACAGGAATAAAATACAGATTGATTAACTGTAGGTGGAAACATAGTAAAGCTTGATAGCATGACTAGAACAATTAGAATAACCTCTTGTACATTTTGAAGTAATCAACTGGCTTTCTATAAACCTAGGTCTACCTGTTGTTTGTGAAGTATCTGAAAAAAGATCTTAAACAAGACTGCATTGTACGGTTTTGGAATAAATTAAATGAAACTTGAGGGGATTTTTCTGAGGAAGGGAGAGAAGGGCACTCAAACCTCTTAAATAGGAACTAATGTATGGCATATATTGACAAGAAAAATACATACAGATCTCTGTATTATAGCAGATGATTCTTTTCTTTGTACACTTGAATTGACAAATGCATTTTTCACTCTAATTCAAAGAAACGTTCATTAAGATGCCATATCCCCAGGCAGTAGATGGTGAGCATAATTGATGCTTCTATCTTCTTGGACAGTATATTTTAGGAAATAAAATTGCAGTCAGGATAATTAATTGTTTTTTAATGTATGAAAAATTTTGGTCTCTTTTATACACTTTATTTCTGCATAGACAATTTACATGAAAATACAAATTGTGAGTCTTCCTTTTCTAAGTGGTAATAAGAAATTCCCTTCATATTTCAGAGTTCAGCTGACATCTTTTGGAGGAACAAGATTTAATTGTAAAGTAATTCTGTATTTCATCATTACTACTGTGTATAAAATATTCATCTGTACTTTGTTAACTGACCAGAATTGATCCCTTTAAGAAAGGAAGTGACTTGTGTTCAGGCCAAATTAGTAACCCATGGCTAGCAATACTCTGTGAATTAGTTAATTACATGCAGTCATTGTTGGGTGTAACACGTTTGCAATACTTCTTGCAACTTGATGTGCCAGGGTTGTGCTCAAACCCCTACGCAGTCGGTAAGAGATCATTATTTAGGCTACTTTGAACAGAAAGCCTCTACCACAAATGCAGCTGGTCTTTGCACAGCAGAGTTTTATTTGCCAGTGGTCTGTTTTTCAAGAATTAAGCAGGAAAATCAGAAAAACATATCTAGATGATATAATCTATCACAGATGTTGGCGAACAGGACTGCTGTTTGTAGGTGGTGCTCTCTGAAATGTAGGAATACTCAGCCTTTGCCTTATAAATTGCTCTAAGTTGCAGTCTGTGGTCACATTCAAGGACTAGGATGGTAAAACAAAGGAGTGTGGCAATTCTAGCAATTGTGAGGCAAGATTTTCTGAGAAAATAACATAGAGATGGGCTGTACAGAGGAATAAGTGAAGTATTTATTTATAGACGATTTAACATGCATTTGTTAGAGGTTTGTATGATGGCAGACAATCGTTCAGTAAATTGAAAACAATAGGAAAGTTGATTAAAACTAGGTAAGGACGTTTTGAAGGCGGTGAAGATTATCAGGTAGTTTTCTTTTCGAAAAAGGGAGAAAGTATTTTTGGAGGAAACTTGGGCCTGTTGCATTCCTCCTCCGCGTACGTGCAACCATTTTGTCGTACATGTAGCGAACCGAGACTTTGCGTGCTCGTCTACACGACGCACTTGTTCGTTCACTGGCAAACCCCCCCCCCCCCCTCCTTAAAGGCGGGCAGCACGGGGGGGTCGTTTCCAAACGACTGTAAAATCCGTGCGCCGGCCACCCCGGGGAGCGTCCTCCCAGTGCCGGAGTCCGGCAGCCCGGCCCCGGCCCCGGCTGCGCGGCGCTGCCCCTCGCGATGCGGGTCCCACAGCGCGTGCGGCCGCGCAGCGGAGGCGCCGTTCGCCCTCTCCTGCGGAGCCGAATGACAGGGCTCCGCCGCGCCGCCGGCTCGCGCGCAAGTCGCGCAGCGCCTCCAGCCTCGGGGCAGCTGTTCGGTTACCCGGCGCGGGCGCCGCCCGGGCAGGGCAGGGCAGGGCAGGGGCGCCGCAGGGCCCGGCCTCCCCCGCCGCCGGGAGACGCCGCGGGGCTCCCGCCGAGCCCCCCCCGGCCGCGGCCAACTTCGCGCTCCGCCAGCAGCGCCCGCGCCTGGCGCAGCCCCCGCGCTAGCAGGGAGCAGTCGCCCCCGGCACTTACCTCCGCGGCGCGGAGCAGAGCGGTGCAGAGCGGGGAAATCCCAGTTACCGCGCGGCGGCCGCCGCCGTAATTCCACTCATGGCGGGGGGCGGCGGAAGGCTGCGGTGCGGCGCGGAGCGGGCGCTGCGCTGGCGCGGGGCAGCCGCGGAGCTCGGCGCGCACCCAGCCCGCCGCGCGCCCTCAAGTTGCGGCGGCAGCGGCGAGGCGCGGGGGGCGGGGCCTCACGTCACCGGGGGCGGGGCCGCGGGCGGGGCGGGGCGGGGCGGGGCCGGCGGGCGCTGCCGGCGCTAGGGGGAGCCGCAGGCGGCGGCGGGCGGGCGCGGCGGCCGCCATCGCCGGAGCGGGGTCGGGCGCTCTCAAAGACCCGGCTTTGGCCTCCGTGGCCGCCGCCGGCCCGTGTTCGCGTACGCGGGGGCGCCGTTGGGGCGGGGCCCTCACGGGTAGCGGCGGCGCGAGAAGGCTTAGGTCGTGCGGGCCGGGCGCGGGGGGGGGGGAGCCCTCGGGGGTCCACCCGGGGGGTAACGGCTGCCTGCTGTTCTGCCCCGCTTGGAGGTACCTTACCCGTGCCTGGAGGGGCTGCGGTTAGGAAGACAGGGCACCGGAGATCTGCGGTACTCGTTTTTCAGGGATTTTTAAACCCTTCTCACAAAGAAAACTTTAAAAATTCCTGCAAGCCAGATGGAAAAGCTGGAAAATACATTATCTGGATGCTTTTTCCTAAAACTGAGTTTCCTTTTGTTAGTAGCTCATTAACTCATCCACACGGCACTGGGTTTAGGAGATGCAGCCATGTTTTCAACGTGCTTTTGATTTTCCCGTCAGAGCGTTGGCTGCTTCCAGGGCAGGCAGTTGCTCCCTCCGCAGTATCACGTTCTCCCCGTTAGCTCCGTTTACATTATCTTGCCTGTATCCTTGTTTGATGACCCCATGTGCTCATCAGCACGAGGCGATCACGTCAGAGTGGGAGGTAGGCTCATGGTGAGGGACGTGTTGACCTCAGGTGTTCACCAACTGCGCTCTTCCTTGGTGTCAGAAGACGGCAAGGCGAAGCTCCGTTAAGTTCAAAGAGAGCTTGATTTCTTTAAAGCCTATGGAAACCACTGGCAACTTGCATTGTCTTCACTGAGTTTTCAGTACTGAGATTCCATTTATTTACATTTTAATACAAAGCCTTTTCTAGTTTGTGCTGTGTTCAGCTGTCAAATCTCATCTTTTCTCAAGAGGAATTTTAGAGGTTTTTGAATATTGCTCCTTGTATCTGATACTTACATGTTTGAAATGTTGTATGTGTGCCATATTTATCCAGCTGATTCGAAAAAAAATCCTAGATTGATCTTAGAGAACTAGGGGAAAGAATTTTTTTTTCCTCTATCATTTCAATTCTAGTCTTTCCCTTAGGAGAGAAAAACTAATAATGCATTGATTTCAAGTTAATGTACAATGCTCTTATCTTTATTGATAGTCCTGGCATAGCAATCAGTGTCTTAATCAGTTCAATATATGTGATTATATTGTATGCACAGTTTAACATATATATGATAGGTTTTGTATATGTATGTGTGTTTTTATACATGTGCACTATATACATATACGCACATGATCTCCAAGCGTAGGGATGTCTAGTATTACAGCGTCTGTCTTTGGTTGTGTAGGACGGAACAATAGACTGTGGTAATACAGACTGCGTTTTGAGATGCTCTGAATAGTCTGTAGTGGGGTTATTTTTTTTTAAGCTGAGATTCCATTAAGATTACAGCAGCATTTTTCAAAAATGCTGCATATTTGGTCTCTCTCATGTCTGACTTAGTTGTATCAGTTAACAGATTTCGGCCTATGTTATTATGCCTTGTTGCTGAACCTTAACATACATCTCTGGGGTATTCATAAAACGCATACATGGTACATATTCAGCTATCCTTCAGTATTCCAAGGCTGGCCCGGCAGTTGTGGCACCGGTTGGAATTACAGTAAATACTCTTGGAGAATTGCAGGGGGCATAGTAGAAATTATTAGATTTTACCAGGTCACAGCCGCTTTAGAATACCAGAAAGTTTTTATTATGCTATCATATTTTTGTCTGCCTTCTTTTATGCAAACTCCCTGAATATAGTTCTGAAGAACACGGTTAGCCTTTGAAATACTCTTCACAACAAACTGTTGTAGAACTGTTTGAGAAGTTGAGCACGTTCTTATTTTCAAAATGTACAAATTCAAGGCCTCTCAAATTCCAAGAGAATTGAGGAACTCTATTAATACTGATGGAGTTACTCTTATGTGGGGTATAAAAATATGCATAGGTAATACAGATGTATGAAACCTTTGCAACATAATGAGTTCTTTTAATTGAATTTCCTGGTTAAAATAGTCTCTTCACCTATATTTTGTATATAAAATTAATTAATGCTCGTGACATGGAGATTAAAGTTCTTGTCAGACCTATAGGGAAATTACCTTTTTGGAAGATGTGGCAGTTTTGTTAACACTTAACAGGCTGAGAGAGTTGAAAGGATGACATATCAGACATGCAGTGTGCTAACGCTCGCTTAATGTTTTTCAAAGAATTGTAATGCAAGTTTGTAACATACATGTGTAAGGTGCTGTTAGGTCAAAGAGATGCTGCTGCTGCTTGCTTTTTTTCTAAGCACCCTGCTGGTATGAGAAGAGTCACAGTTCTGGGAACTGCCCTTAGCCAAAGGTTGACCTGAAGGACTCTTGGTGTGATTTGTCAGGCATTTTAGATACCCTTTGTTCTACTGTAAATCAAGTTCCAGATGTAAACGTTTATGGGCAGTACACTTATGAAATGTTAAGAAACCAAACGCATTGACCGGGAAGTGAAATTCAATCTGAGATCGCTCATTCTCAGTGCAGAGGACGGAGAGCTGTCTTCCAGAATGGAAACGGAGCCGCTGCTTCTTCGAGCTTCTCACGGACAGATACCACTTAGATAAAGCTGGGAGTAATAGTTTGATATTCAGTGCAATAGCTTGAAATGAACATCAGTGGCTTTTAGCCTTAGGTTTTCTTATCAGATTATATTGATTTTCAAAGCAGGCTGTCCCAAATACAAGCTAGGCATTTGTTTTTTGTAGAGACATCCAAGAAAAGAAAACCCTGTACGTATATGGACTTTTGTACGATGTATGTCCTATCAGGTTTTCTGATGTTACCTAAGCACAGTTTCTCAGGAAATAAGTATTGCAGTTTGTAAGTGGAACACAGTTTGATCTTTAAATGATCTGAACTATTTTAAAATTAGAATTTAATTTTGAAGAAATTCCTTCAAAAGTAACTGTCAAATTCAACTTTCAGCGTTATGTGTATGCATAGAGTAACTCATCAAAGTTTGTGCAGCAACTCCGTATCTAATGCAACAAAAATGAGAATGTAATCACAAAAGACAGTCCGCGGTAGAGCTAAAAAGGTATGAAGAGTCTAAAACTAAACACTTGTATAAAATTAGTTGTGCACAAGTGTGCTGCTTTTTTTCTCTGACAGAGGAATGTTTGAGAGATAATAGTTGCAATTGTAATTATTCTTTTGTCTGTCTTTAAGGTCCAGGAGATTAAACCACTGCACCTGTGTTTTCTGCTATTTCTCTCCATTTTCTCTCCCTGTTCCTCTTTTCAGCTCTCGTTAATAGCCCCAGGGAAAAGCCCTGTCAACTCAGAGGCAGCCCTGATGCAACAACATCTCTATTTTTCCTAAGGGAAATAAACAGTTTTGCTTATCAGATTGTGTGCTATTGATAGCAAAATTAAATAGCTTAAAGGGCTACATTAAATTGCAAGCCTACAAGAATGCTGTCTATTTGATTATTTACAGAATACATAGAAATGGATGGAGGAAGCTGATTAGGTAAAGTCTATACTAAGGAAGTTCGTTCCTAATGCTTAACACTGATTGCTTTTTGTGTAGAGAAGACAATTTTCCCTGTTTCTAAGTGCTGATATGCAAAACCACTGTGACAAAGTTTTTAGGAGAGATAGAAGTCAAATCTTTCAGAAGTATCTAGCATTTTTGCATCCAAACTTGACAAAGTAAGTGATGCTGTTAGAAGAGAACAAGCTTCCCGTACACTTGATGTGGGCTTTGAAAGATCTCCACCAAATGTGTGTTAAAGGAAGGAAAAATAACACTTTCCCTAAACAACCTTGAAAATTTCAACTGTGATTATTGGTAATGTCCAGTATGTGCCAGGAAGAAACTTGCTGAGGACAAGCTGCCAATCTTCCCTCTCATATATACTTCTTGTATTGGCAAATTCAAGTTTTTATTAATACAGCCTATACTGAGTAGAACAAAGTGGTCCATGCATTTTTATGGAGGTATACCTATCTCTATATAAGGGCTCCCTGTAGTACGGAAACATTAAAAAGAAAAAAAAAAACCTCTTGAAAAGCTGAAAAATTCTGGTGCATTGGTGGTCTTGGGCTCTTTTTCTTGGAACTTCAATTGCTGTTTATGTGACAGCTGCCAAAAGCTAACCTTTAAAAACAGAGATATGGAAGTCTATGGTGATTTTTGCTTGCTGAGAAGGGACTTGGAATGGATCCTCTCCTTACTGCTAGGATGTCTGTTCCTATTTCCCCTGGTGGCGTCTGTATATGTGAACTCTTTACTAATCCTACTGTTGACTCTATAGATATAGCCAGACATCTGCCTGTATTTGTGTTTTCGGTTGGTTTCATTGGGTCTAGCAGGTATGTATCTATTTGGAGATTAAATTTGTTTTCTCCATTACCTGAGGAATTGAATTTTCAGGAGACTTTTTGGATGAAAAATCTCTGTGGGTGCTGGAAGTTAAATACCAAATACGAAAATGTTACCATGAGTGCACCTAGCTTATGAATGATCTTGAAGTATGTGGTGTTAGTTGCTTAAAAGTGAGCATTATTTGGTTGTGATTTCACTTTAATAAATTAAGACCAGCTCTCACATGAAATACCATAACTTAAAATGAGATTCACTCAAATATCTTCACGGAGGAGCTAATATTCCTTGGCGATAGATTTTATGATGTAATTTCCCTCTTTCTGACGTAGAAGTTTAAACAATCCACGTAGCTAAAAGACTAGTTTTATGTTGGTACATAGTTTGCATAAATTTCAGTTTTTGATCATTATATTCCAAAAGCTTGAAATTCACTTTCATTTTTTGAAGTTTAATATTTCCAGGTCACTGAAACAGTTCTGCTGCTGCTCCTTTCTTTTTGTTTTGTTCTTGATAGCCCCAGAGATTTTGTGGCATCACTCGCCTTCTCATCATCCTCAGTTTCTTTCTGCTTGTCTTTCAGTGTACGCCTTGCCTCTTACCCAGCCTCATCTCCTCCTATTGCAGTGTCCAGTAGTTGTTCTTCAGCACATCAAACGCATGCAAAAACTTTTACCTTCCAGCTCTTTGTGTATTGATACGCTGCCATGTAGAAGCTCTTCTGAACTCTCTTCTCTCCCCCCATTTTATATATTAAAGAGTTTGCTGTCCTCTTTCCTTCTCCTATTGGTCCCAAATTAGCTGAGCACTTTCACAGAGATCCAGTTTTGTAAAATTATGGTGGCCAAGTTTCGTGCAGAGCTATACTAATTTGAGTATTTAGCATACATTGTAACTTAGGGCAATTGCCTAGATATAGTGCTGGCGAAGGCTCTGGGTGAAAGTTTGATTTCTCTAATAAATTAACCCCCCATTGCACGCAAATCAGTCCCCCCAAAGCATTAGTGTGGTATTTCAGCCAAATGTACTACCCCCCTTTGTTTGCTTTGTTTGTATCTAGTCTGTCTCAACCTCTAGCAGTAAGCTGCATTCTTTGCATTTGCTAATTTGCTTGTATAACATCTAGTTTTGAAATTCAAAAGGCTGAGTACCACCGTTGAATGTATGACTAACTCAGAAGTGTTTATTCTCAGGAAGGACTATGCTTACATTGTTTGAACAGATTTGTTTAGTTGTAAGTAGGGGTGATTATTCTGTCTTTGTCTATTCAGTAAGAGAAAGCATTTCAGAAATGGCTTTGCATGTCAGCAGTTAATACCATTAGACAACACATTAGCAGAAACTTATAAATTGATACCATGATTAAAAATGAGTTAGCAAAAAGTTTGGAATTTCCCTGGCCATGGGGAGTGTAGTTAGATTTGATGAGATTCTGACTCAGAGGACGTACAGCAGAAACCTTCTCGGTTGTGAATGCCAAATCCAGAGTGGCTTGTCTGAGAATCGTCTCCACCAGCACCATCTGTGTGAGTCAACGGGGAAGTTAGCTTGTCTTTAGCATCTGCTGGCTGAATGAGATGCAGAGAGCAAAGAGCTCCTTAAGCTAAACAAAAATAAAAGGTAGCTGTAAGACTCATTTCTTTTTTATAAGGAAAAAAAAGTGTGTTCCTTCACATTTAAGTTTCTAAGTTGTGCATTATTAATCCTAATTTTACCTTTTACCAATGAAATTTTTTGTAGCACTTACTTAAACAATAAAGGGTATCTCCTTCCTAAAGTGTTGGCATACTGAATGGAGGCATACTCTTTTCTCGGAGTGTCATAAAGCACATTCATGTTGAAGGTTTCCTGAGTATTCCTAGAGCAACCCCGCTTCAGTTTTCCCCCATGTCCCAGTTGCAAAGGCCAGAGAGAATGGCAAGTAATGTTGGCGTGAGGAGAGAAGCTCTCCAGTGGTGAGCATTTGCCAAGAGCTTGCTGATAAAGCAGGGAAGTGAAAAGAAGGCCTGAGGCTCAGGAGCTGTTTTGAATAGGTGATGTGCACATGTTATTTAGTGAGTATGCCTTGCTGCTACTGAGGATGAAATTTTTTGAAGTGTTGAGAGGCCAAGTTTCGTGGGAATGGGTTCTGAAAGTCTTTTAAAGCTTCGTATCTGGAGCAGTGTTCTACATTTTTTTTCTGCCTTAATCCATCCTAATCTCCTTCCTCAAAGTTTTTATTCTTTGGCCTTTTGTGGACGTGTACTAATTGCTGTTTCCAGTCCCAAAGCCTCTGGGGGGATGTTGGGAATCATGAAGAAAGCAACCTGTAGAAACCCATGGGAGAACTTCAGCTCTGTGACTCAGGAGGATGAAGGTGTGTTGGCTAAGCTCCAGGTGGACATGGCAGAGCATGATGTGCAGCACATGAGAGCCGTGTTGTGCCTGAGATGGTGATAGCAGTGGCTTTGTTAGGAAGGAACAGAATCCGTCCGACTATGTCTGGACTGTTCAGAAGAGAAGTAGGAGACTGCAGAAGGCAGGATGGAAGTTTTGAAGTACTGCAGCTGCCATTTGCCGAAGACTTTAATCAAGTCTTGTATTTTCTCCAAGATCTTCATTTTTCATATCACCTTAAAACACTTAAACTAACAATAGCTAAACAATTCCTTCATCCTCATATACACAAAATACCATGTTTTTATCTCCCCTAAGAATGGTCTACATCGTAATAGCTTTGTGTCAAATATAGTGACAGGAAAAAGGTTTCAAAGGTGCCTGACAGTCTCTCTGCATGTGCTCCTCCACCCTAAAACCCACAATTCCCCAACAGGATTCAGTGCCTCAAGGTTAATCTTCATTCCTTTGGAGAGGAGTTGGAGAGGAGGTACGTGCCCTCTGTCAACCCAGTAGGCAGAGGTGAAGGCTTATAGTGCAGTTTATAGCATTGGTGATGCCATAGGCTTGGAATAGAGAGATCAGTGATATATGCTCTTGAAGGTGGTTTGGCTTTTCATTTCTTGGCATAGTAGTTTTGTCTCTGGAAGGGATACACATCCAAAATATAAATCATTTTCTAATTATCAGGTATTAAAATAAAACTTGTGGGTGCAAAACTCAGTTTTGTATATTGCCGTGAAGGCAAATGCTGCTTGATGGTGTCAAGGGCAAGTTGGACTTAGCGTGTGAATTCAAAATGGTATTTTGGTGCTTCTAATTAAAGCTTAAGTTCATCTATTTCTAGACAACTAAGCTTTCAGATTCTCTCAGATGAAGTTTTTGCTCTGCTATTTAAATTCCACTTATTGCCAAAAAAAAATCTTAATGAGAGAAACAGACCCCGTCCCAAATTCCTTTTTTTTTCTTTTTTCTTTTTTTGAATAGAAGGTTTTGCCTTGTAATTTTTCGAGAAGGATTTAAGATTTGAGGTAGATGGGGAGCAGTTCTTGACTGGACCTTAAAAGTAGTTCTTTAAAATTAGGCATTACAGGTGGTTTTAGAATTGGCACATTATTTATAGTTATTGTATACCTGATGTGTATCTCAGTATGTGTTCTGATAGATTAAAAGAAAGATGTTTATTAGAGTAGCAATGCAGTTTTACGTATAAAACTTTACTTCAAACATTTTTCCAGTAAAATAACAATAATCTCCCATGAGATACAAAGTTTATTAGAATTAATGCTCGAAACATTTGCTTTTGTGCTTTTAAAGCACTGAAAACAGAAATCTGCTGTGCAAATGCCAGTGGATGCATCACCCAAAATCCAGGAGAAGTTTAGGAAGAGCTGTTACAACTGCATTGTGAAATTACCTTCATAATGAAATATGAACGTGTCTACAACATACCCCTATGTGAGGGATGAAAGCTCTATTTGCTGTTAGCTTACTAGCATTTGAATTTATTTTTATTTTATGTTACTTTACTTTGTTGTTCACAGCTCTAACAAAGCCTATTTCACATCTTCATCGCTTTCCTAGGGGATGTGGAGAGAGCTCTTGATTGCAATTGTAAATTCCCTGGGGAACAAGCCGTGATTGCTATGGATTGTTCAGCCACAATCCTGCCGGGTCAGCTCTGTACTCTGTGCACACAGCGCAACCTGAAAGCGTCTAACAGAAGGGGACGCAGGTTATTGAGTTCGGTTCCCTGATACTCCAGGCAAGCACATCTGAAAATGGGCTGTGACAATATAGCTGAGCTGCTACAATGGCTGGCTGCTGCTACAGAGGGCAGTCCTGTCTCCTCCTTTGTGTTAGTGCCTGGGTTTGCCTGGTCATTTAGTGAGCTAGTTGAAGGAACTAAACTGCCAAAAAATCCCCCCAAAATGAAATGTTTTCTGCTGGTATTGCTTTTTGATCCAGCTCATGATGGAGCCAGACGGGTGCTGGTGTCTGTGCCACCATGAGACTCTCCTCTTCTGCTACAGCTTGGTTGTTAGATCAGGCTAGCTGCACCGTAAAGCTGAAGCTGACTTGTGTGATCTGCTTTAACGACTTTGCCAACACGCTTTTAAGAAAGATAAGAAAGTAAAATTTTGAGCCTCAATAGGGACTCTACGTACTGTTCGCAGATTTAGTGGAAGCTCTCTGTGTATGTGAGCATGTGTGGGGAGCAGTTTCAAGTAGGATGTATCAGCTGGAGAAGCAGATGATGCAGCTCTGAGTGACGGCCAGTGACAGTGCATGCCATAAATTGCTGCTGGCTCGGTTTCATTTATTTATTTATTTACTCCACTATTCTGTGCTGCGTGCAAAGCAACTGTAAAGCAGTGCTGCTGCTAGTTAGCTAAGGTCTTCCACTTGCCAGCACCATTCAATACTTAACTTTAGCACTTTCTGCCTTAAAGCTCTTGTATAAACTTGTTCTTAGAAAATGTGCATGTTTGGCATATGCAGCTATCAACTTTCTTATGGGTTTAGCCTGGCATGTTACTACAAAAACAGTTTCTTCTTTGCTTTTTAACTTCTGAAACTAAATAATGCTCAGTTCCTTCCATAACCTGTAATGCTTTGCTATATTTTTAAAAGTGATAGATACTGTAGCGTGCTAGGACTGTTCGAGCAGAACTGCGCTGTTGTTTTCCCAGTTGTCTTGGGGATTTTAATATGTTGGCACAGTGCCTCTTTGAAGGGATTGCTGTATTGGCGTGGAAGCTGGCAATTTCATCCAACTGTGCGGCAGGTGTTCGTTCTGTCACGGCCAGCAACCCTTTGCTGTCCTCGGATGTGGTGCTTATCCTGTTTAAGATTTAAAGTAGAAACAGTCTCTTCAAACTATTGACAAGTTGTGTAGCGTTGATTCTGTTAGTCACCTGAACAACGGGCTTGCTCCTTCAGTATTCCCAAGGACAGTACTCTGCGTTAATCCTATGTAACTAAATATGGAAGCCAAGCACCTTTGCATCCACACGTGTTTGGGGCGTTTTTTTTTTTTGTCTTTTTGGAAATTATTAAAATTGACCATTCCTTGCTTTTGGAATTCCTGCTGGAAAAACCCACGGTGTTAACCCGTGTAAACCTGGGGATGCTGTCGAAGAGCGATAGACAACGAGACCCCGTGCATGAGAGACTGCGTGCCAGCAGAGCACGCTCGTATATGCTGACCCAGAGAGCAAGCAGAAGATACTGTGTGTTTATGAATTTTTACTTCAGTTAGCAGACACGTTGCTGTGTTGTGTTTTGTGTTTGCAGCAAAAGCAGAGGTAATGAGAGCGAAGGCAGCTCTGGTAGCCAAACCATAACTAATTTACAAGAAAAATGATGAGGCATTTCTGTAACAGGCACTGACCTGTTGCTGGCCTGTGAAGTATTGTACCGTTCCTCTTTGAAACTAAAGAAGTTTAATAGTTTTTACCTGAAAGCTTTCTGAATCTACTGAATAGCTCTATAATACTGTAGATATATTTGGATTTTTTTTTGTTGTTGTTAATTTCATGTCATGGCAGGAACGTGTTGGCTGGTTTATATGGCTGAATTCTTTCAGGATTGTTTCAAAAGTGGGTGTTGTAAATTTTGCAGGCATTTGTATGTTGCTTAGAAAACAGATGTTTTTTGACATCTTCAAATCATTTGACTTTTCCACATTAACAGTGAGAATACTGCAGACAAGGAGGACTTAAAAAGCTGCATTGCCAGTTCGTATCCCATTGCTTGTCAGCTCCTTTTCCTCTTTCTGGATGGCTTAGTCATCCACTTAGTGGAGTTTCTACTTTAATTTAGATACTTGAGACCTGTGTTTTGGGTCTGTTATTTGCAACAGAATTAATAGAATATGCCTTTTAAAATTTGAAACGATTACTTTGTAATAGGTATATTGTAGCAGAGAAAAGGAATTGGTTAGAAGCACAGGGGTAAATATTCTGATAGAATAAGAAAAGCAATGCTTTGTAAAACAATAAAAAAAATTCTATAGCTTCTAGAACTATTTTTACAATTGAGTGTGACCGCTTCCCTCCCAGTCTGTACTCTGCACACATATATGTACGTATGTACGTTCTTTACATCCCAAATACGTTTGACCAGAGAGGCTAGTTTCAGGCAAAAACGTTGTTAGGGAAATATCAGCCCTGGAAATGGCAGCTATCAAGAGATTAGAAGTGACTGAAAACAAAATCTTGTAAAGGAAAATCTAATGTAATTGTAACATAATTTGCTGCTGCTTTTGCTCTGCTATGGCACGATTAAGTACTGAATTTGAATCAGCTTTAAAAAGAAAATGCTTAGTTTCATTCCACAGCACAATTGGCAACTAAATAAAAGTTCAGACTGGATTTTTTTTAGTCCTTTTTTCACAGAGAAAGAAAAATGTACATAGTGTCTTTTGTATTTTGCAGAGGGGAAGTGTAGCACAATAGACTGTTAGAGGGAAGCAATTCTGATAGTCAGGTTTCTGTACTACTTCTTACAACTGGTCAGAACTGGGTTTTAATTAAATTTTAGGGATAAAGGACAATAGCGTGTGCTAAGGATGGCGAGTCAGCTTAAACTTAGAATTTCCTGGCTTTTATCCATTTCTGTGCAAACTCAGTGCTACTTAAAAGTATGACTTCAGACGCGATTCACTTGTATAGAAAGTAGTAACGCCCTTGGAGAGGCATCTCGTCTTCAAAGGCAAAATGGGGATTCTGACACGTATCCTAAATAAACTGTTGTATGATTACCCTCCTAGCTACCCTCACTTTTAAAATCTGTTATCTCTAGTTTGTGGGTTATTCTGGCCGCACTGGGTTTCGACGTTGTCTGCAAGATCAGTAAGCCGCTTTGTGAGAGTTCCCATACGTTCAGGTTTTTGATGGCTCTAGATATATCGCCTAACTTTCTGTTGGGTATGTGAATTGATTACACTCCTTAACTTGCCACCAGTGAAACAAATTTGCTCAGTCTTAATTCCGTCCTGTAGAGGTTTTCTACAGCTTTTTTAGACCTGTTAACGTGTTTTTCACAGCACGGATACAGCTACAACAGTTACAGCTTCAGCGAGTGCTCTGCAGACTGTTTTTATTCTTTCGTGATTGCATCCGCACCTTCGCGTAATTTTTGCCATGTTTTAGTTTCAGACTGGCCATCCAAAGACCTTTTAAACCAGTTTTGTAGAATATTTCTCAGACGCAGCTAGTGTATAAAAAAAGACAAATAAAAAAAGCTGTCCTGCAGGAAGCTTGATATTTTCTTTCTGTATTCTTTAATAATCACAATCATACCTTAAAAGCCAGAACTTGTACTGCTGCGCGCTTATTAATGAAAAAGCACTTCCATATCAGCATCCACTTCACGGGGCATGATATTTATTAGATAATGGAGCCTTAAATAAAGTAGACACATTCCGGAGGACCTCAAAATACTAAATTGGCATAGATTTAATTTGCCTTTTACATAACCAATTTTTTTCTGATATTTTTTCCTGAAAATAAGTGTTCACATAATCAGTAACCTTGTCTCTTGCACAATGGTTAGATATGTCTACTGCTTTCTATGCCAGACCGAGAAGTGGCTCACTCTTGCTGCAGAAGAGGACTCTGCTTGATAAAATTTTACTTTATACTCATGGAGGTAATCGCTGCTGCCGAGTTAAAATGGTCTGTTATGTACGTGCTGTGCTGTACATGTGCAGTAAATGTTTCAGTAATAATGCGAGAATTTTAAAGAAATTCACACAGTAAATCAGCACGCGATTTGGAGAACTTCTGCATCTGTCAGCTTTTTAGTTGGTATTTTAGATTACATCTTACGGTTTTACCTGGTATAGGCCGCTATGCCTAAAATTTGAAAAGCTTTCAGGCTTACAAAAATAGAATTGTAAATTAGCAAATTTTAATCTAGAACTAATTTTCACTGACTATATTGTAAGCTACTTGGAAATGGAGGCTCCTGTGAGTTTTGCTGGCACGTCCTTAAAGTGAGCATTGCCAGCTTCACAGTACATAATTGTATAAACAATATTAATAAGCCTAATTATTAAGACTGTAAATATTTGGATTGCTATTTGTCATGGCATTTTGTTAGGGCAAGTTCCTATACTTTGTTCTAATTCAAAGGCGCGCGCTGCTTTTACGCAGATGTTGGAATCGGTGTGGCCTGACTGCTTATTCCCACTCCGTTTCATGACTCATTTGAAAAGGGCTGATGGAAACAACTGACAATTTTATGAAACGCAATCACAGAAACACATTTATAAAGACTTTCAGAGTTATCCCTTCCCACCCCCTCCCCCCGAAAGCCTGAAGTGACAATAGACTCGGTGCGAGAATATGAAACTGATACCGGCTACCCATTTTTCCCTGTGTTTGTGCTGTAAATGGTGCAGGAAAGGTTGTTGAGTAATTTTGCTCAGTCACAGGTTGTATATTGCTCTTACTGAGAGCAATTTTCTACTTTAGACAACAAAAGTCCCGGCTTTTTTTTATTCTAATAGCTGAAAAATTATTTCGGCTAGTCTTGCTTATCGTATAACAATAAAGCTTTAGGGCAATTGACCTGCTGACCTTAATTCCCAGGAAACTGTCACATTTCTTCTTTATTCTTTTGTTCAGCCTAACAATGTGACCCAAAATACTACCGAGCTTTAAAGTTTCTCAGCGTGGTGAGGTCAAGCTTTGGTCGCCATAGTTACAGTTCAGCTCCGCGGGTCAGAGGGCAAATAGATTAATGATGTCTGACACATCTTTAAATGGCTCTTACAGCGCTGCGCCGTGCGGTAAGCAGCTGAGCATATTGGATACGACAAAGGCCGCCTTAAGTCTTGCTAATGGGAGGCTCTTTGGAGGCATCTGGTGGAAAGGTCCGTCGCGGGAATGCGCGACGCTGCGCGGTGGTGGGCATCCACGCGGGCTCTCTCGGCTCCCGCCGTCAGGAGAAGATTGCGGCGAGTGGATAAATAGCTGCTGCTACTCTCTGCCTTTCTTTCTGGTTATCTGATTCTTTTGTCCAGGATTCAGTCCAGTGGTTAAAAGCCACAGAAAGGATATAAAACAGTTAGCTGGAAGAATATATTAACATTGTTGAGGAAATACTTGCTCTTTCCCTTGCAGCAGTAAGATGGCACACAGGCAGAGAATAATGTGGTTTATATGCCTGCTTCTTGTTGGTTATTAATAAAAACCCTTCTTCATGTGTGTAATAGTCAAATATATATTAAAACATATCTAGGTTCTTCCTCTAGATAATGAGACTTTTTAAATTAAAAAAGGAAATATGGTTCACTTAGTGAATTACATAGGTTCCACGTGGAATAGGCCGTGGTAGTTTTGTCTAATGTCAAGACTAAGCAGCTATAGGATCATTTTAATTTACAAGCAAGAAGCTTTTTCCTTTATAGTATTTTTTGCTTCACGCACCTGCACTATTATGCTCTTTACAGAGAATGAAGCATGTTCCACTAAAATGGGGAACTGTGGATTATCTTACATCCTCATTATGTTAGAGGGGAAAAAAAACCCTAGAGAAGTACTGCCATATGCACTGTCTGGGTATCCTTAGCAAACCCCTGGTTCTGAAACGCCATCTGCGTGAAACTCAGCCTTCCCTGAATTGCTACTTCAAACGGAAAGCTGGCTAATGTTGTGTTTGAGTCACCAATATGAATGGAATGAATGAAAAGCAGTTCATCCTGAAGTATGTAAGCGAAATGAACATTTTTCATTACAGGTGTTCTTCCCTTCATCCAAATGCATTATCAATTCATCATTGCAATAGTCGACAGCGGGAAGATAGAGTAGATTTGAAAGGAATTTGGTTGAAGGGTGGAGGTCAGAGCCTCTCTTCAGCTTGGTGTGCTGCTTCTGGCGGGCGGCAGAGTAGCGTGGGTCCTGGGAGGGCCTTCTTTACCTGCCACTTCTTCACCTCCTTTCCATGTGATTGGCAGAATCACATCGTATTTCCTTTTCAGTACACTGGAAATGACTGTAATGGAGGAATTTGGAAACCAGATGATGAGCAAAAGAAATGCGGATCTGTCAGGGCTTATTCGCTTCTGTCATATTAGTGGAATAACAAATGTTTATAATTTTCTAAATTTCAATCATTAACATGCTCCTTCTGCCTCTGAAAGGTGGAGTCTTAGTTTTTTTGTTAGTTTTCCTAAGCCTATTGTATTTTAATGTTTGGTATTTAAAAGATTCTGTTCCTTTCAGTCTGAAGCTTCATGAATGCAAAGTTGTCTTTATATAAATATTAATGAAGAATGCACTATTCCAGTGAGGTTTAAATAATTTTGTTGTTGCTCTGAGGGGAAAGAAGGGATCTCTTATTTCCTGATTTCGACTTTTCAGCCCAGTATGATGTATCACAGCCTGTTCTTTTACAGCTCTCTGATTGAGTTGGCCCAATGTAAAGTTTCCTTTTCTTCCGTTGAACGTTAATATAGTACTTGACAAGTAAGTGTTACCCGCTTTCCTTCTGTTCTCATTGTCCTTCTCCCCCAAAGCCAAATTGTTTCACTGATATCCTTTCATCCTTCTCTGCAAAAACACTCTATTTTAATCACCTGTTTTTTCAGCCTGCTATCAAGTAAGTTTCAACTCCTTCAAGTCCTCCGTTGTATAAACTCTTCCAGTTTTACCAGGGCTTAGGAAGCTTTCACGTGTGAACTGAGCTTAAGAAGTTAACTGATTTTTTTTTTTAAATAGTATTTCTCTTAAGAGTAGTTCAGTTTGTCTTATCTTTGGGAAAACTGCGGACTTTCATATATGTTACATACCTAGATATACTAAATTTTGCACTACTGTAACTTAGCCCACAGCATAAAACCAAACTGGAAGAGGATATCTAGATGCAGTAGACCAGGGTGAATACAGGAGAAGAATTTACATCGGCAATGAGTTGTTGCTAGAGCACTATATATTAAATGAGTGAGACCTTGCTGCTTCCTGTGGGATACTGCTGGTCTTTGTACTCCTGCCATCCTGGGACAGCGAGAGCTGTTTTCAGTGTTGTCCTTTTAATGCAAAAATATTTTGCAGCAAGGTGAAGAAAGAGAAGCAGCAGCTGCAAACTCTTGTTTCCCAACAACACTGTACATCTTTCAATGCCTTATCTATAGAACAGCTAAACAAAGGTATTTCTTAATATGGCAAGTACTGAGCTCATTTGTTTCCTCTGGGAGTTGTCAAATACTGTTGCTGGCATTTAACTAGGCTGTGATCGTTTGATGATCAGCAATGACACTACTCTTTATGATCATTATTTTGAATCAATTTTATGTGATTGACCGAATCACATAAATAATAAAAAAAGCCTTTATAAACACTGGTCAGCTACTGTAATGTGCTTGTGATGTGGGAAAATGCAAGTGTGACCTCGTTTGTATGTATATGGATTTAGGCATTGAAATGTAAGCTGTGCGGTAGCTGATCAAGAGCCCAAGATCCCGCATTTCACTAGATAGCCTGTTAGTATCACTCGTAGCTATGTCCAAAATTATATTATTATTCCATAACACTGGAAGAAAAAGGAAAGACTTTGTTTCCATGTCCCAGTGACGAAACGTATTAAAGGGGTTTGCATATTCTCAATTAAGAGTTGACCCCACTGGAGGCAGACTACCAGAATATGATAGAACGATTATTAAAAAAAAAAAAACCCAAACCTGAAATGTAGAAAATGCAGTAAGAGGAAAAAAACGTATTACAGTGATTTCTGGCTGTGCATTTTGGTGCCATATCCTTGCACGATAACCACTGGAAACAAGCTAAACAAACTTTAGTGAAGTTAATAGCGAATTTGTTTGATAGATCTTAATTCATATGCACTTTACTGTAATCACATACTGTGATGTATTTCTTGTCTTTATTAAACCTGGTGGCTCCTTCTTGCAGGAACAGGGCATGTACGTCAGTCTTGAGCTATAGCTATTGGTCTTGACACTGGTTTTGCTGTTGACACCTAAGTTCATTGATACCTGTCGATATCAGGAGGCATTGATGCCTACTGATTTCCGCGTATGACATGTAGGACATGACATGAACTGTGTATGTTTGGGCAAGGAGGGAGTAAAGGTTAAGAAGTGGGAGAGTTAGATGGAGGGGATGATTTATATATTAACAGAAATCAAAAGGTGACAGACTTTTGCAGGGACATGCTGAACAAGGGGCATGTTCAGCCTGGCAGGAGCAGGGGAGCCCGACGCCTCTGCAGCATCGCCGCGTGAAGCGACCCCCTTTGTGCTGCTTAAGAGATGCTTTGAAGTGACTGCCGGCAGAGTGCACGGGCCCGTGCTTTTCCTTATCTGCTTTCTCCTGCTTTGAACAAAATCATCCTTTCTTTCGCTGCTGCTTTTAGTATAGCTCCACAAAGCCTTTGTTTTTCTTGTGCTCTCTAATGTTACCCCATCAGTACTTCTATGTCCGAGCTTTCATTTACAGTGGAAACGCCAGGCACTGTTGCCGGCCCATGTCTTCCCCTATCTTAAAGTAATTCTTCCTACGGTCTTCAGGACAGCCAGTGTTAGCCACTTCAAAGGTCTGGGTTCTTTCAGGAAAATAGTTGATAGGGATGGCAATTTCCATAATCCTTTCTTGATGTTAATAGAATAGCTATGATGTATGTGAGATATAATTCTTCTAATTTTAAGTTTTCAGATATGTAAAGTTGCCTGTGTCTAGAATATTATTAGATTAGGTATCCATTTTCCATCCCCCCCAGTAAAAAAGTTGCATAGGATGAGGCTCAACACAAAGTTTCACAAAGAGAACTCTTCAAAAATATCAAATATTTTAATTATTTTTTTAGACTATTTGGTTTTATGTTAATCTTATTTTGTGAAATAGAGTTGCTCAAGCAAAACTTACAGTGAATTTTAGTCTACTTCTGAAGAACAATTTTAATGTGTGGTAATTAAGTAACTTCTGATATCTCCACATTATTGTGTACAGTTATTATTTTTCCTTTTGCTTGTTAAACTCAGCTTTCTCTTGGTGGCTACCACAAAGCCAATTATCCCCATTTCTTAAATAAAAACCACTGCTAGGCTCATCAGCACATAAAAATTAACCTGTTTGAATAAAAATTTTCATGATTTGTGTGTCTCAAAAAATGTATTTGGGAAGGTTGAGATGAAGACTCTTCTTTTTCATGTGAAGCACATTGCAATTGCCCTGGGCTTTGGAAGTGGGCGTTAGAGTCTCAAGTGTATTTTCATAGTGGTGCCCTGAAAAATGGGGCTTGTGCAATTGCAGGTGAGGTGCAGGTGCAGTTGTGTACAACTAACTTGTGCAATGGTTTGCCAAATTAAGGCAAATGTGACTTGAGTGATGGGGGAAACTTGTAGTACCAAAATACACTGATATGCTGATTTTTTAATATGAAGTTTAAAAAAAACTTAAGTGTCATATCTGATCTGATTGTCTACCGTTACAAATGGTGTCTGGCAGAGTGGATGTAATTTGTGTACAAAAATCAAACAAGTGCTTAAGGCTAGAAAGTACTACAGCCTCTATAATATCATAAACATAAGCCTAATGTAGGCTGCTTGTTCAGGCCCCTTTTTTTCTTTATTAAATTCTGTCATCAGCTGTGCACCACTGCTTAGGTAATGTTTCATTTTAATTCCTTTCATAGTTAACATCATCACTTTTTTTAAAGCATCTGATAATCCTTTTTGGTCAAGAACTCATTTGAAGTGCCCAGGAGTCCTATTTGTCCTATTTGCAGCTATATAAATGGTTTTCAACTGTGATTATGATCCTATTTCTCAAAAGTATACGAGGGGGGAAGGACAAGGGTGCTTCCTCAAATCTTGCTTAGGTCCAAGAATGGCAAAAACAAATTAGAGACTAAAACTAATAATGGCAGATCTAGAGAAACTCAACATTTGGGAAGGGTTTGCGGCAGCCAGGTTTCTTTGCAAATATTTTGAAGTATAAACTAATAGTGTGACATACCTTGCATTAAAAAAAGAGGGGGGGGGGAATAATTTAGAAGCAAAGTAGGTACAAGTGAGGCATTTTTCCCCTGATAGACCTGGAATAGGGTAATCATCTTAGAGAAAGCTTGAAAATCAAAATACATAAACAAAGATCAATTTAGTTGTACATGTGTATCCTTTTAGCTGGACAGACCAAATTATTCTGATTGTTCCTCAGCAGAGTTTGGTCCTCCTGTTTCTTTGCTGTTTATATTAACTTCCATTAACCTGCGTGTTTTGAGTGAAAGTTTAAAATGGTCTCTGAAAATTGCTTTCATCACTTCTCAATTTTATAGTAAGTATCAACACTGGATTACTCCGTTCCTATAATAGATTAGTTTTAATCCACAATAATGTAATTCAGAATGACTGAATGCTTTTAAATGAAAGTTTAGAAGTTTAATTTTGTTTTGGTCAGTGATTTTAGCCGATTTGTAGCCCAGGTAAAAGTGTTGTGTTTATTGAATAGTAGAAATTAACTTAGGATTTCTTTGCTTTTGCAGTTGAGATATCTTGTTGCACTTTAATGTAACACTTACAATAGTAAATCTGTAAATTGAGTAGTCTGAACTTCCTTCTTTTGTGTACAGTTTAACTTGAGTTTAAATACATTTTCTATTCTTTCAAAATCATCAGTGATGAATATAGTCTAATGATCTGAGAGTGTATATATATGCATATATCTTAAGCATTGTTGTTTGCTGAATAATTCATGTGAAAGCTCCTCATAAAGCTTGTCTACTAATGTACCTTTGAAAGGTATTACCATCAATACCTGCCATGACTTTGATTTCCACTAATGATATGTAACCAGGAAGACTGCTCAATCTGTCAGTGTGTATAAATCATTTTATTTGGGTGGGCAAGGAGACCACTGTCTTTGGAGTTAGGGAGTGGAAAACCATAATCTATCACTGGTAAACTCAATTTGCAAATTTTGTTTTGTTGTTCTCTTTTAGGTCTTTGTTTATAGCGTTTGATGGGTTTGGAGCTAGTAAGAGGTGAATTTGAAAGAGAAAATGAGCAGAAAAGCATTTATTTAATGCTAAAATAACAGCATGTAGTTCTGGTTTGAATAAGGAGAACTAAAGTATATGGTGACTAAAGGTGAAAAGCTGTGGATGAACTGTGAACTACTAAACAGCTATTACATTGCATTTTAGAAGCAGAACAAATAAATGCAAGGGAAAAAAAAGCAGGGAGAACAAAAATCCATTTTTGTAGCAAAACACGAGCGAGTAACACCAAGAGTAAAGGTGGAGACCAGCTCAGTCGTGACTGCATGCAAGGATGCAGTGGCTAACCGTTCCTTAATGCTTTGCACTGACGCAGTGTGCCTGTGCACATAGGCACAGAGTGTGCATACATGGTATATATTATCCTTATTTCCCAGATGAAGAAGTAAAGGTGCTTTACCCAGTGCTATGGAAGGAATCAATATGGAGCCAAGGTTAGAATTTAATCTGAGCAGCTTTCAGTGAAAAGGAGACATAGGCAACCTATAGAACGTTTTCTTGGATGGAAAAATTAATCTGTATAGTAAGTGACGTGTTTGGGTGATAAATACCACAGACTTTGTAAGAACTTAGTTCATGATTTCACGCCAGTAGTGGCAGTTGCCTTCACAGCCCCATCCCTGGCTGATCCCGCTGGAGGCAAGCAAGGGGAACGAAGGGCACGAGGACTCAGAGTTTTAAAAAAAGCAAAGAACACAGCCCTGATGTTTTAATCTGGTAAGGGGCTGGCTTAAGTCTCTGACTAAATATAACAACTTTTGAGAAGGAAGAAGCAAGAAGCAGCAGGGTAATAGAGCTGCAAGCACTGAGTAGGATAAACTTAAAATAATTAAGCATTCCTGAAAAAAAAGCTTTTTGAAATTATTGCAGAAGTATTGCACAAAGGGCATAGGATAGTCTAAACGTGTCCAAGCCTTTTAAATTTGTCACACAAAATAAGCATCCTGGAAAATAAATGATGGTTAAGTACTGTGTGACACTACTCAATGCATCAAAAACTGGTTAAAGAATCGTGAGCAGACTAGTACAAGGCAACACATTTGGTTGTTGAGTCACTTGTCCATTTACATTTTATGGAAGTCATCAGTATATGTGTCTTTTCATTGTATCTGTTTGAAATGAGGGATGATAAACAAACATGGTTACTCTAAGGCAGTTCTTAGTCGAAAGAAGTTCAAAAAATCGAGTGCATAAAAAGACTAAAGAAAGAAAGAAAGGAAATCATTTTCTTTCAAGGTGAAAGTGTTTTGTGCATCCAGGAGAAAAAGCGCCCAGGCAGTGAGAGCAGTGGTGAACTAGTGAACTGGTCATGCTAAAATGGGACTTAGTAGGGAATAAATAGTAAAATGATGAGAAAAACTTCACAGCTTGGCAGTTCTGTGGAGGATTCAGACTTTTTTTTTCTCTAGAAGCAAATATGACAGCTGGCGCTCATTACGCAAAGCTACCAACCGCTTGCTGTACTGAGGTGGACTAATGCAATGCACGTAGGACTCGGCCTCCCAAACCAGCCAGGCCCTCTGTGGCGTCCTGTCCCTTAGGTGTGAAACACCACAAAATGCCACCACAGCCATAACGTCTGTCTTACCATCCTATTCCTTCCCCTTTTGCTCCCAGCGTCCTATTCCTTCCCCCTTTTCTCGCCACGCAGCTCTGCTCAGAGGACAATCTGAAGCTAGCGAACAAATGGGAAGTTGCTAATAGAAGCCCTGTTGGAAAAGGAGCTCGAGTTCACAACTCTTAGGTTTGCAAGTCTCTCTACCTCAGGTTCAAAACTTAAGTTCTTCTGTTAAGAACCACAAGTAAACCAATACTAACTTTTCTTTAGAAGCGAGAGGGCTGGAAGATGTTAGACATGGATAAAGGAAAAGTATTGAACAGAACTTGAAAAACAACAATGCAGTATCTTAATTGGATCGTATAAAAACATTTATTTCAGTACGGTAGTTACCCTTTTATCGTTGTTTTGCAGTTTCTAAGGCATTATAGAGAAATCATTTAATTTCTATGTTTACTTTGAAATGAGCTAATGCATAGTGCTAGGTTTTCTGTTTTATAACTTGCATTACTACTTCACTGTATTAAAACCCTTTCTTAGTTCTTTAACCAGAAGAGATCTGTTGATAATTGAAATCTAAGAATCAGCTCTCTAAACAAAAAAGGGACAGATAACTTTTTCTCTATCCTAAAGTAAACATAGACTAAGTACATTGTATGGAAATAGAAAAACGAAAACAAAAAATGTTTCTGATGTTCGATTCCCTTCTTTTGGTGAACAAGGATATTTAGCACTGAGCGAAGGATGCCAGGAGTCTGTATATGTGGAAGCAAATCCTGAGCATTAGCTCCTTGGTTCTCACAGCTTTCTGACTTGAAGTGAAATTATTTGCACATGCTGAAGAACCAAAAAGGAATAGGCCAGATTTATTTGGTTTTAATAAAAGGAAAATGATTTTTAATTGACTAATCTAAACATATCTCCTATTGCAGTCTTTAAATAGTCAGCACTGCTTTTTAAAAAGCCTTTAAAATGGAAGGATTTTTCCCCTTTCTTGTAAAGCTAAGCTTGGAGGGGCTTTCTGTGAAGTCCGTGAAGCCCTGCTGGAGATGCCTGACCCCAGTCTTTCTACTCTGTGCAAACCTCATCTATTGCTCCTCTGTTTTTAACTTCATCTTTGTAATTGTAGCATTAACTTGTAACACAGCTAACAGTGAAGTTCTACACAGACCTTTGATTGCCTTTTTCTCCTCCTTAATCAGAAACAAATATTCCTTTGGATTTTGCTTATCACATACGATGTCATGTCATGATTTGCCTGCTTTTCACAGATTTTCGAATTGTGCTGGATGACCAGTCACTGCTGATTATTGTTCTGTAGTGCAGAATTTTAAGAAGAAACAGTACAAAGATGGAGATTTTTCTAGCACTCAGACCAGAGTTGTATTAGGTCATATTTGAGAATCTTTGAGGAAATATTCTGAAGCAGCTTATTTCTGCCAGTGATGAGCTGCTGATTGAATAAATTACTCAATTCTTGACAGCTGTCAGTCTTGATGTCTGCTTCTGAACCTTTGCTTTGCCTCAGTGACCTTCAGCTCTGATTCTCTTTTCAGTTTTATTGCTTTGTCTCCTGTGCTCTTTCAAGTTTTGGCCTATGTGTCCACTTCTCCCTTTTGAGACACAAGCCTTTCATTGCCTTGCTGGAATCTGCTCAACATGCAAAGTCATAAGTAGGCTGCTGGTTTTCAATTATATATATATATATATTTATAATACAAAAACTTCTGGGGAAAAAAATTTACTTTAAAATCAGGAAAAGAGGTCTAACGATGAATAATGAAGTTCCCTTTGTCCAAAATGGCCAATGTAAGAGAGAGAGAGAGAGAGACACACACAAACACACACACACACACACACACACACACACACATATATGATACCTCAGCTGAGAGATGGCTGGCTGAAAATAAAGATGAAATTGCCAGAACAAGTATGTACATATCTATCCAGTTTTTGATGTGAACTTTGATTATCACATACCCTGAATTTGGAAATTTGCTGAAATTTTTCTACAACAAAACAGAGGAGGGATGTCTTTTAAAATTTTCTGGAGATGTAGCCTGCGTTGCCTTTTTTGATACAAATCACAGAACTTTTTCTGCAGTTTATAGATAAAGCATTATTTTTGTTGAATGCAGTTGAGAATTACGAATAAGAATGCCTAAAATGTGAAAAGCTACATAGACATTTTCAGACTATTGATTGCAATTAGACATTTTTAATTCTTTATTTTTGCAAGTACTCTCAACATACCATAGTAGACTAATCTTACACTTTTTTTAAGAACTTAAATTACGTACATCATGCTGTTTATTGAACTGAATATAACATGCACTATTTATATATTTAGCACTGATTTAAAATTAAGTTAATTTTAAAACAGAAATAAATTTGGATCAGTGACAGAACACTAAAGCCGGGAGATGTGGGTTCCCTCCACAGCATCTCCTGCATACAATCCATTGGTGTTTATTTCCCTGGCTCAAGAACGTGTGGGTAGGCAAGGAGTTTCAATACCTAGCTGAGAAGTTTTGCCAAATGAGTAGTCTGCCAGTAATTATGTAGGCATATAATGATGTTATTTTTTTGTAATACTTTACTCAATATCCGTGAAGAAATTTGAATGCTATCAAGAAGGGAACTGGGTTATCACCTTGTAATTGATGCCTTCAAGTCTGTCCATTTATTCGTAATAGTTTAAAGATAAAAGGCTGCTCGCTCTTTATGTCGTTGCTGCAGATAGCAGCTCAGACAATGTATAAATGGCCTCCATTTAATTTTGAAGTTTAGCATAGTTTTCTGCATCTCTAAAATACCTGTTCCAGTTCTATTTTATAGAAGATGGAATTAACATCCATACGTAAAACCTGTATTTACTTGAAACTTGAAGATGTAATTTAAAAAGAATTTCTTCTGTATTCTATTGTAAGCATGACAATCTATTTCAGAATTAATGGAAAACTCTAGTGCTTGTAGAATGTTTGACATGAAAAAGGAACTTTTTATCTCTATTCCTGTTTTAATGCTTATGTACTCCTCTGTGTGTGTCAAATTTGCAAAGGTGTCATATATGGTACTGTGTGTTGCTGGGTGGCAGAGATGATAAAAAATGAATTTTCTGTATTCCTCTGAATGATTTGTATATTGGTGACTTTTTTTTTTTTTTTCCCCCTGGGGGTGGTGTGATGGTGGGGAAAAGAGAGGTGTTAAATTCAGGAATATAAAATAAATGATAAAAGATGTTCACACCTTCAAAAAATACGATGAAAATGGTAGTTTGGCCAAAAATATGGTAATTCTGTAAATTCTTATAAAATGAATACTTGTCTTCTTAAGGCTGAGCAAACACACTCCTCTCAGCCTCTCATGTATACCTGTGTTCCAGCCCCAAAACTGTCTTGGTGGCCATTTGCTGGACTTGCTCCAATATGTCAATGTCTGTCTTGTACTTGCAAGCCCAGAACTGGGCCCAGAACTCCACATATGGTCTCAGCGGTGCCAAATAGGGGGGAATAACCACTTCCCTGGACTTTCCCTCGAATCTTGGTAGTACAGTCCAGTATGTGTTGGGCCCTGTTTACTGCCGGGGCACACTGTTGACTGATGTTAACTTATTGTCCACTGGGACCTGCAGGTCTTTTTCTGCAAAGCTGCTTTTTAGCCAGCCAGCCCCCAGCCCTTACTGGTACACGGAGTCATTCCATCTGAGATGCAGTACTTTGCATTTGCCTTTGTTGAACTTCATGAGGTTCCTGTCAGTTCACTTCTCCAGCTTGTCAAGGTCCCTCTGAGTAGTAACTCAGCCCTCCAGCATATTGAATCCTCCCCGCATTTGGTGTCATCCAGAGACTTTATAAGAGTGCAGTCCCGTTGTCCAGGTCACTAAAAAAGACATTAGACAGTGTTGGCCCCGGTAGTGATGCCTGCAGGCATCAACCTCAGAGCCTGACAGTGTAGCCAATTTTTCACCCACCTTATTGTTCATCTCTTCAACCCATGTCTCACCAGTTTGGCTACCAGGATGGTGTGGGAGACTCTGTCCAAGGCCTTGCTAAAGTCAAGGTATGCAGTATTCCCTGTTATCCCTTCGTCCACAGAGCTAGTCACCTCATCACAGAGGGGCAATTGGGTTGGTCAGGCATGATTTGTCCTTGTAAATCTAAGCTGGTAGTTCCCATGATGCTCTGCAGAGGATGGATAAACACACTGAGGTGTTTCTTACAGGTACAGTTATATTCTGTGCTGTGCATGAGGATTCTTGACATAGCAATGAGGTAAATGAGGTTAGAAGTGTCATGGCCAGCGTCTGCTCTTTTGCCCTGTTCGGCATGGGGACAAGCTTGGTTGAACTCCAGCTAAACCAGCCAGAAACAAAATGTCCCTTTTATTCCTAGAGATGTGACCATCAGTACTCAGGAATCCTATGATGGGTCTTGAAACGTGCCTGCAAGACTTTGGGTTTTTCTTCTGCAGGAATTTCTCATCTCAACAGTCTGGTCCATTAACTCTGGTTCCCTTTAGTGGAGTATCACTTCTAAGCGTGAGAGGTAGGACCCAGCGATCTGCCTTACATCGGGAGGGTTCGTACCCTTCATCTATCACCAGTCCAAGTAATGTTGCTGCCTGTTCTGTCTGTTTATGGTAGTCCTCAAATTTTAGATTAGATAATGCTCCTGCTGTAGATGCTATTCCTCCATACTCTGATTATTTAAACATGGATGATCTCTATGTAAGTGTTTATAGGAAGGCCTTGTTTTTTCCAGCAGCTTGCACTGTGTGCTTTCGTGAAAGCTTGCATTTCCACAGTTCTTAAATAGCTTTAACTTGCTGTAGAGGATACCTCTAATCTCAAACTCATATTTTTGGATGAAACATTCTAGCTCAAGGTGAGATCTCTCTTACCTGCTCTTAGACATCTAGCTTTTACATGCTTTGATCTGAACTAGCGCTCTGAGGTTCCTATTACAAACAGTGCAGAGAAATAGGTGTCACAAAGTGGTTCATCTTAATCAACTTAGGAATTCAAGATAAGTTAGAGTAATTGCTATATTAAGCCATATATTTCTGCCCCTCATCTGTGGAAGCTTTGACATTTAAGTATGAGCTAGTTATATTGACTTATGGAAACCTTACATTAGGTGAGTGAAATCCCAGCTTCTTGTTGATTATTCCGGATTTGTATATTCTACTTGTTTAATTATGGATGCTTCTCTTACGGTAGCAGTTCAGTCTGTTTAATGTCACAAATTAAATGACAGATACATTTTTATAAAGAGATTTTGAGGTTAGCGATGTGTTACAATTTAAATGATTGAATGTTTTTTGATGTGACAGTTATGTTGCCTGACTAGAAACTGGTATTTTCTGAGTTCTGAGGAAAAAATTCTGAGGAAGGTCAAATAGACAGCACTGCGGAAAGATAGCTGACAGCCCATTCATGGTGGTCTGAAATTGCCAGGCACAAACAGTGTACAAACGTTGACAAGACATAAAAATCAGTAATTGTGAACTATTTTATTTTAATTTTCGCAGTCTCTATTTAGTATTCTGTATTTAGTGTTATATTCTCAATTTCCACTTGAATCCACCACTCGAGGGTTTGGGTGTTGAATTTTTCTTGGCACTTGTTGTCAACTTGTTGGCACTAGCTGTCAAAAAAACTTGTTTGAAATTTGGAGACTGGCAAGTATGTCTGAGTTAGCAGTAAAAGCAGAAATAACAGTTAATGTAAAAGTCTGAATATATTACAAGTTTTTTTTTTTTTCTATAATATTGCCAACTATATGTTTGGTAAAGAGGATTGATAGCATGGAAACTGTTTTGTCAGGGAATAAGCAATTAGATGACCAGTTGTTCCTTGGAGAGAAGATACACCTGACACTGATGATTTATGAGATAATTCCCTGTAAACTCTGGACTAGAACTGAATGCTTGTACCTTTGAGCTTTGTGTAAAGTTGTGGGAACACTCCACTGTTTGGGAGGAAAGAGATTTTGACTTGTGGTTGAGATTTGATGTTTATTTTAGAGCTCTTTAGGAGCATGATGGTATTTGGAAGATACTTTAATAGCAAGTGAGGCTGTCACATATACATGATAAAATGCATTTTATCATGTACTTTTGCAGTTCACCAAATGGATAACCCTGTGTTAAGCATAGAATTTCTCGATAGAAATGCATTGAAGAATATAGTGCAATATTCAGAAGCGTACCATTTATAAGAGGCAATGAAAACATGTCTTGGTGTTCGGAATTGCATTCATTCATAGTTCATCACCAGCAATTGTGGAAGTAACTTCTACTAAAATACTCTGATTATTTTCCATGCTGGAATGTAAGAGCTCTTAAAGCTTTATGTAGCTTTTATTTTTTTGAGTTTTCCATTCTGTTTTGAATGACTTGCAAGGAATTTTTTCTTTTCTTCATGCATATTTTCCTTCACCAAGAAGGAAATATTGTTCTTTCAAAATGTTAACCCTTCCAGCATCCCTGTGTGATACTCATGCATGAATATTGTCTCAGTTTCCAGGGCAGTTATTTCCCCAGAGCTACAGGAAAATATTGTAAGAACTTGGACTAAAACTCTTGAGTCCCTTGTTCTAAAGCTTGTACTTAAAGAGCTAGATGATGCTTTTCTGTGTGGTGACAAGCTTTTTTGGGTGCGCCAAGAAGTGCTGGTCACATCAGAAGTGTTTTGATGTGAAATGACTATAATAAGACAAACCTCTAAGGATATAATTGTGGTATTTCTGAAAGACGGATTAGATCTTAGTCCAATTCCTGGTAAAGCACCCTCTGACTTCAGTGAGATCAGATTACGTTTCAAGTATTGAAATGCTGCCTAAAAATCCCAACCTTTTCATACAATTTTAAAAGTAATTTGTTAATAATAAATGCATTTCTATCACCGTATCAACGTAAATTAGAGATAAAAAGATGGATAGTATTTCCATTATATGTTAATATTTAACTGACTCCACAGATTTTTGTATATATAATAAATGAAATTTCTTGTCTGAAAAATTCAGCTCTGGACCTTAGTAGCTCTTCATTGTATATTTTCTATATGGTATTTAATATTGGAAGAAGATTCTTAAAGTTATTTTAAATAGTATTGGAGCTCTCTGATAGCCCTTAAATTTTTGCAATGTTGTTGTAAGAGAGTGACCTTTCACTGCTTTAAAAAGAAAAACAAATAGTGCCTACCACAGGAAAGCAAATGCCATCTATTGTATTTAGACTAAAGAGTTAAGAAATCATCCAGGAAGACTTTCTTTCTCTCATTGGTCTGCAAACATAAATACATATTACATCTTCCAACAGTAGGCTTTTTAAATCATTATAACAGCTTGTTAGATCTTCTCAAATGAAATATTTAATACACTGTGAAATATATTGTCTATGTTTATTCCTTCCTGACATTAAAAAATGGAATGAAATATTTCTATTAAAATTTGAAGTGTTGCTTTTGTTATTTAGTTTCTGTATTGGAGTTTGTCTTGTAAACTTACAGCTTATGAAAATGCCTTAAAGATGGATTTAATCTACTTATTAGAGAACTCTTAATCTAGTTCTGACTGCCCATTTTCGCGTTAGTCTAAATTTTATCAGGCTGACTTATTTTAGCGAAAAGACCTATGTAGTCCTCCTAAACAAGAGGAGTGGCAAAGATTATCTTTGATTTACTAGTTGTGCAAAAAATAAAGCATATACAGTTCGATATACTAATTCATTTTTGTAATCGATCCTGCACTGTGAAAATTTTTGTAGAAAGGCGGCCTATGATTCTTCTTGCAGGAGAACTATGAACTTCAGGATCATCTGTCACATTTGTTCTCTTCCGTCCATTTATTAATGCTGGGTTTTGGTTATTTTTGTGCTATTTGCCTACTTGCTGTATTTTTTTAATTGTAGCCCATGAAATCCTCCCCATTTTATTGGTAAAAGGAAAATGTTTACTTTTTTACAATGTTCCCATTTATCTCTACAGCTCTTGCCTGGGGGTGTGTGTGTGTCTGTATTCCTTTGCAGATATGAATTATACTTTCTGTCTAGAGATCATAAGTTTTTTGAAAGCGAAACAAAATGATTAAACTGAAGTCAACTACATTATTTGAAGCTAATGTATCTGTTTATCCTCATAGTGCTTAATCCTTGACTTTGCCTCAGGCTACTAACCCAAGCTGGTTATTAATTCCTTAAAAATTCCCCAAGCCAGTGTTGCTGCTGTTATAACTTGTTTCAGACTGAAATGAAGTTGACGTTTTTCTTAGCCGCATCATCTTCTCGCTGTAATGTGGTAGGATCAATTGGTTACAGCAATACTGGTATTTTACCATGTGCGTCTAAAAAACTCATTTCTGGGATAGCAGCTATTTAGATTTCTCAAGCTAAGGTTTGGTCTACCATGGACATAAACTACTTCAATGAACAAATTTCAGATCTTTGGGATATATTCTCTGTGTACCTATAGAGGACTACTCATTTAACACTAAGTGACCTATTTTGAAGGAACCCATGTTCACACTATATGAAACAGAAAGAAACCAGTCTACAAGGTTGGAATCATAGATCATTGTGCTTCTGGAAGAGAAAAAAATGAGAAATCGTGGTGAAATACAATACAACTGAAATATTATGGACTAATTTTTATATATATTTTGGGCTGATTTCGCAAATTATTTCAAAACGCTACCAGGAAAAAAATGCCGGCCCAGTGTGTTTGTGTCAGATGTTTTCCTCTCCTGAACTTGCAGACCAGCTTCTTCCAGGCCGGAATTTTCTCTTTTCTGTTTTAATAGAATCTTTCTTATAAAATCTAATAACATGCTGTAAAATTGCAAATTAGCTTCAGGAGAAGCAAAACAGTCTAGCGAATTATCTGCTAGCAGTGAAACCGTTCCATTCCTCATCGGCTGGCATGAGCTGTCTGATAGCCAGTGCGGTGAAGACAGTTTGTGCTGCCTGAAGCCCAGCTTGGTGCGGACTGACTCAGCGGAGGTGGGGGGGAAGGTGGCAGAGGAAGGATGAATCTGAAGGATGTGACGGTGTGCGGAGCCTCTGCTCTTCCGCGCCCAGCACACAACTGAGCTGATGTCCTGGAAAACTCCCAGTGCTGGAGGAATCCCATGTCGCTGCGTGTAGCTCCGTGAAGGCCTTGCAGAGTGGAAGGAGCAGAATGTTTCTGCAAAGGTCTCGCCATCTATTTGCTACGCTTCCATTTAATTTAGGAAGTTACCCTTTTGTAGACCGGAAGGTTATTTACTACATGGTTTACATCTACCTTGCTGGGGCTTGAAGTGAAGATGTTTCAGAATCGTCATAAAACCAAATTACATGTGGTAAGCAATAGCACAATTAGCTTTACCTTCTGAAATCATCGTGCCACCATTTCAAGAATGGGAAGGTGGTGTAGGAGAAAGAAGCATACGACTGTCCGGATAGCCAACCCATTTTGCCAGGTCTGCTCTTAAATATTTGAACAGATTCTGGTCCCATGGGTTCTCTGAGATGTGCCTTTCTTTTTTTCAGGTAAAACATCTTTGAAAGGGGAAAAAAATCATCTAAACACCTGCAAAAAAAAACCCCTCCTCAAAGGTCTCCACCCCCGCAATTTTTTGTCTAAAAGGAAGTTTGGTTTCTGGATTTCTATTTCAAAAATATGCAGTGGGCTTTTAACACACTTAACTGAACTGTCACAAATAAAATCCAAGTCTACTTTTATTACCATCCAGGAAATTACAGTCATCTCGGAAGAAAAATCACTAGGTACAAAACAACAGGCAAAGGAGGCTGTCAGTTACAATATATAGTAATATTTAACAGTCTGCTCCTCACTTGCTCACAGAAGTCCAAAATAAAGAATACTCCTAAATGTTTGGGTGTGTGCAGCTACCATCTCCCAGGAGTGCACTGGAAGCAGCCAGATGTGCAGCACCACCACAACAGCTGTGCATGGGGGCCTGGGGAGATGGCTGATAGCACAGTCAGCACTCAGATGACTTTGCACTCGTCACTACCCATTGGAGAACTGATTAATTAACCCTGTTAATTATCTCCCCATGAACTTTCTTTTGCCACAGCTAAGTCTGAGATGGGCATTGCTGGGTCTGCGTATGTTTTAGTTGTGCTGCTGAAAGGCACCAGGTCATGTTAGAGACCACACTGATAACCTGGTTTGTAATCCTCTTCCTAGGGACAGCACAGAATGTTATTGCAATGTATCTGTGTATCAATCTTTAAAGAAGACTTAAATATTAGAATAATATAATGAAAACATTTAGTCCAATACATTGTTTATTATGTTTCCTTGACCTATTTGTGTCTTGTTCTATTTGTATCACATCATCATAAAGCGTCCTCTGTGCTCTTAGTGCCAGAAATGTTTCACATTATGATTTAAATGGTACAGTTAATCATTATAGATAATTAAAGTAAAACTTGTGTAAGGAATGCTGGATTTTTGTAAGTATTAAGCCAAGAGAGTGTTTTCTGCAAGATTACTGTAATGAATGTAAGGTGAAATAATTTCAACCATGCTAAACAAATTTACTAAATATAATCCATACGTAGTATCTTACCAATTTCTCTATTACAGCATTTGTGGGAGACAAAGTTAACAAAACAATCAGAAGTCTATAATTAAGAGGAAAGTAGCCCTATGATGTGTCACTTCCCAGGCAACTATTTTTGAGTTGGTGAATGTAGTGTCTACTTCTAAGTTTCAGTTCAGTGTATTATTTATAGTGTTGTCCGATAGCAGTATGGTGGCTTGCTTAAGTCAAGGATTCCGGAATGTGATAATAAAATGCAAGTGGTACGCAAAGTGCGTCAGAAATTAATCTAGACACTCAACTGCCAGGGGACAGGGGAGCACTGTCTCCTCTGGTAGCTGCATAAACTTTACTTAGACCTGAAAAAGTTACTACTTTATGTGGAAGAATAAGGGTGAGGGTGGGAGGATAGGGCCCAGCACAGAGCAGGGAGCTGTTTCTGTTGCTGGCATTGTGCAGCAAACTTTCTCTTTTGGATGATGGTGATCTCAAAGCAAATTACATTGGGGGAGCCTGGATCGAAGTGATATAGTCTGTAAAAGCATTGGAGAAGCTAGTTCAGACAAGTGTTATTTCTTGTGCGTTTCAGCTGTGAATTAAATGCTGGAAATGAAATATCTTAATCTTGAGAAAGTAGAACACATTTAGTTTCAATGTTCAACTTTGCTCTCCTGCTTGCACAAAGATCTGTGAAGATTTTGAACATTCAGCAGAATTGGGCACAGTGTCAAAACAGTCTGGAGTCTGATTGCAGCTTAAGCTATGTCGATCTTTTTGTTTCAGCGAAGTTTCCCATTGCATGTTGAGATTCAGCTCCCTTGGATCTGGAATATGGTGTCTGGTAAGCGGGAGAGTTAGCAAGGGTTAACGGGCAGGAGTGGCTGAGCAGAACAGCTCAATTTCCATAATGCTGCTTGTGTTCTCAGAACCACATTTGCAGTGCTCATGCTGCTGCAGGAGAAGGCAGTGAACTTTTGGCAGAGAGACAGCGAACCAGAGCTATTCAAAATGTGACCGTAGTCTGCAAGGGGAACGGGGGGGTAGAGGTGGAGGGGAGAGATATGTATGTTGGATTACAGATCTGCTAGTCAGGAAAAAAGTGAGTCATTTTGTTCCTCCCACTATCCTGATACTGCACAGCCCCTCTCTGCTCCCTTGCTTCGATTGCAGCCTTTACGGCATAATCTGGTCGTTTCAGGAGGAGTTCTGCTCCGGAAGATGTCCTCTTTCTTACTCCACAAAGCTGCCCCAGATTATTGAAAACCTGTATCTGCCGACTTCAGCAACAATTTCTATTAAACTTTCCATCACCAATTTCTATGGTGATGCGTGAACAAAAACACAACTTGACTTTCAGATCCAAAGCTAGTTTTACAAGGCTGGCTGCTAAAGAAAAACAGAAGAAACCATTTTCTTTCTAAACTGGGCATACTTGACATTGAAAGTCGATGAGAGATTGTGAAACCAGAACTCTGATGTTTATACACGCAATTTCTTAGGGAGCAAATTAAACTGTTCAACAACCTGACCGCTTTCTCTTGTCTTCCCTAAAGGAACCATAGCGTTCCTGACCCCTTTGTGTTGCTCTCAGCCCATCCCTTCACCCAAAAATCCTTAGGAGATTTTGTCCGTGAAATGTGCACCTTTTATTAGCCGTGCCAGGACGGCAACTGGAGTTCCTGGAGTGACATTCAGGGGCGTTGTGTGGCCACTACTGCCATTACGCAGATGGTCATTTCTTCCCTCGCTAATTAATATCAACTAACCAAGGGAAAAATTAAAAGCTATCATGTGTTTCAAAGCCTTTTTTTATAACCTCTGAGGGAAAGAAACCTCAAAAAGCAGTTGGTCAGGGAAGTAAAGCGGGTTAATGTCTATTGATGCTCGGTGCCACACACAAGGCTCGCCCTCCTCCAAGGAGCGAGGGAGAGCGGGAGGGGGAGAGGTGTGAAGTTTTATATCAGAAGGTGCTTTTATCACGGTGTGTAAGATGAAGGAGCTGACATTCTTGCAGTGCTCTGATGGGGGTGGAAGGATTACTGGATCCTGAATTAGGTGGCTCAGAAATGTGTGTATTTTTTTCCAGTCCAAGTAGTTCTGCGTAAGGCCTTGGGGGTTCTGCAGTAGTGTTTTTATGCCACTTAAGGTCTCAAATTTGTGCTTTTCAAACCAAATAAGATGTGAATTTTGTAACTGCTTCAGCCTCTTTTTTTTAAGTGCTATGTTCAGTCCAAGTGATGGCTTTGATTTCTGTTTTTTTTTCTTTTGCAAATCAGCTTAATTGTGATATTATGTGGGTTAATTTTATTCGTATGGTAATAATTTAATGCAGCACATAATGTATTGAGGTCCCAGGGTTTGGGGGGGATTTTTTTGGTTGAGTTTACAGTCTCTTTTTTTCCAGTGTGGGCTGTGGTTTCATTACAGTAAGTTCCTGCTTTGGATGCAGAGGCTTACGTCAGATTCACCAGCTGCTGCTCTCTCTAAATAGGCAGCTTGCCAGTGCCAAGGATTAGCTATGTTACTGTTTGTCCCACCAGTTGTTTTTAAAATCTTTAACTGCAGAAGCATCCTTATGTGTCATCCCTGGACCTCAGTTCCTGATACTTTCCATTCCGCCTTTGTCTTCAGGTGTTGCATTGTGCTTTCACTTTAGATATTCAGTTATTTGTTTTGGAAAATGCTTTTGTAAATATATTTGTAATTTCTTACATGCTAGCAACCTTTCATATGTATATTTTTTTATTTCTGTGTCTTAAATGATATCTTTTTGGGAGAGGGTTTCCTTCCCCCACCACGAAGGCTAGAGTATTTAGATGCTGTCATTGAGATGCTTGTCATAGTAGGGTGAATCACTCACTTTCTGTTAGTCCAGGATGAGAAAACAGAAGCAGTAAACCATGTTTATCTGAACCATGGTACGCTTGACTTGTTGAACAACTTTGTCAATAAAATCACATCCATCCTACAATAGTGAATTGCTATAAAATTCTATACGGTGTTTCTATAGGTTGTAGCTTAGAGGTGGTGGTTTGGGAAATCATTACCCTCCTCAGTCTGTCAGCTTCACTAATAAAGCTGAATTGAAATTCTAAACTGACTCCTAATTTAAGGTGAATTGCCATAGTGGTACCATATGGCTGTATTTTAGATGAGGCAGGGATTTGCCTTGCAGGGGCTGCCTGCGGTACTGCGAGAATGTATTTCCACGGAGGAGCTGAGAGACTGCGAATAGATGGGAACCTGGGGCTGAGCACCTCTCTGACAGTTCTCGGAGCAAAGCTATACCCCTGTTATTGTTTGCGTACTATTTCTGTGCTTCCGTGAGAGCATCTTGGGACATATCATGGGTTTCTTTCAACTAAGATGCTTCTGCAGTCTTCAGCTCTCCCCCTTGCCCAAGTTAATTGTGACAGTTTTGGAGCAGGAATGTCCTCTAGGGCAAACAGTGGAAAAGTTACTGGAAGACCATGAACATGTAGATGCATTTGCTGCTGTACTCCCTACAAAGATGACAGGTTTTAGTTCAAGTTTAAAAAAGAAGTCTGAATTGTAACCACACACCAAGCCAGATTCTCCAGCCCGGACTTACAGGATCTTTGTACTTGCATCAGAGGTGATTGTATTGGGCCAAAGCACACGTAGGAGCCAAGATGAAGTGAGCAAATATGGACTATAGTGCTGTTGCTCTGCTCCAGGCTAGCTGCTTCTCTCCAAGCTGCAGAATTTAAATCCTTTGATCACAGTAGGTTGTACTGAGCATGAGTTTTAAGATTCCCAGCACAGAGTTATAGAAGATTTATTCTCAAAACAAGAAAAGCATTTTGAGGCCTGTAAGATACACGCTGTGAGGGTAGGGTAGAAAGGTACATGGCAGGAGCAAGCAGAGTAGCATGGCTGGGAAAGAAAACATGGTAGTTTTAAAATTATTCATTCCCTCTTCCCCTCTTTGGGATTTAATTACGTGTAGTAGTCCCCCCAGCCTATTAAATGTATCCCAGATTATACAATAGACAAAATCTTCTCTTAATGGCAAATGCAGAAGTCCTTGCAAAATCTGTTGAGTTTCAGTCTTTGTCAGCAGCCATGTGTGATAGTAGTATGTGTATATTTAGGTTATTAGTAGGTGTTTTGGGTGAATGAATAGGGAGAGGCTTTCATTTAGATCTCTGCTTGATGTGGGTAGCTATCATGAATTCTTTATAGGTGCAGATAACAGTGCCCCAGCAGTGGGTGGCTGAGTCAGCCGCAGCATACACATAACTATACAGGCTGGTGCGTGGTAAATATTTTCTGAGAGCTGCTCAACATGAGGAGCTCTGCTGCTGTTTTGCCTGCTGCTGCTGCACTGCCAATCTTGCCCAAGCCCAGTGGTTTCTCTTCAACGAGTGCTAAACCTTCCCTCCCCGTACTTGTGTGTCTATGCGTTTCCAGCCAAGAACTCAAAAACATCATCAGGTGATTTTTTGGGCAAGCGCATGTCTTGAGCATTCGTGCATCATCTAGCTAAACGGTGTGTCCTACCCAGCGGATTGTGCAGCAGCAGCCCACGAATACCCGCTAAACTTTCAAACATACTTCTTTTGATGGATTTAAGATCACCTGAGGCAGCCAAAGTAATAATAGGAGGATGAGAAAAAAAGCCCTAATTCTGGTTTAAGAAATGCTGGACTTCTATATAGTTTTGTAAATACATATAAATATTACAAAAGTTCATTAGTACACATGCAGCATTTAAAAAAGAAATTAATTTACCATTTGAAACCAGGTAGTTCTGAAACTCTTGGAGATTATGTAATGTGGGAGTTCAGTGGAGGAATATATCTAACTTGAATTTTTAAAAAATACTGTCTTAATATTAATTTCACAAGTAAGGAAGCTGGATTGCTTGTGTTCCACTTGATGGACTCCTATGTAGTGCACAAGCTGAAAGATTCCTTTTTTTTTTTTTTTTTTTTAAATTATGGTAGTGTGTCTCTTAATTTTAAGGCATAGGCTGTCAGTAGTTTGAATGGCAGCAGCAAAAGTGATTGCGTTTGATGCTTGGAGAGATGAGATCTACTTAGCAAGCATCCCATCTATAAAAAGCTCTTTTCTTTGAGTGCCACGTTTCATTTTGTACATGACGTGTAACTACAGTGGCCCATGTCTCATTGGTTTTCCCTGGAGACAGAAAATAAAAAAATCCTGCAGTTTTCTGGCATTTCATTGTCTCACGCACTGATACTAAAGATTGTATAAATGATGTCTGTTTAATTGTTGGCTCGTTCTGCTGGAGAACTGATATTGCTATGCCACTAAGTGATACTCTGTGTTGAGGAGAGGAAAATATGCTTTCTGACATTAACGATTTAATGGAGTACCTTAAAAATCAACCAGATTTAAGAAAGTTAAAGAAGGATGGCTATAAAAGCTCCCAAGTCCAACCAGTGAGAATTAACTTCTAGGGTAGCCTGAACTGTGATATCTGGATGATGTTAGCTTATGCTGAGGTGTCAGTTAACAGTGTGGTCCTGACAAAATGGTTTTGTTGTTCCCTGAGCCCCATTTTTTTTTTAGCCCTTGTCTATAGCTGGCAAGCCATTCGTTTGGTGATTCAGTAGACTCTCACAACAGTCTATTGTCCCTGAGCATCTCTTTGAAGTCTCTTCTACATGTCATCTTCCTAGACCACGTTAGCGTGCAGATGATCAGCAGCAGATTAAGTGCTGCTTACGGGTAACCAACTGTGGGTTAGGCCCTGATCCAGCAAACCATTAAGCATGTACCTAGTTTCATTGACGTCAACAGTGACTATATGTGTTCTTAAAGGTGAACATATGCTTTGGTGCTTTCGTGAATGAGTCGGCAAGGGAATTGTTAAGTTAATGCCAGGACTATCATGAAGAGGAGGAAGGCTTCTTTTCCTCACCGGTGCTTCTGCAGTGTTGTCTAACAGAGCTTTTTGGAGATGTTATCTGGAAATGATTTCAGATGTTGTTATGGGGGAAAAATATGACATATTTTCTTGCAGACAAGAGTCATGATTCCACAACGACTTGACTCAGAATTTACGAAGAAGTGCTTATATCTGGCTTGGGCAAATGCTGCTTTGTCCCTGGTTGGGTTTTGTCCAATGGTTATGTCAAAGCTTGAGGCCTGTGAGAGAGCTTCATGCTGTTTGTTGGTTGGATCTGTATTTCTCATGTAAAGAGGAATAAGACTGTCTCCAAAAATAGGTAGCTAGCTGGCCTCTGAAGAAAATATTCTCTGATTTTGCTGAATTCACTTTTGTGTTCTAATGCAAAACATTTTCTATCAGCATTGCATATCTTTTAAAAAGAAGCATTTCTCTCTTTCAAAGTTGCTGCTGGTGTTTCCAAACTTCCTTATGAGATGGGTACTAAAAGGTAGGCTATCTAGCATCCTCAGCTTTTAGGATGCGAGTTTTGTTTTTAGATCTTGGAAAGCCTGGGGAAATTAATAACCCATTCTCACTGGTCTCCTGATTGCTGTGTGAATATGTTAGCATTTGCCTATGTAGTTAGATGTAGTATGCTTCATTAAATAAAATATACAGATTCATTAAACACTAAAGAAAGAAAAATGGTGTTCATTGTATTGGCATCATTTCAGTCTTTAGTTTATTGTAGATACTAAATTAATTCTAGATTCAGAGCACATTCTATAAATATGGATACGTTAAATTATTTAATATAATTTTCTTTTATAAATGTTATAGAAATCTTATTAGTATTGCCTAAGTAAATTGTCTGATTTTGCTTTATACTAGCAATAAAGAAAGGTATATGGGAGAGTTAATGTAGAAAGGATCACTCAAAGCCTAATGAATAAAAATAAATTGCTTTTCAAATGTTTTTAAGAACCCAGACCATATACCTTTCACACTCTAGTAATGTACCCCCTTTTGTAAAAGAACTTTTAATTTTCTAAAGTAAATCAGGATCATCCTGATTTCTTTTGTTTAAATACTAACACAACTGTGTCACATTTTAAAAATAAAAAAAAAATCAAATGTTAGAAATCAAAACGGCTTTAATGTTGGCCCATATTGAAGATACTGGTATGCCAATACATCAAAACAAAAGAATTACACATTTAAACTGAAATTTATTGGTTTGAATATTATTTGAAGCTAGTGCTCTGTGTAGCAGAAGCAGCGGAGTGGATGTGCATCCCCTGTGGTAGGTTGTCATCGTTCTTACTATCAGCTCAGAATTGGGAAACTGCAGATTCCTAGAAAGTGATGCTGGTGACTCTAGGAAAAACAGTTTTTCTTGCTTTAATCTCGTATGTGAAACCGGTATACTGATGATTTCACATCTTTAAAGAATCCCTAGTTCTTTTCTCTAGATTAATACCTTTAGTTTTAAAGTCCAGAGTTCAGGGAGAGGGGGGTCAGGTTGCGTGAGGGCTGCATTTCAGACACTTTCGGAATTACTAGTGCTGGGAGGTCACGTCAGTACCCTGAAAGGAAAGTCTAAAATGGTATGAAAAGACTGTTCTGTATATAATAAACAATTTGGGTGTTAAGCTTCTATAGTCTATATAAAAATCATAGCTTCTCTAGGATATTGGTGCTTTTGTGCTTCAATAAAAGAGCATTGCTATAGTGAGTTATTCTTATGAAGTGGATTTTTTGAAATAGTGCTTACAGAAGCCCTGTAAAGAGAATCCAGGTGAAGATGTTGAGTTAAATTTTGTTTTTCTTTTTACCATTCAAGTTGAAGATGGCAATTAATGCGGTCTTCTTGATCTTTCTGGGTTTAGTCATTCAGCATAAAGCATGAAGCTCTCAATTCAAGCCTCCATACCGGGAGTGATTGCTTCCTACTATGCTGAATAGGGCTGTTTCTGAACTGCAACTGTATCTAATCAGCAGAGAGTGGGCTGACTTCACACCAGTTACAGAAAACACATTTTCCTAAGGTTTCTTTGCTGATAAATATCCAACCAGAACTTTCTGATATGTTGTAGTGTGCATAGCTATTGAGAAATGTTTAGAAATGCATGTAGAGTATCGCCATACAAATACAGGTTTGTAATACTTCTTAGCATATTCATTTTGAATTCTTGAAATGTTAAGTTATCTCAGTCCTACAGTATATCTGTACTGAGCAAACTGGCTTGGGGCCAAATCCATTTTACAGCTATCTAAAACAGTCTTGTGACCAATCAATCAAGTTTACACTTATAAAATGCCCATAGTGTAAGCACCTAAGGCACTGTGCATAATCCATACTAAAATAAATATGATATAGTATCTCTGAATAGTGAAGTCAGGTGAAATTAGACATGTGCCTCAGAGGTTCCAGGAGATAAAAGAATCCGGTGCTGTCGGAGGAGGTGGGAACACGTGGTACAAATGCACACAGTTTGTAAGGCAGTCACACATTTAAGATGTGAATGGGAAATGGATTGAATGTCTGAAGCGACTTAAAGGATAGTGAATAAGAAGATTTTAGAAACGGGACACAATCAGGGCACACAAATTTCTTCTACCAGTTAACGCTCAGTTCTGGGGAGAAGGCTCTCCTGTCCCCTATCACAGTTGTCTTGAATGATTCCATGTGCTTCAGTTGCAACTAAAATTTGCCTGTGGTTAGGTGTCTTGACAGTGGACAGCCATCATGCTTAGCAGACGATGCTGTGAGAACACTGCTTATTAGTGAGGTGTGTAGCTTAAAGGCTTATTTCCTTTAAAAACGCAATAAAGCCCATGTCACAGGTAAGAGAGGGTAAAATGCAGCCCGTAGTGGATCTGGATACTGGGGTTTATTTCAGACCTAGCGAGATCAGACCTTCATCCTCTGTGGTTATCTCACACATTCACGTACTACCCCCGAGGCTGCATTCACTAGGTCTCGACTTCGCTTCCCAGCAGGGAGGTCGCTGTGGCCCGGGGAGGTTGGGTAGAAGGTCGTGCTGGTCCGTGTTGCGCTGCTGCTCGCAGTTAGCAGCCGCGGGCATCACTAGCGAAGGTCCTTGGGCATCCCCCGGCATTAGCCTCCATGTGTGTCCCTGATCTCCAGGACCTTTCCTCAGCCAGGATCTTCACCACTTTCTTTCTGGGACCCCAAGCCCCCCATTTCCCCAATCTAAATAGCGTGTGTGCAGAAGCGCAGTGCGTGATCAGCCTCCTAATTTGTGTTTGTGTTTCATGTCTTTTTATTAATTCTAGGGTTCAAGCTGTCCCACTAAGATCACCAGATAGCCTATATTGGGTGCAGCTAGCATGTGGCAGGCTTGTGCTTGAGATCAAAAGTTCAATTTTGGCCATTGCCCTGCTTCACATGGCTCCCCCCGCAAACACACAATTGTCTGCCAGCTCTTAGTGTTCGCAATTTAAGCTATTTTTTGCTGACAACACCCCAGCAGTTGGCCATTGGTAGCCTGTTTGTGCAGCTGTGAGCATCCAGCGGTTCTGAGTGTGTTGCAGCAGTAATGATGGAAAGCAAGCAGTGGTTTTTGAGAAGGGGTGAAATAGTTTAGACAATGCAGACCTTATTCTAATACAAGAATCCAGTACTTATTGTGCAGGTAGAAAGATTGCTTCCTGTTGTGCTAATTCTTAGCTGGATAATTGACTGCCTTCTGGAACTTCGCTTCTAGCCTTTTTAGCTTTTGTTGATAAAGATGCAAAAAAGACAGTCATGCACAAAAGGATTGTATATAGTGTATGATTCGTTTTGTGGAGCTAGAACATCTAGTTGAATGTCCCATTGATTTACCCTGGCACTAATTCCTGGTGAGTAGCTCATTTTCAAAATAGCTACAAGCTGGCATATTTGCAGGAGCATTGAATCCTGGCACGCAGTCGCCATTGTATTAAAAACCTGATGCGCAGTGAGTCTGGAGAGTCTTTGGAAATGAGATATCAATAAAAGCTATGAGTTGCATTGTTATTCTCGGTACATACAGCATAAGAAAACAGAGCGAGCTATATATGTCACCAGTAGTGTGCAGTTGGTGGCATGGATTTTTCCTGCAAAATGTGTTAGTGATGCTGTGTGTATTAAGAGTTTGTACTCAAAGCCACTTTAAAGTCCATATGGTATCTGTTATGATTGCCTTAATAACAATAACATAATTATGGGTATTATAACTTTATAAAATTGAATGTGGAACAAACATTGCTTGTGAGCAGCAAGTTCTCATAAGAGATGACAGCTGTTTTAGAAACAAAATTATAGCTTATTTATTGCATGTATGTATTTGAGCTGGGCAAAAAATAGCAAAAGAATGAATCTAAAAGAACTATTTCTTGCTAAGTGTAATTTTGCAATAAAAAGCTAGTTGTATACTAATGAACAATAAGAATGGGTTTATTGAAAATAACATATTTCTGTAAAATAAGACACATCAAAAGTGTGTCTCTAGCTGCAGAGTCTGCCAAGTGTCAGGTTTTTGTTCTTGTTTGGAGGGAGAAGAGGAAAAGGGAGAGAGGAGTTTCTTCAAAATTCTGGGTTTTTGCTTTGTAGTGGAAAATTTTTGGCTAGAAGAGATGGCTGTAGCCCTCAAAAACAGCATTTCACAGCTCTACAGTCATGCTAGACGTGGATGGCCAGGCGGCCAGCGTGGGTCTCCGTGGCTGGCGGCAGGGGCTTGGGTCTGCATGCACGCGTTGCCCCCACTCCGTGCCTCCTCCCTGCCGCAGCACAGCGCTGCTACCGCTCGAGTTCCCAGCAGAGCACCCCAGCCTTCCTCCGCTCTGCAGAAAATCAAAAAGTGTCTTCACTGTGGCCAGGAGCTGAAAAGATTGATTGCGAGAAGGTTAACTCCGTCGGAGGGTTGTCTTTTCCTGCTTTTCCATTCTTTTCTTACATCTCTGCCTGTCTGAAGTAGCAGCGAGTGCCACTCGCAGATTCCAGGCATCTGAAATCTTTCACACACTGTGATCTTGGCCTTGGAAATGATGGCCAGGCCTTTAGGATACATTGCAAACAAAAGTGTTGTAATCAGTAAAGTTAGATCTGTACGAGTATTTACTTGTCTGAGAAATCCGTATCACGTATACATTTTAGGAGCTTGTTGAAGATGCCAGAAAATCCAGCATTTTAGCTTGCACGTTGCTTTTGCAGAGGCAGTCACCCTCTTACAAAATTAAAGAAAAGAAATGCAAGGTGGGAACTTGTAAAGTGATCCTGAGGGGCCTGGGGTGGGGACAGGAATTCGGCTGGTTATCTTCATCGTTGCAGATGAGCTAGAGCATGTTTTCCACGGAGGAAAAAAAACTATATGCAATACAGATGTACCATCGTTTATGGCAGGGTTTATAAAGCATCAAATTCAGGCACAAATACAGTACCAATAAAACTAAGGTTCTTGCATGCACAGAAAAAAACCCCTTTTGTTCTGTGTGAAGGATCTTGGCATAAAAAGAGTTTTCAAAATATTACAAGGCTGCTAAAAACTGGTTCCCCGGCATAAATTAATGCTAAATTTCTTGTGTGTGCTGCGACTGAGTTTCCCATTGGAATGGGAAGACATGAATGACAAGATCAGATTTACCCTGCAGTGATATTCTGACAACGCTGTTAGACAAACTCCCTGTAACAGAGGAGGAAGGTTGATCATAGATGATGAGTTAGGCTACAAAAATCAAATTCAGCAGTTTCAAAAATCTGAATGCTGTGAGGAAAAATAGATGTGAAGAGAAATTCTGTATGGCCCCAGGATAGGTTGTGGACTCCATTTGCACTGTTAGTGTGGCTGTGGACACCCTGGGCGAAGGGCCGTTGCCTGGAGAGCTGTTGCACTGTGGTGTAAAGAAAACCAATGAGGAGAGACCGGAAAAAGAGAGAATTCAGGGAGTGGGAAGGTTTTCCCGGGAGTCTTCTGCTCCACACCGTTGGTCTTCAGGTGTCACCCGTGAAAGCCGGTGGTGAGAGGTTTTATACCCTGACAATCGGCAGAGGTAGCAAGGATGTCGCTTGCTTTATGCAAGAGATTTTTCCGGACGGCGTAGCGGAAAGTAATACCGTATGGTTAGCTGCCACTGAAAATACTGAGTAAACTCGGAACTCCTCCCAGCTTTATAAAAAGCAGTTTTGAGGGGGAGGGATCATTTTAAAACTAATAAAATGCTAAATACTTTGAACAGCATAGCAGACTGTATCATCTCTCTTTTGTGATAGAAATTATTCTTAACTCTGTGCAACTGGGGATGTTGATTATTTACGTGCTGATAGCTGCGTTTAAGTATCTCTAAATTGTGTGGATCTTGTTAATCTCTCTGAAATCCATTATCAAACATGGTGGAGTTTAAGAACCCTGGACATTTGTTCTGTGGCTGCATCATTTTTTACCGTAGCTATGGAATGGTTTTTGGTCTCATAATTTTATGAGAATGTTTTATAGAATAATAATGATATCACTCAGTTTTGCCTACAATCTCAGACGTAATTTAGAGCAAAGTGTTAAAAAAAAATTGTATAAATTGCCAAAGCTCACTACCTAATGTGTTGAATTACAGATAGAAAGAAATGTAGAGTGGGTTAATAGAAGTATAATGGCTGATCCTATTCGGACCAGGCTGCAGTATTTGTAAAATGTGAACATTTTACATACGTGAGGCTGTAATTTAGAGGCTATACTCATTTCAATGTTGGCATTTGTGTGGAAATTATTTTACTAAATTCTAGATGACTGTGCACAGAAATCAACAAATACGATTACATTAGGCAGGAAGAGTGAGTTTCTTAAACAGTAATGTCAACAGGCTTTCCAAATGCATGCACGCCTGTCTGCAATTTAAAACGTCCAGGGAAACTTTCAGATGGACTGATTTTCCATTAGGAAGATGTTTGTGGTTGGAAAATTGAAGTTCTGATGGAAAAGAATTGGAGCTGATGATTACTCTGTTTCTAGGGGAAAAAAATAATAATAACTTCTCTTTAAGCATGAAATATTTGGATTTGAAACAGCTCCCTAGTTCTGATTTTTCCTAATACCAGCTCAGGTTAAAAAAAGTCTGGAACAAAATGTTATGCTGAAACTAAAGGGTTTTTTTTTTTTTTCCAGAAATGACTTGCACAAAATTATGACTTTCTTTTGGTTTTCTGAAACTTCAAAAGATGAAGATTTTTACCTTTGGAATATTTGGCATAACAGACAATAAATTTCTAAACAATTTTTAGTGTCTGCAAGGGAATCAAAATAGCCATAGTATTCTTTTTTTCCATTTCAGACTTTATAAGGTGCACCTCAGTGTTGGAGAAGCTGAGTGGGTATTATAATTAGGATTTGAGGCGATTAAGTTACGTTACTTAAAGAGAGCTGGTTTGGGTTCTAAGCAAAATAATTAATTTCTAAGATAATATGGTAGGTTTGCTGAATTTTACCAATGTTGTATTGGCACCACTAATCCTCAGGAGTACTTCACCTACTCTGATTTCTCAGCTTACTTGTTACTCTGGGACATCATGGGTACTACTGCTGCAACTGCTGCCGTTCGCCGTTGCTGTTCATGAAGCTAGCGTTTGCTGACTGAACAAGCTGTCTGTTGTGATGAATCTTTTGAAGGATTAATTTAGGAAACAGTCAGTCTTTCATAGTGATTTATAACGATAGAAGTGACTCGATGAAAAAATAATCTTGCTGATTATGTCTGTCCACATTTTGTAGGTGTGTACTGTCATTCATTGCACTAATACAAGTCTTGATTCCCCTTCAGCTGGAAGACTTCCTTCTACTTACCTGAACATTGAATCTACTATGAGTAAAGATTTAACAGGTCTGTAATTAAATAAACATAACTCAGGACTGGCTTTTGCCTTGTTGGCATAGTTGGCTACATCTGAGGCTTATCTGCAAGCCCTTTGGTGGTGAAAATGGGCTGATTTATGCCAATGTGACATAGCAACCGTTTATTCCAACAGGAAAGGAGATGCGATAGGATCATGTCAGACTTCATTTAAAAAGGAAATTTCAACCATAAGAGACTTTTACACAGGACTAGGGTAATCTCCAAGGTCATCCATTGGTCTTCCATATGTTTTGAAAGATCCAAACATTAAAGGGGCAACTTTATATTTTATAAAGTGTACTGATTATCCGAAATCAGTTTTCAGATGAGTATTCTGGTACCAAAAACTTGTCTGCTCTTTAATTCTGTAGTGTGTCACAGGGAGTTTTAGTAGGACATGAAGAATAACATTGCTCTGGAAGGGAACTGCAGTGAAATACTGGTAACCACAAAGAACTGAGAATTTTCCTCTGCTCATTTCCACTGTCAGATGGGCCAACATGGATTTCAGGAGAGAAATGCCTGCATGATGCAATACAAGCTGACTTTTGCTTTTGTGCCTTTGTGGCTCAAGACCAGATCAGCACCTCTCCTGTCGTCAGAAAGAGAGATTGCATAAAACTATTCAGTATGGAAATGGTCTGTCTTGGTTTGTTTACTTTCAGGTAACTGCCAAAACTAAAACTTTAAATAGTTGGCCACTTAATGATCAGAAGAATTAGCTGAATTGTAATAGCATGCTGTTTTAAGGCCCATTGTTTGATTAAACTTGGTTAGGCTAGAACTGAACTGGAAAATAAAGCAACATCAGAATTTTAATGCATTTTCAGACAAATAACTGTATGCTGAAATGTGCGTTCCCACTGAGTAATCCTGCTACTGAAATATCTGCTATTCTGGTTTTGTATCTGCCTGTTATCTTGAAGATGATCCCTTAGAGATCAAGGAGTCAAGCCAACCAGCAAAATATAAAACTTAAAATTCCTATTCAAAAGTGTTGACAGTGGAGGAGGAAACGGCTTCTACACAATTGTGATCTGAGAATTGTGATGTGGCTTTGGTTTCGTCTGAGTCTGAGCATTGTACAGATAACATAAGGACTAATGCTATGACCATTGTTTTTTTCTGAACATAACACTAATGGGTAAGTAGAAAAACCTACCCTAAACTAGCATAGTCCTTTTTCTGTTCTTAATTTTTTCTGGCTAGTCAAGAATACTGGGTTGATTAGACTGTGCATTAATTTGACTCATAATACTCATTTTAATAATTAACCTGTTTCTTTCTCTGTGTTTTTGCTTGTCCAATCAGTGACTGAAATATTTTTGTTTTGTAAAAGAATGTAGACACAGTCAATGGAAATTGATCTTTTAATTGTATTCATCACATTGACTTTGCCAGAGAGGTTAATAATCTGTAAGCACTGGGAGAAGAAATATCATCAACTCAATTTGTTACAGATAAATATACAGAATTTTTAATACAGTCTAACTAAATCGTATCTTGATAACAGCAGCAGCACTTGAAGAACAACAGTTGCTCAGATTAAAAGGTATTTATAAAAAAAAAAGTGTCTTCTCTAATAAGTAGTCTTTAATCTAAAAGCTTTATGTAATCATTAATCTTAAAGTCTTATGTAATAAGTCTTTAAATATTATTCTGCAAGTCCCATGTTTAAAACAAAAACTGGGTAAAATTGGCTACGAATATTCAAGTAAGGTTCTTTAATAGCGCTAGAAGTATAATACCCCCACTCCCACTCCTGCCTTACATTTTTCAGGTCAGATTTGCTTCCTGCAATAGGAAAATCACAGGCATGTTCTTAATCCAGTAGTGTTTTGTTTGGAACACAATCTTACTCAAATTCGTGTGTTTTCATTTCATCAGCAGTTAAAGAAGAGCTTGTCGAGACGGGGTGCATACCTTTTATCCCAAGATGATCAGGTCAAAATGCTATGCCATGTACTTTTTTTGGGGGGGGCATAAATATATTCCAGACAATTCCATCTTTTGTATTCTCATCAGGATCAAAGTGTATTAAAATACTTGCTTTAACTAGGATCTGCTGTTCACTGAGAGTCCTTTAGCATTACTGTAACATGATGAAAAATATTACTCAATTTAAAAATACTGAAGGCAGAATTCACGCTGATGAAATTTGCTGCTGCTTTCTTCTCTGCGTGACTCAATCTCGCTCTTCTTTCTTTAAGTTGAGGATTTCTGTAGGTGCTTTCATTGGCACACTTTGCACATGGATAAAGCTCTTGCCATGAAGATTTGTCAGATCAGTGAAGAAAAAGAAAACTCATATGTCACAGTTGAGGCTAGAAAGGATGTGAAAGGATCTCTAACGTGTTTGGCATAAATAAGGCTCATAGCAAAGAAGTTTCTTATTTACAGAAGATCAGTGACTAGCTCATTCCAGCTAGACAAAACTTTGTGAAATTTTAGGTGGGGATATACAGACTGACGTGGCATTCCCCACCCTCATGCATCTCTTCTCAATCCATTCCTCCATCTTAGAGCCACAAATTCAGCCTTTCCTTTCTGGTGCCACCACGGATGTCTACACCACTGTGCCCTACACAGTTTTATTTTTCTAGTACCATTGTATTTTGCCTGTGTCTTAAAGTGTATTGTGGAAATTCCTGTTTACAGTCCTTCTTAAATCTTTTAAAGGTGTCCAAAATGATTGCTCAGAATCAGTAGTGAGTTTTGAGAACCTTGGTCTAAGGCTTCTGGATTGTAAAAGGGGTTAACAAAAACAAAAATTGAGATTTAAGATTTGTGTGAGGCAATAACTCATTGGACAGGAAAGACAGAAGGGAAGGAGAGGCATTAGAGCAGGACACCAATGGCATAAATGAAGGCGTCATCAATGGCAGAAGAGGAATAGAATAGAGGAGGGTTAGGAAAAAAGCTAAGACTGAGATTTGACTATATGCTGTTCAAGTGCAGAACGTTACAAGGTTTTTGTGAGGTTTGTCTGCCTTCAGGGAGCTTATAGGGAGAGGTGAATTTGAATGGGCTGTGAAAAACTGAACCTGCTGCCAGGTTTTTTGCAGTAATTTTGAAGGCACCATGTATTCCTTCAAGAATCCCAGCTGATTTACACAGTCAGGAACGTGGCCTGTAACCTCAGATAGCCACTTGATCCTTCTGTCAACTCTGGGTAGAGGAAACACTCTATGAAAAAATGAAGTAAAGGGACTGGTAGTTGAGGGAAAAGAGAGAATATGGAGGGCTGCAAGAAATACGTGCAAGGTCGAGGGGACAAATCTGAGAGTAATGCCAGGATCCGCCCTATAAAAGCGATCAAGGAAGACTAAGGAAGGAAGTAAATGGCAGCAAGGTCTGCCCAATTATCTCAAACTCTGACAGAAAGGTTTCTCCTCTCCTATCTTATACTATTCTCTGAGGAAAAAATAAATGACTTGATTATTCAGCTGTGAATAATTTAAAGGGTTTGGAGGGTTGAGACTTTAAATGAAACTTTACAAAGTGCAGAAATATTTTTCACTGACTTCACTTAGCAAAACAGAAAATAACAAGGGTCAGAGGAGGGTATAGTCCTCTTTAAAACAATCTGCTGTAAATTTGACTTTTTTTTTCCTGCCCATGTGAAAAATCCATTCCCTTCTAGCTCTAACAGATGATAACCTAAGGTTTGGCAAAGTAATTTTGCCCTTGACTTTACCTTGAATTTAGCTTGACTAGAGGTGACAGCTGCTATCTTGTGTGATAGCTGTTTGAAACGAGTAGTTCAGGAGAGGTGCACCAAAGACCGCAAAAGGCACACGTAAAGGAGACAAGCCCGTTGCAGAGAAGGTGAGCGAATTCTTTGCATCTCTGGAAGAAGCTGGAGAGATTCATACTTGAGAAAATGTTTTTGTTGGGGACTCAGAGGATCTGTCTGAAGATGAAACGGCTCTGAAAGAGGTTACGAAACAAACTGACAAATCGAGCAGTAACACGTTTGCAGGACGAGATAGTATTTCCCAGAAGTTGTGAAGGTGCTCAGGAATGAGAAAGGGGAATTGCTAATGAGGTCAATGTTTAGCCGACGTAGATGTGCTGTGTAAGGAGGCAGCTGTAATGTCAGTATTGCAAAGGTGTCTTGCGGAGAGCTGGGAACTACAAGCCTGCAGGCTTCATCTGTGCTGAGCAAATTACTAAAAATGATAATAAAAACTAAAAACTTTTAACACCTGGATAAAGATAGCCAGCCACACGTTTGGAACAAACAAAAGCTGGGCTTTCTGTGCGATGGGAGCTATGCTTATGAAACGTGTTGCCAAAGGGTATTGTGGTTTAAAGAGAGGCTTGACAAGTTATGGGAGGAGAAAGCCACTGAGGATTATTTAGAAACTACAGCCAACTGAGCAATTCCCTGAGCTGAAAGCACATTGAATATTGGGAAGAATAACCGTATTTGGGAGTATAGTACTTGATTATCTTCTACTTCTCTTTAGTCATCTTTTTATAGCCTCTGCTAGGAGGAGGATATCAGGCTAGATGGATCTTTGATTTTAAGTAGTACTTGTACTCTTTTCCTCCAGAACACCATCTGCCATGGGTGAGAGGCAGGTTAAAGAAAAATAAATACGTTGAAGAAAATGGAATCTGCTCGAGAAATGAAGTGGAGGAGGTCAGGAGACCAGTCTCATGTCCCTCGTGTTGCCTGAGTGAACTCCTCTCTTTCCCTCCCTCTCTTGGCAGAACCACACAGAGTTGTTGATAAGAGGGCAAGGAAATGCTTGACTGAACTCCTCTGAGTTTGTCCTGGTCTCTGAAGTGGTGAAAGGAGTTGCACAGTCTGTTTCTTAGCCCCTGCTCTGGATTACAGTACAAAAGATATGGGTGGGAATGTCAGGAGGGGAAGATCAAATAATGGTATTTGCTTTTGTTTAGTGACTTACATTCCTCACTCTTGATAACCTATTATTAGCCTCTGATTTTTTGCATCACCACTCTTTGTGCCCCGTAAGCAGCATTAGCTCCTTCTTTGGGACTGGGGATCGTCTCTACTCCGTTCCCAGGCTGGTGTATAGAAAGGGAGGAACATGTGCCTCTCCTTAGGGCAGGATCTTTCAGATCTTGTTTTGCTGCTCCTTTACGAAGTGGCAGGCTGTCTTTTTTTTTTGCCGAGATTAGTGGGTATGAGCTTGTCAGCAGAAGTGCTAATTTCCCAGAAGCAGGAAGGGGAAAAGGCAATTGCAGGGGGGCAGGATAAAAAAAGATTAAGAAAGAAGGTGTACATAAAAAGCAAAGTTGACTTCAAACTGTCTGTGAGCCTCCATGTTGCTGCAAAATAAGCCTTATTGAAAAAACCAAGTATGCTTATCAGATCATCTTTTGGGGAATAAATGACACATGTAGCTTCATTTTTACTTTAGCCAGCTGCCTCAACATAATAGCCCTCTTTCTTGGAGGGCCCCAATTCCTAGAGTTAGGCTAAGTAATTATTTCCTTTCCTGTCTTCTTGCAAGAAGAGTCTGTATTTTGATTATTTTTCCTTATTCCATTCCTGAGGCTATAAATCGAAGAAGTGGTGTATAAAACTGGAAGTGTGGAGGTCCTTGGTTTCCATTTCTACAGTCACTGAAGTATTAAAATAGTATGATTAGGAAAAATCCTACTGAACTTTCCACAGTGAAGTGTTGCATTAATATGACTATGCAAGTTTTCAAGTTGTATTAAGTTCTGATTCCTATAGAAGTCATGCAGAATTGATGCTTTACTGTCTAGGCACAGTAAAATGTGATGTGGTGGTTACATCAGAGAAATGCATGTCTGAATAAGCAGGACACAGAAAGGGTATAGAATAAAGTGCAGGTTGCGTGTAGGTCTTCAGAATATGACATTACTTAAGCAAGTTGAGGCGACCAACTGTTAGGGGGCTGCTTTCTGGCTCAGCCACTTTGACGTGGAAGCATCGTCCAGCGGTCCAGTGGCACTTGTCAGGATGAAAGCGTAATCCACTCTGCGCATAGGTACCACCATGGTGGTGTTTCTGCTGGGTAAAGGAGGCAGGTAATACTGTTGAATTTAGAAGGCTGTTATTCTTTTAACTGTAAGCATAGTTTTGTGGGGTTTTTTTTCCAAATCACTTAATTATTGGAAGTATGTTAAGACCATTAAGTTGTTTAGACCTGTAGTTAGTCACAGAGAAAGCAGCAGAACTCAGTCTGATGCAGGCAATTATTTTATTTTCAGGGATCAGAAAGCCAGAGTTGCTTTAGAAAGAAAAATCAGAGGAGAAGTGTGATTTACGGTGAAGCCTACTTAGCACTTGCAATAATAAAAGATATATATTCTTGGACAGTAGTTTGTATTGCAATGATTTGTGAATTTGTGATTGTAGAGATGGGTGATAAGCGAGATTATAATACTTTATGGTTTCAATTACAATTGATAGTGTTGAAGCCAACAGAAAGATAGTACAATGGAAAAAAGTAATTAGGATCTTAAAAAAGAAAAAAAAAAAGCAAAAAGCTAACCCAACCTTGTATGAAGGCAATATTACTAACAATCTGTCCATTGTTACAGATTCAGTAGATTCAGTTTTAATCCAGAATAAAAGATGCTGAAATACACTTGCTAGAATATGAATAATCATCCTCAGTGTGTGAGAAAGCACGGGGGAATATCTGTTTGTAAAAATTGCCCCTTCTCTGGCAATCAGTATTTACTCATTTCAATTAGAATGTAAGATAGCCTGGCATAATTTCCATATCGCATATTAAAGTTTAGAAAAATAACTGTTTATGCACATAAGTAATACTTCTTAATTTCTGTCTTTCTAATTTCTAAACTTACTTCCGATTATCGTGAGGTGTCCTCAGCAAAGCTTCCATTGAATGTGATTGAACTGGGCTGAAAAGTTATTTAGCGACTCTAAATACTGAGTCACTCGAGTTTAATTGGTTATCTCTGGGCACCCAAGTTTGAATGCACTGTCTAGGTTTTTGTATATATGCATACATACATCTCTCTCTCCATATATATAAGAAGAAACTGGGAAAAAAAAGGCCTTCACTGTATTTTCCCCTGTCTAAATTAAATAAATATTATTTTGGCCCATGAGATTTTTTTTCTGTTTGTTTTTCTTTCTTCTGGAAAAGATTTTGAAAAGTTGGTCTGGCCAGAGTTACACCTGCATGTGTTTTCCCTTTAGTCCGATGCTGTTAACAGAGCAGGTTTTTCACTGACAGTAATGATGAGGCCGGGTGATGCTATTAAGTTAAATGGTTGCTAACCTCCCGATCCTTTTAGAAGTAGTAGTTTTGAAATTCATGGTCTTTAAAATCATGGTTTTTTGAGAGTTGGGATATCAGCCAGGAATTTATTCAGCTAATGCTTTCTATTGTTTGTGGTTTTATTCAGGAAGTACAGTGTTTAGTTAGTGCTTTGCTTTTGCTTCCCGGTTGTTTAACTTTTACTCCAAATGAATCAGCTTGTTTCGCTGCTGTTGACAATGTCCTTTCACTTGAGAAGGAGGCATCTTTTAGTGTTTGTTAAATGTGCAATGATGAAGTGCTTTAACTGGTCCAAAAGTTTCCCCTTTTAATTATATAAAATGCCAAAAAAAAAAAAAAAAAAAAAAAAGCCACAAATACAGATCTAGTCTTTCTTAGGTTTTTCTAGCGCTCTTAGCACTCAGGCAAAAATAATTGAAACTTGCTCTGCATTCTCTATGTTTGGTTAAAACATTGTGCATTTGGGTGCCAGAGAGTGAGCGGTAAGGCTGGATGAGTACCTTTTCCTTACATTTTTGTTCATGCTTCATTTTGGCTCTTCATAGCTGTGAATGTGTCAGTGTTTCAGTGGTAAAGGAATTTCAGACTTTCGTGTTTTGCTTTGTAAGAAGAATAAAATCAAAGAGGAGGAAAACAGGATGAAGAAGGGAGGTTGCCAGTAATGTCTCGTTACATTCTCTACTTTATCGCACAACTCTCAGCTCTCCGCTTTAGTTGCCGGATACGTGCTTTGGTCACCTTTCCTACCTTCTGATCCCTGGTGGGCAGCATACAGAACACATTGTTTTGGAAACTTCCTTGTATGGTGAAAAAGGGACAAAACTCATGAAACAATTTTCTGTTAAACAGTAGTGTTGAGGAAAGACTACACTCTACTGAAAGATCTCCCTTGGGCTGCAAAATACTGCACAGAACAAGTATGCTGTATGTCATGTAAACATTATTACTGTATTCTCCATCGTGTCCTGCTTAATCAGTACAAATTTGTATTGCCTTGGAAAGCATGAGTTAGTGTGCAGTGTTCTCTGACTCGCCTGTCAGGGACTTGCAAGGTAAGCTGAGGACAGCCTTGGCACATGTCATGAAATACTGAGTTTTTCGTATTTGTATAAGCTGTTTCCATTCTGTCTCATTTTTCTCACAAGTGGCATTCTGAAAGCATCATGTCTTATGAAGAATAAGTATCTGAATGGTTTTACTTCTGGAAGGTTTATTTAAGGGAAAAATACCCATATTGTACCCATTGTGGAAAAAATAGCTGGTATATGTCCACCCACTCAGAATACAATTCTGCTTTGGTGGATTTGACCCGGGTCTCCTGAAGACTTTCCCCTCCTGCCTCTCCCACAATCAGTATGTATAAGCTCCCCTTAATAAAGGTAAGGGCTGCTCACATGTTCTCCTTCAGAAGAGTGTCAGGGCTCTTGAATACCCCAGCTGTAATGACATCCAGGAACCAGATTTCCTATGGCATTTGATGGTAGTCTGGAGAGGCAGAAGATACTGGGCTGTGCATCTGGCAGCAGTATTTCTTCTTAGAGCTATGTCTTTATGGAGAGTCTGATCTACACTAATAAATGCTTAGTACTTTATTTACCCTTAGAGAGATATGCAGTAGAGTCTGTGTATTTAACAATTATTAGACAGAACTGTTCTTTAAATAAGATTTCTAACTCCCTGTTTCCCGGATGATGTATTACCAATGCTAAATTTCTGGTTTAAACATCATTTTAAATCTTATCACACCCAGTTACAGATCCCAACTTCACCCCGAGGAGGTCCTCTAGAGTGGGTGGCAGAATACTGGCAGATCAGGTTTATGCCGTAGAGCCTCCAACTCTGTCATTAATTCTCACTTCCACTATGTAGTTCTGTGGGTAGAAACCAGATGTTGCCATCAGTATTCCTCAATGATAAATATCAAGCAAATGATGATAAGTAAAGAAACTTGGGGCTTTAATGTAAATGTTAGTCTTCAAATGATGTCAGGAGAAGGGTAGCTGTTTGACCTTCTGCAGTTAAAATGTAATTGGAATATAGGATTTTGTTGTTTTATTTGCTGTTAATTGCATAAACAAGCAGTAGAAAGGATGGGGAGAGTAAATTTAATTTGCAAAGAGACAGCTCTTCAGAGACAAATCTTGCTGAACCAGAGAGGTTAAAATAGTACTCAGTGAGTACTAAATTTAACTTTTACTGTATTTCCTTCCTGGAGGTTGATTAAATTGTCCAGTCTCAAGAGAACATTTTTTTCACATTGTAAAAATCATTGGTATTCAATATCCAATTTAGGTTGTTTAATAATTCAATACTCATGATGAATTTTCATAAATGAAGCTTTTTGCATATACATCTGTATTGTAGTTGAAAAATAGCTTAATATTTAGTTTTTGTACTGCATATATACATTTGTATCCCCCAACCTTCTGTTTTTCAATAAATAATGTGATTCCACAACATGCATTTCTTTATGGTTTCATAATTAAATTGCCATCATTTAACAGACACTGAGGGACCAACTTAAATTAATCTATCTGGTGTCCGATAAAATGTTCTTGAGGGCTTTGTTTCTGAGAGGAAAAAATAACACAATACATACTAAGGGTAGTGGCTACTCTTCAGTCAATGCACCTCTCAGTCTCTTGTGACCTATTAACTCCCAAGCTATCGGATGAGATTTGCCAGTTAGCAGCTACCTTCTCTCCCAAGAGATCCCTCTGATAAATTCATTTGAATCTGAATTTGTCTCGACTGCCCAGGGGTGTGTTGTAGGTATCATCCGTGAAGGATGTCTCTGAAAGGTGGTGGGGTTGTATGCGGTATTTATTGGGGCCTTGAAAAAGGGTTGTTTCCTCAAATATGAGTATTGTTTCGGTGATGTCTGGTTTAGGCATCTCCTAGCACCTTGTTTCCATATTTGCTTTCTGTTGAATGTAAGTCACTTCAGTCTGGTTACTGGACTCTGCACGTGCTAAAACAAAGACAAAATGTCACATTGCAGTGAAAACCCGAGAGCAGCCTGCTCAGGCAGCACAGGCCGGCGAGGTGGAGGCAGGGGCGCTGGAGGAGAGGCCCTGGAGAAGGATGGGGTGCTTACCATAGGGCATGGCAGAGGGAAAATGTAACCACACGTGTAGAGTCTTGGGAAGAGAGGAAAGCTGTAGGGCTTAGCCTGGGGAGGGGAAGCTGTGCGTGGAACGTGAGAGGTATGGACACCGACGCTGGCTGGTTTTCCCTGCGTTAAAACCTGGAGACAAACAGCGATGGTGGCCCTGATACTAATGTCTCACGCGGGCACCAGCGTTACCTCTCTGCTCTGTAGTACCGGTTGCCAAAGGCCTTACAAGCTGACTTGCAGTGATGTAGCAGTACAGATGCTGGCATTTTGGGCACAGCTGTCTTTATTTAAACATATGTGCAGTCTTAGAAGGATAAAATGATCATATAGGACAGTCCCTTCCAGGAATCTCAGGCCGAATAAAAATAATGAATAATGTGAAAGTGCAGCTTTTCCCTGTAAGCTCATACAAGCCAATTTAAACTTGTGTTTATGGATGTGAAAAGGTGATCTTTGGTCTGGTCTCTGATGTATTCCCAATTCCTCATGGCAGTGTCCTGTGGGCGTTCCAGCTTTCCCTTTGTACCTGGTGCTCATGGGCACTCAGGGCTTCCTTAATCTCTAAATGTGGATTTCTTGCTTAAGAATAGTTGCATGAGTGAAAAGCTGGATTTTTTTACTGCGTGTTGTTGGACCATATTGTACCAAAGGAAAAATGTAGATATACTTCCAGACTTCAGTATAAGGACTGTTCAGTATTTTGAAAAAGATCCAGGCCATAATTTACTACTAGTATTGGTCACATAAATCATCAGTACTGCAACAAATCTCACTTAGAATCTCAGTAAATCCTACTAGTCAAATAGTATTTCTGAACTTACGGATGGTTATTAACAAAAGCTTAACTTTTAGCCTAGATGCCATTTTATGGGCACTGGAAGGAGAGAGACCCTTCTGCGGGAAGGGACATTTAGTGGCCACATCCACTTCCTGCTGTGACTTGCTTTCTAGAAGGACTGTTGACTGCAGAGGGAACCAAGGAGATCTGTACATTACTCTAAAATCGCTGTTTGTGAATACTCTTCCAAAGTCCAAACCCAGTCCAAACTGTTACTCACAAATTCCTGATTTTTTCTGTGCTCTTGTGGTTTCAGCAGCATTAGTTAAAGTTGGTTAGGTTAGCATACATTTTTGTCATTACACATATTTGCTATTACATTCTTCAAATGCAATCCATGCAAAAGTAAGAGCATTAAACATCTGAACAGTAATAAATATCTCCCGCCTATGTTCTAGAGATGATATATGTAACCATTAACAAAAACAGGATAAAATGGAAGAAAGAGAAAAGGAATATAAATTGGGAAAAATCCTATGAGTAACTGGCACTGTTTGAAGCTGCTATAAGTTTTTGTAGTTTTGATCTTCAACAGAAGAAACTAGTATTTTTTAATTTAACGCATTTGGTAAGGAATATTATATGGAATTTTTAGCTACAGGATTTTTTTTAATTGCAACTGAGTACTTGTTCAAAGTATTTCTTGTTTAACAACATGAAAAATGATAATTTACTGTTTAAAAGGTAATTTTAAAAATATTCTTTGGGATGTAGAGAGTTTTCTTGTGGTTTCTAGTCTTTCAGAACAGGTACTGTGAATGAACAGTGTTTTCCATCTTTTATAATGAACTTTATTCTTTCCAGTAAGCTTTTAAAATCGTGGGTTAAGTTGGAACATGTAACCCTTTTCACTGCTTTTTTTTTGAGAGAAAGCTTGCAGATGCTAGTAAATTAATGCATATGTATTCACAGATGGTCATCGTCAATGATTAAGGAGACAAAAATGAAAGAAGTTTTTTAACTCATTCACCAATCATCTTTATTAATATTGGTAAAATGTGGTTTATATCTTGGGAAATAATGCAACATCCAGATCTGTCTTGTTGGCTTTTAATCAGCTCTGTTTAAAGTTGATGGCCATCAGTTTTATACCTCCCATGTCTATACTTGAGGTTTACCAGTTGAATATGATCTTGATGAGAAACTTAATGAAACTGCATATATGGAACAATACTTTTCCACCATGGCAACAGTATTTAAACACTTCTGCCCTTTCTGTACTCTTTTTTTTTTGGCTAGGAAGGCAGTTCGTGACTGGGCACTCTGAGAGACTTGTACAGGTGGAGAAAACCACTGAGTTTTTTTCCCCACTTGATCCATTGGCCCAGTTTCGGTCAAAAGTCCCAAGATACAAAGTATGTATATATGAAACAACTGCTGTATTAATAAATAAATGAGAAATAAACAAGGAAAAAACCCAAATAACCCAGCTGTGGCAGAAAAATACGTACAACTCTTTTTTCCATCTTGTCAACACTAGTCCTATAGTGTTTTCTCTCATTAAATTGATTCCATTGGGGTCACTGAGATATTTTTCCCTATATATATGATGAAAACACCTACATCTGTCTTTAGATGTCATTTCTAAAAATGAAGAACTTCTCAGTGAGGCCATACTCTGAAAGCTCAAAGTTTTTCTCAAAGCCTGGCTCACGACAGAAAAGGCCCAGGGTCAGCATGTGCCGAGTCACAAGCCAGGCTGTTGTACCAGATCTCTTCTCGCATTTCTGGTTCCCTTCCTCTGCTCCAGCTGGACTGACAGGCTGGGTTTCTTCATGGCAAGGGTACTGGGTAAGGAGACTAGAGGGAGCAGACCCATGGACATTATTTGACAGAATGAATAACTGGCTGGTGGAGAAGGTCAAAGCATCTGATAACAGGGACTTTTATTACTTTCTTCGGTAACTGAAAGAGGTATTAATTTTGACTGTCAAAACAGACTAAAGCAGTATTTAGGAGCTGAAGATTATTCATTTAAATTATGAACAGGCTAAAGTTACAGTGATGGATGTTTCGGAGAATGCAAGAGGGGACTAAAGTTATATTTAAATGTGAATCCACTGTGAAGCTGTCATAACATCCCTTACAGTAAAAAGTGAAATTGCTGAGCTGTAAGATTTGTTTTCCGAAGCTATATTTATGACATATCCTGGATTCTGCTCCTACTGTGTTTTTCAGATTAGAGAATTTAATCCTTTGAAGTTTCACTGTTTAGTAAGTACTGACACTCGTGGTGGTTGTGGCATTAGAGCGTTCCACATAGTTCTGGGTTTCGGCTGGGTCCTCGGGGAGGTTCACGGGTTATGTGAAAGGAGCTTGAACCTCCAGATGGGCATCCTGCAGAATTATTGATTTTGAAGAATAGGAAAGAAAAGTAAAGCGCATTTATTCTTAAGAGTCCTTTGGGTCCACCAGTGATTGAATTTGTATTTATGAAAAGATGTTTCTCAGAACAGAATGCATTTCAAGTCTCAGCTTCAATGAGATGGCGGTGATAGAATAGGTATTAATATCCTCTCCGTTATAAAATTAATGTGGACTGTTTCATTTGCTAATTTAGCTTTTTTCATTTTAAAGGACTATCTTAGGTGCTTGCAACAAATTATCTTTGGTTCTTTTTAAAATTAATTTGGAGATTGTAATGGTGGAATATATCAACTGATTGCATTAATAACAGTTGACTTCATGCTGTCTTATGAGATGCAGTTATTGTGGGCATTGATGGTAAGTTTTTTCTATTTGTAATAGAAAAAGTACCCATGATGGGGTGTCAGACTGTTGAATATCCCCCAGTAATGCGCACAACTGATTTTTGTGCTGTTTGTAAAACTTTCTTGTAGGACCTATTGCAGTTTTTTATAACTAGAATTCTTTTAAAAGTGTCTCATAGATATAATCCAAGTGGTCTTTGCATGCCCAGAATTTACAGCATGAACTGAAAATACAGATATAGATATTTTGATAAATCTTCTGGGGGAAAAATACATCCAAACACAGACAAATTTTTTGGCAGACATTCTTTTGTCACAATCCTTGCCTGTATTTGCTTCATTCTGATTAATGTTTCTTATATTCTCTCTGATGCCGTCATCTTAGTCAGATTTGTAATTGTTGATCTTGTAGAGGAAAAGCAAATTTTGTCATGAATGGATCAGGCAAAAAAGCTATCAGCTGGTAAAGCTCTACTAATAGATTATGCTTCTGGAATATTTAAAGTTTAGATTCTTCCCCCGTTTAATTCAGTGAGTTTTGTTAGTATTTCAGAAGTCAGTTTTTTCAAGGATTTGCAAGCTGCGTACTCTGTAGCTTTCCCTATCTTCTAAGAGAAGAAAAGTTGAGGAAAAACTTGGCAAGGGACTGGGTAAAATGCTCTTAAGTGTTTATGACAAAGCAGTTAGGAATGGGTCAGGGTACATGCAGACATCTCATTTAAAGACAATCTAGAACTTCCAAAAGCTTCGATGGAGATGCATTGTCCTAGCAGATATACTCGATCCCGGTATCACTGCAGTCGTCTAAATGTTCAAAGCTTGGTATTTTTGAACAAAGGTTGTGAATAAGTCACTGTATTTACATAAGCTTACGTTTTGATATCGTTGATTAGATAGTCCCTTCAGAAGAGCACAGCAGAATTAGATGCAGGCACGATGTGTTTGCTCAGGAAGATAGTAGCTTTTCCTGCAGTTCTTTACAAACTAAGGGCACTTTTAAAGATTTCATGGCTACAAGCATCTTGGAACAGAAAGAGGCCTGCTAAAAAGTGTGTGTGTTGTGTTGCAAAAAAAGTGGACTTTTAAAACATACAAAATATTTCTTCAAGAAAACGCATGGTTTGCCTGTTGCTAAAGTTCATATAACTCACCTTTCTGTGTTTATGTGCAAATTCCAGGATGCTACATACTGCTATGGTTTTTTTTTCACCCTCAATTTTAATTATTGAAAGATTGGTGAAACAAATTAGTTATAAATTTGCCTTGGATCTGACCAGTTTTCATTTTGGAGGACACTTCTTGTTTGCATTATACCAGAATTTCTCTTTTCCACCGGATATATTATAAAATACAAAGCTGGATGACTGGCGAATTCAGCAGAAAGAAAATTATTTTTTTCTAGTATTTTTAGCCTTTTAAGTGATGGATTGTCTCTGTTGCTCTGTTTTATGGCATTTGGTTTCCCACTTTCTGTAGTGACCAGAACATCTTCCAGTAATAGTCCTCAAACTGATCCTACCACTTTCTTGTACAGATCAGATGACTTTGGAGTATTAGTAGATTGTAAACTAGCCTTTTTGAATGAGATTACAGGGATTAGTCATCTTGACAGAGAAGATTTAAGGTGGACTTGATTTAGATCCTTAAAATTACTATGTATATCCTAAAGCCATTTTGGTCAAAAAGAGAAAATATTTAAAATAAGATGTAATGAAAGAATAGATTTTTTTAAGAAATAAATTTAAAGAAATAAATTTATATACTGTTGCATTTTTCTGATCAGCATATAAGTTTCCTTGTGGCAAGAGATAAGAAAAACATAATGAAAAAATCACTTTTTAAAGAGGGAGTTTTATAAAACTAAGAAATGCTCTGACTGTGAAAATCAAGTGGAGGAAAACATTCACATGCATACTTACTGATATGCATATATATGAGTGTATGTGTAAATATGTATTTAATGTAACAGAATTGTTCAGGAGACTTTTCATCTCAGTATTTTTATACAGTATGAAAGAGGGCATTTCCATTAGCAGGTTATGCTTTTTCTTTCAGTCCTTTTCTGTTTTAGAGATTTTCTCCTTTTTATCTCAATTCAGGACTTCTTTGTTAGGATCTGTTGATGTTCTGGTATCGTTCTTCAATTTGTGTTCTGCTAAGGAGTTTTCTTACCCTTGAGATGTTTATCTCCGTATTTTCCTTCGGTTCCTTTCTCCATGTGGACGGCTGGAATACTTCTGGTTTAGAGATCCGACAAGAAGGATGACTAGGCTCCTAGCCTAGTTTTCCTCTCTGCTTGCATGGAGAGCTCTGCTGCACCTGAGTTTTATGGCTTCTTTCTTTTGGTAAGAAAGACAGAATTAAGACATTCTGGGCAGTGCACGTTCTACTTTTCCCATGCTCCATATAGCAAGCGTTTGACCAAAGCGCTGAGTAGGAAATACAGTTTTAGGTCAGCAGTAGAGCTGGACAGGACCAATATAATCACAATTTTGCAATACTGAAGTAATAAACCCTCCCCCAATTTCACACCTTGTAGATAGCCCTGAGTTTTATTTTTGACTTGTGGCTTGCCCTTTCCACCTCTTCGTTCGAATAGCTGTTGTCATAAGAATCTTTGAATTTGATTTTATTTGCAGTCACTTCCTCAGGTGCAGGATCAAACTGTTGCTACCCAGTATTCTTGCACTACCGCAAGAAGCATTTCTTCTTTGTTCTGGTGTGAGAAGTAAGGTTTTTTTTTTTGTTGTAATTTTCAGTAATTAAACTGATTAGAATTAAACTGGTGGGGAAACTGCATTTGATTACACAGGCAATATAGGGGAGGTGAAACTCATCTAACTAGGTTCCTTTCCAGCCTTTAGGCTTTTAATAGCTAAGTTAATTTCCTAGAGGAATATGGGCTGATTGAAGGAAAAGCTATAATCATTAATTGCAGTAGATTTAATTTGTTTGAAATATAAAGGGAAGACTGCCTGAGATTTCAGGAGAAGTAAAGAGCTGTACTCCTGCAAAGTTATTTATTCCAGTCAGTGTAATAGATTTTTTCCTTCCCATAATAAATGCTGGCAAAATTTTTGGACCGTTTCTGTCATTTATATGTATCAGTAGGAGTGATATTCCTAGGTCAAAGGATTATTAAGGAGATAAATTAAGGGGACAACTCTTCCTACAAATCAGGAACATAAGCTTATACTATGTATTTAATATCTGTGACATGCATTAACTGAAATGCAAATTTATCATGGATATAAGAGTCGGAAAAGATGTTTGGTGTTCTTCTCTGTCTACCTGACGCTTCAGAAAAGGGGCATAAGATGTAGTTCTGCTCTAACTATCCACTGGCCCGTTTCCTCACTGATGTGGTTATAGAATATGAGACTGTTGTAGCTGTTTTCCAAGAGAAAATAGAATTTTCCATGTTCGATATAGGCTTTTTAAAATTGTCATTTAATTTCTTTCTCATTGAGGATTAGGGCATGTGACTGGTGTTCTGGGGCCTGTCTCTAGTAATTGCCACTAGAGAAGTCATTTTATATGGAGCTGGAAAGATGATTCATCACCCTCTTCTCTGAGCAACTATAAAAACATGCTTTACCTGCCTTACAGCTGTGTTCACACGCAGTGTAAGATGCCTGCAATATCATTTCGTATTACTGGGCACTGTATTCATATAAGCAAAGGTTGTATTGGGCCTCACTCAGCTTTTATTTTCTCAGTACATTTTTCAAAAGTACTCAAGCTGACTCAAAATTATGTTAGCATTAGAATAATGAAATAAAGTGTTTGCTATGCAGCAGTTAGATTATAGTATCCCTGTTTTTGTTTCTTGGATTTGGAATAAATCATTGTCGGTACATATTAATGGACCTGGATGCAAAAGGTCCCCAGAAAAGCTTGAAGTTTTTTAAGCTGTTGAATTTACCCAATACATAGAAAGGACAATTAATTGTTAAAATAAAAATGTATTGTGTATCTTTGTTTTTGAAAGTTGCTCTAGGTAGTTGGGTTGTATATGATGCAGCACAAGGGAGAAAGATGACCAAGCTTAGACCAGACATACTCCTCCAAGTGTGTCTTTTGTACTAAGTTTGTTTGTCTGTCTTTTTGCCTTACAAAAAGATTAGTAAAAACAAAACTATGCAAGTGCTTGTTTGATAAACACTTAAAAATAATACTAGAAAAAAAGGAGCAGCATATTTTGGAATGATTACTCAGGTTTCCAACGTTTAGGAAAATATTTGAAATTCTTCAGTCTAGTTTGCAGAAGTTGTTTGTAGGGTGTTTTTTTTTTTTTTTTTTTTGGTTTTGTTTCCTCTGTCTTGTCCTCTGATGAGGATACTGCAGTGCTTATGTTGAAGTGTTCAGTCAGAATTACCCCCAGCAACTAGGTGGTATGTCGAACAAAAAAGCTTGGTACTGAGTTGTAGCACAGGCAGAGGGTAAATGTTGTTCACATTTCTTTTACGTGGTGGCACTGCTCTTGAGACAACGGGCAAGCTGCTAGTAGAGGCAGTGAAAGAAAGTGTTAGCAAAAACAGCAAGTGCAAGCAGTTCTTGCGGTTTTAGGTAGTGGGCATAGCGAAAAGGTTTTGTGGTGGGATTACTTGTGATGATGGCTGTAAATTAACCACAGGCATCTTTGCCACAAAGGGGTGAATTCATATCATCTGTCTTGGGTTCATGTAACAGATGTTCTGCATCACCACCTGACAGTGCCTACCTATCTGTGTTGACTGTTTAAGAAAATTAGTCTTCTAAATGTGGTCTTCTGATTTGCATCCAAAATATGCATCTGTTCTGGAGAGTTCAAGTATGTTGTCTAACTGGAAGTAGTGCTGCATGAGATGGTAGCGTGAGTACTGGTTGATATTGGCAACCATATAAAAATTTCACTAGTGGAATTAGCAGAAAGCAAGTATGGGAAATTTTAGGGATGACTCTTCAGTGCATAGGTGATAAAGTTACTGGTTTGCTGCTGTCAGCTGAATATTTCTTTTTCTGCACGGCATTATTAGCATGTGGCAGTGCAGTCAGTCTACCATCCTGGCGTGCTTCAGAGAAAAGGAAAGAGTCTTCTCCAGTCTAACCTGGGTAAATTTTTCATCAAAGCCTTAATACTGTTTCTGCCAGGTAGTACCTGCTTGAATATATGCTCTTATAACAAAAGTGCCTATTTACTGCAATTTTTTTTTGATAATAGCTTTAATCTTCTTCGTAATTAAGAAGCGCCTGTACTCGTAGTTTTAAGAAGCTAAATTGAGAGTATAACAAGACTGTCTGACTCTTTACCTTACTTCTCACGCAGACGTGGGGGTAGCCAAGGAGCAGATAAACACCTGGTACTCAGCAAAATAACGTGCAGGGCTGTAACTGCTAGGCAAGGAGCTAGGTGGTATGGCTCCAACCTTGTGACAAGTGTTGAGATACCTCGTGAACTCTGCATAGCTGCAGCTAGGAAAGATTAGAAACCCCCCAACAACCTGACAGGAAAGAAGAATTGTCCCACACAATCTGAAATCCTGTCATCCCTACTGATTTCATCTAGGCTCTTGGCTCTGTCACGCCTTTGAAAATATCTACAGGCCTTCACATCATTTTGATTACTTGTGATCTCTCTTTTCTTTAAAGTTCCTGAAGAGAGGAGTTTTTTAAGTTTTCAGGGCATGTGAAAATGGTAAAGTAACAGTATTGGGGTTTTTTTCTGTATTTTTTCAAACTTTGGATTATGTTTTTCAATTTTAAGACATATCATGGATTGTGTGTTCCAGAAACAGTGAAATGGAGAGGCTCATCAATCTCTTTCTCACTAAGCAGACTTACTTTTATCATAAAAGGGGCAATGTCTTATATCTCTGGTTCAGTAAGTTGACGGCTACACTTTATCCTAATATCTTTTATGGTCTTCTCAAGATCTTTTTAGCTTTAGCTGTTTGAAATATTTGGTTCAAATAAAGCATGAGTAGTATATTTGACAATAATATACAGATAGATTTTAGGACAATATTCTTATGGACTGTGTTAAGATATATAGTCCATATTTTCTTGTAGCTTATTATTCCTGGTTTAATTGAAATATCAAGTTTATTAAGTTTTCCTTTTCTTTGTAAAGCAACATATGACTGTTACTGTTACAAAAATATTTAGCTCTATAGCAATAGTTTAGGCCTATGCTTAAAATCAAAAAGATAAAGCAAAATAGATTCTGTGTGTCTCCTGTAATCTGGCTCACACTGACCACAGTGGGAGCTGCTTCTAATTGCAGGCTATATAAAGAAATGGTCATTAGAGAGGTTATATATCATGTTCATATGCAGAGAATGTTACATTTGCTCAGCTGGATGTATTTTCAAGTAGACCTTACTTCACTGCTTAACTTGCAGGCTCTTCAAATCTTGCATGTCTGCGCTAGTTGCTTGCAGGAGCTTATAATTCATTGTCAAAATCTTCCTTCCAGGCTGCTCTTGCAAAAGCAGTGAAGTAACACCTTGCCTTCCTCTAACTTTGCGGCAAAATTTACAAGTAAAGTCTTGTCTGCATAGCTGGAAAAAGTGCGAGGGCTGTTTGGGTAGGGAATGAGGTGCTTTTTTGTTTTCTGTTTTTAACTTAATATTGTTCACACGTGCTAATTCCCTAAGAAGAAAACAACAGTGAAGGCACTCAGTAATTTTTCTCTGAAGTGCACTGACTGATGTCAACCCTAGAGCTGTAGCTAGGCTTGGCCTTGCCTCGAATGCCTTGGAGGAAAATGGCAGTGCCATGGGGTGTGCCCGTCCCGCAGGCTGCCGTTCACTGCGAGGTGCCCTCAGGAAAAATGTTCTGAGCTGCTGTCAGGGCAAGGCCCCAGGGATCTTCTTTTTAGCAGTGGGCTTTGATTTCATAATGAGCTACGGTCTTTTATTGTTTCGAAACCCGAATTTTGAATATTAATACTTCAGCGCTGAAATATCTTACTTTCTATTACCTTCTGATTTCTTTTTGATTTTTGTAAGATGGTTGTTGCTTTCTTCAAACTTCAGCAATCAGACAGACAACACAGGAATTATTTTACTTCTGGGAATTGAATTTTATATGACTATTTCCTAACAAAGGAAATTGGAATGAAGTCTTGTAGTTTTTAATTCCTTAATAACTGGACTAACGTTAAATGACTAACTAACTAAATAGACTCACAGAGTGGTGTTCTTGTGTACATGCAGGCTTTTGGAGGTCCAGGGGTGCCTGTAATTTTGAAAAGACCAAAGCAATGTAAGCACAAAGAACTTCACTCTAATTTATCTATACTCCAGATAATATGTTCTAATACTTTTGGAATATTGGAAAAATGTATGAATTGTTCAAATTTCACTAATTATTTTGAAAAAATTCCTAACAGAACTGCTTTTGTCATTGTGCAAGTAGAACTTAGGACTACCTCTTACTCTGTTTTGTGTAGGCTTTTAAGTATTGATGATAACTTTACACAAAAGGGTTAATTATATACTGTAGCACTTGATTTCCTTTAACATTACATTTAGAAACCACGCAAATGGTCCAAATTATGAGATGAAGAATTGGCTGTAGTAGACCTGAATTTTTTTTTCTGACTATTCTGCCCTGAAGTAGTTGCTTTTGCTTTACATTTCATCACAGCTATGTTTTAAAATAACTTGATGATCTAGAAGGCGACTTTAAGTGGTTGAGCAAACCACAAATTGACACACAAAATAGATGAAGTTTTAATTCATAGTCTTCTTTTTAGCATCTGGTAGTTTATGTTACAATTTCTCAACCCGTGTTTTAGAATGAAATTATTCCTGCTTTGTGCATTTCTCCTGTTTGCTATAAAGAATGAGAGGAACATGAAAACAGTGTGCTTTCTACAATGGAGTTCACACAAAATGTGATGATATATGAATCTGTACTTACCAGCTAGTTTTAGCCCTTTCCTAGTTCCCTCCCTTTCAAATTACAGCTTCTGATTCAACAAGTCTGTCATCTTCTCCCTTCCAAGGATGAGATCAGCCTCATAAAACATGTTCTTCTAACTGTCCTTCACAAGTGGGAGTGGGAAGCCTTTTTCTTTTCTATCTCTTTCTTTTCATTGATTAGGAATAAGTGTTTTTGTCTAGCTGAAAGTCAGACCGTGTTATTGATATAAAGGATGGAACTCCTGTTTTTCAGGGTTTCACCTGAAAATGTTTTGCTGAGTTGTGTTTGGCACTGAAGATTCCAACATCTCCTGGTGAATGTTATTCTTAAAAAAAAAAGTTCATCTGCTTTTTGGGTGTTCTTTTAAGTTACGTTCTTTGCTATGGTTGACTTTCCCACCAAGAAGCAATTATGGCAACATGAATTCTCAGGCTACTGTAAAGCTTAGGCTCCTTTTTTGGATGGAGCTTATACTTCAGTGTGTATGGAAATTTATTTGGAAATTTTTAGAATATAATCTGTGCCAAGTGCTTTCCTCTAGTGTTTTTCTTGGTTAACATGTGTTAAACAATTTAAATTTCTGTTAATTTACTTTCACTCTGCATTAGAGCAATCAGTGTATTTCATTATAAGGTAAAAACCTGTCATTTTGTTCCTTCTACTTTGAAGGTATACTTGCGATCAAGAGCTATGTGTGCTTGTTTGGCTACTGTTTTCACAGTGTACTGATACAGGCGACTACTGTCGTGTCTCTGTTCAATGCCTACATTGGGTTATGGTTTTTCTTTCTCTTTTTAGCTCTTGGTATCAGATTTCAGAGATATTTTCTATATGACTGATTAAACTTAATGGGTATAATATATATCTTTTAAAAATAGTTTTCTTGCATAAAAGCTTATTATAAATGGAGTTGGTAATGTATTAGAGGAAGAAAAAACCTGGGAAGTTACGGCAGCTATTGTTTCTGTATTGAATTCAGAATGCTGCAATTTCCTTGTCAGACCCAACTCCAAAAGTCTTATTAGTATACTTTTTTTTTTTTTTTTTTTTTTTTAATACTTAATTTACCTACGAAGTGGCCTTTAGAAGCTTGAAATTGGAGATAATGACTACTTCATTTGCAAAGATGACAAAACTTAGTTAAAACAATTTGGTCTCTATAGAGAATTTGTGAGAGCAAGGAGTAGAACAGCATAGACTGTATAACCTGAATGAACGGCAAAGCCATTCTTATTAGGTTGAGGTATAAAACCTATACTTTAAACTGCACAAAGCTTCCCGTGAGATTTTTATTAATCTTTAAACCAGAACGAATTTGCAGTATGCACTTTCAGTATCCGAGGAAAAAAGTAAGGCACTGAAAATGCTGGTTCCTTTCATTTACATCCCATTTTACTGCCACAGACGATGGCAACTTCAGGGAAACAAGTTGTTTGGAGCCATCAGGTTGTGCTGCTAGGCATCTTGTCTTTTCAGACAGAGAGCCTGAAACTGGTCCTTTTACCAACCATAGAAGGAGTCGGGGAGACCGTCGCTGCCGCAGAGCTGCGAGGCTGCGGGCTGGTGGCCGGCAGCGCTGGTGGCAGGGCCGTGGGCCGGCGGCCGGCAGAAGATTGTGGGAAGGTAGAAAGTCTGACTGTAGTGACTTTGCATGCAAGGAAATTCTTCAAATGAAGCTAATTACAGCAGTGATTATACTGTACTACAGTGTATGTAGCTGTGGTGTTTTTTTTACTATATATACTTTGAAATTACTTCATGATCTTTAAGCCTAAAGCTTTAAACTTTTTACCGCAAAGCACCCGAACTCGTCTTGTGCAGAAACGGTTGAACGTACCGGGTATGGTGGCTCGCTCGCATTTTCCCCTTTGTCCTCGCTGCTTTCTTGAGAGCAGATCAAAGAAAATGCAGTGACAGGTAAGGGCGTCTCACAAGCCACGCGGAGAAATGGAGCTTCCTGTGCCATAAATTAATGGGACTCTGTTCACAAGCTGCCTGTTACGATGTTTTATTGATGAGTAAAAATGGTGTCTGAGGCAATAGCATGCCTTACTTCTTACAACATTGCCGGTTATAAAGATGTCGTCTTGAATAAATTTCACAATTAGAAAGTATTGACAAAAATATTTAATCTTTTTACATAAAAATAAGCTCAAACATCTGCTGCCAAAGTCAGACAATATCAAGTAATCTTTTGAAAGTATATTTTTATTATACTGACAGATGCATGGCTGCATGACATAGATGTCGATTTAAGTTACTAGTGCCATTAATACTTGACAAAGACATGCTCCCAGAAGAATTTACGTTTTTAAAATGTTGTCAGATGAATATATGCCAACTAAAAGTAACCAGAGTTATTCAGCTATGTTGTTAACAAAGCTAAAAGCCTGTTATCTCCAGAGACATCACAGAAATATGGTATTGGCTTCATTTTTATTTTTTTAAATTCAACAGAATTGACAGCAGAAAAAAAACATTTTTTATCTCTGTAAACATCCATGTAAGCAATGTCCTTTTTTCACTTTTTATGCCCTGTGGGTTGTAGGGCAGGAAGATTTTCAGTTTCATTTGAGGTGAACTTGTTCAGCAGTCATTTGCTTTCCACCAGATTTCAAATAATCTTACTTTTTGGCAAGGACATTGTTGTAAAGAGAACGCTGAAGAAAAAGTCAGGACTTGGGCCAGAATTTCTGGTCTGTGTATTCAGTCAAAAAGTATTGGGAGCCATATGACTTAACTTATTAAGAAGGCCAAAATGTAAAACATTCATTTCTAGTTCTTATTTGTCAAATATACTGGTATACTCATTATTCAAATCTGTACATTTTCGTAACTTGAGATTTCAGTGCTGGTATTTCGTAATGGGAAACTAAGCTTAGCCTGAATTCTTGCCTCCTGAGCCTCCTGCACCCCCCGAAGCGTTCTGGAAGGAATTGGGTTTCTTAGAGCCAGGGGTGAGTTTGCTGGGTGGAAGAGACCAGCACTCACGGAGGTTGTTTAGTAGCGCTATGCTGGTGCTGCTTCTCCTCTATGTTAAATACATAGATAAATATATTTTAAATAAAAAATCTAGTCCTTTGAGGTGCTGAGTCAAGTGAAGTCTGGCCATTTCTGGGTGAATCTAGGCTCATAAACATCTCATTAAGGGCCAAATCATTATGCTCAATGAATGGGCACAGTGTTTTCCTTAGAGATGAGCCTGAACTTTGTAGAAATGCTGTTTACCTCTAATGCTTCTAATGCATCTGTTCTCCATGCTGAGGCAGAGTGCGGGAGGGTGAGATTTGCCTCTCCAAATCTCGAGGTCGAGACTCCTTTTACAGTGCTGGAGATGTGTAGGGTCTCCTGAGCTGCAATTTGTCTCATCCCGAAGCCAGTATTCAAAATACACCATGGGAATTGCTCCAAAAATGTGTCTGTTTTTCTCATTGAAGCCTATGTTAATTGGCTCAGGTGCACATATTTAAAGTTAGATGAGCTCTCACCTCTGCCGCCTCTTGCAAGCAACTGCGGCAGCTAAGTGAGGTGTTTTGGATGAAGCCTTACCAACGTGTAGTGTTTCACAGTCTAACCAGGAAGGTGCGTAGTCGTGGCTGCCTGACCATTTTGTGTCATGACTCCTCTTAGTTTAAGTGAGTACATATTAAAATTGTATTTCAAAGTCTGTATTTTGACTGGTTTTTCAGAGTTAATGTTCAGGAATCTGTTGTAGACCACAATTTTTAAGGACACAATTGTAGGAAGGTTGCATGGGTCGGCTTGAAAGGGTATCGTGGGGAATGAAATGAGGTACAAGAAGTCTTTACTTCACATTTCTCTGGAACCACTCTCATGCTTATTCGTTTTCTTTCACTGTTCCTTGCCTTGATAACAGAATAGTCTTCCTCTTTTTTTCCCCCAAATTTCATATGACTTCAGAATCTGGAATAGAGAAATAAGGACAAGAGGTTGGCCGAGATGGATTTACTAGTTGTCTACAAATGTTGTTGTGTGTGCTACTTAAGACTGGACATGCCTTGATTTAGGTGGAGGAGTTGTGCATGCATGCAGGGTAACGGTGCAACCTGGACGGCAATGTGGACTGCATCAAGTTTTGGAGAGTGCCATGGCTGGTTGGTCCTACCTACATAGTCCAACCATAGTTGAACCTCCAGAGCACGAGCTCATTTCAAGGTGTTTTGCTAGCATTTTGGGAGCACTGATGGATGAAATTCGAGTGTGGACTAGCACTGGGGACTGAGAAGAGAGGCCATGTTTGCTCCTACATAATGTGGTGCAATTACAGCCGTGTGGCTGTGCCAGCCTGCTCTCTGAGTCCAGATTAACTGTCTGTCCCTCACAGTGGAAGGTGAAAACTGTAGTGTTGAGTGCTCTGTCTGGGGAAGGGTGTCCTTAAGGTGCAAAGTGGCAAGTTAGTACTTTAATGATAAGGCTTTCCCAAAAGTGAGAGAGGTATATTTCAGTGAACCTTTTGAGTACAACCTGAAAAATCGGGAAATAGAAGTTCTTGTTTTTTGAGTGACACATTATCTTTCTGGAAAGGATATTGCAAATATAATTCAGTCATGGCCTTTCCTGGCATCGTAGGAAAATAGTTTGATATTTCTTCTAGTATGTAAGGATAATGCTTAAAAAAAAAAGCACCTATAAATTATTACTGCATTTCCAATAGCTTTAATAGATGTACTGCAGCCAAAAATCTTTTTGAGATGTTGTTGCTGTTTCTATAGAGAACTGTGTGATGCTGACTTGTACTACACATTATTAACAGGTATTGGAAAGATGAACGTTGTCAGAAAAACTTAATGAGAGAAACATAATTCTCTGAGAAGCCAGCAAATGAGAGTTTACAATGGGAATGTTGGCTGGGTGTCAGAAAAAATGTTTTTTCAGCAGTGGAAACTTTTCTAACAGTGAAATTTAGCAGACCTTAGATGTATCTCTCAAAAGTAATATTTGAAATCCTAGAATTTGACTCATTCAAAAACAAGAATGGAAATTGTAGGTTCATCCTACCATGCCAAAAAGAATAATCTTGAGTTGCAGGTCCATGGCATTAGATAACATTGTTATTTTTATTTTCTTCTGATCTGAAGTATGTTGATTTTTATCTCGGACGTACTCATTTTACTGCAGAGAAGGTGATGTTACCAGTTAAAGGAGTAGTTTGGCAGCTGCTGTAAAAATATCTGGTCATTCTTAGTTTGCGTCGGTCTTTAATACTGAATTTCAGTGAGGGCAAGAGCAGCTAAATACATAGAAATTGAAGTTCAGTGACACTCTTTGCAGTATGTCTGCCCACATATTCATTACTACTATTGCATCTTTTCAAAGGCAATTTATGTATGGCAGTATTTGTTCCCTCCTTCTTGCTATGCAGTATTATAAAGTAGCTGTGCTGGTGATATGTTAGCAAAATAATTGATTCATGGGGTGTAAATGTGTGAAAGTGAAGTTAATTGAGGATCTTGAGCTAATCTAACAGTTTGCATTGCCAAAAGAGAGGTGTCGCACTATCTGTGCTGTCCTCGTCTTCTCTTTCCTAGTCACACTCGTCTGCAACTTGTGCATCCCTTCATGAGCTAGTTTACCTCAGTAAAGTGTCAGAAAACTGACTCAAGAAAAATAGTGCATAGTTTTCAGCTGATTTACTGAGCTGAATCTGAAGGAGGAATCTCGAGAACAAAAAAGGGAGGATGTCACTTGCCAGGGATGAGTGACAGAAGGAGAAGGGAGGTGGGAGCCTTCCCGTTTTGTCAGCAGAAGGCTGTGTCAGACCGGCTCAGCTGTCGCGTTGAGTGAATGTGCTGCTCAAGTGTGGACGATTGTGCTAGTCTCTTTTTCAGTTTTCCAGTTTGTGTCTGTGCCTCTTGCACCAACCTTTCTGTATCTCCGAAAAGGACAGTTCTTTGAAAATGGCTACAAAGGCTGAGTTGGCAATTAGTTTTAGAAACAAAGATTTGCCCAGTCTTTCTCCATCTGATCTTCCAAGGAACTAGATCCAGGCTTTGATCAGAAAGATGTATGAGAACATCCCTCTAGGTTTGGCCTGAATGATGCACTCATTCAATGAGAGAAGGAACTGCTAGTCCTAGGATGGATAACTTCAGGTAGTTTGTGGTTTACTTTGTTTTTTGAGAAATATTGTCAGTCATGCTGGATGTGCAAGAGCATATTTATTCCTTTAAAAAGCACTGCATTTTAAATAGTCTAGAGCCACTGTTTGGATACTGGAAAAAATTTATTCTGTGTATCTTGGCGTCTGCCTTTGTACTGGGGCAGGGAGTGGTTTGCTGTCTTGCTTCTCCTTACTAATCAGCAAGCCATGAGAAGTACCAGTGTCCACCCCTCTTCCTGTTGCTTTGGGTTTTTCATCTGCATTATTGTATGGAGGACATTTGTTTCCCATATGGCTGGAGGGTGACTGCTTCACTCGAGGCAGGTTTAGAAGCTTAGGCTTTTCTTCTGCTTTGGCCTCAACTGTGAAAGGAAAATGTTTGGCATGACTCTGATTGTACTAGCTTAACTTAAGTGACCATCTTGGATCACCATACTTTGAAAATTGCTTTCCATAAATGATTTATCTGTTTCTGACATAGATAGCTGGGTAGTTGTGTTACAGAAGCAGTCAAGCATACTAGGCGAAATCCTAACTTAATTGAAAACAATGATAAAACTCCCTTTGTTTTCAATGGGCTCATCGTCATTCTCAGAGGTCCCCTGTCACAGAAAATGAGGAGAGCTAATCATAAGTTGCATCAAAGTCTGTTTAAGTTTCTCTAAGATGAAGGATGGTTTTACTTTGTTTGTTAATCAAAAAGAAATATGGTTTATAGAACTATAAATTCAAGATTGCAATTTCATGCATAAAGCTTTTGTAATTACTGTTTTATTTATTGACATATAGATTCAAAGATATTGCAAAATGGCGTAAAGGTAAATACTATGATTATAATTTATTTAAATAAGACGACTGTGTTTGCACTAAGTGTTTTTGGTTAAGTGCAGAGTAACAAAGTGATTGAAACAAAAACAATGGAAAATCTTAGGTCATATTTCTTCTGTTTTTTGGTTCCATGTATGTTTAGGGAGCTCAGTGCTAATCATTCTCCTTTTGTTCTTCTTACAGCTAATTCCAGCCTTCTTGGAGGTGGAGGAGGTATGTCTTTGCTTAATACTGCCTTTACTCTTAAACATATGCAAAATATATGCTGAGGAAATGTAGAGCTTAGTTGTTTGTAAAACAATATGTGATGAGTTCAAAAGATGGAAATGTAAAATTACTAGATGGGAAAAATCACCTAAGTCCACAATGTTTCTGTACAGTCAGGACACAGGGTTTGTGACTGTTCTTCTTGAATCCACCGTTCCCTCTGGTTTAGATTACTCTTAATCTGTGTAGGGGGCTGCCGGAAAACATCGACAAACTGAACAGTGTTATCTTATATTGCTTTTAAGTAATTAGGATTTTTATTTAAGTTACTTTGAGGGAACCTTGAACACCTGTTAAATAAATTGTTTTTTAAAATTATATGTTAAAAAATTAAAACAAGGTAAAAACTCATTTTAGTCAATTAATGAGGCTTTTGTCTGCAAGTTCTTTTTTTTTTCTTAACTGGGTTATTTACCCCCATTCTGTTTGTGAGAAGAATGAAGTTAGATTTCAATAGAAATCTTTTGTGCATGCGGGAGATGTTAGCAGCATATCTGCTAGTAAGACAGAGAGGAAGAAGTGCAAATAGTGAGTATTGTTTGAAAAGATATGTATGCTGGTTTTTTAAGCAGATTGGTGCTATTTAGTTTTTTGTAGTGCTGTGGCCATAGGCGCTTACATGAGTGCTAACAATTCAGGAAAAAATCATGCAGTTTTAGATTTCAGTTTTCTGTTACTCTGCCTCCCAGAGGGAAGTGGAAGAGCTCAGTTCTGGAAATGTCACAATGTAGTAGCAGTACAGGCAGCTACTAATCTTTCTTACTGGCTAGAGTTAAAAGGACCTGAAGATCAGAGCTTACATATGCAAGGGTAAAGGAAAGGGCTCTGTGAAAAGAGAGAAGATTGCTGTTGCTTGTGAGACTGAGGATAAGAAGTGAAGGCTTTTGTTTTAACAACCCTAACTGAATAAGCAGCTATTATTTGTGAGCGATGAGCAGGGGATCGTCACATGAAAAGGTGCTTCACAACTGCACTGAGATATTTAAATAAAACTGTTCCTGTTTCTCAGCTAGGTATCTGGTCATTAAAGTACAGAGAAGCCTTGCCTGATAATCCTGTTGCATTAATCTGTTTCTTCTGATTTGAGTCAGTTTGCAGTGTACCAAATTTTTCTTTGTTTAAAACATAATCCTTTAAAAGGTAATCCTTTACTTATGTTCATACAGAGTGATCACCGTACCTTCAACTTAAAAAAATCAATGCAAATGTTCAAATTCCAATCAGGTTCCTAGAGCACTGCTATTATGAAGAGGGTTAGGTTACTGCCTTTCAATAGTATTTGTTCAGCTGGACTCTACTTCAGCAGGTGATACCTTTTCAGCATGACATGAGATGATGGGGCTCTCCCTCTTCACTCTCCCTGTGGCAGACTGGATGAGTCTGTTGTGATGGGCAGCTGGGATTTTTCCTGTGTTTTAGGGCTCCCTTTTCTGTGTTCTCAGTTGCAACGCTGAGCCAGACAGCTGCGCAATTGAAAACCTGACTTTTGTGTGTCTGACCAGTCTTTTGTCTAGTAATTGTAGAAAGCGAAAGACACTTGTTGAAAGAAGATAAAGCACTTCTGAATCTAAAATGATTTTCCAGGGGAATAGACAAACAAGCTAATGAAACTACAGATACAGAAGCAGCATTCCTTGCAACCACTGTCCATCTGGAGATCCAGATCCACAGCCAAATTGTTCTCTGCCTCTGAAGGTATCTGTCTGGATGGGAAAGAGTCGGATTTTTTTGTCTAACTCAGTTCTTTACTGCTTGGTCTGGTATTTCCCCTGGAAGAGTATTTGTGAAATCAAATTGTTTACAGCAGTCAATAACTGTACAATTTCTCCTGGCGTTTTGCTTGTTTGAGCACCTACATGTCTTTTGGCACTGGTTTAGTTCAGTCTGCTTGCAGATTAAAAAAAATATATATGATGAAGTAACACTCACAGATGTTTATCCCAAATCCTTTAATCTCCAATGGACAGATAACCCTATATCGCATTACTTGAGATACAGATAGTTAGGTTTCTGTCTTATCGCAAGTCACTTCCACTATAAAGTAGACTAATTCAGGCTTCCCAAGTCTCTTGAAGAAAACTCCTGACAACAGAAGCATCTTTTCAGTGGGCTCACTGCTGAGAATTTCACTCTGAAATGGCCTTGGTTTTGGACAGCAGCCATGGGATGTTTGGTCCTTGAAAATGTGTATTGACTGTGCTCTTTTAGACAAGAGCAGCCAAAAGACTTTTTTGAGGTTGGAGTTAACCTGGAGAAGCAGAAAAAGGACACCTAGAGCCCAGACAGTTCAGCTCCTGCATTATGCCCGTGACCAGTTTGCCTGAGTGTTGGAGGAGAATGAAACCATGACCTGCACTGTGCAGAGTCAGTATCGCTTGGGAAACTAACCTGTTATTGGGACTGTCCATTTTTGTATAAAAGGGAACATTTAATTTTCAGTTGTGAGGTTCTGGATTTAAAATTCTGAATACATTTTTCCCTTTTCCAGGAGTAAGTGGCAGCATTACTCTGTGTGAAATATTGCTAGTGAATTATTAAAACTTTATTATATATGTAAACACTAGTCTTCTTTTGATTGCAGATGTTGAATATTTATGATAATGCATAATACCAGTATAGTTTTTCCATTAATGGCATTCAGATCTCTTCAGTAACGCTTGTTAATTAAATCTCACTGTCACTGTTGGGGGTATGAGTACATATCTCAGTTTCACAGAAAATGAAATCTAGAGATTTCAGCTTGTCCAAGTTCATGTAAAAGTTTTCGTGCTTTTGAGCTGCAGTGGAGCTGTTTTGTCACTCTTAGAATTTAGAACTAAATTCTGAAACCTTTCTAGAATTGGACACGAAATAATTATTTGAAAATCCTGATCTAGTATTTGCATGGTACTCCATGAATACATTAAAAACAGCTTCTGGAGAAGCATTTTTGAGAACCCAGTGGGCAACATTGTTGATAAATGTAACACACTTATTTGTAAGTTCAAGTGCTGATGCTTTGGGGTTGCCACTTACCAATTCTGTGTCACCTCAGAGCCATGTGAGGATATCTATGTGTAATTTGATTTCATAGAGTCAAAGTAACGATTTGTTCTTGGATTCCAAATTTGAATAATCTATTTTCATTTTTATAACTATTCTGAATGAAGAGATAAAAGTATGAAAGATACCAGCAGCAATTTTTCACAGAACTATTTAATCATCAAATCGAGAAACCTACAATGGAGTCTTAGAAGAATCTTTAGTTAAATATAAATGTCTAGGGTTTCTTTCTGCTATTCAATTAACTCTGAAGCTTCCTGGATTTTATTATGAGTTTGGCAAGTAAGCCTTTTTTCTTTTTCCTTCTCTACAGTTTTTAATATTTAATTTTTAATTAGGAGCCTTCAGGTGTAGATTTAACACATATTCAGCATCTCACTGCTTCTGTTAGCTTGCACAGAGCAGTACGAATTATTTGTGCATCACGTATTGTTTGTCCCATTATGTACAACAATGTAAAGGTGAAAATTCTTACAAAAGTTCCCTGCATTTGGAGAAGGTGGGGATAAAACATTTGACAATTTGAGAGAAAGAGGTCCCTTTTTAAGATGTATCATGAGTTTTGACTGTTACAAAATTGAAATGCCCAATTTTTCATGGCAATTCTTTTTTTCTTGTATTTGTAAATGGAATGCAAGTATGTGATCTCATGTACTTTGTCCATTAACGCAAAGTGAGCAAGATCCAAGTATTTTCTCCTCCAGTGCTGTTTTGGAGAGTCTGTTTTTTTGTCCTTCTTTCCTTCCTCCTGCCCCCCATTACCTCTTTTCCAGTTATTTCCTTTGGGGGTTATTTTTTCCTTTACTTTATTTGCTGACCGTGATCAAGTTCTTGCTGCATGATAATTTCTGGATTGCCTTTCTTTCTTTGAGCTTGAATTGAGGGTATGTATAAAATAGCAAGCTAATTGGCTTTTTTTTTCCCCTCATAAGACTTTGTTGCCTATATTATTCATAGAGGTGGAGAAGAAAGCATCCCAGTTTAGTGTGTCATCTTATGAATGAGTGTCATCTTATTAATTTTTGTTAGCCTTGTACTTGAAAGTGATAATTTGTATTTACACACTCTGAGAGGAGACAGGCTATGTTAGCAAAGCATCCTTCTGGTAGCATTCTTTGGACCCAGCTTAAATCAGTTGCCCCGAAAAGCCTGTCTGCTTTGCTGTCTCACTTGCTGTCTCTCATTTTGCCAGTGTAACTACATCTTTTTGAGGGCTTTACAAAAATTAAGTCCTATATGGGCATAAGTATGTTAGTAAATCTTAAATGTAGACCAGACCTATCTCTCTAGTCTGCCAAGATACAGTTTGGTACGCACGTCATTTTAAGCAACTGTCATGACACAGAGCACTTGTATTCGCTTCATGAATACTGTATGAAATTGGGGATGCTCTATACATAATCAGCCAGACCACATTTCGAAAGTGGGATTTGATTGCCTTCTGGGTTGACCTTTACTTCTGTTGCATTATAATAGTGGCAAAAGCAAATTTTGTTTTCTCCTGCTGGAAAGAAATTACCATTGACTGACTTCTCTCCAGGAAAACGGGCTTATCGGGAGAGAAGTTAGCTATTCAATGTGTGCAGCATTTTGCTGAGACTGAGCACAAAATCTCATGGCAGAGTAGAGAGAGTTTGCACGTGGCTAGGTCCACCCCTTCAAAATGGGAGCAGCTACTGCAGGAGTCTAACAAAATATTCTTCCTAGCTGAACAGCGATGGATTGGAAAGGGAAGACTGGAATAGACCCAGTCGTGCAAGATATTTGTTGTTTTTCCAGCAAGCCAGTGTGCAGGCAGAGGGCTGTTGGCATCCGTGGAGCACATTCAGGGTGCCTCCGGGACCCGGGATGGAGTAAGCGCCACGGCCATTTGGGGAGCGTTTAGGTGTCTACCTGCGTAAGCACCTAGCACCCCTTGAGACGAGTAGGCTCTCCGAGATGCAGGCACAGGTCTGGCGGGCACGACACAGGCTTCAGTGGAGAGCTGCACCTTTCCCCGGTGACAGCTGAAGGTCTGATTGGGACTTTGGAGCAGCAGAAATAGCACTAGGTACTGGTGCTTAAGCAACTGAATCGTACCATCTGTGTCCAAATTTGTGGTGGTTGCTTGAGTTGTTCATCTTCAGGTGAGTAGGAAAACCATCACGAGTACTGCTAATTCTATACAAATACAGGGGAAATGCTCTTCAAGTGTTGCTACAAGGTTACTGGTGTTTGCCTGCCATCCTGCCTATTTGTCAATTAATTGCAAGCTAATGAGTTCAAAAGGCCAGTGATTATCCCAGCAGCAGTGACAGGAAGGAACAGTTGACATATTCTTTTAATATCCCTCCTCCTGGCCAAGGATAAAGTTTTTACTCTCACAGTTATGGCTTAGATATACTCCTGGTCATTTCCAGCCAGCTTCTCTCCAAAAAATACCGATGTTTTTTCCCTGTCTGAATAGTAGCTTGACACCAGCTTCTTTGGCAGATGAATATTTATGAGTTTTAGAAGTGAAAACTGTACAAGAGAAAACTGGAGACAGGAATGACACCCCCGTAATAATTTAGGAGAATGTGTAGACTAGCCCTATGCTGGTCCCTTCAGTTGTGTAACAGGAAGAAGACAAGCCTGTTCCATCCTGAACCAGGGTGAGATGCACTGCATTTTGGATTTCACAGGGCTTGAGCTTGATATTTACATAATTTAAATGCAAGTCAAGCAAAGGTTTAAATCCAAAGTTCAAATTTGTGCGTGACGTGCACGTAACATCAATATATCCCTAGAGAGGAGAAGAGAAAGAGTTAGAGAAAGGAGCGCAGTCAAGATTCTCCCGTGCAAGAAAATAAGCAATATTATTCTGTATTTTGTATGTCAGTTTGTTGGCATTTCCTTGTATCATGTCAAATAAATTTGTCATATTGGGGTGTGCTTGCAACAAATGGCTTCATGGAACAAATGCGCTTCTGTGGGGATTTCAGCTAGCTTCAAAAACCTACTTCCTTTCTACACTGCATCATCATATTTTGGGTAGCTAGATAGTAGCTATGAAGGTACAAAAATTCTCTTAGCAAATAATGATCACGTAGCAGAACCAGTAATTTAAGGCCAGTGGCCACTAGCCTTCATTCCTGATGAGTCTTTTTTTGTTAGAAGATGGCTGTTGCAGTTCTGTAGGATTTTTTTGCTGAAGTGCTTTATCTCTTTTTACTGTTTGCATGCTGTTCTTTTTCATCTCTTTAAATAGATGGGGTTTGAGAGGTGCTGTATCCACCAGTTGCACCTCTATGACAGTACATCAACCAATTAAGAATTTAATATTTATGCATTTATATAGTTATTTCTGTACTGCTGTGATAGCAATTGATGAAGGCAGTTGATAGCCCAGTCGCTCAGGGTAGAGTGTAACCTTTTCAAGGTGTTTGGTTCAGCCCAGGATCATCTTATTATTTATGAGATTTTGTTGAATCAGGCCAAAGCAAAAGAATTTCTCTGTAATTAAACTAGCTTTATAGAATTTATTCAAACTTCCTGTGTTAACTAGGTGTTTCTATATAGGTCAGTTATTCTTTAAACTTCTTTTATTTCTTTCTTAAATCTATGTATGTATGTTTGCTTTTTGCCTTCTGTTATTGCAGTAGATATTTATATGCAAGTTTTAGTTCAGCTTTAATTAAAACTGGGGTACTGCATCTGGAGATAGCGTGATGATAGCTATATAAATAAATAAGCAGAGTTTATTTCAAAACCCCCCAGCCCACACTCCCCTTTTCTGGAGTTGCCATGATTGTATTTAAAAATGTGTGTCCTATTTTAAAATTTCAGTTTTTGTTTAAATATGATGTATAGTTTGCTCTTTGGCTAGATGGGGTGCTACTTTCCCTTTTCCAGTTATTTTACACATGCTTATGGTAATGGGTAATAATCGTAAACAGGAAGTCTCTGGATGGATTTTTAAGTATTTTAGTTGTATGTTCCCTAATTATATCCTGTTAATTACACTTTGCCAGCAGTTATTTAAATAGCAAATCATATTTTTTCCCCACAGGAACTGATATAGATATGACAGACAAGGTGTTAACTTTCATGTTGCATGGCACGCGCCTATACGAAGACTTTTTTTAATGATAGATTTTTTTAAATGTGTCCAGCCAACAGAATAGGAGCATGATTGTACATCTCTGTCAAGAATGTAATGTAAAATGTAATGTGGGCAGATCACACACTTGTTCATTTCTGTCCTCAGCTTTTGGATATTGCTGCTGTCTTGGCTTAATTAGGCATTTGAAAGTGGTATTTCATGATTCACTCATTGGCTGCTGAATAGGCTGAGTCCACAGCACTCTGCACTCCTGCTTAGTTATGGGACTTGTTTCCTAGTCTGGAGGACTTGGACCTCCCATAGGCTGTTGGACTGATTCTACCCGTTTTCTTTGTTTTCAGATAATTACATTCTTATCTACCTACAACTAAAAAATGAACATACATGGTTTCTTCCTTTTATATATCTATATATCTTTCACATCTATGTATATATACATGTGTGTGTGCGCGTGACTATATATATATTTGTGACTGAATCCTGTAGTCTTTTCAGAAAGTCAGGCTTTGTGTAGTCAGGCTTTGTGTGTGTGCATGTGTGTGTATGCACACACATGTATAGAAATAAATAAATAAAAATACAGTACTAAATTTGTTAAACCAAGATACCCCTTTAGTTCATGGTCGTTGAGAATTTAAGGTGCTCATGATAAAAATCGAAGCAGAAAAGGCAAGCAGTTGTGTAAGAAATATTTTTCTTTTTTCTATATTTCCTATTATAGGACAGAGCTGCAAATCAGGCAGATCAAAAGCCTTCCCTAATCCACAAATATCACATGATATATATGGCAATTCACAATATGTTTTTTACTTGATTTGTGCATCTGCTCTAACAATGTCAATCACTTTTCACATATAGACAAATGTCTGTCTTACAAAGGTCATATTTAAACATGCAATAGGCATTTGTGTGTTTGTATAGGTACATATTTATAGGTATATGTGTGTATTTTCTCAAGCTGGAGGATGGGTGCAACATGCAGTTAACATATGATGGTTTGTAATTTGCCCCAGAAGTGCTAAGCTTTTCAAGTGCTTCTGTGTACTTTTTCATGTAACGATGGCTATATTAAGCAAAGACTGCACTTATATGCAGAAAATACTTTTTTTTTTTCTTCATTTAGCAAGGTGCTGTGCAAGCATCTTAGGATATTTAGGATATTCACTCCCCAGTTGAAAGGGAAGAGCACAGCTCCTGGGATGGAAGCAGAGTTGGGGAGCGTGGGAAGTGACGCACGTGGCCATGCATTGTACTGCAAATACAGCCAGTCCGGCATTTCAGTTTACATATTTGCCAGTCTACAGAAGTCAGTTTTAAAGTAAATCATTTGGTTGGTTTCTGTAAAGAAAAGTCTGCAAACTGTGGCACTTATCAAAGTTGTTCAGTTCCATGCGTTAACAGTCTCAACCGTGTTCCTTTCCCTGAGAAAAGGGTGAAGTCTTCCCATTGCGGCGAGGACGTTTGTTAGGCAGGAAGAGCGGTGGGGGTGTTTTTTAATCTGTTTTTCAGGTTTAACGTCTGCATCTATTCGCATTTGTGCTGTGACAAAATCAGTAAATTATTCAGTAGGAGGAAATTGCTAAATTCAATTTAAAACATTTTAAAAACACATCTATTTATTTTTACAGCTGGGATTAAAACAAATAGAACAAATGAAATAAATGGATAATGGGAGTACTTGACTTGTAGACAGAGAGGCACTTACAAATATCAGACTATTTGCTAAAGCTTTCACCCTGCTATAGGGGAAGAATCTTAATATATAACAGAGACTTTTTCTCTATTGGTAGAGAGTTCCCTAGAAGTGTGTCTAGGCCTCAAAGCTTTAGATATCGAATACATACATATGGTAAAGGAGCAAGGCATGAGAAAATTGCAACAAATATTTACTCAGCCTTGTACTTAACTTTTTAAAAAATGTAGCCTGTCCAGTAAAATGCAGATATGTACCTTGCATAGTGCTAACACCTCTCTGGGAGGGAGAAGATAGCTGTAACTGTGTCCAGTAATGCACTGAGGCATGAAAAATTGTATCCCCTAAAGATTAGAGATTGATTCTGAAATTGGGAGGTTGTCATCTTGGTAAGGCTGCAGCTCCTGTAATTGAAAGAACGTACAATAATTTATTCTTTTTCTTTCTAATGAAAAGTTATTTCTTAGTGGTCATATTTTCAGAGAAAATCTTGAATAAAACCCAGGATTAAACTAGAGGCGAGCAAAACAAAATATCAACATTAGTGATGTAGAAAGAGTTTACAACTCTCTTCTTGCTGCATAGAATGAAAGATTATGGATTCAGGATTGCACTCTCCTTCTATTTCAAATTATCTGCTCTTTCCACAGAGCGTCACCTCTCATTTATAGCCTGCTCTTTGCTGATCACATTTTTCCAATGTTTCTTTGTTGTGCGTTAAGCGCTTATAAATTATAACACGCTGCTTTTCAAAAGCCAGGAAAATCTCCAGCAGAGCATCCAGCAAAGACAGTTGAGTCTCAGAAAGATTTATCCTTCGGTATTTTCTGTGTGCCTATCCGTACAGCTCTGTTCCAACCAGCTTTGAGAACCGTCTATCAAACGTTCAAAATTAAGTGCAATGAATTTTTGACATAATACAAAAAAACCTGGATATGGTGGCTGACGGACTATTTGCTGATAAAAGATTAAAACTCTTATATATGTAGGACTTTGCTTTCAGAGCCAGCGGGGACTTCCAAATCCCAGCCAGTCTCTGCAGTTCCTCATCCTTCCTCATGGATCCAGCTTGTTGGTACTGCAGCTGTCTAAGGCAGTTCCTCCTTCCAATTGCTTGTCATCTTCATGCCGTAGGACAAGCTGTAAGTGGACTGCTTCTAGGCTTTGTGTTAAGGAACGACCGAAAAAGGACTCCCTTCCTAGGGCTTTAACTTCATCATGGATCATTGTGTAGATTCAATTTAGACTTTACTGTTAAAACTGGTTGTACTGGGAAACAGTGAACTGGTTTGAGAAGGAGTGAAGGAACTGGAGGTAGAAACCACCAAAGATAGCTTTGTTATGAAAGAAAACACATGATGAACCTCATCCGTATGAGCTTTATTATCACAGAATCTCAATACTCAGTACAAAGAGCAAAAATCAGATCTCTTAAGGCAAAGCGTAGCTCACTGGGATTTAATAATGCCTGTATCAGTTTCACAAATAGAATGAAGAAGAATTTTAATTTTAGTACTACGAAGTTTTATGGGTAGAAACAGGATGGTATTTGGAAAAAGAGAAAACATATTCTGTTCCAAGTAACATTCCCATAATGAGACCTTAATTAATGGGTTATATGGCAAACTCTCTAAGGAATGGCAGAAGGGCCACCAACTAGAGAGGTGATACTACTATATAACCAGCCTTACGCTGACCAGATAAAATGTGGCTATGGCAAAATGTAATGTATTTTAGGCTACCACCATGGATAATTATAAATAAACAGCAATTCATTGTTCTTATTTGGGGCTTGTCTGTATAAGTTAACGAAGGGCTGTTTACTTTTACTTTGAATTTGTATATTATTAATAATAACGCATTTTAAAATCTTTTTGATTACAAAAAGACAGTCTTCTAAATTTAAGAAATGTATTAATTTATAATCTACCAGATCTAGCCTCTTCCAACAGCAGAAGGATTTTAATGATTTTCCCAATAAAAATGCTAGATTATAATTATGTGTAAAATAGTTTTTTTTTTTTAATAAAGTTGCCTTATTGACATCTTTTTCCTTGTTCTTATGTAAATTACATTGTAATATGTAGGGTTCATAATTCAAGTTTCTTTTAAAGTTAATTTATCTTTCTAAAATTGAAAAATCAAATTTTTGTCTTTTGAACCGATGAAGCTTTAGTGTTGTAGTTTTGGCTACATACACAGTAGCAAAGAACAAAATATTTGTTGTCACACTTCTGCTGTTACAGTTTAGTCTGTTCCTTTTATATTACCAGCTTGTTTCTCTGGGCCATATAGAGGCAGCTGTTTTAATTTTTACTCGGCAGGGCTGCAACTTCAGCAAACTCATGTAAGCCTCACAAATCATTCACAAATGTGAATGATTAAATCAATTATGTCTTGGCTGAGTGCTTTGTGAGTGTATTAAGCACACAAAATGTTAAAAGAATGCTATTAAGGTGCAAAACCAAGTACTTAAATGTTAGGAAGTGCCAAAATTAAAGTTGCCTGCAGGCTCACAGTCTCTATTCATATATGTGTTATGACACTGCCTTTAACCATACGATTGCACTGTTTTTCCAGCTGGAATCTCTTCTCAGTTATCCTCTTTGTTCAGCGTAATCCCATGTTTTACTTATTATATACTGAAACCCTGGTGTGCAAACCAGTATTTGTTATGGTACTTATCAGTATGGTATATGATTTCATAAGTAAATTAAAAATTTCGTAGGTAGTTCATTTGTCTTCCCCGAACCAGCAGTGTTATCTTTACACCCCCCCCCCCCCCCCAATAAAAGCAGAGTTTAGGATTAGAATTCCAATTTGAAGTGTCCGAGCTGTGCGACAGGGGCCTAATTTCCATGCTGCAAAACACAGGATTCTGAGTGATTCTGCAAATCACAGCTTGGATTTCAACTTAGGCTGTAATGCAACCTTATAAATCATCAGACTGCAAAGTCACCTTGAAGTTCCCAGCCTCTTCTCTCCTTGTTCTCCCTCCCACTACCTGCATTTTACAGTTTACCACTTCTTTAGTCACTGAAGAGTCTTTTGGCATGAATGTATATATGAGGAAGAGTTTGGTTTTAGGGAGGGTTTTTTACTTGGACCGTTTCAGATTGTGGTCTAAAAAGGTTTGCTTTGGCATAACTAGGCAGCAGAAAAGTGATGGAGAAGAAAGTGTGGGTGTGGAAACATGTGCAAAGGGGGAGGAGATGAGTGGGAACTTCTTAGGCTAGGCTTACAGCTGGATAACTGTAATGGGAGATCCTGTCTTCAAACATTTGAGGGTGGGGAGTAAGAAAAGACACAATTAGCAGCATATGTTTGAGTCCATTTTGGTGGGTGTGTTTAGGTTCAAGAATCCTTTGGCAGGGAGAGGATCCAAGACAGGCTGTAGCTGCCTCGACCACAAAGATGCTGTTCTTCTGGCACTGCTCATCCTTGAAGGCAGCTTCTGTTATGAGACACCCTTCTCAGTCTCTGAAGTAGACTGTAGACTGAATTGGAAAAGAGTTTTGTGAACTAAAAATGAAAAAAAAATGGATAAGGAAATTGAAGGTGAAAGTTTTACTTCTCGTGTTTTCCAGTGCATTGATATAGTATACTAAAAAAGATCTTGGACCTCATTTTAGAAGGCTTTAAAAAGGCAAAAAAGGAATACTTACTTCCATTGTGTGACACCTTATTATGTCCTCAGCAGGGTTTTGTCATCTGCCAGTTGGTTCCCTGTGTGACCAACAGCGGGAGGTGGTTAGCATACATGTGGGCCAGTCCCAGTTGGGAGTGAGACGTGCTTTGCCAGTTCTATATTTTGTGCGTGCTTATTGGCAGTAAGGGACTGCCGAAATGTGGGAATACTAGGTTCCATGTCATGATTTTCAGGGGAGTATTAGATCATCAGTCTTCCATATTTGTTTCCCCCTAAGTTTATAATATTACTGTTTTTATACACTCCAAGATGTTCTTTGTGCAACGGTGATTTCTTTGGCAGCATTGCTTCCTGGTCTCGTGTTTACCCTCCTTTCCTAATTAATCCCTGTCTTTACATCAGAGGCTTTCCTTATTGCATTCCTGTTTAGCCAGGAGTAATGCCATCCATTTCTGGAGAAACTAATCTGTTTTTTCTTCTCTTCCATGGTCCCTACTCACCTCTCCCAAGCTCTTCACCTGGTCTTAAGCCTCTCCTGTGCCTTTCTAATTTCTTACCCTAATCTTCACTGCTGAAAATCTGTCCTAGTCTCCTTATCTAGCCAGTCCCAGTTTCTTTCTGTTCTCAACTCACTGTCTGATTTCTTTATTGGGAAATGGTTACCAGTTTTCAGTCCCAGGCCAATTTCCCAGATTATCTTCTCCCTCTCTGAATTCACATCTGTGCTGTTTTCTTGCCAGCTTCTGATAAACTCTTAAGCCATATGCTAATCGCAGATTTAGTTACACAACTTAGTCTCTTGCATCTTGAATCCTGCCATCCACCCCTAACTCCAGGTAGAGTCCCTTCTCCCTTCCTTGCACCAGTTTGTGCAGTAATGAAGGGCAGATTGTTCTGCATAGGCCGTAATTTGACAAGCCAAGTTAATTCATTACTTAAGCGAATGAAAGAGAACTGCCAACTTCAGACTTACTAAAGGTAAAGAAAAAGTTTTTCAAAACCTATGGTTACAGTTGTCATCTTTGTTTAACCTTTAATCACAATTTTGATTTAAAATGGTAAGCCCAGCCTAGCTGTGCTGTGGTGGTCACCCCTGTGACGTTTTGTGACTCTTAGGAATGAAGGCAGTATTGTCCGTGTAAAGGGATAAAACCCCTGGTGTTACTAACTTCTTTGTATTTCTTCACCCTTGATGATTTGGCAATAATTTCTCCACAGGGATTATTTGTTCAAGGGTGGGACCTCTGTTCAATCCAGATATAACCCAGCTGCAGTGGAATTTAGCCTCTTCTCTGGGCTCGCAAGCAATTAGTGCTCCAGCAAGGACTGCCTGCCCTCCCGGTGGACAAAAGATTCAATAGAAAACTTGTCCCTGGAAATGACAGCTTGACAAAGAATTGGCAGATTTATTAGACAATTATTTTGAGTCCTTTTTTACAGAAAAGAAAATTAGCATGACCTCACCATAGATCGAGACAAGACCTCTTGTATGTGGTTTATATACGTAGTTTATATGCATCATTTATATATGTAGTTTATTTAAGTTTATATGTAGATAAGTATTGGAATGCTTGTCAAAAAATGGATCTTCTTAATAACATCAGATACAGGTAACAGTCATGTGAGTTTTGATGGGAAGTCTCTCTGCTGACAGGTCAGTTTTTCATCAGGAGCCGGAAAACTGGAAACATATGATTATTCAAATAAGATGGTATCTGCAAATAGGATATATTAAGCAAATACTGTAGAGTCCATATGCAGTATTATTATAGTCTTCTCCCTTGAGAGTTGATTCAGCAGAAGTATTTGAATTTTTTTTAATGTAAAGAATGTGGATGTTTAGAGGAAATTGTTTCATTGTAAAGGAAAAAGTACCAATGCACATCGGATATTAAATATGATTCTCTCTTTTCCAAAATTAATAGCCAAATTTGATGCTATAAAATATTAACCGTTGTGGGAGAGCTCCCAAAAGACTCTTCATTATGTCTCATTATTACAGCATATGTGAGGCCATAGTACCCCTAGTTGCCATAGTTCCATGGTTAATCAAGAAAAAACTGTTTCATGGCTGCACAGCTGGGTAAACTTATGTAACTGTAAATTTTAAAGGAATAATCTTATGCCCCAAAGTATTTTAATGTGAATTTTGCTTCCAAAATTCATGAAGTGGCCTTCTTATTTTGTATTTCTTGACTGCATGGTAAATTTAAGGGCCAGACCACAGACTTGCCTACTGCTTCTCTGGGTTTTCTTTATAAGGGAAGGGGGTTTTATTCCCTTTCTGCAAGGCCAAGTGTGATTGCAAGCTTTTACTATTGCAGCACAAGGAAGGCACAGAGCCCGCAGTGGTGGGTGTGATGAGTTTGCCATCAAGCATATGGTTGTTTTCAAAAACTTTCTGAACTCTTAATTATGTGTTTTCTTTCATTTGTGTTGTCTAAAACCTAATACTTCTCATTGGACAAGTTGTATCCTGTCTCTTCTGGAACTGCTATCAGACAGCAGTTTCAAAATTATCTAGCTTGAGATGCTAGCTTTAGTTAAAAGTCTCCGCTGACAGGAGAGACACTATGATGAAAACTCATTTAGCCTTAAGTTTGAGAGGTAATGTTTAATAACTTTGCAGGCATGAACCAAGCAGGAAGGCTGCCCTAGGCTCTAGGAGCTTCCTAGGCCGAATTAATGCCCTAATACTGAGAGAATATTTGCAATTTAATAATTGAGGAAAGTCGATTAAATATGCAGAATATTTAAATACCCATTTTAAGCTCCCATTAACGCCTGATAACTTGAGGTGTCCTGGTATTTAAAGATGAGCAAACTTACATTGGGTTCAATTGGGCCTTATAGCAGTATGCTGATTTCTTACGTGATACAAGGTTCAGATTCACAAGGTGATGATGTATATGGTTGTATTTAGTCGTACTGAGTTTGATCTCTCGTGACTGCTGAATAAGTTAAGCTGCTTGCCTATAAGCACAAGGCAAGAGGAACCCTGTGGGGTTTGAAGGTTTGTTTGTGAGTATCATTCCCCCAGTGAAGATGGCAGAACGTGACTGGGAGAGTCTGTATTATCACTGTGGGGATCATTTCTTTCCCTCATGTGAGTCTGCACACATACATCACACCTGCTGATCTTTAGCTGGTCCAGGGAGGAATATCTTAACTATCTTAAAAGACTGTATATATATTGTAGATATGCATACATATATATGTGTGTATGTATATACATCTGTATTTTTATGTATTGTATATAGATTGTATATATAATCAGAAAAGTAAGGCTGCTTCAGACAGCATGACTTGCTTAGGTCATTCGTGATGGGTACTTGTCTAATCTCTTTCTCATTTTCTACTTGCTAGTGACTGCAGCTTCTGTGGGCAGTCTGCTCTAGCGCATCGCTGTCTTTACCATTGGAACATTCTTTCCTGAAGTCCTAATGGTTTTTTGGTTACTGCTTTAAGCCTGAAATTAAAGGTTTTCTGCTGATTTTGAGGGTGAGAGGGAGGGGAAGCTGGTGCTGCATTTCAGCAAATATTTTAGGCTACTTCAGTGAATCAGCTTCAATGGATGGGAAGGGAACTAGATACCAAGTGCAGGAAGGTATAGGAGCCTGTATGAGCAAAGTCTGTGTCCTTCCCCCTGACTCGTCAGCGTACTTTGGATGGAGGAGAAGAACCACCTTTCTGTTGGACCAGGGTTGTACACCAGTTATTTAGGTCTTCCACATCACAAATCTTCTCTGTCATTTTCTTTTGTTACTGGTCTTAAGTACTTTGTCCTCATCTAAGTGCATCTTGTCGATGCTCCTGTTTGGCCCCATATATACATCTAGGGAGGTTGGGCAGAAAGTCCCGTGGGTCCATGCTGTGCTGCTGCTCGCGGTTACCAGCCTTGGGCGTCACAGGATCAGTGTCTCTGAATGTCCCCCGGCATTTGCCTCTGTGCAAAGGTCTCCAGGACCTTTCCTCCAGCCAGGATCTCCACCACCTTCTTTCTGGGACCCCAAGCCCCTGGTTTCCCAATCTAGATAATGTATGTGCAGAAGCCCAGTATGTGATCAGCCTCCCAATTTGTGGTTCTGTCTCCTATCTCAATTGGAGGGTTCAAGATATGCCACTTTAGTCCAGGTGTTACCAAAATCGCCAGCCAGCACGTCCTGGGTGCAGCTGGCATGTAGCACGCTTGTGCTTGAGAGTCCAAAAGTTCAGTTTAGGACCTTCTCACACACGCATACACACAATTGTCTGCTGCCTGTCGGCCTTCGCAATTTGAGCTATTTTTCACCAGCACCAAGGGCATAAACTGAGGGAATGATACATATGATAGTGGTCAGGTTCTGCATGCCTTCTTTTTTAAATATCAGAGAGGTATGGAGGTGTCAATCACCTCACCTCTACTATGTACTGCAAGGCAGCAGGTTTTAAATCATGAGTACAAATATGCAGTGAAATTGTATTGTGACATTTCAAAGACTAATCTGAAGATCTAACAACTTTCTTCAGGATACATTAAGTCACTCACAATGTCTAATCTGTGAGGAAAGCGGGAGCCTGTGAGGCAGCCCACAAGGCTAACGATGAAGGATCAGGACACATAAGAAATCTGTACACTCATCATCATTTCCTGGGATGCTTTAGTGCAAAATGACCATAAACTGAAACACTTCTGAATTTCTGGAGGGAAAGAACAGACCACGCTGGTGCTTCTGCCTGCTCCTTTGTGGGCACATTTTTCCCAGCGACACAGTTGCCCTGAAGATAGAGCAGGGTGCGAGTGGCTGCCTCCTCCTCCTCTGTGGGATAAATCAGACAGGAGCTGTGCAGACTTGGCAGTTAAGCGTTTCCATTTGTAGAACACTGACATATTAATGATGGTAATTTTGCATTTGTTACTACATGCCTAATCTAATTAAGTTTTTCTTAGGGTACAATTGTTGTTTTCTGTATTTAATTATGTAAGCACCAGGTGCAAATGTTAACAGTAGCTGAATTCAGAAGGAAACCTTTTATCTTTGTGTTATGCAAGACCTTTCTCTCTATCTTTAATTTTGCAGTTAAAAAGAAAGCATACAGTATTTGGTTGTTCCAAGGATTTATATTAGCATTTCTGATTGATATACATATGAAGCACTAATGAGGACTAAAAGTTTATATTATTTCAGTTTAAATGTGTTTAAAACTATTTATGAGGTCTACATTTTTGGTTTCAGGTGTTGCAATAGTTCAGAATCCTTTTCCCAGCTCTACCGCTGCTTTTGCGGGTTGGCAGACTTCCCACACACCATGACAGATCTGCCCCTGTCTATTCGAAAGGGTTTGAACTAAGTAGGGGTCTGTTGTCTGAATCTGAATTTCATGGAACGCTGGTAAAACTGCTTCTGTGGCTGCTAGCCTCGCTGTGAACTTTTTGCCACTGTTTCAGCAATGCTTGTTTAAAAGTTGAAAGAGAGTTTTCAGTAGAATTCTTTGCCTGGAATAATAAATTCAAGTATTATTTTTAAAGCTCAAGGACCTGAGCTTTGAAATGATGTGAAAGACTGCTCTGAGGCAAGCTACTCTCAAATAAAAAATGTTGAAATTGTGATGTTAATTTTTCAGCAAAGAGAACAGTAAAGCTTTCTGCACGCACAATGGTAATTGTGTTAATCTATTAAGTAAAAATAAGTAAAGCTTGTAATTTTTATTTTCTGGTTGCTCATTAGTAATCTATATTTACATAAATATGCCATTAAATATAATAGAAAAAAAAAGGTTGATGTATATTTGTTCTAAAGCTAATGTATCCACAAAACATTCCTGTCACTAATGAATGAAAATTGTCTATAGAAGTGTTTTCCAGCCTCTTCTGATTTCTGAACTACCACACATTTTGTAGTGGGATTACGGCTCGCATGTGCAGGGAGTTTAAGCCGACTGCCAGCGTACCTTCTTTTCTTAATCATCTTTTGTAGGTTCCTGGCAAGTAGGCTTTTAAGCCCTCCGTGGACCACAAGTCAGAAGTAGTGACCCTGACTACACTGCCTTTCATTTAACGATGTAATCCAGTACATAATGATCACTTTTGATCCTGCTGTGGAGCGTAGTTTTCATGGCTGAGTGTTGAACCAGGTTTGGTACAGAAGCCTAGAGGTTTGTACTCTCCATGCGAATAATGCTGGTACGGCATCCATCATCCACCAGTGTTGTTGATGGTAGAGACTCCCCCCATCGCTGCCGTTGTTCCGAGAGAGCTTGGTTGTTTCAAGTTGGGTTTGTTTCTCAGCCTTGAAGCTTCAGATTCAAACTCCACTCCTTTGATGGTTCATCACAAAATTTGTTCAGAGGCTTCCGTTTGTTAAGGCACTCTTTTAACTACTACTGATTATGCATTGCATCAAAGAAAAGTGGTTGAAAACTTTAAAACCACAAATAAAATATACATCAATGTGTTACAGTAATGAATGCTAACATAGTGTTTCTTCAGAAAGAGGCCTTTAGGGAGAGAAGACCATGTTTCAGGTGATGTGAAAAACAGTAAACTTGGCTGCCGGGAATGTGCTGCTAGAGTTAGAATAGTGATTAGGTTTTACTAAAATTAAATAAAAAAACATTAAAATAGATATGTTTAATGTTAGTTCATGAAAGTCTTCATACTAATGTCAGGGTTAATTAATTCTTCCCAGCAATGAGGCCTGCACAGAGATCAGAATAGTAACTTGTCGTTTAGTTCTTTTTGGTTCATTTTTCTGCTATTGCTGCTCCAGTTTTTTTCAACTTTTGGCTACAAAGTAGTACAACCATGTATTTGGGTGATAATACACAGGCCACAATATAATGGAAGCTGGTATCTGTTTCCATGTAGGGATGCTTGGAAAAAAAGTAAGACTATCTTGCAAGAAGAGTGCTGGCTTCATTAGATGCAACAGTGTCTCAAATGGCCCTTAAGCAACACTTTGGCTTCTCCAACTTCACAGCATAAAAACATGTCTAAGTAAGTTATATTATTTCAGGACAGTGAACAGCTTGCTTCAGATCCAGCAACTGTGTTTATTCCTTGGTTTTGCTTTTTCTCCCAAATGAAGAATGTCAGTCTGCATCGTTTACATTTAGATCTCAAAACAATTGAGCTAAAACAGCTTCATAAGGTTTAGAGCCAGATTTCTCTCAGAAAAAGCTTTACATTTAGTTTCCAAAGTCATGCAGTAAATAGACTTATTTTTGTTTTTCCAAGCTGGTAGGATTGCATACGTGTTCATCTTTCTGAATAGATTTGAATGCTGTTGATTTTGAATTGTGCATATTGGCAAGGAAACTTAGCCATAATTTCTATACAGTTCTTTAATTATCTTTATGAGGAGAACAACTGACTGATTTATTATATCTTTAGAGAGACTTTTATCTTACTCATATATCCTTTTTTATGGAAAAAGTATGGTAGAAATCAGTACAAAACTTGTTTGCCTTTGGTACCAGGATCAGGTACAAGCAAAATTCAGAGACTCTTTGTATTTTTTTTGTATCCTTGTACTGTATCCATCTTTGATGAACTTTTCTAGTCTGAATTGAGCTTGATTTATGGCATAACTATATAGCTGAAGTGCTTAGTCACAGAAATGTTGCAGCATGAAAGGAACTTCAAATAGTCCTACTGCCGCAAAATTTTAGGGGGCCATCCTGTTCTCTTTCCTTCCTTTCCCATTTCTGTGTTTCATCATCCTACTGCTGTACTATCACAGTACACATTGCTGTGTTTGCTATCATATATTCCTTTTTTCCCCTGTTGCAATAACTGGCATTTCTTTCTCAACAAAGCCTTCTCTGTAGTTTTGCCTTAGAAAGAGCCACGGGAGCTGACTTGCTTTTCTTATGGGGTAAAAAAAAAAAAAAAAATTAAAAAGGTCATATAGCTTAAGACCCTTTTATCTTCCTTATTGCTTGATCCTGAATCTGTTTTCTCATTTTTTGTACCTGGTTTTGTTTTCTCCCTGTGGGATGAAAGGGGAAAGCCTGAGGTGACTGTGTGAGTGAGCTGGGTCCTGTGCTCCACTGCTTCTTCCTACCATTTCCTACACGGGTAAAGCCTTGTTTCAGCCAAGAGGAGAATGGGTTTGTACAAGTGTGTGCTGTGCGGGTCATACGTACGTGTGACTGAGCAGATGAGAACGACTGTTACTCAGCTGCTTATACGGCTGTGTGCCATCTTGGCTTGCCATCCCGCACCGTATGAAGACCCCGCGATGCATGGGCAACGCAGGCCCTCCCGTTCGTATCCGGTGTGCGTTTGCCCCTGGGCATATCCTGCCCGGTCTCTCTGAAGCAGGAACAGCACTTCGGAGATGGCATCTGCTTCTTTCATCTTGTGATCTGAGCAAGCCCAGTAGGGAGAGTCCCAGACTGTTTTCGTTTTTCTCCTACTTCTTAGGGTCAGGGCAAGTATGAAGCCAGGTAAATGGGGGTCAATCTCTTGCATGTTGAAGGGGACCCTATTCCTCCTGCAGACCCTGGTAGTCCCTCTTCCTGGAGCTTGTGCCTAGAGCACTGCTGGCAGAAACCTGGGGGCCACATCAAAAGCGAAGGGAAAACAGCTGCTGCGAGTCTTGCAGGTAGTCTGCTCCCTGGAGTCATTATCAGTCATGGGGCTGAGAGGAAGGTGCCCCCATTCCCAGAGCCGATGCTGTTATCTCTGATGGCCCCTGTGCCCTGGCTTCCTTCCCCCAGTAGCAGCCCTTGAGATGAGCGTCGTTCTTCCACCGGTTTTGCAGGTGGTGCAACCACAGTTGCAAGCTCTGCTCTCAGCTGGGCTGAGGGGGCACCAGGCAGGGCTTAGCCACTGTTGCGTATACAGTTCAAAATAATTCTCTGCTTCCGTGGTAGCCCTTGATGAGTTTTATTCAGTTCCATTCTAATCAAGTTGAATGTTTTAGCACGCTGTCTTGCTTCAGACTTTTTACAGAAGGCAAGTGTAACTTTTCTTGAAAAGAAAAAATAATCCCCTTTCATCTTTCTGGGGAGATCACTTTATTCATGTGTAGTGACCTGGCTCAACATCTGATAACTAGTGTGTCACTGAAAGTTCCTCATTATGGTCCCTGCTTGCCGACCACCTGGAGTGCTTCATTATTAATGTGAACTGCAGGTTAAATTTTGAGATCAGTGCAGGTGCGTTCGCACTATTCATTCCCGGCTGGTGACACATTCCTGGTGGAGAGACAACAGCGTGTAATGCTGGATGTGTCTCAAGGCGTGTGGAACACTTACTATTTTGGCACCAGCCGTATGAGGAAAATAAGGACTGAAACTCGCACTCTGTGTTGATTATGATCCTAACTTTTGCTTTCCTCAGCAATCATCCTTTGTTATATGGGCCCTTAATTTCAACCCCTAGAGAAAAGAAGTAGAGTCATCAGAAGGGGAGGATAAAAGGGAAGCCACACTCTAGTTTAAGCTGGTAACTCAGTTCTTGGACCAGACATGAATGTGTCTTTGGAGGTAGATGTTAGTTACGTGGCAACCAGATGCTGCAGAGCCCTCCAGATTGCTGCTGGTGGTAGTGCAGGATGGAAGTAATTCTGCTGTTGCAGCTCAGATGCTGTTAAGCTGGTGGGTTTAGGAAGAATCTTGCATCTCCTTGCTGAAAGCTTAATTTTGATTGTAATTCAGAATAGTTGCTTAAGCCACCGAAACTCCACCAGCCAGCCATCTTTGCATCCTGAAATCAGATAAGTGACCAACTGAATTAAATCTCTGATCCTAACTTGTTTTGTTTATAGTCTAAATAAATAAAACAATGAAAGACAACAGAGTACCTATCACCATCCAGATGAACACACAGCTCTGCATATTTGGAGAACTATTCATTATTTTCTCTGGGTTTTTTTTCCCTCCTTTTTTTCAAGGGAGAGTTTCTTTGGGGACTTCTCTCTCTTATTTTTTGTTTGTTTTTAAAGAGAGATGCAAATAGGAGAAGTGGGAGAAGAGGTGAATTCATAGAAGCAATGAAGCTGGAAGGAAGAAAGGAGATGGGTTGAAAAGGAAGAGGAAAATAATGGTTACAAATGTGCGAATGGGAAGGGGAAGAACAGGAAATCTGAGTGTGGGATTGAGAGCAATGAGAAATGTGGGCAGGAACAAATCGGAGGAAAAGAAAACTTCTGAAACGTCATTATTTTCTTTAAAGGAAAGTGCTAGCCTTAGTTCAGTAAGGTAGCATCTACTTTGCTGGTGGAAGACCAGATCTTGACATAGTCTGTGACAGAGTATGTCTGCTGAAAACAAGTAATAAAATATATTAATGCTTTTTATGAAGAACTAAAGCACCAAAAGCTATTTTCTCAATAGCTTAGTATTTTAAACAAGTATCTTTCTCAAATACTGAAGGATTAAGGGTTTTAAAATTTTATACAATTAGATATAATTTTGTGTAGTTGAAATCTTCCGAGTCATTTGACTGTTTTTAAGCTGAATACATGTCGATAGTTTTTTCTTTGCACATGTTAGGAGGAGTGTGAGTGCCCTGTTTTTCTAACAGGTTATGATAGCTCCTACTTTAGCTGAGTTGAAAATAACATATGGTTTGAAAATGTGAATTGCCTCTAGGCCTGAATTTGATTTCAGTGACTAAGATTTAGTCATGATAGTCTGCTTTGAGTTGAAAAACTGATAGAAAATCAACTGTTCTGGTGACACTGTTATCATCACAGAACAGAATTTCATCAAAATAGCATGTTTGAAAATTTTGATTTTATGCATAAAGTTAATCCATACATTAGTCCTCTCTCATTTGTATACGAATGTATCAGATCTGACAAATCAGTGTACAAGTATTTTAGATTCATGATTCCGCTCCTGGCCAGTATTACAAGAAGATGAAATCGTTCTATTATGCCCAGCTCTTGGGCATTTTGTTTTTCTTTTCTTTTTATTGTCAGCAAATTAAATCCTTAGGCATAGATCTTCTACATTTGCCGTTAGTACGGTGATTTTGCCTTTTGGAGTTTTTTTCAAATGTGTGAATATATCCTGTAGCATTTTAAAGTGGTAAGTTACTATTTAAAAGATAAAACAAGGCTGCAAATCTGCTAAATAGTTTAAAATGAATTAGATGGATATGAAGTGATTTTAATTGGTACATTATTATTTTTTCATTTACACCTCAAAAAGATTTTGGGGAAACCATCAAGAAATTGCATGTTACGTTAAAACGTGGCTGGTGAGTGTCGTATGCAAAATAATTTATTTTTATTGCATTTTAGAAAAGGACATGTTTAAGAGTGAAGTGCTTTGCTTACATAATTATAAAACTCCAGTGTATAATATGGGTCCAAAGGTCTTCAATTTATTATAAAGATAGGACTTTAATGACAAAATAATGGTGCTGATGTATCTGTAACTTTGCAATTCGATATTAGGAAGGTATCATATCTTTTGACTCTTTCTTATGTGATGTGACATTGCTGCCCCAGACATTTTTTCCTGCATGAGCAATCAACATAAATGAAAACTAGAAAGCATTCGTGTTAAGACAAGAAGCGGTGTAGGTTTCAATAAGGTGACTTCGGAAAGCTGTCACACAGATATTTCACTTGAGACGTTCTGGTGTGACCTCTTCCTCGCCGCTCCTTTTGTCAGATAAAACAGAGGAGGGGAAGTTTGTAAAACCCTCAAGAAAAGTGACAGTTCCTTGCAGAATGTAGCACGCTCCCATTATCCATATATTTTTCCTGCAGAGGAATGGCTCTCTAAGAGCACATTAGCCTTCAACCTTGGCAGGTGTAGAAGTAAATCTGCAGTATTATGATTGAAATGTTATACCTGCTTATTCTAAAACTGACAGGATAGGTGACAAATGACAGAGGCATTACTGGGTCAGGTGAAGTCTTTGTCATAATCCCTGTTCCCCTTACTTTTAGCTGGTGCAGCAAAGAGAATCCTGTTTCAAGGATTATTAACACCACCTGCTCCCAAATTCCTTTGGGAAGGACAAGAGTGCTTTAGGTTCGAACGCTGACTTTGAAACATGCAGGGAAGTGGCACAGTCTCTGAAGATACTGTAATGACTGCTTTGGTTTCATTATTTGTCAGTCTTTCTACTGTGAAAGTGTGTTGCTAAGGATATAAATGCTGTTTCTCCCATTTTAATGTAAAAATTATTAATTTAAAATGAACTGCTTAAACCCTTGAGTTTTGCAGGATTTAGACGTGCAGCTTGCCACAGTAAGTTATGCAACGAGACTTGGCTGGTAACTGGGTCTCCCTTAGTTTTGGATAGCACGAGTAAAACATTTTGTCTACGTAATACAGGGATTTTGTACTTGCCTTACCTTTCCAACAGCATTTCACGTTTCTCTAAGTTGTAACTTGCATCCAGTTCATCCACAAGGCAGATTTTCCTCTCAAGAACACTTGTGGAAAAATTATTTCTCTTTTTGGTTGACTGCTACTGTCCTTCTCTTCTTCTGCAATTCCTGTAAATTCACTAGGAAGGAATGTAAAAGCCTCAGTGGTGGGTCACGTGGCTCATGCATTGCGAGGGATGTACATTAGAGAGCAGAGAAGTCTGAAGAAGGTGTGTGACGATACACCACACTTTCTAATTTTGTCTCAACTCATCTCCCGTTCCCCATTTGGCTTTTGGACTTCTTCAGTAGACAGATGAGGGAAAGGGGGGACTCCTCTTAATTGACACCTGGCGTTGATGTGGCCCATTTCCTGCTGGAACTGCCTAAAGCAGAGCTTAGGGAAAACACTAGCTGTGGGCTCTTCTCATCTCAGTCTCTGATTGCAGATGCTCCTGGAACCAGGGAACGAATCCAGCCCTTTGTATTTCTGAGTGAAGTGAGTGCTGATTGATTTGTCAAGTGATTACATGCTCAGATGCAATACTGGAAGGTATAATTTGATTCTTAGTATTGCAGTGATGCTTAGGAGTAGCTTCATCTAGTACAAAGAAGATTGTAGCCATTGTGGAGCCATGTGTGTGTGTAGAAATCACCTTTCTGAATTTCTTTCAGAACCTTATGCAGCATCAGATCTTTTTGTTTGTTTTCTTTGGGGAATTTTTTGACCTTGCAGTTGGAAAAAGGAGATTTTGCAGCTTAAAAAAAATGCTTAAAGAACCTGCTTCAAAATAAACAATACTGAAATGCAGTAAAATTAATTCCCTTTTGAGGGTATGTCTGTCCTTTGTAAGCTCGGATGCCTTAATGTACCTAAGCATTAAGGAGGCTTCAACTCATCAACAAGAGCTTTAAACAGTTGGCATGCTTTTACTATGGAAGGCACTGCTGCTGTAAATAGGAATCCCAGAAGATCTTTCCATGTAAGTGCTCTCGCTCTTAAAAACCAACAACAGCAGCAGCAGCAACAACAACTACTGTATCTGGGTCTCGGCTGCTGCCCCTTTTGTGCTGCCTTCTTCTGTCTGCCCCTTGACTTGTAACAGAGTCAAACTTACATTGCTGGAGAACCCGTAAGCGCCTTTAGGACTAGGGTGTTTTTCACAGCTTTAAGCTTTGAAACCTAAAAAAGATGGCATTTGGGAGAGTTCGCAGGCAATATCTATATAGGTGCTGTTCACTCGTGATTGTTTACTCATGGGATTTGTGTGCGTGTTTCTTGAAAAGTAGTTTTCAATATTTTAGTCATAACGTATTGTGAGTCAGTTTTTTTCTTAATTCAGAAGAGGGCTGTCGGAGAGGAGAATTTTGAGAAGTAATCATTATGCTGTGAACTGAATATATTAGGTTGTGATTTCTGAGCTAATCTTCCAATCTTTTTAGAATATAAGGAGTTGGGGGCATTTTAGGCAATTTTAATAACTGTATATATATACACTGTATGTAATATACTGTAATAGCTGCATTTACTAAGCAGCAACTCTTTGTTTTGGTGAAAGCTGGCAGTGGGAATGTTTTTTGGGGCTGTGCATTAATCACACGTGTTCCCAAGAAGTGACTCTCAGGTTAAGACCATTGTTTGGAGAATAGAAATAATATCTACTGGTAGGTAATAATAGGTTTTATTTCCATCAAATCACTAGTGAAAACAAGTTATTTTAGGAATACTAGAACTGATAAAGCCTGGATTCATTTGAAAATGTGGCTCTGAGTTGATTCTCAGCTCAACCAAAGCTTTTTTCCCTGCATCTTTGGCATCTGAAACCTGAAAAATAGTTACTAATCTTTATTTGTTTGCCAGAGTTTGTCAGAGACCTATTTAAATATTAGTAGACTGAAACTTCTGAGTCTGTAAGTGCAGTAAAGAATGAAGTCTTAAACCGAGAAAGATGGGGTTGATAACCAACAGATAATAAATATGAGCTGGAGTTCATTCCTTTTATTCGTAGAAACATCAAATGAGAGGGAGATTGTATTGGTGTAAATTAAAAGCGTTACTGCTAAGCTGTAATGAATCTGAATCTGTTAATTGTCTACAAATCATTCTGTGCTGGTAACCCGAGGCTTAGGTATAATAGCTTCATACTGGCTTTTTTCATGCTAGAGGCATGTATGTGTGTGTATATCTATCTATAGAAATGTGTCTGTGTGTGTATATGTATATGTAAGAAATATAGATATGTGCTTAGCTGTTTTCAATTCAGTTTTCACAGTTTCACTATTTAACAACTGTAATGGTTGCAAAGGGATGTTGCTGTATTGGCAGCCCTGGGTGGAAGATGGGATGATTCATGGTTACGATAAAAATGTGGGGCATCATGAGAAACATACTTGAGAGCTGTTGGTTAAAAGTGTCTCAAATGGGTAACTTCTGGAAGTTGTGAGAAACGGAAAACAACTCTACAAAAAAACTGAGTGTTTTGAGGTGATAGCCGGACACTAATGTGTTTGACAAGCTGTTCAGCATGGGCTAATCTTGGAAGGAGGGAAGTCTTGGAGCAGTGCAGCGCCGGGGATGGGACCTTTCTTGTTCCTTCATTCCATCTCCAGGAGCCAAGTCCTGGGTTTCTCGGAGAGGTCCAAAGACTGCCTTAGACTCCTCTCGGGGCAAAATTAAATTGATCCTCAGTGGGTTATCTTCTCTGTGCTAGTATGGGCCTAACTCGGAAAGTAGAATCATGTTCTTAAAGTTTCTATTCCACCTGCATTTTATAACAGTCTTGCCTAGTATCTTTTAAATACCACTGCTCACATAAAACTCTGGGATTCTCTCTACATGGATTTGATGGTGTCCATATGTCAATGTACATAATTTATGAAGCAAGGATAATTCATAGGTGAATACCAGAAAATAGCAAAGGATATACTGTTGCTCTGATTTCTGCAAGCCAGAGAGGAGGAGGATGGTGTGTCTTCCCTCCCATGTGCCATGGATGGTACAGGGAAAAAGGGAGAAGTTTGCAGGGCTTGGGAGGAAATGGGGCTCTTGTTGGAAGGCAGGCAGGAATAAGATGAAAGCGAGTATGTGTGATACTTTCTTATATTATTTGGGTTGCTGCTGAATCATGGTGGGAGACAGTACAACCTTCCTGGGTGCAAGATCATCATCCTGTGGTCTGAAATGATCTCTGGAAGTGCATTTCAGAAAGCAATTTTTAAACTTCTTCGAAAAATCACTGATACGTTAAAATGATAAGTGTTTTCATTTCATTGTGTTGATCAGAAGACAAACCGTTTGTTCAGGAGTATGTTGTTGCAGCAAAGGCAAGCCTATAGCAGCCAGCTTGCAACTGGCTGAAAATGTGATACCTTTGGGAAACCTGTAGCCCTCTAAGGACATTCAGAAGCAACAACAGGCATAATTATAAACAAACCAGGAATATTCTCAGCCTTCTCAGAGGAAGGGAAGAAGAGTCAGTTCCTATGTATGCAGGATTTCTCTCAGCGCTGGCTATGTGCCATTGAACAGATAACTTCCACTGTACCGTACAGCAAATTTTTTAAAACAATTGTAGAGCATTAAGAAGATGGTAGGGATATCTTCATTGTCAGTCTGGAGTATGCAGTTTTTAAAATGGAAAGAAATGTCTCTTAACGTGCAAGAATAAAAATATCCCTTGATGCTGTGTAGGTCAGGAGCATAATTTGTTCCTCTACTCCATGCAGGAATTTTGACGACCAAATCAGCTGCAGAACTCCTGTGTGTTTTATTTTTCATTGGTGTTGTGCATCTATTTCCTTACATTAGTGTACAGCACTTCATGGTGTACATGACAATCTGTGTTGGAGCAACAGCATTTGAAATCATAAAAGGTAAAGAGAGTACTGACACATACCTGATTTTCTTTGACACATACGTGTATCTGTTCCGTAAGTGCTCTAAATGACAAAGGCAGGGTCACTCTCCATTTTTTTAATGCACCTCAGCATTGTTATTTGAAGCTTCTCTTGTAATAAGTAAGTGAAAAGGAAATGAGACTTTGGAGTTGATAATATAAAAACGCACCATTTCTGTGGTTTAGCCTAACTGAAATTAACACTTTGGTTTGTAATTAATTATTAATTACAAATACATTTATACAAATTATAAATTATAAATTATAAATAATTAAAAACATAATTACTGTTATAACTTTCCATCCATTCAAACTTAATACTGGGCTGGCTAAGCTTGTACTGCCTTCACTCCTTGAGACATTAGAATGGTTTTATGCAATACAGTATTTCGTATCGTAAGGATGAATGTCTTTAATTCTCTGCTGACTTTTGGACATAGAAAAAGAAAAAAGGATTTCACATGAATCAAGATTATTTAAGTCTCTTGATATTTCTTAACTTGGAGATGGGCACAATTTAATTTTTTGGAATTAAATTTCAGTGTGGTGGTGTATTCTCTGCACATGACACGAGTCTGTGGTGCATGTGTGTAAAATAAAATGAGAATTGGTAATAAAATAACTTAAACATGGCAGAAAAATTTGCAAGTCGGTGTACAAGCCTTCCCAGTGCTAAGCTTGTCTCCACTTCCTAGCCAAAAAAAATCTGTCCCAGGTTTTTTCCCATCCCCCCAATTAGAAGTTCTATCAACACGTAGTTTCTGTCTTACTTCCCTCCCCTGCCCCAAAGACTTTTTGATTCAGTCTTTAGATTAAATCATCCAGACATGTTCTTGAAGGTATTTGAACCTTCTTGGCCATTTTTTTTAATTCTGAACTGTAAAATTTAAAATTTTGTGAGGTTATAAACTAAAATCTGGACCTCATAACAGTGTGTTGTTTTTTTTTTTTTTTGGTACTGATATGTTTCTTTCTTCTTTGCATTCTGAGTTCAGGAGCTGAAAAGGGTCTTGCATCTCATTTCTGTATATCTTCTCTTTCAGTACTTCATTGGTGTTGATTTTGTTCTCAGTGTGAGTGTTCATATTGTGAAACAAAACTGTGGTTCCATAGTGATAATAGTTTCCTATTTTTGTCCCTCTTCATTTGGACATTTCTCTGGGTTGGAGTCAGATAACTGAAGAGCCTGTCCACAACCAAATGCCTATCAGCTTAACTTTTATCTCTTATTCTTGCATTTTATGTTGAAAAATAGAAAATATATTCTCTGTGGTTTCAAATCTAATAAAATGGCCTAGACTTAATCAGCGAGCAGCATATTTAGATTAGCTTCATAATCCTAACAGAAGGAAGTATTTGAAATACATTTTGTGTGTGTCATCTTTAGATGACAGAGACCATTTCACAGGAGTCTCCTCTGGTCTCTGAGTGGCAATTAAGAAGCTTTCTTTCCCCTTGCCAAAAGTATAAACTAGGGCATAGTAAATAAAATACTTGAGAAATTTCACTTCCACTGTCAAAGTTTTATGTAGACAATTCTTTTTTTTAGATATGGAATTAGTGTCATGCTATCTAGTTCACGTCTTTGCTTAGGAATGAAATATAGTAGGGAAGAACTACTTTGTGCTCAGTGTTTGTTGTAAATGTATCACACTCGGAGAGAATTTGAAGTGACCGTACAGTTGTGGGCCTACCAGATAATAGCTATATTGGTGCATTTAGGTACCATTTAAACATAAGTAACCCCACAACCTATTAGGAGCAAATGAAATAAAAAGCATAATTGACTTTTAAAGGTTCTAGTTTAGTCTAGAATATCTAAGAACCTTGCTACATCTAGCAGGTACAGAGGATTTTGTGAAGATTGGCCCCAGGTTGTTAAAGATATAAGAGTGTGAATGATTAAAATGCAATGCCACTCTCATGCTGGGAAGGGATTCAAGATGCCTTTTTAGCAGCACTTATTTTTTAAGGTTGTTTTGTGTTTACGACACTTATTTTTTGAGAGGAGAGTCCAGAGAAACATGTCAAAACCAAATACAGTTAAAACAAGCTCTTGGAGAAAAGGTTGACAGATTTGGATTTGTTTAGTCTGAGAGAGGATAACGATGTATTGTTCTGCATGTCGAGTGGCTCTGTGAGAAGAAATAACTGCTTGAAGTCGTAGCAAGGGGATTCTAATGGGAAGGTGTCTCAGCTACAGAGCAGCTAAATACTGGACGGGCAAAGAGACTTTTTAAACCCTGAATAGATGCAGGTGTGGCAGGGATGCTGTGGGTATATGGGTAGCATCGCGGGGGGATGATGGACCACATGACTTCCCGAGGTCTGTTACTAGTCGCTATGAATTCTGTCTGTGCAAATGTCTCCTTATTTCCATCAGTGCATCAAGAGCGACTTTCTCGTTCAGGTAGAAACCTCACAGATCAGTTCTCAAGAATCCTTCACTTGGTTCAATTTAGCTGATGCTCTAAGAATCCAACCATAGGAATTGCCGGGTTCTAGTGAAGCTTTATTGCTTTCGGATAAGGAGGGAAATGAAAAGATTGCCAAAGCTACGTGAGCCCTTCAGCGTGCAGTCTTCTCAGCGTGCTTTGGCTGGTGCATCTTCAGAGCCATGCACGTGTTCATCATACTTTTCCAGTGAAATAGGGCAAAATACCTACCTGCCTGCCAAATGTGTTTTCATAGAATACTAGCTAGATAGCTATTCTGAGAAGGAAAAAATATTCTTAAAGTTAAGCTTTAGTGTATGTTGGTAATCAGTGTAGGCATGTGAGACTACCGCCGTGTAACTGATTATTTTTAGGCCTACACAGAAATGGAAAAATAGTACTAGACTGTTTTCTTAAGCTACTCGAAGTAGCTATTGTCACAGTCACGACTTTATATATGCATATAATTATCAGTTTTAGTTTCTAAGTACATACAAATTTTTGGTGGAATTGAAATTCAGTGACATGCTGATGTGTTCCAGATTTGATTAACTAGTAGCAGGTTCAAGTTCTACAGAAAACTGTGTTTTCTTTATGCCTTAAAATTGATATGCCAAAAGATACACTTATTTAAGAAAAGCAGAAGGCTTCACAGCTTATGTGTGTCTTACACATGTAATATTTTTCCTCCTTCCTTTTCTTTCCATCTTTTTTTTTTTAATATTTCCTTTATGATTTTTAGCTTCAAGTCTAGATAATAGCAAATATTGTCTTCTCTGTGTTTGCTGGAAGTTTCAGCTATGTATCATGAACTTCTTCAGCCTTTAAATCAAGGAGTAAGAGCTAATTAACAGCTGAGGAATGTCTTGCAGCTTTCATAGAACATTTGAATTAAGAAAAATTTGGTCATAAAATACTGCTAAGTATAATTCTAAACCATCTGAATGAATGTTGTTTTCTCAGAGACAAATTTCACTCCTGTGTTACTAGACCATTATTTTGGTACCTTTCTATAATGTTATCCGTGAAAAATGGAGTGGAAAAATCAAGTTTTCTAATTTAAAAATGGAAAGCATAGTATAACCAGAAGACTCGAAAGTTCTGTATCCATCAGTATTTGCACACTGCAGAAATCCTTTTTCCTCTATGAATATCACTTTTAAAGATGACTAATTTCTAGGATGGCCTGTCTAAAGAGTTGAAAAATTATACAGTTTCAAAATATTGATCCTTTGTATACAAATACATGCACTTTTTTTCTGCTAAGTTGCCGGGAAGACCTGCATGATTATGTCTGATATTAGATCACTGTGTACAAAGGAGAGCCATTAGCTTCTTAGTCATCAGGAATTGCATGGGTTCTGCCTGTGGTTTTACTGCGGACTGTTGCTGCATAAAGAGTCAGAGTTTGTGTACTCTGTCCTTGGTTCCCCTGTGCTGTTTCATAAATTGTTTCTATGTTATAATGCTATTCTGTATATAGCTTTTTTTCCCCCTTTGCTTTATATGAATTGAACATGTTTCCACAAGTAAAATTGCCCAAGCAAGTATTTTTAGAGCTCATACAATGGTGTTACAAGCTTTCAGTCCTGACTTAGAAGTGGGTTTTTTGGGGTTTTTTTTTTTGTTTTTGTTTTTTTTTTTTTTAAGTATAAAGGTAGTTTAAATGTGCACAAACTTTTGTTCCTGTTAATACCAGTTTGGGTCATACACCCATTCCACAGCTAGAATGAGGCAACCAGTTTGTTTTAACTTCTGTCAGGTGGTTTAAGCCTTTCAAAAATTTGGGAAACAACGAGCTAGAAAATTCAGTATTTCATTACTTAAGTCCTGAACCAGGCGGACTGCACCCATGGTTTTTTGGTCTGAAAGGTTTATGCCAGAGGCACATTCAAAGGTAACTATAGCAGACTAGAGTATTTTAATTTCAAATAAAATGGTATGATGGTTTATGCTATTATTCACTCAGTGTCAAATGTCATTAATCTTTATGTCAGTATTAGGGGTTTAAGAAAAGCTGAACGCCCAATTACAAAGTACTTAGAAGGTACTTATGCAGCTCTTTAAGGAAGGATGAGGGTGGGTGGGTGGGTGCGTGAGTGAAAGGGCTGCTTGCACAGTTCCTGTCACTAATGATAAATTATATCCAAGTACAAAATTACTATTTAAACTAGTGATAATTGTTGTACTATTTCAAATGCTGGTGCATTAAAATATTCATAATTTGAGAGGTTAAAAAAATTCCAAATTACAGATTTTCTTTATGACTAAGTATTCGAGAACTCTTGTATCAAATAGGCCCTTTTACTGGAGTTCATCTGTAGAGCACAAAACACTTTCCCCATCACCGAAATGTAAAAAATGCAGAAAGTTGAAAGGCATCAGGAAAGGGTTAGAGATTGATGAACTCAGTATCTGAGAAAAATACTTAAACATCATCATGAGATCAAAATGAAAGGGCAGAGGAAAAGAGCTTGGGTCAGCTTTTAAAGTGTAATATTCTTTGCCTAAGATCCCGCTCCTTCATGCTTCGATTTAATCTGCCGGGGCGAAAGGGCAGAGGTTCGCCTGATTGCCGGGGAGGGTGCCGGATGCGTGACAGAGCAATTTGCTGAGTTTCTCTGGATGAATGTGGACAAAGCTGGCATGTCTTTGCCCTTTGTCTCTGTGACAGTAGCCTTTAACATAGTCCTTATTGTTCACTTTTTGGGTCACTGGAAGTCATTTATAAGGTATTTGTGATGAGGAAGGCACATGCAACTGTTTTCTAATTTGTCTTAATTGCTTGTCTCCCCAAATGGTTAACTCACATTTGTACGTGTTCAGCAGTTTAGAAGGAAAGGTGTTTGTTCCTATACGAAATCTCTGTAATTGCCCAAGCCATTAGAGGTGTTGGTGGGTGGTGAGCATTAGACCACCTAAAATCCCATTTTTCAACTCTTCCCACTTTAAAGCGCTTGATGATAATTTTACAATTTGTAGCACATGACTGAAATTGTACGTGGTCCTTTTTTGCCCTGGGGAAACATTGGGCGGTTCCCAATTCTGTGGCTTGAGCTGTCTCGAGGATGGCGTGGGTATTACCCCTTTCCTCTGGGGTCAACATCCTAAAGGCTCGAGTTTGCCTTCGGCTTCCAAACCAGGATGAGTCTCTTCACAAGTCAGTCTACTTCGTAGTAAGCGGGAGAAAATGTGCTAGCATAGAGGCATCTCTAAAATCTTCTTACTTTGTCAAAATACAATTTTTGCTAAGTCATGGAAATTCTGAAGACTGTCTTTTCTCTTTGGTGAGATGATGCTACTAATACGCTTAACTTCTGAAGGAGATGGAAAACTGTTAGCTTTTCCGGTTTGTAGATTGAGGCGTTGGTCCTGCAATTGAGTATTCCCAAACAGAGGGGCTTTGCAACCAGATGCAGTGGTCTGTCTCAGAAATTTGTCATACATTTGGGATCGTAGTCCATCCAAAGTATCTTCTTGGTTTTAAGAGCTGAATTTCTTCGTACAGTTTGCAGAAATAGATCAGAGGCTTCATGTGTTTTGCTTCATTTCACTCAACTTTATTCTGTTATCCCAGAAAGAGAGGAAATGCCTTGCAAGTATAAGTTTACTATTAGCAGAACTATTGCAATGTTTTTTATACGTCTCGCGTCTGACACTGGTGTTCAGTAAGTCAGTGGTAGTAGCGACAAGTGCCTTAGATCACGATTAATTTTGTTGAATGGCAAGGGTACTGATAGCCGTGAAAGTGGAGGAAAAGACTTTACAATGTATTTAGGCTGTTACCTGCAAGAGCCGTGTGCTTCAATCTGTGCGCAGATTCCTTCTCATTGCAGTTTTGAGCAAAAGAGGGAAATGACTAATGACACTACAGTAGGTCATCTTACTGTCTGGGTTTGTGTCATCATAGTAAATAGTCAGCGCTGGGTATTTAAAGGAAATGATTAAATTCATGAAGACGCTCTGGATGTGATGAGGGGTTACCAAAAGCTAATGGAGTCATGCATACAGGACAGTGGGTTGTCAATACTTCAGGCTGCGGAAACAAGCCATTATTTGTTGATCATACTTTATAATTATCTCAGACTCATCCTCATTTTCTGTTATAACTGCCTATTAGAACAGTTTCAATTGCTTTGCTTGGAGAGAGTGAAAAGTTTATGCAAAAATACGTTATACAGCCCATACCGCGTTGACTGCTGACCTGTGTCTTCGTCGGTGTTCAGCACCTGAGCATTGGGAACGACCCAGTGCGTGGGTCCAGCTCTAGGACTTAGCGTAGGGCTCCTGCTCTTTTGCCGTTAATGTTTATGGATGCAAACCAACGGTTTCGGTTTGAGAGCTTGAGCCGAGTAATGCTTCCCTTCCCCATTGCCTAACTTTCAGTCTTGTCTTCTGGGGAGTCATCATTTTACTAGTTTGCCAGAAATGACAGTGTCTGCACAGCTCTAAGTATTTAAGACAAATAACAATTATTAAAGAATGCTAACTTAATATTTTTGGAACTAGCACTAGCCATACTTGCAATGCAATGCATCTAAGGTTGTTTATGTTTAAGACCTATAACAATATATTTCTTTTCTGAGCTAACCAAAGCACGTACATGGTGCGAGAAATCCATACTCCTAAATTCAGATGCTCAGCTGAAAATAATCTCCTTAGGCAACAGTAACACAGTGCTGAAAAGTATGAAAACGTACAAAGCTTTAAACTCTCAGTGCATTCTGACCTTACACAAGGGCTGGAAAGACTCTTCTGTTGCTTCCTCTTGTATGTATTCAATGACTGGGGGGAGTAATTATTATTAGTATTTATTTAATTATTTTTAAGCTGAAGAACAAGTGAAACTAATCTGTTTCTCTCTTTCTGGGTCCAGTTCTGTAAACTGCTGGATTTCTGTAACTGTGAGGTGAGGGCATTCAACATCTTGTAGATCTAATTCCTTTGCTGCTATGTATGTCCGTTTTTCAGAAAATTATTTCCATGTCTTTTCTGAGAAATTTTCACAGAGAATTCATTACCCCAGTTCCTGCTCAGCAGTCCAAGGAGGAAGTCTGAGAAGATAACCAAGGACAGTGTGCTTCAGCCTGGGGTGTCTTATGTGTGGGTGCATGGGGTCCTCCCACCCCTTGCTATTTTTAATGTGTTTGAAATGGGTTTGTTTGTATTTGATGACATTATAGAATGCAGCTTGCTGTGATAAAAAAGTGTAACACTTCAGCCAAAGTACTGTCTTTCCTTCATGGGCTTGGTTTCGTGTGATACGCATCAGGATGACATGCTTGCTCATACGCAACCTGCTTCATGACTGGAGAGGATAATGTGTCTTAGGAAAATAGAGAGAATATATTTGTTGGGGGAACACTTTGTGTTCAGTACAAAATGAAATTGTGTTAGGTGTTTGTTGCTAGGCCAATCTGTTGTTCTGCCTGTTGTTTGGAGAAAAGTTGGAGAACAATAAAGCCAAAGTTGGTTTGTATTTTCTAAGTGAAAATACTCACTTTGATAAAGAGCAGATCCTTCAGATGCATAGCCTACATAAATTATACATAAATTATAAGAGTGAAAACAAGAGAAGCCAAGGATAATGTGTGCAAGGTCTTACATATCTGAACGAGTTAGCAATCCATCACCCAGGCTGAAAACACTTCTGCACAGGTAAAACTTGGCATTGCAAAATGTCCAAATCACACATCAAGTTAGCTAATAGGAAGAAGCCTCTATTTACCTTAAATACATAATCCAGTTCATGTGCTTGCTAAAATTAAATATGTTTTTCCACTTGCATTGGAAATCTTTTTCAGCTGAAGATTAAAAAAAATAGATTTGTTTTGAACAGTTTCTAAGAAGAATTTTTCTGTTTTATGGACAGAGTAAAGAGATAGAAGAATAGGGAGGTTGGAGGGCAAGTTATGTTCTCGAGGCTAATACATGATAACTCCTTAATCTTTTCAGTTATATCAGTTTGTCTGCAAATGTAGGTTTTGACAGTCTAATACTGTTTTATTTTATGCATGTGAGTTGTAGAGAAGCCTCTCTGTTCTCTTGTAAATAAATCTCAGAGTTCCCAAGGAAGTAAAAATTTATTTACCAAAAAACATTTATAACAAATTAACTTTTTGACAATGAAGGATATCTATCTAGAGCAATATGCTTGCATTTCCATTGCAAAAGAAATATTTTATTTTACTGTTCGCTGAAATGATTTATTTATGCATTGATTTGCCAGGCAAAAAATAATGATGAATTATATAAACTAATCTGAAACGTGTTACACATAACATTTTTTTTTGCATTTTGCATCATTTTACATTTTTATGACACTAATAGAACTGGATAAGTAGGTGAGAATTGATGTACCAAACCTGCTAGGAGTAGAACTATTCATTTAGGTTGTCAAGTAAGTCATCCTTCTCTCTGATGCTAGAGAAATGGCACAGCATGTTTCAGGCGATTAAAGCAAATTTACTGTTCAGTCTTGGAGTGCACTCTTTTAAAGTAGTGTAAACTCAGAATAATGCTTGAAAATGGGGAAAAAGTGAATGTTATGAAAATGAATGACACGAAACATTAATGTCACTAGCATCGGGGAGGAAAGGAACCAAAGCTCTGTAAGATAATTAAAATAGCTTGTGATAAGAGCAACTTTTAAGCAAGTTGGTTGTAGATGCACCATCTTGATTTTAAGTGACCGCTAAATTCTGGCAATCCTGTTTGAGAAGTCAGTCTTGGTCCCGGGAGCTTGTTGGGCTCAGACAAGCAAAAGCCATATTGCAAAACAGAAAATAATGCAGGGAAAAGAGAGAAAAGGACAGGAAAATATGTCTGGAAAGGTCAGAGATATCCTCACAAGTATTGATTGGCCAGCTTTCTACTGATGTGTGTATTTTCTGTTTAAAAGTACCTGATTTATTGTGCTGTGAAAATAATAACAGTTTTATAATAATCCATTCTAAAGATTAATTATTTATGCCCATTATTAAGGTCAGTATATTCTTAACCTTATCTTTAATTTACAAAGGTCATAAAAATATCTGAACAAGGGCAAGACCACTGTCTAGAAAGCAGAGATGTGAGCCAATAGCTTTGAATCTCTTCCAAGTGGTTATTCGGGGCTGTGGACCAGCTCTGCATATAGTAGTAAGTGGTTTTTGGGAGTCAGTTCAGAGAATATTATCCACTTGATCCAGAGCTACGTAGACAAGGTTGCCAGCCCTCCTCCGTGCGAGGTGCAAGTCTCACAGCCCTTGTTCTAACCCCCAAAAGACTCCAGCCTGCCCAAGCTTGGTAACGAAGATTTGCTCTTCCTGCTGTATTCGGTGCACAGATGCTTTTTATTTGACTCGATTCAGGGAACTGTATCGTGTTGAACCACATCAGCATTTGTTACTCCCATTACAGTCTGTGAAATAGGTCATACCCAAACAGCGTTGAAAGAATTGTATGGCAAAAAAAGGTGGTGACTGTCATTTTTAGCAAATATTTTGAACAATGCTAAAGCAATTTAGAAAAACCTTTTAACATACAAATTAGTTCGCAAAACCTATGTGCATATTTTCTCATATGTGAAACAAAAGGTTTTGTTTGATAGGAAAAAGATTTTATCTCCAGGATATCCCACGTTTCTCTAAAGGAGAAATTGTAGTCAGTGATACAAGATACTAGGAAGTCGTTGCTATGTTTCACAGCTGAGATTTATAATGAAAAACATTTTCATGCGTTCTTTCTATTTTAACTTGATTCCTATCTATGAGTTTGCTTTTGCACTTTTAAAACATTTCCTTCCTGTTATCAGTAGATGTTCACTAATTAAAAGCTTTCTAATGGTAATGGAAATTAAGTATAGAGGAAGGAGGTAAGAATAAGCAAATGTTTATAACTAGCTTGCAGTCATTCTGGGGTGTAGTTACTATGGATGGATGGATGGAGTTTAAAAAAAAAAAAAGCTGTTGAAGCTGTGGGTAAAAAAAAATGGATAAAGCTGGACTACTACATGCGACAAAAAAGCCTTGTGTGATTTGGTGGTCAGAAATACAAACCTGATTAATGGTGTGCTACTTTCTGTCTTAAGGATATTAGGATGACTGCCTCTGGATGCATCAAATACTGCTACTCTTTTAATTTTGTTCTCATGCTGAAGGGGTATAAAGTTGCAGCATTTTCTCTGAAAATGGTAACTAGACTTTTATTTTGGTCAAGATGGAAGAGTTGTGTGGGCAGCATGTCATTGCTTCTGACCCTGCTCCCCGTCTGCTGTGTAGTGCTGGAGGGGTGCTGGCGGGGTGCAACGTGGTAAAGTGACAAAGCCATTGACACAAACCGTGGCTGTCGTAGACGGTGCTGCGCGAGGCCGCGGCCGCATCTGAGCACGGTCCCTTTGCACTTTCTCCACTCTTGTGTTGAGTTGGGGCCGAATATTGACTGAACATCCTAAGGGCCACATTACAGCATCACTTTGCAAATTTATATCTGTTTTTTTTTTTTCCTGTGAGTAGTATTAATGGTGTTCAGCAAGGTATCTGAATGTCTTCACTTCAGATGGTGGTGATTCTGACAAAAATAGGAATAGTGGAATTCCTGATATCAACTAGATGGTGATTTTGCATATCTATTTTTGTTGATTTTTTTTTTTTCTTAGGAAAGGTTGTAGATAATAGTCCTTGGAGAATAAATCTGTCTTGTTTGACAGTGGAAAACATATACTTATTCCCATTATCCAATGTATGTGCCAAAGGGAATAACCAGTAATGAGAGAGGTACCTGGCAAGGGTGAAAAAAATGTACTAATTACTTTTGATGGGAAAATTATATTTGAATTTATTTAATGTCTGCATCTGATATATCCAAGACATTTCTTATTAGTATTGGTAGGAAAAGTCAAGAGCAGCTGCACATTCTGAGGACCCATCTCTTGGAAACTAAGCTGGGATCACTGATACTTAGCTCTTATTATTCAAAAGAGTATCAGCATTTTGCTTCATTTTTCAGGGCTTTTTCCATTCTAGTATTTCAAAAGTTTGGGTGGGATGGATACTTGACAAATGCACGCAAGCATTTACTAAGCAACACCTATATTCTCAACCATACGGTGACATTAGTGATACTAATACTTAGCATTGCTAAAGCCCTTTTCATCATCAAAGGACACTGCACAAACAGATTGGAAATGTTAATCTTAGTGTACAGAGAAGAAAAACTAAGCAAAATAATTTTGGTACATCTTTAATGGTGAGATCTCGGGGGAGCTAACCTTAGATGCCTCACTTTTCTTATTCCCCGTCTGTTCCTCTAGCAGCTGCACTGCACAGAGATTTTTTCTAATTCCTATAGTTGTGGTAGGAAAATAGAGATAGATAGAGGGATGAAAAAAATGCAGAACACGACATACATACTTACTAATCCGGGAGGAGGCTGCTGGGTGTGGGTTCCCGGTTGTGGGGATCTCGCGGGGGACCAGTTAGGGCAGAGATGATGCCGGAGGAGCGGAGGAAGTGGGAGGGAGGAACCGCTCCGTCCTCGCTTTGAATGCTGCTTCGCTCCGTGTGATGTGGCTTTAGGAAAGAAGAACATCCCTGAGATAAAACAGGCTCAGAAGAGGGATTGACTTGGCAGGAGCCTGTAAAACCAGTTGCATGCGAAGCTCTCGGAGGTTGGATACATTCCTGATCTCCCCATTCCCACCCTTTTATATCTCGTCCTATCTGATCCACAGCTGTGTATGCAGCACGCTCCTTTTCATCTGTCGTCTCTTAAGTGCTCTTTTTTTTTTTTTTTGCCTAATACGAACTTTATTACCATCTTCCTTTCATTCTTTCTTTTGTTTGATTCCTTACTCTCTTTTCATTTAAATTGGCCCTCCGATTATGCCTTTTCATATGTCATCTTTCTACTTTGCTAATAATTTCCTTACAAAACACCCTTCCAGCTGTAGGGAAGAAACACCCGTAGCCCACGTGGTATTTACTGACCATCGGTATTCATTTTGCATGTTATATTGGCAAATCCTTGTCTGTTGTGTTAGTTCTTGGGAGGTGGGACGGACCGCTGTATCTTGAGCATTGAGTGAAGGCGGCTCTCGTTTCACCAAAGATTTTATCCTATCAGTATGTGTTTGAGTGATCACAACTTTGTAGCTCACAAGCAGCATAAAAACGCAATTTGGTGCAGTGCCAAGCATTTCTTCCAAAGGTTCAAAGCGCTGTCAGCTCTGCCTGGCGCGAGGGCGGGCGGCAGGTTATGCTCGCCCGGATCGGAGCACTCTGCAGCGACCGCTTACGTCGGTATGCTCAAAGTCAGAGCAGTATTGGGCGTTGGAAAATCCCAACCATAAAGTTTTAAACATATTGTTTATTAGCTCAGGTTCCCAAAGATGATCTTGGTCTTTTGCATACATACTTAGTCCTTAAAGATAAGTGCGAGAGAGAGACAGAGACTATGTGTGTATATGAATACATATGTATGTGAATGTATATGAACACACACGCATATACATTAAACTGACTTGGGACTACTTTTGTGTATTCAGTATATGAACAGAATATTTTTTTACATGCTTCAATGGCATTCTACGTTACTGTTTTAAGAGTTAATTATAAAATACTGTATTTAGAATATTTTTGATTAAGTTAATGATAGCTTTAAAATAAGCTGTTTTCATTATGTAATGTCATAATAATACAAGTTTAATATAGAACATGATAAAGAATATAGGGGCAAAATTCTCTGATCTTCATTTTTTAACTGCATCACTTGCTTGAACACATTATTCATTTGCTATGGTCAAAATTAAAAAAAAATCTGGAATTGTTTTCTTAGCCAAAGGAAAATATGTGAACGGTAATAAGAAGAATGGCCATGTCAAAATCTGGAATCATTCTTCAAATTTGCTTTGAAAATTAAGCTTTTAACACCAAGCAACTGGCTCTCTCAAGTATCCTGTTTCAAGGAAAATACAGCAAGCAATAAATCGCAGTATCAAATGGCCACTGTAACTAAATCTCATTCTTCCTTCAGTGGCCTCAGGACAATTGGTCTAAAGTCTCCTTTAAAGAAAAAGGCTATAATTACTGTTTCAATTGTTTTGCTTTGCCTGGGATATAGAAAAAGTGGTTCCTCCTCTCCTGTCCTTTCTATGGATATTTTTGCTTCATCTTTCAATGTATGAAAGATATTTATGTCTAAGCAGACATAGCGTCTGTAAGTTTTAAAAACTAGAAGTGACTAAAATGTAAATTGACAACTTGCTCCAAGCCACTTTTCATGATAAATTGAACATCAAAATGTATTATTTATAACACATAAATTTCATGTTTTGGTCTCAATGAAATACGTACAGAAATTCAAATTTTTACGTAGCAAGCGATCTGCTGACGATACTTTTAATTTTAATAATCTTAAGGCAAAAGCTATTTTTTTTTTAAAATGGCTCATGTGAATTCCTGTGAAATTTAAAACCTTTTCAGTTTTCCTGGAAATCAACATGCAACGTTTTACAGGAATGAGGGTCTTGCCAGATCTGAGGAAAGCTGTTTCTACACAGTTGCTGATATTTATAATCCACGATAGAGAAGAGACTGTTTTATGAATGTTGAGAAAAGATCAACACTAACACCTACCAGATGGGTTGTATCAGGAGAACATTTGCTAACAATACTTGGTATTAAAGACCTGCTGATACCTTGTGGAAAAGATTGAAAGATGGTTCTGAATAGATTAAAGGTAAAGGCTTTTAATGACACAGGTTTCACAACTGTATATGTTGTTTTAGTGGACTAATTAAAGGCATCTCATTCTCTGAAGTAGTTGTTCCACATGTTAATTTATTTGGTCCCAGATTCTTTTATGGGAGCATAAGTTTTGATGTCAACGTTATAATCTTATATAGATTTCTGCTGTTGGATTTTTTAAAACGCGTGTTCGCAAGCTTTTGAGAGAAAAGAAATCATTTGATTAGGTATTTAATTGAGTTTAAGAAGGAAGCACACTGTGAAAAGATCATTTGTACTGTAACTTTCTGATATTTCGGGATGATATAGCTTGTAAGAAAGGCAACTGCTGAACAGTTTGGAACTGGAGATGAAAAGGAATTCAAAAGCATAGAGGTGGAAGTGCATTGTAGAATAGCTTTTTTCCTGCAAAGCATGCATGGCAAGTAATGGATTTTTAGGCACTAAATCATTCATATTCTCACTTTTAAAGAAAATTTCTTGTTGCTGTAATACGAATTATTTGAAAAACAGATCTGTTGAAATCTACTCTTAGCACAGTGCCTGTGATTAATCTTACCTAGTCCTGTGGTCCCCATCACAGACAAATGCAAGCATGCTAGTATCTTAGATGTATTAATCTCATCAGGAACTGATGCAGAGAACAATGATGATCCAAGGTGACGATAAGGGATTTAAAATTGATTTTCTTAGTACTAAGCAATGGCCCTACCTACTTATGTGATACCAAAGGAAAGAAGCATGGTTAAAATGTTTACAGTATTGTTTACTTTTATAAGTAGAGCTAGAAGCAAATGCTTTTAAGATGGCTTGATCCTTTGCATACCAGCCATCTTTTAGTTGCTTGTAAATTTACTCACTAATTTGTTTAAAATGAAATATTCAGTGCTGGGTGTTTATGTCAAGCCTACTTATTTTACATATCTTTCAGATAAAATGGCATTCCAGTTTCCAGGAATAGGACTGGAGTCATACTTTCCTTTAAATAGCTCTTGCACTCCTGAGTGTGAGAGTACAAATTTGATATTTGGCAACAGAATGACCCTTTTCTCTCCGTATGATAATCTTTTGTTATCTGGACAACTTCTAAGTAGTAATAGCTTGCTTGTACAGACTGCTTCAATTTTAACGAATACATTCAATAAGGTGTCTATCTGTCTGGGACACTGTCTACTTCCGCAAAGAAAGGACTTTCTAGGCAAGCGTGTTTCCATGCACTTCACAGTCTCTAACATGCAAATAATAATGCAACTTCATTAGTATGAAAATAAACTGAGGAATGTTATTAAGCACACAGATACTTCTATGTCAAATGTCACAAATCCTGCAAGGATATTGTTACAATTCAGTTTTCATGCCTGGTTTTGAGAAGCATGCGAGCATGTCCGTAAATTAAACAAGCCATTTGGTCTCATGCTGAACAACAGGAATTTAAATTTGGATTTAGTTATTGAGCATCATCCATTCTTTGCACTGAGTCAGGCAGGTGTCATCTGCGGAAAAGTAGTCACCCATGCGGTGTAATACAGCAGGCTGAATTAAGGATGTACACACAAAATTCAGACTGGCATTTCCTAACTCTCCAGTGTTTGGCCATACAACCTTAATAGTTTTCTTAAAGCATAATTTTGATGTAAAAAATAAACATTTTCTATGTAGCTTGTGATATCCCTATCAAACTGTGCTGAGAAGATACATATTTGAAAGAGCATGGAATAATTTGCTTTTATTACACAACCTAAGCTGCTTTCACTGTGTTCGTAACGCCAGTCTATCTTTTCTCCTGAAATTTGGTAGGTTAGTGTTCACAGATGTTTCTGGAGAAGGCTGTCCGTATAAAGCGTGTCTGTGGATACTCGTCCTGTTGCTCTCCAGTTGCTTCAAGCCAAGGGTTTCCAAATGTTTTCCTAGCGTGGTCCACACCTTACTAGTGCTTCGGGTTGCGGAGCTGTGTATTCTGACTTTCTGTGTAGCCCCTCTGCTCCATCAACAATTCAGCAGTTGTTCAGAAGGAGAATAAATATTTCAGGGGTATTTTGTGTCTGTTAATGCAGTTCAACGGTTGAGGAGGACCCGGTGCTGTCAGATAATAGCAGCCCTGTCTGTAAAATTCCTTGCTAAACGCTGCTGATTCATAGTTGACAGTACGAGAATCCATGCCATAACTCATATTTTACTCACAAATACTGTAAATTTCAGATAATGAGCTCAGACTGCATTTCCTAACTTGTCTAAATTAGTTATCTGCATCGCTGCCTACCAGGAACTTTATCATCATCACAAAAATCTGGCTCTGGGAAGGAAATGTGCTCCTCATTCCCGAAGGTGAGCTGCTGTTTGAGGGGCAGACTTAGAGCCAAATGTTACCTCGTTGTTGAAGCAGCTTTGCTAAATAGAGCTGAATGCTGCCTCGCTTGTACACCTGGAAAAATTAAAGTATCATTGACAACGTAGTCGGTAAATCAGAAATTCTAATAACGGAGCCCACAGCAATAAGAAAATGTCTTTTAGGAGAGAAACTGTAACCAGAAAACTCTATTACAGGCCCTTACTGCTGCCTCAGGGCATAGCTTATAGGCTGGGATGTAGAAAAATTTCCCCTTGCAGGTAAATAACAATTACGTTTTGAAAACACCTAAAGCAGACAAGAAATGTGGTCAGACTGGCGCTTGCCTAACTAGCTCTGTTTTAAAACTGCATATGCACACAAGCTAAGCCCAGATTATGTATTACCTAGTATTTAGGGTTTGGGCTGGGCTGGTTTAAGCTTTTGATATTTAAAAAGTGTTAAAATTTCTGCTTCTTGTTTCCCCGTTTGCTCTGAGCTTCCTCCTGGCTGCCGAGGGTGGCAGTGGCCCTCGAGCCGGGGAGGTCCCCCCTCACCCAGGAGGGGTGGCACAGAGTAGATGTTGAGAGGCTTTTTGTTGTTTCTGGGTTTTGGGGAGGTCCTTTGAGAGTCTCGCTTTGAAGATGAGACGTGTTAGGTCATCTCTTCTGAGCACGGTCAGGGTTGTCCCGCAGAAGCTGCGATAGCTCGGCCAGCTTAGTGCTCCGCTTCCCCTGGAGACCAGGCGTCAGACGATGATCTGACACATCTCGGTGTCAGCTCCTGTGTCAGACATGCCGTGTAAATGCCTGGATTTTGTAATGGGTTGTGTCAGCTCGTGATTCATGTCTTAAAGGGAGACGTTCCTTTACCTGTGTTAATAACAGCATCATAAAAAGTTTTAAAAAAAGCTTTAAAAAATCTATTATTTTATGCTCTGTTAGAACAATTTAATGAACAGATTAAAGGAGCCACAATCATTTTTGTTCCATTTTCCTTCGAGATTCTGCAGTAGTTGAATTGCACAATTTGTTTGTTTACAGAGGCTTATTTCTGTCTAATGCAAATGGAAGAAATCTAGCAGTTACATGTCTTACAGAAATCCCCCTCTGGCACACGGTATTTCTACGTCTGGAATTTTCTTACAATTTTTTGTCACTTTTCTGTTGGCAAATTTTCACTGGAAAAAATTCAACAGTATTTCTTTCATATACTCTTAAGTAATTTACAGCATCCTGTGTCAAAAGCTGTTCCAGTATTTGATTATTCGTGTTAATTATGAACCTCATTTTTCTCTGAACTTTTCTGGACCCAGCTTTGCACCACTGGAACTTGTCTCTGTTTGTTATATCAAAGAGCCTTTAATGTTGGATATCTTTTATGAGTCGTAGAGACTAGTAGGAAGAGACTGTGTTCCCACTTTCTTTGGGCAAGCAGTTTACCAAATTATTACCTATCTTGTCCTCCTCGCTTCAGATATGGTTATTTCCAGACAGAAGCGTCTTGGTCGGCTCACGTTTAGGGGGATGGAGTTTCTTTCTCGTATGAGGCTGGGAGGCCATGCTCCAGGGTCTTGCTTCTGTTACATGCCAGTAATTATCAGTAAGAGCTGATATGTAATACCGCACATCTGAGCCTCTATTAGAGTCACAGGTCTCAGCTGCTGGTTTGTTTGGTTTTAATGGGGCATATGGTCCTCTTTTTTTTTTTTTTGGCTTTGAAAAAAATACTGGAAAACTCTGCTATTTACCTGACTACTTAAATAAGATATTTAAATTATGGTTTGGGGAAGGGGGTGAGGTGGGGATTATTCTGTGCTTCCTAGATAGGTGTTCATAGTACTTAATTTGATGTTTTTATCACCATGTTGTGACCAGGCCCCTAAGGAGTTTGTAAATGGCAGCCGCTTCTGTGTTAAGTGATGTTTGGATAACTCTTGACACATGGGTATCACATAGTCAGCATGCTGCAGAGAGCTGCACCCTCTGTGAATAGCAGGGTAAGATCACATCAAGAATTGATAAATTAGGGGACAATGATAAAGTGATAAAAATGGACCTAAAATGCCAGGAAAAATCTGAGGAATAAAGTGGGAGCTCCTTGCATCTTATGTTGTAAAGGAGAGAGGAAAACAAGACAGAAGCACTTTGACCCGCTCCAGCCGAAGGAAAGGATGACACCTCACCCGGGTTTTGTCAGCTAACGCTTCGGGCAGATGAGTTGCAGCCGAGCTAAACCGTACCCCCCGCTGCCGCGTCCGTGTCCGAGGCAAGAGAGCTTGCCCTTATGGAAGGGAAAGGTAGTCTTAGGTCCGGATTGTTTTTTTTTTTTTATATTTTTAAGACAACGCAGCTGTGAACTGGTCTGATGTCACCATCTGCAGATAGGATTTTTTTCTGTATTTAACCTTAACTTTCAATCTCTTGGCATTTTAATACCATTTATTTAGATTGCGACTGTATTTTTATAAGGATTTTCACTCTTCAGTTACAGACATCTATTACGATTTTGAAAAAGGATGAGGTTTCACCTCAGACTTTCTCGGATTTGGAAAATCTGCAATTAGTTTGAATTTCTGTCCTAGTGAACTTGCCAGTATCTCTCAGGGAAATAATCTCATTCCTGCAGTATCGACTTCCTTTAATTTGCATCTGTGTTTCTGCTTTCTTCTCCATAAAATTGTTCTAGATGTTGAGGCCTTCTCAGTTTTACAGGGTCTCTAAAGATAAAACCTTTATACTAACTTTGAGGTCAAAACACGTTTTCCCAACCAACTTCTAAAAATCCTAGAAATAAAGTTTTCTAATCAAAGGGGTGGCAGAACTTGACATCTGGTTACACAAACAGCGCTGCTAAGATGTACCCAGGGAGGTATAGCATTACCTCTTCGAAATTTGAGATGCGTTTATATTAATTTGTCCTGTTTGTGTCACATAATGAATTGAAGCAATGCTGCAGGCAGTTAACAAGGTTAGCTCCGCGTTATAAATATTAACATTTGCAGAATTCGTCTATGTGTATTACGGCATTTAAGTACAACTGTGCTGTCCTGATAGTGATGCTGTTGATCTTAACAATCAAATAGAAAATGTGTGGCGATTGCTATTTATTTAAAGTGGAGCTTCCATAACTTCTTGCTGAGATGAATGCCTTTTATGTTGTCTTTTCCAATGTATGAAATGTCATTTCACCTTAATATTGGCGAGGCTTCTGCTTGGAATTCGTTTTCCTTTCGCAGCCTCCGAGGGACAGCTGTTCCTCGGACAGCCGGACACAGGTGCAGAGCAGCTTTGCTTGTGCGGGAAGGGCACTGTGCTTCTGATGGTTTCCAGTTTTGTGTTAGCCAGGAGTCTTGCCTGCAGGCCAACCCTTGTCTCCCATCACGTCGTGACTGCAGCCCGCCTCCAGTCCTCGTTACCAATTTTCTGATTATCCTGTTTGAGGGTAAACAGAGTATGCCGGGACTCGTGCTTTGCCCGAGAAGGAATTACAAAGAGACTATGTGCAAAAATAATTATTGTCTGGAACAGAAGAAAAGCTTACAGAAAGGGTGGTGTTTTTAAGGACAACAAGATACCCATAATAATTCTGTGGTCAGGTAAATTGGATTACACTGGAGGAGGTGGCAGGCGAAGCTGTAGCAATACCCTGAACTGACCACAGCTCAGAGAGGGATCCTCCCAAAACTTCATTGCAGTGATGCAAGAAAACAGAAGAGCCTTTAAACTCAGAAAGCCACAATGTATTTGAGCATAAACTAGTCTAAGACAGAACAAAAGTAAGAAAAGGTTTGTAGACAGCCTCCCCCATTGCCCTGGCAGGCAGTTCCTTGCTTTCAGGCTTGGTTTCAGTCACCTTGGTGAAATTTTTCGGTTACAGCAAAAGCTGTATGGTGCCCTTAAACAGCAGGTGGTTGATGAGAAGAAGCTTTCGGGGGCAGGCGGTCCACTCCTGGCTTCTCGCGGCATGCGTGCGGGCTCCCACCGCCTTGCTGTGCTCCTTGCCTTTCCTGGCCGCCCGGCCAGCCGGCCGAGAGCTTCCTCTCCGTGGGCAGCCAAGAGCTGCTCTCCCCCTCTCCCCTTTTTCACACAATGCACTATAACTTTAAAAACTGGGAAGTAAAACAAAGTAAAAGACTACTACTCCTAGGAGTTCCTTTCAATTCAAAGAAAAGGCCAGAATAGAGTTGTCTTGGTGTAAAGCTGCTCTCAGATTGCATCAGTTTGCCAGAATTGTTCTGGAATGGGATTGCTCTTACCGTTTGGATTAGGTGGTTACATCTCTTGCAAAATTGATTTCTTCTCATGATCCAGTTAAGGTTTTCCTTCTTCTCCGTTAAACCTGCCATTCTTACCTACTTCTTAGGATATATGTAGACTGTGGTCACTGCTTTGATTAAAAGGTAAGGCAGATCTCCTTCGGGCGTTGGCAGTAACCTAGACTTGTTGGAGCTTGGAGTTTAGCGTAGCCTGAAAAATCCCCTGAAGAATAAACACCTAACTAGTTAACTCCATTCTGCCATAGGGATTTTCAAACTGACATAGCTATCTGTATGCTGCAGCATGGATATAACAGTGCAAGTCTACTGCTTGAGTCGAAAGCTTTGTCGGTCGGTTGTTTGAGAAAACGAGCAGCCTCGGCAGTACCAGGCATCCCTTTGGAGCTCCCCTTCATTGCAGCCCGGCGCAGCCTCCGTAAACTTAGCACTGGTTCACTGCCCCTCCTGCCCGAACATCAATAGTTTCACCCTATGCCACTTTGAATGAATCCAGTACTGCAAAGTCTTATTTTAATGTCTGGTGTCTATTCTTCACATACTTGTGATGTACCAAATATATGTGTAAAATTCCAGGATTTCCTTGGCTGCGTTCTTGGGCCTGTGTGTGTTGTGGAGGAGGCAAACGTTTCTCCTAAAGTATCTGAAGTAATGAGTTTCCTTTGGCTGTTTTATTGTTTTGCGAAACAGTTGTATGAGGCTAATCCTTACCAAAACAGGTTTTACTTTCTTGGAGAGATGCAAATTTTTCACTTGACCATCAGTTTCTGCGTCTGGCTTCTGTGTTACTTCTGTAGTCAGTAGGAGTTTTGCCCTAAAACATGTAATGGACACTATAAATTCTGCTATAACTCATGAACGTCATCCAGGTTAAATTTTCAGTACTATGCCTTGCTCAGGACCATTAAAAAGCAGCATTGTACTAATACTTTTCATAGACACAGCTCCCCCAATGTGCTACTAATGCGACTGAAGGATTTCTGCAATTGAGCCAAAGGCGGAAGGACTGTAAAAGGAGGAGACGTGAGTTTGGACATTTCTGCTTACTGCAAATTCAGAATTTACCTGTTGCCATGTAACCGGCCCCTACTTGGCTTTACAAAGCTCTTCTCTCCTATTAAATTGTGATACTGCGCTATATAACTTCTCATAATATACCCATCACTGATTCCAAGTTTTATGATTTGTTGCATGCAATATGTTTTGATTACTTAAAGTTTTTCATTATTCCTAAATCACCTACATTTTATTATGAGGTGTGGGTTTGTGAGACAGACTATTCAGCCACTTTATCTAGAGTTTGAATCATAAACTGCTTCAATGATTTTTTTAGAAAGCAGAAGAGGGAACATCATTACCTACAGAAGGAATTGCAGTTGTGGTCTCTTGGCAGCAGTGTGTGGATCTTTTGTTTTTATATCTATGAAACTACACTCAGAAACATATATGAGGTTTGTTCACCATTGCCTCTTGTCCGTAGAGCTTTTTGGTGTAAATGATTTAGCCAGACGTTTGCTCACCAAGAGGAAACAAGTTCAAGCACAAATTACTGTAGTGCTCAGTTATCAAGTATTTAATTCTCAGCAGTGGGCTGTTGTTACAACGGGCTTTGTCTCTCTGTGTGATATAGATACTGATTAAATAGAGGATTAACTTATACGTTGAAATCTGAGAGGCAGGTAAATCATAGCAAGTAAAAACAGTAGAAAATATTGAATTGCTGCAAGTAATAAACAGAAATAACATCAGGTAGTTTGGGGTATTTTATGCTCAATATGGCTTTCCTGTTTTTGCTGGTGGTGACGTTATTAGGTCTGTCTCCAATTTGTTTGAAAAAACATGCCGGCGTCCCCTTTGGCGTCGGGAGCAAAGTGGAAGCATGCGCCGCTCGCGCGGGAAGCCCCGGAGCGCCGCGGGAGGCACCCGGGCAGGCGGGTTCTGCGTCACCAGGGCCCCGTGGCTCGCCGGGTCTTTACGGGGTTTTATTCGCGCCGTAGTCGGTCACGTTCTTCCCTGGTGGCAGCAGCAGAGTGAGACAGATGGCAAAAGGCGTCCTTTTGTTGGGAAAGCTGAGGTGGAGCTGGGGAAATGGAAGGGACGAGTGTCAATATGAACGTGTGTGACAGGGAAGCCAGGAAGGAAGGAAAATGACAACATAAAGGAAATAAAAAAGCAGGAAAAATCAGCGTCCTGTTTCTTTTGTACATATAGCCCATTGATTTCAAAATATTACTATTCCAAACAGTCTTTCTTCACTCATTTGTATGAAGGCAGGTGATCTAGTCCTCCTGGTCTCACAGCCTGTATTCCTTCCTGGCCTTGAAAACTAAAATGTCCTGCATAGAAAGATACCTTGCTGTGGTGCGTAAAGGTTGCTTCCCCATCAGCCCTTAGATTTCCGGGGAGTCGGAAGTGTTTCTCCCCGAAACGGGACATGCGGTCAGAAGGCACGGTAATAAATGAGATGCAGTACACATGGCTGTATAAGCCCATGCAGATTATAGGTGTGCTACTTTTTTCTGCGACCGTGGAAAACTAAGCCACAAGTCCTCGGGTCAGCAAGTACCTTTGTCTCTTCCATACCCTTCTGATGAAAAACCCTCAAGCAGATGGTGCTTCGCTGCTCTGCGGCATGTCACTAGATACGAGGAATCCCACTGTTAATATAGTCCCCAAAATGTGCCGTGCTATTCCTCCCCTCAACCCGCCGTCTCCTCTGCTCCATTACAGCCTTCACCACTGCTTTCCACTCCATCACCCCCGGTGTGATTTCATTTCAGATTCACTTTTTAATAAAATAATCTGGGAATAGAGTGGTTATAAAAAAAAGAAGAAAGCTCGGTGATTCTGTAATATCTTCATAACAAGGCTAGTCACTTAGTCTTTTTGTTTTTTTTAATTCGTTTGCGTGCAAGTAATTTTCAGCTGTGCTATCGGGATGTCTGAGCCAGGATTCAACATGTTCTAAGAGTAAACTGCAAAATTGTGTTGCTTTTTGACTTTCTCAGCACTCTTGGGCTTTGTTCCACCCCTACACCCTTCTCTTCCCCCCCCCCCCCCCACCAACGTACCTGAAACAGGTTGACAGACTGTTTCGAGCTAATCCTATATGGGTAATGTAATCCTAGAAGTTTGTGAGGAAGGAGACAGCAATTTACAGTGTAAGAATCATACCCTTTTCACCTCTTCGCAGATACAGATAAACTCTTTGGCTCAAGTATGTTTAAAACCTTCCCATCAAAGAACATGCCGTGAGTCAGAAAAGCGAAACACTGGAAGGATATACAAGCATCTGGAAACAGTGCATTGCACTGGCAATTCTGGGTCTGGCCCAGCTATACTTTTTGCCTGCAGTATCCATATAAATGATTAAAAAGAGACTGAATCCTTATGAAGTCTAATTTTATTAGCTCTGATATGCCTTCCTGAACCTTTTTATTTTTTTCCTGATTTCCTCAAATCTGGAATTTTATGGAAGTTGTTTATGTCCTCCTTTTCTACCCTGCCTTTCCAATAACTCTTTAAAGAGTCGAGTATTTCTAGCACGCATGTGGCTTTCCACAGGTCAGCCATGCGCCCTGAAACAGTGATTACTTTACCAGATCAATTTTCTTGGAAAGATTTCCAAAAAGTGATCTAATAAACCCTATATGTTAAAATACTTAAGCATTCAACAAGTGTTTGGCGAGACAGAAGGATGTTCTTGGAGTTAGTATTCGAAGAATACAGAACACGTAGTATCTTACTGTGCTCACAGGGCTGTTACTCGTTTTGTATTCTGCTGCCTGCCAATTTTTGCAGCCTTAGTTTTTGCCCTGCTCTGCGATAGTAATTCTTGAGCTGCAAACATGCACGTTGAGAAAGACAGCATTCAAAAGGGGCTTTCTCCAGTTCTCTGTATGCTCTCTGTGCTCGTTTAGCCACTGGGAATTTGTACTAATACATTTACTTTAACTGGATGTTTAGCTGATTGACTCTGTCATCACCCGATAGCTTTCTGGAGACCTGGGGATTTGGGGAGGCCTGTCAGAGAGTGGAATGGCCCTGTATCAAACCTAAGTTCAGTTCCTCCTCCTCCCTGAAATCAGCTGGTTGCTTCTGAGGTGATAGACAGACAGTAACACGGTAAAAACCTTAACAGGACAATAAGTACCTTCACTGAGAACGGATGGGGTCCTGAGGAAGACCTAGGATCTTGGAAAGGACTATTTTTATGTCTTTGTCTTCCTGGATTTTATAGACAGACATACAGACAGACACGCACGCTTTCATGTCTCCCTGAGAAGAAGGAAGGAAATTTTCCCGTCTCTGGTTACTGGCTAAGATGTTGGTCCATTGCATTAGAAAGACACAAATTTTTCTCTCTTCACTTGTATGTCATCTTTTTGTTCCTTAATAAATGTTTTGCCTATTCTAGTGCTTATGCCTAGTTTGTAGAAAAGTAAGGGTCAGTGATGGTAAGCCAAATGAGGAGAGGACACATTTGGCTCTCTTGCTGCTTCCCTGTTGCTTTGTTCTACCAAGAGTCTGTGTTCCCCTGGGAAGTTCTTGTATCCTGCTGCCTCCAATGTCAGATGAGGGTTTAAAATTCTCTTATGTAAACATATACATGCATATATACATCTATATATACACACACATACATACAGACACACACACACTCTATAGCTGCAGCTCCAGGTGGCTCTAATTAGTGACTATGGCACTATTGTTCTCTCTCTGCCAAAATGGGAAAACAAAAGACCATCGCTGCCCTGAAGAGCTCGCAGAAGAAGTAGAGGACAAGAGACAACAAGCAGATGGAGAGAGCAGGCCTGGAAAGCACAGTGTAACGGCGAGATGATTATGAGTTTTGGTAAGGTAGTAGTCCCAGCATAGCCGCTACCGAGTCATTGCCGAGGAAGTCTTCAGGCCGGCAGCTGGGAGCAGCTGGCTTGTTGAAGCAGGCTGCTGTGGGTGTTTCTTGTGGGTGTTTATGTGTGTGCAATCCGTACACAGGGAAGGGAGCAGGATCAAACACCTAATACGGAAAGCAGTAAGACGACATGAATCTTGGATACGACCATTATTAGCGTGAGAAAGGAGGGAAGGTGTTTTCTGTGGGTGGGCCGAGCCCACGAGAGGAGAAGGGACTTGTGTGCGGAGCTGCCTGTTGCGTGAGGGGGGGAGCGTGGTGAGGGTAACCAGCCCCACTGCTAGCAGAGCAGGGCTGCCTGCCCCTGCTGTCCTCGCTCCGTGTGGTCTTCAGTTTTCTTCGTTTTACCTTTAAAGCAGCTGTGGGATTTATCAGCTCCAGATATTAAAAGAAGAGGGAACGTCGCAGGCACAGCCCTTCTTCTCTGTGGGTAGCAGAGGACCAAGGGCTGCCCAGCAGTGCACCAAGGACACCAGCAGCGTTTCTGGCCCAGAAAGGCTCTTGGCTTGCTGTGCAACTGGGACGTTTTTCTCAGCCTATTCCCTGACACAGTGCTATTGCTTGGACTCCAGTTATGTTTGACTTCCCTCTCTAGGTTTCTGTGGAAATTTGGCAGCAGTTATTTCCCTGAGAAGATGTTGTCTTCAGGATGTAGCATTTGGGGTCAAAACTACTTTCTTTGGCACTCTCCTTCCTTCCTGTGGTGTCTTGATGCATCCCATCCTCTTATCTTCCCCAATTCACAATGGGAAGAGAACTCAGTGTCTGTTTTTGTCTATCGCTCTCACTGCTCAGCAGCTTCATTTCTTCTTATTTTTGGCCTGAGAGAGTTGGTAGGTCAACAGCAGAGAGTGAGGTTTCTTGTTTGAGGACCAGAAAAGGCAATGTGAAACTCTGAAGTGCTTCTGCTGTTACCTGTACTTAACATGGACTTCAGCTACATGTTAAAAATATATAAAATCTACTCTTTTGTTAAGCTGATCACAGGAACTGTACTGATTCTGTCCGCATACGTCAATACAGACATTGTATTGTAAGCGGTTTTTAGAAAGAGGGTGAACTATGGTAGTCTAATACAACATCTGATGACTTTAGTTTCTTATGTTTAGATATAGTCTTTGAATGTTAAGGATCATAGACAAATTAGTTTTAGCTGGCACATAATGTCATGCTTAAAAATATTAAATTTAATCTGTAATCATGAAACCTTTTTTCCCCAGAGTCTTCAGGTATTATGTAGTGTACTCAATTTTCAGATACAGATTTTCAAGATACTAGGCTGAACTATACACTTCTGTCCTTCCTGATATCCAGAAATTTTGAGGTGTGAAAAGATTGCTCATTTAGGTCCTCTTTTCCTTTCTCCAGTGTTGGTCAGTATTAACATTCTGCTTGGGTAACATGTACCAAGTTAAAACATCGTAACAAGATCAGGTGGGTAGTAGAGGCCCAAGCTGCCTTGATTTCTTCTCAGAAAAATTCCTGAAATAGAAGCCCAGACAAATAATTAATTATTGACTTTAAAAATAGAAAGGAAGAAACAAGCTACCAAAAAAAAAAAAAAAAAGTGCTTCCTTCAGAGAATACTATTTATCCACACATGAGAGAGTAGTGACCTGTGTTTTCAAAAAGTAAAGATTGTTGCAATTAATGCTTTTATGTAAAGGTTTATTTCTGAAACATTTTCCGCTGAATTACAAGAAAAGGTATAAATGAAATGTTAGATAACAAAAATAAAATGGATGTAAATTAACAGTGAATTGTCATGATGAACTAGCACTTCTTATCGTGCTAAAAATCTACTCTAAAAAGTGAAGATTTTTTTTAAAAACATTTCCCTTCTCACAACCCGTCCTTGAAGAAATTGAATAACATTGACGATTCAGACACTTTCATAGAGAAAACAACCTAGATGATTAATCTGTTTAGTTCTCTGACTGACATTTACACAGCTAATTGTGTAGTGATGATGCATCTTTAATAGGTCTGAATATTAATGGCAGATTTGGTTAAAGTTGAAAGTTGTTTGTTTAGGAATATCACTGGAGAAATAAGAATGCTTCATCAACTTCAGATTTTCATCACAGGTTTTATGACATATCATGGAACTTAAGTGCTTTTATGACTTGTAAAAATTGCTTCAATATTTGACATTCTGTGCTTCAAGGAATCCTGATTGGCAGTTGATTAGCCTTTTGCTCAAGTCATTATCTTCTTTAGTGAAATTAGTTGGCTAGAAAATTGCATTGTAATTCATCAAGGGGAAAGTAACGTTTCAAAAGCTCTTGAGAGTATGATCCTTTTTATTTAGTATGCAATCTAAATCATTTTCCTAGCATGCTCTTCTAAAATGCGCTATTCATCATATTATAGCAATATGTATCAAATTATTGTATTCGTTTTCTTTTCTGTCTTTCAGTGAAAACAGGTGATACCTGCCTTTAAACTGGCTCATGGGCACTATAGAAAGATGTATGCACAGGAAATAGAGTTGGGCGTTGGATCAGAAAAATTATGAAGTTTAGATTTAAAAACTAACCTGAATATGGGGAAAATTCCTCTATTATTATATCTAACACAATGATAGGAGTCAGCTTTTTTGATTTTAAAGGAAAACTTTTTGGAAAAATTGTGGCAATAAATAATATACAAATGTTCATGGTAAAGTGACAAAACCATATTTGTAAAAAGAGCATCCGTCTTGCAAAGCCTGAGGTGTACTGCGACAGATACGGCAATAGCTTTGATAACGTTGCTACTCATTACCCAAACGGAAAACAGGGTGCCTGAATTACATTGCTAATTAGGTGTTAAATGTATATCTAATTTCATGTTTGTGCTTATGAATGGCATAGGGAACATGGCGAATGACCATGGCGGGTGCCTCTGAAGGGAAAGCTGAAATGCAGCAATAGAAACTGCATGATTTTGAAACAGTGGTTTTCAAACCATTTCACTTGCCCGACACCCAAAATGTCATATACGTAGGTTGACCTGGGCTCGTGTCTGGAGATTGTCCTGCTTTGAGTGAGAGGCTGGACTACATGCCTCCAGAGGTCCCTGCCCACCCCTATTTCCATGATTGCTGTATAGCATATTTTATTTGGTTTCCGTCTTGTCTTTTCCTTCTTTCCTTCTTGCTATTCTTATTTTACAGTAAAAGCAATTTTCTGTGGTGGTGCGGCCCACAGTGGAGATCTCTCTCGTCTCATTTTCTTGTTCTCTTGTGCCTTTTACTCCTCCCGAAGAGCCCCTGCTGTGCATTGGGATCATGCCAAATCCATAAAGAGATAGGTTTTGCCCAAATAAGTGTCCCCAACTTAGTTAACTTCAGATCATGATATAATTCAGTGAGGTGCTTTTTGGGGGGTGTTTTTCTACTTTTATAGCATGCACATTCTTTAGATATTTTGAAGCAGCATCTTGATATTAGAATATTTAGATCAATTAACTGTATACTTAATTGGAATACAACCAAATGTATACCATATAAAATCAGCTACTGTGCAGTTATTTTCCAATGGAACTTGATTCCTAGTTTGCTAGTAACAATTTCCTACACAGAAAGACAGAAAACATTGCATCATTACATTTAGATTCCTCCTGTAAGGTGAATGTCTGGAAGAAAACATACACATCAGATGAAATACGAACATTTTTATTTTGCGATTTAATATCAGTTAACTTATTGGGCATCCTGTAAGGACTTTATTAAAAAGCTGTTTTTGCATAAAGCTATTGAAAATAACGACAGTCTGCTAGCCGTCTCATATAATTTTTCTTCTCTGTGCTAGAATATGCTTGTTCTTACTTCATACCTCTCCCTGCTACTTCACTGGGCCATTATCTACTGCTGCTGTAATTCTACTGCTAGAGGAGTAGCAAAAATCATCTGGGCAGAAACAAGACAATCTAAATTGAATATGCCATAAAAGGTCTGAAAGAAGAGTTACAGAAAGTTGACTCGATTTAAAAGTCAGGGTGTTTTTTTTGCATTTGTATGTGTGTTCTGCATCTTTCCTATTTTAATTGTCATTATAATAATCACACGGGGTTTTTCCTACTGTAGAAAACTGAAGTTCTTGAATTGGTAATAAAACTGACTTGGGTTACACTCTATCCAAAATATTTGTCTGAAGATGTAATTAATATTAATTAATGCTTCTGGTAATGGAGTAATTGTCCCCTAAAGGTATAGGGCTCTAGACTGGAGGCAAAAAAAATTAAGATCTTCCAACAAAGCAAACAAAGTATATTTCTTTAAAAGATGGACTGCTTTGAAATTTGATCCTTATTATTATAACTTACCTCTCAAGCTTATTAATGGCATATTGTGTTAACAACAGCACTGCGCGGTTTCTTCAGGAAGCCTTGACAGCTGCTGAGCCCCGGCACAGAGCTGGCAGTCTTAGAGGTCAGGCTCTAACGCCCGGAGAAGTATCACTTCTCATGCATAAAATGTAGGGCAGAGGAATTGGTCATGTCTGTACCCCTCCCACCCCCCCAATCTATTATATTATAATATGCTTAATAGGAATGCCACAGCCTTTAATTATTTACAGAAGTCACAGTGGCAACCAGCATAATGATGGTTAAACTTTGCGTGTCTGTAGTCCTTCTATCTGAGGAATGTGAAATACTTTACAAACATTAGTTAAGTATGTATTATTTTTACATCAGTACTACTAAGTGGTCCTACTGGAATAATCGAGTTGCTATTAACTGAAGTTTCCCTCCCCTTCATTCACATTTCACATGCTAAAATAATTGCCTTTTTTATTGTGTGCTGTGAATTCCTTATTTTCCCTGTTTCTTTCACTTTGTGCCTTTTTTCTTTAGGGTTAGGTTTTGAGGGAGAGATTTTTCATTTTTAAAGAATGTTAATTCTGTAAAACTGAAACAAAAAAATTGAAAAATAAGCTCATAGGTGAATGTTTATAAACAGTTTAAGAATTTGTAAGACTTCTGTTTCCCAAGTCAGATGCTCTTTGGCCCTGTCTCAGTGCCTGTTGCAGAGCAGCTGGAGAATATGGTGCTTTTTTGAGGTTTTGTAGAACTGCCTTTTAAAAAGGGGGAGACGTATAATTAAAAAAATTATTTGGCAATAGTGGTGGACTAATGTATATAGTTCTACAGCTTCTTGGCAAGATTTGTGTCTTTTTCTCTGACAGACTTGTACCACGACCATGCCACCTTTGAGAAGACAGGAGGACATGTGACATGTTCTAGGTTGTCACTCCGGTTATTTGTCCCCATTATCCATCCCAGACGAATTTTCAAAATCTGTCCCACAATTTCTGCAGCATTTCTGAATCTGCTTGGGCTCGGAGTTGAATTAAGGGTGTTTGAAAAGAAATAACTTTGTGTTGAGTTCCCATCCTCTAGTATTGTGTTTGACAAATGATCCTTCTTTTATTGTGTAGCAAAAATTTTGTACAAGGGCAGGTTTATACTTGGAATTCGTAGTATTTCTTTAACCCGGTAAAACCGACTAGAAGCATAACAGGAGCTCTGAGGCATAAGGAAAAGAAATCAAATTTCATGTTTTCTAATCTTGCACACATTAAATTTCTTTTACAGTGATTTTTAAGCTGCGCTGTATGAGCTCAGCTATGTTCCTTGCCTCTTCTGGGGAAACTCGGCATATGTTCCTGAATGTAGTAACATCTATGGTGTTTTTTTTGTTGGGGGGGTAGTTTTCCTCTTCGGTATTATAAAAGAACTGCATTTAGGCTCCCGAGAACTCTTAATGGTTTTGATTCACTAAAGCACTCTTGGTATGAGCAGATAACATTTATCATTTGCTTAATAACTGTCACTTTATGTTCTAACATTGAATAATCGAAGGTAAGATAGAGGAAATGCTGTTGTTTATTTAACAATGCCATTTGACTGTTCGCAGTCTTTTAAGAAGAGAAGCTGTATAGCTCTATATGTGAAAAGTATATTGGCAGTGTGGGTATTTAGGAACAACTTGTTTGTTCTTGGAAAAGGCCTGTGTTTGACAGAAACCTAATTCTTGTTTTCCCATACCTGTGCAAAGAAAAGGACTTGCTGTAGTTATCATGATGCTTTTGTGCATTCATCCATGTATCTAAATATTCAAGAGAGAATCCTTGCAAAATTTTCATTTTTGGAAAGACCTCCCAGATATCCACAGACTGTCTGTACTGTGCTGTCTGGTATTACACCCGGTTTTGGGGCTCTTGAAAAATGATGCACATTTCATACTTTGCAAATCCATTTCTTCTTCGCTTTGGAGCAGATTTTGTTTTCATGTGTAGCGAAGCGGTATCTAGACCAGTGTAACTAAATGGAGCGCAAGAATTGGGGAAACTAAGTACAACAATCACACCTACTGTAGCAGAAATGGGAGCAGAGCCATGAATATCTAATTGACTGTAGTGATGACTCTGCCCTGCGCAGACATTGTTTTTGAGTGTGTTTCGGTAATAGCTCATTTTTAACCCTTTCTCTCACAAAGCTGAAGATCAGGATACATTTCCTTAAGGAGTTTGTGGGACTGATGACAGCATGGGTGAAGTTTCTTTCTAATGCAAGGAGTGCTGCAGGTTGCAAGAAGTTGCCCTCCTAATTGCTTCCTGCATAGTGGGAATGGTTTATTTTGTCCTTGAAATCTGTTTAGGAAGGTATTTGTAGAGACAGGAACAGTGACACTGCCTGTCAGGATCTTCAGGCTCATCCTAGCATTTCTACTGCATGAAAAGCTTTACATATCAATCTGTTTTCTTCCTTCCAACTTGTCCCTCTGAATTGTTTTGCTGTTTTGGTTTTGTTTTGTTTTAAGGGATTACTCCCTTGGTAATATAATTCTACTATTAAGGTACTTTGTCAGTTTAAGTTTAAGCACATCCTTAGAGCAGTAAGCAGGAAAAAATCCAGGTTTTTAGAGGAAGGAAAAGCCTTTTCTGGAGCTATCCTGCAATGATTTTTAATTCCTCGCGGGATTCTGGAAGTCACCATGGCCAAGGTGAAGCCTTACCAGTTCAGGCAGATAACGTAGGTGAGTTGGACCCAGGATTACAAAGGCCTTCTGTGATGTGAAGATGATGCCATGGACTAAGTTCTTCACGTAGTTCTTCATACCAAAGAACCTCGTCTTTTATGAGTAATGCTTTTAAGATTTGGCTCTGCGTTTGCAGGGAAGAAGTTTATCTCTTGATTTGTGGGAATTAAAACTTAATTAGGCCATTTTTTTTTGAGAACCTCTAGTAATTGCATTCTCCTTTAAAACGTGCAGGTTTATGAATAATAAAAGCGGAAGGTTAAACATGCTCACCTCAACTCTTTTTCTTTTCACTTTTTATTCTGTGTTTTCCTGGGGTATCTATTTGAAGTATGGAGAGGACATTATTAGTTTCACAATGATTAAATTTACAGCATCTAAAAATAGTGAAAATGCTATCTCATGGAGCTATTTGCTTGCTTTCAAGTAGTTAGGCTTGCAAACCTAGCTGGTCTCCTATTTGATAGTGAATCTGCTGAACATGAGCAAAAAGGCTGAATGAGCTCTTAGTCAATATTTTGCCAACAGATGGGAGAAGGAGAGGTTCAAACGCTGATGTGCACTGAGTCATTTGGTCAGTCACATCTGCGGTCTTTGCTGTATTTCTTAAATACTGTGAAGGCACATACACACACTTCACTCAGTCGTTCCCAGATGTGCAGGTTGTTACAGTGAAACCTGGACTCCTCAAAGGCAAATACGGTTTTGTCACGGGTTTCTTGTCGAACTGGAAAGGCAGTATGTGATAGTATCCATTCTTTCATTGCTTATTGCAGGTTTCAAAATAAGTAGTTTTCTGCCCATTTCTCCAAATGGGTGTCCAGAGAGAAGAGAATATCTCTCTAAAGGAAGGGAAATGCAGGGAGACCCAGCCATTACAAATTTTGTTTGGCATCATGTGCCTGGCCAGTCTTTCAGATTCAGTAGAGCATGAGAGACTTTAATCTGGCTATCAAATGAGAAAGATAAAGGTTGGAGCCATGGAAGAGCTGGGTTTGGAGCAAGTGGAGGGAGACTGGAGGCCTGGTGCGTTCTGGAGGCACAGGGAGGGCCCGGAAGGTATTACAAATACCGCACACCACTTTACCCCCTGTTTCTCTCTTTGTTTTTCCCAATTTGGTGTCTGTCTGCTTTGCAGAGTAAGTAATAAAAAAGCTATTTGAAATGTTGAGTTGTTGTTTTTCGTGTGATGAAAACTCTTGCATTCAAATTATGTCTGGTCCATAAAATATTGCTCAATGAGATTTGTATTCCAAACAAATATTCTTGTAAAATCGGTATCTATGCTGACATACACATAATACATTAATGGAGAAAGAATAGTGCTTTGGTGCTTGACAAACAAAATTTCCTATTAGTTTTAAACAAAAAATTGCAAAGTTTACTTCACTGGAGAAACTGCCTTTCAAAAGGTTATGAATGTCACTCTCTTACCCTTTTATTATGGTCAGGCAAAGTAAGCCACTGTGTCCTGCTGTTTTATACACTGCCATTTTTGTGATGTTTTTGTTAGGTTGTTTATGTAAATGCTGTCAATAGGCAAATGGATTTGTTCGGGCAAAACTAAAACACCATGCGTTGCATACTAATTTGAACTAATTAAAATCATATTGTGCAACAGGTCAGTAGATCACGAAGTTGGCCTTCTAATTAGAAAAGGTATTTATGAAAAAAAAACTTACTCTGGTTGAAAGTAAGGGCAAAATTAAAAAAAAATCCTGATCTGAGGAAAAGAAATCTTAGTGCTGGTTCTCTGCTGAAAGCTGTGTTAAAAATCAACCCTTTCTTTTTTGAACTATGCCATATTATGTATTGAGAGATTTGACTCTCTTAAATTGTCATTCATTAAGGATCTGTGCATTCATTTCCCTCCCCACGGTGCCTGCCCATGCTATGCAGGCTTCATTTTGCAGATAACAAATAATAGCCTGGCTTCCACCGGTGGAAGTCTAACTGGAGTATTGAGATCTGTATTTGTTGTCAGGTTAGACCTTTCATCATCCTTAATATTTAAGCTACACCTTTTTTTTGTGGTTCTTGCTATCGCCACAAATAGGTACCTGGCCAAACTGAAGAGGTGTCTTCTTGAGACTCCTTGAGTGAGCCTTTGGCGCCAATTATTGTTTAGCTTTCGTTCTTCCATTTTAATAATTGGAAAGCATTTATTTTCAATAACATGTAAGTGTTGGGTGTTGTTTCACCCTGGAGCATAAACATAATTATTAAAAATAATAATGATAGAAAGAGTGTAGATGGTAGAAGAGCTTCTCTTTTTCTGTATATTTTCACGACTTTGGAGGGAGGAAGGCAGATTTATTTCAACTTTACTTTCGTTCTGTAAAGGAAAGTTGAACAGGGCTTGGACCTCTGGGCACCTCATCCAACCTAAGTTATTCTCTGTTTCTATGTAAGTTGAAAATAAAATACATGAATACTATTCAAACTTGTAAATCTAAGATGTCTGTTTATTGCAGTGAAAAGCATTATCTTTCCATAGGACCATGAAGAGCTTGTCCGATGCTAGGAATACTGAAGCACATGAAATATTTATGGTGTGGGATTGTGAATTAACCAAACCTCTTCTGGAGACTGTCTTACAAAGTGTTTCACCAGCATATTCACACCTTCTGCTTATTCAATTTGAACAGAGATGTGTATTTCACAGGTACTTAGCTGTATAACTTTTTATATGCAATGGTGTTATACTGTGCATGTGGGGGGGAACCACTGTTCTTGATGATCTTCCCATCAGAAGTAACCAGAACAATGGCGCTAGATTATTTGTGTAAGTCATCGGGATGCTTTAAAAGAGGTTCTCCATCGCTCCTTCAGCGGTGTTGCTTCCAGACGCTTCGTCCGGAGTGTTACCACCGCCAGCAGAACGTATTAGTCATTCGAAGACGAGGCTTGTTTGCGCTTGTACCCTAGGGTGACGGCTGAGTGTTTTTGTCCTGCCATTGCGCAGTCGTTTGCTAGCGCCTGTTTACAGCTCAGGCCTTGGGGGTGAATATCCTATCGTGCTGCCTTTCGTGTGTGGCTGGTGCCGAGTTTGAGTTTGATGTGATTGTTGCTTTGATCTTTTGAACTTGGCTTCATGTAGCGTGTTTGGTCTCGGGAACAAAACTGTTGCCCTCTTATAAAACAGAAAATTGTATTGCTTGGCTGTGAGAATGGGGGCTTTTGCCCCTAGTTGCAGGTACGCTAACTCAGACATTGCTGAAATTCCTGAAAATTTCAAATAGATTTCAAATAAAAATAATATTTGTGGGGTGTATTTACCTTGGTGTATTAGTTGGGGCCTAGAATGTGCTTTGAAGCAAATCCCCTGCCTGTCCTCAGCTTCTTTAGCATTCGGCGTCATCTAATATCTCAGGGCACGTGAAGCAGAGGGCTTCTGCGTAAAGCCAGGCTGGAGGATGTGCTCCGGGAGACCCCAGCGCGTCCGCCTGGAAACCAGCAGTTGGGCCATGGAACCAGGCAGGAGCTAGTCCAAAAAAGAGAAGACAACCACCCACCTCCTCACCCCCCAAAACCCTGACACGTGTAGTATTATACCATGACTTTATGTTGAAAATTGTATTGCATTTGGCACTGTTGGCATAAGCTGTTACCATTTTTTAAATAGGGGTAAAGATTGTGCCCTATAACTGTTTCCAGAAAGGGGGCTGATTCGAAAGGGGGATTAACACCCGGGGTCAGTCGCTGGCACAGTTTTGGGACCTTGGATATGTTCAGGCAGCGTTATGTGCTGGCTGCTCATGAGGAACGGTCCTCGCGCTTTACCAGGTGCCGTATTAGGATGATTACTTGCTTCTAATAGTTTCAGACTACATTTAGATATGAAACGCATATGGTAAAAAAAAAAAAAATCAACAAAGTTAATGAGAACAGATTAACTCTTTATTACTTTTATTTCTTTGCAGGCTTTTTAAAACTTTCCAGCCTTTTTCTAAAATACTAGAAATTTACATTTTTAAGTTTAAATATAATATGAAGCATCATAGAATTTATATTGTTCACTTTCTACTTATCATATGCAGTTTCTTTGAAAAATTTATTTTTATATATTGGGCATATGTGCATTTGAATATCTATGTTTACTCTTACTTTAACAGGCTACGGTTGGGCTGCTTTTTGCTTTTAAAACCGTGTCTCAGTGCTCGTGTATTATTTAGTTGATACTGCTCCAGCTGCAGAGAACTTGGGACGCTTTGGGTGGGTTGCTGTTCTCCCCTGCAATTGCAGTTAATGCATGCTGGGGCCGTGGATCATTGCTATGGCACGGATGCTGCTTACGCATTAATTACTGCAGACGGCAGCTCGCAGCGGTGTTGGCACGGTGGCTTGTTTGCTACATGTGACGATCACTTCATAAATGTCAATAAAATCAAGACAAAAACCTCTAGTACAACTGGAAGTAACAACTCAGTATTTTCCTCATTAGTTTTGGCAGCAGAGTAGTCTTACAAAACAGTACGCAATAAAACACCAGCCAACAGAGTCCCACACTGTGGGTATAATTACATATTTTTGCTTGCTAATCAGGCGAATTTTTCTGTGTACACTATTATACTTTAATGGTTCTGTTGCAACACCAAATTTACTACAATGTTCTCTTGAAGAAAATGGCACATAGTAATTTTGTGTTTACTACAAGAAGATATTAAACTAAATAATACATAATGATGCTGCACAGATTAACCAGCTCTTTAGTTCTTCTGTTCCTTATCTCTCCTTTAATAGTGTTTTAGGACAAACATAAAGTTATTTGGGAGGGAATTACCAGAATTACTGAGCTGGTAAATACAGCCATTGGAGTGGGCTGTCTTGTTTCTGACTCGAAAACTATTAGATTGTGATTTTGAGCTGAGCTTCGTACTTTCATTTCCCTCCCCACAACTCATGGAGCAAAAGGAGGTTGCAGGCGGCTCAGATAAGCAGTAAGCTCATTAATTACAGGCTTGCCTTTCCTGCGGGTTCAAAAGGCTTGTGTGGGACGTGGTTAAAGAGGCTGCTGGAGTGCAGCACTGCGCGGGGCTGCATGGGGAGCAGCTCCGAGAAGTTCTCTGGGCAACTTCTGCCTTTTGAGTCTTGCATTAAAGGTCACCTGCTATTACAAGGCTTTGTTTCCTACCCACTTTTCTTTTTCTTTTTAATTATTTTTTGTCCAAAGTGATTACATGGCAAAAAACAAGTACACTGGGCAACGTGGAAGGCATTTTTTAAATCTAGCATCCTTCCTATTATCTTGTTTTTTTCTGATCTTAAATAAAAAGGGTAAAAAAAGACACACATCAAAAGTTATTCTTCCTTTTCTTTTTATCATGGTTATGCAGTCACTGAAGTTCCATGTTGTTGTTATGAATAAATTTGTATTAGAAGATCCTAGATTAGTATAATAATTTTCTGTTTAGCTTAAAAATGAAACTTTACTGTCAGAGACATTCAGTCTAGCAGTAAAAGTGGAAGGTGGGGTATGATGATGATAGCTTATCCCCTTTATGCCATATATAGCTAATTGTGGGTGAAAGCTGTGGTGATGCCTGTAATATTTTTCTGGATTTGACAGATTCTGTAATGAACTCTGACATATTAGTGCTTTCTCGAGGAGTAAATAATTTTCTTTCTTTTTGCATTTGATTTGTGATATGAATCTGTATCAGGACATAATATTGTTTTCATAGGGGAAATTGCACTTCGTATCTGTGATCTTCTTGCATGCAGCCTGAAAACATTTGATACTTCAACACTGGTGCGTGTCGATTGTGGCCTAGGTCTTTAAAATTCCCATTTGGAAAGCATTTTTCTTAGATTTGATGCACATATGGTTTGCCATAGATTCCAAACAAGAGGCCAGAATATTTAAGACTTTTTACTGGTAATTAGTTGTTATGCTTGTCTTAAAACCCTGTTTAAAAGAACCTTATTTATACATCATTTTCCAGTTAATCTAGTGTTTACCTTTTCTTCCCTTGTATTTATTCCATTTGAATACATTGTAATGTGTTCAGTTGGATTTACCTATTGCAAGGCAATTTTTGTATAATTAATACTGTTAATTAATCTGGCTTCAAACAGCACTCCAAACTGAGAGGATGTTTCTGTGATTGCAGGCTGAGAAGTATCTCAACCAAGGTTTCTCTCTTCAGTGGTTCATGATAAAAGCAAATTAACACAACTGAAAATGGTCCAGGAAATAAGTAAACCAGACATTACTCTTCGAATAATTCCTGGTATTCCTGTAGTCTGTTAAGCCTTACTGCGCACAAGAGAATATCTCCTTGTTGATGCTTAATCTTACTCCTTTGTATAGTAAGTCCTTTGTATATCCTTCGTATATCAAGTCTGTTACATCATGGTGGCTAACTTTCCAACCAACTTTTTACTTTATATGTGTATGTATATATATATATATATATATGTATGTATGTATATGTATATGCATGCACGCACACATGTAAATGTGTGTATGTGTGTGTGTATGTACATATGTATGTGTGTGTGTATATATACATCTATCTATATATATATAAACACCTGATCAGAGGGCCACTTGGTCATAATCCATGCAACAAAATCATCTTAAGTTTAAATTACTGTAGTTCTTACGTAGAAGAAAATGACACACTTTGAAAAGCCTACGATCTGTGTTAAACAGAGTGCCATAACTGTTTGTCAGTGTTTGTCACTATTAATACCATTTCAAAGCTTGCTCTATGTATTGGTTTTCTCACTGAATTCACAGTCTGATTCAAGGACTTTCTTGACATGCAGAGCTCCCTGGGAAGTGGATCCTTCCTCTATAAAAGCCATTCTCTCCTTGAGTGACTGTGCCTGCTGAAACAGCTAACCGCTAGACCAATGGCGGGAAGTCTGTGAAACTAAGAGATGTCTTTTTTGTAGGAACGTGGATGTGCAAAACATCTGTAGAAGCACTGCTTTCAGAACTGGCCATACTTTATTTCTGCAGCTTACCTTTCCCCTATTAATTTCTTCATCTTCTCTCTTTCATGGATAATGCATCACTTAAACCTGCATGAAGATTTGGTGAGGGCGAAAAGTCAAGCTGAACCCCTATTGGTAAGAGCGGAAGGGAAGAGATTACTCTTCAAAAAAAACAAGCAAAATAAGATGCGTAGAAAGTCTTAAGTCTTGAAAACTTTTTCTTGGCAGACCTGCCCATCTTTCATTTTCTTGCCAGCTTTTTAAGGAAAGTGGAGCTCTTCAGTTACATGGAGTTCTCCTTGTGTCACATCTCTCTCCAGTTTGGCGTGGGCTCCGTGTCTTCTCCCAGGTTTTTTCAGAGCTTTAATGTGTTCTTTTGCTGTAGCAGTGATGTACAATCTGCTGGTGGTTGATGAACCCCTGTAGCTAAAGAGAAACACTGCATTCTCTCATGACAGTGTCTAGTAAAATTACATTTAGTTGGAAGTTTTACTTTCATACAGAAGCTTTCATGTTTCCGATCTGCAAAGACTTAAGTGAAAATGCCTTTGCTTCCCAATTCTCTGCGAAGAGAAGCTGCTAGATCTCATCCTCTTGCATTTCAGTGGGGAAAAAATAGTTCATGTTTGACATTATTTTACTTTCAGTATACCTTTAAAACTATGCAGAAATGACACTCCAACAGCCCATTGGACTGTGAGGATGCACCAACAGTTATAAGGCTCCCTTCTACACAGTCACTGTACCATTATTTCTCAGTAGCCGGTTCTCTCTGAATCCTTGACCTGTGCCTGACAACTGTTAGCTGATCATAGTGAATAAATCTGTATAATCACTGTGTGATTACTGCTTAATAACTGTACTCTGAATATGCAAATATCTATTCTGGCTAATATAATTCATCTGCCATGACTGGCCCATTTACTTAGAATTTGCAAAACATTTGCAAGTAATAGAGCATGCCATTGCAGTCTCCTCTTTCTTCATGTGGAGCCCTAAAATGCCAAATCCTACAGAAAAGGAAAAGATGTTATTAAAAAACCAAACAAACAGAGTTATCAAACAACAGAGAGAAAGTGCCTGTCTATGTTTGTTATAAATGGAGAAAAAAGCAAGAAAAAACTTTCTCACTTTGCTTTATTTTTTTCACTTTCATTCACTTTTTCCTCACTTAGCAGCATACTTTTACTCAGGATAACATCCAGTATTTATTTCTCTATTAATGGTGCTGTCCACATTACACAAAGGACAAGATACAAGGTACAGATCCAAGTGCCTATGTGAGTCTGAGGGGCTCACACAATGCTCACAAAAAAGAAGTCCCAGTAAGTGTCTGTTAAAATGGCAAATGAAATTCGTTATTAATAAATATAGAGTGATACATATAAGGGAAATAATATTCTAACTTCACGAATAAAATGATTGGCTTGCAGCCGATCATCATAATGTAGCAACAAGATCTTGGGCATATAATGGACAGTTCCCTGGAAGAATATGCTCAGTATTCCTTAGCAGTCAAAGAGGAAATTTAACGTTAAGAATTGCTAGAAAAAAACAGAGCACAAAAGAGGGAACATCGGTATATACCAGTTGTGCAAATCGATGGTGTGCTTGCTTCACAAACATTGTGTGCAGTTCTAGTGCTCCCATCTCAGAGAGGATACAGGAGAACTGGAGAATGGCAATGAATAGTCTGGGGCAATTTCCACGGAGGGAATGACCAAGCAGGTTAGGATCCTTCAGTCAGGAAAAAGAGGTCTGAAGTGGGATGGGAAAGAGGTCCGTGAAATCTGGTGTGGCATGTAAGGGGTCAATTGTTCATGTCTTCTGGTGTAAAAATCGAGGGCCATCAATGAAGACATTGAGTAACAGGTTGAAAACTGACATTCTTCACACCATAGTTAGCTAATGCCAGAAGATGTGTATGTTAAAAGTCCATGTGGACTCAGCGAGAACTTCTTCAAGTTCATGGAGGAACAGTATGTTGAGAGTGATACAGAAAAAAATCTTGGTCAGGAGGATCCTGAGGGGGTTGGAAGAATAGTCTGTGGAAACACTGCTAATCTCTCTCTCTCTCTCTCTGGTGGTCTTTGTTGTTATTTTTTGATTTTTGTTTGCTTGTTTTTTAAGCATTTGCCTTTGGCCAGTATCTAAGAAAGGTTGTTGAGATAGATGGATTCGGGGTCTTGGCATTTTGTCCATTCCTCTGTTCTTAATTTCATTTACATACAGTATCAGAACATTGGTGAACCCATGTTTTTCGCAGGTGAGTATCATTGCCCTTTCAGGCATGTTTCCTATGTTTTCAGATACTTAGATTTTTTACTTTTACTCAGAATTTCACTTAATGCTTTAGAAAAGTGTGGGTGGAAAAATAGACTGCATTATTCTACATACTAGACAGAGATTGATATCACAGTAGTAGCCTAATTTCATCAGTAACCTAAGGGGTATTGTGGCAAAAGAGAGTTACAGCAAGATTTTAAGAATAATAATGTGCATATTTATAGTGAGCTTCTCCTATGATTGAGAAAGGAAGCACAGAGGTGCTTATTTAAAAAAAAACAACTGAGTGGATGAAAAGAAGATGGAAAGTGGATGAAAGAGGTTGGCACCTTGGTCCACTTGCAGGTGGGAATGATTGACTTTTCTGTGTGGAACTGGAAATGAGAGTTAGGCAGGGCCTAAGTTGCAGAGGGCTTTGAAAGTGAAAAAATGTTCGAACATACATAGACATTTCTTTAGTGATTTTTTGGTCATATGACAAAATAATGTGCAATCCCTAATGTCATCTCTCTGAACTTCGTACAGTATCATTAAAGTAGAAGGCTGATTCACAATCCTAAATATTAGTGGAAAGCTTAACTAATAGAATTAAATTTTGTATCTCCAGAATAGATAGAGCAAAGATTGTTACTAACCTGTTCCATCAATTCCCTGCCTCTCCGGAGGGACACATCTATAATTTCTATCAGGCGTTCCTATTTTTAATCAATCCCATGTGCTTTTTTTCAGTGGAAATAAGAGGCTATGATGGAAGGTTGCATGATATTGAACTTCAGAGCTGTTTTCTTTGTAATTTTTAATTTTTCCAAACAGAAGTCTTGTAATAGCACTCTTACCATGAATTGAAATCCAGGACAGAATAAATAGGCATCCTAGGGATGAAACGTGGTTAAGACTTGCTGTCCTTCCAATCCGTGTGGTATCCAGCTGCAAATGGAGCGCTGCGGCTGTATAGAAGACTAAGGAAGGGAGGAAGAAGAAAGGGTTTAGGAGTCCCCAGAAGACCCCGTTTCCTCATGATGATACTACATGAAAAAATATGCAGCTCTTTAAGATAAGAGATGCCGATTCTGGCACCTGCGAGCAAGTTCAGATGAATGTGAACGCATTTTGGTTTAGTAGCACAGCCTGAAAGTTCACCAGACTTCTGCTTATCGCCTCAGTTATGAATAAACAACAGGCAGCTTTTCTGCTTGCTACAGCGAGGTGTTTAGGGCTTAGCTGTCTCATTTCCATTTGTAAATGAATATGCAATGTCAGGTGTCTCAGCACTAACACAATTAAAAGGAAGTGAATGGCTTCTTCGCACATGCCTTAATGTCAGGGTTTTGGACCGGGAAGAGCTGGAGACACACTGTTGGAGCCTTTCCTAGTTCTCTTTCTCCTGCCAAAAGTGTGACATTCAGACAGGTTTATAAGACCCACGTTTCTCCGAGCCCTTCTGCTGCCTGAGTGGGCTGACAAAAGTGTGAATCCCCTGACATTATAACTCTGTCTGCACAAGGGGAGCGGAGCGCTCGGAGGCTGCGCAACGTGACGTCCCAGGTGCGCGGGAGGGCCGACCCTTCATTTATCGCGTAGCTGTTTATGGAAGGGATTTGCCAGGAATTATTGCCGACGTGCCGGAACGGCTCCTACTTGGCTTTACCTGTATTTTTTTAATTTAAGTTTCTGATATCCTGAGATACTTGACTAAATTCAAAAAATCAGCCGCCAACATGTGTGGCTTTACTCTTGTTTTATGTTTTTGTCAAAGTAAGAATGACTGCTTTTGTGCCCTAAATGTAGAACAGACTTAAAATGTAAAAGGTCTGTGAGTAAATGAGCTTTATTTTGAATCAGTTTTGACTTGCTTACTTTTACGCGTCTTCTTGCTGGTTTGTATCATGGATACAGGTTACGTTGGACCTTTCAGCTGCTGCTATGTTTGAACGTGAACTACATGTAGATTAAGGACAGCCTTCTCGTAATGCATGCAATTGCTTTTAACAATTAATTCCAGTCGCTTTTCACCATAGCAGACAATAACTGATGGTTTTTAATGTTAAATTCAGAAGATTTCATCGAAACTATATTCTGAAATACGTGTTTCCCATGTGATTCAGTGTATGACTTTACAATAAGGCTTACTCATTAATGCATATATTATTCTAAGCAGGTTTGTTCTTTGCCGTTCATATTAGAATAATGGTATTATTCCTTCTTATTATTACTTTTTATTACACTTACTCTGCAGCATGGTTCAGTGGTGGGAGCCAGGAGGACCTGGATTTTTGAGTGTGGCTCTAATGAGGCCTGTTGTGCAAGCTCAGCACGTTGATTCCTAAATGAAGAGAAAAGTCTTTTAAAAACTTTAAAGAGAATATGAATGGACACCTAATCAGCAGCTTGAGTTTCAAAGATTGGAACCTCTTAGTTTTCTCTGTCCTGATTTAACTGACGAATAAGCACTAAACATTTCTGAAAATAAGAATATTTAAGAAACTATAGATGTAGATTGACTGTGGTAAAATATGACCCTGGATCAGTGAAACAAAATATACAGTACCTGTGTTTTACTCTTTTTTTAGAAAGGAGAATTTTAAGGTTAAGTTAGATCAAGGAGTTTTTACACTCCTTGAGATCCTGGCTAAAGAGTACTGTATGGATGCTAAGTATTTAGAATTAATTATGTTGGGGGCCTATAAACCAGTGCATTGATTAAAAATCTTCAGTTCATTAAACTTCCCAACGGCCGAGGCCATCTCTGCAATATAAACTACCGTGTTTGGCAGTAGCGGCCAACTGGCATCTGTGTTGTCATCTTTTTCAGCCTGCCACCTTTGCTCATGGGATGAGCAGCTGTTGTCTCTTGCTGGGCAGGATTAATTTCCCCTTGACATCGGTCTGAGAGGTGCTGTTGCGACTTTCCCTCTACTTAATTCCTATGAACTTCCTCAAGATACTTTACTAGTTTTGCAGAACGAGGTTGCTGTCTTTTTTGGTGTCTAGAAATGTCCTTTGCAGTGGTCGTTTTGGAAGGGTCAGCAAGTCCTGAAGCCATGGTTAGCCAGTGTGCTGCAGTCTGGCCAAACCAGCATCCTCCTATGTGTCTCTGGCAGTAAACCTGATATAATGGCACTTCTCTGTTTATGTTCAGGCCTGGCAGTTACCACATGGAAGAAAGGTACTGCTTCATAGATAAGTCATGCACAGTTAACCTTCTCAAATAAGTAAGATTCCTGAATTTCCTGGTGAAAACCAGAAATAAAAACCCGGAAAACCACCAGAGGACACGAATTAGTATGGAGGAAAAGAGTATATAGGTTCTTGAAATATAAGATGATAAATCTGCATATGTTGTTTACACCATAATTTCAATTTATCCAGACTCAGACTGCAAGGTCACAAAAGAAGTTTGGGGCTTATTATTCCCAGAAGGTTTGCATGATTTTGCTGCGGTGTTTGATTACCTTACCATTTTTTATTACCATCTGCACTGCAAGGCTAGTTTTGCTGAGGTTATTTTTTTAAGCAGCATCCCATGACACCCTTAATTCTGTGTTTCCTGTGCTTTTGCTTCATTTGCAATTTTAAGAGATTTTCTATAGGAAATAGATTTATTCTGTATTGTGTCAGTAAATTAGCTTGTTTTCACTCTGTAACCCTTTAATTCTGGAGAAGAAAGTTGCTTTACAAAAAAATATATGAGAAAAGATTTAACCTTTTAGCATCCTTTACCTGTGCAATATAAAAAGATTTTGTCAAAGATTTCCATTTTTTAGCTCATTGTTTTTTAGCACACCCTTATTTTGTCTGGGAGTTTTAATCTGAAACTTTTGATTTTATCCAGGTATTTTAATTATATTCAGGTGACATCTTTGGGCATCCAAAATCATTGATTGAAGTACCACTGAAAAGAGTTTTTCTTCATTAACTGCTTTTGCTGAATTGTTAGGAGAACAAAATGCTGTCCCTAGTGAGTCCTAAAGCTTACGGATGCATGCAATGAGATGGCTAATACTTTTTTTAATGGAAAAATTTAGAAGTAGTACTTCTAATGCAAAGCTCTTTATTGTGTTTTGCATCTCTAAAGCTTTAGGCAAGCATGAATTGCTTGAAGTATACAGCAAGATCTCAAGCTCCTCATGTCATACTTCAGCCCTCAAGTTATGGTTCATCTACATAGGTCTTCAAAATTAAGAAAGTCCCTCCACCGGGCTGTGCCCACCAAGCCTTGGTGAACCAATAAGTATACAATTGCAGTTTGCATTGGGTCTCCCCATGTGACAGTGCAGTGAATAACTGGATCGTATCTAAAAAGATAAGGTGACCTGCTTAAGTCTTCGTAGTCTTCTGAAAACAAAAGTTTTCTCTGTTTTTCTGACCATTTAACCTCACAGGTGGGATTGTGGGGCCCATTAGGCAGGGTGGCAGGCTGCATTCGTATCAAACTGATTCGATAGCTGGAATACCTGAAACCAATATATCAAAAACTCTTCACTTTCTTGCAAAAGTGACTTGGCAGCATGCCATTATTCTCATGGAAATCTCTTCCTCCTGCCTGCGCAGTGACAACGTAGCTTTGGCCATCTCCTCCTCCTCCTGAGGTTGTTGCCATTATCTGTAATTTCCATAAAGTTATTGTGTTAACAAGGCTTATCTCGCTTTCAGCTTACATTACCAGTCAGTGCACACTTTCAGAAGACGAAATTTCCCACATAAATGTTTTGTGCATCCCCTTTGCATGTTTTTTTTGAATAAATACAGCTAACGCATGTTTTAGCAGAGGCGGAAGTATCAGATTTAGATTTGCTAATCCACTCTATCTGTGCCAGTTTTTTTCTTGATGTTATGCAGAGTGCTCACATTTGGCAAGAGCTTTTGCTGCTTGGGTTTTTGCTATGAGAATCACCAAATTTATGTTATATATTCCATATATTATTAAAAACATAGACATTTCTAGCATGATTTATTGAATTCTTATTAAATGGAAAATGTATACTTAGATCAGAGGTCACCTGATCAAATATTTCATTAAGTATGGTAGAAAAAAATTAAAAATTATGTGAATTTTGGCAGAGGGAAATTCTTCTGTGTAATCAGTCAGTGGAATATATGAAAAGCTAAAGTCTAAGTTTCCATCTCCGCCTGTCCGGAGTATTCAGTCGTTTCCTGTTACGCCACGTTTATTGAGAGAAGCATCTGCTTTTACATGCTTGTTTTGGTGGATGCCTTTCCTTTTCCTTGTCATATGCCAAAACTGGTTATGATGAAATTAATTTTCCTTAGTGGAGAATTTATTTTTTTCCGATTACTGTTTTGTCTCACTGGAGGTTGCTGAATGCTTCGTTCGCAGAAACTGGATGTGGACCTGTGAGGGAAGGAGGAGGGTGAAGCTGCTGCAGGAGGGCGGCGTGAGACCATCTGTATCTTGGTTTCCTCTGCATTAGGAGCATGCTAAAATTAACACACTGTGGGGGAAAGAGGTTGATTTATCCAGATTATATTCCCCCTACATTTTATTCCTATATTCCCCCCAGCTACCTCTGCGGTAGAAGGCATCTCCCTCGGTTGAGGGTTGTGCATAAAGTGCTAGTCCTCAGCCTTAGTGCTGTTTTTATGTTAATGTCTCAGGAAATATTAATGTTGGTAAAAACTGTGGTGCTTATAAACATGTATTTGAGGTTCAGTGCATATTGGGTTACTTATCCTGCTTGGTTTGGAAAAGCATTTCGTAATTAACTTAAAATAATTAAACAGGATATTGTGAGCACAGGACAGATTTCAAACGTGCTTTTTGTCCCCTTGAGGTTGCAAAATATTTTTTTCTTGCATTAACATCTTGGAGTATAGTGGGCAGAGATTTCGAGTACCTTTAAATGAAAAGTTCAGCTAAGGTAGGGTAAGGATGCTTCTTGCGTTGGATAGTGCAGAACTTGCTTAAGGCTGCTGGCTTGACACACACTCCTTAAAGTGAGAAAATTTTAGAAAATTTCACTGAAAGTTTAGCAAGACATGATTCTGTAATTATCTTTCTGACTAATATAAAGTGTTTCAAAATGATGTTTTGAACATTAATGGCACTAGGTCCAGGAGGAGTATGGAGTATTAGAAGGAACCATTTATCCCATTTTATTGTGTCATCTGAATTTTAACAATTAACGGTGGCATCTATAATACCTCAAAAAAAGGCATAAAGCTTTCAGCCCTCTGTAAAAGAAGGCTTCTCCAGATAAATGTGACACCTAATTTTTTTGTTTTCTTTTCTTAAACTTTTTGCTGTAATTACAGTAAATGGTTTCTTTGTAGATGGCAGAAATGCTGTGCCGGTGGGGTGTTTTTGTTCTGTTGTTGTTGTTGTTTTGGTTTTTTTGCTGCTTGCTGCTATTCTTTTGCTGGCTCCCGAGGGCAATAAGAACTGTGCACTTTACTAATTTTCTTGCCTACTTAGCTGCAATTGCAACCTTTAGTAATTATTATTTAATTAACTCCAGAGTACTGCATGAATAATGCAAAATAAATACTTTTTTAAAAAAGGTCAAAATGAGGTGGTTTTGTAAATTGCAAGCCCATAAACATTACTTCTAGATTTTTTTTTTTAAAGGCATTAAGAGGACAGTGATTTTAAATAGTCTGCGTAATACTAGAAGAATCAGAGGTATATAGTAAAAGCGAATTTGGCATTTAGCTGGGAATCCAGTTCTGTTTTCATAATTCATAATGAGAATTTCCTAGAATCTTGGATAGGACCCATTTCTATTGTTGCTATTTTAATTCTGCTTTACATTTTCTACATATTTTCTTTCCAGTTAGCCGCTGTTGACTAAGTTTAACTTTTTATTGTTGTTGTTCAACACACAGACTCCAGTTTTAGCAGAAAAAAAATGTCTGTGTATACTTGGCCGTCTGCATATAAATCAGTCGGTCTCCACTGTGCGTATATAAATGAGCAGTAAATGTTTGCGGCCACGCATTTGTGCGAATGCAACATAAAGACTGACTTTTAATAAATAAACTTGCTGGGTTTGTTTTGTAGTGGATGGCTGCATACACAGAGCTGCGGGGCCCTGCTTAGTTGCCGAATGTCGCAACCTGAGTGGCTGCGAGACTGGACAAGCGAAAATTACTTGTGGATACGACCTACCTGCAAAATGTAAGTGAAAGCGTTCTCAGCGTTTTTCGGTGTTTGTTTTCAACACGTGGAGCTGGTAGGCATGTTTTATTTCCCTGTAGTCTAATTCAGCAAGGTATTCATTTTACAAAATTAGCAGTGAGACTTAATTAAGCATGGTCTGTAATGTCATGTCCTCCCCTCAAAGCACTTCAGGCTTTTCCAAATTATTATTTCACTGATGTTATCCGATGAAGATCTATACGTCTTTCAAATATAAAGCATCTTTCATGTTTATTTTTTTGCAAGGTAAAATGTATTCTTTCATATGCATCATAAAGGATTCAAAATGCTGTACGAAATATGAACAAAATATACATTATCATATTTAAGTTCCATTGAGACAGTTTTTGGAAATGTTGCATATTTCATGTTCTTCCTGCAGATTGTTGATTGTGAATACTCTGAGAGCGAAGGAGATCAAAGTGATGTATTGTGTTTTCAGCTGCTATATAGAGGCTGATTGGCAATTACTGTGAAGGCATCTGTCACCCTTTAGCTTTAGCTGGAATGTTTTTGCACTTTCCAAGTGGAATTGTCAGAATTCCCCTCCTTTTGGAAATAGGAAGGAGGCTATTTGACCTTGTGGCATAGATGTTGAGCCAGTCTTGGAAAAAAAATAACATGTTGACAGCATGCTGGTCAGACAGTCTATTATGCAAAAAAATAGGAAACCTCTTCACGTTTGGATCTTACTGAGTAGCGTATTAAGATAGGATGATACAAATATCAAGAAAGCATTACACAGAGCTTAGCAGCAGAGTTGAAGCTCCTTGTTCATATGCAGTCTGGACTAGGGACATGGTTCATTCAAATACATTTGGATCTGCTGTCTTAGTTTGTTCTAGGCTGTGTCCATGTCAAATCAAATACACACTGCAGTAACAGGAATCTTTTTAGGTCCCTCTGGCCTTTTAGTGCCTTAGGTAAAAAAGAAAATTTTGTTGATTCCGTCTTTGATGATGATGAGAGTGACCAATTATTTCCTTGACAGAGGTAATTGCTAGATATGGGGGAACTTTGCTATGTTTTATACTTAGATTTACCACATGTTGTTGATTAATTGTGAAAGATTAATTTGACTTCAGGGAACAAGTTGAGCGAGGTCCAGGGAGGTAGTTATGTGGTGTTGGTATATGGCCAAAATCTCGACAAGATTCCTATATAACAGATAGCATTGTTAAAGAGATGACATACTGTACTTTACTGAGAATTATTCACTTGTCCTGAATTGTGATGTTTAATTCTTCCCCTTTAAAAAAAAACATGGGAGGACCAAAAAAAAAGATGCTGGTCCATGGATGCATGATTGCTCCCATGTATTTTAATGAGAGAAATTAAATATGAAGAACCAAAGCAGCAGTCACTGAACTGTGTTTGAAAGGGAAAGGGTCATGTCTGAGGCATGGCCTCCCTTTAAATTTTATAGCAGTTTAATGGGTCTTGCATCCGTTAGGTTTTGCAGAGCGGGGTCCTGTTTACAGCCTACAGGAGAGTTTTTTGTTTTGCTCTCTTTGTAGGAATAGTCAGCAAAACAATACAAAAACCCCTCATCACTTGCAGTCTGTGATAAAACCTGTAACCACAGGTAGAGAAAAGGCAATATCCTACCTAATGAATATTCTTAGAAATTAAAATTCAACCAGAGATGTATCTGTTTGTATTTGGTCTTACCTCAACATGAGGTGGGGACAGGATATGTTAATTGATGAACAGGAAAAAAAAAAGGAAATGTGCAGTTTGCAAGGAGAGGCTGAGAATTAGACACTCTTAGTTTCTTAATTTTTTTTCATTTACATTTTCATTTTGCATTATTCTAGGTGTTTCACAAAACACATTTATGTTGACCAGCTGTTTTTTCTTTGCCTTTTCCTGTTCGAAGCTCTTGGTTGTAGCTCATAAATTATTATAAATTGTAGACCATTCATGTGAAAGTGAGCAAACAATCAACACTGTTGTCGTGTTTTAAAGAGATTTGGAGGCACTTGATTTTTTTTGTCACTCTGTGTCAGTTTGTCATAATAGTATGACAATTTGACTGTAGAAACAATTTTGCATCCGATTTTTGCGATGAGAGCAAGAATGTACCAGGAGGTCCAAACTTCACCATCCACATGTGTGTTATGATGCAACTTTGTGTCAGCAACTTCTTTTGAGGTTGTAGGTAAATGATACCTGCCGGCTTCTGTAATATGAGTTTGCTTTTCACTTATCTATTTGTATATATTGGACCAGCTGCACTGAACCATTGAGAGTTGGTGTAATGTTGTCCTTGCTCTTCTTGTGGTTGTAGTTGGGTGGGTAGTATTAAATGCAAAATGTATTTGCTAGAGTGCTGTATTTTTATTTTTTGTGATTTAAAAGAATGAATGTTGCCCTGGGATTTCACCACCTCTCGTTCTTGATCCCAAAAACCTTTGCTTGGAGGCAGTTTGCTGAAATCAGCCAAGCTGCTTCAGGACGTGGCAGCCCGTGTAGGTGCTGTAGGATGCAGAACTTGGGCTGGGACTGAAAACTCCACGTTGAAGATTAGTGTTCATACATCATGCAGCATGTTGCTTTATTTTTTATTTTTTTATAGACAACTTGATGGAAGCTAGAATAAGTTCAATACCTGAAGGAAAGTATGCTTTGTTAGCAAACTGGTAGTTGGTAAATAAAATCCTTTGGCAATCTGCTTTATTATCTATTCTATATTTATGGTATACTTTGCTGTGTTTACTTGTCTTAAATAAGAATGGCTGATACATAACTTCTTCATGAATGAAAAAATGAAAAATAATGACCGACTGAAAAAAAAAGCCAAGTGTTGTGGTATGAGCTGGCCTGTGTTTTCTTCTTGGGCTGGTAGTTGTATCACTGTCAGAGGTCAGCGTGTGAGATACGCAGGTAACAGTGCGTGTAATGCATCAGTGCAAGAATACATAAAATAGTTGAATTTTTTTCTCATCTTTGTAGCCTAGTAGTGTGAACAGACGAAGATTAACATGTGTATAGCCTAGAGATGTTGCTGTATAAACTTCTCAAGGTATGATTTGAAAGCCACAGAACGGTCTACATGAAAATAGAGGTGAAATCAAATTGAGTTTTCTAATTACCAGTTAATGTAACGTTTGGTACACTTTTACAGAAGTCAGTGTAATCACCATCTGTCTCCTGTGCTGAAAAAGCCTACACAAAGCCCCCCAAAATGCCAGCTGAGTTATTTGCTGAATACATAACGTCATAACGTAGTTGATATCATTTATTGTTGTTTTTTAGCAAACACCTATACAGGCACTCGAGTTTGCACACTGCTTTGGAGAGTTGGGGAGAGAGTGCTTTTTGCCTCAAGATATTTTTCTTTAGTGCTTATCCAGACTGAACATAATTACTTAACTTCAGTGCTTCATCTTGTTGTTCCTTTTTAAAGAAAAGTTTTTTCTAAATATTGCACGACTGGTCTTCAGACACTGAGCAGTGGTCTGCTGGCATCATGCTTTAACTAGCAGGCGAACGGCATCTGTTTAAAGCTGTACAAATGCTTGTTTTCTTTCTCATTTGATTAATAGTCTCCGTTGGCTCTGCTGGCAGAAAATGGTCTGACTGTGAATTGTGTTTATAGCTGGAGCTGAGGGTCCGTAACAGCCTCGTGGCTTGTTATCTGCTTGTAGAGGTCCACAATAAAAAAGCGGCTATCAGAACACATTAAAAAAAATACGGTCCAATTCTACGAGGTATTTAATGGCCTTAAAACCAATTGAAGATCCGGTGACAACATCCAAAGCAGGTAATTGGTACGCTCACCCTGGCAGGAAAAGGGCTCCCAAAGTAACTTTTTCCTACTGTTAATATTTGTAGTAATCATTTCTTTCTTTCTTTAAAAAATGTTTGATAATAAACCCCCCAAACCTAGGAGAATAAAATCTTACGGCCTCTAATATGGGATAGAGCCAACCATTGGTAAATAAAATCTGAAAGTAGAAGTACCTGGCTGGAAATGCTAGGCAGTTTTTAATATGTTGTTTTATGTTGTTAATAAAGCTATAATATTTAGAATAAATTTTTCTGCTTGCTTGATATTTTTAGTACTTTAAGCAATGTCCTTTAGGAAATGCCATATATATGCGTAATCTTTTGGTCCAAAGCTACTGTGTAGATCAATCTGGAGTAATAACGTGAATGTGCTCTCAAAGACAATTCCTGCTGTGAAATAAGCAGTTAGTAGGAGTGCTAGTATTAAACGCAGTAGGAGAAATCAGGCTTTAGATTTGTTTAATCAGATTAGAAAGTGGAGATTAAAAAGTGTGCCGCTACTATCATATAGACATGATTTTCAGTGTCTAAAAGATGAACATTTGGAGAGTCTGGTTTTAAAGTAAGGCTGTAAAGGTAGTCCTTTAAAGCTCTGCATGTTTGTTTAGGGATCGCTTACTGAATTGTAATTAGAAGGTTAATTGTGCAGAAACACCGCTCCAAATCTGTACGCCAGTACTCCATATCTGATCAATTGGAAAGCGGATTTTTTGAGCGTAACGTTTAAACATGTTATATGAATTCCCAGGATTCCACAAAGAACTTTATTTCAGGTAAATATATTATACTTACTTTTAAAACCTTGATTTCATAGCATGCAAAATTTGATTCAAATAATTCTAGATTTCTGATGTGCCAAGAGTCAGAAAGCTCCTTTCTTCAGCAAGTGAAGACAGGAACCATTATCTTTGCCTGACGGTTATTTTGTTACCTACTTATATTTTGGGAAAGTGGTTTTAAGTGTGTGAATCAAGAAGTATTGATGTAGTCCTGTGAATTGAACAAGAAGGCATTCAAGGTGAGCCACATAGCGCCAAGAGAGAAGATTGCTTAGAGAAGACCAGTGTGGCCACTAGCTCCCTGTTGGTCAAGGACCTTGGTCTTTTTCCACCATCGCTTTTTAATATTTAAGGGAAAACAGGTAGGCCAGCAGATGAGCAACTAGACTGAAGTTCGATGGAACTGCAGATGAGAAAGCCACCAAGCATAGGGCGACACAGTCATTAATATAATTGAATGTTCGTAAAAGTTATGACTGACTTCCGAAAAGGGTGCCTTTATACGCCTTGCCATAGCTGAGCAGCATCACTGTATTGGCAGCATGATGCCCAACCTATGAGCTACTGCTGAAAAAAATGATTTAGCCAGAAGAAGCTTTAGAAGGGTATTTTCCTGAAATGACACTGAGCTGCAGCAGCTGTTTGTTGTCCCTTTTTGTATTTCTTAAATCTTTATCATTGCTTAAATAGTTAAAATTTAAAAGAAAAGGAAGCAAGTTAATGTTATTCAGAGGTCCAAGACCCCTTTCTCTTGAGTGCTATTTTCACTGTTTAGACTTCTACGGGAAAGGATTTTTTTTTATGGTTAACAAAACCGTTTATTACATATTTGTGTGTTTTTCTTTTGAGTTATGCCTACATTTCAAAGCTTTTTTATAAGCTCAATTTATATATTTTATAGCCCTCTTGCAAATAAGTGCAGTGATGTCTTTATTGTGTTATAATTTGGTCTAATTGGCTCCAGTGGTCTTAATGACCTGCTATATTCACCATTAACAATGGGATACATTGCATATGCTGCAAATGTTGTGGAAGGGAAATATTAATGATTACTTCTTCAGCGCAAAAACCTGTTCAGATTTTAGAGAGGGTTTAATGGTATATTGTAAAGCTTTACGGCTTGTCTCTCCCTTCTCTGCACCCCTCCCTGCAGACACCCACACCCAAAAGGAGAAGTAAGGACTCGTGGGGAATGTATTTATCAGTTTTGACTGAACAAGTTCAAACATCTCCTCCTTTTCCAAGTCCTCAGAGTCTATCATCAGACTGGGCAGAAAAGGGCCAAATACTGTAGCTACCTGTTGAAAAGTGTGGATGTGAATCAGCAAGAATATGCAGTGTTTCTCCTTGGATATGAGCCTAGCTCATATAAATTTTTCAGTGGACAGATTCTTTAAAATTTACATGTACAGTGGCATGCCGTATCCCTGTTGTGGGTAACTTAGGGTGCCTGCTGCTGGAAACCCGTGTTTCAGATCAGATTGTTCGATTAGCGAACGCATGCATTGCGACTGCAGGAAATGTTTTGCTGTTGATCCTTGCTGTTAAATCTAAACCGTCTTCTTCTAGACACCATTTGTCACCGTCCACTTGTCAAACAGCGACCTCCAGGACAGGAGTGGGTGCAGGCAAAATTCGTTAGAGGACTGAATGGTTTTCTCCATAGCAGAGTCCACTCTTCGTTCATACTGGGTGTGAGAAGAGGGTGTAACGGTGCGAGGTAGCGGGATGGCCAAGGGCATCCTTGCGGTTGGTGCGGCAAGGACCACGTGTCGGGGACCGAGCAGGGGCTCCCGCGAGTCAGCGTCCAAAGCGCTCGCTCTCATTGCCGCTCCGGAGACTCCGGGGATGGTGCAGGCAGCCCAGGCTCGATCCGCAGGAGCCCACGTGGGATGTGGAAAGTACCAAGGTGACAACGCTCTACTGATATTTAATTTCTCTGTAAGGTGCTATTTAAAATGTCTCTTAATTCAGTCAAAAATAATTTTCACTGGAACACGTCTTTCCACACTGATGGTCTATATTCGTTTTCCCGGACATTTTGTCACTGGAGTGATGCACTGTGCTCCTAAAGACCAACATATTTTACATTCTCCATAATTCTCCATACCTCTCTTGGATGCAGTTGATCTGTTTCTATTCCAATAGTAATGTGAATAAAAAGTCTAATGTTTAGTAGAAAAATAAAATTTCTGATAGTAACAGCTGACAAGGGGACGAGGCTACAATAGAGATGTTTATGCTCCTGTCGCTGCAGCGGTTGTTGCAGCTCCCACTCCAATATGGTCCCTCCGTAGCCAAAAGCCTACGCTCAGTATTTGAAAAATTAATCTTTGATGCATGAGATTTTGTCTGCCTGAATTTTGCTTGTCTCATTTTAAATGGTGATAGAAATTGCTTACTGTAGTAAAACACAACATTAACCTCATAGTGTGTTGGCACTGCGTGATTTATGCTGGTTTAGTCTTTGAAAAATATGCAGCCTGTCTCCCAAACCTGGATTTAGCTTATAAAATATGTTGGCACAGGCTTGGGGCTTGAATTGGAAGACTAACTGCTGATCCTCCATTTCCCTAGGGTGGAAAAAGGGTTTAAAATTGTAGCCTCTTGGAGGTCATTAACTTCATATCATTTCTTCAGGTTAATAATAATTATGTTATTGTAGCTGGAGTGTTTTAAAAACAGTGCAGCCTAATTTTCTCCTTGCAGGCAGAAGTATAGGATTCCCTTTTGTGCTGAATCTACATATTAGTTAACCAGAAACAGGACAAATTATTTGCAAATGGAAATAATCAGATCATAGGTAATAAATAAGGACACAGTTATTTTCATTTCATAGACTTTTCTTTTTTCTGAATTAGCCTTCACTTGCCCACAAACCCTGCCGTTTAGCTGATGTGTAAAACTGCTAATTTATTTTTATTTTATTTTTATTCTTTTCTGAATATATTTTGAAAGGCTCTCATGGATGAAAAGTTGGACTCTGTTTCAAGAGGAGTTCTTCACCTGTAATCTAATTCCCTTATATCAGTCTAAAGCAGATAGGATAGGAAGGTTGCATAAAATGGTTTAAAGAGAAAAGATACTTGTTTCACCCACCAGAGGAATCCTGAGGCTGTTTGACCAAAAGTCTCCTTAAAACCCAAGCCTAACATTTCAAGAATGACAGCTGACTCTTCAGGAGGAAAACATCAGGTGTGAGAGTGACGCGGTGGAAAAAATATCCTAATTGCTGAAGAAAGAGTCTAAATACTAATTAACCAGGTAGTCAGAAATTGGTGTTATTTTGTGTGCTCTCGTTGCTGTTTCACTGCTAGTGAGAAGATACCACCATCCAGGATGTTCTTCCTTTGAATATGGGGACCTAAATCCCATGGATGATTTTTGCTGTTGCGGAGCACTGTGAATTTCTGCAGAATTAGCTTCCTGGTTTATAGCTTTCTGATAGCATTACTCCTTTCTTAACATCGTCGTCACACACAATTTTTTGTTGTTGTTTTTGTTTGAACTGTTTAGTGGAAGTTGAAGACGATGCATTAGGTTTTACTTCTCCGTTTTTTCTCAGGCTTCTGAGAACCTTGCTTCCGTTTTTGGCATTTGTCGGTTTTCGATGATGTTTATGGGGATTCTTACAATATCAATAATCTGCTACCTTTTTACAAAAATAAGAAAAGCAAGAAAGGAGGGATATGTTTATATTGCTATATCTATATCTATAGCCATATATCTGCGTGTGTGTGTAGGTATGTATGTATTTATCTATCTATCTATCTATCCGTTCTAGGTACATGCATAGTCAATATTGCAAGATATTTACATCCTTGTGTGACCTGCAAATGTTCTGCCACTTAATCTCTTTTGTGGGAAGGGCAGTTTGCAGCATCTTTTAGGTTAACTAGCTGATATGAATAATTAGGTTCTGGATGTCACAGATATTTGGCCATCTTATAATACTCAGACAAGAAATATTGTTGCTTTTTAGCATTGAAGTTTTATTGTGGGAATACAAAATAAATTTGAAATACGTTATCTACAGGGACCAGCAGTCACTCTGATCTGGGTTTTGCAGCTTTTTGAACGTCTTCGAATATTGACAAAAAAACTGCCACAAAACAACATGACCCACCAGTACTCCAAATGATTGCTTATAGTTCTAGCTCTAGGTCCAGGAGAAACATAGATTAATGCAAGATACAGTATTTTCAGCTTAAACTTTTTTATAGCTGTTTCTGCACACATGCTGGTTTGTAGGTGAGTATATTTTTTATAATATAATTTACACAGTAAGAAGCTAGAAGAAAGTGTTAATTAAACAACTGTCACCAACTTTGAATTACATGTTCTTACATACTCCTCTTAGTCGTTTGTCATGCTACAAATCTCTCTTCTGGCTCCTTGGCAAGTGAGTTATACTGAATTACCAGTGGTCTGAATTCTGTTGTATCTTCTGTTGATGCATCACGAGACTGAAAGAGGAATGTCCTACCATTTATGTGTTTCGGCAAGGCAAAAAAGAGTATGTATGATACATCATTCCATAGTTCTCCTAGGCATGCTTCCTCTTTAGTTTTCAATAAAAATATTTGGTAGCTTTCCAGTGCAAACCAGGGGTAAAAATAAATAAATACATAAGTGAAAAATGCATTGCAACACTAAAAATGACCCCTTTGGTATCTAATTATATTTGTGTCTGCCCTGGTCACTTTTTTTTTTTTTTTTTTTTTTGCCACTTCCTTACTATGCTCTCTGCACAGTTTTATACAGTGTTCATGTTAGAATTAAAACACATGGGCTGGTTGGAAGAAAGTAAGATTACAGTAAGAATATTGTTTAATGTCTCATAGCCTGCAAGAGCTATAAAGAGCAGGTCATCAAGACTGTCAAGTGTTTAAAGCAGCCATGAACAGAAAGGAGGAAACAGTTTCTCATTGAAGCTTTGTTTTAACAATGACGTTATTCATTTTTAAATCTCCAGTGGACCTGGTGGAGCTCCACAGATGTTACATGAAGCAGGGAAAGCCCCCGTGAGACATGGAGAGGTGTCATGGAGAGCAAAATAATGTAATATAATAGGGTCTGAGAGCCTGCAGTTTTGAAAAATCACAATTCATTCCAGTAAAAGATTGCATTTGTGTCAGGTGTAATCCTGTCAGAGGTGTAATCTTGTTCAAAACAACTTTTTTCACAAAATGGAGCAGAAATGTTTCCAGGGAAAACTGTTCATTTAAAATTAATTTGGTGTAATACAGCCTTATTCATAGGAACCTGAAAGTGAAGTTAACACAAAATTGAGTAGAGAGACGTGAATACTGCTGGATTTCTTTCAGTTTAGGGCATGACCATAAACAAGGACACAAAGGATCTTCTATCAGGATCTTATATTTGGCAATGAAAAACAGCTTCAGAAAAGGAGTTGTGGCTTTGAAAGAGTGGCCAGAACTTAAAACTGTCCCCCAGCCACTGCCAGAATACCCTCTTATTGCATGACTTTTGAAGGGCATAAAAACTCTCCCCTTTTTGTGATTTATTGTTAAAGGGTATTTATTATCTATCTTGCTTAGTGACTGTATATAAATTGAGACTGCATTCAGCATAAAAATGCGAGTCTGGTATTTCCTCTAGATGAAAAACCAAAAACCTTGATTTACAGTTTTATTGCGGTTATGGCTAAAATGTTTCCTGTGTTGTTCTTGCCTGCCTCACGCGTTCACGCTCACGATGTGGGTTAGCCGTTGTTGGCGCTGCCACCGCTTTGGCCTGTCTTCCATGTGCCGGTTTCGATGAGGGACACCCCAGACTGGTGAGTCAAATAAAAGCTAGATCGTGTGTGATCAACCGAAATGCCAGAGTTAGCACAGAAACGCTTAGGGTGGAAGTAAAGAAAACTTGTCTATGTTCTCCCTTTGGGTGAGGGATTTCAGAGGTGTCAACAGAATGGGCAGAAGGTATCATGTCGAAGCGTGGAGGTCTGTCACCCTGACAGATACATGGAAGTCCTGTTGCAGATGGAGATCCATGAGTCCCCTTTCCTTATGGAACCACACCACTGGGGTATCTGACTTTTATTCTCCTTTTAATGTAAATATTCTACAAGCATGTAGGTTCCCCGGATGCTTTTTGTCAAATTAATGCAAGTTGTAAGAGTTCAAGATCTCTAAAATCACAGTAAGGTTTCTTCTGTCTTAAACTTTTCCTTTCTTATTGTTGATTTTAGAGAATGCTTTATTTAGTTTTTCCATGAGATAATTTTTATTAAAAAGAGCTGTTGCTGCATGTATCAGAGAATCGCATGTGACCATACATAGAGAGTGAGCTTGAAAATGAGAGAATGAGGTGGTTGGTTTGTTTTAGTAACGCTTTGATAGGGGCCAAGCAATTGTACATAAGAAGTCAGAGAGGACAGTGAGAAATCCTGTGTAAGGTGGAGACAACATACGTACCGAAAGGAAATTGGGTACGGAGGACAAGCGAGGATTTGCCAGAGGAGCCCAGGGTACTCGGGCCTTTTTCACATGTTGTGGTGCCGTTTGGTGGGTTTTATGCTCCTCCGGTATATGAAGAAATTGCAGCTGCAGAATTCCTTCGTCTTCCGTTGGTTTCCTTCTTCCAGACAGACCAGGACTGCACTCCTCCCTTCGGGGTGTAGAATTTAGGAGCCTGTTTAAAAATACCAACAAACACAGCGCCAGCGCATAGCACACGAGTGGGCTGGCATGAGAGCAATGGGGAGTGGAAAGTTTCCAAATCTGACTCGGCTTGACTATTTTTTAATGAGAGAGGAAATTTTTTTCAGTTCCTTGGAGTCTTCGGTGCTTAAAAATACCCTTTGAATGAGCTCCGGTCGCGGAGGGCACTCCTGCGTCGGGGTGGCTTACCCCCAAGAGCAGGCTGAAGTTAGCAGTTCATTTTATCTGATCCATTGAACAGGCATCAGTTGGAAATAACTTTCGGTCACTACTGCCCAGTGTTGGATTTGAAGCAGAAGTGTATAAGCAAAAGGCTCTGTAACCCATTACCAGTCTCCTTCCTCGTAAGAGTCCTTATTTTCTGAAATAAATGGCGATTTGTATTAGATGCAGGTGTGTAAAGTCACTGTCTTGTGTTTTTCCAGCCGCCTGTGTTTTAAATGTATCCCTGTAAAAGGAATGCATTGTTTCTTAATCTGTCCAGTCTTTTATGAAGTGAGTTCAGTGGCTTTAAAATCAGGAAAGCTTTGGGCAAGTCCAATTGCATTGAACCCTGCTCTCAAAAGAATGCGTCTAAGGTTTTCACCTTTTGGTAATGCCATTTTTGGCCACATATGTGGTACATATGTTTGTTCTCTTCCCACACTTTCCTCACTTTTCCACATTATCCAGCCTGCCAGACATATCTCCCCACCAGTGGCATAAGAATTTAATCTGTTTCTTTGATATTGGGCCTTGAACTTAACTATTAGCTCCAGGCTATACCTCTTAACACGAACTAGTGCTAATGTGCATTTAGGTTATTGTGTATTTTATTGCAGAATTTGTAACAGAGATGTACTGTTAATGTTTGGAAAACAATACCCTACCTGCCATTGTTTAAAAAAAAAAAATAGCAGCCCTATTTGCTTGCAGTAGTTGTATGTCCAACAGCAGGAGCTGTGATTTGGCTCCAAGCCCAGCATCCATTATGTCTTGCACCTTTAGCCTCCAAATTGATAAAATGGCAGGAGGACAATTAACAGATTTAACTACAGTGTCTCTTATCCAAATGTTCTCCCTGGCAAGTACGCTGTCTCGCCCCCCGCCCCCTCTTCTTCTCTGCTTCCCTCCAGCAGTCTTGGGTTTAGGACTCCCCATCTTTGCCCTTCCACTGCTTTCTTGGCCGGTCACTTTTTAGAGGTGATCTCTCCTACTGGTATCTTTTCAGAGGCTGACAGAGCATCCTCTATCAGTTTAGTGCTTTCCCAGTCGTCCCTCACCCTTTCTCAGCTCTCCCCTTTTCCATTCATTGCTGAGCTTGCTTCTGTTCGACATGAGCTCTTCCTTCATTTTAGTGTTTTCTCCTATTTCTTTGTGGCACCTTTTGGGACAAAGTTAGGTCTGAGTCTTGGATTTCATCAGAGCCAAACTGTTTTGAGTGAAGCCTTAGGGTTCACTCCTGAGCTTGGGTTATAGAGAACTGGAAATGCTATCACCCCAGAAGCAAACAAAAAGAAAACTCTTTCATCAGGTATCTGTATAACCAGGCTAACAGCATTTCTAACTGATCTGGAAGGATTTATTTCTCAGCTAAACTAAAATATTAATTCAGGTGGTAGTTAATTCACAATACAAGCTGAATAAGAGTAACTAAAGGTATTTCATTTTTTCATCTGTTTAGTTATGGACCTTTTTTAATATATGCATCAGAAAGATGATTGGCATTTTTTTACTGTGAGGCGTGATATATGCAGTACTATTTTCTATATGTACAGGGAATGCCACTATTTTTTTTAATAACCATAACCATAAATCATTGCTTGTATATCATTGATCAAACCATATGCATTTTAAAATGCATTCCTTATGTTTCCTTCCTATCAGATGTTGAGAAATGGTTGACTGCAGTTTCTCAAAGTTGCAAGGACTAGTCTAAGCTTGTCTTCCGATCAAATAAAGTCTTAAGACGAAATGTTTTATAACAGGCCAGACTCTATGATTAAATGTACAGAGTTTTAACTTGTGAATACTTGACCAAATAAATGCCATAATCAACAGGAATAGATGGCATGTGATGATTTGCTGGGTGTGAAAATCCTCCTTTGTTAAGGCATTTGTTACTTACTTTCATGTGATGAATATCATCTGTGATCAGTCTTATAATATATTGTAGCAATGAAATTAAGCGTTTCTTTTTTTTTATTGAAACCATTGCTTTCAGATAGTTGAGTTTTGGGTCTTCGTGGAAAATTCTGCGTTCCGCTGGTGTTCTGGACAATATTTCCTCGCCTTGCGTACTGTGACATTATTTGTGACTTGTTTTCCTATTAAAAGTGTTTTGAGACTTTGGTAGAAATTCTGCTTTTTCCCTTTTTAAGTGACCATTGCTTTTGAAAGCTAGAGAGACTTCTTTGTTTCTTAGCTTACAGTCTGAAACAGCATGCATTTAAAATACCAGGTTTCTGTGTAACCAAGGATTGTGATATCCTTTCTTTTGTACATTTATGTTTGAAGGTATTCATTTGAGAGTAATTCCAAGTAAAAAGAAAGTCTCTTGTGGTATAGTGGCTGTCTGCAGGTGTTCTAATCTCCTGCTGTATCACTGTCTCAGAGACGTCACCTTCATGTTTAGGGAGTTCATTCGGGCTAATCAAGATTGGCAACGCTGTGCAAATGAGATTGTAAATGAAGCTTGGAAGTGGAATTTATTTTAAAGATGATGTTTGGATTGAAGAGACTGTGATATATTTATTGTTCTATTTTCCTCTTCCAGCTGAGTACTGTTAACGTTTTCATATTTTGTTAAATTATATTAAAAATGAAAAAATGTAAAGGGAATGGGGCAGGTCATTGATACATCCTGCTGTATACTGAATAACCAGTCGTACTTGATTTATTGTGGTCTGCATTCAAAACATAATTGTAATGTATGGAGATTTCACTCTTAACAAACAAGCTGAGAAAGAGAAGAGCAAATCAGTTTTCCTTCTTCATTTTAAAGTCTTTTCTTAACCTTTTGCCTTTGGAAAATTGTTCTTAAGTTATGTGTCCTATTTAGGTATCTTTTTTTTTAGGAGCAGCGAGAGATGTTATTAAACTCCGTTTCCCCCTGAAGTCCTCACTAAACTCAGTGAAGTTGGCTTGAAAACTGACAGCACTTCGTTGCCCTTTATGAGCAGTTAGCTTATCCTTGTGTTTCTGAAGACTCGTGGAATTTAGTAAATCCCTTAAGGAATAAATGCGATATACATTATATGTAAAGATTTTTATCTATTTCCTTCTCTGTTATTGAGATTACATCAACACGCAAGGTCAGTGAACTAGGCAGAGGCTTTCTCTATTACTATACCATTCTGGCAGTGCTGTTCTTCTTCTCATAAGCACTCCCAGTTTTCTTTCTTCAAGTTTCTACTTGACTAAAGAAACGTTTGCATTGCTCTTTTGCCCAGTTCCTTACAATTCCCTGAGGAGCTGTTTTCACTTTCTGTAGAGCATTTCCATTTTATCTTTGTAAGAGAGAAGTTTTGGCATCTATTCTTTTTTCTACCCTAATGGGATTGAGTTCAGAGTTACTTAGACAACCATTCCTACATTCCTGCATATGAGTATAAACCTTCCAAATGCATGGAACAATGACCTTTACATATCAGAAGATTAACTAAACTGGAGAACAATAAAACTTAGTGAAGCAGGAAACTTCAAATGATGTGGAATGATTTTTGAAGCTTATGTCAGTTTTGTTAGAGCTTTAATTTTACATTCTTATACTTTTCAGATTACATGAGAATAGTGTGAAATAGTAGGGTACACTTTATCTACTTTGGGAGAGAAAAGGAAAGGAACAATTTTTACCGGTAAAAATGGCATTTTGCTGGAGAGGAATGGTGCTCGTTGCTTGAGACTGCTAAAACCGAGATTGCAGTCCGCCCTCTCTTAGAGATGTCCTTCTACAAGAGGTGTTGCAGCTCACCTGGACAAAGTGGTGGCAGAAAATTTTTGGTTGGAAGCTCCTTTTGTCCAGAGCTTAATATTGTTTGCAGGTTTTTCGTGACATTTTAAAGCAGTTATTTAGATTGTGGTTGGGGCAGTCCTTAGTGATGCAAGCAGGGGCTGGTTTTCTATTTAGAGTTTGCGCCCTGCATGTTAAGATGGTTACTGTCGAGTTAAGTATGCTGTCTGAATAAATCTGTTTTGATATTGTAGATAGCGCTACAATTATGTATGTTCGTATATGATCACGTTCCTCAAATAAAGGAAACCTTTAGAGAAGGACATAAATGAGCACAGATCTTTACAGAGCATAGCAATTTCTGCCGTTCAAATACTTCTCCTAAGTTTGTTTTTCCTCATTTTCTCTGGGCTTACCCAGACGTAGCTGATATGTGTAATTCCAAAATAATGGAAAGAATAACATTCTGGCATGAAACGCCCTGCTTTTGCACAGAACAAACAGAAAACTTATTTTGTATTCAGTTATTTTTGCTGTAATTGTTGGGAGAGGATGGTTTGTTAAGAGGTGTATAATTATGAAAGTATTTATTCTTCACCTCTTAAGCTGTCATGCTTAAGACTGTTTCCTACGGTAGAATACAGGCGGTTACTAACTCAGATCGTCAACGCAGAGTAAACAGGCAAATTAAAATTTCACCATGTGAATTGTTGTCCTGAGGAATTTGAAAGAAAGTAGTAGTATTGAGATATGTTATTTTCGCAGCAGGGAAGGCAAACTTGCCTTCCCAAGAGATGTCTGTCACTTCCTAAATACCTTATTCGAACTCTGCATATATTTTCATTTGTTTGTGACAGGTGTAAAAGTGGGAAGTCTCCATTCAGCCCTACCGCTCGCAACACAATATCTAACAAGGTTGACAGGTCTTGTAATTTGTTTGCTGCTTCTATTCTTTTGTTTCTTTTTCCTGAAGTTACAAAAGTCATATTCCTACTCCTGTCACTTTTTGTGTGATAAGTACGCTTGAAGCGTACCCACATTTGGATCTCAAATCTTCTGCTCTGAAGTGGAAGATGACTACACTTGCCTAAGTCAATTTTAAGGATGAAAATAATAAACTTCAATGACTTCAAATTGTCTTGCCTAAATCTGTTACTAACAGCTCTAGTGCTGATTTTAGGCTCTTGCTGGATGCCTTTTCAGAGAGATTGCAAAATGCCAAATGTGGATGCTGGGGACATGTGAAAATCTAACCACTAAACAATTCTTGAGATACCTCTTAAAAAAAAGAGGCACTTTGGAGCCTAAAAGTCTGGCTTAAGAGATGCCCAGGTTTGAAAAGTCAGGCCAGCAATCCGTGGTTGTTACAAACAGCAAAATGTCTTTAAAAAATGTTGCTGCTATTTGATGCACTGGGTTGCTCGATAGCAAGATACTGCTGTCACATCTCCATGTAGACAGTTCCGTGTCCTGGGATTGTCCCCACAGCCATATGAGCCTGAGTTAATGACCTAAAGAGTTTGGGGGTAGAGAGAGGAAAGGAAGAGGAATTTAGGACTTAGACCAAATTCATAATTGAGGCCAGAAAGTTGCCTCTTAGCTTCATGACTTTCACAGCGTTAAATGCAGAGAGATGCAAAAGGAAGAGGAATAACTGGGTAATGAGGTGCTGTGTGACAAGTTCAAGGAGCAGTTTCTGTTTTGTGGCTCTGTGTCACAGAGGCGTTTTTGTTATATGACTGTTTCATAAAATGAGCGGAGAAGAGGTTCACCTTTCAAGAGGTTGAAAACGTGGGCATACTCTGGGTACCTCCGGATTGCTGCTAAAACTCTCAACTTGCTTTGCAGGTTCTTGGCACCTTTCAGGCCTGGACGGAGGAAGAACGCACCTGACTTGTTGGAACAGGGCGATCTCTGAGTGTATGGAAAAAATCTTCCAGCCATAGCCTGACTTGAGATAGGGTGTGCCCGTGCAGTTCGGGACGGGGAAGATCATTTCCCGGAGGCAATCGCAGTCCTCCCGCGGGTGCCGCTCCCCGGCGTGAGCTCAGAGGGCTGTGTAGGAGAGCGGTTCGCTGTGGCTCGGGTCTGCCGTCGAAGCCCAGTTCCCTGGGCGGCTGTAGGAATCTGCACTGGAGTTCGGTTCCTTGCATGTGTTTGCAGTTTGCCCTGCGGCGTGCATGGCTTGCGTTTGGCATACGGCGTATTGCTTAGTCTTTCGAGGAGAGGAGAGTCCTCGAGGAGAGTTTCAATCTTCATTATGCCATTTTTCAATGGGAGTAATGAAAGAATCCAGTAAGTTGAATAATGAAAAGGATTTAGGCCCGTTTATGCATTCATTTTGAGTTCTTCATTTGTAATTCTTCAAGGTGCAAGGTGAAGAAAAAAGACTTGGAAGGCACATATTTCCCCAGCAGGTCATTAGTAATGGAATACCTAACTTTGTCTTTTAATTTATATCATTATCAAACTTCCAGTCATTTGTCTTAATGCTCCCCCTCCCCCCCCCCCCCATGTTTAATAGCTGGGCTAACGGTTTAAATAAAAAGAAGGGGGGGACTGTTTCATCGTCCTTTCAACATTCAGACAAAGTTAGTCCAGCTTTAAGCCTTCGGTGCTAACATGTTCTAACTATGAGCTGCACCGTTGGCTTCTAACCAAGGGTTTTGTGAAGCGTGGAGGATCCTGGTGTATTTGAGATAACAAAGCATATCACATAATAACATTTCCCTTTGTTTTCCTTTCATTCTTTCACAGAGCAGAGGATTTTTTTCCGTAGTATTTACGGAGGGACTCAGTGATTAACTTCTGGAAAATAAAATTATTTTCTTGAAAGACATAAGTGCTTTAACCTAATACTGAAACAGCAGGTGAAAAATAATAGTGAAGGCAGTTTTAATGCATGAAGTGGAGAACGTGTAATTGAAACAGTATGATGATGAAAAGGCATTATGTGAAACTGTCAGAAGTCATTATAATACACTAATTAACACGCTTTGCACTCTTAGCTTATGCTGTTGTGTGCTAATATTTCCTCTTATTTTGCCTTGTGTATTCATTAACTTTGTCATCAGATATTTGAAGGAAGGCAATGGTATTTCTTGACAAAAAAAGAAAACTGCTTTGTTTTTTGCGTTTTGTTGTGTTAAATGCTTTTGTTAGAGGAACCTGTCACCTGCAGAAGATGGATTTTTCTCTTAATAGCAGTTTTATTCTAATGTATATGCTTGGATTTTGTTTCGTTTTTTTAATATATAGAAGAAAATACAGATTATATGTCACCCTTGCTAGGTAATGTCAGCTTGTAAGGGGGAAACCTTAGTCTGTATGTCTGACTGATACCTTGGGGTCCATCTACCTTATGTTGAAAGTCTTACATATTTCTGAAGAAAGCCTCCTTTTGAACATAATAAACATAATCCAGTAGATACTCATACCTCACAGAACCTGCAGAAGTTGTTCAATATGAAATCACCCTGTTTAAAATGCCATCATAGGGTTTATGCACCACCTAAGGCTGATTTGAGGTTATAATAATAACTTAAATAATAGGTAGGGCAGGCATTGATTCCGTACAGTGACTTTCATCCATTGCACTTAATTCAGCTAATCAAATTTTACTCTTTAGCATGTTCTTCATATATCTGGCATTGAATTTTGTCAGTGCTGCTCTGCTATTCACCATGACAAGTCTTTGTGCTGTGTAGCTTAAGGCCTACTACAGCTTTTCAGTACCTTTCCTGGCTCCGAAGTACAGAAAGCAGGGCATGCACTTCCATCCAGCCTTTTCCCAGCTGGTCTGTATTTGACTAGGTTCACTTGATCAGCCCTCCATCCCTACATGTCCTAGCTGATTTAGAGCAATATATCTGACAGGGCTTCCCTTTGTACTGCTATGTGCAACCATGTGAGTAAATCTTGCCTCAGTTAATATTTTCTGGAATGAGGAACCAAAAATTAAGAATGAGAATGGAAAAAGTACCACGTGTTTAAGTACATCTGGAAGGAGAGTGAACACAATGAAATCAGGCTGCTGTTTCTCTCTTTGGTGATAGATCTCAGATGGGAACAGTTCTTTCGCTCCGAAAGTATTTAGAGTGATTCTGCTTCTGTCCGAGTCCAAACATGGAAAACTTCAGTTCAACAGAATGAAAAGCTTTCAGCAGAAGAGTCTGTTCATGGAAACCATTATGCAATCCATACCTGTCACGGCCCTTCTTACTGCGAGGCACATGCCCTCATGCACGGCCCTGCTGAGAGTGCCCTTCCCAGTTAGTGCCCTAAGGCGCATCTCCAGCGTAGTGAACATTTACAATGTCTAACATGAGGTGATGTGGTAACTGTTGGCAGACTGTTGACTCCGTGATGGAAGTCAACCTGAATGAATTACTTCATGGCGTTAAGAAACGGCAGCTCTGCGAGGTACGAGCCACCGTCACGTTCAGGCAAGTCCCTCCTGTGAATCCACTGGGCCGGGAGATCCCAGGAGAGAGGAGCTGTCGGGGAGGATGCCGCTTCGGGCAGGAGCGGGTACCAGAGTGGGAGCAACGCCTCGGGGGCTGGGGACAGCCTGGGGATGCTCCGGCCATCCTGCAGGAAAAGGGTTCCTCGGGGAACGAGGGCCAGGGGGGCCGGAGGCAGCACATCGTCTCTGCCCCTCTGGGGTGAGAGGACCCTGCGCTGCTGCCGCTGCCGGCCGCCCCGGTGCTGCTCCAGGGGGTTTTTCCCAGGGGCTCTGGCTGCCAGCATCTGCTGGTGAGCTTTGAAGCCGATGTTGAAATCCTGTTTCCTCCTCCTTATGTTTTTGCGTAATCATGTGAGAAATCACCAGATACGCATCAGTCCTGCTGCTGCTCCAGTACTTCATAATTTCCCAAGATCTTGGGGATAAGGCGGACCTTTCGGCTGAGTTCCTGTTCCTCGCTGGGTTAGCAGAATATTTTTTACATATGCGAAATTTTGCAAAAGCACAACGGAGTAAGTGTTGGTTGTTTGTGAACAGCTGTTGGGAGACTCTCGTCTTCTCCCCTCAGTGAACGAAAAACATCAAGGAACAGTTTCGGAAAACGGTTTTCTGGTTTTGGTGTTTATGGTTGGGTCTTCACGACAGTTCTTACCTGTATTGTGCTCTCAGTTTGCAGAATTACTTAAGTGGCAGGAAAAATATGAAAAAATATGTAGATCATTCTCTGCCATTTTAATGTGTCCAAAGTGATTTTAAAGCAAGACCTTCCTGCAATTTTAATTTGGAAGCTCTTTGATGTTGTGAATAACAGGAATAATCTGAATTATACTTACAAATTTTAACTGTGTTGGAATGCCTATCTTTTAAAATGAAAGTGTGCTTGATTTACCCAAGTTCTTTTAATGAAAGATTGATTTCTACGTCTGTCATTTTTAGATTGATTGATTTGCTATTCTGTCGGTCAAGGCTGGCCACTCGCTTGTTGTTGGCTGCTCTGGAACAGCATTAATGTCTGCTCAGTGATCTGAAGGTTTGTCAAGGGTAATTTTCCGTAGCAGCTGATCCAATGTCATATCAGCTATTTCCTCCTTTGATGGGTGTTTGAGTCAGGAAGTAATGAGATTGACCTGGGCAAACCTGATTCTTGTTCCTCCCGTTTAGTAAATCTACCAAACTTAGGGTCCGGTCAAATAAACGGAGAAAAAGGAGATTAATGTTAAATCTCTAAGATAAAACTTGCAGGTATGTAGTGAGTTTCCTGATGATAAGCTGACTTCTGAGACGTGCTTTAAGTACAAGTTTTCTTTTCTTTTTCTTTTTTTTCCCCTGTTCAGGCTGTGCAATGCATTCGTGAAAGATAATTTATTCTTTTATTCTTTTATTTTTTTTTAGAAAGGCAACTACTTAACACTAACACTAGAAAAAGATTTGCACTTATATAACAAATCTATTAGGCAATCAAAAAGAGCTTTCGAAACCTTACTCTATATTACTTTCACTTGCACTGTCAGATATTTATAGTAAAAGCAATTATATCTGGTGGTGGCGGTGGTGATGGGGACAGACAGGATGGAAAATGGTTATAAAATGCCATTTCTCACAAATGGTAGATGTCAAACAAAATGTAGAATGGAAAGGTGTCATGTAAGGTCTGTTCTCAGGACCTTCATTGGAAGACATGAGTTTTACTGACAGTGGATGACAAGAAGCTTATGTTTTCCAGGGTGGGCTGAAATGCTTCGGAAACCTATAGCAGCCAATCTCAGCCGTTTTCACATTTTTGATGCAGCTAGAATGAGATGAAAGAAGCACTGAAGAAGCACAAACGAAGTAATCGGAACCTCATCATGCTTAGTTATTAGGCATGTGTTTAATTTTAGGCACATAAACAGGCCTGCCAAAGGGAAAAGGACATACATATTCTTTTCACTGCCTAATATAACTTTTAAAAATGTGTGCCCTCAAGCAGTTGGATGGTTTTGGTATTTTTACAGAAAAATCCTTACAGTCATCCAGTTTTGTAGGGTTTTTTTAATGTGTTTTAACTTTTTGTTAAATTTTCATGGAAATAAACAATCTGAAAATAGCATTCATAAAACTAAAAATGTAGCCCTGTTATATTGCCTTACTTAAGGTTCATACCCAGGTTTGCAACTGCTGATTGTGCCATTTTTATTTAAAAACAAATTAGCAGTCTACTGTGGGTTGTTCTTTCCAAGAGACATCTCAGTTAAATGAGAAAGGTTAAAGTATCCTTAGTTGTAGTGGGTCCCCAACATTTTTCTGCTAAAACTTTTATATGGTTGTGTTTTCCTATTTGTTGTTTCTTTTCCTTTGAATTCTCGCTGGAGGAAGGATGCGTGCCTGGGGGCAGGAGGAGAGGGATTTATAGACCTGATCCTGCAACCTGATTGCAGATGGACGGCAGTGATGATCAGAGCTGGTGCTGTCAACTGCAGGAAGTAAACAGCATTAAAAATGAAGCACGCGTGGGTTCCAGCGTCCGAGCTGCCCGTAGATGGACACCTCCGTCAACTCCTATTTTTTCAAAAATGAGAAAAATGTTTTGCTTTTGGTTTTCCACTGAATTGGTTTTGTCAGCTCATCTAATCCTCTGCTTGCCTGAGAGGTCGGTCAGGAGCGGTCCATGGAGGAAACTGCTCTAAGGATGCTCCCTCTGCTGCCGCGCTCCGGGTTGAAGGAGGGAGTTGCTGAGCTGCGCCGGAGGCCACGGCAGCACGGGCCCCACAGCCGCGGTCCTCGGGACGGCAGGCGTGGATGGTACCGACGGTGCCGGTAGAGTTTCCCGCTTTCTCCTGCTGCCTCTGGAAGGTGTTTTTCCTCATCTCTGTTCTCTTAATGACCATCCATTTCCCCCCCGGGTAGTCTGTTGGTCTCCGGTCTTAGGTGAAGTGGAATTAACCTGGTTTAAACTAATGGTGGTTTCTTGAAACGGTGTGCATCGTGTCGGCACTTGCGCTGGATGCGTGTCCTCAAAGGATGCGCTAGCAAACTCCCGTGTTTCAGTAGCGTCGTGGAGAGCAAGGAGTACCTCGGCATTCAGGGTGGTAGCTGGAAATTCCTACTAAGTGTGATTTACGCTCTGGTTTGCTAAAATACATAAATAAACCCACGCCCGGGCAAAATAAGAAACCCCAAAACATGCATAAAAAAGCAAGGGCGCCTCTTTAAACTCTTCAGTGGTATGAATGCCTCTCTTTAGATAAACCTGGGGTTTGGCTTTATTTATCTGCACGGCCCCAGTGGCGCAAGGTGTAACCATTTGCTTCTGCAGCGCATGCATTTCTCCCTTTTCATGGCTCTTTTTTTGTTTTTCTTCCCCCCGCCAATGCAACAGGGAGCATATGTTGCTCACCGTTTGCATTAATGAGCCTTTGATGCTGTTACTAAATGCGGCAGGTGGGGGAAATTTATCCTTGATTTCTATTAATGATTACATACAGTATTATTCATTACTCATTTAAAGGAGACCTGTTCTTTTTTCTCCTTCTTTTCCCCCTCTTCAGGCTGGATGCTCACCACGCTTTCCCCCAAGCACAATACCTTTTGTGGCACCAGATTTTTGAAGCATACAGAGAAATTTTTGTTCCCGTGTCCTATATTGGCACATGGAGAATTTCTAAATAAATGTAGCTTTCTGCTTAGAGCATCTGCATCAGCGAGATTACACAATTACATTAGTAAAAATATGTGCCTTCAGGTTGTCGTAGGAAAATTTATTGAGATCAAACAGTGGAGACCTGCGTTTTTGGTCATAAAAGGTAAAAGCTTGAGATGTCTTTCTGGCACTAGCTTGATATTTTACATGGATGTTGTGTGTTGTCAAAATGTGTTTTATTACAGCAATGCGTTGCATTTGATTTTAAGTTAGACTTAGGTCTACCTTCTACGTCTAGAGATGTACAGCATAAGTTTTCCCTTCTGGAAGTTCAGCCGTACTGCCGTCCTCATTTTTAATTCATTAGGAGGCCCTATAGGACAGAGGTGAGGCATGCTTTGTGTTCCTAACTTGGTGTTAGGTCTCTGATGTGACCGTAGAGCCTTGAAAGCTCGAGAGGACCGAGTTTCAAAGAACGTGGCAAGCCAAGAGGTGGTCTAAAATCACGTGTCCCTAGACCAAACCCCACCGCCCTGGTCTTTTTCACTTGATTATAGTCATACGCTTTTCAGTCGTGTTCAGTAACAGGTTTGCAGCCCTGTGACACCTCTACTTAAAAATGAAGTGACAGCTTTCCAAAAACAGCTGTTGAAGGGCGCTTTTAACTGTGCATTACAAAATGGATGAACCACCCCCCCCACACCGTTGCATATTTCATAGTTTGTCTCTAAGTTCAAACTAATATTTACAAATTTTTTGTTTCTGTTTGACATTGATTTACTTTATATATAATATGTGCTTTTTACTTTACTAAACATTTCCTTACGTGGGAAGTGTGAAATCAACAGTCTTGGCATGATTTTTTTGGCGTTGGGACTGTATTTGATAATTGGGTAAACTGCTTTTAACATGCTAGCTACATTAATATACTTGTATGCTGCATCAGTCATTTTTCTAAATAATTTTTCTAAACAAGCCACGCAGTTCATTGCCATTGGAACTGTTTTTGTGATTTAAACATAGCAAATGGAGATCTAACTTGGAGCGTACCATTGAAATACTAAAGCAACTATTGGTAATTTGATCATTTCTTTATAAATAGGTCGATTTCTCAGTAATGTCCTTGGTTAATCTTAACAATTAAGTATAGAGAGAAAGTCGAGGGCTTTTTGTAGTCTGCTGCCAAAGGCTCTACTGTTTTTTCAACAAGGAAATAATTTCATGAAGTGAAAGCCCATGCACACATTTACACATTCCTAAACGCAAAGTTTAAAGCGAGTTTCCAGCTCAGCATTCAAATAGTTCTCTAGAGCGACGGCTGGCATTTTTTGACGCTTTAAAGCACAAGGTTGTGTGTTTACGAAAAATCCGAGGGATTCAATCTTCAGTGGTGGCAGCAACCATCTTCTAAGCAAAAACCACTCGCCTGCCTCCTGTGATCTTCAGCCACCGCTATGGCTCTATGGAGAGCTCCACAACCGTGTCACTCTGCTTTCCAGCTTTGATCCCTGACGCTTCTGCTGAGTTCCCCTCGAGCACCTTCCACTTCCCTGACCATCTTGTAGGGAAATTGTTTTCAAATGAGTGGATTAATCAACATTGCAGAACCTTAATTGAAAATACGACTGCTGATGCATGTCAGTTCATTCACGTTGGAAATGTATTCTAATTTTTATAGTTCCCCGGAGAAATTAACATCTTACTTTAACATCCCAGCCCTTCAAAATTGCAAAGATATTTTAACCTGAAAAACATCAAATTTTCCATTATCAAATGCCAACTTTTAGCTTCCCTTCTTTCATTAAGCATGTAAGAAATGTTTATCCAAAAAATTGAAAGGTAGTCAGCAAGAGAGTCAGGAAGAAGTTCAGATGTTCCCAACAGAAGATAAAATGACCAGATGACCTTGAGATGCTGACCCTTACAGCTCCAGCCGGGGCATGCTCCCTAAAGAGTCTTCAGATATTATAAAAAATCCCTTCTGCAGTGATTCTTTCGGGAAACTGTCTGACGATGGCAAAAGTGGGAGGTAATGGAAATAGACCATAAGTTTCCAATTGAGGAAAAAGCGATTTCGAAAGAAAATGCTCAGACGACAGTGACCTCTTCAGCTGCACGGCGTGCCGTTTATCCCGGTTTGTTGTATCGTTGCTGCGCTTTGCTGAGGGTTTGCATTCCCTGGTGCTTCGTTGGCTTCTGCCTGTTGTAACTGGACAGTAGCTAACTCATTTTGGGGGTCTGGCTTGAAGTAACTATGTAGCAAGACCGGTGAAAGCAAATGACAAAGTTAATGAGTTCTTTTTTCTTCTGTCTTTTAAGAGGGAAGGAACAGTCATCAGTGTGAGACTGCATGAGTCTCTTATGAAATGCACTTTGATTTCTGTGCTCAAAATATATTAGTCTTTGCATCTTGCTCGCAACTATTACATTTACTCTTTCTCATATCCAAGGTATATAAGCAGTGGTGAGCCAGCAAACCTGTGGAAGGTATTGGGCTGTTCCTACTTTTCTCAGCAAGATCTTCCAGACCTGTCATGAGACGGGTGATCTGGTTACCTGCAGTACACCGTGAGCCTGAACACCGGCAAGCGCATGCAACATTTCAGGCCAAGTGTTGACTTCCTTTTCTGTACAGTCTTACCTCTAGGTCACTGCTATTGCGACTGTTACTTTTGCCTTATCATACTTCCTTCCCCCAGCCCTTCCAGTATATTAAATGAATAAAGTGGCTCATGTGACTTGAACAGCTGTACTAGGAAGTCTTTTTTTTTTTTTTTAACTATTCTTATTTTTAAACTGAAGAGCTTATTAAAAAAAGAAGTACTTCAGTAAGTTAAATTACTTAATGCTGCACATCCTTGGAACCCTAATCACTTCCAGATGGAGCAATTCATACTTCTAAGAGAGCACTAATTTGAAAGCGAATCGGGGGTTTGGGTATATGCATCTTAGAGCACCCTTGTACATTGCAGAGCCAAAGCCCTTAAAAATTAAGCAATCTAGTTTTGAAAATAAGTACTTTATTTTTAAACCTTATTTAAGTAGTTCCCATTAAAAATAGATTTTATTTCCTGATGCCGCTCATGTGATACTCACAGACGCTCTTCTGGAACCGCAGTAAACACAGCAGACAGGAGGACGGAAAATCTAATTCAGTGAAATACCTTCACCTTACTTCTGGGAAGGTAATCTGTGCGCAGGTGAAAGTGAAATATCTTTTCAGATTGCATTCGAGGCATTTCATAACGTTTACTAGCTTTGCCGAGTATCTCGCAAAACAGTTTCTTCTTACACATTTGGTTTTCAAAAGCTATTTTAGAATTCTCTTTTTTACAGTTAACTGGTTTCACTAATTGGGCCATTTCTGTTTTGTCTAATGGGCTTGAGGATATAAATATACCACTCGCCACTGCAGGATTTGGACATCACCTGTATAAAATCAATGCAAATTCAGTGTTGCGCCTCGTTCCTTGGCCTCTTGGGGCACTTCCTTAGGACAGCACCAATTTCTTTGTGATCTAAACATGGGTCAGCTGCATCTTTTCCTCTAATACTATCATGTAGGCTACTGTTTGCTGCTAAAGTGCTTCACTATTTAGTGGTATTTCATCCTAGAAAGTATCCTAGGCTAACAGAGGGGTTAGAGAGCCTGCTCTGGTTGAGAAGAAAACCTTGGCAGTGCAAAGCAAATTTTCAGTTCTGTTTGAATGTTTTGCGATCTCTCACTGCAAAGTGTCACGTTTGCTGCAGTGAGTGTGATTTTACAAGGCAGATGGCATCACTTTTAGCCCCGTTGTTAGCTATTTCCCTGCTTATCAGAGGAAACAAAAGGATAAGGTAACTTAGGTAACTTGTAAAAGGAGTCTGCTGAATGCTGCACGTCTCATGTTCAATTTGGGGTACGGGTATGTGCAGACGTTGTAATGCAAAATTCTGCGTGATCTTCTCCAGTGGCTTTTTATGCTGGCGTCAGCAGAAAGGAGGCGTGGGAAATGCAGTTTTCCTCCCTGTGCTCAGAAGAAACCAACCTGAAAAACAAGGAACCTGAGCAGTACCGGGAGAAGTAAGACCCAAGCGAATCATGCCGTATTTGCTGGGATGTGGATACCAGGGTAACACCAAGTCTATTTAATCTTTTCCTACCTTGTGACATTTTCTACTTCTGTGCTGATCTGCCGAAGGCAGATTCCAGACGTCGTTCCAGTCCCAAGTCGTATCAACATGTCCCTAAAGCTGGTGGGAACTGCTGACACTGAGATCTACCCTGAACGTGGGATCAGTTCGGGGTTTTGAGCAGTTGTGGCGTTGCTTGTCGTAGTACGAGGCAGAAGCAGCTGCACAGCGTGTGGTTATTAGCCCAAGCGTCGTGCTTTTCCGTGCTTTTTTATATGCGAGGTGGTTGCTTTTAGGGGAGAGAGGTTTTATTTAATAATGAGGCCTGTTTAGACATGAAAAAAGGTCCATTTTACCATGTTTTGTGTATGTCTGAGGCTTTTGTACTTACCTTGGAGTCACTGTCTTGAGTCCTGAAACAAATGTATTCTGCTCATTGGATTCAATCTGTTTTTTTTTCCCCCTATCTGCAGCCTCAGCAGTTAATGTAAGGATTTTCTTGTTAAATATTAAAAGATTTTAATTATCTGTAAATCTACTTTGCACATTTTACTCTCATAAATTGCCCTATAAAAACTAATTCTACATACGAATGGGTCAAAATATAGCCTATATTTTTCTCCAGTACATTTCACGAAGTCTCTTTTTTCCGAGATTACAGACTAAGGATGTTTCCTACCATGGCATGTATTTTTTAAGTTGTAGGTATGATATATTTTAATATTGTCGGATTAATTTCTGATAGTTGTCGTTCCTGTTATTACTGTGTATCTATTACAAACTCCTTGTACAGTTAGTGACACATACGCACTAGGCTTTTTGGCTTTTTCTCATTTTAAATTTGTTAAATGTGACTCAAGCAAAACATGGACAGTTTATAGCAATTCTTTTGCTTTGGCTATGAGGTGATAATAACTTTCATGTTGTGAAGAGTATATATAGGAAAGGGCAAGGTAACAGAATATCATCATCAAGTACATACCCAGCACCTCATGAAAGCAAGTAAACTTACAGTGCTATGTTTGAGAATCTCAAGTTATTTGAAATACTTCTAATTTTTGGATTATTGTTGAAAGTTTTTTTTTTCCAAAGGTTTATAGCCAAACAGGAGTATGTGCTGTGGAGTTTATTTAGCAAACATGTTTATAAAAGGTGGCATTGTAAGATAATCTATTGTAAAAACATTTTTTTCTGGAACAGGTCATACTCCTGGAATACAGCTTCTGATATTTGAGTGTGTCGGTTCAGCTTAGACTTTATAGGTTTGAAAATTTGCTACTGCTCATTTTATGAAAGCTAAATTACAAACAAAAGACTATGTACTCATGTGATATGCAAAGTCTAGGTCTGCCTTGCCAGCTGGTCATCTGCCAGGTATAAATTATCCTGTAGGTATTTTCTTGTAGAATATGGATAACATACTGCAATTTCTGTATTTAATATATTAAAGTACAGTGCAAGGCAATATATAGTCAGCCTTTGCCTGCACTAACTGCACAGTAGGCATATGCTTTTGTTCTAAATGTAATCAAAACTACGGTATCTCAGATACCACTTAGTGAGATCTGTTGGCAAATGCTAGGATTTTTATTGTGGTGACTACAGTTTTAAACGCCTTAAAACTAAAAGACACTGCTGCGTCTGCTAGTTTTTGAGGCAGCGATCTTTTTCTGGCAACGCAGTGCAAACAGGTAACATGCTGATAGTGACAGTGTTCCCAATATTCGGATCTATACTAATAACCTGGGGAAAGAAATCAAAATCATTACTCTGAAGTTTTGCTACGTATTGCTAGCACCTGTTGCAGAGGTGGCCAGGGACATGTGGTACGTTCACGGGTAGTGCCATAGCTCAGGTTGGAGTGCCTTGCTGCATATTGGTAGCACAATTTTCTTGCGTTGAGAGGAATATCCAGGAGCATGGGTATAGTCAGCATATAGTGTCCTGGAAGTTTATTATAACATGTGATATGTGGCTTAGTACTGTTTTTAACAACCACTTTTGGATTCAGTTCAGGTAGAGGGAGCAGGAGCTTATTGCAGGATGCCAGCTTTTGTTCCTTTTTATAAATCAGCTTAAAGGTTGATGCAAAAGCATCTTTGAAGATTCAAACCCCAATTAAAGCAATAGTAACATAATCAGTCATTACAGCAGCCTCTATTTAATGGCCTGAGCAGCTTAACTTTTCTTTCTCATCTTTGACCACGCCTCCATTTATTGTATTTTCATCTGAGAAGTCAGACATTTAAATAGCTTTTGAGAGTTGGCAGCCATACTTGGGGCTGGAATCCTTTCCTCTACTTCAGCTCCTCCATAAGAAAACTCAGTTCTATGGGAAATATTTATGCACTTCAGTAGCTGGCATTGTCTGATGGTAAGTGCCTGCAAAGAAGGGCTTGTTTCACTTTTTGTGTTCCTTTTAACTTTGTTTAGCTTTCCATTAGAGGGTATGAGCCCTATCCAGAGAAGTTACACCCTGTTGTCCTGAGGCACAATAAAAAAGAGAAATAACTTTATCAGTCAGAGCAAATTCTAAGTTCTGAGCCAAAATCTGTGGGCTTCTCTGGACTTTGGATAGTGAATTAAAACCCCAAATGTTTTCATAGCTATAACCTTGAACAGTTGTTTTGGGATAGATACCAATAAATATAATGGGTCCACTGGGAAGAGACAGAGCATTTTCAGATTTATGAAGGGGAAAAATCAATAGTCTCCCTGAGGCTGTATAAGTCATGAGTAGTACCAGTAGTTTTATGCAAAGTTGACAATATCATGATATATAAACTCTTGGTTTGGAATTTTACCAGAAATTAAAGTGGCATTAAAAGGAAAAGCAAATGTTTTGGCATGTGTATTAAGAAGGTGGTTTATATTTTTTAGCATTTTGCACGGTAAATTCCTTTCAACTGGGTAATAAAAGACAGTTCAGAAAAGATTTAAGAAGAGTTTTGTTCTCAGTCCCCATCTCCCTGCTGAATTATTTCTGTTTTCTTTTTTTTTCCTCTCTCCTTTCTCTGATTAAATGTATCTGTCTCTGAGGAATACTCATTCTGTAAGTGACAGGCCATTCATACTGTCCTTTAGCAAACTGGTTGTAATGGAGCTAGGAATAGATGCAGCTTTTGAAAAAAAAAGCACATGCTATTCAATTATGTAAGCATTTAATTGCAAGTATTAATATCTAAATACACAAAAGATCTGGTAAGTCATCTGCTTTTTTCCCAGGCCTCCCTGGGTGCTTGTCCTTCTCCACATTTGTTGGTTTGCTTTTCAGTCTGGTTTTTCGTCTCAATAAGGGAAGGAAAAGGAAAGGGCATTCAAGCTTTTATATATTTTGGGGGGAAAGGTAGGTTCTTTCTGAGGCAGAAAGAAGAGCAGCTCTTCGCACAACACAGGCCAACTAAGCAAAATTCGGTATGTAGGTAGCATGAACTGCATTTCTCATCTATACCCCCTGGAAAATGTGCTTCCCATGTTAAAGCACAGCTCCCGCAAGGCTGGCCTTTATTTGCGAATGAGGCAAAGGGGAAGTTGTGCTGTAGTCCAAGGATTTGGTGTCGGTGCCTTCTGCAGGAGCGCGAGTCCCCTTGCAAAGCACCTCATCCCGATGCCGTCCCATCAGTGCTTTCCGAAGGAGGACGTTGCTGAAGACGACGCACAGATTACCCTGGGAACGTGCACGTGTATTACAGATTTTGATACCGTAGTAAAAGTCACGGAATAGAATGATAGAGGATGGTTTTTGTAAATTTTAAAGTAGCGTGATTTTATTTCTCCTACCAAAAAAAAAGTGAAGTGTGTTCTTTCTACTGGGAAATCAGGAAGCTTAGGAGTATCTGGAAGATTTTTTTCACGCTGTCCACAGTGAAAAACATTTTAAAGAGCTACGTGTTTTTGGGCAGGCTGGAAGAGGATTCTGCGTGGTCCTCGTTAGCGCAGTTAATGACAGTATAAATGAGGAGAGGGCTGTAGCGTGCGCTGGCGGCTGTGTACCAGGTTTCCGGAGGATGCCCGGGCACCGCGGCCAAGCAGCCCTTTGGGGTGGGTGACATGGCCAAATATTGACCTCTGTGGCCCAAACCGCTGGGTTGTGCGTGGTGGAAACCCGTGGCCTTGGCGTAGTGCGCGAGAGGAGATAAATGTGAACGTGCCGCTCTGACGTGAACGGCTAGGGCTGCGAGTCCAGCCGGGGAGCAGATCAGCTGCGCTTCACCCGCTCGTTTTTCATCTGAGCATGCTGTAATGTAAGTCATAAATTTGGTCATACTAATATTTTCACGAGCTGCATTTCATCCGTTTATTACCCTGGAGCTGGAGGTAGTGACAAGGGGTAAACAGAGCGGCAGGCCTGCTGCGGGACCCGTCCCTCTCCTCCCCGATATTGCGGTAACAAATTACCTGTATCGCGGGTGACATTAGTCAGTACAATTGTTATTTTGTCAGTGCAGCTCCCAAGATTTCTTACATACATTTCCAGGGGCAAGTTGTAGTTTTGAGGATTCAGATGTGGCAGTAGTGGCCGCTTCTTCCAAGCGTTTTCGCCTGGTTTGGGGCAGATGATGCTTTTAATCCAAATCTCGACTCTTGGCTTGTATATCAAAATAATAATTTGTAAATCCATCAGATTGTGGTACTCATGTAACAATTAAGCTCACTAAAAATAATACATGTTAGAATAACTTGCAGTAAGTTTTAGAGTTTTGGTTACTGTGCATATACCATGGATGTGCACGCGTATTAAAAAACCCTCGGTTGACCAAGAGCGCTCTCACCGCCCGGGTTGCCAAAGGGAGGGCACACGCCAAGAGCAAGTGTAGCCACCCAAATTTGCTTTCCCTATTTCAGTCTTATTAGTATTTTCATCACCACCTCGGAATTGATCAGGGCAGACAAGTCCTAGCAGCCATGAAATAAAGTGCTGGAAGCAGTCATTGCATTTGCAAGTGCTGTACCGTGGCAGCCCTCTCTGGAGCGTGTACCCAGGCGTTGCAATTTGAATTTTGGTAGATGAAGGGACTAGCTATAGTATTAGCAGCCATTAATCTACAGATGAAACAGAGCTTTGAAAATGAAGTGACCTTGTTTGCTAGGTGCAGCGCCATGCCCGATAGCTGGGTAGTACCTTTCCAGTGCCATTATTTTTCAATGACATCTCTTACCCATGTAGTGATAACAAAACTTGCCACGTTTTTAGAAAGGAGATTTCATTGTATTACGTAATCTTTTTTCCCCCTCTTCACCTAGAGAGTGACTACATTTGCTTTAAAACATCGTGGTAACAAGAAGCTTATATATTCTGTAAATTTGAGCATAATACCAAACCCCCCCAGACCCTTCTATTCTGATGGTCATTCACTTATTTTACACCAGGAAATCCACGGTTGGCTTCAGCCATCACAGCTTCTTACATCTTGGACTGGTGCTGTGCTGCTTAACGACTTTCTCATACCAATTGAAATAAAAATTATATGCTGAATTGGAATTGCTTTATGGTCCTTACAGTGGATAAAATATGTTAATTTGTGTAAATGCTCTTCTGAGTGCAGATGCTCATACTGAAAGTGTGCTTATCTTAAAAGCTGCATGTCTTTCACTCTGGCATTCTTTTATATGCACAGTTTATTTTTTTTTTTAATACATGTCTTAATATTTGAGAAGAGTTTTTAAAGGAGACATTTGAAGCTAAGTGAAAAAAACCTCCTAGCTTTTTCATAAATATTCATGGTTTTGCAGAAAATCTTGTTACCGAATTGCTGTTTTCTTTTGAGGTTTTGTGTGTTCTTCCCCTTTCCCCTTTTCTTCCTTTATGCTTCGTGTCATTGCTGTAGATTAGCAAATTAAGACTGCTAGGTTGGCTGAGCCGTTACATGCTTGACATGGTCTGGTGTGTGAAGTGTGAGGGTGCTCACTGTTGTCCCAGAAGTTTTATGTGTCTTAATAGTACGTGTGATAGCAGAAAAACATGAGGGAAGCAGAGTTAATGCAATAAGCTGTTTCCTTTCCAGATTTATGATAGAAAAAGCAGTGTTTGCTTTATTTGTGTGTCAGTTATTCAGCTGGTAAATAGAAGTGCCTGGGAGTTATGTTTGAGGTCAATAACCACAATATTGGACATCGTTAACAACATTAAGAAGGAAACTTAGACAGGGAGAAACTTTTTTCTTTTTTCGTTTCTGGAAAGACTTCTGGTTGAATGCTTCTTATTCGAAAAAGTGTTACATCAAAACTCAGCTGCTAAATGCATATTCTGAAACTGATGGTCATTTAATTTAAGCTAGAAGACAGCTCGGTTCCCAGGCAGAGATATGAAAATGGACTACTTTTAATTCTGGGAAAGTTGCTTTTGTTTGATTAGATTAGATTACAGTTATTATTCTGATCACTCAAGAGACATCATCTCACTCTCCCCGTTTTTAGTAGAAGCTCTTTTACTGGAAAGAGTTTGGTAGAAGTGGTGCAAGGTAAATCAGAGTTAAATATCCAGTACTAACTGCTGGACAAGACCATTGCACATACTGACCTGTTAGAAAAACAGAACGAAAAGTATGCAGCAAAATATGCTGATACACCTTCCTTACAACAAAATACAGGCATATATAATGTTAAAATCATAAAATATTCATTTTTCAGGTTTTCAAGTCTACATCTGCGGTAAATCGGTACACTATATAATACATAAAAGATGGACTGTGTAGTGTGATAAGAGTAATGAATTTCACATTTCCTGCTACAAAACCCACAGAGCCTGGTACCAACTGATCATAAATAAATGCCCAGTCAACAGCAATGTCAGCCCCTGTAACGAGAACATCAGGGTAAATAAATCAAATGTTGTTTAGGACATTTTTCTCAGTAGGAAAGAAATACACAAGTGCTTTCCGGATGTTATTCACTGCTGATTATTCACTGCACACTTTTATTCCATCTCATTCACTGCATTTCAGTGTGTTAGACGCTGGAGATTCAGTCAAACGCCGGAGAGGGGGTAAAAATGGCAAAGGACTAGGATGTTCAAATCTCGCAGGAGAAGTGAGTATATAAAGCTGAAAGCTGGCAGCACACCATAATAGCTAAGACCTGGAGTCCTTTTCCCTGGTCAATAGCTTAGTCAAAAAGACAGCTTTGCATATATTACAAAGATATCTTTTAATAATGTATTTTGCTTTTAGAGACCTACCCTGGTTTTTATGTTTTTTCACCATGCGCAATTTGCATTCATATAATATATTCCTGTCTGAGTAACATATACGCATGCTGTCAGTTTTACAAGACACATCAGCACTGTATTTTGGGGCAAAGGCATCGAAAATGGCTTATTAAGTCCCAAACTCTTGTTTTACTGTTCACAGCAGCATGCGTTGGATTGAAAAATTATTATGCAGAAAGCTTTATTTCAATTTTTTACCATACCTTCTGAAGTTTCCCGCACTGCGTTGAGGAAAGCTAATTACTGAGTCCACAAAGAAAGGTTTCAAATTCAGACAGTTTCGTGCCCTTCCTTATTTTGAGTGTGGCCCTGGGAATGGAAATTGCAGTGGTGTGTCTCCGGTCGTGTTTAAAATTGTGCACTGGATGAGAGGTCCTCCAGAACTGAGCTATAGTGAAAGGTGGATATAAAAATATCGTGTGTGTATATGAAAAAATTGTGTGTGTGTGTGTGTTTATGTAAAGGTACACTGACCTGAAATGAAAATTGATATGTCATCCCTAGAAGCAAATGATTTTTAAAAAGTAAAAGCTTGTAAATAGCTATTAACCTGTATCTGCTTTTATTAGTAAGTACAAGCTTTACATCCTCTGGGCTCCTGGAGCTTGCATCCCACTGGCATAGTATTTAATGATCAAATGGAGATGAGCCACAGAGGAGCACAAGATTATTGCTGTTAAGTCAGAAATTTTGCCATACGTGTATATTTTGTTACTACTTCTGTTCATCAGCATTCTTGTTTAGTGCCTAGAGGTTTAAGATTTCTGCCCGTTCCCATTTTGTTAGCATGACGGAAGCTACCAGAGAGCCTAAGAGATGAAGAGCTTCAGAGATGAGTTACGTATGTCAAATGGCACACCAGTGATGGTCACGTCAGCAAGTCTCCTCTCTCACAACAAATAGCCCAAACTGTATAATCAACATATATAAAGATTATGAATTGCCTCCTCCTGCTTCTTTCAAATGCTTTTGAGTAGGCAAGGTCCACCAGCATTTGCATGAAAGACAAAATCCCAGTTTCTCTCATGCTGTTTTTCACCCTGGTGTGAACCAGAGGCCTTTGGTGTTTTCATTGCAAGAGTGTCAAGGGACTGAAGCTCCGTTGCAGGATGAGCAAAACTCTGCCTCACTCTCTCTGACAACCCTCAAGTGAGGAGGAGAAGAAAGAGCACGATCTCCTCCAGGGAGCAGCCAATCTGGCTGTGCTTGCTGAACAGCACTTTCTGGCTGCAGAGCCGCTTCCGACAGTCCTCAGGATCTTTTCAGGAGATCTCCTGCGTTAAAATTGCTCCAGCTGCTTGTGCTCTGCTGCGATGCTACCAAATGAAATGGTGTAGAAATAGCTTTGGAAATTCTGCAAATTGTTCTCCTGGCAGTTTAAATGGTAATTTTTGACTTGCTGAAAAGCTGTGCTGTGGCAGAGTGGAGGCTATTCTTTCTGGCTCTTTTGGCTGTGTGCATTATGCAACCGTGAAACAAAGATAATAAAAATTATGTGACCTAGCTTACTGGGAAAGCCAGATCTGTGACCTTTTATCACTACAAGTTTTGTGTCGTGAACAGATCTCTTAGTGCTTAATTCATGGAAATTACACTTTGTCCTTTTTTGTTTGTTTGCTGTTGGGAACTTTAGATATGTGTTATAAATATCTGAACTCTAGAAGCTCTCATTGTAAATTATAATAGGAAATTAACCTCCCTCTTATTTCTGTATATTTGGCTTCATAACTTCCTTTAAGCTGGAAGCATATGTTACCTTTACTCGTGTTTTAGAGCAAGAGAGAAGCATTTCCCCAAAGTCAGCTTTTTGCTGTGTAGCAGATGTAGGTTATGACCTCCCATAGCCTGTTGTTGTAACCACTAGACATGCTGCACAATCTTAGCTGGATGCCACAGTAAAATGATATCAATAACAATAATACCAACTTCCAGTACAAAGCTTGAATGCTATGGAGATGCTTAAGTTGATGACGTAGTTAATTTCTGTATTACAGCTATGATGTAGCATTAAATAGAGAAGTAAAATGATGAGTTGTAGGCTGTTTCGGTAAAAGTTAATAGCTAAACAATTGCTTGTCAACAGTAGGCAGGTAAAATTAAAAATAAAAGCTATGATTTTGAAGTGTGTAACTTGACAGTCCATTGCATTCATTCTCTTCAAATGCCTTTCCCTTGTAGGTAACGTGGAGTCTGCATAAATGATTTGTTAGACCGATCATCCTCACCTCGGCAGCATTATGCTCAAGCCCTTTGTAAGTTAGTTATTTCTGAATGGTGGGAAAGAACTAGGTGTCTGCTCAGTCTCAGCGCTTAGCTACAGCGAATAAAATCAAAATTTCAACCAATCTGGTGGTGAAACTTTAAAGAAATTAGATTTTCTGGATTTTACTGTAATGCTGTGGTTCTGTATGAATGACAGTATGTTTTAAGGTCTGAATGGAAAGCTGCATGCCAGACAGTATCATGATTTGTGGAAGCTGCGCAGTCTCGGTTGTGTATGGTTTAGGCGATGCTTTCTAAGAAGGAATGTCAAGTGTCAGTAATGAGTTGCATCGCCCTGGGAGAAAGGACAGTGATAAATGGGAGAACCAAAGGTATTCAGCAAGCAAATGCATGTTCAAAAAGGTGTAATTTGATGCTAAAGCAAAGGAGTGACCATAAGCTGGACATAGTCAAAGTAATAGGAGAGGATAAATAACCTGGGTAGCAGTATTCTGGGTGTATATAAAAGAAACAACAGAAAATATCTAGACGCTCAGAAGTAGGAGGATCCATTCATCTAAATAAAATACAATTAGGACCTGAATTGCAAATGTAAAAGTGAAAAAGGTTGAAGTGATAGCTCTTACAAATTCTGCAAAGGGGAAATAAAGAAAAGCTGTTGTAAACACTAGAAAGTACTTTCACACTAGAAACACTAGAAAGTGTGAACCTGAGCTGATAGTGGAGAAGTGTAAGTGTTTCTGATTGTTGGGAGAAGAAAGGGTTCAACAGTGAAGAGGAACAACTGAATTTTTGCTCTTGCTGTATTTGAGATACTGGTCTCCTATCCAGCATGTGATTATTGGAAATGTGTAAAACACCAAGGAGATGAAGCGAAAAGGGTTATAAAAGAGCCAGAGAAAAACTAAGTGCTCATTTATTCTGCTTTACTATGGCACATGTAGATTTATTATACTAAGAGAAAATCATGATATCAAATGAAAGAGCAAGGCAGACATAAGTCAACACATTTAAAGGACCTGATGTAGTTGGTTTAATGTGTTTAAGAGCTTAGTGTATATCCTGATGTGTCTCAGATGAAATGTTCATTGATGTGTGCTAAAAGAAAATAGATGAAAGAACCTCAAATTTCCAAGGCAGGTACCATTTTTTAGCTGTGAAATCTGACTGGCAATGCATAAAGATTTCCTGTTAAATGAGAACAGAACAAGGGAAAACGGAGATAAAATCTCTTCCATCAAACTCTATTGCATCAAAGCATATAATGCAAATCTTCCTCTCGCGGATGTTTAGTGGTATTAGTGTTTGAATCTCAGAGGAGCTCTTGGTCCACAAAACGTCGTCACCCTTTCGTTTCGCCAATGCTATGCTGTAGTTTTTGGGGGAGAGACTGAGTGGAAGCCAGCGCGGCCCTACAAATAAATACCTGGCACTATTGTAACCAGCGGCGGAGCGAAACACGGGAATGCGTTGCACTTTGGCAACAGGCCGTCAGGGCTCCGGAGGGCTTTAACACCCCCCCCAGATCCTGTCATTCCGATCACACGCTTTAACCCCCTTACGCCATGGCTTGGGGGTTTATCCTGTAGCCTGCTTTCACAACGGAGCAGCTGTCGTTTGCTGGCGCTCTACTACTCGTCTTTGAGTCAGAAGCGTAGTTGGACACAAAGGAAGACTGAGCGACGCCGCTGGGAGAAAACAGTTGTGACTTCTGTGCTGGGTGCGTCACGTTGACGGAGGAAATAGTGTGAGAATTAAGAAATTTTATGTTTAGTAATATCATACGGTATGTGCGCATGCTGCAAACATCTTAGGCTACTGAAAACCAGTCTTGATTTTTAGATCATAAAGAACTGTACACTTTTCCTTGACAGAAAATAAATTGCCATTAATATGGGAACATTTGGATATATTGCACGCAGTTTCTTCACGTTGTAAACAGAGGAGGAGGAACTGGAGTATTCATTTCAAAAGTATCTGAAGTTACTAAGGTGCTGAATTTTTTTAGGCACTATTGACTTTTTCACCCGCAGTCTCCACCCAGACGGTCTCAGTATCTAGGTTAGATATGAGGTGACACAACAGAGAATAAGAAAACAGTAGGCATGGGAAAGGGAGAGGAAATTTGCATAGAGTAAATGAAGCTCTTTGATTGCACTTGGTTACACAAGATAATGGGTTAGTGTGGTCATTTCTTTGGGGAAGGATTTTATTTTTTGTTTATGAATAGATTTAAACTGCAGAAGACTAATGCTGTGGCTCAAACTGTTCGAACTGAAAGGGAGGATTTGGCCTAATACAGTGTGATAGAAGCATCTACTAAAATGATTCAAAAGGCTTTTTCGGCATTCCTTTGATCATGTAGCTTTCAAAACATAATCAACCTGCTCTTTGGTTCTGAAGTAGGGTATTATAAAAGCAAATACGCTGCATAACATCTTGCTTCCACATAGCTGACCAACTGCGCCGCTTAAGTCTTTGCTTGGAAAGATGCAATAAGGACTAGTAGGGTTTCTCGCAATTTTTCTCACTTTATTGCATGAGTCACGCGGTACATTAATACGAGAAGAGACAGCCCCCACACTTGGGGGACTCTTATGCCACTGCCTCTGGGGATGGCATTGCAGTACTGTGAGAAGTGCAATGCCACTTGCATGGAAAAGTAACCTTAGTGTTTTTAGTATGTATCTTTGTTTTATCTCCCCTTTGCATATTGTTGTGCTTCTTTGTGTTTAGAGCTCTGTTCCTTCATTCAGCTCTTCTTCTATCTGCTTCCAAGCAGCCTGGCATCCTTTGGACCTAAACATGTCTTCATGACACAGCTTTCTTTCCCTTATCGTCCCCTGGGTTTCTTCCAGCCTCTGGAGAAAAGAGGTGTTTACGCTCCTCATCTTAGCAGTGAACTTTTGCTTAAGCAAGTCGGTTCGCTGCCACTTCTATGTTGCGCGGTTGGAAATACGTTGCACGGTATCATAGCCATCTGCAGTAATGACCTCTGCGTATTGGATGTTTACTTCATGTATTAAATAGAAAGCTTTTCTGCGCTTGCTTTGGTTTTGTGATCTTACCACATGAAAGGGATTCTCTGCACTCGTAAGCTCCCACGGGCATTGATCCCTAGTCTTTATCTGTGCCTGCAGTTGTTCCACGAGAACACAACAGTTGGGAAGCTCATCCTTATTACAGTCCAGAGCAGCAGGTATGTTTGTGTTTGTAGTGGACGTGTTTGTCGGATTCCCCGGACGAGATAGCAGGTTTGTAGACAGAGTCTGTGTCCAACACTCCAGCTTGTTTGCCAGAGATGGTTAGCTGATCTTTCCTGTCTCCAAAGCGAACAAATCGCTTTTCATTTCCTTTCAGCAACTAGGAATTTGAGATTTCTTAAGTGTTACACTGAGTTCAATTTTTGAGGTAATCCAGTGTAAGTTTTGTAATTTGTCAGAGCTAGTATGCAGACTGGTAGCTCAGGCAGGGGTGGTTTAGGAAGTGTTGCAGCTATTGTGATTATGAAATTGGGGACCGCTGTGATGGGAGTATTCTGGCAAATCTCAAAACTTCAAAGCAGCATTTATTTCTGCTAAACTGCTATGCAATTTATCTCTTAACTGCTAAAACTGAAGCATTAATCAAACATACTAGTGAAGCCTTAGGTATACAGCACCGTGTCTGATGCTGTGTTGTTGGCTCTGGTGGCTGCAGACTATGATGGCTCTTCAAATCTGAGCTTGAGATGGCTCAGCTCTTTAATGAGGAAAGCCAGTCACCCTTCTTCCCCAAGCTCCCTTGTGTATCACTGATACGTAGATACGCTTTTTCCAAGCATTGAGACCAGTCTGATCCAAAGGATTACATCATGTTTTCCTAGGTCAGAACTCATCTATTCTTGTGTGTCCAGAGGGGTTGTTATCTCCTGAGTGCTGGGCCATTCTGGCCTCTTCAGGTGGGTGTTACCTATTCGGAGACTGGGTCCTTGTCATCTCTTTCCTTGAGGTTGCTGCAGACTGGGTGTGATTATCCTAGCCTTGCTGTTTTTATTCAGTTAGGCCAAGCACAGGTACTATAAAATACTTCGCTTCCTACCTTATGCCAAGGCCCCTTGTGTTGTGTCAGGCTAAGGCATGGGTTTCACAAGTAGGCCTCATGCCCCAGTTGAGCAGGGATGGTCCTGAAATGATCTGCACCTCATGTCACCTACATCGGGTAGCATTACAAAGGAATTCAACTGCAGTGTCAGATCCTTTCCTATTGAAAGGAGATCATTTGGTATTTTTTTCCTTGAAGGCTACCCACACATTTCTTTGTGATCCAAAGGCAGATGCCTTTGTAATCTGTTTATCTGGGTAACGTCATTAAAGGTGTGATCTTACATCAAAAACTTCTTGGCTGTGTTTATTTTATAGTTGCATTTTTCCCTATGTCTTTGCTATGAATCTTCAAGTGAACTCAGAAAACAAAAACGATGCCTACCTCAAGTTACTCAGACTTGAGTAACTTGGTTTTCAAAAGGCATGTTGTGGATTTTTTTTTTTTTTTTTTGCAAAGAGTATATATAGGCTTATGCAGAAAAACAAAGATAGTTGTTATTGTTCCTCTGTAATAAATATTATTGCGAAGTGCCATCTTATATTTTGTTCATAACTACTTGAAAATAGTTTATTTTCCTGCTTTTCTCTTCAGCTGATGATCACTTGCTTTTACAAATGCATGGATTTATCCAGTAAAATTTACCGTGTGTATCTGTCTGGCAGATAATTTGTCTTTTACAACAGCTGTAGCTACACTGCAGCTGGACACTTACTCTTCTTCAGTTGTAGAAGGAATGTCCTGCCTCGCTTGACTGATTCACAGAATCTGATCTGTTACTTCTTTTCTCCGTAGTTATTTGGTTTACTTCAGGTCAGTGTATGACAGGGCTGCATTACGTAAATTAGGAAAAAAAAAAAACCTAAGTTCAGGAAAGGCTGTCTGGTGGATCATAACTTGACTTAGCCTGGCTGATGAGATCCCCTCTGTTTTGTTGCCTCCTCACTATTTGGTGCAAGTGTACAAGTGTGTCTGACTTGCCTCTGAATGTTGCACCTAGGCAAGGAATGGGGCTCAACACGATCCCAGGCGAGTCTTGGTAATGAGGGGAAACCATCACCTATCCAGATTAAACAAAACAGAACCCCAGTTTTATTTAAGCTTTGAAGAAATACTGTCATTTCTGCTTCTTTGGGTCACTGAAATGGAAAAAAAGATCTTTTCAAAAGCAATCTTTTGTCTTATTTGGCAGATAGAGCCTTTTGGGAGGTGAACTTCCAAATGGTGACTAAACTTCAAAAATACAGTCTATGTAATCACATAGTGTAACCTCTTTGAAGAGGTAGATGTTAGATATGTGGCAACATCATGGCTTGCATATATTATAGTAGGTCCTCCAGAGGACCTCTCGCCTTTCTGGGGCTGTGGCATGAGTTGTAGAAGTCTGGAGGAAGAGCATCAGGATTCGGAATATGTTGCTGCAATCTTACTGTAAAGCACAGAAAAAAAAGTTTTCCTCTGCTGCTTTCCCTTTTTTAGGATAAAATGTGAAAATACTTCTTGAGCAGTGAGGAAACATGCCCAGTTACACCATCCCCCTACGCACTGGCATGTTAGTCGCTGCGTCTTACTGAAATGGGAGGAGAGTGTTTTGCAGGGCTTCAGGGAGGGGATTTCCTATCTTATTCTGCTTAAAGAAGCCTCTCTGTTAAAACATAATGCTTCTTCGTGATTATTAAGTGTTCCAGGGCAGAATGCTCGAGTGAATCAGAAATTGCCGTTCTTCCAACAGAGAGTCCTTTGAGAATTTCTGGAAGGAAGCATATCTTCTATGGATTAGATGCACTGTCATAAATTTGGTTGTTTCCCAATCAGCTCAGTGTGTCAACATAAACTGTACAAAACTTAACCATCTATAATGGTTTTTTCACAGGATCATTGCTTCTGAGGGGCTGTGCCACCCTAAGACACGAAGGCAGTATGTATTATACAGTAAATATTTCCTTTGCTTTATAAAGAAATCTAACCTGCTCAGCGTTTGCATGTCATTACCCTGCTCACAGCTGTTTATGAGCGGTGCTGCTGTCTCAGCTCTGGGAACGAACAGGTTTGGGCATGCATGTGAATGCCATGAGTTCGTTCTGTCTGTTTTGCAAGCCAGAGTTGTGGAAGTATCTCCCATACTTGGCTTGACTGTTTTTCAGTGTAGCAAGCCTCATTTTCCCAGGCAGATTGTTGTAATGTGCTAATGAGCCTCCAAAGAATATAAAATATGTGCTCCCCTGGTTGCACATTTTCTAGTTCAAAAGCTACTTCTCGTGGCGGACCCAGGTATAACAATCTGAAGCAATCTGAGATCTTCTTGTGTTGTTTGCATGTCCACACCCAGAATGCACATCTAGTTCGCTATTGTTTTATAACAGCGGTGTTGGCTGAGACGTGGATATTAAAATAAAGGTTTGGACTGTTACATATATATTTCTAGATACACTAATTTTCCTTCCATATTAAAGCAATGCTAACTGCTTCTTCAGAAGTAGAACACAATAAACTAGAAAGTAAATATATTACATGCTGCTCAAACATAGTCTATTTAGGATGAGGTAGTTTTACTCTGCAAAGTTATTCTAAGCCATGTGAACTACATGGTGGAGTTAGGACACTGTATGCTATATATACGTGCATCTCCTGTTTTGCCATATATTAACTTCCTTGTGTAGAATGAGTTCTCTGAGAAGGCAATATTTACTCACAGATGCACTTCTGTAATCTTTGTTTCAGGAAAAAAAAATGGATTCCTCAAATGCAACTTGACTTTCCCATATCACAAACGTCATCTCCAACATAAATAGAGACCTGCCAAATTGTCAGTTATCTTCATGATCAGAGCAGCCTCTGTCTTAACCCCATTGCTTGATTGCATATGGGCTGGCTTGCCTGCCCAGCTTCTTGGCTCTTCTGACTCTCTGATAATCAGAGGAATGAGGAGGTGTGGCTATTCCCACCACAATGTCTAGAGTCTTCTCAAGCCCCAGCAGGACAGTATAAGGTACTGAAGTCAAATTTTGAAAGGTAGACTTCGACCCCCACCCCCTATATTTCTACAGTCTTAACTTAATCACAAAATAACTCGTGTATGTGTGTTCCACTTGGGCATTCTTGGCTGTACACAGCCAATTAAATTTGCATAAGCTCAGAACTGTAAAGCTGGCTGCTTTGTCTTTGAGATGTTTTGCCAAATTCATAAACGGAAAATAGCGCAGTGATTTTAATGACACTACCCTGTGTCAGCTGAATGCAATTTTTTATCATTAGTAATCCACTTTTGGAAAGAAAATTTCCACAGGTTTCTGAATTTATTATGTTATTTTCCAGAAATGCTTTGCCAAGCTCCATTCAAGAAACAACTGTTCGATAAGATCAAAGATGCAGTGGGTGCATGCTCTTCTATGGTTTCACAGAAAAATTGGAAAACTTTACTTTTTGCTGTTTTTGTGGATATACAATGCTTTATTTTTACAATGTACCTGTGATTTAGAACTCTTTTTCTGCTGTGGCAGCAAACAAAATTCACAACTTCAGTGAATGGGCAATGTGCGTCTTATTTTGACACCTAATTGAAAGTGTGAAATCATTTTTGGCAAAGACATAATGCTTAAATTTATTTCTTGCTATGAGCTGGAACAAAGAAGCATGAAACTTTTAAAAGTGTTACGAAGATGGTATTAACCAACTTACTACCATGCACTATTACACCTGTGGTCTTTTAAAAACAAGATGCTATTTTTTTTTCACTGACCGAGATGAATTTACAGACATCTTAGTAACTGTATGCTGACTTGGTATGAGAAAATCTGTCCACGTGAATCTGGTTCGTTGGAGCATCCGTACGTACTGGCACAAGGCAATAGCTCACGCAGACAGGACTTCAGAAGCATCAACTTCAGTCTGTTACTATCAGGAGATTATCTCATTCTTTCCAGCACACGAGTGTCTCTCTTGCTCATAGTTCCTGCACCGTGGCTGCTTTTGATAATATTCTTTGAAATGAGTTAGCTATGTAAGGGTTCAGCTCAAAACCTTGTGTGAATCACCTTTGCTCCTCACAGTGAATTAGGGAGCTGAACTTACCTGTTCACCATCTGCTTCTTCACTGGTTGCACATTCAGTGGGGTTTTTTTGTTAGATCTCTTTGAGACCTATCTATCTATCTATCTATATATATATCATTAAATACTCATCCCAAAAAAGTAAATTGATTCTAAACATTGACACAGAACATGTTGTTCTATTCTCTGTTGACAATTTTAAGCGAGTAGGATTTTTTTTTTTGTCTAATTTAACCTCTCCAAGTGTTCTTCAAAAAAGAAGAAAGGAAACGAAGTTCTCTTGCAGGAGGTGACAAATGAAAAGTGCTGTCTGTAGTATAAGCCCAATATATTAGTGTTTTGTGAATAAAGCAGTGAATGTATACAAAAAAAAAAAAATTCTAACCAGAGAGGAACAAACCAGGTGTTTCTGTTAAGACTGTAAGTAGCTCTGCTAATGTCAGTGGTCCAATATACACTTGGCATAAATGGTGGCATACAGTGCACCACCACTATATAACCAAGATAAGCATCCTTTTCAGGGATGACTGCCTTTCAGCATTTTGGGATTCTTCAGTTTATTAATACAGCTTATACAGTTAAGAAAATATTCAAACTTTCTGTTACTTTCAAAGGTATTATTTCATAAATGTTTTTGTCTCTATATGCAATGACTTTATACAATGTTTCTCCAGCACTTCTAGCATTAGGATTTGTATTGCCTGCTGTCAAAGTGCAGTAGTTTGAAAAGAAGTGTGATGTTTATTAGATCTAATTGTGCGTAATTTTTGAAAGCTGTTTGACATCTAAGACGAGATAACATGTTTTCACACTTTTAATGTTCAAATGCTGTACTCTGTCTTCACACCAATTATGCCGCTGTAACCCATGAAGTGACCTTTTCTTTGGTTTTCAAGCTTCTCCTTTTTATTGATTTCCATGCTAGAAATTAAGTAGATACTCTGCTTAAAGATTTTGTAAAGCATTGGATTTTCCTGTATTTGTACTATTTTTCTGCGTGTTAAGTAAGGTACAGATGCTATTTGGAATTAATGTGCCTTAACATCCTCTTTCAACCTAAAATTCAGATTACATTAACATTTACACAAGGTAATATTTGTGAAGAAAAATTTCAAACGACTGTGAATTTTTCAGAGCATTTCTACAGTCAAGGCTTGCTTATTGTCCATTGTACAAATTATAGTTATGCCCTGGATTATTCAGTGTTTCATTGTTTTTAATTTCAGAAAAGTTTGGAATTTCCTTTTAGGTTGTATAGCATTTATTTGTTTTCTCATTCAAGTAAACTCTTTTTTTCATTAGATTTTCGTATCTCATCCAATAATGCATATTTAATATCTGCATAATAAGATCTCTGTTTAGATTTATATCTCTTCTAAATAGAATGTGAGATTGAAACATATTTTACATGTACCGTGAATACCTTAAGAAAGGAAGAGCCAAGGACAGTTTAAAAAAAAAAAGAGTGAGAGAAGTCGCACTACAAAATTTTCTAATGAAATTTAGATACATTCTGACATCTTAAAATGATGAATCTGGGCATTTCGCCTCTGAGGTTACTTGTCTTCATCCCTTACATAAATATTTTAATTCACAACTAGTGACTGTAAAAAATACTTGTGTACTCTGACACGTCAAACTCCATTGGTCCTTTGAGAGCAATGATTTTCTGAATGACGGTTTCTTGATTATTTTCTTCACTGGTTATTTTCTCTTTTGAGTGGGCAGGTGAAACTGAACTAAGGGAGCAGAAGTGAGTGAACACTGTTGGTGGCTGTGGTTGCAGTGAGTAAGGATTTTCAGGAAACAGATGGGTGTCTGCTGGCACTGGAAGAAAAGGCGTTCATTTGAGGTCTTAGACGGTACCTTCAGACTTCAACTGTAACTGCGTGTGAAGGAGGGGCAGAGCTCTCCTGTGCATTGGGTGGGAAAAGACAGCCAGGGAATGGGAACTAGAGATTCAGAAAATATGTCTTGGGCAGAGAAACCTGGATAAAGTCTTTGCTTTTTAATTGAGTGTTAGAATAAGAAGACCATGATAGCTACCAAGTAGTCAAGAAAGGTAGCCCGAAGAAGGGAGCAGGAAAATAACAATATAACTAAACGCAGGAACAAAAAAGGTATTCATAGTATACTTAATTAAAAATTCAGTTTCTGTAGTGGAATTCAGATGGAAATCTGGGGAAATGATGAAGAAAATAAGACTCTGTGTTATCCACTGAAGTATTTGGTGGAAAGGCAGGTGAAGAAACAAGTTAGAAGACGACACATTTTCAGTGAAGACCGGGAAGAGGAAATCATGTAAGAGAAAGGATGCAACAATGGATACAGAAATACCAGCAGGAAAGGCATAAGGACAGCACTTAATTTTCATGAAAATGGAAAGTAGGCAGAGCAGCCTATGGAAGAATAACAAATTCTGCAAGCGAACAGAAAAACTTCATTTCCATCTTTAAATGCTCCCAGCAATTTTTCATAGAAGACTCTTCAAGAATGAAAACAATAAAAGGTTGGAAAGGTTATGGCACATTCGAAGTAGCATAAAACAGTTAACTTTGGAGTATATCCCCAGGAATAATGCCCTCAATTCCAGTATGTAGTGGTATGGTAGTGGCTGATAGGAATTATTTAAAGTCAGGAGGGGGAGGGAAAGGGAAGAGATGGAGGAGGAGAGGAGGGGACCAAGGTAGAAAGGAAAGAGATAGCAAGACATTTTTGATGAGAATGCCCAAATTTCTACGGCTTGTCCGCCAACGTTGGAAATGTCAGACATGACACAGTGTGTCTTCAGCAAACACTAGATGGAAGCCTTATCTGTTTTTAAATAATAAAAACAAAGCAGTGTGAATCTGTTAAATAACAATATCTGGTATACTAACATAATATCAACTCATACAGAGACATTTAGTGAAATATAGCACCACCAGCCACAAGAGTGACCCAGCAGACTAGAGCAGTGGGCAGCATGACTTGCATGTCCAAACATGTGATCTCAGAAATACAAGTTGGAAATTGCATAGTTACGAATTGGAGAAAAACTCTGTCTTCTTTTTGAAGACCTAACACAGAAAGGCTGTTTCGTTCTTTTTACTTTGAAGGATAGAAATTTTTTGTTGCCCTAGACAGAAATGTCAGCTTTGTGATAATAAAACTTGTAAACAAATGGGACTTGTCATGGATTCTGTGGGAACGTGGGAAATATCAGGGCTGTATTTGCTGAAGCAGGTTTTAAGTGATCTGTTTCTACTTCTGTTCCTCAGGTGATGTTTTAGTGCTGGACCGTGACAGCTGCAGACTTTAAAAAAAAAAAAAAAAAAAAAGTTAAAAGCAGTCTTAATAATGAATAAAAAATATGAAAGTGAGTTACTTAGACCACACAAGTATGAAGAACATATTGGTTAATAGAAACACTAAATAAAGTGGCACCGGTGGGAGTTTAAAAATTAAAAAAGGATGTTCTTATTGGTAGCTAGTGGATTAAAACATGAAATTTAGTAATGCCTCATCCAAACATAAAAACTTAACTAGAAGAGCTTCTATGAAAGTCTAGCAGAAGTTGTTTTAGGAATGCATGTATTTTCATCCCCGGTTCTCTTGTTACACTGGAAACTGTTAGTTATTTTTATATCACAGATATACTGTATCAGGTATAAATACCAAATATTTTCCTATTAAAGAAGTCCAGTTGTCTTTTGGCAGCTAGAAAAGGAATGGAAAATACCTTAAATATCCATTCGATATTCATTTATGCAGTGCTGAAAAGCCATATAGAAACTCTAGGAAGAAATTATTTAGAGACCCATAAAAATAAGTAAGATTTGTTATTAGAAGGAAATTGCTCATATATAATACCCATTCCACACTCCATTTGATACAATTTCAGTACTGTTCTATCTCAGTTTCATTATTTCATGGCTAAGAGGGTTCTCAAACTAAACCCAATAAAAGTTGGGTGAACACAGGACTTGAACTTCTCAAATTCTCAGGCCACCATAGAAGGAGAATGTTCTGGGTAATTTTTTCTCTGTCTCTGCATCTAATGTTTTGCATCAGATGGTTTTGCTTTAGTAGATGGTATCTTTTATTTATCCAGCTAGCTTCTGACCTGGAGCAAGGTACAATACAGCTATGTTTTAAAGTTTTAACTTCACGTGCTCCGAGTGACTAGAGACTGACAGTGGGAGAGGGGCAGTTCTCATCTCTGACTGATTAGTAGCATCTCAGCTGGGAATATTGGGTTTAATGAAGTCTCTTGTGAAGGCCATGAGGGTTTATGCAGGAGTCAAGGGTGCAGGGCAGGACGGCTCCAGAAAAAGTCTCTGGTTTAGAGAATTATAATGTAGCCTTTGTGGGGAGCCTGGCTGAGGAGGGATTCTGGAGTAAGCGGATTGAAACTGAAGTCATGCCCTAAATTTTTCTGTAGATATGCAGTTTTGATTAAACTTTTTTGTTGCTCTAATATAGTTTTTTTCCAATTTCTTACCCTTTCTCTGACCTTTGTCCAAGAATAGCATGTGTGCTGTGGCTGTGGCAGCAAGGATGGGATTGTTTCCCTGCAGGTCTCTGTTAGCCTTCTACCCATGGTCCAAAGACTATTTTCATACTAGTTTTTGTAGGTGCTTTTGTTTATAATGATTTATGTACTTAGAAGTTTTTACTTTTATGTCAAAACTAATTTCAACATTGAGACCGGTAAATACTGTATTTCCTAATAGTATAGCAGAAGAGATTAAAAAGGAAACAAACTACTATGTTGTTGTGAGACCAAGGTCCTCTTACTCAAGTAATCAGTATTCAACCATTAATTCTCTTCATTTCCAAAAAAAACCCAAATCTCTTTTTTTCAAGATTGTGGTTAAAAGGCATTCACATATCCAGATGGCTTCTGGGCATTATCATGACTTCTGACTTGAATTAATGTTTGTGTGGAGTTCCATTTTTCTTGTTTCCTCATTTGTATTGGCATAACTTACAGCAATGGTGCATTGCCAATACATTTCACTCGAATCTCTCCTTCATTTTTCTGTGGTTTGGTAGTGACCAGTGGTGCCTGAAAATAATAACAGTGTTTCACCAATCTGATAGGTGTTCACTGTTTTATGTGTTATATAGACTTTTCCTCCAAAAACAGGTTTTCGTCATTAATACTTGGCATCGTTGATGGCTTGTCAGTGGAAAAAAAGAGTTCAACATGGGCATGATAAATGAGCTTGAAACTGTGTGTTGTTGCCTGAGAAGGTTTAGAAACAGTATTGCCTGGGTGGATTACCTTGTGGATAGCAGCATTTTACATGTTACAGTAATAAATGCGGATGCTACATCTTTATCTCTATTACACACCCTGACATCTGCCATGAGTATTATATTCACTGGCTGAAAAAGAGCTTTTTGCAACACCCTCAATGGAGCACAGCTATGTTCTGAAATGAGCCTTTTTCCACATTAGCTGCATTTATTAATGACTCCTGCAGAACTTTTTTCATATCTACCAATTCAGGAATTTAACATGTTCACCTGCAGCACATTGTAATTCAGTTCACTGCAGGAATATTGAAGCTCAACATTTGCAGATAGACTCTATTTCGCTGAATGTGATGGATGTGGATATAGATTCTCTGTACACTGAATAGGTTGCAGGTAAAAGCAAGTTTTCTGTCTTGCACTCAATGTGATGAATGTGAAGCTTGAATGCCTGGATATTGAAAACACACATTGCTTGAATGGACAGGTATACCATATCCACACTTCTGATCTCTGCTGCATACCTTTCCACACTACTCATTTTCTCTGGTGCCTGCTGTGTGCCAGATTGCAAGTCTAGGAGAGGGGGAATTCAGTCTGAATGTAAAACCCAGGATTGCTGGGCCACTAATTAAGACAACACAAGAAATATCAAGGAGCATCTGTTACCTATTCTCAAATATTTTAGAATAAAAAAGTAGGGGAGGTTTTATCCTTTCTCTAGAAAGCTAGCCTGTGATAAAGAAAATAAATATGGGCTGTTCGTTGGGATTCGGAGTTCATTTTCTTGAAGGGACTGCTGGTTTGCAGCCACCTCCCAGCGATCCAGGATCCCTGTGCTTCTTTTCCCACTTATCTGCTGGCTATGTCAAAGGTGGATGGGGCATTTTTGGTTGCTAGAGGTCCAAGAGCTGTTTCAAGTTTCTTACAACTCAACAGTCTGGAACTGAGCAATCTTCCTCGTAAAATGCCAGTATAACATGAAGCTGTGTGGTCTGGTGGACTAAACCAAGGGCTGCTTTTGTCTCTGGCGTGGGCTTCTTGCAGTAGCATTTTCAGAGTGGCCCAAGCCCGGCTTTTCCCCCTGGGCAGCCAGAAGCGAGCCCTTGCCGTTTCCACTGGAGTGCATGGGAGCGCAGCAACCCTGGGAAAAGCTGGCTCTTCTTCATTGAAGGAAGTAAATAGAGATTACGGGGCTACCCAGAATTATAAGTCCGATCTGGAATCAGTATCCATTGCCTTTGGGAAGGAGTCCTAATTCCTGTTAAAACGCAAGGTGGAGCAGAAAGGCTAGCACTTAAAGGAGTGCGTAAGCAGGGAGTGGCAACTATAAAGGGTAAAAATGGCCAAAACAAGAGACTGGTGTTAGTCAGGAGTTTGAAGGAGGAGGTAAAAGATACATGATTCAGAAGAAAAAAAGGAGCTATGGAAGCTTAACTGATCTGAAACAGGGTCTCAATTTTATTATGTGGAATAGATTGCTGTTCTCGATGGCACACCTGTGTTTCGTTTCTGACTTGAGTTTCTGCAGTCACTTGGGATAAAATACGAAAAAACTACTTAAATGTCCTCAGGGGGTGAAGAGGGATTTGTGGTATTGATTAATAGAATATGAACAGTCAAATCTGAAAGGCAGCTGTACAAAAAACCCAGAAAAATCCCTCTGACACACCGAGTGTGAATGCATGTTGTTTGAAATGTTCATTATTATAATAATAGTATGAGGCTTAGTGCGGTGTGCCTTGTACTCCTGTGTTTTAAGGTGGCTGAATTTTCAGGTGGTTTTTGGCAAAGTGTGTGATCACGCATGCCTACGATGCGTAGTTCTGAGTGGGGACGTTTCATGAAATACTGGTAGGCAAACTACCCTGCTACCCAGTCATTCCCCGTTCTGCATAGCAAAGGCCTGGCACATGCATCCTTTCTGACTGTACCACCCTTTTTTATATAGCTTTTCGAAAGTACTGTTTGTGTTTTCAGCGTCTCACTTCATTTTTAGGAATGAAATATCTTTTCTGAACAGTAGTGAATGTAAGTTTATACCCTAATGAAATGGGCTGGAAACATCAGGAGGTGTTTTGCAGAATAGCAAAGGAATGAGGACTGTGTCAGGCAAGTGCAAGGGGGTGAGAATTCATAAGAAATATTTCTTCCTACTACACAGGGAGGGGAAAAAACGAAAAAAGGTAATTGTGCTGTTCGCATTCCAAGACCTGAAGCAGCTGGTTTATAATATGATGATTGAGTCATCTTGGCATCTTAGTGGCATCTTAATCGCATCCATTACCAAATCCTTGAAGAACTGCATGGAAGAAGAATGTTTTTTAGGAAGCATGAGGTTCCTTCTTGCTCTGGTTAGTCTTTGCTTTCTTGTTAGTCGGTCCTCTTCTGGTCAGGATACTTCAAATTTTGGATCGCCTTTTGGCTTGGCATGATAGAGTGAAAACTGTACAGGAAGCTTATTCTGAGGGCAAGAACAGAACCCAGGTCTCTCTTTTCCACTCTGCCTTCACCATTTAACAATATTGTTCCTCTGTATTTTAAAGTAATGGGAGAAAGTGTTCTCTTCAAACAGTATAATGTAATGTTTGTTTATTTATATAAACTTGTGTTTATGGCCTAACCTGTAATGTGGATGTGCAAAAGGACAGCGTTCTGATGGCCTTTCCTTCGTTTACCTATCCCATGATTTTTAAGTGCGTGACCTTTGAAGCTCAAACAGTGAGTTAACATAGAGTGTTTTCCTATTTATTTCTGCACTAGAAGTCTGATAATGTAGTATGTATAGTAATTGTGACCTTGTGCAAACTTCACAGCAGCAGATTTAACAGACCCTGCTAAGCTAAAAAGAGACTGTGGGGCCTGCAAGTACTGCAGAATAAATATACATCCCTCTCCTTAATGTGCTGGAATAGGTATGTAGGTATGTTTGACTTGAGTTATGAACACTTAAGTTAGTCTCAATGCTTAAAAAAACAAGCAGACACATTTCCAGAGATATTTAGCTCCGTCAAGGTACAGGCCAGATAAACATATTCAGGGAGCCGAATTTCACTGAGAAATGTAGCATGGATTCCTGCTGGCAGAAATGAAGTTCATGCTTTCCAGAACCAGTCAATCAAAACAGACTTTGTGTACTGCATATGTTTGTTTTAATAGCTTAGTCTCTGCATATAAGGAGCAAATACTCCTTGGTATATAACCGTGAATTAGAAAAAGATCTGGAGAACTGTATTTGGTAAATAGTATTTCAGTAGTACTATTTAAAGCTTATGCAGTTAGTCTACAGAGATTTGCAACTGTAGATGGCTGTCATTATTAAGAAATGTGTAACCTCTTGTAAGTCGTCTTTCTTGATAAAGTTTGATATTGGCAGTCAAGTATGTGAGGTGAATTTTAAGCAAGAGCCCATGGGCAGGACAGGCCGTGGAAGGTCACTAGGTGAAGCAACTTCAGCATTAGTATCTTGTTTTGAGATCACCATTGAAGCACACTCCCATTCTGGTTGCCATTTAAATGTCTGGACATCTAAACACATTGGAAAACAGGTTTGTCTTAAATGTAATATTATTAACTGTAAGCATATTTAATAATAATTTTCACAACTTGTTTATATTTTAATCTATTTTAAATTTTCTCTTACCTTTTGACAACTTTATGTGTCAGAAAAACATCGAAATAGCATCCCTGAAGATTTCATTTCCAGTAGTGTTTGGGCCAGAGTGGCTAAATAGAGTTTGCTTTCTTTTTGTCTCCAAAACTTTCAGGCTGTTTTATGACACCCATCACAGTCTGTGCTCTATGCACGTACACAGCTTGATAAGAGAGAGAATTATAAAACTGGCGAAGATGAATTTTGCCTTGAGTGACCTCGGGATCTAATTGCTGGTTAGCGAAGGAACACTCCTTTGAAGTGCAAAAGCAGTCCCTGTGTTGAAAGACTTGGACTGCATAAGCAAAAAACAATTTCTTGGATATTTTTCACTGAAAAAGTGTGATCTATAGATGATAATCAAAAAGCAAACTATTCAAGCTTCGCCTCCTTTTGTTCTTCTAAATGCTTCGTATTCCTGCTCCGCATTCCTGATGCTGTGCTTTGACATTTGGAGATGAATGCCATCTCACATGGTGACAACAAGGCCAATTCAGTGTCCTTCTGTAGGACATTAGGCTGTATGTCCTGCTACACGTAAGGGATTAATTAAATAGCTGTGAATAGCATAGCTGAGACAGAAGGGTCACTGTCAGCACTTTGGGTGCTTGTGCTAACCAGTTATGTTAGGGGGATAAAATAATGCATTAAGCATAATTAAATGGGAATTTGAAATGCTTTAAAGTAGAGCCAGTTATTGTCAATTAATTGACTTGGTGGCGGTTTTGTAAGCGGTTTGTTTCAGGACTTCAGCCTCTATTCATGACATAGAATATTTATGTATTTTTTGACAAGGTATTTTTTCATTTAGTAGCCTGATTCAGGCTTCGTGTCAGGTTGCTACCCTTTGGCTGTATAACTGCATTTATAGCTACTTTATCTATCTATGTTATCCATCTGTATCTCCGGCAAAGAGGAAAATAGGTGTTTGGAAAAACACTGTGTCTAAAGTCTCTTTGGGATAAAGGTCTTATTCCACCATTGCGTTATGTAAAGACGAGCTTAAGACCACAGGCAAAGAAAAGGAGCTGGATGGGTAAAAACTCCAACCTACTGATGAGAAAATTGAGCCCTACATATGTGCTTGGTGTCTTTGCCGAGCATGTTTATCACGCCGTGGTGTTCTCTGCCTTCTCCCTGTCTTCTCCAGCACCCAGAGCCGGGGAGGCAGAGCTGGGGCAAAACTGAAACCTCGCAGGATTGCAGCACGAGGCTGAAAGCAGAGGGCCTCCACCAAGAAGGGAAAGGCCCCGTGTGCACCGGGCTTTTTAGAGACGTGGCCTTTCATGCACCCGGGGATGCCTCTGTGAAGCTGCTCTGTGACCAGCAATGTTTCTTTCGTACCTCTTTATCAGCGGAGAGGCTGCAAATTATGACCCCTCTTGGATCTAGGCTTTGCATTACTGAGCGGCACGCTATCTTTTTTATTATTACTTGTATAAATTGAGCACGGCTATTTAGGTGCTGTGAGACCGGGTAATAAATGGCAGTCTTTGTCACAAAGTGTTTTCAAGCCAGATTATTTTGTGGGTAAGTGATGAGGCAATAGACTGCTAATGCACAAATTGTTGAGGCAAATGATAAATATTTAAGTATCTATTTAACACTCATGATAATTTCTTAGCGTAGTGTACTGGCAATGTTATGTCATACTAGTGAGTTCATCACAAAGCCATCTCATCCTGCAGTATATTTTTAATAACTAACACAGTTTTGTGTGTTTTCCTTTGAAATGATTTCACATTCATGGTGGGGGGAGTTGTTCATTTGTTTAATTTTTCCAAAAAAAGGAAGAGAGCAGAAAGCCTGACTGTCGTGTGGGCAGGTTGTTTGCCGCAGCTTTTAGTACGTGCAGATGAAGATATTTATTACGTGTATTGGGCTGGCTTTTTCTCACAATGACAGGTTATCACTTCAGTACTGTAGGGTAAGACTTTAATTGCATTCATTATGTTTGGCGGAGGATTGCCTAGGATAGCCTCTGAGGATTAAAACTGTTTATCTGGCTATGAAGAATCATTTGGTAATCTGCCAAAGCACTCTAGCTGTAAGGGGAGGTTTTTCTGTCAAACTAAAGAACTACACAGATAAACAGATTTTCTGTGCAGCTCTCTTTGGTGCATGAAACCATTAGCTTAGGACACCTGTATCTCAAAACGCTCGGGTTACCTGGTCGGCATCAGATACTCGTGCTGAAGTATTAAACATTTGTATTTTAATCCTTGAGGCCATGTTAACATCCTTTCTTATCATAATATTACAAATACAGTATCAGAGGTTGTTTTGGACTTCTTTTCGTGGTTTTCCTCTTCAGTTGATAAATGAGTCTCTTGACAAGAACAGCTCATTCAGTGCATAGTAACTGGTAGCTCTTATTGATTGTAGAAGAAAGCCACATATTCAGCCACAGTCTTCATCTTCTGGGACTTTATTACCCCAAAATGTATTTTCAGTCAAAATGAATCCATAACAAATACAGAAACTGTCACAAAAGATGTATTGATCTTCGTTGTGCAAGGGAAAGTAAAAAACTAAAAACAATCCATTCGTGTAAGAAATAATTAAACAGATTAAAGCAGTAGCTAATATTTAGTAATTGGTTTTATTTTCTTCTTCTGGCTATATCTATTGCCCTCTCAATATGAGAGAGGAAAACATGTGCTCCTCCCCCATGCAATACATCCAGATGATGCTGCTGGTTTCAAAACGGCGCATCCCTTTTTAGCAAAGGAATGCAGCTTTCTATATTAAAGTGTGATGAACTTCAGTTTGTAAACCTGAACTTGTTTTATTTAATGCTGTTGATAGACACGTAAGTGAAACCTTTATGTGTAGATAGTTGCTCTGATAGGAAGATTCGGCAGCAGTGCAAAGTCAGTCTCCTGCCTTGCTAGCAGAAGGCTCACTGGAACAATGCAATTAGTTTATGAGTTTATGCCATGTCTTTGATGCACCGTGTTAAATTAACCTTTATCTCCAGACAAGATCTAAGATGTTTGTAACAGTTCACTGGAAAGGGTGGGGAAAAGGAACACTGTTAAATAAAAAGATGACACATTGCCCCAGGCAGTCTGCTGTCCTATTGGCTCCAGGAGGAATTTGCTATCTCCTGAAGGCCTGATGCCTCATAATTTCTGGGGTGGGAGGTCTTCTTTTTGGAAACAACTAGTCTGAGTTTTCTTAGTATTTTATGAGCACCAGTTTCCAAAACAAAAAAAGAATAAAAATAACCAATATTTCTGGACAAGGTGAGTCATCTGCTAACCCGTCTCATCTCCAGTTTAAGTACAGCATTTGATCTGAGGAGCTCTGGAAAGCATTCTGGTCCTTTAACGCTTGGAATCCGTAACAGAAAATTGATCCGATTTTAAAACATGAGAGGTGATGTGTCTCGCAAGTGCTTTTCATTGAGAAAATGATAATCAAATAAAGTTCCAGCAGGACTCGCGTAGTTAAGCTATCATGTGTCCAGTAGAAAGAGCAGTAACAGCTGTCTGCTCCAGACAAAGAGATCCTTCTCCGAGTTTGTTTCGGGCCATAGTATATCAGAGGTTTTGGCTTTACGAGTGCGATTACAGACAAGGAAATACAGTCTGCTTAATGACACTGTGAGAAGGGAGGATGGGAACAAATCCTAACCTGTTAGTAAATAATTTCTTCACTTCAGAAATTCAAGCTGCTGTCTGCTCTCCAAAGGGTGGGGGGTCTTATTTATCTTTCCTGATAGGCACTTTAAAAGTTTTGAATATAGTGTGACTTTACATGTAATACGCCTGCCTGTTTAAAAGGCCTTCTAGGGACTTTCATTTCGGAGACTGCAGCCAGTAGGAACCCTGATGCTATGCCGAAAATTGCTATGGGAATGCCTACAAATAATAACCGTTTCTGCACAAATTAAAATATAAATGAACTCGTACATAAGCACTGTTGTCAACTTTAATATTGCAAATACTACTGAGCTTTAATGTGTTTTTCTGTCCACTTAGACAGAAATTCTTCCCTGATTCATGCTCAGACATAATACTGCCCTCATTTAGAAACTGCTCCAAAGCCCTCAAAAGTCTTGCCTACTGAGTCGTGAAATTTGGATATGCCATCCTTCTTATTTTACTGGGTTTTTATGAGGATAATTGGGGGCAAACTTTACTTCCCTGTGTGCCAGAAGAAACATTTTAATTTGGAGTTGTGTTGCTTTTCTTAGCTTTGTCATCCGTGGCACCCTCCATTTCTGCTGCGGTGAGCCTACGGGTGGAGGAGCGTGGGAGTAGGTCCCCGTGCCAGATCTTGATGTCTCAGAAGCTTTAATGTAGATGGACGCATGAGGCAGGCCAGCAAAAGCTTGGTGCATCTATGGTCACAAATTTTACACAGCTCTCACATATGGGAACAATCAAATCATTTAGTGATGATGTGGCAAAGAGCTGGTAAAGGTGGGTAAAGGGGCATGAGGAGTCATAGCTTGTCCTCCTTGTGCTTCTATAGCCCTTGAATCTGACACCTGAAATGTCTCTTCCATTTTTCACGTGGTGGAGTGAGTGGTGCTGTGTTGCACTCCTCCACTTTGATTACACTCTTCTTCTTGCAGCCCATTCGGGCTGCTTTGGTGCTCATGCTGTGGTTGTATGTTTGTCTAATGGTTTTTCGTAGCTTTATTATAAAACACAGAATTATTATTATAATTGGTAAAGAGGCCACAACATTACAGACTTCCACAAAATCCTTTCTTTTTAAAATTGGAAATAGTGCTTTTGTGGGGGGTGTTTTTTTTTTTTTCTTTTTCCTTTACTCCAGATCATTGGAGTGCCAGCTCCTCTAGTTTTGAAATCCCAAGTGCACTTAACACTTTAAGATTCCTCTGCAAAATATGCAAGTTCACCCTTCCAGCCAAGTATTTTTTTTGTGCTGACACTGTACTCTGACACAGTCTTAGTGTCATCAGTTAGATTTTAGGGAAGGGGATGGTAGAAACATTAGCATTAACTTAACTCAATATTCAACACTAAATGATAGAAGTGTTACTGGCTTTGGGAAATACCTTCCTCCTCCAGGTCATGGGGCAAGGTATTCCCACCAAGTGACAGGTTTCCCCTTCAGTCCCCTACAAAACAGTCAGAAGAATGTACAAAACCAGTCAAAATAATTGCTTCTGCCACCTCATTAAGATGTTGCATTAACGTGACTAGCTATAATTGCTTGTTTATCACAGGAACATTATTTTAAACTTTTAAAATGTGTTCTCCAGATATTGAACCATGCATTCTTTTTTGAGCGAAAAGGGACTACCACTATTTTTTTTAAAACATCTTTTTTTGAGGGAGACTTTGTCATTGGAAGTTTTGTTGATCTGAGAATTTGTGCTTTGTAATGCACAAAAATAAAATGCCTCAGAGTGTGTGTGTGTGTATATATATATATTTTATTATTTTTTTTGAATGATCTGTTGTGTGAGATGATTAAACCAACGGGCCAGCTTTGACGCTCAGACTTGGCTGTTGCGTGTGTTCTATATTCAGCACGTAGAATTAGGACATTTTTCATGCAACTGTGGAGCCCTTACTTGATTAGGTTACCTATAGCTTAGGATCTCGGAGGGAGCCCTGTTTGTTGATCTGTACGAACCTAGAGGCCATTAACTGACGGGGTCAAGGGGTTAATGGAAGAAATGGTCTCTGCTTGCTGTTATCTTGCAACGTTCGGCTGGAATGGAGGAAAGATAACACTTTTTTGCCTATTTCTGTAGGTGGTTTCTAAAAAGGTGACCTCTCTTGTGTGTGACTAAATAAAAGATGAAATGCAAATACAGAGGCCAACAGAAATGAACTTACTCAAACTGCTCGTGCAAAACCACAGTCCATTATATGACCACTTCTGTGGCATCAGGTCAAAAATCTTCCCAGGTGAGTAAAGGTTGCAGAGACTGGATTTCCTAATTTCCCTAACTTTCTTTTTGTATGCCCTGTTGTTGTCCTTTCATGTGCTCCTGAAGAACAGCACTTATTCTCTGTGATACTTCGATACATGGAAGACAGAGCTTGGAGACAGATGAAAGGAAAACTTCAGCTTACTATCACATCACAGGACCAAGGGTTGTTTGCTTCCCAGTGTAGTCAAAAACAGCGTGAAAGGCCACAGTCCACCATAACACACAGCCAAAATCAACTCTGTGAGCTAATGCGTGACAGTCCTCTCACAAGTAGAAGAAGAAAAGGTGATGGCAGCGGGCAAAAAGTGGCTCCGTAGAGGGTTTGAAAGCTGGTGGCTGTAGTATGGGAGCGGCAAGCTGCTTAACCCAGGGCACTGCCCGCTCTGCTGGGCCAAGGCGTGGGGAAAGGTGCAGCAGCTTTTCCGAGAGCTGGCGGTGGTGGTTTGGTTGAGTGTCGTTCAGAGCTTGCGACCGGCCTGAAGATGGTCGTGCCTGAGCGCGGCTTGGCAGGTTCCTCGGGTAGCAAGAGCTGCAGATTTCACCGTGCGGCGTGGAGCACGGCCAACGGTGGTGGATCTTTATGGTAAGATCCCACCGCTCTTTCCTCAGAGTCAGAAGTCGATGAGCTCACTGGACTCTGGCCGAACCAAATCCCAGCTGTGCTTTTTAGCTCACGTTCATTGAATTTGTGGAAACTAGGGCTGAGGAGGCGGGTGACCCATCTTGAATCTGGGCAGCTCTGTTGAAGGCTATAGGGTTTTAAGCTATCAGAAATGTTGCTCTTGTGACTTCTGGTGAGAAACTGTAACTTTGTTAAGCCTCTGTGCTTTGAGCTGTCTGTTCAAGGAATTGGGGATTTGGGCTCGTGCACAAAATATCGAAGGAGGTGTTGGTGGAAATTACTGTATGTCTTGCCGTGAAAGCCTTGGCTCCATATGAGAATCATGATTTCGGACATTTTGAAGAGATCAGCGTTGAAAAAGAATAACAAGCGTCATTTTATGGAGCATGTATTTAATGTAGATATACATTTCATTCTGCAGAGGAAGAAGGGATGTTAACTGTAAAAGTATTTGCATATTAACTATGAGGGCCTCAAAATTTTTAGTAGCACGGCCTTACTCATCTCATATTTTATAGTCTTACAGACTGTGGGGTTGTGTTGCTTCAGGTTACTGTAGCACAAGGTAAATTAGGAATGCCTAGGAGGCTGTTGTCGTCTTGAATTTGGTTCTGCCGGGAAGATCTCTCAGACGTACTGGCCAATTAAGTAATTTTCCTGAGTTTTTAAAAATGCTTCAAAAATACTTGAAAGCATTAAAGAAAAAAAAAAAGTATATGCTCTTCTGCCCCCCCACCCCTGCCATTTTTCTTGAAGAAATGCACCTGGCTCTTTAAATTATGGATGAGAATCAGTATATTCTGCCTCTTGGAAGGATTTCTGTTCAGAAATCTCGTGGAGCTATTTGACATATCTTATAAATTGTTGTATTGATCATTAACGCTACTTACAACTTCAGTTTCGATGTGAGGTCACTCTTTCGGAAAAACAGAAACAAATATAGAGGTTGTCCATGATATACTGTGCAAAAAAGTCACCAACAGAGCCAAGCCTAGGTAAGGGAGGTGACATTACATCCGAAAATCGGGTGAAGAAGTATTCACGAAGGATGAATGGTGTTCACTGGTGTTCACTGGTGTTCTTCTGTTCTTGACTGCAAGCTGTATTCTAAGTTGACGTAAGTACAAGTCTCCCCTTAGTACTTCTGCTTCAAAATACTTGGTGTTCATCAGTCTGTAAGGGTTCGCGGGGCACAAGGAGGCTGATGAAGAGGTAACAAGCCAAGTATCAGCGTTACGCCCGAGGCGTTTTCTGTTCTGGGCCGCTCCGTAGCCGTGTTGTTCATCCCCAGATTATGTGATTCTGAAGTTAGCTTGAGGTTGTTGACAGCCTAAGTCACTGCTGTCACTTGATTTCACTAACCCTGACAAGATAACTGGCTTTGGATGAAACAAAGGGAAGCAGAATTGCTTTTGTCTTTAACATTATCCTAGATGGCTCTATTCTTTTCCCCCATGGCTTCAGTTATTTGGGGTCATACAGTAATTCACTTTTCCATTTATTGTTTTCGTCTCCGTTGTCTAAGGAAGTCGGTCACGGTGCACGGAGCCACCTCTTTGTGAAACGCCCCCCGTGGAAAATATTGGGCAAAATGCTGCTATTGTTCTTGTTGCTTGCCGGTTTTTCTCGCAGCTTCTTTTAAAGCTACTTTATTTCTTTTCCGATGCATCACTTTCAATGTATTAAACACTCCAGTCCTTAAAACTGCAGGTGCTTTGACTACTTTTTATTGATCCAGAATGAATATGGTGATTAAAGGTATATGCCACACATGTTAGAGGTATGCTAAGCATAAGAGACACTTTGGGGAAAAGCGTTAGACCATTGCCAATTGTAATTAAGGCACAAAACTAAACTTGTACATTTTAAGCGGCTGTTAAAAACTCTGACTTCAGGCTTCTCCTCATCATATGGCTCATTACTTCACTGTCCTAAACTAACATGTGCGATGAGTCCTGTTAAACAGCTATGTGTTTTTCAAAAGTTGTTTGAAAATCTTTCAGCAATTTTCTCTTTTTTGTTCTTTCTGGTTTTTGTCATTCTGTTGCTTTTTATCACTTAATGCTAATCTTTTTCTTTGGCTATTTTGATTTGTAACGCTGCTTTTGCCAGAAAATTATATATGGTCTCTATATAAAGTATGTGTAACTTATAATATCTGGTTAGTTTTGCTGCTAAAGGAAAAATGAATTTGAGGTTTTTCTGTCATATCCACATCCATGCGAGGTGTTTCTTGGTGTGCATGGCCAGTAGGGATTGCATGAGCCGAGCTAACAAAATGGTTCTCTACCTTTCCAAGCGAATAAATAATGGTCATTAAGATAACCAATTAAGTTGCTTTTATTCATTGCACAGGGGGAAAAATTAGTTTCATGTAGCTACAGTGGTGATTTCATACATAAAATTCATGTCCAGTCACTCTTGATTATGTAAAAGATTTTAAACGTTTTTTCCATTCCCCTGTAAAGATTCTTTCTCACTTATTTTGGCTTCTGTGATCTCAAGCCAGCCGACTTTTTCTTTTTTTTTTAAGGTTGAAGGTTAATTGGACAAAGCATTTCTTCATTCACGTTTCAAAGTCTTCTATCTGATTTTTCACTTTGTAGAAAGTCTTTGAACTTCTGTTGGAATGCCAGATCTCTAAAAAGACTTCATTCAGGGATCCCAAATTTGATCTTACGGTTTTTTTTTCCCTACTTTGGGAGAAGATAAATGACTTTTAGGCCTGTCTGTGGACACTACACAGCTAATTCTAACTACTTCAATTAGACGGGCCACACGTGTTCAATAACTGCTCTTCCGGAGAGCGCCGGTGCCCTTTCTGACTGATGCACACATAAAGAGCAACACACGTGAAGTTTGTCCAAAGCATTTGTGTGGGGCCACCAGAGAGGTCCTTTCTGGGGCAAATGAGAGACAGAGCTAGAGACTGCAGAAGAGCTGTAGATGCTGCTGGGACTGTCAGTCAATGGGGCAGGAAACACTTGTTCTTTCGTAGCTCTGTGAAGACTTATGGGAGGAGTAGTGGCTCCTGAAGGTTTAGCTGTAGCCTACAAGAAGAGCTTGAATGTTGCTGCCTGTCAACAGTGTTGGAAGGGCGGCGAAGTATGAGGCAGGGCTCCTGGCTTGCCCCATATGGCAAAAAACGAAAGAATATAGTATCCCTTAAAATACTGTTGAGGAGATGGGAAGATTAAGGCATGGGTGGAATCATTTAAAACTAAAACTAGTGTGGATTTTTTTTATTTGATGTGTTGCTCTTAACATCAATACATCCTCTTAACATATTCAAATTCTATTATTAAAAACTCAGGAAATTCACAATTAAACTTTTTAAAACAGAATGTAGAAAACATCTCATGAATAAGCCCTTTCACACAAAGTTGTCAGTTGTTTTTCTGGAGAATTGTGTGTTTTAGAAATAATTTTTATTACCTTTATTATTTTTATTCTCTATAGCAGCCTAAGTACAAATATATCGTAGATGCTGTATTTTGTATTTATAAAAGCGTCTGACAGGATGACTACTAAAAGTGATGCACTTCTCTAGTCTGTGTTTTCTGAGGCGGATCTTTTATCTTGTCTCTGAAATGGATTTTTTTCAAATTATCTAGTATGCTTTTTTGCTGTACATCTTTGGCACCCAATAACCCATACAGAGTTTCATTTAAGGCAAAATAGTGACTCCAGCAGAAAAGAAGTGGAGTCTTCTCCTGCGCAAGTTGTAATTGAGGTTATGGCACGGCATATTGCCTTTGGCAGAATTCTATTACTGAGAAACTGAAACCAGGATTTCGTGGCTGCTGCAGTGTAAGCAAAATGAATTAATTATTAGAGACATAGGAAGAATTAGAGGAAAAGAGAAAGGTTTCCTGAGTGAAATACAATGTATTGACTTTTGGAAGAGAGGAGCAGAGCAAACAACTTAGTAATGAATAATCAAGTTTCAAGTAACTAATGACTTCTTTACAGATCTGCAAGAGTTTTTCTGCTGGTTATGTTGGCTCTGTACTCCAAACTTTATTAAATGCGGCTTAGAAAATACATTTTTTTATGTAACTCTTGCTTTGGATTTAACTGACTCTTTGATCAGTGGCACTTGTCAGCTACGAAGTACTAAAAATATGATTCACTAATATTACTGTCTCTAAGTAATTTTAAAATACATATTTTAAATTAATTGCAAGAGCTCTCAGCTCAAGAAAAGAAAGCAAGTAGAAAAGAAAGAAACAAAACTTGCTTTTGATAAATGGAGGGAAATGCTGACCTGAATAAGATAACACCTAAAGCTTAGGCTTTAACCTTAAGGACACGGAATATGCTATTGAAGGAAGTCTTACACAGGGATGTATGTGCCTCTTAACCTTTTGCTGTATCAAGTCTTTATGTCATAGAGGCACACAGGACTTAGGAGTTTCAACGTATTACCTACTCTGCTTATGATATTGGATGGTTCTGTATGAATTTAGGTCAGCAGAGAAAAAATAACCAATCCACGCTTGGATTCGCATACGTGTACTGATGTAACTTCATGCATTATGAACTGTCTTCCAGATGTGGCAGGGAAATGGGTAGATAATAGGACTGTTGAACACACATAAAATATAGCAAATCTGGTCCTTTCTCATTATTACTCATTTTTATGCTTGGTTAATTTGTTGGTTAACTTTTCTTTGATTCTACAGTTTTATTTTTATAATTTCTCAAAGAGCTTTTTTTTTAAAATCAGATATCAATCGAGCCATTTGTCATTATTTTCTGAGGGTCAAAGAATGCTGTGAATCTCCATATGCTTGTAAAAAGTGATTTTTTGATCTCCTTTGAGTGTTCCCATCTCTCATCGATCTCATAATCCTGAAATATTCAGCTCTGGTAGTAGGAATGTGCTCTGTCTTAATTTGGATTTGTCTTAACCTGGATTTGTCTTAATGATATTTTAACATCATTTGGTATCACAGGAGCAATACCACTGTGGTGGAGTTGAACTAATGGCAACAACAACAACAAGGGCTTACTACCAGTATAGGAATGCAAATTCAACATGATCGGTGTTTCTTAATCAAAAACAAAACAAAACAAAACTCCCTATTCTTCCTTTGAATGATGCTGTCTAATTCTTTTGATTTTATTAAGAGGACATACTGAAATAAAGGAGATTACTGAAACCTGTATGTGCATAAACATGGAGGTTTTTGGTTCTTTGTTTGTTTGAATGATGATAGCTGGGTTTTTTTGAAAAGCTGACGAGAACCAGTTCATAGCAAGGAAATAATTGTGGATTTTTTCCTTTAAATGTTTTTATTACTATTTTGTAAACATATTCTTCTTACACTAACAATTGTGAGAGAAGATAAAGGAGAATAGTACCTGGCAGTTTCTGTTATCTGGAAAATTTCTACAGTTTTAGTGTCATCTTTTCTTACAAGGTAACTTCTTTTGTTTGTGTTGTGGTTGGAAACATAAGCTAATCATATCATATATTTGATATACGTTAGCATAGGCCATCTACTAGCCTTAAAAATCAGCATGCCATCTGAGTGTCAAGAGCACATTTAAGCAGCTTGAGTCAGTATCTACTTTATTGATTTCTTTTTTCAGCTCTAGACATACAAAAAAATACTGGGGGGATGAATTCAAGTGCACTAGTGATGCTACTTTCCAGCAGCAGTATATTTACTTAGGGAAGACGCTCTTGGATTATATATCCTAATGAAAGAGGGTGAATCCACTATCATACAATGTCAGTCTTAAGCAGCCCATGGTAGTCAGTACTTACCGTTAAGCCCCTTGATCTTGAGTAAAAGTGGGAAGTCTCTCTAGATCTCTCAGTGATGTAGAGCTGTAGTTTTCACCCTGCAAGAAAATCTTCTAAGTTTATGGCCAGAAATAGGGAAGGAGGTATGTTTTGGAATCTTTGGTACGTCAAATAAAACTGTTTGTGGTGGTAGGAAATCCAAATACCTTTTGCAGAAAAGTAGGTAAGGTCCAGGCTAGCAACAAACAGGGGAGGGGAACTTGTGAAGAATCTGACCTTGAAGTCACAGGTTAAAAAAAAAAAAAAAAATCCTCTACGAGGTCAGAATATGAATCTTGTTGAAAGTCAGTTGGACTTGTGCACTTGAAGTAGATACCTCCAAAAATTTGTATCTTGAGCGTGTGAAATAGTCTCAATTTTGTATACGTGTATGCTAATCTGTTTAAATCCTGTTTAGACTGAAGTTGTTAGAATGATTGAAGAAGTAAGGGAGAAATGATTTCTCAAGTTCGTTCACCGTCTTTTTTTTTTTTTTTTAACATGCTTGATATTTTTATAAGAGAGTCTAGCTTACAATTCTTTTCTTAGTGCTAACACCCTGAATTGAAAATTATGGCATAGCTCAGGGATGAGATGGATTGAAGTGCTTTTTATTACTAACTGTTCGCAGGCAGAATGTTTTAAGCAAATTGGGTAATGGAGCTAAATTACATTATATGGGGTGCTGGCCTTGAAGTGATCTTTCTATTATGCTTTCTGATAAAACAAAATCGCATTTGAGTTGAATAAAATGATAAAACAAATGAAAAATGACAGTGTGTAAAAAAAAATTCATTGTGGTTTGACTGCTTAAGTAAATAAAATAGAAAGATAAATCCATGATGTTGAATAGGTGTTTATTTTAAGATATTTGATAGAGAACATCCAGTCCACTAGAAGTTAAAACAGACTTTAATTTTAAAGGATCCCAAATCAGAACCAGATAAATGCTAACAGCACACCAGAAGTCCATAGCCATTTGGATCAAGACTGCCTATGTCACAGTTATGGAAATGGAGTTTGGAGGTTGAAGTCCCCCACGCCCATCTGAAATTTTAGCAGTTTTGAGATAAGAAAGTGCTGTTGGCCATCCTGGTTCAGACTGAAGATGGGTTTAGCTCAGTGTCCTGTCAGGGGCCAATAAGGAGTGCTTACAGAGTTGCATGTTGTGATATTTCCTCAGAATATTCTCCCATCTTCTGGGTATTTGTAGCGGAAACCTCCTAAGCCAAAGGTAGTGTCATTTTATTTAATAACTCTTAATAGATTTTAGTTCCATGAATGTCTCTTGTTGCTTTTGAATTCTCATAGTACTTAGCATCTGCAGCACTCTGTCCCATTTTTTTCACTGCTTTATTACATGTTTAATGAAGAACTGTCCCCCCTTGATTTTCTTCTGTTTTTCTTTTAACCTCCCTGCTGCAGTGTTACCTTTCTGCTGCCGTTCTTGCATGCAAAGAGGTAGGGAACAGCTGCTACCTTCTCCAGGCAACTCAAGGTATTATGATCCTTCACCACATTTTTGTAAAGTAATGATTATCATAGTTGATATTTTAAAATATTTTATGTTAATAAAGTCAAGGGGGAAGAGTTTGTGGTTTTTTTGGTATACTTAATGGTTTCTTCATATTGTACGTTGGTTTGGTTAGGGCTCCATGATGAGTTCCTTGCACCCTTAGTGGGGTTTGGAGGAAAACCTCCTGGGGTGCTCTGTGTTATGAGAAGAGGGTGGTGCCCACGTGTTTATATAAATCCAGGTAATTACCAAATTCCCAAAGGGATATGTAGAGTTATGTTTTCTTTGTTCTGAGTTTTTACAACTCCAAGGTAATTTATGTTGCAGCCAGCCCTCTGTTCTGAGGCGTGCGTCGCCTCTGCGGCTCCCAAGAGAGGTGCCTCCATGCAGCAAGCACCCTTTTTGCTTTCTGCAGCGCCAGTGCTCATGTGACCGTATAACTTAACTTTCCAAGGGCAGTGCACTAGAATGCATTTACATCTTTTTTATTTTATGCATGTTTTGCTTTACATGCTTTAATCCGGTTGCTGTAGCAGAAGCAAGCAATCCTATTAACATCATTATGGTATATCTCTTGGGGCAGTGAACCCTAATAGTTACAGCTGAGTGCTCTGTGGGATGATGTAGTTCTGAGGACTGTGAAGAGATACTGAAGTCTTCACTACTGGATTAGCTAGTTCAATAATTCTTCTTTCTAGCTGGCATGAAATAACTTGCAGAAGAGTCTGCTTTAATAAACAGCCTGTTAGTCAGCAGTCATAGCAGACAGGTTAGTGCCAAGTGTCGCTCTCTTTTTGATACATACATACATGCACATACATATATATAAAAAACATACATGCATATATATAAAAATATATAATATATATAAAATGTGTGTATGCGTGTGTGTGTGTATACATACATATATACATATACATATACATATATATATATATATATATATATATATGCTTCATTTGTATCCCAACTGGCAAGTAAACTTCAGTCTCTAGGTGATTCAGGCTGGCCCATTTCACAAAGAAGAGAAGAAGTGGGCAACAGTGTCAAGATAGGATAAAACAGTGTATTTCTTAAAATCTTTGTAGCTGCTGCTGCTGGTTTATTTGAGAAGGCAGCCAGGCAAAATGGAACAAAAAAAAGACTAACTGAGAAAGGAGAATGCTAATCTGAGCTTCATAAAATGGACCTCAGAAGTTCTCATATTTGTCTTCCTCTTTGTGTGATACTACTCTTGTCATCATAGATTGTCTCTGATACAGATATGGTGTGCTATTTTATAGAAAAACCATTTCTTTTAATTTCCAGTACACATTTCCAAGAAATTTTTGTAACATGGACATGATTGATGAGGTAATACAGCCCCAGTGCATTGAAGTTCTTACGCATGGGCTGAAGAGCCTTGGCGAACTAATGGCTAATGCGGAAAGTTCTCTAGTGGTCTGATTTAAAAATTCATCTCCCTATTTGTTTGTATCCTGCTTTCCTGCAAATTGCCATCTTCCAGTACCAACATCCCCTTGCCTTCAATATAACACTGTAGTATTGCAGCGTTGGTGCTTGGACGGGGTGTGTCAGAGAGAATTGGGAAGAACTCCTTGTCCCTAAGGCATAGCCGAGTGCGCTCATCTTTTCTATTTACTTATGTTCAGCAGTGTGAAGATTGGTCATTGGGCCCTGAGGATGTGTGTGCTCACTCTGTTAATATTGGTACACCCACATTGTTGCAGCACGGTGAGTCTTTACCACGTAGGTAGAACATGCTGTATTCAACAAGGCTTTTGAGCTTTCTCTTAGTTGGATTTTCGGATGTCGTGCCTCGGGGACCAAGTTCGGAGATCTTCATTTGCCTTTCACAGTGAATTTTAGGCGCTCAGCCAAATAAAGTTCGTATGCTGTCCTGATGCAATGTGTGCATGAGCATGGAAGCACAGATAGAATTTAAAAGTTCTGGTTTTCCTATAATGGGATAATAGAAAGTCTTTAGGGAATTGGACAATAATTTCCCAATTATGAATGGGCCTAGGAAATGAGTTTTCAGTTTCGCTAATGTAAATCTGCACTATGCCCACTCAATTTGCTGTCTGCTGTGCCTCTGAGTCTTCACTGAGAAGTGCTTCAACACTTGTCTAGACTGATTAAGATGCATATAAATAGATGCTCTCTATATGAAATGTATTTTGGCACTGTATTGACATTGGAATATATTACTCTCTTAGCCTTTTAGCAGTTGAGCAAATTTAAATAAAATGATGGTTCATTTCTACAAGGTGGTAAAATGAACATAATTGGGTTAATATCTTAATCTGGCAGCCTAAAATTAGATTACATACCTGTATGCACAAAATTTGATTAGGGAAAATCAGATTTTCCATTCCACGCACTCTTTTTGTGACCTTTGGATATTCCATCTCATTGCCTAGAAGAAGGCAGTTTAGAGTAGCTGGTCCAGATTTAGAGATGTCACTGGTTTTCCCTCCCTTCCCCCGGAATTGTTTCTTGTCCATCCTGTTTTCTTGCTGTGGAAGAACACTTATTCTCCCTTAATACTCCTAAATAAGCCAGTGGCATTCACTACAGAAATGGCAGTAACATGAAAAGGGCTTTAGTAGTATTTTGGCAGGTGGCTCTCATAATTATTTCCCAGCAGTTTGTCTGTAATTCCGGTATCTTGTCAAAAACGTTGTTCAGGTTTTTGTCTTTCTGCCTGTTAAGTTAAAGGAAAAAAAAAGGAATTTTGGAAGATGACTAAGATGAGTCCTGGGATGTTGACAGTGGTCTGATTGCTTATCAGTTCGTGTTTTTGTTGTTTCCAAGTTTTCTGTTGCTAATAGCACCGCAGTGGGGCTGGTTACCGAAGCTTCCCTCCCCACCGAGGGGTCAGTGACTGTCACCAAGGCTTCAGGAACAGAACAAAGGAAGACTCTGCAAAAATCCACTCTTGAGATTATTAAAATTATCAGCAGTGCTTCCTTGCACGACTGGAAGCTGCAGTAACATCTCTCTCCTCCTTAATAGAAAATAAGTCTAGTGACAGAAGATAAGAAGAGATACCATTAAAGCCCAGCTTGCTGAGTTTTGCTCATGGACTCCTAAACAGTGGTCACTGTTTGAGTGTTTTATATCACTGATAGTTGCTGGTTTTCATATGACTAGCTTTTCAGTTGGGGGTGGGATCTCACTTCCAGATTGCACATTGATACTTTCATTCTGCATATACAGGTCCCACAATAAACACCAGATTATTGATGGACTAGAGCAAAGGTAGGTGACACAACCTGGCTGGAGCTTCATCATATGGAGCCTGCGGTGAATCCCAGAGCAGTGGATAGGGAAGGAAGGTGTGTGTTTCCAGGAAGAATAAGAATAACACCGTACTACGGTGTTATAAAGAGGCCAAGCTTTGCCTGTTAAAAGACTTCCAGACCACCTCCGCAGAAGAACCCAAGAGTCTGATTCTTCCTAGGAGAAATAGTTTTGCTGCGTATTTTCTGTTTGCTACATGGTACTGCCTGTAGCACTTCACTTAAAACTCTCACACACACTTGCACATTTTACTGTTCATTTCCTAGTTATTCCTAACCCAAATAGTTTATTCTGGTTTTGGCAGGTTTGGTATTTCTGTTGCGTTGCATGGTGTTGTGTTGATGCGCCTCCACGTGATTCTTCGTAGCCGCTCCTTTTCTCTCTTAAAACACTAAACTACTGCCCTGTGACGGTCAGGTTGCATTAGTGACGTGTGCCCATGATGAGGCTGTGTAAATGAATCCTAATTAATTTATTGGCCCTTGAGTTTGAAACACTTACATGCGACTAATTTGAACGTTTAAACCAGTTCAAAAGCTTATATTCCAATCACTATTTCGGCAAAAAATGTTGTTTTACATTAATCACTTAAAGCTCAAATTCAATGTGGTCAAGATTAGCAATTCAGCAGACAATTCAAAGCATCGGATTGATAGATTTTGAAGCCTCTGCTGTTGGAATGGGCAAATTAAGGCATCAATGACGATTATTTAGACTTGTAAAGATTAAATAATAGCAAAGCTGAGGGTTGGCAAAAGTTATTTGTACGGGACAGATTGCTCAGCCCTTTGATCTGCGGTCAGGGGGCAAAGCGGCCCTCTCCGTACGCTGTGAATTATGCTGTATTTTCAGTGATGTGTGCTGGGAGGTGTCACAGTGACATGCATCACCCAGGCGCTGCATGAAGATGATCGCTGTGCCCCGACAGGTACCCATGAAAGATTATATGAGAAGTTCAGCTTACACTGTAGTATGGATGAACTCTTTCTGCCCGTTCCAGGACTTTTCTGCCTGTAGGTCTCTTAGAAGTAATTTTCTTCAGCAGAAGCGGTGACAATAAAATGCTGGGCATTGTTCATTTGTGTTTTATTTTTTAATTTGCTTTTTCTTACTATGCAAGCTTTGTGTGTATGTGTGTATATATCTACTCATATAAAACAGGTTTGCAATGACTATTTAATCCTCAGAAGTTTTCGTCCAATTTTGTTTTAGGAAATATTTTTATTGAGCTTGCTAACAGGTGGTGCGTACAAATGTATTACGTATATCATTGTAACAGCTACAAATGAACGCCAGTGAAACTGGTCTCGGGCTTTCAAAGGCATCTCTAAATTCCTTATACTGTGTGGGTTTGTGTTGCTGATATGGTGCTTTTGTGCATGAACATACATTGAATCTCAGGCGCTTCCCTCAACTACTTTTTTAATGTTTGTTAACTTGGACTGTTGACCAATATGCAATTGCTTAAAGAAGTAGACTAATGTTAGTTTGTCTTAGGCATGGATTGGAAGTGTGTCCTGAAGATGCCGTAATAATGAATTAGTTGTACACCTGCACTGTTTTGACTTCCAGATGGGTTATCTTGGAGAAAAACTATCACAGAATTTAAAATGATCCAAAGTCCGGTGGTGAAAATAATTTAGGGGCACAGAATGAATCTCGCATGGAGAAAGATTCAAAAGATTGGTATTGTAGAGGAAGGCATAGAAAACGTTGAATAGATGTTACATGCGTAGAGGTGAGAGCGTGGTTTGTTTACAGTGCCAGAATTAGAGGGAGAGGTCTAATGAAGCTGAACAAGCTAAAGAGCTGGAAAGCTGATATAAAACATGTGTAATGCTTGATTAGTCCTGGAAACTCACAGTGCTAAAATACTAGGCCAAGCATTTAACAGAAGTAGAAGCAAAGGGGTGGCTGGGATTAGACATCTGTAGGGTTAATAGCTACCTGTGGAGTGAAAAGCTGTTGGAGATGCTCCCTGCTCAGTCACATGAATGAAACCTGGTTTCCTCCAGAAAAAAAAAATTGGGTTTCCTCTGTCACCCGAATGTCCGCGGCGAGTTAGCGGAAGCCCCTTTCCTTCTCCTCTCCTGGGAGCCCCTGCCCTCCCCGGGGTCGGGGCTGCCGCTCGGGCTGGGCGCAACTTGGTCCCCAGCCCGTGTGTGCGCAAAGGGAATATACTTGCTACTCTGGGAATATACTTGCTACTCTGGGAAAATACTTGCCTCCTGGACATCCGAGTCCTTGCGTTTGCATTTTGATGAAACTGGCCAGAAGGTTCAAAAGTCACATTTTGGTGGTGGAAGGAGGGAAACAGTCATGAACAGAGCAGTTGCATAAGCTTTCTTGCTATATGTAAGTAGACTGAGATGAGCAAATCTGCGTTTTGGAAGTAATTTCAATGACCTCGCTTTAGGGCAAAAGACGAACTCGGGTTACATTGACAGTGTGGAGAAAACGTTTATCTTTAACATCATGTTATCCCTTAACTGTGTCCATCTGGATTTCGTGTATCTTCCTCTGAAACATCTGGTGTTGGCCACAGTTGGTGAAATGATACTGAAACAGTTGAACCGCCTGGATAAACTTGTCTGGCAATTCCCAGACTGTTCGGGCATTTGTCTACCACTTTGTACTTAGTTTTCCCGATTAATGCAGCTTAGAAATACTCTGTTTCTTCCTCTAAGTAATTTTGCTGTACATGTTGATAGCTTATTTTCTGTGTGATCAAAACATATTTTTATCCCTTCTGAATGTTGCTAAAAGGCAAATTTCTGGCTAGAGCCAGAGTCAGGCTAAAAGAGGAGAAGGGAAAAATTCTGTGTTTTGATGTCAGTCCTTCATACCATGAAGGCCATGCAGCAGAGCTGTTGTTCAAGCCTTCAGGGTATATGGACTTTGGTTTTCAGAGAACCACAAAGCACTCGAGAGAAAACTGTTGACCTAAAAGGAAAATCTGTATAAAATTCTTTTTTTTTTTCCTAACCAAACTGATAGGATTTTTTTTTTTTTTAGTTGGGAAGCCGGAAGCATTGCTTTGAAGAGAAAAAGTTTTAGTAGATGTCTTTCTGACACAAAAAAACGATGAAGCAGATCTTGATTCAGCCCTTAAATTTAACCCTTTCAAGAATATAGATAGTATAATTGTATTTGTCTGTTAAAATTCATTGATATAATTAATTTTCAGGATCATTGTGAAACACTATTTTTTCAGTTAAATTTTCATTGTCTCCTCATATAAAACACTGGAATCAGCTTTTGCTCCTCTGCTTCACACATTTGTCTCTAGCTAGTCTAGAATTTGAAGCACTAAAATCTTTCTATACCCTTTTTAAAATCTGAGGTTATATGGTTTAGAAGCATCGCAGCCATGTGACAATGTCTTCTTATAGACACAGCAGTGATAGTTTCAGAGTGAAACATGTTTTAAGACTAAGCAATGTAGTGCTCTCCATGTATGACCTACCATCCACCCGTGAGAGGCTGGACCTAAAGGATGCAAAGCTCCTTGACTCGTTGATACTGTTCCTCCCCACATCTTAAACATCAAAAATGGAAAGTCGGTTTGACCTAGCTGAGAGAACATAAAGGCCAAAGGCAGCATATCGGTGACAACGACCTGACTTTTCTTGTGTTTTGTTTTCTTTTCCTTTTTTTTGACCAGCGCCAAGGAAGCAAGGTCAGTTTGTTCAGTCCTTTAAAAAAACAAGCTTCCTCAGAGAGTCTCTTGTGCCTGTTTACTGGTGAAACCTCAGCTAAGTAGGTGCTTTGTAAAAGTTGTTTTCCCAATAACACTTTTTTTTTTCTTCTGTGAGCCTTCAAAGAGTAAGGCCAAAAATCCATTAATTTGTGCTTGAGCTTGAATAAGTACGACATGTCCTACTTCTGTTTCTTCAGGAGGAAGGAGAAGAGAGATTTGCTGACATGGTAGTCTTTACTGTAATTCTTGATGCTGGAAAGGAAGGAATTTTTATATATATATATATATTTTTTTTTTCCTTCATCATCATCCTTTGAAGAGAAAGCTTACAGTCTTGAAATTCATAAAGAACTATCCCTCCTTCCCAGCTTGAACTCTCATACGGAAAACATCCTTTGCTAAGTCAGCAACATCCAAATTCTTGCCTTTCAACAAGAAAATGATCAGAGGGATTGATTGCTGTTTCTCTTCTTCTCTTTTCTTTCTTTCTTTCTTCTTCTTCTGATGTGCACTAGTAAGACGAAAGTTCAGTCTGCTGCTAAGGCTTATATTTCCTTAAGAGATTCAGCAACTCACTATGGAAACTTTTCTTGTCTTGCAACCTAGCCAAAGGAAAGGCAAACACATAGCAGATCATCCATCTCTTTTCTTTTTTTCCTTCACATGCTGAAAGACTGCCCATCATTCTGATGACAGTTCATTTTGGCGCACACCAGAACCCATGATTCAGTTATCTAGCATTAAAGAAAATAACATTCAGACCTGTATGTACATCACTAAAAATAAATTACGACCTTAAAAAAGCTGAATAATATCGAAAGTAAATAATTCTCCTGCTATTTGTGGGAAAAGGAGAGATTTCTTGCATTTAAGAATGTTTTTATTAATAAATTTGCCAGCCAACAATACATTCACTTGGCTTATTTTAATTCCTCTTTAAAAAAACATTTTGTACCTTGGAAAACTTTGGTGTATGAAATTCTGTCGGTCAGAACTGAATGGAACTTCTGCTGTTGACTTCAGCGAGGTCAGGATTGCATCCTTTTTTTTTTTTTAACAGCGTTAAGTGGAAAGACAAAAACTCTTGCTGTCAATAACCATTAGTTGTGGAAGTGCACTGAAATTATTGCTGTAATTTTAATGGCTGGGTAGGTCAAAGTGGTTCAAGTTATGAGGGCATGCTAAGATATGCCATGGTCTCTGAAAAACCATAGTGCAGTGATTCCTTTCACTGTTTTTGATCATTTATTTCTTCTCTTTGTACATATCACTGTCAAACTCTTTTTTGGAGAGGAGGAAAGGGAGTGGGGAGGAGCAAAAAAAACCAAGCCAAACCTGCACTACAAAGTCAAAATTCTTTCATGGTATCTATTTACAGAATTACAAGGTAATCACTAAACCATGGTTGAATACATTGCTGTAAAAAATAGCTACTGAGTACGTTTTTGCTTCTTAGCTTTTCCCTTTTCTCCATAAAATTTCTGCCTGATTGGCCAGGATTCAGTGAAACCTCTCATTAGGGCACCATGGTTCGTTAGAGCTTAAAGAGGCATCACTGAAAATTGAATTGACTATGCTGTGATTCTCTAGTTGCTGTGATTAGTAATCGTCTGATATTATGCGATGGCCCTTGCATGCACAAGTCTTTCTAAACTGCATATGATTTGTTAAAGGGTTAATTTGTTTAATACTTAAACTCTGAATCACAGAATCTGCATACAGAATCTTTCAATGACAAAAAATGTAAGCAGTGACACTTAGTATTTTTCATTCTGAAATATTTGTAGAAAATTGCTGTGATAAAATACTAATTTTCTCATTTTGATTTTTTTCATTATTTTATGACTTGAGGGATGAGAATCGGACAATTCCTTAGACTTGCTAGTGTCTTTAGTCAGGCTAATATGAAGGAGGAACAAGGGCCACCATGAAAATCAATCCTCTTTAAGACCTCTCTCTCCATCTGCCAATAAATGGAATACTAAAGCATAATTATCTTTTTTTCTTTTTAATTTAATCAAAGTTAGAGTCACATTTGCCTGAGCACCAATATGGTTCTGCATATGTAATTCATTAGCAGTAAAATGAAGTCTTTCCTGATTTGGATAGTGGAGTTAAATGTATGGAAAGGGAAGGGATGTAACTTAAGTAACTTAATAATGAATGTTTTAGTGAAAACAACAACAAAACGTTTTCTCATCTGCAGGCACAGAGAATCCTATTTGTCTCCCTGAGAGGACAGTTGTGCCTGTAAACATCACTTGCTGGTAAAACAAGTGGGGAGATCATGAAATAAGAAATGACGGCACAGATAATGTATCAACCTCTGGTGTGGAGTGATGATGGTGGGCCTATATTTGGCCTAGGAGTTGGTTCCTTTTGCCTTCCATATAAAATTCTGAAATTTTACCAAGTTCTTGCTCCTCGATATGGCAGTTTCATTTTTTAAACAGGTAGAAAACATTTCTTTTGAGGTGTGAGGTCTTTGCTGCCTTGTTGCGCTAGGAGATGGTGGCAGAGGGTGCAGAGGACCTCGGTGGAAGACCTTCAGGAGAGGAGAAGCTCTGGGTGGCTCTTTGGTGGAGCTGGCTGCAGGCTCCTGGGGCTGGTCATGCAGGACCTGCCTGATGGGCTGGTCCCAGGCTCCACTACCGTGGCACGAATAATGACAGTGACTATGCCACAGGCTGTCCAGCGGCCCTGAGACATCACTAGCTCAGTGTTACATTTCACACTGTTTTACTCATCGCTATCCAGCCCCACCTGGGAAATCTTTGCTATAATGACCTTGGGGGTGATGACCAGATTGTTCCCTAGCTGCTAAAAAAAAATTCATTCATTCATTTTTTATTTCCACATTTTTATATGTATAATAGGCTGTTAATTACCAAGACGTTTAGGGATAATGTGTTTCTGTAGTTAAACTGGGAGAGAGTTTTTGATTTGGAGGAACCGGTCTGAGTAGGGTTTGCAAGCCTTTATTGTGAATAGTGTCATCATTTGTTATTATCAAACTTTAGCAAGAATATTGAAGGATTACTGTTAATATCACATAAACTTGGGTTTAATAGAGAGCAAGAAGCAATTGTAATCTCCGTTTTAATCTGTGTACTTTATGAAATGAAACATCATGCAAAATTACTGTTTTTGTCTCTGAGGAGCTAGAACACATTGATACAATGACATATTTAATCACGTAAATAAGAAGGAATTATGAGGCAAAAATGTGAGTATATAACATGAGAACAGCTTTGAGATATCAAGACAAAAAAATCACACTTTCTGTTCCATTTCTATGTAATGAGCATTTAAAGGTCAGGAAGAAAGGCTAGTATTTGCATTTAAATGGAGATATTTTAAGTAGAAATGGTGATTGCTGACCTCTGTCCTGACTTACGGGGGGTTGTTTTGATTTTTGGTCTCCGAATGAAGCATCAAAAAATAGGTGAAAATGCTACACATCAGCAAATTGCTAAAACTAGCTCTCAGGCTCCACTCTTTGGTATCTATTTTCACATGCTTGGTCTTCATCAAACTGTGCTGTGTCCAGGCAATTTGATCAGAGGCTTTGTGTGGCTGTAACCAGAAGCTGGTCTCTCCAGAGTAACCCCCTTAGGATCTCCCACAGGCGAATATTTAGCAAATTCAGGGAATCCAACTAAGGGTATCACAGATTGCTGGCAACCCTCAAACCTGAGCTCGCCGTTCGCCAGGTCTGAGCACTTGCATTACTCGGTTCGCGTGCGGGGGGCCTGAGAAGGTTAGGCTGTTTGAGTGCCTGCCATTAAGCCCAGTGTGTAGGGGAGTGGGTTGCAGCATTGCCGTGGTGTGTCGTCTGCCCACAAAATGATGCTCCGACGTGGGAAGGTGGACAGAGGTGTCTCAGGGAGGCAGCTGTGACTCGGGCTGCGCTCGTGTCCCTGTCCAGCTACTGGTTTCCCTCCAGAGCAAGTAACGCGTGCGTTGCCCTGCGCGCTTGGGAGCTGAGGCTCCTGGCTTGCCTTCACTCATGCTGGGTGGAAGCCTTGATGCAGCAGAGATGGCTTTTCCCATGCTCCTCTTCATCCGCAGTGCGGGTAGGCTAGACGCAGGGTTATGATACAACTGCGGCAGCTCTGCTGTTCCCACTTTGGGCCAGGCAGTCTTAACGCACAAGTCGTGATCTTGAGATTCAGGTTTGCTATCATGATAATACTGGCAGCGATTCTCATGTTGCTGCTTCAGGTAAGACCTGAAGAACCCTGTCTGTACATGAAGTGCCGGATTTCCAAAATACCCAAGGACTTAATCCCTCCTAAAGATGGAAATCTGTGAGCTGAAGAATTTCTAAAATTTAACTTTGTTTTATAAGAATTTCTTCCTGAGGGAATTTTACTTTTGGCGTTACGGTGCTTGCACCAGTGTGTGAGGAAAATACCACATTCTGTGCTGAGAACTGTCTCTCAGATGTCATCTGCAGCGTCTTCTGAGCTGGCAAGATCGGCAGCAAAATTTTTACGTATTTGTTAAAGATTGTTCTCACTACAGGGGTGTGTTGAATCGGAAATAACATATGGTAGATGGGAGAGGTACGTATAAAACATACAAACTCACATGGATTGGGAGAAATACTAACTACATCTGTGAGATGCGTATTTGAAGAGAAGCCTGCGATGCTTAAAAGTGATAAGTAACCGTCTTTTTTACATACAATGTAGTATGCTGTAGGTGATCTTTGTAATTAGCTAGCATTTAGGTCTCTGTATATTTATTCTCTTGAAATATATGCCATATATTTCAAATCCGCTAAGGAGGTGGTTTGAGGAGTTTGAGGTGTTTCACTGACTAAATCTCCTTGGTAATTTCTAGGTTTAAAATCTCATGACTGTGGCCTCTTTTTGCCGTATTGAAATGTGAAATATTCATAGGAGCTCCCAGAAGCTAACGGGCATGTGTGCACAGCCAGAAAATGGGAGAAAAACAAAAGCAGCAGGCAAAGAGCCCGTGGTAATGATAATACCTTAAGACTTACTGGTGCTAATATGCTCAGCTAGAAATACGAGTTCTTTATTGATCCTGCCCTTTTAATAAATCATGTCCCGCCTTCAAGAGTCCTGTTTGCAGAGGCTTTGGCAGGGTGAAGGGTCAGCCCCCTTCGCACCCGCTGGCCTCTCAGCAAAGGAAGAAATCCTTCTTTGGGGAGCCCCCGGTTTGGGGCAAGCCAAGATATTGAATTTCTGCTTCCATTTGTGCTGCCTCACGAGCAGCTTCCAGAGCTATTGGGGTGATTTGTGTTTTTGTGTGGACATACCGCGTTGCAGTAGGTCTTGGTCTCGTGGTGCTGGGGCGTCAATACGTTTGTTCAGTTGGGAACAGGCTTTCTGCCTTGAACGTGACTTTTTGAGTCTTGCTTCCCTCGAAGGAAGTGCTTTTTGTCATCGTGTTGTTTTCTTGATTATTAATTATTTATGATAAAGCTTGATTAGTAGCCGCTCTCCCTCTTCCATTCCTGGGGTCGGTTTTGTAACAGGACCTACATGTCCCAGCTGAGGGACTTCATCTTTGTTCCGTATCGGCATCGGGAGATGCTGCTGCTCAGCGCTCACCGGTCGGGTACAGGAAAGTTCACAGCTTGGAGCAGCTGCGGTCCCTAGTGACAAAATTCTGCCTAGAGAGAAGCTGCTTGAACCCTGCTATTTTTACCTTTAAAACAACGGTTTTAAAATTGGTGAGTTTACTTTGTATGTGTGGACCATTACATCAGTATGTAAACAGGTAATTATTTGAATTTCAGTTCTTATTATGCACCATGGGCTTGTAGATGTATAATCTACTAAATCTGTCTCCTAGAACTATTAAGTACATATTTGATAACTGGGGATATAAAAACATATTCTGTCTCAGCTGAGTGAAGTAAGACCATTTAAAAGCCCAGATTGTTAGGCTATGTGCTTCTAAATTCGGGGCTCACTAATCAATTTTAGAAGCAGAGTAGCAAAAATAGAAAAATAAGTAGCCAAAATAAGCTCCCGTGTCATCTGGAGCTGTGATTATTTCCATCAACAGCAGCAGCTTAAAATGTGGCTTGTATAACTAAGGAAATCAGTAGGAAATACAGGGAAAAAAAATCCCCCAAGACTGTAACATCTTAAATTGGACGTTATACAACAAATACGAAGCAGCCAGGAAAACTTATGGTCCTTGCTTTTCACAGAGGAAGGGGTGAACTTTCGACAACTGCCTTGCACTCCTTGTCTGCATAGTCCTTGGGTGAGTTATGAAGAGCTTCATGTCTTGGGACGTTCCCCTGGGACCCAGCTAAGCTCTTCATGGCTATGGCCAAAGGTTCGAGTCAGGGGAATCCTTCAGTACATTGCAGCCCACCCGTTTTTACAAGGGACACTAGCATTTTCATGTTTCTACTGGGGACCTCCAGGAGAGGAAGAAAATAAATGCAGTTATAAAATTTAAAAAGTAATTGTGAGGAAAATTGAATGCTGAAGAAGAAAAAGTGATTTAAATAGAAGTATGGAGAGCCAGCTAAGGCTCGGAGTTGCTTTTGTTTTCTCCACCCCTGTTAGCGTGAAAACTAACTTGCTGCAGGAATGAGAAACTCCTGTGTTAACCTATAGAGAGGAAAAACAGCAGAATACATTTGGAGTGCTGTGAACCTGGTCTCGCTAGCTTCATTTTGATTTCCCTAGTGCTGATAGCGTAGAAAACACCAATAAAGTTGGACCAGCTTATTAAACACTTTGCTATTTAAACATGCATTGCACAGATCTAATTGATGCTTGGGGGCACTGAGAGGCAATATTCCGCTCTGAGTGGGGCAGCCAGAGCTTCTGGATCCCATAACGGCACAGGGATGATAGTAAACTGGGGCTTTCTGGTGACGTATAGTACAGAAGGAGCTAAGAATCTGATCTTTTTTTTTTTTTTTCCAATGAAAACAGCATAGATATATGCAATCCTACAGGAAAAACAAGATGCATTTTCTGGATAACATATGGTAACTGCATGACAAGGAAAGAGGTTCTCGATCAGCAGCAGCAGCAGGTTTTTGTTAATCAGCCACAGCTACCCCATAGGCCCCTCAGCTTTTGTTTGGGGGGCTGCCCCAGGTTTGAGATTATATTTTCAGGAAAATGAAGATCGCATAACGTACAAAGTAATATTTTGAGGTATATTTTAAAAAATCCTGGAAACAAATGAACATCCTGTGCGTGTGGGTGTGTGTGGCTGTAAGTGGTATTTTGGAAAACAGATGAAATCCAATTTGTGCCATCAGCGACGTTGAAATAGATCAGGAATGACTTGTCTGAAGGCAGTGAAATCACTTTTTAAACTGCTCTGAATAAATTTTGCAGATGTGATACTGTTGAGCTTTTTGGGGGGAGTGGGGGGAGTTAAACAAAACATCCTTTATTCTCTAATACTTAAGTATTTTCTAGTAGTGTGACTATTTAGATGCAAGCACATAACCTGCAGATGGAAAAACACGTATGCCTTTCAGAGTCAATGCCATGAATAGCATAAATATGGCGCTGTGTTTGCTTGTTTCTGTAATGACAGGCAATTTCATAATTTTCTTTTTAGTAATGTTTGAAAACCGTAAGTATAGAAAAATGTAAAACTATAACAATATGTAATGATATTGGCAGACTGCTGAGAAGTTAATCATGATGCACTTAAGGGCGTTTCTTGTGCTTTTTGACCAGTAGGTGTTTGTGAATGAAAAAACGATACAACTGCAGTAAGGACATGCACAGTTATGCAGTCATGAGAATGGTACAAATTTCATGCTCCCAGATATTTATCATATTGTACCTTTGCATGGGCATGATTTTCAAGGGAAAATAGTCACACCCAGTCAAAATAAACCTCTGCAAAAACGCATCCTTTAATCCTCTGCTGATCTGGTGAAATTTTAGCTGCGCCTTCATCTTCATAGCCTCGTGTTTCCAGTTCCTTTCAAAACACACGTTTTTAAAAATTCAACAAAACTAACTGAGAAAAGATAGAATTAAGAGTACAGAAATGTGTAATGATGGTTTAAGGTGACAATTTCCCACTATATCATGTCTTTGTTGTATGATGCCAAGAACCATTTGTTAAAATTTACTTACTCTGAATGGATTTAGGCCCGGTGAAGTCTGAAGTCTCTTCTTTGTGCTTAGTTTAAAAAAAACAAAGAAATCTGCTTGGGAATGTGAGGATTCTAACTTAGCCTGACAGATCAAGGGAAATTTCAGGTCGTCTTTTCTGTCTTTTGTGTTCCTTTTTTGCCAATGAAAATATTGCAGCATGTAGATTGTCAGTCATCAGATGGCACGAGGAGAGGCTGCCCTGTTAGTTTTGGCTGCCAGCGCTGTACGGAGCAGAGCGGTTTCAAACCCCTCAGTACCTACGCAAAACTTGACATACGGGTGAGACTTGGGTCCCCCACCTCTCCCTTTTCACTTCCAGGATTACAAATAAGATCTTTCTCAGTACACCCTACATCTTTATAGATTTGCTTTTACAACACAAGATCCTGATGTGCCTACTTGTGCTGTGCAGTATTTTATTATGCATAGTATACATTTTGATTTAGGAGCTGGTAAGTTTGAATGAGGATATGAGAATAGGGCTAACGATATTTAATGTAATTGAAAAGTATTCTATGATTCTTTTTGCATGAAGTCGAGAGAAAGATGACACACACTAAGAAGAAGATTTAATTACATGTCATCTCTGCTAAAATAAGTTGTTTAGAGAAATATCTGGCAAAAGTTGTCTAGGGCACTGTAGACTTTTAAGCAGACCAGGCGATTCTTTCAAGGCTTTGCCTTTGGCCGCTCTCCCTCCCTTACCCGATTTCTGACAGTGGTTCATCCTTGTGACAGGCCCTGGAGCCCAGCCAGAGTCTTTAACGTGGGTCATCTCCACCTTTCCACTGATCCCGAGGAACCACGCTTGTGTGGAAGAGCGGACTTGCGCTGGGCATCTGTCACTTGCTGATGGGTGTAGTTCAAGCAGCAGCATCCTGATCTGCCAGGATCAAACACTGAAAGCGGTGGGGAAAGTAGCCTGAATATGCAAGAGAAGATCATCCCCTATGCTAACAAGCCAGTCAAGCACAACGAAATTGTATCTCATTGGACCTTGTGGCTAGAAAAGTGGGTTGCAAAAAGTGGAAAAATACTTCTGTGCTCCATATACTTTGCCAGGTAGGACAGATCATGCCCTGCCTTGCTTAGACCTCTTTCAAAACCAAATAACTTGAACAGGGCCTGAGGACATGAACCATAAACCAGAAAAGATCCGTGACCTCCTTCATCCTGTTTGACCAGTCAGTTCTGCCCTGTCTTTGATGCTTCTGTAATTGCACTTTCTTATTTCAGCTTTGTTTTGTGTTAAATGTTTTAATTAAAAATAAATAGGTAAAATAGCTCTTCAGAAGTGGTAGCCCAGGCATAAAATTCTTCAGGGTATTTTGCTAAAGTTAGGCTTGTTTTCATCAATTTTCCTGAAGGACATGGAGGATAGCTGTCACTTCTGTGATCTCAGTTATATATGTTAAAGCTAAAGGAATAGTTAAAAGGTTACAGCTGGAATCGACCTTCAGACTGTTTGCTGTGCAGATCTTGCATGTGCTGGCAGGTCCTCTCAAGTGAAGGTCACTGCTTTAGCTTAAGTTTTCCACTTCTGTGTAACTCTTACCTGCCTCATAAAAATATTACAGCCAAAGTAGAAATTACAGGGCTCTTTACTTTCTGCTTCTGAACAAGTAAGACATGCATTTGAAAACAAAGAGGTGTTTAGACTATTAATCAGGACAGTTTTTTTGCCCTCTGTATTTACTTTTTCCTCCATAGTTGTATTAGGAGTGCTTCTATCCGTAAGTTATTTGTTAGCTGTTATTAAGCCTAAAAAGTTTTCCTTTATTTCATCCATTCACATCCAGTACTATATCCCTTCAGGTTATCCTGCATAACTTGCCGTTGTCTTTTGCATTTCTGTCCTTTACAGCCGTGGGAACTGCTCGGCCCCACCACGATTTAAGCATCCCGTAGCTGAACAGGGGCAGTTATTGTGCTGTGCCGCGATCTTCTGTGGTTCTTGTCCAAGCTTTGCAAATTTATAGCTTTGTAACATGTCTCATCTCTGCTATCTCACTTTTTTTTTCAGTTAAGCTTTCATATAAATGTTCAGAGACATGTTGCCCTTTCGTATATTCTATTCGTACTTTTTTCTTTTATTTAACCTTTCCATACTGGTGTAAGAAACATCACTTGGAAATTGTAATGTACTCAGTTAAGGCACACTAACTTGTTCAGTAGTAATTACCTCCTTACATATATTCCTGTATTCTTAAACAAAATAAAATCTCGTAAAGTGTTGAGCTGGAGCCCAGATGCCTTTGTACCTGAACTGCTTCCAAATGTGCCTGTTTGGGAAGTTGTATCCCTTATTTTCACATCATCAGTGAACAAATATTTTATGCTTCTTCGTGAGTGCCTATCTCAGGGATTAGGTAAAAGACAGATGAATAAACAATTGTGTGAAAATTAGTATGCTTGAAACTTGAGTACTATTGTTCTTGTTATTTGCATATTCATTTTGCATAATAGATCGTTAAAATAACAAACCCATTAGATTTGCTTTTTGTTTTGGTTAGCTCATTTTACCTGGGGCGTAAATGCCAATATCTTTTAAAATTTTAAAGTAGATTTGGGACTCTTCTCCCTGCACTTATTTTTGTAATGATTGAAGGAATATTTGAAATATTTGTCATTTTTAAGGAGCTAAATCTGTGCTGCCTTTTAGAAGAGGCTTGTGCCTAGCTGTAATGTACTAAAGATGCCTTGAGACAGATTAATCAGCATTGCAGATGAACACTTGTTTGTCCCTGGACATCCTGTAAATAGGGTGTGCAATCAGGCATCTACTGCCAAGTACCCTCTGTTTTTGCACATCTGCCCACTGCTAGACCATTTCCGAGTCCCTTTTTCTGGACTGCATTCAACACTGTCCCTGATACAACCTGGAGAGATGTTTATTTTGACTCCAGCGTGTGCTACAGGTTCCAGGCTCGCTTGGCAGAGCATGGGTGTTGCATGCTGTTAGCTCGCGGGGCAGGCAGGAGAGCGTTCCTGCTCCCGGCGCTCTCCCTCTTGCTCGCTGTCTCGCTCTGTGCCTGGCAGGCTTTGGGATTTGGCTTGACGTGCCTTCCGCCTTCCAGGGGTTCGAATCTCATGGAGCAGGTATACAACTGTGCAGTACAGAGTCATGGCAGATGCTTTTATTTTTGGCAACAGGTCCATTCGGAGGTGGTTCGTTTAATGGTCCAGCCCCTGGCTGGAGTTGCTGCTCCTCTGCAATGAGCAAGTGGGATCGTTTACCATTTGGAAACTAAATCAATAGCATACGTTCATGAGGATGGAGATCTGCAGTCATCAGCGGGAGCTGTTCTTGTTCCCATGCCAGTAACTCTCCTGCCTTAAACACGGAGAGACACTAGCTTGAACTAAAATGTATGTGGGAGTTGTGTGCGCATAGTTACTCCCTCTGCTGTAATGTTAACTATAAGGTATCAATTAGAATAATGATTACGCTGTTTAAACAGCACCTGTTTTTCTATTTTGAATTGGCACTTTAAAAGCTGGTGATCAAGTTATTGCTTTATTAATATAGATCTGGTGAATATACTAACTAATGACTTCAGAATTTGATGTGACGTGAATGTGCTATTAATGCAGAGGAAAAATTAGGCTATCATCCCTGTCAAGCAAGAAACAAAGGGATGATAAATGGGCTGAATACTTATCCTAGCTCCATGCAGTTTCACGCAAGTTCAAGGTACCACCCCGAGATTATCATTTGAAGCGTTATTTTTGGAAGGAGAAAAGAATAAAGTGAGGTGGCACTTGCCATGTGTTACATCCACTGAGTGACAGTAGAATGGGACTGGCCTAGACACACGCAATAGGAGAGTCTTGATGGTTCCTCTTCAGCATCCATCTCAGGTGGTTATAGCTGTGCAATGTTGCAAATGAAAGCAGAATGACAGGATTTTCAGTAAACTTGAGCTTTATCGTCTTTTTTTGTCATTTAAAAAGCAGTAAAGCCCCCTACAAAGAAATTGCATTTCCCATATTGCAGGGAGCTGTGCTGTAGTACCTGCAGCACTTATGCTAAGGATTGGCTTAAGGTCTTCTCTCCTTCAGGTATAGTTTTACAGAATGAATACTGCAACCATTTGTTCCACAAATATATTCCTCTAAAAGGTTTCTTTATTGACTTTTTTCAGTGTTCCCTTTCTGTAATCTCTTTAGAGTTATAATTACTAGCCCCAGGTATTCTGGTTAAAGTCCAGACTTTAAGAAATTGAAGTTTAAATTGCAACTTGTCTTTTGAAGTGCTGTAGAAGGCATTTAATATAGTTGCTATAATATGTATTTTTCTGTTTACATTGTTGGATAAATAAGACAGAAATGATGGCTTCTGTTTGAATTTTGATGTACAAAGTCGGAGTCCCAGAGCAAATGTCTGTGTGGTTAAAGTGGTACTAAAGCATTGTAAAAAGCTGTAATTTCAAATATGTTATGCTTTGTTTTGCATATAGTTAATCTATAATGAAGACTAGTTAGTTAATGCAGTTCTGGTGCCTGCGCTCTATATTGAAGTCAAAGAAACTTTTCAGTGGTCCCCATAGGCTTTGGATCAACCCCTTGGTTTTAAAATACTGATTAAAACAGAAACTCAGTATGAATGGGAAACCAAGAGAATGAATAGTGAATGTGGTGAAATAGCAAAAAGAATGCATCCATGAGTGCAATTTGCTCCTTTGTTTTTGATGTATCTGGTTTCAGGTACTTGCTCAAAAGCTGTCAAGTAGTGGGGTTTGGCTGTACCTACCCATATGTGGGCTGTTGTTTTTTTCTTCCTCTGTTTTCTTTTTTTAGTAACTGTTATTTAATAGATTTTATTTTGCTAGTATTTACTAGATTGCTATGCAATAAAATATTATGAATAGAGAAAGTTTAAGTAAGGACTGCCACAGCTCTACTGTACTAGTAAGGATTGTCAAGCATCTGAAAAATAAAAGATGAAGTGCCCACTGGAGGACCAGTGTTGTCACTTAAAATATGTTAGCCTAAGAGGAAAATAAGGAAGGTTCAAGGTGTCTGCTGTATTCTTACCTTCCCTAAATCACGGTCCTCAATAAGAGAAATACATGCTTTTAAGAGGAAAAGGGAAAAAAATAAAACAATTGAGTGCCTTCTCAAACAGCTCCCTCAGGTCTGCCCTATCTAAATGCTGAGAATAGAAATTGCTGAATTAAATGAATGCAGCCTGCTTGACAAATCATATGCTGATTTACCTGCTTTTTTGATGTCCTTTGGAGGATTATGCAATGGAGGAAACAACTCAAAGATAATACAGATCCAGAAAACATATTAAAGAACTTGTTACGCAGGCATGCTGTGTTTCAAGTTGCATTGATTGAGCAGACCAAAGCCTGTGGTTCAGAAACTAAATTTCAATAGAGTAAATAATGTTTTATATTTCCCTTAAGATGTTTGACATTTCAACCATCCAGATTAGTAAAATAAAAGTAAATTTGAAGGGCATCTAAAATTGCAATCCATGTAGAAAGAATAGCAATGAGCATATTATTCATCACAGTACTGTGCATTAGGGATATGGTTGCGTAGCACTACACGCAGAATTACAGAAGAGAAGGATGCTTTTCAGGGAAGAGCTGCTGATCATGGTTTGCTATCCCTCTCTTCCATGACGTGTAGCTTTTTCCTTTGGCAAACCTAGTGTGTCAGGGAAATCTATAACCCTGTTGACAGAAAAGTAGAATGCTATTGAGTGCCACTTTATTAGGCTGCAACTGAGATTTCTTCCTCACACACCGAGACTGAAAAGTTTTTGGCCTGGTCTTCAGGTAGGGAGAAAAATTTGAAGCCTCTCAGGGTGCAGAAGAAGCATCTGTAAGAGCAGAAGGCCATGTATTTTGGCTCTTTGTTAGGCTGGCCATCCAACTGTTGGAACTGAAGTGGTGGAAGTAGAATTTGAGGACAGATACAGAGCAGAATAGGGAAGGGTTACGTACACTAGTTTAGTCATTCTCAAATCCCTGTCCATAGCTACAAAATGCATTTTATAGGCTTAAAGTTCAATCCTGCTCATGTGACTGAAGCTATTATGAAGGGTCAATTTGATGTGCTATTTTACTAAGTGTATATGCCTTTGAAATTATGAAACCAGATAATAATCCGCTAAGGTGTAGTCCCTGTTATCATACAGAAGCATCCACATTTGGACTTACCTGACAATCATATACTCTGCCAAACAGGTAAAATTGAATCCAATACAGATATATTTTTTACTCTCCCCAAGATTAACCTTATTTCCAAAGGACAAAAAAGAAACTAAACGGATGAATAGTACTAGATATGTAGAAGCAAAAACACAGTCTCACTGGATGCATCTGATAAATAGAGAGAGTGCTGAAGCAACCAGCTCTCTTTTGCAGTGTTCCTTCTTGCTCTCTCAAAAACCAAGTCTAGGGCTGGCTGGAGAGCCAGTTTGCTTCAGGAGCTGCTCCAAAAAGGTAGTACATGCAAGACTGCATGAGGTTGGGCCCCTTCTACATTTCACAGTCCATTAAGACCGTGTCAGGACACTTCGCACAGGCATATACTACATGCTTTTAGTTTCCTGCTATAAAATGACCAGTCTTCATGGATGCAGCATAGTCCTTGTATTTTAGGTAGGTTGAATTAGAAAAAAACAGCATGCAAAAGATATAATTAACGCCTTTGGCAGCCAGGTTACCACCGCAGAGCCCAGAGGACGTACTGTCGTGTGGCCCTACCCAGTAGCCTGCTTTGGAGATAGCCAGCCCCAGGCAACATGGACACGTGAGCCAGACTTTGCCACTAGCCTTCAGGGCCAGAGATCCTTTTCCAGAGGTTTTCTTGCCCCAATCCCAAACTGGATCTGAGGAAACTGCTGATAAAACAAAGTTGGGTCCTTCTGCAGGTCTCTGTCAGGCTGTGTAGTGCTTGCCTGTATTCCATGAGCCTTTTTAGTGGTGGATGGTGCATCTTGTATTTTCTAGTTTCATATTTATTTTACAGTATTGGTAACAGACACTTGCCCACATAAAAAGTACTTAACTACTGCTTCTCTCTTTTCCTCCAAAAGCAAGAAAATCTGTAACATAGAAGATAAAGAACAAACTTGTTCATAATACAGGCAAATTGAAACATTTCTATCTTCAAATATGAGTGACTGTATGAGCTTAATTTGGGCTGTGTCTCCAGAAGACTTGCATTTTATGCATCCACCTTTGTCCCTGAGCGAGGTTGTTCTTGTTATCTAACATGTATTTAAAAAGGGTCTTTTTTTCCCATTGCGACACCCAACGTGGTGGCTTCCATTTCTGAAAAGACCATGGCAACCTCTTGTCCTCAAGTCCTGCTTTGTAAACCGGGGGGTAGAATAATATGTATTTTTCTTTTCAGAAGCTAAGGTAGACTTGCTTTTTTTCCCCCTCTAAATATTTATGTTTAAAAAAGCAGCTGTGTTGTGTTTGCTGTGTTTTAGCTGTTTTGTCATAACATGCAATCAATCTCCTTTAAGTGATATGTCCATCGAGGACAACGAGGATATATTATGTCGATGCTCAGGTATCTTTTCAATATTTCTTTCAGTTCAGTTTGTCTGGTCTCACTTAAAATTCTTGAAATTACATTATGTAGCCTGTGTTCTTTGCTCGGGTTGGGCAAGAATTGTCCAAGATAATATTTGTCCTTCAGAGCTCACCAGTTCCTCAAAAGTGAAATGAAGTATTTCACATGCAGTTGATGGAGCTAAAGAAGTAACTGAGAGCTGTGAACTAGTTGCCTGCTTTTTCAAGTGTAATCATTTCTCATTTTTATGCTCGTTTATAAAGTTGGTCCTCGACTCAGCTCTTTCTCCCTAGAGTCTTTGCAGTTCACATTTCGGAGTGCTGTGAGCAGTGAAGAACGCGTACGTGGTAGTAAGGTGTGGAAAAAGACTTGGGAGACCAGCTAGCCTAAGGACTGCTTAGTCCTTGCTTGTATCAACTCATCCAGTCTATACAAAAGGAAAAGAGGGATTTTATTTGAGAATGAGCAAAGTTCTAATATGCAATCAAAAGTATATACTTCTGATTATTTTCATATATTTTAATGCTACTGGAGAATAAAAGTGTTTCTGCCTATCCCTCACTCAGTGATGTTGTATAGGACACCAGTGAGAATACTTCGAATAAATTAAAAAATAAGTTTCATTCCTGTATTCAGAGGGGAGTTTAATGAGTTTTTCACACAGTAAACAGTGGTGAGTTTATGAGCAGTCCTACCATGCTTGTGGGGAAGGCTATGTAAATTACGCCGATGCATATTTATTCATTTGCTTCTTGTGGGAATAGATTTAGGGGCCTATAAGCATATATCAGAATTTGTTACAGGGAGGCAGACTGAGGAGGACAGCTTATTATCCCAGGAGTGGAATTAAGGTGAAATGAACAAGTAATTGAAGTTATCTTTGATCGTGATTTTTTCACTCCCTTCCCCCCCCCCCCCAAGAAAGTGAATATTTCTGATGTTCAGTAGAGCAGTACAATGCTGCACAGAGAAGCATAATGTTGAATTTTCATAATAATGTTTGTAATGCAAATGAGGGACACTTCAAAACCAGGTTGATTAGCATTTCTTAATAAAGTGCCAGACTCCGCCTTTTTCTTCATTAATTCTGTCAGCAGATTGCATAGCTAGATTTTAACATCAGTAAATCTGAAGTGTGGTGGCTTCCCGTGATATAATTATTTGGTGGCTCTAAATAGTTTCAGATTGTGCGTTTAAAACAATTCCTCCAGCACTAAAGCACTGCAGTGAATTAATGAGCAGCTTGTCACCTCTGGGACCTTTGCTTTGAAATCCAGTCTGGCTTAAAGTGAACTCCTACCATTTCAGGCCAGCAGCTGGTAAAAGGTTAGAAAATGAATGAGCTCCGGGGACAACACTAAGTTCCACAGGAGCATATATTTACTTAGTGCTGGTTTTAGAGATCAAACTGGGGGAAATCCAGAGCCGCGGTGCCGTTCCTCCCAAAGACGGCATCAGCCAGGCAGAGCGTCCCCCGTTTGCCTGCTCTCGGGAATACGTTTCGTTCTCCTTTCCTACTTTCTGCAAGGGAAGCAAGACAGCACAGAAACTTGAGCAAGAGAATTGCATTCTCCTTCCTGTGTCTTTAATTGATTTTCCCCCCTATTTCTCTGTTTTGATTGCCAACCCTTTTTCTTTATTCCCTTCTGTCCTATGTTTCATTTTTAAATAATTTCTTCCCTTGCTTATCTCCCAAGTCTACTTTTCCCCCAGTGTGTATTTTTATTGTCCTTCTCCTCTGTTGTTTCTCAATGGGGGAGCCACCAGCTCTCTCACCTTTCACGCTGGGGGGGTATATTTTCTCCCCTGCTAGAGGCCGGGCAGGAATGAAGGGAATGCTATCTGTTGGTCTTTTTTTCCCCATTAAAAGGACTTCAGAGAATGAAATGCTTGTTGTGCTGCTTTGATTTTAGAAGAGAAACAGGAGTGACATTTTAGTAGCTTTAACGTTCAGAGTATCAGTAAGAGCGGTAGAGCAGAAGTCTCCACCTAGTTTTGATTCCATTTGGGCATTGTTTTTTTGGTTGAGTTTCTTATCTTAAATGCATAAGGAAACAACAAGCTTAGTTTTCAGAGGAAGTATTTAAATAATACATGCAATCTATGATGAGAATTCTAGATCCTGAGATGATACAACTGAACTTGAACATTTAAAAGCCATGGAAGAACTGAAACTATTTCCCGTCCCTGGAGAAGCACTGAAGTAAGGATACATTTATGTAGCACCTTACTCGTGCTTTCCTGAATGGGGCTGGATCATTGTTATCAGGCTGTGTAGCTACCTAACACGACTCAACATCTTGTTTCTTCCAAGACCCTGTATAGATTTTTTTTTTTTCCTGTAGAGTTGAATTTAAGAATGTGTAACAGTTCCTCTCACTAAGATGGTCTTGGAGCCTCATCTTTGTTAGTAAATGATCTTGACAATCTTCTTCCTTTCATGCATGTTGATTAGGTAATTCATCAAAAGCCTGCAATTAGCCATTTCTTAAGCCTTCTATCTAGTACAACTACTTGTCATTTTATCTGGTTGTGGATTACAGCTCAGCAATCAGGCCAAGACTTGCTCCATACCGGGCAGCTGCTTCTCGTGGCTTCACTTAAAATAGTGCAAGGAAGTCATGCAGAATTCTCTGTTTTCAGTACTGTCCTGTAAGTTTGGCATTTAGTTTAAAATAATGGCTTGTGTTATTGATGATTGCCTAAGCTCTTTGCTAAATTGAATATATTATATTCAGTCAGAGATTAATTGTTGTAAAAATAAATGTGGCTCTAACAAGTTGTGTGGTTTTACTATACAACAGTTGAATTTGTGTGTGTCAGGCTGGGTTAATGGCTTCTGTTGTCCTCTTTTCTTTGTTTTTGAGGGAGAGAGAGGTGCATTATTTCAAAAAGATGGCGTGCTAAATGAACTGAGTGAAAGAAATTAATGGAAATACCTCCTTCATTTAGGAGGTAAAAGAAAGTTGATACGTCTTCTTTGTTTTGGTTTTGAATTAGAATCACAGAAAAGTCTAGGTTGGAAGGGACCTCTGGAGATCATCTGGTCTGATTCTGTTGAAAGCCTTAGATTTCAGGCCTTGAATTAGGTTAACCTGGGCCTGTTAAACCAAGTCTTGATTATTTCCAGCGAGGAGCTTCCACCACTTCTTTGGGCAGCCTGTGCCAATGTTTAGTTGTTCTCATGGTAAAGATTTTTTTTTTTCTTTTGCTTCCTGTCCTGTAAACATGCATCTTGATAAAGAGAGTACCTCCATCTTCTCTGTAATTGCTTTTTAAGGATTGGGAGATTGTGGTTAGATCCCCTGAGCATTTTGGTTTCTAGGCAGAGCAAACACAATTCCTTTGACCTTTCTTCATATGCCAAGTTCTCCAGCTCTCTAATCTTGGTTGCCCTCTGCTGAACCCTATCCAGTTTTTCAGTGTCTCTCTTGAAATGTTTGGGTTGGGGGAACCAAAACTGAACACAGTATTGCAGATGTGGCCTGCCAAGTGCTGTGGAGAGTGTGGAGGAATCACATCCCTTGAGGCGCTGGCCATGCTCTTGCTGATGCAGCCCGGGATACGGTTTGCTGTCATTGCTGCGAGGGTGCTTGACTGACTCATGTTTAGCTTGTTGTCTGCCAGGACCTCCAAGGGCTTTACGGGAGCGTTATGTTTGCTTCTATGTGTCCATACCAAGCCACATAGGCTTGTGCACAGCTGGTCCCTAAATCAACTCTCCTCTCCTACTAGAGGCATCTCTAATGTTTTTAGCTTGAGTCGTACTGGGTTGTGATTGTTTTCAGAGAAAACTGCTGGAAGGGAAGTACTTTACCTGCGACTGTTTTCTGGAGAGAGTGCAGAATGTGTGTATACACCACACACACACACACACACACTCTAATGGAGCAGAACTGGTATTTTAATTTCTTTATGCCTATAGGAGCAATCTGCTTCTTGATCAGAAAGACAGACAGACTGTAGGAGCCCAAATGGTTCCCGTGTTGCGTAGAAGTGACTGGCTGGCCTCAGATCCTCACTCCTGGAGCTGCTGTTTGCCCTACGTTGAACTTGCCGGCTTCCCATCCCGTGTGGATTATCTTTTGCAAATTGACCTGCTAACGTTTCCCATTTTCCAGGCCAGGCATCCACAACCCGGTTCCAGATCGGGAGATGCGGGACTGTGTTAGCATGGCCTCAGCCAGGCTCATGGGCTCAACTACAGCACCGTGCTGGGTTGCCACTGGGCTTGCTGGCCCGGAGCACCAAACAAGCTCCAGTCTGCTGTAAAAGCGATGTAGCTGCAGCTCTTCCCCATCCTTTGCTCAAAATGTGACAGCTATGTAGACCTTGAGGTGTCTGGCCTGGTTTGCTACATGGCAAAAGGAAAAAAAATAAGGATAAAACCCCAAAAGAGAAATAACTGCAGTTGTTATCAGGCATGAATTGCTTTATACCTGTACTGCTTTCAGAGTCTGCGGACCTACCAGTGCCCTGTACTACCTGACAACACTTAAGCAGGGGTCTTGATAGACTGTACGGGGCCAACCTGTCTGTTAAGCCTGTGGGCTCTCCGCGTGACTGGATTAGCTCAGCTGCTAATGGTATTTTTTTTCCCTATCACAAAGCAGGTGCAAATCAATGTAATGGGAGGAGCAGCTAGAATGCTAGCATGGTTAATTATGATAAAATGAAAACTCAAATTCACTCAGTAATTTATTTCAACAATTAAATGAATTCAGTCAGGAATCCAGTATAAAGAGCTGATACTGTTGCTCAGAGGCAGGGTTTTGTTGGACTCAACCTGGAATGATGGATGTGTTTTCAACAGATACTGAACTGACCCCCTAGTCCTAAGGTATTTTTAATTGCATAGCTAAATAAGGAACAAGGAAGCTTTCCTGGTTCCCCTTTAAGCCACTGGAGAACCAAAAGATGATCAGCACAGAGTGATAAATGGAGAGATACTCAACATGTTAAGAGTCTGAATTCTTATTAGATGTTCAGAACTTGAATGACTACTTTGAATGGCTTTTTACCTGTTTGTATGTTTTCTTTGGCCTTTATTTTTTTTAAGGTAAATATGGCAAGTTTCAATTTAGGCTTGAAGAGCTTGAAAGGATCTTAGGTTATTAACATTCACCTTTCAACAATGGTTTGGTCATATGCCTTATTTTTAATAAATCTGCAATTAATAAAGAAAAAACAAAGACCATTTCTCTGTAATGATAAAAGCCCAGTGCCTTTTGTCAGTAATGAGGCAGAAATGGTCCTTCTTTTCTGGCATTACTTTTTGAATTTCCAGTTACTTTTCTCTCTCATTTTCTGTCATTCTGAAGTTAAAAAATATATACAAAATTATGCCTGCAGAGTTTGATGAATGTAAAATTCCAAAAGTTAAATGCTCAGAAATGGAGCTAGTTTGATTCCTGTTAGCCATCCTACTGAGAGCGTTTCTTTGCTTCCAGGTATAAAGGCTAAGGAAAGTCAAACAGTTCCCACATCTGTTCACAATATAATACTCTCTCTGTCAGATATTGCAACAGAGGTGGGTCTAAGCGATGGGCCTGAGCCCCAAGGGGCTGTCACCTTTGAAGGCTACTGAAATCTGCTCCAACTTTTAACTGATGCGGAGGAGAAAGAGGCTGTCATGTTCTGATCATGACACCTGAAAGGATCCATACTTTCCAGTAGGAATATTGATCCAAAACGCCTTATTTCCCCCTGACTCTGCTCTTACCAGACAGAGATCCATTAAGTAAAGGCAGTAGCTAGAGCCAAAGTGGAAAGAAAGCTGGAAAGTACGATTATGAGTTTGATCCTGAAGTTATAGCAGTGCTGAAATATATCTAATAGGTATTTAATGGATTGTGACATTCCTACTAAGAATAAATTCTGATAAGCAAAATAAACCCCTCCAATTAATTTCCTCCATGATTCATTTAGATTAAAATTTCTATAGGACTTGTATCTAGGTTTATCACAGTCGCTGATCGGAAGATCAGTTTGCTAGTGGTGGGTAGGAAATTGTATCTGGAAGGGCATGGTAGGAAGTGGGATCCATTTCATCAATTTCTTAGGAAATTAAGTTTTCAATTAAAAGAAAATGAATTTATCTTCCTAGAGATAGGCCTGTAGAGGCTCGCATTTGGAAGATTATCATCCAACATCCGCAAACAGATGGCTCCCATGATCTTTAAGTACTTCTAACTAACCCAAGCAGAGTTGGCTGTACTGCCAATCTGGGATACTGATGCTGACTTCACTTTTCCTGGGTTGGGAAGAGGGGGAGAACATCGAGAAATAAGAGTATCCCAGTGTTTGGTCATTGATGTTTTTAAAAAGTTGATATTCTGGAAGCTGTCGTTAAAAAAGGTGAATAAATGTTTTCTAGGTGTATTTTTAAGTGCTGTGGTCTAATTTAGTGGCAGTTACTCTGCCTGGTCCAGCTGAGTTTGCAGTCCCCAGCAGAGCCCGAGGAAGGTGCGAGGTGCCCCTTTTCAGGATTTCTCACCTCTCCTCTCCATGCTGCTTTCACAAGTGTTTACCTATCTCTGCTGAAGTATTTGCTAACATTCGCAAAACTTGCCAAAATATCTGGTTCCCTAAGAAATTACACTTCCTAAACCAAGGTTCCCACAGACAGTTTGATTTATGTTCGGGGAGGCAGGGCTTTTAGAAGGGAAGAGTTTATACTTACTGTCAGTTGGTGCTAGGTGGACATCTGAGAGTGCTCAAACCCTCCCCCTTTCTTCATCCCATGCTCTCACTTTTGCAAACCTCCTAACCCTGCAGATGTGCCAGATAAACAGACACTGAACCACTCGCTACTGCAAATCAATGTGTACAGCTGGACGTGGCAGAGCGAAAATGGAGGAATTCAAGTAATCCCATATTTGCATTCACAAAACTATGGAGAATTTCTCTTCAAAACTACCAAAACCTGAATGTGCAATTGATGCAGAAAATAGATTGACGGCAGGGCCGAGCACTGACCAAGAATGTCGATTTGTTTGAAAAGGGCGGGGGGAGGATATTGAAAGGAAAAATATTGAAGGATAAGACCTGGAACTGGACAGCAGTCTAATGCTTTGAGGTATTGATCCAAAAAAGCCCTTTAATTTTTGTAAGGAAATATACTTTGTTTTCCCTGCAACATGTAGGAACAGTTTCAAAGTAACTCAGGTCAAGAGAAAATGCATCTAAAATCCAGGGGAAAGATGGAGCTTCTGTCATTTTGTAGAACCAAATTCAGGTCTGTTTCACCAGACTTGAAATGCAGCCCTAATTTTGGGTTCCTGGGGTCCAGGACTACAGATATAGTTTGCTCTGATGGTCATCTGTTTTTAGGAATTTGTAAAAGTCTAATTTTAAAATATTTCAAAGAGAATTGAAGAACAGCTTGATTTCTTATACTATGTATATCACTGCCTCTGAGAACAGAGAAGGGAGGAGAGTGTGTTGTGTCCTGCAAATGCTGTTCTCCCTGCTGCATAAATGAATGCAGGAAATGCCCCCAAGGGAGCATACTCCTATTTTCTGCACACAAAAGCCTTGTGGTATAAAGAATAGATGTAGAAATTTTTGTATGTATGTATTTATATGCATATATATGGATAATACTACAAAATTGTTCTTAGTTCAATCTCAATCTGCTGTAGTTGCTGAGCACTGATATTGACTTACAGGAGAGCAGAATGGAGCCATTTGCAGTGAATAATGTAATGAGAAGTAGCTGGAATGCGAAGTGTTTACAAAAATAACAGCAATTATACAAACCAAGTCAATGGCAATGTAGTTGTTGGGAAGTCTGTGGAATGTGATACATTGGACCATCGCTGTATGAATGCTAGGTTTCTTCCACAATAATTTGAGTATTTTTTAAAATTGCTTTTATATGGAGATACAGCAATGCCAAGTAAAGCATGTTTTCCACTGGTTATAATGTCTCTTCATGCCATGTTTAAAAATGTCCACTCAGTGCTTCATGCAACATGCAGAGAGTTGAGATTTCCTTTCAAAATTTTCCTGAATTTTCAAGTATTATGCTGGACTTGCAACATTAAAAAAAAAAAGTGCAGCACAGCATAATGTGACAGAAAGGAAAAAAATGAGAATGGTTCTTTAGCATCTTCTGGTTGGAGATACTGGCTAACACTGTATTTGATTACATCAGTGTACATATGTGCTGTTTATTATAAGGACTATAGCCATATCATTCAAATACAGCTAGAAGATTATTAAGGAACTTTGTATTCTTCATTGCAAACCAAAACTGATTCTGTGCCCATTGGCAAAAGCTGAAGCTTTCATTGACAAATGTGTACAATATCTGGAGAGTTAGATTTCGTATTTTTTAAAGCCAAAATTCAAAATTCATACTTTAGTGTTTTGAAGGATATATTAGAAAACTGTCAAAATGCCCTTTTAATAATTTTAACAATTACTCAACATTTTTTACAAATATTTAATCAGTCTTTTGCCTTTTAGTGCGAAAGTTAATCTGTTACTAATTTGTTACCTTATTAATATCTCTTTAGTTACACAAATGCTCTTTTCACAGAGGCATGCATGTACAATAGAAGATTGAGTTATTTGACTGTAAAACTTGGAATCCAATCCCGAGGCACAGATGCCTAATTTAATTATTCACAATTCTTCATTTTGTTAAGCTAGATAGGAAAAAGAAAATAGCTTGTATGGGTATTGCAGGTAGGATGCTTTGTGAGAGGAAACAATTTTTTTTCTTTTTTCTTAACACCCTTTTATTTCGCTTTGTGTAGAAAGTAAGCTAATGCAATAACTAGAACTGGATTGGCATGTCATATAAAGGAGGGAATGGAGTTTGCTTTAGAAGGACTGTGATGAATGGTGGGCATGGGTAGACAAAGTGATTTGGTGGTTCTCGATATGATACATTACCGCAAACTTTCAGAAGCTGCACCTCCTTAATCATGACAACGGTCTCAAAAGATAGCGTTCTGTGGATAGCAGAGCAAATAAAGCTGTTTTCTGCAGACGAGTGTGCTCAGTCCCTTAGCTCCGCTGCGATCTGCGGCTCGCTCGGGGCCCCAAGCGCCGAGGGCGGTCTGCCAGGGAGGGTGGTACCGGTGGGGTCTCCTCGCTTTGCTCTCAGGTGCCTCCCCTCTACCCAACTCATGATTCCCCAAACTCGAGGGAACTGCATTACCTGCATTTCCTCCCCTCCCCACCCCAAAGTCTGATGGAAGCTAATAGGTCCCAAATGCCTTAGAAGAGTATTTCCATAGAGAGGGATGGGTAGGCAGGGAGATGGGATGAAATGGCTCAAGCCTGGTTTATGTTAGGAATCCAGGATCAAACTAGAGACCATATGTGTGTTACAAGGCTTCATCTAGGCTTTGGAAACAATGCAGCGATGGTGGTGGGGAATGCACACCTACGTACACAGCATATATACACCGTTGAGATATACTACTGACAAAAGAGAAGCAGATGAAGTAGACATCCTATGAGAGATTATCCAAACCCTGCCATTAACCTGGCCCATATTCCTTGCTGAAGTTCCACTCCGGATGGTTGAAGACTAATGATGGCCGCAGTAAGATAGACTGGAGCTGTGGTTCTGCTCTAGGGATGGGTCCATGGCAGACACTTTCCTCCCTGACAGCGTGAGGCACGTTCTCATGCCGTGCCTCTGCAGTTTGAAGTGCAGTTGGTGTATACTCAAGTCACGGTGGGGCGTCAGCATGGCGCAATGCTTGGTAGGAAATCAATGCTGAACTGTTCTGCCATCTGCTGAGGATAGCTTCCTGAAAACTGGGACTTTTAGTGAACTTTGGGTCAGATGAATTAAGTGTTCTAATTACCAGGACGCATCTTGCTGTAGAGGAATTGAGTGCTGAGTAGTAACAATTGTATAAATTAGCATAAATTTCCAAAAAACATAATATCAAGAGATTTTGCAAAACTGTTTTAGCAAATGTTGCATGCAAGAAGAATGAGATGCTGGGCCTCACAGATGAGGCTGAAAGAAGAAACTCGCTACAAGGAAAGCTTAAAAAAACTGCTACTAGCAATGTTTAAAGATGTTTAGGCAGATTGAATGTTTGAACATAAAAGGTGTGTGTGCATAAAAGTGTCAAGACATATTCCTGACAAAGTTGTTTCTCTAATTGTTCCTGTTTTATAGAAGATAATTAATCTTTGTGTTCAGAAGTTTTGAAACAAAATCAAGGTGAACTCAGCGAGTTTGGTCTTTGTTTAAAGCGTATGCAACAAGTTATATACAGCAGGAGCCAACCGAGCAGAACTCTGCCTTTGACAGCAAAGATTAATGACCCACCCTCTTTTAATTGATGGTATCCAAAGTGTGCTTCTTTTCCTCAGCCTTTGTCAGCTAGCAGAGGATATTTCAGGTAGATACACACCACTGCCTACTGAAGTTAAAATGGGTTATTTCATGTGTTTTTTTCTTGGCAGTAGCAGGAATGTTTAAAAAGAAAATCTGCAGAATATGAAACAGTACATATATTCTGTAAACCTATTATCTTGATGGTCATTGATGTTTTAGGGCCTGCCATGATGAGTTTTATTAAACCATCCTGAAAATGGAGAGCAACTACTAAAGACCAGAGCTGTTGACCATCTTATATTTCATTAGTGATAAGATTCTATTTACCATAGTTACCACAACCTTACTAAAAACTGAGGATTTTTTTTATCCTTTGCCATGTGAGGAACATAGATACGCAAGCATGCTGTTCTTCTATGTTGTGAATGAACAACAAAATGTGGAAGTGGGCTGAAAAACATCTGAATGCACAAGTGCTGTTTTCAGCTCAGAGTGATAGTTTGCAAGCAGAAATGTGCAGTGGTGTCATAGAATATTTTTTATTTTGGTTTGACAGGCAAATCCTTCAGGACTCAGATGGACGCACTGGTGCCATGGTTTCCCTTAGAAAAGAATGGCATCCTTATCAACCAAAGAGTGATTGAACGCATCTTTTTCTGTTGTGTTAATTTTCATGTTTATGATTGTGATTCCTGTCTTTCATCTTCATGTACTATAAGGTAGTAGTGCTTTAACGCTGCATTTTATTTACAGCTTTATTTAGACTTCAGGAATCAGTGCTTTTGTTGTGTTTGACCATCTGATTTCTCCAGGTAATGGAGGGAAAAAAAGTCCTATATGATTCATAATCTAAACTGATTTCTGGTTGAAATAGGTCCCAAAAGATGCTGAAAACCTTGGTAGTATTTTGTATGGACCTTGATTGTCTCTTGAGTTGGACTGACTTTTTCCCTTGGACTGCATTATGCTTCTTTGTGAAGAAGTGTGTCTTTGTGGGGATATTTTTTTATTTGGTTGTTTGGTTGGTTGGTCAGGTTTTTTATGAAAATAAAAGGGAGAATGAGGATATAAATTCGGTTGAGTAGTAAAGTAGTTCCTAATGAAGATGCCACTTTTTTTTTGGAATGAATGATAAATAGATGAAAAAGAATTTTTTCGTTCATCTGAAATGTCCATTTACCTGAAATAGGCCACTGTAAGGCATTATTTTTCTTAGTAGGATACTTCAGCTGTTGACCCATACATCCAGCTGGAGAGCCTGAACCCCGCTCAGTGAGGTGGGTTGTGGCTCACACCGTGTCTTGCAGAAGGCTGCAGTGTAGGTGGAGCCCCCCTTCTGCTGTTGCGCCGACACGCACGTTTTCCAGAGCGACGTTTGGGGAACATGTTTAACATCTGTGGTTGATCAAATAACTCTTACGACCAGGCGTACAGTCTTGTCTGAAGTGAAGGATTTCAGAGCAGTGGAAAATCCTCACTGGCATAAACACAGAAACAGGCTGTGGTGACATACTCTGAGGCATGAGGTGGAGAAAAGCAGAAGGGTCCTTTCTCGTAGCAAAAGATCCTGTTTGACTGTACCAGCTAAATCATGAAACGGGGAGAAAAAGACATATTCCATGAGTCAAAAAAAAAATGCATAGAAAAAGAAAACAAAGAATTAGGTTAGCTCGAGAAGTTATTTAATTTTTTTTTTTGGTGCTGAAAACCAATCTGGGAAAACACCTACAGCTATGCTTATTTTGTCTATACCTGTCTTTCATGCTGTCTGCATGCAAAGTATGTACAGAATAATTTATTTTAAGTTTCAGAACTGATTGCCTGCAAAAGCCTGTCAAGAGCAAAACATTAACTGGGCATGGAGGAAAATATAGTTTTGTTTTGATCTTTTCTGGACTTTACTGGAAGCAGAGATAAAAATATAAACAGTGTGTATGACTTTTTTCTTCTTCTAAGTTGTTGTCCCTTTACACACTGAGCAAATGTTCCTATGGCATATCAGAATACTGAGTTCCTAAAATATATTTGTCTAAAGTTCTTTTTTAAATCAGGAAATTGTAGTTCTGTATGGCAAAATGAGTAAAACTGAAAGTTTGATGGAGAAGCTAAAGTAAACTGGCTTAAAGAAGTTTAGTATACTCATGTAAAAGACGTCAAGAAAATGGCTAATTTAACTCTCAACCAAGACATGTGGCAATAAATTAGGTGTCTCTGTCTTTTAGAAGTGTTGGACTCTTTTTTTAACATCCAGAGTGGCAGCTCGATATTAACTCAGCTCTGTTATTTCAGAATGGATTAATAACTACTTGCCAAAACAATATTGATATTAGACAGATTGCGGACTAATGTTAGGTTTTCTGACGCATAGAGTTTTAGCGTAGGGGCTGGAGGCCCAAGTTCTCTCATGAAGTATTTTAACAATATGCATTCCCTCCTTCTCCCTCCCTGACACATAAGTATATGCTTGACAACGAGCTCGCAGTGACACTTTTCAAAATAACTCAACATAGATACTCATTTTCAAAACTGTCACTTTCTTGTGGTAATTTAATTATTCCTTTTTTCCTTCAGAGAAAACTTCAGTCTATTTGCAGATCCCCATGCACATTTTTGTCTACTGCTTTTGGAATCGGTGCATTATATTACTGAAAGCTAACAGCGAAGAAAAATCTAGAGATTGTCACTTACAAATGTAGTTTTTGGTATTACAAGTGTGCATGGTTCTTTAAATCAAAAAGAAATACTCAAATCTGACAGAAATGCATATTTTTGCATTGAAACTGCCATTTAAAAAATGAATTGCATATCCTACAGTTATTCATGAATAATAATAATAAGCTAGATTATAAATTTATACAAGTTAGTATTGTACTTCTCAAAATTGTGTATTTGAAGGAAATAGTTTAATTTTTTTTTTTTATACGAAGGGCTTTGCTTCTTTCAGAAGGCTTAGGAGCGCGCGTTTTTGTCTGTTGAGAGACAATTTTGATAGAAGTGCAAACATGCTTAACATGGCTTAAATGTTGTATTTAATCAGTTTTTTCCCCAAGGTTTCTGTTTAACTACTGAACTCCGCCTGGTGTTAGTGGGACCTGGATGGGTCTCCATTTTGAAGAGGTCATTGTCTTGAGGAATAATCTCATTTGAAGATAAAATGCCTTTCAAGTAGTCTTTTTTTTTTTTCCTGTGGACACTGGTGGTGCAGTTAGCCTTCATGACTTCCATTCCTCGTGGCCTGTAGACTTAGGGGCCTCTACACTTGAGTAGTCCGGCTCGTAGTGTGATGCCCCGCAGTACTTGCTGAAATATGTGCTTGCACCTAAGGCTGCCGTCTGATTCAGTGACAATAACTGTGGTTAAATGACTATTTTTTAGAACAGCATCCAGCTTTAAGGACATCGTATTATGAGGAACCTCTCTCACTGCCTGTCACCCTCCTCACTGGATTAACTAGAGACCTATGGCCTGTTTTCTGTTCCAGTCTTAACAGCTTCAGCCTCCATTCATAGGTGCCCGGAGCATCCTTATCGTCTAAAAAGTTTTGGGGTGTTGGCTGTCTTCTTTTCTTTTGGAGATACTGGTAGACTGGTAGACAGGTACCAGTGAAATATTTGTGAAATTCCACTTCTGCCTCCTGTCCAAGAGCGTTGTTTGGGTGATTTTTTCAACGTGCGCCTCCATGTTTGGGTCTGTCTATCTGCATACACACGCACACACACAAAGCGGACCAATATTCACATATCTTTCTATACAGAGATACTTGCAGTTTTTAATGTAAAAGTACATATCGAAAAAGCTGTATGGTTTCTGTTGTTAAACCAGGCCTCAGTTCATGCCTTCAAGGCACTGAGTGACTTGTCCTCGTAGCGTCTCAAGTCCCGGTGGCTTACGACGCTGCATCGGCACCTGTAGCACTTCAGAAAATGGGTCGAAGTTTGGTTTGGCGAATGGTTTTCGTCAGATCACTCTTTCAATGTTTGGTCATGCAGACGATAAGACCAGACTGGTGGCAGTTGTGAAAATACGTGTGCATAACGGGAAGGCCCTCGGCAGCCCTTCCGTGTGCACAGCACGGCCGGCGCCCCGCGGGAGAAGGGGCTGGGTCAGGCCGTGCCTCTCCGCAGCAGCCTCAGCTGACGGGAAGGCCGGGGGATTCGTCATCCGCGCCGGAGTTTGGCACTGCTTCCTGGGCTTCTTTAAAAAGAAAAAAAAGCCACACACAAAACCCCCAAAAGTTAAAAAAAAATGCTACCAACAAACCCCTTATCTTCCTCTGCCTGATAGTCGCTAGCCTATTTTTCAGAGACTATATACATCAGTATTTGTAGAGTATTTAGCACTAAACTTGCTTTAAGATGCAAGTTCTAAGTCACTTTACAAGGTATGTGCAGAAAATCACATTAGTGACAGATGTTTAAGCTTTGCCTAAATAAGGCGAGCTTTAGGCAGCTGATACGGCCTGTCGCTAGCCTGGAATATTGCTCCGGAGTTACAAGCCCCGAATCCCTTCCTCGGGCTTTCCCGTGCTGGATTCCAGATGTGGAAGATCACGTATTAAAACGCTGCTGCCTCTCTCCTATTCCTGTAAGATCAATTTCTTCCTCGTCTTTCTGTTTTGAACTCCATCTCCTCGTCTAAGACTTGATTTATTGATTCATGAACGAGAACATCAGCAGCAGTAAACAGGGCTCTGTCCCAGTACCGTAATTTTGATGTGATTGCATTTATACACAAAACTGACTGTTCTCTGGCACTTTGAATACAATTTGTTCTCTGTCCCATGCATTTCAACAGGCAGGTGCTTTTCATCCTTCTCTCACAGTAATACTTTTGAAAATCAATTTTTAAAAATGCAGTACAGGCTGAGGGAAAGAAAGCATCAAAAGCACCAGAAGACAGATATTGTAAAGAGATATCCTAGGCAAAGGTGCTCCCAAGCCTGTGGGCAAGTTGTTTATTCTGTGTATTTGCTTCCAATTTAATTTGCAGATGGTATAAAATTATATGAATAGTTATGATTTATTATTAGGTATTAGGAATATTTATTAATATTTATTAATGAATTTATAAATTAGTATAAATTATTAGCATTAATTACCCAGAATATTTTTCCCCAAAATAACAGAAATATTTTGCCAGCTGTAGCATAATTATAGGGTATGGATTCCTTCTTTTGACACTGTTATAGGTATTGTTTAGTAGAAAATCAGGTAGGTATATCTCCACTCCCTAGGAAGAAATGTATGCATGTGTGTGTGCATGCACGCAGTTCAAGTTTTAGCATCCCAGAGTTGCGGTATATTTTTTATAGCCCATTCTATGCTGGGTAGCCTAAAGCAGTATATTACATTTTTTTAACATGCAGGACTTAACAGTGCTCAATAATGGTTTGTCCTTCTTTCACTTTGCAGCTCTTTCAGGAACAAAACAACAAACAGGTGGGAGAAGTACTCATTTGAGTTCACATTGTGGTGTGGATGGTCTTAAAAGGATTTTAGAAATTTATGGCCTCTATCATCTGAAGTTCTGCTCTTTCACAGCATTACAATAGGTTGGCTGCCGAGCTCTGCATTATCGTGCTCTACTTGAGCTGTTTGGAATATTACTTTGAGAACTGGAAGGGCTCTGGGGTGCTAAAACTGATTATGAGATTTTTCTTTGCTTGACAAGATGAGCAGGCCCATGTGAAGTATAAGGCAGTTATGTGGATTGATGGCAGACAGGTTTCAATCACAGAATCATGTTGTGTTTTGCTTGTCTTTGAGGTGGGATGCCAGCAAAATTGAGTTTCAAGAGGATAATTGCAGCCCAATCAAATCTGCAGGTTAAGTTTCATGGCTTTTTTTTCTGTATTCTTTTTTTAAGAGATTCCTTTCAGTGAATTAGTGTATTCTGAGTGTTCTTCAGAAACTTTATAATGCATCTTCCTGAAAATCAGAATAAAAGGTAATAAACAGGGTAAAACTGCAACTGCCCCAAAATGTTGATTTTAAAGGCTTTAAAAATTTAATAACGTCAAGGGCACCCAGTCCTTATCTCTCTCATTTTTCCACCTGTTAGTGAATATTTGTCTTCACTGTGTGTTTGACACCAGTTTTGCGTGCGGTTATTTCCTCCCTTTTCCAGATAGGAGTCTCGACAGGCTCCAGTTACCCAGTCTTGAGATAACTCTTCAGAGTCAAGTACCTGACCCTTTTCAAAAAGCAGGAGTCAGCTCCAGGAATAAGCATTGGTTTTAGTGGTAAAATAATCCCTTAAGCTAAGCAGATTAAGCTCTGAAACCGGGCAAAAACGCATCTAGGAAGCTCTAGTTATATGTTCCCCAGCAGCAACACAACGTGCACAAGTCCCAGGGTCTCCTTACACAATTTATTGGGCTTTGACCGGAGAGGTTGGCTTAGGGCTCTGGCTTTATTTAATCTACTTTCTCAACAACGGACTGTTTGCTGCAGTCCTTGGTTTTCGTTTGTCTGCTGCAAAGCCTACGTTCGGGTCCCTGTTGCTTGGACGGTCCCTCTCGCTGGTCCACGCTTCTGAGCTGGGTCGAGTGGGGCCACCTCAGCCCCCAACCGCCTTCCTCACACAGTGCTTCTGGCCTTTCCAAGCCTTCCCCAAAGGCTTCCCGATGGGACACACGAATATTTTAGGTAACGTCCAGACTGTCTCCTCCCTTGGTTTTGGACGGACCGTCTCCTTTCACTGAGACCCTGGTTGTTGGCGGCCCACCCTGACCTTTGGGACTGGTCCTTTCCAATTTCCCAGTGTCATTTTTCCGGATTTTTTCCAGTGTTCTTCCAGTGCTCTTTTCCACTGACATGCATTAAAACAAATTACTTCCCATGGGGGGAATCCTATGGATAGGTGCTGCATGTTTCCTTAGAGCTACAAGATCTAGAAACTCCTTTCGCCTTCCTCGGTGTCACAAATGTCAGTGAATGTTGTAGCTCTGAGACCATCCCCTGACTCTGGGAGCTGGGGAATTTTAAAAGTATCTCATTTGCAAGATTTGCAATAAAATCATGCCAATTCGCACGTTCCTTTTTTGTTTTCTCTGGATTTAGGCAGAATATAAATTCTAAGCAAGGCGTTATTAAAGACAGAACCTCGAGGCTCGTTATTCCTAATTACATCGCTTCGTACTGCTATGGTGTTAGTACAGACAGACACTGCTTGTGTCAGGCAGAGTCTCTTTTCTATTATTTTGAACTTTTCCTGCTGTTTCTGCTTGTACTAATTATACTTGAACTCCAGCACATGTGAGCGTAGAAAGCTGTTTTACCTCTGGAATTTCGCTTGTGTGGTTCAGCATTGCAGCGGTACGTGAATTGCTAAGTTTTCTGCTGAAGTTTATTTTTAGTCTGGAAGCCAAGCTCCCAAGGTGTCTTTGAGGAAGTTCTCCAAAATCCCTGGAATAAAGTTCTGTTCCTCGGCACGGTGTGATCCTGGGCAGAGCCGTTGCAGGCTGCGTCGGCGGCAGCGACGGGTCGTCAGCAGCTGGGCAAAGGAGAGGGCCGTGGTCCGCTTGGTTTACACTGGGCACGAAACTTGTGGTAGCTCTGTACGACTATGGGACCAGGAATGTAAGATGGGTGGAAAATCACCCAGCTTTTCACTTTTAAATAATCTAAGGTGGCTGGCAATAACCTTGGGACAAAATATAATTAAAGTGTACCCGTCCAGATCCAGGTTTAGCAGTTTTGCTGCTTTTCTTCCAAATTCATTGTTTGGCACTGTATAATTCTTTAATACAAAACAGTTGTTTTCATTTTTAATATGTTAGTTACAGGAAAATTTATGATGCATTTGTACTTCTCTGCAAATATTCGAGTGCTCTTCTGGAAGAAGGTATGCAATAAATAACATTGCTTCATACGCACAGTGGATGTTCAATCATTTAATAGTATAATAAGAAAACCTTGAACTAAAATCCTTGTGGACTCTGAAGGTTTTTTATTAGTTCTTCCAATATTATGTACTTTAATGGAAAAATACCTTCTGCTAGTATATATCCAGTCTTATTTTAAGATTAAAATATAGCGAAGTATTTACTGTAATCATAAAAGAAAGATACAGCAGAGAGAAAACATATCTATATTACATTATACACTGTATTTTAAAATATTTACATGCCTTTCAAGAATACTTTTAAGTTGGAGTGGCTGATGATACAGTAGTGCTTCCGTTAGCTCAAGTTTATGAATATCAAAATCAGAAAATAGATTTTTTTTTCAAGTTCTGATGATCACTTTGAATTATGTTGAACTCGCAGTTTCTTAGAAAATGGGAAGTTGGTGTTATTTTTCAGTGCTGCTGTTACGTAAATGAAAAAAAGGTAATACTATAGTTTTCTCCTTAAGAAAGCTTAAAATACATATGGAAGTTTTAAAGTCTAAACAGATACAGTTATATATTCAGCAAAGACTGCATATAAGACTGATGGTGCCAAAGCCCCTGAGCTCAAGGAGTGAATTCGTGAGCGGGTGTCACTGGCAGACTTTTGTCATCTTCTTAGGGCTTATCTCCTTGAGCTTCACTTTCACAGCCGTGCTCTAGGGGCCTTGGCATCCCCATTTGAGCCTAGTAAGAATTCATTACATCTGAAAGGGTGTTTCTAAGCCTTTCTGTTTAAGAAACCAACCTGTGCTCCAAAAAGTGGGTGTAGGGAATGTGATTTTTGCATTGCATTTGTCCTGCATGAAAATAAAAGTACTTGTTTGTCTTTAGCAATTGTGGCAGGAGTTGGAGAGTCAGGCCTCATGCTTTCTGACTTACTAGCGTCACCCTACCTAGCTTCAAACTAAATAGTGAAGGCACATGGAGGAGCTTTAAAGATAGGAGCTATCTTTAATTTGTCGCTCTTCAGGATAAAATTGCACTTACAAACTTTGAAGAACGGAGAATCAAACCGCAGTTGCGCTAACTCTGCTTTGATTCAGACAGTGGGAAAAGTACGATGTACATGAGAGCAGAGTGTGGCTCCTGAAGAGCTTCGGTGTCCCCGAGGATGACCACTGCCAGTGTCGTGGTCCTGCACCATGTCGTACGGGAGGGCCAGGATGTCAGGAGCAAAGATACAGTCATCCGCCCATTTGTGGAAACATCCTGCAAATCTAGGTGTATTAACAAAACACTGTGTTTCTTCGCTCTGTTTTTCGGGGGATTTTCCATGTGTAACTGCATGGTGTTAGAAAATTGGGAATAAAGTCACAAATCATCTTTAAGAAACCTTTGCAATACAATGCTTTGTTCCAGAAAGTCTTTTTGGCCACACATTTGCTTTAGTACCAAAGTGGAAATAGGTTGAAAAACTAGCAGAAAAAAATTCTGGTGGAAATTATTTTGCACTGACTGTTGACTTTAGGCTGTGGTTAACAAAAACAGTGCTTCGCACAGCACAGCAGCTGCTTCAGACACACACATTCGCTCCTTCGAGAAATTCCACCAAGGAGGGAGTGTGTGTGAGGTTGTTTTTTGGTTCTTTTTTTTTTTACTTCTGTGTCTTTTAGTTCCCTCTTTATTCTGAAAACGTGGAGTGTGGTACGCTTCAATTCCTTTGCTCGCTGGAAATGTTAAAGCCTTTTGCTGTTCTAAGTGATCCCTGCTTGGAGTGTTTCATTACTGACGCAATCGCGAGGTGAGCATTACAAAGTGAAGTATTATTCTTGATCTCACCGAGAAGCAGTAGGGAGTCAAACTGCCGGCATCCAATGTCAAAATAGCCTTTTCTAAAGAAACATCTCGTGTGAGGGTGAAGTGTGTTTAAGGCTGTGTTTGCTGATCTTGAAGCTCAGGATGTAACGAGTAGAATGACAGAAGCATATGACCTTGCGAAGAATGAGATGGATAAAATCTACATGCGCTTTGGGGATAATGGAAACGAAGCACAGTCCAAAGGAAGGAGACCTTTAAAGGTTGCCTTTCCCTTCACAAAGGTTTTTGATAGGCTATGAAGCTCCTAACAAACCCTTAAGAAAAGACAATTACAGCACTAGCCATAGGGTTCAGAATTCAAGGTGTTCAAACTGGCGGCAGTTTGACAGCCACAGAAACCATTTCCCATTAAATCCATTTAACTAGAATAAAAGAATTTTTTTTTCTCTTCGTGTGTAGAATATTTAGCCATTAATTTTGTTTTATACTGTTCTCACTGGTGAGATTTGAGCATCTTGTGGAAAATTAATTATCTTAGTGCATACTGTATTTTATGAAGTATTGATTTGCCTTTTCCTATTATAGAAAATTGTAAAAATACCTTTTTTTTCCCTCTCAAACTGAATTTATTTCTGCAGATGCATCAGAGTGGAAAATGCTGCATGAAAAGCTAGTGTTCGAAAAGCACGTTGTGTTGAGTGGGTTTTTTGGAACTAATTTTAAATATTTTGGGGCAGCCTTCTTCCACAGCCCCGTCTTGTAGCGCATCGGTCTTACTGGGAAGTCTTACTCCGCTGGTGCAGGTGGCTTTTGCTTCCTATACAGTCGCCTTATCCCTGATTTTCAGTGTGCTAAAAGCTTCTTCCTCTGTCCTCTGACTTCATATAATTCAAATGATTCTTTTTTTTCTTTCATTCTTGAGTTTTTGTTCATGGAAAAGGGAAAGAGACCTGGGGGTGGTGGTGCTTGTTTTGTTTTTTTCTGTCGTAAATCCTATTTCCTAGGAATTGAAAGCTGTAGTTTTAGGAACAGTGGAAACAACATACATGTCCACTTTCATTTTCTCCTAGTATTTCGCCTTTTTATGCAAAATTTCTCTAGGCACCTCTAATGACCGGCACCGATCACGCAGGCTGCTGCTCTTGTCCCTGCTCGTGAAGTTATTCTGCTGCTCCCCATAAACTACCTGGACGCTGCCTCTCTCCCCACCTCTGCACTGTGCTTTCCATTTCTCCTCCCTGCTCGATTTCAGCTGTGATTTCTGTAGCTGCCACACGAACGCTCAGAAGCAGCAGCCCACAGCGGCAGCTAACCCTTCGGCAAGGTGTGCGTGAACCACCCGGCCGCCTCGCTGCAGTTGAGGCCTTTAGTTGGTCTGCTGACACGTCCCAAAATCACACTCTCTTAGCGAAATGAATGCGAAATGCCGCCTAGTAACAGCAGCCAGCCTGGTGAATATATAAAAAACCTACTGTGTGCATTCAGCTTCCCCCTCCCTTCAAGGTAGGATTGTTTTTCCCTTTTCTTTTAGTGTTTCTAAAGGCAAGAGCGCAGCTTTGCCCCCGGCAGCTCGCGAGCTCTGGTGCGCCACACCCCCAGCTCAGTGCCTTTTTGCTTAGGCTTGCAGGACCGGCACCCCAGGAGGCATTTTCCAGTGTCTTCTCCTCCCGTCTCAAGCAGTTCTCATCCCTCCAGAAATGCCTTTCTTCAGCTGCTAAGACGGAGGAATGAGCTCCCCTTGGAGCTTAATACACCTTTGCTTCCCGCAGCAGCGAACGGGGCACTGAGGTTGCGTGATGGCAATCCGAGTTGGAAATGAAGTACCCTTTTTCTGTGATGTACTCCACCTTTTCTGCCCTGGGGTTTAAAAACTGAGGACTACTCTTTAATTTAGCATTCTCAGTCCATACACTGGAATGTTGCTAATGATTCAAGAGAGTTAAAAAGACGGTAGCAAAAATCATGTGTCAGGTATGTCTGAAACCATAAAAATTCTAGAGGCAAGGCAACGTGACTCATGTTGATACATATTTTTTAGTGTGTTATGACCTTTTTTTTTTAATTGCTAGACAGAATCATTCTGAAATTTAGAAAACATTTGAAAGATCTAGATTGCTTCAAAACAGATATTTTAGGTTTCTTGGATTTGCTGATCTTCTGTAAAGGCAGTGCTCCCAGGGAAAGGGCTGGGATTCATGATTCACCAGCTCATTTATTCTTATGAGCATGTCACGTGTGTCAGTTCTTCTGATTTTTTTTCTTCTTTTTTCCCAATGCATGGGCTTCCTGTGGGCAAGCTTGCTGTGCGTCATGAACGCAAGGGCATGTGTTCCGAGAAGATTAATAACCTTTTCTCATCATCTGCGATTTGTAGAGGTAGCTATTTACATCATCTAAAAATGTGGTAGTGCATCTATTATTTAACCTGTCTAAATTTCTGTTAATGCTGGAAAGTTCCTTGTTATTCAGTAAAGTAGTTACTTTTCATGACACTTTAGCATCTGTTTCTGAATGATACATTCAGCTCCGTAATGAAACTTAAATCTACTTTGGAGTTGGAAGCTAATGCGTGTTAGTGATGGCGTATGATGCAATTTTAAGCTGTTCATGTATATTTAAACGAAGATTGATTTACACTAGTTTCTTTTCCAGAGAAGTACAACTTAAACTAATTCTTATTGATCCAAATACATTTAAAACTGGTTTACAAAATTCTCAAAAGCACAAAACTCGCAAATCTCTCAAAGCCACTTTACTCAAGCATTACTGTCATGGTTAAAAAGCATGCTTTCATGACAGCTGACTGGTTGGTAGGTTTGTTTTTTTTTTTTCTTGGCAATACCTTGACTTAGTTCAAATGAGATGGAAAAATACATTCCTGCACTCCATGGTTTTGGTGCAAGATAGCTGGAGGTGCACTTGGATAGGTTTATTTCTCAGTAAACAGCTGTTTTTCTTACCATAAGGCTACAACTAAAGGCAACCCCCAGAACTAGTCTCTGCGCAACAGTATGCCACATGTATATTTGGGGTGTGCAGTCAACTGACCTAAAAGCGTTTTGTCCTTATAGAAGCGCAGTAGTTGAGCAACTAGTTCATGGCTGCCTTCTAATGGTGATGGGCCCAGCTCAGGAAACGCAGCTGTGAACTCCATCTTCTCCATCAGAAGAACAACACTTTTTGCAGGTAACCTCCTTTATAGGCTCTGCCAAACTTTCAGCAGTCATCCATACATGTGCTTTTCTCCTAAGACCAAAAACGTACTTTTGGAGGCTGCTCCCAGCTCTTCACGAGGCATCCTATCTCTCCCCTGACTTCTTCCAGTTAGGCTGAGATCCTTTTCAGATGTAGCAAAGCCTCCTCTTTTTTTTGGAGTAGGAAGAAGGGTGATAATGAATAGTCAGTTAATGAGGGAAGAGATTCTCAAGGACAGGAACAGCACCTCAGCTTGTCTCCTGCACTGGCCAGCAAGGTCATCCTCATTGCTCATCCTCTCTGTGGAGGGGATGTTGCAATCATGCAAAGGCATGAAATACCAGATGCTCACCAGGCAGCCTCAGGACGATCCTGGAAGCTTTTTGAAGTTTGGGAGTACTGACTTACTGATGGTAACTGCCCAAGTGGTTAATTTTGACATGCAGTTGGGGTTGAATCTACGTTAAATTATGACCAGCATTTATAGATTCACTATGTGGTGTAAATGCAGTCAAATGTCTTATTAGATCGCATTATCAAGGCAAAGCAAAAAGTGTATCAGCACTATCCGATTAACAGCATAGAAAATTGAATCCGTTAAGTCTAAACAAAATTTGCTTTGGTCCCTAATTTTGAACATACCTTTATTATTTTTAACGGATTGAAGCTGACAGGAGATTTATATAAGTAGATTTTACATAATTCTAATGAGAATCTGAGTCCTTTGTCAGTGCGCAACAAAATCCTAAATCATTCATAGAATTTAAGATGGTGTTAGTGTTATCCAAGATTATTTACAGAATAATTTAGAACAGCTAAATATTTCTTCATAGCGTATTGGACACATTCATGGGCTTATATGTGATCTTGCCAATTAAATCTAGGTGAATATGCCCTTGATTGTTAGCATTCAATATTACATACGGGGCACACAGGTGATGCAAGTATCAGTATGTTGGGGACACTATTATCACAAAGATAATTATTATGGAATGTAAGGTAAGGCTTGTGTGTGCAGTACATTAAATCATTGAAATAACAGTCGAAAGTCCTTGAGACAGCAAACAGGCAGTAATGTCCTTAACCAGTAAATGGATATATTGAGATTCCATAATCTGCGGTAAGCTTTGGTGAGCACCGATGGGTACTGATGAGCGTAGAAGATAGCGTTGCACATTTTGTTCAGGCTGTGCTGAGGATGGCTGGGGGCTGAGGGATGTTTATTGGTCAGGAGAAATGGTAGGGAGACAGATAAGGGAAGCCCACTGAGAGCCAAGCCTGCTACCTGCTCGTTGTCTGACTCTGAGGGATGGGAAGCAGGTACCAGATGTTCTCTACCTTGTATCATATATCGGCTGGACTTTGCTTTTACATCACAGGGGAAACTTTACGCTTTGAAAAAGAACTTGGGGTCCTGTGGAATGAGAGAGACTGTGTAATCATATACCTTATAAATAAAACTGCTAATGTTCCTTACTCGTAAATCTAAAATACAGCATATGCAGTACTCAAGGTCTTCATGTTGTCTCTTCTTGTCTCATTCCACACATCTCATTTCTGTAGTTGTCTCAGTCCTCAAGTAAGAGTTATAAAGTTATCAGTGATGGGTTAACCAGACGGATTTTTTTTTTCCTCCCATAAAATTTGAAGGCAGTGATGGTTGAGTCTTGTGCAGAAAGAAGTGTGTCAGTCATTTTTCTTGGTAAAAAGCAGCAGCAGTTAGGTAGTTACAATATTTTTGTCAATGACAACTGCTACCGATATCCACTCTTTTCCCAACAACTCCTGATATGTGGTATCAGATGAGCTTGGCCAGCTCCTGTTCTTGTCTATGGGGATAATTAGAATAGCCTTCTTGCAATGGCAAGAGATACTGTATAGATTATTTAATCTTTGTTACATATGTAGCCTGTTCTTCCTAATATCTTTTTGTAAGGCCTTTTCTGTTTTCTTTGAGCATATGGGCACTGCTGAAATAACAAATTAAGTAAGAAATGGCATTTTCTTGCTGTCTCAGTAGTAGGCTTCAGTTTCTGGGGTTCATAGACTTGTATGAAATTTATCTTATCTGTGTCTCATGATCTGGTGACTATTTAGTAATAATGGTCACCCACACAGTGTGCCTGGACATCATGCTGGTTGGTAATGAGAACGCCTGGAGTTTTGTGAAGGCACCAATTAATCATCATAGTGCCAATTAAAAAGGCCATTAGAAATACTGTCTGTAGCCATCCATCCTGCACAGGTATTCTCTCCTGAAGAGGTGTGGGTATAGTACAGGCTTGCACACATACCCATCCTACTCTTGGTCGATACAAGCTGATGGAATGATTGTGCAAAATATATTGGCAGTGGCATCGAATTGATATTCAGTCTGATACCAGATTATAATTAGATCCCACATTTATTCCAAGCTGCTGGACCTCAAGTCACGTTTTGTTTTTGCAAGTGGGACATAGTTCTTTATATGGCACAGTTAGACTCTCGCTGGAATTGCACTACAGTATTATTGGGGTATAATTTTAATACATGATAATATATTTCTTTTCTGCACAGGAAAACTTCACTGTTTCACAGTTCCTGGCATGCAACTGTGTGCTAGTTCGGGCCTCCAAGCACTCCAGTAACATAAATAATTGTGGCTGGAGCAGGTAGATATTTTGCCTTACATCGTTTATTACTTTTCATTTTGAAATCTTGTTCTCAGCTGCTCATAACTTCTTTGTGTTTCTCCTGTTTGGATTGAGATATTTTTTATGCCCGTTGTGTGCTCCAGCATGTTTTTTGTTTTTTTTTTTCATTCTGTTCATCTGAAAACAGTTGGGCCATTTATGAGAACAAGAGTGAGGAAGAATGCTGTTTTGTCCATATGAAAACGCTCCCAAAACCTTCTGTTTTATTGGGAAGCAGAGCTCATTCTTTGGGCAAGGATTTGAAAATCATTAAGGGCTTACGTTTTTGTGGTTTTCCTTGTAAAAAGTCTACCTAGGTTCTTCAAAGTTACAAGGCACTGGAAACGCCTGCTGTCTCATGCTCAATAGACGTGCTCAAGTTTTACAGCTGCGTTTCGCCAAAGCAATGGGCAGGACCTCAAGGCGGTGGGTACAGAAGAGGCAGGGCAGGGAAAGAGCAGGGCGCAAGGAGCTGTAACAGTTACAGCACCCCGACCAGGCGCCGGGAATTGAACTCGAGGTCTCTGCTGTTGGCAGGTGCTTTATGGAACATGGTAGCAGACCATGGATGGTGTCGTTCTGTCAACGCAGAAGACAATCGGCTGCTTCTGTCCTCTGTTTCAGTTTCTTGGGTACCAGATTTTTGATGTATGGACCTACTGACACTGATGATACGCCTGTCGGCATCAACGTGCAATTATTAACTGGCTTCCTTTCAGTTAGTTAGCGGGGGCCTCTGTTTGTCACTTGTGTTGGGGAAGAGCAGCTTGTGCCCAAATGTTCGGAGAGGTTAAAAGGGTGAAATTTTGAACGAGAGCCTTTGTAACCGTAGAGAAATGCAAGGCTTGTATCTGTTAAAAGCAAATTTAAAAAGGAAGCCCCTTTCCTGCCCTTCAAGTTAAAATCTTGTGATTATCTTAAATCCCCAAATATGGCTTCGTTGTTCATCTCCTATTTAACAGAATGTAAAATAAGAGGAGCTTGAGGTTTTAGTGTATTAAAAAAAAATTAATCCTTTTCATTATAACTTCTGGTAGTGTTTTAATTAAAGGTATTAGAAGAACTGCCATGTGAGACACATTTTAAAATGCTTGGACAGTGTGCTAGGAGTAGCTAGGAGATGGATTATGTGCATAACTTGCTCGCTTACAGGGAAGTAGACTGAGTTGTGTTGTTCTTGACTCAGTTTTTCATCTGCAGCTTGATTGTACGTTACTACAGGAGGAGGAGGAAGACTGCCCTTGTGTATGTTCTTCGCAGTGCCTGATGTACTTAACAAATTGAGGCTGTTTTTAGCAATGTTCAGGGGTGGGATTTTGCCCTAAAAGAAACCACTCCTTACCTCCAGTGTAAGGTTTTGTAGACTGAGGTTTAAAAAAAAAGGTTAATTTGTTTACAAACCATGCAGTCCCAGTAGACTTGTTTAGATCACCGAGGCCTTGGAAAGACAACATCTATGCATGTGCAAAGGAGTTTGTGCAATTCTGCTTATTCTTTAGGCTGTTATCTTCCTCCAGGAGATCTGGTTCACTTGTAAGGTGTCTTTAAGTACTTTTACTTTCGAATTCAGTTAAAAAGGGGGTTAAACAGGTTTCTAAATTCAACTAAAGTTACTGGCATATAAGCACATAAACCCAGTTGATTAGGAGGAGCAGGGTTACTGTTCAGAGACACGTGTTTGTACCTGGAGAAAGACAGCACGTGCTGGTTTCTCTGCTTGGACAAGAAGGGAAGTTATGTAGGTTTGCTCATTTTGCATTCTTTTTGAACAGTTGGTTGCTGATGTCAGCTCAAACTTTTCCTTTTTTTCTTATTTGTTTAACTGGCAGTGGGCTGATTGACCAGCCATTCTGGAAGCAGATGGGAAAATCTGTTCAGGTGTCCTTTTTTTTTTTTTTTTTTTTTTTTAAGTCCTCAGGACCTCACCTAATTGCTAGGTGTGTAGAGTGCCTGCGGCCTAATTCTGCTTAGCCAAACAAGTAATATCCATTCAGGAATCTGGGTGTTCCCTGTGTGCTTTCCACAGATGAATGTGTCTCAAGTTCATTTAGTAATTATATAATAAATCTAAATTTATTTTGCTTTGAACGTATGAAAGGGAGTGTAAAATAAATTCCTATTTCATTGCATCTGTGCATTGTACAGTCATTGATATACTCATAACAAAAGTTAGGTCCAAGTGTTTTGTCACAAAGAGGGGAAATACCCAAATGTTCTCATTTCTTACTTCACAAAGGAAAAAGTACTTGTCTTGCTATTATTTGAGGACACAGAGAGCCCTTGAGGAGAAATCTGTGTCCATTACTGCACGTTATTAATGAATGCCTCCTGTTCATTTAGGATTTTTGTATATAAGAAGCGTAGTATTAATAGACTTGTGTGTATGGATTTTTTGAAGTGCCTGCGGCAGTATTTACTTAACTGTAAATTTCCTTTGGCAGTTTTGCCACACCAGCATTTTGGCAGAAAGCCCCAAGGTGAAATTGTATATACTTCAGATGTCTCAACTGATTATGCCACTAAATAATTATAAATGATATAATGCAAATAATGGCATTATTTAAAAAAAAATAATGAAAGATAAATAGATTTTAGAGTTCCCCTTAATTTAGGTTTTATAAGATGCTAAGTCCTGAAGGATTTCAGGCGATAGTGTGTGTGTGCCAACAGGTTGTCACTGTGCTAGCTGCGTCGTTCTGCTTCACCGTCTAAGTGCTCCAAGGACAGAGCACTGCGGCCGCCTTCGCAGCCCGGTGGGGTTTTGTTACAGGACGCCTGGGCCCCTGGCGTGTTGCCGGCGGGCTCAGTAAGGCTGAGCCCCGGCCAACGGGGAGGATCAGCTGCAACTAAGCGATTAAAAAACTCACGTTTGACGGAAGATCCCGGTGCAAAATTTTGCGTATTGAGCGGGCAAGGAGATAGTCAGGCCTTTGTGCCGGTGATGGGCCTGTGCCTTGGAAACTGGCAGGGAACTCGGCCTGGCGCTGCCAAACTGTACTTCAGAATCCGAGGTTTCATATGAAAAAGCGGGGGGAAAAGCAAAACAAACAGAAAACCCTCTATACCCTGCAGCTGCAGGGAAAATACTCAGAAACTCGCTGTGGCCAGAGCTGTGTGGTTGTCTTGAGTCAGCAATCGGCTTGGAGCAATACCTCTGAGACGAGCAAACTGTGCTGGTCGTTTCAGTGCATGTGAGCTGTGAAGGCCGACATGGTTGCACATCGGCTGGCTCATTTCTCTTCTTTTTTCACAGAAACCTCAGTGTAACGTGAGTTGTTTGAGCAAGTATTAAGATAGGAAAAGAGGAGCAGAAGGGAGGTTTATTGTTATTTATGTAAATTGTAATAAATGCTATCCCTCCTTCTCTTCCTTCTCTTCTCCCCCCTTCCCCCCTGCCCCCATAAAGCAAGCAACTTTCCAAATTGTGGAGAAAAAAAGGGATATTTTCTCTGCCCACTGGAAAAAGCTCTAATCATATCCGGCCTCTTGAAAAAATCAAAACAAAACCCCCTTCTTCCCACCGACTCCTGCAGTCTCCTTAGTGCCATATGCCCCAACTTATGATTATCCAGCGTTTAACACGCTCCCCTTCTGCTTTGACGACGGCAGGACGTAGCCATTGCGCAGAGTCAGGAGGCAAATCTGCGAAGCACAAAGAACCAGAAATGTGGCAACGGTTTGAGAGAAACCTAGTGAATATTGAAGCGAATCATGCATGTAAAACTGTATGCCGATGGTATTTGTTCGTTTCTGTACGTCTGTTTAAACTCTTTGTGTTGAATTTACCTCCAAAGTGGTGCAGATTTCCCTTTTGGCGCCAGCTCCCCGCAAGGCTTGCTGCAGAGTCGCCGCGTGTCAGGCTTGTCTCCAAAGCCGCCGAAGTCTGCGGGAGGTGATACTGTGTCGTCGTGTGAGCCGGGAGCCCGGCGCGGCGAAGGGCAAGGGCACCGCGAAATCATTACGGGCTCTGCGTTTAATTCGAGTCAATGAAAATGCCAGAATGATGGAAGTGTTTATGCTGAAGATCAAGGAGCGCGATCGGAAGAGGGTAATCAAAGCCAGGGACATCTTTCTTAAGCTTTTTAATATTTCCTAGGGAGGCGAGGACGGAGGGCGGTGAGCGTGCGGCGAGGGAGTGGAGGAGGGAAAATGAGGACCGGGGGTCACGGCTGTGGGAAGCGGTGGCTTAAAAATGACGCGTAAAAATAGGAATATGTTCTGCTTGACGGTGATGAATGGATTCCCCGGCCTGAGGAGGAAGAGCAGAGGTGGCTTTGCGCTGGGGAGACAGTAACTTGATAGTGGCAGTTACAGGTGGAAAAGTTTGTGGTTAAAAAGACTGTGAAGAAACGACTGGTCTTAATTATCTGTGGGCACTCGTGGCGCCAGGCCTCGCTTGTCCGGGCGGCTCCGCTTCCCCGCAGCGACCGCTGCGGCCGTCCTCGGCTCGCCACGTTTCCCCGCGCGCGGTGGGACGTTCCCGGCCACACTGCCCTTCCTCTGGGCTCCTACCCTTACGCAGCTCCTTCCTCCGTAGCCCCGGGCCTGAGTCAGGTTTGCTTTGCTTTGAAAGGCCATGTATGGAAAACCAGAAGAAATAAATAAGGATGGAATGGCACATTTAGCCTATTTCTCCTCTTTCACAATTCATCGTAAAAATGCGCCAAAAGTTTCTTTGGAAGACATGGGTTAAAAATAAATAACTCTTTCATACTTCAGGTCAGGGTTTAATTGCTTGTCTGAGCAGTCAGGAGTTTCCATGCAGCTAATATTTGCTAAGTTCGGATCTGTACAAGATCACAAAAGCGATGCAGATATTATCAACTCAAATGACCCATTTGGGGAAACTCTCCTGCCTGTAGAGCCAGTCCCCTCCCCTGCCTTTGCTGGACTTGAAGGCTGATTAGTGTTTAGACATTGCTTTGAGATAATGGTAATGTGCTTTTTAATTAGCATCAATATTTCTAATCTTTTGGGGACTAATAACGTGCTGCTTTTTTTACCCCTTTGACTGTTGACAGATGGCCACTTATTAAACATCATTAAAATTCTGACATCAATCATTTTGGGGCTTTCAAAAATATGCTCGTGATTTAGATCAAATGATATATATGGGAAGAAGGTTTCTCGCACCAGGTTGGTTTGACTTTGATGCAGTGCTGAAACAGCGTTTGGTGGAGGCCTTGTTTTTCAAGATGCTCAAAGGATAATCTCGGGGGCCTTGCTGACTTGTAGTTTCAGCATACTTGTATTAATAGGGGCTCTTGTATGGAAGTTGTCTGAAGACTTTTGAGAAATGGCTACTATTTAAACATTTAGAAACTCGAACTTTTAAAACGTCTGTGCTCATATGGAGAAAGCGTTTCGTGCATTTATCCGGGAATTCACGTTATATGTATATTCAAAATACTGTGCAAAATACACAGCGAAAGCTATGAAGATGGATTCTGGTGTGTTTTTTGCAGTAATGCTTTTTTTGCCTTGGTGCGTTCTTGGCTAGAAGCTCTACTTTGTCATTTGTGAAACTTTGTTTAAAGGGTACAATTACGAAATGCATTGTGTCCTTGCTCATCTTAATAGCAGTATTAATTTGCAGGAAGGGGCAAAAATTATCTTGCAGAGTTATCAAGCAGTGTTTAGGCTTTTTGAATGCTAATTAATTCTGAGCTCAAATGCTGTACCTGCTGTTTAAAAGGCTGGCAGCTTGTATTCATCACCTGAGTGACAGCTGTTCCTAGCCTTTTTTACTTTTAGAAAGAGGAGGGAAGGTTAACTCTTTCCGTGCTAATGACTGCCCTACCGAAATGACAGTTTGAATGCACTTTGGTACGTTCAGAATTTAAATTTGTAGGATTTTGTCTTTAAACTCTGGATGCTGGTTTTGACAGCATCTTAGATGAAGTATTGATGATGGTATGTCATTAAAAGAAACTGCTAAATGTTTTTCCAATATGCTCTTAGTTTTTCTGGACAGAAAGAAGTCTGTTTCACATCTGATGTTAGAATGAGATCTTCCACGTAAGCTACAAAAGAAGGAAAAAATGTTCAAATCTGACTTACCGATACTTTTACAGTAAGTGAGGAATGTGAAGAATTTTGCTCTTGGAGTCAAATCTTTTTGTTTGATATACAGGCTGTCAAGGAAAGCATTTATTAGTTGTTATTCAATTAAATGTTCTGTTAAGCCATTTAAATGTCACGCAAAATACTTTATTAAAGAGCAATGTTATATTTTATAGGTTACATTGAAAGATCATTGAGTTATTTGTTAAACTAAACTCCTCCACACTACAAAGAAACAGTCTTTTTTTTGTAATGAAAAGGGGCTTAGAGGCATGCAGATAATTTAATTTAATCTGAGAATGAGTATCATCTAGTGTGATGCAGATGTTCATATGCAGCTTTGAAGAGGATTATGCAGTCTGTCTGAATGATTGAGGAAGTGAGATACTAATATTGGATTAGGTTTCTTCTGTTTCACAGAGGAACAGATAGCTAAATATACATTTTAGCTCCATCTATCCATTCCCTCCTGCCCCCCCATAATTAAAACATTTTTATTGTGCTACATTTTCTTTTTGAAAGAAATATGAGACATACCAACAGTTGTCTCATGTCAAAGGGCATCGCCTAACTGCGATGCCAAACAGATGCCAAATGGAATTCCACAAAGCTTTCGATTAGTATTTTAGGGTAAATTCAAGGGATTTTTTTTCCCCTCATACTATAAAGGTCTGTAAAGTCTGGTACATGTTTTGCAGTACAAGTATTTCAGAAAGACCGATGTGCAGTAGTCGTGTCATAATAATTAAAACATTTTCATTCTCATTTTGGAGGCCCTTTATCTTCTGGGAAGCTCAGGGTGGACTTGACTAATGCCTTTGGGATCCGAATCTGCTCACATGGGCTTTCACGCATTTTGATTCAGCAGATCTCATTAAGCACGCATTTGACTTTTCGTGTTCACTAGAAGCTCTGTTGACTTCAACAGCAAATTAAGCACATGTCTAAATGCTGTTCGGCACCTTAGGGAAAGGTGATTAAAATAAAGAACAAAGCTATATTATTAAAATATTTTGATTCATTACAGTCCAGTAGATTCACTGACACTAGTTCGCTGAGTACTCTGTATTAAAAGACAGTTGCCTTGTAGTTGGCTGGCTTTCTTGTGCAGTTTGGAATATCAACCTCAGCATATTAGCTAGATATTTCTCTCGTGACAATACATTGCCTTTTACTCTGACCTACTGTTCTGTTCTTGTAAATAATTAGTGGTTATAATTAGTGACTGAAAATGCAAATGGGAGAATAGCAAGTTTACTAAGGTTGTTTACAAAGTATTCTTGAAAATGTAAATTATTTTTAAGATTTTTTTTTGATGCAGGTTATTCAAACATCTTTTGTTACTGCTCATTCACTTGGAAAGACGTTTTTAGTCCCCACACAGGTCATTTTTTGAAAGGTAGTTCCACAAAAAGGCACAAAAAAGCTTTAGCACTATTATCTTAGTATTCTTTGTGTGTGGATATTTCATGTATTAATTTATTCTGGAAATTGATAAAGCAGAGTGATTAAAAATCATGCTTTAAAAAGACTGAGATTTAGTTTTGGAATTAGCATGTAAAATAGTGAACGCAGCAAGTGTTAAGAAGATGCACAGCAGCATGCAGTTCTGTCCTTAGCATGTTACTTATTAAAACATCTCTCAACTTCTTAGAATTTTGGGATATATTTTCTATCCCTTCCCAAACCCCATTCACATACATGAAATTTGTAAGACTCCCACATGTGCCTGAGAGTAGCAGAGATTTGTATTCCCCCAATCCATGGCGAAAAAGTTCTGAAATAACTCCATGATGATTCAGAAACCAGAAGATTGCCTAAGTGTTTGGAAGAGTGGGGCAGGCTGTTGGGTTTTTTTTTTTTTCTCTTTTTTTAATAGTTGATCAGAGAGAAATATCAGACCGAGACTGGAATATTTTGGGAGGCTGGACACGTCATCATTAGCTTACCCAAGTTCCTGTCCTGCAGATATTATCTGTAGACCCGCAGTGGTAAAAAATGCGTAGGATGGCTCCTACAGCTGCACTGTGTGCAGAATGTTATCTCGCTGAATTCCTGGAGTGAGTTATTTGGGGTCTGTAGTCTGTCTCCAGCCTCTGGAAATGAATCTGAACGATAAATCTGCATAGCTGTTGCTGCTGTGGTGTTACAGTCTTACCATGATTCAGTGCCGAGGTGCGCACTGAGTCAGACGAAGGAACCTTCCAGTCTACGGACTTGCGTATTGCTTCTTAACCACTTGGCAAAGATCAAATGTAGCATACATTTTTAGCACTTTGGGTATCTGTTATGTCCTCATTTTGAGTAATTTATATTAAATGAGTTTATGGTGTTGGGAGATTTACTAGGAGCTTGCACCATCCTCTCCATGTGTGAAGCTATTGCTGTGTTTCCAGAATGGTGTAAAAAGAAGAAAAAAAATGCAAATCCCCAGTGACCATAAATGAATGCTGAGAGAAGAATAAGAACAGAGCAAGAAGCATAGATTATGCTTCTTTAAAGTATGCTCTTAATCCTCACCTATTTTCAGCTAAGGGGTTTTCCTGAGGTTCAGTAAACTCTGTAAAAATAATAATAGCCCCCTTAAAAATAAAATGCAGTTAAATAAAATAGTACTTTTGGTTATATTTAAATCTTGTATTCACTGTCTTCTCAATCCACATTAATATGCATTTTTTAATGTCCAGTAATACAACCTCAGGTCACCTTCAAGCCTAGCCGTTACTTTGCACTTAGAGGATGCAGTGAGCTCAGCCTTAGCCTCTTTGCTTGTCGAAGAGCGAGTTCATTGCAGCAGCGTTGCTATTCATTTTCGCTGACTACTTTCAGAGACGCTATTTTTCTGTAGAGTGAATTAAAGTAACAATTGGAAATAATCCCAAAATCCAAAAGAAATCCACTCCCTCACGGTGCAACGTTACGCAAAGGGTTATATTTTGTGTGATTAAGGACCATTGGAGAGAAGTAGATGTGTTCAATATCTTTGAGGAAACACCGCTGTCACTAGTGTTTAAAGCATGTTCTGAAACATGTGACAGACTGTGGAGAGCTGGTCTTTAATCAGCCATTTATTGCCTTTTGCTCATGCCATTTTATGAACTGCAGGTCCAGAGCTGTTCATACATGTAGAAATCAGTGGGTGGCTAATGCAAGCTGTATTTACCCGGCCGGTAACAAGGTTACCTTTGAGGTCTGTGTAACGTAGCAGGTGGTGACAAGGTCGGCTTATGACATCTTTTGAAACAGACTCAAGCCCCCAAATGACAAATGGATATGACAGGGTGAAAATTGGAAGTTTTCTTAGAAGCCGAGGGAATACAGCTCAGAGAGAAACCATTTTGATTGCTCCCTCCGTGACATAAGGATTTGACCCTTCAAGGATCTCTTACTGAGCCCGTGAGGTGGTGCGGGAAGGAGGTGCTGGTGTCACTGTAGATTAGTGTCCTTCAGTTGGGTCTCATTACCAAGGCACCTTCAGTTCCTTAATTATTTGACCTGCCATGGTTAATAGAAAGACTATCTGGGGAAGTTAATTGGGTGTGACATTTTTTGTGGTAGCTCGGTGTGCTCCCAAATTAATTGCAGTAAAATAAAGTAAAAGTAGCCCTCTCCCCGAGCCCCATGCGTTCTGTTCCTTGCATCTTGAATTGGTTGAGGAGTTCTTAGCCATTACTTGTGGCCTTGATATTTAAATTAGGACATGTTAAATAAAGCTAATATCCCCCCCCCAATCTCTCTCAAGTGCTTGAGAACTGTGAATATTTTAATGATATAATTAAATGATAAAGTAAAATATTTTGATTTTTTTAATTGCTGTTTAAAAGCAAAAAGTAGTAGTGTCAACAAATAAAAATCTGCTGCAGCAAAATACCATGCTATCACTACGCATGCTGCTCTGCTTACAGGCTACTGTCAATACACCGTGTCTCCTGGCAAGGAAGCTTTTGTTTGTCATGGGAACAAAATGATTGCTCCTCATTTTTCCTGACTGCTGAGCTCTTTCAGCGAAAAGCATTTTGATTCTGGAATAAATATTGATCCTCTTTTTTCTCTCTCTCCGAGAAAATTAATTTAGTGCGAGTTATATTCATCCAGGTGAGGTGAGGGCAGCTCAAGACCCAACAGGCTAGTTAAACCCGTGACACGGGCTGGCATGCAAGAAGTGTCTTCATTACCCCGGGGTCAACATGTATATGCTGACTGTTTTGAAGTGCCTCTCCGGGGGAGAGCGAGGGAGGTTTCCAGGGCTGTCTGTGGTGAAAGTAGGACTGCAGACTTTTTTTTCCATTCAAAAAGGACTGGAATCTACTTTTCTTTGTTCCCGTCCTCCTTCTCCCCCTTTCCGAATTGTTCTGTCCCCTAAAACTGGGTGGCCCAGGGGAAATGAAGGGCAGCAATGCTGTGTGCCCTCTGGGGACAGCAGCGGCACGAATGGAAGGATTTGCCTTTCTCCGTGCTGATGTTTAGCACACAGAAATCCTTTCCACAGTGCTTTGGGGGAAAAGTAGAGAGGCTAGCAGTAGTCAAGTCTTCCCTTCAGGAATTTGTAAGCAGGCTGACAGTTCAGAGGAGAGGACGTGAAATGTTGAGGTAAGGGCTACGGGGATATGTTTACAAAACTCAATGTACATTGCCATGGTCAGTCTTCCATTAGTAGGGGAGATGCAAACCCTGTTGGAGAGGAGCTCAATGGCATATTCTTGATACGCAAATTGAAATAAAAGGCCAGAGCAATGGGAAGGACTGGAGGGATTTCTTTAGAGGACTGCATGCTTCCACGTTCCTCTCTTTGCGGCTGCCTTAAAGGCATTGCTGCGGGAAAGAGCAGAACCTTTGCCTAAGACTAGATAGACAGATAGGTCTGTTGCTCTCTTATTACTTGGTATCAATCTGTGTCCATGTGCACGCCTATTAGATTTAGTGCATAAACTCTTGTTACTATAGAAATGATATCATGCAACTACCAAATTTCCCCCACTTAAAAATTAGCTTTCATTAATCAGTTAATAGGCACAATACATAGATGAGATAGCTTGAGTCTATTTAGAGAGAGATACCGATGCTGGCTTGATTTGGCCATTATAGAAGCAGTAATTAGTGTTCTAAGAATTAATAGTGAAATTTCTTGCAACGTGATAATCATTGATATTTGTAAAATCTGTGCAATTTCTTCGAACGTGCTGAATCACTGGATATTATTGGAAAGCTATTTTTAGATTTTTATGTTCTGTATGCTGGTCTTTGTATTACAGTATTGGCCATTTCCTTAGTAAAGTATTCTGAAGAGGTGAAGAAAAGCAATAAGGATTGTACATGTCAAGCACAATGTTATCATTGTGCTTTTGTTCCAGAGTCAATACTATTGAATTAATATTGAATTCTCTTTTCATTTCATTTTTGATTTTGGCTCTTTATATGTTTTTTTTTAATTAAAAAAAACCCAAAACCGAGCTAGCATATAAATAGAACTCGCTCCTTCTGTGCCTCAGAAGCAGAGCGTAATCCTGCCATTACTTTATGAAAACAGTAAGGACAGTATGAGAAGATTTTAAGCTAAAATGGGGACTTCCACGCAGCCTGTATTTTTTCTCCTCAAGGAAATGCATTTGTGGGGAAACAGAACTGTTAAATTGATGATTTATGAGATTCAGCACTAACATCAGACTTTGTTCTACTACATGAAGTAACACAAGGAAAATACCAACATATCAGACCACCAGCAAGACAGCTTGGTTGAACTTGTAGATATTTTGAGAAAGAAGATCTAAAAATTGATTAAACAGCAGTGAGTGTTTGAGGCCTGTCCATGTGAGATGTAACAAAAACAAGCCTTAAGCAACTTAGGGCTATTTCCCTCAGAAGGATTTTCTCCAAAGAGAAAGACACAGTGTTTATGTGCAAAAGCAATTGGATATTTTTAGGATTATTTTGAGTTCCTTTACAGTAAGACTCTGCATGGTTAGATAAAAGATACAAATCAGATAGGGTAACAGTTTGTCCCCTATGTGTGATGTGGTCTTCCAGGATAAAATTACAATTTATTTCCTTCTAAGTGCAGTGTTCATTTGGGAGTAAATTAATTATGGCTAAGATGATAACTACCTGCTGTTGTTCTGCACTCGTGACATGGTGGGACACCAGGGATCTACATGCAAAACACATTGGTACATCAAAAAATAAATAAAATGTCTGTGCTTATTGGTTCTAGAGCTGTTATGTGATACCTTAAATAAATGACTTAATTCCACACTCAAAATACCCAAGGGTGTAATAGTCTTGAAATGATTGCAAGTACTGTATTCATTTTTATTATTGTTGTTATTAACTCAGATCGCATTAATTTCAGAGCTCTTTCCTCATTTGAGAGCCTTTTCCCACGAGACAGGAAGATGGTCTGTGCACTGGGCCCTGCCTGCTCTACTACTTTATCCGTACTGAGACTTGGATGAATAAAGGTGACCCTAATGTAAACTGAGCATCATAACATGACTCTCGGTTAGAGGTTCCCTCCGTGGTCTTTGTTGATGGACAGGGCATATTTGGAGGTTCTCCCAGTGGGGTCATGATATGGATTGCTTAGTTATTCAGTACCTGCTGTAAAGCTGGGTGGTTTCCCTGTTTCTCTTTGAGAGGAGATCAAAAATTCATGCAGCAGAAAGGTTAAGACTGTCAATGCTTGAAGCATTCAGTTAAGACAACAGAGAACTATGCATGAGTTTTCCTTTGAACGTAGAATATCCTTAGGCTTGGTGTCTATATTTATCTAAACACAATTGTTTTCTATGCTCATTCCAATTATCCTTTACCATTTTGTTTTGAAGCATTTTTCTGCTTTATAATTAAGTTAATTACAAAAGGTTGTTCTTACAACAATATTGAATGTAAAAATATGTGGTTCTACATAAATGTTCTTCTGTATTAATACTGTGCAATACTGTCTGAATGAGGTGGATGGAAAATCGAGTGCTGAATCTTTTAAAAATGCATTTGAATACTATTTCAAAGCGGATATTATGAGGAATGAATGTAGCCAGAGCTTAATCATAAGCTTTTCCCTTTCCTGACAGTACTGACATTTACTTGTTTCTGCACAAATAGATGAATCATAGCTAACGAGTTGTTTTGATGGTTTATAGTGTTAATGCAAAACTAAGGCTCATACATTTTGACCCTATACCTCTGGATTAGCTGTAGAAAACTGAAAGCCTAAAAGCTGATGATTTGCAAAGACATATAAACTGCTCTAAAAGTTGCTCCATTCAGTAGGCTTCAACGTGGAGCAGCAAGCACTGGTGAGCCATGGGTGACTGGTGCAAGCCAGTCCATCCTCCGGTGGATGCTTATAAGCCAAGTATTTATATTTACAAAATATGTTTATGTTTATAAATTGAATATTTAGTAACACTCTTCTTTCACCTGAAGCTTTACCTGTGGCTCTTACTGTGAGTAAAATTGAGTAGTATTGTGTGATCCCAGTGGATTTGATTCACAGCAGGATTTTCAGTGAGAGGGTTTCACAACAGTACTTCTGTACTTCCAGCTATCTGCTTGTTGGTCCAGATATCCTCCGTTTGGGCAAGAAGAAGAAATGTGGACATGTGAAAGAGGACTGAGCAGACAGATGCTGAAGTTGAAAGTACTGAAGTTGAAAAAATGAAGATATTTACCTGTTCCAGTTTTAGTACCTCTGCATTACTGTATGAAGAACAAAGTAAGGGAGTACGGTGTTTCAAAGTGTGTGGATTTGCACCTGCGACATGTGATTGGGTACTGGAACAAATTTTTGGTTCCAGAGTTTGGGAGCCGTCTTGTTAAGTATTTCCCTGGGAAGCAGTATTAGACTTTGTGTGCAATTCACCTCAGGGAGCAGATACAGCCCTTGACCCTTCCTGCTTCTGCGATTTTAAAAATATTTTGCTCTACGTGGAGCTGTTTTAAAGAAGTGGATATCTAACCTGAAGGTCGTGTGCTAGCCTTCAAGTTTAGCCTTTTCATTTTACTTGACACTATAGAAGAAGATAAGGGGAAAATGTTGTCAGCGAGTTTACACAGAGGATGGAGAGTGGTGGTGCTGGGGATAATGACTTCAGCGCCGATTCGCTTCCTCCTGCTGCAACAAGGCATCTGTAGTCTCGGGTAGCCAGCCTGCGGGAAGCTTTCGTTCCCGTAAACCACAAGTAAGTCAGCAGATCATTTGGGAAATTAAAGAGATATCAGAGCTGGACTTGCAATGACCTGTTAAAAAAAAAAAAAAAAAAAAAGTGTGGAGGGATGGTGAAGGGGAGTGATGGGCAGAAGGTGAGGAAGAGCTTTAGCAGCTACAGGTACACTTCTGTCCGGGGGTGGTACAGCTAATGCTGCGGTGGTGGCACAAGACGTCAGCCAGCCGTGGTGGCCGGTCTCTGCCATCCCTGCCACGTACCAAGGGGAGAGCCCATCCACAAACCAGCTCGCGGCTGGCAGCAGGGAAGGAACAGGGCTTCATGTTTCTGGGCTGAGATTAGCTTAAGTCTTCTCTTATATAATAGCTTATTACAGCATAGTATTCAGGCAAATGTGTATAGTGTAACAGTACGTCAGTTATTTTGTCTAGTAATCAGACTCTTCATCTTGTGCTGCGGGAACAAATGCCTTTTTCAATTACTTTAATATGCTACACTCCTTAAATTAGAGGGTCTATAGACAGCATATAAACAGCACTCTCCAAGATTATTTCAGAAAATGGATAGCATGTGTGTTCTGTCTGCTCTTCTCCAAGAGAAACTGCAAAACGACTCAGATTCGTGTTATTTGCTTCCATGTGAGCAGCTCTGAATACGTGTCCATTCTCAAGGATCACATTTACTGCTTTTTAGCTCGCAGAAGGCTGCCTGTCTATTTGACATGCTTTCAGTGGAGAATTGCTTATCCATGCCTGGTCCTGAGTGGTTTCACCTTCCAAAGGAAACTAGCATAGGTCAAATGTTGGCAAGATGGATTGAAAAGTGTTTCCAGCTGATCAAAATGCTTTCGGTAACGAAGTGGGGGAATTTGAAATCTAATCTATTCTCAATGGAAAAACAGCACATAGTTCATGCTTCAACATGAACGAGCAAATGCCGTTTCTGAAGCATTGCCATATATGAGCTTTTCAAGCAAAAAACACCAAGAACCAACCAACTTTGCATGAGAGGCGCAAGTACAGGATGTCTTCTTTCTATGGCGCGTGGTGTGCCAGAAGAGCTCTCTTGCTGGCTGGTTCGTAACGATGCCAGTGCCCACACCTGCACATGGATGTCTCCTGACTGCTCTTCCTTTTCCAGTTCTTTCGTTCTTTGTTTCTGGCATTTCTGATTTCTCATTTCTTTTCCTTCCTAAAATCTCGCTATTTTCCTTTCCATATTTTTCCCCATTCATTTGAATATTCATCGTTCCCATCTTTTCTGTTTTTCTATTCTCAGCATATTTTGTTTCTCCTGTTTCGCTCTTGTTTGTGATGTGGTGGGTTCTTCCATATGCCTTGTCTTCACAAGCACTTCCCGTATCATGCGACGTGTTGGGTGAAGAGTCCGGTCTCAGTTGTTACCTGTCCCCCCGTGTGTGGGAGAGTGTCTGCTGTGAGCTTAGGAGAAGAGTGTGCCTTACTGATTAGGACTGCTTTATTCCTCCTTGATTTTATTAGCTGCTTTTCCTTGCCCTCCACTCTCTCCGTGCACCTCTGGCTGTAAGCAGAGTGCAAGTCAAAGTTAGGGCAAGTGTGTTTCAGGTTTCCTGTTGAAAAACAGGATAATGATGGGGACGTGAGTCCGAGACTCACTGCTTCATGGATTTGGAGATGCAGTCTGAAATGTCCAGGATCTGAAGCGTGCAGGAGAAAAAGCAAGCAGAAAAAAAGCAGCAGGCCGGCACTGCCCCGGAGTGCTAAGCTGCCCCTTCAAGGCTAATGAAATGCCTTGTTGTTTCATTGCCCCCCAACCCGTTTGCACAGTCCAGATTTCTGAGTCAAACTGGTGTGTGCAAATTTCTAGCATAAATTCAGTGCTAAATGAGGCAAGGAGTCCTTACAGCTGTGTGTACAAAATCTTGAAAAACAGTTCTAAAATTTCATTTCCCCTGACAAAGGCAATCAGCAAGGACAGATTTTTATAGCCTAGAAACAATCTTGTTTGACTGTCTTGAGCAAATTCTCCTGCTACCGACTGACTACCAGTGAGTAAGTGGAATTTCTAACAAATCCTGTTACAGTGGCTCAAACATAATGTCTCTAGTTGCACTTATTTTTTTGAAGACTCGGTAGAGGTTTATTTTGACACAACCGTTTTACAGTGCTTGGACTATCTTCATACCCTAGTTTGCGGCTGCTATAGATAACAAATGGCCACTGCGTTAATGTTTGACGGCAGTTACAATGCACATCTCCCAAAGTTAAGTGTCCTTATGTCTTTATATGAGAACTGACCTTCAGGGACAGTAAACATATTGTTTGGCAACAAGTTAATTACAGACTTTATCTTCCAAAAACATTCATGTCACGGGTGGGATAATTAAGATGTCCTTGCAAGTGAAAAAAGTTCTTGAGTTATAGTAATGTTCCAAAGTAGGTGTTAGAAACTGAGGTCACAGGAGTATTGCAAGGGCTGCGTAGTCACGTTGTTTTGACTAAATAATTCTCTTCTTCAGGCTGTATAAATGACAGATGGACCTTACTGCTGTGTGTAGTGATATATTCTCTAAGTTTGTGAAAAAACACAAGGGTTCGGGTTGTGCAGGGGTGTGATGGACAAGCAGAACTGATTCTGTTTGATTTACTGGGGGGTTCATTGCTAGGGTTTGTTTTGTTTTTCTCCCCTTTCCTCCTTTTAAGGCCTGCGTCTTCTGTTAAATGGTTAGGATCCTGTTGGCCCTTTCCAGTTTTATAATGTGAACTTCATGGTGATAAATAGCTAATTATTTGCAATTGAATTAGGCTATGAATTTAAAGATGACAGAAACAGATGTACTGCTGATTACCTTCAACGCATTGCTCAGGGGATCTAAGTTTAACATAGCATAAATACCACCCAGAAATGTTGTTTTTGAAGTGGAACAGTGCTACTATTGAAGAATCTCCCTGCGATGTTAATGAGTTCTGCAGTATATGAATATCCTCCAGTCGCATGCGTCTCAGCTATGGCACCTGGGTTTTGTTTTGCTTTTTTCCTGAAGACTTCAGAGAGGGAAAGGAGGAGTGCTCCAGTGGTGAGAAGTGAAGTCCCTCTGCTGGCATTTTGAATCTCCTCGTCGTAGTTTGCATATGCAAAACAGCATATGTTTTGGGTAGAGTCCTTAAGTACTTTTTTCACCCTGTGCATTCAAAGGAGGACACTGAGCATTTTTGGAAGATGGAGACCCAAGAGGGGCATGTGGTGGAAAAAGATTGTTTTCAATAAAATGCCCAGCATATGCAATTTGGTTCTGTGGGACCTCCTTCAACAACAGTGTTTATCAGATGGCTGAATTATGCCATGACGGAGCAGGTTTACTGTCCCCACAAGCCTTTGCGTTGACACAAAACTTGCATTGGATACATGCACTAATGTACTTTTAAGATCTGAATTGCAGCATCTGAAAAAAGCATAGACTCTGCACGTTATCTTTCTGAAAATTTGATTCAGGAGGTCATCTATCTCCTAATCAGATAATTCTCAGCTAGTTTTTCAGTTTCACTTTTTCTATTTGGAAACTTCATGTTCCAGCAGAGAGAAGTCATTCCTTTTTTTAACAGATAGTGCAAATTTGGACAATCAAATACCTTGAGAATCAGTTTTATTTTCTTAAAATCAACAAAACATTCCCTGAGTGTAGCCGAGATACCTTGCTGCTGATGAGTCATGCATCGCAGAAATGCTGCAGGACTGCGAATGATTGAAGCAAACACTCTGAGACCTATTTCCATGAATATGTTTGTGCTTCGGATGATAACATTAAAGCAGCCCGGCATTAGAGAACAACAGAAAAATGGGATCTAAGCGCACAGACTTTGACTGATAACTATGCCATTCAAGTGTAATGTAGCACTGTTAACACACTGATATCTGACTGATACAGCAACACACAACGCATCCAAAATGAGTTTATATAAAATGCAAGGCAGTAGGGTAACATTTTCAAAGTGCTTAATTGCCCGAAGAGCCTGCGCAGCTGACTCTCTTGGAAGTTAATCTCCTACATCTTCACACATGTGAAAATGTTGTCCGTAGAGATGGGGCGTGCCGTACACAAAAAAAGTGAAATTTCTGGTCCAGCAGCCTACGTTATTAAATGGTGCTGGTTTGTGATTGTTACTGTACAGATCAGAACTTAGGGCTTCCCCATTTTTGCAGTTCATCCCCAGCCCTCACGCGGTGCTTAGGTCATGGTTGTTTTACCCTCTGCAAGGTGGGAATCGAGCAAGTCAGCTGGTCTTCTCCCAGTCAGGCGGCAGTATGTCTTTAAAATGAAGCATCACCGAACATCCTGAGACATTTTTCATGCAGAACAGATAGGTTTTTTGTGAGGAAGCTCCTTGGTTTTGCTTGTTTTTACCCTTTAAGTATGTGATCTCTCCTATTGATTCCTTTTTGGGGGGAGAAACCCCATAGTTTATTTTCAAGTTGTCTGTGTTGTTTAGCAGGTTTGTCTGTGTTTTACTCTATCTAACATGGCTTTGCTGAACTGTATTTGAGGTGAATTTTTCTGTACAACTGTGTGCAAGTAAGTGCTCTGCTAATCCTTTCTTTTTAAATCAAGCAGCTTAATACCTGCTTCTGTCACTGTTATATGGAGATGAGAGCTTTGACCTATTTTTAAAAGGCTGTAAAGATTTTTCACTTTGTGAGCCCCAGGAGCACCGAATTTTAGACACCATGTATTAGGCAGTTGCCATTAGGGTTAGCTGGGGCATACGCTAATGATGTTTTTCTTTTAATTGTTTTCCTTTGAAACCGAACTTACTGGAATTTTTTTCTTCTCATAACCCGCTAGTCGTTTCTAACTTTGTTATTGCTGTTCTGCATTTGACTTTGACCTGCAGTGTTGGCTTCAGTTTTCTTACATAAAAATTACTTGGATACTACTAAGCTGTATAGATTATTCCATTTCATGTGCATTCAAGCAATAGGCATACAAGTTGATTGGTATATGATTACAGTTATTTCTAATGTAACATTTATCCCAGAACTATTTTAGGTTGTTGGCACTGGAAAAAAAGCAGCATTTTGTTAATGCTATCCTGTACTCAGTAGCTTTGATGGTACTTGTTGCAGATGTCTCAGATGACTGTCAAAACGTCATTATCGGTGATAATATACTAATGCAGTAAGTTGATGTAGGGGATGACTGAGTGACTATTGCAATATTTTAATTCGGCTGGTGTAATACGATATATTTCCACTGATCCTATAGAGCCTTTAAATGAAATCTGTTTGAGACTGAATTCTCTTGCTGCATTGCTGTTACCATTCCCAGATGGCAGCTACCACTTTTCTCAGACTCCTAGCAGGGTGGTATGAGTGCATTAAAGAAACTCCTTGTGACACAGCTACAAATATACGATATGCTTTTAATACTCATATCACTGGAAATAATAATCCCATTATAGAATTAGCAGAAATGTATCTCTGTCTAACCCAAATATGTCAAATCAAAATACATTGTGTATTACCAGTATTTACAAGTATTAAGTCATTCAAGAGCTAAGGCATTGACCAATTTCTTGCCTATATAAACAGAAGTGTTGTTTGCAGGGATGTTTGTCTGCACAGTAAAGAACTGGGATTTTAATGGAAGCGTTCCAATAGCTGTTGCTTTCTTCCTGAGAGTTTGATAATTGAAAGGTTTGTTGTTTTTTTTTTTAATGGAAGATGGTTTCAATTATCCAAAGCTAGTGGAATGTTTAACTCCCCCTCTGCTATCAGTGGACTATTTACATTGGGATTTTGACTAAATTGAGATTGCACATATCCAGATGTTATCTGCCCCGGTGACTTCTTTTCATTTGCGTTGGCAAAGGATTTTATGGTAGATTGCTCTTTGTTGGTTTTCACATTAACTATTGCAGGCTACGTTTAGACTTCTCTTTCTTAAACTCCTTCCACTGACCTGTTAACTCCTCAACTTTTGCTCTTCTTTTCTAAGGGAGAATCCTCATTTTGCAATAGGCTCACCTCAGTAAAGACTATAGGATAGGGGCTGTAGTATGTTGTATCCTTTGCATGGCTACACAGACAACTAAGCCGTTGCTCAGTTTTATTTCTTAGTCTAGTTCATAGCCTCGTAGGCGTTGGGAATGCGATGCCATTTCTGTAAGGCTAGGTTGAAGTCTTGCATTTTGCCATGTGTAAAAAGAACGGTGGTGTTACGCTGCCCAAGGGGCAGCACAGGAACTGAACGGAGACCAAGAGACTGGTCCTTGCTGTGGCTTTTCTCCTCGGTTAAAGTGAAAAAAGCCAGAATCCCAGACAAAAGAACAAAATCCAAATGAACAAAGTCCAAAGCAAACTTTCCTCGCTCTTGCTTTCTGTTTCGGCTTTGCGATGTTAAGGGGCAGAGGTGTGTCTGAAATGCCTCCGCTCTGCAGTGGCCTTCAGTGAGGCTGGTGGCCAGGTTGGTGGCCAGCTTCTCCTTGCCTGAAGCTGCTCTCCCCCGGCTCGGGCAGGGGAGCAAAGGCACCTCTTAGAAGTAGCTCGCAACAGAGTTTTGTTACACAGAATATCAGTGGGGAATTTTACAAAATAGTGGCCAGGACTACTCAAAGGTAGAACTTTAGTATTAAAAAAAAAATAGGAACAGTTGAGCAAAAGAATCATTTAATTCATTGCTACAATGTCATTTTTCAGCCCTGGAGGGGGTAGTGCCTGGCCCAGAAACATGCTTTATAGGAAGTGCCAGGCTGAGAAGCAGCTTAAGTAAAGAAGTCGATTTTTTATGTCTTTTGAGTGCGAAAGATGTAAAGTAGGTGAGTGCTCAAGCTCTCAGCAGCGATCAGACAGAGCTGCAGCCAACAGAAACAGAGGTCCGAAAGTGTAAGATCCTAATGTATGTCTTGGTGAACCTGTCTGCTGAGCTATTTTTCAGCCTCCAGACCTTCTGGCTCTAAATTAAAGCGAGTTCACACTACCGCTCACGTGATTCACAGATGCATACAACTTAACTGCAGAGCTGAATGGAGGTCCCCTTACGAGTGTTTATACAGATATAGGTAGATTTAATCCTATTTGCAGGCCTTTAAAATACCAACTGCGTATTTTAAGCCTGGTTGACTTTATTTGCAAGATTTAACTTCAGAAATGTGCTTGGGTATTTTTTTTTTCCCCTCAATCACATTAAAAGAAGTATGAGATTTCAAAACAGCAAAAGTAAGGAAAATATGTATGTTCTTTTAAATATATGATTTAAGCAAATCTGTGGGATACCATAGCGGGATTGGAATCAAGGTGTTTTTAACTGCCGTTACTACTGTTTATTTCGGCGATGTGTGAAGACCTGGGAGGGAGGCGAGAAAGGGAGAAGGAAAGTTGCTTATGCAGGTTGAAAATAAATGAAAGGGAAAGCGAAGGGGGGGTTGGATAAATGGTGGCAGCGGGCAGTGACCCTGAGCTGCAGAGACGTGGGAAGGAGGGAAAGTAAAGGTGAGCTGGTGACCAGAAGACCAGTCAGCACAGGAAAGCACACCAGGACTTCAGAAATATTTCTGAGTTAAATACCTGCTTTTGGCAGCTTTAGCAGCTGCTCTTACTAGCTGGAGAGTCTGGCTGAGTTTCTCTCTGAGATTTCTCCCCAAGGCCACATGATGGAGAGAGGTTGGGCATCTGTGCTGAACTAATTGCTATTAACGAGTTATGATCAATAATTAGATATTTTTAGATATGTGCCTACAGTACACTCGGAGCTGTACAAGAGGTCAATGCAAAACTTACTGCTGTCCGAGGAAGGTACAGAGAGAGGCTCAGAGACAACGAGTTGTATGTTACAGTGGTGGTATTGGGGCGGGGGGTTTAGGGTATCTCTTTTTCTCCCCTATTTGATTTTATAACAGCAAGGTTGATATTGTAAATGATTCAGATTTTCATAAGGCAATTGACTGACTGCGTGACGACCTGATATCTCTGTAAGATTTGCAAGATTTAAGAGGATTATTTTTAAAAGGAGGATATGAAAGCCATAAAATGAACATGACCATCTTATAGCATCTGCTGGATGGGGAGCTGGCCTATACCCTTAGCTTTTGTACAAATTTAAACAACATATCTTCTAGGTACAGGAACAATTGCAGAGTATCAGGAGAATCTGAAAGAATCAATTACCACGTGGTGCCTACTTTTTTCCCATCATCCTCTCTAAGGACATCAAATATATATATGTATATATATTTTTTTTTAATTAGAAAATTGTGTTAAAACCATTAGAAGTAAGGGAGGGGATTGTTGGGTGGGGTTTATTTGTTGGTTTTTTTTACACAATGATTTTAAATAGAGAGAGCGGGGCTGTGGGCACGTGAGCCTGGGGAGAAGGGGTAGGAAACCTCCCGTGTCTGCAGGTCAGGGCCTTGGCATTGCTCCACGGCAGCTGTGGCCTGGTCAGAAAGGAAGGGCAAGGGCAGGTTTCTGGCTTGGCTGGACTTCTTTCAGGAGCTCCCAGTGGATCGTCCTCCTCTTTACTCCTTGCCTTGTATGTAATTAATTTGGGCTGAAAGGTTGCTTTTTCACTGAGTTCAGTTTTAGCTGCTAATTCGGAGAGCCGGGCCAAGCTGTCAGCCCCTGATGTGTTTGCTGTTATCAGAGGTCCACTCAATTGCTGATAAAATTTACTTAAGACAAAAGAAAATGTGGGCTTTGCTTAAAACGGGAGGTTCTCGCGTCCTGCTCTGCAGAGCTGGTGGTCTTAAGCAGCGGCCCCTCTGCGGGAGCAGAGCAAAGAACCCGGGGTTAGCGGCAGAATGGAGGTAATTCAGCAGTACCCGCAGAGATGACGGGAGCTGGCAGGAGGGCAGGACGGCGGGACGCGGAGGGTGCCGGGGACACCGCAGCAGGTCGTGGGTCGTTGTGGCAGGCGCAGAGGAGCGAAGCAGGCGAGGCGGTGGGGAGCAGGGGCGCTTGCTCGTTGCTGTCTGATGCCTTTCTCCCCGGCATCGCTAACGCGGAGGTTCATAGCTTCACGCTACGTGTGTCCTCTGGCCCTGGTCCCTGGAGAGAGGCACAGGGTGCCCAGCAGGTAAGAGCCATAGGAAAAGGGCAGATTTAAGCCATCAGGTTGTTAATTTTTTCGGAGGGGTCTTGGGAAGGACTAGGGAAGCTGGGGGTCATCTCTCTAAATAATCCTTGCCAAGCAAAGAGACAGAGCTGGTACCCACTCCGACCAAAGGAAACTTAAGAGCACCTGAGTACATAACATTTTCTAGTTATTATATAAAAAGTGCAGCTGACACTGTTTCCCAGAAACTTGACAGGTTGAAATAACAGTGGGAGACTTAGGAAAAGAGTGGAAAGAAATCTCCTACAAAGAACTGCATGGCTGATTGCATCAGTGCCTCTGTGTCAGCGAGTCTTCGCCAGGAGACATGGATGAAGGCTGCGGAGCGTGTGTACACATATGGTGGCATATGCATGCCTTTTTCTTGTGAGCTGCCATTAACAATAACAACTGTTCCTTCTAAAGGTTTCTAGGATTTATATTTAAGTAAAATGATCAGTGTCTGTCTCCACCTAAAACACACACAGATTTTCAAAGTCAAATACTCAACTCTGTGTTTCATTTCATGCTTCGTTTCTGCTCACGGGCAAGCTGGACTAGATGGAAGTGGGAAGCCACAGGTTGTTTTTATTTGAGGAAAGAAGGAAAATTATATAGTTTGCTAGGAGAATAATTCAGAAAGAGTTCAAGCCTTAAAATCTCAATTATTAATTACTTTGCCTCTTGAGTTTCTGAATTGTTGCTCCCAAAAAGCAAAATGAAACAAAACTCCTTTACCAGAACTGTCACTTGTCAATCACTCTTCAACCTCTTGTGGACCGCTGAAGTCTACAGCTGCCCGGTGCAGGTCAGTCGCGCTCCGTTGACGCGGCGGCTTCCCGGTCTCGTTGCACGAAGCGAGTGCCCTCGTCTCAGGCGTGCCTCGGTGTGCTGTCGCGGAGCTGTCCGCATGGAGATCTCCCTGGCCCTGACCCGGAGCTGCAAACGGAGGGAGCGTGCTCCTGGGAGAGAAGGCCTTGTGACCCAGTTGCCCCCGCTCTCACGTCCCCTCACTTTGGATGTTTAATCAAAATGGTGTGTATCCATTTCCTCTAGGCTGTAGCTGCCATAATTATTCTACCACTTCACCATTGCACATACCTTTACTTAGATTAATCAGACAAAACTACCAACTCTTCACTTTTGCAGGAAGCTACCAAACGAGCGCCTACCTTCTGGACACTTCAGAGCCAGGAGGTGTTGTATTTTTGTCCTGAGTCCAGATCCGTTTTCACCTTTTCCTAGAAGCGTTTCCTTAGTTTAAAGGTGCTGTGCTTGTCCCAAGCACATGGCCATTGCGTTGGTTCCTTTGCAACGAGCAGCTGCAAGGAGATTGCGGGAAGAGAGATGATGCCAACTAAATTAGGGATTTAACTGCGTGGCAGTCAGCAGTGTGTCATCTGCGATGTTCGGCGCTTGTCTGCAAATTCCTGCACAAATTTCCATAGTCCCAGAAAGCTCCTTGTTTTGCTGCAGGGAATTCCTATGAGCAGCAGCTTCTGACACCTTCTCTGACAACAGATTTCCCAATATTTAACCTTCACAATGTCAGTGAAGCAAGCTCAGGTTTTTCCCCCACTCCATGCCATCCCTAAAACATTTTCTTGGGTGCAGTTAACAGTCACCATTAGGCAGCTCAACTGTCTGAGGCCAGGAAACAGGATCTTCTGATGTGTTATGATAATCCAGAATGCCTTAGTACTAAAGCAGCATCCCTTGACTTTTTTCTACATCAAGAGGATAGGTGTCACGGAAACCACATCTTATCCATACACCTGTTATATTGGCTATCGATTGCTTTAACACCGCTATTTGATGTTGGAGAATTTCTGGATAAAGTGACTGTCATAAGTCTTCATATTGGTAAAATTCCTGAAATATAACTGATACATTCTCTTTATTATACATTCTGTACTTCAGCCTGTTACCTGCTGCTGAAATGGGTGAGGTTTTTGCTTTTTTTGTTGTTGTGATTGTTTTTTACTTTGGAAGTTCAAAACTTTTAATGTGGCAATGTCATCACAGTATATATATACTCCATCATTTCATGATAACTCATGTAAGGTGGTTAAAAAAAAAGTTTATTCCCAACTATTATTCTATGTTGAAGTTACAGTAGCTGTGTGAAACAGCTTTGTAAACTTATGAAAAAGCAAACAATACTGTCAGAAACTGAGTTTAAAAGGTATAGAAAGTACAGCTTGTTCTGAGATTGAATTGTGTGTAGAATGTCACCGTTTCCTCTCTAAAAGACTCAGAGCAGAGAAGTCCTGAATCCGTTTGACAGATGATGAAAAAAGTCTGAAGTGAGCAGAACTTGCCCTACTGCCAACCTGCAGACTGGATGTCAGGGTAGAGCAAAATTAGTATCTTATGAAGAAGATGTTCGTAATAAAGATTATATAAGAGATATTAATTTGTGCTAACTTTCTGAAACTTCTGAAATACGCAGACATTTTCAGAATGCATAATAGTTGCCTAGCCGCCCTGAGAAATACCACTTTTGTCTGCAAAAATGTGTGGGTAAATCTCCATTCCTTAAATGCATTTTGAGCGCTAATTTATCATACTGTTCTAAGGCTTATCTGTCGTCTAATAGAGGAACAGAAGTATGAATTCCCCAAAACTTTATCTGTAGCTATCAGAAAACAAGCTGATTTTAATTGACAAAAGTGGTATTCTCATTGTATTGGTAAGTAAATGGTACAGTGTCTTAAACTGTGATGCCAGAGACGTACGTTGTTCTATATATGCCTTATTCAGTAGTTTTGCCTCTAGTGTTTTGGAATTTTGGCCTATCGGAGCATCAGGTGTGAAAGGTCTGCACTAACCTTCTTGGGATTTACTGTGTATTTTGCATGAGAACTGTTAAAAGATCACTCACACAAATGTCTGCACCTGCAGCTGGAGAATTATCCTACAGCAATAATAGCTTCAAAATCTGTCACTTTGCTGTGGTTGCTATGAGCATGGATTTGAATGCACCTTTCCAGCTGCTCGTGGATATACAAGGCCTGTCCAAAGGGAACCTGTTCGAGTAGCTCGTAGGCTAACAGAAGAACAGGACTTTTGGTTAAAGAGGTTAAGCAAAACTCACGTTGCCTTTTGGGTGGAGGGGAAGCAGAATCGTTCGGAGACGTCACTGGAAGTCACGAGACGGGAATGCCACAGTGACTGATGAAGGTGGTCTGTTATCAGATGCTTTGTGAAAACTTTGATTTCCTCTGAGTAAATTACACAGCTTGCCCAATGCACAAGTAGAGCATTAATTTTATTGTATTTTGCTGGAAATCTGTCAAACGGCATTCAAGCCAAAATTTCAGAAGAGAAATTGCATGGTGTATTTAAGCCAGTCATGTAGGTGATGTTGTCTTTGAATTTGACTGCTTTTATTGTTTGATAAATAGCGCTTTTGTGAAAATGAACATTTTTCTATCAAAGTCTTCTAGATTTGTATAACTAGGCACATAAAGCAGAGGCATTTCACATTACTTATAAGCTTTTACTGTAAAGTAAATATGTAAATAGGTCAATCATTTTCAACTATACTTCTATATTGAGATTTTCTTTTATTCCTACCACAACAGTATTTAAGTATTATTTAAGGGAATTACATTTTCACACTTGCTTTTAGCATTCATGGGATTGTCCATCCCCTAGGCAAAGAAACCCAAGAGTGGGGAATAGTAATTCTGTACAGGCTGCATATTGTGAAAGTGGTTTTTTGGACAGGAAAGCTCTGAAGGTGTTCAGGCTTGCAAAGTTCATTGCACAAATCCTTCCAAGGAAGGGCTCCTGCAGCCATCCTGGGCTTAACAAACTGCACGGATCCAAAGGAGTGCAGCAGACCGGCGAGTAAAAACATATATTATCACTCACGTGGCTGGGACATGATCTCTTGCATGGCTCTGGAGCTCAGGATCAAGGCTTCGAATCTGAGTGGGTGCGGGCTGGAATCAGCTAGGAGCATCACATCATACCTGTGAAGGACAGCAAAACCAATTCATCCCTTCTAGTTGCAGAAATGCCAATGAATGGTTCTGAGCTGCTACACTTTTGCACAAGCTTGAACCTCTGCATTGCTTCTAGGTGCAGTATGTGCCTGTGTATGGCAGGAGAACCAGTGTGATGCATGTTTGAATCACCATTGCGGGGACCCTATCTGTGAGCAAAGGACTGCGTTTTAAACCATATGCGGGCTGGAGAATAGCTTTGCATAGGCAATTATTTTAGTTGATCGTCTTAATGAAATTATGATTTAAGCATGTTTCTAAGCTTCCCATCGTGCTGGAAACAAGGGCTGGGAAGGTGCTACATAGGGAATACATTCCCCAGGAGATCCTTTGTAAAAATATTCACCTCGTCTTGTTTGGGTTTATTATGTGCCAGGTGTTCCTTTGTGCAAGGAGCTGATACTTGTGGCGGTCCTGCATAATCAGGATTTACTCATCTTCTTTTAGGCTGTGGAGTCGCCTGTAATCTCTGCACTTTTCGCAGAGACAAAAGAGAGATCAGGGTTCGCACCTCTATCTGACGTTGTGCCTGTGACCTACGTGGCTTGAGGCAGGCGGCTCGAGCGGCATAACGCGGTTTGCCTCGCTGTGAGCCCAAGCGGCACGCTAAAGGCAAGGCTGGTTCGTTACCTAGGCAAACTGTGTCAGGATCCCAGGGGAGCCACAGTCTAGGGATTAGAGCGTACCGCTGCGCCCTTACAGCGACAGGCGCCCGTGGTTAGGCAGTGGCTGGTCCACTGTGGCTCTGCGCTGAAGTTCCCTGCACGGCTTCCTCATTCGTGCGACAGCAGCTGCACCGTGCAGCCTGAAGGGCTGCAAAGTTAAAATTCCAGTGCAATGAAATGAATAAACAAGTTGGAAGAATTCGAAGTTCAAAGACCTGGGAGGCTAATACAGAAATTTTCATTACTCACATAGGTACTTGAGGATAGTTCAGGAATAGAATACAGTGGTTTGTCACTAAATCTCCCCGGAAAGCCTGTAGTGGTTTAAAGATTAAATGTATCTTGTATTTCCTTGTAAGAGGTGCTGGAAGGAAGATAGGCCATTCTTACCAGTAAAAGCAGTCATCTTTTGTTAACTTAAATATGAACATTTTACATTTTGCTCCAAAATTTGTATGGAAGACTCAACCGAGTCATCGACAGCCTGTTAACTGACTTGGTTTTAATAGCTGTGTTTCTGCCTTAGAAAGAGATGGGTGTTGGAAAAATCTCAAAATCAGAGCATCTGATTTGCCTTTGCTGCTTTTAACTTCAGGCTGGATGTAAAACCGTTTTCTAATCTTCATTCAGATGCAGCAGAAGTTTCATCGGGAGCGTTTCTGCTCTCCTGTGTGTAGACTGCATCATCCGTCCCGGAGAATTGCCCTGCTTTACTGCATTGCCCAACGCTAGATTCAAGGGGGGCAGGGGAGATGGGGTTTTATCTCCGGGAAGTTCAGCAAATTGAAGGTGCATTTATACTTTGTATAATCTTCATTTTGGTTGAGACTTGGTTTACTTAGTTATGTATTTCTCTCCCTCAGTTTTTTTTTTTCAGTTCTCTGCTACAATTTATCCATTTCCTTACCCGTTAATAGTCTCCATTTTTTTGTTTTGAAAAGTAGCTGCATCTTTCTTGATCCTTTTCTGTTTCATATTTGAACTTATGCCTACCTCTTTGCTCTCTTGCATGCTCCATTTTCTTTTCCTTTTTAGTCCAAGTCTTCCTGTGGTTTATTTGCTTTGTCTTTTCTGGGGCTTTTGCTTTGCAAGCTTTAAACTAGATAATATCAAAATGATTCCTTTATCAATGAGTCAGTTAATCTGGTATCCTCGTATTCAGATGTATTCTGTTGTCTCTCAAAGGCCTACATTTATCTCTAGTAACACTTAATGGTGCTGTAACACTTTAATTGTTAAAGCACCATTAAAGATAATTAAGCAATTGTCTTATGGATGGAGAAGCATGTATAAAGAGGGAGACCGCTCATAACACAGGATTTTTAGATGTTCATTTCCTACTGTTTTTCTCTAAGATTTAGAGCCCCTGCGTCCTTTGTGCCTTTGAAAATTTTCCTTGGAACAATTTGCCTAAAGCGACATGTAAATCCTGCAGTGAGACGTTCCCGTGCGCATGCTCAACACTCTGTGTTGGGTTTCCCTGGCACCGATGGGCAGCGTATCCAGGGATCACCTCTGGCGAGGAGTCAGGAGAGTTACCGGGATGCACAAACTTCCCTGGCATCATACGGGAGGTGCAGGATACTAACGGCCCCAGAGCTGGTTATCCCTTGCTAGAGTTGTAAAATCTATGTTTTATGATTTTTGCAATGATTTTTTTACGTTAGGCTATGATTTCACAAAATGTCTTTTGTAAAATCAAAGTGACACTAGTTGGTTCTCAGGAGCCTGGCATGGGCTCAGGCAGCGTAACACAGGTTTCGACATGTGCGTAACAGGTACTTTTCTAAGGCTCTTTGTAAAGTTTAAATGAGAGCTGGAATGAGCTGCAGCTGCCGTCCCAAAATCAAAGAGCGGATTGGGGGCCAGGGGTCCCCTCTGTCCCTCACTGCTCGTTAGGAATCCCTGGAAGGTTGGCTGCAGTCATTAATTTTAGTTTTGATTTCAAGGGCCGGCTTCAGACTGCCTTGCACTTGTGCAAATGCTTTGATTATTGCAGGGTCGACCTTCGTGTGCAATGGAGACCCAGGAGGAGGGGACCGCAGGCTCCCCTTTTTTGCCGGCGCAGCCCCTGATTCTAGCCTGTTCTTACAGCACCAAGTGCAGTAAATGAATTTGAAAAAAGCTTTTCAAGAGGCCTCCATTACTGGGTGATGGCAGAGTCCTCTCTATTATGTTTGACCCTATTTGACTTTGAATGTTTATTGGGGAGTTTTAATATTTTTAAGTAACTTTGGTTCTTTAACTTTTAACACTTTCTCCCAATTAAGACGACCAGGCTTCGGCCTTACCTGTCTCCTCTCAGCTTCTGCCGGCTGATCGTGCTCTGGGGTAACTCTCACGACTAAAATTGCACAAAGGCTTCTGGAGCGGGGAAGAGGGCATATCTGAACTTCTCTTTTTTAGTTCTTTTAAAATTGACCTCTCTGTAGATCTGCCTTTAATTTCAGGAGGCAGGCTGCATAAATACTGTGTGCTTATTGTTTGATACGGTGGCATTTTGAATGAGATTAGTTCCTCTCTCCCTTTGAAATGAAGTATAACAGTAAGAGAAGGACTCTGTGGTTGTTTTATTATCATTTTGCATCAGCGTAGTTACCAAAGAGCCCCACTGACTCGTGCCATTAGGACTGTAAAATTGCAGAATGTCAGACAACCTCTCCCATTCTTACAAGGGAAGAGCAGTTTTGAAGAAGTTTAAAATTTTGCGGGAATTTCCACTTCTTAAGGTAATTAAAGCAGCTCGTTTGCAGTCATCAATCATTTTCTTTAAATGTAGGTCTTAAAAAATCAGCAACAAACTCTTATTCGGTGTGGAATGCTACAAAGAATGTCACAGAGGGTCTTGAGAAACCACAGAGAGGAGTGTGGAGATTTCTTTCATATTTATCACAGATTTTTTTCCACCAAAGAAAAAAAAACCAACAAGTGAAAAACCTTGTTGTATATGTAAGTCTGGCACTTTGAGTGTATAACGCCTTTGCGTTGGCGTCCATGCAGCGGAGTCCTGGGGAACTTCTGGAAGGTGTGCCCAGAAACCAGGGAAGGCCACGAGCCAAAGGAGATGAGCTAAAAATCGGGATGACGTGGCAAAAGCTATTACAAAGTTCTTCAGTTGTATGGATAGGATGACAAAAAGGAGGAAAATGGGTCTTGTGTGAGGCATAATAAAAGCTTGTGCTACTTGTGGGGGGTTGACTGCTTGGCAGGAGTGACCTGGGGAAGGACCTAGGTGCACCTGGGATGATTAGCTGAGGAGAGGGTGGTGATAAGCAGCTAATGTGGTGCAGCTGGGGAGCAAAGACAGCTGCAGCCTCCAGTGCCTCAGGACAGGAGCAGGATGGAGGGAGGAAAGGTGAGTCCCTGGAAGATGGTGTGCCCTTCTGATCTTCTGCATTCAAAAAACTGGGACAGGTAAAGAGCTGTTGGACGCTGGGAGGAGAGAGGGCCTTGCTTGCTGGGTGAAATGAGAGCTTGTCTCTTTAGTCTCAAAAAGTGATAGCTGGGAGGCTGTGCTGTGTCAGTGCAGGAGGGACATAAGCTGGGCAGGGAGATTCAAGTGACATGTTAATGCTAGAATAAGCTGACTGTGTCTATTTGAGCCTGGAAAAGAGAAGTCTTTCCTTAATCAGGTTCTGTAGACTTGGGGGCGGGGGAGGGAGCTGAGGTGGCCCTTAGAAAATTTATGAAAGGGGCTATGTGATGTTGTCCTTCACGCAGCAGATGGAGGAGGCCCCTCTCCCTTATGTTCCCAGGTACCAGCTGGATGTTAGCACGTTACTACCAGTTAGCATGCTTTTATGGGAAATTGCCTCTTGAGAAAGTCATATGAGAAACCTCTTGTACGTGCTGCAGAAATCTCTCGTGACTGTGTGCTTCTGTGTTTTTTTTTTTTCCTCTGCTGTTACTTTTGCTGGGGAAATTTGGTCTGGAATAGGTTTGGAGGCTATGTTAAGATGGCTTCAGTTTAGAGTGCAAAACATAATATGCATCAGAAACAATGATTAGCGATTTAGGTAAATATTTCTGGTAGGTACTGTTTGTTTTACTCTCACCACTACATCAGAAAACAGTAAGTTATACATCATCTAGTTCAATGCAGTTATGCAGATTTATCCCATTTTTGATGTTGTACTTAGAGACCTCAACAAATCATGAGATATAACAACTGTTGATTTAAAAAAATCCACTCCAGCAGAGTTAAGTGTGTTGTTATGCCCTTAATTCTGCCTTTTCCTTTCTGCCTGCAATCATTTCTATTATTTTGCCATCGTTATCTGGTATAATGGAAGTGAGCTGAAACATTATAAACACAGAATTGTCTTTATTTTATAAAGAGATTTTAGAAAGAAATGGATTGTGGCAGGGGATTATTATCTGAAATACACCAGCATACACAGAGTGTCTTCCGTATTTAGTGGCACTACAAAAATACTCATAATTAAATGTCTGATGCATGGAGTAATTTTCATGGGAGCCATTTCATATAATTAATTTCCAATAATTGCATTACTATATAATATCACATCACACAGGAAGATAAATTCTCTGAACAGTAGTTGGAAAATATAAATGGCTAACTCTTCAGTTACTTACAGAGAACAGATCCATACAGAACGGCTTCTTGCAAGGAGAGTAACGCAGAAGCAATGCAGAACTTCTAGTGGGACTTTTCTAGGAGTGCTGAACAACTTGGGCTTTGGGTCACGGTAGACTTTTATTTATCTTTCTGCAGCTTAACTGGGTCCGAATCACAAAAGAGTTTGGCTCTTTATTATTTTCTGCTTCGAAATAACAATGCGTAAGAAGTCTTTGAAGTGTTTACTTATGCAAGCTACTGAATATAGTATTTTTGTCATTAAAACATAAGTCTTCCAGCTTACAGTATATTTCAAGTTCCTTGTGCATTCTGTAATAGCTAATAGGAGGCCTGATTAAAAATGCAGAGAGCTTGTCAGAGCGTAAGAGGAGATTTACACAGCTTTTGGGCAGCTTTCTACGTGGGAAACGAAGACCTTCCTTTCATGTTGTTTTTAAATCTTCTGTTGCTCCCCACCCACTTTTCCATTATCTTGTAGAGTACTGGTAATACCAATGAATATATTGCGAATGTCAGTTAAAAGCCAAGTCTCTGTCTATTATAACTAATGAAAATATATTGAACTTAATATACTTGGTTGGAGATGTTAGTTTTTGACAGTAAATGATTGCTCACGCTAATTGTGGTCGTTATCATGCAAGTGGAGTGCATTCTTCAAGCCTGAGGTATTACTGGTTTTGAGACTCAACTTTTTTTAAAAGTTAGCTTTCAAAAAATACTGAGTTAAGCTTATTTTTGTGTGTTGTTACCTTGCTGGTCACTCTTAAGGGAACTGAGTCCATCGTAGCTCAGTAGGCTGGCAAGGAGGCTCTGGCGTGCACAGAGTTACTTGGCTTGCATAGGAAGCTGGGAAAGGCAGCACGTTAACTTGTTGGGTTTTTCCTTTTTCCAATATTTTTCTTTTTATCCCTTAATTTCTCCCACCTCTGTTTCATTTGTGTAGGGAGTACCTCAGGATAAGGGGAACGTTGGCCCAGGTAATTCGGGCCACCGGGACCCCAAAGAGGCTTTCCAGGCCTCTGGGAAGGGAGGAAGGGTGAAGAGAGGCACTGAGCAAGTACAGCTTTTGCGAGCTCTTCGGGTATAGGTTGAATTTTGAAGTAAACGCTTACAAAAGGTGGACGCTCGAGGTGGACTTCTGAGCCAATGCAGTTCAGTAACGCTTTTTCATTTTGCCACTTGTTTCTTTCACAAAAGCTTGCTTGTTTCAGCATGGTGATTACATTGTGGGCATACTACAACTTACTAATACTTTCCTATTTCTAGGCAAATTTCTATATAGATGGGAATTTCTCAATTACTGGTCGGAAACTCCTCAGTCACTGGTGTATTCAGACACTATGGGCATTGCCCATAGGATGCTTTTTCTGTTTCACATTCTGACCCTCATAGTATGTCCGATAACTTAGGAGTTATTTCAGATATGGAGTGGGGATTCTCAGGGGACCTATGGAAAATGTTATCCTGAAGCTGAACGTAAGCTAGTTGCCTGACTGTTTAAAAAGCTGCTGGGTTTAAAAAAAATAGTAAGGGTAAAAGGTTTGCCCTCATGTGACCACTGAGTAAGAGAGCGCTTTCTGCCTCGCCAAGCTGATTGCTATACAAACAGCATTACTGTCCTTAAAAACAATGTTGGCTAAAAGTACAGCTTTATCTTTTATTTGGATTTGGAGGGAAAACCATGAAATATTTCAGCTATAAATGCACATGTGTGTCTGTCTGGATGTCGGTTTGCTTAATGGTGATATTAATTTTAATTGAATGTGAAAGTGCCTGGGAGCCGACCAAGGTTCGAAGCCCGAGGGGAGGGCTGGACCGCGGAGCAAGGCTCATCTCTGGCCCGGAGTGCTTTCGATCTGCAGACCAGGCAGGCGGTGACTGCGTCGTTTCATTACTGTTGTTTGGGGAAGATTAGGAGAAAAAGAAGGAGAAGGGGGGAGAGGAAAGAGCAGGTTTAAAAAAAGGAAGACTGTGGGAATATGTGATGAAAGGCAGAGTGCAGTTGAGGTGACGATGGTGTGCAACGGGGGAAGGCAGGAGGGAGCTCAGAGCGAAGAAGCTGTGTTCAGCTTTGGGAAGTGCCGTGCCCAGGCCTCTTTCCCTGCCAGAATCCCTTCGGTAGCGTTTCTGCCATCTTCTCTCTCCCAGCTGGTGTCTCTGCTCCTACCCCCGGCAAGGACCCAGTTGCCTGGTGAGAGGTGACACCGAATAGTAGGCAAGAACTTGATTTTCAAGGGCGAATTTACCCCCTTTTCCGTCCTTTCGCAACGTGGACGGCAGCTCTGACCCTCCCCAGCCGCTGCGGTGCTGCTCCCCTCCCCGGATGCCCGGGGACGGCAGCCTGCCCTGCGCGCGGCAGCTCTGGGGGTCGGGACATCTCGCGCACCCGTAAAATGTCGGGGTGGCCTCGGCAGTGCTTGTAAGCGGCCGGAGGGAAGGCACCAGGCCGGACGCGTCTTCTGGTCGCCTTCGTGGCGAGGGCGTTGCTGAGAAGGGCAGAAAAGAGGCTTTGGAGGCCACGAGTGCCCAGGAGTGAGAAGATGTCAAGTGTATCTCGGCGGTAATGGCTTGCGAGGGGTTTCTCTGCGCTTCGTAATGCCCTGCACTGGTAACTCCTTGGCTTGGAGGGAAGTCTACGGGAAGTCTGTGAGGTTTTAACTCTTTCCATCGAGTTCGGTGAATGCAGGTTTTCGTTGCTGCTCTTGGTTACCCAGGCAGGAGGAATACCTCGAGCTGATGTGACCTGTAGCTTCGGACACCTTCGCAAAAGAAGAATTTGTGGGATGATATCCTAAAAAACCCCAGGGCTGAACCTCAGTTGCCAAGGCCTTTGGTCTCAGTCCAGGAGAACCTACAAAGAGGTACTTAAGACTAACACCTGAATGTGATTTTTTTTTTTTTTCCCCTGAATTGGGCTTTTGAATGTGATTTTTCGGATTTATTTTTCTTTTTTTTACATCTGTTTGCAATAGCTATAATTCACATGCAGTTCATAAACTGTCAGACTAGTTACATTCCCCATTTTTCAAAAAATGTAAAAGGATGAAAATATTTGACAAGCATAGATAATATATTCAGGATACCATCGTACTTTGCTCAGAGCTCCCCAGTACAAAATTTCTAATTTTTTTTTTGGTGTGCTTGGCTTATGTATGATAAGAAAATGCTGAATTCTACAGTAAAATATATTGGATTTAACATACTTGCTTGAGAAAATCAGTTTCTGTCAGCTGCAACCGATTGTTCACTTTAACTGTGACTATTGTATGGTGAAGTGGGACACATTTTACAGATTAAGGCATAAGACTCTCTTCTGCCCCCCCTTCCCTCAAGGCCACAGAAATACATGGAATTTCAACTCCAAAGTGTAATGGATGCGTGTGTGTGCAGATCTGAAAGAAAGGCAGAATGCAAGGCCTCGCCTCTTTAGGGATGTGCCATCGGCTGTGCCTTTTCCCTTTTACTGCTATTAAAGAGCTATTGCCTTGATGATACATAAGTTACGAGAGCTGAATGATTCTGGCAACTTAAAAATGTACAAGTGATATTTTCCCGGTTAAAAATGCCGAAGTGCAGCCACTGATATATTAAGTTAAGGTAACTGTGTGCAAATGCTCCATGTGTATTCATTTAGCATGCGGCTTGGACTAGCCCTTGAATGACTGATGGGTTGCTTCATATTAGTCAGCAGATACGGCCGTGAAGAGCAGAAAATATCTAGAAGCAGTTAATTCATCTGTTCATCCAGCCCGAGCAGCTCTTAAAATCTCTGCAAGGTTTAGCTGCCTCTTCAGTTTCCCTAATGTGAATAAAATGTAGTATCTACATTAATTAGTATTTCTGGTAAGAGGCCAAAAGGAGGAATGCATTTGTTTCTTAATAAAAAAATAATTATTGTGTAATTCATTTGGCTCCATCAGCATTTTGCAGTAGAATTTTCTTTCTTCTTTCAGTGGGGAAAAGTTGTGAAAAAATAATACAAATACTGCAGCTTATACTTTATCTGTGGTATTGAGTACTATTCAGACTATACATTTTGTTTCTATTTATCTTTTTTTTTTTTGAAAATCTATTGACTGTTTTCACAAGCATTTAATGGACCAACTTTTTTATTCTTTACAGACATGGCCTGTGAAGCGCTAGAAGGCCATCTTCTAATCAGTGAAATGCATAATTCTAAGAGAAGTAGTACATTTGCTCTATCCTACTTAGTATATTTAAATAAAAATGGCAAGAATTTTAAGACCATACTATATTCCCACTTTTACCCCTCCTTACACAGTGGAAACTTGACAGTTTGAAGAAAGGTAGGGAGCTGGTGATCCGAGATGTTTAATTACCTTTTTTTCCTATAGGTAATCACAATATTGTCCAAACCTACTGCTCTTTGACGTTATATCACTGCTCTCTCCCCCTCGCCTGCCTCCCATTATTTGTGAACAAATCGTTTAGCAAGTGACTATCTAAAGCCTGTGGCTTCAAAAAATGAGAGAACCTGGTAGCCAGGAAGACTGTCTAAACACACGGGATTTAAGTACTTGATACCACCAATAATGGCCTGGCCACCACAGGACTGACATTTCTTAGTTGACAAGAAGATGAAAAGAAAAGCATGCATTTAGACCATCTGTATGTCTTTAAAGTGATTTGGGATTTGGGAAGACATCTGATTTCACTAAAGCAACTAAACATTCCCAAGAAGATAGTAGTAATCTACGGAGCTTAAAGGTGATCCTATTTTATTTTTCTCAAGGATAATGGGAAACAGCTCATCTGAGATAGCTTCTGTTTTCTCTGAGAATAGACACAGTCTACTGAAACTGGAAGATGTAACTACAGCATTCTCTGGGCTTCAAATAATTTTCTCTAATGAATTTTTCCCTTCTGCTCTCCCCCTACATGCTCGTACGTTTTAGCTTGGAATGGATCCCAGGGCAGGCTGTTTCTTTTTGTATAGTTAGCCTTATTGCACCCAAATAATTTTCTCACATGCACTCTGTAAAGATTAAAATTATATTGCTATTTAGAAGAATAACAGGGAAATGATGCTCTTAAAAAAGAAAAAAACCCTACCTTCATTAAGGCATAGGTAGTTTACTACTGAAACTGTTACAGTGCTTTCTTCAAGTCAGTATGAGCTTGAGTTCAAACACTGAATATATATTTCAAGCTGGATGAAGGTAGTTTTGTGGTTGCATGTTGTCAGGGTTTTGTCCTGATTGCAGTGAGATGTTTGGACTCTCTCAGTTTGCGTGCAGGTGGTGAGTAGCTGGCTGTGCGGTGCTTGCGTAGGCTCACGTTTTGCGAGGGTTGAGGTTCTCTTTGCCTCAGCTTCTGCTTATGGTGGGGTCTGAGTTGGTCCTTGCCTCTTTCAGGAGGAGGTAAGCAACTTGCAGGTCATGCACCGATCATGTCTCTCGCGTCACCTAGCTTCTAAAAAGGAGAACTGGCTACGACCGTCATAATTGGGTCTTCCAGCCTGTTCTCCGAGACTCGCTGTGGTGCCATTACCAGCAACACCCAGCAAACAAGAATGATGTCCCTCATGTCATGTTAAGAGTTACTCTCCTCCTCCCCCTAAAGCACTAAGCAAGGTAAAAGCTTCAGGTGATGCTTTACCACTGCTTAAACGGTCCAGCTTAAAGGACTGAGCTGTCATCCAGGTAGAAAGTGGAGTTCCCACCAGCATCTGTGTTTTCCCTTGGGTGTTTCTAGTAGGCTGACCGTCTTTAGACGTCGGTGTCTGGCAGGCTGCATACCCGGCCTTCCTGAGGCAGCTCATGCATCAACTCAGAACTGCAGACGTATCCAAATGTGCAAGTTAAAAACCCTTACTCATTTGCTGCATCTCTTTAGGATGTTTCTGAGCTTTGTGGATAATAATTAGCTTGTGTGTGTTTAACGACTGAATGGGTGATTTGTTGCTGTTTCCTGTGTTGTCACCTGGAGATGGATGAGGCGAATGCTCTGGAGAAGTCATCTCTTAAAAGTGATGAGTGCAAATAGTTTTCCTATTGCTCATAAATTGGTAGCAGCTTCTTTGTGTTGGGATGCAAAGCAGTCAGTCCAAATTTAACAAATTTAATCATCTGGTTAATAGAAAAAGTAACATCAATGAATTCATGCGGTTTGCATCTGTGTGAATACAGATCAGTAGGTCATTTTGAAGAGGTCTCATCAAATGAGGAAAAAGCTAGTTTTTTTAATTATTATTATTTTTCTTCTTAGAAAGATTTGTTAGCAGGCATTTAGGTTACTTTCTCTACTGCTTAAAGTAGTTGCAGCTGAATAAATATGATTGCTGGCAAAGAGGGTTTGCTCAGTTTTTCCTTACATCATCTTGCTGGGAAGGTTGTTTTGGGGAGGATTCTGAGTTGTCATGATTGTCACTGCTGGATTAAAGAAGAGCTTTTATTTTACTTTTTCCAAGTCAGATACTTTGTCACCAGCAAAATGATTGTTGTCTTCAACTGGATTACGGTTGTCCCATGGGAAGGGAAACATGTAAATTAAAAATTTTCATTTCAAAGGAATAAGGAAAATATTTTGTTTATAACGAGGAACTAATTTTAGGTTATATTAGGACATACTTTTTTTGTAACTTGAAGTGCCTCTTTGTAGGACAAACTCATATTAGTCAAGTTGGGTATAAAAAATCTCTTAGATTTTATGGATGTAGGATAGAAAAAAAACACATGATAAAAAGACTTGGTTTGAGTAACGTTCCTGAAGAGCACAGCCTTTCTAGATGTGCCATTTTAAGACGCTTGTACAACTTGACACACTCTTCTCAGTTTCTGACCTAACATTTTAAAATAATGGACCAGCTATGATGAAAACTTCTGAAGGTGCTTACTTCTTCATGTTGCTGTCTTTTACCTGGGTTACATTATTTTGTGTCTATTGCGGTGGGTCCTTGCAACCTTTTACCTTATTCTAGTTTAGCAAGAAAGAGCAGCCATGACATTATACAATATTCTAAAATATCTGTGGTTTTGTCCTCATTTTCAATGGTATAACCGTGTTAAGAAAGGTGAGTATAATGGTATGGATAAAACTTCTCTAGCATTAACGGTTCCTGGAGCAAGTTACATCTATAAATAATGAGCATGCTGGAAATGGAGTGTCTATGTCTACTGCTAGAAATCAGAGCTTACAGGCTTTTTGTTTCTGTAATTAGTGTGATGTTTGGCTTCAGTAATTTCAGTCACGTTAATCTTGAAGTAAGGAGCCTCAAGTTGTTGATTTTTTTTCAAGCCTTTTGAGTGTTTCGTTTCTCATTTCTTTGGGCTCTTTATCACAAGAAAATGAAACTCAGTTAATATAAAGATGTTACAAAAGTTTTATTCTCTGGTTACAAAAAAGACTTTTATTTCAGTTGCTTGCATGAGGAAAGAAAATTAAAAACAGGTGATAGCAGCTCTGTTGCTTCCAAATGCACTTCTAAGCAGACACTAATGGGGCTGCTGGGTTTATAGGCTTATTGACAGACAGCAAATGAATTTCATCCCTTTTCCTCTCTTCCCTGCTTCTTCCTTCTTTCTCCGCTTAGCTGCCCTTTGCTGGGCAGGCAGAGCAAGTGAGGTGTGCGGCACATGAACGGGGCTGCCAGGCAGCCAGCCTCCCCACCACCCTGCCCCTGAATTTGAGTCAACTCTTTTAGAAGTTTCCTCAGGATTTTAAAAGACTAAAATGGAGGAAAAGTGGATTTGATTTTATTGCAAGATAAGATTATGCTGCAGGAGTAAAATCCCCAAGCTTCATTTAAGGCTCAATTTTTAATGCCATAAATAGTTTAAAATAGTATATAAAAACAGTTGCTTCATTGACTTGTCCTTGTCTTTCGCTTTCCTTCCTCCTCTTCCATTCATTTTCTGTGTCTTGATATGTTGATGTTCCCTGTAACATATGATCTACTTCTTTTCTCTCAAAGATTGGAGCATTGTTTCATGTTTCTTAATCCTCTATTTGGTTTACTATTGTTTTAATGACAGTGTTGGAGCACTTAGGAGACTGAACTGTGTCCAGGTAGTTATTTCTACTTGCTAAAAAGAAGAAAAAGACTGCTCGTATCCCATTACCGCCACTTGCGCTGCTGGCCACGTTGCCATTTTTGAAAGCCATTCCCTAAAAAATTGTCTGTGTATTGCCCCAGTTCTGTATTTTCAGGGCCTTTCATATGGAGCTGATGCACATATTAAGCCAAGGAAGAAACAAGCAGCTAAAAAAGAGGCAGAGAAGGTGCTCATTTTTTTGCATCATTATAGGCTAACCAAGGTCTCATACTGTCGTGGACATGCTGGCTGCTTGAGCAGAACCTCGTCTAATATTAAGTATTTTCGCTATCCTGCTTGTATCACCTTCAGATCCTCTCTTGTGGAGCTGGCATTTCTCATCAGCGCTTCTTCAGTTCAGATGGAAGAGGCTCGCAGGTTGTCTGTTGCCAGATATGTGCATACAAAAGATTATCCCTGTTGTTCTTTCCAATTGGAATGATCACACTTAGTTGGCTGATTACTCTGCAATAGAGGCTATATTATATTCTTTTTGATCATAGTTAGTGATGAAAGCATATGGAGGATCATATAAGATCTCTATTATTTTCTTTGCAATCATGTAGGATCTCTATTACTTCATTGCAATAGATGCACAGTGTTTTTGTTGGGTTTCTGTCAGTTTGCTTGCATCCTCTTCTGAGTCTGATGATAAAAGCATTAGGTGGGAAATACTCCTAGGTATGAGTTAAAATATTGTAAATAATGTTTTCTCTGAAGAAGTTGTCCTGAAACACCCCATATTGCCATGAGGTGTTTAACATTTTTTTAAATATTTGGACATAATTTAAATAAGCAAGTTTTGTGAAATGTACAGGCGCTTAATTTTTAATGCTTTATGTTTTATATGGTGACTGTCCTTTGCATGTGAAGTCAAACGCTTTTGCTGATGTGGTTGTGTTTAACCTAGTATGAAATTTTCAGCAACAGCATCATGAGTGAAATTTGCATATTACTTCATAAAATGTAAGAGTTTGCAATTTAATGATGTTTACAGTGATCTGGAAGGGGCAGAAGTTTGTTTGTTTTGTGGCATCATGCCATACAGGAGAGCAATTGTGCATACAATTATGCTATTAAGCTATTAAAGCCAGTAAGAAATTTGAATAAAAGAGTTGATGTTGTGCTGAAATCTGTTTAGTTGAGAAGGCTGTAAAATTACAAATCAGGCCTGATAAGTAGCTGAGCTTTTGGGGTATTTTTGTTTTTGTTTTTTTAATTTTACACTTCGGTCGCACTTATTCCCTGTTCAGCCACATTATTTGCTTGTTAAATGTACAAGGGAGAGGATAATTTTGGTGGGAGTAATATATTTTTAATAGCTTATGCACACATAGCAGAAGAAAATTAGCATTGCCAACAGAAACAAATGTTAGATGAACTACTAGTTAAAATGTATAGATACAGATGTCATGTAGTTTTGCTGTACACTTTACAAATGCCCACTGTAGCAAATGTGTGGACTGTCAAGGTCCTGAGCCAGTGCCTGTTGAACTGGATGAGAGCTCTTCCCTCTGTTTTGCGTCTGATTTGTAAAGGCAAGTGAAATTGTAAGTCATAAGGCTTATTATTTTATTTTGTACATTCATATAAAATGCAAAACCTATGAATGTTTTGTATAATATCAAGTTTGGACAGCCAGCCTTCTTGGTCATCTTGCTGGCTTTCCTTCTAATAAATTCTCTGACTGTGGAAAACAAGCAGTTGTTTGACCTTTGGAAGAAATACCTGTGGATGAACCTGAAGCCACGGCTAAACACGAGAATCCTACAGAGGCGGCTTGTCTGCTTTCAGGCGATGGGGTTGTGGTGGCAGTAAGCAGCTCCCGTGTGGAAAGCATAAGAAAAGTTGGGGAAATATAGCCACAATGCATTTTTCCTCCAAAAAACCCTTCTTTCATATTGAGACTCCCTCAGCTCCCCAGATAGCCTTCCATCTTGCAGTGTAATTCTTTTATTTTTGTGCATAAGGAATATCTCAATGACACTTCTGTTTGGTTGCTCAACATATTTTTGTGCCAGTCAACAGAGGAGGAACAGGGCTATGTCTAGGCAGAAATGCTATTTCAGGAAGAAAACTGCACGCTCCTAGGATATTAAAAAAAAAAAATCCTTAACTGCTCTTTCAAGTAATGTTTGCATGTAAAATACAATTAAATAAAAACTCGTGCGCACGGCGAAGATGCTCGGCTTGGCCCGGGGCTCGCGGCGCGGCTGGAGAGGGGCCTGACCAGCACCGCTCTGCGCCTCGCTGCCTCTGCGCACAAAGCCGAAAGGGGAACCCGGCAAAGGGAAACGTCTCTGCACAGCGGTAATCAATAAGACCAGCCGTATTTTAGGCCTCTGGAGATCACAATTTAGTTGTTTTGAAAACAATCGCAGGAAAGACTAATGATGTGGAACTTGTCATTTGCTGATTGTTGCTGACGACTCGGGGAAAAAATGTGCTGGGAATGGGATTAATTAAATATTCTGTTTATCTGATTGCATTAGTGAAGGTTAGAAATATTAAGTGTGAATTATCTACGAGGTTGTAAATCAATGGAAGGTTTTATTCGCCTTTCGAATTGCTTCTCTTGACAAGCTTGGGGACGGCCCGCACCCTGCCTGGTCCAGCCCCATTTCAAATTAATGGGATTTGAAGCAGTGCTACAGCACATGTTTCTAGGGTAGCACTGTTGTGTTTGGCTGAAGAGATTATTGACCCATGATTGAAAAATTACTTTTTTGTGATGAAAATGAGAGAAGCAAAAATGCTTTTTTTTTTTTTTTTTTTTTAATACTTAAGGTTGGAGGGGGAAAACACTATGTATTTCTCTATTGGATTTCTGCTAAGCAGACTGAAGGGACTCTTGGAAAGCACTCCAGGTTTTAAGTGAACCAAATAGTACAGTATATTTCTGTGGAGTTCTAGTGCAAATGTATTTCTGCTAGGATACCTTGTGTTTGGGATTTTTTTTGTGGGATGTGTGTGATTCAGGTAAGTTATTACGGCTGTTGGTCCTTTTGTATGGCAGTGGCAAGTTGCAAGGTTTACTTCTGGGATTAAAATTGCTAGGAGGAAATTATCTATTTATTAGCATGTATTTTTCCAGCAAGTAATACGCTATGTTCAGACCATTTTATATGAAGAGTTGCATGTAAATAAGTTAAAACTCAGAAAATTTAGAAGCAGCTTCCTTTGAGAGCCCAAATAATGATGTCTGAGGACAGACTTGGGAGCAAAATATCATCTCCTATGTGAACTTATTGCAAATGGAAAATTTTTTCTAAGAAGTAAATCTGACTGAGCTGCCTAGCAGCTGGTATGAAGACATGAGCAATAAGGATATGAGCCATATAAATGTCCTGCTGTCTCTCTCAACTGGTTATTTTCGTGTGAAGTCATCATGATTGCCCGTAGTCAGGTAACTAGTTAGTTCTAATGTGCAAATTTAAAGGGTAAAGGTTTCTGAAATGAGCAATTACACCATAATTGACCATATTTTTGGAAGCACAGTTTGCTAACTATCTGCAAGTATCAATATAACAAAGTTGCAAAACAAAAAGTGCAAAACTGAGCATAGTAGCGGGAATGTCACGCCTATATTTCGGGTGGGAACTGTTCTGTTTCTCGCAGTGCTGCTGAGGCTGTCTGGCCAGTACTGCACTGCATCTTCCAAAGAAGAAATGAGACTGGTAGGAGCTTTAGGAAGCATGGCCTATGAGCCAAATTGTAGGAATTGGTTTCATCATTTAAAAAACAAAACAAAACAAAGAGTGAGCCCAAGTCTTTTGATTTAAAAGGCTTCTATTTTTAAAATACATGGTAATTGTTTATTTCCCATGTCTTCAGGTGGAAGGACAAGAAGCGATTGGTTTAATTTGAAGCAAAAGTGCCTCTCTGAGTGTCAGAAAACCTTTTCTAAGTCATAGGGTTAAAGTTGATTTTCGTGGCATCTTCCTTACAGAAGAAGAATTTATATATATTCATCTATGTAAAACAGTCTTGTAAATATGCAGATGTGTTTCTAGAGAAGGCTGGGGACTACCTAATCTCTTCCAAGTCCATATTTCTGTGATCCTCTGGTGATTTTTATTTTTCTTACTTTGAACAGAAGTATTTGAGTTGTTCATCGGTAGTTATTTCATGTGATTGATTCATGAGAAATTGCACTGAAATTCGTTTTTAGGCTGCAGGTAGAGTGGAAAACGCACCCTGCAACCTCTTGTAACTTCTGTCATATTCTGATACAGAACCGATTAAATGGACTGTTTGACAAGACAAATTTACAGTGAAACAAACCCATTTTCTTGCACCAGATTTATTCCCGAACTCACTTTCTGCTCCTCAGATTGGCTGAGATTATGTGAGCCAATGATAAAACTTTAAAAGTAGTTCCAAATAATGCGAATCCTGGCAGTATCTTGGCTACCGCGTAAGCAGCATTTGTGATGTGCATTTACCGTGGCTCCCAGCGTTCTCTAATGAGGCATCCTTTTCCCGGCTGGGTTTTTGCCTGCTCTGGAAAGCTATTATTTTCCAGCTCTATAATTCTTATGTCCCTATAAAAAATCTGGGATGGAGAAAGAATGTGAACAACATACCTTGCAATGTTTCTGTTGTCTAACATATGATTAGGAAGACCCTGCTATTTTGCTGAGAGCATTGGCAACTGTTAACGTAATGGGAATTAAATACATTTGGTTGGAATTAAATGCCTGAGGTTGGTTAGCCGCAGTCAGTTATGCTGCTCATGGATTTAGGCCCTGGCTGTTTTCTGCAGAGTCTCTGTGTGTTGCTACCAGGATAGAGTAGCGTTAACTTTATCCAGGTTACTGGGGGCAGGTCTTCCTGGTCATGGGCAAGCAGACGTGAACCAGCTCAGCCTAAACTTGGAACTGATGGGGAACTCTTCATCAGGGCTAGTCTGATGGCAGATGTGGTCTAACCTCCTTTTCTTCTTTGCCTGGGATGTCAGCTTGACTTGGAGAGTTGGTGCGGAGAGCAGCCATCACTCGGCATGAAGGGTGAGCTCACATCTACAGAAAAACCGTCCCATGTGGTCAGGCCCTGTGTCTCGCACTGGGATGACCATTATTATTACTATTATTTCTTCAAGCTCTAGCCTTTTACACCATTTGTTTACACCTATGTTTTATCGGTGAAAAGTTTCTAGCCTTCCCATTTGGAAGGAACATTTTCAGAAGGTCCATGCTGAAGTCTTCAGCATTGGGAGGGTAATGAATGTTCTCTTGGATCTGTTATTCTTTAAAAGCTAACATTTTTAACTGAAGTCCTTTGTTTTCTGTTGACGTGATTGTTTAATTCTGAAAACTTAGTAGGAAGAAAAAATGTGTAATTCTGGCATTTGGGGATGTTGAAATGCAGAGGAGCTGGTAAGCTGGGCTGGGAGTAGTGCATGGGGGTGTTTGTGGGGATGGAAACCCCCTGCACTGACCCTCACAGCCCCGGCAGCCTGGGGGGCTAGAAGGCTGTTTGCAAAGGTTAGGTTTAGTGCAGTAGATGAATGTTACAGGCAAAACAGATCACGTTATTTCAAAACTTTATTTGTGTACTTGGGGAAAAATGAATGGAGGTAAAGCTAACGTCTAGCAACTAAATTTAGTTTAGCTGTGCAGCTTCTTATGCAGCTCTTAGCCTAATATCTGTTCTGGGGGAGTCTGACTTTTACAGGAGTTTCCTGAAAAGAGGCCATTTCTGCTTGGTTTTCAGATTGTAGTTTTAAATTTGCTTTAAAATCGGAGAACGGAGACACTCTGCGCTCCAGCAGGGCTTCCCAGGATGGGGCCCGAGCCCTCCTGCCCCTGCAGGGGTCTGCTGCGCTCAGCAGTCCAGACAGGCACAGCAGAAGTGAATCTTCCCTGTATTTGATACAGAAAACAAAAAACTGGAAGCAATGACGCTTTTGTTGCTCCATAGGGGTTTGTCATTTGGGGCCTGGCAAGAAATGCCGTGCTGCCACGGGTGGCCTGCCCCAAGCCGGTGGATGAGGCATCACTTTTCACTAGTACCGTTCGAGGTCATGTGTCGCCTTTTACTAGGAAAGACCTGGAACGCAGGACCATCCCTGCTGCACGACTATTCAAGATTTAAAAAAGAAGAAAAAGCAGGAAAAAAAAAAAAAAAAAGAAGAAAAAACCCAAACATACTGGAAGTAGTCACACAAGGGACTTCAATAACAGTGATCTGCCACGTGCATATACGCTTGTAGCACACTGATTTAAAAGAAGTAAGTGGAAACACTGGAGCAGAGTCCTGATGCTTACTTTCCAATAATCTCCCTTTCCAATAATCTCTTTCCAATAATCTTACTCTCCAATAATTCCTTTATTTGTGGAACAAGGAATTTAACATTTGCAGTGATCCATTTATACAACTCTTTGCTTAAGAATTATTATGAGCAAGATTTCTGGAAACCGTATACCCTGGAGCATCAAAATCTTCCAACTTTTAACCTAACACCAAAATTAAGGTTTTAAAATGAGAGGGGAGAGGTCACTGCCAATTCAGTGAAATATAAAGAGGCTTTGCGGTTTTCTCCAAAATTTCATGACTTTGGGACTTCTTTTGGTTTCTGTTTTTAAGCTGCTGTTTGTGTCTTCTGTTTCTTGAATTTGGGCTCAGGAGGGTAATGATGTCTATAGTTACACTAGCTCCGTAGCAAGGAAGATAAACACAGGGATGGAAGAAGGGGCTTTAATTTTCAAGGAGAGTGGCGGTGAGCCAGTATTATCCATGTTTATTTGTATGGCTGGGGGAGGGAGGGTGCTACAGGCAGCTTTTGGCTGTAGAGAACGTTTGAGCTGAGTTTGAGAAGGCTAGAGAGGCTTCAGGGAAATTATGGATGTTGTTACGGGTACCTCACTTCTGCAACTTTAATATAAAAAGTGTTTTTCAAGCAGCGTACTGCTAGTTTTCCCACACACGTATCCGCCTTTGCAAATATCTTACCACTTTAATTACTGGAAAGGTATTTTCTGGATTTAGTGCTGTGGCTCAGTTAAGGCCAGCCTGCTACCAGTCTGAGAAAGAGAGACATTTGCATAAGCCTTAAGTATTTGCTTCTGTGCTTGGCTATCCAGTATGTGCAATATCATTTATGGAGACAATTAGTTTATGGCTTGTCAATTTAGGAAGGCTCATGTTGAAGAAAGTATTAAGAAAATACTTTAGAAAAATTCATTTCAGCTAAAATATTTAATCAGTCATATCTTATAATGCAAATGCTTGATACACTCTTTCTTTCCTGATAGAGGCTTTCTAATTTTTGTTCTCGTCTGCATTTCTGAAGCTTTTTTTGAAGTGCTTTTGCTTTTAAACCATGCTTTTCAGAGTACGAAGAAAGACAATGAACTAACTAGTTTTCTGGAAATTTTGCATTGATTTTAATTTAGCAACATGACTAAATCGGGTAAATTTCTTCAAGGGGTTTATTGCATTATTCACTAAAATAACAATAAAAACGCTATTGAATCTGTGTGCATTTCTAAATCCAGTAATAAAACAAGTAATATGGCTGAAGAATGCACATTGAAATTAGCTTTGACACTCTATTTGCTTTATGTCTAACTTTATCTTACGATGCATTATTCACTGGTAATATATAGACTACTTTATTAAGTCTTAATCAAATGCATTTTATCATAAATGTCAATTCAATATTTTGCTATTGTATTTCTGTTTTAAAATACTGAGCTTTCTGTAGGGGAATGATGAATGTAGAGCAGTGCGGTCAGGAAGAGACAGTTTCATGTTGCTGTTTTGTGAAATTATAAACTGTAGTTTTACATTGTGTCTTAAAACATCCATGGATTCAGTCTACTTTGCTTGCTTAGGTGCAGTTGCAAAATTGGGGAAGCAAAAGAGTTGATAAGTGTTTATCACACTTAAACATGTTAGAAAAAGTGCTTGGGAGTGTATCTGAATGTGAATTAAGCTTTTTTGATCACTGTGGTTTGTTCACGCTATAACTAATAGGAATTAGTAGTGTGTATAAGTATGTGCAAAGTATTATATAGCATTTTATGTATACAAATTGACAGCTAATTGTGTATATTATGCATAATTTACTATGTAATGCTATAGCTAAAGATATACATGCATGCATATGAGTTTTTTTTTTTTTTTAACACTAGATGTTTGGGTTTGCACATACTATACTCAGAGACAGTTTCATCTGGCTTGAAATTAGTGGCTAATGTACAGCAGCAATTAGTAGGTGTCTTGAATTAAAAACATGCTATTTCTTCCTGCTTTCCTAGCTTGGCCTAAGTGTGTTGTAAAAACTTCCTGAGTTGGATGGTTGGCCCCATGTAGAGGTACCTGGAGACTGTAGTTCTGCAGAGAGGTTAAAATAAAATAAAAAGATGATGATTGTGAATTTTCAGCATCTGAGCTGAAGATCTGCACTATCTTCCATGCAAAATACAAACTTTAGAACACTTTAGGCCTCAACCCTCTCCCATATGGGAAGCGAGAATTAAGTGGTTTCCGTGTCATTAATAAGTTTCAGTCTTGTTTCTCCCATAAATATACATTTTTCTGTAGCAACAGACTTGTCCGACCAGAAAGCAACCGTTAGTTTCCATTCAGAGGTACCGAAAGATAAAACAACCCATTTACTTGGACTAACACAAAACCTCCTTTTCTTGTTTTTTCCGTAAAGTCAGTGTTGAGCTTTACTAATACTAATGGGAATTAAGTACATGTATGATAAAGAACAGACCTCTGAAGCTGCAGCAAACTTTCACAAACAAAAAAGATGTTCAGATTTTCATTGCTGATGTTCTTTTTTTTTTTTTTTTCCTGGCTGACTAAATTTTTTGGTAAAAACACACATCATGACGCACAAAGTATTATTTATAGTAGCATTAGGAGGTTTATAAGCTCAGAATCAGTCCAGTAGTTGAAGTGTTACAAGTTCTGGCTCTTTCTTCTCTATTTTATGGCCCTGAAGGTACGGTATCTAGGAAAAAAATAGGACATTTATTCTCACAGAATGGCTAGGAAGTGCGCAAGATTTTTTTCCTTTGTCTATAGAATAGAAATTAAGGTAGAGGATAACTGACTTGCCTAGGGCGTGCTGCAGTTCTGTCTCAGCACTGTGAAATAAAATCACATCTCCATGCGCTTATCTGGTGTCTCAGTCGGGCCGTGCTTCGCTTCTGACCATGCGTGTGTGTGTGTAATGACAGAAAAATAAAAAGCTTATATATATATATATTATCGGTGTTGCTGTACCAGTCAGACTCGGTCCTGCCATCCTCAAATGCTTAAAAGTCTCTTTAAGTGAAGCGATTCCTCTGTGCAGCAGCAGCTCTTAACTTGTAGCAGAAGGCAGTTAAACCTGTGGCCTGCCATTTCTTGCATATCTGCTACTGGATGCTATTCCATAGGTACTTGAATGGACAAAATTAGGCACGTATATAAAAGACATACCACCAGCCTGCCTTGAGCTATGAATGGCAGATGGAGCGGTGTTTGAGTTGACATACTTGACTTTCAGGCTTACACACTGCATTCACTCTTACATGATCGCTTTCTAATATAAATTTAATGGGTCTGTAGGGTTGTGAAGACAATATAATGAGCTGTAAGGAACTTGGATGGCCTTAGCTTGAGAACAGGTAGAAAATTGCTCGTATGCTGAGAGCATTAACAACATGCTGAAGTTCAATTTTAAATCTTTAAATAAAGCTATTTAAGCGGCCGGCTGGAAGTAGGTGTCAGAAAATACGTGGATTTTGTTTTTGCATTTCATAGCATTTTTTCATTTCAAAAAAAAAAAAAAGAAAGAAAGAAAGAAAAGAAAATACCTGAATCTTTTCTGATTCAGATGGTTGTGGATCTCTTTGGGAGATCTTTGGGGGGAAAACAGATACACCTGTGGTGCATAGGAGGCTTTCCTAAATTGGCACGTGAACGGGTTGATATTATTTCATAGGTAGAAAATTTGCTCTGCAGGCAGTGCTGTGGCATGAGTTGTGTGAAAATTGTTTCAATTGTCCCGTCTGAAAACAAAACCCGCCGTACCGGCGATGCCACTGCTAACCAGGCAAAGCCTAGTGCTTTGCCGGGTCCTGGTACACCTCCAATGATGCTGTCCCTACTGCGAAAAATCATTTCTCTGAAAACACAAACTCACGAAGGGAAATGGAGAGCAACGTAGAAGCCATTGAAGAATTAGGTGGAGAAATTGGAATGGCTGTTTTTAGTTACATATGTATTGCGGTTCAGGTTTTTGGGTGTTTTTTCTGGCACTCATCAGATCTTTCTCTTAAAAAGAAAAAGAAAAACCCTTAATAGATGCTGTAATGTTTTCCTCACTTCACATACTTCATTTTTATGGCTTCCAAAAATTCAGTCTGACTGCTTTTTATCAGCTGGCACCACAGTACGGTGTTTAAAGTCTTCTAATAGAAGAACGTATGAAAGCTACGCAACCTTTTGTCTGTTGGTGCATTCCTACGAACAACTAATGTACTCGTTGCTTTTAGTATTTTGCCGGTGGGTTTTGCAGAGGTTTGTTCTATAGACTTTCTTTCTTCACTTGTGGAAAAAGATGTTTTCAGCGCTAACTATTTTTGGTCTCAAATATGCCTGTGGCATTGCCAAATGATTTTTTTTTTTTTTCTTTTCTGTGTGGAAGTAAAAAGTAGTATAAAGCTACAGAAGTGATTGACTGAAGATTTGCTAACATGTCAGGCTTCTGATTCAGGTTCAGAGACAACAGGTTTTTTCGAGCTTGAATAGGAGAAAACGGTTAGTAGTTGAATATGTATACGCAAGCATTAAGTCTATCAAATAGGTTTAAAAAAATCCATATTGTTTTTATGTTTTTCTGTTCTTCATTCTGAATATTTTCTGGAGAAATGTGAACTCTGCTTGATCTGTCTTGCAGATAAATTGATAATTCTCTTTTGAAAAATCCGTACAGTTCCCATAAGCAAATATTAAGCGTCAGATCTGTGCCATAGTTGTGCTGGAGGGCTGAGAAGAGGGAGAGTTTATTGCGGCGCTCTGGGTGGCTCTGCCAGCATCTGAGGGAGGACTGACTTCTAGGAATTTCACCCCTTATTACCAAATTTTCTCTGCTGTTATCCTCCGTTCCTGAAAGCCACCTATTTTCCTCCCTTCCCCACAGTTAGTCCGTGGGAACTGCTGGTGCCGGAGTCCCCACGTAGGAGAGCTGCGTGCGCCGAAACATGTATCTCAAACCCGTATTTCAGATCCCCACTACTATTGTGATCAGGGTCTGATAAAGTCTGAAAACAAGACTATAAAGGACTATAAATACCAAGAGCCTGGTGTCCAAAATACAACCCGCAGAAAATATCCCTCCCAGCAAGATGAAGGCAGGTAGCCCTGCAGAGCAAAGCACCCTGACCTTACTCCCGCGATTGCCCCATGCTGGGGAGCTATTGCTCCTCTTCATAGCACAAGCGCTGAGATCCTAGAGAGGTAATGTGTTATAAAGTATGACAGAACTGCCCTTTTAAAATGTGTTTTAAAAGATATGTAAAAGTCTAGCAGTAATCTGCAAGTGAAGTCCGTTTTCCCTTTGGGATGTCATAATTATTTTGGAGGCTTAATTTGTCATGTATTCTCTGCTGAGCTCTTGAAATATTAGTTTGCTTCCTTGAGGTTTCTCAGCCATACAAGGACAAATTCAGATATTTGGCCCTGTGGCTATAGCTGCTGTTGACATGACAAATATGTGACTTTTTGTTTCTAATGGTGCTGATGATGTGGTATTCAGATCCTTGATGACAAACAAACACATACATATGCTGTGGAAGAAAATAACATGCCTCTTCATAAAAAGCACAATGTTCATATTTTAAGTCATTATACTCTGAAACGTAACATTTATCTTGGCATTCGGTTCCATTCTGTACTCTTGAAGGCCCCTCTCTCATTTATTACTGTTAGCATACCACAACAAATGGCTTTCAGATGTGAAAAATCAATCTTCCCAGAAGCGTCTCCGGTAGTTATTTGGGTGGATTAATGCAAGGTGTTAGAAGAGTAAGGTTGAAATGAAATGTCATAATTGAGCGGTGCAAGTTACCAGAGAAATAATAGTAAATTGATCATGGTTCCAGCTTTAGAAGCTTGGGAGAAAAGCGTGCCTAAGGAGTAAACTCAAATACTGGCAAGCACCGCATTAAGTCCTGTGGAACGAGCAGACGCTTGGCGACCTAGGTTTATTGAACACAGCACGCAGTTCTCTGCTTTGCAAAGTTTTGGTGGTTGGCCCTGAATCTCTTTTCAGAGCCGCTTCGTAGTCCCGCGGAAAATAGATAATGTCGGCCAAAAATAGATGGGCTTCATCTGTAACTTATAACACTTCAGTGCTGTGTTATCTCGTCTTGGCCTTGGCACCTGCAAGGGGGAAGATGAGTCGTGATGGTTTTGTCAAAGGAGAGTTGCAGGAAAATAATCATTTTTCATAGTGGTTTGAATCAGAAGTCTATGTCTGCTGCAAATTTTAACCGATTTGAGGTAGAGCAAGTGCTCTCAGTGTAGCTGAGGGAGAGTTGTCTAGATACCACGTTTTAGCATGTTTTCCCCCACCTTCCTTTAAAATGCTATAGAAGAACTTCTGTGAATACGAAATCACCCATGTTAATACGAGATCACCCACGTTTACGCTGTTCTCTGTGTAGTCGGTTGAAATTGTGGACTAGATGTTGCTAACTCCTGACACGTTCTGGCTATTTTCCTCAGTGTCTGAAACTTCTGAGAGAGGGAGGAGGAGGGTTATCAATACATTATTAATAGAATGATATATTATTAATATAGTACACTTTGCAAATAGGCTCAATTGGTTTGTTTAGGCAAAAACTTGAGTTAAACGTTGGTAATGCTTGGAAATCTTCAGATTTTAGGGCCAGAAAGAGCATCCACTATAGGGCTCCACTGTAATCCATCCACGGCAGTGAATCTGTTAGTGATCCATCAGAATTTTTTATCATTATTTTTTATTCTATAATAGCCCATGCCATGGGTTAGTTTGACTTGCATTGTAATGAGCCATTCCTTTTCCAGAAAGTGTCAGTGAGGCGGAAGTGTCCGTCTGCAAACTCCGCGCAGGTCAGGTTCTCTGCGGTCCGAGTGCCTGTGTGGCAATCGGGAAGCTAATTATGAAATGCCAGTTGTCACTGCTGTAAATGCTACAGCTGCAGGAGAAACAAGATTCTGATAGAGAACACAAAGCAGGAGACCACAGATGTTTCAAAGTCAAGCCTGAGTTGAAAAGCGGGAGGGAGAGGAGGAAGCCTTGTTCTGTGGTATTTTGACATCAAATTAATTCAAGGATTTGAGTTATGCCCTGTGACTTTTTTTTAGTGCAGATACAGAAGAGGGAATTGAGAGGAAAAAGGGAGCTGTACAAGGCTTGGGAGAATGGAAATGTTGATTTGGGGACTCAGTACATACCTGAAAACAAGTTTCATGGTCTCTGAAGAACTGTGTTAGGATGGACATTTAGGGCAAAACTCTGCGTTTGCCTAGACCAGCTAGATACTGTTTGGGCAGTGATTAGACCGTGATTAGCTATTCTAGTTAATATTCATACTAATCTGTACAGGGGATGTACTTTAGAGCTTAATGGGGCCTAAACTTTCCAATATCAGGGATGTAAACCAAATGCTTTAAAATTCCCGGGCTGCTTCCTCAGTTTACCAAGCATACTCGAGGTCAACCCCTGGCCCCTTGGGGCTGAGTAGCAAAACTCCTAGTTAGTCCAAAGTCAGAATTTCTTTTGGGGGGGATTTTCTTACATCCTTCCAGAGACTTAGAAAACTGGGCAGTTGAATACAGTGCATCTTAAAACAAAATCATTACAGAAGATGTTACCGCAGGGTTTTCTAGATGATAAATGATTAAATTAACTGAGAGAGATGTGCAAGTTTGCTAAATGGTGATTTTTTTTTTTTCCTCCTTCCTTGCCCTCAATTTACTTGAATGCAGGTTGATCCTTTTGAGTATGATATTCTTGCCTCTTACTTTGAGATCCACATTCATTGAGGAGCCCTTTCAAAAAGAGAGCACCGAACGATCCATATTTAAATTCTGTGTATTCACATTGATTCTGTGTTGTTGTATCAATGTGCCTAAGCACAACAGACATATATAGCCATACATCCCACTTGAAAGCATCTCCTTCAAGGTGAACTGTAGCTTCTGTTTATGAAAAGCATTTGTAAATTAGTAGAGATGAAACAATAAAAATTCAAAAACACTGGCAAATGAAATGGTTTTGTTTAGATGGTAAGTAATTCAGCATGGGTCATTAGAATAATTAGAACTGCTTGCTCATTTTGAAGCTGTAAGAATTCAAAGCAGATGGGATTATGAAGGAAAGAGTAACCACCCTTTCTGTATCCTTCAAGAGTTTTAAAAATAACTATGTGACTTTAATAACACTGAGCCCTGTGAGGAGCTTCCAGCTGCTATGCTAATGCTGTTGGGATGCCTTTTTCTTTCCACACAACATCCCCTGCGATGCTTGACTGAGTTTTCTAACATGCAGTCAAAGGACAAAGCTTTGGAAAATATTAATCTCCCAGTTAACAAACATGGTCTTTTAAAGTTTATCAGGAGATTCCGATTAGAGAGCACTCATGGTTCTGGAAGAAATGGTGACGTGAGACAGGGCGATGATTGAAGCAGTACAGCACTGAGGTGACCAGAGACGTAAGAATATTAAAAGCTGTTGCTTTGCACCAAATTAAAGCTAGAATCAAAGACATGAGACCTAGGCTTGGCAACAGTGGTCTGAAAACATGGGCACTGAGATGTGCTCGCCATTTGAAATATGGATGTTACCATCACATGCAGAGTGGACAGGGGCTTAGTAAGCGGGGAAGAGCAATAAAGAGCATCACTTAGGATTTCCCCTTTATTGTTTTACATGTCAGCGTTCGTGTTGGGCCCCCATCCAGGTCCTCGGCCTGGCGGTGGGGTGCAGGTCCATGGGGCCGTGCGTGTCCCCTGGTCGTCCCTCCATCAGAGGTGACAGTGGGGCAGCAGTGCTGTAGCGCTGGAGTGCCTCAAGCGTGCTCACTGCCTGAGGGGTCCTTCGAGTTGAAGCTGAGTCCAAACCTTGCTTAACCCAGTCATTTTCCTATTTAGTGGGAATTTAGTTTTCACAGTGCTTGCACGACATTCTTGTACTTACATAACTTCGAATTTGAAATATGCAATCGAACCAGAAATATTCCTGTTGCTTCAACATATGTCTCAGTGGTACTGTCTCCCTTTTTGCAGTCCTTAGCCTTTCCAAACAAATAGCAATGGAATTGCTTTTAGGAAAGCCAAACTTCTTGCTCAACTTGTGTAATATTTGCACTATTCTACAGAGTTTTACTCTACGGACTGTAAAGGAAGCCTTTGCTGCAGGTGGTTCAAGGTAGGGATGGTCACCACAGAGGTAGCCAGTCTCTTCTCAGAGGACCAGAGATCATAAACTAGAAATTTAAAGGTAAATCAGTGTCTTCTAAACCATTATTGGATACAACATAAATTTAAAAGGAATGTTTGGTGAGTCAACTGGCCAAATTTTAGTGGGGATCTCTGGAAAGAACAGAATCCTAAAATAAAAACAGGTTTTACAAATTAAGCAGCAGACAAGCCCAGACTATTTCTTTTCCAGTGTGCTTGTTCCTTAAACATGCATTACCTTTTTTGGAGGGGGGGAGGGGAAGGAGATCTTAATTCTTCTGTTTTAAATAATGTATGCAGTTATTTTCCAAAGTACTGAAGGAGTACTAAGTCTGCCAAAACCAAGATCAACTTTATCTAATTTAGTTTTTTCTAAAAACAAAATTAACTTAATTCACTCCAACTGTGGGCTTTTTCACTTGCAGTATTCATAGCCTCAGCTGTCAGTTCAAACTGTGGAAGTTTACAGAAGTTTGGCACTATTTTGGATCAGTATTTACCAATACGGAATGTCTTTAAGATTGCTGGAAAAAGGGATTTGAATTCCTTGTGATTTTTGAGAATCTGCACTTCACGCAGCATCTTTGGGGTAGCTATTGGATCCATACAGTATCCCCTTAATTGTTTTTATGGGGCTGCCTGATGATAGCATGAAAGGATGTTGTTTATGAGATCCCAGCATCTTTCTGTGATAGCTATGTGAAGGTGTAATTGAATTGGGTTGTACGAAGTGGTAGGAATCAAGGGTTGGGCATGACTTGCTCCCTATTGATCTTTGGTCAACCTGCATCATCGTGTGTAAACCTGTTCAATATTTTCCTTAATGACCTGGGTGATGGAATAGAGCGTGCGCTTATTAAATCAGCAGACATTAAGGGCTGGACGGTGAGTGCTCTGGAAGGCAGGGATAGCATTCAAAGTGATCTTTGGTTGGAGAAACAAAGAAAAATTGGATGATACTCACTATGGACGGGTGTTGGGCTACTAGATAGCTGAAATCATCTGCACGACAAGAAGGTAGATAGGAGGGCTCCAGGCAAGAACCTTGGGGTTGTAGCAGATCACAAGCTGGCGAGGAGTCAACAAGAGCCAGGTCCTGCACAAAAAGAAACCTTATTTGAAAGCATGAAGGGGGTTATAGCCTGTTGGCTATATGGATACGAAGTAGTGCTCCCAGCTCTGCTCAGCTTTGGCAGAGTCTCGGCCTGGCACGCTGTGCCAGTTTGGAAAGAGAATCGGCATTTGGAGAACGTCCAAAGGAGACTGGTTGGAGGTCTAGGAAAATTGACTCTGCTAGGTATGAACAGGAGATGTTTCAGCTGAAGAAGAGAAGAATAAAGGAGCTGTAAGAAGTTTTCAGATACATGATGCCTTACAGTGAAGCAAAAGGGAATAATCTGTTCTGGCTCTCTGTGAAGGACAGAGTGAGCCACGATGGGCCAAAAGCTGGGAAGGGAGTTGGGTTAGAGGCTAGGAAAAACTGGCTAAGGTGACAAACTATTGGAATAAACAACATGGGAAGGTGATCGAGTTTCCAACTTGGAGCCTTTAAGGACAACTGGGAAAAACACCTTTCTGAAATCCCTTCCCACACTGTTCCTGGCCTGGGCGCTTTGTCCTGGCGCCTTCTGCGCAAGCAGGATTTGTGCGCAGATGCCCTGGCCGACCCCGCCGAGCGCCGGCAAGCGCCTGGGTTAGGCTTGCTGGCGTTGCGTGCGCTGTGTCACTTTGCAGGTTAATCGCACGAGAAGTGCTGGTACTTATGTCTCTTGTAGGCGATAACAGCCTTTCTCACGGCGAGGGACAGCCTCGTGCGGCTTGCTGGGAGAGCCGCCCGCCGCGGCGGATTACAGCCCTGCTGTGGGCACACCGTCATCCGGAGAACTGTCAAGTTGTCACATGCGAGCGCGGCTCGCGTTTCGAAAGAGCAGGTTTTGAAGTAATGTCTTCATTAACGCCAGGGGAGCACAGTAGCCTACAAGGCTTAAGAAGAAATGGTGGCAGAGAGGGAAGAAATGTGGCAGCCTTACACGGGGATGGCTGCCTGTAATCAGATATTCCAAAGATGCCTTGAAACTGTGCAATTTTGTCTTTGAAGAATGTAAGAAAGTTCATTACGTGTGCAGAAAGGAAGAAGGTCAGACACCTTGCTGCTTTGCTGAAGAGTCTGATTAATCAAGTGTTGATCTATAGTGAGAGAAACAATGTAATTAGAAAAATGGATTAACTGTAAGTAAGCTTAAATCGCGCAGCGTTTAGAAACGGTGTAGCAGGAAATCCTCTCTTGCAAATTACATCCAAAATGCATTAGTTGCTTGTCTTTATTTTGTGAGCAGATTACTCTTCTTTTAGAGGTGAAGCGTTGTCTACATGAGCGAAGTGCATCTTTTAGCTTAAATAAGTGGTGTGACAACAGTGTCGCCCTTCCAGACGGGGCCAGCATGGCTGTTGCTGTACGAGCAGCATCGGTGCTGTGTCAGAATAACGTGTCTTTACAGCAAAACCACATCTATGGTACTGGGGAGAGAGGCAAAACCCCTTCTGGCGGGAGAAATCCCCCAAAGCCAACAGCAGCTCTGCAGCCCGCGGCCCAGCTGGGCGAGTCGGGGGAGGCGCAGGTGCGGTGCTGGAGCGGGCCGCGGGCCCCGTCGTGCGCGGATTTGCGCCGTGTAAGGCCTGCAGGAATAGCTCAAGAGCCATTTCAGCAAAAAGCAGCAGGAGGGTGGACCGGCTGTGTCTCGGTCTCGGGACCTGACTCGTATTTTGGTAGTGCTCGCTGGTTTTGGAAGCTTAGCCCGGCTTTGTTCCTGTTGTCAATAAAAGTTTAATTTTATGCATTTTTGCATTTGATATGCATCATCTCTTCTGAAGCCTCCCCTAGTTACTCAGCCGGTGACGACGTCCAAACCTTTCAGCGTGTTGCTTTCTCAGACATCAGTGCAGAGGTAGCTGTGGGCTGGAAAAGCTTTCTGGTTGCTCGCTTGTGACTGATTTCTCTTTTGCTGTGTTGCAGGACTTTTCTTTTTCTTTTTTTTCCTCCTTTCTTTTTCTTCTGCTGGTCAGTTGTCCCCAACCCTCTTCCAGCAGGAGCCATGTTTTAAGTGCTGATGGCAGGACACCTTCCTCACAGCCTCTTCCCTCCTAGGCTTCACTTATCTCAGCGCTTTCCCAGACTCTCTTGCCCTTTCCTTTGCCTCACGCAGACCTTCTCATCTTCCACCTCTCGCAGCCTTTTCTGTGGTTCCTTCCTCTCTCTCTCTCTCTCTTTTTTTCTGTGGTTTTTCCCCCCTCCCTTGTTCTGCTGCAGCTCTCCCTTGGCTGTCCCCGCTCCCCGGAGGCTACGCGTGGTGCCGATGGTTTGCCAAGCGCAGGGCGTCCGGTGGGGTTGGCTAGCACGTGTTTTTGCAGCTGCTGTGTGAATTCAGGAGGGACATTTTGGGTACAGAAGCTGCTGTTTGCTTGCAGCTCCGCACGCATGAGCTCCCAGCGCCAGCGGGGGCCCCCGGCGCGAGCCCAGGGAGGACGGGAGGGGGATTTTGAAGCAGTCAGCCCTTTAGCCCTAGCTTAGGGATTATGCCCACAGTGGGTGGGTTAGATACGCGACTCCAGTTCTGCAACGTTTCTCTCCCCGACATTTAACGGTGCTAAATTCCAGTAGGATTTCAGCAGTGAGCACACTTGGACGCTGAAGCTTAGCCTGTAGGTTAGATTAAACCACTTTCTGTACAGAAGACCCATGTGCAGATCTTTACAGGTCACAGAGCGGGTGGTGATCGTGAGACAGGACAGTGCTTTCAGCTGTATGCAAACCCCAGGGGAAGCCAGCTGTACGGGCTCACTCGGGGCGGGGAAGAAGGCACCGAGGTTTCGTGGGTCCAGGCTTCTCTTTCCTTGTAGCTGCGGTGGTTGGTGGACTAATGGGCAGAGTGCAGAATTTACTACTGCACTTTTTTTGCAGTTTACTGCCCTGGCATGTCCAAAAGCTTTGGAAAAATATTATGTCTTGTTTAAGGTGACCGATTTCTAAGAATACACAAGGAGAAGCCATGTGGCAGGAGGGAGACAGTAAGTAAGGAGGAAAACAGTGAAATTCAGTGAATGGATTTGAGACTTTATCGCCAACCGCTATTAGATTGCGTTTCACCATACCTGTGTGTTGATATTAAAATCATGCACTTCAGAAACTTCAAGTGCAGTGACCATGAATGGCGCTTGGCTTGGCTAGGTGTTTATCCCAGTCTGTTCTGCAGCCACATGGTCCGTATTTTGCAAGGGCTCGCTGGGAAAGCGTTGCAGCTGCTGCTCGGGAAGAAGCTCGGGACGGCCGCTGGCACCGAGCAGTGCTCGGCATATGCAGCTAGCAAGGCGCCTGGTTGATGTCTCCTCGGAGAACAGCAATACCGCAGTGAGCTGTCCCCAGCGACTTGGGAAGGAGGTATCAGCAAGCAGCGGTCCCAAGAGGGAGCGTGGCAGCAGAAGCCCTGTTCGGGGCTTGCCGGGCCGGGCTCCGCTTAGCCTCCTTGCAGCCAGCCCCAGTGGGACCCGTTCTCCTATTGCACGTCCAAACCAAGCGACTGACGCTTCCAAATGAGCCGCTATCTGGAACGTGAGGTGCAATTCCTCTCGGACTTGGCCTTAGTGTGAACAGCACACTGAGTGGATTTTTCTGCTTAAAATTTTAAAATTGGTAGACATTTTTCTCTGCAATGATACCTGTTATCTCATGGTTTTCTTGGGCTGCTAGCACTATTTGAAATGAAATCCTGCTGTAAGTCTCGGGAGTTATAAATCTTTAACTTCTATTTTCAAAACATCCCACCAAAAGCAGAATTCAGTATGATTTGTGATTGCTTAAATGTGCAACGTGCCTCATGTAGTCATGGGTCCTATCACACTTTTCAACGAAGACTTCTGTTTGTGATAGTAGAGATAAAGTGATTGTGAGTCCTAAGGGCTTATAGCACTTTGGAGTTGATAGCTTCTGGTTCTGCCTTCCTTTCTCACATTTTGACTTTATTCTGAAATTCAAGGTGGCTATGCCATAACAGCTATGTTAGATGATTTTTCTTGCGGTCTCTCTGGTCTCCTTTTTTTCTTTGGATCTTTTTTATGTTTCTTTTTTTAACGGGAGAATCTTCCGTTTCTCCATTTCATAAGAATGATTCATTGTTTAATTGACTCATTTGTTCACTATTTAGGGAATGATTTTCTACAGTTTTGGTTAAATGCGTCAGCAAAGCATTAAAGAGGAGCTTTGGAATGACATTGTTTTGTTAGCTTTTTTTTTTTTTTTAACTGCTGTATTCCATTTTTGAACATTATTTAAATAGAACTGCTAGGGAAAGCACGGAAGAGTCATGTGTCTGAACAATGTACACCCAACTCAATGGTGTAATTTGAAAAATATTGAAGTTCTGACATTATAATGAGTTAAATTGCTTAACATATCTGTGATTATTAGTGCTGCGTTGGGGGGACGAGGGGAATGTTAGTCTGCTAACCTTGCAACTGCAAGGTTAAATCACCCTCTGTGCTGCCACAGACATGGGATGGTGGCAGCTGATGGCTCAGTCATGTGTGCCAGTCCACCTGTAGTGCTACAGCTAGCAAATTAAATCACACTGTGTAGGAATGACAATGGCCTTGTATTTTAGGCCAGCAAACATCAACTTTAATGGAAACTCATGTGGAAGAAGTCTTTTTTTTTTTTTTGATTGTTTTCCTAACTAATGCATTCCTTAAATTAAAATTAAAAAAAATACATATCCAAGATTAGATTTCAGAGTCTTGCTTTCCCCTACGGAAAGAATTTGATCAGCAAGTTTTCTAGGTACTAAATACCTTGCAGTTCTGACTGTGTCGTAGTGCCTTCAGTATGCTGCTCCTCACACACTACCATACAAAGGATTATAAGGGAAGAAATCAATGCAAAACCATTCCAGTAACTAAATAGATCCCTATTAGTTTTCAGGCAATTGATTTTTAGTAGGCATTTGTGTATGTTAGCTGTTCTTTTGCTTTGAGCGAGGCGGTATTTCCAATTAGATTTTTAACTGTCAATGATTTACTAAGCACATTATCTTATTGATTATATTCTGCACAAGGAACAGTTGCAAAAAAAAAAAAATCTTTCTGGTCCAAGCGAAGGCTGAATTTTTCTGTTATGCCATTGTTGCAGATGATTTTTCTAATATGTTGATTTCTCCCAGTGCCGTTGCTTTACATGGTTAGGTTTGGGTTTCTTGAGGTTTATACTATAATCAGATTGCCTTCTTGGAAAATTCTGCTTCATCATTTTAGTCATGCAGAGAGCATCCTTTTAAGGAGGAGAACAGTTTTAACTTTTTATTCTGGTTTTACTGCTTTCCAGGTAGTAGCATCAGTGCATGATTAGACTTGGTCAGATCAAATGCAGGAGATGCAATGTGTAGTCTAACATGAGTTTAAGCCATTTTGTTAGTGTCGGGCCCAGGTCCTAACCCTTCCCCTTTAAGCATTGTATTCATAACATACCATTAGAAAGAAAACAACAATTTGTGTTCATATCTTACCTGCCAAGCCATTTGAGTTTCACCAAATGAAACTGAGTTTTTAAGCCATCAAAGGTGACTAACGTGACAGTGGTGACAGCAGGAAAGTCTTCCACGGCAGTAAGCTGAATCTGTAGATTTTGAAATGAAAGTTCAGTGGAAAAGCTGATGGAAAAAGTAACAGAGCACGACAAGACAAGCTGCGCAACTGATTCAAATGAACTGCCTGACCGCGAACATCCATGTGAAAGAAATGCTAATGCAAGCTATGCAGGGGAAGAAAAATACTGCAAGTATGGTGACTTCTCGGGTGTAAATAAGACATTTTCCTACGGAAGAAGAAATGTTAGTAGTTAGTCAAATAAACCGAAGTGCTCTACGATGTGCCTATGGAAATAGGAACTGAATATGTAAAGTTTCTCTCCATAAACCACTCCTGAGTATGTAGTGACAGAAAGTTCAGAAGTTCCCAAGTATTGTTCGGCAAAATTTATGAACCTGAACATGCTACTTGATCGTAGTGTAGTGAAAGAGCAATGCAATGGAAGTCCATCAGGGTGTGTCACTGGGTAGAGTAAAATCTTTTCCACTGGAAAGAAATTTTGAAAATAGCTGGAAGGCAGCTGTGGAGGATGCCGGGTTGTGTGTCACTCAGTACGCACCCACGAACATGTGGTTTGCAGAAGGTAAAGAATTCAGCTAGGGAAAAGATGCCATTTACAAACATAATTGCCTTTCCTAGAGTGAAATGTAGGGAAAAAACAGATGAGGCAGTTAACAATTTCAGGAAAGTCACTTATGTTCACGAGTGAATTGAGCATGCTTTCTTAGGGGTGTTTGTATGAGTTTCTAGTCTGGCTGTACAAGCAAAAGACTGGAATAGGGTTCCTGAGAACCTGACAACCAACCAGCGGACACTTTTGGGCACGGTGCCTGAAGCAGATCAGAAGAGACGTCCATCGTTTGAGAGATGCCACCCAGGACGTGTCAAGGCGTTCTTTCAGAAAAAGGCAGCAAAGTGCAAGGAACGCTTTTATTGTCAGCATAAGAATTCGAAAAATGATATAGTCGTTTTCTCTCAAGTCAATCATACAACATAACTGGTCTTTCATGAGGCCGCAAGATTTTCTGACTTGAGTATTCTTGCTGACAAAATATGGAGATTTACAGAGACACAGAAGATGATACCTGGAATTAACAAAAATCAAAATAAAGATACCATTGTATCTGATATGAGAAAAACAGCCTAACACATCACTAAAATTGCATAAATGTACACTGACTGAAAAAACGGATATGATCTAAACTAATTCTTTCATGAAGTAAAAAGGATCTGGGTATTGCTGTCAGGCCTCATCCAGCTAGTATGGTCGGAGAGGCCTACTGCAATTGTGCTTTAGATTTAGAATATCAAACAGGTTCTGAGTTATTTGATAACCAAAGCTTGAGTTTTAATGGGAAAATTCAGTTGAAATTGGGAAAGAAATAATCATTCTGAAGTGTTTCAATTCGGTGTTTTTCTGACGATCACAAAAGCCCCCTTGAAGCCCAGATTATTCCAATGCCGATTCACTTCTATTTTTCATAAGCACTTCTAGATCTTGTATTTATTCACAGTGAACTTCATTTGCACCACACATGAAGTCTGCAGCCGGAGGGAGTGGAGAAATGTCGGGATTTATTTTTCAAAATGCTTTTCAGTTTTCTTGTGAATGGTCCAAAAAAATGGTCCGGATGATCCAAATGAAAGACAAAGCATAACCCAGAATGAAATGTCAGCATCTGTATGAAGTTGAATGCCAAGCAAATGTGTGGCTGGATTGCATCCTTCACAGGAATACATGTTATTAATCGTGCAGCTTTTTTTCAGCATTTTAAAAAAAAGGAAAAAACACTTAAAGAACCCTAAATCTCTCATTTTAACTAACATACCTTTACATCACAAACGACTCAACGTTGAAATCGGATTAAATATAGTCAAAAATCCTGGAGCAGCCAGCATCATAGGTAGGAATGAATCATGTGACTGGTTTCTAGCTTGAGACAACCAAATCTAGAGTGGCAGCGTGCATCCTATCGTGTTATAGCTCTGTATTATTATATATTTAATCTGTATCATTCTATAATTTTGTCTTTCTGTAGGAACCTAACAGATGAATAATTAACCTGTGTTTCAGCCTTTGTGTTGTGTATTAGTATAGGCAGGCAGACAGCTTTTAAGCAGAGAAAATACATAAAATCTGTTGGGGAAACATTTTGAATAAATTCTGCTCTAAATTTGAGGGGGTTGTAGCATGAAAGCATGATAACAAAGTTCAGTGCTTGAATATCTAAAATTAGATACCACTGTAAGTGCTAATTGAGTAGAAGTATATTTTCAAAAAGCAGCTTAGAAAGTGTATTCCTCTGATGACTCCTTCTCTTAAAATGCTCTGCTTTTATCCTTGTATGGTACTGCAGCAGCACAGATCAAAGTCATCAGACATGTTGCTTTACAACTAATGTACCTATTTTCTTCTTTTTTCTAAAAGAGATGCCAAATAAAGAGAGTTATTAAGCTCTTTCAAGACAATTCAAGGAAGATAAAATTTGTCGGTGTTGTTGAGCTGCCAAAACCAAATGATATAATGTCAGCATTAGAAGAACAAACTACTCGCCACACAGTCTGCTAGGCTTCTTTGCCAGTCAGCACGCACCATATTTTATTCTTGAATATGCTGCGTAATTCTGTGATAACTCCCCCAGACAGGGATGGAAGGACTTCAGGTAGCTCTCGAGCACTTCAGCAGCTTGGGACGTAGGAGAAGAAAGGGTCCACGTTGCGTGGGTATAGTCGGCCCAGCTTTCCTGCTGATGTTGATGACGGCCGCGTAGCAAGCGTGTCCTCTTGGTGAGAGCTGCACCTCTGGCTGCTGCTTGTGGACGTGCAGATGGACCGAAGGGTGCTGACACCACACATGTAAGTGTCCGCGTAGCAGCCATGCGTTGTGGAGGATGGATGGAAGCAGATCACAATAAGATAAAGTTTCCAGCGGCCTTGCCATTCAGATCTGTTCCTGTGTATGTGCAAGGAGCAGAAGAAAACCATAAGCCATAACCCTTCAATGTTTTATCTTTCTTCTCCTCCCTCCCTCCCTGCTTTTGCTTTAATTGCATTTAGCTGCAGTGTTCAAAAGGAACCTGAGCACTAAGGTTGTGTGTTGTTTACCTAGATCCGCATAAAGGAAAATAAAGGCTTTGCTTTTGCTGCTACTGCGTTTGTGGGACTGTGCCAGCTGCATTAAGATGTTTCCTCTTGGTTAAAATGCAAGACTGGAAGGGAGAAGATGCACTGCTGCCTCAGGGCAGAACTGTGCTAAACTTCTGAACGCGTCCGTTGTCCAGGCAAATTGTGCTTTAATGCTTTGGAGAGATTTGATGGAGCTGTAAGCAACTTATGAGCTTTGCTAAAGTAGCACAGCTTGAGTTTATGGTGGTATGAACTAAAACTTAAAGCCAGGGAGAAGGAAGGCTGGACAGACAGGAAGAAAAGAACTGGAGGGATGAGGGAAATGTATGGCATTTGCAGGATGGTGAAGGGTGTGATTTTCGTATGGACAGGCATTGCTTTCATTTCCCAGCAGCAATCAATTCAGAGAAATATGAGTTGCAATTACCTTACTACAGAAGAGTTGGAAAATGTCTTTAAAACTTAAAATTTTTTTTTCTTTTTTAGTAGAACTCCTTAGAAGCTTAAAAATGAAATCTGCTTCTCTACAAAATTTCCCAAACTCTTCCCTCTATATGTAGTTTGTTACTGTAAGGTTTCCTAAAAGACATTTGCCTTGTGCCGTGACTACTTTGCAAAATGAAAGTCAGCGTGAAAGCATTAGTTTTTTCAAAAGATTCTGTAAAAAAAAAAAAAACTAAATAGGCTTTCAGGAAAAATAAGAAGGGGAAAATGGCAGCCTGAGCTTGGCATCTTGCAGGCTGTAATGTTTGCTTGGCGTTGAGTGTCTGTTTTTTCGGGTCAGAAGGCAGGACGTGTTCAGAGAGGCTGGAGGTAGGAGACCCGAGCGGAGCTGTGGGCCGTGTGGGCTGGAGCGCCTTGGCCGGCTTCTCCACCCCGCTGGTCCCCATGGATGAAACGGGGATCATGGCACTGCCTATCCCACGGTGGGAATAAGCATTAAGAGTTGTCAGGCGCTAAAATATGGTCGTGATAGAGCTGTGTAACTCCTTCAGCGTGCAAGGCAGAACTCCAGTAGCTGAGGAGCACTCAGCAAAGGCTCCTGAAAACATCCTTATGGTTCAGGTATGCTCTCAGCTCATCGCAGGCACAAATCCTCTGTTTCTCTCCTTTCCTTTAAGATTTCATCAATAATTGTGCATAACTGCTCCTTGATAGTAACTTAAAAAACTGTTGGAAACTGCTCTTAGGATAACACAGCCAACCAAATGGGAATTAGTCAAAATTATTAATTTATTGGTATAAGGACTTACTGTAAGTACCTGTGACTGGAATTTGAAGTTGGTTATAACATGAATGACTATTATCTTCACTGCCTTTTTTTCCCTTTTACTTCCCATGCAACTCCCCTGCATGATTTCATTTAATGATTATTTTTTTTAACCTGAATCTTTAAAATGTTCTTTTCTTTTATTCTGTTCGCCGCACTGAGTTGCTCTGTAGTTATGATAGGTGGTCTGATCCTTGTTCAGGATTTCAATTTTTAATCATAATCAGAAATAAATAATATCCCAGAACATGGTGATGTTTTCCAAACATGTCAACTGGGGAGGGAGAATAGGTCAAGCCCAGGCCTTTGAAACGCGTGCAGGGCGAAGCCCGTTGCTTGTCCCTCCCCTACTGCTTTTTGCTCGTTATGCCAGTTTGCGCTCGCTCATTCCAGAAAATGCGTTTCTAGTTTGCAATTAGATCAAAAAGCATTGGGCTGCTTTTATATATTTGAGACCTCTGTCCGAGATAGCTGGACAGCTTTATGAAACCCTCCAGTCCTGGCCTCCTGACTGAAGTATCTAATTTAACAGAGATAATTGAGGTGGGGGCAGGGCTAGAAATGTGGCACAAAAATAATGTTTTCTAGGAAATTGCATGCATAACTCAGGTTTAATTCCTTTCTTAAGTGGTATGGTGTTTTTCAAACAATAACAGAAATCAAATTGTTGCATTCTGACTGAAATATTTGGGCTCTGGTAGTCTTTTAGAGCAAAGCATCCCCCAGACCCCGTTGAAAGCAATTACTCAGATTAGAGCTGCAGAGGGATCGATTATGCTGATGTGCAGCAACGTGGGAGAACATCCACGTTTTTATTCCCGTCGTGAAAATGATCTAAAGTATGTTTGTGCTTGCTTACTCCTTTCTCATCTCTTGCTGTGGAAATGCTTTCTGGCTTCCTCAGCACACCTGCATGTTCACCATCACGTGCAACGGTCAACACCATAGGGAGATGAGCGTTGCTGAGCGCGGGGCTTGTCCATCTTCCGTCCCGGACACGGACAGGATGAAAGCAAGCAGGATGCAAGCCAGGAGGAGAAGCCTGAACCAGCAGCTTGAATCTGGGAGGAGCCATGAGAGTTAAAGAGTTGAGAAGGGTTTTCATAGTGCTTGGCCCAACACAGGAGAAAGGGGTCCTCACTCCTAGTAAGATAAATCAGTGGTGTGTCCTCTCCTTGCATCTAGGGCTATGAGAACACACAGCCCTGTTCGCCTGCCGGTAACTTCCCCACGCCAAGCACCTGAGTCTGCTCACATGATTACATTGGAAAAGCAAATTAGTTGTTACTTGAGAAGTTAAAAATAGAGAAGGGAAGCACTAACCTTTTGCTCTTGCAAGAGTGGATGAGCTAGTTCAGGAGAGTCTGTGTGCAGAGTGCATTTAACACTGTGTTTACATATTATGCAAAATATATGCAAATTTATGTGAATAGACATGCAGAATAGTCTTGACCTTAAGGCTGTTGGCAAGATGCCAGCGTGGCCCTGGGTGCTACAGTAATTTCCATCTCTATCTTCTGGCAATTTACCGGGATTGTATTATCATTTTATTTTTAATGCAAGTTCTATGCACTTACCAGTCTGAGCAGTTCCCCTTTCGCCATCAGCTTTGCGAGCTCATATAAGTAAACAGCCGTATTTATCACCCCCAGGATCAGTAAGTGCTAATAAAGTTGCCGTCGCTTGCATTTAGCGGCGGGCTATGCCGACGGACATGGTCCGTGCGAGGCGGGAGCAGAGCGCTGGCTCCCCAACCTCGGGTTTTCGAAACAGTTGTTGCAGATGGAATTAATCAGTCAAGACTAACAGCAAGTTACTCTTTCCAAAAGCAGCGCTATTTGGTCACCGAATTAGTTTTGAGATAATATTTCTTTTGCAGGGCTGATTGTATTAAAATACAAAAATAATTGCCACATTAAAGCAAGGTGCTTGATTTATGGAACAAAATGTTATTGTCTAATTTGCCCATGAAACTGTTTCAATTATAGGCTCCCACTCGTGTAATCAAGTATGTGAAATAAATAAAAAGACTGATAAAACATTTCTTCTCCCTGCGCTGTATCCAAGAATTTTAATTCCTCGTGAATTAACAGGTCCGCTTGTATCTTTTGGTTTTGTAGTTTCCTTTGACAATAACAGGGTGGAGCCGACGACATTTTTGGATATTAACTTTTGGTTTTGTAGTCTTGAATCATTCTTCATGCATTTTCATTTCTTTGTTACCAGTGAACTTGCTGTTCATCAACCTATTACAGAAGTTGGAAATGTGACCAAGCTTGTCCCCAGATGTGTCAGGGTACTTTTTTTTTTTTAAAGAGTATATCCACTCTGTGGGTTTATGAAGCAGAAACATGCCTTGAGATACGCATAAAAGCAAAGTACTAAATATCAAGCCGCCCGAATGAAATTATTTATAGAAATTTTCATGAAATAATTGTGAGAACAAAAAGTAAGCAAAAAAGTTGCTATATCTCCTTATCACTGTTTTCACCTGAGGTCGCTTCACAGGTGCCTTCTCTCCACGTGGGGCCTCCGGTTCCTGACCTGCACCCGTTTGCCGCGTTGTGACCTATCCTTTCGCTGAGCAAAGGGTGCACTCGAGGCTGCTTCGAGTGGCGAACGCAAACCCAACCACTGGGCTGTGGGTGCCTGCCCTGCCCGAGGGCTGTCGCGTCTCTAGTCCTCCTCCCTGTGTGCACGGGGGAGCTAGGCCAGCAATAACACGGGATAGGATTTTCTCGACTGCTTTGTCAGCCTACGTGTGATGCTTCTGTTCAGCCTTCTCACGACTTGCTATTTCTAGTGTTGAGACTGCCTCCCGCGGGGGGAACAAATCTCTTGCATACTTTTGTGCTCAGATTGTACTGCTTTTGGGTTCCTCGTAGTTGTAGATTTTCCTGTTAGCACTGGGAGTCATTTTCTAAATAGCAGCTTCCTTGTTTACTGAATAGAAAAATGTATCAATAGAAATGAGTACGGAAAATGAGAAACCATTCCAAAAAGAGTGAAACGTGTGAAGTAAGTAGCTTTTAGAGCTCCAATGCTAATAATGGCATTGTAGTAGCATTGCATTTTGGAGATGAGCAGCAGACAGGCACACAAAGACTATAGTCACGCACAAAAAAACCCTACTTTCACAGGTTTAAGGCGTATTTGATGTTGCTTACTGCCCCAGACTTCCCTTGCAGAGTCCTGTAGCATTCTGCAAGCATCAAGTCCTATGTAGCTCTAAAACACCCTTTGTAATGAAAGACTTTTTTTAAAAAATAAATAAACTTAGCTTACAATCTTACTTTCTTATATCAGAACTTGTTGAATTCTCTTATCATAGTGAAATATTTAGTTTTAGACTGATGCTTACAAAAAAGTGGATTATCTGGATTAGTGGATTGTATTTGTTGTGTTTCTTTTTAAGTGAAAAGGCTTACAGAGGTTAAGTACTTAATAAGCAAGAGTGCCACCTTCATCTGTTAATATTGATACGGTCTATCTTTGGAGCAATGTTGAGCTGAATCAGTGATTATGATGGAAAGGGGAATATTTAGATAGGAAAAAAATTGATTCAGGTGTGATGCCAATCAAAGTTGTCATAGGATCTCAATTATAAAGTGATTAGAAAGCTGTTCCACTGGTCTTTAACTGTACTGCATAATACTGCTCATTTGTAATGCTGTTAATGTAGTCACTTAACGTGGCTCAGTAGTTAGAGATGTCAATAGATCAACCACATTAAAAAAAAAAAAAAAAATCCCTAGACCAAATCCCAGCAGGACTGACAGCTGTGGAGTTTTTTGCTCTTAGTCAAGGACTCCAGGCACGTCTAACGTTGTAATCTTAGTGTAGTCTTGAATCCTAGGCTTTCCTGAAACTTGTTTCCTCCAAGGCTTTTACCCCTCCTTCTCTAGATATTGCTTCTGTTCCTAGAGGGATAGCATGCAGTGCTTGACTCTGGACTCTGTTGCAAAGCAACATAGATGTTCGCGGTGTTTCTCCATTTCTTTTTCCTATTGATTTGCTTTTGTGTTCCCCCTTTCCTTCAGTAACTCCTTTTCTTTTAGACTTCACATCATAAGAATTGCAAGAGCAGGGGGGGAAGTGTGTTCCTTGCGATGAAACTCATATTTTGCTCTTGTTTGAATGTTGTTCATACCAAAAATTTACCAAAATTATATCCTGCATTGTAAGGTTGTTGTGTCCTTGTGATGTAGTACTTTTTCATACCATATCAGATGACAACACAAAAATTACTGTAGTTGCACAACCCTATTCAGATGTAGAAGCTGAGGAACACAGAAGAACATGCTATATCGGAGTCCACTCAGGGAAACTGTGGCAGAGCAGAGAGAGTCCCAAGTTTCTTAATAGTAGCCCTGATACCAGCATGGGAACTATAAAAATGTTCCACCTTCGAGGGTGGTTGTCATGCAATTCATTGCATGAATCGCAAAAATAAAAAGATTAGAACATTTTTTTCCAATAAGGAAAAATTGAGAGTAAGTTCAGAATTTGAACATAGGCATTTCCCAATACTACCTTAATGTTACGCAGCCTTCATAAGGAAAGTCGCAGTGAAACAATTCTCAGCTTCTGGAGTCCTCAGATTTTAATGACCTCAATCAAAAGGTGCGGTAGGGATCCGTATGTTTGCATGCTTTTGATTGATGGGTGATTTTTGGTAAAGGTTGTTAGCTGCACCTACCGGGTTTATTCTGTTACCTGATCCCTGTACAAACGTGATCGTTTTGGAGTTGGCAGAGGACATCTGTCCCTGCTCACCTCTGCCACGCTGCAGTGTTTGGGCGGGTGTGCGAGATTCGGTCTTGGATGACGGCAAATTAGACTGTCCAGAAGAGGCCCCAGTGAGAGAGAAAACTGGGAAAAAAGATACATGGACAAATTTGTTATTTCTCCCTGAGCCTAATAAGTCAACTTTGAAATTGATGTCGTGTGTTTACTTTCTGCTACTTCTTATTTTTACGTAGACTTCTCCTACCAGCACATTAATGTGAGAAGATGTACATTGCAAAGAAGATGAATCCCAGCATTTGTTTTTATTTTGAAGGCTCACACCTCTGTTACACACATGAGTTGGCCACAATCTGCTTCATTTGATTAAAAAATAGAGGTGGTGGTTGGGAGCTGCTGGCAAGCTGCTAATTTGTCTCTTAGCTGTATAAATGTCAGATGGCCTTGGAAGTAGAAGCGCTGCCCTTCTGGGTTTGTTCAGTTGCAGTACAGAAATACATGCTTTTTAATTGTTAGCTTCAGGATCACAGAAACAGAAATGCAATCTCATCAGTATGCACTCGAGGCTTAAGAGCTCCATGCTGTTACATCTGTGCAATTTAGGAAGTTTAAAATAGGCTTTGCAGATGTTTGGAGCAATGGAGAATGTTGTTTACTTTCTATTCATTTCCATCGTATGTCATGCTCTATATATGAATAGTCAATCATATTGGAGTATATCTTCTATAAGGATTTCCTGTGCTTTCAGTGTGTCTTGTTTATAAATATTTAACTTTTACTTGTTAAATTTGGGTTAGGCAATATTTCACAAGGGTCTTTTTTGTAAGTGTGAAACACAAATTAATTTGTTCAGAGGCACCAAGTCCTTGAGTTATTGATAGTTTCCCCGATACAGATACATTGCAGTGGTACCATGATGCTTCTAAAATAAGGTATTAAAAAATATTCACTGAAACAGCCAGAAATTTAGTACCATGTATCAGACATTTTGACTCGGCTTGTGTCACTGTGATTAATTTGATGTTCAACATGCTGCAGTTATAGGGATACCAGCAAAGAAGCCTTAACTGTAAATTCAGATATATTATGATTTTTCTTAAAGAGATTCTCTTAACAGAAAATCAATGCAGCATTCATTTCGGTAGGCAGTATAGCTTTGTAATGCCTTTAATTTTGCTTTAGCATGGACCCAAATGTGTAAATTAGCTATTTATTACAGTAGGACATGTCAGCATATCATCATGCCAATGCTACATATTTGAGCAATTTATTGCTTTCATTACTGCGTGAATGCTGTCCTTCATTACTGCAAAATGCATTCCTCTTTTTATAGGAGTTCCTGTTGCAGGAGCTTGCTGCCTGTCTGTTTTATATGCGTACATGCTATATTAAGTAGTAAGAGATAAATATGAGCTGAAATTCAGTCATAAACTTGGTCCTTGGAGTTGCTGCCTTCTTGGTGTGCCAGCTGGCCGTCGATATGCAAACTGTCCCCATAACTGAGGGAGTAAAGATGAGTGTGCTGCTGAGCTGCTAGGTTTTAGATATGTTTCCTTGCTTTACTTTGGTAGGATAGAGTAAAATGCAACGCTGGTATTTGCTGTCACTATGGTCCAATTTTCTATACTAATTCCACTAGCGACTGCAGTTTGGGGAAGAAAAGTGAATATCTTAGCCAACTGGGGTTGCATTGGGCTGTAACTTAGCATTCATTGTGGGTTTTTGGTGTCCATGTGTTCATAACCACAAATCTTGTTAAATTAGTTCCAGCACTTGCATTTATATGTGCAGTATATTATCTTTAAAAGATAAACTGTTATGCATCTACATATTTTAGTGTACAGTCAGGCTTCAGCATATAAATGGTCATTCTTGATGCCAAATTTTGCTTACAAATTGCTTGCGCTGGTAAACTCATTCCAAATCATAATTTTTCAGTAACATAAAATTACAGTTATTCAAAATACAAACCAAGTAATGTTTGGTTTTGAATTTACTCCATGTGTGGTACTATTTTCACACATTCCGAATCTAAAATTTGTTGGTGTTTTTTTTAATTTCTAAATGACATGCTGCTGGCAGTTAATATTTAAAGTAGGCGCAGAATGCAAGTAATTGTTTTATTGCCATCAACATATGTCTCTCTGTAATTGTTTTGGCGTGTGTCCTGGGATGAGTTAGGAGGTAGCAACTGCCGTGCTCGATACTCACTTGCCTCCCTGCCTTTCTTTTATGTTATTCTGTGTTTTTCCTTCATTATGAAAAAAATCTGTTTTTTAAAGTGTTGCAGGCCAAGCTCCTGCCTGTGCCCTTCTGCCTCCCAGGTCCTCCACCTGGGACAGGGCCTGGTGTCCAAAAGTGTCCAAGACTTGTCCAACGGTATAAAAGACATGTTTTGTTTTCCGATGTGGAAAACAGCCCTAGGGAAACCAGTGGCTGGCTGACAGCCTTTTTCCTACGAAACCCAAAGAAAAACAGCGATGATGCCTCTCTAATCCAGGCCCTGGAAGCGGGAAGATCCGACTCCGGACTTCACTGCATGAAGCAACCCCCAAGTGCAACAGTGACATCCCCAGACCGAGGTCCGGCAGCAGGAGACCTGCGGCGATGCAACCCTGCCCCCAGAAATAACGAGGGATGATAATTTCTGCTTTCCACTTGCAACATGATTTTGAACGTCAAATATTTCTAACGTGTCCCAGAAAAAAGAAAATTAATGGCTGGGGATATGGAGCAAAATCTCAACTATACTTAAAAATACACTGTATACTGTGCTGGCGCTAATCATTTTGTGATATGTGGCATGATTCCTTTAATCACCTGTGAAAACTTTCACAAGTTGTTAACATTTTTTCTCATTTGTACAGCAATGTCATTCTCTGTTTTTGGAGAAAAGAATAACCCTCTGTTGGCTTCTGCAAATAAATCATCTCTTAATGCACTCGAACCGGGATGATTCCCAAAGGAAGATGAGTGGCAAATCAAACCGGCTGCAAAGGAAAGTAACCTCTCAGGCCGCAGTTACAAATGTTTTATTCAGATGAACAAAGCATCTTTATTTCAGCACCTTAATCCATTTTCCTTTTGCTTTTTTTCCCAAGTAGTGCTGTCATTCTGAAATGACAAGGATTGATCGTTAAATTACCATTGCATAATTTACCTCCTCACTCCTCTGTAGACGGTGTCTGATGGAAAGTTCAGATCTTTTGATGCGTATTACTAATAAGGGAATTGTAAAAGTTTTGGACAGCATCTTACAAATTTTGACAAAAAAATGCAAACAGTTTGCCACTTGGAAGATTAACATTTAATTAATAGAATCAAATGTGTTGTTTCTAATTAGTTAAATGGTTGTATTCTTGGCACCTCCCAGCGCCCTCCCAGATTTTTCCAATATTGCCTCTGTATTTTCTTAGTTAAAAATCTGGATATTAACTTCTAAACTTGGATAGCTTCTGCAGTAAGTATTTTCCAAGTCACTTAAGTATTGCTTTTATATTAGTCTGTCGTGAATTATCTAGGGGATGGTTTTGTAAACGTTTATGTAGTATTGTCGTATTTTTAAGCACCATAAAAATGTCACTGTTACAAAAAAAAGATGTTCTTGGCAAAAGTTCTCCAGGTAAGTCAATACATTTCGGTGAACGTGTCCTCCACCAGCTGACCTGTATTATTACATGAGTGTATTTGTAGCATTTACACATTAAAAGGTTTCTCGGAAGGGAAAACGTAGCCGGTAAATGCTGTATTGCTTTTGCCAGTTTTCTGCGTCTGTCGGCTCTCTAGGTCTCGGCCAGCACCGCGCGCGTTTCGGCATTGGAGATGGGTTTTGATGATGCAGCCTTGGTGCCGCCACGCGTAGCTCCTCGCCCCGCGCTGCCTTCGTGGCCGGCCCCGGGACGGGGCTCGCTGTGATTTTGGGCTGCGCCTTAGCTGCGGGCAAACCTGCCTGTCTGCTTAAAGCCAGGGAGAGTAAAAGCTGACAAATGTGGTGAGAAAAGAAAGAGCTAGCAACAATGCAATTTATTGTCCCCATTGCTTTTAATTAAAATCCCCGTGCAGAGTTTACCAAGTGCACTCTGCACAGTTTATACTAAGGGTCAATAAAAGCACATTTAAGCTCTCATTTGTTAAGCAGTTACTTTTTAGGCAAGGATTTTTGTTTCTGGCAGTATAAAAGATTCATGTGTATTTCTAGATTATATTCAACAGCGTTCTCGAGCTGTTGGTTTATTGGTTTTATAATATTTGCTTCTGATGCCAAGCAAAGGAAACACTAGAAATAGTGAATGGTTTTTAGAAGTGTGCGTGAAAGCAACAGAAGTTTCATAAATTAAGTTCTCTGTAAGGCAGAAGGTTAAGAATCCCAAATCTGTCTATCTAAAAATATATATGTGCATGTACACATACATATGCATATACAAATGTATGCATATTTAATCAGAGAGGACCTGCACTTTTTTCTAAGAAGGATCTTGCAGATGGCCTTTTCTGGTTTTTTCTTTTCTTTTCTTTTTTTTCTCTCTTTAAAGAAAAGGTAGTTTTGTATTTAGAAGTATTCAGGGCAAGCTTTGTGCTTATTTTTGCAGGAATGGAAACAAATACCGAAATCATTGTAGTCATCTGGTCTGGCTTTTTATGCCTCTTCTGTGCACTGCAGGAAGTGTTGGAGCTGGATTTCCCAGAGGTATAAAGTTGTGCGGGGTAGGTACCCTGTCGACATTAGCAAGAGAGGATTAGATGTGGCTGTGTGTTCAGTGTGTATGTACAACACACAAGGCAACTGCTTCATCAGCTGGGCACCCTGACACTGGCAAGTCACGTTTATCTCAGTGGTGCTTTGGCTAAAAACCCCTTTGAGAATCCATATGAAGTTAATATATTGTATACTCTCATATGCACTTTTAGTCGAGAGAATAAATGCTACTGAAAGTCCCAGATGTGAATCTCTAAGTGGCTGGGGAGATGTAACCAGACAGTTGTAAGCTGTTTTTATTGATTTCTTTCTTCTTTAAATTCCGGACCTATGACCATGATCTCACCAGTCAGCAGCACGGGAGGACCATGACCTTGTTTTTGCTAAAGTCAGTGGGAGTTTTGCTGTTGACTTCAACAGGAGCAGGACTGCAAGGTGAAAGTGAGGGAACTGGCGGTGGCTCTTTAATAGAAAAAGCATTAACATTTCTTATTTCTTTTGGGTAATATTACCTCTCAGTTGTTCTAATAAGGATTTTATTACTCGGCATTATTATTTTGTGTGTTGTAAATTAAAGATGCAGAGAAATCACGAGATTTTTTGGAAAGCTTTTTTTTTTTCCCCTAAGCAACATAGTATTAGTCGTTTTTAAAGATGTTGAGCACTGATTGTTGCTTAGTGTTCCTGATAACTGGGCCCATCTCTATGGAAATATCGTAAGCAAATCAAGTAACCATATGAATTGGAGGTAAGACACCAGTGTGCATGTGTGTTGGAGCTATGCAGGAGTTCATCAAGAGCAAAAATCATTTTTCTGCAGGAGTTTTAAAGATTCTTGGGTTGCGAGCACAGGGCTGAGTTTCAGTGCTTTGCCCTGAAATGCTGTAGCAATTTCTTCACCTTATAACATGGGGATTCTTCTATGTGACTCTGCATGGGTCTTTTCAGCAGCAAGGACCAAGAATTTTTCCTGACCAAACTTTATACTTCTGAGACACAGGTGACAGAAATATGAGGCATTAAGAAAGGAGTTTAGCTAGCAAGGTGTTTTGTGATTTCTCCAGCTGAACTGGCAGTTGTTCATTAAGGGTCTAAATATGCAGTCTTAGACTTTACAGAATTGAGGGCAGAATAACTATACTGAGATGATGATACACCCTGGATCCTCACTTATCCTGGGACTAATTTGTGGACTGAGGACGAGACTTGCAAGTATTGTTTGTGCCACTGGATTTTTTTTTAAGTGAAATTTGTATTTTCATGCTCTATGCTTAATTATTTGTGCTGCACCCAGACTTCCTTTCTGAGTTTATGGTGATCACAAAAAAGGTTGGTTGCAGTTGGTTACTTTGTCCACCCTTCCCTTTACCTTCGTACCCAGTTCAGACAGCTCTTCAGTGAATAACTGTCTTCTGTGATCAAATGCCCTTTGGACAGTGTGGAAGTGGAAGCTTCTATGGTCTTTAAAGCCAACTCTGGTTTTCCCTTCGGAGGAAGAAAAACTGTGAAAAATCCATCTCTGTTTTCCCATTCATTCTAACCACTGGTTTGTATTTTAAAGATATCTTGTGTTCGGAAGGACTAGCACCTAATTTTAAACAAAAAAAACAATCCCCCCAAAAGAATGTCTGCAGCTGTCTTAAAAGGCAGGTCATGGGACTGGACGTTCCTATGAATTTGAAGTTAATTTTTCTTTTATCCAAAATAGTTTGCTTTAATCACGCTTGACATGGCTCAGAAGGACTGGTAGGAAACACAGGCAAGTGTTTTATCATGCTGCTGCAGTGAACTGGTCATGAGGACTTGATGCTGTGTAAAGCACTGTGGTGGGTTTTTGTTTCGTTACTCTTGCTGGTATTTTAAAGGAGAAGGTGAATATCCTTATCTTGTTTAATTTTTTGGAAAAATAAGCAGGTGCATGCCAAGTGTCTTTCCCAAGACATAGGGCCTGCCAGTGCTGAAGACCAGAACAATACCTGGATTGTCTGGTATTCCTTATGGAAAGCCCTATGGCGAGTACTGCCTGAGCCGCAGGAGGAGAGTTATGGACTTGTTTATCCTTAAGGGCTTTTGTCTTTTTAGGACTAAATTTCCCAGTTTTAATAAACTATAAATCCATAAATCCAAGGGAAAAGAATTAATAGAGTAACTTACTTGTTTCAAGTTATTCTCCCGTGTTTGGTGTTTGAAAAAAGTGGGAAGTGTCCTCTGGTAAATACTGGCTGTTCTGAAATCCAGTTCAGTTTCAGTATTTATATGTGATCCATGACTCTCCAGTTTTGCTTTAAGGATGTGAAGTTATTGACAATCCTACACATCTGTGCAAGGATAAGTAAATGAATTGTTATTAAGGAGTGTTGAAAGAAGTGATTGTCACTGAAGAGTTAGAAAAATGTTAATGTCAGAATTGACAAGGAGGTAATTATACTTCAGTGGTTTCGTATTCAATTGACATTTACTGGCAGGAAATCTGGAGAGTATTTTATGGGCCTATAGCCTCCTCCTTATTCACATTTTCTGCTTCTGTCTTTTTTCTCTGCCTCTTGCTGTCGTTTGTCTCATTCATGTATACACGCTTGTATGTCTAGTCTATCAGGAAAAAAATTGTAAAGCTCCATCCCTTTTTCTTCTTTCATTGGACATAAAAAGATTGTTTCATTCGCACTATAACTGCAGACTGTAATGTGATTCATTTGAAGGCATTATCAGGCGGGAGAACAATAAGGGTCCTATTCTGATGTTTCACGTGCCTTCTGCGCCTTGGCTTCCCTGCATTGCAAGGGGGGAGGCACGAAGGCAAAGTCCTCGGGGGCAGTTTAAAGCACACAATATTGGTATTCTCTCTTATTGACTTCCTAGGTGTTTATTAAAGCACTGGCCAGAAGAACTGCGAACTTTGTGGGGTTTTTTGTTTTGTTTTTTTTTTTCTTCTCCCTACAAGGAGGTAAAAGTAATAGAGAGGAATGAGTGGAGAATCAGTGTGATGGTTTGACTTTTAGTCATTTATTAAACTTTTTCAAGACTGGAATTGGCCATGATCGGGAAGTTACATATTCCATTTCTCATGCTAAGTTGCAGATTCTGACAGTTCAAAAAGCTTTTCAGGCACTGTCCCAATGCGTCCAGGAATTCGAGCTATTCTCTTCATCTCCTGGGCAGATGATACAGATAATCGAATCATCTCATTATTTAGCATACCAAAAACGCTGTACTTGCTTCAGCGCTTGCTGTGGTGTGACAGTCGTTTTGGGGAAACTAGCAGGAGGTTCAGCAGTCCCTAGTTGGCCGGTCACTCTAGAGCTGCCAACTGCTGCACCCTGACCTGCTGTCCCCCTCGACACAGAGCAGCTCCAGGTCCTCCTTTTGTGGGGCAGATCTCTCTTCTTTTGCCTCACAGTACCAGAAATATGGTCCCTCAGACACCAGATCAGGTTGGGTATTTATTTAGTGAGTGATGCCAACATTGCGGAGAGCTGTCCCACGATGCTTAGTCCTATCTAGAGCATATGCTCTGATTACAGAAGTTGTTTCTTCCTGTATTTGGACAGGAGCTAACGTAGGAGGCTGTATTTTTTGCCTCTAGGAACTGGAGTATGAAAAATAAATGCTGGACCATGCTGAGCACCTGTAATTTCTGTTGATGGAGATGCAGGTGCCAGCAGCTCTTCATAGCTGGCCTTGCAAAACGATCAACTGGCAATTCACGGCAGAAATAACCGTGGCACTAATTTTGGAGGTGCTCAGCACCATCTGCTCTCACAGAATTCACCTTACTGAGGAGAAGGTTAAGTGGCTATTTAATCATGGTCTGTAAGTACCCACTGAGGGATAAGATGTCTGGAGCGAAAGGACTCTTTAAACAAGCCGGCGAGATCCAGTGGCTGTGAGCTGCAGCCAGCAAAGATGAAACAGCAAGTACGAGACTCGTTTTTCAGGGAGGGTAATTAGGAGCAACTTGCCTTTGGATGTGGCTAAGCTGTCCATCACTGCAAGTCTTTACATCGTCTTATGCCCTGTTTCGATCACAAGTAGTTGGGCTAGACGGAGGCTCGGCTGGGAGGAGCGCCAGGACCGTGTCACGCCGGGAGGCCCGCAAGACGGTAACGCGGCCCTCGTGGCTCCGAAGCAATGCCCCCGGAGTCCTGGGGCTCAAAACCCTGAGTGCCGGAGGAGCCTTTCCTACAGCAGCTCTCCAGCTTTCGCAATTACCTTTCCTTCTCAGCGAACGAGAAAGGTCTCTTTGTGCACCAAAGGTACGTGAGCTCTGCAGACGGACAGCTACATGACTCGTCGGGGAAATCTGAATTCAGGTCCCTGCTGTGTGTCAGCCAGGACAGGTTTGTCATCACACGTTGCACAATTAGACGGTGAACAGAATCGAGTCCAGCCCTCCCGTCTTCTTAGCCGTTGCCCTCTTGACCCAGATGCTTTAAGTCTAGCCTCAAAAGCAAGTTCCAGAAAGAAGTATGTCTCTATGAAATGCCTCAGCTCCAATGAAATGTGGTATTTTCATTAAAATTTCCAATTAGATCATGTGCTCGGGACCTGTGAAAATCGGCTTTCGGTGAACAGGAAATGAAAGAAAATCACGTCGTGATTCTGGCTGGAAGAGGCTGCAGGAATTTTTGCTGTTTCACTGAACAGATAATGCAGTCCTGCGAGCAGAGGATTAACCGTGACAATCTTCTGGGGGGTAGGAAAAAAGAAAATGTTTTGTTGGGAATTCAAAAGAGAGAGGCCAGCCGGGGCAGGCAGTGAAAGGTCCTTCAGTCGCAGGGCGCGCGCTGCATGGAGCTGCGGAGCATCACGGGAGACCGCAGAGCGGGAGGGCGGCGAGGGCTGCGCTCCCTGCCCGGCCATCGCTCGTCAGCCCGTAGGGAGCAGTTGGTAGGTCTACGTTGCCTGGGCTCTGGGTACATCTTGGTCACACAGGATGCTTATTCGCAGCACGGGCGCTGCTCGGGCTTTAAAGAAAATGAAGGGTTTCTAGAAATGCAAGCTTTCCCCTCAACTCCGCTGTCATTTATACATTGCCCTGTTAATACCACTAAGTTAATACTGTCTGTGCCTGGAAACAAATGCTTCTTCGTTAATGCTGAAGAAGTCTGGAAGCTATTCTATTTATATACTTGTTTGCTGAAATTAGAATATATCAGTGGTCAAAAGGATGTTACATGGCAATTTACGTGGCACTTGGGGCAAAGCAGGCATAGCTGACATGCCTGGTAAAATGCAGCAGTTAATAGTTTGGTCCCTTAATTTGTCTCCCAAGTGTTACATGGGCTTTAATTTTCACAGAATATTTATAACTCAAACACTTACATTTTGCCTTTGAAATGGCTTGCTCTGTGTTTTTCCCACATGTTTTAGGTATGTCTGAAACTGTTCAGAAACTTTAAAAAACTATTTAGAAACTATGTACCAGAAAAGACATAACTCTAAATAGTGGGATGCTTTTCGGCAATAATCTTTATCTACGAGATTTATCCTGTGATCGTTGTGGAAGGGTCACAGATGTCTAACTCGTTGCAGGAGACTTCTGTGGTGGGCTCAGTGTCCAATCTGTGCCAGAACTGGCCAAATCCTGCCATATTTTTTGAGAGAGCAGCCTTATTATTTAGCAGCATGCTACTTTCCTTCCTAGCTGAACACAATCTGACCGTATTGAATAAGCTGTGACAAGTGTAACAAGAGACAACAATAACAAAAGATCAAAAATAGCATCTTCAAAGCTTGCATTGCAAATCTCCAAAGAGGGCTGCAGTCCTTCCCCTCGCACTCCCCTGCTACAGTCAGATATTAGGAGGAGTTGTTCAAATAAAGTGTGCCCAGGGGAAGGGGGCATGGACGGCTTTATTTTGAAGAAGAATATACAGGAACAAACTCAATTGCAGTCAGGTAACCACAAGTAATTTGGACTAGTATTTGGCATTTCATGTGTAGGGGCTTCATCTGAAACTATTATTGTCAAGGGATTGGGGTGGAGAGGGAGGGAAGGAGAAGGGAAGAGACTGGATGGGCTTCTGTATTTTGGCAAAGGAGATTTAGACTTTGGAGAGACATCTGCTCTATTTCGTAGAAATGCAATGCAGCTGGGGAAGATGATAGAAACCAGGCAGCAGTAAGGTGCAAGGTTAACAGGAGCAGCTGAGACTGCTCCTGATTTACCTGCGGATCCTGTGAACAGAAGGGACCCTCAAATCCTGGCTGTAAAACACCAGGTATTTTTGTGGCGATATAAGCAGGTGCTCAGAAGATGATGATTTCACTAATCATTGCTGTGCACATAGCCAACATGAGCTGGTTTTAATCCATTTCAATGTAAAGGAATACTTTTCTTTTTTTTTCTTCTTCTTCTTCTGAGACAGTGGCAAGGGACATCGGGCGGGTGCCCAGGGCAATAGGAGGCCGTGTCGGCACGGCCAGGCCACCAAGGAGATCTTGGCAAAGCCCACTGCTGGGACGTGCGCCCAGCATCGCTCTGGGTCCAGCCCTGGAGCCCAACGCAGAGCACCGCCGCTGCCAAGGTTTCCCTGAGATTTGGGGGAAAGAAGAGAAACGCCCTTGTGTTTTTTTTGCGTTCTGCGTGGTTCCCAGTTGTTAGCCCCATCCTCGCCGAGCGCTCTCTGGCAGGAAGCTTTTGGGTCGGTTATCCCGTCAAAACATACAGAAATTTTGGCAGCCTGCTATTTTATTACTGTTTCTGCAAAACTTCAAGGGGAAACGTTTAGTACAAGCTTTCTGTTGACTCAGTCATGTGCAACAAGGTATTTTCAAAGGAAGTTTTGCATATTCTCATAATAAGTATGTTTGTGCATGAGATATTCAGGAAAGCCTACAGACACATATATGCATACATATCCTTTCTTATATGTTCCGAGAGCACCTTGGTATGGTTTTAGACCAGATAGACTTGCATGGTTCTGGACTAAATACTTTAATATATTTTAAAATGTTTTTCATAATTTAAGTATATTTATAAATATATTTTAAAATTATATATATTTAAATGTTTATTTGTGCATTTAAAGGTTTTTTTTTAATATGTTCTCTGATGTTTTAATGACAGCTTTCCAGATCTAGATGCTTGGCTATTTCTTTTTAAGAAAAAAGGGGAGCCAAAGGAAAAAGTGTTTTATGTGTTTTTGAGTTGCTCCCACTGATTTCAGTTGGCAATTTCTAATGAATGCAAACATCCAATTCCCATGTTTAGTGTGCGAATTAAATATGAATATGACATAAACACATTTAATTATCAAATGCTAATTTAAGCTCTTTTCTTATATTTATAAGCTCCTTTCTTGTATTTATAAGCAATAGAATCAGCATATGTTTCCATTGGTTTGCCATGTTTTATAGCAGGTTTTTTTCTAAGTGTAGGTTCTTGGTGTTTGTAGTCTTAAAATATTACTAAATATTTTTGTTGCTACCAGAAATACTGTATAAATCACTCCTGGTAGTGACAAAAATGCAAAACATTTTAAGAAGTAATGCTTCAATAGTATGAGAGGCTTTGGAAAAAAGTGATGAAATTTCCTTTTAGGCTTCATAAACTTATCAGTGGTTAAAAGTGCAAAATACACTTTTGATGGTATATGCAAATTGCATGCATTTTCTTAGGCAAAGACATTTTTAGTGCTTGGTACTGTTTTCTTTTATACTGTAGCAGCTAAATTATAAACCTAGGAAGCAATTCACTTTATAATTACGTCTCAGTTAACATCTTAGTTGAAGTAGGAGTTGTTAGTATGACAATAACATATTGAGCGCATGTTTTGTGCATTAAACCTTTTTTAGATTCTGGCTGTGCAGGGAGTATAGATGTTAAATCCTGAATCACACCTATATAGTGATTAAAAAAAAATGCTGTACATGCAGTTTATTTACACAGTACAAATCTGCACAGTGCAAAGTAAAATGAAAGCATGTCAGAAAATCCCTTGCGTTTGGGGAGAGAAAGGGGGCAAGAGGTGGCTGAGAAAGGATGTGCATGGAGCGATTTCTGGGAAGAGGAAAAGTTGGGGTTTTCCACTTGCGAGATGCGAGGAAGGCACTTCATTGCCAGCCCTGGCAACTTGGAAAATGATCTTCCAGTGGAAGAAAGGGACACTACTGAATATTGGTGAAAAGAACTTCTTCAGACTCATCTAATTCTGCCCAACGTGGGGCAGTGAAGAGTTCCCCTGCAGTGAAGAGGATTCTGGAAACTGGCTGAATGTCAAGCTATGTTTTAATGCAATTTTTTGGCTGCCTGCCTCCTCCGAAAGTCAAGGGTCACTGCTCGATAATTGAGTATAAATACAGTCAGTGCAGTAGGCCTACACGTCAGTCATGCAGAACCAATTTTTAGCTTGATGCTATCACTGTTGCCTGATTTTAATTGAAACCAGTGTGAGAAATACTGACGTGATCTCATAATTACTCTGTTTGTCTTAGGGCACTGCCTGCCTGTGTTGGGTAGGACTGGGATCGCCAACAATCAAACATAGATGTGTCCCCAAGCTTGGGAATTAGGATAAGAATTACTGTTTGATGATTAAAAACAAAGTTCCAGGGTATTCATTAGGCTGTTAATCAAATGCTTCTACTAGTGCCAGTTACAAAGGTTTAGCAAGTTTAACGTTGGGCTGTGACGCAACCCCAGCAGCCTTGATGGTTCCTCCTGAAGCTCAGTATGCATCCTGGGGGATATATTTAATGTTTAGTCTCTAGTGAGCGTTTCCCCCTTTCCCCAGGTGGAAAGACCTGAGTCTCTAGTGTACATCAAGCATTTCCCCTCAAAACAATGTATTTAAAAATCAGATCTTTCCTTGAAAGTCATCTTTTCTACCTTGTTAAAATCACCCAACCTTCCATTAATGTGACCTTTAGAAGACTAGCATGTTTTATCTTTTATAAAGAGATTCCTTTGAGCAGTAGCTTTGTCGTTAATGACTGTTGTACAGCAATCCTTGGGCACTGAAAAAGACCCTGTCGGCGTAGGGGATCGGTAGGTCATAGGAAGGGAAGTAACTTGCCCCTGGTTCATAAGTTTTGCTGCTCCTCACCAGGCTCCGTGTCTGCAAAAATCTTCCCACTGGCAATAGCCAGTATCTGATGCCCCAGAGGAAGGTAGAAGTCCTAAACAGTGAATTTAGACGATGAATGCAGTCAGAGAGAAGAAAACTTCCTTTTCAGCAGGGGTCAGGTTTTGAGATTCATTCAGCAGTTTCTCTTGGCTTTGTGATTGAAATGGTTATACTCAGTTTATCCTGGTGACCTCTTCCAGCACCCTCAACCTTAAAAATATGTCAGGGAAAAAAATCAAATATAGCTTTACAATACAATTGCTATGCAGGAAAATGTGATTTTCCTCTCCCATTTTAAAGATTGTGGTGCTGAAATAGAAGGGAGACCAAAGGACCCAAATTGTTTGCCAAGTGTGGCTATTTTGGGGAAATCTCTTCTAGTCTGGGTGTTTTGAGACACCCCCTAAGGAGCGTGAGGGATATATTTCTCAGTGGCTGTCCCAGCAAAGAGCCCAACGTAGCGAAGGCTCTTCCTTGACCCTTTTTTGCAGGGACCTATTCATCTGTTACTTTTGCCTCATGTATTTGTAAGTATGAACATAAGTCTGTTCCTTAACTAATTTGTAACTCTTTTATGGAGTATTACAATCTTGATTTGTGAGATAAGATGACAGAAGTAAATAGCAATATTTAGCTCCAGTGACGGCAGCTAATGCTTTCATATCAAAACATCTCATTTCCTTTTGTCCTCCATGCATATCTAGGTTTGTTATGTTGTCTTACAGGACTTTGTCCTACGATAAACCTGGAATTTCAGAACTGATGCAAGTGTCTAAATAGTTTAACATTTGCTTTGGGATCTCCTTCCTCAAGCTGATCTCACTGTCTGCTCGGGGCAGATCTGGTTATTCTCTTTCCTTCTTATTACTCATGTGGTAGTTAATGTTTTCACCTGCTATGGCTTCCTTCTAAAACTAATCTTGTTGTATCAATATGCTGGAAGATACTAAAACCCACTGGTAGCTCTTAGCTATCCCATTTGCTTCATGTGGGGGACACTCACTGCTGGCAGAGTAAGTCTCCAAGTTTTCACTTCTTTCTGTGTACTGAGCGTATTGTTAAATATTTGAAGGCTCTCGATACTTAATCACTTAGGTTTCTCAAAGCTTAAAAAAAGAAAAAGCGGACAATCCCTCTGTTTATTTGTAAGCAGGAGGCCCAGGTAGGGCGATTAGGCGCCGTGGCAGTACCAGCATGAGAGGAATGTTTGGGAAGACTCTGAAGTGCAAATCTGGAGAAGCGCCTACACGAGGGAACAAAGGCAGGGATTATACGGAAGAATTTGCAAGCAGAGACAGATTAGAGGCACTTTGTTTTTCTCATTAGTTTCTGTTCCTTCAGGAGATCAGCTGCAGATCAGCCTGAAAACTCAGAGTCCACTTGCAGGTTCTGTGTACTTGAAACTGTTTTCTCATCTCCCGCTCCGAAAGACAGACTGATTGGAAAGGAAAAGTGCGTGCGCTCTGCATAAGCTGGTGGGTAGTATAGATCTGCACACTTTATACAGCACTCATGTCTTAGCTGAGCCTGGAGCACCTCTTGCAATATTGTTCATGCTCCTGTGTTGGGAGACCTTGGTCCAGGCTCTGCTCTGGCCTACATGAGCTCAGAATAAAAAAAAAAAATAAAAAAACCCAGAAGCCTATTTTTCTGAAATTTGTATAGTAGACAGGTAGGGAAACACGTACAGGTGTGAATGTCTCTGGTGACCGCTGTTGCTGTGTTGGGGAAGGCAGGACAGGAGTAAGCTGGAGTCTCCCTCTTGGTGCTGGTGCTGGCTCTGTGTGAAGGGCAGGTAGTGTTCAACGGGACCAGTCATTCCTCTAAAATTACCTGTTTTTCCCCACTTACGCCTTCTGCAAAGAACCACAAGATTCGTGTGTAGCACTAGGCCTGTTTTTGAGAGAGTGGTGCTGTAAGCAGCCTAGTTGGCTGCGCAAAGAGGGAATTTTGCTTCCAGAAATCTTCCCTTCTTGGTGTGCAAAACCCACCAGGCCTGCGCTGCCCTTTCGAGTGCAGCTTGGTGATCAAAGCCCTGTGTCGATCACCAAGGAGCACCCAATTACAGCGGGAATTTCCTGATTCCGTCAAAAGCAATTTGTCCAATAGCTAGGCCAGCAGGGCGGTGGCAGTCTGAGATTCACATTAGGTAATCTGAGCAGACAGATAGAACGAATTAAAGAAATAACATGGCGGAGAGGGTGGCTCTGCGGAGCGTAGCTTGCCGCGCTCTCGTTTCCCCTCGTAACGCGGGCACCTCTCTGAATCTCCCTGAGCCCCTCCAACCTGGCGCGCCGCTTCCCCCCGTACCGACTTGCATCGATTGCAGCACGGCAAATAGTTGCTGGGACCCGTCGAAACCTGGTCTGCAGGGAGACGGGCACTTGCGGTTTGTTTGTCGGGTGACTTTCAATGACTGCCGCTTGGCGTGCGCTCTCGGCCCCTGGCTCGGCAGGGAGACCGTCACCCTCCATCCCTGCAGAAAGGGCAAACACGTCACTATGAGTTTCTTGTAGGAGCTGTCAGAGCGAGGAGTCCCTCTCTGAAATTGGCCATCGATACCTTTCATGCGATTTGTGTTCTCTAGCCATCTCAATTCTGATTTTCTGCACTTTTTTTTTTTTTTTTTTAAAAAAAAACTCTGAATGCAGTTTGTATTGCAGATGAAGGTCTACGCCCCTGTGCAGTACATACACTTGCCAGACCTCTTGGGTCTTGTTGCACTTGGGCATGCACATGACAAACACAGGTTTTGCTCGCCAAAAAGTTTTTGTTTGAGTGCAGTTGGAATTAGTATTTCTTCTGATGCTGTTTTGCCATCCAAAGCCTCTTTATATTTTCTCCTGGCTTTCAATTCTCTCTGCTTTGCATTTTGCTATGTAACATCAGAAGGGATAAAAAAAATGATGGAATTGGGTTGTTTGGCTTAACCAGGAATAATGCAGAAGGCCAGCTGAAGTACCATGCTGGATATTTGCTAGTGGGAAACCAAGCGCCTCAATCTTTGCTTGAACCAAGAAAGTAGAACAGCATATTTTATACCTTAAGAAACGACAGTTTAACTTTCAGCGGTCATCAGACTCCAAATTTTTGCACAGTGTATTGCCTGGAGACTTCCCTGTTACTTTGTTTGCTCTGAGCAAACTGAGGTTGGTAAATACACTGTTCTTGTTCTGCGAGAAACACAACTTAATAGAAAGTAAAGACTTTATACAATAATATTAGAATTTGGTAGATCAGTGTGGAAAATAAGTTAATGTTCTAGTCCTGGCACGTACACCTCTTGATGGTTACTTTGTTCCTCTATAACAAATACGCAATTATAGCTACAAATTTTTCTCGCTTATAGAGGTTTTTTATTTTGAATCCTTATGCTTTTGAAATACAATATGCCTTTATTCAAAACATATAAGGGAGGCTCTTAAAAAATATGCATGCTATGAAGATACTAGCTGGTGAGAAAAAGCGAGGAGAATAAATGTGCCATTAGCTATTCAGAAATATTAACCATACTTTGCCTTAAGAGTTGTAATTGTCGTTCACATTCTTCCCTATTGAAAAGGTTTTACTAACCTGTTATCGTATTGTCTTTGTGCCTGCAAATTGTACTCTTCACTGGTAATATGCATGAACTAACAAAATCTCTAAGTAAGTATTTGTGAGCAGTAGTCCCATTACTTTTTTAAAGGAAAATCAAATAATTGCAGAATATGATCACATAAAACTTACATTAAGTATGACTATGGTTAGATCCATTTATTAGATCCTCATTTTGGATCTAGGTTAGCTATGATGTGATGTTTACTGGCCTGCTGCTTCTCTCTCATGTGGTAGGGAGTTTGAGAGAGAAACCTAGGACCGTACCTAGATGGGAGAGCACTTAAGTATTGCAGGATTTTTTTTTTCTTTTTCTTTTTTCCTACTTGTGTCAGGACTTATGGGACTTTCCACTAAATCTGTGCTGACATTAGAATGCCGTTGTGCACTGAACTTTTAAAGACACCATCTTTTATATGATGTCAAAATTAAAGGCTAGGGGACTGTGTGGTCTTCAGCGACCCTTGACATTTTTTGATATCAGTACATTATTACGGTTGTATTTGTAAATTCTCTTTGGAATTTCAGTTAACCCTAGGGTTCAGGATAGTGTGTAGTTTTGATAGCCCCCCTCCAACTTTGCCTCTTACGAATCATGGAATGACCCTCTTCTCTGTAGTAAGTTTTTTCCTCAGCCTCTTGAGCGTGTGGGGATCTTTCAGAACAAAAGAGCTGTATATAATTTAAGATCACAATCATTCCTCTAGCTCCCAATGACGGGTTTTGGGATCTAACATCTGTTGTGTAACTCTTCCCAGAATTTTCTGCATTGGAACAGGGCTCTTGTCCGTACTGGGCAGAAGCGTCCTGCGAGACACTAATGACTGGTAATTGCAAGCCCTCTACAGAGCCCTGCATCTACTCGTGGCAGCCCTGTCAGGGACTTGTTACAGTTGTTATTTGTTCCACTTATTCACAAAATAAATTGTCTTAGCTTCAATCCATCTGTGCTGGAAATGCCTACAAAATTTCCTCCAATGTGGACAGAACAACAAGCTCTGCATTTACACCGAGGCAGCTGGTCCTCTAAATTTGTCTTTCATTGCAGCACTTTGAGTTTTGAAATGGAAATAAAAAGTCTGCTCCTGACAGCAGGTCAGCGTACTCGAGGATGACAGCCTCAAATACCTAGCTCTGCTGAAAGTCAACAGCTGTTTAGTTCTTCCCCAGTACTGGCCGGTTTCCTAAATCCCGGCCTGAAGGCAAGGGGGGTGCGGGAAGGCGGCACGGTTTCTAGCTGGCACGTGTTTGCAGCATGTGCCCGAACGCCTGGGCTTGCATGGAGACCCCTCCAAAGCCGGGTACAGCTCAACCAGGAGATACCCAATCTGATTAGATTTCTCAAAATAATATTAATTCTTGCCTCAGTTGGCCAATAGTATTTCTCTCCTGTTTTTTCTCCTGATAAGAAGTTGCCATGTAATTTATTTATGTATAGCAACAGTATTTTTACGGTATTGTCATAAAGCTACCATGAACGCGTAGGGATTAAGAAACAGTTTTTATAAACATCCTCGATATAGGTTGCCTGGTAAATCAGATGATGGCCATCAAGTGGATTTGGGTTCATTCAGTTGAAAATTGAGTCTGATTTTGGGCAAGTGGTAGGAATGCTATAAAGCCGGTGCCTGAGAAGAAGCAAACGGCATCATTTATCAGCAGGTGTAGTAATGGCACTTTGCCTTGTGTCAGACTGCTGGTCCAGCTTTGTTAATCATTATCAAGCTTCTCTGATTTCCCTTGTTAGTGTAACACTTTTTTGAGGTAAGGCTTGTTTTCTACTCCAAAAGAAAGAGGTTCAAGTGTGAGTATTAAATTACTAGATGGATTTGAATGATTGACTCTCATTTTGCTACTGTTGAATTGCTTGAAAGCTGGTACGAGAGTGCTTCTCTCTGGGAACTTGTTTCCATCATTATATGTAGTCCAGTTAGGGTCTTTCAAAGAAATGTAGGTCTTCTAATGAAACCGATGGCAAGACAAAATTTGATGATGTTTAAACTCCAGCTCAGCATTGAACAGTGTCACTGGCAAATGTTCATACTTGCAGCTGATTGACCCTACAAGAATTTAAAAGAAAAGACGTGGTCATGTGATCTACTGGACTTATGTACACTTACAGTTGAGCATCTGTTTAAATACGTGGAGGAATTCTGTGGAATTGACTGGTTTACGTGTTATTTGCAGTGTCTAATTTGATTTTCTTACACATAAGCAAAAGGAGGAAGGAAAAGGAAAGAAATTTTTTCTTGGGTTGTTTTGGTATTCAGACAATTTTGAAAATTAGATTTAATGAATCTGCCTTGAATAATAGATCTATGCAAAGAAATAATGTTTTAAAACACACAAACCTGCTGGGTTTCTGTGTTTTCATGTTAACGCAACCAGCACATATAGTTCTGAGGAGCTTCTTTACTGCGCTTCCAGAGCAGGCATTTCTGAAAGATATTCATTAACTTCTGGAAATGTGTCTCTCTTATGTCCATATTCCCAATGAAATGCCAGAACTTGTGTCCCGTACCGCTTCTCCATTGGCTTTAGAAGGTCTACAGCAGTTTGTAGAAGTATTGTAGCCCAGTGTGCCGATCTTCATGTGCATAAGCATCAACGAAAAACAACGTTGTGCCTGATTCCCTTATGTGGTACGCCGCTCTCCCCTTGCAGATTTACCTTTATTTTCTCAGAAATGGCTTTTTGGGCTAATGTGGGTAGAGAGCTGGTGAGATGCAGTGGGGAAGGGGGCCCAGATCCTGACATGCCGGTGGCAGCACGAGAGCTGGTGCTGCCTGGAGCTGTGGCTGAGTCCATCCCAGCCCAGGATCTGCTGTGCGGGGAGCCGATTTCCTCTTGCTGCTCAAGCCGGGGGAATTGCTCCGTGGAGGTATTAGCTCGGCATGGAGAGTTGACCTCCTGCTCTCGAGCAGGAGTATCAAGCCGCTGGATAATGGTATTGTGTGCTTCCACTAACAAGAAGGCTGATTTAAAGTCTTATCAGTTATGTTCCCACGTGGACCTAAGCCAAGGAGCTTTTGTTGAGAAAACTACTGAGCGAAAATGGAAATAATATGTGCTATGGGGGAATAGCAGCAGTATAGAAATATTCATAATGGTCCGTGTTTAAATAACACTGCGGCAGCTTTCAGTGGTCGCGTATTGTGGGCAGTAAAGCAGACGCGTTAGGCTGGCTATCGTCGATGGAGGTAATATGGCCGTGAAACGAGCCCTCGGGCCCGTTGGGGAGCACGTTGCGTGGCAGGAGCGCGGGCTGGGCTTTGCGGCCCGGAGGAGTGGGAAAGGCTGCCGGCGGCATCGCTGCCGCAGCTTGGACGGAAATACGGCAGCTGCCGTCTTTGTCGATGGCCTTTCTTTGGGTAAGAGCGCTCTATGTTTGAGAGAGAGCACTTGGGTCTGAAACAGCTCATGGCTGATGCCCTTTGGTGCTTAGAAGGCTGCGGTGGCTGCTCAGCTGTCGTTAGTAAGTGCACCGATACCAGAGCCGATGGGGCAAACCTGGCCTTTCCAAATGAATTATTTGCTTAAAGTATGGAATAGCCTACTTCAAAACAAGCCAATAAAGTAGGTTAATAAATGTGCTAGTGGGTATTAATGTTTAGTTTCAATCTTTTTTTGTTACTTCTACTTCTTAATCTCCTGCTTCTCTTGTACTCTCTTACTTTCATTTATCTTTCTCATAATTTATATCTATTAGACATAAAATAGATGCTCTCAAATATTTCCTAACATAGGAGGTCATTTTTCCCACTCTTTATTACAGGAAGAGCAGGGCGAGGCATTGGCAAATAGTGGTTTGTTGGTGGTACGGCATCCGCTGTGTGCGTGCTTGCATGGAGACAGGTGGTTGTCCAGGAATACAGGTGTATGCAAACCCCGGACAGGAGCAACTGTTTTAATTGCTCACTCTCCTTCGTTCGTCTTCATTAAGGCTCCGATGCAAAATCCCATTCCTTTCCTAATCTCCTTACGCTCTCTGTATTTGTTTTCATAACCGCTTCGTAACTTCTACGAGAGCGAACAAGAGAGATCCTCAGACGTTTCCAACCCAAGTGCTGTTTCTTTCCAGTTGGCTACACAGTGCAGTCGTACAGCGTGTGTAGCAGAAAGCTTTTAATAGCTAATGGAAGGGGAAAAGGGGCAGCAAGAAAACGTACAGAAAATGTACTGGGTGCACCAGAAGTACACCGTAGTCCAGTGCTGAGAGGCGTAAAATACTGTTTCTTGCAGCCAATAATCTGGAATGCCATTACCACTCAGCCATAAACTGAATTATTGGTGACGTACAGGCTGCATTATGCTTTCTGCTTCTCATACCGTATATCCAAAAGTTGACACTTAATTATGTTGTCCCACAGCAGATCGAGTTTTACAACAGCAACAAAAGATTAAAACGGTTTTATACTGGGGACGTTCAGAGGATGAACAGCACTGTATTGTAGGAGAGAACTGCAGTCAGCTGTGTTGCCATCTGGGTGAGAAACATTCAAGTGCTATTAATATTTAAACCTTTATTTTTTTTATAGTTGGTAACATTCCTAACAAACTGATTAAAAGTCTGCAGTGAATTTTGGTGACAAAGGATGCTGCAAATAGTATTACAGGAGCAATTAACATGAACAGAACTATAATCTCATTTGCTTTCAAGGTGTCTTCTGCAGACACCAATACAGCGAGGGAAGCAGATCAGATTAGGTAGTATGTATAGCAATGAATCTACTGTATTGCATAAACCTTCTCTCTTCGGCACAGAAGAGGACAGTACAGACTCTCTCTCCTCTGTCTCAGCAGAGCTTATCCATATTTATTTCAGCTAATCTTTTGATTCAATGTGGTAATCACTTAAATATCCTAATTGGCTAATTTTATTATTGCATTAACTACTAATGTGCTAATTGTTTTCTTTCTGTGAAAGTTGTTATAAAAATACGACTCTGTATTGATTTGTTTATCTTCTGCTCCATTTCTTTCTATTAAAATATGGTTTGACTTAATTTTGTATTTCAGAAAATCATTATCATACATAAACATGACAGTGAGGAAGGGTAGGGGCAGAGTGAAAAGGCAGAAGCACCGTTATACGGAAGAGATTTGAATGCAAGGTAGAAATTTTGTGTTTGAACGAATTTGATGCGCAGCTGAAACGAGCCTAACTGCATTTCATTCATCTGGTTTCCTTGCAGTAAAATGCAAAAATAAAAAGCCAATCAGTGCAAACTCTCCAGGGTTTTAGTGTCCTGGTTTCTGGTCAACAAGGCCCAATTGCTGCTTTACTTTGTTGAAAGCATCGTCCCTTTGAAAGGGCTCACGTAGCTGTGCCTAATTGCTGAGAGCGTCTTTCTGCGGGGCCCGGGGCTACGGCAGGGAATTGGCTCCCCGGCACGAAGCCGCCGTCCTGTGGGGACGGTTTCTTCTCTGGGTGACACGGGGCGAGCGTACAGAAACCTCCAAGCCCCAGCTGGGACCGGCTCGCCCCATTTGAGTCAGGAAATAAAATCACGGGATAACCCTGTTTCATCAGTGTGTCTGCTGTGTTTTTCTTGGGTTAATTACTGTGATTGCTGTGCTAGATGGATGTGCTTAGATAGATGACCCTTCCAAATTCTTTATTCGTTTCTTTAATTTTCTCTACGATTTCAGTGAATTCCAACCTCTTCCTTAGTTTTCATGAATAAAATGTAAGTTCAAAATCCAGACATTTGGATTACCCCTAAATTAAGCATGCATGGCGTTGAGGCTGTGTTGCAACTAGGCCCAGAGAAATAATCCAGATTGGAAGTCAGATACTTTTTTTTCCTATCTCTGAAAGAATAAAGAAGAAACTTGTTGTCAGCCATCCTGGCAGTCACTAAGAGCTCTGTGATAAAAGAAACCCATCTCCACCAGAGGTATCGGATCCAGGGGCACTTTCCGCCAATACAGTCAGGTTAATGTTTGAATAAAATTTTCAAAATCAGTTGCATAGTTACAACTCCGGAGACTAGAAACGGGGGCCTGACCCACTAAATACAAAAGGTGAAAAACACCACGGTCCTACATTCAGTATGGGCTCAGTTTTAAGCATAACCATCTTATTTCTGTTCAGTGCTGACTTCAATAGGAATTAAGCTAGCAGACAAAAAAAAAAGAAAAAAGAAAAGAAAAAACCTTTTCAGGATTAAAACGTGGCAAGGCCTGTTGTGTTTTCCTAGAAATTGAAGAACTGTTGTGTGAAAGGATAAAACAGAGCTGTGTGTCGTTGCATGTATATAAAGCACAATTCTATCAGTTGGGTTTTTTTTTTTCCTATCATCGCGCCTTTTTAATGGAATAGGTAGTTTCTGAATATTCAAATGAAAGGATTTGGGAAGGGGGTGCAAAGAACGGTCACTCCTGAGGCTCTGGAGCCTCCTTGTAAACCTCTGACTTTCAGTGCCACTGGAAAGCTGTGACTTTGGAAAGGACACTGTTAGTTCCCAGGAGTTTTGGGGAGAAGCTGGCTGCTAGTAAGCCTTCTACTTGCCCCTTTTTCCAGTGTTGTAGTATACTTTACTACTGCTTCCACAGGAACGATCCCTCCAAATTTGTTTCCACACAGGGATATACGCTCTATGGACGTTACCTAGTCCTAATGCTAAGTTTCAACACCGGGCACAGCTTCTCTCCACAGTAGTCATCTATCACTTGAAGGAAGCCTTTAATTAAGAGAATCCTAATTTTAATAAGGTACTGAGTTGTGATCTTGTAAATCCTGCTGCACGGAGAATCGTTTAGTTCAGGTTCACTTGTAACAAATCTCAACAGCACCACGCTTTTTATGGCACTGTTGAACAGGTTTTGATGTAAATCTGGAAGCCATCTTTGGAGTTACCACGTCTCTACCTTGTAAACAGGTTTTGAGTTAATCGAGTTATGTTTCTTCAAGGAATGATATTGTTGATTGTCTTCTGGACAAAAAAAACCTCCTGCTGTGTCTGAACTATTCACCCTGTGTCTGCCCTGGGATTCGGAAGCGATTCACCGCGCTTGACTCCTCTCTGAAAGCATCCCCGCTGTGACACCTAGGCCAGGTGAATGCCACTATTTTCACAGAAGTCACTCAAGTTCAACAGTTCCAGCCAAGTAAACAGGTTGCATCGCTTCTCCCACCTCTTGCTGTCACAAGGGGGAAAGGAAAGAATGAATGCTGGATTAAAAGAAAAAAAGAAAAAAAAAAAAAGCGTAACGCCCTGGCTGAGGCTCGCTGGTGGACACCTGCGGCGCTTGACGCCAGAGCAGAAGGCTTCTTGCCAGGTTGCTGTGTCCTTGCCGGGGAGCCAGCTGTCCCCCGGCCTCCTGCCAGGGCAGGTGACGGCAGCCGCGAGCTGCTCGCCCTGGTCCCCAGGGCAGAGCCAACAGCTCAGATTTGGGGTCGGAGGGACCCCTTTTGCTGAAAAGGTGCCTTCCCAGCCCATTCCCAGAGCCACCGGTACCTGGAGCACCCAGGGCGGACCTCCAAGTGAATCCCTGCAAGGTGGTTTATTTTCCCATTGAAGTATCATCGCTTAACGTAAGCCATTCAGGTTGTTGTGTTATCTCATCGGGGCCGCTGGAAAGACAGGCTGCCCCACGGACCCAAGAGCTGGATCGGCAGCGCTGAAGCGTTTCCCTGGCGAGTGACCAACGGAGTATCACGCTCGCGGGTTTTAAGCATCAGGTATCCAATTGCTTTTCCATAGCAAAGCAGTAAGTTCAGAAAGCGCCAAGCATGGTGCATGTTTTTCCAGCTAATCAGCACGTAGTGATTGAAGCTGATTATTAATGCATTACGAGCAAGCCGAACACCCCCGCTTTCGACTATTCCCTAACTATTTTGGACCTCTGCCGACAGTTTTTTTTATAAATACTGTGTTTTTTCATGAAAGAATGTGTTGTTTAATATCACACTGATTTACCATCCGTTTGCTTGAGTAGCTAACATTATTGACATCTCTGTACTGTCAGGATTAACTTTTGAAGCATGGATTTTTGTTTACGTTTAAAAAAAATGCATATCACAGCATTCAAGCGCAGCATAACTGTTTAACTTACCAATCAGCCTCTATTTCTTTTTATCAGAGATGCATTTCCAGAATTTTTTAACTGATGCTTTTGTTCATATTATTCATAAATTATTTTGTACTAAGATCAGCAAATGATGAGAAGTAATTTCTTTTGAAAGTAAATAATCTTCCTATTCAGGGGATTTTAAGAAGAATGCTTAAATCAACATTCAAGTTACTCTTCAGACTCTTTATTTTAACTGATGATACATTTTCATTGTCTTATTGTCCTACTCACGTTGGGATAAGAATGTGGAATTAGACCTTCTGGCAGTTGTGGTTCATACCATGAATAAATGTAATTCGATCTGATTTGTTCATCAGCTGGTAATTGAAAACATCAGCAGAGTGGCTTGTATTTTAGTCTGAAGCACCAACGATTTTTTTTTTTTTCCTCAGAATTTCACATGAATGTGTGCTTATTTTGGCAATCTCATTTCAGGGCATGTTATTAGGAACTTCTTGTGGGGAGCATCAGAGTGTTTTTCTTGGACTTGAACCGTTGTCGAACACTTACAACATCTCGACCAGTTTTCACAGTGTTGTCCTGTAAAGTAATAAATGGCCCAAATTTTCTACACACTAATTAAAATTCCATTTCTCATGAGTTCCTTAATCGAGAGCAAGTCATTATGTGCTTTGTTGATTCTTAAGTGCAAAGATAATTGCAATGGGCAGCATGAAAGTGGTTTGATTATTGCCTGTCGACTCCTGTGAATTCTAATAGGTCTAATTGCATAGCATCAATTCATCATCTCAGCATCACTTCTTTTTATTATTAGCTCTCTGAATTGTAATGTGCTCATAAAGAAGTGTAGTAGTATATCAGGGCCGACATGGTACCTGGCCTATTGTAATTTTCCTACTTTACCTAATGTTACTCTTGAAATTAAAAGTTTATTATACAGTCCCCTTTTCCAGAAACTAATTGTAAAATTTGTCTCCATGAAGAAAAGGATACTGTCTTTCTCTGAATTTGCATTTGTAATTTTTCAACTAAATGACAGTTAGTGCTTTTTTTACTTTTCCAGATCATTCTCATAAATCCTAGCCATGATGTGTTGGTTGAAAAACATCTGTCAAAGGCTTGCCTCTTTGTTATTGCTGAATGTTATTTCCAAGATAAAGACTCTGTAGTCAGGTGAACTTTGGTCCTTTTCTCCTGCTTTTCAACTAATAATCCAACGTATCGAACCTGTGTATCGGGAGGGAATCAGGGCAGCAAAGGAAGGGGTTTGGGTTTTGTTGGATTTTAGTGCAAAGATACAGAAAATTCCTAGCTTCACGGAAAGAATTAAGATCTTAAGTGTTTTTATTAAGCCTGTATCCATATACAAATGTTTAAATTATAAAACGTTAGTGAACACTGTCAGCGCTAATGTGCGATAAATGATTTATTCCTGGAAAATTTTTCTGTCGACTTCTCTTAGAAATGGAAAAACATCGTTGTGCTTGCACTGAAGGTTTCTCTCTTTCTAAAATTTTATGGGCATAGAGCAATCCTCATCCATCCCCTCATTAAGATACCTTTGCAGTACAAAATCACCTCTTTCATCTACTGCTGTAGCAGTACCCATGGACTTCTCAAAATACTAGTAATCAGTGCCAAAAGCAATCTTCTAAGCCATGCCACAGTCCAGCAACGTTAAAGGCTTTTACACTGGAAATTGCACTGGTGAAGCCTTTGAATTTGGCTTTTTCTAATGCGTTGTGTTCAAACATGGGAGCTACGTTGAAAATATTGGTAGGTATAAGGTCACTGTTTAATCTTGATTGCTACCAAGCGTTTGGCTTGCTTTGAGAAAAAATGGCTGCAATTTTGTGAAAACATGCAAAACCACCCATGTAGGTTTTGGTTTTTCTCCTGCTGTCTGGCCTAACATGCTTGTTTGCTTGTTCAATTATATATTGCTCAGTTGGCAAGGTCAGCTAAATGGTCTGCTGCTTCCCGTGCCCTGAATTCTGGCTGTTTGTAAGCAAGAAGGGCCGACATTATTCTTGAAGCAAATGCTTTCGCTGTGAAAATATCCGTGTGTCTTTCTGACAGCGCGCGGTTGTGGAGCACCACTTTACGCACCATCTTCTAGGAATTCCAGCTAATCCTCAAGCAGGTGTTAAGACGGGTAACGTGCCCCTGCAGACGTTTCCTCTTTGTCTGGAGAAACGATGAATGGCACTCGTGGGCAATGTGGTCCGAAAAAGAGCGTTTTGCTTCCATAACAAGCGCAATAAAAGTTACAGATCTGTTTCTCCATATAGTGCCCAAGAAACGGAGCAGCTCATCTCCGCTGGGCAGAGCCTCGGGTTGGGGAATGGCGTGTTGTTCTGACACCTGTCACCCATGCAGCTTTGCCATTAACAAAGCAATCTTTTTCTTTTTTTAATTTTTTTTTTTTTTTAAGACAGTACCATATTTTGAAATCATTGCTACCATTTCTGGCCCCCCTTTTTGAAATTCTCGATTTCTATACCCCTGTAACATACTGAAAGAGCCTTAAGAAACTCTCCACTCGTGATTATCATGAAATGGTTGCGACGGCTAGCGTGACGCTGCAGTGTTACTTGGAGCGTGGTTCAACCTTATGTGCGTCTGTTGTTTCTTCTGCAGCAAGGCTGAGCCCAAGACTATCCTTCAGCAGTTCTTTTAGGTCATTGCATGACTTCCCAAGAGGTTGTTTAAGTACATTTTCTCAATTGAGCTGAACAAGGTATGACACCAGTGTTTTTTTCAAAGGGCTCTTCCCAGCAATGTTACCTGACATGAAGGAGAGCATTAGCAGTGCAGTAAGCCTCTGCTAGTCGCAAAACATCTGCTTTGCGGTACGTGTTTTGTCCTTACCGAAAAAATAATCCTTCCGCTTCTTTTTTCGTGCACTTCCTCCTGTTGCAAATTCAACTATTTACAGCTTCCATTGATGCAAACCACTTGTTTGTCAAGGCTTATTTTTCACTTGAATCCGCTCGAACGTTGCGTTTTGTACAAAATACCATGGCACAATTTTTGCCAGGTTTTCCTCCTTGGATCTGGCGTGCTCGTGCCTCTCTGCTCCATTGGGTTTGCTTTTGAGGGCAGCTGCAGAGCGGTGGATTGCCAGCACTGACGGTTGCTTCATTGCCAGCTGGTGAAAGTATCCTGCGAGCTCGAGTGCATCGCTGGGGCAGAGCCTGGGAATGAACGGTCCAAGGAATTTATCACAGATACTCCGCACGCGCTGCCTTGCCACAAGTTGGTATCTGGAGTATGGTGATAGCAGGAAGGCACTTTAGCATGGTGGCAGCCGCCTAAATTAAAATAAAATTGATGATAGAAAGTGAGATTCCTCTTCTAGGCATGAAGACTCATGTTACGGTTCAAAGAGCTGTCTAGTTATTTCTCTTATCGCACTTGTGTGAAGCAATTAAAGTGGCACTGCCAACTTGAAATCTAGTCGGCTTTTAAAAATATGTTCAGTTTACCTTCAGGTACTGTGCATGTCCCTCTTCCCATTGATAGTGTTTATTATGTGAGCTTGCGAGAAAGGTATTGATAGTAAAGAGGAAAGTTAAAACATTTCTTGGGGTTTTTTTCCCCTCTTTTTTGTTGCTTTGTGAAGGGCTCCTAGAAAAAATGAGGGGAAACAATTCTGCAGGAGCTGGCTATACACAAATGCACCTTGCTGAGTGTGCTGAGAGTACAAAAGAGAAATACTTGTTTACCGTGAAGTAAATCGGAGAAGGTAGCTAGATGTTTCTTTTTTTGCAATAAAGAAGTCATAAAAGTGTTGATTTTTCAGTGATGCCTCTTAAAATGATAAAATGACAACGGTGCATCCCCTCTTCAGGGAGGAGGTGTGCTGTAACTTTCTCTTGCCAGCTTTTTGTATCCTTGCTTATCTCTAAGCACCTTACTGATTTCGGTGGAGCTACTCCTACGTTGGAAAGCAGCTTGCAAGTTTAGAGCTATAAATGCTACCTTTATTGCTTAGGAGGAAAATACAGTTATCCCTATATGAAATGCAGTGCTATAGCACAGTTTCCATATTTTCCTCAGCACTGCCTTTTTATACTCATAATATGTATTTTTAAAAATATTTCATGGCTTCAGACTTCTCGCCCTCGCCACCCTGGTTTTCTCCTCCTCCTGCACGCACTCCTCTTCGGGAGGTAAGTGGTGACAACAGGCTGCGTGAGAAACCCATCCGTGTTCCCGCACTGGTGTGTGTGTGTGTGTGTGGCAAGAAAAAAAGCTAAACTTTTCTCGAATGGTTTCTTAAGTGCCAGATTTAAAAGGTAATCAGACCGACTTGGCTATTAGCAGTTGTTTTTAAAGGATGCATGCGAAGCCTATAACTTTATCCCCTTTTTCCTTTCTTTTCAATAAAGGCAAACAAAATCCTTAACAAACCACGTATTTTCTACTGCGAAGGCTAAATAGATTTAGAGAATTGTCACATGAAAAAGATGTACTCCAATTTCGGAGGTGGAAGGAAGTTTGTGTATTCTCAAGAAAAGAATGCATAGAAAAAGAGGATAAAAAAAACGAGCGTGATAACTTTTTGTAATGTGACACCATCAAGGAATTGATGAGCCACAGTAAAGCTATGAATATAATAAAATTTTCCTTGAAACTTTAAATCATACTTTATTACCTCTTTAAGAAGCTCATATAACTTCCTGTTAAGGAAACAGTTCTTTCTGTCTAATTTTTTAAAATCTTTTTACCTAAAGTGATTTGATGGAAGAAAAAAAGAAAGAAAGGAGAAAAAAAAAAAGGTATCTGAAGTTTTTGTCTTCTCTAGAGGGAACAGACTTCTTTCAGCTGTAAGGCTGAACTTCTTAGCAGACGTGGCATCCGCAGCCAGAAGCCGGTGACTCAACCCTCCTCTGGAAGCTGCTGTGCGGGTGGTGGTATCTCCTGCCTGCAGAGGAAGGGAGCAGACACATCACTTAAGAAACCACTTCAGTTGAGTTCAGTGGCAGGTACAAGGGTGAGAGGAGTCAGTGGGAGCTGGAGAAGTAGCTGCTCTCTGCCTTGGGCATTGATAGAGTCAGTTCTCAAGGCAAAGTTGCTCGTGGATACCAAGTGGTAGTGTTGGGTTGAGATTTTGGAGCAAACTGATTTGGTCTACGTTATGTTTGACCATCTCATCACAAGAGTGGGGCATGTGAGGTGAGTAAAGAGAGAGGATGTGCTCACATGGAGGAGCAGTGCCGAGTAGGTGTCCGTCCTTGCTTGTCTTCCCCCAGGGCATCAAACGGCAAGTCCCTCACCACCTTTTTGGTGTTAGTGGGGCAGCGGTAGAGCCTGGTCTGCTGCAACAACAGTGTTTACCTGTCCGTTACACCAAAGCATTAGGTCTTCTGAGGGCCAGAAGATAGTTCAGTGTTTTAATATTTGTTTAAAAAATAATTATCAAAATCTTCTTTCAGAGTCTTTTATAAATGCACAATGGTTATCAAGCAGTGACGTTGTTTTGTGTTTGAGTTAGGCAGATAAAAGTGGTGCTGGCACTCTTGCCTGGTTACACTGGAGTCACACCTGGGGTTATCCTGATGCTGATGTGTAGTTACGGGTTGTTTGGTTTGGTCTTCCAAAAACTTTGTTATAATCACCAGCCCTTTCAAAAGAAGATCACGGTAATTTGTAAATGTTTGTGCTCGTGTTCGTGGTCTTGAGTAATTGTTACATCCCAGGCGAAGCTCTAATAATCTGAGTGATTCAGTAGAGGGAAAGAAAGGGAAAGAAAGCCTTGCGATAGTGACCAAACCCTTGTTCCGCAAGAGGTCTGTGAACCTGCTTGTAATCAAGACCTCGATCAAGATTTCTGGTGAAGGTTCCTCATGGCTGTGGCGGCAAACCTTTCGTGTCCTTTTGTGGTTTGTTGGGTTTTTTGCTGTAGCTCTCTTGGGACGCTTTCCTTTGTTTCGGTGCCCCTGCAACAGTCTCAACTGAATATTGAAAGGTGCCTTACTAAGAAATATTAGTGACATGCAAATTCTGTTTTGATTAAAGGAAAATTTTTAAAAAAAGAGCAAAAAGGCTTTCCCTATAATTTGCTGTTTAATATTAGAGCACTCTGTAGAGCTGTTTGGCCCTCAGAGGGAAGATCCAGAGTTTTAGTTCTGAACATAAATCTTTTGGGGGTAAAATGTTGTTAATCAGGTACTAAATTTCATTAATGAGGTTGAATTTTTTTCCTGAAGGGCAGATTTATGCTTTAACTATGTGATACAGCAGCAGAGGTAACCAAATCAGCTTCACTGGAGTGGGGCTGGACACTAAGAGCAGCCCAAGCGTGACGGGAGGGGCAGTGTTTTGAGAAGCTGAAGACATTAGCTCCTTGCAAAGTTCTGGGCCCCTATAATTAATCCAGTTTCCGATCCTGGAACTGAGATTAACTTAAAAAACAAAATGTTTTGGAGCTTTTTATATTTTGATTTGTATTGCAAAATTTTAAGGGTCGTCTTTTCAAGCTTTTCTTTGTGAATGGAGCATCAAGTGTGGTTAAATATACCTTGGTCTTATGTGGCCTGTTGCTAGTGTGTATTCTTTACCATGCTGCGTATTGTGATTTGAAGCTTTTGGAGAATAGCTGACTGAAGCTGTCTCTTATGAATAAGCACTCTCGACTCAAGGGCAAACCAGCTCAGTCTTAAGAGCCGATAGTTAAATTATCAGCCGAATAGCAAACAAGCAAACTCCAAACCCTCCCTTGCTGCTCAGAAGGTAAGTCCGAATAAAGAGAGAAGCTGTGTGACTCGTGCTTTCCGACACACAGCAAACACGAACCAAAAGGCAGATTAGGACAACTTTGTCTATAGGCTTGTCCACCTGCAAGAGTAATGGGCAGCAAGAGGTGGAGACCACTGCTTGCGCCAAGGAGGTCCCTTGGTCTGTGTGTCCTGAGCCACGTGGTGAGGAAGGTGTGTGGTGGATCTGCTCTGCTGTTAGAGCAAAATGACGTTGGCTGTAGCATGAGGAGGACAAAATACGCTCCGGGAGACACAATTCCTTTTGGCCTGCCCTGTTTTCCTGGTATAGTTGGGTCTTTACTCACATAGTGTTTGCAGAGGGGAACCAAGATAACGTTTGAGCATTTCTGCTGCACCCACATAAAGTCCGAATTAAAAAAAGAAAACAAAAATAACAAATTGTCGTCATTGTAGTTTCGTGTTAAGTCGTTCTGTGTTCCTTTCACGTTCATCCATTTCACGTTGCGTTAGGAATATCCCAGATGGAGCCGCTGCAGTTTACGTGTGCACACAGGCAATTATTTCCATGGAAGTTGCAGGGCCGTCCATCTAGTCACTGCTTTGACGTCTAGCATCATAGTACAAAAGAGCTTTGTAAAAACGATTGCTTTGGGGTATGGTATAGTGTCTCTTAACTGAGCCGCTTGCTTCTCTTGTCTGAACAGAGCCGACTTTTGTTTCAGCCGAAATGGGGAGGCTGTGGTGGCCGTCAGGTGCTCCAAGTGCTGCTGCCTGGAGGGAGCAGCTCTGGCGCGATGCTGGCACCCTCGAGCCTGGTGTTTTATGACTGGCACGAGTGCCGAAAATGGGCTTTGATTTACCCGCCTTGATCCCTGGCTGGCCGTTGGCGTTGTGGCGTACGGGTGGCGAAGGGGCGCTCCGTGTTTTGGCTTCCCCGGGTCGGAGCAATGGTGCTCCGCTGACCGCCGGCGGCTGAGGACGGGTCTCGGCAGCTCCCGGCAGCGTCCCGCGGGCTCAGCAGATCCTTCGGCTCACCCTTAGGGAATATCGTTTTCTCACCATCCCTGCTGTCGTGTGCCTCAAACGTGCGCGTGACACACGAAGGGAACCGGTTTAATCATTTGCAATAAGTGTATTCTTCACCTTTTGCTGTGCAGACAAAGCTGTTTATATGAAAACAGCTCAGCGTTTTCCCATGGATGATTTTTAAATATCATAGCTTTTGCAATTAATGAAATGTTAGATTGCCCAAAACACAGCTATGTTAATACTGAAGGATGCTTTAAAAGGGCTGAACTTTCAACTGAGTAGTGCTCATTAATTCAAGCCAAAAAATTCAGGCTGTCTTTTTAACTGCTGAAAATGCTTTATATATATATATATATATTTCTCTGCCTATAAATGATTTGCTTTATGTAATATTTGATGATTGTCCATAGTTTGAATGGTAAAAAGATACAAAGCAAATAAATAGGTGATAACTAAAGAGTTGTGTCATACATGGTGAAGTTTGGCATAGTGCAATGTATAAAAGATGTCTTGCATTTAAAACATTGAGCTGATCAAATCTAGTTTTGGAGGCGTGTATTAGTAAATAACTTAAATTAGGCCGTGGTCCTGGGGGATTCCTTTAAGTTGAACTTAAATTAACACTTAACGGGAGCAGGGGGCAGTCAAGCCCAGCCTCGATCTGCTGGTCCTTAGCCGCGACGCTACGGTGCACTTGCTTCTCCAAGGGAGGACAGGAGAGGAACGGATTGGTACTTTTTCGTTTGTTTGAAAAATTTGTTCTGCTGATAGTTTTTTCCTTTGCAAAGAATGAGAGAAGAGTATTTGGAAATTACGTCCGTGTCCTGCACCTGGGCTTTGAATCACAGTCGCTTTTCACTTTATGCTTTTGCATAAAGTTGTTTTTCATCTTTGCCCCCACTCCCTGCCCTTCCTCTGTAGCGCTCTGGATAAAGGACCGCGTGGACAGCAGAGTGAATAAACTCTCCGTGCGTCAACCACACGTTGCAATACAGACCCCAGAAACACCAGTATAAAAATAAATTGTTCCATCAACCCAAAAGACGCTCCAGAGCGCAGCAGGACAGCGCGGATCTGTGCTGAAGCTGTCTGTCTTCCCTCTGGAAGGATTTCCGTAGGAGAAGCATCTCCTTTCCTATGAGCATTTCTGTCATTGCTTTAAAACTAAGCAGCTTCGTTATCATTAGGAGCGGTTTGGTCCACTGCTGTGGCCTGAATCCCAGATGGAAATACACCTTCCCCTGGGGCTCGCCACCTCTGCGCGCTGTTAGAAGCGTAAGCAGACATTTCTGCTGTGTGTACAGGGAAGGTGATTTACGGACACGTGGATTGCAGCGCTCTCTTAAAATGAAGTTTCTTATCAAAGCGCTCGGCTTGGAGACTGGCTGTAATAAATCAGCAGCTTTACAGCGATGCTGGCAGCTTAATTTGACATAGAAATTAAAATATTACAAATGGTAGCTGAGACGTTTTCTGCGAGAGCTGACCATTCTGTGTTTTACCCTGTTTGTTCGCTTGTTTTTAAAGAAGGAGAAACCCATGAGGGGACACTGTGGGGCAGCGTCCATCTCTCCTGCTCCTGTTTGACCCCGTTAACCGCTGGGAGCGCGGAGCAGTGCAGGAGCTCCAAGGAGCACGGGGAGCCATTTGCTAGCAGCGATCTCTACCGGGGTTTTTCCAGCCAGCCCCAATCTTTTTGGCGGTTCTCTGACCTTCTGCCAGTTAAAAATCTTTGGGGGATGTTTGATGCCGTGGTGACTTAGGACACGAGGGCGGAAAGGAAACTTCATCGCGACAGGCCTGCTGGAAAGTCGCCGCAGTCTGTGTAGCTACCTTAAAAATAAATGGCTCTGCTTTAGCCTGCGAAATCCAGTCCTCCTGTATTAACTGCATGGGCTGGGGGTGGCGGTGGGAAGTTGTTTTATTTTCTGGTATGTTTGCTTTATGCGTGTATAATCACAAGGGATTTTATTTTTCTGCAGTAAAATCTTTAGTTCCCTGTGTGTCTGCTGACCATGAACAGACTGAGAGCGTATTAAATATTGCTTTGCTAGTAAAGTCGTGCTGTACCATGTGTTTATGAATAATCATGTGCCTAAGAAAAGCAATTTTTGAGGGTGATAAACTTTTAAAACAATTGCAGTAGTCTTCATATATTGCAAGCCAATTCATAAGCACATTCAGAGTCCCGTCTAAAGAGCCACCTACTCTGGGCTTGTAAAAATTAAAATGCAAAAGCCAGTAAGCTTGGCTCTTTCAAAAGCAAATAGCAAGAAATGAAGTCAAGGGACACTTTTTCTTTCTCTGAAGGCGCTAAAAGCCGAGTGCCAGGACATTCAGACAGAAACCTTGCTTGGAGAGCATCAACCTGAAACACTGCTGTAGCCCCGACGCACAGACACCCGCGGTTGCGGTGTTGCCTAATGGGAGCACTCACACAACCTCATCACCGCGAGCAGCAGCACGTTTTAAACCAGCTACACTATTTCTTTTTCTCTAGGTGTTAACAGTTCTCAGGTTATTATAGCGGCTAAAGCGTGCGGGTAAATTGGGTGTCCCCCAGACGCGTGGGTGGAAGCACTCTGCCGGGGTGGTGGCCCGCTACCGGCCCATGCATCGGTGCCAGAGCCCGAATACCTGCTCCGTGGCGCTGGGCCCCTGAAGCGCAGAAAGTTGTTAACCCTGTATGTGCTTCTCAGTATGGTGGGGCTTTTTTTCATGGTAGGTAGGAAGTCTGGCTTCTACGGGTTTCACTATTTCCCATCCGAGCCGATTCCTCTGTCCATGGCCACTACGGTTCTCCTGCATGTTCCTACTTGCTGAACGGTGGCAGTCACGACTTAATATGCCAGGAGCAAAGCTCGATTCCCACCAGGAAAGCACTGTGAAGGTCCTGTCTGTGCCAGAGCTGTTGCGAGATAGTGGCCTCCAAGAAGTTGCTCTTTTCTAGAGTGAATTTATGAAGGACGGTGCCGCCGTTGATTGCTGCTGCTGTAGTTTGCCGGGGACACTAGAAAAAGGATGTACCTGCCACCAAACTCAGTTTAGCGTGTCCGTGCGGGTACAGAGAGTGACGTTTGAAAAGTAAATGTGCTTGCTACTTGTCAAGTGTTAAAACAAAAGAAAAAAGAGAAAAGAAAAAACCCAATTTTTTTACTGTGGGCTTTTGGCTTTGTTTTTTCTGAGAGCATTTTAAAGACTTTGTTGATTGATTGCAGCATCTGATTTCGATGAGTCTGGCGGCCTCCTTCCGAGTACACTCCCTGCCTGTACTTTCTGGGATTGTTCATCAAGTTTCTTCAAAGAGAATAATATATTACTGTCTCATTGCATAGTGTCTCCATCTGTTCTGATGCGAGAGGAAAGCATATACCTTAAATAACTAATACTGTTGTAGGTCAGAACTTGTCTCCTTTTGAAATGGCTGCTGAGAAATGATGCACCGTATTACATAAACAATTAAGATATATGTATCATATTCTGGTGCTGTGAGTGGGTCTTGAAGGGCTGAAATAACCGTTTCAAATAGCTGTATAATCCTGAAGTTTTGAAATCTTTATGCAGATGTTTCATTTAACAAGGGGTTGGTACATTTCTCTGGGTTTTTTTTTTTTCCTTAATCCAAGTGTGCTCCTAGTTTGAAATTGAACCTTTACAGGTTTTTGGTTTTTATTTAATTTGCACAGATATGTCTGATTTTGTGATTATCAGTTACAGCAGTTTTCTTACAGTATTATCCATACCTTTGTGCCTAGGTACAATAACAGAAGGGGGGTCGACTTACACTGTAGTTCTGCAGCGTCATCAAATGAGTAATAATAAATAATAAACCACCTTAGAAACGTAATTTTTTTTTCATTTTTTGCAGATGTCATCCATACAGTTGGGCCGATAGCAAGAGGCCATCTCACTGACGCTCATAAAGAAGACTTGGCAAATTGCTATAAATCCTCAATGAAACTGGCAAAAGAAAATAACATCAAATCAATTGTAAGTACTGTATGAGAACACACTATTTCTTCTATTTTGGATCTTTGTCTTCTTGCTATAGTATAAATATAATGATAGGCGTCCAGAAGGAATTCTGGCTGTGTGATGTGAAAAAGCAGGAAATTAGATACCGTTTGGCCAAAATAATTGTTAGAGAAAGGGGTATGGATATTTTAGAAAAATAAAAAAAATTGGCCCGGTGGGAAGCGTACCAGCAAGTGTCTTATTATGAGAAGAAATGGAGAGAGCTGGTCTCATGGTGAATTTTATACTGCTTAAACCTGGTAAAAAAGGCTCCCGCCGCTGGTCAAGTGCATAGCTGCATGCAGTGTTGCCTCCTAAACAGCTGAGATAGGATTAATCTGTCACTTATTCCGTCCCCATTAACGTTTCTTCCTAAAAATGTAAGTATTAGTCAAGTGGCACGGTTTATAGCATCACCTCTCCAAAATCCATCTTCATAAATTTGAAATAGCCTGTTATATGATCTCCCATTTAATTATAAAGGTTCTTTGATTGCGTGAAATACATGTTACGCTATTGTATATCAAAAGACCAGATTTTCAATGCCTCTTTTGTATGCAGTCCGTGACCACATGCATGAGTAGTTTGGCACTTAGTATGCCTGTGCGGCTCTGTTTGGGCACCCCGAAGGCAGCGGTGGCTTTTGCAGGGCTGATGGAGTTGGGGCAGAGGCCGGCAGCCCCTTGGTTCGTGCTTCTGTACCTGCTCCGTGAGCAAGCAGGACAAGCACCAATGCAGAGCTGTGAATGCTGTCTAACAACTCTTTGGGTAGAGTAAAATCTCATTGTGGAGGGCGTACTCAGCTAATATAAATCGTCATCGCTTCGCACTCATGAACAGCAAAGAGTCTGGTCATAGCTGTCTTTATTTTACCCTGGTACAGTTATCGAAGATCATGTTACTTCTAATGAAAGGGTACAGCCAAAGGCTCTAGGGAGACCATCGCTGAAAAAGCGACCAGCTAGGAAAAGTGGGAGGTTATTCAGGCAGAATTTGGGAGGGAGTAGGTGGATGTAATCTGGCAGAAAGAGTCAAACCAAAATTATTCAGACTGTGTAAAAACAGAAGAAAATACTGTTTCTTAAGTGTTTCAAGTAAAACAACCAACTACACCATGACTTGATAAAACTTTGTGCAGCAAAAAAACTAGCTGAAATCCGATTTGAAAGCAACACAGGCGGTTAAATATTCCTACGTGTATGCTAATTCCGTCCCTCAATTTTGCAAATAATCCCACATTTATTGTGGAAATTGTAATGTGATGTGAGCTTCATGGCGTGGAATTTTAGAACCATGAAAAAGTGTTCTTCGGATAGGTGGAATTTGCTGTTGATAGTTTATTCTGTCTGTGTATGTAATTATTGGAGTGATGGGCAGTGTACTTCACAAAGATCAGATTTTCACCCCAAAAAGGAAGAGAAAGGGCATAGTGGTCAGAGTCATATGTATTCATCTGATGTTGATCTAGCAATACAGCATTTTGCTCTTTCTGCTGTGGCACAAATGCTATACACTCAAGTTCAGACTACTTGGGCAAAAAGATTTTTTTCAAGCAACGCATCATTAGGTTAATTTAGCTGAACTCTGCTGCCCTTTTAATCCACTGTTGAGACCATGTTATAAATCACTTTTTTGTACCAATCCAGAGAGGATGCAAGTTGTTATAGAACTGTGACTCTTTAATTCACGTTGTAATGGTTTATGCTATTTGCTTTAGAGGTTTCTGATTAATTCTTTTGCCTGTCAAATGGGCAGGTGGCTGCTGGGTAAGGAGGAGCTTGTTCGAGATTTAAACTTAGATGCTTATGACGGTATTTTTTTCTGCAGACGTTATTTTTTGTTACCTATTACGGGTTCATTTGTGTCCCCAGTCCACAGAGAGAAGGAGCTGCTCCCTCTCCAGCTCTGGAGTTTGGGCTCCGTAGCTCAAACTGTAGCAGCTCGTCTTTAGCTCTGGATATCTGCAGTTTAGTTCCCTAAATGTTGAACTGAGAGGGAAGTTATCACATGGCCATGATTTCACATCTTTTAGGTCGTTTCCGCTGGTTGTGTGACAGCTCATATGTTTAGCATGTTAGACTACATGTTTTTTTAGGTTATTTGACTAAATGTTAATTGGGTCATCAGCGTTATGTTAAGGTGAAATAGTAACAGAAAACTATTGATGTTGAAAAGTGTCTCTGAAGAAAATAAAGCTTTTAGGGGGGAAGGCAGGGAAGTTGTGGGGCTTTTGGCCTGAGTAGATGTGCCCTACAGAATGAAGGCCGATAAATATTGCTTGCTTCTTCCTTCTTGGAGAAAACCGTGCTCTTCACACTACACCTGCTGATAAAATCCTTTCTGTACTTTTCAAAATTCTGCCCAACAAGCCCTCTTTCTAACATTACCCAGTCACTAAAGATAGGTTATACCAAATGTGGTTGTTACTTGTTGGGTGTTTTTTTCCGTTTCAATGTTATGCACGTAAGTCAGAACTGAAAACACCTTCTGGGAATGGTTTGAACTCTTCTCTGGGGTTGTTCAAACACTCAGTGATGTTTCTCTGTGCTGCTGCGATTCTCATCGGAGGAGGTATGATCTCTGTGCTGTTGCTCCCACATTCGTCCTTGTTTCCTGTCTTTAGGCTCTAGGCAATTATGTGTGCCTTTGGGGCATTCAGATTAGTGAGAACAAGGTTCCTAATATGAAAAAAATTGTGAAATAGCGTGAAAAGAAGAATATTAAAATAACAAAGGCAAACCTGCAACAGGCATCCGTTAGTGCTAATATACTTGCAACTGTTGGGACCATATGGTGGATTCTGCAACTGTGGGACGCTCTGGGTGGTGGCGCGGGATTTAACATGGAATAATGAAGATTAGTCATACTCGTGGGTTATATGAAAACTAGCATCATGTTTCAGTAAGAAAAGATGCCCATGGGGGAACTCATCCCTGCGTTATTCCCTTGCTGGTTGGGGTTGTTGACTGTGCTCCTTTGGCGATACAAGCGCTCAGCACCCCGACTTGAGGCCACAGCTGCACCAGCGGAGAGGCAGCCACGAACCCGTCGTTCACACCGGCGTTAGGAAGCTTAGCAAGTGCTACAGGTGTTAAAATCCATGTAGCAGATCGTGAACTGTTCTGAAAAAGCCCCAAGCCTGGTGATTTCAGTGATGCTGCAGGAAGTGAAGGCTGTTTGAGGGTCTACCCTAATGAACAAGTCAAACCTGGAGCAGGTGACATCCAAGTGTGGACTGGATTACAGCCATAGATCCCTTTGCAGTAGGGAGAAGATAAACAAAAATGGGGAGAAAAGGTTACCCGTGTAGGAATAAGGAAGAGAGAATCAGCTGTGCTGAGTAAGGGTGCATTTGCTTGCCTCTTTCAGGCAAGGAGTCTCATTTCAAGATGACGAGATGCACACGGGCAGGAGGAAATAGCAGAATTTTAGAATGAGGCTAAGTAAAAGCAAGAAAAGCTGTGCTTGTGTCGAATAAATAGGTATTGATATAGCAAGTCCTGGAACATTTAAAGAATTAGCTAGAACAGAAAGCATGGGAGCACTAGCAGTTGTAGTAAGTCAGAAAGAAGTGGGAAGGCATTACAGGACTGTAAAAATGTGAATGTGTTACTTTAAAATAGAAAAAACAACAAGTCTAGAAATTACAGCAAAAATAATAGAAAAACTGTTCAAATTGGTTTGAATGTGAATTATGTCATAGGATTTAGACTTGCTTGAGGCATTATGAACACAGAGTAATGATAAATGGCAGTATCAAGTTGGACAGAAGTGTGCAGGGTGACTCAGGGTGCACCACTAAGCACAGTTTTAATTTAACATCCTTATTAATGATTTTTGAAGAGTGCATGAACAGCTCATTAATTACATTTACAAATGATGCTACATTAGGCAGTGTTGCAAACACTAGAAAAGGACAGAGATATATGATGACAATTGATTATAAAGACTGCAAATATAACCTCGGCTAGCACCCACTGCAGTGCTGGAAGGGAGTTCGTGCCTTCGTTTCAGCGGAAGATAGGTCAGGACCAAAGCTGACAGCTGCAGTGTAACTCTGCATGGAAAAAGACAAGGTGACATACGGTGGCGAAAAATAACCCAGTTCACAAATAGTCAAAGAGAGAAGAGCACTGGAAAACCAGCGTAATGAGGGAAAGGTCTTGGAGAACAAGCCTTAAATTAGATATACTTATAGGAATGAATTGCCTTGTTTAGGTATTACATATTGTTGAGCTGCCTATGGAGAACTGATGCATGCCAGAAAGGTTATAGTCTTCATTCAAAACAGACTGGTGTGCGTAAGAATAAGATTCTGAATAGCTCAAATATATATATGAATGTAGATTTTTTATGTACTGAGGAAGAGAAGCATATAATGATCTTGAAACGCTGTGTGAAATGTAAGATACTGTTTTGGGGGGAAGAGAAGAATCTAAATGTGCGTATGACAAAACACCATTTAAATGGTGTCGTTGATGTGAATTTGAGTCATGTTAATATCCAGAAGTCCCCCCATGGATCAGAGCAGCTCTGTGCGAACTCTTGAGGGAGCACTGAAGTCTCGTCTGAAAACGTTATAATCTCAGTACATAAAAAATGTGATGGGTAAAAGCAGAAATGAGATGAGGGAATATAATGAAATACCAGTCAGCGTGATTGCCAGGGTTCATAATTCACCAGCAGTCCAGCCGTGCGCAAGGATTTACGTAGGCATTATGGCAAGAGAGTTTCAGGAACGGATTTGATCACCCGTGGAGTTGTCGAAAAAGAAATCCTACGGCCCCTGAAATTTGTATCCTGCTCCCGTTTTCTCAGACCGGTTATGTTCGTTACGATGCATCAGCTATTTTCGTACTAGAGGTCGTTTCTTTTAGGTGAGCTGCTCCTGCTAGCTTTTAGGTTACCAAAGTGATGTGTGTCTTTGTACATGGTATCTGGCATTCTCCAACACATGCATTGCTTTTTCCTTAGCATGTGCTTTGTTTATGTGGTTGCGCCCAAGGCAGGACGCTTACGCTGTTCCCTGACTGTTTTGAGCAGTTATTGGCACTGAATGAAACCTCCTGGGCTAGAGGAGGTTCCTGTTTTTGCAGACCTCTGTCTGGTTAGGAGGGGACTTAAGACATTGTTTCTGTTCATTGTCACTTACGTATTTAGAGATCAATGGGAAAAAATTATTTAGAGTAACAAAAAGTTTATTTTAGCAGTAAAAAGTTGTCATTTGAGCAGATTAAGTTTCTTACTGTAGAGAGTAATTTCCTAACAAGGCTCTTCACTGCACTTTCCTTCCCGACTCAAGGAGCAGGGTGGTTCTCCTTCAAGGTTACGGAGGAGAAGGGCTACCTGCAGATGTTGCGATGACCTCGGGAAAACAACCGTGGGCAGCAGCCAGGCAGGAGGGTTTATGGCTTCAGACTGACCTGGGACTTGCTGTGCTTTGGGGGTGGATTCGATTGAGTCAGCCGTCGAGCCCTGCTCGTGCCGAGGGGCGGCAGGAGGACGGCCCTTTGGCCCTGGGCTGCCCGCTAGCTCGCCCGGGGGCTTGGGTCCTCGGTGCTACAACAATATGCTAAATAAAGCTGGAAGATGCTATTTGAAAGCCACGTTGTGCATCCATGTCATAGTGATCTGGGGTCTCACGTGCATGTAGGCGATGCCTATTACTAGCTGTGTGTATACAGGACTTACAAATCACAGTCTTGTTGGAGGCTTTGTTATGTAGCTATTCCTTTTGTGTAAATATAAGGTGAATCTACGGGACTTCCTCCTCGTATCCTTTTGTAAGTGTTTTTCATAAACAAGTGTCCTTTACTTGAATTTTATTCATTGTCCAGAATTGGGCAAACTCAATACCAATACTAGCATAGCTCATTGGTACAGAAACAGTCTATTAATTATTCAGAAGACCACATAAATACTTCAGGAGAGATGCATGTCACTTTATCAGTCTATAGTAGTTCAGAAATAACCGAATTATCTTTCTAATTCTCTTAAATATTTGTCCCCATCTCCAGTCATGGATTTTAGAAATGGGCTTTGCAGATAGGCACCGATATCCTTGGGATTTGTGTTTAGCTCTAAAAGGAAATTGTGCTCCTGAGAGGCTGCACTGGTTCTTTGAGCTTTGAGTAGAGACATACTTTGAGCCACTATGATGCCAAAATCTTCAATTATAACCCAGGGACTTAACCTTTTAATATCAGTTTTGAACCCACAGTGATCTTGGCTCCCCTTTTCCTAAATTATAAAACTCATCAAAGCAGGAATTTTACTAAAATTGCAGACAGGCACTTATTATGGTGTGCTATAAAGGATTGCTCTGACAGATTATTTTATGGTATTGCATTTACCTATCTTGTTTTCTTATGGTGCAGATTTATGTTTCAAGGAAAAGCCTTTTTTTTTTTTTTTTTTTTTTTTTTTAGAAAGATATTTCCTGCTGAGAAAGTTGCCAGAGCAATGAGTTATAAGTCTGAAATTCCTAAAGGTTGACTTTATTCTATCATCTGGTTTCCTGATACAGATTCATATCCATCAGTCAGAAGACTTACCTTGGAAGGAAATTTCTGCAACATCATAAATCTACTCCTCTTAATTTGTTTCTTCGAAACACTTGTTTAACTTGGGAGCTATGTGATGACTGATCTTACAGTTTCAAACTGAGTTTTTCTCTCCAGCTCAGCCTTTCTTTTTTGCTTTTTTTCTCCTTTTAGATAATTCCCAGAATACTATCTTGAAAAAAATTAAGCTATTGCATTAAGTTTTTAAGTTGCCACACTTACCAAGTTGTTGTTTTATTTACATCTGCATCAGGTTAGGAGGTTGTGATCTTTTCTTCTGTATATAGAAATAACCACAGTTAGCCATGCTTTTGCTAACGTAAGATTAATCTGCTGCAGTGTGTTCCACATGCTCCAACCACTTCTTCCAAAATGATCTTGGCAGGCCGGAGAAGCAGGGTTACGATTCAATAAGGATTTCATTAGATAAGCTGGAATTCGGCGAGATCAAGCGTAAAGTGTTTCACCGAAACGGGGGTATTTATTGAAGCAAGAGCGGCGGAGGGGTGCCTGGCTAGGCAGAGGTCCTTCAGCAAATACGCTGGGCTTTGCAGCGGCTCGTGCGTGGGGTGGGAGGTGGCAATGTCACACCTCGTGGGGGAAAACGAAGCTGGAGCCGCTCTGAAGGACACTTGGAACGGGCAGGGCCTGGGGAGCTCACCTCTTGCTCTGCTTTGGTGGAGCAAACCGTGTCCAGTTCGGAAGTGCTTCAGCCAGGAATGGTTAGCGGGGCTGGAAACAGGACCTAGGGAAAGAGTCAAAGGAAAAAGGGCTTTTTCAGCCCAGCAGACTGAAGGTGAGGAGAGGAGGACTTTTTTTTTTTTTTTTTTTTTTTGATTTCTAAAAGGCTGCTGAAGAGTAAAAGCTAATAAACTGCTTTTCTTATTTGCTTGTGGATAGGACAAGTTACAATCCTAGATTTTAGCAGTGGAGATTTTTGTTTTGAATACAGACGGGGGCAGATACCGCCCCAAGCCGAAGACGTGCTTGGACTTCTCCCATGAGGTCTCACGATGCCCTGAATGGCATTATATAATAAACAGCATCGCGGGGAAGTCGTAGTCCTCTGGTTTGTTGTTCTGTGATTTTTAGTGTTGTAACGGCTTTGTAATGTGGTGGTTTTGCGAGGGGAAGGGGGGGAAAGGTTAGTTATTTTTGTTTGGTGTAATGAAACACCGAGCACACACTTTCCAAACCCAACTTGACATGTACAGAGGAAATGGCTCATTAAGGAGCAAATTCTGCAAGTTTGTGTATGCGATGGGTTTGAAGTGTGATAATCCCCAGGTCACCCCGTGGGAATCCTGTGTTTAAAAGGTTGAAACTTCCTAGAAACATTGCCTATTGGCTTGGTAATTGGGCAACTGTCTCATTAGGGAAGGACAAAGGACAAATCTGTCAGACGGTGGGCCAAGGTGCTAGTTATATGAGACAGCTCGTGAAGAGTAAGCATTGCTGGAGAGCGTACACCGGTAGGTGCAAGGGAAGAGAACAGTTTATATCTCACTGCAGAGGAAATTTGTGCTGAAAAATCTTTGTTTTGCTTGAAAAAGAGACGAAAAATGTAAACGTGCACCAGCGAAATTCTCGTTTGCCTGCAAACACCAGCTGTGCGGAGTGAGCCGTGGAAGATGAGGTGGGTCATAGCTCAAGAGCAGGTATGACTCTCACTGGGGAACCTCACCGTAAAGGTTGATGGCACGTGCAGAGCCCTGGCAGAGTCCACGTAGCTGGTGCGCTGTGACCATCGGTCCTGGGCAGAGTCAGCGTCCGTCTTTCTACTTGAGCCACCTCTTGCTGGCATCTTATTCCCAGTTCGTGGGCTTTTTGTTCTTGCTGCATAAGGACAGTCTGCGTGCGCTAGAAAGCTGCAATCCGTATTAAGATTTAGGGGATCTACCACGATAGAAATAATGGAAAATAATAGTTGCAACAGCGTTTGATGCAGAACGCAGTGCCCATTTTTGTCATCTGGAGTGCAGTGGAAATCTGGTGCAATTACGCCTTGCCTGTTGACGGGGTTTCAGGCAGCGAGGTGCTCCCCGAGACTCCTAGAAATGTGTGACGGGCTCCTCGGTAGCTAGGGGCTTGCCGCTACCCCATCTTTTCCGAAACAATTTAATTGTGAAGAGTTGGAGGCGTGATGCTGCCTGTTGGCACTGCAGGGCACTCGCCAGGTCCCGCTCGCTTCACCTTTTTCATCTGAAGATGTTGAGACTTCTCTGTTCGTCCTTTTCTCTGGAAATGGACTGTTTTTCAACCACCAAATTAAAAATCTGCTTATTTTGAGCATTGTTTCTGATATTTTCTGATATTATTTACATAGCTAACATAACATGGAGAAGCAAAACATTAAAAGCATAAATGATTCTGTGTATCAGATGGGCATCATACTACTTAGCTAGGTAAGAAAGATATGCATTGCATTACAGCATAATTTCCATTTAGGATCAGAGTAAACATACTGGAAACCAGTTCTGGAAAGTAAACAGAAGGGGCATGCTTTCACGAGCCTTATTTGCCAGCCCATTAAATATGTTTTCCCTGAATGGCTAATAGTCACTTGGAGCCATGTACATTGTACAAAAATGATGCATCATGTCTTAGCTGCGTATAGAGAAATAGCAATTATCAGTAAATAGTTAAATAGCCTTATTTTTTCAAAGTTGCTTATCTACCAGTTGGAATTTAAAGATTTTCTTCATAGCAGATAGATGGAAGCAAATATAACAAACTGAGTCAGTATTTATGATAAACAAAACTATGATAAAAAAGATGCGTATTGTAGCTTGACTTCCCATGTTTTGTCATAGGAAGATATCACTAGGAGAGAAATTTTTATATTGGGATAATTATAGAGATCATTTGCTTTGACTTTCTCTTGTTATCCCCTTCCTTCCTAAAAGATGACTACCTAGGATAAAGCTGTACGGCTAGGACACACGTCTGTAGACTTCAGCTCACTTGAGCCTTTGCTTTATACTAAGTCTTATTAATTTTTTTTTAATCTTTTCAGATTGGAATATAGAAAATGTTATACTGCAGATGCTTTCCTTTTCTAGAGAAAGAAATCAGCCTATTGCTAGTTTTTAATGAGCTGTTACACATTTCTGAACTTTCTATTATATATACTGGATGGATTAAATCTGTATTAATTAAATCTCTACCTACATGTACTCCTCACAACTGTACATTCCCAAAAGCAGAGCAGACATGCCACAGTATTTTTTTTTTCTCATAGCAAATGACTTAGTTTGAGCAGAAATCCTGGGTCATGGTCTAAATCAAGAAAATCTAGAAGATATTAGGACAGAAGTATGCGTTAATGCGTCCTCCATGAAAGGCCAGTGCTGATTCTGCACTTTCCTAAACCTAGTGTAGCTATTTCCTCTGCCTGTGCAAAAAAAGATGAAAACTGCAAATGTGTCAGAGCATATGGGCGAGGTAATAGAGCATATGCCCAGGAGTTTTTCGCATCTACTGCCTGTTGGTATTCCCTGTTAAGGAACTCATCCCTCCCGGAGGAAGCCAGGGATAGGCACTGTGGAGCGAGTTTTATCAGCACGGTTGTGATGGGTTTAATCCTGCTAATTTGCAGATGATGCCATTTTGCTATGACCTCTCCACACTCCTGGTTTTAGCCTGACCTCGAACCCCCTGCGGCCCCCTTTCTAAAACCATTGATGCTGAAGTTTTTCTCCTGCTTCATGTCCCTGGAGCTGAATCTCTGGATGCCTGTGTGGTGCGGAAAGCACTGGTGCAGCCTCCCCTGGGAAGGGGAAATGTTACCACTAACAAGTCTGGGTTGCCAAAATGTGCTCAGTCTTGATCTTAACACTCTTGTCTCCTGCTTAGTTCGTACTTTTGTCCTTTCTAATTCCTTGTGTGAGCATCTCTTCCAACTGGATCATTGTGCATCATAATTGTGTTTTTCAAAGGAAAACGCACGGTGGTGCAGAGCACTTCTCCACGCAGCTGCTACTTGCAGGCATTCCTGTCTGACCTTTACTATCTCTTCTTCCCTTCTCAAATACACCAAGACTAAGTCTGGTGACAAGGACAAGCTCAAGACAAATGTAAGTCACCAAACCGTCATTTTTTCTTTCTTTCTGCTGAATTAATGTCTCCCTTGCCTTCTAATCCCCCTGTTTCCATACCGTAGTACCATATTTGCTTTCTTTAACAGACAAACAGTTACAAACATCATATTATTACTTACTGCAGTCTTGAGTCATTGTGTTTGTTATTGCCTGTAGCTGTGTTCCTTTTAAGTGTTTACGTACTTCTCTTCTTTGATCCCTCATAATGTGTTTTATAGTGTTAATTCCTATAGGACATTTATTTATCCTTTTCCCTAATCTCTCTGTCTCCCTTTTGTTCCGTATTCTCATGTATCTTCATTATTACTCTTTTTTGCTTTTTTTATCATGTCCAAAATTGCCATGGGTTTTTGAGTATCAGAGCTGCTGAGTTGAACCAGAGTACCGCATTATACAGAAGCAAAGTTGTATCTCATCCTAACTAAAAAAGCAGGCACATTAAAGATTCTCTGTTTATCTCACAAACTCATCTTTTCTCCATGGCCCAAGCACAGAGGTGAGCAGTGTGACATATACACTGAATTTTTTATGCAGTATTAATACCTGAATGATTATAACTCGCCAGTTCAGAAAATGCAGCTTCCCGTTATCTTAGGAAAGCAAGCAAGCCTATAGCACCATATCCAGGCCTATTTGAAAGCAAATGCAACAGTTTTGCTAAAAGATGGGTGTCTTAAAAATAAATCAAATCCGTTTCACTAGAGCATTAACCCTTTGGTGGCCCTGGGAGCACGTTACTAAAAAACTACAAGGCAGCAACAGTGCCCAGCGTCGGTTCATTCAGATACCTAAAGCTGCAGTGTGAGAGGATGGATATCCATCTTCTTCAGTTTTCGTTTTAGGACTTCACCCACAGAAACTAATGACAGTAGTGACAGCTAATTCAAATTAGGCATGGTGGTGGTGGTGACTACAGCTTGTAATCAGGCATTAGAAACACCCCCCTTGATGAATTTAAGAATGCTGAGCCAAATCACCTATTGCACTGTTGACTTTAATTAAAATTGCTACTGATTGATGTTTTTAAAAGCAGAAACTGCTGGTGCTGTTTATCACCATTTATTATGCGTCGTTTCAGTGGTATGTCTGTTGCCTTCATTTATAGTTTTGGGGGATGTTGCCATGAATTTGGCCTAAGTAGGATTCTTTTTTTGGAGAGCCTAATCTAGTGTCATCAGCCTCATCTGAACAATTTCTGTAGGTCACAGAGAAGATCGAAATAACTTGGGAAAATATTTATTCTACTTGGTCTGAAAATGTTTGCCTGATTTTGAGAACTTCACAAGGATATCAGAGGAACGTGAAACGATGGCACTTCTGAGCGGTCTTGCAGTGGTACTGGGTTTCTCTTACCACCTGCCATAAATGTGCATGCAAATGTCCACTGGGCTCCGAAGATGTAATGGCATGTTCCAGCTAGACAGGAGAGCTTGCGGACCGATTCCAGTATTGGCTGTGATGGCTGAGGGTCGGTACGAACTATAAAGCCCACTCATGCTCGCTAGATACTCAAGAATCTAGCCCCAAAACAGCTGTCGTAGCTGCACCATGTATAGTCCCTCAGCTGGGTCGGATGGGTATGTTAGTATGATTTATCATCATACCTTTACATTGCAGTGCAGGTGTACTTTAAGCAAATTAAACCATTTTTCTTTATTATTTCCTTGTTAAGAAAACCAGCCCTCACATTTTCCCAAAGTGTAGAAGTGCTCTGAATAAATATGCAAAGTATCATGTTAGAGAGTGACATTCTGCTGAATCCCTTGTGCTTAGGCCTGCCAGACGAGGGAGAGCGGAGATGCTTTATAAAACAAATGTGGGCACCTTGCAAGGCTTTATGAGGGGGTTTCGGGAGAATAATGGAATGCTACAGAGGTGTCAGGGAGGTTTTAGTTAAATGACAGGCTCCAGAAAAGGCTTTGGAGTATAAAACACCAAGTTAAATTCTCACTAGTACCTAAATAACAGCCTGGACTTAATAAAAGCATTTCCAGCCAAATAAAATGTTAGATAGTTTGGATTGAATTGTGGAAGATTTTGCTGGTTAAAGATAACAATTCCCTTGTCCTTATTCTGACGTGTGAATGGTATGCATTGCAGCCATTGAATCCAGAAGGAAAAGTGGTTAATAGGCGGGAATGCTCAGGAGCGGATGCAACAGAAGCACAGCTCAGGAAGAGCTGCACAGTCCTACCCATGCCAGACCTCAAATTGTGCGAACACTTGCAAAGAGGGTTAAATATGGGCTATGCATAGTTGTTTTTCAGAACAGTGCTACCAGGGGCATAAGGTGGCAAACTGGAGTCAGAGGCTTTCTAAAAGCCTCTGGTGTGCACTGGTCATATAGCCACTCTGTGTCATGTGTGTTATGTGCGCATCAGGTGAGGATGTATGATTAAACTCTCCCTAGAGACACACTCCTTGTAGCTCAAATAATTTGTAAACAATAGTGGAGCTATTAATAGTCATGAGGATGCTCCAGCACTTGGAAGAATTGTTTTGTGTTGCCAAAAAGAGTTAATTGCCGCGAATGAGTGTCCAGGCCTGTGCCTTAAACTGGTCTTTTGAAACCTTCTGTGCCTTAGGCAGTCTGCTTGTTTTGTTTCCTTCGGGGGCTCGGGAGATTCTAATGTTGTAAATCCTCTGGGCATCAAATAAAGCACCGTCTTGTTAGACTTAGATATAGGGCCAATGGGCTATGTTCGTGTCAAGTGTAATGATCATTAATTTACGATAAAAATGTGGTTTTATGGGTTAAATTTCTGAAGGCATGAAATCTGTATGTGAAGGGTACAAACGTGATGGGCCACTTTCCTCGTTTTCCCTGGCTACTTTATGTTAAGCTCTTCCAGGGTATCTTGTTGTGCTGTTTTATATGGAAGAATAAATAAATGAAATGCATCAGGCTCTCTTGATGGTGAAGAGTGGGTTTGTAGATATATCACCATCCTCTCCCGAGGTATTACCAGGAGAAATGAAACCTTTCAAGGACTCTTGAACACAACAGCATTGAGCAATTGCTGGGTACACATTAGAAAACGTTTGTTTTTACAGAAACAAAAAATGCAAAATGGTTTGACTGGCTTCCAAATAGACTAATCATATGGTGGTTTTTCCCAGCCATGGTGGGGGAAAAATTGGACTCAGCGGAGGCTCTTGGAGGCTGTTGGAGTCAAGATTCCACTTTGTGTCCTTGAAATCCTTCGCCGAGTGCGAATGTAAACTCTCAGCCGCCAAAATGTCTTCAGTTTTGCATAGTGACTGCAATCATTAAATGCTAATCAAATCACCGATTGGAGAAGGGAAGGTGCTGCACATATTCTGGTATGTTGTGCATCCACCAGTTAATCTCAGCAAATGGCATCGGTGGAAATGATGGAAGCGGGGCGGTGTTCTGCAGCAGAGACATGTCAGAGCTGGAAGTTTCTGCAGAAAGATTTACGTGGTTTTCTAGAAATTTTCATTTCTAATGTAATGTGAATCATATTTACTTGGGATTTCATTGCAGATGTGCTCAGCTGCGGCTGCAAGCCGTTTAGATGTGCTTATTGCAGCTGATGGTCCCTGGCTCCCAATCAGTTCAATGTAACAAAAATGATTAAAGGCTTTAAGGAAAGAAATAATTTAAAAGGCAAAAATGCTGGTATGCTTTGAAAGTTAATGGGCAACTTTTGCCATGAAGAGCAGATGAAGCCGCAGCAATGGAAGACTTGCAAATAATTAAAAGTGCACGAAGGGCTCAGCGCAGGAGTAAGCCTGCCTCGTCCAGTACGATGCTGTGCTCAGTGAGATGTGTGGCACAGATTTCAGGCTGATAAAACCGTAGCACGTAATAAATACAGTGTGGACAGAGAACCGAGGCTGATCTGATGTTTGCTTTATTTTGCCAGCGTTAGTTTTAACATTTTTCCGTGCCGAAATCACCTGATGGCAGATACGTTTGGCTGACAGGCTGGCGCGTGGGAGCTCCGTGGAGGGAGCAGGTTCTGTGTCCCGTTGACTTGCCTGAGGGAAGTATTAACAAAAGCTTGGCTGCTTTGGGAGATGCCTTGGGAGGTGACCTCAAGGTTGTGGGCTCTGTGAAAACAGCCAAGGTGAGAGGCTAGCGAAGAAAGAAAAAAAGCGGAGGCTATCTGAAAGGGAAGGGGAAAGAGGTGCTAATGTTCAACAAGTGAAGATGTTCACAGTGCAATCTCGAGTTTTATTTTTCCTTTATGGGAAATAATGCAGTTATGGGCAGAGGCAGGCTGTCACCGCGGAGGAGCCGGCTCTGTGCAAAGGAGGGGCAGGAGTGTGCTTGCAACCCTATAGCCACGTGTGGGGCTGTTAGTTATTTACGCCGAAATTTGCTCCCTCTAGGTAAGGCAGGGCTGTCGTGGAGCAGGTACTGCTGAGTCCTGATTACTCACTTTCCACCTCTTACTCAGCTGGTGTGGGCTGGAGGGAGGTGGAAGTCCACAGGGATGCATGTAAAAATAGTAGGGACTGTCAATGGAAATCATAACCTGACTCATTAATGCAGTCTCCGTAGCAGCGGGAAGACAACTGAAACTTTTCCATGGCACATTCAGAGTCGGTAATTAGCCGGGGACATTGTCAGTGTTGTACCGGTGTTTTTATAGCAGCTGGGGATGAGCTGTTCTTAGGCAACCGGGGTCTCGTCACTCCCGAAACTTGCAATTTAGCCTGCGTGGGGTTTTGAAAGGAAGCGGGTTGGGGAAAATGCACCTTTCTGAAGCCGCTGCGTGGGAAGAAAACTGAGTTAACGGCAGGGCATAGGCTGAGCGTGAACTGCTGCGTCTGCTCTCGAGAGCAGTTTCCTTAAGCCGCAGCGATGTCCCTCTTCGCGGCACGTGGGCGAGCTGGCGGTACGCGTCACGGCGCTGCATGCTCGCTCTCCGGGGCCATGGGCTGGCACGGCGAGCTCGTTTCTTGGCCCTTTTCGGAGGCCGGGGAGTGCTTTCTGCAGCTGCACGGGGGGTCAACTGCTTTCGGCTTCCTTGCTCCCTGCTGCCTCCTTTCTTACAGTCAGCAAGGCTGAGGGATGCCTTGCAAATGCATTAAAAGCATATACACCTTAGTATGTTTTACTCTTAAGGGCTGAAGATTTCCAGATTATTTTTTGCCATTATATAGATGATGTTAATTATGAGTTTAGTTTTGAGAAGTCTTTTTTTATGATACTAGCAATATTTATGTAATGTGAGCACAGTAATGTAGCTTGAATTATTTTTAATTAGGGTTTCTACATCATGTTACCCAGATAAACCAAAAAAATGGGGAAAGGCTAATTGACTTACCTTGCCCAAGTTATTTGAATGGCTTTGATAACATTTAACAGAATTTTATTAAATTTCATGGCGAAGTGCGGGTGATGGACCGTTTTGTTCTTGCTGCTACGTTATTTTTGGTAAGCGTCTAGGGTACGTTTAGATAAACTACGGAGCTAAGTCTGAACAAGAAAGACCTAAATATCAGGTGAATTACTTCTATCTGCAATGAGAAATTAACAGTAATTAGCATTCAAGTTTTAATGATATTGTATTTGCGAAGCTGATAAGGCCTCTGGGAGCGTGGTTGCAAGAAACTTCTATTGTTTACTCTATGCAAATCCACCCACTTAGCTTTAATTAGAGGTTGAAACCTGGAGCAATTATCAGCGGTTGCTTTAGTATTAATGAGCTCAACGGAACTGTCCGTCACAGCGTTTGGTGATTGAGAATGGTAATTTTGAGTCCCGGTTGGTTCGTCGTTCAAAGAGCTTGCAGCCTTCGTCAAGGCAAACCGTTTTATTCAGCGTGCTGTGAGTTTGGTCCGTTCCGGCCGCCGGAAAGGCCAAAGTCCTCCCAAGTTCGCAAGGCTGCTGTTTCCTGCGTGATGCTGTGCAAATATATGAGAGAGTTCCTTCTAAGAAGACGTATGTTGCCAATAAAATTTTGCAAATAAATGATTTGAAGAGCAGCTACGTGGTTGCAATAGAAATTTTCGTTGCTTGATGTCCGAATACGATGGTTTTCAATAGCTGTTGGCTGGTGAATTCCCTTGCAAAATGAGCCGACGTCTCAGCTGATGTGGCGGCATCAGTATTGCCATTCATACTCCATTTTTAGTAAAGGCGAATGAGCAAGATGGAAGGAAAAGGGTAGAAAAAGCTGATGCTGGCTAACGCCTTCAAGGTTTTTATTTCACAAGGGCTGTAATGGAAGCGCTAACCCTTGGTCACGGTTGTGGTTGCTCTTCAGGGCTCCCTGGAAGAAGCGGCTTTTGTGGAGAAGCAGAAAGTTTCTACCTTTCTATGCAGAGAAAAAAAATCTTAGAAAATGTCACTTGGAGTCAATGTTTCAGTGAACGCTGTTGAAAGTTTTCTATTTTTATACTTGCTGCTTCGCTGCGAAACACTGGTGCCTTCCCCAAGCCTTTGAGCGGGGGGAAGAGAGGCTTTGCAGAGGCGTATAAGCAAAACGTACCTGCAAGAGCTACTTTATACCTGTATTTTAAGCAGTGGACCGCACAGGCTGCTAAAGCACAAAAGGCAGCAAGCAAAGCTGCTCACCTTAATGCGGCTTCTTTGAGCCGCGCGTTGCCCTTCGTTGCTGAGCAGTGAGAACGGGAGCTGTTTTGCCCCGCTGGCATATGAGGAAATTCAGGAATTGCCACAGATATTATGTCCTTCTTGATACTTTCCCTGCTTTTATAATTTTTTATAGTATTTTGTATTATTGATGTTTTTTAAACTCTTCTCACTAACTTTATAATAATGCAATAGGCGTTTTTCAGGAGCCGAGTTACATACGGCGTTCATTTTGCAAAGGGGTGTTTCCTCCGTGGTTTTCAACAAAGAAACTGTGATTTAATCCTGCACCGATTCACTCTGAAGGTTGCGTGTGGTTATAAGGAAACGGTGGTCTGTCTTTTTAAAAATGCCACTAAGCTTTAAAAAAAAGAGTTTTGGCATGCGGACCATTTAACATCTATTATGCATTATTTTTTTTATAGAAGAACATCTAGTGTTACATATTTAGCATTTGTTATCTTTATTTATGGCTCCTACTAGTTATTATGTTCATAACGATAAAAGATCCATAAATTGCCAGTGAATCAAAGCGCTGTTAAGCTATATTTGCTCAGGCAGTTAGGCAGTGTTTCTGTTGTTGTTTAGGGCTCTTGTTCTTGTTTATGTCCCATTGCTCTTTTATATTTATAGCTATTCATCAGCAAGAGCTTTGTTAAAATTTTGCAAATATGTGGCAACATTTAACATTTCTTAAAGCCTTCCACTGCTGGGATTTTCTTGTTGGTGCATTGCTTCCCTTTCACATTTCGCCAGTTTAATTTGCACTTGGGAAGTCTGGTGGTAGCAACTTCCAGGGGGGAGGTCTGGGTGTTTTTTTTTTTTTTTTTTAATTATCATTATTATTATTGTTGTTGTTGTTGTTATTATTTTATTGGAAATTGAAAACAGACTTAACATCATGCTTCTCTTAAGAAAGATTTTGCCCACTTTCTGATCAGATGTGAACCATATGAAATGCTAATCACACTGAACGTACTAAATAAAGTGTGGAAGTATGGATTGTATTTGCTAGGGTGCTGCAGGCGTTTTAGGAGATATGTAGTGGTGTTTGCTCTAGATTTAACTCTTTGGATTGCTTACCTCAAGTCTCCTTTGCACTGGCTAAGTGGCAAGTCTGATAATTTCCCCACTAACCAACGCAAGGTCATTGCAATTCATTCTCACTGTGGAGCAATCACTTTAAGGCATAGGTGTCTTATTTAGTAAAGAGAGATGGGACTTTGTGGCTGCTTTAGAGCAGCTTTGATCTTTTTTTCTTTTTTTCCCTTTTCTTCTACAACTGTGCACAGTGGTAATTACAGTTCCTTTTAAAACATATTAGAGAGGTAGGTTAATAAGTGAAAAGGGAATTTTCCGTCATTTCCAGTGTTGATGAATGCATTATTAGCTCCCAGTGATTCTGCAGATGCTACTTCTGCTAGATAAGCGGGAATGAGTGGCGCTTGCCAGATCAGCTGTTTAAGGAACTGTGTTTTCTGCACTCAGCAAGGAATGGTTGCAGTCAAGTCTACTCGTTAAACCGAATTGGGAAGGCTGGGTGTCTGTACAGGTTGCCAGAATATTATGTTACCCTAGCTCTGTACCTGGCAAGACGAAAAATGCTGCTAGAAAACTCCCTTTTTGATTAATGCAGAATTGCCGGTCTGTATTAAAATATACCAATTAGTGGCCTACTGATACATTATTAAAAAAAAAGAAGAGAAAAGAAAATCAGATTTTTAAATCAAGGAATAGTAAGTTTTACAAGTTGTCCTAACCCTTAGGTCTGCATCCTTTTTGTCTGACATAAGTTTGGCCTTTTAGACAAATTTCGTGTTTACTAGAGGCTGTAATGGAATTTCTGAGGTCATAAATAGTAACATAGCTAAGCGATCATTTTTAATAGTCCCTTGGCAGTATTGCTTACCAGAGCAATGTGTACATTTCGAAATGACTTCAGCAGAAAGCTAATCAAGCTTAGTCACACTCTTTGAATGACTAACTTCTGCCTAGCAATTTAGTTTGATTCCTCATATGCTATAAGAAAAGTAGTTTTGTGGTTTCATGGAAGATTATCAAATCTAATAGCTTTTCAGAAAATTCTGCTGTTAAAGAATGGGATAGGATTTCCATGATTTTTTTCTCCTCCTCCTCCTCCTGGAAGATATTGCAGGACTAGCCCTGTCTTTCTCAGTTTCCTTGAGCCTTGACAGTGGTAGCTCCTAATGCGGTATAGTTAGCGTTCTTGCTGTGTCTGTTTGGATGTGATGGAGGCAGAAGATGACAGCCAGTCAAAACACTCGTGTGATGCCATAGAGTCTTTTTTTCTTATTACATCAGAAAGTTGAATCTCATATTCATAGTTTCAAATTTGTGCGCCATGAAATGGAAAGCAAGAAAAGGATTTCCTGAGCAAACAAATAATGCAAGAGCAACTGTAGGCAAACGATGACTGCAAGCTGTTTCCCATGTTCTCTTTAAAATGCTGATTTTTCCGAGATTCGACAGAACCTGAATTCCTAAAACTTTTTTTTATCGGATCAGTTGTTCGTATTAATATTTCTAAGCTGACTTTCTTTGTTGATAAGCATTTTCTTGTGTATCTTGATACGAAATGCTTGGGGAACAGACAACTGTAAGGAAAATTCATTTCCAAATATTATAATCAAGTCAATAATTGCTCTAACAACGCCAGTTTTCGCAGTGAAAATAACACTAAATTTGAAGATAGAGTAGGTGTTTTCTGGAAAGAATGCTTTGTTTATGTTTGATCAAATTTCTCTTGGAAAGATATCTGTCTTTTTTAGGATTCTTTTGCAGAATTACTTCTGCTGGAAGGAGACAATCAAAAATGTTTTCATGGGACTTAGAGTGAGCCTTCACTCTTTTTTTCTTTAGCACTAAGGAATTTAAATGGAATTTAAGTTTTTCCTCCTCCATTTTTTAATCATCTTTTCCTGGATTTCTGCTTCTTTGATTTAGTAAGCTTGTCACTCATTTGCAGTGTTTATCTGATGTCTAGAATGCACAGAAGTCATGCAGAGGTTTTACAGCAGAGCGGCTTCAGAGGAAAAAAAATACTGTTTTACAGTCGTAAATAATAAGAGGTCAGCATATCTCGTGTAATTAGTTTCTGTCTCAGGCTGGCAACAAGAACATCTGTGGTGAAGCACGCATGTTCTCAGTGTGGTTCTGCCTTGGCATTTGGACAATTAATGTCAAGATGGAAGACATGAAGCTGGTGGTTATGTATGGTTCATGAAAAGAAAAAAGAAAATTTGCTTTTTGAAATGACTTTTAATGCGATTTATACTGGTGCGATCTTATCTCACTCGATAATGAACGGTTCTTGGGGAAGATAATTCTAGACTCTACAGCGAGCAGTAATGAGGACTGAACTAACTGGGTTTGGGGACAGTGAAGGAGAGGAGCTTTCTGTTCTATGGAAAGAGGAATAGACCATCAGTACTGTTGTCTTCACAGTGAAGAAGTAAAGAGATTAGATCCAAATAATTGATCATTTCTTCTATCAAGCACCATGGTAGTTTGGGCTATTCCTTATACTTTGAGAAATCAAGGTACAAGAAGAGGTCCCATTATAAATTGCAGTTTGTGGATTCTTTTTTGGAAAGTACTACAATTTTGATTGCTTGATCTACGTAACAGTTTTGGATGTTTTGAATTTGTATACAGGTGCAAGATTTTTTTTGTATTTAGTTGTAGGCAGTTCATCTGCTGTTCCCCTGGGGTGGCTGCAGTGTTGGTGCTGAGAAAGAGTGGTGTTCTCTGGATTTTGACTCCTGTCTTGCAAACTAGGGGCAAAGCTTTGCAATCCGTACTCAGATCAGGAAACTGGTACTAAATTATTGTGCATTCTCCTTGAGACATTCTTAGATGTCATGTTACTTCATAGTATGAGACGGATGAATTTTCTGAGGTGAGTTGCAGTTGCCGTTCCCTTACGTCATTACTATTAACTAAACAAATGGCAACCCCAGGGGTAGAAGCCTGTTCCCACTTCATTAATGGGATTTTTCTATCAACTTCATTGGGCTTGATTTCGATCGATATTACGCTGAAAGTACTTTTTATAGAAGATCCACAAATTTCTTCTTTATAGGTTGCTTATTTTGGACACAAGTCATAAGCACAGTGTTGGATACTGTGTTGAGGCACCTTGAAAGCTGACACATGGTATTTTGCTTCCTTTAGACCTGCAACAGCAATAGACAATAATAAACCTTTCCAAACGCGCATCAATTTTTGTACAGCCATCTGGCTAATCCTGTAAATAAAATGTGTAACAATCAGGAAAGTAGTTACAGCCTATTTAGTATTGACGGTATGAAATCAAAATTGTTGTAAATTTAATAACGTTTTAGTCCGTAGCCCCTTTATCAAATTGCACTGTTTTTGGAGCAGAAATATCAAGAGTTTGTATTGAATTGGACCAAAGATCCTAACTAACTCAGTGTCTTGGCTTACAGAGTGGCCAGTAGCAAATACTCACATAAAAGTGCGAGCAAAGGAAAAGCGTACATTGAGTAATATAAATATTTTATAACTTTATTTGCTTTCTTTAATCTTTATGAAGCACTGAGCTGATGTTTTTGTACAATTACATATAACTCTAAGCTCTTGTTTCTCGGTTCTAATAGCTAAATTACAGCTCACCATTATGTAAGTAAAGTTAGGAATGTTTTTTCAATGTGAGTTTACAGTTGTCAACATAGTGTTTCATCTGCCATTTCATCACCTAAGCAGTCCATTGTTTTGGCATCTTTCTGCAGCTGTTTGCAGTGGGATTTGTTTTTTAGCTGCCTCAAATAGCTTCACACGGGTCCAGGTCCCTGCCAAAGGAAAGGTTTCTTGGTTGGCTTCTAGATGTTTTCCTGGTGGTTACTGGGAACGCGTGCTAAGCCTTAGAGGTACGAGCCAGGTAGGTGACTCCTGGGACATTAGTCAAAAGGGTTGTAACTCTTCAGAGTATTTCAGTAACAGGTTGATTACATCTAGCGTTGTTAGAAATGATTTTTAGCTTTGGTCAAGCTTCCTTTGCCGGCTTCCGTTTCTTGACTTAAGTCTTTAAAATAATTCATCAGAGCTTTTTAACCGTATTAGAGGTGACTCTCTCTGGCTTTCCAAAGTCCTGTTCATCTGACATGCCCATCTGAACTTGGTGCCAGCTTAGTCTTCTTTGCCTTTTATAGGAAATGCTTTTAGAACCAGAGGCATTGTACCCTTGCAGATGTTGGAGATATTTTTATGTAGTTTGAGGCTTCTGATACCAGGTACTCCTTTTGACAGGCCATAGTAAACATCTGTCAGATTTTGCAATCTACTGCTTCCGTTGGGTTAGCGGTTGCTCCGCTGTTGGCTCTAGGTCGGCATGCCTTTTCTGCTCCTCCTCTTGTTTGTGCTGGGATCGCCCATGCTTTTTTCACATACGATCCTTTCTCCCTGGATTGCAGAAAACGATTCTCTGACACTGCCTTTTTATGTGGCATTGGCGAAAGGCGTCTTTGATGAATTTCTTAGTGAACAGACTACATATTTCGAGAGTAGTAAACTAAGCGACGCTGCTGTCTGCCTTTGTAAGGATAGATGCCTCAGAGAGACATGGGGATGCTTGGCTCCCAGCAGGAAATGAGAGTCAACAGCTGAATGCTGGTGTGAAGCTAATAAAGGGGTTTTGCTTAACATTTACTTCTTTGTCTTTTATTAGTGTCTTAAGAACATTACCTCAGAAGATTATTTGTTTCCAGAGAAGAAATGCTACACACCTGTGCTGGTGTATTCTTGGAAGGAAATGGAAGTCCATGCCTTAGGCAGCCTCACTAATTCTTGTGGTTTTTTTAATAGAAGAATTTTAAATATGACCTGTTAGATTGCGTAGACACTTTGTGTAAATTTTCTGCCCTGATCTGACTGCATTTTGATGAAGGTATGTCACTGGGGAGAAGCAGTGCTTTTTTAGTTCCTTGGAGAAAAGTCATTTAGTCTGATGAGGATTGTCAGGAGTATTTGTGTTTTTAACTATTTTATTATCCGCCATGTCCTTTGATGTCCACTTGAAAACCATACACCATCCAATTACAGTTTCATAAAATTATAACATAAAGTCTGCATTGTGGTGTTTGCTCCTTCCCATTCTCTTCAACACACTGAAAGTTTCCCTTCGTTTGAGGAAGAGGAGCTTGACGAAGAGCTGTGTAATCAACTGTGCAACCCCTTCATGTTAAATTTTGGCTTATCTACACTCATCTTTTTCATCCAGTACGGATGTCTGAAAAAGCAATGTCAGAGTCCTCTGTGTCCTTCACTGCGAGAATGTGTGGGGATGCTGCTTCTGTCTGTTTGCTGCTTAAACAGGACTCGCCCAAGAGAAAAATGCAGCAGAAGGCCCTTCTTTCTTCCTCAGATGCCTTCTACCTGCTTCTTTCATGTTGTCCAGCTGATTAGCGCAACTAAGTTAAATTAAGAGCAGCCATTTCCATTTCATTTTTTCTGTTTAGTTTGTCGCTTCATTTTCAGATCTCACAAAAGCCGAGAATGCTTGAAAGTTTGCCCATTTTTTCCCATCTGTACCAGCTGGCTTAACAGAGTACAGCTAGCTCTCCCAGCTAGCATTGCTTAATTGATTGCATTAGCCGGTCACGGCTACACAGGGATTTTCCTGAAGACAGGCATCTCTTGTTTGGCTTGGTGAGAGCCTCATATCAAGCAGAATTTTTGTCAGTAGGGGTATAAAAATCGATTCTTAATTTGCAAAGGAATTGCTTGGTGGCATATACTTCCTGGAGGAGAACCCGAGTGGGTCCACCCGGGGGAGAGCATGAAACTAAATAGGTCTCACAGCAAGGGTTTCTAGCTATGTCTCTCATAGACTCTGCGGTTTTCCCATTTTACTACTGTTGGCTTCATATGGGCACAAAGCGTTTTGCTCTTTGTCCATTTACTCTTCTGCCACTTAGGGCAGAATCAGCTCTAAGGTTCTTTAAACTTGTGTGTACTCCCCTGGTTTGTCTTCAGAAATGTAAGGAGCAGAAATGAGGGAGGGAGGGATTAAAAAGAGAAGAGGAAGAGCTGGGAAGAGCAAGGAGGCAAGGGCCCTCCGGGAAGTCAGGGAGTGGGCCGGTCCGTCTTGGTGGTGGCCTTCAAAGTTTCAAGAAACGTAAAGCAATCCGACCCTTCTTGGTAACGGGACAGATCTGGAACATTTCAGACGTCGAGTGGAAAAACCATTTGAAAAGCAAACATAAGGTCTCTGTTTTACAAATGGAGAACACTCTTCAAAATACAATGCAGCTTTCAGTGTACTTTTTGAAAGGAAAGACCTCCAAATCCCTTCCATGGAAATTTTCCTTTAAAGGAGTATTGTACGGGGGATTTTGAGAAAGTATGACTGATGACAGGACATAAAATACAAACTGGCGAGAAAAGATGTGACTGAGATGTGGGGCCGTGTCTAAATGATGATCAAGATGCCTTGCTCTTAGATGGCTAGCTTTAAATAAAAAACCAAGTCCTCTCCTCCCTCTCGTGGACTAAGTGATACTTCAGAACACTGTAAAGGTAACAGAAGCTGTATTGGGGAGAAAAAAATAAATAGTGCTTTTTACATTTAAGTGACTACCATTAAAGGAGAACTTACTTTCTCAATAATTACTGCACTTTATTTTCTTTGTCAATTAATCTTTTGCCAGAGAGCAAAATTTAAATGTCAGATTTAAATGATAGTTTTAATAATTTTCCTGTTTTTATTCCCGTTACTGGGAACTTTTAATGAAGATTTTTAAATCATTACCAGTCATATTTCTCGATAATTAAATACAAATTTCGTAATCTTACCACTTTTCACTTGGCCTAGAATGATGTGGGAGATTTTAGGAGGCTGGTTTATTGCATGTAGGCAAGGACGTGCTGTTTTAAATGTCTGTGTCTTAGAAATCTTGCAAAGCTAGTGACTGAGCAGCTTTCTAAGATGCACATAAATCCTTGTTCACTCTCTGAAAGTGATAGACAGAAGGTTTTGAAATAGAAACAGGTTGTGACAAAGCAGCTAGCGGGAATATTGGATTCTGAATGATTCATTAAAATCTCCAAATCTGATCTCGCGGGCAGGGAAATGCGGTTCTTTATTTCTGTATGATTTTTGAAGGACCATTGAAAGATGCAGCAGTTTAACTGCCTTATTAATCACACTTTACTGCTCTCCTACGCATCAGAGCTTGGATAGTCAGAGGTCTCTCACTGTTTCACTTTAAAGGCTCCCATTTCGCTGGACTTATGTGTTAACCATTAACATTTTGGTCCAGCTGCAGGCTTTGGCAGTTTTAACTGTGTCATGCTTCCAGTGATGGATAGATTGGCAATTTTGTGTTGAGAATAGGGAGGGGTTAGGCTCATGCAAGCTTCATTATTTTTTAAAATCAAGTATTTGAAGTTCTAATTCAGTTTTTTGAAGGAAAAAATGGTGATTGAAAATGTCATGCTAGCTCATTGAGTTCTCTTCCTGAAAAAATATGAAGCAGAAAAGTGGTTGTCAGGCTGAGTAAGAAAGACAAATAAGGGAAAAGCTACATAGGATTATTTTATGAATATGCATCACAGAAAGAATAATCTTCCTCTGCTAATGATGAGAGGGCCCGTATGGACGTGGTTGTCCATCTCATTCAAATGTGAAAGGGAAAGAGTCAGCGATGTAGCCAGGTTTCACTTCAGAAACTTCACGGGTTTTATTGCTCCTTGCCGTTTTTAGCCCAGTGTTGCAAGTACAGCTCCAGAGATTTCCGAGTCCTTCATCTCCAAAGGAGAGCTCTATCCCTGATTCAGTCTGAGAGCTCCAGTCTAAACTTCAGGTCCAATGTAAATGCTCTCTCTTATTTAATATTACGAAAATTTGAAATTTATGGAACCACTGGCCAGAAGGTTATCAGCAAGTCTGGTAAGTTTATTTCCCAAACTGCCCCATAGTAGCGAGTTCCACAGCTTAACCCTGTGTTATCAGAAAGAGTATTTACTTGGTACACAGCTTCACAATATGAGAAAAGGAACACAAAACACTGCTTTTTATTTATATTAACATTCTATGTACTTTGGTCGCCTTCCTTCTCATGCACCTCCGTTCTGACATATGAACCTACAGAATAGTTAAGGCAGTTGGAAGTGAGCCGCCTGGGACACCAAACCCAGCGGAAAACTGTCGCGTGGGCTGGTGCTTGGGCTCATTGGCCCCGCTTCGTTGTGCGTAACCCTGTGCAAGGTTGACGTGGCTGGAGGTAAATGGTTCCAGCCTTTCCAGTCGCTTTTCACGAGAGCGTTCCCAGGCTGTTCAGGATTCCCTGAACCCTCCTCTGAACCCGCTCTGATCCTACAAAATGCTCATGGTGGTACTTGGTGGTACCTCTCAGATCATGCGTGCTGATACCTGCCTGCTGCGATGCCTGCAGTACCCTTGGGCTTTCCCTGCCACAGCGATCCTAGTTAACATTTTTGCAATAGCAAAATACATAGGGACTGTTACGAGGTAGTTGTTACCTTTAGCTCTGGGTTAACTTGATCTTATTAATGTCAATCCGTGAACTTTAGTTGAATGCTCAATGTGGTAAATAGTTTATTCCTCTACTTTCTCACCCGTCCTTAAGGCTTAATGTGCTCTCTTTGATATTCTGCTGCTCCCAAAAAATTGTTTGAAAAGCTGAGGCTGGTTTGCCCACGCTCAGAGGTCCGTGTGTGGGTGCGCATGAAGCTCTGCGGGTAGGATTGGAAGTCAGGTAAAATGGAACGTCTTTATCAAGTTAGTTTTTTGAAGATTTGAAACTTAGAGGAAGCCATTGTCATATTTTGCCTGTATTTCTAGGATGGGAGTTTCCAAATGAACAATAGGTGAAAACTCTCTTTGATTTACCTGGGAACAGAATGGCCAAAGCAGAATTCTTTCAAAAATGTCATTCTTCATGGTTTGTGGAGCGTTAGCAAATGTCGCTGAGCATCCTTGTGCTTTAAAAATCTATAGCACACTTTTGTTTTCCATGTAGACATGCATTTAAACACATTTAAAATGTTATGGTGATGTTTGTACCAGGAAAAAGGGAACAGCAATTAAGCAAGTAGATGATCCACCAACTTCCTTCCTTTGCATGTATGCATTACAATATATTAACTGTTCCTGAGATAATACTCCATTATTTTAGAGGTGTGGTATTACAGTTACGTTATCATAAGGTGTTTTGTATGTAGTGGTGGAGAATATTGGTTGCTAAGTTGTTGGAATGTTCTAATTATTTTCGAAGTGAGAAAAATGAGGTTATTATAAATGCTGTAAGAAATACCCCATGGCCAAGCATATTTTATGGATCTTTCCTTTCAGAACCGCTGAAAAATAGAAAAGAACAATGTTGAAAACTAATAGATAGTTTGAAGGATTGTTTGTTTGAAGTTGCAAAGTGTTCTGTACAAATACATATAAAATTTGGAAGAATTACGCTTTTAATTATGATCTGTGGCCACTTAACAGTATGAGAAACAGAAGAGTTACATTGGCATAATGTTACTGATGATTTGCGTTAGGATGAATAGATCATTCCCCTCATTAGTTATACTAACACCACATGGTTTAAGATGACAGAATGACTGGTTGCTATAACACTGGAGGACTTCTGAAGAAGCAGGGATAATTCATAATAAATTGGAGGTGATTCTTTGTTTCTGAGAGTGGGCCAAACCGCAAAAATATCTCTCTTGTATGGCTTTTCTCCTTCCTTTCTCAGACCCTTTTTCAGGCCTGTGTCAGTACGTCTCTTGTCTCCTCCAAGCAGCGGATAATCGCGGTTAGGTTTACCATGTCGACGAGCTGTCCTGCAACTGGGAGCCAGAAGGAGTCATCTTGTTATCTCCCAGTTTCATTCTGGGTTTTTAGAAAGGCAAATACTCTCCGCAGGGGAGGTGGGGGGGAAAGACTGAAAATAAAGCCTTTATTAAGAATGCTGCTGGACAATAAAATACCTAAAGACAGAGGAAACTACCTTATTCACCCCTCATCTAAAAATGTGAGTGTCTGCACCGTGGAAGTTCCTTCCTCTTGGAAAAGAAAGTCTGAATTCTGACCTGACTGGGAAGCGATAAACCCCGTTTGCAGCTGGAATTGATGAAATGCAGAATTTTTACCATGTTCCTCCTGCTGTTTTATCCCATGTAAGCTGGATGCTGCATGGTCTCTGGTCAGTGACTTGTTGCCTGTGCATAAGGAGCACAGAAAACGAGGCTGGAGACACTAGCAAAAACTACCTCTGCTTCCTTTAGTGTATCTGCCTATGCAATATACCACTGCTTCCTCAAAAAAAGAAAAATTACCTGACTTCAGTTAAGATACCACCATTGTTCTTATAAGAGTTTTGTATGTCCCTTGCATATAGTTTCTAAAAGTATTCCCAAATCAAAGTAGTGTTCATTGGGAAACTTAACTACTTACCATGCTGAGGGATACTTGCCAGAAAAATGTCAGCTTTCAACTGCTGGCTGTTTCCCTACTGAAGTGGTTCAACAAAAGGGTTTTTTTAAATAATATTTTTATGAAAAATGTGTTTTGACTGTTCATGCAAAAATGGCTGAATCAATTTCTTCAAACTACCCAGAAAAATTCAACTTTGGACACAGTCTGGCAGGTGGAAATTTCAGACCATACTGAGAAACTGAAATAGTCTTAAATGGAAATGCTATTTTTTAGACAGTCTTAAAGCTATTGCTCTGCACGCTCCTCTATCTATTATAACAAGTCTGAGAGAATTTGGTATAAAATTAATCTGTAAAGATCCATTTAGCAAGAGCGTAGATCTGTGAAGGGACGGTATTAAGCTAAATAACTTGCTGAATCAGGGTCTCAAACATTAAGTAAAACTAACTCTTCTAACTTAAATAAATGTGCATCAATGAACAAGGGCAGTAGATGATGTAGGGCAAACTTTTAAATTCAGTCTTTTAATCCTTTTCTATATCTGCCCGTTGAAGGCTTCTGCAAAGCTGCCAGTATCTGTTTGATCTAGCAATTCTGCAGGCCATACGAATTATACTTGCTCCACCTGGCTATTTTTCTACACCCATTTTTGTAGCCAATAGTTTCTTACTATCACTAATATCATTTAGGTATCCTATAATGAGTGAGTTTCAATGAGCAGATGAGCCCTAATAGCTATTGCTGCTGCTGCCCGTAAACGTGTGATTAGAAAAGGACCACCAGAGCAGCAGGTTATTGGTGTGAACAACCTGTGGATATACATGAAGTAGTTTGTATCTCAGAAATATTTTCTTGGGTTATCTGCAGCCGCAGATAGACACTTGGTACATCAGTTGTGGTTGGACTATTTCTCTGCAGAACTGTAAGGCCTAGAAACTTTTCTTTAGGAAAAAGTGAAGCTGAAATCCTGGTGCAGACACATACTTCTGAGCAAGAGCTGCAGGGTCCCACACTGTTACCTGGTGCATTATGATATCCGTATGTTTATGAAATGCATCGTGTTGTTATATCCACATGGTTTCAGAGCTGTACCATTATATCACTGTAGATGTTACTATGAAATCCATTTGATATTATTGAGAGTTTGTTTAGTCAACCTGTGCGTTATTCGTATTTGTAGACTTGTCCTCACAAAGGCACATTTCCAGATCCTCAATAGAGGAGACCAGTTTAATGGACAGTCAACATCAAAAATACATTGCGTTTCTTCAGAACATCATAACCTTGATGACACTTCGCTATACCGGTATCAGCATAACTTACCCATGTCTTTGAGTGCAGGGTCCTTGATGTTTAAGGCAGTTTTCCAGCCGATTCCACTTAGATCTTCTCCATCATAGTTTAACTTTTTCCTGATCTTATTTCTCTCTTCAGCAATCTTTTCAATACTGTAATGCCTGAAAGATTTTTTTAGACTGTTTTTTATTACTACAGTCCAACTAGGCTGTCATAGCTCAGTAGTTGTTCCTCTCTGTAGATTCAGTACTTAGATAGGGCTTGCTTTACTTGGATAAGACTCAATGTCCTTCCATCCCTGACTCTTGACGCTGGTGAGCCTGGACGTTTCAGAGAGGCAGTTCAGGTTTTGAGCCACTGAAAAGGGGGCAAAAACCTTTGTTAATGATTTGGGAGCTCAAGCTGAGGTTATTAATGCTTCTTTATTTCTTCTTAAATAGAGGAACAGGTGCATATTCTTCAAACTTGGCACTATTTAATGTGTAGATAACTGGACAGCTGATCTGTGACAAACTCCTACTAAAAACAAGTGTTATTTTGAAATTTAAGACCGAGGTGATCTTACTGGTGCAAAGTAGCAAAATAAATGGTGTTTTGTTTGCCTGAATCAATGGCAGCTGTGACAGTAAATACATTTTATCAGTGCACTATTCTAGATTAGCAAGTTCTTTTATGGTTTATAATGAAGCATGGATAGCGTAAACGCTTAGCTTAGTTTTCCAGTGAAAACATTTATAGTAAATATTTGCCACTCTCTCCCACTTCTGTGTTTCTCTTCCTCCCTTTTCTTCAAAAAAAGGATAAATCAATTCTAAGGATTTTTATGTATTTCAGTTATGTATTTTTATGCATTTTAATCAGTTGTTTGGCAAAGAGATTGATAAAAGGGGGACCTGAAGATCAAAAGTGAGATGAATCGAGTTGTATATCAAGTTGTATGTCAAAAAATGTCATCTGTCACTGGATAAATTGAATGGATTGAGTTATAACCTGGAGCTCATGCTCTGGCCAGGACAATATTTGCATAGCCTTGCTGCAAAGCAGTCCATAAAACCGCTGAAGCAAGCGCCCGGCAACTCGTCCGAGTTAGTCATCTCAAGTAGATGTGCTACCTGTCATCATACCGTGGGTGGGGGGAGATACGGCACCCTTGTATCTCCTACTGAGATTAGGGAGATGTGCTTGGACAGCATGAAAATGAGGCCCCTCTTCTTGTGGGGGGGTTAGCCCGCTAGCTCTGCTAGCTCTGCGGTGGGGATATCACTCCTCCTTTCTCCGATTTTGAAGGTTGGTTAATTAAAGCACTTGGATAAGCTGATCCCTGAAATTGGTCAGCTTCAATAAACCTCCCTGTGGACCTGCTGTGTGTTGTCATTACTACAATGTCCATGAATGGATGAAATGGAAGAATGGAAGAAAATTGTAAAAAAAAAAATTATTATTTTTTTGGCAGAGTTGGATTTATTATGATTCCTTCCTCCATGACAGCTTCTCTTTTTTTAGTCTCCTGGGTTCAAAACAATGTCAATCAAGTATGTATAAGGTTTATGTCAGGTGTTGTTTTTTTAATTTGGGTATCAAATTAAACATGGCTTAATTGAAGACAGTTGCATATTAATGGCACCATTTTCCTCTCACACTGGAAGTTAATTTTAAGATGCTAAAATGGAGTATTTCCAATCTCTGGTACTTGTTTAGAGTTTTCCTTTGGGGTGAAAAAGCCCAAGCTCTGTGAGAAGAAAGAATGTTTGATATAGTAAATTAAATCAGTCTCTAAGGAATGTTAATGAGTCTAATTACTAAAAATTATGTGATGCTTGATTGTTTTACTAATTTGGGAGGAGTTGGTGTTTTATCTTAACTGCAATAAGCAGCTTTAATGACATTTAAGAGAACCTTTTCTTCAGGGAAAGAATGAATCCAATTTTGGTTTGTTCTTTCATTTGCTTTTCGTTCTGGGCAAATATTTTCAGATTATACTCAAACAATTAAGGTAGGATTCTGTTTTGGTTATCATAGAATATTAATCCCCTAAGATATTATTGCACACAAGTGAAGATTAGATGGGCTTTAGTAAAGGGCAGATGTCTGTTAGTGATGTCTGGCATTTTTTTATGCTATGCCCTAGAACCTTTGTTTTGATCTTTGCAAATCACATGGAGAAAATATTGAATCTAGGTTAGAGACAGGCAAATAGTTATGACCTTCATTTGAGGCATTAAACCTTTGTTTTGGAACAAAGATTTTGTTAGGCTGAAGTGCTGTGGTTTGAATTTAGAATGAGGGTAGCACTGAAGTCGAGGACAAGCTAAAGAAAGTACGTTTATTCCCTCCATTTTTGTTTGAAAAACGGATCAGACACACGTACTAAGCACCCGGGTGGGCACCTCCCAAACCTCTTGGAGGAAATGGCCACTCTGAGCCTCAGCGTCTGAGGAGAAGCATCATCGTTCTTCATTGGCAAACGTTTTAGAGCGGAGACGTGGCCGTATTAGCAGCTAATGTGATTTTATGGAGCAGTTGCAGTCTCCTGCCAGTGCCGCGTAGACCGTTGGCTGGGCACCACTGGCCCAGGGCAGGAGGCACTGGGAGAACCGGGGGAGATCTTGCTTGGTGCCCTTTGAAAATGGAGCTGGGACTAATACAGTGCGTACTGAAGTGTTGCTCTCCATCCTGTCACCCCAAAGCCCTCGTGCCTTCGCCTCTCCGCATCCTCCATTCCAGCAGGTTTCTTCTAATCTACTTTTTCACTTGTGAAATTCCTTACCATAACTCAGAGATGGGAATACTGGTTATACCTTTTTTTATTCTCTTAGTATTTTATGTTAAGAGAAATATTGGTTCCTGTAGCTAAGAAATGTGTAACAAATGCACGCTGGCAGTGAGACTTTGGCAAATGATGTGGCATTTCATTTTTTCCTCTGAGTTAATTGTGCTTTGCTTTGGCTCGGTGTCTCACTTGATGTTATTCTGCTTGCAGAGGCAACTTTGCTGCTGTTGCTGCGCCTGCTTCTAAGGCCAAGCATCTTTTTCTTTGTCCTCACTTGTTGTATATCTTAGCTCTGCCCTTAACACTATAAATCGGATGCATAATTGCATCTCATTACTTAAATCACCAATCACTGTTTGCTACAAGATTTTGTTTTTGCCCTGACAAGGCCTTTTATTATTAGCCATTATCTAATAAGACAAATCTTGAGCAAACAGAGAAAAAGAGGTGAGCTAAAATTTTTGTCAAGAGTACCCATAAATTTAACTGTGCCAATACTGGGAGTGGACATGGACACTATTTTAAGCAGAACATTGCAGAAGTAAAGTTGGTTCCAAATCTGTCTGGGCTGTTTTGAGAATTTCTCTGCCAAGGTTGTTGTAACTTCTATTCCATTCCTTTTAGCTTACAAAGCTCAATGTGAACCTGAAATTAGGAAAGGCTGCATTTCCTCTTTTTCTTTCGTCTTTTCAAGCTGAAAAGATGTCGATGCACCTGTACATCATTATGTGTGGTATATGACTATGAATGTTACGTACAACATGAACAAGATTGTGCCTGATGAATTGGTGTGTTTTTAAAACCGGTGTTTCAGTAATGTGCCATGCTGACAACTGAGAGAGAACTATTGAGGTGTTAAAAGGCTATTACGGAAAAAGAATGTCCTAGTCCTGTAAAACAACGCCACGTAAGAAAAGGAAATGTTTCAATACATGGTTGGACCCATTTCAGGTTTTTGGTGCGTAGCTCCCTCTCCCTGTGTAAGACGTGGGGTGCATGTTGAAGTCATTCAGAGTCAGAGCTGGAATAAAGTGTTCAAAAGAAACTTGGCAAATTTGGTTGACCTGCGTTCCTTTTCATGAAGCGTTCAGGACAGAAAGTATTTTCTGGCTCTGTATACTTATCTTTTACCTATATAACATGACAGCCATTAATGCTATAGTGTGGCCAAAATATGTAAGTGATAGCAACGTTGCTTATATAGAGAGAGTGTTCTGCACTGAGCAGTCCAAATGGAACGCTTATACTCAATTCAGCTGGATTAAATTCTTGTGGTTTTTCCATATGAATGGAAAAATACAAGTTTTCTTTTCACTACATATAATAGGATACACTGGATTGGAAAAAAAAACCCTAGTGGTTCAAAGCTTATTTGCAAATGGCAGATGTAGACACACATATGGTTCTTGTAGTCGTGGCGGTTCCAGGCGCAAGGCACCTACTTTCTCTAAATTTTGGAAGTAGCTTTCATGGGAAAGACCTTCCACTCTCAAAAACATCCAACTTCCATCCAGTCTTATCTAAGCACCTTCTGAGCAGTCTCACAGAGGTGAAACAGTAGAGCTTTGCACACGCCATGCTTCTTTTACTATAGTTGTGTTACTTTGACTCTTTTTTGGTTTTTCTGTGTTTTGACAAAGTTAAGAATGGTGGCATTTTTATGAACAATGCTTTTTGCTTTGAAATCAGGTTAGTAGATTTATGAGTATTCTGCATGTTAGCAACCTACTAGGAGTGAAGAGTTTATGACAAATGGAAAAAAAAGTGCTGGTGAAATTCTGCCCTGCAGATGTCACAGCACCGTATCATACTTCTTGGTTAGATTTAGCTGTGACCGTAAGAGTGACAATAAATTCCCTTTACCGTTCATGCTCAGCACGTAATTACCCCCAGCTACTTTAGCCATGTTTGGTGCAAGTATGATTGTTTGACATTTGTATAACAGTTTTGGTCAAACTGTTGTAAACGCTCTACAGATGTAGAGAAAAATAGCATCCCCAAGAAGCCTAAAAGTACAGAATAATGTACTTGGAATGGGCAAAGAAAGTGCATGAAAATCACTGTATGTTGCAAGTTTTCTTCTACTGGTTGTTGATGTTAATTTTTCTCAAATCAGTAGTAGAGAAGCTGTCAATGGCTGAATTTTAGTCAAGGTCCTAGCCAGAGATTTTCAGATGTGTCAAATTCACTGAAGTGCATTTAATTTTACCTTAATTTTGTTACAAACGAATAGACTAGCACTCTGAAATTTTTGAAAATGTTTTTCTTAGTGTTTTTATGGGCAATGCGGAATATGATGTTTTTCAGTAATTCGCTTATGGCTGTGAAAGTAATATGCTCTTGGATATCGCAGCTGGACATCCAGTTGGGCAGTGTTTTCTGCCAAAGCTCTGATCTTCTACACCTGCACTGTGCTCTCTGTAGAGATCTAGAGATGCCTGCCCTTTTCTTCTCCAAACCTTAGACGATGGAGTAAGCAAGATGGGAAGACAGCAGGGTGCATAACTGAGATAACTGGATTTGCTGAAATCTTAAAACGGATTTCAGCAAATCTGAGTTTTAATCTTTTGGAGAGTGGGAAGGAAATCTATACTTCATCTTTGGCTTTGTTGACTGTTTGAGGTGATTCTCTTTTTATTATCTAAAGTAGTGCTTGCCTCTTCCATTCCTGTCGTCAGGCTCACCTAGATGTACCTGGTAAAACTGCTATAAATGAGCTACTTCACAGAGATAAACATATGGATGTGTTTGTAGGACACACTACCTCTTAATGATAAACATGTGGTTTGTATTTTAATAGGTTTCACCATGTTAAATGAACTTGAAGATTACACCTATGACCTCTGGATCTGTTAGGTGTCTACTAGAAACTGCTTCAAATACTTCAGGAGAATTGGTCAGCTTCTCCGTTCTGTAGAGGCTTATGATACGAGCCGATACAGAAGTAGAATTATTTCTCCACTTCAGAACAAATTTGCTACAGATCATTATTGAGGTCAATGCCTTGAAAGTTTGAAAAAGTATGTGCAGAGCTATTTAAACTAACTCTCTCTCTCTCTCTGAGACAATTAAATGAGTTATTCCTTTTATTTATATATGTATGTATTTTATATATATTTATACATATAATTGATGAAAACAGAGGTCTATAAAGGGAAATTAAGTGGCCAAACACACAGTTGGTGAGAATATATTTATTATTGATACAGGCATAAGAAATAAGCAATAATGAGTAGAAGACTTGCATTCCCCTTGTTCCCTATATATTGTATATACGTATTATATATTATAGCCATAAGACTCATGGTATTATCCAGAATCAGTTCTGGCATTTTACTAGATGAATTAATTTATCTCTGTCTGTTTGTGCACTTGGATATGTCCATGAGTTGAGTGAGTATGCAGAATAAATTTGCTTTTCTCTGTAAGGCAGTAGAGAACAGAGGTGATTTTTTATATTAGCACATTTGTGTGCTCCCTTGATATAATAGGGCTTGGGGATTACATAAAAGCCTGACCTCTTAGTGTTGTCTTGTCTTTCTTTTCTAAAATAAGAATATTGAGTTTTGCAGTGGTGGTGGTGAGGGGAGCACCTCCTTTGCAAAGCACGGAAGAGCTGTGCTGACCTAGCACTGTGGCATGGTTCCCTAGCAGAGACTCAGAGTACTCCCCTTTTGATATCAGTTCTTCCTAATATATTGGAATCTGTAAATGCAGATAGGATTCATCATTTAATAATATGCCCTTATACTTTCCAGTGGCATATGAAAGATATTTGACTAAGCCTTGTTCAGTGTTGACATTTTTCTACGTGTGCAAAGCAAACTGAAGTTTTAACTGCGCAGAATAGCCCGTTGCTGTAAAGAATCTCTTTGTGGGGTGAGGAAAGAAGTTTTTATGAAGTTTCTATGGTTTTGTCCATACAAAAATGCTTGCATTTTGAATTGTAGCTAGTTATTAATAAACCACATGCAGACTTCCATAGATTACGGTGCAGCACTCTTCTACGCTGTAATTCATGAATACTTTTCATGGATTCACAGAATAGCTGAGGTTCAAAGGGACTTCTGGAGATCTAGTCCAAACCACCTGCTCAGAGCAAGGTCACCTACAGCAGGTTGTCCAGGATAGTGTCCAGCTGGGTTTTGAGCATCTCCGAAAATGGAGACCCCACAACCTCTCTGGCAACTGATGTCAGTGTTTGACCACCCTCACCGTAAAAAAGGTTTTGCTTGTGTTCAAATGGAATTTCCTGTGTTTCAGTTTGTGCCCATCACCTCTCATCCATTCACCAGGCACCACTGAATAGAGTCTGGCTCCGTCTTCTTTACTCCCCCTGTCAGGTGTTTATACGCATTGATGAGATCCCCCTGAGCCTTCCCTTCCCCAGACTGAGCAATTCCAGCTCTCTCACTCTGTGTATCAGAGATGCTCCAGTCCTTTAATCATCTCTGTGGCCCTTCGCTGGACTCGCTCCAGTAGCTCTGTGTCTCTCTTGTACGGCAGAGCTGCTGTTCACAATGCTCTGAGCCCAGCAGTTCAGCCAATTTTCAATCTACCTCAGTGTGCACTTATCTAGTCCATGCTTTATCAGCTTGTCTATGAGGATATTATGGGAGACAGTGTCCAAAGCCTTCCTGAAGTCAAGGTAGACAACATCCACTGATCTTGCCTACTCTACCCAGCCAGTCAGTCAGTCTTAGACCATCAGGTTGGTTAAGCGTGATTTCAGGATTGTTTTTGTGAATCCATGCTGACTACTTCCAGTCACCTTCCTGTCTGTCATAAGTTTGGAAATTATTTCTGTGATTATTTGTTCCACCACCTTCCCAGCATTCAATGAAAGGCTGACCTTTTTTTGTGGGAAAGTTGTATTATAGAAAGTAACCACTGAATTTTTATGTAAAACTTACATTTTTGAGTTCTTCATTGAAAATGGAAGGGAAGAGAGGAATGGGAGGGAGGGAAGAAAAAGTAGACTTTATGAAAAAGAGAAGTTTATAAATAGCTCTTTAGATCTGTATAAAATCTCCCCTGTGGCTGTTTACTAAGGAGGATTAAGATGCAGCTCCCCCTGAAATCCGAAGAGCCTCCTGTCAGCTTGGATGGAAAGCTGGGTAACGTCAGAAGTCTCGATTCCCTCCCTACCAAGGTAACTGGGTCACTGTTGTCTTTTTGGGGCACGATCAGGTACATGCTTCAGCAAGTTGTACCATGCAGCGTCATTTAATTTAGAATCTTCTTTTCTTGCTGTAGATGAGGCTGATTCATTTTATTTTTGATAACTGCGTTTTAAAGGAGAAACCATCAAAACCATTGTGTCTGGCAAGCTGCCCTTTCAGATGAGCAGCCTGTCTCTCTTGCTTTTCAAGCATGTGTCAGTGTGTTGCAGATACTGTTTGGGACAGAATGATGCTCAAGCACAAGCTATTTTGTCATGGAATGAGTTAAATTACTTCTGATGCAATGCTTTGAGGACCACAGTCTACCAAGAATCATTTCTGTTTATTAGAGTGAATCCTCTGGTCACTCTCCCCATATCAAAGCAGAGATCTTAATTAGGATAAGTTCCAGGCCTTAGAGAAATTGATTGTGATAGCTTAGTAAATTGGAAAAGATCTGAAGAGTGTGCTGTTCTTAGTGTTGTCAGTGTTGAAATTTTTCATTGAATTAGAATAAGAGTTTTAATGTCTTTTTGTATGCAAAAGAGGCAATGCTGTTATGCGTTGGTTAAAGTAATATGTATTTTTTAAAAGCTTCATCTACTGAAATCAGCCAGACACATGCGTATTATTAGAATAACTCTTGCATTCCTCATTTTTAATTAATTCATGGCCTTTTAGGTACAGTAGTTTTATATATCCATCCATACATGGATTTTTGTATGGATATGTTTGTTTATATATGGACAGATCTTTTTAGTGTCGAATCTTAGTGAAATTTCTTATGCAATATATAGAAACAACCTGGTTCAGGTTTCTGTTGCCTTTAAAATTACTGTGTACTACTTTTGCCAGTTTGCTCCCATTTTGTTTAGACTAATTTTGATTCTCAAAGGGAGGGGATTAAGCTATCAAAATGATATGCAGTACTGCCAGATTTTCCAGAAACTTTGGAGTAGTGTTTTAGCCTTTCTGTACAAGAGACTAAATCTTCTTTGATCAGGAGGGAAAATTAATTCAGTCGTGTCATCCTGGACCCAAGGTGGCATTTGCCGACGTTGCAGAACCACCACCTCGTTTGACACTTCTTGCTTGCCTGATTTTAGAGCAATTTAGAACTGAACTAACAGGTGTATTTTAGATGAAGATTTACCTGTACAAGCAAAGCTCTTCAAAGAGTTTGCCCATAGCTGCTGGCACTCTGCCTAGGGCTATGTTGGCATTGCCCTCACAGATCAGAGCGGGGGTCCATCTAATTCAAAGTTTGCTGCCTGACAGCTTCTTCAGAAGAGCAAGCAAAGGAGCCTGTAGTACACTGTTGAGAGATACCCTGTCTTTTACCCGCTGTTAGTCCCTTATTAGGAGAGGCTGTCTTAAGCTGTCATGCACGAAAACTTTATATCCCTTCTGGATTGTTTATAATGCCAGATATCTTCTATTCAAAGTTAGCAATCAGTATTTTTATATCCTGTTCCTCTGCTGTTTTCAATTTTATTTTCTTGCAGTTAGTTCCGTACTTAATTCTGTATTGTGATTAAAAAATAAATAAATAAATAAAACCCAAGCTTGCATTTCCTTTTGCATTTTCAACTTTCTTTCTTTCAATTTCATTCGGTGCCACTTTGATCTCTGTTATGAGAGGGACTAGAAATTCCTAGTGCACATTTCTTAGGTAATTTATTTTTACATCATGTTTTGTTTTGCGTGCTTCCATCTCTGTCTGTGCCTTCTGCGCTGTCCAGAAGGGTAGCGAGCAGAGTGGGCACGCCGGATCTGAGCGGTGGAAGCGATCCCTGTCCGGTCGTGCAACTTGGGTAACGCAGGCCTGGTGTAAACAGCAGCGGGACTCGCTTGCGGGCAGATCTCTAAGGCAAGGAAATTATTGTGCTCCACTCGGTTCAATTAAAATAGAGCATTCTCTTTTGATTTGCTGCGTGATGGTTTAGAGATGCAAAACATGCAAACTCTTCCTGCGCAGCACCATCTACCCTGAGCAGGCATGGGACAGCGATGCTGCGCCTGAATTTTTTAGCTGTTGAATATATGTGTGTCTGATATGTGGATTTTTCTTTTAACTACTATCTTTCTCGTAAACACTGCATTACAAATGGTTACTACTGGCAAGAGGAAGTGAGGAGAAAGCTGAGGTGTGTGGAGTATTTCTGTGGCTGTTATGAAAGTACAGTCAATCAGTTGCTGTAATTATTTTATACCATAAAGCACCTATATTTTCTAGCTATGTGCCTTCACTGTTTTCTTACAGTCAAGTTTGATTTATGACACTTACTGAGCCCTGCTGGAACGCTGCTCTGCATTAGTATAAACATAAATCTTTTCTTTCTTTTTGAACTAGACGTTCCTGCTTACCCCAACTTGCCACTATTAAATTCTGCAATATCCTCTGCAAGTGTTTTCCAAGAGTCAAGGTTGTGGTGGCCAGATAGCTTTTGTTTTTGTTAAGGGTGTTAAAACGATGAAAGAGCCTGTTCTTGGACCTCTCTTCCACGCCGGGTGTATTAGCACATAATTGCACAGTGCTTCTCTGGGCCTTCCTTCTCCTTTATAAAAATACGGAGGGGAAATGACAGTATGCTGAATAGTCCATTGGACTTTTGACTCCTGTTTATGTCCTGCCTACACTGTGTCTTAGTGACCACGCAGTCAAGGTAAAGGGGCAACCTGGAAACTTGAAAGCCTGAAAAATAGCTAGAGAGGAAAACAGTCTTTAACATCTGGAACAGAAGAAAAGGACATGCTTAACCGATGTATTTCGAGTTTCCCAATCTGCAGCAACAGCATGCTGTTACTAAGCCAGCTTGGCTCTTTATTATTTATGGTTTGCAAGTGATTTTAAAAGACCTTCATAATAATAGTCCCATTTCATTCCTGTCTTTTCTATAACCACTTTTCCTCCACTGCTTCATTTTTAGCTCCAGCGTTTCAATTGCATGGCGCACAGAGAGCTGCCGCTAGGTTCTGCTTTCTGGTGGGATGCATTTATATGCCCTAGCGAAAGTACATTGTGTGTAGATCTGAGGTGATATATTCCATCTCACACGTTGGTTTTGAATATGTTGTTTTTTAGAATGAATGGAGAGCGAGCGAGCTGAATGCAGCGTGAGGAGGATGTAGCAGCTTGGCCAAATCTATCACTGACTTTCCTAAGTGACAGAGGCAACACTGAGGCAATCAGTGCAACTGTCTGCTGTGCCTGCCAACTACCTACAAGTTATATTATGTGCCAGAATACTTTCCACAGCTTGGCGTGTGTATTCTGCAGTGGCTCGAGTCAAACGCGGGCGCTCGAAGGAAATATCGAGGAGCGAGAAAGCCAGTTTTGCAGTTCAGTGTGAAGCTTAGTAATGGAGCAAACTATATTGATAGACCTTCTGTTGTTTACAGCAGTTTTGAACCTTTGCAAATATTAGGCAGGAGATTATTAGTTTTCTGTCCTGACCTTCTTCTGCTTAAACATGAACTCCACGCTCTTCTCGTGCTGATCATTTGGTCTCATTTCCACTTCCTTGTCGTTTTAAGCCATTTTCTTTTTTTCTTTCCTCTATTGCCTTCCCCCTACTCCTCGAGATTGCCCTTGTTTGGTGAATAATAATACAAAAAAACCCCTTTTACTGGTCCCGACGTTCCCTTCCTAACAAAAATGACTGAGGGAGTAGTTTTCTTTTCTACTCCTGGGCCCCTTCCCCAAAGATTTATTACAATGGGGGTTTAGTTTTGGCTGTTGCACAGAAGCAGCTTGCTTTTTCTGTATTTTATGATCCTTGTCGTGTTTGTGGTGATGGCAGTCCCCTGCCTCTTCTTCCTTCTCCTTGCCCGTGGGACATAGGGACCACTACGCGCCTGCGAGCTGGCCTCCCCGGCGCTGCCTCGCGTGGGCCGGCGGCCGCTCTCCTCCCTGCAGCCGGGTGGGCACATTCACGGCAAGGGAATCCATCGGGCGATGACGAGAGATCAGGAGATTGTTCAGAGAAGTCACTAAACTATAAAATCAAAAACAAACTATTGTTTTTACTCTATGTGTTCTATCTGATATGTGGGGGAAATGGATGGGATGATATAAATTAAGTTAAAAAGCAAAGCAGAGCCATACACCTAACCACGAAAATGAGGACGTTGTCTACATTTTTCCCATAGAAGGCCTTAAATAACACTTCTGGATACAGCAGATAGCGGTGACAGTCCCTCTTCTCGGAGCGGTGCCATGTGGCGCCAGCCTTAGGAAGCGCACAGCTGGCTGATACCATGCAGAAGGCAGGGTTGTTGGGCTAGATGGCCGGGCTTTGATCCAGCTGTAGGAGAGTCCTTATTACTGCTTTGGGGATAAAATCCCCATAAGCTGATGTCGCTGCTGCAGGCCCTGTGGGAGTCCGTGAGGTTTTTCTGCGGCTGGTGCTTGCAGAATTCAGCTGTCGGCTTGGATTTCATTCGATCCTTATTTTTACTTGCATTAATCTTGACCACTTAGATCTTCCTCTCCCATTTATTGTTCAACTTTGTAGGATTTAATAAAATTGAAAAAATACAGATTCATCGCTGTGCCCAGGCATCATAGTTATCCCTGTCATGACACTGGGTGTCTATCATAGCAGGTTAGGGGTTTTGCTTGGTTTCCAGGCATCTGCACAGCACACACAATTAATATGATGCCGGTGCTTCTCTAAAGCTTCTTTGCAGAAATATGCAGGTAGTATATAAGATACAAACACTGCAAAATTAGTATAAACATAGGCAAGACCTTGTCAAAACTAATGCAAGAGAATGACATGTTATTTGGAAACGATGAAGTTTAGCCGCAGAAACAGGTTTTTATCTTTCGTGTCTCCAGTTGTGCTGTCATGAAAATGAAATCTTTGAGCAAGGAAACATAATTTCTATTAGCTGCGCTCAGGGTTCTACACAGAGCAACTGGTTTGAACGAAATACCTGAAAATTACTGACAAACTCCTTCAGAGCTTGCATGAAGAAAAGCAATAGTGCTTCTGCAACGGCAAGGCGCTGATCGGTGCGAGATAAGCTGGCGGGGAAGTGTTTCTCCAGTAGGTTCAGGATCCCTTCGCATGCTGCGCTGCGGGTTGCGCGAAACGCCGTAGCATCCAGCTCTTCCATCTGCGCTACAGCTGGCTGGCAGCCAGGGTAGAGCATCGTCAACAGCCTCGAGGGGATACGGCTTCCCAGCCAATGAGTAATCTGTTTGGCCGTTTTGTGTTTCGTAGATTGATTTTTAAACTGGAAATTGCCAAAGTAGCAGCCCACCTGCCAGCAGTCTGGCCTTGGCCAAATAATTTGTGCTGGCATCCAACTCATCTGGAACACCCAATTCAAAACCGGAGCCGCGGGCAGGAGGAGAGGAGCACTGTAGACATTTTGAAGCTGTTTCACTGTCACGAAAGGCTTCTTAAAGGAATACAGTTCTCCTCGACTTGTGCCTCCTTGAAGTGTGCAGAGATGTAAGCAGTCCGAGCTGGAGGAGGCCTGCATGGAAGTCCTCCAAGGGCAAATCCGCATCCTGCAGGCACAGGGAATGGGCAGGGGGACTCGGTAGGTGACCCTCTTCCCTCTAGAGTCTGTCCCGCAGTCGTCAGGGTGGCAGGTTTCTGCAGCAGGCAGACCAAGGATTTATGGAGATCCTGCAGCTTAGAGTTGTATTAATTAATGTGAGAGCAGATTAAATTCTAGACGAACTGAATTGAGGAACATATGAGCACTTTCGTGTGGATCAGGCAGCCGGATGAGTTAAGAAATTGGGGTAATGAGAACATGGATGTAGAGAGATAAGTAAGAAATGATGTGGAAGACTGTAGCTGTAGCATCATCCAACCAGCGGATGCCACAAAAGCTGGATTTTTCTAAAACCCAGGACATCTGAGGACACTGAGGCCTGGAAAACTTTGGCCTTAAATATGTTTGTATGAAATCTTAACGAATTTTAGGCTTCAGCGGTGAGGGAGTTCAGCTCTGCATTATCTCTAAATCTTAGGAATTTTTTCCAGTGGTGCCTTTAGCCAAATTTTTTTTGGAGAAGGAGGTTTATTCTATCAAATCGTATGTGCTCTGTGCCTTGTAATAATATTGTTCTCTTGTCTTTTGTTTTTCATCCATCAACATGAAAGCAATGCCCCAATGGACACTGGCGTCCTTATATCCCTTTTATAGATGGGAAACCAAGGCACAGAAAGGTGAAGTGATTTGTCCTGCCAGGACGATGAATTTGAGTCCAGATCTCCTGAACTGGATGGTGCGCTGGCTTTCAGGTGGAACCTCTCCCTTGAACGGCTTCTTGTGCCCACGTGATAACATACTAGTAGTCTGTTTGCAGGCTACTGCATTTCAAATATCTTCAATTCCTGTTTACTTTGGACAGAACCAAAGGCATTCAGCAGCTAGCAAGACCTAGTCTCTGGTACATAAAGTTTTCTAAATAAATGTCTAAGACCCAAGCTGTAGCAAGCCCTCTTTGGCACACGAACAAAGTTTTATACGCCAGCTTCTACGAGCTTGGCAGAGTATACAGTCTTGTGCAGTCAGGCTTAGCAAAACATTGTATTCAGACTCAGCAAAGTATTTAAGTATGTGCTTAACTTGATCGTGATTTAGCAAATCACATAAGAACCTTAATGTTTTGTTCAGCTGTGGGCCGTAGCGCAGAAATTTATGTTAAGTCATTTTCACAATCAGAACTCATGTTGTTTCTTATAAAAAGAAGAAAAATGCCACCTGCAACTTCTGTTCATTTACAGTTATACAGTTGCTACTGTAAATATAGCCCTTTCAAAAGACTTATTACAAAAATACTACAGTTGATAAAAGATGGCTTACATTTTAAATATGGAGCGCAAATAAGATGCTCTTAAGAGAGATTTACTTGTATAAGGCCAGTGAGTTTTTGGTTACAGTGGTTACTGTGTTCCTTTCTTCATTTTATTGCTGGCTAATGTAGTTATTCATTGCCTCAAAGGAGGATTTATCCAAGAGGAGATATATTATCTTATGTAGATATTGGTGAATAAAGCTGTTTTTAATGCTTTCTTTTGTTTGCATGAATTTATGGAGTATACTTTACCCACATTTCCAATCACGCTTTGTATTGGGTATTTTTCTGTCAATGCATTTTGTATGCATGCCAGCATTGCTTACAAATAGTATATTTTGTGCCTTGCTATTCATTTATAGGATTGTTTCTAAGATGTGGCATTTTCATTTTGTTTTGTGTGTGTGTTTCTTCTTTTCTTTTCCATTTGGCATAATTATGCACTCACGGTTATTACCTGGGTAAGTCAGCTAAGCGTTTCTTTGCTTGAATGTTAATCTTCCTCAATTCTTCACCCACTAAGTGTGAAGTTAATAGTATTGCTAACTGGTTTCTGTGAGGCTGCTTGCTGAAAAACATTTCACATTAACAGGGTAATTGAAACTGTAGCTGATGTATTGGTCGGAGTTGGTAAGCTTGCTAAAGGCTTCTTGCAGGGATCTTTCGGAGAGGCCTTGTGGCAGATATTTTAAAGAGTAGACAATGCATGTTGTGAGCTATTCAAGCTAGAAGTTTAATGGTTTGCGTGCCATTTGGGGTGCTGGGATCAGTCACTGCCTCTTTTGGATGTTGGAAGGACTGCTTAAACATTGTTTTTTGCATTTTTGCAGCTGGGGTATTTTTTAGAGTTTATTTTGTTAGATAAAAGTTTTCAAGCCAGTACATACTGTTAAAATATAAAACACGCTAATGTATTAAAACTCAGTTAAAAAACCTTTATATTTAAACTAATTATTGCCTCCCACCTATTTTTAAATCTAAGGGATGTGTTTGCAGCTGCTTTACTAAGCGTGAATTTAGCTTTCTGCAGAACATCTGCGTTCTCTCTTTGTCTTTTTAGCTGTCTGTGTAAGCCAATTCACTGAAATTTTACATGACTTTGAGTTTTCACCTTGGGGAAGCTGGATAAGATGAGAAGAGGAGGTACAATCCGTCCCTCTTAAAGTTAGTGACAAAACTCTCATTATTGTAGTAGTGCCATGTGAGTCTAAGCTTGCTGCTGACTCTTTTAGAAGATGGGGCAAATTCGGTGGCGTGCAGATTCCACATCATTTTGGTAGATTTTAGAGATGAAAACACCATTTGTTACACAAGCGTGAATCACCGGAGGCAGTAGTATGGAAAAAAATTGGATGATGTCCTCAACTTTTCTTTAAGAACAAACCTTAAGCCAAGAAATTTGGACCAGTGGAAAACACTTGCGACAGCAGGTGCCCTGTCCAGTGTGGGCTTCTGTCCATGGACCTCTGCTGCTTGAGCTGTTAGAATAACAGGGTCACAGGCTGCTGGGTAAAGAGAGGCTGGAGAGAGGTCTTGAGGCTGGAAGGTGGGGACACAGCATGAGAAACAACATAAAAGGAACTTGGATGGTGGATGGTTCCCTGCCAGAGGTTTCTCCTTTTTTTTCCTCCTCCTCCTGTTTTTAGTTAAAGTTTGGCTTTCTTTAAGCTGTGTCCATTAAAGTCTTTAAAGCAAAATGCAATATCTTTCCAGAAATATCTTCTGGTAAGCTACAGTTGCTGAGTACTTAATAATTATTACCTGACAAGGTGCTGTGAGTGCATGATAATATGGTCAGACTACATTACGATGGTGGTTTTTTCTGGGTTTGGACTGTTGTAACTTTTAAAAAAGTAATTTGCCTTCGGGTCATGGAAAGGGAAGCAATTCGAGTGTATGGTTACTGTAGCAGCTATGGTTTTTCCCTGTGAACCTCCTCACTTTATTTTATGCTATTGGATGTTATATTGATTAGTGCCCAAAGTATCTCAGTGTTTCTCTTGGGAGTCTCGCTGAAGCGAGGCGTGACTGAGCCGGCTCCCGGGAACCGGGCACAGAGGAGCCTCGAGGACGGCGTAGTCGCCCACTCCTGTTTTCTCCCAGGAGCGTGCAGAAGCGTTACAGCAATTGCGGTAGTAGTACTGGTATCAGGTGAGGATGCAGAGGCTTCCCTTTCTCACTGCAGCCTTTCTCCATAGTCAGAACTTAAATAAAGCTGTAGGAGCAGGAATTGGTAAGACTACGGACTCCATAATATTACATTTTGAGTAAGGACCAAATGTTTACATGTCTGGCAACCTCCACCCTGCAGAAAGAATGTAGACTTTTCCATGCACCAACGATAGTCCCCGTAATCCCCTTAAGCTTTCTTACGGCCACGAAGAGCTAACACCTATCAAGACTAGAGCTCTCCCAGATCTCTAGAAGGGTACTGGATGAGGCTTGACCATGACAAAGTTAGTCCTAACCCCGTTAATCTTCTCCACAGTCTGGATTGATGGCTAGAAGACAAATAGTCACAATCATTAGGTTGACACAGAATGGAGGCTTTGGATCAAGACTTTATATACAGTATAACAACAGAAATGACAGATTTTTTTGTTATCTTGGATCTCCAAATACTAGCTTTTCAAACACACACACGTTAGCAATGCTTTTCCTGATGGCGGATGTGCACATCAGTTTCGTGCTGCTGATGCTACCGCTCTGCTCTGTCATTCCTACAAAAGACAAATTTGTCTTAACATTATGCTTAGCAAGCTTCCTTTGACATGTAATTTCTGAGTTTCACTGAGCCAACACCTCAAATCTGCACTTGGAATGGGAAGAGGAAAATCTGGAGTTGTTTTTACAGTTCCGTTGAAATACAGTCTTTTGCTTTATTGCAGTAGCTTGTCCTGTCAAGGTCAAGAAAGCTTACTGCTTGCTGGTTATTAGCGTATCAACTTGCAGCAGAGCTGAAAGGTAATCTTACAGCTCAATGGGGATTTTACAAGATATTTACAGTATTTTAAAGTGGTTATCTGGAAGAGGTATGTGTTTAAAAGAGGAAAGGTGTTCAGAGACAACAAACTGGAAATGGTAAAACTTCAAAAACATTTTGTGCACCTTAAATAGAGGCTCTTTAATTTTCTCTAATTAGTTGTCTTCATCAAATTCAATTGATTTGGGGGCATAGGGGAGGGAGGACTGCTTAAAGACAAGGCTGTATTGGTAAGCTAACATGGAGTTAAAGACCTCAAAGTCCAGAATATCCTTCCTTTTTTTGCTATGGTTTTTGGCTTCTCTTTTTGAATCAATTTTTCCTCACTCTAGCAGACATCCTTTTGAAGAGCTAATTCTATTCCTAGATGTAACAAAAAAGCAGCTAGGACTCTATCTGCTTGCCTACCTTGCATTAACAAGGGCTTTTTCTGCTGCAGAGTATTTCTGGTGCAGTGGCATCCTGAAGAAGCCTTCTCCAGCCACACATTCCCCAGTACACTTGAAAAGAATAAACTCTGAGCAATTACCCAACAAGTGCTTTACAGGTTATGCACCAGTTCTTACTTTCTGCAGTTAATAAGTATGCTAGCTGAATAACATAAATCCTGGATCGTTGTAGATATTAATGAATATGTTGTCTCCTAAGATGAATTAGGGTGGCAGTCTAGAAAGATCCCAGCAGAATACTGTAACTTAAATTCAATACAAAAAGAACTGATATTTACTGCAAGGACACTCCTGTCTTTCTGCTGTAAACTTCCAAGGCTGAGAAAACAGTGTGTTTTAATAGTTATTTATACAAGATTTACCTTGTATTTAACATTTTTGGTGCTATTATCAGCCAAAACATTGCTGGTATTTATTGAAATCCTAATGGCTGATTTATTCTTACCTGATACGATGTTTGTTGTAAAATGGTGTATCTTGCAGACCTACACTGTTGTTGAATACATATGTAAGATTTAAACGTGCTAAATTAGAAGCAATGTTACATATATTTGAATGCTTCAGATGAAAAGAACATGGGACAGAACTTTAATTTTTGCAATATAAGGGGTCAAAAAGGCACATTTGACGTTTATGCTGAGTTAATTTGAAATTAGCTAGATACAGGTGAGGCTTTGTGATCATTAACGATCTGTTTGATTGCTTGGTCTTATCATTATCCTTCTCTCCATGTGATTTGTGGTGTTTGTCAATCACTTGAAAATTACCTTCTTAACTCTTTTAGGACCATCCTTTACATTTTGCTTCTAACTGCCATCTTCAACTACCTGCTGGAAGAGCATGGAGAAAGTGGAGCTAGATTCTCCACCATATACCGTGCACTGTGTGAGGGAGCTCTTACATTTAGAGGACCTTAACCAACTTTGCCGGGAGAGTAAAGACAGCTACGGTCTTCTACAGAGATCTCTCTCCCTAATCCAAAAGCCATTTTTTTCAGTAAAACAAGGATAGGATATTTCTAAAAAAGACATTGAAAGCGTTAACTGCTTCTCTTACTCACTAGAGGGGTAAGGAATTGTTTGGCATAAGTTTTTAGTATCAGACATTGACAATCCAAGACTTGAGGTGCTAACAGATTAGTCAAAGATGCAATACGAATACAGCACAAAACAGGTCTTTTATTCCCAGTTAAGATCTCAGATATGATATTTTCAGCAAAGAGACTAGACTACAGCAATCTGTTAAGGCTGAAGACAAGTGGGATCTTGACAGCCAGTATCACAGTCACCCAAAATGTTACCCTGGTAATTAGAAGTTCCCTTGAACAGATGCCCAGTTTCTCTTTGGATCAGCTGGGGAAACAAGATTTCTTTTCTGAGGTTCCCATGCTAAACAGTTCAGGCAAATCCCAAACTCCTAACTTGAATTTTCTAGTCTTTGCTGGGTTCCTAGGCTAGTAGTTATTTTGGTATCTTTATACCTATTTGCTAGCCTTACAGTTAATTACAAGCTGCAGCAAACAAACAACAAAAGCAACTCTCACTTGCTAGTCATGTCCATGCTGCACCCTTCGCAGACAAAGGGAATATATACGTCACTTCCCCATTTTGTATAATAAGGTTTTTCTGTCAGCTTATTCAACAGCAGGCATCCTTCTTCTGGCTGGTACAGCTGCGATCTGGGAGGACTGGCGTGCGAGGGCTTCGTCGTAAGAGCTCTGGTGCGTGGGTCTTGCTTCCAGGAAAATGACATATGGGCTTTTTTCCCCTATAATTAAATCAGCCCATGATGATGATTGCATTATTGGCCTGAATAAAGAAAATGCATCTTCTAGCAGGTTTGTAAGGTAGCAGTAATGATTTCTGTTGTCCAAGATATGAACCAGAAACAAATCATCTTACTAATTTTGGGCAGCAGCGGTCTGGCAAGTTAAATCAGAGCAAGATTTGGCATAACCGTTTTCTTGCTAACATCCAAATGGTGATCATACAATTGGTAGAAGGAAGGTAAGTCATGCTACCATCTTTGTAGGAGGGACAACTTAGATTAAAGTACCTAAAAATAGCTCCAAGAAGTAACCTACAAAAATAGGTTAATTAAATAGCGAATGGGCATTGGGAGAACAGACAGGGACTAATGTGATCATTAGGTCGACTCTATGCTAAATTTATTCAGTAGCAGAATTCATTTTTTTCCAAGGTTAAAAAATGATAATTCAAGAGTGCAGAAAGCTATAGGTCAGCTGACATGAATTCCTGTCTGTCTCCATTCCCCAAAGCACACTAGTCTTTTGGGGATGCTAACTATATTCTTTTTTTGCCTTTTTTTCCTTATAACGGTGCATGATATATGTACGGATTTCTGGCCACTATCATAATTTTTAAAAGGGATATATCTATTTTTATATGTGAAATTATGTCATACAACAGTCAGATTTCAAAGATGGCTCTGGTGAAGGGTGATGTTTCTGTAACTCAAAACAATGGGCAAATATTTGGGGAGGGATGTCAACAATTTGGAGCTATTCCCATTTTACCCTACTCTCTGTTAGTTTTTCTGAGGTATTTTGCTTGTAGTGGTTGAAGCCTGAGAGTGTGAGTAGATGATGTGCAAAGATGAAGTCCATAAACTTCAGCTGCTCATGTTAAACTGGGGGTTCTTGCTGTCTGAATCCATGTCTCACCATGGAGATCAGATCAGAGGAGCACAGTACCGTCGCACCTAGGCAACCCAGCCTGTCTCTGCTCAAAGAGGGGTATAGCAGGAGATACGTCATCATTTTGTAAATCTAGAGACCGTTTTCTCAGCTCATTTTTACTGAGATCTGCTGGGTTTTATTATGATCCACGCAGCAGCACACCAGCTTCAGCCTTGCTGCATGAATGAGGAGCTTCGTACCTGCCTTCAGGGCTGGAAATGGTGATACTTGTGGTGCAGCTACCCTGCAAGAAAAAGAACTCCTAAATTTTGCTCAGACTTGTAGAAGCCATCCTACATAAGGCCATATCAGGGTAGTACACCCGGCATGGGTCTGGATATACATTGAAACCTGCCATTGGAGTAACCCTGCTGTTTGGCTCTCCGTGTCTCCTGGATGGCTCTAGGAATTTGAGCACAAGAGAGTAAGGATCTCCAAGCTTAAGACATCTCCCAGGAGGCTTATCACAGGAGAGGTGTGAGCCGCAGGCGTTTTATTTTAGCAGCGTTTTCCCAGTATGTTGTGTTTTGTGCCCACATTTAAAGGTGGGGGGGGCCTCTCTGTGTAGAAGGCTGAGTGTATTTTAGCCATAGGGTTTGCTGGAATGGCATCAGGGCTGTGCAGAGAAGGATACGATAAAACCATCTGTCTGGCAGAAGCCCTCAAGTTCCATCGCTGCGTCATGTTGTGTTCCTTGGTGTGTGAGTCTGCCTGTTTCTTCGGGACAGGAGTCTCCATCCACCATGGTACGGGAACCAAACCCTGACTTCACCTTTCAGCCTTGGCTGACTTTTTGCAGGCTTAGGGACTGCTGAGATAAGGAGTTGCCTGTGGCTGTTTGTTTCTTCTCGTTAAGGAAAACAGGACATTATTATTACTTATTTTTCCCCTTTTTTCCTGTAAGCTAACAAGATTACGTGACTAATGTACCTGATTCATGTTGCTGATTTATTGCATCATGAAGATGACTCTGCAAAGCCCCAGGCTTGGGCTGATCGGTGAGGGCAGATTATGCTGAATACGGGCTCTCTGGAAAAGTTGCTAATTTTGATATTTTCAAAAGATATAAACTCACAAAACTCTTTCACAGGTAGAGCGCGCAAGGTTATTTCTGCACTTTTTACCAAGTTTGATTAGCAGACTACAGCTAATGTGGGCAGCTTTCAGAAAGGATATTAGAGGTCTTTTCCAGAAAGAAACGGTGAAGGAGAAAGTCTACAAGCATTTGTTTGATAGAACATAATCCAGCTGTGGTAATTAGATCCCAGTAGGATGTTCTGGTTTTTTCTTCCTCCAACCAAAAAGGGATATACAGTACGATGTCATTGCTTCAAGGATACAAATTGAAATGGAATATTTAATGAAGATCAGGGTAGCAAAAACAAAAGCAATTTAATTTTGCACTTGGGAGCTTACTGAAATGCAAATTAATCCTGAAGTTTCTGACCTTTGTATTCTTTTTAACAGGTGAAAAGATTTTTCAGGGTTTTTTTTGTTTGTTTATGGAGACTTTTCTTTTTGTAAACAGCTAGATGCTTTCTTTAATGCTGTGTCACCAGGCATTATAGGATGTCTGACCCAAGAGCACGTCTCTCAGTGAGGGCTGTTTGTATTGCACTGTTCAGTATGCAAAGGTAGATGATACGGCTGCCATTAACGAGCAGTTGATGAACATGGGATTTAACTACTGAAAAATAGAAAAGCTGTAGGTTACAGAGCTTCACAAGATGATGTGGGAGACCTGTATCTGATCATATTCTTTTGAACACGGTTTTTAAGTAAATATTTCAGCATTTTAAAGAAATAACTTATTTCAATAGGAGAGAAGAGGAAGAATTGCTGTTGTTACAAGGCAGCTGTATAACTCATGTTGGCTGAGCAGAAGTGAGAAACTGAGCAACTTTGCCAATTTTGCCAGCTAGGCGTAAGGAAAGCTCTTTGGCGATCAAAAGAAACGTTGAGATTTTTACCCAGTCGTAACAAGTATCACAAAAAGGAGATGAATTAGGCAGCTATATGTCTAACTCTGCTACTGATTTTATTTTTCTTTCTCCAGATTTGAAAACTCCACATTAGGAACTGAAGTTGTTCCTACTTCAGCTGTGGGTTGACGATGCAGTAAATCTATTTTGGGGGCTCTCACTACTGCAGCAAGGCTGCCACAGCCATGTGTTAAAAAACACTGTTCTGGCATAAAATCATTACATCGGCTGAATTTTGAAGACCTTGTCATGTTATGGGTTACCTCTCTGTGCCTCACTGATTTTAAGCTGGATTAGAGGCTGCCTGTTACAGTATAGCCAGCTCAAGGCCAACATAAACTTTCTCTCTGATGTTTTGGCCACTTCAGCAGAAAGGGAGTCACATGTCCATCCAAAACCAGGTCAAGCTCGTACCACTGATGGGTCTGACTGTTCACAAATCCTCTTTAATGAGTGTGGCATTATAGCTATTGTGGTTTCCATGATTTGGAGAGTCAGGCCTAGAAGGTGAGGCATATCCTTCAGCAGATACTTAAAATAACTCAGTTCACGCTGATGACTTGGATCGAGGTTTCACAAACTGAATGAGATGGGGCTTAGCAGAAAGACGTGCAGTAATCATTTGATTATAAACAATATACGCAAAGGAGAGAAAACGAATGGACAAATAACTACATGAACAATCCTAATTGTGGGATTTTGTGACTTTTGAATGCCCATATCAGCAGCCTTAAAAAAAGATTTTAAGCCTATTGTTATATGCAGTTTTATTATACTGGTTCCCAAGAACTCCCCTTCAGATGTTTCCCATTTTAGATGATTTGTCTGGCTGCTCAGAGAGCTTACCTTTCCAAAAATGTGCAAGGCGTAGAGATGGCTGTATAAAACTTGTTTGGTGTGCTGAAAGAAATGCTTTGCCAGCTTCAAAGGTGTTTGCATTTGAAAATAGACTCTCAGCCGCTTGTCTCAGCCTCTATCTTTAATGCCATGGGATGCCCTGTAACAAAGTCTGTTTATATGGAAATAGTTACTTGATAGAGAAGTCAGCTTAGTCAAGAATATACAGCAGCCTTCCTGGGTCTCGCAGGTTTTACAGAGCCCATAAAATCTCTTGTTATGGCATGCTGCAAATAGCCTCCTTTGGGTGGCATATCTGTAGCATTTAAGTGCTCAGAAATTCCGATCTGATCCTTCAGTAAGGGACTACTTGAGACCACAGCTCAGAGGGAACTTGCTACTAGTTCAGAGTAGGTCCAGCTAAGGCTGTTATTGCAGCTCTGGTAGCATCCAGAGTCTGTTTTTTCTTAAAATGTGAAAGACAAGGGTCTATTCAAGGACTGCTTTATAAGGTCAGGTTAAGATTTTCTTATATCTGACTGAAAACTAGGTAGGCAGTGTCTGTACTGAGGTGCCTCTGCTGGAAGTGCCTCAGGAAATGGCTTTTGTATGCTGTATTTCTGTAGGATTTCCAGATGTGCAACATGTTTGCTGGTGTATTTATTATACCATTGTGTTAGTTAGTTGGCTGTCCTTAAATTGCGGTGGACTATAGGACAATGCCTCTGTGAGGTTGATTTTCACCTAGTGTGTATAATTCACTTTCAGCTTAGCTTCCTCTTCATTTATCCTCTATCAAGAAAGAGGTGAACATACTGGTGAGACTGAAAATTGTATTTTCCGTGGCTGAACTACCACTGGGTATTCAAAATATGTGAAACGAACATGATACCAACACAAAGGCGGCTAAAGTAAAATGTTTTTAACGCTTTCGGGATCTGAATACAGTGCGTAGATGCGACCATCAACAGTCCCACAGGGGACATAATTGACTTGCTCTCAACAGCAGGCAAAATTACAGGGAAGAATGTACACTCCTATCCTGTTATTTTTATTTGAGTAGGTCATTATTTCTGCTACATAAAGGCCAATATTGCAAAAATTGAGTGCTTCAAGCTTCATAACTCAACATGGAGCAGCCTCAATGTCAGAAGAAGCGAGTCCTGGAAATGCAGCCCGTCTGTATCCCAAATAATTCCAGTCGTGATCCTGCAAGCTGTGCCGCTTTGGCCAAGGGCCGGGGTCTCCCTCGGAGCCCTGGATTGTTTTCCAGCGCTAGATCTCCGTGCGTTTTGTGTAAAATACGCTGGCAATAGCAGGCCTCTGTCACAGGTGGATCTTTTCCCATTCTGGCTTGTGAAATTAGAGGTTTGGTTAAGGCAAGCAGAGTTGCATTTTTCTAGTTTCAGGATTTAGGCAATTACAAGTGGATTTTAGTGGCTAACTGTGGCGCAGAGGCTGTGGCGAAATGTTTTGTCTGTCACTTTTTGCTGGAGTAAAACGTATGACTTCTAAGTTCATTTTGCATTTAAGTAATTAGAAACAAAATAAACTTGTGAAGACACGTGGAGAAAAATGTACCAAATACTATAGGAAGCGTAAACTGTTCTGGAGTAATCATGATCATAAATAACAGTTGCATAATTCAGTAGTTCAGATGGATGTGTCTTTAAAATCACTAAGCATGTATCACCTGGAGTAAGGTGGTCAAACTGTAACTTAGCAAGGATATCCCTTGTTATCAGAGAATATTGCTGGTACACATTCAGTGCAAGTTCTTCTTGAAAGTGTAAAATATTCTGGTTTGCAGAATTTTATAATCATTAATAATGTTTTCAGAGTGTGACTGTTTGTGATAGTTGAAAAGGAAGCGTGACATAGCTCGTACTGAAGTTCGATTGTAGAAGGAAACAAGTCAAACCTGAAAGCGTTCTCTTCCCGTATGTGCTCCTATTCCCATATGTGATCCTAATACAAGAGTCTAATTTGCTTTCTGGGAATTATCAAAAAAGCTTTGGGGTGAGACTCATCCCTTTCCCCCCTTCCCCTCTTATTTTTCCAAGCAGCTACGTGAAGAGAGGTAAATTATTTTGCAGGAGGGACATGCTGGCATTTCATGAATTAGGTTCATTAGGTTCGTTGTTCTTGGAGTATTTGCATTAAAATTAAATCCTCGGGCTAGGTTTACAGTTGTGGTGTATGCGGGCCAAACGCTCTTTGAACTTCTTTAATCCTGCAATTATCCTGAGAGCAAAGCTTGTATCTTCATGAGCTTTCTGCTTCTACCCCCCATCATCCTGCAGTTTGCTGGAATTGGGCATAAAGTTACAATTCCCAGACAAGGCTTTGCTCTAAATGGCAGTCTGTTACCGGTGTCCTGTAACCAGTCCTTCAGTACCCTGAACGATGGCAGCTGTAGGGATCGATGGGAGAGGTGGCTGCAGTTTGGCAGATCATACGTGGTTTTTTTCCGTGTGCTGCGTTACGGAGTTGGCCGTTTTCTGTACCGTACCGTAATGCCATACCTGTGACTATACCTGTTCTAACAGAGGGAAACACATTAGTGCTGATATTAATTATGGATGAATTGGCAGCCACGATCCTGAATTATATTATTTCAGTGGGTTTTAGCTTAATCTGTATATTTTAATGTTCTGCTTTTAAGTCCATAAAGAATTTATGGCTTGTCTTCACTGACCTCATCAATAGAAGAGACCAAATCAGTCACAGTGGTGGTTGTTTTTATTGCCGTCGTGTTGAAGAGCACTGTTTAAAGACCAGGAGCACACCGAATACGTGGTGTTAGCTGTCATGATTTGAAGTGGTCTCAGCATAACACCAGTTTATCTGTTGCTGAGGTTTTTTTCTGGTGCTGATGCAAAGGAGAAAGGTTTAAGGAGTAATTTAAAAGAGAGAAGTGAGACAGCTTTGTGCCTCACTTGTGGTGAGTCCTTGATAGTCAGTTGAATCGCTCCAAATATATTCCATAAAACACAGTTTCTCGCTATAGCATTGGTCAGTGTGCTGCCTGATTTGTTGAACAGCGCTTACTCTCCTGACTTTTTTTTAATAAAACCTTGTGCTCTTAAGAAGAACAGTGGGAGATGTGCACCCATGCTGTCCACCCCGTGGCCCCAGCAGTGAGTAGAGGCAGCGACACCGTCTCCGTGGTCTGGGTGCCAGGCAGAGCCGGGACCGATGGTGCCTGCAGTGCAGCGACTAACAAAAGTCGGAGACTGCCCTGCTCAATAACGCGTAGCGTGCGAGCTATTTGTGGTGTTGGTTACTAGAACAGGTCAAAACTTGTCTGAAATATTAGGTGTATTGGGCTCCCTCTTTTCTCTTCATTTCCACTTGTGTCTAATATTCCTATTTTTGCACTTCCTAGCTGTCGCGGGCACGGCGTGGCCTCCTTCGCCGAGCTAAGGACGGCAGCCGCGGCCGTGCTGCCTGTAGCCCCGCAGATGGTCTCGCGCTTTCTGCATGGCACCATCTCGACTAAGTACACTTGTGCAGCCACGACAGCCTCCCTCTCCTTGCCAGGTGTGGTTGAGAAAATAAGGAGCTTCATCTAGTGAGAGCGGACAAAATATTTTTCACAAGACGGAGAAGTTGATAGCTGCTGGAAGCTCTGGATTAACAATCAATTAGTAGATGAGAATAAAAAGAATAAAAAATCAATACTCTTGTTGAAAGAGGCAAACAGTAGTATTAGAGGGTGCAATGTCAGGACCAGTGTTGCTCAATACATTTAGGAGTGTTTTCAGATGAGCGGTAAATAGGGCTGTAGCTTGCTGATGACTCAGAAGGACTGATTTTTCAAAATCTTTAGATAAAAATTGCAGAATCCACAATGGAATCATGTAAATGACTAAATTATGGATGAGTTCTTAAGCAGTTGCAACTCCTTGGGGAATAATTTTCTGCAAGTGACTTTGGACCACTTCCTTGAAAACAGTGCTGGCTGGAAAGGCAAATAAAATGCTAAGCTGTCTTACCTTGTGGCTATAAATGATATTTTTATTAGGGGGCTGTATAATTTGCACGTTGCTACCAGAACACTGAGCTGCAGAAAGGATATAGTAGTAGTGAAGTGAATAGTGAAGGATGCAGAAGTAGTGAAGATCTGTCACATATTTAAAGTATTATGACAGTTGGTGCAGTCTAGGTGCCCTTGGAAGGAGAGTCTGAAGGGTGCCTCCTCCACATGTTTATTCTGTCACAGAGTAAGAGGGCGATGACAAGATGACTTATTTTATTTTTCTATTTTGGAGAGCTGTTCATGGCTCGGGGATGAAGTCCTTCAGAAAGCTTCCCACAGCAGTGCTTTCAGCAGACACCGGCGGGCAGGCTGCAGGCCAAGGAGAGAAAATCCTCCGAGGGCAGGTAGGGTGAAGTGGTGTCCTTGAGACTGGTGGCAAACGCATGCCCTTCATGGCGAGCTGCGATGAGTGCGACCCGCGTTGCTTACTCCTTTCCCACCAGCGACGTGCGTACGAGCCAGCACAGGCAGCTCGAGGGTCTCAGCTGTTTGCTGCTCCGGTGGCTCTCCTCCCGTTCGGCAGTTCTTGCTGTTCTGCTGTAATTTGCTTTTTGCACAGATTTTAGCCTATGTAAAAACTCATATTCTTTTGCCAGCTTTCCATACGTTTTCCTGATAGTCAGTCAGAAAGATCTTTGAAGACTGCAATGGCCATACGGGGTCCAACCCAACGTCCACCTCCCCCAGCACCCTGCCTCTAACGTGGCCAAGGCCCAGCGAATACTGTAAGGACAGGGCAAGCACTTGGTGCTAGTTGTCACAACGCTTTCCTAGCTCCTACCTATTTATAGCTCAGGGACTCCCTAATCCACAAGTTCTGTCTTTGTGCGTTAAATCCCTCATTGGCTTTTTCTTAGGTGAATTTAGAATATTGATTTTCAACTCGCACAAACTTTTTTCCCTTTTGTGTGGCGTCTGCTGAGCTTTCTGTGAAGGAGTATCTCCTTTTGTGTGTTCGGCATTCGCAACGTGCTGGTGTCGTCCAAGATCCCTTAGTTTTTGTCCAGCTGCGAGGTTCCTTTGAAGGCTTCTTCGTTCCTGTCGTTGAGGTGATGCAATGCACTGTCACTGTGTGCCACGCCGTAATAACACAATTTTATTGTGTGGGTTATTTAATTATAGGTTTTCACTGATGTATAAAAGGGACAATGCACATACTCTAAGTGGAACTTCTTTTTTTTGTTCTAATTTTTTTTAACTTCAGTTGTTTGCTTTTTTTGAATGTAGAATTTGATCTTTGTAATCTGTTAAGTTTAATGGCATGTTTCTTAGTGCTATATTGCAAAAGATTTAGGCTTTTAATTCAAATCTGCAATGTGATTATTATCCAAATATGTTTCTTCCTTCAAGACTGAGTATGTCTTGGAAATATCAGTAATTTTGGAGCATTACTACATTGTTCTTGATCTGGTGGTCAATAATGTCAGCTCTACGGGAAATAATCACCTTATGGATATGTCTCCATCTACTGGAAAATACTCAAAAAGTCCCACATTTTGCCCGTATGTAATCTCCTCTTTGCTAGCTAACATGGCAGCAATTTAGCGAATGTGTGCGGTGGGTCTGTCACGTGTGGGCGGTGGATGAGCGAGGCCTGGGTGGAGGCAGAGTGGGAAAAAAAGCCAGAAAGGGACAGAGAGAAACACTTTTTCCAAAGGAAATACGTAAAAGGCCAGAGAAAATGGAGTCGTGCCTATGTGAACAACAATAAAATCCCTTAGCTAGTTAAAGGGCCGTTTAAAGAACTGGCAAAACAGATGGTACGTAAGTTAAAGCTGTACAGGAGCAACTTACCTTCTGCAGCGATTTCAGCAAGGCGGTTATTTCTGTGGTTGTTACTCTATCGCTCAATCACAACATGCAATTACTATAGCAAACCTTCTGTCATATTGCACACATTTTCACACTTGTCAGAGGAAAAGTCATAGATTAAACAATATGGTTTACAGTGCTGTTTAGTTATGAATTTCATAACTATTTTAATACAAGACAGAAGTGTTCTGTTGAAACAGAGCTCAAAAGAATAAGAACCAGGGGAATATTCTCGGGAAGAAAAACAAGTATCTTTGCTGTACAGATCCCATTAGCACAAATGGAAATATCTCAGTGTTAATACCTTTGCATCAGGCTGAAAACACAAGCAATTAGAGCCCCATTTTGGAGTCATTGCATGTGCAGATCTCTCGCTGAAATCAATGGGAGCGTGGAGAAAGGGCAGAAAGAAGAACTGGGGCCTTAACACTGACGTTTTCTTTTTTGCTTTTATACAGTCCTTATCATCCCACTCAATACAACCTTTCAGTTATTTCTTAATTCTCTTCAAAGTATGTGAAAACAAGAAATCGTAAAAACAGTTTTTTAAACCTTTTTATAAGACATTACCATCAATAGATGCAAGTTCCTCATTTCATTCATTTTCTCCATTGCTTTGTTTGATTGCTTTTTTTCTGTGCTGCTTGTTCTCTAGAACTGATATCTATTTGACATACATAGCTGTTTAGACATATATATGCTGCTTTTGTCTCTCGCGCTAAATGGTTTGCATGAATGATAAAGTATTAGCAATGCAAGTGGTTGTTTCGTATAACGTTCCTTGAATAATAATGCAGTCTCTGGTTTAGGCCTTTTCATGTCTCTCTCTCCTTTAAAAAAAAATCAAAGCAATAGCACAAGGATCCCAATATGCTTTTTTTAAAAAAAATGAAAGGGGTATCTGGGGGCAACTCAACCAGAAAAGACAGGGAAATCAAAGTGATAGCTATATTTTTCATTTGATTAGTCAGTGCAGTTTTCTTCATTCATTGGGAAATATGTGTTAAAAAAGAAAGAGAAATCTTTATGCCTTTTATTCTGTTCTGCTTCTTTTACTATTTTAAAAATATATGCACCAGCTATTTCCATACAAAGGATTTGAAAATAGGGAGAATTTGACAAGGCTTTTAGTGTTATTTGAATCCGATACAAAAATCTGTCTGGACATAGAAAATTAAAGTCACACTTCCGTTTAAAACTCTCAACCTTGTATTTTTGCAGCAGCACCTAGTGAGAGAAAGAATAAATGTCTGGAGGAGGGTGAAAGCTGGAAGAGATTAGAAAAAATATATTCTCCAGTTTTTTACTTGCTTTTCCAATGTGTTTGATGGCCCTTCTTGCACTGACATTGAAGTTCTGTTGAGAAGTATTCTGACACATACTAATGCCAAGTGAAGCATAATTCACAGTCAATGAAACTGGTGGAAATACTGTCGGAGTTAATGAGGAAATGCGTCAGGATGTTCAAAACCGGGTTGGCGTTCCTTGAGGACTCTTTGTTTTCTGAGTGCCCAGTTGAACACGTTGCCACTGATTTTTCCAAAGCCGTCTTTCAGAGAGAGTGTTGATTTCCATTTTGTGAACCAGTCCGATGTACCAGAAATGAGGTGTCCCGAACTGCTGGGCCATTTGTTGGTAGCATTGGGCATAGCTCAGCTAATTTGTTTATTTGCGTCGCTCCACAGCAATATTAAGGAGGAAGACCAGTAGGAATCAGAGGTGGATTGAGGCTGAAGCTGAGGAGCTTTTGCTGATTGCCAGGGCTCCAGGTCAAGCCTCAGAAGATGGCGAGGTGCCAGGAGTGGCTGCGCTCCTTGCACGGGCGCCCTTGCAATGCTGAAAGCAAGAAAGGTCCTTAGGAGAAGTCTTCAAGGTGGCTCTCAAAGCAGATGTGCCGCAGCTGTAAGGGAAGTTTCCATGGAAGCAGCGAACGCAGAATAGGGGGGATGGTAGCCATCTGTCATTCGTGGCAGATGGGAGGATGGAAAGGAAAAGGTAAAGTGGGGTGACAGAGCATAAATAGAGGGGGGGAAAATACTGAGTTGAGGCAGCTGATGATAACCATATAAATAGCTGTAGAGACTGTATCTGGGAACCCTCGAAAATGAGTTAAAAAATACAAATAACCTCCTTGGTCTTTAAAAAGCATCTCAAGTTGTCTTTGTCATGATTTGTGTGACCAGGCCTCCTCAATAGAATTATAGTCGCGTAATCCACAACTGCTGTTATTTTTTCTGGATAAAGAAGGCAATTTTGACTGTGATCTCCCTTGACATTTCCCAAGGTCTACTCCTGTCTCATACCTTTCATCATCATGTACTTCTTCAAGGCAATCAGTGGCTCTCTTACCTCTCTCAGAAAGAAACATGCATTTCAGTCACTCACCCTGGACCAGAGTGACACAGACATTACAGGTTAGGGGAGATCAATTGCATAGCCCTGCTCCTCTTCACCTGGGAGCATCTTTGAAGTGTGGACAAGGTTGGAATCCAAATAAGACAGTAGCCCACTGTATCAAAGTGGTTATGGTGGCAAGAAAGAAATAAAACAGTATTTTACTCAACAAGGTATCTTCTTTTTTTTCATTTTACAGTCTGTGTCAACGGCAGTTGGAACTATTAGACCTGCATTAAAATTACATATTACTTATATAAATGGGAGCTATAAATATCACAAATAGTAAAACTAAAATTGCACTGAGGTTCAGGAGACAGTATGTCTAAAACCTACAAAATTAAGGACGTTTAGAGGAAAGCCTCAACCTCCATCTGCCCTTAATTTACCTCATTATTCTTAGTTGTCACAGAGTGATCTCAATATTACGTTAATGTCATATAATGGCTTTTTCTTGCAAGGTTGGCTCAGATCTGAATCAGACCACAGTAAAATTGCAACTATATTTTTGGGGTCTGTTGGTTTAGTTGAACCAGTAAGGATAGACTAATGTAGTGTTAAGGATGAAGCAGCTATTCATTGTCATTGAAATCAGTAAATACTTTTGTAGCTAAGTATTTCTTTTCAAATATTTTCATATTTATACAGCCTTGTGGGTTCTTACTTCTTTTTCCTTTCATTGCAAATATTATAAATGCAAAGCTAATGTTGATCCAGAAGTGTGGCACAACCCTGATTTGGGTCAGGGCCCTGCACACCGCATTTGAGCTTGTTAAGAGTATATTGCTCAAACAGAAAGACCTGTGTGGAAGAGATGCTTACGCTACATTACGGATGTCTTCTCCTTGCCTGGGTTTGAGGGGGTTTGCAGTGCCTGTATCCTTCTGAGCACAACGTGTGTCTCCGTTCCTGCATCCCCTGTGGTGGAAATCGCCCTGGACTACCAGGAGCCTCTGCTTTGGACGGCAGATCTGATTTTCACGGCTGTGCTCCTGGACCTACGGATAGCACACAAGATTTAGGCTGCGGGGTTATTTTTAATTAGCTCTTTTGAGAAGCAGAGCATATTAGCTTGCCGGGAGCACTACCGTTCCTGGTGCCTGCTCAGCGCTGGTGCGGGGGTTTGTGTGGGGGCAGGACTGTGCCAGACAGACATTGTCCTGGACTCCTTTAAGCTCTCCCTTGCCGTTACACCTGCGAGGCTGACTACCGTATGGGATGATCTCACGAAGCTGGAGAATTCGAGGCCATCGTTTTTTATTAGAAGTAATTTTGTATTGAATCAGTGGAAAGCATATCCCTGTGGTTAGGACTCGAGAGAAAGAGAGTTCCTCGAATATGCTTTCTGGCAAGTGTGTATGATTTCCTGTGCTTAGGGAGGGATTTGTGTCACCTAAATTTAGCCCAGGCATCTAGCTTCACTCTGCAGTCGGTGGTTCCCCATGAGAGCAATTCATTTGACCTGAAACAGCAGAATTACCATCTCTATTAACTGTAGAGAGAACTTTAGACCAGAAGTCCAGCCTCTAAATGGCTTAACTGAGCTGAAGCTGGATTCTGGCTTTCCTCTTTCTTTGTGTTACATGCGTTAAAGGGAGGTCAGTGGGTTTTTGTTGTGAGGAGAAATACACCGGTGGGGGTGAGATATCCAGATATTATGGTGAAGGAGACCTCTGAGGCTAAATACATGGAACTCTTAAATACACTTTTTTTGAAGTGAGTATCATTAGTCTTCTAAATATATTTTATATCCTTCATTTAAAAAAGTAATAAAGGCTGTATCTGAGTTGTTCTTGTAAAGGAAGTTGCATATTCAGGCTCCTCTCCTTCATAAAATGACTAAATACTGATCCTTCAGTGGTTTTAAAGGAAAACCTAGCAACCATTCCATGTTCTGCGGTACTGGAAAGGCTGATGCAATACAGGACACAAAGGAGAATATCTCTCTTTTTGAAAAATGCAAGGGGATTTTAAAGTTCTTGCTCTTTGGCATGAAGGAAACTCATAACCATCTTCTGCTGGGACTAAACATATGTCAGAAATATGGGTCAGAATCAACCTGTTGCCATTCATTTCAAGCACAGTTCAGCATGGATTGGGATAGGTAATAATGAAACTGAGTTTAAAATCTGTTCTAGCTTCTCATTCACTGTTCTGTTCTTACCTCCTCCTCTTCTGTGTTTTTACTGCTGTAATTGGTGTGTTTCTGTATTTCAATTGTAATGGCTTCTGAATGTCTTAGGCAGATGCTGTCTCATAAATCCAGTTATTATGTGCCTGTCTGTATTTTATTATTATATGTGAGGTGGACTGAAAACCAGCGGGACTGTGGGGCGCAAAAGGTTGCGGTCAGTGGCATGAAGTCCAGCTGGAGACCGTTCGCTAGTGGTGTCCCCCGGGGGTCAATACTGGGTGCAGTACTGTTCAACTTATTCAGCAATGACCTGGATGAAGGGACAGAGCACCCTCAGCAAGTCTGCTGATGATCCAGAGCTGGGAGGGGTGGCTGATCCACCCACGTAGGCTGTGCTGCCATTCAGAGGGACCTTGACAGGCTGGAGAGACGGGCAGAGAGCAGCCTTGTGAAGCTCAACAGAGAGAAGTGCCAAGTCCTGCCCCTGGGGAGGGGTTACCCCATGCACCAGGACAGGCTGGGGGCCAACCAACTGGAGAGCAGCTTTGCAGAGACGGACCTGGGGGTCCTGGTGGAGAAGTTGTTGACCTTGAGCCAGCAATGCTCCCCTGCAGCAAAGGCCAGTGGTACCCCCTGGGCGGCATTAGGCAGAGCTTTGCCAGCAGGTCAAGGGAGGTGATCCTTCCCCTCTCCTCGGCCCTGGTGAGACGTATCTGGAGTGCTGTGTCCCTGTGCCCAGTGCTGGGCTCCACAGTACAAGAGACACATGGAGCAACTGGAGCGAGTCCAGCGAAGAGCCACAAAGGTGATTAAAGGACTGGAGCATCTCTGATACCGGGAGAGGCTGAGAGAGCTGGGACTGTTCAGTCTGGGGAAGGAAAGGCTCAGGGGATCTCATCAGTGTGTGTGAACACCTGACGGGAGGAGTGGGAAGGGTAAAGAAGATGGAGCCAAACTCTATTCAGTGGTGTCCCATGGCAGGACGAGAGGCAATGGGCACAAACTGAAACACAGGACATTTCATTTGAACATAAGAAAAATCTTTCTTATGGTGAGGTTGGTCGAACACTGGCATCAGTTGCCCAGAGAGGTTGTGGAGATGCTCTCCATTTTGGAGATATTCAAAACCCAACTGGACACCTCCCTGAGCAACCTGCTGTAGTTGACCTTGCTCTGAGCAGGTGGTTTGGACTAGACAGTCTCCAGAGGTTCCTGCCAACCTCGACTGTTCTGTGATTCTGTTCGAAACATGAACAGGTATCCTTTTTCTCTTTCTTTTTTTCAGAGAAAACAGTTCTATAGAACATGTAACTTTATTACTGAGGAATTTTAAATGTGAATATTTTATGATTTTTAAAAATGTGTACCAAACTCTTAGTCTCTAGTTCCTCTATAAGCTTTTCATCCTTACTGGAGATGTAGAAATACTTAAAATGAAGAAAAGAAAAACAGTTGTCCCCCCAACTGAATTTATATCTGCAGAAATTGAATATATTATTTGACCAATTTTCTGTCTCATTCTTTTCCCAGGCAATTAATTTAGCCATTACTTTTAATTATTAAAAGATAATTAATTTAAAATTATTTAATTAAAATTTTGTGGGATTCTTCAAGTAATGAATATTATTAAGTAAATTCCATTCTATTTCAATAAATACTCTTCTTATACTTTACTATCTTGGACCACTAACCTCAATGCTAAATGCTAAAATAAAATAATTTGTAAACTTCTAGGTGTGTAAAATCATGGTGCACATATGATTCTACCAACAAAGTCCCCTTGCTGCTAAACATCTTTTCCACCCGCATGGTAACATTTCTGACAGTGCTGGATATCGTAGCTTGTGAATCTGCCAGGGTGCAAATAAGGAAGCTGCTTATATTAACGTGTAAATGTTTATGTGTGATCTGCTGTCTTCAGAAGAACACTTCCATTCCTGTGGAAGTTACTACTTTCGTATTCTTTAAAGGTAGATTAATAAACATGCTAATATATTCCATAACGAAAGCTGAGTTTAAACATTCTTATATTCAATTCTTCCATTTATTTTTTTTCCTTTTCATTTTCAGAATGTGAAATTGCATTAGAGTTTTCTATTAATAAGTTTTCTTTGAATGATAGTTACTTGCAAAATTTGTTGTTCATTAAATTACAGCTCAGAAATGTAACAAATATAGAACTTATGGCAGGAGATTAAGACTGGCAGATAAGTTTTTGTTTTATTTTTCTTCAGTGAATATTCTGTGCAGTTCAAGAAGTAGTACAGTAGGCCCAAAAGTTTATAGCTTTGTATGCTGTTTGGAGTCATGTGCCTTTATAAAGTACATAACTTTCAAAAGCATCTAAGGGACTGATTTGCAAAAGGAGCTTGGACAGGTCTACAGGAGCGGGTGTTGCTGATACTGAAGTTAGTTCATGTACGTGGAAAAATGATGCTGTAACTGGGTTTAGATTATAGCTACTTGGAGAACTTAAGTTGGTGCAGACTAATGGTTATGGCAGGGAAAAGGAATAGTGATTTGCTCCCGTTGCTAACTGGCTGTTAGACTAGTGCTGCTTCACACACTTCTGCCCCTCTCGCTGTCGCAGAGCTCTGTAGATCAGCCTGCTGCCGAGCTGCTGGCGTAGGTGATGCCACCGGCGGTTGCATGCCGCAAGTCAGTGTCAGCACAACGGAGCTGTCGGTGTTGCTGTATGGCCATGTGCAGTCTGGGTGTCTTTGCTCCCCGGGGAGAGATGGGTATTTTGAGAGCCCTGGAGAAGAACGGTTGCTGCGGGAATGTATCCAAAGTCATTGTAAAAGGGAGACCAGGCAAGGTCAAGCCTTGCGTGTTCATCAGCTCTTGGCCAAAAAACAAGGTTGGCAAGCATTTTACAAGAAATTCAAGGACATAAACCAGAGCCACGATCTTTTTGTTATTTAATCAAGGGGGAATATAGGGTTACTGGGGTTAATGCTCTACTGAAGCACTCCGGGGAGTGGGCCACAACAGGTAAGTGGTACTATGGTATGCACCTAGTATTATGTGTATGTGTGCCAGCTGCACAGGTGGATGCTGCCAGGATGGGCATGGATGAGCTTGGAGGGCTTCCAGATTTGAATCCCTTTGCTTGTATGTTCAGAATAATGATTGCAATAGGTTTGGAGCACGTGCAGCTGAAGGTTAAATATCACATGTCGGCACTGAAAGAATGTAAAGGTTCTCTGTAAGCTCATCAAGGACCATGCTCTCGCTTCCATTTCATAGTCCAGACAGACAACCACAATTCATCTCAAAATGTCAGCCACACTTAGAGGGGTGTCTGCCGGTAAGGACTACAAAATGCACAAAAGAGGGCAACTAAAAACTGCTTATGTCCAGCCACACAGAAATCTCTTCCCCTTTCCATTTCCTGGTCTCGGTCTTTTACATTCCCTGCCTTCGTAGCACCGCGACCATGTGCTCTGAATGTTAAACCAGCACCGCTGTATTCCTTCCGCATCTCTTCTCCACCCACTAGATTCAAATGATAAAATCCTGTCATGAAAATAAGTGATTCACCACTCTAACAATTGATACTTATTGATATCTAACAATTGATACTATTGATATTGAATTTAAATTGATATTTAAAATAGTTTATTCTGTGGTTTAGCTGATGCTTAGCTTTCATAGCATTGCACTACAGTCTTGGTAACAGCACTTCAGAGCACTACGATGTATATGCCGTAGCTTTTTGTTGTTGCATGTTAAAAAATATTCATAGCACACTATCCAGACTTTTTTTTTCCCCTGTCAGAGACCATAGTATTTAGGCAATAGATACATGTTGGTTTAGGTGCACGTGGCGTCTTAGAGGTAGAAAAGTGGCACAAAATCAGGACACTGTTAATCCGTGAAGTTCTTTACAGTCATTATAAACATTTATTTACCTTACAGTGAACTTTCTGAAAACACACATGGAACTTGAAGGTGCAAAAAGTCCTGTATTGCCAGTTTTAACTGTACAAAGCAGAGCTCATTGCAGCATAGGTCGTTTTCCCGTGCAGTCCTCTGCACAGTCCCTCTGGCATTCACCCCAGTGTGTCACGGCAGTGCAGAATCATTAGGGCTCTTAACAAGCAATTTTCTCTCTGCCCACTCACCTGCCACTTCAATGCATGAGTCAGTCACCAACCGTATGACCAGCAATGTAGCAGTGTCCTTTTAAGACGCAAATGCCTACTACACAGAAGAGCTCATCCTACTGTAATATTTTGGTATAAATGAAGGAAGCTGAAAAACAAAAACTTGGCACCAGCTTTAAAAACAATGAACTGCAACACCTATAACAGAGCATCAAAGGTGGTGTAGTCACCTAGGTACCCAGAAGGCTGGCTGAGTTTTGGGTTCGGTCCTCTGCATGGCTGGAGGGGGCACCTTCTTCTTGTTGAAGCAGGGATTCAAGTTTCTGTGACATGGAGAGTGTTTTGGCATTTTGGATTTTGGAGCTTTATTTTGGAGTCTTTGTTTGGTCTGGATTTTAGTGTTTTTGCCATTTCTTAATGCTGCTAAGCATTAATACTATAAGGGATAGTATTTCAAAGTGGAAGGCAGGTTAATTACTTTTGGTCTTTAAAAACCAGGTGAAGAACAGTAACTGCACAGCATCTTGGCTGTCATGGAAAATACACTTGCACTGATGCAGTGCTCAAGGCCAAAACCGAGGACAACCTTCCAGGGGCTGGCAGATTAAGAGCGAGAAGGTTAGAAAAAGAGGATCTGAATGGAGAACTCCTCGCAATGCTCAGGGTTGCATGGGCCTTCACAAGGCTCCAAAGAAAGATGACCAGGAGAGGGAGGTAACCAGCTTGAGCTGACAGAGTAGGGCATTGCCATAACTGAGCAAAGGCTGGCTGCTTCCTCAGTTTATGGAAAAGGACAGGGAGATGAAGGGGGAACTTCTGCAGCTCAAAAAAGAGCAAGCCACTTGCTTGCGTGCGTCCTTACCCAGGGTCAGCTGTCTGCTCCTCCTCTCCATGCCCGTATCACAGGTCCCAGGGAGCTTTGGGTAGGTGGAGCAAGTTTGCTGCATGGACACTCCACTGCTGCTCCTCTGCTCCTCCAGACCGAGATGCTGAGAGTAGCAGTCTTTTCTAAAATCCTCAAGTTTAGATGCGAGGTTTTCTGCAGCTGCATCGCAGGTCCTAACCAGCAAGGAGAGTGAGCGAGAAGAAAGCCACACTGAAAGTGTAAAGGACAAGGCCAGATTTTTCCATCTGAGGGAATCTGAGTTACCTTGAAGCTTGCTGGGTTAGCTTGTGTTACTGCTTTGCGTGGAACACATTTAGCTACTTACCAAAATGTTAAGAACTTCTGGCTTTGCTATACAGTTAACTAAAAGCTATTTCTATTTACAATTTTGGTGAAATAAGGACTTTTTAAAAAGTGTTTATGAGTTCTCTGTGAAGATTCAGTAATGAAAGTTGCATGAGGGAATGGCTCTCAAGCATGAACGTTAATTATATAATCTCCATTCATGAGATGATGCAATACAAATCAGAGAAGGTTCAATTTGTATTTCACGTTATTTTTGTCTACTTTGTCTGGCAATGTGCTGGAAGAAAAGTATTTACATTGTGCGGGGCTCCGTAGTGGCAGAAGTGACAATGGGATGCCCACTCAGAAAGCTGAGCACTTAATTTAAAGGAAGTCCTTGCTCGGTGGAAGCAATTATGAGGACTGCAGCAGGAGGCATCTGGTCATGTAGACACAGCGATTGTATCCACCTAATAGGCAGCAGTTAATACATTGCAGCTCAGTGTGAACTAGAACCCCTTGTTGTAGACAAGCCCTTAAGTATTTAAATACCCAAGTCCCTCTTATTGAAATGTCTGAGAGTCCAACTTGGCCTCCACATGGAGGCTATTGTAAATTTTCCTCATGAAACTGCATTACATTTCATCCTAATGAGCACTGCTAGCTGTAGTCTTAGTAAAGAAACATTAGATTAAAAAGTACAAGAGACTAGGCGCCCACGTCCTCTCCTAAAGGAACTAAATCAATTCCAATCCTACAGTATTCACAGAGCTGATTTAATTTGGCCTCCTTCTCTAGATGATGGCAGCAATGTAGTATGAAGCTGTTGCTGTTATTACTTGTGTTTTATTCCAGAGTTTTATCCATTTGGAGTGTTGTCAGGGTAGCATTTCTTATTAGCCCCCAAGTAAAGCAAATGCTATTTTAGTAGCAAAGAAATTAAAGGTTAGTCAATAAATAGCAGTTACTTGCAACAAATTAAGATGAGAAATGTTTTGTTGTGGCAATAGGAATGAATGTTTCCTGCTGTGAAATTGAATTTTTTATTGAAATCAAATATATAATTAAGATATTATTATGCACAGAAAAGGTTAGAAACCTTAACATCTTTTGTCCATAAGCCAAATATTGTACAGCGTTGGTATCCATGCTGTGAGTTCCCCATTACTGCTCTGCCAGTAATTTCAGCCGGCATCTAGACTAAATTGTCTCCCTAGGAGCCGAGCGGAAACACAGTTGATATGCGATCTCAGGTATAGGCCTTTCTTGAATGAACAAAAGCACTGTCATATTTTATGAAATTACGTCTGCTGGTTATACGCTGTGATCATCTCTCAATGAGGGAGAGAGCACGGTTCATCTAAGTTACGACCAGAGACGGGTTTTCAAAAGGAGCTAGATGGGATTTTACACACTCTTGTGGCTTCATTCAAATGTGTTTCAGGTCCAGGATGGAAACTGAAAGCAAGGTTATGATTATGATGTGTCTACACAGTAATTTTAAAATAGGTGTATTAAACAGCACTTACGCACACCACCAAAATTGCTAGGTGAGGATTGCTAACCAGCCTCAGAGCAGGGCAGGCTGTGAATGGCAGCGAGCAGACGCCATAAAACGTCCCCCATGTGATGCAAGACACGCAGGTCTCTAATCTCCTTTTCTTGGAGCAAAGCGGAGAAGGAAACGTGGCTGCCTGGCATTTGCAAGGCTCCTTTAGGTGGCCAGCTCAAGCACAGCCTTAAAGACCACCATCAAGGCTTGGACTAGCTCCGTCTCGCTTGAGCACCGTGTTAGCTGGTGGCTCCTCGCGTGAGCACCGCGGCTGGCTCTTGGGCTGGCTCTGCACCCATGGCCGGACCTCTGCTGCCGCGTGAGGAGGAACCACGGGGCTGGGGGGACTGCAGAGCTCCCCACGGGCCGTGTCCCCTTGGTCTTTCCAAGTTACGGGGCCAGCAGGAGAGAGAACCCGAGTCCTCCGCTCCTCGTCCCTAGCGGCTGGGAGGAGTAGGCAAGACACATGCCATTAATCTGAAATGAAACATTTAAATTGGGAACAACTGTGCCTCTTAACAGCTGAAATTTCCAGAGTGGCGAATTTTAAGATCTGTCCTTAGTCTGGACAAAACCGTCCTTTCTGCCCCTTTTTTTATTGCTGCAAGGTCTGTTGCCACCTCAGCCTGAGCTCTGTAACCGTAGGCATTTTTTCGGCTCCATTCCTCATTTCCTTAAAGAGCCGATTCATTGTGATTTATTGGGTACAAACTAAAAAGCTAAGTATTTTTCAGGATGTAAGTTGTAGTGGTTGCGAGGAGGAATGAGACTATAATTCTACGCCGCTTTATTTGACTTAAGCATTTTCAGAGGGGAGGGGAGGACTTATCCTTTCCATTAGGCCTCTCCTTTCTTAATCACTGCTCCCAAATTAATTCCCTGGTTAAATGTAAAACAAGCATTAGCTTTGAATGATGTTTTTCTGCGTGACTAAACAAAGAGGAATTCCTTTTGTACCGTGACTCATCGCCAGGGGATCTGGTGCGAGCCTGAGGGCAGATATTGGAGACTTCTGTCCCAGGGGCTCCTGTACCTCTGAGCCGTGCTCTCCAGGCAAGGTGGTATCGCGTGTCACCTGCAGATGGAGGAGACCATGGCTCTCCTGAAGCCGTGCCGGTGCCTCAGCTTTGGTTTCTTCCAGTGGAAAGCTGAGTCCGACTCGCAGAAATGCAGATCTCTAGACAAAACATATGGTCAGGAGAAAAGCAGGATCACGGGAAGAAATGAGGTTAAAAGAGAAATCCCCTGAATCCAGAAGGACCATGTCGCGATGGAGGGCATGGCGAGGAGCAGATAGGGGAGAGGGGGACAGCGTTTAACCTGGGCGAGCGTATTTTACCACTGAAGAACTGTTGTCTAACTATATCACTCTTTTCTACTCTGCTGGCTCATGGCATTAATTTTTAACTCAAAAGGAAGTTTTAATAATGATTCTGGGTTCGAATGCTGCTGATAGCTCGAGGGGAGGGATAGACTGCAGCTTTATTAGCAGGGCAGCAAGGAAACCATATGGAATGTGTTTCCCATAAAGCCTGGAAAACGCCTGTGAATTGAATGCCGTAACAGCGAAGGCTGCAATATGTAATCTCTTGGTGTTGAAAAACAGACACTTAAAAATACCCTTGGTTTTGATAAAAAGTTCAGAAAACAGAAATCCCACTGATTTTTTTTTTCTTTCATTTGTTTTACAGGCATTCCCCTGTATTTCAACAGGAATTTATGGTAAGTAGAGGCCTTAGATGTAAGTTATTGCTTACTCAGTTTTTCCTCTTATTACTGCTTTGAACAGCGATATTTCACGTCAGGTGTCTCTTCTGCGGCCTTGGCTTTCGTGCTGCGTAGCAGGGGCTGCGCGGTGCCGGGACGCTGCCGTGCCAGGGAAAGGCTGCGGTCGTGCAGCCGACGAGCTTGTCACCAACCTTTCCATCCAAAGCGCAAGCAAACAAGGTTCCCCCATGCCCGAGACTGGGCAAAAAGTACTTTTTCCTCCAGCAAACTTGCTCGGATAGCATGAAATTATCTCAGCTCGCTTGAGTTTTGCTTCCACATGTTTAACCTAATGATTTATATCCAAAATGCTGCCTGAAGAATTGGAGGGAAAGGAGTATTTTGAAAGTGCATCATTTGCTTTGTTGCAATTTTAAGGCAACCCCCAACTAATAGTCAGCTATTTTTTGGTTGGTGCTGTGAAGGCAGCAGGCATGATATTTAAAGGAGGAAAAAGGCAAGCAGTTCCATATTTGAAAAGAAATATGGAGACATTTATGAGAGGAGGTGCAGATTTACTGGGGGCTGAAAGTACTTTCTAGTTTAAAAATAATGTCAGCTGATTTTTCTTTCATTTAGCTTTGTTAAATGCATACAAATGATGATAGGTTGGATTACTCATACTAATTCATGCGTTTTAGACAAACCAGCTAAGCAGCAAATAAAATAAAATAAAAAAAGCAGTCATCAAGTGCAATGTTAATATGACAAAGCTGTTGCTATGTGAATATATAATAATTTTTATCTTTTTGACTGAATTAATTTAAGGCTTGACTGATTAAATATTGTGGATGGAGGAAGATTCAAAAACATGGCATGGGTACTTATGGTTGTTTCTTGCTTTTCAAGGAAAATGTAAAAACTTCTTGTTTAAAAACTGATTGTGTTGATGATTGTAAATCTGAATTAGGCTTCAGAAGGTTGAATCTAGATTACTTGTAGTGCTGTATCTTTTTCTGCTAGAACTGCACTTTTATTATTCCAGAAGAACGTACAGATGCTGTTTCTACAGCAGTAGAAGCTACTGGATGTGAATCTGGCTCCAGATGAAGCTTCCTCTTAGTCCTGAGTTCGATCCACCTCTTGCACCTTTATGGGCGTTCTAGTTCTGCAGTCTTTGGCTTAACTCTTGTTCTTGAAATCTTGACATGGGCACATTTCTGTTACTAGTTTACAAAACCAGGCAAGACATGATGCAAATATATGGGATTGGGGTAAATTAAATGTACAAATAATAATAGTTTGTTTTACTAGAATTGGCATAGTTAATAGAAATCATCCTCGCAGGTGAGGAGTATGGTATGAAGCAAGAGAAGAAGGTTAGAAAGAATCTATAGTTGGAAACTTCAGTTTCCTTTCCTGAGGTAATGGGTACTTTTCTTGGAGTTAGCATTGATTTTAACTAGAAAGCTGTGGTGTTTCTGCAACATAGAATAGTTATGGCAGAGGCTGTTTCAATAATTATGTGTTGTTTTCACCTTTGTAGAAGAATTATGGCATATTTGTGTGAGAATATTCTGGTTTTCTGATGCTGTTTTTTTGCTGTTGGTTTTGGAATATGATCTCTAATTGAGTTTACTGTTTACATTTTAATGAATGCTTTCTCGTCCTCAGTGAAAAAAAAAATACTGAGCTGGGGGAGGGGGAAGAGCCTTCTTTCCAGACTCTGAAACGTACTGCGGGAAAGCGTAGCAATTAAGCACAGGATGCTGCATCAGACTCCAGGTGTCAATATTTTCAAGAAGTCTTGACAGCAGTTGCAGCGCTAAAACTATATTATATAATGTATTTGAGGTTTAAGGTACACCCAAACCCCACAAAGTTTTGCTTTTGGCTGGTTTTTGTTGCTTTTTTCCCCCTCTAAATGCACATTCCTTTAGAGAATGTCAGTGTCTAGACAAGCAAGTGGGTCAACTTCCTTTCTGGTGGCCAAACTGGATAGTATTACTTTACAGGTTGTACACTTACTTCTGAACTATGCCAATAAAATGTTATTTAAGGAACACGCAGCCCTGATTTCTCATCCCAGAGCCATGCAAACAAACGCTCCCGCTTCAAAATCCATTGGCTGAAAACTGAGTTTCACCTCCAAAGGAAAGTGGACAAATTTGCAAGGTTCGACTGAGCAGATCCAGTGTAGGAACCTGGATTGCATTTTGCTCAAAGTTCGTATAAGTGCTTGCTTTGCTTGTCTTTTTTATTATTATGAGGGGATCATGGTCGCACTTCTCTGCAGAGCGAACCTTTCCGGCTTGCCTCTCTCATAAAAAGGAAACGGGGAAGAATAAAGCAAGTCTCTTAGCAAGGTTTTGGCAAAGGGCAGCTGGCTTCTCCTGAGAGGGTTTGGTGGAGGGAAAGCCTGCCTTTCCTCCCCAAACACTTCCCGACGCTCCCTCCGCCCTTGGAGTTTGGGATGTCCCAGCTTGAACGAGTTAAAGCCCCGAGAAGGCCGGAGGCACTTGCCGTTAAGGCACCGTGCCAGGAGTTAAAACATGCTCTCAATGTGCTCCTATTTAAAGCGCACAGGCAACAATTTCACTCATGAGGGATCTTTGTTTTAAAAGCCTGATGACTTCAAATGAGGGCTTAAATCCTTAAAAAAAATGAGGTAGAAAGCAGCCGGTGCTGATGGTTTGTAAATCAGAAAAGGGTCTAGCCACAGATACTCCGGGTAGAAAAGCATTACCTTTCCCTAAACGATCTGTGTCCTCCCTAATATGTTTATAAGGTGATAATCGCTCCGACAAAGCAAAAGATAGGAAGACTCAGCTCTCCGTGGATCCCTGGAGTTGCTGTCCTGTTGCAACAGTGCCTTCCAACAGCAGCGTTGAGTTTCCTGGTGGCAGTGCCAGGGGCTTGTCCCCGTGCCGGGAATTGCCAGGCTCAACGTGAGCGAGAGCACAACATCAGCCTTACCGGAGGTTTCCTGCAGGCCAGCTAGGTTCTTAAGGAGTTTCTTACTTTTTTTTTCTCTTTTCCTTTTTTCAAAGCAATTTTACTGTCTGCTTGAAAAGAAGAAGAAAGTGATAAAAATAAATCTTCAGACGAATCTGTAGACCAGAGGGTAAAAACTGCTATTTTAGGCTGTATTGTATCAGGTTTTCATTTTACCTACAGTGATCACCATTTACACATCCACTTTCTCCATAATTACCGTGTTGTTATGTCTGAGCTACTGCCAGAAAGAAAAAAAAAATAGTGACGTTCTTACAGCAGTTTTTATGGAAGAGCACCTCATTTTCATGTCTTTAAGGAGGTAGTCACCAACCGTGATGTTCGCAGCTAGGGATGTCTGATACAGCGCTACAAACATTACGACCTGCAAAATTAAAGCGAAGCTCTGCAGATGGATGTGAGAGGACAGGAGTTTTCATGCTTTGTCACATACTCTGTTGAGAGATGGTTATGGGGTGGACTACATATGGAAGGACTTGGAGATGTTATGATCTGTGCACACCTATTTTCTCCCTTCTTGTTGTTTTACAGTAATACAGAGTTTGGCTTCTGTTCCTAGATACTTATCTTGGTAAGATAAGCTCTTTTCTGGCAACATAAGCAAGTAGGTAGATGTTCTTTCAGGCTTAGGGGAGCATTACAGAGGGAAAAAAAGATAAAATTTAAAGAAGAGAAATCTTCATTTGGTATTTCTTTTTGTTCCTACATCAGTGTAGCTGTGTATTTTGTCTTAGCTTGGCTTTCACTAAAATGTTATCAGCTATCCTTTCAGAGAAAAAAATGATGGCAGCTCTTAGGTTTTGTTACAAATGTGCACTTGCATTTCTTTTAAAAACACAGAGAGGAAAAGGGAAGAAAAAGACCAAAAGCTGTGAAAGCGCAGAACATGTCTGAGGTGATTTAGGCAGTGGAAATGCACAGGTTCAGCACATTTTAAGCACCCTTATTACACTGGAGTAAGAGTTATTTCTTTTAGAATCAGGCCGCTAATGCTTACTTGTAGCTTTTGGCCTGGTCATGGCAAAACATTGCAAGGTTAAATTTATTATGTGTTGCTAAAGGAGAGTCTGAAAGGCTCAGGAAGCAAGGAGGAAAAAAGGGAGTGAAGTGAAGTAGGCAGTGTATCTAGCGTGCAGAAGTGTGTAGTGTATTCGCAGGGCAAGACGTAGGGGGGCATCGCAGAGCCCACCTTGGGCTTTGCCTTCACCTGGAGCGAGAGGCCCCTTGGTCGGGTGCCAGCGGGACGTGTGGTTTCCAGGACCTCCCATACGTCCTTCTCGGCACCCGTGCCGGGCTCGTCCTGCTGGTCCGTGGTGGGCGAGCGCCTCGGCTCTTCTCCCAGGGAGGAGATCCCAGAAGGAAGCCCTCTGAGCATCTGAGGCAGGCAGCTGAACCGAACATCCCCAAAGGCAGGATAAACTCCTGACGCGGGGCTAAAGGTTGAGGCAATCCATTTCCATCTGTTGCTTCTCGTTTTCTGTTGGCGTTCCACTCCTAGAATATGTATTTCTTAAATGAGCAATCATAATAAGGGTTGCACTCTCCTCTTTCCAAAGGAGGGGAGTTTGCTGTGAATTTTTCGGAGCCGCTAGACACAGGAGTATGGTCGGTGGCCACAAAGCACTCTTGTCTTCATCCCAGGTCGGGTGCTCTGAGTCTCTGCAACCATCGCAAGGGCCTGACACGAGAGGTGATCATCAGCATGAAATATTGTGGCATCAGTAATGGTGACCTAAGGCTTTCAGGAAGTAAAATAAAAAATAATAATAATAAAAAGAAAAGGTTGGGGGAGCACAGATATTATCATACAAGATCTCCGTGAGCAGGGGTAGGGGAAAAAGCCAGCAGCAGACACAGAGACACTTGCTCTTAAAAAGGTTCTGTGATATTACTAAGCCGATTTTTTAGCCTGATCAACAGCTCCTCATCCCTCAACTCAGACTTCATCAACATTTTTGACACTACTGTATGGATTTAACAGACCTTTTTTTGTAGTTCATTGGGAAGTTAATTGTATTTTGTCATTTACTCCATAATTTGGGAAATGTAATATTTTAGCAAAAATGAAGATTTACCGTAACTCATTTTTTGTTGCTTCTTTGGGAGTGATCACCAGTTAACTGAGATTATTATTAAAATTAAAAATAGTAGCGGCTCTGAGATGGCTATTATAATATTCAAGTAATCCTAGAAATCTAATTACTACTTGTATAAAAATTTGTTGCATGCATTATTTAACAGTGTTCTTATTTCAGACAGTGTAGTATCCATGATACTAATTTGTCTTTCCCCATATTTTAAATACTAAAAAGTTATTACTGGAAAGTGTAAATCGATGAGCTCTCAACAGTCTAAAATTAACATTCATGTGACACATTTAGCAAGAAGCTCCAACTTGATTTCAGAAGAGAGACTTAATAAGTGCTATTTTTCAATGGAAATTGGCATTTTATGGATATCGTAGTTAGACTATCATGAAATTTATTTATTCTGAAATTCTTGCTGACTGTCCAACTTACAGCATTTATGCTGAATGTTAGATGAGAAATCTGAACCTTGATTAAAACAGCGTTTAGTGACCGCCTTTAAAAATACTCCTTCTAAAGCTTAGATTTGTAAACATTGAATACTCTCTCCTTACCTCCCTCCTGGCCTCATTTTTTCCCTTCTTTTTTCTCTTTAGGAAGAGAAAGAGAAAGAGGGCCTATGTAGTTGCTTCTTTCCTTTAAAAACAGTAGAAGCCCAAAGAGATTAAGGCTTTGTAGTGTCTGGAAAGCCAGTAACATCTCCAAAGGCATCAAAAACATACTACCCTTTGGGCACTTTTCTCCTTTTTTCTGTTCACTTTTTTATTTTTTTGCAGGCAGACTATTCTGCAAAATATAAAATAGTTGGTAAAGATTTCTGGTATCCTGAAAACATATTGCTGATATCAGATGTAATTTTTTTTTTAGTATTTGTGGCTTTCCCATTCATTAGTGGCCTGATTCTCTATTACCAGGATGAAAGTTAAAACGGTGTGCAAGTTGTGTATCAGTTATATCACTTACTTGCCTCTTTTAAACTTTCCTTGCTGATGTCATCATGGTAGTCCTATATGTTTGCCCTACAGCTTTACAGTCAGGACTGAATCTAATTTGTTAAAAAATTAATTTAAGTAAGAAAATCAAGATACATGGACCTTGTCCTCAAGACCTTAAATTAACGTGGTACATGCAGTATGAAATATTTTCTGGCCCAGTTATCATTATGAAAAAGCTTTCTCTGATGTAATCTTGCCCCTCCCCTCCCAGCCCTCCACCCCAAAATGAACGTGTCTCTAAAACTGAACTTTGAGCCCAATCCGTTACTAAATCCCACCATCTGCATTGGCTTTAGTGAGTGAGAAACATGCTGTGGCATCATGGAAGAAGCCACATGGCTGTGGAAGGATGCCCCTGTTCAAAATTATGCTGTTTCACTTTATTTAGCTTTACGTTTATAAAAGGGAATGAACTGGCTTAGCACAGCTTCAAAATTATTGACTGGAAGAGATTTGAGGCTATCATTTAGATAGCTATTCAGATAATTAAGTCAGCCGGTTAAGTGTGTATATTGCTATTCATGACAACATCTCTACGTACGTGTTTCATCTTGAGAAGTCTGCACTCAGAAGCAAAGACAAAGAGGTTCTTTTAGGATTCTCTAAGGCCATGACCTGGTCCAAGTTTGAAATTGCTCCTGCCTTGACCAGAAGGTTGGACCGGGTGACTCCCAGAGGTCCCTTCCAACCTGAGCTTTTCTGTGATTCTGAGTTTCTGGTATATTTTCTTCACTGACAGATGAGATTCATATCAAAAAATCACCCCACTATTTCAGAATCTTGGTGAGATCTCATCAGGTGCTCTCGCAAAGTAGTATTTTTTGTAAAAGGATAGCATTCTGTTGTTGTGGAGTGTCTTTCAACCATATTCCTGAAAAAATGTCATCTGATAACTTAGTAATTATAAGAACATCTTTTTCATGCCTTCCTCGTTTTCATGACAGAAAATGTTGTGTTTGAAGTATCTATTACTCTGAGTTTTAAAACACTGTAAAAAGAAGGATGGCTAGTTTAATGCTTCCAGTCAAATTTCATGATGCAATTGAGCTTTCTTGAAAGGAGGAACTTTATATGAGGTTAACCCAGTTAAAGGATAGGTATCATCTTGGCAGCTGTAAAACTACTACTTGGCTGAAAAGCTTGCACCAGAGCTGATGTGTGCCACGGTAGTGGTGAATTCATTTACTCATGCCGCTGTGGCATAACTGTTCTCGCATGTAATCTTAGTTATACATCACAAGTTCTGTACACCTCAGCAACCAGAAGATTTTAAAAGTGCCGGGGGTAAGTTTTTTAGTGCTAGTTCATCACCCACAGTCATTTCAATACAGAATAATTGTTTTATCTCACGTTTACAACTGCAAACTGTTGGGCATATTTAGTTAGTACTGAATTCCACTCATGCCTTAAAACTTCTCTGAGAATAGCATAGTCATACTAGTCCGTGCTTGTGTTTCCTTATAAATAAATAGTTTTTAAAAGTCCCAAGACACTAAAATTGATTAGGAGTAACATTTCTGGTGTGATATATATCAATGAGCTTTACCTCAAAGGTATTAACTATATCCTTTTGAACTTCTGTGACTATGTTAGATTTTAAGCATGTCTTGGGAAAAGAGCTCCTCTTTCTCATTCTTTGGTTGTTTCTGGTGCACAGGGGTACTCTGGTCCAGGCTTATCACAGAATATTGTGGAATTGCCCCATTTTTGCCCTATTTTACATTCTTCATGGCAGACATTGTCTCTTACTTTATAATTTATGCAGTACTATCATAATAAAGCCTAGTCAGTGTTGGAGACCCTAAGTACTACTCTAGCACAAATACAGAAATTCGTGCTATGTATGAATTTACTGTAAGCTACCGTGATCATCCATCATTCCTATGCTTAGTGTCTGAAGGTCACTTCTATGCGTGCAAGAAGTATGTGTGAGAACACCGGGGCTTTTAGGTGGCTTGTGAAAGATCAAATGCATTGCTCGTGTGGCAGACACCTTCTCATTCCCTGAAAGAAAACAAAAGATCAGCAGAGCAGACTTGCTATTCTGTATTTCATCGAAGTACCCGAAAGTCAATTCAGAGGTGTCTCTGCCTCCAAGGGTCATTCCCTGTGTTGTCCTTTTGCTGCCTCTGTGTTAGATAGGAGTGCTATCATATATCATTGGAAAGGGCAGCTGCAGCCGAGGCAGGAGAAGAACAGAAAAGTCAGGCAATTCAGTGTAATGAATGACTAATCCTGTTTCTAAGCAGAGGGTTCTGCTTATAAGGGTTCTGCAGTTCGGCGACCTGCAGTTTTTTGCTGGTGGTTGTATTAATGAGAGGCTGCCTGAGGCCTGGAAGAGAAGTTTTCGTCTTAAGGACTTGTTTAACTCCATTGTGTGCCGTTGGCTGCTGGAAACTCATTCACCTTTCTTCTGCCTGAAGATGAGATTCGCAAGACGATAGTGTAAAATATGGTGAATTACAACAATGGAATGAAGCATCTATTACAGTGGGCTGAATTTTTGTGAGGGAAAGAGGAGGGGATATAGAAAACCAATTCTGCTTCATTTTAAATTATTCTTTGAAATGCAAAGGGCACTATACATCGGCCTAAGTCATTGAATAGAAATATCAATCTTGGTAATTTATAAGTTCATTTAGTTCCTTTTTTTTATTCCTGCTAGTCTCCTATCTATTAGTTTTCCTTTTCTAACGCCTAATGTGGTTTAGACACACTAGAGAGTTTTAGAATATTCCTTTATTTTATGGCATATGATTAACAGCATCCACCTTTTCAGCTCAGACTTTATAAGATAAAGGTCACCAAGAGTATTTCCTAGGTGACCTGCCTGAAACTTTGTAAAGTAACAGCAGACAAAATTATTTGATGATAATGCAAGAAGGAATTAATGGGATAACATTTAAGCACTGTGTTCTGGAGATACATGGAGACATCCCTGAGAAGTGAATGTCATTAGCAGTATTTTAACTGATTTTCTGAGGCAGTAGAAAGTGCAACTTGTATACAGGCTTTACTTTATGCAACTGGAGTAATTTACTAAAAGTTGTGTCAGTGCATAAAATCAATTGGATGCATGCGTTTTCAGGACTGAGGCATTATTTCTCACATACCAATAACGAAAGCCAAACCTACTGCTGTATGTGATGCAAATAAGTTATTACTGATAAAAACTTGGGCAGTTCTGGAATTATTTCCTATCTAACTATCTATCAGGGTCCTATTATTGAATTTAAAATACTTATCTTTATTACTGAAAGATTAAACAGGTTGCAAAAACATACGTGGTTTACTGTAGAGGAGTCACAGTAAAGTGTCAAAATTCACCTTTTTTACCTAAAAAGTTTGAATGCTTTTAACAGCATCTGTGCAGGATGGAATTGTTGCTGGTTCCGTTTACTTAGTGGTATACACACTAAATTCCCCTTCAGGCTTATCGGGGGTGAGATGGCCAGAAGCAAATCTGTGCCCCTTGCTGAAGTGCGTTACGTCAGAAGTTCAGTGCACCTTAGCGAGGTGACTACAAAAATGAATGTGGATGGCCTGTTTGCATCCCTGCCAGGCAGTCAGGGTGGTCGTCAGCCACCTACCGAAGATCCGCTTACCGAGGGGGATGAGAAAAGTCACCTTCTGCTCCTTTAAAACACACTGTGGGTCAAGTTTCTGCTTCAGAGAGCTGAATTTGGTTCATTTCTGAGCCGTGAGGGCTGCAAACAGGCCCGAGGGCAGGGAACACATCCATGAAGGTCGCCCAGGGAATCGGGCATAGGTAGTCATAGGTGATTACCTCTCGGTAGTGGTGTTCTTCTTATTGAGGGTTACGATTTTAGGTTTCCATCGGGTGACTGAAATGGAAACAGGGCTAAATGCCCAGTGGAGGGTGTCAGTATGCTTCGTGGCAGCTGATGTGCACCAGCTGTGAAAAGTCCCACTGCATTTAGAGGAACAGATTTAGCTTATGCTGAGCGACCCCCTTCCCTTTGGCTATCGCTTCATTGACTCCAGCAGAGATGTAACCGGCAGAAATTTGGCCCGTTGTATGATACCTGTCTTACAAGGCTCAGTTTTGGCACAGAGACTCTACTCTCTTGTTCTTGAAAGAGCGAGTATCCAAACCCTTGGAAAAGGCATCATTTTAAAGTCTGACTTGTAAAAAACCATCTGTATGTGTCTCCTTTTTACTCCCTTCAGTATTTTACTTGTATACAAAAGACCGGAGCACTTGCAGTCATATATATTACTACATGATAAACTATATTTATCATTTTCCAATTTAGTTTTGGACAATGCAGCAAATCACTGATTTTTTTTTCTTTCTCTGATGTTTGAAAGAACCCTTTAACAGAAATAGTGTATAACACTATTTATAGGGTAATAATTTACTCTATGTGATGCTGTGGCACTGGAAGACTTTTTGTGCCTTTCTATTTTCATTTTTCTCTGGAATAAGAACATTAAAGCTTTACTTGCAAAGAGCTGGTAATATCCCATATGGAAAATACCATCTCTCATCACATATTGTGACCGCTCCTCTGTTAAAAGCCAAATTCTGGTTTGCTTAGTCAAATTGAGTAGCACTTACCGGTCTCGGCTGACCACTTGTTGAGGAAGGTCCTGTTCAGCATGAATAACATTATGTTGGTCCTGCATGGGAGGGCCTGGTTCAGCGATCCCTGAGCTAAATAAGGACCAGTATAAATGTTAACACGTTGTTCCAGCTGACAGCTGGTAGTACGTTTTCTATATCCATTTTCCCATTTCTCTGTTTTTGTGATCAAAAGAATATTTCTAAAATGAAGATGACAGCATGAACTGTTGGGCATTTAGGTGAGAAAAATATGGGAAAGGAAGATCTAGAACCTAATCTAAAAAAAGGCAGTTCCATCTTTAGGGAGAGAGTTAATCAACTGTTTCAGCATTGACCAGTGTCTAGTGCATAGCTGAAGCTTTATGTACCAGTTCATTACCCTGAGTTGGAAGAGATGAGCATCAGTTTTATGCAGAAGGCATGGCTGTGTAAATTGCCCCATGTAGGCTGTGAGCTGTAGACAGTGCAAACATAATAGCTTTTCAACTGATGCAGTTTTATGGCTTCAGAACATTAATCATTTTCTTATGCCTTTAATTACTGTAAGGTAGTTACGCTTGTGTCCATAATAGGTGCTGTCATTATGCCACTGATAGGGTTTTAACCATTCTTTTTGTCGTAGCTAGTAAACATAATATAGGAGATCATTACAAGTCCAGAACACTCTTTAACTGAGTGCCATTAGCCACATTACTGCTGTAAGGCCAACAACATTTTGAGCTGTGTTTGCTAGTTGATTATAGTCTTCTGTTATTTTTCTGTCTTTAGGAAGGAGAGAAAAGAACAATTCAGTTCCTGAACAGACATTGGCTAATTAAAAGGTGGTTTTTGTCTATTCTAGAAAAATACAGCCTAGTTCCCAAAGCAAGCAAGATAAAGGTTGCTGCATTTTCCACAGTACTAAATACAGCGGAGAAAAAAAAAAACAAACAGTAATGCTACTTAGATGCTTACCAATAGCTGGCCAGTGCTCTAGGTATCTTCTATTTTATTTTGCTGTGGATGTCATATGTTACAACGTACTAGTTGTCAGAGCAGCAGTATTTTACTGGCATCTAGTAGTCTCATCTCGGAGGAGGCTGTTAGAGCTCCCTTCTCATCCCAGCTGTCCGCCATGGTGCCGGGAACGAGAGCGCATATTGGCGGTGCCTCCTTGTCATTCCTGATGAAGACTGTGGGTTGCGGAGCCTTATACCCATCTTGCTGTTGTATGGCCTGATTAATGAGTTGTCACTCTTTTATTGAGTATAGGTAATCAGAAGCAGCAATTGAATTTATCATCCTTGGCAACCAAGAAATGTAGAATGTACAATGACAGATGGATTGAATGTACGGGAATCTCTAGCTGTTTAATTTATGTAGATATGTAAGGTTTCATCAACTTCCCATATACGTTTCCAATGGATGTTTTCCAAAACTGCGCACAAGTGATGTGAAAGCATGCAACTGCTCTGCTGTTGAATTTCTTTAATAATCACAGCCTGTTCAAAGTGTCCCATTAAGGGCAGTGATGTTTTAGTTTTGGAATTTCAAACATTTGATGATAAAGAATTAATTTTCTAAGCCCTTCTTAGCATATCTCTTGTCATTCGATATTTCTTCTCCTGGTGGTTGACCTTCCTGTGAGGTTCCCATGTTGATTACGTGGCATTTATGCTGACCTCAATGCAGTTATACATTTTTGGAGAAGAAATAGATAGAAATGTTTCTTCACCAGCAGTTGTGTCAATAAAAGCATAGAAGTGTAGTTCATATACATACATTATATATGAATTACCTATGATTTCAAGAAATTATCTGACTAAAAAAAACGCAGTTATTCTGTATAATGAAATTATGTTTGTTCAATAGACTAGTTTTCACCAAATTATTAAAATATCATGCTCCTTAAGGCTTCTGGTTAGGAAGAGGTCACCTTGACATTTGCACTTCAAACATATTTCAGCCTTCACTCCACGGTTTGTCATTCTTGATGTCTTAAATTTTCTCTTCCCTCCACAATTCTTTTTCCTCGTCTACTTATTTTTATTATTTGTTTCTATGACTTTTACTGTCAACATATTTCATTGGTTTCTACTTATTAAGCAAAATAGGTCTGCCTGAATTTCATGTGCAGTCTTAATTTTGTAACTTATAATGTATGATCCCTGCTTTTTAGATTACTCCTCAGTATTTATTGCACGGCCTACTAAATACGTTAAACGTCTGTGAATCTCTAAATTATAATGCTCTTCCCCCAAAATGCCAAAACTGATGATGAAACACTCTTCCTGTTCCTTCACATTAAGTCTAAGTATCCGTTTACTAAACACTAGGAGGTAATCACGTGCTTAATGTGGTCCTGAATTATCTGTCTATAATTTCAAGTATCACTACTATAAAACAGGATCACCACATTAATATTATTGAACTCACAGGTTTATTTTAGAATATACTGTGTTAAAAAAAAAGGTGGAGGAGGGCAAGCAAAGCAGCCAGGTAATCCCTAGGTTAAACGTTGCAGCATTTCATGCACGTTAAGCTGCAAAGGCCTCGTTCTTATGAGCACGGAGCGACGTCCAAGCAGGTAGTTCCTGGAGGGAACAGTGGTATCAGAACTTAAATCAGAACTGAAATCACAAGTCTTTGGCTATTCCAGTTTTGCCTGCACCCGGGTGTGTGCGTGCCCCGAGACACCCGTGTCCGTGCCTTAGCTCCACCAGCTCCCGGCACCTTCCCGCGGCCAGGCTGGAGCCGGGAGTCATGCCATCCCCAGGTCTGGCAGTCTGTCTGCTCCACACGCGATAGCGACGCTCGCTAACCCAGTTCAATCCCAAGGAGTTTGGTTGGAAGAAGTCCCAAGACTGAAGCTATTGAAGCTAACCATCTCTCTTGATTTGGGCAGAAGCAAGGGACGTTCATACAGGCATCTTGGCCAGCAGATCTGAGCAAGGAGGAACTCCTCGGAGACAGAGATAAGCTGCTTGAGGCAGTAACATCTTCCCTTGTTACAACTGGATTTAGAAGATGGTGTCTTTCCCCTCTTCAAGCTTGCACTGTTAAAATTAGAGTTCTTTTTTCATGTGCTCACTGATTTTTCAGAAGTACCCCATTCTTCAGAATCGTCAATTATTTTTGGTGTGTACCAGGAGGTTTTTTTCCCGTGTTTTACATATACAGAACACAAAATAGGCATATGTGGAGTCTAACAGGAACTGATAGGAAGCAAGAGCAATATTAACATTTCAGCACAAGAAATGTCCCAGAAACTCACACGTGCATCGTTTCCTCCTTTGAGTTAGGACTATTATTTCACAGTTGCTCTGTCTTCAAATAGTTTTCTACCCAGTTTTGAAATGGTTTACATAAGCTGGTGGGACTGCTATTCTTTTTTTTTTTTTCCTTCCTGCTCTTTCAATCTGTGTAAAGAAATTCTTCCAAATTCCTATTGTTGGGGGGCTTTCTTAATTTAAGTTCATGTTCTCTTCTTTTGGTGTTGCCTTGAACTCAGATTACCTTGTAGCAGTTATTCTTTCTGTTCACTCCAAGTCTTTTGTATCTTAGTGAGGCCCAATTGCAATCTCCTATTTTCTAAGGAATGCAAATCCAGCTTCTTTGACCCTTGTGACTTCTGGAGATCCTTCTTTCATTCAGATGTCCACCACTTTTTCTTTTTTTTCTCTATTCCTAGAATACTTTTAATTTAAATGCAGAAAGTTGGATATGGTGTTGTATGGCTCTACCTATTAGAGTGTTAGTATTTCTTATTTTGATTTAAGCTTAGCTATTTTAGATAGAGACTGTACTTTTGTTAGCTTTCTAAAATAATTTTAAAGAGTAATGTTAAGAGTTTCAGTTGCATAAACCAAACTTATAACCTGTTATTCTTTTCTTGTCTCCAGGTAGTCACTGTAAGCTCACTAGCTTTTATTTGCATATGCATCAAGCTGCATAAGATTATTTTACCAAGCTTATATATAAATATGTATAATCCAGATACACATATATATTGATCCCATTGGTTTTGACTCATTAGTACTGTAAGTTTGCTTGCCTTGTGGAGGTCCTCTGTTTAGTAATGGATATATAAAAATCAACATTGTTTCTAGTAGAATGACTTCCCATTAGTTTCGTAAAGCTGACCTGATTTGCTTTCCCCACAAGGTTCTTTTTGTGCTTTTGAACAAATTCTTATGCTGCTCTCGATTATTTGCATCTTCATGCCTTCATTTTCCATTCTCTGCCTTTCTCATAATTTCTGTCTGCATTTTATTATGACTTCATTTTGCAATCTTTTAAATTGTATGTTCTGGTAGGAGAAAAATACAATACCGAGAATATTTTACGGCAGAGAAATCTATAGTAGAGAGCAAAAACTAAATCAGAGACCAGGAAATATTATGAAGTTTTATTTTCCTTTAGATACATTCTCTGCCATCTTATTCGTTATCACTGTAGTCAGAAGAGTTTGTCAGAAGAAATGCCTAGTCTCTACTTTCTTCCTTTCAGTTCTTTAATTTTAAGGTGTAGAGCTGCTAGTAGCTCTTCTCTACTTCCATCCTGCGTGGAACAATGTAAAAGCTCTGTTTCTCTGGTTATCTTTATTATCTGGTTATCTGCCTGAATCCCCCTGACCTCTCTAGATATTGTCACATACAGTCCTTGGTAATTTTCCTTCCCCTTTGCAGTTTTATTTTTATACTGAGTTTCCACCAAGTCAAAATCTCTCTGACTGGCTCTGATCTAGACCAACTTCCAGTACAAAAATTATTTGCTGGAGGAAGGGCATAGGACCCGAGGGGAGGAACCACAGCGGTTCTGCCAGAGAGGTGTCAGTTAACCTGCCAGAGTTGTAGAGGGGAAAGAGATGTTTTCATCCAATAAAAGCACCCCAGTTGCCACCTGACGTAGTGGTCGACGTGTTTCCACCATTCCTGCCGTGCTGGGCACAGCATCCTGTGGGATTAATGATCACTGGTGGCATTGGGGAGCATGAAGGGAAAGACTAAAATTTGTTAGGCCCGGTTTTACTCCCTAGCCAAGGACCCCTCTCTGGAGATACATCCTCCTTAGAGATTTGGGGAAGACTGTGCTGGGAAAGGTGATGACACGGATAGGAGATTTACACAGAGATACTTTTCACCACTGAAATAATCCAGGGCCAACTCAACGTTGCCATGGTGTCCTTCATAACCTGGTGATGCGCAACTATTGCATTAATGCAAGCTATCTTGAATGTAATTGCATAGTAGGAGCGCACCCTTTGACCTGATAAAATTAATGGAAGTTATATTAGTTAAAACCAGTTAGTAAGTTTGCTTCTAATGCTTACCTTCTGTTTTGGTTATGTAAAAAGCTCTTTTGAACTGACCCACCTTCTTTTGTGCTTCCCCCTGCTTAAAGATCTCTATTCTTCCTAGTTTGTTCCATTGCTTAATAATCAATGGTATTTCTCCTTCCAGTAAGTTTAAATGCTTTTCCACATGCCTCTCAGTAATCCACCTGGGATTTCATCATTTCTGAGAGGATTAGGTGTGTACGACCGTGGTGTAAAGTGTGGATATCTGACTGGAAACGAGAGTTTTCCTGAGGCACAGCGCGGGTCATCTCGTGCTGAGCACATACACAAGATAGATTTAATAAAGCCCTGAAATAAACCACCATTTTTTGCTGCCGCATGGCCACATTTACAAGGAAATTGAGGTTGGAGGTCAGTTTTCACTTAAAGACTCCAATTGGAAATGCCTGGTTTTTAAGTGCAGGTCTTTTAAGCCCCGCTTGTTTTACAGGTGGTAAGAAATTTACATTTAAATTGTCCAGATCAGCTGCTTATTTGTGCTGGGTTGTTGGACAAAAGACATTTCTTAGTTGTCCATATCATTCACAGCTTCATCTAACCAACCATAGCGTAGGTGCCTTCTTTTCAGATATGGGCATCGTTTTCAACTAAACTTACTGTAATTTGCATTGGCATTTGTCCTTCTCCTATACTGGTTTGAATATTGTTCAAAATAGCATAGAGAACCGTTCCGATTTTTTGAAGAGAATTTCACAAAATGAAATCATTTTGCTAAAAAGCCAGATATACCAACATTGGTCTAATCAGAAATTTTGACATTTGTTAAACCTTTGTAAACATTAGGAATTTCCAATACCTGCTAAGGCAAAACACATTTGCTTGTTTAATGATCCAAAAAAAAAAAAATCACACTGTCAACACTTCAGAGTACATGCTGAAAATGCTATTTAAGATAAGTGTTAATAAGACCTAAAGTTCATATGAAGACTAAATTGGATTTGAATTTGTGGGATTGGAAGTGCCATTAACTAGTTATTTAATTTCCTTTTTGATTGAAGTATGCAAGACTCAGAAAATGCCTAATTGTGAGTGAAATGCAAATTAGGGATATTAGCAGAAATCATATTTTTTTAAAAAAATGCTTGTTTGACAGTTAATGCTGTGATCTTTTAAAAGGATGAAGAACCTGATGAACTCTAGGGCATTTTATTGATCGACTACTGTCACTTGGTTTAAAAGGCAACTGATGCTAGGGCTCGACTTCTCAGTCAAGAGAAGTGTTGCAGTGAGGAGGTGTTAACAGAGGGGTATATAATCTAAATTAGTATATGAGAGAAAGAGACCTTAAAAACAGAAACAAGATGGGAGGAGAATCAGTGAGGATTTTCCAAAAGATAAGATAGTTTGGTGTTTTACCTGTTAGACCTAGATTCCATAACTCTGTAGTTTATGAGAGGTCTTGTTAAGTAGGAGATGCACAGGTGTTCGTGATGCACACATGGTTGTTGGACTGAAGTTTGAAATTGCAAGTTATCCTTATCTGTGCTTTAAATCTAATCCCTAAAATTCTTTTGAATTTCATTTCTTTTTTTTGTGCATAATGTTGTGGTCTGAGGGTACAGAAAAAGCAAAAAAAAGTCTTCAGTGCAGCATTTGGAGTAAGCGTAGAATAGTTGCTGGCAGTTTCCATCTACTTTTCTCTCACTTCACAAAGTTGTTGCTATACAGCCTGGAATGAAATAAAATACACAGAATACGTTGGTTGATTGCTGATACATATACGGTAGCATAAAAGCAAATAAGGTGTGCTTGTAACCCTGCTGGACAAGAAGGAGGATATGTATTTTCAGATGGAGCTCATCTCTTGCCAAGCAAATGATTGCTACAGAAATGATGCAGCATCTTGGCAGGGAGAAAAAATGCTTCCTCGTAAAAATTTAATGTAGAAAATGTTGAGATAGTGCAGTGATGTGTCAAGTCAGGCAACCTACACAAGCACTTGCTTTAGCAGCATTGACGTTGTGCAGGTTGAAGTAGTATGAAGTGCCCTAATGTACGGTGAAGAATAGTAGCCATTAAGTATCAAATCTGAAATGAACCCGCCTCACTATGCTCCCAAAATGTAGTGGCATTTTTGAGCTCCAGATTATCTGGAAATATTTCAGTTTTTCAGTTGTTGCAGATCTTCTGAATACAATAGCTGCTGGTCTGTGTAACCCTTTAGTACGGTTTATCTCTGCCCGAGGCAAGAGTGGAAGAAAAATCCACAGTCTGAATAACATACACAAGCCAAGAATCAATAATGTATTTGTTAAAAAGAGTAAACTAAGTAGATTAAATATGCCTTACACAAGATCTTGCTTTTTCACCCAGCCTGCCCTATAACTTTTTTCCATATAAGTCTTTAGGGGAAAAAGATAAAAGAACATCTTTGTTTCCTACTTTTCACAAGGAACTGAGGATATGCAGTTTCAGCTCATTTTCTTTACGTGCTCTTAGGAAGTCTTTGATTTCCTTCAGAGAGGAGAAAAGGACTGTGCTTCAGTAGAAATAACGTCACGTTGTTTTGTTTGTTCTCGTGCGCGTATGGCCTTCACCAAGTACTCTGTTGGTTTTAGATAATCCAGCTAGGTCTTTGGGTTGCAGCTGTCAGAGCGATTGAGTGTGGTGGAAGTGATGCAAAGGACAGAGCTGGGCCCACAACGCTGGCCACGCTCTTTATGAGGCTGGGTATTTTTGTCCGTTGCCTGCGTTTGTTTTATTCCATTAAAGTTTCTCAGGCTTCTTATGCTGTCATCTCCTTTCGCTTTGCTGTGGTAGTGCGTCCTCCCTCATGTCCCGTATGCACACGTGCATCGCCAAGTCCTCGCGTGTCTTAACTTCTGTCGCAGTACACTGCCTCTCTCTCCTCCTTTTCCTCCATCCCAACCTGCTGCACCAGAGTGCCGTGGGGGTCTCCTTTGCTGCCCCCGGGTGCTGCCCCCGCTGCCGGCACGCAGGTCCTCTGCGGCAAGGAGGAGGAAGCGCCCATCACGGGCATCTCGCCCTCCTCTCCCGCGAGCCTGTAGGACAGATGCGCTACTAGACATCAGGGGCTCCACCAAGGAGAGGGACTATCTCAGCTCCAGGCAAGCCTTCAGTTAGCATTTGCAACCGATTGCAAGGTGCAGATGTGTAGGGAGCTGGGCGCTGCGAGTTGCGGGGTTGCACAGTCCTTTACTCCTAGTGCTAAAGAGCAGAGCTCCGGAGGCTTGAGCCTCCCTTGCTGCTTATAGAGCTTGCATTTCAGGGAGGGCCTGGAATAGTGTCAGAGGTTAAGCAACACTGCATTGAAACACTTTTCCTTTTTTTTCTAACTACCAGTTTCGAATGGAATTAGGAGAGGGTCTAGTTTGTTTTCTCTCTTGCAGCATTAGCAAGGTGCATCAGGAAGGTGGGACTGTTTCCCTACACTGTGGTTCAGTAGCAAATAACAGGGCATTTTTATTTAAATCACTGAGTAGAAAGAGATGTTTAACCTTGTCTGAATTGTAACTCCAGTCAAGCCGATATCCCCTTGCTGTTCAGTTCAGTGTATGACGGGAGATTTCACAGTTGACCAGTGCTTTGCACTTTGTTTCAGATCACTTCTGCTGTAGTATGTTGTCACCCTAAGAAACAACTTGCTTGCTATATATAGATGAACTAAATAATGGTTGAAATATTTTCCACTGAGGAGCTCATATAAATGTCCTATGTTCTTTCAATTAACGTTTCCCTGTAATACACTCACTTCTGGAATAGCAATTCTGGATATGGTCTAGAGCAGGTTTTAAGAAGACTGATGTACTTGAACTCATGAAAAGCTGTCTGTATGTGTTTTAAATGGCTGTGCATAAGTTACACAAGCATTGCATATACACTCTCATGGGCAGCTTTTATAATTACATAACTACTTGTGTAAGCCTTGCATTTGCATTATGTGTACTTTCTCTTACCATATGAGAATGTGAATTGCCAGGGCAGTGAGGTCTTTTCCCTTTCGGTGTTCTGGTGGGGTCTTTTTGCTGTTCCCTGTTACGTTCTGCTTCAAGCCTTGGCGTCCCACATGCGCATCTCGAAATACTCTGACAGAGAGAAATGATCCATTACATAACGCAGTGAACAGCACAGCTCTGAAGGGATTTGCTTCCCACAGCATCTCTGAGTCTTGCTTGCTGTATTTTTATAGAAGCCTGGGAGAGATCTGATCTGTCCATGATGTGGTCCCCCTGCAAGCATGCTCCCTATAACTGCTGAAAGAAGAATGAGACCAAAATCTTGACTTCTAATAAAAAAATTACAAACTGCTGCAGAAAAATGAAGGCTCTCCTGCAGAGTCCCAGTGCTCTGTCTCCTGCACTAAGCTATCTCTTAGGACTCGCAGGAAAGCTGCCTTTCTGTTCAGCAGCTCACGTGTTAAACGCCTTTTCAGTAGCGGGTTTTCTTTTCCAATAGTGACAAATGTCAGACAGCTTAGTAAACTTAAATTGTAGTTTTTCCTCAGTAGAATCATAAGACTTGTTAGCACACACCTCTCTATCTGCTCGTATGACCTAAATAATTATAGTGTATGTCTATATTCAGCTGGCATTTTTAACTGCATTATATGACAATTATTTTCCTGAGGATATCAGTGTAGAAGCATGGAAAGCGAAGCATGGTATGATACTGTGCGTTTTGGGGAAAGAGCAGATGACCTGCTTTTTCTTGGCCATTTTCTTGTGACTGACCTCTCTCAGGCTGAAGCCATAAGCTGGGTCCAGGTTTGCAACTTGCCCAGCAGCGAAAGCAGCGGGATTGTGGATGATGGACGGGGATTGCCACGCTGGTCTGGCGAGAGACGGCTGTCGGTCACGTGGCAAAGAGCACCCGTGGGGCATCTCTTCTGCCGGGCTGAGGCTGAGCCAGCCTCGTGGTCAGCAGCACCAGCGCGTCTCAGCCCACAGCTTGTCTGGTTTTCACTGACTTGCATGAGGCTTACGGTGTCCTCTGGTGCCAGCGGGATGCTGATGGACCTTGGTTGGCTTAACCTGGGATCACCGAGTTCCCCGATGCATTTCGGTAGGCGAAGAAGGGCCCGCTATCATTTCAGTCTACCAGCTCTGTGCCGTCATATCATGGCAGAGACATTCTGTTCCGTGAATTCGTTTCTAGATGTATATTTGGGGGGTTTCATTAAGTATCCTCTGTGAGCTGCCTCTTTATCGTGTTAGTGGTTGAGTGCATTTGGCAATCATTCTTCAGGAACTGTATTTATTTTTGGGTGCTGCTGGATTTTTTCACTCACGGAAAATGAAAAGGCATGCTTCTTGCTTGAGAGGAACCGAGACACATAATGATTTCTTCAGAAAAATGTTTTGTTTATGCATTTTGAGAATTTCTCATTTTCCTTTTGACATTTTATATGCATGCTAATTAATTACTGCTCTAACACAATCTATAATGGATACAGTGAATACATGCAGCTTTGTTTCTTGGGGTAACTGGGGTAACACAAATGTTACTGTCTTTTCACAATATTTAATTTCACTATCCTTCTGGGTGTTACTTTTGGAATAGACAGCAAATAGGTTTTCTTTGGCTGAATGAGTTCAATGCAGCAAGGCAGATTATTTTGCAGAAGACTCACGTCTCTTCTCTTTAGTCTTCAGGGTAGACAATCCAAAATAAGGCACTTCCTTTTCAAGTTGAGACTATCCAGAAAAATTACCAAGCTAGCAACTTGTCAGCTTGTTTATCAAACCATCACGTGACCGTGGTTAAAAAGAAGAAAAAAGCCCAACAATAGCGGCAACCTAAGCTTGCCGGTAGCATGCTAACATCTCTGCTTGCAGGAAGGGCAGATTTACCATGCTAATGGCAATCAACCCAGCATCAGTGAATTCGCTGTGACTACTAAAACGCGTCTTTGACAAGATGATTATATGGGATCGGTTGCAAGATTACACTCCAGCTTGTTTCATGACTGAAGGACAACTGAATGCGTTGCGTAACCCCACCTCAGGCACGTTGGGCTTTGCATCTCATCTGTTGCCTTTTATTGCCACGCAGTGATACAGAGGAAAGTGTGATGATTACGGATGATACAGATGTCATCCGTAGCGGCGCTTCGCCCCCATGACCCTAACGAGGCTCAGTTGTTCGCATGCCTGTTGTGATTCGGAAAGCATCTTTACCCTGGTGGTAATAATTGGGTTTCATAACATATATGGGATGTTTAGTGCCTTTTTTTCTTTTTGTTTTAAACAGAAAAGTCTTTTATTTTCCACACCATCTGGTGCTGATGATTCCCACATACCAAGTCCTTGGTGTGCAGTGGAAGTGCCCTGTCGTACTGACAGCAGACGGGGCCTCCTCTGCACTTCCACGCAGTGTCAAAATATGGTTGTTGAGCTGCTGTTGGAAGAGCTTCCTTTCTACATTATTAACTATCATTGACAAATATGTAAACTAAATAAATGGAAGTTACTCCTTTCTGACAGTCATGTTTATTGAACAGTGGAAATCGAGTTTGATTTGAGAACATAGGACCAGTCTGAGAACTTGCACGTCTTGATGTATGCACAAACGTGCCCGTGTAGATATTTTTCTGAGAAAGTAAGAGAAACTCATAACCAGTCTTTGTGTGGTTGTGTATTTGCTTTCTTTTTTTTTTTCTTTTCATGATTGGCTTTGAAATGAAACAATCAAAACCGCCAAATAAGTATGTTACGTTTGTGATGAGCCATTTAGAAACTATAGAGAAAGGAATAATCTGAAATGAATAAAACCCATGCAGCATTTAGGTTGTGCTAACAAGAAGTGATGCAGATCTTTTTTGCTAGGATGAGTTGATTTACAGAAAACGTTAGGCATCTCAGTTAAGCTGACAAATTACAACATTTACCCCTGCAGCTACTGACATGATTTTGGGGATTGACATTTGCCTCTTAGTATTATATCAAGGTAGATATAATCTGCTGCCATCATCTTCAGCTGTATCATATTAGGCGTTGATTATTTAGTACTTGTGTTTTGCTAAGGGGCTTTTCATGGGGAGGTGGCATTACCTGATTGTAAGCTGGACATTTTTAATAAGGTGCTACATTGGTTGAGCAGAATAATAGAGAATAATAAAGCAACCAACATCTCTATACAATTTGGGAATCCCTTAAATAGATTTATATTAATTTTATTTCACAAAGTCATTGTTATACCTTTATTTATTGAGTAACTTATGGTATACATTTTCCAAATACTGCACAGACAAATTAGGCATACAGTAATAGACATTCATAATAGTGTGAATGTTTCTCTGCTAAATCTCCAAAGCACAAAACGCTAAACATTTACTCTAGAGTGTTTGGCAATAGGGAGTTCATCACCTATTTTTGATATATTAATGAAACAGGGGGATTTTGTTCCAGTTGCTTTTCACAGAATAAACAGAAAATTTAAGGGGAACTCCAAAGCGTATATGTCCACAGTTACTATCTTCTTCAGTTCTCCTTCTCTAAAACAGTACATTTATTTAATATCAAATGTTCCAGAATAATTCTGCAAGATCTTACTATCCCTTTTCTGGAAAGCTTTGACGATGACAATTGCACAAACTTGCGTAGCGTACAATTTGTTTCACAAGCCGCTTCTCAGGTCAGTGTTATAACTTCCAGGAATAAGGTGGTAAAAGTCCTGGAAACAGATACAGAGGCTTGAAGACCTTTTAAAGCTTTCATAGACTGTCACTGTGCATAGTATCTGTGCGAGGATATAACAAAAGCAATACAAGGCTGATTGCAGAAGGGTGGGGTTTTCCGGTGGGGAGTATGAGGGCATAGTCATTCCTCTTAGAGAGTGAATGTAACAGCATATATATTTGTTAACAACTAGCAAAGAGGAGGAGAGGAGATTTCTTAATTTAGCTGTGGCTAGACTGATGCTGGTACCCAAGCCCCTATTAAAGCTAGTAGTCACTTCTCTAAAGGTGTATACAAAGACAGCTATCCTGTCTAGAGTGACACCAGAAAGCTTCAGCTTTGAAGCAACTGGGCGAAGATATAAGAGTTTCCATAACTGTTTCCAAGCAATTTGCTAGGCTTTTGGAATAACAAATGCTTCTGGAGACGTAGCTGTGTTGCAGCCTTTTCCCATGTGGCCAGAGGGCAAGCACGTGGAGATGGTGAGTGCTGGCCCGCTTTCCAGAGGCGGCAGCGTTGAACTAACAGAGTGAAGCTTAGCCTTAGCCATGCGTGCGCGTGGGATCTCCTTCACCCGCCTTGCTCCTCCCAGGCCCTACGGGATTTGCCTCAGACCTTAGTCCTTTCCGAGCAGCCGGCTTTCCAGCCTCTGCCAAACCTTACACTAACTCGTTGCATGGACGTTGAGCTTGCACCCGCCGCAGGGCATCGCAGTAGTGGGTGAAGCCTTGGAGGAGGGCCCGAGAGACCGTGGCCACTCACTCCTAGGCCGTGCTGTGCTTGCGGGGTTAGGAGCGGACGCTGTTGGTAGATAGGGAGATGTTATTAGTAGGCTTTGCAAAACTGGGGAGAGCTGTAACGGTGATAACACATGCTGGTTTTGTGCCGTGGCAGTGTTTGTTGCCTCCGTGCCAGCTTTGCCGAAGGCAGGTCCGCGTCGGAGGGCTCGGGATGGTGCCAGGCACCCGAGGAGGTGCCGGGAGGGCTGTGCTTGCCTGCGCCTCGCGGCGAGCGCTTTGCCTTTCCGTGCCCTCGTCCTCCTCAGTATGCTGGAGGAGCGCTCGCTGCAGCAGCGCGGGCCAGTGTCACGCGTATCACTTCACCTGTTTTATCTTTTGTGAAATTGAGCCTTTAGCCAGAATTGTCTGAGCCGCTGCTCCGGCAGCCGGTTAACCGTGAGGCTCCTCGAGCTCATTTCTCTCCGTAATTTGATCCCCACGTGCTCCCTGAGATTGCTTTCTCGCGGCGGGGAGGAGGGGCGCGCGGGGTGCCCGGGCCCGGAGCGTCGCGGCAGGCCGACGTGGCTCGGAGATAAAAACAACGCCGAGACGCGTTTTAAAGGATCCCATCTCACTTTATCTCCCTTTAACCCGGTCCTATAAAACAGCGTTGCTGTGTCGGCGGATCGGCCGCGCCGGGCCCTGCGCGCGGACATGGCGCCGAGCAGGAGGCGAATTTCCAGCCGGCTTCTGCGTGAAGCCCACAGCTGATCCCTCCATGGCAATTACCAGCAGCATGTGTAAAACAGTAATTAGGGGGGTTTTGGAGGTTTTTTTTTTGTTTTTTTTTCATACCTGTGGTCACAGAAGGCTTCTACGGATTACAAGATACTTTCTGAAATCAGAATTCAATTTTTTTTTATTTTGGTCACCAAGCTATTTCTTTGGCAGAACGGTTACTTAGGGTGCGTAACTGAGCCCCGGGTTTGCAGATACGCTGCTGCTTAAGATGGGTTAGTACAGCGTCAGCTTTCTAAATAATGTACGGTTTATTCAGAGATTTATGATTCTGTAAAATTGCCAGTGCTTTATCACAGCTTTGGGCAAATACCCTGCTGCAGGGAGGGAAAAACATGCCTGGAAAGTGAATCTTGCTGGAGGGGGGATTCTTCTTCTGTAAATAAGCCGTTCTGCGCATGAACAACGGCCTATTGCTTACCCGAAATACCCGTTTCTCCCTCTGCATGGTGTTCCTCGCACGTCCAGGCAGCTCTTCCAAACTCGGGGAAGGGGAATTACTACGTTATAAAGTCCTGGTTTGTTAGATAGGATGTAATTAATTTGAGCAGATGGTCTGCTTAGAGGTCTGTTATGTTATATGAGCGAAACGAGGCTTTTAGGTGGCCTGGCTTTGGGTTCTGTTAGCGTTCATTAGTTTGTGGCGTAAGACATATGCTTTGATAATATCAGCATCATTATTAAATGTCATAAGAATACACGTTCCCAGCAGCAGTGGAAGTATCCACAGTAACAGCTACAGGATCTTTGCTAATTTTCCATCTTGGACCTGCAAGAAAAGATTATGCTTTCCTGTGAAATATGTGCAAAGGAAGCACAATCCTGAACGTCAGTATTAGCCATGCATTGACTGTTTTAACTCGCTCCTCTTAGATATTGGATAGCTGTTACTTATCATTTCAGAGCCCTTACAAACCCCGTCCTGTCGTGGGGCGTAATGGTTTGGGACAGGGTGCAAAGAGGGTTGGGAGGTTTTGTTTGTTTTTTGATGCATTGGCTACTCTAGCGGTGCACGGGTTGCAAGAAGGGCGAAGGATGAAGGGTGTAGGTGTGGGGGATAATGTGCCGAATCGAAAAACTAGGCACATGTCCTCATTTTTGCAGGGTCTGCGTTTCAGTTGGTGGTGGGAGGGTAATGAATAACGTAAAAAAAAAAAATAAAATAAAATAAAAAGCGCTGTGTCTGCAGACGAATGCCAGATTGCAGGGCTGCTTCGGTGGAGCCCCAGCGCTGGCTCGTGCGCTCTGCCTGCAGCTCCACCTCTTCAAAGGCTGCTCCATTAATGTGACCTACTGAGGGCTATTCACACAGCTTACGGGGTTTTATTTCTAAGTCCTCGCAGAAATGATTTGCTGCCCTCCAGTTAGGAATTTAAAGGAAAATTAAATTAAGGCTGCCTAAGTAATGAAAGCATCTTTAGATTTGATAGATAGAGATCATCAAAGCAGAAAGCCTGTATCCCTGGAAAGATTTTTGATATTGTTTAGTGCAGGGGGGAGTTACCGTCTCTAGTATATCATGAAATATCAGGCCTTAAATTCATACGCTTATGCTTCATGAATTCTTTAATCTCTAAAGTTGTTCATTATGTTTTAGGTCATAAATTAACAGATTTCTAAGTCAAATAGAAAAATTACTTCTATCCTTATGATGCCTACAGCAGTGGGATCATAGTTTTGTGTAGTGTTGCTGACAGATGGATTAAAGAAAGAAAGGTCTTGTGCCTTAAGAGACATCTGAATTTGTCTTGTGTGCTGTGAAATGTAAGCCTAGTATTTGTTACTGTGATAGGCATATTATATAGTTGCTTGCCTAGTGTGACATGTATATAACTAGCTGTTGTTTCTGCTTCTCTGGAGCCGTAGGGCTTTCCTAACTAGGGTTGAAAAAGTAATTTCCAATTAAAAAAATCATGTTAAAACTTTATGCAAATTTGAGAAGTAGACAATTGACCAACTGTAATCCCAAACTAGTGCTAGAAAAAAAGAAAGGCGTCCATTTTCTTATCTGTATATAAAATGTGTGCCTTCTATTTATCTATCTTTTCCATTTCTTCTGTTTTTAGGTTTTCCGAATGAGCCCGCAGCTGTCATTGCCCTCAACACTATTAAGGAATGGTTGAGCAAGAATCATAATGAGGTATGGAATAAAATACATTATTTCCCAAACTGTTTAAGATTATTGTCTTTGACTGCAAAACTGTGAAAGGAGTAAACACAGACTTGATCCTTGAAGTGAAGATTTATTCTAAAACAGATGAAATCAGGTCAGGACAATATAGCCAGGGGAGGATTGTTATATTTAAAAGCTGTATTGGAGTTAAAGGGAAATACCTTTGTTTGAAGCCATACTGTGCGTTTCCTGTGCATTGTAATCTTTCCTGGCAAGTAAAAGCCTATTCTCTTTCTAAAACTGCTTCTGAGCGTCAGAGTTTTCATGTAATAATGAGGACATTCCTGGAAAGGAAATGTATATAATAGTTGTCAGTGGAAACAGCCGCCAAGGGCAGGGGTCACTTTACAGTAAAGAGCTGTATGATGATAGTGTTTTTTTGTCTTCATTAATTTTTGGTTTGCCTTCAGTTTAGTGTTCCTTTCTTCTGGAACACTTACTAAATGTCTGATATAACTGTGAATTTTTAACCAGGCCGGTCTTCTTCCAGTGACAGTGTGACGGTGATTATTTTTACATGACAAAATGCTTTCAACAGACGATCTCCATACCCTGCTTTCCACTTTCTGTCTGCCTCTTTTTTTAGTTCTTAGCAGGCTGATAGAATATGCTCATAGTGTTGAATTGGAGAAAAGCAGCAACGAAGTGACAGAGCAAATAAAATAATCATGATGTCTTAAACTGAAGATATGCCTCTTTCCTTATAATGACAGCTAGCAGACAGCTGGAGTTGTTCAGACAGCTAGAGTTGTTCAGTATTTTTGTCTCAAAATATTTAACAAAGCATCCAGTGGAGAAGCGCTGGATCCAGAAGCATAATTAGTGGTGTATTTCCTTTTGCAGTGTATTTGGGGGGCTTTTATTGTCGAGAGAATCTGATATGCAAAAAGGTATGAATTTAGCAAGGGGGTTTGTTTGTTTTCTTATACCAACTTTGAATTGAAAGGAAACACTACTTTGAGATTTGAATGGTAAGTTGAGATTTTTGAACCTGAGTTTCGAAAAGTACACTGAGGAGCTGGCACTTCGTAGTACCAAACACTTGGTAGCTTCTTGCCGCTTAGATGTTTGAGCAGTGAAGTAAGAGTTTTGGATGGAGAGTCTTCATTAACACTACAGATGCCTAAGTGTGGTCTTAGTAGCCTAGCTTTAGGTTTATATTTTTGAAAGCCTGGTCCATTTGTATGTAATTTTTAACCACGGGTGTAAGGCTAGAAGCTCTACGATTGTACTGCTTTGCCACTTCCTAATTTCACTTTGATGTGTGTTTACCACATTATTTAAAAAAATAGGCTAAAATTTTTTTTGGGCTCCAGAAGCAAGCTCTTCATTCTCAAAAGCTGAATATGCATTATATGTACACCCCTTAATTGCTTTTCTCTTAAAAATATTACAAGAAACCTGACTTTATTTGGTAGACTGTATATGAAAAGCATAGAGGTTTTCTGGATGAGGACTATTTTCTTCAAAAAGTTGTTTTGCTCTGAGGTTGGGCCATTGCTTATCAGCTATAAAGAGACTTTCAGGACACACTTTGAGTCTTGCCTTTTTCTCCTTTTTCTGCTTGTGGCCTGACTTGGCGTGGGAGCCCTCCTGTGCCCTGCTGGTCACCTTGCCTGCTTCCTTTTGCTTGGTGTGTTGCTTCGGCGTTTTTCTGGTTTCCACCATACACTGCAGATAAACTGCTCCTCTTGCTCTCAGAAAGCTCCAGGTCCATCTTGGAAGGAGAGAGGGTTCACAGAGCGTAGCAGATAGTGATTGAATTCACAGCCTTTATCATATATCTTCATGAATTTTGCCTGAGTTATATGAATTTTGGAACAGGAATGTATTTACAATGGCATTTTGCAAACAGAGGTTGATTTATGGTTTGTGCTGAGGAGGGTGAACTATTAACACTGAATATGCACAATTACTCCTTTCCCACATCCTGTAAAATATTTCTTTCTAAGTCTCGGCCTTCTTGGTTGTCTACCTCCAAACCTCCTTACTCGCTTTCTACAAACTCCAGTCTCATCTGAACGTTTTTTAAAGAAGTAGCTGTGGTTTACTATGTTTGTTCAGTGTTTTTGTCTGAAAATACTTTGTGACCACAAAACAACTGTTAAAAATTACCCTACTGAGCTTGCATCATAGTTTTGCATATGTGTGTGTGGTTTTGTTTTTAAGTTTGCATTTGTATTGCTAATGCTCGTTATACTGCGTTTCCCAATACCCTTGGTCAAAAAGTCACTAAGTCGAGGTTTGATGCATTTTAAGGCATGTGACGCGTACTTAAATGTTACATGTCAGTGAATATAACAATTAAGAAGTAATCCCCAAGAGCTTTGGTTATTTTTTTTTTTAAAGTGGAGTAGTAGGTTTTGCTCAAGATACTTTTTGAGTGTAAAGTTATCCACAGCTTTGACATCACTGGGTGCCACCATTCAGCAATAAGCTTACATGCAGACTTAATTTTGTTCCAGAAAGAAAAAACAACCCTTTCTTGTACAATGCTTTCTGTTTGTAAGGCTTTTCTACAATTTACTGACTTGAGCTTTGAATATGGCTTACTAGCATGTTGTACATGTCACAAATACATCAGCAGTAAAATGAAAATACTTGCCAAGGCTATTGAAGGTAGCAATAACTTAGGTTACAAAAGGGGTTGTTAAGAAGCATACAGTTGTTGGGATGCTGTTGTTTAATGCTTGCAACCAGGTGAGAATCATTTAGCTGACTTAAATGAGTTGATATCTCTACGCTGAGCGTGAATCTGATTGATTGCATTTTGTTTACATTTATTCTCTTGGATTTGGTTTTAAGAAGTAATCCTATATGTCCCCCAAAGCTTTCCTCAAATTTAGCTTGTTGTACTACTGCAGAAATGAAGGGGACTTTCTGTATCAGTAGTAGCTGTAACTCCTGTCATAAAGACAGAGCAACTCCCACTGCACCCACTGGATATTTAAATCCACACGTTGTAGCCTGGAGCAAGACCTTAACAATTTGTCGGGAGGGCAGCTGGGCAGCTTTTTGAAGGGTTGCCCATGTTTCACTCCAGTTATCTCTAAGCAGAAGCACTGCCCTGCCGCCCGTGCTGTCGGAATGAGCCATTTGTCCTGCTAACAGCCTGGCCCCGGCGGGGACCTCCTGCCCCGGCCGCGTCCGAGCTCAGCGAATCAAAGTCAGCTCCGTCCTTTCATGCCTTCTGCTGCGGTCCGTCTGGTCTTTACCTGAGGAATCGTGTCTCTTTTTGACCCAGCATGTTCGCAGAACCCCGGTGCTGCTCCTTTAGTCCCAGAGATGTTTGACAGCCGTTCATCTGCTTGGCAATGTCCGGTGCCGGCTGTCCTGAATAAAATCGCTAACTCTTTGAGCGTAGGATGTGAAACTCTGAGTGAATTCAGAAAGTTTTAGTGCAGGATAGAAAGCCAAAATTGCAGTCCACTTGCTGGGAATTGCACCTGCATGACAATATGCTTAGTAAAGCCTGATAGGTAAATAAGATGGATATCTGACAAATCTGTAAGTCTTTTGTTGTGCTCCACAGCAGCGGTGTCTTATCTCTCTCCCTGCATCCCAGGAAACTGTGACCAATCTGTGGAAGATAAGGCAATATTGTTTTCTTCTCTCTACCTTCCTGGAGTACTTCTCTCCTTTGATGCTATAATGAAGATTTTATCCCAGCTGGTATTAATTCAAAATATAAATAAGTCAGTGTCTGAGTTCCTTAGTCAACACGGGGGCCTGAAAATATTGCCTACATGACCCCATTCTTGCAAGCTGTGTTAGAGCCTTATGAAGTTCTCTGTCATAGCGTTTACAGGAAAAGTGATTTGCATTTAATAAAAGGTTTTCTTACCCAAGTCCATTGTTGTGCTTGACCCCTCAGGTGTTTGCATAAAAACTTATTAGCAGGCTCAACTTCCAGCCTCTCGGATGAATGTCTCATTACCATGCAAATGGAGTTAGCTCCTTTTGGAGGTTAATTGTTACAAAACAACACATAGATCTACTGTAATTTACTGAACGCTAAATACCAGCCAGGCAGGGCACCAGCCATCACAGCGCAGCAGCCTAAAACTTAACTACATAAAGTTCACTAGGGAAAACAACAGTATTGTAAGTAATGGTTTGTGCTTAGTTGTATGTAACAGGCAGCACTGTTATGGTCTTGAAATGCACCTCTTAGTCAAACTAATTTTTGGTCATGTTTTACACCGAGGTCTGCTGACTTGCAGCCAGAGGGCAAATCTAGTTTAGAAGCTGGTAAATGGTGTTAGATTGTACGTGTAGAAATCCCTTGGAGCAAGCTCGCGAGAATGGCAGTAGTCAGCAGTACTAGGTTAATTTACTGCAGACCACCTAGGCTATCTCTTTAGCAAACTACATTTTCACATTTCACAAAGTGCTCTAAAGGTTTAATAGAATTCTCCAGAGCACAAAATAGATTTGGATCCCATCCTTTAGGAAATTATACACTGGGATTCATTTAAAAATGCTCATTTAGCTCTTTGAATGGTTCAGAGTGTTTCTTTCTGGGATAACTTGGCCAGGTCAGGGATACTGCCGCTTGATTTCCCATCATATGGCACAAAAGAAATGTGACACCTTTAGATGCTGGAACCCCTATGTTTGGGGGTTTCTTTGCAGCGGTGGGGGGGAAGAGAGAAGAGAAGGGGTTGGGTTTTGTTTTTCTTGGCAGATACCTTTCAACATATGCAATGTTAAAAATTTTTGTTCGCTTTTCCTTTGGGATCATGCTATGTGTCTCAAAAGGGCAAAAAACAAAAAATACGCAGTGTGTGCCTTGCCGTATGTCACTGACATGAAAAGCCTCAGGACTTTTTCACTGCTCAAGAAAAGACTTTAATTTAACAGCACATTTAGCTCAAAGTATTGTTCCTTCGCTTGCACAATATCTCACAGCGTTTATTATGTGCCCCAGCAGAACAACAGCAACCAGAGGAGTGTGATTGCAGTGTATGTTCCAGCGAAACAACTGATGCAGATTAAAAGCACAGAGATGGAAAATAAATCAACACATTCCTGATTCTTTTTCATTAGAATCACTACTGAAGAGATACTTTTTCTTATTTTGCCCGAAGCGGATGAGATTTTAGGTCCATGGCTTTTAGCAAGCGTTGTACAGTTCTTATTTTGGTGACGAGATGTTGCGTGTTTCCAGCAAAACAGGATGAGCAAAGTCTTGATACAGTTGAAATTAGTGGAGCTCTGTTCAGTGCGGGGCAGGATCACAGTCTGTACGCTCCGGGTAGCCAAAGTTTTCAGGAGGAAACACCTAGTTTCTCAAATTAGGCATGCCAAATTGCAAGCACCCTGCACCAGTGCTTAATTTCGAAATTTGTGCAGTGCTTCATCCGAGTCAGGGTTATATTTCCCACTCCTGGGGTAGCTGAGGCAGCCACCCTTCCTGTGCACCCGTGCCTTGGCAGCGCGGGGAGCTCCGCAGCCGCTGAGCTGCTGGGCGACACGAGGGGAGCAGAAGACCCACGACGATGCGGCGCGGGCCCCGCAGGAGGTACCGTACCTCCGGAGCCAAGGAAAGCACCAGGGCAAGCCAAGCGCAGCTGGAAGATCGTTTTATTTTTTACCTTTCCCTCCCCCCTCCCTTTGGTGGTTCCAGCAACCTAATTTTGGCTCCTCTGTCTGCAGAGACAATTAAACCAAGTGGCATCTTGAGATGAGGTCTTGTCTCTATCTCCACGGAGCGATGCAGATGGAGACGGAGAGTCTTGGAAAATGTTGTGTGATGCAGTTTCCTTTAATGTAACATCAGATATGTTCCCCCAGGCAGAGCAACTACATTTCTGCATTTATTCCAAAAAAGGAGTTGAGCAGCTAGCTAGCTGACAGTATTCAATTAATGAAAGCAAATATTTTTTTTTTTAAAAAATGAACAAATGCAAACAACTCCCCTTAAGATAGCATTACTTTTGTTTTTGCTTGACTAGTTTTCATGCTTACAGTTTTACAGTTGTCAACAAAACTGTGTATAATTTTGAAGAAGAATATATTTATGCCTAAGGTAAGATCTTTTATGACAAGTTTGGGTCTGCAGTGACATGTATTTATTTTAAAGTATATTTATTGCTCAGGAATAAAACTCTCAAAATATGGGTTTATATCGAAGCCAGTGACAGATCTTCAAGGACAGTAAGGATGCCGATAAAAATGCAGGCGGCTATTTTGGTAGCTCTTCTATGCCGGTTTCATTTGATTAACATAATCTTCCCCCCACCCCCTCCAAAACACCGTTCTCTTGGGTAGGTTAAAAAATGATCTCCTTTCTATTTCCACATTCTAATTAGGTGGTAATCATATGCTGCTCTGATTGAAATGAAAATCAGCCATCATGCCACTGTCATCTCGCTGAAGTCGAGGGAAAAAAATGCTTTTCAGCTTGTACAAAATTAAAATGATTTACTTGCTCCATGGAGCTCCTCTCTTGCTGGGCTCAGAGAGATTCAGCGCCGTCCCCAAAGCCCAAACCTACCTATCATCCCAGCGGACAAGTCATTTTCTGGAGCGATAAGTGAGCTGCCAAGGCAATGAGCCTTCCCTGTGCGCTCTTCAGACCGCTGCCCAGGTACAGGGCTGATAAACCAAGCACACAAAGCCCGTGTTCGCTCTACGCGCCACTTTATTTATTAAGCTTAAAAAGCTTTTGTTATTTTTGATACGGCTATTAAGAGAGGAAGGTGGGAAGACGTCCCTCTTGGAGAGACCTGGTGAGCGCTGAGACCCTCTCGGGTGCCCTGTCTCTGTGCTTCTCACTTGTCACCCCAGTGCAGAGGGACCAGGAGAGGACACGGCTTCCCCGGCCCCTGCCCCTTCCCCCCAAAATCTGTTGATAGTCAAGGAAATCCACGTGTCCTCTGCATAACGTAGATGTAACCATAGAAAAAAAAACAATCAATAAGTCTTTGTAAAGATTTCCCGTAGTTGTACACTTAGTGTCCAATATAAATAATGGCTTATGTAACTCCATTAGGGCTAATTAGTGCCACTAATACAAGACAAGTCTCTGCATGGGCTCTGTCATGTTTATCGTAGTTAGCTGTCTAATAATTGAACTTAGTCAAAGCATTTATTCTTTCAATTCAGGAATTGGAAGAATCATTCCTTGCAATTCAGGGCAGTTCTGGGACCAGGGAACTGAGCAGCTACAAAATTCTGGAAGCGTGTAGCTAAAACAGCAAAGTTATCTCTGGCTGATGACTGAGATTTTGCTGTGTTTCTTTGAGTTGCCCTCCCGATTTCTGTATGTTCGGACGGGCCTGGATTCTGTAGAAATGTGTGCCAGAAGGCATTTAAATATGAATTGAAAAAACTGATACAAAATCCCCCCCCCCTTACTTCTTATGTGCCAAAAATGTCATGAGAGCATCCCTTTATTTCATTACTTGCTTTTAGCGGGAAATCCCAGTAATTTCAAGCTACATCTCAAATCCACCCAGTGCAGAAAAGCTCAATGTATTCCTTGCCACATGGGTATGGAGGAATAAGTAAATAAATGAAGAATAACAGCCCCCGTGGTTCCAGTTTGGCCGCAAGGGTTTGTCTCTCCAAACAGCCTCACGGTGGATCTGTGCCCAGGCTTTGCTGGGGGAATGTGCGGTCCGGGCACGACCACGTCTGTTGCCTACAACCTGCCCAAAGCAGCGTGTCCAGGGTGGCATGTGAGGGTGAAATAATAATAAAATACAATATTACATTGGCAACTCGCTTACTGCAGCAAGCATCAGATCACCCCGCAAGGGACCAAACTGGTGCAAGCTAGCTAACTATAAAGAACATATTTTGTTAAGTTTTGTCTTTCCAGCTGTGATTTTATCTAGCCAGCTCCTACCACGGTCTTGGAGCATGTTAGCCATCAACATTAGGTTGCAATCAAATTTACGCAGAATGCAACCCTCATGGATTCGCGTGGCCAGAGTGCGTTCCTTGCAAGAAAAAAGGAGTTTATTGCTGCCTGAGTACAGCGTCTTGACGTGCAGTTTGAGATATATGGTTCTGACATTTAATAGGTTAGATGATATTGGCCACATGCTTCATAGGGTCTGTACCACAGTGTGCTCCTGCAAAGATGAAAAATGGGTCTGTCCGTGTCACGCGACACGACAGAGCAGACGAGAAGAGCACCGCGGACGTGGGGCGCGTGGGCAGTGAAACTCATGGGAGAATGACTGAGGGGCTTCCACGGTACCATACTGGTAATTAATACGGAACAATTTGTTTAAATCCAAAACTGAGCACAGCTTAAGGGTGCTTATTGCCTGCTAATTAAGATTTCAGGACAGATTATTTGACTTTTTCATTCATTTGAGATTAATGAAAAATGGAGAATAAATTATTTGTAAGAGCAGGTATGAACTTCTGTGTTTCAGAAGGTAGCAATGAGTGTAAACGATGCTTCCTGGCAAGAGTTTTGGAGCAAAGGCTGCAAAAACCGCTTGCTGAGATTCAGACCTTACTCCTGCCCTAATCTCTCATGAGCTAGCAGAAGTTAAGTTATATTTTTACTAGAGAACTGGCAGCACTCACAAGATGTTTACAAATACTAAATCTAAATTGGGTTCATTTACCTAAGTCTTATTTTATTTTTTACATTAGAAAAAAGAACTCATCTGCTTTGAGACTAGTAAAATAACTGGAAAACATTTGCAAAACAGTCAGTGGTTAAGAAGGCAAATATTGGTTGAGGATTAAAGCAGAATTAAGTAGGTTTAAAAGCAGTGTAATTTTCCAGTTGCAATAAAAGTCACCACGGCAGACCATAAATGTGACATGCTGTTGTACCTGGTATATAGCCAGATTGGGGTTGCCCATGTCTCTCTGGTTTTCCCTCTTTCTTCATCCTGATTCAGGAATGCACTGTAATAATCCTGGAATTCAGCCGCATGCCTCAGTTCTCCCGAGTTTGGGATGCTTGTCTGAACCAGAAGTCCTAGGTATGTGTTTTGTCTTAGTTACGAAACTCAAAATGCCACATGCTAATACTCTGCCATACGCTTTAATACTGTAACCTGAAATAAAATCCTCAGGACCAGGCAGCTACATGTTTATCCCCCGGTCTATTAATAGACAATACATCCAAGGGGGTAGGTATATCTTTCTGTTTCTTCTTCCCCCACAATAAAGTCATGCCTTTCGTGAGCCCATCTTCAAGGGTCTGGATCTGATGAGGTGTGGGAAAGCGTTTTACAGGTTCTGCATTCTTTTTGGTCCTTTTTCGTCCAGCTTTTCCATACACTCATCAGAGCCTGTGTATTTAAGTTTCAGCCTCGTTATATGGTCTCAGGTTGGGTTTCACCTTTTGTTTAAAGTTCCTTTGGGCTTTGTAAGCCGAAAGGTTAAAAAGCCTCCTCCATCTAATTACATATTCATAATCTTATTCTTTAGTAGAGATGTTAATGTATAAATGCTGTTTTACTCCTAAAGTGCAGCATATTTGATTAACTTCATTAATTCTTTCTAATTTCCTCTTGTTTTGCAAGAGTATGTGTCAAATATCTTTTTCATGCGTGGAAAGTCTTTGAGCTTGCGTTGCTGCTTACTGTTTTGAAGTGAGTGCACAAAACCTTGCCCTAGTATGAAAGAAACATCACACAACACTCTGAATCCCCTGAATTTAATCTTATAACTTGATACCTTTCAGATTGTAACCTCCTCCCTGCGGGCATTTAAACAAACATCTTCCTTTGGGACTGCATACTAATATACGATGTGTATGGTGATAACCTCATGATGGGGAAATTTTTCAGAAGGCACAGCAGAAGTTACATGTTTTGGTCCTGCTGACTTTCGTTGTGACTTGGTTGCCTAACTGCTCTGCGTTCCCTCTTATAATCTCCCCCTATAGACACAAGGTTCAGTTCATTAATATTTACAAAGCAAATGTATTTTCCTTCAGACAGTTGAGGCACAACTGCCCTTGATTTTTGTTGGATTGTATGAACATTGACAAGGGTTTATATAGCATAAGGGCAAAATCTAATTAATATGCATACTTACATTAGCAGAATACCCTAGGCATGTTTTTCCAGTGTGATTTTTATGGTGCGTATCCTATCAGAATAAAATCTCATTGTAACTACAGGTTGCTTAAGTGTGTATGCTCTTCTTCAGGATGGGATCCATGTCTTCATGGGAATTTGCAAACTACCTGGCATGTTTTCGGTACTGAAGCCCCTATTAGCAAGATGGAGATGTGGAAATAAGAAATTGCAATATCACAGATGATCAAAGATACTTGTAATTCAAAGCATTGTGTGTAAAACCAGAGGGTGAGCTTCTATAGACTAACGCTAGTACTCAAAGCTCTCCTAAGTTTTAGCAGAGCAAGAATTTTTGCAGCACACTTGCTAACGAGAAAGGGCAGGCAATAGTATCTTTAATGATGGCAGTGTTAAGCAGTGTTTGTTACAGGAGGTAGATGAAAAGGCTGGATTCTCCAATACTGAACATACAAACCTTTACAGAAATAATAATTGTATGTTTACTAGAGCTTGTGTTGTGAGCATATTTCAGATTCTGAAGGGCTCACTTTGAGGCAGAGACGTATTTGAGGGACAATCCCATCACGTACAATTTATAGCCATGATATTACAAAAATAAATCTAGCTTATATGATTCCTCCAACTAGTGGAAATTGAGAGGGGAGACTATTAGAGAATAAAGAGCTCTTTATAGACAGATAATAACAAGTATATGTACTGCTCCAATGCTAGATTGCTCAGGGAGCTAGGTTTTCCAAGTGAATGGTAGGTAAGCCGCCTTTATTGGCAATTTCTGGTCACCTTCTAGGTTTTGTACGTGGGAAAGAAAGACCCTGCTGTGGTCCTGTGAATTAGGGTCTGTCGAAAGAGGGAGGCTCTAGCAGCGCATTGCCATGGATGGCACACGTGCTCTTTCCCTTTGGTCGGGACGGGGAGCAGCAGGAGCGAGGGGGGCCGGCACCGCAGCTTTCACCCGTGCGTTGCGGGAGCTTTAGGAAGACAGTGAGGTACTGACAAACCATTTGATCTGGTTTCTTATTTCCTGGATAGCCTAGTTGAAAGCAGACGCCGCGAGAGACTTTGAAAAAGCAGTGTTAGCGACTAGTTATTCTAAAGCTTGGTGGTGGAAAAAGTTGATTTTGGGTGTCCTACATACCTAGAGCAGTTAGGTAGTTTAAAAATGAACTCCTGTTACAAGGATCTGGCAGGCCCAGATCTTCTTGCTCTTCTCAGTTGTACTGTCTTTCCCTTTGCAATTTTTTCCTTTCAGACATCCCTGTTCTGCCCCCACATGAGCTGTGGACTTGTCTTTTTACACCGTGCTCTACTGCTTATGCATTTAACTTTGGATCAGGAGAGAAGCAGCAAAGCCTGCACCTCCACTCTGGTCTCTCCTGTGCTTTGCAGCTGTTGTTTTTAGGTAGGGATTTCAAGTCCAGCTGCTCCTCATTGACCCTGTGGGAAGTGGCAGGTTGGATCAATTATTTGCCATGCACATTCGCTGTTGGCAGGATTCTCAAGAGTCTTGTAATGGCACAAATGACGTTACTTGCCAGTGCAAAAAGAAAGTTGCAATTGGCTACAGCAATTAATATGCAATTAGGAAGGCACTTTTTTTTTTTTCTTTCTAAGTATTTTTTCTGGTTATTTTTAGGATTTGTATTTACTGAATGGTTCAAGAATTCCTTTTGGAAAGAAGGGGGGGTTTGATTTTTCTTCCTACAGGGATGCTGAGAAGCACAGACAGCTGTTATTTAAACCAAAATTGGACATGAAATGCTATCAAGCCATTTACTATCTCTGAACTATAATACAGCAGCCCTCTGTTTTAATGATGTATTGTTGTTTATTATGCACCGCATTACTGCTCAGACCTAAATTTGTTTAGAAAGTAATGAGATTTGAACTTAATTACAGTGTATCTTTAAATACAGTCCATATGTACCAGTTAAGGCATTTTAGAAATTAACTGTATTTGCAGCCCAGGGTACTGGCACTGTCAGGTAGGATGCGAGGAGGAAGGGCTGAAGTGCGTTGGGCTGGGGATGTGTTGAGACATCAGCGTTATCAGAGGCGACAGCCTCTGCGAGCGAAAGAGCAGCGCAGTCTGAAACCCCTTTGGTCTTTGGCAGCGCTGCCGAGACCGCCAGCAAGGGTGGTGGTTTGTGCCAGCTCCTGCAGCGGTTTTGGTGAGGGTGACGCTTGGACCACTCAGACACGGTCACCTGGGCTGCGTTTGAACCGAGGGCGTACAGCAGAAAAAAAAAATGCATTTTATAAGTAGCCTCCAGAGCCGTTGAATCCTGGTTTGAGATTAGATTAATTAGCACCCATGTGAGTAATCTCAAATGTAGGAATTTAGAGCTGTTGCGCTTCTTTTTTTTCACATTATTTTCTTCTAAATGCTTTAGAAAGATGCTTTTGAGGAAATGTTCTGTGGTTAATGAAAACATACATGAATGTAAAGCCATATATGGTGTTTAAGTCATGCAGGTTCATCAAATGGAAATACGTGGCAAGCAGAGGGCTTTGCTGGCTGGGTGGCCTCTGCGGGCTGTTGCTAAAAGAGGTCAGGTTTGATCTGTGAACTTAAAACCAAAACTGAACTAATTAAGGTGATAAGAAAATGTTGGGAAATGCCGGATAATTATTCGGAGAACTGGGTCATAATTTCTTTTTCAGTTAGTCTTCTAGCATGTTGCCACACCACAGAGCTTTCCATTAATAATGAAGATGTTTTGGAGGTGCGGTATTAGCAGTTGGCTGACTGTGGTTAATTGATGTATTACCGTATTCCAGGGGACCTCTGCGAGTGCCTTGAAGGCTGCTGGGGAGACGTAAAGCAGAGGCACCCAAAGAGGAGTTATTTTAACCTAACAGTTCTCGGAGTCGGTATATGCTGCTTCGAGAAGGGAATTTGCTAAAATACGTGGAGAATTTTGGTTTAGAAAACACAGATGTGATGAACCTCATGCGTTTTTGTCTGCGGGGAGAGCACGTAAGCTGCTGTAGGAGCAGGGCAATGCACTGAGCCTGCAGAGCGCTTTAAAATCTGAGTGACTAAATGACATAAATCCATTTACTTATGGGTTTAATCCAGGCTGCTTTATCAAAAAATTGGAATAATGAATTGACAAGTAGTTCAAGAAATCAACCGTATATGTAACTGAGGCATGCTAATTACTGTCTTTTTTCCTCCAAAGTCGACAGAGCTGGAAATGAATGCATCTTTGTTGTCAGGGGGAGAGCTAGAGACGGGAGGCTGGATGAAGGGGGGCATTGCTTCTTGCGAGAACAGTTTTCTAAAACCAGATTAGTAATGGGATAGCAAGCCTTTCACCTCCAGGTCACTCGCTCAAATCCAGGCCGTTTGGTTCGCGTCTAAGAGCTTTGCACCCTTTACGCTGGTTTGGCCTACGCAGGATGAAATGGCAAATGTAGTTTTGGTCCGTATCACAACCGACCTGACTCTGGTTGTGCCGATGAATATTATATATTGAAAGAGTCTGATCCTGCATCCTTCACAGCACCCAGTTGGAGATTTTGCTTTTCTCTCCAGAGAAACTGGGATTAGGCACAAAGTAGCAGACAGTAGTCTCTAGTGCTGATAGCTTCAAGTGTTCATGGGCATATAAAGGAATTTCTTCTTAGATGTGCTTATGGAGGGAAATGGAAGGCAAGGACTTCAAAGGAACGGAAATTTTGATCACGGAACATTTTATTGTACAGTTAATTACGTAAAATAGGCTGAGCTGAGATAGAGCTCTTAGTAATTTTTTCTCTGTGTGTATAATTAGATATACCGAGCTGTTTGCTCAGCTAGTGTCAGTCCGCTTAGCTCTATGCAAGTCAATTTGCATCAGCTGAGTAGCTGGACCCTGGTATTTATGAAGCCATTGACTGTTTATTATGCCATAAGAAAAATCAGCCAAGCTCTCTACCCTAAGGAAATTCAGGCCAAGATTTTTAAAGTAAGAAAAATAATATTGTGTTCATTTTCAAAGTAATGATGGGCTAATCTCAACTTTCAGCACTATTATTTGAAGTTTGTTTGAACCTATCATGACTGCTTCTTATAGCAATGGAGTGTAAAAATAAAGAATTACCATAATATTTTGGGGACCTACTTGTATTTTGGCAATTTGCAAAGAAATGGGATGGCGGTATTCTGATCTTCATAGGCTGCGATCTGAAGGCAGAAGTAGCAGATGTGGAAAAGTTGAAGTCTGGAAAAAAAACAGAGTGAACTCTAGAAAAGCCTTTATCATTGAGTAACGTGGGAACGAAATAGTGAATGAAGTGACAGTTGTTGATAAGGAACAGCCAGGATGAAATAATATTACTCTGAATGCTCATATTTTCATCACTTTCGGAAGTGTTTTAGGTTTGAAAAAGGGCAAAACTGCTCACGTACAAGCTTCCAGGTTCTGTTTTTCAAAAAAGACCCTAAACATAACAACTTTCCCCTGCTGTAAGAATTCAAGTTTGAGGTCAGTGATACCCTGGTGCCTCCTACAGCTGAAAGCACAGGGATCCAAAAGAGTAGCAATATTGTATGTTAATTAAATGATTTAAAAGTAGTAGTTCCTTTGGATCATGCATGATGACACTCATGGATATTTTTAGCACTGTAGGTCTTGGAGGGTCCAGTTCCTTGCACTCTGTTTATATGTTCAATATCGACAGAAACAGGCTTGACAGAAGGATTTAAAAAATATTTTAGAGAATGCCAATATTTAAATCACTGGGACTGAAAGTACTGTTTTGTTGAATTGGAATGAACATGGCATGGACTGTCTTGTTTTAGAGGGATTTTCACTGAAGAAATACAGAATTCTCTCAGCTGAGAGACTTGACTTTATGTGCTCAATATAGCCTAGGTAATATTTGTGTGGAGGAAGAGCGTGCCTGTTTTCTCGGTGGTCTGCACCCAATGTGTTGCCGCTTGTCCAGGCGGGATAAGAACTTCAGTCGATGATCAGCGTTGGGGTCTGATGCCGTATGCCGCGGTTAGCGGAACCACAGATAATAGCTGCACTCGTTTTGTTCCATTCAGGATAAGAAGAAATATCATTCCTCATGGCAGAAATAGTCAATTCTTTTGTTAGTTCTTAAATACTGATATTTTTAACCATCTCAGAATAGTCATACAACTGACAGGAATCTATTTCCGTGCACTGAGTGGGAGTGGTTTGTACAGCTTTCAGACTAATTTAATTTTGCTTTTGTACTTACGTGCGGGGATTCTGTGATATCCCACCTATCCGCTGTGGTGCCAGAGAAGTTTAAATGAAAAGTTTACGGTACACCTACTGATGAATGTGGTAATTTTCCGTAGAACTAATTCTTCTTTGAAAAGATGGTTTGCTTCACGCTAATTATTTCTCTATTGTCTTTATTTGCAGCACAGGCATTTCACTGCTCTTCATCTTAACTTATTAAATCCTTCTTGCTCATGCATGAATCTGGACAGCTGGATGCCACTAATGGGGCAGCTAGTGCTACCCAGTGGTCTATAATCAACGGTCTGTTGCCACACATTAGCATCACACTGCATGCCTAAAAGGACTAAAAATTTGATTTGTGAAGCAACAGCTGATTAGGGATGATTAACAAAAAGACTAGGGGGTGGTGAATATTGTGTAACACTGCTTCCATCCTTTCAGAGTCCAGCAAGGAATGGCACGTATAATATGGCACTGTGAACAAAAACAGATGAACCGTTATTTCAATGTTTTTATCACTAATCATTTCTCAAAGGCTGTTTAAAACCAAATACATTTAATAGCATTTACATGAAAACAGAGGTGGAAATTATCATAAAATCATGAGAAAGAAGGTATGCCTGCTTAAATTAAACAAAATATGTCAGTTCATTTTTTTACAGTATCAAAGCAATACCAGATGCCATAACCATGATAAATACATAAAAATATCATATTACTAAATGTACCTTGAATGCCTTTTGAAATACAAGACTCCCACTCATTGAGGTTAATTGGTATTCTGTAATGAGACATAATTCATTTTCAGTACGTAAGGAGATATACTGGAAAAACTGAAGTTGCAACAGGTAGTCTTGAATAACCAATGGAAATATATTCAACTTCTTCACCTTCAACCTTCAACCTTATTATTCCTTTATGGTAGCTCCATTTCTTCAAACTGCTCCACGTACATCATGCATAGGGGTGTGCCGGACTGTTTCCTCTCATCGTCTGCCACTGCAGTTATGGATGGCAGTTCTTCTCTTCGTTTAAAAAAAAGTAAACAAACCCCCAAACCTGTGGGAATCCAACCATTCCTCTTGCGTAGACACTGTGTAGAAATAAACAGCGTTTACTGTATTGAGGAATGAGAACTTCCCAAATTTGTGTACATTATTTTAGGTATTCACAAACTGTAGTCTGCAAGTGGTCTGTGTTTGAAGCAGTGTTTTCAGGGATGTTTACTAGCAAAGTTTGGCAAGTTAGTGTGCTGGCTCAGGGAAAACATTCAAATTTAGCAGTGGTTCACTGCTCCCCAAAAGTTGTGAGTCGTCGCAGTAGTTGTTCAGTGGAGGTAAGTGGGTAAATAGTGTGGGCTGGGTTAAGTTTCTGCCTCTGTCTCTGGATGCCTCTGTCTCTCGTTGTAATGTGTCAGTGTAAACCCTGGCTGATACCTACATTAGTAAGAAAAGATAAAACTCTGGATCCACATATGCGAAAATACTTCATTCACATTTTGCATATGGGCATGACAACAACAAAAAAGAATTACACTGACTCACCAACTGCAGTTACGTATTTTTACTTTTCCTTTCTCTATTGCTAATTGTGCCTGGATATGTTGCGAGACTTACAAAACTGTAATAGGTTCAGAATTAAAAGAAGGAATAGTTCTGTTGTGAAAATTCTGAGATGAAGTATATTAGAATGTAAATCAGTAAGTCAGAGCATTAAATTCAAAGTTGGTGGTGTTGCTCTGGTGAGATGAGGATGATGGCAGAATCAACTCCTCCGTGTCCAAACGATGCTGGGACTGGTATGGTCTTCTCTTTCGGTTTCACGCAGGGTCAATCCCTTCTCTCCATTGAATGAGAAAAGAAGAATCTTGAGTTTAAAAGTAAGGATTTGTTGTATCATTTGAATATTTCCTTTTCTCTTGTAATCTCATCTTGTAGAATAGGTTATAGTTTTTGAAACACGGGGTGTTTAAGCTGTCAGTGCAGCCCAGCGTATAATCTCTTTCACTTTCACATGCTCTTCACTTTCATTCCTCTGCTTTTACGTATTAATATCCTAGCTAATGTCCTTCCCCGTCCCTCATCCTGGGGACTTCAGTGTATTTCTCTGTTTGTCTCCTGCTTTTCTACTATTGCAGCTTGGCCAAGAGAGGAAATGATTATTTCTGCTGTTGCTGCTCTTGCTGAGGCAGGACTTTGAACGGACACCACTGTTCATCTTTGCAGCCTGCATTCGGCTGTTATCGGGGCTAGAAGAATCATGGCGTTGTCCTGAAATGCCCTTCGCTGTGCAGTATTGAGCCGTGTTGCCTGTATTTCAGGTTCTTGGGCCCACAGGCTAAGATCAAGTGTAAGCAGCAATTTGGAGAGAAAAGCCGATTAAGTAGAGGGTACGGTATTTCCCTGTTTCAGTAATGCCGTGAGCCCCGGTATGGTCTATGCTTACCACGAATTAAGTTTGCATTTTATTTTTTTTTGGCAATAGAAAAGAAGACCTGATATAGCTGTGTCTGGAAATGACACACCTGGGAAGGGTTAAAAAACAAACAACAAAATATTATTTTGTCATAAATATGATCAAGCTATTATATGAAAAACTATATACATTTCCCTCTTCCTTCCATCATCCTTTCATTGGCAACTACAAAAGAGCCTAAAATATTTGCTCTAAAAATTAGAAAGAAAATGAAATAGTTGCTGCTCTCTCAGAAATAAATCACAAAGTGATGTGAATTAGAGAGCTGTTAGTGCACTTCTGAGGTGACTACAGGCAGAGAAACGTAGTGCAATCAAAGTGTACATAAATAGCCTACTAATGCACAGACAGTTTCAGTTCATCATTGTAGTGGACATTATTAAGATAATTATTTTATCCTTCATGACTTGCTATTCTCTTGTCCTGTTATATAAATCAATCCCATCTAACTAATACGTTTTGAGGGACAATTTTCATCTCCTCTTACGAAAAAGGATTATTGCAAAAGGCAGTCTTATTAAGGACTTGTCACTTCAGAGATCTGGTGGCAATAAACACTTGGCTGTTCATTTGCTGGCAGGTCACGTTTCGGTCGAAAACAAAAGCGATGCAGGAAGTGGCATGTAAAAAATTGGTTGTCTAACTGGGTGCCTTGGCTGGTTCCATTTTGTGTCGTTTTGCTTCAAATCATATCAACTTGCGTTTAAAACAATGTCTTCAGGACATTTTATTTAACCTTCAGAAGTTCAGGAGGTACCACTGTAACGTATATAAAATGTATATCGAGATCCAAGCTGCAATTAGTCCTTGACATTAGTCTTTTGTATACATCTTACCGCTTCGCTGATTATTTGTTTGGTTAATTGAAAATCTGAGTGTGGAATTTTAAGCTAAAATTATGATTGTGTTTCAGCAATAGTGTGTTCCTTTCCTGCACCGTGTTTCTGGTTCCGCATTTAGGTACTTTTATATATCGAGAGATGTGGATTTGTTAGCCCAGGGCCATGTGCTACTGAAATAGCTGTAGCCGTGGACAGATGCAGGGTTTTTCAGTGGTTTACAGAAGTGTTTTCTCAGCGCCTAGTTGCTTTGCTGGATTCACTCTGAAAGGCACTGTGGATGAATCTGTGGTCTGCTGTGTTAGAAACATATCTTCTGCTTCTTTTGGAAAGGCTTGTTTGCAGCCTCGCAATGGATATTTGTAAAATACAGTGGTTGATGTTTGACTGCCTCGCGTAGCAGGGTGAGGCATCGCCTGCTCGGTCGGCCTGGGAGGTGCGTGGAAAGCTGCTCTGCGTATTGCTGAGCAGGTAAAGCAGCGAGTCTCCTTTGGCTCGATGACTAGTGTTTATATGAAGACACCTCGCATACGAATTCAGGTCAGCTCAGTCCGCTGCAGACCTTTGCTTGCCAAGGGAGAAGGAGCTTGCCACCTTTACAGCCATCCCTGGCCTGCTGGTTTCCAGTGGAAGAGGAGTGTTTGCTTGCTCTCTGAGAGGGTCCTAACCAACGTGGTCCTGTTGGACCTCTTGCTGCAGGAGGCCAACGCCGTGTCCTGCAGCTGAAAAAGCGTTTCCAGGCCGCCAGGTTGCTGTTAACTCCTTGCTACGGAGCTCTCGCTCCTTTTTTCTGCCTCTCTCTGGCTTAGCTACCTCCCATATGCTTACGATATATGTAAGAAATCTGGGGGAAGATGGTCCTCCTGTTTCCTCTTTCATGTCCCCTACGCAGGAAGTATTAAAAAACAGGGGAGTGCTGTTGATGCTTCATAGACATCTATGCATGTTTTGTGCTATATATAGAAGAGGTAAAATTGACGACTTGCAAATCTGTCACTAAATGCAATTCTTCCCCGTTTCCCCTGCCAAATAGTAATTTAAAATTTCAGCAACCTCAGTAAGGGCTAGGGGCTAGCACATTGCTAAGTATGTGTTGTACACTACGGGAAGCAAGGGCTGGAGATGAAGGTTGTGTGTTATCCCAAGGGGGAAAGGCAAGTGGTGTGGGTCAGGTGTTGCGTTCTCAGGTCGCGGCAGACCCAAGTTCCCTGTGATGAGACCCGTTCCCGCTCACTGCTTGTGGAAATAGGCCTCAGGGACAACTTGGCTCTCCCATGTCTCAATCCCTAATACACTTTTTCACAGCAATATACAAAAGGGTTTTGTCAAAAAGGAGGAAAAAAATCCCACACTGCATAATATTGTTTATTTCTGGGTATTGCTAGAAAAAGAAACATGGTGTTGGGACATGCTACCCAAAAAAACCCCAAAAACTAACAGTCACCTAAGCATTTTCCATATGACTATGAGCAATCAGCCATCTGTAACTTCAATTGCAAATCCACAGTTAAATGTGTTTTACCTTTTTTGCGGACGCACAGGTCTTGCAGCTCTTGACTCGGGTTGTCCAAAGGAGAGTCATGTGGGAGAAGCAGTATGAGGGGGTCATGCAAACTTCAGAGGGAACAAATTCAGTGGAAGTGAATTTTCAGCAAAAACTGTGCTGGTAGATGTAGATGTATGATTGTGGGACCAAGGCTGAGTGCCTTGCGTATGCCAAAGTAGACACTGCAGCTAGTGTTGGCCTTAAGGGGACTGAAACAGCCGCCATGTACACCTGTGGTTTGAAATCAGCTTTTTGGTGGTTTATGATTTTGCTAAACATAATCAGATTTGTCTATGTGACTCTTGGACTAAACTGACCCAGTTTTTGGTATTGATATGAAGTGATACTCCATCAAGATGGTACCAGTGTTGCATGAGATTGGTGACTTCAGAGTATTTGTCAGTAAGTTTTGCAGGTTTTGTTGTTGCTGAGGCAATAAGAGTCAATCAAGCAGTGCTGGCTGATTAGTCTGCAAGTATCAATTCTAGGCACATGTTGGGATGATCAGAGAAATGGCAGTGGCAAATAGAAAAGACGATTTATAAATATTATATATTAAAAGGTAATTATTTCTCTGGCATTTTTGTTCTGTGCACTTCTAAATTTGTGCGTTTTTTAAGTCTGTGATGTACAGCCTTTATTTAGAATACAGTAAATATAGGTTAGCTATACTGTAGATATGCTTTCAGTGAAAATATGAGTATTGATAGGGAGCTCATAGGCTTGTTCATGGTGGAGCATTTCTGATTACATTTGGTAAAGCCAGGGATGTAGTCAAAAGCCTACAGTTTTGGGTTAATTGGATGAACACATGCTGGCACATAATTTCTGGTTGTATTAAGTTGCTGGGTGATGTTTTTGAGATTTTCGATAGGATTATTGCCAAAATACCTACAGCTTGTACATTTTAAATTGAAAAAAGTAATATAAAAATGGCAGTTTACTATGATTGCTGCAATGCATACTCTGTGGGAAGCACCTCAATGCTGGGAGAAGGCAGCCCCAGAAAATTAGATGAAAAACTATTCTCTGGAATTCAGGATTTTAAGGGTAAGTTGCGTCTCCAGAGTGAAAGTGGAAGGACATGAGGCATTGTTTATTATTGCAATTAGGGAGACGATAAAACCCACGGTAGGCAACAAGTCTACAGCAGGTCTGCTGAAGTGCTTGGTAGTGCCAGCTCCGCATCCTTGCCAGCGGCTCGGTTTCCGGAAGGAATAGGCTTGGCTGAGCAAATTCTGCAGATGAGCACTGCCACAGCGGCACGAGGCAAAGCAGCAGCGACTGGCGGTTGTCGATAAAGATGTATCGCCCTCTGGTTTTGTTCCTTCTCATCCGCGCGGAGGTGAACTGGGAACGTGGGGGCTTTTTATCTCTTCCACGTGGATCGTCTTTGCTGCACGGTGAAAACGCTGCAAGACTGGGCACCCATTTTCTCATTCTGTGAAACAGTGAAAAGAGTCGATTATTTCTGATGTTTTTGAGGCTGGTCTTCATTAGGAATGCTTCAAAAAGAAGAAGGAGACGACATATTAAAGGGCTTGATGGCTTTTTCTTCAGTGTTTTGCTACACCCCCCTCATCTCCCTTTTTCCCCTGAAGAAGAAAGAAACAAAGCAGCAGCTTTCTCACGTTCATCACAACATTAATTATATTGCTATCTTTGGCTTCCAGGACTAGCAGATTATGAGGAATGTAATAACCATTTTGACTTTTTGAAAACTGTTCATTATGAACATAGTTAAGTAAGAGTACCAGGTCACCAAGTAAGGGGAAATACATATCAAAAGCGTTTTTTTGATTTTGGAATAAAATTTTATTCCATAAATCACTTCTTAATTACTTATGGTTTGAGATAAATATATCTGGCAAGTGTCTAGTGGCTAAATCTCTACCCCTCATTTTTTTTCTTTTACTGATCTAAGCAGGCAAAGTTATTTCAATCTTAAATTAAAAGTTACTTTGGGGAACAAAACTCTGATTTGTATAGCGCAGAGTGGTAAGTTAGCTTATTGATGCTATATTATTCTAATCTTTTTTATGTAGGACAAGAAACCTTCAACGGTTTACGGCAGCAGCACTCACGATAAAAACTTCTAACAACTGTGTTAGTTGTAAAGGAGCTGAATGCAATCTCCCTTCTGAAGAGCTCCTAAATGAAGTCTTCCTGTACTGTCATTATTATGGAAGGATGCCACAAAGAACTGATAATTACTTGTCTGGCCAGATCTATAATTTAATACACATCCTGATTCTTTTAAAAGCAGCACTGAAAATATATCTAGCAAGTGCCAATTTAAAATCATACCTAGAATCTAAACTTTACCAGTGAAAAACATGATGCTGGATATGTCTTTTCGAGTAACATCAAAGATCACTAGAGATATGTTGACAGGGAAGTTATTCAAATCTAGATGTACCCGATATGCTTGTTCTAATAGAAAAGTAAGTTTTTTAAAACAGTGGTGGAATTTTAATTTAAAATTTAACTGTTGAATAGCATATAGAAAAAGAATTGTTTTTAAAAATATATGGAGACAATGCAAAAATGAAGCAAGTTTATCACCACTGAAGTATGATTACAATTGCAGTGCCAATTCCTAATTCCTATCAGAGGAACCTGGACAACTTATTGTACGTGAGGATCTGGCCCTATGTGATATCTAATATTTAGCTAATATATGAGCTGTAGGCTTTCATCTTCTATAAGAGTAGAGTAGCATCTGTATCTATGCAGATTCCCACTGTAGAGCTGTATGTTAACAAATTCCATGAGAGAGATGGATCATGTTTGTTTGTCTTTAGGTTGTTCTTGGAAATTAAATTCCCTTTTATGAGTAGGTATTTGGGGATTTTTTTCCCCTTGATTTTTTTATTTTCAATTTTCTCAACACACCTTGGGCACAGATAATTTAGTATTTTATATGTCAGAATACATGACTTTAATGAATGGTCTAAGCATTTTTTGTATAATCCTGTAAAACTTACTCCCAGTTTTACCTTTTATTTCTAACGAGGGACATACATAGCTGTTTATGGCCATTCTTGCATAAGACTTATGAATTTCATCTGATTAATTTTTTTTTTTTTGGTCCTTCCTAATGCATTTTCGTAATCAAAAGGTCAGAGTTGAAAAGACAACATAGCTGCTATATTAAGCTATGAAACAGCTGAATGAATTAAAAAAAAAAGTGCTAATTTATGAAGCTTAGCACTTTTTCTTTCTTTTTTTTTTTCCTGGGAGGACATAGTATCTAAGAGCGTGGTTTTGAAAGCCACTTGAATCCGGATGTAACGCTGGCACATTTGCCAAATTCACTTGTACTGGGACTATTCCTGCTATGCTGTAGGAAGTTCTCGGTGCTTCCGGACAAGGCACACAGGACCTTTTGCACTACTAGGCTAATGGTAAGGAGGATGTTGTCTGCAAGTATTTTCTTCCTGTTGGTACTTAAAACCCTGCGGTGTAACAAAAGGTCGTAAATGGACAATAGAGTGGAGTCATCAATGAATTATTCTTTCTTTCTTACAAGTATGTCACACTATTTTTATAATTTCCTGAAGGATTATTAAAACTTCCCTTGAGACCTAAAGGAAACTGCTGAAGTTTTGGGAGAGGTTGCTGTCCCTTTTTTCTGCATCAGTTTAGGCGGATACAGCTTGTTGCTCTATCTGAAGAACGAAGATAAAACTTGCATCTGGATTGTGAGGGGCAGAGGATGTTGTGGTTTCAGTTCTTTGTTTAAAAATAGTTTATTTTTCTATGCCGAAAGTCTCTATGGATCTGAGAAAATAGTGTATATGTTTCAGTAGCTTTGAAAATTGCCTATTCTTCTTCTTACAATGTGCTCTAAGGGTGGGGGGCCAAGCCTTTCACTGACGTTAGCAGCCATAGGTTGGCTGGGATCAGTAGTCGTTTCAGCGCTCCTTTTCCCCACTTGTTCAAGATCTTCCCCAAAACGCTCTCCCGGTTGTCTTTTCGTTAGTGTTGGCCGGACACACACACATTCATCTCGCTTTGCTACCGCTGGCTCTCTGGTGCTAAAGGCCCTTTTTGCGCAGGTGAAGCAGCAGACGGGGTGGTTGCTGGTGTCTGGGAGGAAAGCAGCAGCTGAGTGACGGTTTATATCAGTTCACACTTGAAGTAATCTGTCGCAGAGGGTTCCATTTTCACCTGTTTCTCAGAGCCTTCCCGGCGGCTGGGGAGAATTGCACTGAATTACACCGTGCGCGGGAGAAGCCCCTTTTGCTGAAGAGCCGAGCTGCAATGCAAGACTGTGCTCTCTGTAAAAGCCCTCCTGCGCTGGGCTAGGTAAGGCAGCCGTGCAAGCTGCAGCAGGATCATCAAAGAAATGGTGTTCGTTTAGTTCCTTCTTTCGCCTCTGCGTACAAGCAGTGTGCAGATTAGCTTTGATATCTCGCCATGGGATGAATTACTTTAAAATCTGGTCCATTTTCTTCCCTTGACAAACATTCTTTCTATACTTTTATCCATCCACAAGCCGCAACTAGCGTTTACTGTACAAGAAATCTCAGCTGAAAGAAATCTCTTAGGGGGAGATGCAGGTAGCATCTAGTGTCAGTGCTATCCTCAGTGTGCTTAGTAAAATCCCCCCGGGTGTTTACCTCATGCTCATTCTCTTGTCAGTTTGAGAGATGCTTTTTTAATATTGCTATCGTCTTCCAGGTTGCAAGGGATAGGGAGTAACATCAAAAAAAGCATAGCAACTGACTACAACTTGGATTTATTACCAGAGCTTTTGAAATTTTGTCATTAGCCCCTGAGGTTCAGGATGAATGCAGGGCATGCAGGTGTATGGATATTCTTGACCGAGGGTGAATATTTTACATATGCCTTTATTACTCAAATGTTTGTCTTACTTCAAAAGTATCTCATACACTTAAAAACCAAAGTTTCATTAACTTTTGGTGAAAACTCTCAAAAGGCTTCCATGAGAATTAGTGTCCTGAATGACTAAGTAACCTTTGGAAATGGAGCTGAAGCTCCTAGACAGTGAAGTACTTCCAACTCTTCTACTTCAGTCATTGGACCCGGATACTTCACACAGAAATACAAACATGCTTGAACTGCCAGGACAGTGCCTCAGAGTAGCCATTGCCATATGTCCACTGTCACTTCTAGTCCAAGGTTCGCTCCACCAGTATCTTCATCTGATGGTGCTCTACATTGTAGGCTGGTCTTTGGGCACTGTGCCTAAGAGAAAGTCAACCTACCTTAAAGCAAAATGATAGCGCTTTTATTTTAGAAGGTCACTGAACATCTTTTTGGCATCTGGCATTTATATATTAAGTGGGGATCCCTTCAAAATGACATTTCAGGTAATGAAAACTAAACTGGTTCAAGGCCTGGTACATACCCACACAGCGCTGAACCAATGCCAAAGCACGTCAGTGCTTTTCTGTGGGATCGGTGACATTTAAGACCTGATATTATGAAACCATCAGAGTCAGAAATTCATGCCTTCTCCTAAAGACGAGCTGGCATTCATTACTTCATGGTGCTGCAAGGGCAAATTTTTTCCAGATCTTTCAGCTTGTATTTGGGGTTAGTAGGTGCTTTTTCTGAAACGGTTACAACTTCTTGAGCAGTCCTTTGTGGTGACAGAACATATGTTGCCCCGTTGGGCCTGTTCGGCCATTGCAGTGGTTGACGTCTGTTGTTGCTAACGGTCAAGTCCCTTGGTCTGGATGAGTGTTTTGGGGTGGCATGAAGCTGGTATTATTTCAGCTTCTTTTGACTCCTTTTAGCAGTGGATATGGCTGCAAGAACGGACCTGCTCAGACGATTCCCTTCTGTTGGAAATCATTAACTAGGTATACCGGATTCGTTTCCTTCAGGACGTGAGCTTTTTGTTTCCAGGTTGCCCGCAGCCCATTTCCAGTATTGGAGCAAGCATTTTTTTCTTATGAGGTAAAACATTCAAATGTATTTTGTTTTAGAAGAAGAGACCCTGTGAATTAGCATATTGTGTCTTTCTGTGCATGACAATGAAATGCAGAGGAAGAGGTGACTCAGCAAAAGTGCGTTGTTCATCTGATTTATAGACGAGGACAGTTCACTGAACTATATCTAAAAACCTCCTTACCGTGAAACAACACTGCTCCAGGAATTCTGCGCAGAATATTTGACAGCTAATATGCCTTTTTACCAACTTCACTGTATTCCCATTGCACTTTGCCTCTTGCAGGTTTCTTTACTTCATTTGTGGCCTCCTAAACTTCAGAGGTGTCAACCTACATGCGTTCATTTTTTTTACCGAGTCTCACTAAACTCAGTGAAGCTCTGCATACAAGTGGAGATTCCCACACATACATAGTCTCACAGTCAAGTGGTTATTTAATTTGTCCTTCATTGCCAAACAAGTAGAATTTCAATCAATTTATTTATTATTAGGGAGGTTTGAGCTTAAGGAGAAATCCAATCAAATGATGTTCTCTTCATTGAGAAAGCATATATCATCTGGCTATACTACTATCTGGCTATACTACTATCCAGGATGCTGCAAAATTATGACTTTTGGCAAAAGTACAAGAAGCACATTGGAAGATGAAAGAATTGCATGGTATGCATATGCAGTCCAGTTAATACTTCTGTGCCTGTGAATCAGTGGTACAAGGTAAAAAGCTGCAAATCAGCTGCATGAGACCCCTGTTGAATATCTAATGTAATCCTGATCAGCTGTTCAGTTCTGTGTTGTAAGCGGATACCTCTCCTAGACTGTCATCCAAGCTGCTCTCCTTCCTGGGCTTTGAGAAGAAAGGAAATAGTAAGTACTTTCTCCCAAGTTTGGTTGCTCTGAGAATTGACCCCTCCAGACTGCTCAGCGCATGCACAACAGCTTGGAGTAATACATCTCCCGCCTTTGTGAGTGCATGGAGCGCTTGTCGCTTTTCCTCAGCAGGATCAAGCCATGTAGACCGGCAAAAGCAGCCAGTCTTTTACATTTGTTTAACTCTTACTTCTCTAATTTTTATTTAAATCTATCACTCTGTGGTGGCCCTGCAAGATGCAGGCAGATGAAGCCATCTGCTGAGTGCATTTCGTGGGGGGGGGGAGAAAGGTGCATGGGTGTGTATACATATATATACACACATAAACATATAAATATTTGGTAAAGTTTCTATTATTTCCTCATATTCAATAATAAATGTGGATTGGCCCTCCTTTGGGAGTTAGCAAATGAGGAAATGATGAAAATTCATATTTTAGCAATCTGTGCCCTATTGGCTGCATTGAAGTGAAAAAATAGCTTTCAAGTCTTTGTAAATGAGCTTGTAACTTTGAGATTTGTGGGAAGTAGAGGGGAGGTATCAAAGCTGTTTGTCAAATATTTGGATTATTGTGTCTTTGTATATTGTCTGTGCTCCCAAACTGATAGTTTCTATGAATTTGGCATAGAAAAGAGTATTTGACTGATTCGTGATGTCCCTGTCATAGAGATTCACACTGAGTTACCGATTCTCTAGCATTTAACACCAGTTCAAGAATGTAAACATACGAAGTAAAAGGCAAAGTTGTATTTATTGGGAATGCTTTGTTAAAGAAATTTCCACCGTTTTAAACATTATCAGTGGAATTGAAATTATGGAAGCTACCTAGGGAGTCAAATAATTTATATAGAGTTTCTTAGAGCACTATAAGTGTAATAGCTGCACTAGCAGTTTGTGTGTCAAAACATGCCCATCTCCAGTGTTTTGCTGTTAACAATTTGTCAGAGACTGTTCCTTTTTCTTCCCGAGAGTTCATGCCTAAGCTCTATGTTATTACTGAACTTACATACTTGATATAGACTTCACCTTTCTCATGAATATATTAGTATTCTTTGTCCTCTGTCTCAGAATATATAATCCACTAACATCCATAGAAATTCTATAAATGATCATCTGTAAAATATGATGATACAGATTTTTGCATTAGACTTTATCCTCTGTGTTTCCTGCTCCTCTCTGTTTCTCAATAATCTTTCTTAGAAGGTGATGCTTCCTACTCATTACATGACTTTTGGATACCGAATTTGCATCGGATTAGGATAGCTGCATTCCTGTGTTCATCCATGGTTTTTTTTCCCCTCATACTGTTTTTCTTTTTATCTGGACATTTTCAGGGTAGATTTTATGTTTTGGTATGAAGTTCCTTTTCCTTTCGCACCTCGAAGGCATTGCAGATCTTGGACTGAATGTAATCTATGGCATAAACAAAAAGCTCTGCTGCATCAAATTGGCTCCTGGAGCCTTGAACCAACTCTGGATATTTTTTTTCTTCTTCTATTTAGATAGTACTTTTAAAATATGGTACAAAAGCTCTAACTAGATAACGTTCACTTCCTTCCTCCCAGGCAGATTTCCAGCCAAATGTTTCTTGCCTTTGAGGAGACTCAACTACAGAGCACGTCTCGGAGAAAGAGGAGCTGCAAATGTTCCTCCTTGTGCCTTTCCCCAGACTGCAGAATGAGTCAGATTCTTGGATGGAAGAACCCTGAGATTCTCAGTCTGAGCCAGAAAAATACTTTCAAAATGCCCCCATGCTTTTTAGAACAAATGCAAAATATATTCCACTCCCATTTCAGCTCAGTGCCCTGCAAACCCCAGGTCCCTCCAGCATCAAGTCGTGGAACTGCACCATAAGAGACCAGCACCATGATGCCTTTTCCTGCCCACTCCCACCAAGGAAGTGGAAGCAGCAATGTTTTTATCCTCCTTTGTACCTAGTGCAAATGAGAAAATGGAAATGTCAATGGAAATAACATCCTGGCCTCAGAAAGAAAATAACCACACATTTCTGATCAGGAGCCTATTAGAGCGCATCTGTTTACAGCCACATCTCTGAAACACATGATGCAGCTTCTCTCTGTGTCCTCATAGTTAATTAATGAGATCTGCCCCTTGCCCTCATGATTATTCCAGTGCTGAGTCCTGATTCAGGTCCTTCACAGGGCCTTGTGGGCTTTCAAGCTCCGCAGCTATTCCTTGGCTATCATCCTCAGATACATGTGTGATACCACGTTTGCCTCTGCCTGCATTTGCTTTGTCCAAATATTAGCCTTTCATTAACTGATCCTTCTGAAATCCGAATCAGGTGTGGGTGTTTGATGCGAGGAAGCACAGCTTGCTCTCACCAGCTCCTGACACGCCATCCTCTTCTTACGGGTGTCAGGGAGAAGATTCCCGGACGTTTTGCCGGGAGCAGCATCTGGCTCTTTGCCGCTCTCCTCGGGCGCTGTATTTGCAGCTTTGAACTTGCCTCTGTGTATGTCACACAGTTAACGTGTCACCATCTTCCATTAGGCTTCTTGACTGCTGTGCACTCGGTTGGCAGTTTCCAAAGGCAACCTTTAAATTTTCAGTAAATTGTAGTCTCTGTGTGGTGAGGTTTTTGAGAGTCTAACTTTCAGGGGGGTCCTTTCTTTTCATGTATCACATTGCAAAATGCAGGAGTTCAGGTTACGTGTTCTCGGTGCGAAGTAAATAAGAAGATCTACTGAGGACCACATGAATGCAGTCAAAATTTCAGCCTTGCTTTGACATAGCATTACTTCCTGACAAAACCAACACTTTTTTCTTATTTCCTTCCCCCCGCCACAATCAATCTTAACATGATTTACTGCTGTATAATATGTGCAAAGATCCGAGAGCTGCTCAATTTTGTATCCCTAATTAACCTTAGTAGTACACACATAAGTAACCTTAGTAATACACACATCAGAGTTAGTTGTGGCAGCAAAGACTTTCTATTATGAAATGCTTGCTTAGTTGTTATAGGCATATCGATGGGAAATATCTTACTATTTTATTAAGTTCTAATTCTGTGGTTATTGGCTTGGCATGTGCTGGTGGGTAGGTGTTTTTAAGGAATCACGAGATGAAAATAGTACAGTATAGAGTGCTTTGTTTTCTCTCTGTGAGGATGGGTTTGAAAAAATCGGTTTCATTTTTTTATGAAATTTTCATGTGGCTTATTCAGCAAGAGAGTTAATGCCTGGTAGCTGTAGAATCATTTTGTTTATCTAAAATGAATTATGCATGAATTTACACCTAATATAAGAGCAGCACCAGTTGTGATGAGATCAATATCCATTGTGGATAAAATTCACCCCCACGCTAACCTCCAGCTGAAGGCCTATGCATCACTTAAGTCCTAATTTAAAGTCTTAAATGAGACTGAAGTGGTTCACAAGTTTTATGCTGTCTTTCTGCACAGGAATGAATTTCACACAGTATGCGCACAGAGAAGATAGATGCCCAAAGACCTTAATGCCTCAGGAAAAATACTTAGTAAATTTTGCTTCTCATGATTTCACTTGTTGCTAATATCATGATTTTATTGTGAGTTTTGCGTGGCTTGTTTGCCTTACAGCCTGAGGCCCTGCCATTGTGTAATCGCACAAGAATCTTAGTTTCATAAAGAAGGAAGGAGTTTTCCTTTTCTGGGGGCTACAGAGGAAGCCTTGTAGACCCAGTGTAAAAGGCTAAAAGAGGAGAAGATAAACAAAAGAATCCCCATGTGTTTTATTTCTGTTATTAAACTAGTCCTGTACAGGTGTAACGTAAGAACGTAGAAATGGTCCCAGTGACTAAAACCAAATGTGCAGATGGCCCAGCTCTGCTTCTCGCCGTGAGCAGCACTAGGCGCCTCAGGACAGCGCAGAAGAAGCTGGGTAAATGGCGTGTTTGGTCCTCCTTGCTGCTCTTCTGCCAGATGCTAGCAGTCAGTATTTTAAGAACTTTTGCAGATGTGTTTTTGTGGGACTGGCATCACAAGATACTTAACTTTTAGGGAAGTACCGTAGCTGTGTCTTGTCAAATTTAAGGTTGTCCTTGAGTCTTTAGCTGTGGCCCAGTCCTGCTTGCAGAAATTGCAGAGATTGATATGCGTTTGGACAGTGTTGGCAGCATGAAATTTATTTGTTGCTGATCAGTGCCACTAATGAAGGTTCTTTTGATGTAAACAGAATATTAAATATTTATTTATGTATGTGCCAGAGCAGTCACAGAGTTTTGACAAAGCAAGCTAGATGTCACCTTAGATAAACAACAGGAAATAAAAGCTCCATGCATAGTGCAACTGAGGATCCGACACTGTCCCTTATTCTAATTGCAAGGAGTGTTTGTTGAGCCTAAGGTAGTGTTGTGTGGTGGCTTGGGGAATATTGGCTCTATCAATGGCAAGGGCATCTGATAATGAATCTGCATCTAAATTCACAAGCAGCTGCTCACACAAATGGTCCTCCGACCTCAACAGGACTCCATCTATGAGTTTTTGCACTTTTATGAGTACATAGAATTTCATTCTGGTTTACACAGTAAGTTATTTTTGTTTGTTTAATGTTTTTATGAAGTGATCAGATGCCTCATTGCAGCTGCTCCCAGTTCATTCGTGAGAGCTAGACTTCTAGTTTCTATACCAGTTGGTTTGGCACTGGAAGAACAGTTCTTTGGCACAGATTTCTCACTCCTGAGGGTTTATTCTTTAACGTTTTGCTTAGCACTGATAACGAGAGAACAAGTGCTGATACGATTTAAGTAAACACCTAATGCTAATGCCATGGCCAGCCAGGCTGAAGAATGCTGGTTGTGTGGAGTTCTTCAAAGAAAGCAGCTGTTCTTCAGGAGTTTTCTGATTTCTTAGATACTTTAAAACCTTCAACTCTGAGTCTTGCTCTTCTGACACACCTTTCTTTAATGTCTGAGAGGACACTAACTCTTCACTAGCTGTCAAGGCAAAGTGAGCTCTGGCTGCAAAGCTAAAGAGAAATCTTTTGCTGCTTATTGCTTGTTTTTATACTCATTAATGTGGTCAGGTCTGCTGCTCAGTTAATAAATAGCAGCAAATGCTGGTTTTTTTCTGCATAATAAAATGACTGATCTCTTAAATATGTGAAGTGTTGAGAAATTTCTCCTGTATCTATTTCTCAGTCTTCAGACTATTTAGGAACGGTTCACTGGGAATATTTGCCATTCATAATTTTGGAGGGCTAATTAGACTTAGAAGTCACATGGCGGTGGTGATGTTACAGGGTTGAATAAGCAGCCGGCTCAGCATGAATCAGAAAGTCAGCACGTGAGCATACTGTAGATAATTTGCTTTTGAATGTTTTTGAGTGTAAGATTAAAATGCGCTGTTGGTGAGTAGCGGTGTGAGTGAACTCATGTGCTTTGATTTTTGTGGGTAATGAGCACAAAAGAAATGTTCAGAAATGTCTTTTGGAGCAAACAGTCGCAGAGAATATTTTCTGTCATCACCCGTTGTCTGCTTTGGCCTTGCGAATTTGGGTTGGATCTTTCTGAGTAGCATTTTTATGTGTAGAAAGGTAAATACAATTACATAATGTAAATTTATAATGAGAGTCGTTTGATTCCATAGTTACAGCTATTCAAAATATAAATATATTAAGTGATTCTATTAACACTTCCATGTTTTATCAGTAGAATTTAATCTAAAAATCATTGCAGTGAGGTAGATGGTGATACGAAGATGGTATCATATCTAATACGCACAGGTTTGCTCTTAGTTGGCTAAAGATAAGATTACTGGCGATCTAAAATCAGGTTAGATGCTGACGAGGAATTACGACATTTCAGATTTATGGCCTATACTTATCTTGTTCAACCCAATTTTTCACCTGAAACAATTCTGTAAATTAGCTTGGGGCTACAAGTGCGATGCTCATAGCTCTGCAGAAGCTTCAGGTTGAGAACAAGGGATTTTTGTTTTGTTTTTTTTTCCCCCCCTGGTTTGAAGGTAATTTATTTGGGATGCACTGCCCTGATTTTTATTTCTCTGAAGTCACAAACAGAGCCCTGACTTTCTTGACTTTTGGAGACCTGCTGCTGAACTCTGTCTCACGCAATGAAGCATACTCTCTTGGAGGAGGAAAATTAAAAAGGGTCATATACATCTGTGTTTTCTTTGAGGCATGTCCTGAAAACAGCCATTCTGGGAACATCATAAAAGCGTTATCCATCTGTCCAGGTCAGACTGTTCAGGGAGCCTTAAGTTCTGGCATCTCGGTGAATAGTGCTGTAATGATATGAGGCGCACTAACAAGATAATTTTCTTGGATGCTGAAAATTTGACAGAAGCTGTGGATTTTTGTCATTTTTTTCACACAGAAACATTCAGATTTATGGTTCTCTTGAGTCAGACTGTGAATTCTTGCTTTTTTTTTTTTCCGAAGTCCTTGTTTATACGGAGGTGATTTACTTACAACAAAAATGAGCTTACTGTGTGAATTGTGTCAAGTAAATAGCAGATTTTGATATACAACCCTCTTATAGTTTCCCTATTAAAATGTAGTGTGTTATTTATGGTTATATGTATCCCCCTCAGTGATCTTAAGTAGTAAAGTGTGTAGCACAGCATAGTAGCTATTTTTAACTTCTGAAGACCTGGTTAGAAGTTGATGCTGCTTTTTCTTAATTCCATCCCGTTGATAAATTGTATGCAGAGACGGATACCCACACAAATCCAGATTTTTTTGGCATGCGTTGTGTGGCCCATAGGAAGCTGTTTGCATGGGAGGGAGGGTTTTCCCGCGGTAGTTTGGTCGGGGAAGGGTGTCCCCTTGCCCCAGCCGGCGCCAGCACTGCACGGCAGCCCGGGCCGCAGCCCTGCAAAGCATGAAAGCATGTAGCATCAGCCGATCCTTGCTGACCGGTCCCAACATGCACTGAAGTACTTTGCTGCACATTAACACAGCTGCCTGGCCAGCCCCTTGTCTTACTTGGTACTCTGGAGTGGCATGAAACACTAATTATTATCCCAAAACATAATATCAATATATGTAACATGAATATGTACTCTGCCGGAGAAGCAGAATATTGCACTAAAGATGCTCTCCCTTTCTCCTGCTGGCCGAAAGACAAAATGCTTAGCAGAGAATATTTTATTACCTTCCAAACTTACTTAGCATCCAATTTATTTTTATATATGCCATTCACCATGCAGAACATCATAAACTACTTTACAGTCGGAGATAACCCAGAGAAAGAATACTTTAGTTACAAACAGTGAGTTGCAGGCAGCCAAAGAGGGAAAGAACAGTGCATTGAGATGCAGTAGAAAAAAAAAAAGCTGGAATTTAAAAGTAGTAAAAATGCAAATCAGCATGCTGAAATGATTCACTGTAGGCTGTTCACAGGCATGTGCACAGTTCCTGCCATGGTATTTGCAAATAATAGCGATATACTGTGTAGTATACCTTCCGGTCTTCTGAATTCTGGAGTGTGGGCATGAACGAGAGAGGCAGAAAAAGAATAAACTTTTCTGGGAAATTATGTTAGATTTAGGGAAAGAAAAAGCAATGCAGGTGAATGAAAAATATTAAGTACTGTATCTATAATGCTATAATCTATAATAGTATCACAAATATCTGTTCAGTTTTAAGAAATCTCTTTTTGTTCCATTCCTACATTCTAGGTCAAATTTGATATTGTGGTGGTCTTGAGGCTTTGGCAAGCTATTGATTTGTTTAAAACATTTGTCCAGGTGTGTTAGAAGGAAGTTTTTCTCTGATGCTGTGACCGAAAAAATGCTTACTCCATATAAATCAGTAAAAGCACCCCACATTTCATCTGCACTCATGGCTTTGCTGAAAGAGAGGACAGCAAACACTATGCTTAGCATAGCATAGCTGTTGCAGAGAGGCATGTGGGCTCAGCTATGAAAGATGCAGGGTCTGTGATCTGCTTTGGATGGCCAGTGATCTGCCAGTTAGGGATTTCTGCCAGTTAGCAGTCCCAGAACTGCCTGATGCTATTGCCGGTTTGCTTTTCGTCTGTGGATAGGCAAACGTTAAAGATACGTGATTCACATAAAATAAGAAGAGTCTTTAAGTTTAATCCCTGAAATAAAAATTAACCTCATGGGAATAGAAGAACATGAAGTCAGTCTTGCCGTCAAAGTCTGCCTTTATCCTACCTGTCTTGAATTTCCTCGTTTATCCCTCTGGATCGATCTGGAGCTCAGCACAGGAGAGGCAAGCTGCGTGTGAAACGCTGTTCTTGCGAGGCTGTCGGGCCTATCGTGGTCGCTTTGGAGGCTAAGCTAGAGTCATAACCAAGTTTATAAGAGTAAGTCTGGAGTGTAAGTTCCAACTTCTGGGCATTTTCTCTGGATAATACTGGAATGTTTTGGTGCTCATAGACTGGGTCGGGCAGGACAGGGCTAAGCTGTGTTATAACACAAACAGTTTCCCTTGGGCACTGCTATTTCAGTGTGTGCTACTTTCTCAGCAGTTAACGCTTTCAGGAAGCAATCTTAGTCCACTTGATGATGTTCACGTAGTTTTAATTTTAGACTGCTTGGCTGTAAATGACAGTATATTTTAGAACCCAGCCTAAGGAACAGCATAGACTATCCCCAACCCAAATAAGATCGTAGAGTCTTACTAACCTAACCGATCTTTCCAAAGATGTACTTTGTTTGGATGGAGAATTATAAATTGCTAAGCAGAAATAAAATGATGACTTTTTAAAATTAACTTTCTGCTATGGGTTATCATCAGCTGCATGGCTCTGTAAGTAGAACAGACTTTTATCATGTTTTGTTAGCGTATTCTAGATGAAGTTGCATAAAAGTGACATATCTGCCACCAGTAGACCAAAGCTAAATGCTGTGATCACCACGATTGCTTTGTTTTCTGAAATCAGCACTTTTTGCACCTAGTCTTCAGTGACAGGGTTTTGCCTTTGGCCTTTGGATAGAAATCAAACAAAATCGTTCTGCACTGAAATTAAGATGGGGAACGTGCACAGTATGCTTGCATGGAATTTTCAGATAACTTCTTTAGCCTTTGTTGTTTATAGTGAATTATTTAGCAGTAGTTACCATTAAACTGGCACGTAAAGTGGCTTTGAGGTGCTTTTTCCTTTGTAACAATGGAACCTAGGGGGATGTTGAAAGAATTAAAATAAAAAACAAGCCAAACCCTGGTGTAATAAGAGATACTACAGCATCTCTGCTTGACATCTTTATGTTAAACAAGAGCCTATTTAATGCCCTGAGCACATATTGGTATGTGTTATTTTAGTGTGACCGCCATTTAGATCAGTGTCCCATTGTGCTATATGTCGAAGTCCGCTCTCTAAAGAGGTAACAGTCTAATTTGAAATAGAAGTGTGACAAATGAAAGGAATGGAAAGGGATAATAGAGATAATACAAACTAAAATTGCATTGTTACACTGGCTGTTTGTTACATGATTGCTTGCAAAAAGCTTGGGTTTTTTTAATCAGCTATTCCCAGCTACTACTTAATCGTAACTGGCTGGCTGTTTTCTTCTACGCTTCAAAGCGGAGGTGAGTCTTAAGGAGGGATTTGAAGGGGAAGAGAGATAATGCAGCTTAATTCAGTTCAGAGACATTTTTCTCTTCCAGGAAGAAAGTGGCCAGCACTGCTTTGGAAAAAATACTGTGCTGGATGGTGGCATCGCTATTTGCTGCATGCTGGGTAGGAGATTGGAATACAGATGCAATTATCTTTTTGTATGTCTTTGGCACGTGAAAGAGTGATAGCAAATTGGTCAAAATACTTTGGATTTCCTATGGAATTGTCATGATTGTCTCTGGAAGGATTATTTATTAACCAAGGCCAGTATAATAAACCCATTTATAAGAATTTTTTTTCATTTGACTGTTCCGAATTAGCAGCTATGTTGTCAGATGAAGCCTAATGTGGCAATACTGCTTTTTTTGTTAGGAATAACTTCATGATTTTCTGCATCTGTTACCGCACCTTATTTTTTTTTTCCTAAGACATCTCACTCTCTGTCCTCATTGCCATCATCAGGATTTGCAGTCCTACTTGGATAGCAGTAGCTCAGATCCCTTCTGCATCATGAACAGCTTTTTCTTGCCATAATGGGTTAGTGCTTCCTGTTTCTTATTTCAGCCTTTTTTTCCCAGCTATGGCTGATCACACCTTTCACTGTAAAAGTGGTTCTCATCCCAGCTTAGTTCACACATCCAGAAGCTATCTCTAACTGTCAATTTTAGCTGCCCAAGCTGGCAGCTCTCAGCCTGGTACAGATTAGTTTCTTATTCTCAGCTTAGTGTAGATTAGTTTCATATTTCTGACCCAGCCAGATCCTGTCCTAGCCTTCACTCTGTCTGCTCCGCTTATTCCTCTAAGAAAGTCGGCTGCCCACCAGCAGGCAAAGCAGGGAAGGGCTGGAGATGCCGCTTTCCATCCTGAGCCATCTACTCTGAGAGCTGCCCTGCACTGTCTCCTACCTCTGAGAGGTGCAGACTCTGATTTAGTTAAGTGTCTCCCGTGTCGTGGCCCTTACTTCAAATAACCTGGCAGATGGCTCCCCATTTCCTGCTTCCACTTGTCTCCGGAGCGTGGAGGTAATTACAATTTTGCTTTTTTTCTGCCAGAGACTGAAATTTTTTCCTTCCAGGTTAATCCCACAGACGCTTTTCAGTTGGTCTGTTCCTCAGAGTAAGTCTTAAAAGCCTTAATGCTGTCTCTATTCATACCAGTAATTTCTTCTCTGTGAGAAATCCCGCTGATTTCAGCATCACTTCAGAAGTAAGATATTCCCAGTGTGCACATGGATAGCATCATCTCACTCATTAGTATTGACTACACCATGGAAATCTACTTCTCTGAAGAATTAAAGATAGCACAGATATGGACAAAATAAAGACATTTACTGAGAAGGTAGGGCAGAGATGGGGTGCCTCACAGGACTTAGTAAATGGAAGCCAGTATTATCAGAATAAAGAGGGAAGCCATGCTCTGAAGTCCTTCCATAAATGTCCTCAAGCCATGGCAGCCAGCACAGTCTCCTTTCCAGAAGTCAGAAAGACCTGACAATGTGAAACAGCTTCTCTAGTAGCAAGGAACAGTAATAAATCCTGCAAAGGAGGGACAGCCAGTCAAAAGAGGGAGACAAAGTCATCTGGTCAGCTACAGACTTGTTGGTCCCTTCTGAATAATATACACATTTTTAGAGCAAGAAAAGAAATAAGGAATATTAAAAGGAACAGAGTAAATGTGTAAGTTAGGGAAAGCTGGGATAAAATGCAACTGTGACTTCGCCAGAGGTAAATTGCTTCAGATGTCACCTAATACCTGTCTTTGGTGATGGACTTGACTTGTTATTTGAAAGGAAAGCATAACTTACTTGCATTTTAATAAAACACAGGATGCACTATCATGTAGGAAATTTTAGTTAGCTGGAGAAGGTGGAGATTTGTGGAGAATCATGTGGTGACTGTGGAGCTGGCCAAGGTTGTGGAGACGATGAGCTCTGGAGGTGGGTAACAGCCTGGAGGATGGTGACTGTTCTCAAACTGTGGCTGTGGTTCTGATTTTCTTTATTTCCACTGTTGCCCTTCGTGTGAGACTTAGAGGAAAGCAGTGGAATTTATTGATGACAGTTGGGAGGCACTACCATCAATCACATCAGATGTTTTACAGGAAGAATTGGACAATTTTGAAGACTGAGTAACAGAAAGATGATTAAATTTGCAGACCAGTTGTATGGTAATGCATGTAATGGTTAATAAAAATTTCTGCAACATCACATAGGTTCATCAGTTAGAAATGACAGAGGAAAAAGACTTGGGATTACTACTTTGTGTAATGGCTGGGAGGGAGCACTGTGATGAAGCCATGGCTGAGGCCCATGCAGTCTCAGGAGGTCCTGTGTGAAATACTCCAGTAAAAACAGGGAAGCAGTCATGACGTTGAAAAAGACACTAGAAAAACCTGGCCTTGAAATCTGTATACAGTTACGATCACCCATGTTTAAGGAAGACGAACGCAGACTGGAACAGGTATATAGGAAGAGCTGCTGCGACGGAGGGCTTATTTCATGAGAGAAGGCTAAAAGGATTTGGCTTGCTCAGCCTAGCCGAAGGGAGCTGAGAGGGGATCTCGCCGCTCTCTGCGCCTGCATCAGGCAGGTAACGCCCAGAGCAGCTGCTGAAGCTGGAGAGCGGTGCTGGCACAGGAGCAAATGGAGACAAACTGGCCACGAATGAGTTTTAAGCTGGCAAGAGGATGTTTAACTACAAGAGTGGAGAAACTGTGAGCAACCTGTCCAGCGGGGAAACAACAGCTTTGTTAGTTTTGAGACAGAGCCTAATCGCTTCGTGGTCGGGGGCTTACGACTTCTTTGCCAGGGGCGAAAGGGGGCTGCGCTCTGTGGGCAGCCTCACAGAGTCCAAGTTGCTCTTAGGCTAAATTTGCAAATGGGAATAGCTAATGATACGGTGCTAATTCTGTATTTAACCACCTGGATAAAGATAGTCTGGGGCTTTGGTTTCTGAAGATCTCATTTTTTTTGCATAAATGCCTATGTACTTAAATACATTGCGCAGGTAAACACCAAGAAGAGCTGCTGCAGCTGGAGAGCAATAGCAAAATATTTAAACATAGTAAATCTGTAGAAGCCAGATGTGAGGCACTGAGGTTTTAGAATCTGGACCTTAGCATTTTAATGACAGAAATAAAAATGATCTATATACTCTGTTGTTTCTTCAGTTAATATTTATAAAATGTGCATCACTCGGATCCGTGCAGCGTTACTAGAATGAGGACGTGAGATCCCCTGTGTTGCTCCTCTCTATGCAGGAAACTGATACAGAGCTGTAATTTTCAAAGGGGCTGGTTGTAATTATACTTTGACATTTCTGAATGGCCGTATTCCACACTCGCTCCGTATTTATGGTTTTTAAATGCATGTAACGTGTGAAGCTCGCAAGCTTCAGGAATATGGCAGGGTGCTATATTTCAAGCCGCTTTCGAGAACACGGTTGTAAAATAGGGCAGTGTTAATTCCTCTAAACGGTGTATTCTGTTTTAAAGACAGCGAAATAATATCTGATAAACAAATTAAAATATTCTTCATCATTCCCCCGATCCCTCCCATTAAAAAATTATTCTCCCAGAAAAGATGGAAAAATTAAGGGCCTGATCATAGAGGTAAGCTAATATACTTTATTGTTCATCAGAGTATAAAAATTAGCCTTGTGCTAGACTGGAAGGGAATCTCAATCAAGTATTTGCGTGGTATTTATCTAGAACAAGGGAGCAGTGCCACGTATATCGTCCTGGGCTGACAGAGGCAAGAGAGGGGCCTTACGCAGCCATCCGGACATGTGATTCTCTTTGATCGCTGCTGAAACGGAGAACGGCGTCTTGTCTTTCCTTTTGTGTGTACCTTATTTCTTGGTATTAAAAATGAGACTTGAACAAATTGATTTAAATCAGCCCAAACCTGTGCTCGGATTAGATTCCCCCTAAACTTCTGTATGCATACATATATTCCAGATGGTTTATATGTCCCCAGTTTAGTATCCGTGGCAAGTGATGCACGGTAAGAGTATTTGCTACACCAGTATAGTCCTTGAAAGATAATTACACTGTCAGTCGCTATCACTTTAAACTATAGCAGTAAAGATACTGGGTAAGTGTATTATAGTACAGCCCCAAACCAGTAACAGTTTCAAGTAATGCATTAAGAATTGTTAGCACATTTTAGTTGCCATCCTTCTAGGTTGTTATGTGCCATGCAACTTTGACAGGCATTTGACAGAAAGTGCCCGCAGCTCAGCTTTAGTTACAGGCTGTGGAATATGTAGGAGAATTAACAACGATGAAAAGGTGGTGTCGTACGCTCTGGGGAATATGAATGAGCCTGCCTCTTTTTCCCTCTGCCATTGCACCCTCTGCGTAGCGAACTATATTTTAACTTTAGACTTCTGCTGTGCTTTATTGCGCGTATCGTGTTAGAGTGGTCCATGGACCAAAGCTCTAAAACACTTCACGTCCTGTGGAGGATGCTGTGCCATTGATACAGCTGCTAAAAGGCTGGCGGATGGGGACATCGTCCTTGGGTGGCAGAGCTATACATCGTAGGAAGAGAGAGTGGATCACATTGTAGTCCATAATGAAATCTTTATTTATAGATAGTATTTTGACCATTCTTTTAACAAATGATGCAGTGTTTTCCAATTGTCAGCAGCTCCACTTAACCGGTAGGTTAACCTGTAGCCTACTTAATAGAAGTTTCTGAGCAGAAGGCTTAACAAATGCAAATTTCCTTTCAGAATTCCCAAGAGAGGTTGAACAGGTGAAAACAGAAACAATCATAAAAGATGCTTCTAAGGACAACTTGTAAAACTGTTAAATGCTGTAGTCACTGAATGTATGATTCTGTAATCAACCCTTTCAGAAGAAAAATTGAGATGTTCTCATTAAAACATTTCTATTATGTGGGCTAATAGCTTGGGTGATATTATAGAGGGATTTTATTTGCTTGTTTTGTTTTGGCAGAATTGAATAATTTTAACAGAACACAGTATTTTAAGTAACTGATTCATCTTGCATGATAATGCTAAGCAGTGCTTTCTTGTGAATCTGAAGAGAACTGGTTCAAGTGTTTGAAAAATGGCACCAAGACTTTAATAAAAAATACATGGTATTGCAAAGATATGGCAAAATGTCAAGTACATCTGTACACTTAAGCAGCATTAATGAGGATGAACTTTGCTCGTAAGGAGGAATGTTTTTTGATAAAGTAAAATTTTAAAAGTCATTGCATTTAAACCATTTTATTTCAGTTTTAAAAAGTCAAAAAAAGTTGAAAGAGGACTGAATTCCTTCGGAGAGTGATATTTAAATACAGTGCTTTTCACCTTACAGTCACATGCTCCAATCTGTGCCTTGGCTGTTACGGTCCTGTCCCAAATAATATATTTAAAAATAACATGGAGAGGACCGCAGTTAATCCTAAAATCCTCAGCGGTCTTAAAGTTCATTTGCTGAGCCATGTTCACCCATCTCTTCCTGTTCCACTGGTAGGATCAGCATCCGGATAATGACTGGAGGCTGGCAGCTGTGAGGAGGTCAAGGCCAACTTGCCAGAAGAGCATCCATCTCAGGGCTGCTCCTTCCAGGAGCTGCTGTTGTTTCAGCTGGCAGCATGGCCGGTGCTTCCCTCGCGAGCCCCGGTGCACAGCAGCACAGTACCCAAAACGGCTGGTTTTACAGAGCCCTCAGCAGAGCCTGGATAGCCGTTTCGGTGCTGCTGTGTGTTTGAAAGAGGAAGGGAGAAAAGAGACATCACGTTGTGGCAAGAAGATGTCGTGTCTGACATTATTATTCTTTCCCTCTGGGTGGGCTTTTTATGCCTCGGCTCCTGGAGGTTCCCGTGGAGGCTTTGTCTGCAGAGACCAGAATCGTTATCGTTTGACAGCTGCTCGCCTCTGTGAAATCAGCTGCATAACGGAGGCCAGCGCCAGGTATCCGTTTCACAACGCAGGAGGTGTTATCGTGGTTGGCAGTAATTGGTACGCTGCTTGGCAGTCTCGCAGGAGCGGTGAAGGATTGAACGGACATGCAAGAGGGAACGGTCACCCCTGGAGGTCCTCGGGGAGAGGCATGTTGGCAGTGTTAGCTCCATGACATAAAAATGGATGAACAGGATTTCCTTCCCAGGCCTGTCATTTTATTTTAGCTCTCTCTTTTTTTTTTTAATGTACAGAAAAGAAAAACCTCTAGTTAGCATTACTGAGTGCTAACCTGGATCCGTTTGCATGCTCAAAGCCTGTCTCTAGCTTGCAGTTTCAGGGGATTCTCTTTGATTCCTCTTCTATGCTCTCAATGAGTGAATGTTTTTGTGCTTTTATAGACAAGGCCCGCTGTACCTTCTAAGGAAGAAGAAGGGCCAGATCTGCTAGATCACTGGTGGACCTTTTTGGTGTTTGCTATGTGGTAAAAAGCATTTGGATTTAATCTCATGCCAGTCCAAATTTTCAGCAGAACAACAAATAGTAGAGTTGCTGGTGGCTTGCCCTAGGTCTGTGTTATAGGTCTGCGTATCACATCAATATGCAACAGCAAAATGATCATATAATGTCCTAACATGTATAATTTAGGGAGGACTAATACTGGGATTGACGTAGCCCAGTATGTCCCATTTTATGACCTGCTTTCAGTTGCTTTAAAGTTTGCCAAGCTTTCGCTATATATATATTTTTTTTTTTGCATGAACAGATGGCATGTGCTTTGGACAAATCACAGCTAAGTACAAAAAAGATGCCGTTGTTTCAAGGAGCTTCATGAGGATGTCGTGTCACACCATATGTAGCAGAATTGAGAAGATGAAAAAGATGATGGATGCTCATACAGAAGAGGCAGGAAAGAAAGGCCAGGAAAGCTGCCTAGAGAACTAGTGCCTGTCTGGGGCTATGCATGAGTGATCCTGTATGACTTTAGCAGAAGTTTTTCACATGTCCAAGGAGGGATGCTCTGGTGTGTCTTTGAACAGCTAAAATGCTAGACTTCACATTAATGAGAATAAGCTAAGTCAGATAGGATGCTCAGAAACAGTGGGTGTTATTTTAGCTCATCGTTCTTCTTGTCCCCAGTTCCCCTGCTTGTAAGCTGTATTACAGTATTGCTTATTCGCCTTGCTGACATAAATCCATGAATGTGTGTAAAGCATGGAGAAACACTATACTGGAATACTAAACAAGGTTAACATTGCTTAAGAACGTTTTTAATAGCACACAGCTAGCAAGATGGGGATGTGGAAAAGATTACGTTACCTCTTGAGTTCCTGTTCTTGGCTAGAGGTACAGAGTATTCAACCTGAGCTTATTTTGTGAATGTTAGTCTGTTGTGTGCTGATTAAAGGAAGAACTAAATAAGCTGACTCGTTAACAACATGGTGAAGCTTGTGCTTACATATGAAGACAGGGATTTGGGCATTTAATACCTCTTGTTGATCTTCCTGATTTATTAGCATCATGTTTGACACAGCCAAGAGCCAGTCGGGAGCTACACGTGTTTAAACCTGCTGGAGGTTTGCATCTAATATAGCTGTACCGACTGATGCAGACACTCACTCCGGTATGTTGTGGAAGTGAAGCAGGGAGAGGGTTTTTCCCTTGGTCAAAGCAAGGAGTCGCTCGGTAACCGCTCAGGACTGGCATTGTGTCTTAGAGAAACATTTGCATGTCCAAGGAAGGAAAGCAATGTTTTTTTTTTAATCAGAAGCAATAGTAAGACCATCTTCTGGCTAAGGAGAGATTAGAGTGCATTTTGGAACGAAACATCAGATCTGTCTGGACACCTGGGAGACATCAGAGGGGAGATGAGCTGTAGAGGCTTGCGTGCTCAGCGAAGCCGGAGCCCGTGAAGGTGCGTGCTGGCAGGGGCTTCCAGGGGCTGCTGTCAGTGGGAGCTCTCTAAGGGGAAGCTCTCCCTCCCAGGCACGTCTTCTGACTAGGCTCAGAAGTAGGTGCTCCCTAGCAGATGCAACCTGAGGCGTTAGCAGTGCGCAGAGACTGAAACTCTGTATGATAAGCAAGATGTAAAAAAGAGGGAGTCAAAAGAGCTTAAGCATAGCTTTCCTTTCATTTCTGCACCCCCCTGACTTTCATGACGCTGTGCAGCTGTGCCGCCTGTTTTGGGTGTTTCAAATAAAATGCTTTGATTTTTGTTCATCTTGAATTGGCTTGAAGTGTGAGGTTAGGAAATTCCTCACCCGAGTGGGTGTCATATCTACAGACTGGGGCCTTCAGGCACCTTAACGAGTACCTGGGCTTCCCAGCTACCACCTGCTCCATCCAACAGGTAACAGTGAGCACCATTTTCGGTATCTGAGCCGGATGGGTCAGCTGGCTCCGCGGGGACAGGAGAGACAGGAGTGTCTTTCCGGGACTGCAAGCGTGCAAGGAGCCTGGACGGCGTCTGTAAAATACGGAGGTGCCTGCGTGAAACCAAAGGTTTTAGGGAGCATGTTGCACGTGCTGTTAGTCTAAACAGTATTTTACTTGTCTTTCTTTTGTACTTCAGGAGCGCAGCGTGGCCAAATCACTGAGCTGGCGGATATTTTGTGATTTATCTGGATTTGGTTCCAGCGAGTATGACTTAAAGATGATTAAATGGACTGAGCTTTTGGCTTGATTCTATTAGAGTTTCGTTATAGGAGTTCGAATTGAATGAAGTAAAAGGCAAGCTCTGCTTTTACCAGGGAACCTTGTTCCATGGAAAGAGCCGTAACCTACAATTCACAGTTTGTTAGAAAGGCTTTGGCAGGACCTTGAAGTGAAAAATATGTACATGCGTAGAATCCTATCGTGCTGTTTTCTGTTTGAATTCACCCAGCCCAGAAAGGTTGAGACAAGCTGCTGATTGTTTTCTAGTCTGTCTTGTCAAACCTCACTTTGCATGTGTGCAATGTCATTTTGCTAAAAGTTTTTAGGATTTGCAAGCCTTGCTCGCTTTCTCAGATTTGCCAAAAATAACTGCTGTTTCCTAGTTTTATCAGTATTAGCCTAGCTTTACACTAGTGCTGCTTTGATTTCGGTATTAGCTCATGAAGCTGTAAGAATTCATGTAATAAAGTACGATTTTCTCCTTTACTTAAAGGGCATTTTTAGTTTTGCTGGAAAAGGTGTTTGTACTAATTGCCTGTCAAACCTTAATATTTCATCTTAGTTCTCCTGATAACCTCCTAAGAATGGTGCACATTTCCTCCCTAGGGCAAACAGTAGTGTTGTTGAAACCACACTCACTTAAGTTAAAGTAAAATAGTGGATATTTAAAATGATAAATAGCGATTTACATGCCATGCTAGCTGTGCACCGTGGAACGTCCTCATGTATTTGTTTTGGTGCCTGGGATGATAATGTACAATATGCAGATAGAGTGAGCAATGTTATTAGATACCTGCGGACGTTGTAAACATATGGTGGGACTTAAACATCTCTTGTCCTCACTGCACATGCCTCCCTAGGCCTGTAGCGGGATTGTATGAGATAACATCATAAACATCTCTTCTGCTGAAACTGTCTTCTGTGGCAGTAAAATAAATAGGGATGAGGGCTTCCACCATGCAGCTGTTCACTGCAATGTTACATTAAGTTGTAGGAGAGGACGATGCACTATTTTCCTTTAGAGCAATGTGAATATTTGCCAAAAACATTCACATAAATCAGCACACACAGCTGTAAATCCTAGGCATTTAGACTAAACGACTTTGTAATATTTTGATCAGCTCCTATTGTTTCTTTATATTACTCATTCCTCAACCTGTGCAGCAGATCATTTTATTGAGTCTCTTTGGCCTCTCCATATTTCTTTTTCTTTTTGAAAAAGCTCAGCGCTCATTGTTACACACATCCATACTGTTGGTTGTTGGTTTTCTTTCCACTCTTCTCTCTTCTCATTTTGGGGAAGTTTGGAAAATGTCAAAAGTCAGGTTTTCCCCAAGATTTGATCTGGGAAATTTGTACCTACATTGTTGTGATGTTACCTTAAATGAAAGTTTATTAGAAGAAAAAAACCCATAAAGTGTAAATTTTTTAGAGGCATATTTTATATGTACGGAGGAAGTAGAAAAGGTCATCCAGAAGAAGCCAATGGGTAATCGCACTTGTGCGAAGGCTCCTCAGCGAAGCTGCTTGAAACTCTGCTAGCCTCAGGCACAACTTACTCATCTTATTAAGGAAAAAAGTCAGTGTACATTTTCATAACCATGAAAGGAGTCAGAATTTTGTAGGTGTTTCATCCAACCTCAGGGCTAATGCTACTTATTTGGCACTGTATAATCGTGGTTACTATTCCCCAAGGCAGCTAAGACAAATAGTGTGGAATGCTTGTGAAGTAGCAAAGGCCGAAGTAATACAAGACACTAATATTCCTACTCTTTTTAAGGAAATCTCAGAAATTCATTCTTAAGTCTGCTTTCTTTTATTAAGCGTTATACAGAAGGAGCTTATTTTTGAAATCATTATATCGTTTTTGAATATTACTTTCCCTGACCTCTGGCAGGTTTTGGCTGCATAACATGGGATTTTTTAAAAGTGGTTTTCACAGGAACTTATTGAGGTATGCCTTAAGTCATGAAAAGAGTGAAAGATATGACCTTAAAAATATGGTGGTAAAAATCTGTAGGAGACATTTTTATTTAATTTTTTTCTGCTCAGAAGCATCTGAAACTAGAGCTGTGAATTTCCCTAAGTCCACATTTTTTCCTTCTGCATTTTGCCTAATGTTGCATACATGATGTAGTTAGTAAAACCTAACTTCTTGCAAGGGACAGACCATGCTCTCCAGGATGTCATGCTTAAAATCTGGAAAGAGATTATTTTTATTGCTGGCAAATGTAGCTAAAGGGCATGGAGGAATTAAGTTGTTTGTGATAGAGTTTCTAGCCAACCTTCCAGATTTCCATCTTCTTATTGAACCAGGCTTGTCTTCTTCATTAACTTAATATATTAACTTACTTTAATTAAACTCCAGACTTGTAAAATGAAATGGCTGGTTGAATCAGGGTTTTCCTAATATGAGATGCTTCTTTTTTTTTTTTACCCTACTTCTAAATATTTTCTGCTCTCAGATAAGGATAAAAGTATGTGTTGATGTTCTGGACTATTAAATGATGTCCCTTGAAACACCACAGTTTAGATTTTTTTATATGTCCCTTCAGTATTTCCAGGAGTATTGTTATCTTTCCTGAGGAAGAACCTGGCTGTGAGAAGATGGTGAAGCAATTGTGTTGTACTTTGGAAGTTGATTCCTCTTCCATATTGTCTGCTAATGCAGCTAAGGGGCAGCTCACGTTGCACAGAAGGTTTTATTTTATATTTCTCTCCAGCTTGGTTTTTTTGAAACTGCTCGCAGTTGATTGCTTTTAATTTTGTTTCTACTCTCTCATTAAGATTGCACTTTTTTTTCCATGAGTTCTTTTACAGCTTTCTAGTATTTTTTCACTTATTCCTGAATCATTTTAAGAACCCAAAGGCCTTGCACAACCTGTTGCTCTCCGTGTGAATGGTGTGTGCTGACAGAGGACTTTCCATCAGGTGCACAAAAAATCTGATTTAACCCTTGTCAAACCACTGGCGGCCCTATTTTGGCCCATGCTTTAATTCAGCATTGGCTTACTTAAAGAGATTCAGGGACTACTTTTTTCTGAAGGATGACTGAGCCTCTCCTAGCTTTTATTTCTAGGCTCAAAGCACAGACATTAGCTGTATGGAAGTTATGTCACTGGAGTTGTTCCTGCTTTTACTCCTGTGACTGAAATCAGAATCTGATCTTAAGTTTTCGATTCTGATATCTTCATTACACTAGAAAAAATGTACGTTTGATTGCCATGGGTCAGAACTCGTCTGTCTGCATTGGAAAGACATTCTTCCCTCTGTCAAGAATTTTGCAGTTTTGTAAGCATGAATAACTGCTGTTGCAGAGAACATGGCTTGTCGCAACTGCTGAATTCTCCTCTGCTGCCCTGGGGTTGAGTGCTGTTCCTCTTCCTCTGCTCCGAGTCTGCCCAATGTTTGGAACCAGGTAGCAGCTGGAATTGGAAGTCACCTTTGTCAGGAAATGTTTCTACTGTGAGAAATAAAACTATCTGAGATGCTTCCTCCCCGAGATCTGTATTTCCTACAAATTTTAGACTTAATACTGTCCTGAGTTTTCATTCCTTTATGTTATATTATTAGTAAATGTCTATTCACAGTTGTGAGATGATTTTCCTTTGTGAGTTCATCAACTTGTATTGTTTCGTTGCTGTTTTGATGACTATTAGAACTAATGTTCAGGCTCAGGAGGATGGGAACCAGTGAGTAATCCCAGCTCACTGTGTGAATTATGTATATAGCTATTGGCTGCCGTCTCCCATTTAACAGTGTACTTCCGGATAATGGTCCTGCTGATTATAGACTTTTTTCGTATATAAAAATGTACTTCTCTGACTAGATCATAATTAAGCCAGGAAGCATGTGTGTTTAGCTACGCTGCTCAGATATTTTAATGATTTACTATTTGCACTTGTAAACTTGTCTAAGGCCTTCAAATTGAAGCTGTTCAAGGACACTAAGTTTTTTACAATCTGTTAATCTCTTGGCATGCTCTGGGCCTCTCTCAATAGTACTATTAATACTGTCCATTATATTCTTGCCATATGATTTCCTATATCTGTTCTATCTCTTGCTGGTGTTCAGTTTTTTGAGCACAGGTGAGCTAAGTGACCACTAGTTATTCTAATACAGTTAAGCACCAGACTTAATGAAGGTCCACATCTTAATTACTTAGAGATTTTAGAGTCTGAGATATGTAAAAGGCAACTAACTCCATGTCAGCAACAAATCCTTTTTTCCATGCTGTGAAGAGGCACACAGGGTTGTGGCTGTCCCTTAGGTATTAAGAGAGACTGTTGTCTGTTCATTTAGTGAAAGGTACAGTGAATTCTTGAATGTGATATATCTGCCTATTAATAGAAATGTTCTACTAACATGACTGTAAAGATATTAGGGCCAACGATTTCGCATCCCGATTGGATCAGGAGTCCCTCAGCTTGAAAATACAGTGTTTGCTTTTGACAGCTCCAAGGTCGAATGTGAGGTGGATGTTCTCATGCTTCCGTGTCCTGGATATAGAAATATATAGCACATGCCCACGTGGAGGCAAGATACAAGAGAGAATCTCCTGTAATGCGCAGTCCCAGGTCGTGATGCTATTAGAATTGGAAAGGTTTGACTGAAACATTTTCGAAAATCCAGCAGTAGAACTTGGACCCCGGCGCTGCTGGAGCTGCAGCTCCTGGGTGCCGCCAAGCCTTGCGGGTCCTCATCGCCGACCGGAGTGGAACAGGAGCGGCTGCTGCTCGAGCAGCTCTGGTTGGACACTTCACGTGCACATGTAGGTGCACATACTGCTGCGGGTACTTGCACTGTTTAGGCACTAATTAGGTTGTTTTTCTTCTGACACTGGTTACAGAGAGCTATGAAGTGGATGTGTCCAAAGACCTCTTGCCCTCCGGTTCTGTTAGTGGAAACGTCCGTTCATCGCATCCGCTGCCTCCGTATCATGTATCAAATGTTAAAAAAGCTGATGATGCCATTTCTGTGATGTCAGGCCACTGCGTGTGCCCATTGCTTGAGCTCCTGAACCTGTGACAAGGATGAAACACACCTGCTTCTTATTAAAAATCTTATACCCACCTGAATTTTTGAACAAATGACAAAAGTATTAACTTTGATTTGCAACACCTGGGCTATCTTCTCATCTTTCTGCCTATGGTGTCCCATTCCCACACTGCCTATGAAAACGGAAGCACATTTCTGCTATTCTTCAGTTAAACTTATTTTACCTTTGATCATCATGTAAATTTTTGGCCAATTCAAGCAGATCTTTTCAAAGCGCAATCCACGGAGCAGGGGTTTTCAGTCACTCCGCTTCACAAAGGCTCGCAATCTAGCTCTTTGTTCCTGGTGTTCGACTTGCAGTCCACGCTCCCTGTAATAGTTGCTTGTTCCCCTGTAATTATTTGCAGCCCTACTTTGGCTGTTTGCAAGGGAATTTGTCCAAGGGCTCCCATGTACCGTGTCTGCTGCAGATGATGCTGTGGTTGCCGTGTCCACTGCCTAACAATTTAAAATGAAGGAGAAGCCGTGCAAGCACCTGGAAACACTTCATTTTGACCTGGCAAGGTCATAGGCGATGGTGTGAATATCATCGCCCTGTCTTGCAAGGGTATTCATCCATATCCAAGGTCATTCCCTCTGTGTTATTTTCTTTGTGTTTTTTGGTGGATTAGATCTAGGAAATATAAGAGGATTGGGGATTATTTTGCAAGGATTTGAAGCCACTTATCAAAGTATACTTTAATACTTTCTTGTTTCTCATTTCTGAGTTTTCTTCCAGAACAGCAGCCCAGACTACAGAGCCTGATGCTCTGCCGTTCGGTTGACTGCTCGGTTGTTAACCTGGTGGGTACTTTTCCCTTGCTCCTTGCTCTACCCTGCAAGAAAACTTCTGTTTGTTACCATATCTCCACTTGTGCCAGAGCCAAGGGGAGCACGGTGAAGGCAGGTTGGTCTTTCAGCCGTTTCAGGCTGTTGCCGAAGACGAGGCAACCGAGCGTGGTGCGTGACTGCGTACCTGGAGCATACGTAGTGATGCCTACTGCTGTGCAGCCCTTACGGCGTCAGCAGGAGTAAAGACATATGGGCGGTGTGTATGGGTATGTAGGTACATGCAAGCTCTAAGTCTGCAAGCAGAAAATCAGATCTGCCTATCCAAACTTGTTTTTCATCTTTTTTCTTATTTTTTAAATCAAAGTGACATTTATCAGGCAGACCAATACAAGTTGTTTTGTTTTGTGTTGCAAGCAGCGGGATGTATAGGTTTGCCTTTCGACAAAAGCCAAGAACTACTGCGAATTCAGCAATAAAAAGACTCTTACTGCAGTTGGGTATCTGTTCATATGTTATGTGGACTTAGAAGAATATAATTATAGGGATTTTTCATTTTCACAGTATATAGCTGAAAGCATGTTTACTGTTAAATTGCGAATCCAATTATCATACATATAATTACACATAGATCTCAAAAGACTGTGTTTTGTTATTTTAGGCCCTAGAATCACTAATCGAATTGGCTGTCCTTTTGCCTTGTTAACCAAAAGTTCTCAACCCCCTTTTCCCCTTCTAATCCTTTATAAATTGTTCCTGTAGGGGAAGTCTTTTAATTTGATTTTGCACGTTAAAATATTGCCACATGACGATTTATGCGAAAAGTCTTCAGTCCGGTTTTGTTAACACTTACAGCCCACGTAATGGTGTTTTTTCTCTATGAAGTTCTATAATGATACTTGTAATAAATACCCATCTCCTTATCTGACAACTTCCTACACCGTTCACGTGGAACACGAAACTACGTATTTCAACATGAAGTGTATCATTTGCTACTGTGAATTTCAAAATATTGTATAGTTCAGTGTATTTTGGCCAAAGTTCCTATCTTTTTCTCAACTGACCATGCAATGGAGTTGTTTTGTATCTAAGCTCTGGTCTTGCACATGTCCTGACTTCATTGCTGATTTTTCAGCTTCTTAAACCTCCCTCCTCCCTGAAATGCTCTGAAGATAGACCTAGATGAGATTTGAGTTCAGCCCACATAATGTGGTTGATAATGCTAGGAGTGCTATTCCTATATATGAGTATTTTTACTAATATCGGTGTAAGTATTGTAATCTGTTTGAAGTATTGGTTCTTTCACAAAGTTAATATTTTTTTCTCTGTAATTCGTTGATATTTATTACTGGTTTGACTTTTTTTCCCTGCTACCTGTCAGACAGTAATTATGTCCAAAAATATTGATGAATGAGGGCGGTAGTAGTTCCTCGACAAATATTTTTGAAATGAAGTCTTAGATTGGACTGTGATTTGAAAAATATCGAAGTGTTGAATCATTTGGTTTCTCATCAGGTTTCAGCTGAGTTAGTTTACCTTCCAAAGTGTTTTTACCTCTTCACCTCCTCAGTGGTTCAATAAAATAATTTGACAACTTCTGCAGTGAGCAAAACAGCTGCTCATTGCTTTCCAAAATGGTGATTACATGAGTTTTGGGATGTTCTTTGAGATCTCCCGATGTAACCTGTGGGGTCCACACGGCAGCTTTGGTGAACGCTGGCTTTGCAGTGCTGTGCTCCACATCTCTACGCTTCTCTCCTACCCTTGAGTACAGGACGTGTTTCTCTTCCTTTGTAAATCGATGTAGAGAACTTATCTTTCTGATTTAGATTTCTCTAGATGTTGAAGTTTATGTCAGTGTTATAGGCTCCAGTAGTGTTTTATCTGCTGATTGGTCTTATAATGTAAAGTGCCCGGTGATGCATTGCATAGAAGATGCTATAAAAATAGTTTATGGTGTGATAGCAAGGAGAAATGTGGGGAGCGCAGATTCATTTTATTAGATGAGCAGGAGTCCCCAAGCAATCATTTGTCAGCAGTAGTTAAAGATTAATATATCTTTGATCGTTGAACCTTTAATAAACATGTTTTTAGCTGGAGTAAAATGGTTATATAGAAAATAATGTAAAGGGAATTTATAATATATGTTTGTGGTATTTTTATCTCTTGAGAGAAAATATTTGAATGTGCATCCAGCTTCCACACTAAATACCTTCTCCAGTAATGATGTTGAGGAAAATAAAGACCACTCTTTCTCAACGTTATGTGAACAAAGCCCCTTCCTAGGACAATAGCAACTAACAGCTCATGTTACCTTTTTGTACATATTGTGTACATATCTGTGTACCTTTAATAATAATGAAGCACAATGATTCTATAGAGAGGGATGCTCCTTATTGCAAATGTAATTGTTTCTTAAAGCTATTTTTCCGATATAGCCTCTCATATTCTCTCTCTACGGCTTCCTTGGCCGTAGCTGTGGCAGCAGCTGTCTTGACTACATAAGCACCACGGAGCTGCTTTGGGGTTTTGCTGGTTAGGAAAAAGCTGGGCACCAAAAGCGTTTGTTCCGAGAACCTCAAAGCTCTTTACCCATATCAGCCCGCTAAACAGCAGCCAGCCCTGGAAGGTAAAATTGGTGTTACCACCTTAGTTTTACAAGCTCAGACAGCTTTAACTGACGTACCTGAAGTCCCATATGACTTTTTTTTTTTCCCCCCAAAGGTATGACCAGCACTCCTGAATCTCAGCTGGTTTTTCATTAGCACTTTTTCTAAAACTTTTTAAAACATTACCAGTAATTTTTTTTTTTTTTAACCTGTGTGATCCCTGTGGAACACATTCCTTAGCTCGGGTTGAGGCTAGAGCTACGTGCAGAAGAGACACGTTCTTCCTATGTGGGGTAGCTTCCATTAAACATAATTCATGTCTGATGTTAGCATCCGTGTGGCTTTATGTGAGTGTTTTCAGAGAATGGTAATGCACATATTTGTTAGCTGCAGCAAAAAGGATCGTCTGGGGATGGTTTTGTCTGTTTATGTTTTAGGGACAGTTCTGTTCCTCCAGTATTGCTGAAGTCAATGAAATTAAAGGAAATCAGCTTTAAGCCACAGAAACATATGCATTAACTTTATTTTTGAAGTTACACCGGGGTGTATTTTGTTTCTGTGTAATTAGATAACCAACACTTGTAGCTGTGACATTTGGTCTTAGTATTGACAATGTATTATGGGACTGCAAATTACTTATCCTTTTTAAAGTAAACATTAACGTGGAGAACATCAACCTCCTGTCTTTTCTTTTTTGTACATTGAACTCTGAATGTAACTGTAGATATGTAGTTGTGACAAACTGTAGAGTATTATGATATCTTGAACTAGCTCAAAATTCAGAAGGTATTTAAATATATTTTTAAGGGAAGAACTTCCTGCTCCTTTTGTCTTCTTCTTGATCTGAAGAGGGTTTTTCAGGTTTCTTTTAAATAGCCATTAAGATTAAACAAACTTTCTGGAAGGTTTATGGAATGAAGCATGGAGAAAACATACTTAGAGACTTATGTCACCACATGGCTTTAAAGGCTAGAGCTATAAAGCAGGACCAAATACAACCAAGCTTCTTGGTGGCTCTGATGTTATATTATGAAATAGAAGCAGTTCAGCCTTGCTGGAATATAGTGTCAGCTCTCATGTCACATTTTTTAATGATTAGATATGTGCATGTCTACTTACTGTGCAATACATCTGCTTCATATATGCTTGACCATTTCATCTGGGAATCTTATCTTAGAATTGCTGTCAGTAAGATATTTCTGCAAGCTGATATTTTTCAGGAGTGACATATATGCCAGGTTTCCATTGGTTAAGCAGTGAGGTGCAGCAAGGTGCACAGATGGCCCAGTTGTCTACAAAGACGAGAGGGTCATAACAGCACTAAAAGCCAGGTGCTAAGGATACCTCCTCCTTCTCCTCCTCCTCTTCCTCCTCCTCCTTCGCAGAGAGCAAATTTCAGGGGAGTTAAGGCATGTACATGCTTCCAACCCCTCTAACCGGAGTTTATTCCCATACCTTCTCGGATGAATGTAGACTTCTGTACATTTTTTCCTACTCAGTTGCCATGCCTCCAGGTGACAACCAGTTTTCCATCAGTTAAGATGCAAGATGGATTTTCTCGGGACTGTTGTTGTAGCTGATATTGTTAATTTATCTTCAGAAACAGTTTTGCTTCTAATTAGCTTAATGGAATGGCATGAAAACAGATGCTTTTTCCCTTCTAGTTCCAGATAGTCAAAGAGGGTGGGGAGTGGTGTGGGGAAGCAGTGCTCCATCACCTCCCCGTGAGAGCTGTTTAAAGATAACTTCTGCTGAGGGCTTTTAATGATGCTGTAAGTATTTCATAGGGTCCATTCTTTTTGTAGGTGTCTAGTTAGCGAAATTTAAAAATGTTCCTATTAATTATTAAAAAGACTTGCTGCAAGCTACCAAAATCTACAGGAGAAAAGTTGAGAAATGTTGAAAATTTTGAGAAGGGATATAATAATGTGAAAAACGAGAACAATTTGAAAAAAAAAACACTGTATAATATATGCAGGGTTGGGTGAGGTAAAAGAAAAAGAAATATTACTTTTGCTGTTTACTTTCCATTATGTAAAATACAGAAGCTGCATAGGCATCAGTCACAGAGGTTATTCTTGTAAAAACGTGTAATTTTAAAATTCTGTTTTTAAGTGACTTTGCTTCAAATTCTAAGAATTTTAGTGGAATATAAACAGCCTTTTCCTGTTTCTGATGAGAGGATGATTAGTCTACCTTACAAATGAAACTGGAAAACAATGTTGTGAGTGTTCAAATTTATCAGTTATCATTTTCTTAAAAATAACAATCTATAACAGAAATTCTTCCGAGCCCTCCTGAGTGGCATTGTTATAATAATTGAATACTGGAGTTAATGAAATATTGAAAGGCTCCCACTCCTCGTTTTCTCTCTTGCCCATCTCTTAGTGAGAGTGGCAGTTAATGAGCTGGAGGTAGCACAATTGTTCTGTTACCCTCTCCATATATATGAACTTCCAGGAGAAAGGAAATTTTTAAATCTACAATTTAATACCTTTTCATTGTCTAAGAGCTGCCTCGTGCTAAGAAATTTTATTTCTTTGTGTTGAAAGGCATAGAAATGAAATATGCTAATAAAATAATATCTGATTTGTTATCCGGAGGATAATTTAGTGCGGACGATTAGAAAATGTTGCGGGGAATTAGGAAATATGTGGCTCACATTAAAATGTAGTTTTCAGTTGAATCTGTGACAAATTTTTCTGTTCTGTTTTTGCAATAAAAATTAGATTGTGACTGCTAATATTAAATGGGTGTTTGCAAGGCAGAAAAGGAGGAAGCTATGTGATAAACTCAGATCTTTGCATGTTGTCATCGTCTCATGCTGCGACCCCGCGCAGCTTTGTTCTCGCCCGTTGAGTCTCTCCTGGGAGGCTGGTAACAGGCTTGTTTTCCTCTTCACTTTGTTAGAAAGAGGATCTCCAGTATTTACAGCCGTTATTCAGTCCGTGTCCTCATCAAATTTTGTCCTGCCATTCACAAGATGGGTCGGTGCCCTGATGAAATTTATGGTTTGGCCAAGTAATTTGATGGAGCACTAAGGAGAGCAGTGGGGCAGACTGACCACAAGGCCCCAAAGCCTCGTTGCACCTACCAACATGCACCCAAGTCATCTGCATGGCTGGAGAAAGAGGGTCCTTCTCCCACAAGGTCCCAAAGCAACGTTCATGCAGTGGGTGCAGCTGCAATAGCCAAGGTTGCCTTTTCACGGGGCGCCCACTCTGGCCCAGTTGTCCCGTGATGGAAACGAGCTCGTTTCTCCAGAACCACAGAGCTCGTGTAGTGGATTTGAGGCACAATCCTCAAACTTTGTCTTGAAATGTTCTAGTAGCCATGTTCTCCGGAGTAAAAGATTGCATTGATCTGTTATATTTAATCAAGATCTCTGGCAAATTTTAAAAATCTGTCCAAGTATTTGGGCAAATTTAAAATAGTTCAAACTTCAAGAGAATGTAGAAAGTATTAATAGCAGATTTACAAGAAAAAATTTGCCTTCCGCTTTTCATCTGGGACGGAATATACGCTTTTTTTGATGTGGCTGTCTGAAGCTGGACACCTATAGAAACAGCCTGCTTTTCAGAGGGGCTGAACACCTGCATTTCCCAATGAATGTGGTAGGACCGTGAGAAGTCCTATCCAAAACTCTTATTGAAGTGTGTTTGGTAAAAATAGTAAAAAGACAGTGCAGCAGTTGTGTTATGAACGGCTTGGTGTCTAGGGTGAGCATCTGGACTAATATTTCTCTAGTCGGTGATTCTGTAAGGATCTAGCAGCGCTAAGGACACGTGCAGCCCTCAGACCTGTGTAGATCCGATCAGAGCTTTCAGCACCGCACGCAGAAGCTGAGGTAACAGTGCCCTTGTAGATCCAAAACCAATGAACACTGATGAAATTGTGAATGCCCCTCATTATTTCCAAGCTTATTTTAATGATTCAGATTTATCTAAATGTTTTCGTTAGTTACGTCTGTATGTTTACAGTAACAGGACCTGAATTTCCTATTAGCAATAAGAAACCTGAAACTGCCATCAAAAACATTAACTTTAGTTTTAAGCAGCAACTGCTCAGCATAAGCTAATGTTTTAAGGTACATTAAAAGAATGTAGATAAGAAACCTCACAGAAAATACGTGTTTTGATATAACTCTCTAGTCCAGCTGTGAGGACAGATATTACATCTTCCACTTGGCAAAGCTGGCAATTGAAAACCGTGCTTGAGAATGGGGATTTATAGCAAGGTGACACTGTAACAACTTTATATGATTTCAGGAGGTTTACCCCATTCCTGATTGTTACCAGAAGAAGTGTAGTAAACTGAAATTGTTTGCCTAATAATTGCTCACACATTTTTACAAACTTCTTCATTAACCTCCTCGCTTTCTAAACTCTACACCATTTAACAGCAAACATATAAATTTTATAATAAATTGTCTAGGATGTTTCTCAGAGCTTGTACAAAAAAATGAACAAGATAAGCAGGAAGCAAATGCATTGAGCAGGCAACTGAAATGCATAGCACCACTCCTGTGTTTCAGAAAATTATAAATAAGGATTATAAATAAGGTGAAGTAATGGATAAAGAGATAGTGATGAGTGGGATGAGAAAGGCTGGGAAAAACTATTTAATAGGATTTTGTAGGAGCAGATTTTTTATACAGTCAATATAGTTTCAGGGTTTCTCATATGTTTTATATGATTTTGGAGGAATTAAAGATCAGGCAGAAATAACTGTACTTACGGTGTTCTTTATGAGGTTATTGGCCTCCATTGTATAGGATTGTCCACATCGACACACCCTTCCGTAATCCATGTCTTTAGGTATTCATGTGTGTACATGTCACCTAGGGATGAAACAGCCAACTGAACAAAGCAGTGCTCTCATAAAGTTGCCAAAAAGTTTGAGACATATCCCATTGACTGAAGCAGCTTCATACCACTTTCCTTGTGTATAATCAATAGCACTTAGCCTAGCACGACCCCATCACCTAAATGAAATAAGCTTTGCTCTTAGTTTGTATGGATTGTGAATGCGTAAGCTGAGCCACAGTCAGATGTTACGAGACCGTTGGCTAGGATGCTTGGTAAATGACTGCACAAGCGTCTCATATGGGATTAAATGTCAGGCTAGACTGTATATTACGTATCCGTAACTTGGCATAAGCTTTGTCCACTGCGGGGTTTGGGAGGGCTTGGTATGTACTCCACAGCTGAGAGAAACCAAATGCTTTGGTCCCTTTAGGAGCCTTGAGGAAAGACGATGTGTCCGATTGATTTGAAGGTCTCGGTTTGCTTCCTCAGGACTTACCTTCTTTGAAAAAGTTCTTGGCCCTGCAGTGATAGGCAACCAATTGCAATTTCTAGCCTTCACTCAACCTTGTCAAGAATAGGTGAAAGGCAGATGATTGCTCAGCTAGTCTCTAGGTGAGTTATAAGCCCTTCTCCTTGTCTCCTTTCACCCAGTCACCTCTTCCCTGGGATCCCAAATATGAGAGAGAGAGTAAAAATTCACCCTGAGACAATCCTAAATCCCTGTTTCTCTCTTGAATAGTCCCAGTTGACCAAACCGTCACAGCCCACACCCCTCTATGTACTGAAATGTGACTTTAAGTGATTTAGCAGTTCTGTTGATGTCAAGCTAGGCCTGTCATCTGGGGAATCCAGAATCAGGACTGCTTCTTTTCAAGTCAGATAAACCACAGAATAGAAATTCATCATGAAAATTAGAATGGAAATAGAAGCCAATATAATTATTTTAAATGATTAGAGGAATAATGGGAAGTGTAGTTAGCAGTGTTCTGATTGAAATTTAAAAGGGAATACAAGTAAGAAGCTATGAAATTCTCATGTTTATCCTAGATAGCTACCGTGATTACTGCGTGGCTTTTAATACTGGCAGAGAAGGCCCACGCCACCTTCAGCTAGATAAAAGAAACCACACGGGGGTAACCACTGTTGCAGCACACTCATGCAAAAATTACAGAGGTCTAACAAAGCTTTATAGATTAGATGTTTTATTGTATAGTAAAAATTACTGCTTATTCTTTAGAAAGTCCCCTCCAGTGAGATATAGTGTTTTTAGCCTATGACTTGGAAAGGCATACTCTCCATCAGTGTTAAAACTACCTGACTAAAAATGATCATAAATGCCCGTTTCTTCCATGTACTTATGTGCATTTAGTTCAGTGTCCCTCAGTCTGAAGAGTTTGGAGTAGGAATTATATGTGAACCTGTCTCTTGGCGACCCGGCGCTGAGCCTTTCTAAGACTGACTATATGGACACTTGCATTAAATGTGTACCTGAGGGAGTTCAGAATTATTGCTCATGTTATGGATGGAAATTATACATGAATTTCTGGAAAAATAAACAGAAGAGACAGAGATTGATAGCTAGGTAAATAACAATTGGAACTAGAAAATTAAACCATGGTTTTATAACTATAAATATTAGATCTATGCATTACTTCATCACACAGAAGTACAGATTTTATCTGATCTGATGTGGACATACGATCAAATTACCGAAGCATGTGATAAAGAGCTTATGATAGCTTTAATGGGCTATTAGGAATGAGGGAAGGGGTGAAGACACAGATAGCTCCTAATACGGCTTAATGCCTACTGGGGAACCATTAACCCATCCAAACAATTTTTGACTACTGTGATCTTGCGGAGTAAATTTATACCAGTCAATCTCTGCCTCATGGGGCTGGAGACATTCTTGATTTAAGACTAGGTATTGAAAAGCTGGACTTTCTGTATTATTTATCCCACAGCTCTCATGGATCTGTCTATCCAAACTGTGTGTCAAATGGGCTCTGTTGCAAGGTTATATATCTTGGGACAAGGTCTATACATCATGTTTACAGGCCAAGGTGACCCCCTGCATTTTGTAGAACTGTTCAATATGATTGAAACTCATTAAAGATGGGCCTGTGAGCTTCTAGTGCTATACTAAGGGAGGTAACGCCAGTGCGAAAAGGCTTAGACAAATAAATAAGTAGCATTACTACTGTGCAGAGCATTAGTGAGGCAGTGATGAAATTGTCCATTTCTGCTGTCCGCCTTTAGGGAAAGCTGTTGCAATTTCAAAGCCGCATGAATAGGACTAAAAATTTGGGGAAGTTTATTAAAACCTCTTGAGATTCTTTTGCTTTAACAAGAATTGCTGTTCTTTGCGTTGATTTTTCTGGTCAGTTATTCTTGTAGACTGTGATGACTTCTTTTGTAGATTGCAAAATGACTAAAAAAAGTGCAAATTTAGTTTAATTCTGGATCTCTTGTTATTGGCAATATTTTGATATGTTTCCTAATATCTGAACCAGATTGCCCCATTTGAATGTCAGCATTTGCTTCAATAGCAGAAGTGCTCTAAGTCTCTTTTTTACTTTCATGACAAAGGAGAAAAGCAGTTCCTGAAAAGCTAGGGGAATCTACTCAGTATACTATGAAAGTGAATATTGTAAAAGTAGATGACTGCAAATCCTGCAGGGACAAATCAGGAGAGAAGGCTAGGTGCATAAAAATATCTAAAGCTTCAGAAAGACTAATGGTGCCTGATGAAAGCTTAAGATAAACTTTACAAGCTAATGTGAGTAATTTTCTGATTTGTAAGGACTGCATTGATATTTGTAGAACAGACAGAGGAATCTCCATAACTTCTAAAATATGGAATTGGCTGCTAGTTTGCAGAAAGCAGAAATAAAATTTGTTGCCCATGTTAAAGTTGTTATTAAATATCCTTGGCATTTTACCTATCTTTTCTTAAAGCAGACTAAATGGAGTGTAGCGTTACATAGCCATAGCTGAATATCCTTTCTGTAACACATGCATTTAACTCTCAGGTTTTGCTTGTCAGTGAACAGTATATCATGTTCATTTGCATCTGTGTGACAGTTGTAAAGTAACATGAATATTTAACAGCTTGATAGAAGGTTTATTGGAAATCAACATTGTTATATTCATAAACTTTTTTAAAAAGTTAATCAATATCTAGAGGGTCCAGTGATAATTTTATGTAAAGTAAAATTCTTGTATCTTTTAAAATGTTCTCCTTTATATATTCATGATAATTGAAATTGTCTATTTTATTCTGCATCATACTTTGGCTGAGGAGTCTGCCAGGAGTCCAATTATTCTTTCATATTGCTGTATATTATTAATATTCACAAACTTGATATTTTGATTTTCATTGGCAGATCTCAAAGCATTTTACTAAGGACATCATATATATCATTATATTCAGTTCAGTGCATACAGGGGTCAACAGTCAGACAGAGCTGTTTAAGATGCCCACGTAGATGTAGAGAGCAAGAAGCTGGTCTTGGCAGAGTGAGTTCAAACACCCAACTTTGCTGCTTCTTCAGCCTCAAGCTTTTTTCTTCAAGAGTGCACATATCTTAGTGTATCTGTTGTGTCTGGATTCACGTTAAGAGGTGCCAGTTCTAAACAAACACAAATATACAAGTAATCAGAAGGCAATTGCAGTTACAGGCAGTATGTTGCAGAGTCCGCAGTCCACATTTGTTGACATGCCTTAGTTGTCCCAGATGGCATGTGTTGAGTAGGAAGGAGAAAACCTGTTCTCTTCTAAAACCAGAACTACCTGTTTCTTCTTCTTTCATGGCAGACAGCAGCATGGTTCTGTCCTGAACAAGGCAAACTCCATTTTATTCTCCATCTGATAACTTTTTTGTAACGGTTTCCATGACTAATGACAATCCGTAGGCTTTCTGTACTTTATGAGATAGCATCACCTTTGGATCTTGAGCTCTACTGAATCCTTGAATTCCTGTTAATTCTAAATAAGTAAGAAAGAGTGCTTGAAAACAACCCAGACATTTTTCACAATATGGAAATAATTTTGAGTGGCCAATCTAATTGGCAGTACAATATTTGCTGCTAAAATGCAAAAGCCAGTGTAGGATTCAGAGTAAGACACACAGCTCAGGCCTTATCATACTGTGGTTATTGGCTTATGGGATTATTTAGAGTTTAGCTTGTGTGTTTGTTTAGGATAGAGTTTTCTATTGCTGCATGAGGCTGCAGATGAGGTTTCCACTATGCTATGCTGTTTAGACTCAGGGCCTTACAAAACTTTTTATGGCCTTTAACCTAGATGACAGTGTTGGGGATTCATTACATGGTTGCCTAAGCACTTTCTTTTTATATCAATATGATTTATATGTTCTGTACTTTTCCCATTTCCTCTCTTGAGAATGCCAGAAAGGGAGGATGAGTACAGCAGCCAGTGATTGATACTGTGCTTTTGAAGACAGAAGGGAATTATTTAATGCTAAGGGACTTTCCAATTAGTTCTGTATCCTACCGTTGTTTAGAATTATCAGCTAAATCTGCATGCCGGGTTAGCTCAAAAGTTTTTGTCGCAGGCCCAGTAGCAGAACCAAGACCTGAGAAACTAATGGCAAATACTTTTTGTCTGAATATCATATTACCCAAGCTGGAATGGTCTTCCACATCTTATTCAGGAATAACCCTTGATATTTAAGATGTTTTACACCAGTATAGGGCCAGATCACTGGCCTTAAGGAAATGTCTCCCTATTAGCTATTAGAAGTGAGCTTCTTTCACTAGCAGATTTTCCGTTACTAATGAGGAGAAGCGACGCTAAACACGATTGATGTTCTAACCTTGTCGGTCTGCCCCCAAACTTACCAAATAAGGTTGACACTCATAGAAGCCAAGATTTTAATAACTGATAAGTGTTTGGAGACTCTCCAGCCCCTGGGCTTTTGAAGTGAGGCACTGTAACATTGATTCCCAGAGGAGGGAAACGACTGAAAAACTTCAGGTGGTTGTGCCTTTGGAAGGGATCCCCAGGAAGGGGGCTCCAGGAGTTGCTGTTTTAAGAAACATGTTGGGTGATGAATCTGATGTTAGGAAATAGTGACTCTGCTTTAGAAAAAGAGGAGTGAGACTACTGTAACTAAATGTGGAAAATCAGTGACAATTTTAAAATTAGGCAGAAGCCTGAATGCACAAAAGCAAACCTTGTTTCATTCTAACCATAACGCACAAGATTTTTCTCTCTAAATGATAACTCAACAGTTTGCAGAGTTCCCTGCTCTTCAGCTGTACCGGATACCATTAAGGCACTTGACAAGATTTTAAGAATCCACCAAATTCCAACATGAAATACATGTAGCTTTTAAAGAAACCGAGTACTAGGGCAACAGCCTTGTTTTACATACTTCACTGGGAGGTAGTAGACGTTATGCTCTTTATGCATCACTCCTCTCAGCTAGGAAAGCTTAGCTCATGTTGCATTATCATCATCTCCCTTTCAGGTTTACAATGGCAGGGAGAATTCCTCAAGTAAAAGGATTTTCCTGGAAGTATCCTTTCCTATAGAAGCATATTTAGCAATAATATCTTTGTTTTTACGTGTCATACGTTTCAGCAAACATTCAGAAGAATTACTGACATACTCCTGCACTTACTCCAGAAATGAAACAATTATTCGTTAGGAACAATGAAGTTCATTTTGTTACTTTTTGCTAATCAAAGTAAAAACACAGACTGAGAGGTAATGTGCAAAGGGATTTATCTGTCATGTTTTCTACATGAGATTCAGCACTATGCTTTGTTTTATTAGAAAGATCTCCTGCAACAAATAATGCTAAATCCAGAGTCTCATTACTGAGCAGATTCTTGCTACAGCAGTGGATGAAGAAAACTCACGTTTCTTTAAGGAAAAGGGAGAATAAGAAGTACGTGAGTGTAAAAATCCCAAAAGATTGATATATATTGTTTAAAAAATATTATTTCTGCAGTTCTAATGAGTGAGCTCATCAACTGTCACCTACACTTGTGTAGGTAGTCAGGATTAATTATTTTTTATCTTTTTTTTTTTTGCAAATACTAATTTTTCTTTTGTTCAGATAAACAACTAATAAGTACCTGCCCATTGTTACCTCCATTTTAAACTGAATGTTGCATCATAAAGGAACTCTTCCTTTAATTTTATTGCATTAAAAAATTAGGTGAATTGAAAATCTCTTATAGCTTCATTACCCACTACTTACTTGTCATCTTTTAGGAGGTAAAATAAACCCACTGAACTCAACTAGAAAATTTATAAAGTACTAGTACTGTGAGAATTGCTAGTCTAGTTGGTCTATTTAGATTCCCACTTATTATGCAGAAATATTAATTTTGCATTCAACTCATCCTACTGTCCAACCATCTTTATGCCTCCTCATCTGTGTTGTTTCTATGAATCTAAATCTGAAACTTTTTGCAGTGGGGACTGTAGCTTCACTCTGTCGCCATTGAAATCAGTGGGAATATTCTCACTGACTTCTGCAGGCCATGATTTCCTTGGTAGCCTTCTACTATTTTTTGTGTGTTTTCTTGACAAATAGCTTCCTGACTGTTCCGTAAAACTTCTGACTGCCACTGTAATCCAGATAGCAATATGCTATATTGTATATAAATGTATAAACTTCTGATGTATGTGTACGGTCATAGTTAATGTCTACCGTGTTGACATGAGGACGCCTACCCTGCGATGGTAAATGGAGTCCCCAGTTGACTTGGGTATTTGCATACGGCAGTAATTCTTAAAATGCTTTCTCCTTACTCTGCTTACCATGAACAGACTGAGGGTGCTGAGGGTTCCTGACATTCATCCTGTATTCGATGTGTCTTGTATCTGGATTTTATTTTCGTGCATTTGGAAACAGCTTGCCTTTACAGTAATTGCATAAAAATACAAAGGTGAAAATGGTGCTCGTGCTTTCATTTGTATTAGTTCACCTGTGTAATCTGAGAGAGGGAGGTTGTCTGTCTTGTGCCGTGTTGGGGCTGAGATGGGCTGCGAGCCCATGGATGCTCTCTGTTTAGGGATGTGCTTAATATTCTTCCCGCAAAGCCTAGCTAATGGAGTCACTTTTGCAGAATACCTCCTCCTCTTCCACAGCACTGCAATGCATTCACTCCTACAAATCCTGCCTGCTCCTTCAGCTCCCAGCGCTCAAGGCCAGTGCCTAGCATTGCAGTTCGAACACACTATAAAGTACAACATTTAAATGGAAATAGCTGGATTATTTCTCTCTCAATTTTATTTTATTTATCAGAGCTCTCCATGTCCTACTTTGGGTTTGTAGAGATGGTCAAGCGGTACGGTCGGGGCCTTTTTTCATCCTCCATCAGTCTCCAGCCACATAGTCATGATCTGATTGCAGAATTGCCCTCCAGAGCTTTAGCTGACAAGTCATACCTGTCCTCTCCGGGCCGCGGGTTGGGAAGCAACGCAGGCAGGGCGAGCTCCTGGTGCCCCAGCACTGCTCGCCTCCCTGCACGGCCGGGGCTGCTCGCCCCCGGAGCCGGTGCTGCTGGGTGCTGGGCCGGTCCTGGGAGATGTGCTCGGCCTGCCAAAGCCCCGCCGTTCGCCTTATTAATGGCTGGGCTGTGGTTTGGGATGCTCATGCCAGCCGAGCTCATGCGGGCCCCAATTATTTTTGCGCTTGTCTCACCAGTTGCCATTTACCGCTCGAACTCAGAGATTTTCTAAAGAGAAACACAAGCATAGGAGCGGTTTTCATCTTCTTGACAGAGATTTGAAGGGGGAAAAGATATAAAGAAGCTTTATATTGGCAAGCACTAAATGGAAATCAATTAATTAGAACCACAGGCTTTAGAAAGGGGTATTTTCAATGTCTCATCTCTTTATGTCAGGCGTTTTGAATCACAGGCTGAAATCATATGGTCTTAAATTTAGCTTAGCTCTAACTTTATAAAAATGAAATGTTGTCAAATTGAAGAGAGGTGATTCTTCTTTTCCCTTTCCTTTCTCTTCCTCCCCCCTCCTCCCCCTCTTTTTCCAGGCAATGTATTGTGTCTCCTCTTTTTTAAAGCTCCATTTCTTTTAGTGAGTCTGACTGCTACTGCTTTTATTTTGTGTATTTCAGCATCTGTTTAGAAATGCATAACTGACTGTGCTGTATACTGTCAGAAATGGCAGTGGGCAAGAAATTGCTTAGATTTATTAGCATCTAAGTAGCGTTTGTGTCGATCCCCTGTTTCGCGGGATTTCCTCTTTGTTTTATCCTTGACGGCCGCTATGTCAGACAAATGCTCGCGTGCAGAACACAGGTGATTCAAGATCGGGTCTGTCGGGTCATGGCAGCATCTTTAAGGTTCACAAAAAGCCCTTCTGCTTGTTCCACGAAAATACGGTGCCCGCTCTGAAGCTGCCCAGCCAGCTTCACGGGTTCGCATCAGCTGCGAGTCTCCCTTTGGTGGCTCCGGACCACGGGAATGGGAGGAAGCTCTGCTGCCGATGCGAGGAGCCGTGGGAGCGCAGGCTGGAAGGGCCACGCGTTGGGCTGCCCATCGCCGCCACAACGCCTGCTCCGGCGTTTCCCTGTGAAACCCTCCCGCCCCGCTCGAGCGAGGCATTTCTAGCTGTCAGGTGAGAGCAAGCTCATCTGTTTTTGCCCGTTGGTATGTTTTGAGAGCTACGTCCCGTTACGCCCGCTCTCCTCAAGAGGCCCCAGCCTGGCGCTGGAAATATTTTAAGACCCAGGCGATCGCGGTCTGAGGCCATCAGAGAAGAGGCCCTCAAAGGCCGGGGTCGCCGCCAAGCCACGGCTGGCGGTGCTGCCCGTCCCGTGACAGCTCCCGTCGGCACCGAGAACGAAGACAGACGGCCGTGCTGGGGCGAGGGAGGGAGGCCGGCTTGACGAAGCAGGTGGTCCTTAGCCGCGTTAGGTTCGTGTAGTGTTGCCGCGTCCCTCGGGAAGCGCTGGCTGCTCTCAATTCGCGCTTCCTCTAATGGACGTTCGAGGCACTTAGCGCCTCGCGGGAGGCCCTCAGCACTGCTCAGCGTCGGTCCCCTTCCCCGGGCTGCGCTGGGGAAGTAACCAGCTCTGCAACGCAGAGAGAAAGCTTATTTGGCCGCCCCTGTGTGACGTGTGGGTCCAATTACCAAAGTCAGTTGGTTCTGGAAATTGTTTTGGATTGCAGAGGCGTAATCTAAAACGAGGAATTCTCCATTGTGTCGCATTGCCTCGAGGCAGCAGAGTAAATCTAGGAAGCAAAGGACCCGATGGAGACTGTGACTCATCCGGGTTCGGTTTGTTCAGATACATCAAGTTGCCACTTTCGCTCCTTTTTTTCTCATCCTTCTCTACCCACTCCCAGTTCTCCCTTCTCTTATCACATTTTCACATCAGCACAACTCTTTTGATTTCAGAGGAGCCACTCCTAATTTAATCGAATGCCAGCAGCGTGGACGTTGGAGATGTAATTTACACCATCAAATTGATTTGGGGCCAGCCACTTCTCTTAAGAGCTGCACCTGCTTTCTCTAGGCTGTATTTAGTGGAATTTTTCCTTTCATGTTTAATTCATATTCCTTCTGGGAAAATACTTAGCAAGCTAACTATTGCAGTTAGGGATGGGGGAACTCAGTGCAGCCTGGAGTTCTGTAATGTAGATAAAACATTTTCCAAACATCTAGGATATCACAAAATGAGTTTTGAATGATGTGAATTTCTCCCTGTGCTCTTTCTCATTATTAAGCCCATGTTCCTTTTCGTTTCATTTCCATTAAAAGCATGTATTTTTCTGCCCAAAAGGAAAACTTTTTTTTAAAAAAAAAAAGAATGGTGGTTTGATCACTGCCCCTTCCTGCTTACAGCAGAGAAAGAAATAAGTTTTGTCTTGTGAAATAACCTGCCGTTTACAATATTCAGCATAAGAAACACAACTCAGTTCTCAGAGATGTATCAATGAACATATAAAGAGTTAAAGAAGAGTGTGGCTTTGAGGTCTGCCTGGGGAGCACAGGATGTTATCTGAAGTTAGTGATTTTAGTCAAACAACTGTTTTTCTATGCTTCTGCCTAAAAATACCATCTCATACTTGTTGTCAGGAATATTTGAACAGCTTCCTCCCTAGTTTAGATGCAGATTAGAAAAGACAACTGTCTTTCTTAGATGGCCTGAGGTACGTGGGATTTGGAACAAAGCATCAATACTTAGAAATGTTGTTTGCTCTTTTGCTACCCAGTTTTTCTCTCTTCCATTTTTTCAAGAGCACTTAATCCCTGGCAACAACAATGCACTTTTTATTGGGCAGGAAACAAGATTTTGTGACCGCTTATTAACAGCTCAGTCCTGCAAGACAGCAGAAGTTTGTCGGTCGGGGCATGGGGCAGTGACTCCAGCAGTCTAAGTTCCTTGTTGGCCCCGTCCCAGGATGATGGGTGTTTCTAAATCAGTTAATCTGGGTGTTTCTAAATCAGTTAATCACTCCTGCATTTTTTGTCTGTAAAATGGGGAAATAATATAGGCTTAAACAAACCAAAGGTGGTCAAAACCCTCCCCTCTCTCAACAACGTGGTGTTGATTGACCATTAGAAAACTGCGATACATCATTTCAATTCTTTTTTTTCAGAAGCCTATGAGACAATTTTTGACAGACTTTTTTCGCCTTTATGGGAATGAATAGGAAGAAGTTTTCTGCATCGTGTGTAATGATGGTTTGGACTGCTCCAGTAGCTCATACCTTTTTGTAGATCCCTTTAGTACTCACAGTAACAAGAAGCTACTGAACTGTTGATATATTTAAGAAAACATACGAGCTAAACATAGTTGTTACTGGGTTGTGTGAAGACTTTGTCATATGTGCTTAAATTTCCTAAAAAGCCTAGGATCATTAACAGAGGAAAAGATGCTTTTACCAATTCACCTGTCAATTTATTAGCAAAATTATTGTCCTGTAAAGATACAACTTTTGCAAGGTCTTGTGTCAAAAATGATAAACATTCAAAATGCTAGTAGCAATCTTTTTCTGTTCTTGTATTCCTACTCTGCTAAACATCCACTTTGAGCATGTACTTGTTGGTAGGAAACGTAAGAATTTGAGGGGCGAACTTACAATTTCAGGACAGTATTTTGTTTTCTGGTGTAGAAGGAAACAGCTTGCAGTACCTTTAAAGAGCTCAAAAAAAAAAAAAAAGAAAAAAAAGCCAGAACCGACAGAAAACCAGGAACAGATTGCTCAGCCTGTGGCTGGGCTGGTACAAGCAATCTGTGCAAGATTTCTCCAGAGGAAAAATCTTGAGATAGAGAACTTGTGCTGCTAAGGAACATGGAAAATTGTTAAAGGAGCAGAAGCTGTACTGTGCTTAAAAATAAAAAACCCCAGTAAATTCTGCTGCACCTGCTCTTCTGCTGTTCAGCGTGCATCCCTCTCTCCATAGCTTTTCTGTTATACATGAATGTGCTGCCAGGCTGGTGGAGACTGTGAAGCCTTCATGGCTGGTTCTGTTACTGGGACAATCTGGTCATTTTTTGGTTGAGCTGTTGGCATACCACAATCTTCTCAGCTGCTATTCGGGCTGAGGCTTATTCATATGTCCCATTTTTTCAATATATACATTACAAAATAATTCCTTAACTGCTAAAAGCCTCTCTCAGAAGATGTATCTTGGAGTCCGAAACAGGAGAAGGAGCAGCCGTGAGGCTTTATAGAAACACGCCTTTGTACGGTATACATAAAAATTTGTAAATAATCATAAATTATGATTTACAATACTTGGTTGCCTTTATCTCATCTTCCAATGTATAGTTGTTTCCAGATGCAAGTTGGATGCAAAATCAGTGCTACGATGCTTCCCACAATGTTTTCCTGCCTTGTTTCCTTCCCTAACTGCAGCACTGTCCGATCTGTGTCAGCTCGATGCCTCGCTTTCGAGCTCCTAGAGGAGGTGCACAGCTGGGATAAACACAGCGACTTTTGGGCAAACTGCGTCTCTGCTTGATGTGGTTTTGATTGTCTGGAATTTGTTGTAAAACAGGAGAAAAGTGGCAACAAACGATAAGGGATAATTCCTCAGCTTGGCAGAGCGGCGCTGGCTTTGCATGCTGCTTGGGCTGGAAATTGCCAGCTGCCGTCGACGCTGCCTGTTGGTGGGAGAAGCTGCCTGAGACAGTCAGCTCGCCGCTCTCCAGAGGCACAACCTGAATAATATATACATTAGGCTGTGGAACACAATGGTTACGGTCCCCTCTAATATACTGTTGCTGTTCAGTAGCGTGCCGTAACATATGCCAGGCAGGGTTTTATGTCCTAGCCACATCCCGGGTCGGTTCCCCCCCTCCTGCCTATTCAAGTTTTTGCCTCTGGGCTAAACAAGATATTGCGATTCTTTGGAGAACGACTCAGAAAACACCCACTTTTCATGCCACTGAGAACGTATTCCTGATTTTGCCATTCAGTCTCCAGAAATGCCAAGCTATATATATAGCTTATGAGCGCGTGCAAGGCGTATCGCTTGTTGAAAGCCGTATCCTGTGGTGCTTTAAGACCGATCATTGTTGTTCACCCTGTTCTCAGACTGTTTGAAGAAAATACCACTTTTATTTCTAATTAAAATGCCTGCAGATTAGATAGTGTGAGCTTTTGAAAGACTTCCGTAGGGATCTGTGCCATTTGCAGTAGATATTGTCAAAGGAAGTCAATGCACAGTGACAGCTATGTCATCTTCTATCTAATTGCCTGAAATACATAGCTCTCCCCTCATTTTCTTTGTGCATCTTTATGACTGAAGCACATAAAGCTTAGTGTACTAAGGGAGTTTCTTTTAAGAAACCATTTCTCATAAGAATAAAGTACTACATTTCTGTATACTTAGAAAATGGCACTAGTACTGTCACCTCAATTATTTTTTAAAGGAGAGAGTGCAGAAGTTTTAAACTGCTCTGGTTTTTTGTCTGTTGTTCAGAAACCTGTTTAATGCATATATTTAATTGAGGGTGAACTCTCTCCTACCAAAGCACAAGCCTTACTGTGCTCAAGTCCTTGCTGCCACTGCTAACAGGCACAGACACATTTCCCCAAACAATTCTCACCATCTCCTTGACTGGTCCAAGCAACCTAAGCAGCTGTCACTCAACCTGTAGCCTGGGCTACTGCTGCGTCTCTCCAGCACTGGACACATCCATGCTGTGCCTCAGACTGGAAGATTTTAAAGATAAATCCTTTCTTTTTTTACTAGCCACGTAACTGAAACTCTGGCCCAAGCGCCTATCGTCTCACATTTACTGCAGTGTGTGATTTTCTCTGGGTCTTCCAAATTCAGCTGTGACCTCCTCTTACCTATTTGGGATGCTGCTGCAGAGGTCATTTCCTTAGCTCTTGGCCATCTCCCTCCTTTCTTTGTATCACAACAACTGCAAGTTTTCGCTTTGGTGGCCCTTTTCCCCGGTGTGCCTCATTCCACGCTAAGGAGTCAGCTCCGGCTCTCGTATTCCGAGACGAGGCCTTTTATGCTTCCGGCAAATGATTCCCTTTGTTCTCTCTGAGAACATCCATTAAAATCTGTTAAATGCTTTAAGTCCTTCCTCAGAATATCCTTTGGCATAATACTTGAAAAATAGTTGACATCTCTCCGTCTCCATCTGTTGTCTCTTATCTTTTACCGAGACTGTAAAATTCAGAGCTGTTTTCTTCCTGCTTGCACAATGCTTCTTCTGTGAGCCTTGCCCATGCCTATGACCTCTGAAGCTCTGCAGTGGCTGCTGCTGTCGGGCCACGACAGGCTGGTGATGACGGAAGGGGATTGTGCTGGACGTGGAGCGGGTGTGTGCTATGGTCACGGTCTTCGCCGTTAGGATCCCCATGGTTTAACACATTTCCAGTTGGCACTGGGGGGTGTTCCCAGATGGTGAGAAGACTCCGTATCTGCTTACGCTTTGCTGAAACACGCTATACATAGCATCCTTGGCACCCCAGAAAATACACCTCATAGATAACCAGCTGTTCTTCGTTCTAAGAATAACAGGCTGAGATTTGCTGCAGGAAGTATGAAATCTCATCGTTCTCTGTACCCGACTGGATCCAGTCTACTTTCTGTAATTCAGTGTAAATCTTTGGAAGAAATAGAAGGAAGAAGTGTGTTCTTGGCGGCTACTCTCGAGTAAAGTGAAAAAATAAAATGCAACATTTTTGTTGGTTAGTAGTCCCTGTGCCTTTTTTGTAATAAGCAGGCATTTGTCAGAGAGAGGACTCCAAAATCAAGGTATTTACAGAGCGGTGGTGATTCTCTCAGGTTCAGAAAACCATATGGCATGAAAACTGCTGATCCCTTTCTCTGAAAAATGAGTGACAACAGTGCCATCCCTTTGTACGGTATGATCAAAGGCCTCGTTTCTAGAAGTTTTCCTTTTATTAGCAGGAGTCCCCTTGGCATCTTTTCATTAATCTGCTGTGACAGCACGCAGTCTGGACAGCCACGCACCAACAGTACAGTTCAGCCGATGCAGCCTGGGAGCATCGCGCTTGCTCGGTAGGCGCGGGGCACCTGGGCCCCACGTGCAGTGGGTGGCCCACGCTCATTGCTCAGCGGTGCGCAGCACGCGGGCAGTGGCCCCATTTCTGCTTATTACTGTAGCAAAAACAACCCTTCACGAATTTTGAGTGAACTGAAATGATGCTTATATGGTGAGGCCTACAGCAACCAATTCGGTTATTACAAGGAAGAAATTGAGTCTTAAACTGAAGTCTGAAATGCATGAGGAAGCCGTTGCGTATCCTCATTCATGCTGTTTTTGCCTTTTTTTCCTGTGTTGATGTCCCCCAGAGGCATGGTGCAACAGCAGTAGACTGGGGGCAAAGCTACATCATCTGCACAAGTAAAGGCATTCCTAATCCTCCTTTCCCCGTTCATTCCCCTCCTTCAGTCACGGATCCTTCATGTTTATCCATATTCCAAAATTTTCTGTCTCCTCTGTCTCCTCTTCCCTCATCTTCATGGTGGAGTGCAGCCTAGTGTGTACAGGCTGGAAAACACTTGAAAAGTATTTCTGGATTTCTGCTCCGTGGGAGTTTATTTCATGAAGTAATTAGCTACCCAAATCAGGAAGTTGGCGTATTACTAGCCAGGAAGCCAACATGCACCTTATCAGCATAAAAATAAGAACTTTTGTTCCCTTAGCTAAACTTAAAGGCTAGACTAAACTCTGATTCCTTCTAAAAGAAGATGTCTTTATCTGGAACTGCACTGATGTTAGCAGCATTCACTAAATTGTCAGCTTCAGCTATAGTTACCTTTCTGCTCTGCTGTGTCTCATTATTAGATCTCTGTTGCTGTTGGGTGTGTGTTATTTTCTAAGACTGAGCAGACTAATATCATCAGCCATAATTCTGTGGGTTTCTCCTGAAGCCATTACCATAATTAAGATAATGATATTTAAAGTGAATGTTTATTTCATACTACTTTGTATGACAAAATATAATTAGATGTTTGGCTGCATATGTATATGGTTGAAAAGGGTTTAGTATTTTGAAAGAGGCTGTAAGTTAGTCTGAGTAGAGCAATATTTTAACTCTTAAGGGTGAGTGACTGACTTGTCAAGCAAGTGTGCCATGAGCACACCAGGAAACCTGCTAAAACAGAGTGATGAGACTCGATTTGCCTCCACTTGAGAAATTGTTTGCCCAAAGTGACAACTTTAAATTTACAGAATTCCCAGAAGTGTTCTGTTAACTGTGCTGAGTTAATCTTGTAAATATTTATCTGCTTTACATTTGAAAGTAGAGGCTCTGCAATACAATGTGGAGTACGCTGTTCCCCATAGAAGATTGCTTATGTCGCCCACAGTGACTCTTAACGTTGGAGATCCTGGGCATGGAAGCAGGTTACAAGTGAATGAAGTCTGCTGGATATCTTGTGGCTCTGCACCTTTCTTTTCTATTTGAAATGACAAGCTTTGGAAGTGTTGAAATCTTATGGTCAAAGTTGTGTGAAAAAGACGTTGCCGTGATGTTTCACGCTGACATTTCAGGCCTCACTGGATGCCATTTGTTTAGTCTTTTAGACAGGACTGCTGTATTTTTTGAATGTTAACAAAGATAAAACAGAACTTGATGAGATGAAGTGCACCTTCTGTGCATCTTACTTGGCATGTTAAGTGCCATATTAAAAAAAAGAGGAGGGCAGGGGAGGATGACCTGTCCACCAAGTAACCAAAACTACAAGTAGTCAGATGGCAAGAGAAAATAGAGAAAAAAGATTTAAGCTTACGTAGGCTGACTTCTTGCAAAGCTAACTGAGTGCTGATATAATTATTTCAAATTGATATTTGTTCCAAATAAAAATAATGATTTGAGTTTGATATTAGCTAAAGTGTTTAGAATCATATCTTTGAAAAAGCCCTTTCTTTATATTCACACTCCCAAGAAGTCTTGTTCCAGTGCATGCTTTGTTAGCAAAGTCCTGAAGAAGGCCTCACTTTTTCAACCATTTCAGTACATGCTATGCCCCTCATCCATTTAAGCTTTCCAGATACCACCCCTCTGGATACTACCATCAGCATGAAAAATGATTTCTCCATTTTCTGTCTGTTGGTAATTCCTGCAAATATTTATTCTTCCCCTCTTCAGTACAGTGTTGAACAGTGTGGAATGACTCTCAATGTTGATTTTGCATCAGCATTATTCTGTTGCAGAGTTTATAGTTAGTATCTTTGTCTCTTATATTGACTAGATCACTAATCAGTGAGATTAAATTACGCTGTCTTTGGAACGAATCCTCTCACTTTCTAGTCTTGTTTGCCTAGACTAGACGGCTTACCTATATTTCTATTACAAATCTTTCCGTAAAATTTCAATTCGAACCTATTGCTCTGACGGTTTCTGAGATACGTTACTGTTACGGTAGTGTGTCTTTTACTCAGAGTTGAACAATTTGTAGTAGGTACAATTTGGGCTAACAGTTGAAGGTGCTGTTCTCCTCCATTTCTCTAAGTCCTTGCTTTATACCACTTGAATATTTGTTGGCAAGAATCGGCACTCAAGCACAAGTCATGGTCAGCATACCTAATGTGGCTGCCAGAGAGCCTTTGCCCTTCCAGCATGTACGCCGAGCATAGCTGGCCCTCTGATATCTGCTCTTTATTCTGCTGGTGTAGGAAGCATGTTGGAGCAGTCGGGCCACCTCAACGTCAGCATCCAACTGTCAGAGAAACAGGTCACCCCGCAGCACCCCGCAGCTCAGCTTTGCTGAGAATTTGCCTCATTCTCCAGTTTGATCAGCGTGAGTCACTGAAATTTTGACTGTGGTTGAAACGAATCATCAGCCTCGCTGGTGGGGCTTGGCTGTGATCTAGCAGTAGCCCACTGAAACGCTGGTTGTGAAAAAAGGGTGGCTCTGCACGTAGTGTGGATGTGAGAAAGGTGGTGACATTCCTGCTTTATTCACTCAAAGTTCTTTCTAAGGCTAAAACACATACAGATTTCTTTGGCACAGCTATCGATCAGAAAGCGTAGGAGCTTGTCTCTTTGTATGTCATAGGTGGAACGGAGTAAAGTTGATCATTTCTTCTTCTCGAAAGATTTAGTCTCCAAATTACTGCAACCACTAGCCATTACTAATAGGGCTAGTGTAAAATAATGAAGAAACCCTACTTGCTGCCACAATTCAAAGTTGTTAAACAAAATAAGATATGAAATCCTTGGGACAGGTCTTTTTTTTTTTTTTAACCACAGAACCAGTATGGGCATGGTATAGAACATTTTTTTGACACTCTTTATTTTGTTCAAGTGCACAAGTTCTTAAAATAGTCCTGTTCTCGTGTGGAAAGACGCACCATTCAGAAGCAAAGAGGAGGAGGGAATGTTTGCCTTAGGGCCTGCACCTGTGATGTGCAAGATACTTTGAGGGAAATCCACGTTTTTGACAGCTGATTCATGGAGGTCAGTCATTTCATTGAGTAGATTCTGCGTGGATGATATCTCACTTCAGGGTGAGATGGAGATGTTATAACCACATCTCTATTGATGTTGTAAATTTTAACCAGAAAAAAATCAGCGCAAATACCATTTCATCACTGTATGTTGTATGACCCAGTGTTTTTTCATTACCTACTATTTAGATGCCAAGATAATGCATAATATGGAGCATCTCTACCTGGGCATGTTAGTTGTAGGAAGGTCTGTAGCAGTTAAGAGCAAAGTTGGGAATTTGTCAGGCTTCGGCTCTTCACCACCACCTTCCTTGTGAAACGATCCCAATTCTAAGTGGGCTGAACATGTGCAAGAGTGAGTGTTCATTCATGTATACACATGATATGTAGGGGCAGAGGAGGTAGCAAATAGGTCTCGTGGTTTGCCAGTGTATTTTCAAGCAGGATCTTTCTTAAGGATCTTCCCTCTGTTCTACTCTCAACTTGTGTTAATCTGAAATCTAATCATATGTTTCTTTTCAGTTTTAATTTGTTTTAGTTCAAGATTCAAGTTCAGTTCACTTTCCTATTCTTGAATGGAAATTTTACTCCCACTGAATTTTATAGTAAACTCTTTGGTTTAAATGCAATTGGGGTTTTATTCCCTGTGCTTAGCTGTACTACAGAACATTTTGCCAGGTCTGATGAAATATAATTAAGCCATCTACAAGATTAATCTAGACAGTGCCTCCCACCTGAAACTGATTGTAAGGTCAAAATGTCTAATACAAAGGTACAGTTAAGATTTTTGAAAAGAGACCTGTGAAGATGCACCTCTTAAACTTGCTTCCTACTTTGCATTTTCCTGGCACTGAATTGTCGGTTGAAAATCTGAGACGGAGTACAGAAAGGACCGTACCGTTTTATGGAAGGAAGAGGCACAGCAAATGTTGACCTTCTACAGATGCGTGAGCAGTGGTGGTTCTCCAGTGGTCGGGCCAAAGGGAAGAGTGAGTATTACTGTCACTGCTGACCAGAACAAGTGATGAAGGACTTTAGTTTTAGAAGTAAAGGGTAAAGAGCCTGGTTCTGGTGACTTCATTCATGAGTGCATTTACCTATGAGACTTATTTTATGCTACCTCTCAGTTGTATATTGGTTGAAAATAAACCTTGCTAATGAATATGAAGAAATAGTGGAATCACAATTTCCTGCTTTCCAGATAACCAAAACGGTTAGAAAAGTTCTTAAAAAAAAAAAAAAAATCAGAAGTACCCAAGTATTTCAAGAAACTTTTGTTAAGTTTCTTAGTAGAATCATACACCGTTGCAAGTCTGTTCTCCAATACTTTAATTAAGAAAGCATCCAAAATTGTATCCATTTGTTAAGCTTTGTTTCTTCAAAGTTACTGTAGGCTGACATACTAATTTTTAATGACACCTTTACATCTGATCAGGAATGTGCAGATTACTTGAATTGGCTATATATGTATTTAAGCTTCCTCTTTAAAGCATATTATCTTTGTAGTCTAACAGAACTATTTCAGCTGTCTGAAGCTACTTGCTGTATATATGCAAATATTTAAAAATCATGCACTGAGATACATTGTGCTGTGAGATTTCCTTTAGAATGATGCTTGACTGTGGTAATATGCAAGTTTTAGAGGCAAAGCTACTTTGAAATACAGGGTACATTTAAGACTGAAATGGCTTCTTTTCTTCTTCTTTGGAAAGAGCCGTCTAGGTACTTCAGTGCTTGTCGTGTTTTTGAAAATATGTAGAATTCAGTAGACCCTAATAGCATCAAATTATTTTTCAGTATGTGTTTTTCAGAGTTCTGTTACTCTCGTTTTCCTCCACTTTCCTCTTTTGATTTACTGGCTTTGTGTATGTGATTCAGTACATTTGGGCAGATGCAAGCAGCTGGAAGTAATAGAGTTAGAGCACTTTGAAAGGCTGAATTTTCACAAGTGGTTTGGGGTTTAGATGCTGGGAGTCATTATCTGGTGCTTCAGAATAACATTTAGAGAACTTGCTCTCATGGCAGAGATTTGAAAGAGGTTATTCATGGGTTGTATTTCACTTCTAAAAAGTTGAGTAAAATTACATTGCATTATATTTTTAAACGAAGAAATCTGATTGAGCCGTACAGGCGCATTTTAGAATAATATATATTCTAATGGCACAAATCGCTACTTTTATTCCATGTATTCAGAAAAACATATGTTCCCAGAAGCTTTGGAGAGAACCTTTTTTCTTGCCAACTATATATAGTATAGCGAGCGTTTCCTTTAAACTGGAGCCAACATCCCATGTAAACATGATAAAGTTAGCCATGGCAGTTTTATAGCGGAGCAGGAATTTGTGGTCTTGCATTGGGCATTTTTTGTTGCCGTGCTTCTTTCACAGCTATCCATTCTGTCTCTGGAGGTTGGTTTCACTACTTGTCACACCAGCAAGTTTCCCCTGTTTTCTCCATGCCTCTCCGTGATTCCATGTCCTCCACTTATTTTATTTGATGCTTGCTTTCAGTAGGGCTTTTCAGTCCTGACAAAATCTTGAGGGACGCCTATTTATAAAGTACCCAGTGCATTATTTCCTCACATTGTGTCCTCTTTATGGCATGTCAGATGGAGTACTTTCTCTCCCTAACAACAGAGGGAACGGGGCCACCATAAAGTGGAATAAAAGGCGCAGGCTGTTGCAGTGGCCGTGCATTCATTGCAGTCGCTGTTCCAGCTACAGCGCGCCAGCTCTTACCACAAATTGCCCTGTACGTACGGGCTGTGCGCAGCACAGCTGGTGCTGTCCTTTCCTTAGCCGTTTCGCTGGTAGGTCTGCGGCTGAAATGCTGGGCAGCTTTTCCTGGCTCTGCTCGCGAGGCAGGCTGGAGGAGAGCAGTGCCACTCCAATTAGACACGTGCTTTGGATGCTCTTGGGCACTGCCGCCTTCAAACAGCAAACATAAGTGCCCGTGACCTGTACGTTGTAGAGCCCGCCTACAATGCGCAGAGGCGAGGAAGCACACTACCACCTTGCCCATCAAGCATTTGGTTTCATACAGCTCTTCAAGGGCTTAATACTGAATTCTGACCATCGGGTATTGGAATAAGAGACCAGGCGCACATCGCCTGCTGCTCCTCTCCCCGAACGCGCCAGAAATGGAATTGAAGGCCTCCTTTAAAAGAGGCATGTCCCAGGGTAAAGGAATATCAGCTTTTCCAGAATATGGTCATCCAAAGCGGTGTCTGCAGGGACCTGGAAGCTAACCAGTCTTCTATGCTGGATTTGCAGAATAAGAAACTATAGCTGCAGATAGAACTGGAAAGGCTGTGGGATAGGGTGTAGGGGGTAGGGCAAAGTCTGAAATTCTTCAAAAGAAAAGGTGAAATGTCATAAGATCAATTCTAGTAAAAATCTGCATCGTTTCGGCAGAGCTGTAGCTGCGGAGGTGGTCATATTTGTAATTGTCATTAGAGTGTGTGTGTATGCTGGTAATTAGAGCAGACTTTTCCTCTCTGGTTTAGAAAAAAAGGTAGGTGTATCCATGCAGGTTTGGTTTCCAAGCTCCGATGTGATCAGTTTTGAACTAGTTTTTTAAAAAATACATACGGTTTTGAGTGGGTCTAAAAAGGGTGGGTTTAGAAAGCTTTAGGCCTCCATACTGCTTCTGTGTGAATGGGAAAACACAATTATTCACACCCTGTAATTATTCGAATATCTAACGCACGGATGTAATTTGAAACCTACCTTTAGCAGAAGTTGCCTTGAAAGCGTAGCACTTCCACGTAGTTTCAAAGTGATACCAAGATAAGTCTTTTACTTCTCTGTATAGACCGAGTATTCTCCAGGGTAATTTCTAGCAGAATTTGGTGATGATTTCTGTCGCTGATGTGTTCTACCTAGGGAAATAAAAAATGTGAAGTGAAACTTGGAATCAGCAGCTGAAATGGTCTCATTTCCTGCCAGACAATTTGCCTTTGGTTTGCATTGAAGTTAATGTCAGGCTGGAAGAAAATAACGCTCTGGTTTTATATTGCTCTTCTTTAAAAATAATTACCCTTATCTTATATGCATTTCAACTCTACTACTCCCGGTTTAAAAGAAATTGAGGTCAAAAGGCCCATAAATAACCATCTGGTCAGTAACAATACTAAGGAGTGATAGTAGTGGCATTTCCTACAGATTTCAGGTGCCAGCTGTCACTTGACGTTTGCCTGCTCTACTTACATAAACAAATTAATCGGGAATATTTTGATTTCCAAAGTTGTTTATTTTTACATTTGGAGTGAGAAAGGAGAAAGCCATTCTTCATTCTCAAAGAAATGAAAAATTACAACAAAAAAAAATCCGTTTTCTGCACAGTACTTTTATTCTCCAATATACTTATTTACTCTGTTTCCTGTATCCACGGTTTAAGTGCATTTACACGTTAAGAAAATCCTAACGTACAATAAAGTATTCTGTGCCAGATGTCCTTTCTCTTTGGTGCTTCAGATTACCATGTTGAAAGAAAAACAAAGCCCAAGTTGCTCAGGGAACAGATGTTTCTACCCATACCCATGGCCCATTTGCCAGTGTTACATAATACATTTTTCTCTTCCAGGGACCAAACAGTTGATCTGAATTTTCCATGATTCCAGGTTCTTAACGTCAGAAAGCAAATGTTCATAGCAAACAGAGCTGTTTATTTACAGACTCAGCAGCACTTTCCAGAGCGAGCCAGTGGCTCGCGTCGCCGTGCAGCTGAGAAGGGCCATCGAGACGGCGTTATTCCGACCGATGCACCACTAGCTGCAATGAAAGACTGAAGATGAGAGCGTGTAGCATGCACTAGAAGGAATGGGGAGCGGTTTGGTGGCCTCTCCGTGTGGTTACAGATGGGGAAGGTTTCCTCGGAGGACCCGTCGCCCCTCTGTCTCTCGCCCGTTCAGCTGCCGAGGCACCTGGCAGGCTTGGCGTAGGGCAGCTTTGCTTCCCCAGCGCTGGTGTTTGGAAATGCTTTGGAGAAGGAAACAGTGTTTGGAAAGGTCCCGCTGTTTGCATGTCCTGTTATTCCTCTGTTGCGTGAGCATCCAGGGTTGGTCACTGTTAGAGTCGCATAATTGGATCCCATGTAGACCTTTGGTTTGATGCCGTGTAACTGCCCTTGGGCTGGAGCTGAAGGTTTCTTCTAGGGCTGCAGTGTGGGATTATGCCAAAACAGGTCAAGTCAACCTCCAAAATCCTGCGTTGTTTGCATCAGTCTACTTTTTTAACATAAATAAGAGCCTATATGTTTGTATACATAGAAGAGACTTCTTATGTAAAAAAGCCCCTATTTCAGACACTCTGAAAAAGCAATTGCCGATTCGTGCTGAAGGCTGATCTCACTCTGCTTTAGGTATTGATAGCTCCCTGCTAAAATCGCGTTAAGGTGCCAAAGTTGCCACAGATGGTACTAATCATATTATTCACTTTTGTGCCATTGGGCACAGAAGCTGGTGTGCCCTAGCCAGGCTAGACTGTGGGCTGTGTAAATACAGGATAAAAGTTTGGCTGTTCTCTTTCTTCTCTTTCAGAAAAATGAGATATGTTGGGAACATGGATGGGTAGTCGATTTGGATGTAAAATGGAAGAGTGATTCTTGAGAAAGGCATTAGCGTATTTTACAAAATAGACTTTTAGAAGCGCTACTGTATGGCTGCCCTCACTTATAGACAGTTAAGTCAGAACTCAAAACTGTTTAAATAAAGTATTTGTAAAATTCATGAGGTTCACGACCAGAAGGTTTGTAGCCAAACTGAGATTTTGTTCCTTACCTGGAGAATATCCTGAAACACTGGAGGGGGGGAAGGAGGTAAATAAGCCCCCCAAACTCAGAACACTATTGTTTATCTCCAATAATCAATCCCAGAAGACATTTACATAGACAATTTGATTGACTCATTAGGAGCTAAGCTCAGCTGCTGCCAATTAGGAGGTACTAATTTGCATAGACAGCTTGATTGCTTTGCATTGTTAGAGGCGGTGGTAGGGTTGTCATCTGAGGAAGTAACAAAAAATCCTTCCTGAACTGTCATACAGATTTAGCTGATCTGAAGTCAAGCGTCTTTGGCAAACATAACACAGAAAACATTCAGAAATGTTTGTAACTTCTTCATATCATATTTTCACTGCATTTAACTTTGAGGCATCAAATCACTTTTTGCTGAGAATTGGGTATTTAGGAAGATTTCAATCTTCCAACCTACTACAAGGAATGTGTTTGAGATGTCATGAAATAGAGCTTTTATGGGTATTGCTTACTGACGAGAGAATAGCACGGCATGCAATTCCCCAGAAATACGTATCATCTAGAGTTTGGATTCCTCCAAATAGCCTAAATCCTGTGGCTTTAAAAATAACTAATGATATAGCTTGTAAGGTTGAGAGGCAGCAAAATGGCTCAGTTTCAAAAAAAAACCCATTTTCTGAAATGTGTATCAGAATATTCCCTTTCTTAAAGGATAGAGACACATTAGCCATTAGAAGAGAATGTATTGCTCAGCAATGTTGACAGGTGGAAATCGTCGTGGTGTCATCCCACTTCATTACCGGAGCAGAAAGCTACGGAAGAAAGAACTATATGGTGCTTCTATGCAATTATCAGATTTTTTCTTCTATTTCTTCTGTTTCTGGCTCTTTGAGTGGAATCATATTGATTTTAAGCAACAGAATAAGGCAGAATATGTCAAGATAAAGCATTAGAAGTTCATAAGCATTGTTTAGATGGGGAGTGCAAATTTAGGATAGCTTGTTCTGGTCTCCCACGCTAGATTGCCACTGACTGCCTGCTTCCATTTTTTTCCACATGCTTAACAAATTTCTTTTTTACAGCAACGTTTTCCACACTGAGTCCTAACTCAAAGGTTATTTCTCAAAAGCAAAGGAAAAAGGGAAAAAAACCTGTTAAATTTATGATTTTTTAGTTTAATTGAACATGATACTACGTTTCAAAGTGGAATATATCCAGTTGTTTAGTTCAGTTTCCTTTCTGCTTTTTCCAAAATACCTGTGGCCCTCACTAAACTGCTAAGCTGGAAGTAATGCATTGCTTTTGCATCACAGACCACCTCAGACTGGTTATAGTGGTATCAAAAGTTAAGTGAAATTGTTGTTCTATTTCTGGAGAGCATTAATTTTAGTGTAGCAAAGAAGTGGTCATTGAAGTTTGCACTTCCATAAGAAAAATCTTACAAAGGGACATTTCAGATTGTTTAATTAAAACTTTAATAGGGAATATTGCACTTAGTATATAAGGTCCTTGAGAAAATATTTTCAGGCTTACTAATTATAGCCAAGGATTAACTTCAGCTATGAAAACTAAAATCTCTTTTTAAGTGATGGGTTTAGTCTTAGACATGCAAGTGCTAAAAGTGTAGAAGCTTTAGACTCAACCACTTTAGCCTGAGTGCAGGTAGGTAATTATAGAAAATTGTGATATTGCTGAGTGGTCATCGTTAGGAAGTGAATTTGAAGGTGATCCAACAGTTAGATCGTGGGCACATGCTTTTTTCTGCTCTTCTGTGTTTTCTTTCTGGACAGATTTGCCAGAGGTCAATGGTGAAAAGGGCACAGAATCTGAATAACTCCCTTGGCTCTGAAACGTAGTGGCGTTGTTAGGAAGTTTGGACAGAGGACTTCAGGATCTGGGGCTGCTAAGTTGGCTTTTCTTAAGTGGTGACATTTTAAAAGTATTTAGGAAAGAGGGAAAAAAAAGGTGAGGCTAAGATGACTAGAAGAATTTTTTTGAGTTTTCATTTAATTTGTTATCAGTTAAGCTTTTCGATTTGAGGCATTACTCTAAAAGGCATTCAGTATTATTTTATCATGGTTCTTAGTATCGGAACAGTTACAGAAAGCCTCTTTCAGAGTGGTGGCTTTTTTGTGCCCTGTGTGAGCATCGTGAATTCGGGCTGGCTACAGTGGCATCTTTGAGAACATTCACACGTATTTATGGACTCTGAAGTTTGAAAACATCAGATCACTGGGTCACAGTCAGCTTCTGACCAAGTAAATGCACCATTGTTCGTTCCAAATGTTAGCTAGAGTGATAACATGCCCATTTCCATCACTGCTCAAATAATAGAGCCATTGAAAGCTCGTCGTTGAAGAGAAAGGAGAAAGTCCCAGTCGAACTAAAATGCAGAGGATGTAGTAAGTTTGCAGAAGCAGATTCCAGTTCTCCGTGCGAATTGTCAAAGCTGATGTTGCAATGAACTGCTAGAACAGACGCTGGAGCCAGGAAGGCGGCTTCCCTTTCTAGAGGCCCAGAGAGGCTTGGTATGAGGGGGCAACTGGGAGGGAGCTCCGCTCTCCGGCGAAGCCCTGCAGGTGCCTGCAGGATGGGAGCCAGTGACTTGCCCCGGCACTGGGAGCGCGCCGTGCTGCTGGCGAGCCACTCTGTTAAATAGCATACAAATTTCTCAGGATTTTTTTTTTTTAATATTAGGAAAGTTTCACTTTTAATCAATAGCTTGAAATTTCAGTATTTGTTTATCCTGGTTGTTTGCTTATAGTTATTAAAAAACACATGGTTTGCAAAGCTGGATGTAAATACAGGACATAGCCATTTTTAGAGGAATAGTATGAATAGGGAAAAACTCAAAAATCGGTGTTTCCAGGCAGATAAACACTAACTGCAAAATCAGTTAATGAGTGTGCTGCGTACAATCCAATATTGTAAATGATAGTTTTAGTAAGGCACAAGACAGTAGCCATGCAGCAACTGTAATATTTAAAAGGGAACGAGTTCCTTGCACATAATAATTTAAAAAATTGTCCTATCTCCTGGGTTATACCTCAGTGTGACTTCAGTGACAGCTAAAGGGCAAGCTAACAAAGTGAAAAATGACAGCTTGGTTTTCAAGGTGAAAAAGCGTTTGGCGCGTGTGGCAAGGAAACAACGTGGTGGGACACGGTGCAAGCCCGACCTCAGCAAATCCAGTGGCAAACGCGGCAACGACCTTCCCGGAGTTGTGGGCTGGCAGCGTTGAGTCGTCGCCTGCTTTGATTCCTCTCTTTGCGGAGTAAAACTGGCTGAACTGCTTCTCGGCCTTCGCAGGTCTGTTGCCTGCTCCCTTGGCCCTGCAGGTCCTGTGTTTTGCAGCATATGGATCAGTAGAGAATTTGGAAGAATAAAGTATCATGATCTCCATGGCTCTGAATTTATCAAGGCTGGGGACGAGGGGAGTTTGATTTTTTTTTCTGATCCATGAATCTTCATAATAATTGGCTGTGTGATTTTTAGCATTTTTATGGTCTTTTTCTTGTATATGACGGATATATCTTGATTTCTTCCCCTTCCCCCAGGGCTATCAGTTTGTGTTGAGAAGGGTCCTGGGATCACAGTGTGCATGAATGCTTTTCTAACGTTGGCTACTCCTAGTTTTTAAGGTTAGACGTTGCTCAGCTACATCTAAAGGTTTTCCATCTTTGGGAAAATAGTTTTGCACCCTTTGCAGCAGTTATCAGTTCTATCCATTCTGATGTTTCGCTCTGCTAGATATAAAATATGACCTGAAATGCTGCTCTCTCCCAGTTCACTGTAAACAGTGTATTTTAGAACTGTCGAGTGCGGGTATTTATGGTCCCATCCATGCTCTTTTATTTATCTTTATGACAAACCTTTGAAGTTCTAGCTAATAAATCAGGAATGCAGCAACTAGTTTTGAAAAGTACAAATCTTGGCAATTTTATTAGTTCCATAATTTACCCAGTCTTTTGGTTAATGCCAACAAAAACTGCCTGACTCTGGATGTTTTCTAAGTCAGCTGATGCATCCCAAATATAAATCCATCCTTACAAAGACCAGAGGAAAAATACCTTAACCATCAAAGCTCTGCTATGCGTTTGAGTAATTGATGTGCTAATCTGTCCCAAGCTTTTGGAGTAGTCACCGTAAAATGCACAGTCTCACTGCCAGCCCTCAACTTTGCTGCTGACTGGGGTTTTCAAGGTACATACTTACAAATTGGAGGCCTCGCAAATCATTTAAACTGAGTTAGGAGATGTGAGCGCTGAACAGATGTGCTAATAGCTGCCTGTACAACATGCCATTTAAAGAAAGCCTGCTGCTGTGGGCTGTGCTGGCCCTCGGGGCACACTGCAAGGCTCGTTTCTTCCCCGGGGCCGCGGTGGCCGGTAGATGCGGCTGCTGTCTGGAAGAGGAGGCGGACGGGAGCCTTTTTGTGCCTAGCTCTGCGCCTTGCTCTTTCACTAACGCTTCAACACTGCTTAGCTTTATGCACGCTGTTAGTCACAGAGCATGAATTTTAGCACGTTTTTCAGGGTTTCTCGAAACAGCGTCGGAATTGTTGTTTTTGTTGAATTGTTGCATTTTGTATGCGTGCTTTTGGATGCTTGTGATGCGTACATGTAAGCCGTCGAATGAGATAAATTGGGGAGGCGTAGTCCTTTATTTCCTGCTGCATTGCTTCGTGGTAAACTGCTGAGGGAAACCACCCTTTTCTGTGAGTTTAAAGTTGTGAAAGGAAGACCAGGCAGCAGGTAGCTGGGCATACGTAGAGATGTGCTGCAGAATACAGGCTCTGTCTTCCAAAGCAGCGCGGGCAGAAGCTGTTGCAGCCACGTGGCCTCTTGTGCCATGGTGGTGGCGATTTTCGGTGGCCTGGTTCCCCATTAGGAACATGATGTCTGCAGAAAAACTTGCATCTGTTGTGTTGGAATTAAAATCACCAATTAAAATCACTAATTTCCCAACTTTTTCCTGAGGGATCTTCCTTTCCCACCTACCAGCAGAGCTCCCTTTGTTTTAAACGCTGCAGTTGGGTAACAAAACCCTGCTGTTGAGTAAAGGAGTATTATCTGTAAAGGACACCCAAGGGAAGTTATCAACTTTTCTTGCTTTTCTGGGTGGGGACTTGGGTGGTGGTATTTAAATTTTAAGGACAAACCCCTAGATAATCAAATGTGGCTCTTTCTGAAACTGATTGCACTTGGAAAAAGCAAAGGTAATGGTAATTAACAGTTGCTGTGCGCTCGTGTACAGTGAATTGCTATTAGGCTGTGCTTTTTACCTGTGTTTTTACCAACAAGAAAACAATGCATATTTTCAGTGAAGTTCCAAAAAACTGTGTAGGAACACAGAGATTGCCATCTGGACCAAGCTGGTAGTCCATCTTATCTGACTTTCATCCCTGACAGCTGGAGAGCCTGAAACTAAAGATTATTTCCCTTTCTAAGGACGGGGACGTTATATGAGAACTAAGCACTTCATCCCTAGTTTTGGCTAATACTCAGTGTCTTTCAGGGCTGCTTTCCCGCAGATGGTGTTGCCAGGACCTGGTTTTATCTCAGCTGCGATGACAAGATTTTTGTATGTCATTTCAGTATAATGCCAGCGATTTGTACTAACAACCTCCTAGGGGAGGACGGAAGATCGCTTTGAATTTTTGTTATGATGAAATCAAAAATGGATGATTAGACAGCGAGAGCTGCATCTAATTTTATTCAGTCAACAGTCTTATCCTGAGACGTCGTCGTAGACATTTGCTGCCCTTGCGTTTTAACGTTGCAACAAGAGTTTTGTTTATAAGTGTAAATAGTGGCCTTGAGGCACTTTGAGGCAACTCATCCTCTGCCTCTCTAAGGCTGCAGCTTTTTGGAATAATTTGCTTAAGTCTTTTTTTTTCTTTTTTCTTTTTTTTTTTTTTTTTTTGGAGAGTTGAAATATTAATAGTGCCGCAGGTTGAGTCAGATACGTTTTCATGACGTGGCCAAGATGAATTCCAGAAACAGCGATGTTAGTGACTTGGGAGTGTCTAAGTATCAAAGTTTTAATGGATTCTCTTCATCTTAGTGATTTTGTTACCATGCAGCAGGCGTGTCATTGATTTTTAGGCATATTTCATTATTGACTCCAATTGGGGGTTCATTTTTAAAATCAATGGCATGCTATGGCTGTGTGCCTTTCTACTGCTTTCAGTAAATTATACAGTGCTATGTATTGGTCACTGGACTGTATGAATTCTGTAAAGCAGTTTATATGGAAAATACTCTACAGCTTAAGGTCGCTTCATAATTTTTGAGAATCTGAAAAAACATGAGAAAAATGTCATTTGGGATGAACTTACTAAAGGCCCATGGTCTGGAAACAGTGCCTGTTGATAGACTTCGCAGATTGAGGGCAGCGAAACCGCGCTGGAGCTGCTGTCATTTAGATGACAGGAGGACGTTTGTAAAACTGATGTAGCGTTCATCCTTTACCTTAAGCAATTGGCTGCTAACTTTGGTGGACAAAAGATCAGTGGGGCTGCTGAGCGATTTGAGGAGCTTAGTGAAGGCCCTTTTGGTCTCAGTTCATCATCACTTAGCGTGCTCCCTAGATTTGCACTGTTTGTGTTTTTCCCCCAATTTTCTCAAATGTGGGTGCCTGCCACCATTTCTGCCACCAGCAGAGATTTTTGAGATGAAGTAACAAAACCCTAGAATTTCTTTGCTTTGAAGTGGCCTGGCTTAGCATTTTGGGGAATAACAGAGACAACCAAGTGTCATAGTTTAGCTTGGACCTATATAATAAAAAATAGAGAAACAGAGATTCATGTTAATGGAGTGTTGGGAAAGCATTTTTTGATGAAATCATTTTAGGTAGGGGACAGTTTGGTACAAAACATCCAAGAGAAGTAGTTTGATGACGGTTGATTAGAGACAGATTGAAAGATTTGTCCTTAGGGCAGAAACAGAGGAATGGAGATAGGAAACGGTGTGGAGGATTAACTGCAGCTTGAAGAAAGGGAGGAGAGGGAGAACAATTTGCAGTAAGTTACGGCAATGATTTATATTACCAAAGTAATGTTTTCAGCTAGTGTTTCCAACCCTGAGGTTTCCACGGTATAATGACTGAAAATGACCCCTTTACTTTGTTTTAAATAAAGATCAGTGAATACGGAAAAGTCTAAAACAAACAGAAAATCTGCAGTTGCTATAAAAGAGTTTTGTCTGGTGGGGGGGGAAGGGAGCAATCAGAGGATGCAATAGGGACAATTAATGAAATTTCATTCTGCGTCATTAATGACAGAGGACATGGTTGTCCATTTGGGGGGCTGACATTTTAGCCACGAGAAGCGTGTTAGTTTATCAGCGTGGCATTGCCAGTAGCTATTGCAGCATCGTGCGGTGTGGGCTAGGGCGCAACACAAGATTCAGCTGCACCGCGTGCAGCGCAACACTGAGATTCGTAAAAATTTATTGACTAAATCTCCGTTATTCATGCGGGACAGGATTCAGGAACATATAGATAGAGCTGTACTGGGTTGCTAGGAGCAACACAGCACCGAGTTGCCTGCACTCAGCCACCTGCCCATACGCTGTCTGCTTCACCTGAGACAAATTGGTGAGTATCTGCAAATGTCTCTCTGACATTTACTGTTGGCCGTCCCAAGGACTGACACCTCATTAATTCCTCCTGGGACTCCACTGGCCATGACAGGTTTGAGTTACTGTAAACGATACGCTGAGGAATTTACTCACCATATTTTACTGTCAGAAACCTTTCTTCTGTAGCCTTTTCTGTCTGTGTTACGGCAGGCTGTAGCGGAGGGCTTACCACTGCTTGTGTCTAGGTAGGTTTTTAAAAGACCTCATTCTTTTGTAATACACACATCTAAAATGAAGGGCATTAAAGTTTGCAAGCTCTGGCATGGCCAACATATTTAAAGCCATAAGTCAGAGCTTTCTTGCCATCTTCTGATGCCCTGTTGCTAACCTAGTGCAGCCTTCCTTCTAAAAGTGACCAGAGGGGATGGTAATTGGCCTCTTTCAGAGGGGATGATAATTGGCCTCTTTCAGAGTGTAATAATAAAACTGTTATTAATGAAGCTTATTCCAAATATTTCAAATGCTAGCTTGTGTAAGATTTACAAGTCACCAGTTTTTCTTGTCTTGGAAACCAGTATGCAATTTGCGTGAATAACGTGCATAAATATTAGTTAGAATGGCATGAATAGATGAAGTTTTCTCCATGGTTTTTCCAGGCAAAAGTGATACTTCAGCATAGATACTTAATCTCCTTTTAGCATTTATCATAAAATGCAGAGCTTCTTGGAGAGTAATTTTGTATTATAATTGTTCACAACAGCCCTAGCTTGTTTTAGTGCGTAAATAACTTGGGAGTGGATTGTTCAAATGGTTTGGGGCAATCTGCTACCCAGGGTTTAAGAACTGGTAACACCTGGGATCCCTGTTTCACAGCTTTTAGTGCAAGACTTAAACATTACAGGTGTCTTTAGCTGGGGTATACACCGCACAGCTGAGACAGCATGAGATAAATAAGATGGTGGTCACTGGGAAAATTCCTCGTGAGGACCCCAGTGAGGGACCTTTATTTCTCTGAGGGCTGTTTTCTTCTAACGTGCTGGTCTGCTCAAGGGTGTGAAGAAGGTAAGCTAGGCAATGGGAATTCATAGATTGCTAGTGACTCCGCAGTGCCTCGCGGGGGGACCGTCTTGCCTCGGCTCCTTTCTTAGCGGGTGGGAGGCTCTGCTGCGGAGTGAAGGGGAGCAGGCACCCACCACGGCTGCTTCTCTCCATTGGAGCATCCTACTCCGCTCTTGCTCCGCACGGGTTGCCAAAGGAGCCTTCAGGTGCCTAAAATGAGCTGTGGTGAATACTCAGCTCCTGCAATGCTCTTACCTATGTAGATTCAGGTATTTCCAATGCTTGACATGTTCTCCAGCGCATTAAGCTGCATCTGTGAAAGATACTCCTGATGGGGACAGAAAATAGCCGTGCTGAGATTGGTGTGAAATAGCATGTTGTAAACGACTGTCCTAACTCATTTGCTGCTAGCTTTCCTGTAGAGAGCAGGCCTAATTTAAAATACCTAGAAACCTGGCAATGACATATTGTGCTGACTACTTCAGCAACAGTGTGCCTGAGTTGTGGTGATAATTTCTTAAAATAACTTGATAGCTAATTATTTTAAACTACATTTTTGTAAGGCATGCAAATGGAGTAAATTGTTGGCAGCTTTGTTTGCATGTGCAATGTAACACAGACTGATGAAAGCCACTTTCTCAGCTGTGGTGATGTTGCAAAGAGCTACTTCCAAAGTACGAGCAGGTTTCCTAGCAGAAGAAAGATATATGTATACATACACACACGCTCTGGAATTCAGGTGGCTCCCAGGAACCATTACTTCACCTGGTTGCCCAAGCTCTGGGTTTTTGAACACAGCCCAGAGTGTAATTAGGTGAAATTAATGTGCAGGTGGCATTAGCTAAGGGGTGAGGCAAAGGAAGGGCTGCTCCCACCGGTGGAAGCAGAGAGGTTTGGGGTCATAAAGAGGTTTGTGTGTCTCCAAACCTTGTATCCGTGTGGAGCGATTCCTCCTCTGTATGGTGGGATGGTTTGGTTTTTAATGTATAACCTCTTCAGGGCTTTCTGGCTCAGAAAGAACCATTGCATCTTATTTAAATGCCAGCACCAAGTGTCTGAACTTTCTTTGGGCTAGAAAGGTCCTCTTGTGCTTTTTCACATCTGCTGCAATTTGGCCTTGGTTTTAGCCCAATCTTTCTTTCAACTGGATTATATATAGGGCACTCATAGGATGTGGTTTCTGTGAACCAGCCCTTTCCTCTTGTATTTTCAACATGTACCCCTCATGCATGACGTTATTTTCTGCACCGTTGATTTTTACAGACCTGATACTCATTCTGTGTAGCCCTGTCCCAGATAAACCATAATACCAGGAAGAAACTTTTTGCTTCAAATTGTTTATGGACATAAAAGCTAAAGAGCTGAAGTGGTTTTGACCCTTTCTGTGTAAAGCAGTCCGTAGAATGGCATGATTATTTTGAAGAACTCAGTCATCTCTGCGTGTATTGGTAATACAAAAAGCACATTCAATAAGTTTTTCGGGAGCCACTTTATTACCTTGTCATTGTTCCTAGTCGCAGCTTACTGTAATGGACTGAGCGTGTAAAAAACCCCTGGGAACTCCTGTGATTAAATTGGATTTCTGATAATGATTTGCACTGTGAACTTAAGAGAATCATTTAAAGCCCACCTGTGAACCTCTACTTCCATATTGGAACAGCGATTTCGCAGAATTAATACTGAAACAATGCGACAGCTCCAGGGAGTGCGTGCTTGCAGTCCGGACCTTCATCTATCTCTGCTTCCTTCCACAAAAAGAGATGGGATACTCACCTGTCTCACAAACTACTGTGAGGATTGATAGTTTGATGGTGAAGATCTTTTGAACACAATTTTTCTTGTTGGAAGAACAAGGTAAGAGCTAATTCCATTGCTCTTCTTTTTGAAATACAAAATAAGTATTTATCTTTTCTATCATTGCTGGTTTTTTTTTGTTTTTTGTTTTTTTTTTTTTTTGCATTTTATTCTTAGGCCTATTTTTCTATGGCAGCATATATTTAGATTGAAGCATGTACGTTTTCAAGCTCACTAGGAAAATACATGAAAATGCAAAGCTGATGGGATGAAGCACAGGTACGTGCGTGTTTCTGGACTGGTGCCCTGGTGGTTGTGCGAAGCGGGCAGTGGCACGCTGAGGACAGGTCGCTGCGAGAGAAGGAGTCTGCTTTGTGCCTCAAAGGGACAACTACACGCAGTGCAATCTGGTTTGCACTTTATTTTTTTATTCTGGCGTAACTTATGCATCTGGTATTGAAGATCTCATCCAGAATGTTTCACAAACAAACCCTACAGGCTGCATGTGTGCTAAAATAGCGCTTTGTATTTTGTTTACTTCCCTTGCAGAAGATTGGTATGATATAAATTACTGCTGGAGAGATCCTATTTGTGTACTTGCTTTAGACATGTGCTCGTTTTAGCTTCCTCATTCTGGAACCTTAAAAAAACCCAAAGCCTAGAAAGTTTGGAGCAGAAATAACCGTTGCTTTATATCACTGCTTTTTACGCAAGCGGGCATAGTTAGCAGGTCTCGCCCTTGGGAGGTATGCTGAGGTCTGTGCGCAGATTTTGCTGGCTGAACGTGCGATTCAAGCTGAAAAAAGTCAAACATCCAGTTGGTGCAGAAGGTGCCACATGTTAACACTGTCAGCCCCACATCTTCTTTTCAGATTTTTGCTTTTTATCAGCCCTGTTGATGTTTAGCTGTTGTCAGGTGTTTTTTCTGGTTAATGTGATTGTCGCACTGGAGTATGGAATAAGCTCAAACTTAGCAGTCTCTCTTTTTGACAGTGCTTCCAGCAGAAACCTCAGGGTTAGTAAACGTGGAGCCCTACCGAGCTTGTCTGCAGAAATGGAGCTTAAGCGTGAGACCCCGGTCTGAGTTTCCCTTTAGTATGAAGGGACGAGAAAACCAGTTTGGGATTCGTTGTTCCAGATTAGATGGAGCTGTTCCAAGGCCCGCTGTTAAAGCATGCACCTCAGCGTGTTGGCACTGTTGTCTCTTACTGTGATCACGTCAGGGGAAATGGTCAGTGCATGTTCAAACACTGTTCACAGTTATTGAAGGCTTATACGTGCCGCAATGCAATAAAATGTATTTTTGATCTAATGATAATGATAAATCTGATCTAATACATAACTAAAAGCTACGTTGCTGCAGATTTGGCTGGTTTTAGCTCATGTCCCCTGACCATGTGGGGAGCAGTTGATCACCGTCCACTCAACCATGTTTGAACATGTTGCTGGAACATCCTCCTCAGTTGTCTTTTTCTTGCCTGAACACATACAATTCTCTCAGCCTTTCTAAAAGCACCATTTCCAAAGTTTCCCTCTGTGTCCTTCTCTGGATTCTGCCCACTTTGCCTATATCTTTTTTGCACTCCACCTGAGACTTCGTGTTGAACGGCGTAACTACTCCAGGGTATTGCACATGACACTCCTGTTACTTCATTCCTAGAATAACACTTTTCATCCTTTGTGACAAACAGTGCATCCCATTGCTTTTTTTACTTATTCTATATGCATGATAAACGCCTCAAATCCCGTTTTGGTAGTCTGGCGCTGCCCATTTGTATTTCTGACTTCTGTATCATAGGTGAAGCACTTGGCCTTGCTGTTTCCAGATTGCTTCTCCAATTTAGCAAGATTTGCTTTCTAATCCCACCCTCCAAAGTCATTTCCCTTCCGCTGAGCTTTGGTTGCCAGCCAGTTTCGTGTGTGTATTTATTCCCCCATCGATGGAGTCCATGATCGGGGGTCAGAACCCGGAACGGAGCCACCAACACCCGTGTGGAGACATCTGTGGTCTTTGGCCGTAAATCACGGATAATCGTTCCTGGAATGCAGCGCTCAGTTAGTCCTGCACCCATTCTGTAGGGAGTTTGTGTTAACCTACATTCCTGCAGTTTGCTAGGAGACTGTCAAGTGGAATATGTCAAGAGCATTACTGAAGTCAAGATAGATCCCATCCGATGCTTTCTCTTTGGCCCGCTGTAGGAAACTGGGTTGCTTTAACAGCATTTGTTGTTAGCAAATCCATTCCGGCCATCTTTAGGCCCTTTGTTCTCCTGTAGATGTTTGCGTAGGAATTGTTAAGTAGTTTTTCTAGACTAGAATCTTTCCGGTTTGTTTTATTGCTGTGTAATTTCCTAACTCATTCCCTTTCTGTTCTTCCCTCCCTTGCTTCCTACTAATCCTTCAGGATTTCTCTCATCATCCATGAGTTCTTGAGGAGAATGGTCAATATTCCCCTGGACTCTCTGGAGTAATTTCATCAGGCTCCGTTGATAATTCTTTCACCTAAGTATATTTAAATAATTCTTTCTCATTTTTTTCATCCCATTCCTTTGTTGTTGAATTTAATTATGTTAAGGGTCTGTTCATAATGAAACATTTCTGTGAAGAGCGAAGCAAAAAGGCCATGAATGCATCAGTCATCTCCATTTATCTATTGCTTTAGTATTTATAAGTAAAGACTTTCCTTTCCTTCATTTTTATTGCTGCTAAGGTATTTACAAGCTCTTCTCTTACTGCATTTTTTGCTTTTGCATTTTATATCCTTGCACCAAAATGGTGTAAAATCACTGTCAGACTTATAACCCACTAGTTCAGTAACTGTAACCAAACAGTAACTGTTGTTTATTCTACATGATAGTCATGACAATCTGAAACAGATACATAGAAGCTGCTCTCTACCTCTTTAAAATTTGTTATATGTTGGCTTGGTATTTTTGCTGGCCTACAAGTATGCTAGAAAACAAACACAAAGCAAATGCACAAAAAGGAGGTAAATGTGTTTCTATATTTGTAATTTTGGCAGTGTTTTTCTGCACAAAATTCTGCTTGGATCGAGCTCTGTGCATTTTGAGAGTTGTCATCAGCTGTGCTCATACGTGCTCTTGTGAGGACCCAGAGCATAATTGCATATGTGTTTTTCTCTGTGGCATTTTAGATGTTTCCATCTCTGGGCCACCATTCCACCCTTGCTTTGGGGTCACCACCTCTTCAGTTTGCCAATGCAACCGCTTGTTCCCGGAAAGTTATCTCAGAGTTTTATTTAGAAAGAGAGGGGAAGGGTTTGGGATATTGTTTTTGTGCTCCTCCCCGCTCCTTTTTTTTTTTTTCCTCCATGGTAGAAAAAACATTTGGCCTATTGTCAGAGAGCGACATTAGAGAAGTCCTTAGGAAGGAAGCGGTAACAGAAGTGCAGACGGTAAAACCTCTATATGTTGTGGACATTACAGGATGCCTGTTCTGTAGGAACACAAACTGTCGAGCTGTGTGGGTGGTCAGAGATGAAAGGATGATCCGATAATAGAGAGAGGATAAAAGAGAAATGTAAATGAGAGTGGAGTCTTTAACTATATTTAAAATGGAAACTGTGCTTTCTTAAGTGTTGAATGTACAAGAGGTCAGATCCAAATAGAGGTGAACTGGCAGAGTGGCATCAGCTTTCGTGGAACTCTGCTAATTTATATTTTCTGAAAATCTGGCAATATCTTGGAGTTTTAGCCATTATGCATTAAATCCACTGAGCTTCATTTTCATTATTTGGAAAGTCACCAGAATCTTATGAGGGGGCTTTCTTGGCCACAGGAAGTAAATTACATACTGGATAAGTTCAGTGATATAAAAATGTAGCCTATGCATAAATAAAAGGACATAATTATGGTAAGTAATGCTGGTGTCAGTTCTGTTTTTAATTTAAAAAGAAAAAGAAGCCCCTTTGTGAAGATATAGATTAAGATCTTCAAATCGCCCATGAGACTATCCCTGATTACAATTAATTTTACTTTGAAAACTGCATGCAAAGAATTCAGTGCACAGACTAACATCATAGATGTTGCTAAAAGACAAAGAGATTTTACACAAATAGAAACAAAATTTTCACGATATTGTTTTTAATGGAGAGATTTACAAAAGGAAAGCTGTAAATCTTTTAATTTCAGGTGCATAGGAACTTAACAGGTGGTTTGTTAACAGTTTTACTTCTTGACTATGTTATGCATGTTTTGCAGGTGTTAATACTCGTCATTTTTCAAAAACAAAAAGTTTATAACTTTCTTGTAGCTCTAGCAGATGTGTACATCAAACGTTTATAGCGAAAGATATTTCCACAAAAAATGAGATCTTGTGAAGGAGTAAGAATCTTTATTATGTCTCTTAATGCACAAAAGCATTTGTTTACGGAACACTGTGGGCACATAAACATTAAAGAAGTAACGCTGTATATTCAGAACATGATGTGTCTATCACTTCTCTTTGTCAGAATTTCTCCCCAAGTGATACTTGCAATTCTAGAGTTTCTTACAGTTTACCCAGCTTTATACTCCTGATGGCATCCTGGAGCAGTGATTGACTGCTCTGCCGGGACTACTTGCAATGTTTGGATTTTTCAATGTCGGAACATTACTCTTGGTTTATTTGCACTGCAGTTGTTTCACCTTTCCTTATTCTTTCTTTCTTCCATCGCTGGGATAGTGGAGCATAAGCCTCCTAAGAATTAGAAGGGGAAGAAGCAGTCTTGTTTTCTTGTCAGAGATGCATAGATTATAAGGCCAGAGAAGAGGATTGTGATCAACTCATAGGCTTCCTGAAAAAGACAAGATATAGAAATACTCTGACTTTAATTTCTTAATTTAATTTTGAACTGGAATACATCTTAATTTTTTTTATTTTTTTAAGCAACTAGGAAATCCATCATTGGTAATGTCACTGAAGTTTCAATTACCTTGCTGTTAATGTTTGCACCTTATTTCTAGCCTGAATTTATCTAATTTCCTTCTTCATCCATTTTCCTTAATCTGTAAGGTTAAAGAATCCTAATGTCGCATTAGGAGCTCATGTTTGGTTGATTATAGATTCAGAATCAAAGAATAATTCAGATTGGAAGGGAGCTCTGGAGGCATCTGGTCCAATCTCCCTACTCAAAAGCAGGGTCAGGTTGCTCAGGGCCATGTCCAGTTGAGTTTTGAAAATCTCCAAGGATGAAGATTCCGCCTTATAGACCATTTTCCAAACTGTATCTCAAGAATTTGGCTATACGATACTATGGGTGATTGAGCAAAGGTTTGCTAAAATGGTGAGCAACATCCGCTGGTCCACTGAGTCATCTCCCCATAGAAAGCAGCCGGGTTAGTCAGGCACGATTAGCCCATGGTGCATTCCTGCTGGTTTCTCCCAGTCACCTTCATGTGCTGGGGGATGGCTCTGGAGGATTTGCTCCATAATTTTCCCAGGAACTGAGGTGAGCTGACTGGCCTATTCTTCCTCATATCCTCCTCCTCTCCCTTCTTGGAGGTGGCCGTGATTGCCCTAAGTTTTCAAAGACAACATGGAGGTGGCATTGACTAGCTCCCCAGCACCCTTCACCATGATGATGGACATGTCCTTTTCACATACCTCTTTCTAGAGTAAAGTCCTTACTCTTTAAATATGGTCTTCATTCTTCATTTTTAGATTTATGGATTTGATGTTCAGTAGCAGTAAAGACTTGGTCCTTTATGGTCTCTGCTTGGAACACATCCAATTCAATTTTAAAACCTGTCAGTTCACTGATCTTTCATATGTGTAATGCATTACACTGCATTTGTAGTGTTCTTATTTCTTAAACAAAATATTGCACAGAACGGAATTGCATACTTAGGAAAGTTTATCATTTCAGCACCCTTAACTTTACTAACTCTGCAACATGTAATGTCATCAACACATAGCTTGAGTTAGATTGACAAGATCATAAACATTGTTGATTGGTAGAGTCCTTCTTTAATTGCTTACTTAAAAAGGCTATATTGCTTGTTCCATAATTTTGCCCAAGATTGATTTCAGGTGGCAGCCCTGTAACTACTTACGTCACTAAGCACTCTTTTTGCTATATTAGCATGTTTACTTTCTTCCAGTCCTCTTGAATTTCCATAGTGTTCAAAGAGTTATTCAAAATTGACATTGATGGTAAAAATTGCTCCTTGACAAATACTCTTTGAAAGTGTTGGCTTATGCAGACCTGCTGCTTTAAAAATGTCTAACTTCAGAAGCTTCTCTTTAGCATCACCCTTAGTTAGTTTTAGAATGAAAGATAAATCTCATCATTGAATATGAATGCATCCTCTGGCTTATTTTCCAGATACAAAGAGAGAAAATTATTGAACTCTTGTACGTTTTTACGTTAGTATTGGCAACTGCATCATTTTCACTTACTAATCAACAAGTAAAATTTCTATGACTCGTTTTGTTCCTAACACAGTTAAAAAAAACCTTCTGATACTCTCAGCTCCGATAATCGCTGGTTTTTTTCCATTTTCTCTTACTTTGCCTTTAGTTCCTAGTCGCAGTGCATCTTTACCTCTGCAAAGTCCCTCCCTTGTATATCATGTAATAAAAGTAATAGAATTTTAATACAGTATTAAATATATTGTAATAGGATAGTCTGTGATATTAATTGTGAAATTGCATTCGTAATTTACTGCTCACCATTGTGCATTCTTTGTTTACCTGATCAGAGCTTATGCAGTTACCACAGCTGGGGAAAGCTGTAAGTGTTTTCAGGGATGCAAGAAATTTGAAGGATGAGTAGAATTTTTTTTTCTTTATTCTCTAAATCAAAATGTATAGAACCACGTGCTTTTGATTAGCTCATAAGCAAAAACCACAAAGCTCCAGGCTTCATCTTCTGATGTGCTAATTCTTGAAACAAAAAAAAGAGCAGTGAAACTGTAAATGGAGTACTCCCAACGTCTGACAACAATACACTTGCCAGAACGCCGAGAACCATTTCTTATCGCAGCAAATCCTCCCAGCCTTGACTGTCATATTAGCCAGTTTTATTCCTTATTGCTTGTCTTTGATCATCTGCTGCATATCCCCATGGGAGAAAGTTATGCCCATTTGCCTGTGAGCTACTTGCGACGTTTAATGAGTATCTGCACATTCTATCAAGGGTTTTAACAGCGCTCCTGCTTGGATGAATTGAGCAATTCTTTCATTAGCTGTATATATGCCTACTTCTTGTTCCTTTCAAAGACAATAAGACATTAGAGTGTTTATTTTGTGGGTGGACTTGCATGTTGCAATTTTTTTTCTTTCGAAGGGTACTTTTGACGGTGTTCTCGTTTCAGCGGGGTCAGAAGACCTGGTTTATACTGGTTTCTGTGTTACTGTGTAATGCTATCTTTGAGTCTTTTTCCAGAGAGACAGCAAAAGATTACATTTGTAAACACTAGTGTGTAACATGTTAAAATAGAAGATATCTTATTGATTGTGACATCTGACAAGTTATATATCAAGTTATTTCCCAAAAGGCACTAATATTCAGTGTCTTTTGGCACCGTCTGCCTTAAAGTGGTATAATTTTTTTCTGATGGATCTTTACAAGCATATGCCTAGAAATTGCTATTTTAATGCAAAGCCTTCAGATTTTTCTACCAGATTAATTTTCCTCATTGTTATCTTGCCTGGTTTTCTGTATTAATGGTGAATGGTACATAGGTGCACAGCTAACCTAAAGAGCTGCAGTGTAGCCACGTGCTGGTTATATCTTGTATTCTTTCTATTCATGTTGGGTATTCCTTTATTTTCATTTCTATCCTTATTTTAGGCATTTAATTTGAAGTTCCATAGTACCTGTAAATTATTCCAAATTGGAAATGATCCAACATCTCCATTTGTGGCAGCGTAATTGTTTCCCTGCGACATCATGACTTTAGCAGGTTATGACTTTAGGAGGAGGAAGAGCATCCAGTAGCAAATAGCTCATTAGCACAGAAGGCCCTTGCTTTGCTGTTGGGATCTTCAGGATAATTAGGAAGGAAAGGGAGAAAGCTGACCACCGCTATGGGTGGGCAAAATGTTTTTCAGAGTTGTAAAATGGAGTCACGGGTTTCGGCACTACAGCCCCTGTTAGCCAGCTGGGCCCTGGGGGGAGAGAGGCTGCTTTCTGTGCCTAAATAGGACAGCGGATGTTCATACAGTAGGTGACTGGGACACCACTAATCAAAATAGGACAATTGGATTATGGTGATAGCATTTCTGATGCTTTATGAAACCTCCGGATTTTGATCAACATATTTTTGAATGTGGGATGCTCAGATATGCAGTTATGCTTTAGTAAGTTGGGGTTTGGGTTTTTTTTCCTTCAAACATTGAAATGTATTTCTGGTACAAGCTGCATTTAGAAATCAGGCCAGCAAGAAATGGGAGCATTTTTAAAGAAGATTAACTATTTCTTTTTCATTGCTCTGTCAGGGAAATTTAATTTCATGCATAGATTAAAATTACTTCTTGTTATTATAAAATGAAATGAAAACAAATCACCTTATAAAGATAATTTTCATTCTTCTTTAGAAGACTTTTGGAACAAGAGTGTGGACCATTTCAAGCTCTTATTTGAAATTAAAACATGCAGGCATCCCTGAACTATGTAGGCAGATTTACTGCTCTTTGAAGTGTTGGTGTACCGGTGGGAAGGGGCCATCTCTCTGCAAAGCTAAGCCAGCCTCAAGCACGCTGGAACATCATTGCTAGGTCAATTCTTCTTGTGCTTGCCCAAAAAAAGGGCTCCTGTTTGAGAGATTAGGCTAATACCTATACTGAGGAAGGAAGGGTAAAAAAATGCTGCTTTCAGGTAAGCTGGAGGTAATAGTTCCTCTCTGTACCATATGTACCATACCAAATGAGCAATACCAGTGCTGCTTCTTTCTTAATGAGTGCAAAAGTCCCCTCGGAAGGTGCACGGTGGTTTTGATGACTAAGGGACATGAACCCCAGCTTTCTCAGGATCGTCCTTGCTTCAGCGGGCTTTGCAGCTTGTCTGGCACGTCTGCCGGGGAAGGACATTCCCCAGACACGGCCGATGCTGGTGGAGGTTTCGTAGCCTCCTCTGCGAGGCTGCGGAGCCCAGAAGTGCCGGCAGTGCCGAGCTCCCCGCGGCGGGGTTGACCGCCTGCCCTTCTCCTGCCTGTCCTCGTGGAGGGAGCAAGCAGCCCTGCGGTGAGGAAGAGGAGGAGCAAGTCACATGCTGGGAGATCAGTGGCTGTATTTTCGGGGTGCTGGAAGCACAAGACAAGGAGAGTCTGGAAGTGTATAACTCAAAGCTCAATATGGACCATGCTTGTTTTGGGAAGCTATCAATATTGCTGTCGGTTGGCCGGCCCGTTTGCAGGTAGGGATAGTTAAGGAGGAATTATTTAACGCGGATAATAGAAGCCTTAGCTTTGTACTGAAGACATCTCTCCTCTGGGAGTTTGATTTATAAATGAGCTAGGTTAATCTGCGGGAAGTATTTATGAGAAAGGGAGGAGAATTTGGACAGCAGCACTGGGGAGGAGGGCAGGACCGGGCCTGGCAGATGTGTGTCACTGAGCAGATGTGAGAGCCTGAGTGATGAGCACAAAGGAACAATGGGAATTTCTGCGTCTGCAGGAAAAAAGAAATTTGAAGGGAGGAAGGAACCATGAAAGAAAAGAATGTGGCAAATCAAGGGGGGGAAAGTCTGTAAAAAGAAGGAAAAAGACAGATAAATGGAATAATTTAGCATATAATGAAGATACAGAATGGGAGAAAACACAGAGTGAATGGTATTAAAGAATATTATGAGGTAGTCTTTAGTGACAAAATAACTCGTTATTTTCCTCAGCGAGGCAGAGTATTAGGAAAAAAAGCTGTTTAGCATAGCAGATAGACCTATTTCATCAACTTCAAAAAGCAGAAAATCAATAACCAGAAATATGACATAATCCAGTGAAACAGGATGTATTAGGACTCTTGCAGCCGGGATGTTCCCACAGCGTGGGAGAGGGAAGTGGACTACAAAGAAACCGTAGTGCAACAACCTCTCAGGAGGTGGTGCGGAGTTTTCTTTCTGGAAACTCTACAAATTAATGGTCTTTGTCCTTTGAGGGCAAGCTCAAAAGCATCTGTTAGCCAATATTGGGTCAGGACGATGAAACACTTTCTGAGAATCTCTACTTCATATCTTGAGAACTGTGTGGAAGGAGGCTGCCGCATCTCATAGTGCCATATAGGATATAAGCCTACAGTAAGTAATTCCAAAATATTTGGGGCAAAACATGTGCATGTTGTAATCCAGGAGGATACAGTAGGTTGGTTTCAGGTCTCTGTTTTATTCAGACTCAGTTAGTAGGGAAGCTAGAGAGTTTTGTTGCAGAAGTTGTGTTCCTCAATGTTGGGAAAACAAAGCAGACCCTGTTCTTCTGGCGGTATGAGTCTTACCTGGGCATTCAGCTAGAAACCATGCATCAATTTATGTACAGTTCTAGTTCATTGCAGTGCATTTGTTCTTATGTCCTAAAATACAAAACAAAGAAAATGGAAGACAAGCCCCGTAAAGGGGGGGGGGGGGGGGGGGGGAAGAAGCAGAACAACAATTTCCTTAGCAAATTGCCGAATACCTGGCTACCGCCCTGCCAAGGAGTCACACTGAGTGAAGAAGCACCTTCTCATACCCCAGCTTCATTGACTGGTTTTGCAACCGGATGGCAGCTTGTAAATCCGCATGGGAGGAGAAGGTGAACCTGCGTTCCCTGGAGCTCTGGAAAAAGAAAGGCCGCAATGTTTAACCACGTGGAGGTTCAACAGCCCGGACTTCACTGGGCTGCCATGCAAGGGATCTCCAGCGCTGCATGTTTGCACGTGTTTCTCTCTCGTGCAACCCATTTCAGTGCTGGATCGTTGTTCTTCCAGCAGATCTTACTAACTCATGTAGTTTTGCGAATTTACCGTCAGCTAGCCTTTTACCTGCTGGAACCTGCCCACAGCATGCTACCTACAGGCTGTATGAGCAGCAGAAAACAAATCAAAATGCTTCCTCCCAAAAGTTTGTTACCGCTCCTGATATAGAAAGGAGAAATAATTAGTTCAGTAATTGGAGGACAGAGCTTGGAATTACCCACTGGTCAAATCCCCGATAATAAATTAAAAATTCTGGTTTTAGTGTATATCCATTGGCAGTCTTTTAGTTCTGTGATACAGCTTAGCCCCTTTCTCATGCAGAAGATCATTTACTAAATGTACTCTGAATTATATGGAAACTGTTGTATGTTACAGCTGGAAATATTTTTCCCTTCAAACCGTTCAGTTACTGTATGTGACAGCTCCTTTGGTTTTATACCACAGTAGAGCAGATACTCCGAATCGCTTCCAAGATAAAAGTGGTTTGAACGTGTTCATGATCTTTAAAAAGGCAGATTCCAGATGTTTGTTAACTTCTGGGCTGCCATCAAAAGAGTGATGTAAATATTGATGTACCACAGATTTTTTTAACGAAATAGCAACGGACTACAGCTACTAGCACAGCAAGGGTTAAAAAAATCTGTTTTTTTCCGCATGCTCTAAGTTCTGTCTATTAACTTGGCATAACTTAAGCTTTATAAAATAATGACAACATGCTGCTCAGCAAGCTTTATTTATAACTGTCTCACCCTAATATTGCTCTTTAGTTGTAATTAGTAAAAATAGAAAATTATGTGCTGTTAGTCACTTTCAAATTGATTTACAAGAAAGATAAATAGTTTTTGTACATCTATAAACAGATCTTCTTATAAGATATCCTTAGCACAAACTTTTACTGATGACATTTCTGTCAGCAATTCTGTAATTAGTGATTTTTAAAAATGAAAATTCTCTTTGATTTCTAAATGAAATGCGACGGCATAAGCAGAACACCTGAATTTAATGTTTTGGATACAAAGATTTTCTGCCTTGATTTCCTCTCTGCTAAAGGTTATCATCACTCTCCAGTCTGCTATCCCTGCTGGAAACACAGAAATGCTTGATTTCAGTGGCCCTTAGCTGGGCTTGTCGCATGGGATGCTTGTGTGCAGTTATTCAAGGTGGGATTTAACAGAACATTAGCAAATCTGCTTTAACTCTCACGGGAACCCTCCTGATGTGCGCTCAGAGTGCAATTACGCAACGTAGCCCGCTGGATTTTGTAAGTGGAAGTGTTGAGTTGAACTGGTGTGACTGCAGCTCACCTCCGTCGGCCTGAGGAGAGGGAAGAGTTCAGTTCTTGGCCAACCTCGACACCTGCTCCACTTTGGTACCGCTGTAACACCAGGAATACGATGAGATCTGAAGAAAGGGCATGGGATACAAAGAGGATACAAGAACGGTGACGATTTTGGGGAGACTTCTGGAGGTTAGGCTTCAGTTTGTACGTTTGCATGGAGCAGTTCCCACGACCATCACAAGGCCACCATGGGACATGGCCCCTCAACCAACTGACTTACTGGGGCAGGCAGCAGACCACCGCCTGGGGAGCACATAAAAGCTGCAACTTTTTCAGAAGAATTTCCCTCTACCTTAGCATCCTCCCAGAAAAAAAGAGACACTGGGGAGAAGCATCTAAAAAGGGGAGGCAGTTGGACAAAAACCTTGCTCTTCTTGGCTGGGAACAAGGCTTAATGCTGTTGCAGGTATGCAAGACTATCAGTCTACTGTGCCGTACAGGCATAGTGAAAGCACCCTGAGCAGATGCCATAAAAGCTTCAAGACATACATCTAGATAACGGTAAAATCTTTGCAGGGTCAGTAAACTACAAAAGAGGAAACAGAACTCTGCAGGTCCAGATTTAGGTACTCATTATCTATTCATAACAGCTTATCGTCCGTATGGACATCTCTTTATCCACACCCTGGTGAGCAAATCAAGTATTAATACTGCTAATGTCACTATAGCCAATATGCAGTACGTTGATACTTCTTCTTTACAATTGCTTAATTCCCAGAAAACTACAGAAAGAACCCCCAGAAATGGATCTGAGACAAACATCCCAATTTTAGGGAAATGGTCAAAGTCCCTATTTCGTTATACTGGCAGAATGACTATTCCAACAGCTAATGATGGCAGTTGTAATTTCTTTCTCATGTAAGCCTGTGCTGATATTTTTTTCCTTTGCTTCTAAATGACAAAAAAAGCTGAGAACAGAAAAAGATTTAATTGGGTCACTAATTAAATGTCAGGCATGGGCTGTCTGTTGAAACCAAAGGTTAACTGGTTGTAAGAGTGTTTGTGACAGAGAGGCTCCAGCATCTAGAGATATGCAAAATAATAAGACTGATTTTGTGGAAGATGTTGCTCTCTGCCCATAAAATACATTTTTGGACTTATTATTGTTATTTTTTTAGTTAATGGTATAGCCAAACACCAGAGATCACATATTTTCTCTCTCTGTAAGTGCACCTTTTAAAATCAGCACATTAAAAGAAGCAGTAATTACTAGGCTGTGATTGCAGCTCTCGCAGGAGATTATTTTTGTTCAGGTTCTGGACAAGAGAGAGTTTTTGCATTTTTAAAAAGAGATATTAAAATATAACACTGAATTAAAGCCAAAAACTTTTCATATTAGGATCAGAAGTTAGCTTTTTTATGCAATGGTACTTAGGAATTTATGTGGCTCACGTGACTGGAGAACCTGACACTCTAATATATTACAGAGCTCTTACTTGGCATTGACTAATATCCCCATTTTATAGATGGGGAATAGAGTACAAAGAGATCAAGGTATGTTGACACTCCCGGTGGGAGTTCAATGTAGATAAAAGCCTTAGAGGAGCTATTTAGCCCTGGGAGTGTACGGAGGCTCTGCCTAGACTCCTGTGCCCTGGCTTTCATCAAGGTAAATGAACCTTCATGCTGATGTAGCCAGGACTGCTAGCTCATACACATTTCTGGAAGAAATCTGAAAGCTTCCCGTACTCTCATACAGCAGAAATACAGATCTTTTTCTTTCAAGAATGAAATTGCCCCAAATGGGCAAATACTGCAACTCCTAAACCATGCTTTTGAACATATATATAGATGTGTGCATACATAAAAACCTGCTTGTTTGCTAAAGACAAAAAGACATTGCGAGTGAATGACAGCTGAATTTATAAAAATTTTTAAATAGTAGTTTTAAGAAGCTTTGCACCACAGGATGCTGGAGAAGAATTTATGAGCTTTCCAGATAATAAAATAGCATAATATTAGAATTTGGCTTCACTGAAGGTGGTAAAAAAAACCCTTATGACTCTTACCTTGTGCCGTATGCTTCATTGCTGTCATGATGATGGGTAACAAATCCTTGAAGTCCTTGTATTAGCTGAGTAGTGTATTAGTATTAATTGGGTGAGACAGATCAAGTAATGCCTGAGAACATTCAAAGAAGGCATTCCTGTAGCCTCAAGGTAAGTTTATTGTAGGCTGAAAGCTTTTTGCCTTTATTATGTCAGACTTGCGGCTAGTCCATCAGCTCATCTGTTGTTGATACCAAATGGAGATCAGATGGTCTGTTTTGCGAAGGCGGGTGACCTGCTTTGATCAGGATCCCCAGAGTTTACAGTCGAGCCTGTGTTTCCACTTAAACAGAGAGTCAGCTGTCCCGAGGAGTTTCCCACTTGTTTATCACAGAGATAGCTTTGGGGCTGCTATCCCGCCCTCTCCCTCTCCTGTCAAAAACTCAAGTTGGTGATTGAGAATAAAGCCTTAATGTTTTATACAAAGCCAGCTTTTTCCAGGCTTTCAGCTGCCTTTGAAAACTGCTTTTAAGCAGGAACGAGAACATTGAAAGTTCTGTTTGCAGAGCTGACTGTCCTCTTTTTCAGTCCAGAAGCAATGTTGCTTCTCTGCTTCTTCTGACCTCTGAAATCAGAGAAAGGGCAAAACTCCCCAAACCTTTGCAAAGCAAAACCCAGATTCCTAAGGCACCCCCCACATTTTTTGCAAACTCACAAATAGGTGGGTTTTAGTAGTAAACTATTAGATCATTAAAACCAGACTACTAGGATCACTGCCACAGAGTAAAGCCCATGTTTAAGTGCTTTCCTGGGTCAGGGACTGCTCCTTCGCCATGTTCAAAGTGGACCTCAAAAGTCCCAAGAGTGTTTTGCTGAGTATCCAAGAGGCGTTTTGCGGTGTGCTCCAAATGTGCTGAGTTCTCAACCCTTTTCCCCGCAAAAGCGGAGAGCAAGGAAGGGTGGCCCTTTATATAAAATACAAGAAAATTAATTACACCACATATAGTAAGCTTACAGTCACTGCGTTGTACTGGCCAGACGGATAAAACCAGCTGGCTTTGGGCCAAAATTACTTACTCCCAATCCCTCTCCAGTGAGAGCAATTTTAACCCACTTCTTCAGGGTCTGTGTTTGCTCCTGAAAAGAATGGGAAGCTGGGCAAGCCCTCGTCAGGGCGATGGAGACCTTTTGTCAAAGGATGAATTCTGCTTCTCATGTCCTTCAAAAGAAGTGTAAAAGCCTTCAGCACTTTGCGGTGATAGAAGCAGTAATGCTGGTCAGGGTCTCATAGTGCTCTGAGTATCTGAGAGGTATGGAAAAAGAGAAAGAATGACAGAAAAACGTTTAACTGGCCTGTGCAGGCAGTAGTACCAAATGAAGTTTGCTCTAGCGCTCTAAGGCTATATTTAATGTCTCCGTAGCTCTGACTATTAAAGTAACTTAAGTGGAAGATTCAGAAAAAATCTCCTGCGAAGTCTGACAGTTTTTGACTTGCAGATCACTCAGTGTCATATCCTTATTCCTACTAAGTGGAGCCGTACTTCACGAGCAGTCATTCAGAAACCTATCTGAGATTTAAGGTCCTACTGAAATATGAAGGGGGCATCTTAGCATATTTGGAAATTAGAATTTATATCTTAAAGTCTTGCTGCTTTCAACCTTCAGATTTTCTCTGTAGGTAAATCTCTTGGAAAGTTCATCTTGAAATGGAACAAAGCTGTTGAATAACAGCTATTTTTAAGAGAAGGTTATGGTGTGTTAGTCAGAGGTCACCCTGTGGCAGTCAGCGTGTTTTGGAAGATTGCCTATGTCACCTACTGAGATAGTCCTTTCCTCCTTTGCTGCAGTGTTTACAGAAATGCAGACTGGGGCCCTGCCAAAATGTCACCCATGGGCTGGTGGGTTTAGCTGTGCAGAGTCTGCTTTTCAGCTTGCAACATTTCTGGAGCATGGGGACACCAAATAATAGACCTTCTGCAAATTTGTAAAGACGTTTTCAAGGCTGGGGTCTTGCTGGAGGGAGTCGTTTGGAGTTTTTTAGTCACAAATCTTCAGCAGCTCACCTATAAAAGTAATTGTGTAGCCAGCTTTAGTCAAAATTGTATAAAGGTTTCATTAAAACTCCCATGCAAGTGTATGTCACATAGGCAAAATACTTTTGTGATTACGTTATTTTTTTTTTTTTTTTTTTTTTTTTTTTTTGAAAACAAGTGTTTGGACTTTTCTCAGCTCTGGCTCTTTAGAATGGCTAATGACTCTTTCAGAAGTGCTGACCAAATCCTGATCCTTCCTCCTATTGACTCAATTTCCCACAGTAATGTGAATGACTTCAAAATTGCCCCCAAAAGTCTTTCAGAAATGGTAGTGAAAGAAAGCAGCAGCCAGCACAATCCTTACTGGTGATGGTAAGTGGCTGGCAGAGGGAAAATACAGGTGGATAGTCAGTCTCTTCAGGACTGGGTGATTGGTAGAAAGAAATAGTTACCAAATACTGAGAATTGCATTGATTTACATGAGGAAAAGGAGGTTATGGTCTCTCGGTGCCATGGATACTTAGGATGGGACTCAATCTTTGGTGTGCGTAGAGAAGATAGAAAGCTCGGCATGAGTGTTGTTGGCCAGTAATGAATAAGTCACCTGGAGTATGATCTGTGTTTGTCTGGAAAACAGCTAAAAGATATGTATTAATCAGAAGCAGTACCTAGTCTGATATGCATAATTCACACGTCATTGAATTGGTTAGTGAAACACAATTTATATTAAAGATCCTCTGGATCTGCGATACTAAGTTTATTTTAGAACTATGGAGAGGCATCATCTGAACCGTATACAGGTATTCACCTACCACGTTATTAACAACTCTTTTTCTGTATTAAAATACTTAGTTTATTAAATGACTGAGTTGTTAGGTATATACATAGTAAATGGTTTAATTAGAGTTTGTTGGTTTAGCACCTGTGAATTTGAGTGTTGAGCAGGTCAATGCCCTATGGATGGTAAAGAAATCAGGTGATGAAGAAGAGAGGAGTTTGTCGTCTCTTCGTTAGAGAAATATCAGAGGTCTGAGTTGAGCAAGGAATGTAAAGTGAACTTTCTTCGTGATTACTGAAGTCCAGCTGTTGTTGTCCAGCTGGACAACGGGGATAGATATTGTAAAGGATAAATACTGGAATTTGGAAAGGCCTGCAAGAAAGCATGACAAATGAGAATTACAGCATACCAAATATTTAGTTGTATTTACTGTGACAGCTAACAGATGCTGGGAGAGAACGTGATCAATAGTTTTGTGTCCCAAAGGGAAGGTCAGCTCGCACCAGATGTACCAGTTTTCTTCCCCCTTCTTATATCAGAGAGGATGTGTTGTGAATTGATTTAAATCTTACTTAAATCTTCCTAGAGAAGTATGTAATAGTGCTTTAGCTTTACTGACAAAATAGGTGCCATTAATTTACCCAGACTCATTCCACTATGCTAATGAGGTAATTTTATTCTGAGAGAACAACCCATTAAGAGTAAAGTTTGTATACAAAAGCATAGCACTTCTTAATCAGGTATGTGTTGTCTTTACTAGTAATTGGTGGGGAGTTTAAAATAAGAATGTGTATGGTTTTGCCAGTTGTACCTTTTATATTTACTTTATCAAAAATATGAAGCTTAAGTTAAGCTTCGATACTGATTTAGATACAAGAATGAAAATCACTTTTACAGGAGAATAAAAACTCTAGCATGATATGTTGTGCAAAAACATCATTACTGTAGCATTGGAAGAAAATATGTAAACTTTCAAAAGAGACTCAAAGCTGATGGATGGTAGGTTATCAAAGATGAATTTTGACACCTGCCTATCTTTTGATCTCAAATAAAGCATCTATTCAATTCTGATTTTTTTTAATCCTTACTTTAGAGGCATATTCCAGATTAGATAGCTAACGCTCTATCTTAAAAATGGCAATGGTTTCAGAAAAGAGATAATTAATCAGAGTATTCACCTTCAAAATTCATACTGTTGAAAACAGGGAAAGTTGCTATATCTCTGCTTACTCGAAAGCTAAATCTGCTGGATGCTGTCAAGCATTTAATTTGATGAAAGAAGGATTTTACAGATGGGTCCGTCATTTTTGGATACCACCTGAGAATTAAGTGTCATGTAAAGGTCAGCTGTATTTGTGGAAATCTATAGTCTCTTGGTGCTCAGAAAGACATTTCCTAGAAAAACTGTTTATTAGCTGTATGGTGTGGTATGCAGCTTCATACTGTTGATCACGCAGCGCAAGTGGCTATCAAAGAGAGGGCATTGCAAGGTCATTAAATCCCTTTTCATGCAGGGTAATCGCACCCTCAGTGGTTACCCAGTTGCCCTCTACTCCCTGTCTCGCAGCAAGGTAAATCACAGAATCCCTACAGGTGCCCTGACTGATTTTAGTGTTTTGCGTCTGCAGGTCAATTATGCACTTGCAGAAAGTACAGGGTGTAGGTGGCTGTCATCAGGCATCCGTTCCTTTTCATGCAGTATCACCCAGAGGTAAAGGTGGGGAGATCCACGTTTTGTTTCCCTTCTGAAAGATGTGGCTGTACCTCAGGCATTTTGGTCTTGTTTTCATTTATGTCAATTAACAATATAAACGCTGCTTAAGCATTCTGTTCAGAAATGGCTGTTCTTTCATGACCACCAGCCTTTGAGTTTTGGTCAGTTATTGTTTGATTTACCTAATCTATGAGGATGATAGGAATCCAGGTGCAATTAATGAAATAGGAGTAAATAATGTCCCTTGAGACTTCCAATAATGTGAGCAAGTAGAATCAAAAGTAGTCATCAAAAGAGTCAGGCTGAGAGCTGGAGACACTGTGGATCATCCATGATTGCTTTTGCCTTAGGTGCTAGTAGAAAAATCCATGGCCATAATTTCTATTCAGTAGTTTAACTGCTTATCCAAATCGGAGCATGAAAAACCTTCCAGGCAGTAATGGGAATCTGGTACTTTCTTGCAAGTTTTCAGTGCCTCTGCTCATAGAGTAAGTCATCTACGGTCTCTATGCGTGGTAAATAGGGAGTTCTTGTACGTTTCTTGCAATGAAAAATGGATGGCAAGTCCTTTAAAACACCTCTCCTTTGTCTTTGACCACATGATTTATGTTCATGGAAATTGTAGATATAACATGGTAATGAGTAGAACAACCTTTGAAAAGTGAATATATGGGGGGGGGGGGTTAATAGTTTTGCAAAAATCTGTTCTCAGTCTTGTGACAGAGATGTCACACAGCAGAGATGTCATTGACTGAATTGTAGATGCTCAACACCTCTGGCAACCAGGGCCTTTCTCCGTGAGAGCTGGGCTATCTGGAAAGGCTAACCGATTCCGGCCTTTCCAGAGCGGGTATACTTGCATGATTTTCAGACTCTTCCTAATGGCTTTGTTGTTGCTCCTTTCAGCAGACCTGGGGAGCTAGTTGTAAAGATGTTCACTTAATGTAATGAATAGTCATTAGCTGATGTTGCCATAAACACAGCAGAGGGCATTCCCTGAATGAATGCTTCTTGCTGCAGAAACCCACCCGTTCTCCCTCCTCCTCAATTTAGAGTGCAGAATGTGCAGGGAAACAAAATTAGTTCCAGTAATCTACTTATCCATCCAGAAATATATATAGCCCCAGAGCACTCTAAAAATTAATGTTTTCTGCTATAAATTACATTTTCAAAAACTTTTTTTTTTTTTAGGAAAAAGAACATGTGAAACATTTTAAATTATTTTGATTAGATAGACTTCTTTCCTACTGCAACAAAGTTTGGATTGGTTTTATTGTTTGAAACCATTCTCATTCAATTTAATGACAGCATTCCCACACTTTTCAATTGCATAGGATCAAGACCTTTAAATGTATTGGATTTTTCTGAGAAAGACATGAAGTATTGTTAATCTGACCCATCTGCCTGAAGTTCCTGGATTAGACTGATAATCTGACACAAACTAATTAACTTGGTTTTATGCTGGCCTCATAAAATATTAATTGTGCTCAAGTCTGTTGAATAATTGAATAGTAGATATGTCTTCTGGCAGTATGAAGTGCAGGCAAATTATTTACGTTGGAAAAAGGAAGCAGAGCTGCAGGAAGCTTTCTGGGCCTTTGCTGCCCTGAGTTGTTGCTTCACTAACGGCATAAACATTGATTAATGAATTTAGTAAAGACGTGACAAAGCTGCTGCTGCTGCTGCCTCATGTTTGTTTTCCCTTTTCATGACACATTGAGGTAGATATGAAATCTTGTCCAAAAGACTGTAAGTGATAAAACATTACGGTCATGGGAGAAATGTACTGTAAGTGGCATCTTTTAGCTGTGATTTCTGCCTTCCATCAGCAAGAAATGATTGAATCTACTAAATGAGAGGCTGCTGAGACGGTTAAAGTATTATTGAAATGGATTTTGACATAGCCTGCTGCCTACACAATCTGAGACTGGAGCAGAGGTGGGATGCGGTGTACGTATCCTGTCTGGGTACTGTTTCGAGCACCTTGGTCCCTTCCCCGGTGACTCCTGACGGGAAGCATTTTGCTCTGGCTGTGGTGGGTGGAATTGGTATGACTTGACTTTGTTCCTGCCTTGAAAAACAAGATCATACGACACTCGAGAATACTGGAGTAAGAAGAGAAGTTTGTCTAGTAGCTGAGTTTTGAGCTTTGTGAAAACAGAAATAATATGAAAATGTTTGAGTGAGGACAAAGGGGAACCTGCAGGAGAGGAACTTCTGGGAGGAAAAATACCTCAGTGTAGTTATGGTAGCCATGGCACTGTGCACCTGAGAAGAAAGGTAGCTCTGAATTGCCAGTTAAGGAAGAAATGCTTTTAAAAAGATCCTTTAATCACACTGAGGGAATCCTTCATCTGCTGTACGATCTGCTTGCTTATAACAGGGCTACTCAGAGAGTAGAGAGATATTGCTGGTTTTGAGCAGCTGCTTCCAAAGCCAAGCATTAAAAATGGAAGGGGAGTCACGAGGCAGAGAAATGCCTCAGGGGTCTTTCCAAAAACACTGAAAGAGCAGAAGGATAGTCAGGTGCATTGAGTGCCGCGTGGCTCACGCAGATCACGTTGGGGTTTCCCTGTCCTGAATGCCGTTGCACCGCTCGTACAAGCCCTTGTAGAGGTTCCTCAAATCTCATCTCACCACAGTTGTCACTGCTGAAATTGCTGAGCTAAGCTAAGTTGTTGTATCGAGGCTCATCTTGTGCTGGTCTTGTCCTGCCTCCGTCCTTGTTGATGCTTTTTATTGTTGTTGCTATAGCTGATGGGTGACTCCAGGAATCAGTTGGATCAATCTCCTGCTGGTGCCAGGGGCTCCAAAATACGAATGAGCAATCTGATGGGCAAGTTGGCAGGGCTGGAGCACGCTGACTAGCTCTGCCATCTGCATTTTATATTGATGCTCAATTAGTGGGCTGATCTGGAAAACTTTTTTTAGCTTCTTCTGGCAAAGCAAACTGGGAATGCTTTAAAATGCCTTCAGCATTTTTATACTTTGGAGTGTTTGGTACAGTGGGAAAAGGTAAGTGACAGATTTGCTTTATGTTTCTGTAAGGAGTGATAATAACATTTCAAGAAGAATGTCGTTAGAAATATTATCTGGCAAAATCCTGGCACAAAAAAATAACTTATGTCAGATGGATTAGTCTAACATTCTCTTAATTGCTATCAGAGCCACGATATATAAAGTTTCAAAAGCATCTGCAGAAATGCAGAAACTTTATCAACAGGAAAATGTTTAAAATAACTTATAAAATAAACACAGCTTTTTATTCATCTCTGGTGAATTCTTCTAGGAGGATTAAGATCTCTGTTACATCAGCAAGCGAGCAGCTTGTGAGGTGTATCATTAGCAAGTTATTGCTTCTGCAGATCTTTTTTGACAAATCTGTTTTTATCATGATCTCACTCTAATCATACTCTGCTGATTTGTGGCCCATGTAGACAAGCATTCCTCTTTATTACCTTTGTGTCAGCTATATATTTTTAGCAGCATAGGAATGGAAATTTACTTTGGAGAACTTCAGTTTCTCTTTCTGCCATCTTTGCTCCACGTGATCCCAGCTTTACTCACAGCAGGTTGGACATTGGAGTTGAGTTGATGGATCAGACCGTGTGCCTGAAACAAAATAGTTTTTCTTATAGATGAGCAGAATTGTAAAAAATATATTAATTTCAGTGGAACTCCTCTTTAAAAAGCCCCGAGCAAACAGAATACTGATATCAGGGAACTGGCAAATCCTCTTCTTGCCCACTTCTTATGACCTGTCCACTGCTCAAATCCCAGCCTGGGTGCACCTGGCCGTGCCCAGAAGTGCACGACTTGGAAATGCTCCTGGCTCACGTCCCGGTCCTGCTGTTTACATTGCAGGCTCTGCGGGGGGAGGTCAGTGCCTAGCCCCAAAATCCTGGGCTTGCTCAAAGACAGCATGCTGCGAGATCGGGACCAAGGACTGTAATGCATTAGAGGAGCTACGGGAAAGCACGAGGTGACACTGCCGCCTCCCACTGTGGCAGGCTCTTATTGATTCCCTCAGCGATTCCATCCATCATTTCTCTCCCATGAAAAGTAGCAAAGGCTTCTTCCCAAGCCACTTAAAGATATTATTATGTTTTGTGAACACAGGACCTGACAGCGTGTATAACAATCTGCAATTGTCTTTTTTTTTAAATAATAATTAGCCATCTAATTGCGTGTCCAAGCCTGGCTGATGCATTTGCATTTGTTAGTAATTAGGATTTATTTGAAAGCATGCTGTTTTTAATGTTCTGTCTCCATTTTCTCCAAATGAAATTACAGATAAATTTAATTTTGAAGCAATAAAGTAAAGAAAAAAAAAACATAATTGACAACACTGAACATACTGATCAGTCCCAACTCATACAGCACCAACTTCTGTGAGCCTTAATCTTGAAGGATTTTGCCTTAAGTTCTGTAGAACTTGCCTGAGTAAGGTTTACTCACCCGCGGAGTGGCTGTAGGCACACTGGCTCCATTACAGATGGAACCACATTTGCAATAAACTTGCAGAACTAAGTACCAATTACAAGTATGTACCTGCCCAATAATTTGTCATATCCAAATTATGTCCTACAGTATCTGTCTTTTTGTCTAAATGCCAACAATCTCATTTGTCTCTCTCCTACGCTGTATGTTCAACAAAGATTAGACAGAATAACAAATGATACCATTATCCTTCCAAATGAATATGGGGAGAGAAAATAAAATTAAGAGTGAGGCAGGAAATTGTTAATATGTTTATAGAATTATCATTATTGCATTAGTGAAAATAGTTTTTCATCTACTTCTGGTTTTCCTTTTGATTGCAGCAGTGATTTGACTAAAGCAGGGTAAAGATATTAGTGGTTTTTTAAATTGTTTGGATGCAATAGCAGATAGGTAGATATTGCATTCGTGAGCAAGAGGGTGAAGATAGGTATGTTAGAGTAGAGGCAAAATATTTTCAAAATTCAGTCGTAATTTACAATTCAGACGAGCTAGTTAAAGTTCCATCTGTAGGACTTACTGAAAAAATGTTATTTATTGCTGTTTGCATTTGGTTTTGTTTTCTATTTCTCTTGGAAGAGTGCAACATCTCAGGAAAAAGCTGTCACTGAAGGTCCTCATAACAAGTTGCTTTGCATGCTTCCTTATACCATGCCCCCGTCATTTTCGTGTTGTGCTAGGAAAAAAAGGGATATTATGAAGTAACAGAGCTGCTGTAGTCTGGTTTGGAGGCCAGAGCACAACGAGTGAGATCAGGAGTCTGATGAGCAGCTCCTCCTCTAAGACACTGGAGTGATGGATGTATCTATGGGTGGTTTGGGTGGATGCTTCCACTTGCTAGAAGAGTCTTTTTCACAAAAACGTGGGCCATGTCTACCAAGTAGTTACTTCCCGAGTAGTACTGGCTAGCCAGAAAACTTGTTTTTATATCCAAGGTTGTGTCCAGCCTGAAATATAAGCATTCCCAGGTTGCAGTGTGATCAGAAGGTCAAAGCCTCTGAAGATCTACCTCAGGGGAGGTGGTGTTAGGCTCGGCTCACTTGGTTAAGCTGCAGTTTGTGTGCTGCTGTGGGACAGGAGGGGTAGTGTGGCATATCCATGCAGTCCGGACGGGCTAAGTGCTCGTTACCACTGTTGGTCGCGAGAGTTTTGCCAAGAGTCTGAATCAACCTCTCCGAAGGTCTAGCAAGACGCCATAACTGTTCTGCCACTGTTTCTCCTCCACTTACACCAGCTACTTCATTTGCAGTGTAAAAATGTCCCCATTTATTTTTATGTGACACTGTACGTGCAGTTAGACCTTATGGGATGCTTAAAATGTGTTTGTTGAAAAGGCTGCCTTTTGGCTTTGTGGCTCTTTTTTACTGTGGGCAGTATCAGCTGGGAAGTCGACTATTTATGAAATAATGTTGCCCACTGGCGGTGAAGGAAGAGGCAGAAATACTAAGTGTTTTATGTCATCGTGACAGCTTTCAAAGCAGCTCATTCCAACAATTTAGTCCAGGAGGAAAAAGCATTAGTGTGTGCCTGGAGGAATTTTATGCTACAAAACCTACATATAAGTTCATATTAGAAAAAGATTACATCCACTGAACAAAAAGGCTGAGGATCTCAAGGGGCTCCAGTTCCAATACCGAGCCTCCCAAAGCAGGTGCAGCGAATGCAAGACAGCACACGCCACGCTGCGGCTGTAGCATTCAGAAGCCCCCTACTAACGAACGTAGAAATGGCTCTCAAGACAACGGCTCGTTTAAAACAAGCAAGCGTTATTGCTGTTGCAGAGCAGTTGAGAATTAAGAAATGCCAATGTTAAGAGCATTTGTGCAGCGTGAATCCGGCTGCCGGTGTTGCTGTGTGCTCTGGATTGCCATATCTGCCCATGGAGAAGGAAGCTGAAGGAAGGTGATACATAGGCAGCTTATTTCGTGCGTTTCCCAGCTTTTTAGTGGTGACAGCCTTACTAGTGTTCTTTCACGCAGGTGTTTAAATGCAGTTGCCTAGGGTTTTAAAAGAAGAAACCGGGATTATGAATAAAAGCAGTCTGGTGATAGGGCATCAGCTTGATGCCTTTAGTTCTTGCTCAGGGCCCTGGGTCCTTGGCTCCGAGAGGGGCTGGTGGCAGAAGCAGGTTGCTTCGGTGCGACTCGACGCTGGAGGGGTGTTGCAGGGGGCCTCATGGACGTTGGCCGATGGAGGAGCGATGGCAAGATGCAGCGGTGGCTTCTCCTCCAGGCACCATGCAGGAGGAGCTGTGGCAGTGAGCACACACTCTTTAGGCTGAGTTGCCTGATCCCTGATCCCCTAAACTGGACTTTTGTAGCTCCCCCAAATTATTTCCTGCCCCGCTTGTCTTCCTGCCACCTGCTCAAGCCAGGTCTTCGCTCGTGAGGCTCCTAACCCTGCTGATGGTCTTTGTGCCCACCCTGTGCCCAAGTCGCTGTCTCGCTCTCCAGTCTCTTGTTTGTAGGCTACTTCCCCACCCACCTGGAGCACAGCTCCCTTCTCACTGCGTGTTCTCTCCTCCCGCTAGTCTCCGCTTAGCTGTTCCCATACCAACTCCCCGTTGTCTGTGCATCTCAGGCCGGCTTGTCCTCCTCTCTCCCTCAGCTCCTGGGCCCCGTCCCCACGTGCAGCTAGGTCAGCGCTCTGCTTGGAGCTGCCCTTTGGGCAGAGCCACTGTCCCTCCCCTCTTGGCTGGCAGACCCATTTTCCACATCCCATTTTAGTTTCTCACCAGCACTTTTTTAACGCTTTAAAATGAGAGGCAAGTGCACAGTCTGACTTCTGTGCTGGTGACTCTGACACTGATTTAAACCTTCCTCAGTAATCGGCGTTTAGACGTACCCTTCGTGGCAGGGGACTGCCAACACCATTGGACAAAACAGAAGTGTGGAGCCCGGCGGTGTGTTGGTGGCTCGGTGGATTCCCACCGCAGTCCATGCTGCTTGATCTGGATTTCTAAATGTCAGAGCAGTTAATGCTGCCGGTGGGGCTGTTGGCTACGTCCAAATGTAAAGCTGTAGAGTAAATATGAATGGGGATGTAATTTCTAGTAGGAATAATTTGCTCTGAGCTAAGTGATCGTTCCGCTGTGTGCATTAGATTAATCGGCAGCATCTTGAGGTGTCTGAACTTGGATCTCAGTGAAGGGAGAGAATTAAGAAAACATAATTTTTTTAAAAATGAGTACTTTATGCATTTATAGTTGCATATGCTCTATGATTGCTGAGGTTAACAACTGCTCCTTTTATTTTTCCTGATCTTTCAATCATAAGATAATAGTTGCCCTGTTCCAAGCAGAGGATTTGAGGAAAATACTGCAACGGATGAACAATATTAGCAAGTTGCTAATAAATACAATAGAAGAGGTATGCATTCCGATGTGTTCAATTTTGTGGGATTATGGAGCTGGCATAGCACTGAAACTGGTTCTTATTATTAAGCTATCAGCCACAGGAAATGATTGTGTGTAATATTATCATTTATTTGATTTCTAATTTGGCGTCAGACAAACTCTATTACCCAAATATTCATCTAACTATAAAATTTGGACAGTCAGTATAAGCCTGCTGTTATGAACTGAATGAATCCTCGGCGTTTTCTGACAATATAAAGGATATGTGTATTCTGCAATCAGTAAGCGGGCAGAAAGAATAAGGGATTCTCTTCAGAAACTTTGAATTTTCAAGCTCCTTTAAACAGTACACATAGGGTAATAATGATATTTTAATTAGAAAAAATTATAGCTCCTTCCCCCTGCTTGAGGGGACCATTTCATAATGTAAAAAGCAAGATTGCATTTTCTGTAATCATTATTTTTCAGAAGTGGCTTGCACAAAGAATATCTTCATTGGTCTTTGCAGCTCTGCTCTGTGGATAGAGAGGCTATCACCACAGAAACTGCCTTTATTGAGAACCTGCCATAACCACCAGCTCAGTTAGGGACTGAAAATATATTGGTTTTGGATGCTTCTGTGAGTGTGCATTATTCATTTCTTCTTTTATATCTGAAATAGATGACATGGCATATTAAAAATGAATATAATTTTACTAGTATAAAAACTGATAGCATGCCCTATTAGGTATTTGTTAGGTCCCTGCACCATCTTGCAGGTGTGACCATCAGGCTTAATTATGATTTATATTTAATATTTGTTGTGATACTTGGCAAACGCTTACCCTAAAGGATAAATGAAAATCTGCAATACTAATTTTTCCTTTTCTTTTTTTAGCAAGAAGTTTAACATTGTATAATGTGGTCCTTCTTTCCAAGCGTGTTCGTTTTTGTTGTAACTTCATAGTATTTAAAAAAAAAAACAACTGGAGAGCTAGGAATCTCCTTCTCAGTTGAAGTGAGGAGCTGTGCTTGACTCGGTGATGGTTCGCTGTAGATTTGAGGTAAAGCCAAGATGTCCAAAGCTGGGAAATGGGGTAATAGGTTTGTGCTTCTTATTGGGGGAGCCGTAACCTATGGTTTCTCCCAGCTTTGCGTAAGTGTTAGCCAAACAGCTAGCGAGACGCACTCGTTATCCTTGTCCCCTACGTGCGTGACCGTCGAGCAGCTCGACGGCGGCTTAGCAGACTGTCCTCGCGTTCGCTGAAGAGCAGCTGCACACCGTGGGTGCAATCGTCTTAATAATCCGGCAAGTCCAAATAACGATCAGTTCTGTGCTGTCTGCGCGTATGATGGGCTTTATCATCCTATCCCTGCTACTGTAGACATTGTCCATTGCCTCTTTTTCAGTAAAACCGCGTTCAGGTAGGGCCTCCCATCCTGCTAGGCAGCAGTTGTCTCCCCAAGACCACGTGCGTGTGTGCGGAGAGCGCGGAGGGGACCGCTAACTGGGGAGGCTGTGGCCCAAGAGGGCAAAGAGCTTATGAGCAGTGTGTGACACAGGGTATCGGACATCGGGAGCAAGGATTTTTATTTTCAAAATCATGCAGCTGCTGGTGGCTTGGCACTCTTTGTTCCATTCTGGATGAATATGAAGAAAAGAGTGTATTTCAGTTATCTGTTGTTCATTTAGGAGCCTGGGATAATTCATAACCTATGAATCTCACGTACTATTTGTATGTTTTTAAGACTGGTATAATCCCATCTCCCAGTTGTTATGCAGTCAGGGCAGCAGTTCAGAGGCTGCTGCCGTATCCTCTTAATTAATGTACAATTTAAAATCAGGGTGAGAATAATGGATTAGATGAACACAGATGCAGCGAAGGGAGATGTCAGACAACTATCTAGCAGCAAAACCCAAAAGGCAGAAAAAATTCAACTTCAGCTTCATTTCAAGTCTTTTACTGGATTTTTTGAACTTTTATCTCATGAAGCAATATGCAAAAAAAAAAAGCTTGGCATTTGCCAGAACAGCAGTAGCTGTACGCTTAGCACACAGCAAAGTCTGCATTATTTCATAGCTGTTTCAAGGGAAAGCATTTTTATCTCTTTTTCCTATGCTGCCTCAGCATAATAGCAGTGCTTCCCATGTAGGTCAAGAGACCATGATTTTGTTGGACTCTTTACCCTACCATCAAAAGTATATAAACGTTAGCTTATTTGAGTCTCAGTGGGGCAGGCTTTACGATTTTTTATTTTTATTATTTGGGTGCGGAGAGGGCGAATGGAAGGTCTTGTTAAACACAAATTGGGGCACGGAAAGGAAAAAAAAAGATACATATGATAAGAAAGGCATGAGTAGTGCACTGTGATAGTTATGTTAAGCATCAGTAGAAAACGCAGTGCTTCTCGCAGGAGATACCTGTCATCTTTTTGCTTCTTTTTTTCCCTTTCTCCCCATGATTACACTTCGCTCCCTTTTGGAAGCTTCTTGGCAAAAGTTGAATATTAGCAGCTTACTTGGGCGAAAAAATGAGAGAATGAAATCTTTGACAGAAATGGGAGAAAAGCTGAGATAGTTGTGCGGGCCCCGTCAGGGAAGCACGTCCGAGGGCTGCCCTGAGAGCAGCCCCCGGCGGCGAGCTCCAGGTCGCCCGTGCGGCCGTCTGGGCTCGGTGCTCAGGGTAATGACGCTTAAGAAATGAAATTATTTTGTATATGGAATAATATGAAAATCATGATAATGTTAATACATACTGCTCCTCAATTGGGAAAGGAGGTTTTGCTAGTTAACTCCACGTGTGGGATGCAGATACCTATTACCGTCTGTGGAGAAGTGAGAGGGTGTTTGGATGTAGTATATTAATGTCAGATTTTGTTTTAAAGTAATTGCAGGATTCTTGCCTGTGCCATGACTTCAGCTGGGATTTCGCTCTGTTTAGTTTTGCCCCCTGTGGAAAAAAGACTATTTTTCCCTGAAATAGGCAGGGCTGAAACCTTGGTGATTCAGAAGTGTGAATCTGAAAATATTCCTATCTCAGCAGATATGACTAAGCCATTAAACTTATTATTAAACATTAAACTGCTGCTTGGACAGACAGTTTGGCCTAAAGGAAAACACGGTCTAGAGCCGGACTCCATGTACCCCAGCTTTTGGGCTGCCAAATCGTGATTTTCTGGTGACACCAGAGTAAGCAAGCAGTCAGGGTGGAAGGGAGAGGACAGGCTGGCTTCTTTTAGCTGTGCAGCTTTATTATGGTGTGTATCCATGGAAGTCTGGGACTAAAAATTTGACATTGATCTTCCCCATAGACCGTGATTAACCGTGGTAGACTAGGCTGTTGCAGTTTAACGTTGTTTAGCTTAGTCCCTGGTGAATGTGCCTTCATGTCTGCAGGTACACCTGTTTGCATGCACTGGTTTTCTACAGTTGGAATATGCTGAAATAGTCTCGGAAAAATACTAAAGCGAGTAGTATTCGGTTCATTAAAAAGAATTACTGAAGTGTGAAAAATGCCTTGTATCTTATGCATCTGATTATAACTGATTATCTAATGCGAAGCACTGCATGTATACATATAGGCAAATATATGAAAATATTTTATATATACGGATATGTTAAAATTACATGCATGTTAAATATGTCTTCCTGTAGGCATTAGCAGTAAATAATGGGTCAGGTGCGTGGAGGTCAGCTGGACTGACGCTATTTGCAAATGATTTCAGTTCATTTGCGCGGTATGAGCAGAGCACGCTCTTTTTCTTATAGCTGCTGCTTGCCATGTTTTTATATTGACTTGCCCCTTGTTCCTCGAAACACTGATGATAAAGACAAATGAGCAAATAAAATACTCCATGAAATACTCTGCAGTAGACCTGTCTTTCAGTGTAATGACTTTCTGACCAATACAGACGCTCTTTGAGGGTTAGTGCTTGACATGCCCATCCTGGTCTGTTAGTGTAAATTTTAATTCAGCGGATTTAATTTGTGTTGTTAAGTGGCAAGAATGTGTGTTATTGGAGTAATTACTGTAAAGCTATTTAATTATTGATTTCCCCAACATAGCGGGCTTGACATTTTACCGGATATAATGAAGGAAAAGATACACATTAACAGGATGGATATGGAACAAACAAGCATTTTCAATAGAGACTTAATTCATTTTAATAGATATACAGTAATTACCTAGGAAGTAAGACTGTTTTCTTTATTGTGACATTAATGATTCAAATTAAGTGACAGAAGTGTAATGTATAGGTATATTATGACTCTGTGCAGAACACCAGCGTCGGCTTATGAGAACGTTGAGGACACCAGCGCTGACTTTAAAGCTGCATAAAACCTGCAGATTTACTCACCTTTTTTTTCTTTGCAGATGACTGTAGTGTTGTAATAATATGTATTTACACCCCTTCCCCCATCTTTTAGTGATTTCTCTGTTTAAAGTACATTTGAGAACAGGAATATGCTCGGCTCTTAGCTGACGTGTGCAGGTCGGGCAGTGCGGGCTGGTCTAACGTCGCGCTCTGCCCAAGGCGGCTGGCAAAGCCCTGTCATTCATTTTAGTGCAAGAGATCCCGGTGCCCTAAAATGCACGCTCTTCAATTCAATTTGCTTCGAAAGCTGAAAGACTGAGTCAGCCGTGCTGGGATTTGAATGCGTGATTTGAGGGATCCCTAGACGTTTTAAACTTGATTTGTAGGCTGGTGAGCTGTCTCTTTTCACACCAGCACCTACACGCTCGCTCAGTAACTCAGCCACAGCTCTCCCGGACAAGATAAAAATCACTGCCCTTTAGCTCCGAACTGCAGTGCATCAAAACCCAAAGCAAACATGAAATGAAGTCTTTCCTGCAGCGGAGTCTGCTCTCTCTGAGGAGGAACATCCTGGGACTATTAACTAAAGTCACAGCTAAGAAGAACTTGAATTGCTGCGGATGCAGCTTTTTGCTCATTTTTTCTGATAGGCTCATTGCTTTCCATGTCCTTGTTTGCAGCTGTACCAGAGCTGATTTCCCCAGCACTGGGCCAGCCCGTAGGGCCCACAGCCTCTGGCAGAGCGAAGGACGCTTTCGAAAGGGAGCTGAGCTGCCCAGGACGGCATCTCCCTCCCACCGCACCAGCTCCCGCAGGAGCCCAAATTAGAGTCCCTTTTAAAAGCAGCTGGCGCGTATTACTACAGAGTAGCGTTGTGCTTACTCTGGAGCATGTTTCAGTCATGTAGTGGCCTACAGATAAGCAGGTAGAACGATGCTGCATTTTTTTCTAGGGTTTGAGAAATTATGAATTATTAAGATGCACTCGTGTCCGAGGAGAGTGGCGATACTTGTGACTCGCATGCCCTTGGGGCTGCCCCACTGCGAATTGACTTTCTCTACAGTTGATGGTATTATGGAAAACGTAAGCCCAGATGCCTGCAAAAAAAGCGAAGAGCACTAATAAAGAGAAATCATTTCTGATAAGTATTGAGTATTGTGTAGTTCTAAACTGCAGGCTCCTCTAAGCAGCCACGGCTTTGGGACTTCCCTGCTTACTGAACAGCACCTATCAAAAAATGATAAAACAAGTGTTTTAGGCGTATATACTCTTTGCTGAACTCTTAGTTGTGCAAGAGTTTGGATCTTGTGTTGGGCAGTTGCGACTAGGTAAGCCTGCCTCATTTATCCAAAGCAGGTAAGCTCTGTGAGCTGAAGGAACATCACCCAGTTGGTGTTACGCCAGAAAGCAACAACTCTTTAAATAGGTTGTTTGAAGAAGACACCTGAAACTTGAAGTTTGTCTGTGCCTGGCTTTTCCTGGGCAGCCTGCTCAGGCTACGGTAAGATCTGGCTCCTGTAGCTAAAGTGAGAATGAACAGGAAGATTTGCAGCAATCTGCAAAAGTTTAAGTCCTGACGGAGGGAGGCTGATAGTGAAAACTGCTAAGACGTGCAGTGCACAGTGCGTACAAGTAACAGGCCAGATTGCAGTGAGGCAAGTTCCTCTGTGCTCCTTCAAAGCCAGCTCCCCAGTGCGTGGATCAGCCAAGGGAAGAGCAGCCCGGGCGCAGCTGCCGTGCTGCTTCCCGCCGGGCTCGCAGCCAGCGCTCGGAGGGGAAAGCCCTGCTGAAGGTCTCCGCTTCGCCCCGGGAGCTCGCTGTCCCCACCCAAGGCAAGACCCGTGCAGCTAGCGTATCCTCCCGTGACAAAGGTCTTGCTGCACGGCAGCTGAAAACGAATGATGTTTCCCCGTGTCTTTTCTCAGATGGGCCCGTTCTCTGGTGCTGTTCGTTGTGTAACCGTGTGTGACTAAATGCGTTAGCTTTGCTGGAGAACACTTCTTAAATCAAAAGACGTTTCGTCTTAGTTAATCACGATACTTTGCAGGAGGCTGGCCTTGCAAGGTCAGCCAGGCTGAGCGCTGAGATCATTAAGTGTAGCTATGCGCAGTTCCCAAAGACCGGTCAGGCCTTGTCCTTTCGGTCCCTTACCCGTGCAAATGCAATTACTCAGCAATGACTCCTGTAATACAAAGGCAAAACATTGATAGGTTCCTGAAAGGATGAGGCTAACGGTAAGGCGGGTTACGGATAACGAAGAGTGAGAGCAAAAGCCATCGGTTGTCACTGCAAGTCAGCGAGCCTCTCCGGTTGCCATCCCGGCTTGTCAAGAACAAGCTGACAAGCAGCAGTGTCCTGGATGCCGAGCGCACACGGAAAAGCTGTGCTTCTGTCCATTCCTTACCAGCCGTGCATATTTTAAAATAATTACGTTGAATATTTCATGTTGTACTAATAATATGATGATGTCCTCCTTCACCCGATGGTCACACTCCACTAACGCCAGGCTTTTTGGAAGGATTCCTGTTGAGGCAAGCTGTAGAGCATAACATTTCAATTTGGGGGGTTACACATTTATAGTGAATTACCACCATTATTTCTATGGGCAAGCTTCCTGATTATTTTTTTAATTATGGTAGAGACTATATTCTTACAGGTTTATATATTTATGGCATAATAGGTGAATATGAAGGAGGGAATATATATATATATATACATACATATATATATACACACACACACGTATATACACAAGTACTTGTAAAAGGAACGGTTTGCATTGTTTTGGATTTCTTGTCCTAATTTTTGCAGCTGCATACAAATTTCTTGGCCTCCATCATATCCATAGAGTGTCAACAGCAAATATTTGAGCTTTGGAGGTCGGTGCTTGTGCTACTGTGTTTCTGCAGTCTACTGTTTATAACACAATCCACCCACTTGCTCAGTCTTAAAGATTGCAGGCTTATTCTATCAGCAGGCAAGGAAATGTGTTTGAAATGATAAATAATATTCTTGAGGAGATTTTTTTCCTCAGATGATACTTGTAATGTTCTTTAAGCCGTATAATTTTCAAATTACTCCCACAATTTATTCATTAGAAGATCTGCTTGTTTTTTGAACTTTTGGTCACCAAACTGCATCAGTTTTCTTTTGAATAATTTAAGTGTTAGTTAAACAGAAAACAAAAACATTTGAATGGTTTGGGTAGAAAATCTTGCAAAGAGGCAGCGTAATGCACTTAAGAAACTCTGTAACAATAATCACTTTAATGAGCAATCAAATATGCAATCCTAAAATCTCGAGCAGTTTAAAAAAATGTGCCGCTTCAAGGGTGACATAGCTCATCTCTGTTTTGACATTCATCTGCATTAGCGTACACTCGTTAAACTTGTATATCTAAATTCCCCTTGTCACCTATTCTAGAACCTACTTACACTTTCACCCGGCGCTCGAGTTGCACCACTTCCAGAGCACTCAACACATTTCAAGTGCCTAAGTGCTAACAAAGTCTTCCTTACATCACAGAAAGCGCTGTTATTACAGCTACCCAGAAGGACTTTTAGGCATGCAATGGACAATTAATAAGCTTGAATGCTAATAATCGTGGAAGAATGTTGCTAAAAGCAAGGTAAGGCTGAAGGGGCCTGTCATTAGAATTCACTTAAAAACACTTAAAATCCACTTTTGATGCAGAAACCATCTCAGACAAACTACTCTCCCGCCAGAGGATTGTGTTTGCAAACCTACTTCATGGTCTCTCTGGCTATCCCCTCAACTTTTTGATTCAGGGTGGATTTTGGTCTGCCCTTTTCACCCTCCTCTAGGTTTTCCCCATAGATGGTTTGTATTTCTTATCTTCGTGGGCTAAGATGCAGCGTACCATATTTCCAAGCGCTGCACTTGCTTTGAGGGACAAACAGCGACCTACCCTCAGCCGTAACAAGGGTCCGCACTCTTCCCTAGTGCAGGAGACATGGTCTACAGCCCGCCCATGTGCACCCAAACTTTTCAGTTGCGTTAGCAAGTACCGCACGTGAACCGCTCTCAGTGTAATGGCAGCTGAGGGTGTTTCCCTTCTGCACGACCAAGCTGTTTGGACTCACTCCTGAAAACCGTTAATTCTGTAATTAAGCATACGCTTGCCTTCCGGTGATTTTCAAGGCCCTCGGCGCTTAGCTCGGGCACGTGCTAAAGTGCTCTCCTGAACGGTGGCCAAAATTTGCACCCGAAGACCCTGGTGATTCCTGCCCCGGAGCCGTCTCGTCCATCCAGCCGCTCTCTGATGGGCAACGCCGCGCCGGCTTCAATGTGATGCCGCGCTCCGAAGCGCACGTACTCCTGGGAGGTGCCATCTCCTTTCCACCAAAAGCCATCTCAGAAACGTCCAGTGACGTGGGGCTGGTGTGAGAGTGGAGCCAGACTTCTGCTGTACGTTTGCCTGGAGGGCAGATTAGATAAGCTGCTTAGGAGGCTGCCAGTGCCAGCGGTGATAAGGAAGGCTACCCGTAACCCGGTAGGGAAAGGTTGTTTTAAGTGTTTGTTTAACGCCTGAATTCGGTGGCCTTAAGATGTGCCTGCTAAATATTTGATTAGTTTTCCTTCCAATTTGTGCTCATAGCTGGAGTTTCTGCGCGTGTTTGCTTTTGCATTTGTGATTTATCGTGTTTGCACTACAGCTAGAATCCCTTTCGGTGAAAACATCGGGTCAGACACAGCACGAAGGGACAAGATACAAAATGCTTTCCATTATTCATAAATGCAGCAAACATGGGACCTAAACAGACACTCCACTTAAGAAATGAGAGATTTATATGGATGACCCGATTCATTAATCTTTCAAAACTTCTGAATATATTTATCCCAGAGGGGCTGACTCAAGATTTAATGTTTTGTCTTATTTTATTTCACGTTATTATGTTCATTATGTGTTGCGCATCTCCATTGGAACATAAATTGCTGCCAATAAATTAATTACTCGCACTGAGACACCCCAGTGGATGAATCCAGTTTTTCACCAGTGTAACCATATTATTTTCATTGATCTTAAGAAGTGATGAGAAACAAAAGTGAAGGGGTGGTGAATCCAATTAGAAATTTCTTCATGGAAATAGGTCTGTGCCTCGGCTAGTAAAACTCACATATATGTCTGTAAAAATAGTCATCTAAGATGAGCTTGCAAAATATATTTTATAAGGACTGCTTGTGTATTTAAATTCAAACACGTTTTGTGTTGCTCGTATTAATTTTCCATCCATATTCTTTGTTTTTTCTTCATCGTAACTACCATATTAGCAACATAATGTTCTCTGCCCGTATTCCTAACATCTTGCTGCAAACCACAGTAAGTGGGGAAATTTTGAATCTAAGCTAGTTTTTATACTTATCTTAACTGAGAGTCCCCTTTTATTTACTTTGGATCCGCACCAAGGCATTTTAGTTATTCACAATGAAAATGAGAAAAGAATGGGGCATTGACAGTGCTTTTAGCCTGTGTTGCAAGTCAACAGTGTTCTAAAGAAGTGGTATTTTTGGCCCAGGTGTAAGATGACAGACATATATCTTTAACAGGCCTTGTGTAGTTTGACTTTTTTGACTTTTTTTGATCTTTTAGAAGAAGGAAGAGCTGCTCAGTGAGAATATCAAAATGTTGTCCATAGTAATCTCTCGGTCCCTATTTAAGGCATTATTACGAGGTAGCTATTGCATTTCTGAGCAATTTTCTGAGTTTCCATAACTTTATGCAGCACTAACCACAGCAGTGGATCCAGAGACGTGTGCAAGTGGCCTGAGTAGCACGTCCAGTGCTTCCTCCTGTCCTTCTCTGCCCTCCTCCTCCTCAGCCGTGTTGACTGTTGTCCTTACAGACCTTCGCCCAGGGTGAAAGCTCTCTGCTGTGAGCAAGTAAAGCAAATGCTGCACGAATTTAATTCCTTCTGCAAAGTATATATAGTAAAACACATTTGTTTACTTCATGCTGTGGAAGGGGGCCTTCAAGTCTGTTTCTAATTTATTCCTACTTAGAAATATGAGGTAAATGCAGAAATCATGCATTAATAAAATCTCTTTATGTTCCCAGCTGGCATGAGAAATAACAGTCGTGGTTCACTGAAAATGACTTTGGGCCAACACTTTTGATGTGATTTTAGGGTTTATTTTCAGCCATGCAAGATCTCTCCTGCGATGCTTTCTTTTCAGTGTTTTACGAGCAGTTAGTGTTTTTGTGTGTCACTGAAGAATGAGTAAAAAAGGCCCAAGTTTTCTTTTTCTAATTTTTTTGCTCAGAAAAGAGCATTAGAAAGGCCTGGTCCATCCTGTATTCATGGCCAGCGGTAGAGCTGGGTAAAAAAGAAAACACACATTTGCGAATAGTTATTTACAGAATAGGCAATATTAGTGACTTATTTGTCTGCTTTTGTCTAACAGGAAAATTTAGTGGTTGAGAAATAACTGTTATTTCTGAGGTGCATACTTCAGGGCTGAACATCAGCCAGGTTTCTATTAGCCATTCCCTCTCATTGGCCACCTTTTCCCACGTTCCTCTCTTGAAAATGTGCATCCTTCCACTTCTTTTTTCTCCATCTCTTTCCATCTGTGCCATTCCCTGTTTTTTCTTGTTCCCTTCTTTCTTCCTCCACTTTCTAAATTTCTGCTCCTCTGAGAAGGTCTGTACTTTGAACACCCACAGTTTCAAGACTACCCCAATTGCAAATTAACTTTGCCAAAAAGAGATGTTTTCTAGGCCGTAGTGTGACAATACTAGTCTACGTGTATTTTTTAACAACTTATTACGCCTTGTCAATACATATCTCATTTTGAGAATGGCCTCGTTCCCATTCAAGACTCCAAAAGAGGTGTATGATTATTATGCAAATTGACCTCTAAAGTACACGAACGTACCAGACCAGCGCCTCATTTGGAATAAATTGCCATAGTTCCACTGGAAATACCGAACCTTAGCCGTGAAAAGAGGCAGTGCCGTACTGAAGAGAGAATATTATCTAGTAATTAAAACATCCAAGGACAGGAGTTTCTGACTTCAGCCTGATACGCAGGCTTTTTTTATATGTAGTAGAGTGAGGCGTTTGTTAGAAAGTCTGCTTTGCTTAAGATACTATTGTTCCTTAAATAAATGATGATGATCTAGTTTTTTTCTGTACAGTATTGTGAAAACACTGATATAGGCACTTAGTGTATCCTTAATCGGAAGCTCTTTAAAGACACAAGATGAAGTCTATTGACTTGAGCTTCAGTGTGAGAAAGATATATTTTTTTTCCTGAACAAGGAAGCTTTCCTGAGTCAGCATCTATGTTGCCGTGCTTATAACCCCTGAGACTGAGCATATAGGGCTAATGATCGGGTAGTCCTTCTCAAAGTAATCCTCAAACATGCTGTAATACTCATCTCGAACGTAAGAGCTGTTTTGGAGTCAGGGGTTGTTTGGTCCCCAAGCATTTTGTCCTGCTGCCGCAGCCATTAATGCCACAGGCAGCTGTTTGTCTTATTGATTTTCAGGTTAACCATCATTATTTGAAAACAGTCTGGCTTGAGCTGTATGATCTGTAATTTCTTCCTAAATATCTGTCCCAGTTCTACAATCCTTTTGTACTATTTAACTTGAAAATGCGACGAATGCATCAAAATAGGATTTCTTATGGTGTGATCAGTGAATCATGTTTGTTTTGTATGTCAGCATATCATGATAGCGGGCAGGACTTTAAAAATAGCTCAGGATCGGTCTGCCTTTGCTGTCAGTGAAGACAGTGATAAAATGCCCATTTTTGTCAAACGCTCCCAGAAATGCCACACATACAAGCCCATACTGTTAATGAATGCCAGCAAGTTCCACCCAGAATAGTTACTCCTTGTGCTGTTTTATTACTGGATACACTAAGGGAGGCTTTTCCCCAGCAAAGGAAATTCCAATATATGTAATTTAAAATTTCTTGGGAAAGTGATTTACTGGAAGAAAATTTTGCATGCTTAATAACTATACTCTGCGTTTAATTCTCATTCTGCAAAAAAGCATAATAAAAAGTTCTTTTTTCTTGCTCTTATATAGAATGACATTTCTCTACCTAATAACATTTTTAAAATATGGCTTGAATTCTGCAAACATTTCTCACTGTTTAATAAGGCTGGAACTTTTCTTATTTATTGATTGAAGTTCTCTCCAGCTTTACTCCAGACTTTCATACAACCTTGGCAAGTTGTTTTATCTTTCTACATCATAAATTCCCCATATGTAAAATGAATTGAATAATTCTTACCCCACAGGGATTCTTGTGGCTTAGTTCATTAATGTGTGTAAAGCACTAAACAGAAAAAGGCAGCACAGAAGTTTAGAAAATCGCTATTGATATAGCTGTGAGTCTACTGGCATTCAGTTATTACAGTCCAGAGGATGATAGGCTTCACATCAAAGCCACAGCGCAAATTTGTATAAATGCAATGTACATCTGGAGTGAGAACCGATTCATATGTTATGTTCCCCAAAGAAATATTTACTCAGCTGCAGAATATGTATTGTTTTAGCGGACATCAAAAATGATGGGATTTTAAGACAGCGTACAGGCAGTAACCTAATTAACTCACTCTTGATCAAATAGTTTGGAAGCGGGAATCAAAATAATTACATCGGCAGTGCCTGCTGAAGATGATACGCTGGGAAATAGCGTTGGGTCAGTCCTCCGACTAGTGTGAAATAGCTCAGCTTTGCTGGCTGCAGTGGAGCCATGCTGATTAACTGCAGATGAGGGTCTGGCCTGCACCCTTTGAGCTGGCAGCAAAAAGAGAGCTGGGCTTTTAATCAGCAAAGGCATTGTAAAGTGGAGCAAGGGCTTTACGTTAGAAAGGTTGGGCTTTTCGGCGGCACTGAGAAATGTGTTTTGGAGCGTACACTGTCCTGAAGGAGAAATTATGATTGTGAAGTGTTGGTGAAGTTCTGCATCTGTACGTCTTTCTGTCCTCTAGATCGATTAGACTGAGAATATATCTAGCGCAGTATACTATTAATTACTCTCTGTGTTTATTCGTCTTCAATATATGTTGCGTTTATTGCCGCTTTAGTTGTTTGCTTGCTATTTTAACGAATTTAGCATAACACGCTCTTGATTATTGAGTATTTTCTGTGAACGTTGCTAGGGACATCTAATCTAACGCTAAACTACGCCAGAAGCTGATCTGCTTGAGAGGGACAAATCTGCAAAATCTACGCAGGGCACCTCAGCGTCGGATGCGGCGTTACCAGGCTTTCGTACTTCCTGACCAAAGCACGGAGCAAAAAATCCTGGCTGTGGGTGAAGGATTTCTACTGCTTAAATGTCTTCAAAAATTATTCAAAATGGTATCTTTTTAAATAGCATTTGTTCAAATGTTGTTTTGGGAAAAATCAGAATGAGTGATTTTGGTAGCTGCTTTGAGAATAGTCCAGATAGATGAAATTGTCTCTCCCTGTAAAAGGTGAGTCCTGCCTTCCTAACTTATTTGGCCTCATTCGGTATTCAGGGTGGAGGCCTCAGATGTCTACTTGAGAGTTTTAGGCCTTCTGGCCCTTTGTTTTTTGGAACGTCAGAAATACCGACAGTACATTTCCGTTGTTTCGTCGTCTTGGACCTCCATCCCTCATCTTCGTGATTCAATGTTTGGCTCTTCTTCCATATTCAGCTTATTGATTTGTTTGTGCAACCATGTGCATATTTGATATTACTTCACACTATTAAACAGCTTTATATCTTCTGTACATTAAGTGATTTGCTAAAACCTCAATCCAAGCTTTATTTATATTGGAGTTTGCAGATAAGGGGATGGAGGCTTGAGGACTGGTTTTCTCGAGAATGAGACAGTGGCAGAAGCCAGGACCCTCCTGGCTCTGTACCCTGAATCGCGTGCTTCCTTCCTTCTCCGCATTTCAGACACTCTCTGTTCAGCTTTCTGTTTTACTTTTTTTCAGTTTTGCATTTCAGTGTGCATTCGCTAACAAGAAGGGGTGCTGAGAAAATACCTCGGCATTTTCTGTTTTTTGTTATTTTACGGTGTTACAACATTCATCACCTCTCTTTCAGAGGCGGTGCTTTCAGGAGACACCTCCTTATTGCTCTCTTTCTTCCTAAGAAAGGATGGACTTGGGACTTTCCAACAGCTACAGGAATGTCCCTCGGATGAGAAACAGAGGTGTTAATAGTCCATTTTGTTCCTTTAGTCTTTTAGAGCGTACTGTGGAAAGTAGAGCAGCCAGTAAAATAAACAGCCACTGGGTACTTCGCCCTAGGATGTGATAACATCAAAGAGTAATTTATGGGTCTGTTTGCCAGGTGTCAGTTTGTTCACTGAGTTAATTGAAGTTGTATGGGAATATATATTGGTTCAACAGTGGAAGGATCAATGCATTGATTTATTGTAAATTGCTATCAACAGTTTAGGCGTTTGCAGCACTTAGCAGATAGTGTTTATGTTCAGCGGTGCATGAATTAGCACGGGAGATTCATACGGGCTAGTTATACTGGTGCTTCTTTCAGCATTTGAAAATAAGTTTTGCTTTTGGTGTGCTCTTTTTAAGATTTCTTGATTATTGGGAATCAGATGCATGATGGATATCGGTAAAATATGAAATGTGATGGCTTATGCTGTTGCAGAATCATTCTCACTGGCCCTGCAGGCCCAGGCAAAAGAAGCGTGGCATTTTTGCACTCAGAGTGCCTCTGTTTTTAGTTTTGTTGTGGCATGTGTGTGTGCATGTGGGAACATGACGGTCTTTCCCCTATACACCAAGCAATAAATGCTTAGATGCCCATAAATTATATATTTAACTGAGGCATCATTTAATACATCACTTCAGTGCTTACTGTGTATTAATTTGTTGTTTTAATGCATTTCCAAGCAACATATCTTCTACAGCTGGTCTCTGGTGGCTACTCTCTGCATACGCTATTATCACATTTCCTGGAATGAAATACTAATTCTTACACTGAAATATATTTCCCTTAATGCCTGCCTTTTCCTCCAGCCCTTTCTTTCAGTTGTGCCAACAGTAGGATATGTTGGTAGACCAAAACATATTGACCTTCTTGTCATTGTGCTTTTCAATCTCCCTCCCTGATTACACCTAAGCACTACAGCTGGATATCCATATTCATGTTGCCCTCACACAGAAAAAATAGTCCATCTGCATAGACTTAGTACATTCCACCCTGAAAAAGAGAGCTTTACCCCATCCTTCGAACTGGGAATATACTTTCCAATCCGGGATTACATCGGTGACAAGCATGCCGGCATCGTCCTGGGTATGTCATTTTAACTTTCTGGGATGAAAAAGAAAACTCAGAACAGATTCTGCTAGAATTAGAGAAAACAAACAGCCTGTAAATCCAAGGAAATGAAGACTCAAAGAGATGCGATGATATATATGACCACACAATGAGCGGAAAAAGCGATTTGGAATGTTACATTGTGCCAGCAGAATTTAATTAATGATACGAGCAATGGATCATCCTGATAAGCTGCTCAGAGTACAAAATAAATAGCAAAGTGTCTGTAATTAAAAGTAGTGTTTAAAATTAATTGACCTGCATTTCTGATGCATTTCTTACCCTTGCACTAAGCATGACATATTCTTCCTTGCAGTGTGCCTGTTAAAAGCTCTCAATGCCGGGCAAGGAGCTGGAAAAACCCAAGTCGGGTGGCCCCGCAGGAAGCTCCTGGTGATTTGGTGGTTGGAGAGGGTGTCTGCTCATTCTGGAACTGGCCAGAGTGGCACAGGCTGCACACTTGAGAGTCTGCAGGAGGAAGGACTAGTGTTTTCCACATTTTGCTGCCATAGTGGGATACAACCACAGAGGGGTGACAACTGCTGCTGCAGGGACTGTAACGAGTTGGTTGAGCTTGGAGGTGGAAATGAAAGCCACCTCTGTTCCCTCTAAAGAGCCCTGTGGAGCTCCCAGTGTGGAGACCTTCACTGTTTTTTTTTATGTCTTGAGCTTTGAGTGTACTGGCAAACGTCCCTGAGTGATGCGGTGGATAAGCCCCACTGAAAGCGAGTGGAAGCAACGGGTTGCTTGGACACTTCTGCAAATGTTATCCTGTAACATTAGCCTCAAAGATCAAAACATCAAATTGGATACACTAGCTTAAATGAAATTACCATTGCGTGCCAATCTTTTATCGGTCATTTTGCTTCAGGGCATCATCTGTTGTGGTCAGAAGGAACCTTTCCTATTTTCTCTTGCTGTAAATTGTACCATAAGGGTCAAAATCTGGTCTAGGGCTCACCACTATCTTGGCTTCAGTTGAGTTGATTAGTACTTGAATTAATCTTGCTAGCAGCAAAATTTAATCTAACTTGTTTTGAAGCTTCTGGCACTGACAGGGATACAGGACACTTGGTCTATTCTAATACAGCAGTTCCTATGTTTCAGAACTGAAATGAAGTTAATGTACTTTGGGTGCGAGCCATGGTCGTTGGCCGTCTATTAATGACAATGCTATTAAATGCAAAACTGTTTTAGTTCAAAAAAGAAAAAAAAGGTTTGAACTAAACTCAGGGAATTCAGGAATTCAGAGCTTGGGATTTTGCTATCATTAACTGGTACACATATGCCTAATTACCGAGCCACATTTAGATGCGCCTCAGTAGATTGCCTGCTACAAAGCTCGTCGAATGTGATCCGAAACAAGCACAAAAGCCTTAATTCTGAACTGATTAGCTTATGACACCTCACCTTGCATTTTGCATTTACCTGTGCTGCGTATCACCCAGCGTGGCGTTCTTTTATTTTTTCCCTTCCAGATTAGAGCAGAAATTGCTTTGGGGACCTTCTCTGTGGATATGATGCTGGTTGCTGCAGGGCTGCAGAATTAAATTTAGCCGACTTTTGCTTAGATGTCCTGCTTGTCGTCCCTGCCGAGACGTGGGAGAAGCCCGGCTACCCGCTCCTCCAGCCGTGCCCTCTCCCCTGCGGCGCATCCGCCGGCTGGAGCTGCTCGCCGGTGGGAGGGAGCCAAGAGATCAGATGTTCCCTATGTCCCTTTCCCGCTCCGAAGAGAGCGCCTTCGTCCCACGTAAGATTGGCAGAAGGTGGTCTATACGCCAAGGCCGGCTCGTGCCAGGTGGTGGTCCTCCACTGAAAATTGTGTAGCGTATATAAATCAGCAGTATTTCTCCTTAGTTCGTCTTTTTTTCTTCCTTTCTACAGCTGTACTTTCTTCTTCTTTCTCAGCTCTCTTTTGATCTATAGCTATTTTCCTTCCCTCGCCACCCTTTGAAGCAAGTAGCCGTCGTTTCATTCCGGGGTGCTGCTCCCGGCGAGGAGGGAGCTGAAGGGAGGTCAGCCTTCCTCCCGGCTCGGGCGCAGGAGGCACAGACACGGCGGGTCCCGCGCCGCCTCCCCGGCCGGCGGTGGTGTGCTGGAGTGCGTTTTTGCAAAGCTTACAGTCTTTCTGACCTAAAACTGCAGGGGATCCCTTATTACTAATTGCACATGCTTTGAAAACAGAATCGTTCTCTCCTTTCCTTGCCTGGTGTTATTGCACAGCTATTTGTCAGGTATAGGTATGTACTATTACTGTGCTAATGTGTTTGCGGCTAACCTAATTAAGCATGACTTTCCTTAATGTTTTTATAGAAAATGAACAAGCCTTTTTTTTTTTTCCTCCCTCTTCTTGCATTAATTTTACACCTGAAAGCAAAGCGCTGAATCAGTGTCTACTGCAGTAAGGGCAGGGTATAGCAGTAAGGCAGAAATGTCCCTTATCAATTCAGTTAACAACTGCCTCATCTATCTGTAGAATTTTAGACTGGTTCCTTTGAGTTTTTATGGAGTAACAGCGCGATTTAAAAGTTCATAGGACATTAATAATGCTTAACAATTTGCCTTGTAAAAGGGCTCAAAACTGCTTGTCTTGAAAAGTGGACTTTGAACTTGCCTGGTTTTGAGGACAACCGATGCCTTTTTATGAAGTTAAGGGGATTGCTTGAGATAAGAAGAGCAAACATGCTGCACTTGGTGATATATGTGGAGGTGGAGTGATTGCACACAGTGCTGAGCACTGCTGAGCTATGCAGGTGTGCCGGCACGTGCGTGAGCGTGTGCCCATGTGTGCGTCTTCCTCGGCCTTCATCATGCCGCAGGCAGGGGAGGAGGTCTGCTGCTTTGCTCCGGACGCCTGCTCTGTGATGTCCGTACCTTACGCTTGCGTATGGGTAAAAACACCTTCGCAGTGAGCTGCGTGAACCTACTTCGGTATTTGATTCTGAATTTTATACAGCAGTTAAATATTGCATTGCATAAATACACCCTAGATATACGTGAGATTTCCAGTTTATTGAGTATGGAATGCCAATTCTGCATTTTAAAGGCAAAGTCATCTCTTTCTCTGAACGTATTTGTCTGTATACCCTTAAAAAGAAAAAAATCAGGTTGTTTAATTACCTTGTTTCCTGCATGAAAGCAGGGCTGTGTTTTAGTGACATCGCTTGATATTTAATTAAAATACAAATAGAAAGGAGATGTTCTCCCCAAGGAGAAAAATTGACTAATCAAAGGCTGCTCTACATTAGTGCAGAGCATTAATGCTTTCATAAACCGGTCTTTTCCACCTGCATTGGTCCAGGTAAAATTAGAAGCCACTGCCAATGCCTCTAGTTTGGCCGTATAGAAAGATTTACAGGCATTTCTGCAATGCTCCATTTTGAAAAGTTTATTAGCGGCTCCATGCAGCCATCTGCACAGGGAGTAGCGGCTCTCTAATGTCAGGTGCTGTTTTCCTGGATCCATTTTTTCCTGGGATTTTTGTTGCCCAGTTGCTTCAGCAACTTCCATTTGTTTTGGTTGTTCTGTTTTTAAATATGCATATCTCCTTTTTCCCCCCCCCTAGATTAATGCATACCCATTTAAGTCTTTTTGTTAATGTATTGAAGATTTTCCTAGATGTGAAAAGTATTTCTTTTTATGGAAAATTACTATAAGATTAAAGAGGTAATGATAATATTTCTGCAGTAAAAAAAAAAAAAAAGCATAGCACAGTGTTATGCCCATGGGATAGAAATCATAAGAAGATTCAAAAATATATAAAAAGCCTGTCACTCTCTGATAAATTCTTCAGCTTTTCAGACTATTTTCCTGTTCAACTCAATTAGTTTCGGCTAAAGGCATCTAAAGGCATTTTCCTTACAAGAATTGATGAGACTATTTATCCAATAATTCCTTTTATTATGTTGTAATTATACATAATGATTAATTTTTCATTCAGAAAGCTCGGCTTTTTTTCTCTAAAATGCATCTGACGATTTTTATCCTAATGCAACACTTCTGGAAAAGCCTGATACAAGTGAATAATAGTAATGAAAGGTACAGATTCCTTTGAGCATTTGCTAGATCTCTAGCGTCGCTGTGGTGGAGAGCTACCAGGTTTCACGGTGAATGCGGCGGTTTCTGAATGATGCTGTAGAGTTTCATAAAGCAGCTGCTGCCGTCCAGGCCAAAGGCTGCCTGCTCCTGACCTCGACGTAGGGTCTGGGAACCGTCTTACATGTTTGCTGGACGCCTTTCTGTAAAACTTTCCAAAGTGACGGAGATATAAAAGTCTGCTATTTTCAGTAGGAGCTAAAAACTGAATGATTCCCGCTTTCTTTTCATGCTGCAGTAGTGGTCAGCGAACATAGATGGGATTTTGTTTCAGTTATCCAAGTCATTCTATTTAGAGTGATCGCGATCCTTCCGGAGCTTTTAGATGGCTTTTGTTTTGTATTAAAAGAAATTGGTGATATATGACCTCTAGATCCTTTGGCACTGATGTATTCCAGTTCTAATGAGCTGCTAAAGGAATAATAAATGCAGTAAACTGTGTTTGTCACCACTAACGAGGATAGAGAGATCTGACTTTTGAGAGAAGTTGAACTAATTGATTTAAAAATAGTAGAATGGTCCCTGTGGGTGGCAGGCTGCAGGCAATCTTCTTCCTTACTTAAATCAGAACTTTTAATATGTTTGTACTATTCCGTGTGCATAATCTGCCCTTTGCAGTAATTATTGGTTCTGTAGCAGCTTTAGAAGAGGGCGCTGAAAGTGATGGCAATCCTCCAGTTAGCGCCTTTGAGACGGTGCTCGACTGTGAGATTAAAGATGCTCCATGGCGGTGGAGTCCCTAATCACTGTTAGCATATCCAAATATTCATGCTTCTGCACTGAAGAAAAAAGGACCAGCTCCTTGGTCCCTGTGACTTTAATGGAGCTATGCCAATTTAGATCAATTTAAGATCTGTCTCATCCTTTTAGCTTTGCTTTGTTCTTTTGCGTTGTGGAAGCAATGTTCATTTACATCATTTATGCCCTATTAAGTCGAAATGCCATATATATTCCTGCAGTTCTGTGTTTGTCACGCAGGACAAAAAGACAGGCAATTTGTTTTTTATTCCTGTTTCCCTGCTTACATTTCTGTGGCTTAGTTATGCTGCGTGTGCGTGTGTTTATTTATATATAAGATACATGTCAATTGGAGGCTGATGCGACAAGTGGAAGTGCACTCTGACATCTCCGAAGAGAAGCTGCCAGTGTGGTTCGCAGTATTAGCAGCTTCCAGCTCAGGAAGCCGTTCCTCGAATGAGGAGTTCGCACTGAGAATAGCGGGAACGTGCCAAATAGTTGCACCAAGATGGATTATGCAAGTCACTCCGGTTACGTGGTAGGATATCGGGAACTTGTGAGCTTGCGTTACAGGGAGCAGAGTCAGAGCTGGGCGCGAATCCACCTGCCTTCTCGGGCTGGGGGGAGTCGCCGAGCTGCGGGTCGCTTACCCAACCCAACCCAACCCAACCCAACCCAACCCTCGCCTTGCAATAGGGGCGGTCTAGAAACAGAACCAGAGTTAGGCAGAATATGAGTCGTTCCAGAAATGTGCTGAACTGCTGCAATTAAATACTGAATTTCCAAATACCTATTCACAGAGCGTGGTGAGCTGTCGGGAAATCCCTGGGTTGCGGTTCATAGCTTGCAGCCACTGGTTGCCAGTTCCCTCCTGCAAAACTCGAGGGAAAATTGGCCACGGTGGCGTAAAGACATACACAGATGCGAGGATACATGGAGAGAGGCACCGCTGGTGTGTGTACGTATAGCTGGCTGGCCTTTGGGATTTTAACCTGAAATTATTGGATATAGCAAGTATCAGGCATTCTTTTGATTTGCAGGCTGTTTTTACTGTTAACCCAGCAAATGCTTTAAAGGTGAGGCAGGATTTTTGTGCCCATATGTTTAAAAGTGGAAAAGCAGAGTGCTCCTTTCCGAAGCAAGGCTTACGCAGTTTCCCCAAGCGCTGCCTTTGGCCTGCGTGTTTCCAATCAGCGCTGCTCCGACGGCTCCCTTTCCTCCGCTCCTGTCCATCACGGCCGTGGGGACACAGTTTAGGGGCCGCATGCAGAAGGAGCAGACACAAGGCTGCTTGTCTGTTAGCCAAATTTAAGCGCATACCTCCCAAGTACCTCTTTGAAATATTACTCTCCATTTAGCTCTTTGCTGCAGGTGTCAAGCAACAAATTTCAGATCCTGCTTGTGCTGACATTTGCTCTTGGGGAGAAGGAAATTAGATTTCTACTAGTCTGAAACCAGAAACAAATGTTAGAACTGAGAGCAGTTTGTTTGAGCGGTAAGTTATAAGCCTGCAAAAATAATGAAGTTGGTATCTGAAGCCGCTTTTTGCCCTTCTATGCAGGAAAGCTAAAATGAGTCCTTCTTTATTCTTTTTTTTTTTTCTTTCTTTCTTTTTCTCTAGCATGTAAGATAAAAGGAGGGACATTTCTGATTGCAATTTCCCACTTCAGAATTGCCTGGCACTTTCACACTGGCTGCCACAGGAGCGGCTTCTCCTTCCTCTCCCTGCAGCTCTGTGCAGGGGCTGAGACCGCTTAAAAAACCTCTGCCCGGTTTGCAGAGCCCGCACCAAGCCCCGGCATGAGAAAGCCGTGTCTCATGTGCACGTGGATTCTTTAAAGCGGCGTTAAGTTTTGTGATTGCTGTTTGTGCTCTCAAATTGTGCTGTCCAGCCTGTGCTTGGCAGGTTGGAATTAGCCTGCGATTCGCTGAACGTTGCAAAAGGCAAGTTTAAACCGAAGAATGGTTTTTTTTGTCTACATTATTTGACCTACTGGGGTACATATGTCAGAAATCTTGTTAGCATATAGGTAACGATGACTTTCTTCTCACACCCTCGTTCTAGGGGCCAGCTTTGTAAATACACATTTCTGCGATGAGATTTAAAAAACCTCTTTTTTCTTCTCCCACTGAAATTCATTACAGGGTATTTTCGGTAAAATACACAGCGTAATATATGTTTTGTTTTTTCAGGAGATACTGTAATTAGTCCCCAGCCGCAGGCTCAGTGCAGACGATTAGAGAGAGCATAAGTAACGAACCTTTAAATATTCTTTAACTGTTGGAAGACGACTTCCCTTTGTTTTTTCAGACAGACATTTCTGTGCTAACAAATGCTGCCAGACTTTGCTGGACTTAGCCAGGGAACAAATTTGGCCTGCCGCTGCCCTGTGGATTGCTTCTGCTGTTCCTGTTTGCAAATCCTGCGGCAGTAACGTGTTTGGAGATTGTCAAAAATTGGTGCATGGACTTTTGAACTTAAAGATACCTTTAGAAATAACTGATTTCTGTTGGAGCTTTCCTTTTTGTTTTGTCATCAAAAATTAGAACAACTTTAGGAAAAAAAACCAAAACACCAGGCTTTGGCACCAATCTGGTTTCAGTGTTATGGCTCCTCATTGGAACTGCAGCCTGGTGTCTGTATCCTCACGCAAAGACCACCTTAGCCTTCATGATGCAGCTGATGATCAGGATTTCTGGGAATACGTCACCTTTCTTCACTTGTACAGGAGACCGTGGTCCAACGTTGAACCCCATACTCCATATTTTTATACTCAATACTCAATATTTTTTTCCCTCTTCCTCTGGCCTTGCGGCGAGTTTTTACTGGATTCTTGTCCATAAATAAGGAATTTGACTTAGTTTAATTTAATACGTGGCCTCCAGAAGGGAAGTTTTCAGGCCTTTTGCAAATAAATATTGAAACGCTTTAGGCCTCTCAGCCTAATGCATACATATTAACACCATTGCTGGGGTATATATACAAAAAAAGGTGTTGGGTTATTTCTAGTATCTTTCGAATACCTTATAATTCCAGATGAATTCATATCATATGTTGCAGACGCGTTTATATCCAAAATATTTTGAACAGTGTTAAAAAACCTGAAAGGGGTGATATAAGATACTTTTCACAGAGGCAATAATATGATGACTAAAGGAGATGAGGGAGCCAATACAGATACCGGCCAATGTCACAATGAATGAGGTGCAGACAAGGCAGAAGATAGATGTTTATCCGTAGCTGCAAAAGTGTACTTATCTGTAGGCTGAACAGCCACCATCAAAACAACTCAAGTTACTCTGCAGCCTTGGCACTACTGTAAAGAGCATATTGGTCTCTTAATTTATCATTTGTCACAACTTTATCACGTGAGCCTGAGGTTGGATCTTCTTCTGTGGCCTCTCTGCGCACGGAGAATCATGGGGCCTGTCGTTCCCCCAGACGTTTTTTCCCTGGCCTCTTTTTCTTGTACCCGGTTTTTGTCTCTCCAGGTCCCCACGGTGGGACCTTGCCCCTCCGTGGGGCCACATCTGCCTGGGGTGGATCATGCCAAGCGCTGCGGTGGCTTCCAAGCGGGAAAGCCAGAGCGGCCCGTTCGGGTCCTCAGAAAACTCGCCTCCGCGGCGCGCTGCCCACGCCGTCCTCCGCACAAACCGTCCCTCTGGACCAGGGTCCCTCTGCCTCCTGGGGAGGGACCGGCGGTGGCAGGAGACCTGGCGGAGAGCTTGGGCGTGAATCCACGTGCGGGGCGAGCAGAGCGGGCCTGGCTAGCCTCGCGCAGCAGCGGGGCGGGGCGGAGGCACAAAAACATATTGCCCTTCAAGGATCGCAAGTAGAAGATGGCCCTTAGGCTTTTTGAGGTGCAGAGGAGTTATTAACCATCCTTCAGATGAGAAAAGTAGCTGATGCACTATGACGTGAATGCTTGCTGAAGAAGAGGGTACATGTTTAACGTCCAGATGTGTCCTGCTGGAAAGGCTGACGTCAAATCTGGGTTTCTTTGAGAGCCTGAGTGAGGGCTTTGGGGGGGGGCTGGTTTTGCCCAGCGCTCAAGTGTGGCCCCGCGATTTGGAGGTTCACAGCTCACGGCTCTGTTTCAGCGGCTTGGACATGAAGGAGCTTTTCAAGACCTGTCTTAGAGGGTAAGTGTTGAAGTGGTGAAAATGGAGTTAAAACATGCAAAAAAGGAAAAGCCAAGCAGTAGACACCTGCAACACCGGAGATTAGAGAGCTCCGGAAAGCGGTAGGATAGGAGGTCTGGCAAGCGGGGAGACAACAAGGCTTCACGGGATGGAGCTCCACAGGAAGGGCGATCACCAGGGAGCAGGTTGACTGGAAGTTAGAAAGGATAAAACTTAGTAACCGCTCAAGGATTTAGGAATTTTTTTTTTTTTTTTTTGGAGACATGCAGGACTAGATGTTGCAAAAGATGGGTAAAAGAGGGAGTTGAGTGGAGAAGCAGCTGTGCAGGGCGATGCCGTGCGGTGGAGCAGGCCACCCCACCATAGCGAGTGTGCAACCAGCACCGTGCGTCGTCTCCTTCAAGGCTCTGCTGAGACAAAGAAGCTGTTAACCTAGACACGTGGCTCACGTGAGCCGAACGTTGCTGCTTAGGATTACTGCTATATAATGTGCAAGTTTATTCAGCGAGCCAAAAATATCTTCAGTCTATTTTAAGTTGATACTTTAAAAAAATAGGCTAAATGAAGTAAGGAAAAAATAATGCCAACATATTTGTGTATGCATGCTCATTATAGAAACATGTATTTTCCCTGCCGTGTACATCAGAGGCGCATGTACGATACCATACCTCAAATAGATACACAGCTCTTCAGCAGTCTGTTCGATGCACAGTTTCACTTCTTTCCCCTCAGCTACTTAAAGCCCATTAAAAACCATGCTCGTTAGAGTGTCACTTGACAACACATTGAGTGGTTTGCTTCTAACAATGGTATTTTAGTGAAAGTTGAAGTGTATATATTTAATTTAAATGCATCCTGCAAAGTTATTAAGATTATTTTACGAACACGTCTCTGCAAAGAGACACAGCTGGGAGGAGGAAATCTAACACAGAAGAGTGTATTTTCTGAAAATTATACAGAATTATTTGGCCCATTAGCTTGTTAACCAGGTGCTCCTTGCACTTAGCCTTACTTTCTAAACTTAGACTGTGCCTAATATTTACTTGCAGGTAATGAGGTAATGTTGTTAGATTTAGAGGATACCCAATTCTTTCTTGGACTTCTTCCATTTTCAGGCTTTGGCAGTCTAACGGCTTGTCAAAGAGAGACATCTGGAATGTGTGATCGTTATTGGAGATGGCTGAAAATGTCTGTTACGGATTGTTTTGGACAGACGATAAGGGGAATTCAGCTCATTTTAAATTTGTTGTGGAAAGGATCTTATTTTCTTGATTTTTTTTTTTTAAAAAAAGCCTTTGGAAAATGCAAGCTACCTTCCCCTCCAGCCCTTCGTTACCCCCGTTGTTGGTCAGATGCTATCAGTAGTTTTGGGTCTGAGAAATTTTAGCTTGGGTTTATAGGAAAAAGTATAAACTTTCATAGAAGAAGGCGGTGCTCTATGACAAGAGCTCTGTTCTAATGTCTGTCTGCCCTCGCGTGCATCTTCCTTTCTTATCGTATCTGAGCATCTTGGAAAGTTTTATGTTTCTCAGTACTCGTAATCTGGCCTAAGCTTGCTTCGCTTGATTTCAACACTTAAAAAATACAGCTTATTCTTATTTGTTCTTCTTTTCCAGTGCCTAATTGTGCTCTTCTTAGTGCAGGCAGAAAGAAGCCTCAGCACAACCTCCTAGCTGTCCTTTGATCAGTCCAGCCCTTATTCCGGCACATTGTGCTGTGTTTCCAAAAATACGGCTTGATGCTGCCACCCTTACGTGCGCGGCAGAGGCCTTGCCTCGGTATGCTGCCAGAGCCCTGTAAACAGGCACGCCGCAGGAGTCCCTGTAATAAATTAGCTGTTAGCGCATTCGAAACTTTTAAGCAATGGGGTGTTCTTCTGCAGCGAGGGGGGAATTTGCATCAGCTCCGACGTTGTTCTCGTCGTGCTGTGACGGTATTAGCAGCAGCTCTGCAAGCGTGCCGAGGGAACGCTGCGGTGCCGAGATCGGTTTTTAACCCTCGCGCCGCCCCTGATTTTCCCAAATGGTCAACCACAGGAGCTTAAGAGAAATCCATATGTAGGCACTGTGCGTATAATCAAAATATTGTTGCTGCTAACCCAGGTCCCGATCCCAGAAATGCAAGCTATCAGGAGGACTGTTTGCAGGGCAGCTACTCGTGGTAGTGAGCAACATCCCCGGAGGTAAGAGGTTGAGTGGGTACCCGTATCTGTTTGTAGGTGCTTCCCTCCGTTAGGCTTGGCACTGCAGTTTGGAGCCACGTGCCGCTGCCTTCCATGGGCCGGAGATGGTGGAATTCAATTCCCGTAGGATTAGAGGTGCAATCCCTGCGCCTGACTTCTGAGCCTCGTCTGCACAACGCGTCGTCGTATTGATTTCCCTTTATGGCGAGAGATGGGGTGATGGGGGGAAAGGGATATAGCTAAGCACATGTCTGCTTAGACAAGAACTGTTTTGGGTCTGCTGAAAATCCCATTGCTGTGTAGGAGAAAATCCCCTATTGCTTTCGAAGCTATTAATCTGTTTATGACTACTTTATTAAAAATTCTTCCCGTGTCCTCATAAGGTTGTCATTTATAGGGTTAAGCATGCAGTCATCTCCCAGTATTCACTAGCTGTATTTTTTTTCCCCGAGTTCCCTCTTACTTATTTTAACAACTTGCCATCATGGCTCTGTAATGCATTTAGGTAATGTCCGCAGGTAATTGCTTTAACAAGAATCACTAGCAAAACTGCTCTTTCAGTACCAGCCTGGGATGGCCGTCCCAAGATAGGCTGTAAGAGAAGGAGTGTCGTGTGATGGTAAACCTCAACAGTTTTGGAGGAAATCATGCGAATTCCAAGCAGGCAGGAGTGTGGCAGCAAAAGTCAAGCAAAGACCACAAGTATTTCTTTGTAGGAGATCCAGCTGTGTGTTGGGTATAACATGCCTAGGAGTGGTCGCCGCTGCAAATGGGAAGCAGAAGCGGGGAGCGCCGTGTGCCTGCCTCGCCTCCCTTCACGCTGACGCGAAAATCCTTGGCCCGAATTCAGTCAGCGCTAGTGTTTTTCTTGGAAAGCATGTTGGCCATCTTGTATGGGATATAATGCATAGTGTGTGCCCGAGTGTGGTTTCTGGTGTGTTCTGCATATACCTGCTTTTGGAGGTTTGGCACTGGCTGTTGGGCCCATGCAATATGTTCCTTTAAAAATATAACCCCCAAAAACCCTCACCAGAAAGCAGCGGCCAAAACAGCCTCCCAGCCCATCAGCACCAGTAATTCAATCCCATCACCCCATTACTTTGCAGTTAAATAGACCGAGGAGGTCGGAGGGACCCCACAGTCTGAAAGGCGAGGCTATTTTGGGCTCTCACAAAGGCCTTTGCTTTGGAAAAGACAAGATATTTGTTAAACTGCTTAAGGAGTTAATTTTCAGGCACTAATGCAGCATTGACGTTAAAAGCAAAAAAAAGAAGATGGGAAGACACGTGTGGCAAGACGTTTTTATTCTGCCAGGAAATTAAAACAATGGTTTGTGGATGCCACAGGCATCCTTGCAAGGCAAGGCAGCCGGGGTGCTCCAGCTTCACGTCGGTCAGGCGAGCCTCTGCCATCCCTGTGTGCAGGCGGACGTGGAGAGGGTCTTCAGCTATCTTGTTGTATTGGTTTCCCCAAATTAGAAGTCTCTTTCCAGCAGAGAGGAGGCTTAAAGGCAATCAATAGTGTTTATCTTGGGAGACAGTAGTTCAGGCTGCAGTGGAAGGAGGTGTTATTCACCCCTTCCCTTGTTACTGATTGTCTCATTTAGTGTAGCACTGCACAACGGCTCCAGGTTTTAATGCTGTAAATCCCTTAATTATACACTCAGCAAATGTGTTAAAAATCATTTAAAAGTGTTAATCAGGCATTTCTGACTGTATCTCCCCCGCTCCCACACTCATAGGCTGCTTGCAAATCACTACAACTTAACTATGTGATTTGTATTGGAAAGATTGGTTTTTTGGTTCATTTCACTTTATTATCTTTCAGCAGAGCTGTGACATCCACTTAGATATCTTTACTGCAATTGTTTCTTGATGAGATCAGATTGCCCACTGCAGCTATATCACAATAGCAGTAAGATACAATTCGGGCCGCCTTACTGACGAGCTGCCGTAGCCTGGCTTCGCGGAGAAGCAGAACAGCACATAAAAGCCTGATAAAAAACATTTTGCATTCAGAATTGCTCTGAATTAAGGCAGATTGAACCTTTTAAATAAACACAACGTGAATAAAAGGGAAGTAGCTGGTTCTAAACATTACAGCAGGGTAAAAACGTAAAACCTCCCCCAGACAGTGATTTGTGTACTCGTCTCATTTCGATGGAGAACACATTCCAGCTCCTCTGATTGAAAATATTTTTAATAGCTACTTTCTGTTGCCAGAACGTGGTTAGTAGCAGGTTTTAAAGCCTGTCCGCGCCTATACTGTTTACTGTAAAGCGAGCGTTTTCGCTGCGAGTCGTACTGCAGTTTGCAGAAGGAGTTTGGTCTGCAGCAGGTCCCGCTCACCCCTGCAGCCGTGGTCTTCCCAGCCAAGCAACACGCGCTCGCGGGAGTTTGCGGCAGGCAGCATCGCTGGAGCCATGAGCGTCCAAGCCAAACTTACTAGGTGGGGTTGAAAGCTCGTCCGGCAAACGCTGCACAAGGGTCCCAGGGCCACAGGCAGGATGTCCTCCGCGCCGCTTCCGAGTGTGCTTGCCGCTCACTTCTTGGCGAGGGAAGGGTCGGGTAGTCAGTGGATTTTCGAGTGCCAGCTCTGTGGTTTTTGGAGCCTGATCTCAAGCTGACTGTGCTCGCTCGGCGCCTGGTCACGTCGCTGCAGCGAGTCCTCCATGTCACTGGTGCTGTTCCCTGATGCTGCTTTGTAGGCTCTGGTGGAAGAGCTCCGCAGGGATATAAAGCCTGGACGTGCGGATGCAAGCGGCAGTATGTCCTGGGGCACGTATTAAGAAAAAGCGCAGCAGAGAGAAGCTCGTTCCCAGAGCTCTTCCTTCTGCTGCTGCCTCAAATCCGGCTCAAATGCCGGGAGGGAGCGCGCCTGTCGCTCTCGGCTGTGGAGGCAGCCGGCGGTATCATCCATCACTCCAAAAGGCGCCTTTATTAATGGGCAAAATGTTACTACTAAGAAAGGAGATGCAATATTCATTCTGTATTGTAATGGGAAAATAACGGAAGTCTTCTCCCCCAAGAAAACATCTTGCTGTGGATTAAGAGACAGTTTGAACCATGATGAGACACCTCTTGAAAGTTTAGATTTGTAGGAGTGTCACACGTGAAATGTTGTAGGACTTTCATTACATGTATTATAAATCCGCGTTTTAGAGGGTTGTAATTTAACTACATAGAGTCATTCTGCTTTGAAACTTGGCATAAAAATCACAGCCCCAGAGCAGATATTTTAATAACAGAAAATACGGGAGAAAATTGATTAGGCTTTTCAGAGATTTTGACACATTTAAGTCGTTCCTCGGCGCGTTGTACTCCGAGAAGTGAAATTTGTTGCCGAGTTACCTGGTGCAGGAGCGTGGAGCTTTGGGCGGGCGTTAGGTCCTGATCACCGTTGAGTAACGCGAGTGGGGGATCTGGAGTGGGCTCTGTGGATTTTAACCCTGAGGAACACTGAACATTGAAGCTGCAAGTTTAGATCAGGAGGAATCATCTCCGAGGCCACAGCTTTGCAGAAGCACAGTGAAGACTTACATGCAAAGTCGGTCGTCCTTACTGCGTAACTGGGAAAAGGGCCAGCGATCGCCGTGACTTTGAGATCAAGGACCCCCCCGTCCTTTAAAGTGCTTGAGGTTGTAGAAAGCTGGGAATTGGTAGGAGTTATTGAAAAGAGGTGCCGGGTAGGTTCACGTCTGTTGTGGGAGCTGCCTGTTTTAGTTGAAGTGGTTTGTTTGAAATGTTTGCATGAGAGCTGCTTTCGTTCTTTCTCATGTTCCTCCTCCGCTGCCATCAGAATAAAAGCCTAGGGCAATATGTAAAGTGATAGCGTATTATTATTGAATAATGCCTATGTCTGGAGTCCTGAATGTAGCATAGAGCTCTTTAACACCCAGAATTGCTGAATGTGAAGCCTGACCTCCTGGAAGCGATGTGCCAGATGAGAGCTTGTGCTGTCGGGAACCCGCGTGGCCCCCCTGCCGTTGCCCGGCCAGCCCGCTCCGCTCACCAGCGCCTGCTCTCCTCCATCCGCAGTTCCCCTTTCTCCAGCTTGCTCAGATGAGGAAAAGGCTTGGGAAAAGGCTTGCAGGCTTGCGGCAGCTCCACCGGCGCGGTGCTGCGGCGAGGGCATGAGCTTGCCGCGTTTCCCTGCCGGCTCACGCGTGCGGAGTAGCTGCCCCGGAGCGGTTTAGAGACTTCCATTGCAACCGCTGTAAAATGTTTCATCTGTTCCGAGTCAGTCAGCTCAAATATCCTTTCCTTCTTTTCTTGCCTTTTTTTTAACGTCTCTAAATTAGATTCGCCACTTCAAGTGATTTGCCTTACAGTTCAATGTTAACCGTATCAGATATTTCCCGTTCTTGTTTTTCTTTCTCCATTAGTTAAAGGCTAAAAAATGATGCTGAATAACTATACTCACCAGCTATTAGGGGTACAGTGGGGTAGCTAATAAGAGAGGGGTGTAGTATATTATAGGCAAAGTTCTTTACTTTAAAACTCTTTAAATCTGGACATCCGGACAGATTTGTGGAAGAATATTCTTGGCTAAGTTAATGCTATGCAGACTAATTTATATTACGGATACACATGTGTTTAAACAAATACAAGGCATAAAATACCTTCTGATTGGAGAGCTGTAACAGCGGAGGTGCATATCACGATCACGGAGCAGCAATCTTGTGCGAGGTGGGGATGCCCACGCGTCGTTTTTCAAGGCTGGTGCAACAGAAGTGCTCCGAGGTGCGAACCGTGGCCTGCTGAAAGCTGTCTTTGCGCTCTCGCACCTGGCTAGGAAAACCCAGGCTCGTGGCAGTCGCTTCTGGCACGAAGGATGAGTTAAAAAACCCAGACAGGGTGATCAGAGGGGAGGAAATCGCTGCGTGGGAATAGATAAGGATGATACTGGCTAGTTCTTACGTCCTGCTTTTCAGCAGTGGATCACACAGTAATTTGTGGGAGAAAGAGCCACAGTTCACGGAGGAGAAAGGGGAATCGCAGTCGGGTGTTACAGCTGTTGAGCCCATTGCGTCTTACGGATATGCAGGGGAAGTGGTTAAGTCCGAGCTCACACTAGTGAGCCACTCTTCTCCTATGTTTTGCACAAATAGGGAAGATACAATTACAGTTTTACTTCCTGGCTCTACAGAGTTAATTACAAAGCTGTGAAGGCACCTATTAGGCATATACGTAATATGTATTGCGAAGAAACCAGTAATGAATGCATTAAAGAAAATTTCCAGCTGAAACTGAAACAGGGCCGTTTACAGATGCTTTAGTTGATAGAAGTGCCAAATCTTAGGTTACGTTTCGGCTGTGGGCCAAAAATACTTTCCACAAGAGGTGATTATTATGTATGATTCATACAGGGAGTCCACATGAGTAAAAATAATACTGCTTAGCTCTTAGCGTTCAAAGTGCTTTTACATTTTCAAAGTGCTGTGCAAACATTGGCTAATTAATGGCATAAAGTAAGTTACATTTTTGTGCATTTAGCATTGACATTTTGACAATAAATGGTTTTGGAAACTTTGTATGCATCAGTGCATTTGAGTAGCTCATATAAATTGTACTAATGTTCTCAACTGTATTTGAGCAGCATCTTAGCAATTTAGATGGTTTTCATGTTACGATGAACAGATAGATAGAGGGAAGGTTATCTCTAGATAGCAACATACCGTAAATATGGTATGTTCTTGTCCTTTCTAATAAAATACAAATCTGTGTTTATTTGCCTCCGTGGCTCCTATGCCCTGGTCTGCAGCAGAAATCAAAACATTGGTAAAAATCAGAAACCGCTAACAGCCATCGTTAGCATTCCAGCTGCAGAAGCAGAACATGACCTAGAAGATGAATTTTGTGGAATTAGGGTACCTAAGGTTAGACAGCGAGGGTTGGGAACATCTGGCTATTTTCAGAAAGCTGTCATTCCATTACCAACTATTAAAATTAATTTAAAGCTGATCCCTTAGGGATGGATCTCTTTTTCCCCACCCGATCCTTGTGAAAAATGTTGGCATACAGTTGACATTTATATCCTAGCAGATTTTTTTTTTTAACGAAGTATATTAAAGTTGCAATATCCTCTGTGGAAGACATTCATCAACTGTATCAAGCTGGCTTAATAACCTTTCATGTGAGGACGTTTTGGCTGAATCATACAGACCAAGCTCATATGCCGAAACCATAACCACATCCACTCTCAAGCATAGATCTTCCTTACTGGTCCCAGACACTCACAGGTGCAAAAACCTCAAAACCAGATGCTGAAGCGCAGTCATTCCCTGACTTGACCTAGTCCCCTGCTCTGCTTCTTAAGGAATAAGTATTATGCATAAAATTTTTGGGGATTGCTGGTCCATGCTCCTCCGGAGCTGCCTTCTGGGTAGCTGGAAACTCTGCAGAGGTGGCCTTCACATCACGCAGGCTCCTGGCGTCGTTTCTATCAGGACACCGGGAGTCAACCATTGCAAAAACTCGTGAAAATAACTCATCGCTCTGCAGTCATTCTTGTTTAACACAAACGCACATTATTTTGTCTTACCTACCTAAGTGTCTCAGGGAAGAATAGGGTGTAATTGTGACTATAAGAAGTCACACTGTACAGAAAGAGTAAAAAACTTCTATGTAGGAAGGGAGATAAATAGACATTTAAAAAGACTGTATTTACTTTACCTGGCATCTACCTGACACATATTAAATAAATGATCCTGAGTTGATCTCCTTTCTGGAAGACACACTGGAGCGAGTATCCTGGGAGCGGTAGTGTGATTTCTAGTAGTACTGGAAATTATTCTTAATAGCTTCCTCTTCTGCCTGCTTCTGTCTTTCTCTGATGGCAAAAAAAGATTATCTCCAGCGTTAGAATGAGAGACAGACAGTATTTGAGAAAATCAGCTTTTGTCCTTTAAAAATGGTCTTTCATAGCTTGCAGTAATGAGTTTTATTTGATCTGTAAATGACAGATAACTTAATCGTAAAACATTTTCTTCAAGGAGAGCGATAAGAATATTTACAAGAATGAGATTCAGTCCAGGTGTCACTGCGAGCAACGGTTTCACTGCTGTTTCAAGTTGTGTAATGTGGCATATGTTCTTGGGGAAGTAATTTTTTTAGAAGGACTGTTTTTTATCTACCACAAACCATTTGAATGAGAGAGTTGCAAGCTGTGTGTGTGTGTGTATATCTTTCATTTATGACCTGGGTAGCAGGTATGTTACCCCTTCATCTTGCTTCTGCAACAGGATTTTTAATTGCTCTAATAGGGAGTAACTATTAACTTTTCATACCAGTGTGATCTCTCCATATGTTCTTCCTCAAATGAAGGATAGAGGATATATGGAGGTGCTGGGGAGGAGAGTCTGAAATAAACTGTAGCCAATTGCAGCAGTAGTGCTGTGAGTGTAGGTTAGATAAGTGTTCTGCACCTCTAAAAGTGCGGGTTTTACGATACTTCTTGAATTTTTGAATACCTAGCTATAGTCAAACAAACTTGACGTCCAAAATGCTGTTACCGTCTTCCCGCCCAGGGAAGGAGCAGCTTAGCTGCACCGATCCAAAACCCATTTGAAGTCAGTGGTCTTTGGATCAGGACTGACAAGAACGTTAAGGAAGGCGAGAATGATTAAAGAAGCAACGGCAAATGAAGGAAATACTCTGGGCAAGCTTCCTTGTGGAAATGCTCTCAATTGCATTAGGTTTAAGGAGCTTCCAGATCAAACTGTGTGTTTTTAAAAACGTTTTTGAAGCCAAAACTTTTGAGGTTTTAGGTGTGTGCAGTGTTTGGTATGTGGGCATCATCCTGCCCCTTTCAGTGGAAATACTTGAGCAAGCTGGATTTTATTGCAGCTTTGCAACAGCAAGCCAGAATTTTTTCCTCTGTCACTAATTTAGAAAGTAATGTGAAATGCAAAAGTGACAGCACTCAATACATGTAAAATACCTCTCCCTTCTCACCCCAAACACACACAGACCCTTGAGCCCCTTTGGACAAGGTAAAACTTTTGCTTGAACTCAATGGAAAAATTGTTGGTGAGTTTATCACAGCCACTAATTTACCCTTACCTGTGACAACTTACGTAAAAAGCGATTCAAGCCATCTTCTGCTGCTTCTCGGAGCTGTTCCTCCTTCTCTTTTCCTGCAGCTCAAACATTATTGTACGTCCTCGGGAGCCCGCTCAGGGCCCCTCAGCAGTGCAGCCCTGGTTACTTCTCGTCTGGGTAGTGCCTGGCAGTAGCTGTCACCGCGAGCCCTGCGGCAGAGGCAGAGCGCCTGGGAGCCTTCCCAGGGCACGGGCCCGTGTTGTCCTCCCAGCGCGGCTGCAGCCTCAGCCAGCAACGCCTGGAGCACCCACACCGAAATGACTTCTAACTCGCTGAAGGGTTGGAGGTACCATTATGGTCACCTGCTTTCCACCCTGCACGGTGCAAATCAGAAGCTTTTAAAATCAAATGTGAGACAATTTGAGCTTTCGGGCCTGACAGCAGCCACAAAGGTGATGGCGAGGAGGAGGTTGCATTTCTGTCTGTTTTCAAGCATTTCTTTCTTTTTCTTGCATTGTTGGCTCTGAACAAGTAGTGCTGACTCTCCTGCTGTCTTATATTGCTGGGTAGTACTCAGCACTGTGGCACCACTAGTAAAAAAGTTCAAGAATAGAAAAATTTCCTGAAGTGAAACCTTAACCTTGTGGGGTCCAGCAATGGTTTTTTTGTGATAGGGGAACATGGCATCTTCTGGGAATTAGAGCCTACCACAGGTTGAATGCCCGAACAGGCTTAGGCTCGCATGATTACTGGGAACTTTGGAGCGTGTAAATCCAAATTGTACTAAAAAGATACCGAAAAATTTACTTTGCAAGATAAAATATGGTGCAAAAAGTTAGCCCGCTGGATTACTTGATTGCTTGATTGTATGCCACAATACCATCTTACTCATTGGAAATCCATAATGAGAGTATAATGATAACTTAATGTAAGCTGATGATTTATCTCCTCAAAAATGCACGGTTGTTGTGAAACTGTCTATTGGATATTTTCAGAGTGCTATCCTTCACAAGCCCTTATTTAACGCAGTTATATTTGCATGCATACCCTCTCTTCACATTTGCCATTTGTCACTGAGATAGCAAATTACATTCATCAGAATCCATTCATTCCCCAGTTTCGCTGAATACAGGATTATCTTGGCTGTGTCAGCTGCCCTATGACTGGTAACTGTGAAAAATGGAGGTCGCCTTCAGATATTCCAAACATGTATCTTCAAAGGACAGTAGATATTAAGCGAGACAAGATTAATGGGCTTTATGTCATCATCTTTGTGTGGCATAAAACCGAGTTCTGCAGATTGATGGATATCTTGGTAAAAACAAATGCATTTTTAAACTACTCTCTTGCCCCTTTCCTGACACGTTTTAGTGACCATCAGAAGAAATATACTGAGATATTGCCTTAAGTCCTAGGCTGATTTTACAGGTTATTTTCGCTTTTCGGAAACTGAAAAGCTTTTTAACTGTTTGACCACAAAGCCAACAGGCAGGACTATTAACTACCGGCCAGTTTGTAATCTATCTGCATTTACATTAGCAGTACAAGATTATAATGTCTTTTGCAGTATCAGCACCGTAGCAAGTTCAGTGCTGCAAATTGTTTTGTGCCTGGACATTATGGAGTGGTAGAGCTGATTATAAGAGAAACCTCCTGTTTTTTCCCTTGTTCTTGTCTGCCCTTCCTAGGGAGGGAGGGGTGGTGGTCAAGGCATGTGATGTGTGCGTTTGTTTTTGATCCTTTTTGTGTTTGTCATGCAATCATAAAGTAAATAAGTAACTAGGACAAGTACAATTTTGTTGCTGGTAATTTGTAAATTCCTCAGAAATTATTGTCATAATTTTCTATTTTAAATCCAGAGTGCTTCTTTAGGACAGCCACTCTACTTGGCTGGCAGCTGCTTTCCGCGCACAAAAATGTAACAGCTCAGCACAAGGAATGGCCAGCTCCAGAAGGGAGAGCTCTGCCTGCCCTTGAATAATTCACTGTACTAAAAAGGTGCTAACGACACGGGGTGGATTCGCTCAAGGAGAATAAGAAAATTTTAAAAAACAACCAAGGTATTAGGGAAAAAGCATTGTCAGTAGTGATTCACGCCATAAATGGGGTCGTTGAAAGGATGTGCCTGAGGAAAAGCCATGGTGCCTGGCGAAGCCTGTGACCTTTGCTTGGGACTACTGATGGGATTTTTCTTTTTGTAGCACCTTTGCTGGAGAGAGACCAGGAGAAAAACTCCCAGGGACTCTAGTCTAGTTCTGTTACTCTCGTTCTTCATGACCTTGGGCACCTCACATTCCCACGCTGAGGTACCGGTCTGCCAGAAGTATAACAAGGACACACTGCTTACCTGTGTTTTAAAGACAGGGGTAGAAGTATTTGTCTACCTGAAAATATTACTGCTGTTAATATGTTCTGGTAACGTGGAGATACGCTTATTCCATAGCAATAATTGTAATGGTGTATCTGGTGCCCCTCTAGCAATGGGAATAAGTTGTCCTCTTCTGCCGAATATGACCAGAGCAGAACTGCAGGAACAGGAGCAGTAGAGAGGGAGAGCTCTTCTGACCGTGTTTCGCATTTCTCTTGGGTTTCACTGCCGAGCATGTTGCTAGTGCGTTTTATTTTAGAGGCAGGGATTGCTGCAAAGCCTATATAACATTCCTCTGAGATGTTGTGTATATTAGTATTTGAAACTCATAATAAATTTCAGGTGATTTTTTTTAAACTGCCTTTGGACTTTTAATTATTTTTCACTCCAAGCAAAGTAAAACTCATGAAGGCGGTTATTAAAGCACTAATAATAACATTTCTGTTTCTGTTTTTTAACTTAAGACCACCGTAGAAAACATTCCACTCCAGTTGTAAGCATAAATCATTTTGGAATTCACGTGTTTTGTATTATTTTTTCTTTCAGTGACTGCCTAAGTAATCTGATGGTTCAAGTAAGAGTTGCTTCCTCACGGTTAGTCCTCAATGGGTAGTTGCTCTTGATGTGAAATCATAATGCTCTATTAATACCATTACTTGTAGGAGGTTTGCAGTAATGCGGATTTTTACTCAGATTTTTGCTGTGAATTCGAAGAACCTCAAAACTCAAATCCATTAAAACCAGAGAGCTTTGCCCTGAGAGGGTCTATCCTTCTCCCTCCCGCAGGAGGACTGCAGGGTGACCTACAGAGCGCCTGTTTGCCTGAAGCTCAGCTCATTTGGGTGGCTGCAAATTCAGGTGAACGTGAGCATGTTTCAGCTCAGGCCTGCAGTGGATTTGAAGCTGGGCCAGGTGTAAAGATCTTAAGGCCAGGTGAATTGCTTTACGAAAACCATCACACAGTTCATTGATTGTCAAATTCACCACATCGCCAGTCTGATACCTCTGCCCCGCTTAAATCTTGTTATGAGGATAGAAATGGTGCCTGAGCTTTGTATTTGCCATAAATACTTGACTGAAGCTCTTTTTGAGAGTAATGCTGCAATTACAGACCATGATGTCATCCCAAAAGGAGCAGTCAGCTAGACTGTATATTTTAGTGGTTTCTATGAAATTATTACTAATATCAGGAGGCTGAATTTTAATTTACAGTGCTATGAAATGAGCAGTTCTTTTATATGGCCTGAAGCATTCTCCTTTGCAGAGAGCGTCTGAAAAATTCTTGGTCTTTCCCAGGCTTCACTTCCAAGCGGGACGCGGGAGGCAGTCCTCTTGGCCCCTTCTTTCTGGCTGGGCCGACAGCAGCTGGCTAACTGGCCAGATGTGGGTGGTGTTCACCAGAGGTAGAGCCCTGGGGGAGCTGGAGCACAGCTGCTGGGAGGGGCAGGGGCGATGCCTGCGTTATTTTACAGACCTGGTGTTTCCATCTGGTAGCTGGTTGCAATAGCATTCCTAAAGGATCTAATCAGGCAGCGGGCAGGCTGAAAGGCACTAAGTGTTAAGAGGGACATTTAGCAACACTTTAAGGGGACAGAGGTGGACACCTGGACATGGTGAATTCAGTGCGTCATCTTGGTGCAGGTCAGGGAAGAGCCTAAGCAGAAAACCAAAACCAAAGAGGTGGAAAAGGGAGTCCCCGAACACTGTGCGTGGGCTTCACGAGACCAAACCGAACCCCTGTACCAGAGATCGAGGGAACTTCACCCAGTGTACAGAGCTCAGGTGGGACGCTGGAAGCCTGGTTCTGAGGTGCATCAAAACCCCTTTTCTACTTATTCTTTGCTTCCCATGGCTGAGGTGCTGGTTCCACGAGCATATGTTTGGAAAAGCTGATTTCCATGACTTTGTGCCCGCTGGGCAGTGCCAGGGCAGCCTTGCCCGGAGCTGAAAGCCATCAGGGCTGCCCAAGCCGTCCTGGCTGGGCAGAGGGGAAGCCTGGGGCTTCAGCCCAGGCCAGCTCCCCCCGCTTACAGGTGCTGCGCTCGAGGAGACTTACAGGGCACAGATAATTCTGGACTGTGGCTGTTAGCGGTATGTTTGAGAAAGTATCTGAACATTTCGGATGCTGAAATTTGCATATCAGAAGAACTTTAATTCTTGAGGAGGCCAGTGTTATTTCCAGACGTTGCCAAGCATAGGTGCTGATCCAAGCATGCTGAAGTCAATGAAAAGCCTCCGTTTGGCTTCACTGAGCTTTGAATTAAGTCCACAGAATGTTTGATAAACTAAAAATGTTACAGCAAGCCTTTGGCGTTAACTATTGCCTGATGACAATAGATTCTGATGGGATTAGATAAGTGCCTTCTATAGAGAAGATTTGCTACAAGTGGAAAGAACAGAATGCATCTTGATTTTCTTTGTTGTTTGTTACTATTAATCTGATGAGGGATTGGGCAACATTTTTACAAGTTACAATTGTTTTCCTATTGTGTATTTTTTGACGAGATTTAGATTATGATGAAACTTGTTGCTGTATACAGTAAAAAGCAGTCACTGCCTCCTGGGTAAAAAAGAGCCACTGCCTCTGTTGCATCTCCAGTACCAGTGTCTTGGTACTGAAGAGACACATGAAATATTCGAAAGTGCTGAAATGCAGTTGCTTTTATTTTCGTTATGAGTTGGGGGGTTTTCCAGAACACAAGGTGGCAATGACATGGAAACACTCATTACATAAAATTTTCTCGAATGTCCCCTGATCAATTTTCTATTTAAAATATGTCTGATGCGTATAGCTTGGGACTGGTGTATACCTAAACTCTACCTATAACTACATTTGGCGTGTCCTGTCGATTGTGCGTGGCAATCCCTCTTTGCAGTGATGCCTAAGTATACCGCCAGGTCTTCCTAGCCCCATCTAAACACACAGGGAAATTAGGTCAGAGGAATTGGGCCACCTGCCAGAGGCCACAGCAGAACTGAGAAAAAAAGGGGTCATTTTCTATTTGGAAGTGTATCGAGGTGCAGCCACAGAGCGTAGGCTGCTGCTTCCGTAGGCCACCGCGGTGCAGACGTGCACGTGCACGGCCGGTGGGCTCCCAGCCCATCCTGCCCCACAGGGTTTTTTGGGGAATTTGGTGCCTACGTTCGGTCTGTTGGGCAGGCAGCGTTGGTTTTCTTTTCAAAGAATCCCTAAGGAGGGAGTACCCCCACCCCTGCGCCCCATGGGGGGACTGGCCTGCCCATGGTCCACCCTACCTGCCACCCTGCGAAGCTGCCAAGTCTGCGCAGGCTCCTGCTTTCTGGTCTCGCCTTAGTCCGAACCTGCAAAATCATTCTGCGCCCGCCCCGCAAGTCTTGAGATGAGGAGGCTTTGCAATCATAGCACCTCTCTTCCAGACTGTTGCTGGTATACGAGTGAATGCAAGGTGCATTAAGCTGTCAACAAACCTGAAACTCAATAGATGCAAAGTGCTCTCGCATTCACTGGAGAAAATAAAATGAAGTAAATAACGCAAACAGGAGAAAATATATCTGTTAGCTTCTTGCACTAAGACCAGCACTGCTGCTATACTCAGTAGAGGGGTTTTCATTTCATGAGATTTTGCTGCATCCTTCGAAAATGCTGGGGTTAATGACTGACTCCGGGTCCGTTCCACCACAAAAGAGCCTGAGCCCTCGGAGCCAGGCAAAGCCCCAGCAGTTTACCGATGCCGATCAGGTGCAGCTAACCGAATCACAGGGAAGGCATCCCCCTCCAAATTAAGCAGAGCCCAGCGAATAGCATAGGTCCTGAGAAAAAAAGAATCGATGTACTCACAGCCCTGAGCTGTGAAGCTGCCTGCTAAGCGAACAGCTCATGCAATGAAAGTCCCTTCTTCCTGTGTTGCAGCACTCCTAATTTTGGGGTTCTTTGATCCGCCTATTCATAGCTATGAAGCGAGCAGAATTTAATCAGGGTCTGACAGGGGATGGCTGATTCCAATACTGGCCTCCAAAAAAGAGCTGTCAATCAAGGATGAGCTTTAATACCTTCAACTTGCAGCTCCTTTAAACTTCTTCTGCAGTTGAGTGGTCTTCGGTCAGCTGTGGAAGAGCCAGGCACCTACAAAAGGCGCTGGGGGCTCCTGGGCGCGCAGGGGGGAGTCCCTCAGGGCTACTCCCCTTCCCTCTGCGAACGGGCAGCATGAAATGTCTAATCAAGTTGGCATTTCCAAGCCACATGGGAGGAGAGATTTCCTCTTTGATAAGGAGCGGCTTTCATAAGCGCAGATCCCCGAAGGCCTGCTGAGCTTTTGTGAGCCAGCAGGCCAGTGAATTCTGGATTCACTTGGATTAAACCTTTCCTTATTGTAGTTGGAATGGCAACGGTGAGGACAAGGGTTTGCTTTCCATACCTAATTTCAAGTTATTTTAGCTGCGGATGTCAGATAAAATAGTCAAGGACTGGCAGGATGATAGAATATGGTTTAATTTCAGATTTACTATCTGCCAACACATGCCATTCAATCAGATAAACACAGGATTTGAGCTGTCATCACAATATCTTATGCATACGTAAAAACAGAGCACTTTTTCACACACCAAGAAGAAATTGAACAGGTTTATACATAGGATGTATACAGTTGGGGTGCTAGGAAAGTTGGAAATAGTCTGCCATTTCTAGAGAGATCCCCTATCTTTAAATGAGGGAATTATATTAGGAGAGGTAAGAATTGTCAGGAATGCAGAAGTTTTATCATTGTCAGCCGCACAGAATAAATAAAAATAAAGGGAATACCTTGAAAAGCTGAAATGCATAGAATGAGGAAAATGTCCATAGTGTTTACAGCAGAGAATATAAGAACCATATAGAGGGCAAGACAACTCAGAACATCTCTGCATGTCGATATAATTCCTCCTCCGGTTCATAAGTTTATGCCCTTGCTGTTTTGTCTGTCCTAGCTCACACACTGCCTATCAAGTAGGGCTTGAGTATCTGCTCCACGTAGGAGGTGGAGGTAGAAGATGACAATCTAGGATAGCACAAGCACTATTCTAAATCAGCTTTTACAATAAATATAATTTAAGCGTTCAGAGTCTAAAGCTTCCCTTCTGCAAGCACACCGCTTTTGCTAGGTGGAAACCCCCATCTAGGTGAAATGTGGCTGTCTCAATTCTTGCCTGCCTGGTGCTGCACGTTATAAATAGGTGGGTGCACAAAGGACTATGCCTTTTTGGCCCACGTACTTAACCACTGTCTGGGGTTGTACCAGATTATTTCCCTCGTGAGGAGTAATTGATGACGCAGTGGCAGGCTTTTTTAGGTCTAGCCTGGTTTGTTTATGATGGGTGCGCGGAGTGGCTCGGTTCGCTTTGCTTCCGCGGCAAGCGCCGCTCCCCCAGCGCTCTGCCCTTCCGCGGCTTCCCGGTGCTGCTCACAAGCCCCTTCCTTCCTCAGCCACCCCACGACCCGCACCTGCACTCTCAGGTTTCCTGCCTTTTTGCTTTCTCAGGCTGTGTAGTTGGCTTCGACTCAGAGGGGTCCTCGTTAGCAACCATTAGCATTTTCCAGCACAGCTGATTATTTTGCATGCTCTCGTTCCCCTCGCTGTTCCACCAAGCTGCTCCAAAACGAGCCCTAAAAGGCCGGCTTGAGCTCTCCAGCCTAATGGTAGCTTTGAAGCCAAGGCTTGCACTTTGCTTTGAAGAGCAGCTCTAGCAAAAGGGCAACATTTTCTAGTGAAGATAAGGGAAAGAAGGTGTTTTTTTTTTTTTTGCAGACCTTCCTCCCGCAGCTCTGCTTGTCAAGGAGGGAGGCTGCTGCTCTCTGTAGTAAGCGCAGAGGCATTCTTCAGTGCTGCTGCAACACATCAGCGCATTGCCTGTGGAGACCTGAGTCTAGCACAATGCCAGCCAAGATGCTGAATTTGCTGTTGCTTGGGCTTCATCCCGTTCTGGTTAAGCTCTCATGCACTTTGGAGAAAAACTCGATGATCAGGTTGCGGATCCCTCAGCTCGGCCGTGGGAGGGTCTGTTCCACAGCTCCCTGCTGAAGCTGCGTTTTGGCTGCAGAGGCATTTTGTGCTGGGCCATGCAAATAGATAAAACAAAGAAATAGCAAGGCTAGGGAGAAGTCTTGGTGGCTGTTTTTCAGTCTTAAAGGCGGCTTTGGAATTCTGTTTCTTTTTGTTGTATTTGGTTTTTTGGCTCTTTTAGAAAAGCCTTTCACATACAGTGACGTCCCAAGCAATTTATTTGAGATCATTGGTGGGTGGTGCATACATTAGGGGTTGTGGTTTCGTTGAGATGCTCAGCCTCACTGAGTAGATGGCATATTAAATGTTTTATTTACCCTGTGTGCTGCCTGTCATCTGATCAGCTTGTGTTTCTGCTGTATTTCTCATTGTATGATAGCAAGAGTAAGTGGTTTCATGTAAATTAAAACCACACGAAACCTTTTAAAGCCATTTTGAAATCCTAAATGGTTTTGCAAATAGGTTTGTCGGACAAGGATTGGAAAAAGAGCTCTTTGCTTACCCATTTACTTTTTTTGTATGCTTTTTAGAAGCTCCCCATGTGACTTCAGGTACTCATCTCAAATGCCAAGAGTCGCTTGTACTGTGCTCAAGAGTGGTTTGCATAAACAGGAGGCAGTTAGCAAAGGATACAGTTGTGAGCTGCGATTGCAAATGTTATTTTCTAAATTACAACACAGATACACAATAAAGTTGAAAAACACCTTCCTGTGATGTTTTCTTACTTGCTTGGAGGATGAAACAGTGCTGGGTTTAAAGTTTCCTTGCTGTTATTAAAAATTATTGGCAATGTCTGTTGTCGCAATCGTTTCACTGTGGATAATTTTGTTTCTTATAGGTGGATCGTGTCATCTTCTGTGTCTTTTTGGAGGTGGACTACAAAATCTTCAAGAAGAAAATGAGCGAGTTTTTCCCTATAGGTAGGTATAGTAATCAAGTGCCATCTGCCTTTAATAAATGGGGTGGCAGAAAGTCATCAGTTGGCATCCTTTTCTCTTTGCATGCCTAAGCCAAATATTAAAATGTGAACTTTCTCGAAAGATCAGCTGATCCTGGAAAAACACATGCATTTAAAATCTGCGAACTGATAAAACTACTTGTGATACTCCTCTTTGCAAAATCAAGGCCTAGTTTTGCATGCTGAGTACAGCTGGTTTGCTCAGTCTCTGCTGCATCCGTATCTGTTGTCTCTGCCTCCTTAAACCTGGTGTGTGGTGCTGGGTCTCTATTGACTATGAGAAGAAAATGATTTGCACTAATGTGTGTGTCGCTGCTAGTGTATATAGCTTTTCCATGCACTCTGTGCGTGCTTTTCTCCTTCATTAATGATGCCGGTAGGGTTTCTTTGGGTCTGAAAAGATACCGCAGGGGTTAGAACCCAACTGTGTCTGAATGAGAACTTTAAACTTGAGCTGTCCCTGTACAAGCATGAATCAGAGGAAAGATGGCTCTCGCCGGAGCACTTGGGAAATGTTACCCATTCATCTTGCGTTTCGCACAGGAGGTTACTTCTTGGAATGTAAGAAAACCTGGTAGACAGTAAATTTGTTCACCACCCCTTCCCCCCTGCCCATACCTGTGATTTATCTTTATCGCATTTATCATTAGAAATCTGTGTGCTCATTTTTTTTTATGAACCCTCACCCTCTCCTCCTGTTTTATGTTGCTTTCTGTGACATCGGCTCTACTCTGTGTGATAGGATGCGGATTTTAGTGTTTGCTTTTATCACCCATTTCTAAAATCCCAGTCACTTGAGTACTCCCCACACTGTCCGTCTCTCCGGTAGCAAGGGCCTTGGAGTAAGTAGGAAGCAGACCTTTGGTGTGTTGTGAGCGTCTCTGTTAATTCTACAGGACCATGTTATCACAGTGGACACAGTGTTTTTTCCTCCACCTTGGTGGTCACTGTCTGGAAATTGCGGTGTTTCTGTCTCATCTCACTAGAACAAAGCTTTTTGCAGACAGCTTTATAATCTCCAGTTTGCAATGCTCGGCAACTGAAATGTTAAAGACCCATTGAATAATTCAGCTAGCACAGAATGTGTCCAACCACTTCATAACATTTTGGTCTGGAGCACACTGAACGTGCATTTCAAAGACTGCCTTAGCGTCTCATCCATTCGTTGCGTTGCTTTTTGGCGATGCACCCCAGCACGTAGGACGAAGTGGTGGTACTCTACGTTCTGCTGCTGACTCGGCCCCTGCCCTCCAGGTTAAGGGAGCTTAACCTACTGTGTCAATTTGTCAGCAAATGAGAGTTTTAATACTCCCCTTCATTGTTAAAGACTTTGAAATCACAGGTGAAAGCTTGGCATTGTTATTTTAAGTGTCAAGCCCACTTGGGTTTGAATCCTGAAAGACTAAAAGGTGCTTCAGAACTGAAGCATGGCAAGCCCAAAGGGGAAAAGAGAGGAAGAAGGGAAAGTTATCTCTTTTTTGGTTTGTCAAAGCCTGATGTTGTTGAAGTGCTGTCTACAAAGCACCTGTGTGTTGGGTATCGTGCTGTATAAAGGCTTTTAGTTGCAATATGCCCCATTGTACAGTATGTTTATTCTCATCCATGGGAAGTTTTTACAGATTTTTTGCACGAAGTAAAACTAGCAATTTGTTACATGACCATAGAGAGCTGGTAGCTGCTGGCACCCTCTGAAGTGCAGCAGCATTCAGCGGTTTGCAGGTGTGTGACCATGCAAAAGACTGACCCAATATCTATGCAGGGAGCTTTCCAGACAGAGTGAGATTTTTTAATTCTAAGCATCCTCAGTTAGATATAGATTTCTAAAAGATCTTAGGTCCATTTTGATAGGGTGCCAACTGTGATTTTCTCATGACTAATGATTTTGAATGCCAGTTTTGATATACCTTAATGGTGCTGGTTTCCAGAAGGACCTGAGCACCCACTGGGTGATGATCTTGAACTTCAGAACAAACCAGTTTAGCATCTAAAATTATTTCCCCAAGTCAGTGAAGGAATTCCTACAGTTAGGTCAGTAGCCAGTGCTTTGGGAGACCTGATTTTAAAGTCTTGTGTCACCATAGACATTTGTATGGCTTTAAATGAGTTGCTTAGGTCTCTAACCTGTGAGGAGAAAGGGGGAGGTAGGAAAGACAGAGATGAACTCCCCAAATGGCTCTCCGTTAATGTCCCTGGAGAGGGAATCAGAATCCAGGTCTCTCGCTCCTGGAGGAGCGCCCTGACTATTACTCGACTAATACTTAAGTATTTTTGACCTTTTGAATTGGCTTTTTTTTTTTTGCCTCCTGAATTGGCACTTTTTCTGCAGAGTGCCATCGCTTCGACAGAAAGGGCCGAAGTTGGCCCCACACCGAATTGCTGTGGCCTGATGGCTCGAACATGAGCTCCTGGCGGTGTGGAGTTGGACATTTGCAGATGAATAACGACCTTGCATTTCCAAGGAGTGCCCTCACCCAAGACCTTAACGGGGATCACTTGATGACTTTGGTGTCTGCTGTTTGTTCATTCCTCCTCCTTTTTTGTGTATTGCCATCTGCATTTAACTCTTATGCAAGAGACTCCGACTACTCTGCAGACTCTCCTACTATAAGGATGTTTTGTATCTCTACCAGACTGCTTTCTTGGGCAAAGGACTTAGTCAACATGGTTCTCTGTCAAGGAATTAGCAACTATCTCTGCTTCTGGCAATAACTTCCTGATATTTAGATTCTGGAAGGAGTTGCCAAAATTCTGCTGCCTTTTTTCTTTTTTTTTGGTGAATCTACTCACATAGTTAAATGGAATTCTTTAAGGAAAGGTTTACCTTGAATTTGAATTGATGGGATGCTCGGTGAACATTCGCAGGAGAGAGTAACACTGAGATATTTCTTTAAGCTTAGAGAAAATATGCTGAGACATTTTTAAATATGCATCTCGCATTCAGAAGCATTATGAAATATATCTACTTTAACAGATGTGGACAAAAATGCTTAGAAAGAAGAATATATTCATGAGGTTATATACATAAATAGTTATTACTTTAAACCTGGTGCATTAATAAATCCAAAAAGATGTCCAAGTGCTTGAGCTAGTCAAGTGATAATGAAATGAAGCTAGAGTTACACCTCAGTGCATTAGAGTAAGTGGAATATAGATATGGGGAAATAGTTCCATTAGTTCAACATATTATTAAACCTATTTTGCAAGTGGAATGCCAAAGAAATTAGTTGTGTAATAGTACCGATATTAAGACAACTGCCAAGAGCCTTCTCATTTGCAAACTTTAAATATATAGGGGAAGAGGCAGACATCTAAGTAATTTCATAGCTTAGGAGTTGTTCGGTAGCAGAGCAGTTGTCACAGTCTCAGCATTTCTGGTTTCACCTCAGTCGTCCCTGGTCTGCGCTGAACCTGAGCCAAAGCCGTTGCGCTCGGTGGGGAATGCCACGTCAGCTTTGCCTCTGTCACAGCAACCATCCTCGCGGTGGTCCAGGAAAGCACCGCTCTGGAGCGGAGAGGGTCCTCTTCCACGCAGAAATCTCTGCTGGACCCTTGGGGCTTTGCTGCAAAGCTTTTGTGTGTCCTGATAGAAAAAGAGCAAGGGAGGGAGACTCTCTTCTTGTACAACTCTTTGCACTTACAAGGATCAATCACATAGTGGATGAGAGAAACAGTGATTTTTTTTTTCTTTTAAACAACTGCATCCTTTCTCCGACTGGAGTGAAATAGCCCTGATATTCTCCCTTCAGCTACATTGTGAAATTATCTCTCCAGTTAATCCAAAAGAATGCCTTGCTACATATCTTTCCGGCAAAGAAAATATCCTTGCCTGTAATTCTGCCTCGGATATGTAGCTCTTGCTCACATTGTTGAATTCATTGCTACTAGTATTATGAGTAAGCTTTCTGGGAAAAGAGCTGATATTTGTATCTTTTTTTTCTTCTGCAGAATGCATTGTTTCTAATAGAATTCTGCATGGAGTCTAGATTCTAGGCATTATCTTTATTGCTGCATATATATTTATAAGACCTATCAAGAAATGGTATGAAAACAATCTCCCTTGAAAAGTTAGATTTACCAACATTTACTTTACAGTGATACTTACCTCTAGGATGCTATTCGTACAAGTAAAATTAAGCGCATTTGTAAACCGTTGCCAGCTGCAGGCAAAGACACCATATTTTCCTCCTTTATACTTTGTATACCTAACTGCTTAATATCTCGATAGTTAACCTTGTAGGAACCTTTGGCAAATGCTTATTTTTCCCGGTGACTGTTGTATACTATGAAAGGTTTGTCTTAAATTGTAATGCTTAAAGTATTTCGAAATCTACCACCTGTTATCAGTGGATTGGAGAAGGGAATCATTTTTCTGAAAATGCTCTTTAGGCAAAGATAATGTCATAAAGGTTGCATACTGTGAAGCTTCAGTATTCTAGGTTGTATTACATTCTTACTGGTTTAAACAGAATAACAAAATTACTTCACTAAAGCATCACTAAATTGTTAGAGAGTGGAAAGGTTTGTACTTTATTAGACCATTTGATAGGTGGAAGACGTAAGCTTTTAGACTCAGTGTCCTTTCAGAGCTAAATGAAAAGATGCTGAGCCCAAAAGCACATTCATTTTTTTTTTGAACCATATCAGCTGGTGTTAAGAAAAATGGAGAGAGTGAGGGAGCGAGAGCGAAATTGCTTCTTCCTGCAAAACTTTTTCTCTCCTCTATCTTCAGGTTATGACATTTAGTACATTTTCTGCTTTTATCCTGGTTGACAAAAGCGTTGTCCTCCCTCTGGAAAGCACATGGATAAGAACTACTCTCTTACTATTAATCCTCCTGTTACTGCAGGAGGATGCACAGCTTCCTAGTTGTGCACAAATGTGCAAATGTATTACAATTGCAGAGGAAATTCAATGTTGAGAGACCTACCAGGCTTGGAATCAAATTGGAAACTGTCTAACGGGCTGAATGAAGGGCTTTGTATTAAAAAAGCAGGCCCCTGCACTAATACGTGAGTGAACTGCTAAGCAGAGACTGTAATTTCTGTGCTGGTATTGAGAAGCATCACCCTCTCCATATAATATGGCAGATTTCACTGGGACTAAAGGAGTCCTCGGTGTGAGCAAAGAAATCATAATTTAGCCCTTAATAAGTAATCTTGTATCAAATGGGTAATTTGTTTGATAAATTTAGCCTCTTTATTTGCATTTGCAATGTTCACAAGCAGATTCGTTGCGTTCATTTGTCACCTGAATGTATTCCACAAAATATTTTTCATGGGCTTTATTTTACTGTGTGGATAGGTGCCAAGCGGTTTACTGGAAGTGCCCGATATCCTTTCTTTGAATCGCATAGCGATTTGTCTCGTAAGTCACGTGGTTTTGGTTCTGGTCTCCTGACTAGTTCAGGCAGGCCCGCGAAGGCCACCAGGGCTTTGGCTCTCCCAGAAACGCAGGGTAGCAAATAAGATTAGGGGAATTTGAAATCCCTTTTAGCCTTCTCCTCCAGATCAAGTAGTGCTTTGCTTAAGGTTTTGGTTGCAGCTACTTTTACTGTCTCAGGGCAGAGTTTTCAGGTTGTCATATTCATCGCTGATAACCACCTATGTGTTTCCACAGGTTTGAACTAGAGGGCAGTCAGACTGCCATCTCCCTTTCTTCTCTGCTTTCCTTGACAAAGCTCTTGAGACAGTGTTGAGTGAGCCAAGCCCAATCTTCAACAGATAATACAAAGTCTAAGTCTGTGTCCGGATGCCTCCTGTGAATAAATGGAAGTGGCTGGGGCTGGGCAGGAGCAAGAGGCAGAGCTGGAGGGACTGGTGGTCATGGCGGTAGGTCACGACAAGGCAGCAGGCTTTGGTCTGAGCTCTAGGGAGATCTGTGGCAGGATCTCCAGAAACTCAGCCCCATTTGCTGGAAGGAGGGAGAGAAGGGTCGCTGCCGTGACCCCCACAGCTTCTGATGGAGATGTGATCCTTTCTTTCATTTTAGGAGACCCAGGTGACTCTCTTGTTTCTCTAGATTGTAAAACTTTTGACTTGTCCCTTGGATATCCTGCCTGGCTTTTATGGCTATGCAGCAAGGAGTGTGTGACTTCGCATCCCGTTCCTTTCCAGGCTGTATGTTGAGCCTTCAAGAGCATCCAGGTTAACGGTCTCTATTTGTGTCTTCAAAACCCTCTCCTGGGATGCAATCCCTGCGAGTTCCTTGAATACTTCCTCCACCATCCTCCTTTGTCAGCCCTTCAGCAGGTGACTGCTCTCGTTCCCTTCTTTTCCTTCCTCATGTGCCGTGACGCTGCGGTGCTGGGGGCAGTGGCACTGGCCAGCTCTGGCCTCCATGCCAGCATTTTACTTTTTCCCCTAGTTTTGGAACCAGTTCCAATTTCCTCACCCCAGGGAGTTTCTGCTTGTTCAGGCAGAGATGAGTGAGGTGGCTGGAAGGCAGTGGTGATTCTGGGGAAGCGGTGGCAGACTGACAGTGGTTTCCCGTGGGTGGGAGATGCTGCCTGAGTGACAGACTCTGGAGGAGGTGTTAGAAACACCCTCTGCATCCCCTGAAGCTGTCTGTACAGTGGAGGATGTCATCTTCAGAGGACTTCTGCCAAACTCCTCACTGCAGGACGTTATTCGAAATGGCTGGGGAGATGCACAGTCCTGCTGTCTACCGTGACGGTTCCTTGTCCCTCAGGAGTGCAAGCTTCAACGGAAACACCACCCACCCGGGGGATCGAGAGAAGTCTGGACACTAGAATAGGATGCTAGCTTTGCTCTAACTCTCTTTTATAGCACCTACAGATCCCATTAAAGTGCACTGCAACATGAACAGGACGTTGTAGAAATTGTTCTCAATCCATAAGCCATAATGTTTAAAATATCTGTGCATTTCAAAGTGTCTCTGAGACAACTTACCTCATAAAATCTCAAGCTAACTGGAAGCTAAGGGCACTCATAAAACTGTGAATTGAAGTTTTTCCTATGGCTTTTTGTCTTTATCTGCCATGCCACACATGGATTTTCTTTCTTAGCCCCTTTGGCCAGTGTCTCAATCTTGATGGTCTGTAGTGCAGGAGAAGGAACAAGAAGCAGCTCAAGAGCAGTGGTTTGGAGCCAAGCATATTGCTGATGGCTTAGATACTATTTTCAGCATCCTAAGAGGTAGGCAGTTGTCTGAGAGAGGTCACTAGCTCCTTCTAATATGGCAGTGGTTTTCCAGTACCTAAGAAAAAGTTAATGGAGAGTTTCCTGCTTTCGTTTCAATCTTCATAAAACTTCCTGGTACGATCCCTTCTGAGCTGTTTTCTGACTGTCTGCTCTAGAGCTCGGCTGTGTGTTTGCCACTGTTGGTTACCTCAAACTTCCTGCTCAGATCTTCTGGCTGTACACTGCTTGACACGTGCTTGTACTGTTGTCTGCTCTGTTGTCCAGAACATTGTTTGCCTCCTCATTCTTGATCCTAGCAATGGCATTGCTGGTGTCGGGGTGGGGATGGATATTGGGACCATAATCTATTTCAGCGCTAGCGTCAGGAACTTCTGCTGCAGCTCTTCTGCTCTGCAAGTGAAGCAATTGTCCCTCTTTGCTCCAGTAGCGTCCTTCTGCCTTGCCTCCTTTTGCGAGACTGCTGGTGGGGCTTGCAGCCAAGTCTGGAGGTCTTGCGAGGAGACGGCTGTTGGCACACAAATGCCGACTGGCTCCACATCCCCAGGCTCTCCGTGCCTGGGGCACGCCAGGGCCAGGGCCAGCGTGGGCGCAGCGAAGTGGCAGGCAGCGAGGGTGCCCGTGAAGGCACGGAGGTCGTACGGACGCAGGGCCCAGGCTGCTCCCTGCGCTGCGCGGCAGGGACAGCCAAGGGAGACCGTGAGCAGTTACGACGGTGAATATGGAACGATTCTTTACTGTTTCTTGTAATAGAAGAAGTGTGAGGTATCCCAGGAAATGATGAATCAGGATCAAAACAGGTGAAAGGAAGTGGTTTTTCAGCCGACACGTAGTTAGGGTGTAAGAATGCTTCCTATGAGGTGCTGTGGAGGCCCTACATCTTAAGAGTTAAGAAGAGGATTAGCTACACCAAGAGAGGGCTGGTCCAACAGTGGCTATTAATCACCGTAGTCTAAATGTAGCCTTAGGCTCTGGAGGAAGCCGGCAGGGGAAGGGAGATGTATTGCTGTTCTGTCCCATATCCATCCCTGTGCGTTCGCTCCAGCTTCCCTGTCAGAGGCAGGCCGCTGGGGTCACGTGCCTGCCCCCAGAAGGTGAGCAAACACGGGTTCTTTACATCTTTTTTACATCTTTTAAAGGGATCTTTTCATCCTGTGGCATTGAATGGTGCTGCATCTAGTACAGAGCACTCCAGATGCATTTCACGTGCTCAAAAATATTCTGTCCTCTCCGGTCACTGATGCAAAGTAACTTCACGTGCTGAAGCGCTTATAATTGCAAAGGATGCAGTTAAATTCTTGCCTGTCTCATTCAATTGTCTCCGTCTTCGGTTACTGATGAGATTTTGTTAGGAGCCTGTATTTAGAAATGTATCACTGCATAGAAAATACACCATTTCCTATGCAGCTCCTACACTAGCATACTCTAGTGAGTATTTGTGTAAATAAAGCTCTGTGGTTTTCCTACTTTTGGGGGATGGAGGAAGTAAGGATGTTTTGAAATAGGCTCTTTCTTAGAACTGAAGCGTATTCTCCCACTGAGTGCCTTGTTTCTTTTGTGTAAGCTGTAAGCATCTGGGAAATAGAAATCCAAATCCGATCCTGGCTGTGAGCAACATTTCCTGGTTGGAGCAATGTTGTCCAGTTCACTTGCAATTGCAATGGAAGCTACTGCGTAGCCTTTATATGCAGCTGAGGCTCATAAGGGTATATGTATTTTACTGCAGATCAAGCGAGATGATGCATGAAAGAAGCCATCTGTGTGGTGACAAAAAAAAAAAAAAAAAGTGTGTAACTTCTTAGGAGTCTGGTACTAAGGATTTCTATTTGATAGGGCTTCAAAAGCTACAAACACATTTTACATTCAGTGAGACTCCGGTGTTGTGGGACTGGTGTAACTAAGCAACGCAGGAAGAAAAACTGCACTGATGCTGCAGTAAGGCCAGGAGGTATGCTGTTTATCAGTGGAAATTTCTGATAATGAAAACAGACTAAGCAAAATTTGATCAAACTCTCTTAGCGTCAGATGGGGTTTTATATAGTGCCTGTTGCTCCAGTATGCAGGGTTACGGGATACAAATGGCCAGAACAAAACAAAAAGAAAAAGAAAAAATTTTTTTCTATCTTCTTCCAGTTCCACTACCAAGCCAGAAGAATGTGTTTTTCTTGTTAAGAATCTTTTCATTTTACCTTTTTCTTTTTTTTCCTTCTTCCTCTTATGAGCACGGAGCATGAGGGAAAGCTTTATAGAAAAGATACTTTCTACAAGTTGACGTGAAAACAGTCAGGCCTGGGTTTAGTTGGTCTCATCTGCCAGAGATTTCCAAATCTACTTTCCTTCAGAGAACACATTCTTTTTCCATGTTATGGGTCGATCGGTTGTGTTCTGTCAGTGGAGAACTGAGGTGGAAGGATGCAGACAATCCAAAGAGCTAATGAGCTCCTAGGCGTTGTCTTCATTAAGTCCTGGGGTGTTTTTGTGTCCTTTGCTGTGCTACATTTACTCTTTTAGGTTGACATGGAGAGGCAGTATACTACCGTGAAGGTCCTGTTGGAAGGACCTTCCTCGTCCTGCGTGCCTCTGCCCGTCTCGTTGGTCCCTTGGCCGGTGCGGGTGGGTGCAGGCTGCAGAGGGAGCTCTGAGTGTCAGGATTTCGGCCGGTCCCGCGGTGCTCACCCAGCCCTTCCAGTGATTACGTGCAGTAGATGGGGCGGTGCTTGCAAGGAGCAGAGACTGAGCCACGCGGGAGGGCTGGAAATAAGGAAACAGCTGGAGAGTGCTGAGGAAATGCATAAGAACTGAAGGATGAGACAAGGAAGCTGAGAAGAGACAGAGGAAGGCAGGAAGGAGGCAGAAAGCCGGTGCTAGCGTGTTGTGCTGCTGGGGCACGCTGGGCACCTGGGAGGTGGGCCGTGAATGCTGATTAGAAGAAAGAGTAGCCTCCCACAGCTCGGAGCTGGCTCTTGTGTAAAAGCTCTGCAATGCATGCACAGTTAAAAATAAAAGAATGTGTTTGCGTGGTGTTGCTTCTGCACGTGCTAGCACGAAGAACAATGCAAACAGAAGTATGAGCAACGCGGAGGAGGCGGTTTAATGGCTTTGGGGATTAGCGGCGGCACTGAGAACCTCTCACCTCTCTGTTCCCAACATCAGTTTAACACTGACTGATGGTTATAGCCATCTGGCTTGTGCTTGCTTGTATGGAAAAACTAATGAGACAGAGAAAGAACCTGACCAGTGAGGCAAAAGATAAAAACCCAAGCAGGTAGATGACAGAAGAAGTCATCCTCTCCTGTCTCAGTAGGAGGAACTGCAGTGCAATCACTCCGTTTCACAGAGCTCGGCGGGTAGCAAGTGAGAGGGGGGTGGAAGAGTAACAGACATCCCTTGATGTATGTATCTACCAGGGAGCCTGTGACTTAAACAAATGTGTATGCTCTGAGCAAGTTGCACCCAACTGTAAAGCTCTGTGATCATTAGAGGTGTAATTACCCCAGATAGTATTAGAGTTAGAGGGTAAGTTTCAATCATAGATTAACTGTTAATTGTAAATTATTTTATACTTGCTTGGACAGTGCTCTCATACATCACCCATCTAATACCTTAATTTTATAGACTATAGCCCAATTATTAGCTGGAAAATTTTACACTTTTAAGCATATGATGTGTCTGGAGTAGATGGCTTCCTTGTATCCCAGGCCTTCTAAATAATGACGGGAGGTTTTTTGAGGGTAGGCTAACCCTTCCAGAGAGTCACTGTCTGTTGTCCTCCTGCTCCAGGCTGCAAGGTCTATCATTCTTCTTCCAGCAGGTCTTCTTGCTTGGAGCTTCCAGAATCCAGGACTTTAACGGGGAAGCCATGCGGCAGGTTGCTGTTCTGCTTTTCCAGACATAGGAATAGCCAAGAATGGGCACACACGTATGTGCATGCACCCACACATGCACTAGAGCATGTTTTCCTATTTGGTGAATGTTTCAAGAGCTCTTGAGTAAGGGTGAGAGTTATGCAGGACCTCACCTGTGGGCTTCCACGTGTGTGAGTTTGGGCAGCTAGTACTGACAGCATATCTTTAAAGAAATGTTACTGGTGTCACAAGAGATTCACTCTTGGGCTGTCTTGTGGTTTTATTCAGTTTTGCTTTGGGATTGGCAGTCTGTGATAAGTATATTAAACTAGAGCAAACCTCTAGAAAGCTTCCTGTGGAAGAGGTAAGAACATGCATAGGGAACGTGGAAAATAAATGTAGGTATCACAGATTTAATTTATAGCAATCTTGGCATTGGTTTCCCCTTAGACTGAGCATGTAGAGCTTCAGGAGAAGATATTTTTACTTGCTTTTACTTCTTCACAGCTAGTAACCGAGAAACTACCTTTAGTATCATTCATTTTGTGGGAAAATGAATGCGCTTTGGCTATAGATTTCTAAAATACTATTTTTTATCTAAAATAATTGGTTTTGGCATAGAGCTCTGACAACTAAACATGGTGTTTATCACTCCAGCCAGCCCTACCAAGGTCAGTGAAAGAGACTGCTTTATATTTGATAGGGAAGCACTTCCACTAGATGCATTAATAGTGTGAGAACAAGAATTATAGACACGTGAAATGACTGGGGAGTGCTGTGTGCCAAAACAAAACTCGGACTCAGATGCAGTCTGGGGTAGAATTTTCAAAAGCACCACAATGACCTAGAGATCATGTCACAGAAATAGGAGCCCAACCCCGTTTGCAGAAATGATGCAAGGACTTTACTCCCTTTCAGCGAGACTTAAGTTCCTTTTCCCAGAAAAACAGCCCTTAATTCACAATTAGTTCACAAAAGCAGTATTTGCCGCTTACTAATTATATTGCGTAATGACTTCACTACTTTTTAATAACATCAGATTTCTTGTCTGTGTCCATTATCACCAGCTTAGAAGCTATTCTGTTGCTTTGGGAATTTCATATTCCAAGTCACTTACTGAACTATAATTAAGAATTTCCACAGAAGACCAGGTGATGTATGTATGTTAAGATATTATATTATGCTGATTTAGTGTCAAGTCTTAGATTAATTTGAAATTTTATCATGCTGGTTTCATTATAAATGCTTCCATGGAAAGAACATGTTATTGGAAACTGAATAATTAATAAGCTCTATGTTAACCAAATACTTTCTGAGTGGTTTGTCGAAAAATTTCAGGACTCCGGTCAAAAATCTTGGCTCTGTTGAAGTCCGTGGCCCAGTTCCCATTGGTTTCAACAAGATTTCTCATTCCTTTTTCTCAAAAAATGCTTGTCAAAACTCCTTAAATTTTCTATATACAAATTCATATTTATACTGTAGGGGTCAATGTGCCTTATTGAACCTCAAAGCAATTGTGTGCAGAGTAAGGAGAAAGGAAGTAAAATGAGCAGTGACTTTATTTGATCCCAATCCTTGTGGGACTGACGTGTATTCAAGAGAAATGTAACCTACTGTCATGTAATGGCTTCTGAAACTTCTGCTCTCCAGACCATGGTTGAATGCGATAAGAAGGGGAGAAGGATGGGTGCAGATCCATCTTCCGTTGTTTCACAAGTCCCCATGAAAATTCGCACGCTCATAATTTTAGTGCTTGTAGCTGGAGTGCAAACATAAATCCCAGTGGAGGCCTCTACTATTAATCAAGAGTTCCTTTCTCACTCCACTTAAAAAAAAAATGTTTCAGGCTCCAAATCTTGATGAAAGCAGAGCTTCAATCCTCATAGTGTGTCACAGCACATCTGGGTTTCCGTGGAGTTTACAGTGTAAAGGTCTGATCCTGTAGATTGGTACCTAAATACTATTGTTAGTTTCCAGGATGGTTGATCATGATACTACAAAACTCCTTTGTGTACAAATGGTGGCTACAATCTGCACAAACCCATGTTTGAAAGATGTTGTGCTTTAAACAAAACTTGTAGGCTGGCTATGGAAATAGCACATGCCCAAATCCATTTAAAAGAGTATAAATGGAGTATGGAAGAGTTAGGAACAAAGTTGTCATAAACTTGTGTAATCAATGAGTTCTCCAATAGATGGTTAAAGCTCTGGTAAGTCGAATGACTGAGATGTTAATTAGAGCTAATAATTTTTTTCATCGAAACAGTTTGTGGTAAGAAATTCCTTTCTTACCAAAATGTAACTTTTCGCAAAAGGAAGCTGCTTTCTTGATACGTCGTCTTAATAATTGCAATCCTTCAATTCTTGGCTAGCCCAAGTTTGGACTTAAACCTAGCTCCTCTCTGGCAAATTTATAGTAACTTCTTTGTTATCATTTTTCTGAATAACTACTTCTACTCTTAACATTGCCAGGCGTTCCCAGGAAACAAAGGACCCTGAACCTTGACAACTAAACCAGGATCCCTTTCACTTTTAAAACAGAAAAACTGTATTATAAAAGACAATGCAATTTCATTTTATGCAAGTCAGGACAGAACTTTGTTCCCTGTCTTTATTCCCTGCATTTCCTCTAATATCAAACCCTTCTTTTCCCACCCACCTCTGCATCTCACTATAAGGTGTTAAATAGGAGGAGGCAACCTAAGATATGAGCATTTTGAAGCATGGAATATTATATTTTAGAAGTTTCCTGCTATTCTTATTAATCATTTTCTTTCAATTTTTTTTTGACAGATGATGATAATGAAGAAGAGACTGAGATGACTGAGGAGACGGGTGAGTAAATAATATTTTATGCTAAAACATACTGCTTCTGCTAAGCATCAACAAAACTGAGAGAGTTCTTAAAACTAATTGCCTTGGTTGTAATGAGCAGTGCCAATCATTCATTGCCAACAGTTACCACAGTCATATCTGTATTTTAGCATAACATAAGGAAAACCATTTCTGATAATAAATAATACAAGGTAAAAATGGCTAAGACTAACTTTTTAATGTCATCATCTGTTACTAGCCCCTGAGTGGTATTCAATTGCTTTTTCTTAATAACTATCTTGAACATGAATGGGAAGTAATTAAAATTCTACAGTGTCTTTGCCTTTAAAAAGGTGTGACTACAGCAATTCCTGAGTCATTTGCAATTGTGATTAGTGATCATGATTTGTGTGCAATGAATACATCAGCAAAACTTTCTAACAAACTCTTAAATATATTGAACTTCACTGGACAATGTTTCAGAAAGTTTTTTTTTTTCCTGGTTCTCCTAGTTTGCTATTTAATACAAGTATTAACATTTAAGGCTAGTCCTGAAGTAGGTGGATGGAATTGAGGGATGAGGAAAAAAAGGCCTGAGAAACAAGGAAAAGAAAGGAATGAGAATTAGATATGATGACACAGAGTCATTGAAGCTGGATGGGGTCTCTGGCTGTCACCTAGTCCAGCCTCCTTCCTGAAGAAGGGCTGTCGTTAACACTAGACTAGATCAGATGTAGCTCTTTCTTACTGAGTCTTGAAAACTTCCAAGGATGGGGAACTCACAGTCTCCCTGGCTACCATTTCATGTGCTGCACTACTCGTATAGTGAAGAAGGTTTTCTAATATCCAGTCTGAACCTCCTGAGTTTCTTGTGACTTGTGCCCCATGTTGTATCATCTGCCGCTACGGAGAAGAGTTTTGCTCCATCATCTTTGTGACTCCCTTCCATGTCCTTGTAGGCTGCCCTAGTTGTAGGATTGTCCCTTGACCTTCTCTTTACCAGATTAAACCAGTTTGTCTCACTCAACTTCTCCTTGAAGGATGTGTCCTCTCTGCCCCTGACTTATCTTGATAGGCCTTTGCTGGGCCTTCTCTAGTTTCTGAACACCCTTCCTGAACATGGCAGGGGAAAACTGGACATGCTATTCTACGTACAACTTCACTAGTGCTGACTAGAGGGGAATAATAACTTCCCTCAACTTGCTGGCTACGCTTCACCTAAAATTGCCTGCCGTATAGTTTTCTTATTGCAGTGCTGGCTTTTGCTCAATGTGGTATCCCCTATGATTTCTAAAGCTTCTATGGGAGGTCTGCTGCTCAGCCAGTTAGTTCCCAGCCTGTGGTGATTGATGCATAGGGTTATTCTACCCCAGAGACAGTAGTCTGCACTTCCCCTTGTTGAACTTCATGAGGTTGCTGCTGGCCCAGGCTTCCAGTTTCTCAGTTCTTGGTTCCCTCTGGACTGAAACTCCTCTGTTCAGTATGTAAACCATCTCCCATAATTGAGTATCATCTGCAGATCTCATCACACCAGTTGTTGAAGGTACTGAACAATATGGGCCCCACTATTGACCATGAGATCACATAGAAGAGCCACGTGGAAGAAGGCAGAGATATGCCAGCCAGCAAAGAGTGGTAAAAGCTTTTGAAGCAGTATGTTGGCTGGTTAAATGGGCAAGGTGAGACAAACAAAGACAAACAGGTTATGATGATTTATGCAACCAGTTAACTAGCCTGTGAAGTTCTGGAATAATGATGTATATGCATCAGTGTGTAAACATGGATATACACAGGCAGATAACTGATGTGTTAGCACATTCTTTTATGGCTGTTCTGGCCTGTTGATTTCATTACGTAGAAGTATAATTTTTTTTGGTGTCAAGATTATTGAAGGATAGGAGCTTTTAGAAATTTTAATAAGATTAGTGTGATTGATATGGTTGTACCTATATACCTAAAAGTAGAAAAATGAAGACTACCATTGTAGGGCAAACATTTGCTGAAGATACAGTAGAATTTTTAGTATTCTTCTAATATTTCCCATTTCATTTTTTACAGTTATCATGGCATGTATATTTTTATAAACCCAATTACTTTGCATTCTTTTGTCTTGTTGCTTTTATGGAGATGATGTAAATTGCATTGATTTTTTTTAAAGCAGTTTAAATTACAATTCAAAGGAAGTGTATTTCCACTTAATAGCCAGTCACTTCTTTCTTGCCTTGTATCCTTCACAGCTTCATTAATTTAGGTGAAGCTACATAGCTGCTCTGGGAAATTATCACCGAATTAAGTCATTTGAGTAGGGTATTTTATCTGCTTTTTTGTGTGTATGAAACAGATGACATCGTAGCTTCTCTCAGAGGTTTGCCTGTAGGGTGCCAGGAACTTCAGCAGCTTCTATTGGCTGTTTCTTTACCTTTTGGAGATATTTTTGGGAATCAGTGGGTATGTATATGGCCAAAGTGAAATATCTTTTGTGTATCTACGGCAGTAGTGGGGAGTTTTGCCCTTTTGACCTCTTTGTGTAGGAACTTTTTAATGATTGTAGGATGCATTTGCAGAAAGTTACCAATACATACATCTCTGCATTGAGGGGAGTTTTCGTTTTTATGCTGTGATAGTTATCAGTCTGAAGGATATCTGCTTATAACTGTTAGGAGGGAAAAATAGAGTAGCAACCTATAGTCACCACTTCAAGATATTAACTGAATAATCATTCTTCATTCCATTTGACTTCATGGGCCATGACTCCAGCAGATGGAATCAGTAGTTGGCACCGATATTGATGATCTGGGATTGTTGAGCTATTCCTACCCAACCTCTAGTCAAAGCTTGCTTTGGGGTTATTTCTCTAATTCCTCTGGAAAAAAAGAAAAGAAAAAGAAAAGAAATGTTGGGTTCCTGGAGTGCACATGTCCCACACTAGGTGTGTAGGACCTTTGGGAGATTCAAATCTCCTAAATTTCACCTAAGTTCCTGTGCCTGCTACCTCCTCCTGGCTCAGTGTTTCTGAAGGGCCAACAGCTAGCCAACAGAAAACACGGGGAAGCACAGGGAGTCAAGTGTGATGGGGTCTGGCTGGATCTGTGCCACGTTCAGTTTAAAGAACGTAATAGGATGAGATAGAGGCTGCAGAATCAGTCCTAATTAAAACCTGGTGGCAAGAGTTAGCAGAAAAAGAAAGCGATCCTGGTGTCAGCTGAAGTCAGTGGGAATATGTCCATTAACTTCAGTACACACCAGATTAGGCCTTGGGAACATCTAGAGAATTAGCCTGGGGTAAGAAATACCAGATGACCAAATGTGCGTTTTATTGAGTGATGGACACATTATGAGAGTAACTCTGTCTTGTGTTTCTACCACCCTGAACTGCAAATATCTTATTACTCTCAAAAAGGCCTTTCTTTCTATGATTTCTCTTCAAAATAAATAAGGGAATATCTTAATTGCTTGTCTACCAGATACTTTCCATTAATATCTACATTAATATTGTAAAGTCAACAGGCACAAATGATCATTTTAATGAGTTAATAACATAATGTCACTGCCTTTATTGGGTGTACTAGAATAAGAAAAATAATTGAAAAATAAGAATAACATAGTCTTATTAAATACACATATCCAAGACCACTCCTTTAATGGCATCTAACTCATAGGTTTTTAACTCATCAGTTTGTTATTCTGGATGTTTTCTCTTGTAGCAGCTGCTAAAATAACCATGCCATTTAATTCAAAAAGCCTTGGTGTTACTGTATTTCATTGTTTGCTGTTAGAATGCCTTGAGTCAAAAGAGCAGATATAGTAATAGCAGGTGCAGACTTTTGCAGTTTTTACATCTCAGATTTCCTTTATGAATGATATCCTACATCAGCAAAGGGAAGGACCAAATGACCTAGTAGTCTTGTCTACCTTTAACTTCAGTGATTTAACACTACAGAGTGATGGTCCTTAATGTTTTAAGCTCCATTAAGGGAAGATTATTCTAAACTTTAACTTCTGAAGGACTTGGCTTTTATACTCATAGATTCACATATCCAACCATAGAAGCATGGAGAATAACCCCTAATACTGCCATAACTGTGTGCCCAATTGCAGTGACTGCATCTGGAAATTATGGAAGCATGTGCTATTATGAGCAGCATAGTCCAGATTCCTACACGATAATACTGCATTATTATGCACTGACATAAGTTAATTCTCTTACTATTCAAAAAAAAAAAAAAAAAAAACACATAGAAAAGTGTTTGAATTCTGAATCTATATTCTTCCTCAACCCATTCAGCTTCATCCCTCCCTGGCAGGGAAGCCTTCCGACCTCACCTGCCTGCAGGTTGCCCCACTGCTGTCTTTTGTTTCCCATCTAATAGTCATTCATAATAAATGCCCTGTTAGTTATCCTGTGTCTGTCCAGAGCATCCTACTTCATCACCCGTTCGTTACTTCAGAAGCAGCAACCAGCTAGGACAGCAGGACAAGAGGTCTTATTCACACAAACAGTAGAAGCCCTGCTAAAAACGAGGCTGTGTAAGCATGTTATTTTTTTGTGCGTTCTGCTACATACACGCTCTTATATTTGGATGCTTCATTTTGGAGGGAGAGTTTCTCTTTCAGTGAGAGGAAAATGGGAGGCACTTGTAACCGGTGACATCTGGAAGTCGTGAGGGATTTGGGGAAAGGCTCGCTTTGAGAGACACCGCAAGATTCAAGTGGCTTGTTGACCATGCGAATTAGCCTATAAAGAAGAGACATTTCTCACAATCGTAGAGCTCAGAAACCTTTTTGTACGGATGGTCACAATTAGAAAAGCTTTAAATACGATCAGTTGAGACTCCAGTCTAGAATTTAAACAGAGATTTGCAAGCAGTGTTCCTATAATATTTGGCTAACTGTTCTGAAAGACGTGTGCATACCATTGTAGAGCAGAAAGGGTTAAGAGTTGTATCTTGGCCATAATAAAAAGATATTATTTTGAAGCGTGCAAAAATCCCTTTCTTTCTCCGGAATGAGGGATATCTGCTAAAAAGCAATGAAATTGTGAATGAAACCTTACTCTCCTGGGACAGTGCCTCTACATCCTTTTGTGAGCATTTTAAAGATCTCTGTAGAGTGCAGAAAGACCATTTCTTTTGAGACAGTAACAGTTCTGACCTCTCTGAATGTAAGCCCCCTCCCTCTCGGTCTTTGTGCTGTCAATTAAGATGTTGGCTATATCATCTAATGTATTCAGATACTCCTGAAAGACCTGGCTGGACACTTGCACTTAAACTTGATTGACATTTGACTTGTGGGACTGGAGAAAGCCTCACAGATTGGTTAGATGATAAAATTCATCATGAAAGGGGTGAGTGTTGATTGAAACTCTCCTATTGATTCGTCTCCTGAAGCGAATCATTGTCAACCAAAAAGGGGAAAATAGCAGGTAGTGCAAGGTGTCATTAGAACCAAAGAAGCCATACATCAATATGGTCCATTCTAAATATTCAAGTTATTTTTTAAATGAATAGGGGAGTGTTGGCAGGAATCAATCTTTAAAAGCTTGGTTATTTTCAGGATTTCTGTTGTTTGTATTGAAGCTCTTGTTGAACATCACCATTACTTTTGAGTAACCCCTTTGAAGGGTTGACAAAATGTGTCTTTTTTTTTTTTTTTAACCTTTCTTTTCCCCCACTGCATTCCTTGTGGTTAGTTTTGCATGCTCACCGGGCCAGAAGTAAATTGATCTTAGCACTTGAAAACTCTTGTTTTCCTCAATATATTGTATTTGAATTTCAAATTCAGATGAACAAATGCGATGACATGAATATGCTCTAATGTTACATGCTGTAGGAAAGGTCTATTTCCTGATACCAAGCCAAAACTCAAAGCGTGTCTGTTTTGCAGTAAATCAGTTACTTACTAATCAGTAAGGGCCCCTTCTGCTCTGAACTACATGGCATTCTGTAATGAAATAGAAATTCTGTGCTAGAAGAAATTTGTAGGAACAATATTCTTTTTGGCTTTTGTTGAGTGAAATGCAATGTTTGTTCCCTAAAATTAAATAAGTAAAATTTAATTTAATTACTCGCTCACAGATCTCCTTTTTGGAATGTTTCTTGACATTTTGAGCTGCTGCTTCCTGTAAATTCTTGCCAGTTTCCAAATCCAGGGGCTCTTGTTTTAAGATTTAAGCCCAAAAGAATAACCAGTTTCCTAGGGGGGCAGGCAGAGAGCATTTCTGAGTTTTCTGGGCTCTTTGTGAAGCCCAGGATTCACTCCCTTTTTGTCTCTTGAAAGAATGCGATATTCTCCTTGATACTACCAATTCCTTTTCCACATCCTTACTTCTTTGTTTCTGACCCAGTGTTTGGAAACTTTTAGCTTTTGTTTCCAGGAACACGTAGTTGTAGAAGGGAGGGAGATGGATGTTGAAGGCTAGTGTCTTCAGCTCTTAGCAGAGCTAAGTACTTCATGAGAACTGGGCATCTGATTGCCGAGTGTGGTTTACATATTCACGGACATCCAGAACAGATGATTTTGTGGAGTATTTATGGAGAGATGGGAGTTTTCAAAACACATAAGACATTTCCAATATGTACATAGATTCTTTTTTTTCCAGTTGCCAATTAGCTGTGACAGTTCGAGGTAATACCATGACTCTTATTTGCTCGTGGCATGGCAGTGGGGCTAAATCAAGCAAGGTCATATCCCGTCCTAAGTTTCCCGGTTACAAATATTCAAGGTCTCCTGTACATTTCAGTTTACATTTTGGAATCTTTTTTCCAGTTATTACCATGTGGTTTGGTCCACGTTCACATTAGCATTAGTGCAGTAACATGAACATCAGCCTTCCCACCTCATGGCCATCCTCCCCGTTTCCATCTCCCCCAAATTTTAGGCAGATATTTTCTGTAATTTGAATTTCTCATTCCTCTTTTATGAGGTTGTGGGCTTTATGGTTATCACCAGTGTTAGACTGAGGGGGATCCTAGGCGGAACTGTACTATGGGTTTTTACTTCTGTGTATGTTTTGTTGAAGTGTGTTTTCATTAAATGTCTTAATTTAGAAATGCCTTTTTATGATGAATTTCCAATTCTGCTTCCCCTTTCTACTAACAGGCTGCCTCTGCTATCGGTTTGTGCCTTGAGGTCTATCTCAGCAAACAAATAATAATTTGGTGCCTTATGTTAAGGTCGTTGACGTGACAAGTTACTTAGAAAATGTTGTATAAACCCTTCGTAATTTTTAAAGTTTAACCAACTAATTTTAAATACTGTAATTAAGTTGCTATGAATAAGGGTGTTATTAAACTTTACTAGCCTCAGTTACTCTTTTACTTAAGAGAGTTTCTTTTGCCTTTATCTTCCTGTTGTTTTCTGGCTGAAAGGTTGAAATCTTTTTTCAAACCTGAGTATTTCTACTTTGTGATGCTTTCATTTCTCTAACTTTAATTCATTATCAAACTTTCTTCCCTACCACTCGTTTTATTACTGATTTCCATCAATATTCCTTTCATAATACATTGTAATTTTGAATGGAGAATTGAGCTGAGAAGAAAAAATCATTTCGTTCAGATTATTTCTCCATGGCTCCATAATGCAATATAATATATACTCCTTTAGAAACTAGAAATTAAAACATTTTTCTTTTTTTTTTCTGAAGAGATTAAGAGATTGTGAAGAAGTAGTTCGATTTAGTATGAGCTTTCTTCACTGCTGCTGTATAAAAGTTAGGTACTAAGTCCAACCCAACCTGAAGGATAACTATTATGATCCTTTTATAGCAAATGATGCTGTAATGAATTTTTGTGATACAAAGGTAGGCATCAGGCACTGAACAGAGTGCTGAGATAAAATGTGCTCATGGTTGCACTATCATACATAGTAATGTTTGATATGACGATACAACTTGAAAATAATATATTTAATATATTTTTATGCTTAAAGAAGGATTGGAGCAAAAAGGCCAGCCCCCATCTCCCACAACGTGCAAAGCAGAGCAGCCTGACGATCTTCAAAATGATGCTGAAGGTAGGTGGTCTGGCATCTTTTCAAAGGCATTAATTTGTTTTTCATTTTGGGAGGGGGAAGGTTTACTCTGAATTCTTAAGAAAGGCAGCATAGCATACTTTCATTTAAGAATGCTATTTGCACATACTTGAAAAGTATCTTTTGGACTAGATCATGAGACTGTAATTCTTCTAAAGTATATTTCCCCTCAAGATAGGTTCAGAATTACAAATGCTATTTTTGTGTTACAGGCTACTGATTATTGCTGATATAAAATGGAAAATTGTTGCTGGTTTATTTCTAACCTGTTCTGACTTCATATAATTAATAATATAAAATGTGATGCATGTTGTGCAGTGCTCAGGTCATAGTCTGTTTGGTTGGTTAAATTGGTCAGGTAAATCAACCATCCGCAGCAATACACAGGACAATAAAATTCTTGCTTTCCTTTTCGATGAAAAAACCTTATTGTGTGTGTTTCCACTTCAATTATGGTCTTTATGGCTCCGCATCTTATGCAGCGTATTACATCTATCCATGGTTGAAAATTAAAGATGCTTAATGTTAGGCTTCCAGTTTGTTCTGAAAAGAGTGCTCTCCTGTACTCGAGTCTTTACAGGGCAGCTAGTCCATGTGTGCAGAGGTAATGCAGTCCGTGGGCTTCTAAATTTGGAGCAAAGTGTCTTTTCATAACATGTATCTCATTGGGAGAGTTGTTAAAAGATGTTAACATCAAAGACTAATATTCACAGTGCAGATTTTCATGTTGGTCTCGTCTGTGTTGCACAGCAAAATGCCTAAATGTGGGAGGGTTCCCCTTGTGTGAAATAGCTAAAAGGATGAACCTTAAGCTTTAACCCAGTTCACCTCGTTATCGTGGATGCTTTTTGACCTAATGTTCCAAAAATGACATGTCTCATTCTGCACCTCAACCAGTTGCTCTGTGAGCCTCATCATTTTGACCCGGTGCTGTGCATTCAGCTCCTAAAATATTCTGGCTGGGGTATAGTGTGAGTCATAAAGAGCAGAAAAATGTTAACATCTATCACGTTAAGTAACTGCTAGTAATGTCCTGTCACTAACATTGTGACTGGTTGTTAATGGCAAGTACTTAAAGCAAGAGCTGTCATCGCCTGGAAGGTGTGGGGAGACTCAAGAAATCGCATCCTGACCGGTCTTCTTTCCTTTAATGCTGCACTAAACCCGGCTGAAATTAAAAAAACAATTTTGTGTTTCGATTGGAGAATTCCACGATGACAAACCACACGCATTTATAGGCAGGCTAAATGGTGTGCGGGATCATAGGGGAGCAACGTCCAGTGGTACCATTTTCCCTGTCCCTAAACGGGGCAAACGGTGGTCATTTTTATGGTACATTTTTATTCGGAACATGACTAAAAGCCATCATTCTACCGGGGCGAAAAAAGTGTTGCGGAACTGCAGGTTTTTCCTTTTGTTTGGAAAAAGAGCTCATGCTGTTCCACTAACTATTCCTGTGGTTCACTAGATACGGTCACCTAGCTCGCTATTCCTGCCGAGGTTTCCTGCTGACCTACAGCTCACTTTGTGGAGTGCAGGCAAATGCATGGGAAGGGCGAAGGGAGGAGCACGGCCACAGGATGACTGCACTACCCAGAATTGCAAAATGCCTGGATGCCTCGAATTTGATGCTCCGCCGCAGATTTTGCTGATGCAGAGTTGAGGCCTGTGGCACATTATCACCGCTGCAGAATTTAATCTAGCTGGTGGCAGAGTTTGCTTCTCCTTAGGCGGAAATCAGGCCTGTAATGTTTAGGATTGAAAGTCTAAATTTAGACTGGAGGGTTGTTGCGATGGAAAAAAGTAATTAAAGTGTTTGCTGTGGGCGGTCGGGGAAGCGGCCTGGATCAGATTTCTGTGGAATTACCTACGCCTCCGTTTCGAGGAGGACTCAAGCAGCTAGGCTCCCGATCCTGCGTTCCCATAAAGCTGCAAAGTGGCCGGATTCTAATGCAACACACCTGTGAGTCATTTCCATTTAAGTGAGTGGGATTTGCTCAGATTTGTCCGAGAGGAGAGTTTAGTTTCTATTGTTCTCATTATTAGCTAGGCTGTGGTTTCTGCCTGAGTGAAAGAACTTCTAATGGCGACCCTTGAAGATTAGGAAAGCTATCAATAAGTGATGTGAACCAGAACTGAGTATTTTTATTTAGGTAGGGGTTTGTCTTTATTTCCAAGAAACTGCCTTTTTAAAAAAAAAAAAATCTTTAGAGTAGCTAATGCATATAAGCAGTCTCGAATAAAACTCAGTAAAGCCAAGCTCTGCCTGAGGTCAACTTTGTTGAATTTTCCTCATGGTAAAACTGAAGTGCTTCGTCTTCACTGCATTTTAACCTCAGGATAGTTCACATGCTTTAGTTACCCTAAGTTTAAAAAAAAAAGAAAAGGTGGGGGAGCTTTTAGCCATAAAAGCAAGCCCAAAGATACTTACATTTAATGCACGATATTATTTTCCCCTCGATGCCATGACTAGAAATAACATATTTAACAAACACACCCTGAGGCACAAGAAGAACCAGATTTTTTTCCCTCTACTTTATTCTCAGTGTCCGTTTAGACTGAAGACGGGAATATGACTTGCTCTTTTCACAGCCTCCTGCCACCCTCATACACATGCCGTTTGTGACGGTCTGTAAAAACTGTTCCACGGTGTTCAGTTATATTTCTGCTGTAATATTTTGCGACCTCATGCCAAGCTGGTTCGTTGGTTGGAGGTAATGGAGCTATATCGTTTTGGTGCATGTGAAAGTCTCCACAGAAGAGCATGGAAAGCAGGTTCCTTCGTTATTACCCTCTCTGCAATCAAGGAAAGTCGAGTAAGTGCCTGTATGTGAGGAGCTTGTTTTGCAGTAAGCTAAAATAAACACTTGACATGCTAATGAAAGCAATTTTATGCTGAACCTCTAAAGTATTAATGGTGTCTGTTATTATGCTACTAGATATATTGTTCTCTGCATTCAGGCCATTGAGAGAGAAAAGCAAGCATGAACTGCATAGCAGATTTTCTTGTCAGTTGTTGTATTCAGGAGTTTTTCACTGTAGGATGGGTTATTGTCTGGGGAAGTGGGTAGATTGGATAGGTGGGGAAATATTCTTTACTTCCAGGGTCCCTGCAGTATTGCAGGTTTTCAGTGTGCAAGCATGCACTGTAATTCTTTTTATTTTTTTGTCCCCCAGACCCTGGGGGGTAGAATCAGACGGTGATAATTTTGGCTTTCCCCTCAGTCAGGTGCACTCAGTGACTGTGTGATTATAAAGTCTGAGGTAAGAAAAATATGTTTGGCACTAAACAAAACTTAGCGTGTCTTACTTCAAGAGCTTTATAACACAACCCTAAAGTAATTACATAGACAAAACAGCAGTACCTGTCACAGCGTAATAGCCACGAGCTAGCACATATGTTGCAGGTCTAGTGTTCGCATCCCACTTATCACTACCAAGCAAAATTAAACAATTTAAAAGAGTCTAATGAAACAAAATTATAAATGCTCCTTATTTCTTTTTACTACCTCCCCAAATGTCTTTCTGTACATCCTGAACAGTGAGGAGTGTGTAATAGATTTTCTTGGTACTGGGAGAAGAAAACCTGTTGCCCTTGTCTTCTCTTTTGATTTCTCAGAAAGATATAAAACAGAGCTGGCTGAAGAGCTGCCTTGTCTATTCCCACCATGGTCTGCAGATGATCAATATTGTATCAAAGACAACTAATACGTCTAATAACAGCAGCAGAAATGCCTGAACTGTCTCTTCCTCCAGCAGAAGATAATCAATCCATGCAGCAGAAGCTGTTTCTGTGCCTTCTTGAGGTCAGATTCCTGACTGCCCTCAGTCGAGGGATTTGAAGACAGAAGTGGAGCTCTGCAAGTTGTCTCACTCCAGCTCATAAGCTTCACCCAAAATGGAGATTCTTCTTGATAGATCGATAGGTTCTTGATCGCAAGATATCACCTTAGCTGAGGCCTGGTGTATGTGTTAGGAGCTAGTTCGTTGGAACGGGACATCCTGGATGAACTTTGTCTGTTTTCTGTTCACCTGGTGAGAAGGAGGACAGTTTGATGGATAAGTCAAGCCAGAAAGGTCAAAGTGAACACAAATCACCTTTGAAATAGTTGGTAGAGTTGGTTCCTTTGCCTGATGGGGTCATCCCACTACAGACCTCTTAACTTTCAAGGGCAATATCAAATGTCTGAAATGTTGTTCAGCAGTGGTAGGAATTTATGCTCATCAGCAAGCTCTTGTCTCACTCAGAATCAGCTCTGCTGTGTTGACAAGAGATGTCAGCCTTTTCATTTGAGTATGCAGTAGAAATGAGATGAAATGGAGTTGCACCTTACCTTGATAACTCTCTGGTTCAGCAGATCATGGTGATTAGGTAAGAAACTCAGTGAGAGGGAGACAACCTGGCTTCTCATCCCTTTTCCTAGAAAGATTTTGTCCAGTGACAAGAAGTGCATAGTCTTCTGACTGGAAACTAAGCCTCATTTAGACCTTAATTGCAAGATCAGAGAAAGGCTTCCCCTTCATGTGGCATGAATTTTGCACCTTTGCAGCTTCTCCGTAGCACCATAGAGGGAGGTGTAGTGTGCACACCCACAACAGTCCATAGCAGTGTGGCTTGTGCCGCTTTCCTTGGAGGTGGGCATTGCTCTCCCTTGGGCTGAGGGTAAATGCTGAACCCATATCTTCCCACTAGTGCATTCCACTAGTCCTCCTCTGAGGACTCCACTGAGCCCTGCTCTGTTCGTTCAAAGCCAATTTGCCCTCATGAGGAAGTTCTGCATTCATTTTCCCAAGGGGAAATAAAGTACCTGCTTGCAGATTTGCCTGTTACACCTGTACTTCAAAGAAAGGCGGATGTTCAGATACTTCCTTGTGCATGTAGATTTTTGAGGGGCTAAGCTGTTCCTCTGCGATACAGGGGAAGTTTGGATATGCAGCTCTGAGCTTTGGATCCTGCTCCAGGAGTGTAGCTCTTAACAGTGAGCCGTTGTGGTGACTGCCGTAGCAGAAGGTTTACGGCTGTGGTTAGCTGTATGACTGTGAATAACCTACCCTATTCCATAGGTAGCTCAAGCAAGGGAACTGAAGTCCTGCTGAAGGATTTGAGGTTTCTGTGGCTTGCTGAACTGGGGACTTTAAAGTACATATAGCAGCTGTTGTGTGTTGGTATTCTACAGTGATGTTCAAAGCATCTTTTTTAAGGGCCTTCTAATGCTATGCAGAGACGATTTTCTCTTTAAGATAAATATTAACTGGATTTGACTTCTGATTAAGTTTTAAAATGTTCCTCAGTTTACAGCAAATGGTTCTTTTGCCACTTGAGAAATTGTAGCTACATCTCTCCGTTGCATCCCACAGGGCAGTAATATTCTTCAATAAATTTCTGCTCCACTGATGATATGCTAAAAACGGACATCCAGACACATAATTATACTTCAAAAACACACATCCACTTATTCGGCCCTAAAAGTGCTACTTCTTATTAAGATAGCTTGGAAGTTACTGCATTCTTTTTACCACCAATCCAAATCCTTAAATAAACTTCTGAATTACGATAAAGTACTACAGAAAAAGTTCTCTGGGAACGCTGTGTATCAAACATGTCTGTAAAATATTTCACCTTAATGCAGATTGGTTATATTTAAAGAGATGCTATTAACCCCTATCTGCTTTGGCTGATAGTTCCTTTCTTCACTTTTATTTTGAAGTCTGCCATCTGGCTTGACTGATTGCGGCTCTCCGAATATCAGGTGATCACATCCCACTTAGCCGGGGGAAAAACAGGACGTTATCTCTGTTTTTATTTGGGTTTGCTCTCCAAGCAAACCCTTCTTACAAGATTCTTTACTTTGTTGAAGTGGCTACTACAATTTCATGAAATTGCCGTGCGGCTCTCACACAGTGCCACTGTGAAAACGTGGCTCGCTTTGGCCTCCAAAAGTTATACCTGCTCCTGTCGCTTTTCCCACTTACCTGTTGGGGTTCCTTTTAGCAGCTGTATATGCAGACTGTACCAGACAAAGAGTTGCAATTCCTGTTTTCACACTCAGTGCTTCAGAGTTGATTTTCTTTCTACCGAGATGAGCTGCGGTGCAAATACTGAGTTACTAAAGTGACTAATGCAATGTTGTCAGAGAAGAATTACACACAGTGACAAACCAGCGTACCTGCAGGGGCTTCGTCTGTCAGGGCATTCATTTCTCATTTCTAACCATTATGTGAATAAAAGTAAACCATCGTGATTGTTCAGGTCCAGGGCAGAAAACAGGGTTAGTCCCTTAATTCTGAAATGTTAATGTGACATAGTAATGTGCGTGTTTTGGTTCACGTGGAATGGTTGGGGGCTTCTCTTAAGCACACCATGCTGTTTCCAACGAGTGCGAGCTCCCGTGTTGCTTCCCTGTCCAGCTCTTTGCTTTGTTACATTGCACCACCACGTGATTTCGTGGACTGAATGCAATGGTTTGAAATAGCTCTTATGTTTTATTTTGACTGTGGCTCAAAAAGAAGCTGTGCTGCAGGCCTTAGCAGTGTGCAGTTACCTAGTCTATCAGTTGCACAAAAAAAGTGTGAATGAAGAGTAAATTGATGTAGTAAAGATAAAATTTGTGGTTATGCTGTACCCAGCCACATCTGGGGTCCCTCTCTTTCTCTCTCTCTTAGATAGGACTGCCTGTAGGGCTAGGAATCAGGGCTCCTCGCTTCTGCTCCGAGCTCTGCCAAGGGTTGCTCTTCAACATGCATCAAATCACTTGAGCAGCTTCTGTTCAATTTTGTGTACTATGATAACAGAGATAACTTGTGCAGCAGCACTGTGTGTGTACTTTTTGCATCAAAATGCAAGTTGTCCTATATAGGTCCAGCGTATGGTGTTTAGGGTATGTATGGTGTTTAGGGTATGAGGTCCATATTCTGGATATTTTGGAGAGCTCAAGCTCTGCATGCCAAACAGGAGATGGCTGTTTTCATTTTGTCTGAACAGTTGCAGTTGCAGGTAGTCAGAAATAGCAATGATCACCATCTTTTGCAGTCAAATTTAGATATCTCATGCCAGGCACCTGTACCGCAAAGTCTGAGTCAAGCTATATGTCACGTAGAAGAATTATATCCAGCAAAAACAACCTAGCACAACCTTCTCAGCAATGTTATGGATGAAGTGAGCTGGGGAAAATCAGAGTGCCTATGTGTCCCAAGCACCTACTTGGATGTCATAGCTCTTGGCCCACACTTTATACCCTGGCACTCCCCTAGCTAGGAAAGGTACTTTGAAGCTAAGCCCTTCTGGTCTGCAGAGGAGTGAGGCGAGGGGAACACTCCTGTTGACTTCAGTGGGCTTCAGATTAGGCTCCTGTATTTCTCAGAACTTTAAATAGCTGAAATACGATAGTGTTATTTTTAACCTCTGAGATAATCCCCAAGAGTGATAGTTTTCTCATTTTTTCCCACAGTCACCAACAATTCTTGACAAAAGACTGCATGACAATGAAAACCTGTTATTTATTAGGCTGACTACTTAGCTGCGCTCAGTGCATTGATAGCAGTGCATTCAGGTCTGCTGCAGTGAGGCAAATTGTTGAAACAGCAAGGAGGGAACAAGTCTCATAACCCCCTTAAACAATTACTGCCAATCATTCTTTACTAGCCCCTCTTAAAATTTACCCCAAAGGGGTTATACACAAGGAGTGATTAAAACTGACCTAAATCATAATTTAATTAAAAGAAATTGAAATTCAAACTGAAAATGTTTGGTAACCTCAGGCCACCACCCTAATGATTCATTTTAATGCATTTACAGTTCTGCAATAATGGCCTTTGTTTGTATGTGCTTTTTTGTTTTATGTCTGTTATCATTTTGCCACTGGAATAATCCGAAAATGCTTGCAAGCGATATGATCTTGAGTGTGTATACAGATATATGTGTACTTTCTTCTTTCACATTAGGAGTTCCACTGAAGTCAGCATACCTACTCATGTGTGTAGAACATAACAGCTGTAAGATCAAGGCCTATATTTTTAATTTTCTCATTAATTAGTTTCCCTGTTATCCTAGAAGGACCTTCACATCATTAATATGATTGCCATGGCAATATTTTTGTGCTGTTAGAAAGAAAGCTCAAAACTGTGGCATCTCTTATCTTGGTTGGCATTTGCCTTCTTCCAAGAAGTGTGGTCCAGCTGTGAGCAAGGTCCCCATGGCAGACCGAGGGAGATGCATGAGGCTGCTGGCTCCCGGGGAGGACCAGCGGATGCCTACGTGGCAGGAGCCACGCTGGGACGTAACAGGGTGAAACGCCGTGTTTGGGGCGTGCTACCTATGCAGATATGTGCGAATGGCAAATAAGACATGACCCTCAGGCGATGGCCTTCTGTATCATTTATTTCTGCTCCAGGAAGGAGCAGGTTGTTTGAAAGACCCTTACTCTGGCTGTTTGTTTCTACCCTACACATAACATAGGTACCACATTCTCAGCAGCGGAAACAATTTTCATAACATCTGTGTTGGAGGGGTGGAAGTAGACTGTTTTGCATTGGTTAGGCAGAATTTCTTCCTTTGACTAAAAATATGTTATCTGCAAATCTGCTTCCTTCTGGAAAATGTCTTTTTGCATTAGTTTTTGACACCCTGGCTTTAGCCTCAGCTCTCCTAAATTCGTCTCTGACTACTTATGAGGAGAGGTGCTTCTCGAGAGGCCGGTGTGTGTGAGAACCTGGCCCTCGTTCAGCTCTGCAACAGGAGGAGCCAAGAGGCTGGCAGGCTGTTAATATTTGTGACTTGCCATGTGTGTAGCAGGAGCAGTGAAAGATGCAAAAACCCCACGTGCCCCTGGGCCCTTGCAGAGGAGACGGGAAGAACCCAGGAACCTGCCCTGGCACTGCAGTCGGGAGATTGTCCCCTGGACTTTCCCTCGGTTCCTGTGTCACCCCTCTCCTCTCCGGCGGCTGGCTTACTATTTATCGTATCAGCTGCTTCGTTTGGGGGCTGCTGCTGCAGCTGCCATACGACTGTGCATGCCAAATACCTCTCCTTAACACAGAGTGGGCAGCCGCTGGCAGAGTATCCGGTTTTCTAGGTTGGTTGGAAGTGCTGCTTGCTCTGCCAGCTTGCTGAGGGTGCTGGTTGATCGCTGGTTAGCCTGTTGGCTACCGAATACAAATGAGGGAATAAATCATTTGGGGAGTTTCCTTACTGGTCCCAGAGAAAAAGAGTGAGAAGGGCGAGCTTGGCAAAGGAAAGCAAAATGGCCAGAAGTATGTATTTTAGTGACTGATGTGCTTATTTTATTTGTATCATGCTACTGTAGCTCTCAAACTCCTGGTTTTTCAACTGACTGCCATGCTGGGGAAAAGAAACAGATGTTCCCATTTGTCTTTTGATGTGGCTCAAAATCATTTACATTTGCTGGCCTAAAATGACACGACATGTCATACACCACATTTTCTGTCTCCTCTGGAGTGAGTGACAGATTGTTGTTCAATTATTAGTATAATGGCAAAATAGATACTGTGAGGACAGTTTTCACCTAGAGGAAATGCAATTGCCAACTGCTGCAATAACGTAAAGAGAAGGATGGCAGATACTGCAGAAGCCATCCAGAGGAAAAGACGTTTTTATTATGAATAATGTCATGGAGAAGACTCAAGGGAAATGCACTGGGTCTGGCTTTTCTGACTGGAGAAGACGAGAGTGAATAAAAAAAAGAGGGGTGAATAAAAATATGGAGAAGAGCTGGCTTGCTACTCTTTTAAAATGTATTTGCAGCTCTTTGCCTTGAACACGTGCTAAAGCTAAAGCTTAAAGCCTTTCCATTTGCTCTGCACCCAGCTCCAATGGAGAGCAATAATTGCAAACAGGCTCTTCATCAGTAGAAGACACTTAGTGAGAGGCTCGTTGAAAGGGTTTTAGCAAATGGAAAAAAAACGTTTGTCAGACGTGCAGGGATTAGTCACTGTCGCATCCTCTGGTTTACTTTCATATCGGTGTATTCATACTTCGCTTCCTCCCTTTCTCCTGAGATGAAGAGACCCTGCATGCCAGACAAAGCTTAACCCTTACTTCTGGAAGTCATTTACTTGAGCATCGCTTGCCCACTCAATTTTTTAGTGTTTTGTTATTCTCCTTCCTTTTAATGTTTCCTAATTTTACCAAAGTCACTCCGTAGGCACAACGCGCCCTTTAAAACTGCTTTTGTAACCTAAGTTTGGTCTGAGAAAGTGACTTTACAAGAGATGGAATCCCGTGGGAATAAATATGAATCCCCCAAACTCCTGATTTTAGCCAAATAACTCATGGTTATAGTCATACTTGTTTTAATGGATGTAGAAACAAGTATCATCTCCCAGGTAGTTTTGTGTAGTGAATGCAGTCAGGTAATTGCCGAAATGGTTCTCGGTGACGTATCGGTAGTTACTGTTTGCGCCTGCCCTGCTTTTTCTGAATATGAAGTCTGTCTGTGTGAATCAAAACATGTTGCACTTGGCCGTAATGAAATTCTTTAGGGTTTGGCACCGCTTATTTAACTGTGAAGCACCGTTCTCTTTGGATCTGACTTCATGGTGAAGACTTTTCAAATATCCTTCCACCGCTGCGTTACGGTGGTGCCCTGAACGGACAGTTCCTTCCCACAGCTCCTGAGCCAGACGTCTCGCTCGCTGTGGGACACGTGCTGGTGCAACAAGGAATTCGTTCGTATTTATTAATGGTTTGCTGCAAAGCTCGCAATGGCCAAAACCCGGGTTTTAGAAAGAAAGGAGGAGGGGGAAAGGAAAATGTACCTTCTAGCCTAGCTAATTTTCTATTTTGGGTGTAATCCTCATGCATTGTCCTCGTGCCCAGTGTGGACAGGCAGAATGATTAAAAGAAAACTAAAAAAAAAAAAAAAAAAAAAAGCTGGCTTTAATCAAATCATTTTGGTCATCCGTGTAATACGATTTTTCTCCAGGTTAGACTCACTAACGTGCGAAGAAATCGCTATGGCTAGCCGTCCGTTAAGGCGGGTTGAGATCAGTTCAGAGAGTTACAAAGCAGCCAAGAGGCCCGAGTCCCCGCTGATGGCCACCAGCCAGCCCGGCCGCAGGTGGGGAGTGACGCTGGGCTCCTCTGGCGCCCGAGACAGCAGCTCTGCGCAGGGTCAGGCAGCAAATGCTTCTCCGCTAGTCCCATCTGCTGGATGCCGAGATGTATTGCCTGCCCGAAAGAGCGGAGCAACATGCCTCCTCTTTAAATACGAGCTGGATCCAGCGGGCTGCCAGAAGGTGCTCGTTTGCTTCGGAAAAGCACACGCGCTTGCTTGCTTTCTCCTCCCTCGTTGCGTCTCTGCTCCCGCTCTCCTCTCCGGCAGCCCCGAAGCGCCGAGTAAGGTGGTGCTTCCACCGCGTTGCTCCCCGGAGGTTGTAACCAGAAAAATCCAGGAGCCGGAGGAGATCACAGCAAAAAAAAAAACCACGTGCATCGTCATCCGGCCGTTGGCAGGCTGGGGAGTGAATTTCCCTTCTGCCGGCGTGGACGCGCCGCGCTCGCTGCCTCGGCAGGGCTGGTGCTCGCGTGCCGGCACGGGGGGAGCAGAGCCGCGAGCGGCACCGCAAGCTGCACCGCAGCCGCTGGTATTTTCGTGGAGCTGAAAGAGGGCTCTTGACTGTGGAAAAGACAGATTACTCGATGCTTTTCTAATTGGGCCAAGCAAAGGTTAAGAAGGTTTGATCCTCTGTCCGTAGACTTCCCCCGGCGTATGCTTTTCTCAGCGGTAATTCGCTGTTTGGTACCTGCCTTCAGAAAGAGGACTGGAGGGAAGAAAATGCATAACGAATGCAAATGCAAAAGTGGAGAAAATTGGGAATGAATGCGAACGTAAAAAGAAAAAAAAAAACATTAAATCCTAGCAATCCTAGCCATCTCGCCTTGGTTTATTTTGCACTCTCCTTTGTAGGCATTTGTGATGCATTTATGTACTGTAAGTGGCTCTGAGCCTTTTGGGTTAAAATAAGTCTCAGGCAGTTCTCCCCCTCCTAGTCGCACCTTGCATCGCTGTTAGGAGAGGTCCTGCAAGCCCAAAACGCAGCCGCTGGAAGGGGCTCGTGGAAATGGCACAGGAGGAAAAGAATCCAAGAAAAACAGCCTCATAAAATAAATAAAGTAAGATCAGCCAACAATTTTATCTACTGTAGACAGTGTTTAAGGAAATATCTTTGTTTGGTGCACAGATATTTCCAGTGTTATGGACCAGTTCTGCCTACTGAGGTAAAATCTTCAATCTAACCCCCTCTTCCCTAACTTGAAACGTGACTGTTTTAAATGCAACTGTTTATGTTTGCAGTTCTTCAGTTTACCTTTATAGCTCTCTCCCCTTTTATCACAGGACCTTGCTATAAATAACAGTTTATACTGCACTGGTTACAATTAATATTGCTGCTGCCATTGCCAATAAAATAATATAAGTAATTTTTTTTGTGGTTTCCTTGATAGGTGGTAACAGCCCAGAAGAGAAGCAAAACACCGAAGAGACTGAGGGCCAGAGCCAAGAAGCAGGTTTGTGCCGAGCTCCTTAAAGGACTTTCTTGGGTTTTATCCACCTTGGTGAACAATAACCGTAGTCAATGCTATTGACTGAAAATGTTTGTACGTTTTCACCAGATTAACTCAGGGCTTGTGCGGTTCTCCCGGGAGAGACCCCAGCGCCATTCATTATGAATGAATGTATTGCGATGCAGGAATGCAGACTTTGCTGTTTAAGTTGCACGCTCCACAGTCCCTCTTTAAGGTGGCATATCTCTAGATAATCCTCTAATGAGAAAGAAATCATTTTCCCTCTGTGTCTACACTGGAGTAGCACTTTGTGTAGCACAGAAACTGGGGAAAGGAATTTGGGGGAAGGAGGAAGCGGTCTTTCTTCATTAAAAGCTGCACTTTTAAAGATTTTTGAAGGTATTTTCAGGTTTTAGTAAATAGTCTACATAAGTCTCAGGGGTTATGAAGATTTAAATCCATACAGAAAGATATTGCATATACTGTGAATAAATGTCAGAGTTCACAAGCAGTGGGTTTTGCAGATGGCATGCTTATAAATTATATGTTACAAGCTAGTAAGTTCAGTATTTTAAGATATAATGTCACTCAGTGTTCAAAATAGATTTTCTGTTATTTTTTTCTGTTTCTGGTTGTATTTTTCATCCTACCAAACTCTGTTCGATGCAAATGACAACTGGAATTAAGCAGTTATCAAAATAGCTGAAGTGACAGTCAAAATAGCTACAAATCCCCTTATTTCTTAGGGTTTCTTTTTGCAGTGTGACATGTAACACAATGCTTTTTGTGTTGTTTTCTTTCTCCTAGTAGTGCAGGGTGTTGCCTACACATATTTAACTCAGAGCGCGTGAAACAGTTTTGTAGAGAACTATTTTTTAAATCAGTCCTGAAAATTGTTACCAGTATCTGGAAGACAGAGCTGAAGAAGGCCGGTCAGGCCGGTCGGCCAGATCATCTGGCCTAATTACTGCGTTGTGGCTCTTTCCAGATGTCACATTCATTTGAGAGCAGTCCTTTTCTGGTCCCGCGCAGTGCGTGCCACAAATGTGAAGGTGCTGCGTTTCTCCAGGGCATCCCGTAGGCTGGTCTCCTGCAACGGGACGTCAGCAGCTGCTGCTGTCCTTGAGTTCTTGAGGTCCTTCCACAGGTCGTGTCCTCCTCACCACCTCTTCTTTCCATCCCTGCTGTCCTTGAGTTCTTGAGGTCCTTCCACAGGTCGTGTCCTCCTCGCCACCTCTTCTTTCCATCCCTGCAAGAGGCAGTGAGTCGCACTGTCCAAATCCAGGCTCTTTTTTGCAGCTCTGGCTAGGCAAGGGGATATCTTTGCCTTGGCAATGTCAACATTTTAACAGTACCAAGCACTGCTTGGCTTTCTGCTCAGGAGAGCTCAAACTGCAGAGGTTTCTGTTTAACCCAATTATGTTACTGTCTACAAGTGCCAAATATAGCCCACTATACCTGTCAGCTATATTCGCTCTGTCTCCTGATGGGATGCATATTTCCCTGGTATATTGACTCATGAAACAGCTGGATTGAATGAGCTGCGTCTCATTTTTCCCAGAAGTAAAGAAAATATACATCTCTAAATTATTACTCTGCTACCGGGGTTGTCTTAAATGCATTGTGGTTTTTTTTCCAAAATTGTCATTATGACCTGAAATGTTATGAGCTGCCACACTTGATTTATCAGAGATATCATGTGCGTTGTTTTACTACCTAATATTGGTAGACATGTTTTGTAGCTGTCATGGAGAGTGTCAAAGAAAAGATCCAGACTTTTCAAGTCCCAGGTCCGGAGAACGTCCTAGCTGAGGAACGCGTTTAGGTACCTGCCTGAAGATACTGTTATGCCTATGTGCGGTCCAGGAGTCACCTTCTCAGCCATAGGCACACAGAGGAGTAGTATAGAAAAAATGATTTGTCCTTACATTTATCCCTGCTGGCTCACATGGTGATAAGAGAGAGGCATACAGTTAGTTTGAGTCAGTAGCATAAAGCTAATGAATTACTGTTGCATTCCCATTTCCTCATTGTGGAAGCAAACGTCATCGGGAACTTCCAGGGCTGCTGCTTCTCTGCCCTTTGCTTGGCGGTGGGAAATGACCTGATTTTGCAAGATACATGGGTGCATGCCTGAAACACTTCTAATCACTATGAATGGTAATTGTCAGGAGCAGTCTCCTCAAATACTGAAGTGCTTATTTGAGACTGCTGTATTTTCTAAACCAAAAGGCATAGCCTTCATCTCAGTGTGACAAATCACAAAAGCATCACTTTAATATTGTAGAAGAAAATGTAGGAGAAAAAAACAGAAACAATGTATTCCTACCCAGGCCATTACATAGATACTTATATATTCATATTATATAATAGATGAAAAAGCCAGTTATAGCGTGCAAAGATTGGTCTGGAATTGTTCAGCTATTACTGATTTTTCTCTTTTTTTTAATCTGGCCTCTATACTATCATCGATGAACTTCACAGTTAACACATGGGAAGCAAAAAGGTGGGGTTCAGAGCTCTTGTTTTAAACTAGTTAAAAAAAAACCCCTGTATGACTATGTGACTATATTAGGAATAATTTTTGTCAGAAACATAGGAGGGAAGTCTTTTGAAAGAAATGTAAAACTAAAAACAAAAACAGATGTTCCTAATGGTTTTTGCTTATTAAAACTGCCAAGCAAAAGCAACAGTGAAAATGAAAAGATTCAGTTAAATTCAGGTATTAGTTTTACCTGTGAATTATCTAGTTACATCAGCATGTTCTACCATTGAAAATCTATGTGCCGCTGATTTTCAGGGAGTTACTAAATTTAGGGCCTGATTCAGGAAAGCTTCTGTTTTCAGGAAAGCATTTGCATTTAATTATTTCATTTCCAGTGGGATTCATGGACATGATTAAAGTTAAGAACAAGCTTAATTGTTTTTCTCAAAATAGGTGAATTTAATGAAAATAAGAATCTCAAAGCAAATAGCAACACCGATATCTGTTACTCCCCCCCCCATATTAAAGGAAATTGAAATACAGACAGTTTTGGCAGTATTGTAGTGTAAGCCTTACCCCAGCCTAGGGAAGATGGTCAGACCAGTAATGCCCAGAGAAGACAACGTGAATGGGTAGAAGGGCAGAAAATCAAGCCCCGTACTAGTATCTTGCTTCTTAGTCACAGAAACCACTGAATAAGGTGTAACCTTTTTCTTTCAGTCAACTGATTCATCAGTTTGATATCTAATGAATAACGTCTCTCTCATTTCCTGGGTTCTTACAGATGAGGCGAAGCCTACAGCTGTACCCAGCCTATCATCATCAGAAGAAACAGAGCTGAGTGAGGATAAAGGTACAGATTGCAAATTGCATTTCAAAATATCCAGTCCCAAGAGGACATTTCATAAAGCCTTATCGTCCTTTGTCTGGAAATTGCCAAAATCACAGTTAAACAACACAAAAATAGATAAATGCTTGGATTTTCATTTACGAAAGTCTTTGTAATGAACTACTTGGCACCAGCTGTTCTTCTGGGAGGAGAGAGATGCCATGAATTCCTAAGTCCCCTTGTTATGGAGGTAATACTAAAATATCATACGTGACATATCAAAAATGAGCCTTAAGCTTGGGCTTGCTAGAGTGGCTCGCATGCGTAAAGTTAAGCATACCCATCTATCTCAGCAGTATTAGCTCCCTACTCAGTGCTCTCCTGATGAGAAGAAGAAAAACACAATCACTATAAACACATCAGAAGGAGACAGAAGGAGATGAAGTCATAACGGAGAGGGAGAAAACAATGTTTATCTTGTGCGGACTGTGCTGGGCACTCAGATCATTCAGTTTGTGATAAATATTTAAAAGTGTCACGGGGCCAAATGACAGGGAGTTTAGGAAACAAGAAAGAGGGATGGCCTAATTTTAATGTTTCAAGCTGAGCTTTTTCCTGTGTAGCTGTTGGTTTACAGATAGGAACCGGTGCACAGCCGTACCCTTTTTGATACTCTTATGATATCACACCATTAATTGCTTGTGCTGGTCTACAGGTTTTGGCATTTTTGCGGAAGTATGTCAAGAAAAAGCCTGGGTGATTTATAAAATGTTTGCTACTGGTAATTCAAAACAGGAGTTAGGCTATCTATAATAAATACAGTCCCTCAGTACAGCCTTCAAGAAAGACTAATAGAAAATTTTAATGCATTTTACTGAGATAACATAATTATTAACATCCATTAACTTATTTATTTTGAAAGAGTTAATGTTTAATTCAGTGTCGCTGCTTGGCCCTCTGCTCATTTTTCTAGATAAGTGTGACGGGGTGCGACAGCTTGCCCTTTGGTTCCAAAGGAACGGGCTGCAGCACCCACATTCCTACTTGATTATGAGTTCAAAGCCTTGTGCAGGTTGAGTTAAGTGCTCTCTCAGCTGATTGATTGATGCTGCAGGGGAAAAAAACCTGCAAACCCTTGCCAGAGCACTGTTTTTTGCTATTCAGATCTTCACAGATTAGGGTCACGGCAAGGCTAGTGGAAGGCAGCAACAGTGATAGATTCAGCCTTAGTGTAATTGGTGATTACCCGTCAGTCATCTGTCTTTCTGCTGACATTTGGCCTGTCTGTGGATTCTGTATCTGTATGATTGCCCCTTGGACGTGGTCTTTATGTTTGGTAACGTGAGGGCCATGGCAGATTTTTGAGTTTGGATTTTTTTTTGCTGTCTGCACTCTTGCTGAAGATCACAACATTTTGGTATTGCTTTGCGTTCTTGTTCCTGACTGTGAAGTCAGTGCCTCCTCTTATGTTTTTCAGTGACAACATCAATCATCTCAATGTGTGACCACTCCAGTTTTTTTGACCCATTGTATTAGGGGGTCTCTTCTCGGGAAAGTAGCCACTTTCCGTTACTCTTCTTGCCGTTCCTATAATGTTTAAGGGAATAGTGTCTTCCCCTCTTCTCTTGAGAGGTTGCAGAGGAAGAGATACTGCCCTGAGAAGTCCTTTATCGCAACAGGTAGTTACTCTTCAGTGTCCTTCCTTTCCTCAAAAATAAGACTGAAAGCATCTAGTAAGGAAAAAGGAGCAAGACAGACTCTCCTCCGTATATTTTGTTTGGAGAGTAATACTGGTAGTAAAAGGAATGGTGGGGGTATGTGATACTTATCATGCTTGGGGATTTGTTTATGAGTTTTTTAAATGTAAACAGAAATTTTGAAAGACCGGGTTTTCATCCTTGTTTGTATCAATATATTTGCAGCTTTTCAGGTTTTAGATTTTGAGCTGCTTTAAAATGAATGCTAGTGTTACGAAAGACTTGCTACCTTTTCAGAGATGGCACTTTTACAAAATCCTGGCATTTCTGAAAACACCTGCCGCTCCTGAAATAAATTTCAGCCTTCAAATTTTTTGCCCACTGAGTTAACGCAGCTAAAACCTGCCAGGTTCTGGAACATACTCATTTCTGTAGTTTATCTTCAACTAAATGAACTGGATGTAAAGCATTTAAAGAAATTGTGTTTTTCCAGTCCAATCACCTAATTACTGTGAAAGGAGATTCATGGCAAATAAATCTAGGCTACACGCTTCCAAAACACAAAGTTTAAACCACTTGGAATATGAGGTTTCCAAGGCAGCTATGAAACTATAGCAGTCTTTCAAATGCCAGTTCTGGTGGATGCAGCGGAACTGGTGTTTTGACTCCAGTTAGCGTCAACTAGTAATTTTTCTGCCTTGTCTTCCATCTATTTCTGGGGTCAGAAAATAGTAAACACATTGAAATATTTATCTTTAGTTCTAAAGTATGGCAATATTCAAACCAGATACTGCTCTCACTTTGCAGGTCATGCTGTTGCTTGGCATAGCTCTTAACAAATATTACTCGTTGCAGGCTGTCATAAACAGGCTTCTGCCAGTCCTATAGCAGTATGGCTCAACACGTTTTGGTAGGGTCTTTAATGGGGAATGGGAGTTTAATTTTCATGACAAGCCTTACTCTGATTGAGGAAAAGCTTTCTAGTCAGGACAGCACTTAAACCTTGCTGAGAATTTATTCAAGTGTTACTTTCCTGCTAGTCCAAGGGCCTTGATGCCCATACATCACTGCTGTCAGGAAGTTCAAATATTTTTTCTTACCTGGGTCGTCTTTATGAGTTTTTGTTTTTGTTTTTTTTTTTTTTTGGCAATTTTAAAGAAGGGGAAGGATGAGAATGTAAAAGGATTGTTCATAAGAAGTGTGTTGGTGAACAGTGTGGGCATGTTTTGAGGGGCTCTGATTAGAATGAGAACGTACTGCGAGACTGTTTCCTGTGTTATTGTGGAAGTGTAGCTCTTCCTTTATTCACTGTAGAAGAGACAGTAACGCTATCCGGAAGAAAAAAGTTCATATGGGCCCAATTTGCATGTGGCCTTTGAACACGTGAAGTTTTTTGGGTGCTCTGTCTTTCTTCAGAAGAAACGCGGGACAGTCATATTACAAGAATATCAATGTGTTTGATGTTATGCTGTGGAGGTATCCTCTTACTCAAGTCTTTGCCAAGTTTCTATTTCCACTGTCTCGAAATGCCACAAAGAAATGTTGAAATTTTACCCTTGAAAACTTGCGTGCATATCTATTAGCTGTCGCGGGGAGAGCTGGCATCTCTAGGCAGCACCTTCGCCGTGCTTCATTACTGTGCATGTGGAAGTCGGACCTTTACGCACAGCGTATTTCAAGGTAGAGCTGCTGCTCTTTATGAAGTGTAAGGACAGAACAAAGTGATTAAAGTCATTAATGTTTATGCGGCAGATAAAAGACATATCAGACTGGCTGCAGTCTCGTATGCCTGTCCGCACAAGATTGTGCTGGGAGTACCAACTCGTTTTAAATGGACCATGTAGTCTATACTGTTGTGTGGTAATGATGACAAACGAGGGTAGGTTTGAACCCGTGATTTTAAAAAGACAGTGTGCATATGTGAGAGTGTTCTGCATCTTCATCCCAGTTACCTATCCTACCAATTACTCTTTAACCTGACTTAATGATGGGGCTTTCTGGCAGAAAAATAAAAAAAGAAACTGTGGATTTAGTGCAGGTGAAGAGTGAACTCCACATTATGTAATCATCTTGGCAAAGTTTCTGTTCACAATACACTGATTTTAATTCATTAGTACTTAATAAGAACTGAATTTTCATTTGAAGGTCAACTAAATTAAATCATATGCTAATTAATTTTAAAAATAAAATACGGATTAATTATTTCCAGGTGTTCACCAAAGTCTGTGTTCCTGTGGGAATGCCTTTTAAAGCAAGTCACCATTTTTCTACATTCACTGAAATGGAATCAGATTCCATCAGCTGGCGGGTTTATGTTTTCAGAAACGGAATTAGGTATATGTCTTGGTTAGAGCTGAGCCCTAAAAACTCACTCTGTGCAGTGCAGAAGCCTATAAGTATCCTGCCTGTAAAACATACTGGATCTTAAAATTCCTGTTTGGCCAGCTGTAGTTCTCACCATGGAAAAATCTTGATGTCCTGAAGACAGAAACGACGGAGAAGGGATAAAGTGAAAGATATAGCATTTCAAATTCAGGGGAGCTGTATAAAGCAACATAAATTAGACACTGATAAGTGGGTGAAAAAGATTGACTGAAAGGCCAATATATTCGAAAAGAGGTTTTTAAAATCAGCTCTTAAGTATATATTAAGACATCTAAATGAATGACCTATTTTCAGAAGTACTGAACACTCAGCAGCTACCAATGAAATGTTTTTAGTTCACCCTTGGGCTATGATTAGACCTGGAAAATTTCAGCCTGAAAAATTTCAATTATAGGTAACTGAGAAAGAACCTGTGTAATGGAGGAGTTTCAACACCCCCAACTATAGCTGTGGCTACAGTGATGACCTTTCTCTCGCTTGGGCAGAATGATTTCTATGAAAGCAAATTGACTGACACAACCTGAAGGACATGGTTTGGGGTTTTTTTTTACACCAGGTAAATAACCATCCCCAGCCAGCCAGATGCCTTTTTGCCAGACACCCTTCATAACGGTCAGGTTTAGCTATAGATAATGCTGGTTATTCACTTTTCCTTTAAATCTGACGGATCTGTAGCGCTGTGCAGACCCAGCCCGGAGGCGAGGCTGGAGAAGACGCGGCTGGAGGAGCGAGCGCGCGGGAGCATTACCCGGAGGACCCCCCTGCGGAGATGAGCCGCCTGGTCCATTCTCCAAACACTCGTACAAATCTCTCTACAGGTTGTCGTGCCTAACAAGGTCTGTTTTACCAAGCCGTATAAACTTGGGCTCAAATAAATCTAATCTGTCATAAAGACAGATTAAAATGAAATCTTGGTGGGTATAAAAATAACATTTTAAAGTCAAAGCTCAAGAATATCTCCCTAACTTCTCATAAATCACCATTTTATAGTACTTCATTTTAACACATTTTCCTCAGTTTATGAGGCAAAAGAATACCCTAATCATGTGGCAGCCTCTGTGCACACCATTACCTGTAATTTTAGAAGCCTGCTTGATTTCTTTCACTCTGGAAATATTCCAGTCATTTTTCACAGTATCATGCTTAAAAAATAAAATGCACTGAACCCATTTCTTTCATAATGGCCAGCTTTTTCCCTCTTTAATCTTCTTATGGCTCCCTAAAACATGGTGATTTATCTATGCTGTGTGCAGGACCCAGGTGTGTTGCACATTAGAAACGACTCAGTAAATAAGCCACACAGAGACTAGCTGGGAAAGTGAATTTTAAAAGATCATTAAAACCACTTAACATGCAGATCTTACCATTTCTCCTCTTCCCAAGTATTTGCAAAATTTTGTTTGAGCAGCGCTGTTTTATACGGTCAAAAAAAGTATGAATGACGTGGTAAAGGATGCGTTCTTAGGCAGTATTTAGACAAAATAGCACCTGATTCTTGTCCAGAAGGTAGGACTGATAGCTCTGTGCAGGCTACACAGTTTTCCTGGAGCTGAATCCAACAAATAATTGATAAATGGAAAATACTTGAGGAGTATTCTGTCCTGCTTGCTTCAAGTCAAAATGTTTTCTCCCAGGATTTTTAAAGGCTGGGATTAATTCCCAGGTGCGTCGTGCCAGGCAGCCCCAAGAATCAGTAATGCTGCCCCAGCGGAGCGGTGCTGAGCGCTGCAGGTGGGACCGGGAGCTGGGGCAGAGCAAACGCTCCTCACCTGGGTATTGCCACTGCGGCTGCCACGGAGAAGTGGCCCAGAAAGGACTGAGGGCTCAGGCGCTTGGACGAGAGCAAGTGTCTCGATGCCTCGTGTGCAGTAGATAAATGACCTGGCTTTGGTTCATTTATGTCATTAAATGTCATGTTGGGTTTGTTCGTGCGTGATCAATGATGGCGTTAGGAACTGTGTTACAGTGTAGTATCAGAAAGACTGATTTTTTTTCAGTTCTGCCTGGAGGAATACTAATCCTTACTGTCCCAGTTTGGGGTTATCCTAGGTAAACGGTGCCCAGCGTGTGTTACTATGCTGTGAAATAATACCTTGGATTTCCCAGTGCAACTTGACGGATAAGTAGCTGTGTTAGAAGACGACTAATGCTGTTTTATGCCATTTAAAAAATTGAGGTTGGTTCGCTGGTCCATTAGTGATGGATGAAGGGATGGCCAGAGCTCTCTTAGGCCCTGGGATCATTTAGGACTGTGCTGGTTTGTGCCCAGTTGTATACGGCTATAAAGGGCTACGTAAGGGCGATGGACCAGCTGTTCCTGAGGATTGCCACTGCCCTGCTCCGCAAACCTGCAAGCAGAAGGCAATATATAATCTGCCGGTGTGGGATGCCCACCGCTGCTTAGCCGATGGAGTGGAGGTAGCGCTCCTGCCTCGTGTGCAATCGGAGAACAGCTTTTATTGACCAGTGTATTTAGTCTTACATTTTTACTCTTGCCTGGCTCAGGTTTTCTTCATAAATCTGGGTTTATTCCTTTGCTTTATTTTACTCTTGTTGATCCTAAAAGCAAATCTGTCTTTGGACCTTTTGGCTTGAATATTTGATCTAATATTTGCATTTGAAAAGAAGAAATCTTTGATATGGTCTTGACCTTAAAGATTTTGGAACTCCAAATCTGCATGTTAATGCAATGACTGATCTCTGCTGCTGAAATGAGAGCTGCAGACTGTTGCAGTTAGGCAATAACGCCTGTCCATGTTCTTCTCTTTTCAGAAACACACTTAAAAAAAAATAACTTGTGCAGAATTAGATTGTCTGGAATAGTTTTGCATCCCATGTAAGTAAATTGCTTTCCTGAGCCCTGGAACAATTGGAAAGCTGTGTTCATGACCGAAGCAGAAGTTTAATACGAAACTGCAATCCCGTAAGAATACGCTGCGCACAGCTATTTATGGTGATGTCTGAAGCTGTGCCAAATAACACAGGTGGTCTCTAGCTGTGGTGCCTAATGCTGACGCCCAGCGCGGCGGGGGGTTCACGCTTACGGCTATGTCTGAAGGGTGGAAATAGTGCTAGAGAGAAATCCCCAAAGTGCAGGGTAACTGTGGTTTGCCATAAGCTATTTGATACCTCCTGAAAACCAGCAGTGTGATGGGGCATCTACTTGCATCAGCCACGCACGAGGCTCCCAAACTCCATTTTTCATTATTGACCAAAGTGTGTAATTGTTGTTCTGATACTGTGGATTGATTTTTGCGTGAAATTGGAGTCATTCCTCATTCTGGGAGAAAAGGTGGCACCTGTGAGCTGAGATTAAAGTTACAGGTCTAGAAGTAGAAATTCCATGGAATAGCCCTAAGGGTCTGGATGAAGAAGCTTGCATCTCCCACCCAAATCAGGAAGGAGTGCCCTGTGTTACCGCTTTTGGCTGTGTGACGGCTCGTGTTCAGGCCCTGGCGGTACGGTACTTAAAGAAGAGGACCCCTGAGTCCAGCACTGTCTGTACAGTTGCACAAATGTGCAACTAAATCATGCACAGGAGGGTTATAGTAATTCGGAATATGGGGCTACATGTGGTGCAACTCTTGACTTGTTTGGCATCCTGAAAGCTTTGTCATAGCCAAAATTTCATGCAATGGGTTTCAGGGTTTTTTGGGACATTGACACATTCCCGACAGATTCTTACTGCCATTCCCATTTATACCAAGGAGTCCTTCAAGTCACATTTTCATTAAACTTGTAATTTGATGAAATTCTAATTTATTTTAGCTCTGATTGAGACTGATAGGGTAACCTGTTGTAACTCTTGGCACCAGTACGAAAGGGCGGCACAGTGATCCAGCCAATAGCAGCGAGTAGCATTTTAAGTCTGCAGGAGGTTGAAAAGAGTGCAGCAAGGGCAAATTTCAGCAAACTGTACATCAGTGAAGATATTCTCCTTTCAAACTTGGATTTATAAACTTATTGTCATGCAATGAAACGAGTATGAAGCTGTGCAGGTAATTAAATATTTGCCTTGGGGGATTATTTGCAGTTAATTAAAGCCACACACTTTCAGTGCGTACCTGTTCTGCAGATTATTAAATTTGGATCAGATGTTAACAACCCAGCTTTCCCGCTTATCCATCAGAGGTTATTCTTGGCAAGTTTTAGGAACAGAGTTTTACCGGGACATCCTATGGTATATTGTAAGATTTGTTCTGCTATATTGTAGAAAGGGGCTTTCTAGAGGTAGAGTCTTACTAACACTGCCATGGTGTAATGTATTTTCATGCACCATAGATCTTTTGTCAGTGTTACTTGAGTTTTTCTGCTAGCAGCGTTTTAGAAAGTGTTTTACTCTGAACTATAAATAGTGATTATCTATTGCCATTAGTTCACTTATCCCTGAAGTTTGCAGAAATGTCCAGTTACTTAGATCGGTGGCCTTTTTTAACAAGGGTCAAACAGAGCTCTTTATCCAGTGAAAACTGTGTGTTATGCCAATGAACAGAACTAAAAAAAGCGGAGCTCTTTTGCTGTGATTTCCTGGCCACGGTGGAATAATGCATTTCTCTGTCACCACACAAAAAGTAAGGAGTGGCTTTTGTTGGAAAACAGTTTGACAACAAAATAATGACCTGTGCTTGTGAAGACTGCGGATAGTGCAGAGACAGGATTTGAACCAATTTAAACCTCACTGTGCCCCTGGTTCAGGGTTTGGCTTTGGGCAGTTGGTTTTGCTAGTCTCCCCCAAAGCGAAAGAAGTCTTTGCCACGATAATGACGTGGGCAGCGTTGTCATCGGGCGAAATGAGGCTACAGTTTGCACTGAGATTTATAGGACTTAATGTTTGTGAAGCATGTGGGAATCCGACTATGCAAAGTATCAGCGTTGTCCTGAAAATAAGTCACTTAATATGTCAAGTGAAGAGTTCATGGTGTTTCTCATAGCCTTGTGCTGCTCCGTTCATTAGAAATAAAATTCTTGGTGATACTCCTGATTTTTCTTAGATACTCTCTCTTGCTAACTCTTTGCTTGAGGTTTGTAGTGCGGGCCAAAATCTGCTCAGTAAGTGTGCACTTTCTGAAATCGATGCGAGTAGCTTAAACCCATGAGTATACTTTTATAGGATCTAAATCCGGGGTCAAACAGACAGAAAGTCTGTTGGAGTAGGAGAATGCCAAATATGAATCTCGCACCTCAGGGCTGCCCGCGTCCGAGGTAACTACCAGCCTCTTCCAGCGTGAAAACCCCTGCGGGATTTTTTCATTTGCTTGTTTGCTCTTTCCACAGACTCCCTGGAAGACCCCAGAGGTGTGCCAGAGGATGACCCAGTGCATCCCGTGGAGTGCGAACAAGATCAAGCCGAAGGTAAAGTTTGCTATCGAAATCCGTAAGACACAAATAACGAACCAGTTGGGAACCTTAGTTCTTCCAGTTACAGCAGTCGGCGGTTTTCCCCCTGACCTCTGCTGCCTTGGGAATATGCCTTCAGCTAGTGGAGGCTGGGCACCAAACAGTCTTGGTACAGTAACCTCTGGTGTTACTGAAAAAGAAATAGGTCTCCAAATATGTGGTTTTAACCATATTGATCCTGGGTCAGTGCATAGCGTTATTATTACGGGTTTTTTTCTCTCTCTCTTTTTTTTTTTTTTTTTTTTTTTTGCTTCTAAAAGCCTGTGGGGTAATTCTGTTCTTCTGATAAGCTGTCAAGCGCAGGCAGTTTGCAACAGCGCCTGTGAAAAACAATGTGTCAAGACTGAGCTACTAGAAAAAAAGGAAAAAAAAAGTGATTCAGGGTCAGTTTTGACCAGCCATTCAACATGCTTAATGTTTAGAGGTTATTAAGTGGTATGTTCACATATAAAATGATTTCAACATTGCTCATTTAATAGAAAAAAAGCAGTATTGGGCTGAAAAGTAACGTGATATATATTGGGATTGTGTCCTGTTTGGATAAACTTGCCTTTGCACGTGTGCACAGCCATCATACTGATGTCGTTTCCAATTTGTCGTGTTAACAGGACAAGAGGATGTTTCTGCCGAAGAGGAGATGAAGACCGGGACAGATTCCCAAAGCTCCTGCATGGAAGTAGAAGGTACTGGCCATGCCTTGAAACCAATGAGCAAGACTACCAGGAGGAAAAATACCTGTAGCTGCTCAGTCACCAGCAGTAGTCTTTAAGTTCCTTTTGTTTCTCCACACCTAGTAAACCAAATCTGTGGAGCTGAATCTTTTCATGGTAGCTCTGAGTTTGAGTCTGAGCAGGGCAGTAGCTGTGGATTCTCAGCCCAGGTGGTGAAAGCTGATTTTTAATGCCCCTGTTTAAAAAAAAAAAAAAAAAGTTTTTTGATCATTTGCCCTGTTAAAAAAAAAAGTGAACACCATATCTCTTATTCCTGAGGATAAGCACTTGGGCCTTGAGCGTGAGGTGCACTGAACGCTCTAGCCCCAGTCCAGGCAAACACTTTGGTAAATGTATCTTTGGGCTTGTGACTAGTCCCAGGGAAGTCCTAAGCTTAGTATTTTTTGTGCTAAGGCTAGAAGGCTCAGCATCTCAGAGCATCAAGGCCTTGCTCTCAACCATAACCCCTCGGATTTCCCAGAAATAGCTACAGTATCGGTTCTTCTGGGGGTTAGAGTCCTTTTCCAGTGCCGGTGTTTTTAATGATAATCTCTGTAGCATATATTGGTCATTCTATACCATATCAGTTCTGAAGAACGTTACCATCGAGCTTCTGTTTTCATCAAATCTATTCAGAGCCATTGTTGAACCAAAAAGACACAACAGAAGCCGAGAAACCTTTGATTCCCAGTGTAGATGAGGATGAAGAAGAAGAAAAAGAAGAAGAAGGAGGAGGAGGAGGTAAGAAAGAGAGTTCTGCTAGGCTCATACATTCTCTCATTAATTATAGATATTTTGTGCATTGCAAGGAAACATGGAAATAGCACATAAAGGTGGGATTTTTTTTTTATTATCCTTTCCTCCCTATCGTTGAGTGTTGTTGTGATGTATTGGTCTTGGATTCATATAGGAAAATAAGTGCAAGAAACTGCACAATCCGTTTCTAAAATGACTTTAAAATAAACACACTTCTCATTGTTGGTTTTCTATATTAATGTGCATAAGGCTGATTAAGCAAGCAATTTATGTCTATTAAAGTACCCTGTTGATCATGTTCGCTAGGATGTTGAGGGTATTTACAATAAATGGGTATGAAAATGATTTGTGAGGTCATTGGTAGAGATTTAACTACTATTTAACTAAAACTAGTAATTCTAATAAAGAAACCTATATTTTGAGCAGGAACATGTAGAGTCTTGCTGAAGCAATACATTTTTCTGAGAGTAAAGTATTTAAATCCGTAGTAAGGCTTCTGCAAAGAAACTCAGAAGTTCAATTTTTAGTGTTAGACACTCTTCTGGGAGCCCTACATCCAGCTGATCATTTGTAGTAGTCATATGATTGCATAAAAAGCAGTATATCATGGAAATAAATCTCTAACTGTAAAGTAATTGCAAGTTAATAATTACATGGTCTTCTGTAGAGCACAGAGATGAATTTCATGGTTCCAAACTAAAACCTGGATGTGATCTTTACTGAAAATTCAGGTCAATACTAACTGTTGTCCTAATTATGAACTCCTTTTCCCAGCCCCATTGACACCAACTTAATTGCAAACCTGCATTAGTGACACTTATCTTCATTGCAAGCCCAGGTTAATAGAACCTCTTTGTTCATATACAGCTAAACAACATTTCCTCTCCTTTTTTTTCTTTATTGCCTATCCAAGTTGAGACTAATTGCATCTCTTTATTACCAGTCATGTTTTTGCTATCGGTTTTGTGTTTTATTACTTACGGTGAAAATAGACTTGCTATAATCCTTACTTCAAATCCAGGTAAATGGTATTGCTCTCCTTCAATTGCAAATCCAGGTTATATAATACAAACTCACACTGATTGCAAATACCAAAGTTGTTATGTTAATTTCCTCCTAATAGAAATTATTTACATTTTATTTTATGCCTCATCAAAAGCAAGTTGGACAAAATGTACTGTCATTATTTGTACATTTCCTTCCCCTTAATACTTCAGTGTCCCCTACAGCTAGTGACTGTCATTTACTTCTCAGTGGAGAGATTATATTTTGCCATCTGTTCTACCTAGTATTAAAATATGCAGCATTAAGGAAAAGAAGGTAATGTCAGAAAAGGGTCGTTCTTGGCACTTTTCCTTTTCCTGCACCTTATTTAAAAGGTCCTAGTACTAAGGAAATAAATGATTCTCTCCAAACATTTTGGAACACATTCCTACCTTGGGGCTCACATATTGCTCCTGTACAAGATTAGTCTGGTCCAAAGCTCATTAAAGTTCATAGAAAGACTCTCGTTTACTGAAGTGAGCTTTCACTCAGCTCCATAATAAGAGGAGATGCTGAGCTGAGCCCACGCACAGGGCAGCAGCGCTTAGGTAACTGCACTGATTTTCTTTTTAGCTTCCTCAGAATATACTGGCTTTGGGTCAGGGAAACCAAATCAGTGCTTTTTCAGCTTTTAGGGAAGGAAAGGAAATTATGGCTTTCCCTTGCTTTTCTTCATTCTTACGGGTGTATGACCCTCAGAACTCATCTTGCTGGATACTTACAGTTTTGAGGGGCCTATGTTCTGCAGTGATAGCTTTGAGAGCTGCAATGCAAGGTGGTCTTTTACTAAAAAAGTATACGAAAATCAGCCTAAGTTCAGGCTGATTAAATAATATGTATTCCCCAGAGAGAATTTCCATTAGAAGGAGTCTATCTGGCATAAAACAGAGATTTAATATGTAACACTATTTCATGAAACACAAGTGCTACCACATAAACTAATTCAGTTAAATTGTTTCCTAGCAGCATCTACAGTACATTTGAAGTACAAAAAAAAGGCGTATTTTTGCCTAAGAACACTTGAGAAAAGCTAACATGGGACTGTTATTCCCATTAAATAGAAACCCAGCCACAATACTGGATGTTAAGTGTCACAACAGTGCTCTTGACCTGTATTAAATCTACGTGCATTGCCAAACGTAGCAACTGCTAGACTGCAGACAACCTGCTCTGTCTTTTCTAAGTTTGATACTCTCTTTTTGTGTTATCAAGCTCATCCTGGAGCAAATGGCAATGTGTAGTTGCCTCTCCCCTCTCTCTCTCTCACTGGGCACCATTAGATTAACGGGAGTCATCTGTGAGCTGTGCTGTCCCCATGGCTGGAGCTCTGGAAGCTGCTAAATGACTGACAGAGATCAAAGTCCCTTTTCCAAGCTGTGGCTAGATGTCTGCTTGGTGGCAGATTGCAGCTTTAAAGCCAGCTAGTAGTTTTCCAGTGATCTGAGTTTCCATGGAAAAATGACTGCTTCTTGAAGTTTTCTAGATGGGTCTCAGTTTTCACAAATTTCTGATGAAACGCAGGTAAGCTGCTGATCGAATTTGTGCTGGCTGTGCTACCAGCTCTTCTCATGGGTGGCTGGGGATTTTAGGGCTTGCAGAGTCCTTTCAGTAAAGCCTGTTAGAATTCATAGCTCCAGGGTCCGTCCGCAACGCGTATTACGATGGAGTCGTGGATCGTCGGGCTTTCGAGGTTGTGGAGCAGTGGGAGTCCGGACGGCTGAAGAATCAACATTTTGGCAATTTCACCACTGTTTCCTATTCCCTCGTAGTATGAAACAAGCCAGATTACCTTGAAGAATTTAATGATGTAAGGTACTGTGTGTGTTTTCATGAAAACCTGGAGCTGTGTTTTCAAAGATCAGTAATAAAATATAGTGTGCCAATTACTCCTTTTGTTTTCCTACTGTAACTTAATGTTATATATTACTAGGGAGACAAACTAAGATCCCCCTTTATTTTTTCCAGGTAGTATAATGCAGTCATTCTAGTTCACAAAAGAATAATGAAAATCTGTATTTCTTATAAGATCAGGGAATATTCTCAAATCCCTTTATTAAAAAGCAGAGCAAGTGGTGATCACTGACCTATTTGCTGACTAGGGAAGTGTATACGTTTTTAATGCTTAGTTTGACAGCCCTTTATATGTACACTTAGAAATAGTTTTCTGTCATGTTCTAATGACGGTGCTTTCAGCATTTAGTTGTGGTTGGAATCAGCTGAGTTTTCCTACAAGTCAACTCACAGCAAATGGAAACGCAGCTCATGTTATTTGCGTGACTATGTAGCCATTCCCTACCCTGAGCCTCTTCTCCCCTCTTGATCTTGCTATTTCCTACCGCTTTGTCTCTCGCTGCGTAAAAACATGTGATATGATGATTTCCCTCACCGATCATCTCTAGAAGTTGCCTGACTCTTTGGAGGGTATGATTTCTGTCAGGACACAGGACACTGAAGCAATGACCACAGAAGTGGCCGTTATTGTTTGCTCCTCCTCCGTATTCAGGCTCAAAGATTTTGCCTTATTGGCATTATGCTATTTGTAACATTATTTGAGCATTTGCGATGCTTGAAGAGCTCAATTGTATTTTCATTGTATATTTGTATTTTCATTCCAGTTCTGTGAGAAACTCCTTTCTCTCAGGCCGAGGCTGCTAACTAGTCCAGCTCTTGCTGGACCTTCCCCTCTGTCATTTTTTCAAACTATCCATCAATTTGAATTAAATGCTTTCAATGGGATTTTGACTTGGGATCTTTCTCTGCACAAGAAATACATTTAAAATCAACTCATTTTATTTCTCGGTATGATCTCAGCACAAAGCGCATCCCTGAATAGTCTTTGGTGTTTCGTGCTGGCGGCCGAAGCCATACGAGAGACCCTGACATGGTGACGGTGGGCGAGAGGACAGGGGTGAGGGCACTACGCCCACCGCTGCCTGCTGACTATGGCGTGCTCACGCGTGCCCGAAAAACCCTAAAAAGTCGGGGTGGCAGCCTCCCTGGGCAAAGAGCACGTCCGTTTGCTCGTAGAGAGCTCCCGAAGTGCAGCAGCAGGTTGTTGCTGAAGCACAATCAAGGAGCAGAGTGCTGTAATTAATGCCTAGAAAGGGTATATTAAAGTGCCCGGGCATTTAGCTAAGAGCAGGACGCAGCCCATGCAATTAGTATTTGCGTGCAGTGAAATCATAGCCTGTTTGAACGCCCGTGTTAACCATCTTTTTGTGTATGGAAGATGTTAAAGCAGACTGTGAATGCACAGGCAGGGGAGGGTTAACTTTTAAATCATTTGTGATATACGTGATTTCCTGTAATGCCAGACTTTTGGTCACTGCCCATCGACTGCGAATTTGCATGCTGCCTGAGTTCTGGCCTAGCTAAGCCCAGTTTTGTTCAAGAGCTTGTATTTTGTGAATAGTCATGTAACTTTGTGGCCATCATTTCATCCATTCTCCATTTAAAAAGCTAGATTTCCAGGTCATTTACCCACCCGTGCTTTAGGAAAAACAGTCATTTTACAGTATAATCTTAGAGAGAATCAGATATTCTGAGACTTGAAGAAAGAGTTCTCTCGATTTTTCTACAGTTACATTTTTAGGATTTTTACATTGTTGGCATGGTTGTAAATATTGTCAAAAGAATGACAGTCTTTGATATAGTATTATGGTTATAGAGAAACAAAATACTTCTTGAAAAAGATCTTTTGAGACACATCTGGCAGCCTTATTCTTGAGTCATGGCAATTGTAAGTAGCTTTCATTTCTTAACCAAAAGTCTCCTCAGCTTCAAGTGGAGATGGATGAGACATCTTGGAAAAAATAGATTTTAAAATTGCCTTTAAATATCTTTAAAAATATTTTTTTTGGGGGTGGGGGGGAATGAATCCTAGGATATTTTGGAGTGTGGCTTCAATTGCCAAAGGAACAAAAGAATAAATATCCTGAATCAGAAGTATGTCTAGGCTTTGATAATAACCTCTATTAAATTCATCTGATGAAAGTGTTGGAAGCTCTGAAATGAGCCATATTCAATCCAGTGGAGGAAGTGTGGCCTGACTTGTATTGATTAATGTTCTGATACAAAAGTGTATGCTTTCTGTATACATTTTTAATTTCTCTTAATATAAAATGACATGACTGTTATAATCTATTAATATGTGCTAATACTATAAAAAGAATGAGACAGAAGGAATGAATGGACCATGAGTTAAAAAAAGCAACTCTTTCCTTAGAATGCACTTAAGCTACAAATTGAGATGCTTTCTGAGCTATTGCAGAATAACATGGCCCTACATTTGCAATGTATCTGAAGAATCTGCTTCAGACATTTATTGATATCTGGCAGAGAAAAAAGTTCACCTTTGGACATTTTGCAGAAATGCTGGAAGTTCTGTGCAAGCAGAAAATTGCAAATGGGTATTTAAACTCACCACATCTAAAGCTAAGCCACACAGAGAGGTGGACAGTCAGAAAGCACATATCTGGGACTAGCTGGAGGCATGCCGTAACAAGATTATCACTGGAAAGCCAAAATAGTGTCTTCCTACAGGGGTTACCTTTAGGTTTAAGAAGTCTCACTTTTCATGCCTTTATTTTCTCGGGAACTTGATGAAACTCAAGTGAAGTTTGCAGTTGCAATATTGGCCGGGTGAGGAGCTTCTGCAACAGAAGTCTGCTCGCCTGGGCTGTGGCCAAAGGGCAGTTCGGGCTCTGTCTCCCAGTGCAAAGCTCTTTGCTCTTCTGAAAGAGTTATGGCTGTGACAGAGAAATATGTTCAGTTTATTTCTGCGCCTTGTGGATGCAGGGAAACTGTAGGCAGGGGAACAAAACCTTTTAGCTTAGAAAAAGGTTTCTCTGGCAGGAGGGGTGTTTTTTCCAAGTCTGTAAACACTAAGGTGATTTCTTGAAAGCACGTAAAACGTTCTCCAGATGTTTGGGATTCAGGTGACTTTGTTTAAAAAGCCTCTGGACAAGGGCGAGGGTAATGCCCTTGTGCGTCGCTCTGTGTGAGCAGCCAGCCGTGGTGGCTGCAAAATGCTCTGTGCTCCGTGGGGGTGCTGGCGCGTGCGGGACAGGAGGGCAGGAGTGCTTTTTGGGTCACAGCCGCTGTGGTATATTCATGGTGGCCTTGCTAGAAGGTGTGTGCTGAACCCAAGGCTCCTACATCGACAGAGATTGGGTAGTACCAGTGCTTGCTTTGCTAAAGCGAAGCGTGGTCCCGCGCAGGCTTGTAGGAGGCAGCATCCCTTCTGTGGGCCAGCTTTGCCGTCGCACGTCCCCTCACGGGCTGCCGTGACGGCTGGTGGGCACCAAGGGGAGCCCACATGGTGCTTTCCTCGCTGGGGACGGTGGGATTTGCTCCTTTTCTCGGCACCGGCTGGTGCAACGGGAGACGCGGTCCGCATGAGGCAGCGCGCGCTGGCCAACACGCGGACCCTCCTCTCCTCGGAGAGACGCGGCAAGTCAGCCGCAAACGCCCTGCGGGCCTTACCTGAAGTTGCTGCCTGGGCTGTGCTGAGCAACACCATACATTAGCGAGATGGGGTGGTTATTACACTGTCAGTAGTCTGCTCCAGATATTGATTTCAACCTCCCGGGGGGGGAAAAAGTGATATTTTTTTTTTTTTTCCTGCAACAGAAGGAATCTGTTTCTTTTCATTATTCTCTGTATATCAGATTCCAGCCTGCATGTATGTAAAGAACAGGTGGTTCAAGCTCAGTTTTAAGTTTTAATTATTTTTCAGCTCTTTCAGTGACAAGCAAGATATTTTTTCTGTGTGCTTTGCTAATAAAAAATAGAAAGCATAGGAAATTTTTCAGCTTTAACATTTTGCCCACTGTCGCAGTCACTTTATAATGTCTGGTTTGATGGTAGGGAGCAAAAGAAAAGGACAGAAAGGAAAGAAAAGAAGAAACAAGAGAAGGGAATACTTTAACAATGATAGTGTTTAAGGTTTATTGTGTGCATTTGATTGCTTTCTTCATTTCATTTCCACTAAGCAGAATGCAAATACTGTCATGAATTGGCCATTTTTTTCTTCATTTAAAAATATCTTCTCTTTGTTCCTTCTGAAAGTGTTGACAATGTGGCCTTTGTTTTGCTTAATTAACTCGTGTTACAGTATTGCACTGAAACACATTCAGCATTAAATCTAATAAAGTAATTTTTGGAACTCTTTTCCATATACAGTAAACAAAATGAAAGAAGAAAAATCAAAGCCTCTGAGAGAGGCTGAAGGAGAAACTGGATATTTTTAATGGAATATTTTGAAGTACCATTTACATTTTTTATTTTCTGTATGGGGGAGTGCCAAAAAATATAAAGTCATAAAATCCCACCGAAAAGCAGATGCTATGAAGTCATTCTAGCTTCTCATATGTTTATAATATTATTATGTGATGTTATATGTTTCGTTCTTGTGAGCTACAGGGCTTAAAGAGTTTTAAGGCACTGATAATGACCTTTTAACATATGAAGACTGGAAAGATAATGGAATCCATATTTCACCTGGCATCAAAGTCTAGTAGTCTTCAGTTTTAGCTCCAGTCTCCAGGGAAGCAGCAGTACCTTATGCAAATGAAATGCATATCTCTTTCAAATCATATCAAATTGCATGCGGGTAACAAATGAAAGGACTATGCAAGAGACTTCGACACCTTAAAAACCTTTTCCTGTAACGTCTTGAAAAAGTAGGGTTCACTGCCCAAGGACTGCACTTTTACAGATAGCGTCATAGTTAATAATATCTCTGGGAATTAGGTTTAGCACCTATGGAGGAGCAGCACCATTTTTTAAACATACTGTACAGCTATAGAGGGGCCTATTTGTTCGGCTGAATAGTGGCCTTAGCTCCCATTTGTGGCAATAAGAACTTCAGCCTTGCAGTCGAATGGATCCACCAGACCATTGCAATGCAATGGAGCTACCCGTGGAAAGAATTTGATCCCTCATGGACAAATTGTACATTCTTATGTCATGTGTGCAACAAAAACAGGCTTTCTATTGTTGTGCACTGATTCATTCTGGACTCCTAACTGCTTTTAATAATGTTCATCTGTGACGGGATATGCGTCGGTCCAACTGAGCTGGCTCTGCGAAGTGGAAACTCTGTGCTCCCCTTTGCTTTACGTTATGTATAGTGTACTTTACACTTGTACAAAGCCAGCGAGAAATGTCACCTAAGCAGAACACGATGTGCTGTCCAGGTTGTTGTACCGTTTTATAGCCGTTTCCTAAGTGCAAATGGCCACACAAACTTGAGGCAGTGGAGACGGAAACTGCACTTAGCTAATGGTTTTCGTGAAATGTGGTGAGTGGAATGTGGTCATAACTAGGTGTGAAAAACACAAGTGTGGCAGGGAGGAGATTTGGGAGAACTTTTTTAATTTCAAATACAGCACAGAAACAAATTCAAAGAAAGCAGCATATGTCCTGGAATGAGAAGCTTCCCTCAGTCATTCTATTCTTGGGAGACATGGTCACTTCTTTGTCTCTAGCTTTGTACCTGTAGTTGTCCCCAACAGTGTGGGTGAGTAGTTTGCCTTGCTCTCACTTGAGCAGTTTAACCACTTTTCACCCTGGAAAAGATCAGCTAGGTCAGTAGGCCCACTTTTTAATTCAGCACTGCTCTGCGCCCTCTTCTGCCCCCGAATTGAGCCCAGGGCTCTTCTCCTGTCTCCAAAAGGCCAGCGCTTGCTTCTGCCCATCCCCGCCATGTCGACGCTGCTGCAGAGGTACATTGTGGTTTCTTAACTGCCTTTGTGGCTGATGCTCAGAGAGGAAGGCCAGTGCTACCCAAAGAGGGACTTTTGCTCAAGGAAGAGGAAATGTGTCTACAAGATGTGGAGAATGCACTGACAGGGCATGAACCTGAGAGCGATTAAATCTGCCTCTCACTACTGCAAACCCTGAGCAGGAAAAATCCCGCCTAATCTCATTCAGATCTTCCAGGCATTATCCTTTCCTTATACCTCTGGATCTTCTCTTCTTTTTTTTCTGCCTGTTACTTGCAGTTCTTTGGCAGCAGGTTTTCTGTCCCCTCACCTTCCCCTAATGCAGTCAACAGTTGAGTGCTCTCTCTAGCAGATCTAGCCATCTGGAACAGTTTTCCTGCGCTTGGTTGACTCTCATCAAATTTCACCTCCAGATGAGTGTGCGAGGTCACCAGCGGTATACCTGGCCCACAGTGTTAGCCCAACAGCCCAAGATGATCGTATTTCTAGTCAAGGTGAATAAGCTGCCGGTGACGAAACCAGTGTTTAATCTCTCCTACATCCCTGTGGCTGCATCTATATCTTAGGCACGCAGAGCGGTATCTCGGCATCGTGGTGGAGGGGTGTAGCATTTCTTTTGGGAATTAGGTGGATGTAGGACTTCCTGTTACTTAATAAAAACTCAACATCTCCTTCATGGTTTTTTCCATGAGCTGTGGCAGTCCGTCCCTGCAGCACTCTTGTGCGCTGTGGACCTGATCTTAGCTGCCGTTAGACCATTCCAGCAATGTGGGTGCTCTGGAAAACGCACCCTGCGCTGCGACTGAATTCGTTCTCACATACTGTAGATAGTCAGTGGGCAACTACAAAGCACCTGTTTTTGTCTGAGAGGTGCGAGAGAAATACGAAGAGTACTGAATGGCATTTTCTTTTACCTTCCCTTATACTTACTGTAAGCAAAGAACAGTGCTAATCAGGTACGGAGCAATTCAGCTATGAGCTCAAACATTTCTTAAGAATTTCTCTCCCAAGTTGTGAATTCACTTGCGACTTCTATCCTGCATGTTTAACATCCATAGCTTTCCTCAGCCTGCATATTTCAACCACAAGACCCCCCCTTCATTATTGTTTCCCTGGTGCGGGATCTTTGCCCTGAAATGTTGAGATGCACCGGTCTTCTGTCTCATTATTCTCCTTTGCGGATGTGTAGCCTTGTTTGTTTGTTTGTTTGTTTTTTCTTCAGGCACTGGTGTGAAGGGCATAGCTCCACTAGTAATCATAGCTAACACAGAGGCCAAAACCTCCCTTACTCCATTTACAGCATCCTGTCAAAAAACATTCAATACCTACATTACTTGACAGCCCTTCAAAGACGGCATGTTTACACGTTCAGCATTTTCTCAGTGGAGGAAATAAGCAATTGCTTACAGGGTGGACTATTCTTACCTGGATTGAAATCAGTTAAACCATGTTTTGGATTCTGAGAAGAACTCAGTAATCTTCTCTCCAATGCCCCCTGGTTACAGATAACAATGATAGATAGTTAGGGGGTCAGGATGGCAAAGCACTGTCTCAGTGGCTGGAAAAAATTGAGAATCCCAATTTGTGTCCAAATCCTATCAAGGTTACAAGGTATTTCATCAGTTAAAACATGTTTGCTGGATGTTTTTTCCTGATCTGTCAGCCTGGAACCTAGCACAAGAGCATCAAATGGGCACAGATGGAAGTACCTCAGGTGCTTCGAAATAAGATGTCACAGTGCTGAAAAATCAGTGCCTAGCTGCAGCAGCTTGATTCGAGGAAATTAAATTGGCTGATTCTTCTAGCTGTACAGGCAATGAGGCAGATTGTCAGAAAAGCCCTCAGACTAGCCAGGGAGGCACGTGGAGCTAGTCAGCAGGGCTGCATCTCGCTGTCTTCCCCTCTCTGGGGTGCCGGTTCCTGAGCGTGGTGCCTCTGTCGGCCCAGGGCCCAGCCCCATCTGCAGGGGTGGGAGGTTGACTGAGCAAGACTTGCGCTTTTGATGGACGGCATTTTTCTTTGCTCGTTTCTGACTGTTGAGAGGTCTCCTCTCTCTGTGGAGTGCACTGACCTGTAAGCTGCTTGCTATCCTTCAGCTCCGCAAGTCACGCGTTTTTCTCCACCGTGGCCCAACCTGCACAGGAGGGATGAAGGGGGCCTCACTAACTACTGCCTCGCAGGGCTCTCTCCAAAGTGAGGGACGAGGTTTTGAATCCTTCCAGCATAAGAAGGACTTGAACTCAGGTCTGTTTGTGGCATGCACTAGTCCGTAGGATATTAGGCAAATGGTGAGCATTGGCACGGCCCCTTTCCCTCATCTGGCTTTGAACGGTCATGGCTGCTGAGCTTTGCGCGGTTGCAGTGTGTTGGACCTAGTGAGCCCGACTGCGCTCGTGTCTCATTTTAGCCACGGACCCTGCCCTCTGGGATCTCACCGCAGGCGTTCAGAGCATCTGTGCCTGCTTCTTAGCAGCATGCCCAGCCTCCTTCGAGTATCTTGAGCTCGTTGCGTTGGCCTACAAAGCTGGATCTCAAAGGAGACCAGAGATATGTTCTCATTTACTGAGGCCTCCTCCTTAGGATAGCAGATATTTTAGTTCCTCTTACAGTTTTACAGTGCCAGCGCAGCGAACAAGGTTTTGGAGTGCTAAAGCTGACATCCCCTTTGTTCTCGTTCGTCTTGTCTCTTCTTCTTCTTTAGCAGTAGCTATCCAGGGTGCAGTAAGAACAACTATTGCTGTTGCTTTATGCAGATGCTGATTTTCTTAATGCTTGTCTCTCACAAGTATGCTTGCACTTACAATCCTGAGTCTTGAGAAGCACAGTCCATGCCAGATGACTCAGTAACCATCCAGCAGTACTGCAGCTTCCTACAGTGTCAAAGGGCCAGCTGGAACATAGCTTCCCTCCAGGTAAGCCTTCAAAAGTGTGGATGCTTTATTAGCTTCGTTTTGAATCTCTTGGCCCTGCAGCACTGGAAAGTTTGCTTTTTTTAAAAAAAAAAAAGAAAGAAAGAAAAAGAAAAAAGTCTTTAAACAATATTTCTAATATTGCTTGCTTTCAGCCTTACCGAGGATGTGGCGGGGGGGGGGGGGGGAATAGACTTTCTGGATGCACTTCTGCTTGTAGATTCAGCTGGCACTTAGAATTACGTGAGCATGAAAAGCTGATGAGAAACAATATATATATATCCAGTACCGATCTAAAAGAACCCACGTTATCTTAGAAACTGATATATATAGGGATCACAGTATCTGCTTCTGAAATTGTTCCCTCTGGCATTAAATGCAGCCAATGTTTAACAGTGCTAAATAAAAGCGTGACAGTGTAAGACACAGCGACTCTTTCCAAATGAACCTTCAAGGGGAACCTGGTGGGGAGAAATGCTTGTTAAGATTTGGCCAAACAATAGGGTTAATGCCATTTGTTCTCATCAAAATGACCACAGGCAGTCAGGGCCTGGGCTTTATATCTGATCCTGGAGACAGCAGTATAGTGCAGTGTGTTAGATCACCAGTACCGCTTCCTTATTTTAATGAGATCTCCCATCCAAGGATGGATATAACCTACTCTTGTTCAGCTTGCAAAATCTGTCTGGATCACAGCACACAGCCAAAATAATTGGGGGAGAATCTGTGTGTGGGAGGGAAGGAAATCAGCCGCACGTATTCCCATCCCTAAGCAAGAGGTAGCAGAGCGCTGCTTTTTGGCATGGGTTTGGTCACAGCTTCTGGTATCCAAACCAGCTTGCTCTTTGCTAGCCTGCACCTGTAGTCAGCTGTAATCACATGCAGCTAATTTGTGAGGAGAAGGCAGGGGAGAGGAGGTATTCCTGGACTCCTCATTTGGATCGCACTTGCGCTTTTGCAGCTTGTGCTCAACAAAGCCATTTAGTACAAAGATCGCTCCTATTTTGCCCCCTCCGAACACTGTGATTTTCTCTAGGTGGTTGTAGGAGCTGGGAGAGCGCAGATGAGCCTTAACCAGGCCTGAAGAGGCTGGAGCACATAAGCCACTTGCCATATTGCTTGCGCACCTGGGGCATTCGTTTGGAAACCTCAGTGCAGGCTGTTCACCTGTGTTGCCAAGTACAACAGAAGCTTCCTTCTGGCTGGCGGCGTAGTATTAATTTAGACAGAGCACCATCTGCAAGGCCTTGGAGAAGAGCAGATAGGAGGAGGGAGGTAGAGGGGCCACTGGAAAAAAGCCTTAATTCAGATTCAGGGGCTTTCCCGCCCCCCTCCATTACCTGTGATTTCTTATTAACAGATGCGTCTTGGGGAAAGCTGCCCCAATTCACTTTCCTTCGGTAGTTTTCTTGCAGAGCCAGTTTCGCCAAGCCTCCTAAGCTCCTTTCGCCGGCTTTCGCAGGCGTTTGGCGCGGCAATGGTCTCGGTGACCCGGTAACTGGAGAAATCCCGGAGCTCGTGGCTGCCGCTGGCTGCCCCTTTGTCCTTCCTCGTTGTTCCCGCTGCAGCTCCGCTACCAGATGGTCCGAGAGTTTTCACCCTTTCCAAAGCTCCATGTTTTTCCCATCTCATCAAGCATGTCTCGGCCATGCTTAATTAGCTTAAGGCTTTTCAGCCCCCGCCTCCCGCTCCCGATTCGCCTCTCGGGAGATGGGTTAAAGACCTGAACGATTTCGGCGAAGAGCTCGGCAGGCAAAGCCTTCGCGCTCAGGCGTACCTGCAGGACAGCGTAATGCGACTGCGTGTCGGGGAGCAGGCGTTCCTTCTCCTCTCCCTCCCTCCCTCCTCTCTCATTTCCATTTCTTAGAAGGTTCAGGGATCGCCCGTGGTCCCTGGCGGCGTTAGGGAACGTGCCAAGTCTCCGGTGGCTTTTGGAGGAGGGCCGTCACCGCTTGGCCAGGCAACTGGTGCTTTTAACCTGTTTCAGTCAAGAAGTTCTGTTTCAGTGCTCCAGAATAAAGAACGGCAAACACAATTAGTTAGGCAGTGCTAGGAGACTCTGGCGGGAGGCTTTTTTGTTTTGGGGGGAGTGTTTCGTTTTGTTGTTCTTAATTCCTTGACTTGTTTGAAACTAGCTTGTGAGCTTTATTTACAGATCAGAGCAGCTGAGATGAAAGCTTTGTTAATTAACAGGAAAATAAATTTGCGTCTTGCTTTGTATTTGACATTGAACAGCATTTGTTTCTGCATCGTCACATATGCACTTTTATTATTAATCTCCAAGCATTATCTGTACAACTGTGAACGAGGTTTCTTTTTTCTTTAAAAGTTCTTTCCCTTCTCCCTTTCCTTCCCATGAAGCAATACAGAGAGCTGTTTAAGCATGTGAAGCACAGATTTTGTGTGGGATGTCAGATACCCCAGAGCTACCTGTGGACATTTGCCACGTAATCAAATTCAGTGGCTTGTGCTTTGCATGTACAGGCAAATAAGACCGCCCAGCCATCAGGTGTTTGCATGACTACAACTAAATACCTACTAATTTAGCCACTCTGGAGATAAATATTTAGATATAATTAAAATGGATAGCTGCAAATACGTAGAAGTATCTTTGGATGACAGAGAAATCTGGGAGGGAATTTCTTCACTTTCACTAACATGCGGGATTTGATGGGAATTACTGCAATTTTCTCTCTGACACTACGCTCCACCATCTATGTAAAATAGATATTTACAGGTGTGCACTGCCCGGAGGAAAGCAATGCTTTCTATAAACCTCAGCTGAAATGCTTTTCTTGTGCTACTACAATTCTTGATATTTTTTAAGCCACTGAGAGAAATAAAATGCAAAGAGTATGTTGTAAGTGGCTGCTCAGTCTAGTTTTGTGTCACAGGACTGCAACATTGCTACCTCCATCTGAGGGACCCAGGACTCTCCTTAAGCAAAGGAAAGGCTAATTCCGCAGCAGATTGACTTGTTGTTATTTACAGACCATGTGGTAATCTTTGAAATGCTAACTGGCTTTTTTAAGAGAGATGCTGCGTTTTTCTTTTATATTTGTTTTTCACAAAAAGGACTTTTTAGTATTTTTACGATGGCTGCTGCTTACTTCAGATCTGCTGTGTAAAGATAACAAATGAGTTACGTGACCTGACATTCTCCCTGGGAAGGTGTTTAGAGGGAAGCAAGCCAGTGGCATTTCAGTCTGCTTTTAAAGTAGCTGGTTATAGACTTTGTTTTTCACAATTGGTAGAAAATGGCATTTCTCTGCTATTTCGCACCTTCCCTTGATTGAGCAGGAGGGGGAATGTCTTTGGATGAAGGCGCTAGGACCCAAAGGATGGATACTTAGAATGAAATGCACCGTGTGAAGCTGCTCCCATGCTGTACCGTATCCCCAGCCGGTCCCCTGTCTTGAAGTCCCTCAGGCCTGCTGTAGGCTTTGGAAGTGAAGTGGTGAGGTCTAAGCTTTTGAGAGCCACTTCAGCAGGTACAAATTGCTGGACAGGCCTCACGGTTATTGTGCTGCTTGTCCTCTTGCTGCGTTGCTGCTGGGAGTCGCATTGAGGGCTCCCAACACCAGAAGCTGCTCCGCTTTAAAGTGGGTTTCATGTGCAGCTGAGATCCTGTGGGCTTCTTCCAATCAAAAATAGCCCCACAGTCCCCTCTGCTCAGTTGCTTCTGTCTGAAAACCATTGCAGAGCAGCTTGGTGACCAAGACAGAGTCTGTGCCATGTGCAGAAATGTCGCTTTATTCAAGCTAGCAATGATGAAATGGAGGAGCGCGTGGTCAAAGGACCTGCTGGGGAGGAGAGGCACTGCCTGGAGCAGCGAGGACTCCCCAGGGTCCTCACTGAGCAGTCCCACTGCTCGTATGTCCAGCTTTATGTCCCCACTCAGGGGAATAAAGTGGTGTAACGCCTTCTCCAGGTTCCCCAAACTGGCCTTCTCACTGCATAGGTCCCAGCTGGGGAAATATGTCCATAGAGAAGCTTAAAAACAGGCAGGATGCTGGGCCTTTCTTGGCTGTGTTGAGGGCAACACGGAGGAAGCCTCTGCTTCTAGTGTGTGTGTGCCTTGAGCAGAGGGCTGGGACCTCTGCTGAGATTTCTTGAGTCACGGGTTGATCCCCTTATGCGTCTGGATCTTTGCCTGTATATGCTGGGTTGGAGCTTGCAGGAAGCACTTGAGTTTGTGTGATTTCAGAACTTCAGTATTTTCATTTTCTGTTGGGATAATAAAAATAATAAATTATATTTGCCAGTCTAGGATGCTGGGCTTGGTAGTTGTCAACTGATGAAGGCAAGGGGAAGGCTCAGACCTCCACAGCGTTTTTCATCCACAGTTTCTCTAACACAGCACAGCAGGGACATGGACATGAGTGCCACATCTCAGGTCTCTTTTGACACATAGCAGCCCCTAAAACCTTCCTGACAAGGTCTGTGCAAGTTCCGTTTCACAACAAAATACTTTGTCTTTGATCCAAAACAATATGTTTGACAAAGCATTTTCTTTTGGCAAGAAAGCAACTCTTTTTTTCACCTCTCTCTGGTTCCTAGTTTCTGGAGGCCTCACAGTTTGATTGCTGCAAACCCCCACAAGCCAAAATGACTGGCCCACCAGCAGCCCTTGAAAAACTGTTTGAAATAAAACCAGTTAAGGCAAAAAAACCCCACCTTTCCTGAGGCCTGATATTCAAATCACTTTTGTGCTGCCCTCCGGGGAGGTGGGCTTTGATTATACGCTCTGCTCTATCAGCGGAGAGCCGGCTGCATGGGACCAGGATGGCGCCACTCCAAGGACTGAACTTTAATGATGAATATCACAAAATGCGGCTACATGGGCTCACCCGGGGGAAGGCGAGACTGTGTACAGTACGTGATCTGTGTCACCTGGAGTCCTTATCATTTCTTTCAGCTATTTGCAGAATTCTTTCATGTTTGGGCTGGGGACGGAGACACATTAATTCAGAGTTAGTAAACCTAAAGATAAGCAGAAATAAAATGAATCTGAACTTTGAAGCTTGCTATAGCAAACATGCCATGAGAGCGAAAAGCTGCTAAATTAAACTTCACTAACTGTAATTTGGGTCTATTTTCATTTTGCTTTGTATTGTACTGTAATTGGTACACTATTAAATAGTCTCCTGAGTTATGAATTGCTAGTATATGAAGGAAATGAAACAACTGAAGACTTTTGCTGGCTGGGAACATGCAAAAGGATCTTTTAAACCGCTGTTATTGCTATTTTTATTGTTGCCCTATATCCATGCAGCATACAGTTCCCCAAACTTGGACAGGTGATATTGCGCTAGGTGCTGTATGCTCTTGTCTCTACCAAAGCGTGCTACAGCCTAAACTTCTTGCGGTGAGGTTTTGTTTCACTCAGCTTTCAAATTTTGCAAGAGGGTATTCCTTAAAGAAGCCTAAAAACCATGGCGAGCTGGTGTAAATGCAGGCTAGCATCCTCCATGCACGTTCCTCAACTCCTAATATGTAGTCCTTAAGTCAAAGTGAGCTTTGCCCAATACTCCTGAGTTACGGCAGGTATTACCAGGCTGAGGATCAGCAGCACTTAAGACCCTCAGAAGGTTTTTGGTCGGCTCCTGGCATTGCCTGGGTATTCAGTGTGAATTGAAACAACCCTCTGAGGCACAGGGATTATTTTTTCCCCCAGTACTCTCAATACCCAGTAGCTGAAAGGCCACAGGTATTTAACTGAAAGCACATCTCATTTAGGGATGCTTAAATCAGAATAATGTAGTAACAAGCAAGCAAGCAAGCAATTTATTTTATCTAGATTTGCTGTGAAGTATAAACCCTCTAGGAAAGACTGTCTAATTTCTATGTTACCGGCCCTCCTGTTCTGGGATCTGCAGTATTTAAAATAGATTCTGTGCGGAAAGAGCTATCCAGATGTTTATTTTATTTACGAGCTTTCCCTGTGTACACACAAACAGCCTGTGAACAGTTGTGAGTACAAGTTGTTTCTGGAGACTCCTCATCCTGTTTGTCAGGTTGATGGTTTTTAGCACACCAAAGTGTAGTAAAAAATGGAAACTATAAAACAATATAACTTGAATTGTCTAGGCCTTTAAACCTACTTGGGAAATCCAGATATATATATTTTTAAAGGAAACTCAATAAACCTTGTTTTTAAGATTGTGGAATCTGCCTTTGACAGGGCTGAACATAAACATGGTTCAAGGCCAGTGACTTAATTCTAGGTGACACCACTCCTAATCCTTTATGGCTGAATCCTTCAGTTTTATCTGGGAAAACGTCTGTCAAGGCTGAAGTCACTTGCACCAGGGGATTAGCAATTTTTGCATTCTTTTGAAAGCTTCAGTAATTCCCATGAAAGTAGCAGACACTGAGGTATTTGTGGAGACTGTGGGGAGTGGCGATCCTTAGGCTGAGTTACACATCTTTTTGGACCTAAACCATAAGAAATAATGTACAACCCAAGCCTCTAATTCTGACCCTAGTGCCAAGTACTGGCAAAAGCACTGTGGCGGCTGTGTTGTCCTCCCATTGTGGACAATCGAGGGGAGGAGGAGAGAGGAGACGCTGCTGCTGGTTGACCCACGGGAGGAATCACTATATCAATTTCCTTTTTTTTTTTTAATCTGGCATAGTTGAAAGCTGCATTATAAAAGGGCTTTGGGCATCTGCAAGTTCATGAGCTAAGAAGCTCTTCATTATGAATGAATTATAGAACATGGTCCAAATCCAGCAATCCAAAGGAGTTTAGCCTGGGGAAGTGCTTTTAATGTGGGCATATCATCTTCCTATAGCAGGACAGAAGTCTGCTGCTATCTACTGCTAATGGCATTATTCTCCTCTGGCTGAACTGGTAGAGGTCTTGGCTTTGGTGCTAAGATCTCAAGTTTAAGCCTTTAAGTTTTGTGGCACCCCATCGTGGGAGGATGGCATTATAGGAGGGCTAAGTACCGTATCTCAGCCTGGATTTCGTCACTTTTATATAGCAAGTGGCATTTCCACGTGTCCCACTGAACTAGCTGCTGTATCCTGGCTGACCTTCAGGACATCACGTTGCGAGGAACCCTTGTTAACCATCAATTATTAAGAAGATTTCAGGAGATGTCGCAGACTTGCTCAGCAGCATCAAGGAAAATTATAGTTATCTTGTTCGACTCAAGAGTCTGCCAGTTTTCATGATAGACACCAGTTTTATTGGAGTTCTGTAAATTCTGCTTTGGGAAAAGCAAGCAAGAGCCTTTTTGTTTTGTTTTGTTAGTTATAATGTCACTGAGCTCTCTAAGCGCAGGTTAGAGAAGTGGTGTCATCTTTAGTGCAGTGCGAATCGGCACTGGATTTTTAAAACCATGTTCAGGATCCTAAGCAGCTGGCCTGATTTTCAGAGTTGCTGAGCATATCCCAGCCACCTTATGAAGTGGCACCCTTTGAAGCCCATTGGAGCTGCTGGATGCTTGGAGCTTTTGAAAATCAGGATCTAAACCCCATTTTAAAATGCTCCTAACTTTAGTCACCTATTTTTGAAAATCCTCACCTATGTCTGCTGGCATCTGGAACAATCTCTGTGTTAAAGGAGTGTTTGATGGAGAGAGAGGATATGATCTCCACTGCTAAAGGGAAAAATCCTGGTCTATTTAAAAGCATATTTTCTGATAAGAAATATATCAAGACAAAACTACAAGTTTCTCTCCCCCCTCCTTTTTTTCTTAAAGACTTTTGTTCAGACTGTGTTTTCTGTGGCTTGTATGTTTGGCCTCCAATTTCTGTTTGGTGCCTGGAGATGTAACGTGACTTTGAGGAATCTTCGGTGATGCAAAGTATAGGCAAGACTTGAGGAGAAATGGTGTCTAGGCTTTCTGCATGAGTTGCTCCAAGTTTTACATAATGTCATTAAGAAAAATAGCAATGGTCTAGCCATAAACCAACCTTGGTCTACTTTCCTGTATTTGCATTTACTTCCGTTTGATACAGTTAAGTCTGTGGTTTATTTCAAACACTATCTGAGATCTAGAGTAAACTTGCAACACCTTGTTCTGCAGCTTATAGAATTGCCACATTGACTGCTAGCAGTAGGATGGACCTCTTTAAAAAACTGGAACAAGCTCATACAGGAGGAGGTGTCACTAGGAATATAGCTGTCTGACAGCCAGGAAAGCCCCCAGTACTTCTCTATATAAGCTGAACTGCAGGTTTGGTAAATCCCTGGACCTGGGTGTCAGTGTCAATGGGTGGCAGAGCTGGTGGACCTGGCTGCAGGCTTCTCCAGCACTGGTTACTGTGGCCCTGCTGCACCTTGCTGGCTGTGTCTTGCTCGCAGCTGGCCAGCACTTGCCCATGGTGCTGGTCTAAAATCAAGAAAAAGGCAAAAAAAACCCCTGAATGTTAGGTTGCAGGAGAAAGGAGAAAAAAAAGCATTCAGCTTAAAGCAAATAAGCCAGATCTCTATCTTACAAAGCTGAGGTCAGCTGGGAAGAGCACGGAAGCTGTTTGGAGGGGAAAGGATTACAGCTGTTAGTATGCTTTGCATTACATTATCTAAATGTAAATTCCTGTCTCTGATGTAACATCCTAGTTAGATCCTAGAATTTATGAACCAAAGGATGAAATGTGAAAAAGTTAAGAAGAAAAATCTGCAGCTCTGTCTTTGTGTGATTCTTACTGAGAGCCGATATAAATGGAAGACAAATCAAAGGCAACAATAGCACCGCACATTTTATCTCACACACTGTGATGCATATTAGTGTTGTTTCCCATTGTGAGGCAGAAAGAACATTTACAATTTTAGCAAACACTGCATAATGGCCCTCCAGAAGAAAGAGCAGCAAGCGTATGACTGCCAGTACTGACACTTGCTTTCTCCTGGCCTGCAAAATTGCTCTTCCAGAAGCTCTATTGTGGGCAAAATTTTTCTACCCCACACTGTGAATTTTGAATTTTGCCTTGAGATTTTCTCCATGAAGAGGGCATATAAACCTCGCTGATTTGGTAATCTTCTAAATCCAGTCTTTGGCATTGCCAGGAAATAGCAGTCGAGCCGTTCATTATGTGATGATACGCTCCTAAGGAGTGGATAGTGACACTCAGGCTGGTAGGGGACGTTTTCCCAAAAGCCACCGCACAGAATTCTTCTTTTTGGTTGTGTTTTCCAGTGTTTTGGGAGAACTCCTGGCTTCATGGGAGGAAGGTGAGTGTCAGGAGGACACCAGCAGGTGCAAATATTTCAAGTATTAAACACCAGCTGTACACTATCAGTGTCTGACTGTGCGCCTCTGCCCCTCCCTCACTCCCCAAAATGTCACTATTTGGGGCTGAGTTTTCCAAGATATAGCACCGAAATGTCCGTAAGCGGGCTGCTTGCCTGCCTGCCTTTCTGAGCTTCAGTCCAAGGCATGTCTTTTCTTTTCCCCCGTTGGTCTGTATCTTATAACAAATTTAGCTAAGAATATTGCTGATGTATGTGAAGCAGTCCTTTTGCTTGAAAACTAGGCATCAACAAATTCGACAGTCAGTACAACAGAATTTCTTTGGAATATGAAATGTTTTGACTGGAATATAAACACCCAGAAATGACAGCTGAAGAGGGAAGTGCTGGATGATGCTTCTGCCTAGTGACACTCAATATTGCGCAGTGGTTTTAAGTTGACCTGGAGCTCTTAATTAGAGCAGGACAAGTGCATCCTGCACTTCATTACATTGCAACACTTTGATATCGATCCTAGGGAAAGATCTTACTCCATGCGGTTGTCTTAAAATTTTCTTCTTATAACCATCGCGTCCTCAGTAGAAGTTAAAAGCGGTGTCCATGCTTAGGAGGTCATAAAGCTGGTGATGTGCTTGCCGACCCTCTGGATGTTTTTGCGGCTGGCTGGCACCGACTCGCTGCTGTACGGGAGGTGGCCGGGCTTTGTCCAAGTAGTCGGGGGCAGCAGGCAGCTCTCGTGACAGCCGACAGTGAAAGCAGGGCGAACCTCGAGAAGCCGAATTTCAGCGATGGCTCCTCTACACAGGGCACACGGCGTTACCCCGGGAGGACGGGAAGAATCGCCCTCAGTAATGCAGCCACCAGCAGCTCCATCTTCCACCACTCACCCAGTCACCCAGGTATGCCCTTCTTTACAGAAGGAAACCAACCCCCAGCACATTACTTATGAAAAATCCCTTACTGCCCTTGTACTTAAATGTATATGCGCAAGTGTGAGCATGTAAGTTGTTGAAAAATCTTTCCTGTTTCGATGAGGCACCACCCAGGTCCGTAATGATAGACCTGAGAACTGAAATAGATGGGGAGCTCAGCAGCAAAATTACTCGTTTATGGCAGATCTGTGTTTGCTGGCTGCTTTCCTATAACTCATAAAATCAAACCTGACTGTAAAGCTTTGGCTGTGAAAGAGTCAGGAGCAGAGCTCACTTATAAAAACTATGGGTACAATTCTTTAATTGTCTTCAGAAAATAATCATTATAGGACATGTGTCTCTCTCAGCAGGGGAAAAAGATATGAAAAACATCACCTGCAATGTCTTTGTTACTAAGCACTGCCAATTACCGCTTCTTTTCAAGCAAATGAGTCTCATATTCTGCTCGGTTTGGTTCTAGGAAGCTGATGGGTTTATAAAACTTAAAACAAGTGCTTGTCCTGGACTTGGTCAGTGTTTAGAAATGGAAGTACTCTTTCCAAAACAGTTACCTGGTAATATCAAGACATTTCAACCACGTATGCTGTATACTCTACCTCTGGTTATCCAAGATTTTATTAAGGTTATCTATTTTTGTTTGTTTGTTTACCTTTTCCTGCTGCCTGCTATATCTTTCTATCACAAAATGTTTGGAGAATACAGCATACCTGGAAGGTCACATCTATTTATAGAGCTTGGTGCAACTTTATGTGCCTCTCATTCTTGAGAATATTCTGTTCTCTTTTAATTTGCACGATTTAGGTTGGGGATCTCTGGATAAATAACAGGAAAGAATCTGTTTCTCCTGCACGCAGTATTTTGTTAGTGCCTTTCAGGTTAAACCATACGCCCTCCTTATTTACCCTTCTGCTGCTATTCCCTGCTGCTTGGAAGCTCATTCTTCATATACTCAGCAATATTCTCGAAAAGGAATTGAACGCGGTATTTTCCAGGGCTCCTCTTTGACTCAGCACTAATCTCGTCCAGAAGCAGTGACCCCAGAAATAAATGGTTGCAGCCGTGAGGGCGAGCAGCTCTGGCTGTGCTTTATTGGCAGCTCAGGCAAAGCCTATTTTCGCCCTGCGCCCGCGGCATGCATTTTCACCCAGCCGTGCTCCTCGTTGCAACCGGCCATGGATGCTCTGCGAAGGTGGGGTGCTTGTCCTAAAGCTTTCAAATGTTTGGAGGGGGCTTTGCTCTCTTTTAGCTCATAGACAATTCACTGTTATCTGTGTCCCCCCCAGTTTCTTACTCTCTCCCTTTTCTTCCTTAAAATTCCCCTTTATCATAATTATTGTTTCCGTTCGTGCCCAGCGCCTCCCCAGTTCTCCTACAGCTGCTCAGGGCGAAGGGCTGCCGCAGTCTCTTCTGTTTAGAGCTGCTCCTTTCTGACGGGAAGGGAGGGCTTCTTCACCGCCTCTGAAATGGATGCAGTGCGGTGCTCTGACACATCTGGCCTACTTATGAGATCCGGGACCTCTTTGCTTTCTAAGTGTATTGGTGTGCTGCAGTTGCAGCGAGATTATTTGAAATGCCCAGGAAACGTAGCGAATGCAAGATTGAAATGGAATAGGGACATGGTACGCGCTGATGGAAAATCTCACCGCAATGTGAGCTATTAAATTGTTCGTGATGGAGAGGAAAGGAAGGCCTATTAGAGCTACCGGGCACCTGGAGCAGCTCTTCAAAATTAAGGATCATGTTCTCACCCCAGCTTTGTGGCACAGAGGGGAATTAAACCTGCCGTACAAGGACAGCTGGAGACAGACTAGATGCATGGTAATGAACATGGTGGATGCGCAGAAAAAATGTGTTGTGATGGGAGTGGATGTATGGGTATCGTTCTGGCGGCCTGTGGTTGTTCAGCAGACTTGACACCGTGGCCAAGGAGCAAGGGAATATTTCTGAATGACCAAGTGGATGTTATCACTGATGAAAGATGAGCCTTAGGAAACCTGGAGAATTCCTCTGCCTTACAAAAAGGATCCTCCAGAGCTGCAATTTCTCACACCTATGCAGCTTTCTAGGATCAGGGATCTAGTGATGAGGAACAGAATTAAGTAATTTATAAATTTAGTAAGTGGTTAAAAGCAGCAAGGAACATGCCAGAATGGGAAAGAAAGGTAAATAATCAAGCTATTTCCAGAGACCTCTATGCATTCAGAAAAATTGCCCTTTTCATAATACCACTGAGGATACTATCTATCTGCCTCATTTATAGGCAAGGAGATGGAGCACAAGCGCACTGAAAGCCATTCGAGGCCGATAATCTATGAGTTTGAATATACCAAGCAACATTTCAGTTACGTTAACAGACAGCAATTTAAGGATGCAAGGAAAGCGTCTGGGGGGTCCGTTTCAGTTATTCCCTGCTGGAGGGTTCCTCTCCGATGGCAGGTTTCACATAAAGAGCTTGGGGAAAACAGCGATGTGGCCCCTTACGCAGCAAAGACTTTGTCAGAAAAAAAATTCAGGAAGGACTTTACTTAAAACGCCGTGCCCTTGTGTTCACCAGGGGCCTGCTGTGCGCAGGTTTATCCAGTTGCTACAGAGAGACAAAAGGTACAAAGAGCTCCCGATGGGCACTGGTGATTTTAGAGGCACCCAATTTGTATGGGTCTTAGGGACCATATTGCTGCGAGACCGTCCTCACCGCACGCCCCGTCCCACCTTCAGGGAAGAGGAGGCGTAATGAGCTTTGCTAAGAGTATGTCTAATAAAGGGCTGGAAGGGGATAGGGATAAGCGGGTCTTAGACACTTTTAAATCGCATTAGAAAGAAATTGCAGGAGACGACGGCCGATGGCCCCGCGGGAGGGCACGCGGCCCCTTCCGCGACCGGGGGCCCATGCCTGGCTCTAAGAAACGATGCTCAGCTCCTTCGAAAGGCCAGCAGAGCTAGTGTCCCAGCCGGCAAGCCCTCCTCTGAAATCTGCATCCTTCTCTTTTCATCTCTGTGGTGCCTAATTGCCAGATTTTTTTTCTCTCTGATCAAGGTAGAATATTCCCGATTTAACAGATGGAGACATTTGTTGTTAATGAAGCCGTGCTGAATAGCAAGAGGTGCCTTATGGCAGCTCCGTTCCTGCAGCCTCCGCGGGGTTTTCCTTGACCCGTGAGTCAGGGAACAGCATCCAGGGGTGAAACTGCCCACAGATTTTAACATAACTAAATAAAGACGGACCACAACTGCTGTGTCTTAGAGCACCGAGAGCAGCTGGGTGATTTTAACGTGAGTAGCCGTAGAAGAAAAAAGTATAAATCTTGCATGTGGGAGAATTTGGGCTGGTTAAAAGGGCCACTCACTGCAGATGGAGGCATTGAATAGGAGTCAAGCTGAGCCCTTGTATCACGGACAGCTTCGGTTCCTAAGTGAAGCAGCATTTCTAATGCCTCTAAAATGCAGCAGTAAACAAAGTACATGAAGGTTTGACAGTAACATTAGCAAATAGCTACAGTGAAATGACTGAGAAGGAAAAAAGCCCAGCTCTGGCTATTTGCAGAACAAGAAAAATGGAACAGGTTTTGACAGATAAGACAGTGCGGCTCTGGGTCAGAAGAGCTTTGTCTTTTGTTTTTGTTGCTGCTAATGACAAATTGCGCCTTCAAATTTTAACCAGAGAAATTTGGATTTTTAAGAAGCCTCTGTCTCTCAGTGTCTCCCAATTTGGAGAAGCATATTTACAGCTATACTCAAGATAATACATTTTATTTAGCGGGTATGAATCAGAGAAAACTGGATCATTCAGAATAATTACAATATAGTTTTCATATTACATAATCACAGAGGTGAATTTCCAAGGTATATAACAAGAACAGAAGTGAATGCTATACAAATAAGTCATGAGTAATTAATTTCCCCAGTTGCAGCTTGTCCACAGACAGGATATTATTTTCTCTGAATTGCTATGGTGTGACCCAGAATTCTGGGGGAGATAATTTACAGGAGTAATGACCTTGCCTTTTCACCTGTAAAAACAGAAGCAATTTTTTTTTCCTCAGATATTCAGAATGATCCCAGAGCCAGGATTTCCCATGTAGTTATAAGACTTTTAAAACTAGGGATTTTTTGAAGATTTAAGTTATCTTGATATGCCCTGATTGCACCCACAGAACTCATTTATGCATGAAATCTGTTTTTGTTTGTCTTATAACTAGTCTGTGACCTTGAAACAAGCTGTGAACTAATTGCAGAAATCCAGATTCCTGATGGAAAACCCATTTGAAAAATCCCTTCCCCAACCCTGGTGTTTTCTAAGGCCGTTCTCAAAGGCCGGGTTGTGCTGAGGGAGACCAATCTCCCAGGCCTGCTCGATGGTCGGTGCAGACATATAGGCCCTGTAAGGAGGGCAAAGCCTAGCTGATCAGGGAAAAATGAGTTTGATGGATTGCTGTGTGTTACAGCTTCTAAGCCTATATAGTTGCCTGCTTTTATCACTTGATATAGATGCAAACCTTGTGCAAAGGAGGGGGAGAGGGCTTACACCTTTTACGTATTAATTTATCAAGAGTGTGGAAAATAGCTAGATGCCTAACTTCCATATTTGGGCACTTTTAAAATTGATGCTACTGCACCAACATGTAGCACAGCTTCATTTTAATCTCATGAATTGCATGTGAACATGGAAACCTGTTTCTCCAAAGGAACAATTGTGTGTGAACTGCAACCACGTGGAACTAGGGACAGCTTGTGACTATGAGGGAGAAAAAGATTAAATAACGGTATGGAGATTTCCATCTTCCTAGCAAATATTTGTCTTATGTGTTTAAAAATGCTTGGAGTCAGTCGTCCCTGAAGTTGTAAGCCTGTTGTCACTAGCTTTGCTCGTTGTATAAGCAGCCTACAAAGGGTTATGGTAATCAACTCTGGCAGTGGTGCAATTGGAAATGGTAATTGAAATTGAAAGTGGTGTCTCCTAGGCTCCCTCTATTTCAGTAGCTCTCATCTCCTGCTCCGAGTCCTGAGATACGTCTGGTGTTCATGCTCTAACCTGCAGCAATCACAGCGAGGAGCGGGGGAGCCTCCGCAGTGAATCAGTTGTCAGGGTGGTTCTTGTTCTGATCAGATGCTTTTTTTTTAGGGGGAATGGGCTCGTTTCTGGGCCGCGCGCAGTCTGAAGGTGCAGCAAGCAAGGAGCTTTTTGGAAAATCCTTCTTCCACACGCTTGTCAGTGTAGCGACACTCCTCCCCCCCACCACAGTGATAGCGAGGGGCAAGATGAAGATTTATATTAACAGAGTTTCAAAGCCTGTCTGAAAACCAGCTGATCCAACGTGCAGGCTTCCTCCCAAGGTTTGCAGTGGGACTCAGCTTTGTTCAGGTTTAAAATACCTTCTTCCTCATTTGTCCCTAAACGTTGCTATCATTTTGTGGCTGGTAATATCCAACAAGCAACACAGGCTGTAACAACCCCAGAATAGCCCAAATCCGTTCCCGGTGTGGATGGGGAATCAGCTATCCAGATTTGGAAAGAAGACAAAAATGCATAACATGCATTAGTGTTCTCCTGACAACGTTTATGGCCCTAAACCCTTTGAAAACTGATTTTGCAAATTTGCTTCTGTTGTTACTCTTCCCAGTCTCTCCCCAGGGCTGCTCCAGGCTCACCTCAATCTGGCCCCAAGCCGCAAACTGCTGCTTTTGGTGTTGAGGGCCCTCAGCTCCTTCTGCTTTCATCCTTGCAGCAGAAGCCCTAATTAGCACAAGCGCACACGTGTGTGCATGCACACGTGCACAAAATGTCTTGCCTTTTATTAAGCTCTGTCTTCCCCTAGCACCTGCCCACTGTGTGAGAGCATTTCTGAAGTCGAACCTGAGAAACCTTTCAGCAGCGTGGGGAAGCCAGGCACGCCAGCTAGTTAACGGGACATGTTGGATAGGACCTGGGACCTTTGCACAGGCGTCTTTAGGAGCTGACAACAGCAGAGCGGCTCGGCTGTTACAGAAACCGGGAGCCAAGACATAACCTGTCATATCATGTCTACTTTATTGGGTTAATAGACTGCGGTTTAGAGGAGGCAAAGTCTGATTCACGGGCGTCAGCTGCCAGCCTGAGCGCGTCGGTGCTTAGCAGGGCTCCTGAATACACGCCGCAGACATCTGGGGTGGCTTGGTAGGAACGTTGTCTTCACTGCAGGCTGCACTCGTTGCTGGGAGGTTGGGTTTTTTCCCCGAAATTTTGTTTTCTATATAGCCATTTCCCCAAGCAAGATGTAGCATGGCCCGAATGAGATGATTCAGTGAATCCTCCTTGATTAATCAGCGCTTTGATAGTCATCCAAATTTCATATTGATTTTGCTAGAAGGAATCGGTCAGGGATTTTGAGCGTGCTACTCCCAGCCTTGTGCTTGACAAGTTCCTGGCACGGGCAGATGCTGCCACAAGGGAGGGACAGCACTTTCGTCCTTCGCGCATGTGCAGGAGAGCAACAGGCAACGGGCTAGGGAAGCATAGGGTGGTCGATAGGATGATTCGCTGAAGGATTTTTCGAGTAGAAATGTTGCAATGATCAGCGACATCTCCATGGCTGTGAGGTCGTCTATCACACTTCCCCCTCTGCAACTGGGGGGAATTGAGCTTTTCAGTGGTTATTCGTGTTTCTCTCTGCATTTGCTGACTACTTGTTTTAGCTTTTCTATGCTTAGTAAAAGCATAGTTCAATGGAAGTCGCCTCTAAGACTAGCATTGCCAACATAGGAAGCACAGAGGGGGACTAAAATCTCCATTACAGTACATGGGGTTGCAGATACAGTTAGAAAGAAAACTGGCAGAAAACGTCAGTGTAGATATGTGTTTATGGACAAACTAAAAGTAGCACATTGAAGTGCATTAAGAAAAAAAATAGCTGTCCACAGGAAGGAGAAAGAGGTGTTTAAGTGACCTAGAATGTTTTATCTGTCTGTGTTGCTGAAGACATGAATGATTTCAGCTTAAAAGTAAGCCATTTCTGAAGTGTTTCAGACCTTGCTGTACTTTGCTGTCTCGTAATAACCAAAATATCTAGATTGCTTAGCAACCGATAGCTTGGCATCCCATAGTTCAGCCACAGGATAGGTGCGAGAGCCTTCGGAGTTGCCACAAAAGTAGAAGTACCAGGATTAACTAGTTATTAACTAAAAATTGGCCTCTCCGCACCCTAAATAGTAGAATATTAGGAGATCTCTGTATGAAACAGCAAAGACATTTTATTTCTATTTCAGATATTGCCAGGAGATTGAATCTGAGTTTCCAGATGAGCCTGAGGCAGGAGAGAGAAAAATGTGGAGTTCCAGCAATAAAAGGCATCTCCCTAAATTCAAATTCGAGTTTGTGCCTGGCTCCCGAGAACGTCTGAACTCTCACTGTGCCTGGTTTTATTCCACCAGCTACAGAAACTTTCTAAGTGTGATTAGGTCCCCACCGTATATTGCATTTTACAAGCAGACGGGGTTCTTCAAAAACTATGAGAAAAGAGTGGCGGGGAGGCAGCAGCACACACTATGATGTGGTTTTAATAATCCTAGTTACAAAAGAGTGCAGATCTCTACAAATATTCAAGCAATTACTTTCAAACCATGTTCCTCCCTCTATATCCTCTGCCCTTTTCTCTAATGGCTGCTGCTATACAGCAGCAGAATCTATAAAAGTAGGAGCGTACCAGAGGAAAGAGAGAAAAAAAATGGCATGCACAGTCTGAGAATTATACGTTAATCAGGTGCTGTAAGTGTTGATTTTTCCCCTTCTTTGGCTTGTCTTACAGGAGAAATGCAAGAGAAAGAGGAAACTTCTGCAGAGCCTATGAAAGTTGAAATTTCTTCTGAAGCAGCGGATGTTTCAAATAATGATGGTATGTTGCTCCAATGTTTTAGTTGTCTGAAGTGCATACATAGCATACCTTTTTAGGAGTTGTTTATACAGTTCAAAAAACCAAGAAATGTATTTGTAATCTCTTCAGGTGAGTCTTCTGAGAGTTTATGCCATCTCCACTGTCACCTGCTAGAGGCTTATGAATTTTTTTAGCAATGTCTGGATCTTTCAGGTCTAGATCTGCATTCCTAATGGCCTATCAAGATTCAATGGAGTATGTTTCCCATAAAACTGACTCATAGGATGTCCTTGGAAATCTAGTGGAAGTACCTTTTCAGTGCCATGCCACTGCTTTTCTCATTGACTCAGTTGATATGTTCAATTGGTATGTTCAGTCTGCTTTCCTTTTAACTAAGCCATATTTGGGGCCTACTGTAACCTTGGTCTGGAAATTGATTTGGCCAAGTTATATCTGGTTACGTCCAGAAGTCAGAAGAAAATATTTCTGAAAGCCTCTGTGCTAGGGCCTGACTCCACCATGGGGTAAGTATTGCTTATAAAATTACTCTGGACTCATATGTTGACCTCTAATCAGTATTAAGCTCCTTCTAGCTTGGAGCTGACTTCCCTTCCCGCTTCTTCAGCGTTTCTATATAGTTTGATTTGGTGGAAAATGGAAGTTGTCTCTGAAGAAATTTACTACTAATAAAACAATAAGGATTTTGAGACTTAACAGAAGTTATGGTCAGCTTTGTGACCATTATCAACCCGAACCTCCTGGCTTGGAACTCAACAAAATTTTTTTCTCATTGACTTCAATGAGAGGATAGTCTAGGTGTCTGGCAAAGCCCTGGCAGGGATTGAGTACCAGGACCCTACTGCAGCTCTGTAGTGCTTAAGCAATTCATACACTAAAACATGACCTTCTGGGCTCTTACTGTGCATAAAGAAGCACGAATCAGTGTGCTTCTATTTTTTCAAGGCAAACCCTTTACGACTCTTCCAGACTGGCTCTTACAGTTTAATAAAACTACATAAGGGGCTGTCTTGGCTGTCACTTGATAGGTCCTCTTTTCTGCTCCAAGAGGCAGTGTCTTTGGAATTGGGCTTCCAGTCCCAATTTTGTCGTATGTTATCATGAAGTGGTTCCCTTCTGTAATGAAGACTGATTTTGATCCATCCTTTAACCTCTTTAGCATTTACTGAATACAAATTCAAGACATACTTTTTCATCTCAAAGATGAAACAATTATTTTCTTTTTGTTATTAATTACACAAAGAATCTAACCTTGATTTCCTTTCTCTGATGTCATATCATGCCACAACATTTGACTCAGTGGCCAGTTTTGATATTGGACTGTAAGGAATTTTCTGCAAGAACAGGAAAAGAAAGCATCCATAATGGATTTTCTTTTTTTAAATACTAGAGGCTGTGCTGTTACTAAAAAATGTGCAGAATAAAGCCAAAAGAGCCTTCTATCCTCATCCCCTGAATAAGCCAACCAAAAAATTCACAGTGACATTAAAATATTTTCATTTCCGATCCCTGGAATGGTCTGGAGTACTTAGTGAAAACAAATCAAAATTTTGTGAAAGAATATCGGGGATTTCCCACTGGAAAGAAAAGTGATCACAGGCCTACTCTAAGGTGTGCGGTAGCACAGCACAGCTGGTTCAGCTGGCAGATAGCTTCTGCCGTGATGATCTTAATAGGTTTTTTTGTTTCAGTTGTTGCTTATCTTGTAAGGGCTTTTACATTTAACTCATCTTGTAACTTCCCTTTCTGTGAACTTTCTAAGTTGTACAGGACTGGAATAGGGTGTCTACTAAGGCTGCAGAAAACTGCTCTGATATGAAGAGAGGGCTTCATTTCTTCACAGCTTAAGTTGCTACTGGGATCATAGTACGGGGTTGTTCTTCATGTGGTCATGTATCACATGTTAAAAAAAATAAAAACACAGAAAGGATCAAAATCCTCGTACGTTGTTTTCTCTTAAGAGTTAAGTTTCACTGAAAAAAGCCTGAAGAATTTCTAAATGTACTAGGTACTAGCTGAGATTAAAAAAAAAACATAAAAAGATTTCCTGTGACAGTAATTTTTATGCAAATTGCCTATTTTTTCTCTGGTCCCTTTCCTCTGCCCCAGGAGAGCTCATCACTTCACAGCTGAAAGCACAAGAATATATCAGTCGGTACCCCTTGGCAGCCTGGCTCTTGTTTTTTAATTTCATGTACCATGTCACAGTGAAAAGTGCTTTATAAAAGCAGCGAGTTTAGACAGATGAGGTAGATCTCAATATTGGTTCATCTAGTGGGCAGGGCTGTAATAGTGATATATTTCAGAAATTACTATTATTTGAAAGCTGGGCATGATACTCCCTCAGAAAAGCTGTCAGAGGGTGTGCGGGTAAGCCTGACTAGGTAGGTATATATGTATATACAGACGTACAGGTAGCTGTTGGCAATCGCTGTCGACAACCTGAGCAAAGATCCCTGGCTCTTGTGTTACTCGTACCCAGGGCAGATGTGCTGGTTAGTATTCCTAATGACTACGAAAGACACTTTTGGTGATAGGTTTCCTAGACAGTGTTTCTCTGCTGGCATATTTTTTTTTTATCCCACCAAAGCTTCCAGGATTACGAAGGTAGATATTAGTTTCCAGCTGGTATTAGGTGGATCAGACTGTTCACTGCTTTAATAATGGGGTTACTTGTTCGTTCTTTTTATTTCAAGTCTTTGGAAAGCTGCATCTTGACTTGCTGACACGATAGGAGGAAAGAAAAAGATGAAGCGGTCTCAAAGGAAGTGTCAAACCCCAAACTCCAAGTTGTTTCATAAGCCAGTGCAAGTTGATGAATACCGTAGCAGTAACCTGACCTTCACGTGATTTGCAGAAGCAATATAAAAGCAAGATCTCAAACAGCTAACGCCGTCTTGCATTTTAGATTGTTGATGTAATATCCAAAAAACAAGTAACTACCAAGTAAAAAGATGCACATATCCCATCACAGCACAGTAGGTTTGATTCAAAATAGACACGGTTTTCTTTCCTGAGCAATCTGGAGTTATAGTTAAATGTGCGATAGCTAAGTTACATAAATGCAAAGTGAAACATTGTTTAGGAAGGAGCTGAAGAAATAGATTATTTTTGCAATATGAGTCTGACTGAGCTCCTATTTAAATCAATACAGTAATACTTTTCTTTCATCTGCCAACCAGGTCTGCAGCATAATGTCCTTTGGGGGAAGAATGCTCTCTCTCACACAGACAACTCTAAACTTAGTTTTCCATTCTCCCATTTACCTGTCTTTTTCACTTAGATGATGAGCTATAACTCCTGGCTACATGACCTTTAAGAGGAGGCCTTGCTGCTGAACCACTTCCCCCAGTTCAGCAGAAACTGCAGCGCTTTGATGAAAGTGTGCTGGGTGCTGGGTTATTTGGGCACCGGTCGGCTCTCCTTCGGGGGCACTTGCTTGGCTTTGAGGGGAAACCCTTCTCGAGTCCCTGCCTGAGAGCTGCCAGAGAGTTCATGGATGGAGAGGGAAGCAGTGGACAGGCACTGCCCAACAGGTCGGGATGTAAGAAAAACCAGAACGCAGCAGCGCAGAGAGAAAGGTCCATTTCCACTGCAACCTCCCCATGCTTCGCTACGGCACGGGGAGCGGGTAACACTGAATTTAGGAGACAGGCAGCTTCCTTGAACTTGTGGTGCTTCCCGGAGATGCCGAGCTCCTGGCCTTTGTACCGCGGTGCTGCAGGTGCAAAAAGCCTGCTAACTTATGTTAGCAGTTTAACGCTTCCACAAACCTTGGTGAGAGGCGAGAAGGATGCTTGTGGCTCGGCTAACCTCCTAGGTCTGACACTAACTCGTGCTGGCCGGTGAGTCACGTCCCTGCGTTCCCCGTGGTAGTTCTTCCCTCTGCGCTTGCACTGCGTACTCTACTGCCGTGCTGCTTTACCAGCTAAATATAGAGGATTATGTAGGTGGTCTTGCAGTGACGTCTCACGCAGTGGTCTGGAGAAGCTTGTTCTGCAGTTACAAGATCTTCCTGTCCCTGTCAGCGCCAACGCCAAGAGCTGAGCTTAGTCGCAAATGCAGAAAAATGCTAAAAACAAAACTCGCAGGTGCCTTAGCACTTCTGAGCAATCTCTCAGCTGCCGCAAGAACAGTGGGGTTTTCTTTTTTGGTGATTCCGGATGCCCATCTGCGATTTCCACTGGCAAAACAATCCAGTCTCGGGATTTTGTTTCTTTCCCACTGGCAGGGGTTCTAGGTTTCAGGATGCCTGCGGAGCTCGAGTGCCATCGCGGGGTTTCTCCTGCATGAGAAGGACAGCGTGGGGTTGCCCGTAAAGCGTGCCTGGGTGGTCTGTGATTTGGCCGTCTGAACGCGAGGTGCTACCTGCGGGAGTAGGGTGGGCTGCTTGTAACCGTCAGAAAGGAAGAGGGGCGAGGAGGAATACTCATTTTGGATGCTGACAGAGCTGAACCTCGGCTTTCAAATGAAACTTGCGTTCTGAAAGCAACCTCTGTGAAATTGTGAGCGAAGCCTCACGGTGCTTTCAGAAAGCCAAGCCAGTGAAATTGGCTGACATAATGAGGCTGAGCAAGGCTGCTGTCATCAGTGCGCAGCAGCCTTTCCTTAATGATTTTTTATTAAGCATCCTGTCTTTGCTATGCAAATGCATATAAAGAACACAACATAGCTAAATGCGATGTGCATCAGAGCTCCATAATCAGGAGCGGATACTTTTCTTATTAGTCATTGCATGCATCCAGGAAGCCATTACAGTATCTGTTCTGCATATGTATGATGAATAATTTACAAATAATTCATCAAAATCCTAACAGGTGTATTGACATGATATCGACTCAGAGATCATACTGCCTGGCTCAAAGTAGCACAGTTATTGATTTGGGTTTTTTTCCCCCCCTCATCCTCCCTTAATTTCTAAATCTTTCTTTCAGGTTTGAGGTTTTTGCCTGTCACTCACATCAAATGACCCATATTCTGCAGTTGATACCGCAATATAAAACAAAGTTTTTTAAAGCAAAGTGCTAATATAAATGGCCTTATTAAAATTCATTCCAGAATAAATACCAATACTAAAAATACATCTCCTGAAGCAACCCCTTTGTATTCAGTCTAGATAGGACCGATCCCACATGTTTATATGACATTTTTGCAAAAGTCATATTGAAATGAATTTAAGCCTCGTATTTAAATTGTTTCTTGTTTTTCAGTAATTTTAAATGGAAAAATAAGGTTGTTTTCATAAATTCATAGTGCGCTAGTATGTATAGGAATATTTTCCCCGAATCCTCCCATAGGCTACAGCAGTTTGCAGTTGAAGGACATCCTGAGGCAGCATCTCTGTAATTAGAGATGGAGCCACATTCAAGCCACAGCTTAGTCCGGGTTCTCACCAGGAACTTAGTGAAAAGCCTGAGGATGTTCAAATCAAAGATTTTGCTGTGTCAACCAAAGACTCCATGCAAGGAATTCTTTTTGATGTCATGTCGGGAGGTGGAGAGATCTGCAGACCTCATTAACATGGCTGATGTGAAAAACCTCCCCGTCTGATGCTAAGAAATGCTTGTGCATCTGTGTAACCCTCTAACTGCAGCAGAGTGACACTCCAGTAGGAACAGGCAAAGGTCAAGACCATTTAGTCCAGTGAAACTCTACATCACCCTTTGGTGGTACCTGTGCCTCTCTCTATGGTCTATGGAGACAGAGGAGGGCGATTAAGCTCCTCAGGCACCTCAGTTAGGTGTCAAAGTTAGACTGGATGAATTTGGGCTGAAAAGAAACTCTAGCTCTAGAGGCTGGCGTTTCTGGTGATACTGAAGCATACGCCCGTGCAGAACTGTTTGTCAGGGTTTCCCCGTAATTGTGGACAAATTGTGGACAAAGATGGCTCGCCTAAGAGACACTGCTGCAGATTTACGGCATCGAATTTTTAATGCAGTAATTGAACTCTGTCCCCTTTGGGTTAGAAGTGGTTGTTACTCAATGTGATAAACTCAACATGTATTGTGGATAGAATTTGACAACTGTCTTGTTTTGTTTTCAGCTGAAATGAATAGTCAGGTTGAAAGTATAAGCGACCCTACAGAAACAGAGCCGGAAGCTTAACTAATAGGTAAGACACTTATGGCTATTTACCCCCTTATAGCAAGCATGCATTTTCCCTTCAGCTTCCATTTGAAAACTAGATTTAGAAACGACCGTAATTAAAGTTAGACTTCACAAAAAAATAGAAAGAAAGACAGAACACAAAGAAAAAGAATTTGGCCAGTACGGCATATATTGTGCAAAAAATAAAAATATCCAGTAGACTTGGTTTGTCAAGTAAATGTTATAGTAGCTTTCTGCAACTGTAACGGATTTAGACAGTGCATGGTCTTAGATCATCAGAAGGCAAGACAGCACCAAGATAAGCAATGGAAGAGTAACTGAGTGAACAATTTTTGGCATTGCTTAGGAAAATGACAAGCAATTTATACTGGTTGGAACCAAGTTCAGTTCTGTGCAATCTGTATTCTGGGAACAACAGGTTTGTGTCATGAGGGGTTTATTGCCCTTGGCTCTCTGATGCCTAACGTCACTGCTAACTATGCTGTTGTAAAGCAAAGCAAAGTCAGGGAGCTGCTTTTTGGAGCTTTGCTGCTTTACGCACCGAGTGATGGTGCTGTTGCAGGAGTGCACAACGGTGGTTACTGCAGCAGAATTGTTCATATACTTAAAGAGCTTCAGTCCTAGATAAAAATGATTAATTTGCTAGGAAGACGAAAGTCCAAGGCCCACCCTCAATTACAAAAAGCAGTTGCGATTCCTATCTCAGCAGTACAGTTTTAAAGCGTTAATACGCAACGCTTCCTCTGTGGAGGGTTATTATAAGATGCCAATATCATATACAGCAAGATGTGTTATTTATGCTTGTAATGGGATTTCATGTAGCTCAGGACCAAATATAGAAGCTTCACAACAGTGGCAGCTGTATCACGGAGATTTAAAATACAAGGTCTTATTACCGAGCATACCCCTTTGTCCTTGTCAGCATATTGACAGTGTGCTGCCGTGCTGCTGGAATGAGAAATACGGCCGATGGGGGCCCCGTTAAGAAGTATTGAAGCAAAACTAGAAAGAACCCTCGTGGTTAAAATACTGCTTCCACGGTTCTTCCTGTTTACGTCCCCTTTCCCAGCTTCTGGTTTTATGCTCTGTTAAAGAAAGGAAGGAAAAGAAACTAGTAAAATCCTCACTGTTAAAAATACGTTGAAAGGTTAATGCCCTGCACTGGTTTTAAAAACGTGTCTGACAGTTATTACTGCTTTCACATGATCTGAAGGAAGTCTGTATTTTGTGCTGCATTTTCCCGCAGAAATTAATGTCTGCGAATGTTTTGGATTGGAGCCCTTTTTGCTTTATGAAGGTGAAGTTCAGAGGAATAATACCACAATTAGCAGTTAATTAATAAATCTCTTCAATTGCACTGCAAGGTCTGGCTCTACTGGCACTATCTGGAAGCAGAGGGGCCTGAGCCAGGGGTACAAAATGCCTTTCCCAGCATTTTAATGGCATGTACAGGATTAGAAGTAGAAATTGAATTCTTCCCCGCTCTCTACTTAAGTCCTTCCGACCCTGTTGCCACTGCTTTAATTGCAAGGAGCGGGTCCGCAGAGGAGGATTGATCAGCTTGTTAAACTTCAAAGCACAGCACTCCCCAGGGTCTTTCAGAGCCAAGGAGATCCCTTCAGTTACTGCACTTAGTATTTTAATGTAGTTAGTTCTAAAAAACATTGCAAGGTCTAGCACCAAGGTGCCTACTGGAGCTGGGAAGTCTCCAGCAGTGGAGACACAGGGCCGAGTAGGTAGCATGTTGCTATGGAAAAAACACAACCCTAATTAGTGGTGTGGCTTTGCATCCCTGATTTGCGTGGCCATGCTTGCAAATCGCTGCCTTGGGCTTGCTGATGGAGTAAACGTGGAAGGCAGGAGGATGCCCCAATTGCTAGGGGAGCCCCGGGGCTGAGCTGCGGCAAGGGGGCAGGAGGACTCGCTGGGCACAGGCGGTCCCACGGGAGCATTTTGCAAGATAGGAAAAGTCGTGGTGACTTGGAGAATAAATGCATGTGCGAAGCTACAGGCTAATGGTTATGGTAGCCTGCCAAGGCAGAAGCACGTGCTGATCTTGTCAGGTTTTCCTTGGTGGGAGGGAGAAGCGCTGTCTGGTTGCACACCCACGGGGTGCTGTGCTCGCGTGGGACGCTGTAGAAATAATAGCGTCTTCTGCATATAAACCTTGTGACATGTGCAAGGTCTGCAGCCATGTCACAAAGGTTCGACTTTGCTTCCACAAAGGGTTTTGATAGCAATTTAATGCACAATGCCGTTTTTTCTTTCTCTTTCTTTTTTTCTCTCGCCCTGTGCCCGCCACGAAGGAGCGCCACGCGAGACGAGGACGGCGGACGGCGGCTGGACGGCAGGCACCGACATCGTACGGCATCATCGCGACTTCTTGGCAGAAAAGAGCACGCAGAGGTGCTCCGCGGGTTGGGAGGGGAGGGAGCTACGGGGAAATGCCTCCTTGCTTTAATTTCTCTTTGTTCTCCATTGCGTTTTGTTCTGTAAACCTGTTGGAAAGAAGCATTAATTTCCCAGTTCTAACAATGTTTTGCAACCACCCCTGCAATTACAACCGTTTCTTCCGAACCACGAGTCCCTGTGTTATATTAGGTCTCTCTCCTTCCTCGTTAGCCCGTCGGGGCCCAGCCCTTTTCGAGCGTCTTTACCTCCTTTCCCAGTTATGGTACTGTCTGCAGGCAACTTGCGGGAGCAAGTTTATCCTACCTTCTTTTTTTTTTCTTTTTGTTTTTTTCCTAAAAGTGTTCCCTAGGATATAAACGGAGATTTGCTGTGAGAACACGAACGGCCACAAAGGATGATAATCCGCGCGCGCTGGTACGCAGCAGCCCTCCCCGCGCTAGGGATTGGAAAGGGAGGCGGCTCCAAACTCCCCGAACCATCGCTGGCCGCCTCCGGGCTGGCGGGTCGGCGGGTGCGGAGGGTGCCCAGCCCTCGGCCCTGCCTTCGCCCTGCCGCTTCCCGGCCCGCGGGAGGGATGCTCGGCCCCCCGCAGCGACACCGTGCCCGGCGGACGCGGGGGTCTCCTACGCAAATCACGCGCGTGGCCTTGGACAGTCAGTGCCCCCGGTCGGTCTCCCCCTTTATGTCCCTTGTTTCGCCTGCACACCGCGATCCCGTGCTCTAGGCATGTCCTTAAAATATTTGTAGGCAACAGCGATCTACCTGACCCTGTGAGTGACGGAGGATAACAGGCAGCCTGCCTTCAAGACACCTTCAGATATGGCTTCTAGCTTTAACAGCTCCACACTGTATCTTGTGTGAGCCCTCATTATATTTTCTACCGCATACGCATGATTTTTTTTTTTTTTAATTAGGGGAAGGGAAAAAAAAGCAATTAACAGTTATTTGGATAAGAATGTCTCGCCATATGTCAATTGTTCTGCCAGCAAATGCTGCGCTGAAATTGTCTGAAAAGGAACAAAGAGGTCTTACGTGCGGTTCTCAAGCACGCTGCAAATGAACTCGGTAGGCGACACGCAGGGTGGGACGACACGCAGCCTGTGTCCGGGGTGCGGTGTGCCACGAAATCCTAGGATTTTACAATGCTGCTGGTAATAATCTGACCGTTTTAAACAAAGTAATTGTTTCCCCTGCCCCAAAAATATGCACAAATCCCCAAATAATTACTCACTAGCTGGCCCCCCCAAAAAAAACAAAACAAGGTGAAAAGACATGGAAATATATCCTTCCTACTGTGATCTAGGTTTATCCCAGCTATAGTAGGTTTGGTGATAACATTTCTGCTGGTGCAACTGAGAAGAACGTGGCCCTAAATGCACATGCCACAGGCTGTAGCATTTGATGACGGCTGTCAGCTCCTGCCTGATTTGAAAGGGCGTCAAGACAAACACGGATTAGCGAGGAAAATACTGAAGCCCCCCAGACTGCACTGCGAGCACATGGCCCCGAGAAGCGCTGCCTCGTACTCAGCCATGTGCAGCCCCGGCCCCTTTGCTTGCCAGGGGGTGAGGCGGATATTTCCCCGTGCCGGCTCCTGTGGCATTTTCACCTGCGGGGTGCTAGTGCTGGAGAAGATCCGAGGGAGCTGCTTTATCGCGGATTTCTTTCTGGAGGTTGGTGGATATGTGATGCTGAACGGGATCAGCTTTGGGAGAGACGAGTGAGCTGAACTCAGCCTGCTGATCAGTTTTACAGTATTGCTAGGTAAGCCTAAATTTGCCAGCCCTGATGCCTCTCGCCCCGCATTTTGGACTCCCTGTTCCCATTGAAGCGTGGGTGCTGGTTTTCTTTCCCATCCCTGTTAGCTCGGCAGAACGTGCCTTTTGCCCTGTGATTTTCTTCCTGCTGTTCCCTCGCCTTGCTTCCAGCCGACTCCGGTTTTGCAGTCAGACTGTGTACCTGCAGGATGCCCACCTAGGACGTTGCTGTGTGTTTTCTGTACCCGATGATTCTGATTTAACCAGCCTGTCATGACAGAAAGGGAAGAGTGGGAAAATATCTCAAGAGGAAGAGGAGTAAATGCAATAGGTGTCCCTCATATCCATTCTCCTTTTGTGTGTTCCCTGGGACAAGACAAGGGTTGAAGGGTTCCCTTTATCTAGTGAGGGGAGGGAGCCACCTCCATAGGGCAGGGAATGGATCTGGAAAATGAGTCGCTTTGGGCTGTTAGAAACATCGAGGGAAACCTGGACAGCCATGTCCTCAGCTGGTGTCAGTTGACCTCAGTAGAGCCGTGACACTTTATCCAGCTGAGTGCCCAGTCCTCTCTGCATTTAATTCTGACGGTGTTGCTGCCATGTGCGATGCTAAGTGAGCTGTAGGCTGCTGCTAGCCACATACCCGGTGTCCTCAAACAGTTGCAAGCCTCAGTTTTGGCAGGGGAGACAGAGAAAGAGCCACTTGGGAGGCTGCCTGTGGAGGTGCAATAAGATACAGAGGCGAAGAATCCTTAAACTCCTTGTGAAGGCTGACTGATATAAAAAATAACTAACTACAAAAATGCTTCACATTAGACACTCTCCTTATAACCCCTGACAGTAATTTCATTGCCATTTTCATTTAACCTTGGTCCTTGAACAGCAGCGAGTCTTTGAAACGTTTGCCTGAGGATGCAGCAGCAGAGGGTGCAGCCACAATAGGAAGCGTAAAGGAAGAAAACGTATGAGCTGATTAAATCCTTATGGTGCAATTTTCAGATACGTCTATATCTTTCTTTCTTCAGGTGGAATTTGTTTTGTTTTGTTTTGTTTTTTAACTAATCATAAGCTGGGTATGTTTGGGCGGTATGAGTTCTTCAGCTGAGTTCTTTAATTATGGCTGGGCCAGGGCCCCTTGTTGCAGTCGCCATCGATTTTGCTGGAGCTGGAGAAACGCAGAAAGTAGGCTCTGCAGAAGAATAAGAATCAAACCTGGAATGACTCCACAGTCTTGTGGATTTTGGTTCAAAACTAAAGTTTGTTCCCAGTAGGTGGCATGAAGAGAACAGAAGCCCTTCAGTCCCCATGTTTGCATACGAAGTATCAGAATCTGCTTTTAATGGCGTAGCTCCTATTTTTGAAAGTGCTCATCCCTACAATTAGGCACAATAATCCTCCAGCTAGTGGCTGCTCTGATGATGGACATGTTTCCTTTCATACAGACTTCCAAAGGAGATGTCTGAGACATTGTCTGTAATACTGGGTCACATATTCACTGCAGCTAATTGTAAATCTTTCTATAAAGCACTGAAAAAGCCTCTTTGTGAATTAACACTGTTCTGCTTTATGCACTTAATTAAAAAAAAAAGACATTTCTCTATATGCGGTGCATGCCTGCTTTGCTTTTAAAATGACAAACTTAGCAGAGTATGTTGGATCTATTTTCTTGGGGAATAGGGGTTTTTACCACGATTCATCAAGGATTTGCCTTATCCTGACATTTGTGATATAAAGGAAAGTTAAAAAAAGCAATTTTCTTGATCAAACAAAAATACATTTTTACTTAAATGCAAATAAATGTAGACTGTTGCTTGCAAAACGTCTTCTAATAGATGGTATAATAGCTATATAGATTAACACATGCCTCTTTTATTAATCTGTCATTTACATGCTGAATTTGCCTCGGAGTCTGTTCTTTTTCCTTTCGTTTGTGCCATACATTGGAAAACTTAAAGAAATGATGCCTTCATACTACAATGTTTGTTAAAGCAAAATATTAATAAAACTTGTTCTGAGGACACGGCAGTATTGCTTGTGTATTTTTACCCCCAGCTTTGCTAATTATACAGCAGTCATTTTGGACATTAATAATGGACATTTCAGGCTGGAAATGCAATTGCAAGTGTGCACTGCCCATTCCTTATTTAAATGTATTGTTCGCTTGGTAGTTAAGTCTCGTGAGAAATGGGTACCTCCGAGGGGTTTTGGGGTGGCAGTAGTGACAGATAAGAATGCAAACTTTTCAGCTGGAAGGGAAGAGGGTTGATTGGCTGATCCCATAACTAAACCAGCGATGTTATAAAAATCCTGGCAGTTACACCAGTACCAATTCCCCAGCACTCTGCACTTTCTACACTCATTTATTTCTGTACAGACTGAATGGATATATGATGTTGCAAAAAGCATAAAGGTGACATTTGATCTTTCCGCTGCCCAAGTATAGGTGAACACACATGTACAGGTCCTGTCTTACTCTTGTTACACAAGACCAAAGAGTTAATCATTAAAAACTGATTTTTTTTTAGGGGTCTGGCTTTGCATGTTCGAAGCTTTCTGAAAACTGGATCACTTTAAGGTGTCTGAAATACGACTTCTCCTTGCCTAAAATCATTCAACAACTGAATGGAGGAAGACAGGCACAGAAGAGACTCGGCAACGGGGAATGCCTAAATTTTTTCTAGGTGTGAGGCTGAACTTTCCTGTATTACGGTAGTAGCAGTGAGCTAACCTAAGAGAGAGAAGCATCAGTAATATCTGTGAAACGACATTTCACTGGTTTCAGTTCACAGAGCTATCACTGTTTTATTTTTCTTCACTTGGGAACTTGGCAGGCTAGATGGAAGTGCCTGGGTTTTTTTTGTAGCCAGGATTCTGCTACAAGGGAATAATTTGCTCTGTGGCCATCATACATTTTTTAAAATGAAAAAAGTTAAATTCCTCTATCATACAGGAGCAAATATTGCCCATCCCATCCTTTCTGTGTAGCACAGTGCTGAGAGAAAACCTCCGTTTGGAAGATGAAGAAGACAATATGTTTGAAGCTGCATGGGCCTTTGCCCTAATACGTATTTCAATGTGGACTAGGCAAAGACCAGGTGAGTCTGCTAGGATAACATGAGTGATAAAGTCTACTGTATCATAGTCCTGGAGTCACTCGCCAGGTTGACCTCCCTCCAGACCGTGTTTGGAAAAGGGGTGGATTCGTGCACAGTCAAGTAAATGCTGATGACGGTATTATTGCTCCGCTGATATTCAAGATACGTGCGCATATTCAAGAAGTGTGCGCATACGAAGGCCTAGTTATCCCTTTTGCTGTTATGCCTGAGCGTACTGAGCAGCTTCGAGAAGACTTGAGTTGTCTTGTGTAATTTCCATATGAAGGCACACCAAGCTGTGCAGAAGCCACCAGCCCCTCGGAGGACTCTGTGTACTCTTTAATCAGTGCTGATTTTTTTCCCCTCTGTAGGAGAACTCGTTGCACAGATGCATGCTTCTGAAAAGGCCTTTATAACCTTTATCCATTTCTTAAGGTGAAAATTCTGCTTTGGGATTTTAATTAGTCTTGTATATTTTTTCCCCTTAAATAAAAGTGTCAGGAGACATTTAAATACCCTAATTTCTCGTTCCATTCGAATTATCAGCAACCCCTTAAACTAAGTGGCAAATCACTATTAATTCCTTTGGAATTCACTGATAAAACTTTAATCATAATGAATTCCTCTAGAAAAAGAAAAAAAAAAGTCCTCATTAAAGCACAGTTGAGCAGGTACAAAGCCCAGGTTCAGGTCGTACCTGGGGAGGACACTCCATCTGGTGGCAGATCTATGGGTATTGGGGGTGGCACTTAATTTAACAAGAGTTACATGGAGTTTCCTTCGTATTTAAAAATATCAAGCACCACTCCTTGCTCGAGAGAAGAGTGTAACCTTAAGTCTCTTGCTAGAAGTTGGAGGTGGTTTCCATTCAGCATTTTTATTCACTGCTGTGTATATTCATGTCCTACAGCGTTCCCACTGCCTGCAGTCAGCTCCGAACGCAGCCGGCCTCGTGTGCAGGAGGTCTGTAGCTCCACGGGTTGCCTTCAGGCGCCGATACGATGAGAAATCACTGTGCTGGAGGTACTTCATGCCATAATGGGTTCAACAGGCTGCTCTGGTGACGAAAACTTTGGAGAAAGTGGTGGTAGAGGAGGCCAGGTAAGACTCACGATGATCACGGGGCTTTGGCAGATTGCAGGTGAAACAGCATTAGCTCAACTTAAGGGCTCTCAAGCTATTATTTTTTACAGTCCATCATGATATGTTTGTAACACATCTCATCTAGAAATAGCACAGAAAATACAGGACTATGATCAGATGGTAGTTTCTGTTTCCACTTGAAAGACTATGTACGCTGGTTATGGTTTTTAGCAGATGAGATTTGAGCAAAGGCCCCCTCTCTTCTCCTTAGAAATGATGTTTATTCAACATAAGTGCTCAGGAAAAGTGCCAAGGGGGGCCAAGTTCAGCCAGAACGATCTCGTTGTTTGTCACAAACTACTGCAACGAAGGCAGGAACAGGGCAAGCTTTTATTAATATAGTTCAGCATGGGCTTGGGAAACAGTGCCGCCACTGCCGCTCCGTTTCGCAGGTTCAAAAGAGCCAGTCGGGTCTGTAGTAGGTACTTTGAACACCTACTCGTTTCACACACGCTTCTGAGCACCTGCTCACTGAAAATGTCCGTCTGGGTTGGAAATGGAAGCCTAAACTTGACTTTTTTTTTTTTCATTCCCTCTCTCTCAAATCCGGGAAATATGTTTTGGAATAAAAGCAAAGTTATTTTCAGAGAACGACTGAGCACAAAATTATCGAACAGAAAGACTGTAGAAGTGGGAAGTGAGAAGACCTGTGAACCAATACGTATTCCAAAGGGCATCCTGAAATTCAAATTCCTTCCTCAAGCCTTTGAGTCACATCAGCTCCGCACCGGAGGGGTTTTATTTTTATTTTTGCAGAGGAAAAGGAAATTGGAGAGGCCAGGTGCTGAAGAGAAGGAGATTACTGATTTCCCCCAGCCAAAAAATTCTGATGATGATAGTTTCAGATTTTAAATAGAGAATGCTCAAAATGCCTCTCTCCTGGTACATGCAGTACGGAGCCCGTGGCTGACTCATACTCGCTGGAGGTGAATGGTGATGCATTGCCACAGCAATCAGAAGCTACGAAAAATCAGTGCCTTTAGAGTGCTTTTTGGCAGTTCTCTTAAGCCTGGAGGTACCTGTGAGGGTACCCGGGCACAGCAGCACCTGGGCAGCCCTGGGGTGTTACCCCAGCCATCCTTGCACCCCCAAACACTCTGTCCGGGCACATGACCGACACCTCCAACTTTTCACCTGCTTGGGCTACCTTCTTTTTCCTTATTGCATGCTTTTCCATGGGCTGTAATCCAACTGCATAGGCACCACGATCTTTTCAGCACACAAACAGCCACACATGCTTTTCCTTTTCGATTTTCTGCTTTCCCATATGTCTCTGCTTTGCGACATCAAAGGTTTTTAAGCTGAGCCTTTGTCCTGAGAGGGTTTTTTTATTGCAATATTTTCTTGTGCTCTGAAAAGGCACGTGATCGCTAAACCTGCCAAGAAAATCAATCCGAACCACTTACAGCCAGTTTAAAAAAAAATAAAACAAGGAGGTTTCTGAGCTGTTCAGAAGAGACTCTGATACTAGTGAGAGAAATTAATCTTCTCTGAGGAACTACCCTTTAAATTAAGAGAATAAAACAAGATGAGAGGCTGAAGAGGGAGTTGACCACTCACAAATCAGCCTCTCTAATCATGCAAAAGAAAAAAAAATCTTTGTTTTGCAGCAAAATTGCTTTGGTGGGGTGGGAATGGCTGAGAGCAAGTCACAGGGAGCCTAGCTGCGTTTAGTGCTGTGGAGCAATCTGCCTAGAAATCACAGTGCATGGCCTTGCCCGGTGATGAGCACTGCCGCGGCCGTGAGAGTCACGAGAACCTTGATAGGTTTCTGGTTGAAAATTTGCTCCTGTAGCTAAAAAGTGCATTTTGGAATGCAAGAAGAGTGAGGTTTCAGATCCCACCCCGCTTCCTCTTTTTACTTTTACAGGATGGGAAGAAATCTCCCTCCCGTGAAACGCCCCGTCCCGCTGAACAGGGATCCTGCCAGCGAGGCAGCTCTCCGTAGGGCTGTGCCGGCCAAGGGCTGCGGCCCTCCCACTTCCCGGGACCCACATGTGGCTTCAGCGCCTGATCTCTCCCAGAGCAAAGCTCCTCCGGGTGAGGAGACTCCTTTGCACTCGGCCATTTAAAATAAGTATTTGTTGAGATGTATTCATGGTGCTTCTCTCCTCTGACTGCAGCCTCTGTCAGGGGCTGGGAGGCCCCACCGTGCAGCACTTGGCCCAGGTCCTGCACGAATAATCAATATTCTTCTTGGGAGGTAGAGTTTAACGCAGGGAACATGATGCTGTGGAGCAGGACAATGATTAAGGACCAGGCTTTCTAAAAGTTTTTTCTTGGAATGACCTTGAAATAACTTGGGGGGTGAGGAGGGGCATAAGCTCTTCCAGCCCCAGATCATCTCCCAGCACAGGGGAGGAGGCAGAAGAGTTGCCTTCATTGCTGGCTGCCCACACTTCTTTGGAGGTGACGTATTTCTGACCACAGACCAGAAGTTAAATAGGCTAGAGTGAATCTTACAAAAGAAAGGGAGAAAAATTATATTTTACTGCCTGTGTGTGTGTCTTATGAGCCAGACCGCATGGCATTGCTATGTAATATTGCACATATTGGCATGATAAAATTACTGAAGACTGAGATACAGCCTTAGCAGGAGCCTTCTTGTGGCAGGAGTCAGAACTGCTGTGCCGGGTTTTTGGGTCCCTGCCTGTGAAGGGCTGAGTTGCTCTGGGGGATTTTGCAACGGGAAGGTTTGAGCCCATGTCTTCTGCTGCCACGGCATTCAGTGCACTTGTCTGGAAACTCATGTCGAGTTTGTTTTGAAATCTCAGACATTTTCTGGCATAAATTTTACTGCAGGCCAGAAGCTGCTTGAACACCAAAACAATGTTTTAGCAGTAAATGTTCTCAGAAAGTTAGGATTTTAGGCTTACTTCATAACCAAGGCTTAAAGAATTACTTAGAATTTGCAGCAATTAATTATACAGTTCTGCAGAGTCACTGATATGATCTAATAATTATGTCAGCTGTGGGACACATCGTTACAGCAAAAGCAGCCTCGTGCTCCATGATTCTCCAGCATTGCCCTGAAGTGCAGTATAGATGAGCTTCCCTCGCGGGGAGGAGATGTTATCTCATGAGATCTTCTCTCGGATAACTGAGATTTCCTACATAATCACCTACCAGAGGATTCCCAGTCCCTCCTTGCGGTTTTATGCAGAGTTTTGGGCTGTGAAAATATCTGGTCAGCAAATTAGTTTTTTTCCCCCTGGGTAAAAGTGTTAGCACCTTCAATTAAATGTTATTCTTTGCCTATTTCTACAGCTTAATCTGCTTTTGAACTCCAAAAAGAACGGTCTCGAGAAGCTTACGGCCGTGTGGGCCTGGTTCCTGCAGGCAGTGGGTGACCGTGGTGCCCTAGAACAAAACCCCTTTTTGTCCCCTGCTAAATCCAGGGTCCCTAAAAACGTTACCCCCCCCCCACACACACACACAGGCTGGTTGTTCAGAAGCGCTTTATCTTCACGACGTGTCCAACCATCAGGAGCTCTTCCCATCCATCTCCTATGGAAACAGCGCGGCAGGGGAAGCAGACCACGCTGGCGCATCTCCCACCGCCCGGCTTAGCTTGCGGGCTAGGAGGTTCAAATGCAGATTTGGGGTGTTCGGATTCAAGGCAGAGCTGCCAGCCAAGCCACCAGACAGGAGCAGCGCTTGCAGAGCGGGGCCGACGGAGGTCGATTGCTTTCCATTTTACACAGAAAGTTTCCGAAGTCGGAGGAGCAGTCAGCTGCCAAAAATGGACAGCTTTTCATTGTGGCTTCTGCAGGATACCAACAAAATGACAATTTATCATTGCCCAAAAAGGCATTTTACCTAAAAACAGATGCATACTAAAAAAAACCCAAGAACAAACACAAAAAGCCCAGCAATTTGACAGACCAGTGATTGGATTTGCCTTTTGCGTATAAGCCACAGGGCTGCAGGTTCAGATTGCTCAGCCTTTGCAGAGGGGATCCTGCACAACGCTTCTGCTGCCTCTCCTGTGTGTGACGGCAGGCGGGACGAGCGGGCGGCCAGACAGCACTGCAGGTAGCAATCGGCAGAGCTGTGTCCCACAACTATTCCAAGATTCACACTAATCCCACCAAAGGGCTCTAGATGGTACAGCAAAAAAACCCAAGGACACTGGGTCCCTACATGTAGATGTGCGGCAGGGGCGCTCAGCTGCTGCGTTTCAGCAGCCTCCTCAAAATCTGCTCCCAAAACCGTTGCACAGCTCAGCAACAAAAATCGGTGTCTGAAGCCGGTCCTTGTCCCCCCTGGAAGCAGGACAGGAGAGCGGCTCCGTGCCGCCCGCTGGGGTGGGCTGGGCTGAAGCACCCGCGGCAGGGCGGCACGTTTCGCCCTGGCAAGCGTTGACGCCGTGAGCTCAGCAAGGCAAGGCGAGCCGGGTACGAGACGTCGCGGTCCTGAGCACTGCATGGGGCTAACGAGCTCGGGAAGCTCCTGGGAGAAGCCTGACAGGCCTTTGAGCCGGGAGTGGCGAAGCTTAAGCCAAGGACTTTTGCCAAAACAGCTCCATCACTGGCTCCCTGTGATCAGCAAGAGGGATTTACAGGATGCTAAACCACCTCGTACGGTCTTTCTTACACCACCTCCTGCCTCTCCAGGCAGGTGCACGTGTGCTATGAGATCATGACGGTGGAGGGTCTCAGTGGTGAAGTCCTTGCAGTTAGCACCCAGCGCACACGGGACGTTTATGGCAGCACGTACTGTGTGCGTCTGCGCACGTGCACGTTTCTCTGTAACAGACCTGAGGGACACCGATTTTCCCAGAGACCTCCCCGCCCCCGGCACTGCCATGGGTGTGGGTACATACGTGAAACCATGCCTGTGACAAGCGGCTCGGTTGCTTTGCCCTCAAGCGTGATCCAGGGTTGCCCTTGACGCCAACCCATGCTTCAGGAGAACTGCAACACGAACGCTGGGCTTAACCCGCCGCAAGCAGCAACCTGCCGCGGGGGCAGTTTTGCTCAGAAGCGGTCTAGACACTAAAAGGACTTGACTGATCACAGCACGGCACAGTCCAGATGGGCAAAGATGTTGGACATTGCGACATTAGCCCTACGAGGCAAGTTTCGAGGCGGCCTACTGCTGATCAACCCAAGAGCACATTCCCCGCAGGGCGTCCATCAGCCCAGAGACCGTCTGTCCAGCGCTTGGCAGACCACCCTCTGGCCATGCAGGAGAGGGCATGACCGCGGCGGTTCACCCTCCTCCCCGGCCTTGCAAGAGCACGGAGGAGCAGCCCAACACCCGCCCTGCCGTCTCCAACAGCCGTTCCCCGCCGTCACCTGTCCTTCAGCTGCAGCCCTCGCAGAGCCCTGCCTGTACCCCTGCACCACCCAGGCCATGTCCACCTCTGCCTCTTTAGCCATGCCGGGCCATTTCGGGGGCCGCCCTCCCATCGCCGCAGCCGGGCAGGCTCCTGCCAGGTGCTCACGCAGGCGTTGGCATCACCGTCCCACCCAACCAGCAAGCCATGGCCGGCGGGGGCTGCTCCTTTCTTCACTTGTAGCGCCGGTCTACCTTCACGCTTATCTTAGTGCATACGTACTGAAATTAGTGCTAGCGTTGGGGTAGTCAGGGAAGACATAAAGCAAGAAATGTTTACGGCCTTTCTTAAAGACTATCCGTTTAACTGGCTGAAGCAGGAGTGGTGGGATGCATGCTTATCTCAGCCTGACGGTATTTACACCGAGGTCCTGAACACGGGGTGTTTGAGCTGAATAAAGCTACTAGACATTTTTTTGATTTACGTCTCTGGAAATGAGATCAGTGTCTGCCTCCGTGTGGTTAAGTTGATTTGTACCACTGCCTAAATGCAGCAAACAAAATTTTAAAAATCTTGACAATGAGACGCACTTGTTCAGAGGTTGTTTTTGTTTTCAGCCAAATCTCCTGCTGAATGCAGAAGATGAAAGTTGAATTTTTTTTTTTTAATGGCTCCGATCCCTGTTTACCCCATATGACAAAAATCTGTGCTAAAGAGGAAATTGTCTGGCGATGACGACATGTTTGCTGCTTTTCCTACTGCAAATGGAGGGCCTGAAACACATTTTTTCCCCAGGCTGTATCGCTTAATATGTAATCAGACTCAGAGACAGAGAAAACTGTTGAAGCTGGTGGCCACCGTGGCCGCCCTTGATTCAGAGCAAACAAACAAAGCGAGCAAGCAATTAATCCCATTATGGAGCGGAGAGCTGCGAGACAGGAGCCTTTGCCCAAAACACGGACCGGGGCCAGAGGCCCGTCAGGAGGCTGATGGATACGGGTGGAAGGATTTTGCTGGGAGACAGATGCGAATGGCTGCACGCCTGGGAAAGGACGGAGTCGGCAGAGACATGACAGAAGCAGACAGAGAAGATGGCAAGCAAGCCTCGGAGATAATAGGGAAGCGCTGGTAGCATGACCCCAAGAAAAAGCAGAGTGCTTCTGACTAGCTATTAGCTGAAAAGGGATTTGGAGCTGCGAGCAATGAAAATGCCTCCTGCTGTTTTAGTCTTACTGCGGTTGGAGAAAATAGGACTGAGATGCAACCTTGCTTCACTTGTTACAAAGAAAGTACTCGGCTCACCAGCAATTCCTTCTGCAGGCAGAAACAGCCTGGGAGACCCTCCCCGCCGACAGCTAACCTCTTGCTTCCAACGAGGGCAGCACCGTAATTGAAATTATTTTTGCCAAGGTTCTGACTCGCATTGCTGAACCCCTTGAAAGGGCCCTTTGGAAAGGCAGGCTTAGAGATTCGTTATTTTTCAAAACCCGACGGGCATCTTCAATAGTCTAGCCTTGCCTCCAGACCAGAGATATTCCCAGGGATTCCTTTAACGCCCTTTCTGCATTTCGGTCACGCTGTGCAAGGCTGCAGTCGGCCTGCCCTGGAAGCAGGGAGGCCTCCTGTCCCTGAGCCTGCCCGACCCCACGGGCACCTTCCTGCCGAGCACGGCCGTAATTTCAACGCCTCAAACGACAAGCTAAAAATGAACTATTGGTGTCTGTGTCTTTTTCTGACTTGTGTTTTGCTGCGTATTTCTTCCTGCCCAGCCCTGCTTGGCAGACCAGCTAGCTGCTTGAGTCCTGACCCCCCACAGACTTTCAAAAAGGCTTCTTGACCCTAAAATCGCATTGATGTTGCACACAAGCAGAGGCGCTCAGCGTCTCCCAGCAGAAGCTCTTGCTATATCTGTTCACTGCCACACCTCGGCGGTGGGCACAGCAGTCCTGCCACAGCCTCCTCCCTGGCATCTCCTTGCTAAACTTGACCGCAGAGCCAAACCTGTGGTGCCGGGGAGGTGGCACCTGGGTGGCCTCGCTGAAGCCAGCGAGGGCCGTGACTTCAGGCTGACGGATGAACTACAGCGCAGAAGTGGGAGCTCCAGCCTGGAGTCCCATCTGAGCGCTGTGAGAAGAGCTCCTGACCTCAAAATTTCTGGAAGTACTGGACTGCCTCAGCTGCACGGGCCACCAGCGAGCTGCTCTTCCTTGTCGTTCACCCAAGCCTGTGGGTTTGGGTTTTTTTCTTTTTTTTAAGCCAGCATGAAAACAGAAAAGTCTCTGTTGCAGACACTTAGTTAATGTAGCGTAGTACTTGTTGTCCACAGGCTGCTCGGGCATAAATCTGTCACTCTCGGTGAAACTACTGCACCTTACACCAAAATAAGACTCAGCCCCGTGTTTTGATTTATCTGCTGCTGCCTGTTAGGCCCCGCTGTAATGCAGCATATTTCAAGGGCACAATAAACACCGGCCACATAAAAGGGATCAGGAGCGCCTCGGGGGCCCGCCGAGCCATAAACAAGGACTGTCACAGCAGCGGTGTCGTCACCGTTAAACAAACCACCCCAAGCCACCTGCGCCCTGGCCAGGTTTGGCCCGGGCGGGAGCCGCCGTGAGGGCCCTGATGGGGGGACGCAGCGGTGCCAGGCTGGGGGAAGGGAGCCACGTGCGCTTTGCACGAGGAAGCGATCTTTCCCCACCTTTAGGAGAGAAGGGACATTCAGAAGGCATGCCCAGAGAAATCAAGCATTTCTGAGGGGAGGTGACTTCAAAATCTTAGAGGAGAAACCTAGCAAGTATCTATAAACATGCGAAGCTGCAAAGGCTCCACACACACACACACACACACACACACACACACACACACCCCCCACACACAGGCACTTTCTCTGCTTAACCAAAAGCATGAAAATCTTGATGCCCATGACCTCCAGGTCACTGAGAGGCCGCCAGTTGCTGCTTACCGCGAGCTGCTCCTGTTCCAGCGGTGGTTTCCACACCGGCGGGAGCTACAGCACACAGAGACGCCATCCCAGGTTGAACCCCTCTTTCTGAGTCTTCCTGTTAGCAGAAACCTACACTAGCGCAAAAACAGCAGCTTTGGTCTCTTGTGATTAAGCTGAGTCTAAACCCATGGGCTTTTCAAGCTGCCAGCAGTGAGACGTTTGCTTGTGGCCTGACATCAAGCCACGTTTGCTGGGGGAACCGCACACCCCTGCGAGGCCTCCTAAGGCCTGGCACAAGCTCGCCAGGCTCCCTTGGAGACAAGCCAACATGGGTTTTTTCCTCTAATGCAGGTCTTCAGCTCCATGGCAGCAGATGAATTCACAGCAAACCTCCCCGGCAGCAAGAGCTGTGAGCACGTTCGTCAGGCTCGAGAGATCGCAGGTTCCCTACCCAACAGGACTGTGCCCGTAAGGACATGAGGCATCCAGGGGTGGAAGGCAGAGCTTGCTTTAGAGTGGCTGTAACAAGAAACAATCAACGGGATCGTATCCCTCTGCTTACCTCTTTAGGGCGATTAAGTTCAATGATTCATGAAATCCCCCTTCTAGTTTTCAGTAAGAGGGAACCAGCAATAGGCTTGGACTGACTTGTTTGGGGTGTAATTGCACAAGGAAGAAATAAAATTAGGAAAACAAACACAGGGGAAGTGTTCTCTGGCATAGGCTTGGTGCAAATCCGGAAATAAGTTTTAAAAGCTATATGTCCCTAGAATATAATACTCGCAGCTGCAGGAATGGGAGGTTCATCTTTAGCACAGCTATTGCTGAAGTGCTCCAGCACAAGCACTCACTCGTTCCAGCCAGGGACCCTTAACTGGGGACCGTGCTCATGCAAGTGGGTGTGAAGCTGAGAGATGGTAGTGAAATGGTCTGATTTATGGGCAGGCATGGATTTAGGATCTCTCCCTGCAGATCATAACTCTAGTTCCTCATGCCAAAAGTGTGTGCTGTCCCTGGACATGCAGGTGACAGGAATGGGGGGATTCGGAGGAATGCAATGACGCAGTGTGTTAAGCGAATGGTTGCAGAATATGAAGAAAGATAGAGGAAATGGGGGATGAGTGCCTGAACATAGAGGTTATTACAGAATATCTAGCAACTGTATTCTACAGCTTTTGCCGCTATTTCCACCGATCTACATCTGATGCTTGCTCTTTCTCACTCCTTTGGCGGGGATAAAGTCTGAGAGAGCAACAGTTTTCCTTCTACCCCATAAAGAAACATCAGGCCCTGTTCTCTGCTCAGATGGATGCCAGCACAGATGATTCAGTGAACTCAGATGGAGGGCATGGTGTTTGGCCCTCTGAAAACTAGCAGCGGGAGAAGTTTGGGAAATTTTTCTGAGCACAGGAAAGTCCTCTTTTTTTCCCCTTGGCAATTTAGTATCGTCCCTTCCTGTTTGCAGACTAGTGATGCAAGGTACACTGATCTTTTAATGCAATATTCGCAGTGTCCCCCCCGCCTGCCACCAGTGTGTCACTGCTGGATGTCCCCGAGCAGAGCCCCTCTCTCTGCCTGCCCATGGCACCAAGGCTGGGTTTGGGGCTGTTGTTCAGCGCGGGGCTGCTGTAAATCATATGCCAGGTCTCATTTATCCTTAATGCCGCATAGCAGCATCTGGGAAAGGAAAGGTTGATTCAAGCCCTAAGAAAAAAAAATAAAAATAAAAAACCAAAAAGCCCCCCTGTTGCCTGGGAAGTGTGTTGCTAGAAATGTATCAGAGAAAAAAAAAATTGGCATGTTTTCTTCCATAAAATTGCCTCTGAGGACTTAGAAAGCCAAGTGAATTTGCAGAATGGGATGGGGGAGAAAAGAAGAGATTAAAATAATTACAGCTTTCCTTGAGTGGGTCTGTTTAAGAGGAGATTAAAAAAGGCATATTGAAAAATCCTCTTGACTCTAACCTCTGGTGAAAGTCCATCTGCCACTTACTTAAGCTCTCTCGGTCCTGCTCCCAAGCCGCCCTTGCGAGGCTGCTCGCTGCTGGCTGGTGTTGCTCTACGGGTTTTGATGACAGCGGCTCTTTTTCTTTTTCTGCCTGCAAGAATGAGGGTGAAGATGCTGCCAGCAAAGACCCACTTTCGGGGCCGGCGACCAAAGGCGGTTTTGTCAGCGGAGCGCCGAGCAGGGCATGGTGCAGCCGGGGCGGCCGAGGAGCTGCCCTTGCAGGGCACCCAGCGAGGCATTTGCACCTTCCTTTGACTTTCATCCCTTCCCAGAAGGAGCCACCGCTGTTGGCCAGGTACGCAGGCCTTGGTGGTCCCCTGGGCGCACCATCACCTACAGCCCTCGCTAGCTGCTGGCCCCTGCGGCTTGGGCTCAGCGCGCTGACGCCCCGGTCAAAGCCACCAAGGAAAACACTTGCATTAGGTGGATGCTGTTAAGATATCACAGCGTGGGCCAGAGCTACGTTTGTGAGGAATGGGAGCAAGTTTGAAGACAATAAAGCATACGCTGGAGGCAGCTGTTGGACGGCTTTCAAAAGATGACGGGAAGCCGGGGAAGGCTGTGTTATTTATTTGAACTTGTTTAGCGATGTGGATGCATATTTTATGAAGAAGCTCAGTGGCTGTACATATTTCTTCTCCCTTCATGGTTTGGCCCTCTGCTTTGTCTTACTGAACAAGTCTGGATCAGAACAAAAGCAAAAAGTGTGATTGCCAATGTGGTTTCCACAGTGGAAATATTTCACCCCTGCTCTCTTTTTTCCAAAGCATGAATGGAAAAAAAAAAAAAAAAGATCTAATAAAATGTAGCTGATAGCAAGAGATGAAATGCACACTGAGCACATCTGGAGGAGCCGGTGTAACAGTGCCACGGCAGAGGGTTACACAGCCCGGGCAATGCCGTTAGAAGACCTTTTTGGAGTCCTTTGGTTTCTGGGTGTTTTCATGATGTGCGGTGCTGTGAGCTTGCACAGTCGACTCTCCCTCCCAAATACCTAACTGAGAGTAAAGGCCACGTTAGATACTCTGCTTGGGGTGAGAGTGAAATAATAAGGACTTTGATGTAATCATCTGATTAACAAAGGTAGACAGGTTGACAAAACAGAAGGCCAGAGCGGCAGGATTTATGAGCGCTAAGTTCTCTCTTAGCTGGGCTTCTGTGGCACCACAGTTAATCAGCTTTCACTAGCAGCCCATTAGCATTAATATCCTGTACCTTGGTGCTAAGGCTTAATGTTTCTTTATTTGTCAGGAAAAATATATCGTTTGACTAAAAGGCAATGAGATTTAAGCAAATAATTAGCGTTAAAGTCAGTTTGCATCGAGTGCTAAAATACTACTACTGAAATATCAGTGATTAATTAGCAGACCCGTGCAAAGAGTCACTTTTGTTCAAATCCGTGGTGGAGGAGGGATCCCACGCCAGCTTCCCCAGGTGTCACACAAGGGTCCCGACTGCCCTCAGCAGCTGTGACGAGATGGACTGTGAGACAGAGCGTTGCTCTATCAGCTGGTTTGCAGGAGCAGGAGCTTGAACCAGAAATATTCCTCATATGCAGCTAGAGCTCATTGCCAGTTTTCAGAATGACCAGAACAATATTTTTAATGAATAGCTTATTTTCTAAGAAAATATTTGCTCAGCCCTCTGCTCAGGACATGACTGGGCTCCTGGGAGCTACACAGCTCTTCTGGAAGCAGCTCCTGTTTTCTCTGGTTGTTTGTCACTTTTGGTAAGTCAAAGTGGTCAGTGCTGCTGGCAACAACCATAGGCAGAGAAGTAGTTGTGAAGCACCTGTGAAGGACATGGTAAATACTCACAAAGCGTCTTTTCTGCTCAGCTAGGTAAGAAATGCATCTTCTAGCCATGAGAGCTGTCTCCAGCCACCTGGGGCAGGGGCAGCTGTAAGGGTAGATACTTCCCCTCTCTTCGAACCCTCTTAGACCTGGCACTATGTTGGGTGCATCCATTCCCCTGTTGTTTCCAGTTTTTCCTTTCTCAGTGTGAGTTCCTCAAGTATCCACTTCACTCTCAGCTACTGGGCTTGATTATTTTGCTGGTAACTAAGCTCTCCAGCCCTATCTTTTTCTCTAGTCCTCATTTTGCTAGTCCTCAGGACACTGGATATTTGAGTATAGGGGTATGGGGAGGAGGCTAGAAATGAAAGGTCGGCAGTTAGATTTGGGCAAACACAGAACCAAGCCTGTGTTCCTACAGAAAGTGGTGAGGCTTGTGTATTCCTCCAGAGATGCTGCTGTCAGTGCTAAAGCAACCAGTCCTCCATGTCTCTTCCTTCAGTCCTACAGCAGCAATTTGCAGTTTTACATTTTGTTTCTTTGCTGCATCCTCAGTCACATCTGCAGCACCTGCTGCCTCTCTTCTCAAAGCATGCATAATTTTCTGCATATTATTTCTAATGGGCAATAAAAGAAATAAAACAAATTTGGTGGAATGCCATGAGCTATAAAAATGTCTAAGCAGCTCAGTTTCCATTTTGGACCTTTTTCCCCTCGTAGTCTCACTTGCTGAGCAGCATGGCTTTATGCACAGGTCTACAGAGAGCATGTCCTCAGTTTAATTATAAAAGATTGCTGCTGGCCACAGCACAGTGCATTGACTTTTCCATCCCAGCGCTGACATCAGCAGGAAGACGAGGTGGCTTTGGGCTTTCTGAGGCAGCATGAGGTGGGGTGGGGCTCGCTCAGGTGCCAAACCTCTGCAATGCCTGGACATGGGCAGACCAGACTAAAATCCCAGGTTCGCCATGCACATAGCTGACCTGAAGCCATGGCGTCTACAAGCCAGGAGGTCACAGTGAAAGGATTTTTAAAAATGCTCTGTGATTTTTTTTTTTCAGGGAACTCCTGGGAAAGCAAGGAAGACTATCTGCCTCGGGCTCAGCGCACGGATTCACCTTCTGTGCTGCTCACAAGAAATAACACTTATTTTTTTGTTACAGGAGCGATCCTAGCCCTTGTCCCTGAGTCAGGTACAGCATCAGCGCAACAGGCTTTCCAACTCAGGAATCCAATTTAGAGACAATCTCGGAGGAAGATAGATCATAACCCAGACAGTAAATGTCCGGTACAATCCCAGCTCTGGAGCATCACTCACAAAGTGTTCAGGCCAGCAGATAAACAGGTTTTGCTAGCATGCCAGAAAACGGTGTCCAGCCTCTCCAAGCAGGCGAAAGGAGGCAGCGGGCATTCGCTGGCCTGCCACGTGCCTTCTGCGATTCCTCTGGAGAGCAGCCGTGACACCTGCTTTACGGAGAGCTTCTCTCGGCATCTGGCTCCGGAGAGCACACGTGTGCCTTGCCTCGGTGCCGGGGCTGGGGAAGCCAGAGCGCTGCGACTCCTCCTGCGAACAGAGGGCCGTCGCTTGAAATGAGTTCCTTGTGTCTAGCAAAAGGGAAGACATGTTTTGAGATTTTTTTTTTTTAGCTAAGAGGAGGAAGGGTTGGGGAGAAGAAGAGTTTTTGAAGTCTTTGATCATAAATTGTTTGGAGGGAGGGAGTGCTCTATAAAGAGGTGAAGGAGATGGCCTGGTTTTGGTGTCCTCCTGTGGACAGGAGCAGTGGGCTCCATGTCCCTCTGTGCAGCTGGAGGTGGGTGACCAAGGGGAGGGTGGAGTTCAGCGCCTTAAGAATTTAATTCCAATTTCATTGCAATTTTTGATATGCAGCCATTGTGTACGATAGCAGTAATAGGCCGTGGAGTTTTCAAAGACAACACTTGGAAAAGTATTGGGAAAACAGGGAAAACACCTTTATTTGGCTTTCTTCCACTGTGAGAGGCCTGCAGTGAGGCTGCTGCAAGTGCCATGAGCACCAGAAGGCCATGAGAGCTGGAGGTGGCAGCTCCTTTGGCAAGGACCTGCCTGGGGCTTCCTGGTCTCTGCACCCGTTCCCATAAATATGGGCGTCAGTGGAGGCTGCTGGCCTCTTCTGAGAGATGATGACAAGTATCCTCAGCCCCTAAAAAGAGTCCCAAAAGCCTAATATTTCATCACTCCGGGTGACTCACTTCTTCTGTTAGATCTTTGAGTTAAAACACCAGATTAGGAAATGCAGAAACCATTCCTAACAAGTCAGAAACAGTGACTGTAGATTTTATTGCTAACTTTTTTCTCCAGTAAATGAAGGTCTCTGCAAGTTTCCTTCTTCCTGTCCACATATATCCCAAAGGCAAAAGTATAGTATCTGATGTGCCTTTCAGCACTAGCAAATTAAAAGTATTAGTATTCTGGAAAAGAGGCTGCAAATATCATCCATGGGCTCATGTGCAGAGAGGCACAGGAGGGTCTTCTCCACTCGAAGACCTGCGAAAGCAGAAAGGGGGGGCAGAGTTGATGGCCCTGCTATGCGTCCCGACTGCACCTCCTGTCCCTGCCTTCAGTCTCACACTGAATGCATTTAAACATAGTGTTATAATTTGCAAAAGTGGTTGTGAAAAATGGAACAGCTTCAACGGGACAGAGCGGGAAAGAGTCGCCCCAGAAACTCGCACCGCCTGGAGACGAGGGCGTTGGGTCCTGCTTTGAAATGAGCAGTGCTGGGGTTTGAAACGAAATTGCTGCTACCTCGGACGCATGTCCACACTGAGAAAGGGGGGAAGCCCTTGCCCGTGTCCCTCCCCAGGGCTGGAGAACAGCACCTTTAGCTCTTGTACCTCTTACACAGGAATATGAAGTGCTTTGTTTCAGAAATATTGCTTTTTGCCTATTTAAGGTGTTTTCCTTCTCATGCATTTTGTTGTTGCTGTTTTGCATTTTTAACTTGACTCCTGCTATTCACTGCCCTAGGTCTCTGTTGGAAGTAGCCTCCAGCGACCAGCCGTCACGTTTTGGGTGGAAGCGCTGTGCCTGCCATACCGGCCTTGGGGTCTGCCCGCCTTTCCCTTGGTCCCCTCGTCCACACCGGCACGAAGCCTTCTCTCCTCCTTCCTCCTCAGGACAGCGCACGGCAGGAGCCCAAGACAGCAGAGGAGATGAGGAACTGTCAAACCGATTATCATCTGAATCGATTTTTGTTACCGAGGGGGAGGACTTACTTGGTGGGATGGAAGAACACTCTGAGGAATTGGGTTTATTAACACGGAAGTTAGCCTAAAATTACTGACCCGGGAAGATGGCTCCTTATTCATGAGCATCACGGTAAGAGAGTCCCTCTTACATTCCCTATTGGGGTAAAAATTGTATCAATTATGGAAGCTGACAGCCTCTATAAATTAAGAAATTTATGTGCGTGTGAGTGTGTGAGAGTATTTCATACATTCTCCAGGGAATACGTGACCTTGGAGGGTAAGGATGTGTGAGGAGTGGTGCTGCAGCGAGATTTTTCTTTATTTTACATGGTAATAAAATTTTCTGGGCTTTCTGATGTTCCTGATTGCCTCTGCGACTCTTGAGCGGAGCGCAAGCCACCGGATGAGGAGCAGAGCTACAGGATATACATGCCTGTATATATGTTGCCATGCCAACTCTCTGGAGTATTGCAATATTTGCTGTTTAATTTATTGCCCCAGCTCTTGACACCCTTCGAGTGAATCTTTTTTTTTTTTTTTTTTTTTTAATCTCACGATTTTACGCACATCTTTCAATTTTTACATTCTGGCGGAGGATTTCCTGGTGGCGACGGTGCTGGGAACTGTGGAGCCGTTTCCATTTGCTTGGCTTTAGCACCGCTAAGCAGGGCAGGGGGCCCAGGCCTCCTTTCTGCCTCGTTTTAGGAATCGCAAGAAAAACCGAACGACGGAAATCTCTCATGCAGCGAGATTATGAATTGCTTCTCCTTCCTCGGTGTCAGAAGAGGCCGGCGGCTCTGCACCTTGAACCCGGCGGTGTCTTGCAGAGCAATTACTCAGAAAAGCCCGGCAGCCCAGCGCTGGCAGGGCACGCAGAGCCGGGAGGCGAAGCGGTGCAGGGTGCACGGGCTCTGCTCCTCGCTCCGTGCCTTCCCCCTGCTTTTCCTCCAGAGCGGAGTGGGGAAATCGAGTTTCATTAGCATCAGACTTCATTACTGCAAGCAACTGGCAGGAAGCATAGCCTAATTGTTTTAATGTGCCCATCGATTTCTCAAACACCTGTTTCTTTGGAGCACCGAGATCCCTCATTTCCTACCTCTACCCCCATGTGGGATCGTCAGCGTCTCTGCTGGGGGAATGCAGCCCCCGGGCTGCCCTCTCTTCTGTGCCCCGATGCCTGGCGTTGGGAGGCCACCTCCTCTCCCACGCCGCGGTCCCAAGGGGCCATCGTGCCATGCAGTCGGAAGCTGATGGAGCCCTTCTGAAAGAGCGGCTTTGGAGCCCCACAGCTTCCCGTGGCAGCGGCCGGGCCCAGGAGCGGGTGGCAGAGCATGGTGGGCGCTTTGGAGAAGGGAGGCATCAGGTCCTGCTGCGGCTGCAGCCGTGATCTTCATTAATTCCAGGAGCTGATGCGTGATGCTCCTCCTGCAACTATTTTTGTGACGTGGCGTATGAGGAAGGTAAAGAAGGATTAGCGTTGCTAAGCCCAAGTGTCTCCATCACATGAACCTTGCGTCTGGGGAAGGCTCCTGGGGAGCTGAATTACCATGGAAGTTACATTGCGCTGGAGATGCCATAACACGGTTGGACTCTGTTTCCAACCTCGTGTGGGATTTATGGCTGAATATGAAAAAAATATTCTGGTATTTGTTTCTGAGGAGTTTTGAATATGACAAATACTGAGAGCAAGGCTTTTCCCATGACACATTCCAGGAGAAAGAACAGAGGCTGGCCTAACGCCAACGGAGAAACAGGCTCGGAGGTTACCGGTGTGTGTGTGAGAGATGAGAGCTGAAAACCAATGGCATGAACAAATGGGGGGTGGGGGGAACATTTTAATATTAATAAGTACTCCTCTTAGCTAAGCTGCAGAGAATATTCGTTTGGAAATAATTAATAGACATTTGTGGAAACCTTTAGTGATTTTCCCTGGAATCACACACGATGCTTCAGGAAGCACACTGGTGGTTTGATAGCATGTTTTTTACTCAACATTGCTGTGCTCTTGAGGTGTGTCGTGGGGCTGTGTGTGGTACATGATGCCTCACTGAATCCTTCCTTCGCTATGTTGGGTGGCCTTTTTCTGTGCTGAAAGATTTATATCCTTGCCCCAGGATAAGAAAAACCTGTTTGCATTCGTTGGTGTTTCTGGAAAGGAAAGGAAACATTTTCAAACTGCAAAACTCCAGAAAAGTCCCACGCCCTTTGCAAATCTGCAAAGCTTGCACTCCAATGTGCTACGCCAGTGCTTATGTATGCAATTAATTTACATAATAAAAATTTAATAAAGATGCCTGATGAGTGCTCAGCTGTGTTTTGCCCATGTGCAACTGTGGAATCTGTGACTAAATATTCAGCACTAAAAGGCACATGAATTAAGCCAAGTCAAGTGGGGCTGAGCGTCAGGAGCGCAGGGTGCTGGTCTCCATTCTGGCACTTACTGGTGTAACGGTGGGCGAATGTCCCGCACGGGAGATGCTGGTCTGGGGCTCTCGGGCAGCTCCTGGTGACACTGGCAGTTGCAGCATCTCACAACCAGGCCAGGGCAGAAACTTCTGGGTAATTTGATTCCTCACACTTAAAGGAGAAAAAAGCATCCAAGCCTCTCTCGGCATGTTGCCGTGTTGTACTTGGAGCTTTCCTTCCCCAATGCCCCTCTGCCCCAGGGACCTCTGCGCTTCAGGGGACTTGGGGTGCTGCTCGTGGGGTCCAACCAGATTCATTTTTTGATATGCAGCTCACACATTTATTACTGCACTTGGAGTGCAGAAGAAGGAGAAAAATAACTGGAATGTTTGCAAATACTGTCAGATAGACTGAATGGAAACAGATAAACAGGTCATCTTAATTTTTTTCAAAGTTTTTTTTTCACTGAAAACAAGTCATTTTGCTTTGGGCGAGATTTTCTTTTTGCATTTTTTAAAAACATGACGTCTGTCTTTGCAGCCATTTGTGATCACAGATGACACGAAGATCCATCCTCTTTTGCTCAGCGATTAGAGCACTAGCAGGTCTGATACCCTTCTCAGTATCACCCTCCTCTCCTAGCTAAGCGCCTTGACTGTGTGCGGCAGGGTATTCTGGGCTGAACTGCATCCCTTCCTCCTCGTGAGGCTGCTCCACTTTAGATAGGATGCTTGAATATTCACTGTCTCGTGAAGCAGACTTGCAGCCTTCCACCTCCCTGGTGGGTGTTCTAGTTACCAACGCAGAAGGTAATTGTTCTTCGTTTTTGCTGTCTCTCAGCCTCAGCGTGCCCTGGAGTAATTTTTCTTTTTTTTTAAGTGGACCAGCATGAGCAGATGAGACTGAGGAAAAACCCATGTCCATAGAGACAACTCTTCAGGGTATTATTCTGAGAGTGCTTTGTGTTCAGGTCCCTCCAAGTAAGGGAAAAAAATTGTGTCCAAGATATTCATACGCTGGGTGAACGCTTACCTGTGACTGAATGACAGCAAAACTACCAATGTCATTTTCTGTGAACCTAGCACCAGCTGCCCCTTCTACATTTTTACTATTCTCTGTCTACTTCTATACATTTATGAGTCAAATCAGAATCGTCCTCCAGCTATGTTTCCTTTTGCAGCAAACCGAACATTTATATTTGATACCTGTCCTGACATGTAATGCTCTGTGAAATAACCAAGTCATCTCTAATTAAGTGTAAGATGACTGTATTCATTTAAAGGTGCCATATTGATTACAGCTAACACCGCACCAATCAATCCTTCCAATTTAAACTTCCTGACTCTCGGTGAATCAATATATGCAAATAAAACTGCTAGGGAATTTAGATGATTTAATTCTTACAAAAAATGCCAGGTTCAGAAAGACTATTAGATGAAAGTAAAACACAGGCTTACTCGGCACACTTCGAAGGGGTGTTTTTATTCATTGCTCTTGTCCCTGGCACTTTAGGTCTTTGTCAGGAGGGTAAACGGGTGACCACCATGAGTCTGGGGATGGGAAGCAGCCCTAAAAACAGGTAGGGGGAACTATGTGAATTTTTATTTCACTTGACTTTGTATGATTTCCTATTGCCTTGGCAGAAGCTATGTCCTGGGACCTACGAAACCTGCTCGCGATGGTCTCAGGAGCGATGGCTGGAGAAGTCTGGTCCTACCTGCACGTGATGAATAGCAAGCCTTGCCCTTGAAAAAGGCTGCTGGTCTCTCTGCCTGGTTTCCTTGCAGGCAGCATGGCGGTAGGGGAAATATAACATGCTGGTGGATAAAATAGGCAAAGAAATGAGATTATAGAGGGGAAGGGAGAAAAAGGAGACGAAGAGATAGAAAAGAGGACAATCGTATATAGCTAACTACTAGAAAAATCTGAAGTCCAAACCAGTCAGAAAAAAAGCTGTCAGAGCTTCATAGGATTTTAAGGCTACTATGATGAAAGAAACACTTGGGTGTTGCCATCTTCTCACTGTCATCCATCTCCATTGCTCATCACTTTCAGACTCAGTCCTAAAATCCTGGGGGTACAGTAATCCTGTTCTGAAATGAGGGAAGATCTAATTTCTTCTCTTTCTTCTCAGGAAATGGTGGCAGACCCTTTCTGACACCAAATACCTCTCTTTGCCTATCGCAGAGAGAGTTCCGTTATCCAAAATACCAGTGCTTCCCCGGACAACACCATCAAAACCAGAGAGCCCTTAATCAGATCCCCCACACCACCAAAATCCATATTTAAATACCAACAGGAGCCACTTGAAGTTTCAAACGCGCTGCTGAGAGGTAATTAAAGTGTTTCAAGTTTTGAAATGTCAGCAATTAAAAACAGACCAAGACTGGTAAAAATCCAATCTTTCTTTTCCTTTTTTCCCATTTCCATTTCCATTTCAATTTCTTTTTTTCTCGCACACGTGGCTGCGATTTTGGGAATATTGGAAGTTTGAGCTGTGAAACCAAAGGCAAAGGAAGCCAGCTGGCAGATCAGACTGCTTGCTCATGTATTTCTGTTGGCTGACCAGGCAATGCGCTGCTGAATGTCCCCCCACAAATGTCCTTTTGCAACTTAGGCATGGATTATTTCCTCCCTTCCCTTTTCCCCCCTCACCTGCTGGGCTCTACAAGTGCTGCCAGGCATCACGTGCTGCCGAGACGTTTAGCAGTATCAAAGGAGACTTTGCAAGAGCTCACAGCTGGGCAAGGGCCGGACAGCCCTGGCTGCTGGTGGGGAGTAGAGCTGTATTTATTTTTTCCTGTGTGAGGCACTGCGATGTGTCGCTGAAAGAACGAACATCATAGTTTCGTGAGAAAACACTGGATTATGAAGGGGACACAGGAGATATGTTGATCCTACACAGATCTCTAAGCACATCCAAGGCCCATGAAGACCTATGCATATGCATATATATATATGTGTGTGTATGAGATAGACCTCGCTGGACAGCAAGCAAATGTCCTGCTTGGGACTTATTCTCCAGGCAGCAGATTGACAGCTTATGGCCAAGCATCAAACCTGAATAGCCATAGGACAGGGAAAAAACTGAGATGAGGTCTGTTGAAGGCATATGCAACTGGTGCTCTGTGCAAGCTTCAGTTGCTCTTGGATGCATCTGATGCAGATGAACCTAGTCTGTAGTATTATTAAAGAGCAGAAGAGTGGACAAAGCCAAGGGTTATGGGGCTCATTTGTCTTTGTATGCCTCTATGGGTCCGTTTATCTGTTGCTGTCTTGCAGACAATGTCTGAAAATGCACTCTGGAGCAGGGTAAACCGCTATTTTTCTCAGCACCTGGGACATACAATCGTTGGTCACTCCATGACCATGCTAGTAACTGAAAGGCTATTTTTGCTGTTTGGCTGTGGTTTTCTGCCTGGCAAGACCTACAGGTTCATCTGCACAGTGACATGGGTGCCTCCAGGCTGAATTTTTAGACTCCTTGATCTTGGCCAGGCAGCCAAAGCTCAGTTCAGGCACCTACGCTCCCTCTGCACCGCCTGGCTCTCCAGTTCCTGCTGCACAAGGCAGGGAGTGCTCCCTCTTTCCCCTCGCTCCCATGGTGCAGATTATAACCCGATTACCTGAGATGGTCACCAGAAGGTGCAGCTGTGGCTGTGCATTGCCTCGGGGAAGCCCAGGAGCTGGATCTCACGCTCCCTGGGTATGTGCGCTGGTCACTGAGTTTCTACGTTAAAAACAGGAGTGGCAGGTCTGCCACCTTCTCCGACAGCCACATCTTTAAAAGCAAATGACTCTGGGGGCACTTAGGAAGGACTCAGTATTGCTGGTGTGTAGCTGGCATGGCCAGAGGGTGCCCAGGGCACTTAGGCACCGCTTTGCCCTGATTCTGGATAACAGTGGGGCTTAGGCAGGCCTTAGATTGCCCCGGTCCTAGGCACTTCTGATTAAGCATATTCCCCAAATTGCAGGCTTTTAGGCAACTTTCCCATCAAACTGGGAGGGTTCTGTGTGAGTTTTGCCTACTTTTATGCCTCAGTTCTGACTTCTGAGAGTTTTTTTTTCCCTCCTGCATTTTTTTTTCTGTAGCCACCTCGGATTTGTTAATGTTCTGGTTTGTGGCAACCAGGTTAGCATCTGTCCCTAACACTGGAAGTATCTCTGACACCAGGGTCCTTTGCTCCCACTTTGTACCACTCTACTCTCTACTGTCTGATTAATTTTTATTAGCACATTTTACTGCAGTGACAGCTGATCGCCTTAGCAGACACACATTCCCTCAAGGCACCTGCAGTGTGTATGTCAGAAAGCCGGTTAATTGGCGAGGCTGTATAACCCTCTCTGCTCACCTCTCCGCCTGGAGAGGGCCCGTGGCACTCAGGGCACGGAGCGGGCACTAATCCCGCGTCCCCCGCCTCCCTGACACACGGTCCCTATTGCCTTACGGCGGCGGAGGCTGCGGCAAACAGCCCGAATCGATGAGCAGCGAAGCTGCTATTTATGTCGCTGACAACTGATTGCGGAGATGATACCGCACCGAAGCACCATGCAGGACAGAGCCGGCATGGTTGTGCACCATCCCCACCCTGGCTCCAGGCTCTGCAGGGAGCTGGGACCTCGTGGTGTGGGGTGTCTGCCCAGGTGGCCCCCCAAATTCATCACCCAGCTCCTGGCCTCCTGCAGCTTGCCACATTTTATAGTGATACCGAAACACCACGGTGCAAATGAAGCCCTAAGCAAGAGTTACCTCACCCACAGGCTCTATGTATGTTTTCTCTGTAACGCCGAGGATGGTATCAACCAACGTTTGTGCCGGAGGTTCAGCAGAAGCTCTCCAGGACGCTACCGAAGGCCAAGTCGTGGCCCCTCAAACCGACCACCGCTGCTTGCGCGCTGGAGTGCAATTACGACGTAACTTGCAATTGCTTTGTTCTCATTTTATGTCCCTGTGAGAAAGAGGGAAAAAAAAGGGTTTTCAGCTGCAGATTAAGCTTTTATTTCAAGTTGCACTCAAGGACAAATCCAGTGCAGTCTTAGCCTACAAAAACACCAAAGAATATTCTCTAAAGCAAATAGCGTAAGCAAATACAGAAATAAGGATGCATACGCATAAAACAAAACAAAGACCAGAAAATGAGGCGAAATTTCCATTCTTAGGAAATTACAGCGTTGACACGATCATGTTACTGATTCGAAATTCCAAACAACCGAGTCACCTCTAATTAAGTGGAAAGCTGCACTACTCATTCAAATGTGCTCTATTGATTACAGTGTGCTCTGGAACCAATCAATCAATCGGTCCATTTTAAGTACCTAGCTGCTAGGGAAGAAGCAAACATGGACAATGCTTCCTGAGAAGTATTGATAATTCTACAGTGTGTTTCAAAAATCTTGTGAATAGTCAGTGGTTAAAAGGGTATCAATATTGTTGTTCCAGTCTGCAGTTGCCACATGTTCCTTCCAGAGTTTCCTAATCTCTCTTCCCTTCTTCCTCCCTCCCCTTCCTCATTTTGGGGGTTTTGCAAAGTACCAAATGCAAAAGCAGCCTGACGAAATGCAGCGAGATAATTCAAGTGTTGAGTATGATTATGGTGCTGTGTGTGGATGCATGAATGGCACTTAAATACATTTTTCAATATTGGAAGAAAAGCTGCACTGTAAACAGCAGATCAGCTCTCAAGCGGGATTTTTTTTTTTTTAATCTGTTTTGTGCTTTTGGTCTCTGTTAATCCCTTAAAAGCAAAAATGCTGCAAGTTCTCCTCTCTGGGAGGGAAAGGGGGGGATACAGTGTAGATGCAGCATTTGAGCAGGCTTAGAAGGACAAATAGCTGTGAACGACGTTGCACACAAGCTGCCCCTTCCGACCATCAGCCTGCAAACCTGCTTCCTCCGCAGTTACCGTGGGTTTAGGAGGAAGCTGGTCAGAAAGGAGAAACCAGCTGGAGGGTGAGGAGCACCAGCAAGGCAGGGCTGAGGGGTCCAAGCCAGGAGGGATGTGAAGGGGACAATCGGCTGCCCTAGTTGTGGTGGCCTTGCCATTACTTTGTTTGCCTACAGCAAGCAAGCTGGAGCCCTGGGCTTTGCCCGGAGTTGGCAGAGCCCTTTTTGGGACCTCAGGTGCTTTCTGGTGGCTCTTGTCTCACCCCATGAGCAGGCTGCAAAGAGAGATGGGGGTGACAGCCTGCAGGGGCAAGAGCATGGGCTTTCTGGTAGGTCCATGAGGTATTTCACCTCGGTAATCGTTCACAAAGACAAAGAAGATTCTTGAATAGTCGATAAAAGTGGGTTTCCATTTGCATCCATAGGGTTTTATTTGTTTGAGAGCCATGATCTCATACTCGTAGGACTTCTCCAGACACACGTAAATCTGCCCTGGCATGGGGGAAAAATTATACTGATAAGCCTGGTGCTTCTAATGAAGTGAGGTGGCAGATTTCCCCTCCTTGGCCCCAAACTCTCCAACTTTCCTTTAAAGTCGTGAAGTAGGGGTAAGAGAAGGGACACACATACCCTTTCCCTTCCCAGTTAAGTCTCAATAAGAAGGCAGATACAGAATTTCTTGGACATGTGGTAGAGGAGGTAAATGCGGGAAGCAAACATGGGGAAGCATGTGGGAAATAAATCCTTTCACCCAATAGTGCAGCGTCCTGCTGCCGGGGGCGAGCGAGGGCTCGCCGGTTCCTGGGATCGTAGGGTTATGCGGGGACCGCAACTTGTGTCCTTAAGGAGAGCATTTATCACCCATGTTTGTGGAGAAAGAGAAGTTTTGTTCATGTTTCAAACTGTTCCACTGGCAAAAAAATAAAACCCCAAATCATCTCACATCTGCACTTTAGGCCAGTTGGCTGCTTGAGAGGGGAGGAAGGTGAACTCCTTAGTCTGAACCTTTGGGATGGGTAATAACAGCAAATACACCTTCTGGCACTAGGAAATCACTTAGCATTCAGAACTCCTCTCCAGTTCAATTCCCATGAATCTGCAATCTTATTATTATTAATTACAACACTGTGTTATAATACCCCAGTGTTATACAAGAATTGAAGGCTAGAAAAGTGAGCGATATGCAATGATTTAACTTAGTAAATACAATCCCGTCTCCAGAAATTATTTTTCTCAATTCCAGAATTTGGTGATAAACTTCAAGCAATTGTTTAGCAGTGCCACACAACAAAGTAATTCTGAGATAAACAGTAATTAACTATATAGAGGAGCAGTAAATGTTTTGCTTAGAATAAGGCACGTATCTCCCATTCATGAGCAGCTAGGAACTGAAGAGAGGATTTTTTTTTTAAGAGCCATGTTGCTGTCAGGGTTGAAATATGCAAAAATCAATATTAATGAGAAGCAGATAGTGGAAATGCTATAAATTTGATTGTGCTGTCTGCATCATCTTCCTGAAATACTGCTACTTCTTTAGAAAATAACAATGAAAGGGAAAAAAGAAAGCAAAGAAGAAAGAAAAGGCAGGGGAGAACAAGCCCCAAGCCCAAGGACTTTGCTCACAGATGGGCTGTTCGCTTTGTTGCTAACTTGGACGAGAGCAGAGTGGCTCTGGCTGCCAGGCTATGAACTTTTCAAACACTTACACCATATGTGTACTGCTGATTGGATGCTGTTTTCCGACAAAATGAATTACAGAGGCTCCCTCTGGTGCAAACTGGATGCGTTCTCCATTTTCTTTAACTTTTAAGCCTTGAGTTTTCAGCCAAAACTAGTCCTTTAATACTTGGCTTGCGAGGCTGTAACAGAATGAGGAGGCATCGAGGCCGAATGGTGAAATGGCACCTCCCCAAAGAGCCTCCTCTTTAAAGAGCCCTTCTGGTTGAATCAGAGCGCTTCTTCAGGGAGCAAAGATGATAGATGGAGAAGTGGGGAGTGAAGAGACTAGAGGCTCTCAAAGCTAAGAAGTGCAAGAACCAAGTGACATACATTTAAGAGACCTACAGGAAAAAAAAGCAGAACTGGCTAAATGTGTGTAGTTTGGAAGGAGGCTCTTGGGTGCATCACCTACGCGTGCAAGTTTGCTGTGCATGGGGCGCTATCCTGCAAGACTTCACAGGCCTGACTCGGAGCATCTTGAAAGCAACTGACGTCAGTGGATCCGGATAAGGCCCCTGAGACTGCTTCTTGAAAAATGTTAGTTTGTTCCAGAAAAGTTTTTTGAAAAGTCCTTTGAAAAGGACTTTGAAAACCCCTCTAGATGTTTAATGTGGGAAATGGAGAAGCTATTAGTGTGCTGAAATGAGACACACAGCAAGGATTTTATGAACTTCCTGTTGGAAAACCCAACTTTTAAATAAAAATACGAAACAGTAATGGAAAAATAAGGTTCTTAGTTAAAATATTATGGAATAGGCTCTGGTTTTCATGCTTTTAGAAAAGAATATTGCCATCTTATTTCTGATCCTTTCATTAACTGACTGATTTTTGGACAAGTTATAATAACCTGCCATGCAAGCAAAAATGCGTAACTGATAATGTCAGTGAAAGCCTTGCAGATCCTTCTGAAAAAGGCAGTTTTGAGTAGGCAGGTGCCTTTGAACCCCAGAGACATCACTGTATGCTTTATTACAAAGACTTCAATCTGCAGACTAGAGACTATCTGCTCTGGTTCCAACAGAAAGCTGTCCAAGCGTCCTCATAATTACCTGCCGATCCAGGTTGGAGAAATAATTTTAATTGACTCATGTATCTACTGCTGCCTTGTTAGCAAACCTCATTTTCTGTGCAAAGGACACCAGGTCCAACAACGTAGACCTTTTAGCTGGTCCGAACTGATAGAGGTCCTTTGGAGACAACGAGGATACACATGTATGTGCCAACTAAAGCTACAGTCATGATGCTTTCCTCCAGATTTGATTATTAAGGCAAGATATCTGTGAGGATAAATAATTCCATTAAGAAAGGACCTATGTCAGGCATACGCCACTTAAAGTCTGGAGGGGAAAGCCCAGCTTTGTTGACATCGAAGCCAAAGCAATCTTTGCCTTCAGCAAGGCCGACCTTCCTCTAGGAGACGCCTGGATTTTTGGAGGTTTCTGCGAGGTGCAAGTGCTCTGTTAGCTGTTTCCCAGCAGAGTCTGGTATTGGGCAGTTACTGATGTCCTTGGGGCTCTGGGCTGTCGTGCTGGTACGTCGGATGGCACAGACTTTGCTGCGTTAGAGCAGTGGTGCTGTGCGGCCCTCCTAACCTCTCAGCCTTGCCCAGACAGCAGGACCCCCTCGTGATGTGCCATCACCGCGTGCAGTTTAGCAAGCATCTTCCCCAAATGGGGCGGTCTTTGGATCCAGCCAGCACAGAGATATCGCTGAGGCCTGTTTTCCTGCAGCCTTCAATAACGTCAGCTGTAAAACTGTCTCCTATAAGAAAACCAGCAGGTTTTCCCATGTCTCTCTGAAAAGTTTATCCTCATCTTGGGGACGGGTTTCAGCTTCTCCTTTGAATTCTACATAAAATAATTAATTCTAGACCAGTATGTTATATTCTCCTCATTTGTCATTAACTTCCCCTGCTTGTTCTCTAAAAGCCCCAAAGATACATTGCCTGGGTTCATGTTTCTCATACACTTAAAAAGCTCAGATCTTCTTTTATCTTTATTTATCCTTCTATCTTTGTTCCATCACCTACTTCAGTAATCCTTATCAAATATTTATGCTTCTCTGTTTCCCTGTTGCAGACCATTTAATCATTTCCACTCCACTATGACGTGGCATATTTCTGGACTGCTTCTTTTTTTCTTTTTCTTTTTTTCTTAATTGCTACATGAAAACAGTCAATCTCTTATTTCATTCACACAGATATATCTTTTTATTCCCACTGTGCTCCTTTCCAGCCCACACAATCTGCCTACAGTGCAACATTTAAGGATGCAGTCATCATTCTTAAGACACCCTTCCTTTCCTCCACAGGTTTTTTTTTGTGGCTCACAGTATCTAGCTAGATGTCTGGGTCACTCTGTTTTCTGTCATCTGGATATTGAGCTCTAGATCATAATGGTCTGGACTTTCCTTCATTCTAGTTGATATTATTGATTACAGCATAACTGACCTGATAAATCACACAGGAAGCATCCAGGAGGGCTGGGCCCCATTTGAATTGATTTTGGAGAGCTCTGTGAGCAGACAAGCCGATCCATAAAATGGTAATTGTGGCCCAAACGCTGTCCCTTGTTCAGGCTGTCACTGTTCATCAGTGCTGAGACAGTTCTCGCAGGCCTGTTTCTGCACGAGGTGCCGCCTCGTCAGTAAAACGAAGAAGTGAAATCTTTGAAGCGTGTACCCATAAACTATGTCATGGTTATACATGGATAAAAGTTCTCTGGAAACTTAGTAAAATTTCAGACGAGGTCATAACCCCTCCCCACACACACACACAACTTCCCCCTGTCCTTTTAGCTGCCAAAGTAATTCTTTAGTGGACCAGAACAACGCTTGGTGGTGCTTAATAGCTATTATCTTCAAAAGCAAAAAGGTGCAGTGCATCCAGTAGCGTGCCAGTTTTCTGGAAGGAGAAGATTTTAATGAAACTATTTTTCCAAAAGATACCAGTTTCCAATAGGTTCATGAAGAGAATTCTGATTTGTTAGAAAACAGGGGGCTTTCAAGGAAATAATATAGGCAGACAAGTTTTTCTTGAAATGTGCTTATCCACCTTTAGTCCAAGAAATTGCACATGTGAAACTACTGTGGGCCATTGCACAGTGCTCCCAATAGGGAGCAACGGGAAATGAAATCACATCAGAAAATTGGAGGGAGAAAGTGCCCGAGGACGGGAATAGGTGCCTGGCAAAAGACCAAAAAAGAAAAAAAAGAAAAAGAAAAAAAAGAAAGGGAAAGGAGGAGAGCCTAGAAATGCTCTTGAAAATGAACAGTTTGAGAGCTCTGGGAAACTGAAGGCTGAGATGGTATCACTGGTATCTCATTAATTATAATTTGTCCTTCCCTGGGTTACTCCAGCAAATATTAGCTGAGCACTTGAAACATATGGGAAGATCCAGAAGAGTGGGTGCTTAAGGCAAAGGCAAATGGGCACTAGTCCATTGAATTTGCCAAGAAAATCTCCCAAGGTTAAAATCCTGTTCCTTTTGAATATTTGATAAGCACCGGTCATGAGGGTCTTGCATATTAGCTTTCCTTTTGGGTAGAAAAACAGATTCACGAGGCCGAACTGAGCGGTCAAAGGCTGTGCAGTGTGTGGACAGCTTGGTGAAACCCGAGTTTTGCAGGAGAAACCCTTCCAAGTCTAAAGAGCGCCAACGCAGCGGCTCAGAAAGCAAATGATTATTTTTCGCAGCAAAGCAACTGTAAGCAGCCAAAAGCAATGGGAACTTAGGCCGAATTGTTAGGTAGAGAAGAGCACAAATCAAAGGAAACAATACTGCTACTGTGAAAGGTAGTGAGCAGAGCTACTCAGGAGTCCTGTGCACAATATCTGTCACTATAATTACCAAAAAAAAAAAAAAAAAAGAAAAAAAAAGATGAAAATGTGCTCTCCTTTGGGGACAGAGCAGAGATGAAAAATCGCAGCAGCGACACTTCAGCACCGCAAGCTCAGAGCTTGGAGTTAGGTGGAAGAACTGGGCAAATTGAGTTGCTTCACGTTCTCAACGGGAAGGCTCAAGGCTTGGGGGACAAGGACTGTATTTTCCTCTCTTTTTTATTTCAAAGTTCATATAGCTGTATTAAGGCAGTTTTAACGTTGTAACATTTATGCAAACATACCATCACAATTTTAAGAGACAGCAAAAATGCCACACAAACATGCACATACAAAGGACCTACAGGGATACCAGATCAATACCCCAGAAAGTGAGCAGATTATGAAGATAAATGATTAGCACTAGATTGGTTTTACAGTTTGTAATACCTGCAGAAGTTTAAAGGCCTGCTTAAATTATGGTAGAAAGATATTACTGTTCCAGAAAAAAATTCTTCTAACGGCGAGGAACACAAGACAGAGGATATATAGAAAAAAATCAATAAATGGCTGTGACCTAAAGCTGGTTTTTCAAATTAGTTTTAAAGTTTTTTAAGGGATTTGGATCCTCAGCTTCTGTTGAATTTCAGTGTTTAAAGCATTAACATAGCAATATCCTGGTTCTGAAAGGAAACGTAGGAACAGGGCATACGAGGCTGTGTTTGAAAGGAAATGAATCTCTAACAAAGGGCAAAGAGATACCAAGCTTTTTAAAACATTTTTAAGCAAGGAAGTAATTCTCAGGTAAAGTAGGCAGGTGTGTATGTAAATTTATGAAGTATAAAAACCCTTCCTGCCCTTGTGGGCCTTTGTGCTGTCATTATAATACCATAGGCAATTATATATTTTAAGTCCCAAATGTATTTGCCTTGAAAAATTATCATTTTTTGCCATGAAAAGCATAGGTCAGTCTAAAAAAAAAAAAGTAATCTAAAAAAGTATGTTAATCCATTCTTACTCAACAGCTGAACTACATATTTATTTAACTTTGTTGCCTTGTGTAGTTCTTCCTTTCTTTTGATTCAGAGGCTCTGTAATAGCAATGGAAAAAGGCCTAACCATTAAAAAAAAAAAAAAAAGAAAGAAAAGAAAAAGGACATTTGGGCCTAGCACAAACAGAAGAAATGTAGCTGGGCAGACTGCTTAGGAGAAAAATCCCGCTGCCGTGGCAGTCGATGGGAGATTTGTCATTGCCCATTCTGGAGGGTCAACCATCACCATGTAAATGCTCCAAAGTTCATTTTTGGCTGCCTCTAGCGAGGGGAGCAGCACCCTGCCTTGCTCCTGCTGTGAAGCTCCCCGTCTGTCCGCGCTGTAGGATCTTCAGTAGGACAGCACTTGCTCTCGTGACTTTTTTCCACTGCTATGCTTAGTGAAATGAGGCTTGTTTTTGCCTTGACCCCTCCATACTATCATGAGTACAAACAGAAAGAGGGTATGAAATCTTGTGCTGACCAAATAAAAACCAATACGTGCACCTTGGGTCTGAACTAATCGCCAGCAGGTTAAGCCACTGCATTTTGATATAGTGTTAAGGAAAAAGGGTGGCAGCCAAACTAGGTAGCAAACCAACTAGATGTGCAACCAAAATATTTGTACTCTTTTTTTTTACATAAACTTTTTAGGTGGGATGTGACGAAGTCTGAAAGTTTTAGGTTAAACTAACAGCCACAAAATTAACCGTTTTTGTAATTTTTTTTTTTTTAGTGCTGACTTTTTAACATAAACCACTTTTTCTCCTTTGCTCACTTTGTATCTCCTGGAAATGGTGGCTTCTCTGAAGAATTCATATACTGTGGCTTACACATTCAGAAGTGGCTTCTAATTTTTCATGTGCTGGGTTTGGGGTACCTCATTGGGACCCATGGATTGCCGACAGCTTCCCAGCCCTCAGCTGAGCTCCTTTGGAAATGTGGGCACTGAAGGACAACTGTAGAAACCAGCTTTAAAGGATGACTAGTTGCATATCCTATAAGCAGGCCTTTCAAGACGAGGGACATCTCAGGAAGCATTAGTCTTTCCAGGATGCAAAGTGGACGTGTGCCCACCCTGAACAGGTCTGGCTTCTCCTCCATAAAGAGGAGACCCAGAAGAGTATTCGAAAAAACCTCTAAGTGCTTAAGGTCCCATGTTTTCAGCTGCAAAACTATAGCTTAAAACAGTATTAGATGTAGTTGGCATAAATGTTGGAGGGTGCATAGCAAAGGATCTCCAGAAGGTAACCAAGTAGTGCACAGGCTGCACCTTGCAAAGGAAAAGTGGTTGAAAAAAATCATTTCCATGGCACAGAGTGCAGGTGTCTACACTGTACGATCGGCAAAGGGAAAACTGAAATTCAAGTGAGTTTGCAGGAAAGAACAGCAGGCGTTTCATGGTTTAAGAGCTGCTGTTCAAGGTCAGTGATAAATAACTCCTGTGTTTAAGATAACAAAAAACATGCAGGACTAGAGATAAAATGAAATTCTGCTCAGAAACTGGACAGCCCTGTACATCAAGCACCGATGGTTGTTACAAGCCAACGGTAACAAGGACGGCATTTGGGCATCCTTTGCGGGGAAAGGTCTTGGAGGGAAAAGAAAGAAGCCTTGCTATATATCTTTGTGCTAGAAGAGCCTCCATTTTATATCCTCTGCTATTAAGACATTTTCCTCTTGGTAGAAGAAGATGAGGGCTCACCATGGAAACATCATTCCTACCTGATTAATCTGCCTAGAGGGTCACTTGCTGTGCTATCAGGTGTATTAGAGACTGCCAGGAGGTTTTTGGGGAATTAAAATGGGAGGTAGAGGATTCATAACCGAACGGAGGACTGGGAAGGTGAGCCCTCAAGCTCGTGCAAGGATGTAAGGCTTTAGCACATGAAAACAAAGGAAGAAAGTTGAAATAACTTTGAAAACAAATGTTTGAAAAAGATTTGGAAGATCAAGATGAGAAGACAGAGTGAAAAATGAAACCGTCAAGGAGATAATGAGGCATAAATGGCTGTCAGAGAATAGGAAGCTCCAGTGGGTGGATCAGATGCTCATGACAGAAAAGTGAAAACAGCCAAAACAAGTGATGAAGTGAGAGCTTAGATATTCAAAGAGTACCAGGATATTCACTGGAGAACTGAGATGCTTTGAAGCAAAGGATACTGTCAGGAAGGTATTCAAAAGGCGGGGGAGTGGGAAGGAGAGAGATATGAAGCCAAGCGCCAAGGAGAAATGGCACAAAGCGTGGTGCTGACACAGACCAAAGGCAGTCACCATTTCGTTTGCTGCAAGAAGAGCCACCAAAGCGAAGGGGTGCATCGTGGCTTGCCTAGGTCAATAGGGCCATGGTAATTTCTGCCAGCAGACAATTCGGGCTGATCTTTAACAAAAGGCAGAGTACGAGCAGAGGCTGGAGGGACCATGTGCTTCAGAACAGCAATCAAACAGGCTGTCTGACTGAGAGAAAATTTTAAAGATATCAGCGCACAGCCTGGGGTGGGGGACCAGGAGTCTAAGCTTTGCATTTAGTATCGTCGTGTTTCTTCTGCTCGTCTGTTTTCCAAAGTGGACGTGGAGGCACACCACGACAGGCCAGGAGTCATCACAGGCTTTATGGCCAGCGTGCAAGAATCTGCTGGAGTTTTCAGGGAGCTATCCCACCGTCATTTTGTAATGAGCCGTTTTTACAAGTGTTGATTTTCTGGCTGCTAATTTCATTCAGGTTTAATTAAAAGCAACTAGAGAGTGAGAGAGGGAGGAGGAGAGGGGGGGAAAACAAAGTTATTGGACTTCGCATTCCAGGGAACGAAGCACAGTTTGGCAACAAAGTGAGCCTCTGGAGGGGCTTTTTCCTATTTTTTTTCTTTTTTTCAACTGATGTGTGCTAAGTTTATGTTTCTAGATCTTCAGCTCCCTGGCACTGGCAATTACAGCCAGCCTCATTACGGTTCTCACAGTACATGGCCGTTAATACTAATTCCATAGTGACAGCGGAGCACTGAAGTAAAATTTAACAGTTCCTCAGTTAATCATTAAAATTAGCCTATCTCGGTGGATGCTGGATCTTCTAATGTTTCAGTGCAATGTAATTTCGGATAATAAATGAGATGGCGAAAGAGGGTTTTTAATGTATTATCACACCGCAGAGGGCAATAGGACTGCCTCCATCCCGTTTCGGAAATGTCTGAGGGGGCTGAGCGAGCTGCCTTCTTTCGGTAATCAATCGCTAGGCAAAGTCTATTTGGACCCAGCCACCATGGATCAAAAGGTCAAAGATGCTTAAGCAAATCAAAGCTAGACGGAGCGCGGCAAGCGAACAACTGTGCCGTATTTTCTGATGCACTTTCAGCGATGTTGCTTGGCGAAGGGAAATGAAAAGGGAGCCACGAGACCGGTCGGGTTGATGTGCACTGTGATTAACCCCACAAGGCGCAGACGCTTGGGGCTTTTTTCTGGCTTCAGTCAGGGTTTTTTTATTATTATTCATTATTTTTATTTTATTATTCTGAAATTGGATGGTGTTGCCTACAAGATGAAATACTTTGACATGACCTAGAGATTGAAACAGCCTCAGAAGCTGGGGGGGACATTTTAAATGGTTCAGGAAAGGGACAGCTGTCTTATCAGGTTAATGAGGAAGTCCCGCTGATGAGGGCTTTTCACTGGAAAGGACAGGACAAAAAAATAAGTATTTTATCATTGAAAAGATGAGACGAGCAACTAAAAAGGATAAAAATTTTGTTCTTCCTTACAAGTGGATGACTGGTGGGAAATCATTATTACAGCACTTCAGAAATAATCACCATCTTCTCTTCTCTAATGTTGCTTCTTTAAAGTTGCAGACAGGGTTTCTTAAATAATGGCCTCAAAATCTTTGCCCCTTTCCAGAAGAGAACCACAGAGCCAAGTGACTGCGAAGCTAAGGAGTACTTTAACTTTTGGCCCAGTTGCTTCTTGAAGAGCTATTGGCTTTAATAGCGGTCCCTTGAGCGTTGCGGCCACACAAACCTGTGGTTGCTCTGTAGGAGGAGGATTTCCTTGCAGAAAGCCTGCAGGTAAGACAGCCCGTGGGGTTGCAGGGTCCACCCCGGAGCAGCACCGGTGCCTGCTGCCTGCGCCGGTGGGGCCGGTGCCCTCCGGGGATGCTGCTTCGAGGCAGCCCCTGCTGCCGCTGCGCCAGACCCGAAGCTCTTTGACCCCTACGAGTAACAGCCCGGCGCGGTCAGCCAGGACAGGCCTTTCTGCAGCAACTGCTGTGAGTCTGTGACCAAAACCAAGCTTGAAATATTTCCAACAGCCAGATGCTGGTACAAGCTGACCTAGGTTGAGGATGACTGATAGTATCACGTACTGTGCTTATCTTTCCTCAGCAATGAAGGTGCAAGGAAAAGACAACAGCAGAGAGGAAAGCTGCATTTTCTAGCCTTGGTGCTCCCGTATGGCCTTTTTGGTATTTGTATGTACTGTTTTGTCTTCAAGGAAAGACCCAGAGGCATCTCAAGGCCAATTCCAGACTGTGGATCTTCTTTAGCTGCGTGGCACTGCGTAGTGTCAAAGTCAAGTTATCACCGTTGACTCCCTGTTGCTATTTATTCCATAATAATGAACAGAGGGGCCAAGGAGCAGAGAAGGAGAGCAGTGAACTGCATTACTGCAATTTTAAGCAAGCTTCAGGCAGGAGTCAACTGTAACTGGTCCAAGCTACAGCTTCGTTAGGGGGCCTGTCCTGAAGGTGCTCTTGGTAGGGCTGGTGCACAGCCTGCGTAACTGTACAGACCGCAGTAATCAATGCTAATCCCTAGCACAGCGAAGTCTTTTTTTCTGTCAGCTTGTCCACTTCTGCTTTGTATTTTATCCAAGGTCATAGCTCCAGGCGAGTGAGCCCTGCATTTGCAACCCTTCTCTGGCTATTTTCAGGAGATTGTTTATTGCTGAAAATAAATCTTGTCAGGATGTTAATTGACTTCATTTCTAGTGTTTATTATCTTATTCTTTTCTATGGCTTACAGAAAGAAAGTGTTTAGTGTAATAGATATTGTTTGCTTTGCCCCTGAATTTCAACAGGCAAAGCTCATATAATCCGTGAGCTTTCCCCCTTCGCATCCGTTCGTGACAAATATGAGTAACTTGCAGATTGAAAGCAATTTCTCCAGCAAAGTGAGAGTATTATTGTCTCCCTTCCAGGCGCCTGTTGTGCTCTGACTGCAAGAGGGGTAGCGGATCGATAGGAACAGGACAACGAAACGCAGCTCCACGGACGACTTGGAGAGCTGCCTGTAGCTGGGACCGGGTGTCTGCCGGGGGACTGGGCTGCTGCCAGAAGCAGGAGGGATCTCCTTGTGCTGCCGCCCCTTCTGCCCCCGCAGCCCGCCGCTGGCTCCCTCTGACTGCAGGACATCCAAAATATTTTTTCAGAGCAAAGCGATGCTGAATCTTTGGGAGTGCTGTAAAATGATAATGGAACGAAGAGTTTAATGAGTAAGGAATGAGATCAGAACGGACAGTTTAGTTGTGAGGCCTTCTTTGGGCAGCAAGAGCAAGAGAAAACTATACAGAATAAGGTTAGTTAACTTTATCCATCCAAATGAGCATTAAAAGGACAAATATTCCATTCACATGTACCCTTTCAGTAGCATGTTTAATTTGTTAAGCCCAAGCGGATCCACAAAGTGAGCCCTTTTATCTTCATTAAAACTGATGAGAATGAATTGCAAGATGTAGCATTATTATTCTGGCTTGTTTTATCCGGTGTGTGAGCCTTCGAAGCATTAAAGAGCACAAATAGGCTGCAGTACGGCCATGTCCTGCTCTGCCATCGATGCATTAACAAACCTGAGCCATCCTTTCCTTCACCTCAGGATATGTAAAAGTGCTGGCGGTCCAGCAGCCATGGCAAAAGCAGCAAAATTCTCCCTCTTTTAAAGGCAAATTAGAAGAATTGGTTTTCTCTTGTCAGAAAGAGAATGTCACAAACCCAGCAAGCAGACCCTGAAACAGCTCTTCAGCCTCTGCAAAACACTGCTTCCTGTCCCTCATTGTGTGATTAAGATAGCTAGTTAATTTTTGAGACCTCTCTTTCTAGCAACATTTCCAAGGATTTTAATTAACATTTTTTTCATTATGAAGAGGCATGGCTGTGCCACTTCTTGATCTAAGACAGCCTGTAGTACGTACCTCTCTTTTGTTCTCTCTCCTTTGCTCTGACATTGCTTCCAGAGCTTTCTGAGAAAGCTCATTACTTGGACCATCAGTCTAAATTAGGACAAAAAAGAAATTTAAGAGTAAGCAAAGTATGCAGACAAACGGCTCTAGCTAGCTCGTGGCTATGCATCAGGCAAAATGTCGCTGAGGCTGGTAGGCATCACCATAAGCGTTTCTTTAAATGGCAACAGAACTAGTAAAGGTCTTACAGGAAACAGTAATGGCCTCTCTGCAGTGATGCTATATATCACAGCCTCAGGAAAAGGCATATACTGGACTGTTTTGGAATTTGAATTACGTGGACAGAAGAGCACAAAGCTACTGCTGAAGGAGGTGACAGCTTCTAGCAAAACCTTGCTCACCTCCTGAAAGCCTTTGGCCTACACCGAAGTCCTTAAATGGATTTAAAAAGGGATCCTGCCTGCCTTAAGTCTTTTTATGCACTTAGTTTAGATCAATTTTAAAATTGAGTTGCCTTGCTTGAACTTTGTCATGCTAGCCAGGAGAGTCAAGAGCTCTTTAGGGACCAAAGCATGCAAGAAATGAAGAGCCAAGAACATCTTTAGTTCCTGCATGGGGCCAAACCATCAGCTATTGGATGGAGTCACTTCATTCACTACTGTGACTTGCACCAGCAGAAGCAACAGCCGAGCGTACTGCCAGGTGCTTTGCAGACCTCAGTGATGGCTTTCAGCTGGGAGCCAAGAGTTCATCATCTGGCAGGGCTGTCATTCCCTGCTGAGTATGTGACCCAGGCAATAAATTATTTTGCCTGACCTTCTGGGATATGGCTATGGCCTGTTTCACTTGAAGCAGTTTGAAAGAGCTTGATTTAATATCTCATCAGGAAAATAGTCCTGCTGCTAGTAGTTCAGTACCTTTGCCACTCCTACCTCTGGCTTTCTTGAGATGAGCTTGAATTCTTGAACAGATGTCCCAGAAACTATAAGTGCTAATTGTAATGCACCTACAGGGTAGATTAGACCTACTATACTATGGCTTCACTATGTCAAATCTATAGCTTCACGTAGGTAGTAGCAGAATGATTGCCATGAAAAAACTCTCTTGGCCAAGAATATGTCTTATACCCAAATTCTCAGTCAGATCACAATCATGGCATCTTGAATCAAACTACGAATCCTTAATCAACACCTCTATGTACTTTTAAGCTAGGGGTGCAGCCTGATTATACATTTTATTCTTTCATTAATCACCTCCTTTTGTTATCGTTGCTGCTTTGAGATCCTTTGGGTAAAGACCGGGGGAGGCGACGGGTGATGACTCCTGTGTCATGTTTTGAATGCGATCTGTGTATCCTGATTTCCCCAGAATAGGCACTCCCCTGGCAGCACTGCTACTGGAGACATCTTTCTGCACCTTAACTAGCTGTGACATCCCTCTCTCCCTAGATTTTGGTCTAGATGTTGATGCTGCAGAGAGAATTCCTCAGGCATCAGATAAGCTGTGGTCCAGCTTGCTTCCAAGATTAAATTGAAGCCCCTGCGTTGTACTTTGAGCAAAGAAGCAGTGCTGGGTGTGAAGCCCTCACCTGATGTATTTCCAGACTGGCTCTGCTCCTGAGGCTGCTCGCAGTGTCCCAAAACCAAAGTCTTGGTGGGCTTTGGAGCACAAGTCCAAGGGGAAGGTGGTCATAAGGGAAATGCAGTCGTCGAGAGTTTGGAGGCAAGTCTGTATCTCCATCATTCCCGTATACGGGGGGAGCCTGTTCCTCTGGGTACATAACTCTCACTGAACAGAAATGAATTCAGTATCTCTGAGGCTCTGTGTTATTTTGCTGTTTAGAGGGCAGGCATCCTTCCCAGGTTCTGGTGATCAGATGTTCACTAGCTGCTTGATACATTTTTTCCCCTTCTTTCTGTTTTGTTGAACTCCAGACAGTCGTTGCTTATCGGGGCGCTTCTCTCTCGTGCCTGCTGTGGCTTCTGCTTAATGTGCTGCTGAGGAAGCGTGGGGAGCAAATGATACCAGGATACCATTTGTTAGTTTTTGAGAAGCTAAAGGCTCTTTCTAGCATTTTGATGGCAGAAGACAGCTCTCTCCTTTGGTGGTACTTAAATATAAATATGGATATGAGAGAAACTTCAGAAGTCGGAGGTAGAGAGGTGAACCAGGCTGGTTCTGACCTTGGGGTTGGCATTTGCTTACTCTTTTGGGTGTATCAAATCTGTAGATAGATGGAGATAACCAGGGCAAGGCTTTTTGTTTGTATGTTTGGTTTTTTTAAGCAACCGCTGGGCACCCAAGTTCAGACATTGGAATTTGGATGTTTGGCCACCTCGTGACTTTTAGAAAGGGATTTGTGCACTAAAATCACTTGCCTCTGCAGGAAAACTTTTGGTTGTGGCTTCTCACTTGGTGAGGTGCCACCAGCGCACACCTCTACAGCAAAGCTGTGAGCAGTCCTCGGGCACCAACGAAAACATCAGTGTTTGAGGGTACCAGGTCCGTACTCACAGGGATACGGCATGCCTGGCAGGACAGCATGGTTTGCAGAAAAAACCACCCTTCTCCAAGGAAGCAGAGCAGGCAGGCGCACAGGAGATTAATCTCCAGAAACTAGCAGTAAGCAGCATTCGCTATCTGCAAGTACGAAACACGGCACTCAATACGTGCAGCGGGGATCCCATGCTGAGTAGCTTTAATTAAACTAGCCGGCTTGCAGCATAATATCGCAAAAGGCTGGATAACAAGGTGCAGTGCCAATGGGCCACTCTGGGAAACTCTCACCTTCGGTCCCCCCTGGACCTCCTCTTCTCCCCTGCCCTTACACGAGGCCTCGCTCCAAATCTGCAGCGAGGGCGGAGGATGCATTCGGAGCAAGCGATCCCGGAGGAGCTGGCAGACGAGCAAGGCCCTTGCCAGAAGGGACTGCAGACAGAGGCTGGGAGGGCGAGCAGGCAGCGTGCCGACGCGGCAAGGCCCGCCAGCAGCCACCGTGTCGCCGCGTGGCGAGGCGCTGGCGTCGGCGCTAATTAGCCGGCCGCTGGCTGTTACCCAAATCTCACATTGTTTTCTTGCTCCTGCCTGGGAGCAAGAAGCCCAGATCACTCCGTCTTGGATTGCGCACTTGTAATTTGCAGCTTACAGAAACTGATTTTTAGCAACTCTCATTTCAGAGAGCCTGGCTAGCTCTCCACGCCAGTTCAGCTCTCTCTGCAGATTGTTTTTTGGGGGGCGGTTGTTGGGTTTTTTATTTTATTTTATTTTTTTTGTCCCTGGGCTTCTCTGGAAGATGTTTTGGCATTTGCTTGGCACCGGCACTTCTGCTGCCCTTTCCGCGGCAGCGCTCGGGAGAGGGGTGTTCTCGTGCTGATCCATTTTGGAGCCCCGCTCAGAAAAAGTTAGGCACTGGTTTTACTGTCATTTCCTTGTGTTTTACAGTCACTCCTCTAAAAGCAGCTTTCATTTGGAAGCTGCCTCCTCTGATTGTACAAAGGGCGAAAAAACCCACAGATAAAAGCTCATGGTGGAAAATACACGCATGCACTCACATACGTTTATTCTTTAGCCCGTGATAACTATAATTTCGCAGCGATGCTTTACCGATGCTGTTAGCACGGTGCAAACACCGCAGAGGTGGGCACTGCGTGGCGTGGGGTGCGGTTTCCTCCGTCGGTACCCGGGACCCGCTGGAGGGAAGGGGACCGCGGCGGCACCTGCCTCCCTGCGCTGCCCATCCAGGGAAAGTTTTAAACAGGCAGTTTTGGAGGGAGGGATAATCAGCAGCTTTTAGCTCACCCACGGACATCAATACTGGCAAAGACGCCTAAACGCGCGCTGCCTTTGCTGAGGAATTGCCGCCTGTAACGCAATCCCTTCGGCTCGTATCGATCCGCTCCTGGCGGATTATGCACAGCTGTTGACAGATAAGACGGAAAATATGAACCAGGCCACTCCAAGTGCCGGTGCCGCACAAAGCGCTTATTGAACAGCGATCTAAACGTTCAGGCTGCGCTGCTCAGATAACCTAATCTTCTCCCGCGTTAACACCTCCACGCTGAAAGGCATCAGTTATGTCTACCGGTCCATATAGATTGGGTGCTGCGTTTTTGGAAGCTTAGTCTTGTCCCTTCATTATTGGGGGATCAATAAATCTTTTCAGGAAGAGCGGTTTATGGTTACATAATGAAAGCATCGTATAAGCTTGGCTTCAGCTGATCCTCTGTGGTTTTTTTGGGGTGAGGGCTGGGTATTTTTTTGGTTTTATTGGTACAAAATTAATTACATGAGGTAATTCTGCAACAGCAAGCCAGCCTATCCTTTTGCAAATCCAACAATATTTTTGCTGCTTATAAGAAACAAGAACGCTAGCAATAATAACAAAACAAAAGCCAGCCATAAATATTTCATATTTTCATTTTCCCTGAATTAATCGTTACTCTTCCCTGATTAATAAGCCAAAGAAGAATTGTCATAGCAACAGTGGCATCCCATTAATGGAAATTACAAGCAAAATGTAACCCTGAATGTGCAGAAGTTGGCCGTGGCATTGCCCTGCGTAGATGGAGGGACGGCCCAGCCGGCCTCCAAGGGAACGCGTGGAGAGATGGTGCGTGGTGGAGTCCCAAGAAACAAAGTGACAGCAAGTCATTTTGAAAAATCATTGGAGAGCAAGTTTCCAGATCCCTCAGAGAAGTTTCTGTATTTCCCCAAGGTCTGTATGATATAAGTCGATTTTTTTGAGGGTGTGGGGGGGAAATATGCTAGACTATGATATCGGTTTATCTGATTTTCAGAAGAATGCTCTCTGTATATGAAAAGTCTTTAAATGTGAGGAAAAATTGTGCCTTGAATTTGGATAAAAATTCAGCATTTCCACTGAAAATTTATTGGAAAACAAGCTCCCGGGTGTTTTTATGATGAATATTTTCTGCAGAAGAAAAGTCTGACCAGTTCTGTGTGGGTTGCTTTTGCATTCTGTTAAGCAGAGTGTTGCCAATCCCAAGCACAAGAGAAAACCCATAAGTCAGGCTTTTAAACACTCATAAGACTAGCTATAAAAGTAAGTAGAAAGTAAGAGAGTAAGAAGAAGAAAAAAAAAAAAAAACAGGGACCACGGTTGCCTCATGGTTTCTGACCTTTAGGATTTACTTGGGTGACATTTTTCCAGCTTTCCTCTGCAAGCATGAAGGATAGAAACCTGGAAGAAAGGACGGGCACCTGCTTACGCTGGTGGCTACTGATAGCGCCTGGCTGATGCTACGTCCACAGCCAGAAATGGGTTTTGGCTTGGACACAACCCTAGGCTACACTGCATCCAAACCCATCGTGTTGAGCTGCCTGAAGTGGCTTTAGTGCAAATATATCCACACTATAAACCAATGCGGGGCTCTAGTCAGTCCCCAGATCATTATATAGACATCTGAGGGCAGAAGTTATGGCTTTTATAGAACCAGCAAATGTCACCAGCTTGTGATAAAAGGCTGCGAAGCACGGAGAGCGACCCTGGAAGTGGCTAGTGTTGCCAGAGCACTAGGGAGGCTGGAGCTGGTGAATTTGCTGCCTGGAAAGCTTTCCACTAACTTTAGCTCTGCCTCCTACTTGAAACCTGTCACCTGCCAAAGCATCACGAGCAAGCGCGGGAAGGCAGGGGCACACGGAGGTGGACGGCCGTGTGGAGGTGTATCCCCACTTCTTCCCTCTCCATCCCGTGGCCGACGGGCTCCGCAGGGTGATCAGAGCCAGCTCCCAGCTCAGGGATTTTGCAGAATGCCAGGGTGGAGTTGCAGGAGAGGTGGGCTCTCCTATTTTTGCAATTGCTATTGGCAAAAGCCAGGCTTTTGAGGGCAAGACGCCCAGTTTTTCTAGGTGTCTGAAGATGCTTCTCTGCCACACTTTCTCCTCCTTCATCCTACCGTCTCTAGGATGGGTTAGAAGAACAGATGCAAAATCTGGAATGTTTTCCAGACTGGCTTTTCTTATAAGTGAGATGCTCAGGAACAGGAACATCAAATCAATGCCCTCTGTCTGTACCAAGGCCATCAGCAACGTGCTGGCGGCACTTTAAATGCTTGCTGGCGAGAGGCCAGACCAGGTGCTCAATTTTACATAAGCCAGGGGACTATCTGAACAGCTGCAGAAAGTAGCGTGCTGGAAAGATCCTATCCAGCACCGGTCTTACACTGGCAGTCTGTACTCCTGGTCTCTGTCACTCGATATTAAAGCAAGAGCATTTATGGGCCAGACTCAGTGGAGGCAGAATACCTTCAGCTCTTGTTTCACCTGGTTTGACCGCTTTGGGTTTTCATATGGTGGCACGTAGAACATGCACTTTGTAAAAGTTTGCTTTAGCTCTAGTGGTATTACTGCTCTGAGTGGTTTAGCCCTTATTTCAGGTATAGCAAATCTGCTGGAAGCAGTAGTGGTGCTGAGAGTGGAGGTGAGCATTTCGAGTGCTTTCATTGCAGCATCGTGTCTTTTGCTTTTACACTTGTGACTTCTCGTTTTCTGACCATCTGGTAAATACAGGAAAATGCATGGCCTTTGAATGGGAGTTCAGAAAGCGGGAACCAGTTGCTTTCTCTGTCGCTTTGTCAGGATCTGCCTGTCTTTCATTTCTCTAGAGCACTCGTTACCGTCAGACAATGTGTCGCGCTCCGCCTGAGCCCAGTCTGCTGCAGCACCGCGTTCCTGCACACTCAGGCTTCTGGCTAATTGTTTGTTTGCTCCCAGTTTATTCAGAAAGATTTAAAGAACTTCATGTCTTCCCTCACAGGTTGGAAATAGAGGCCTGCGCTCTGCTTTGAAGTGGATCGGAAAGTGCTTTCAGCCTTCCTGTTTTGAAAAAAGTCTGTGAACAATTGGATGCGTAAAGCTTTTGTTCCCAGGAACATACCCGATCATAGTAACTGAATGCAGATGAACATCTAGGTGTACAACAGCTATGCGAAAGAAAGAACATCAAATGAACACATGCAGCCGTAATAGTTACATCGCACTAAAGAAAATGTCAGGGAGACTCGATGAAGTGTTAAAGAAAATGGTTTTCCAGGCTTTACTGCTCTAAAGCAAAAAATTGAAAATGTGGCCCAGGAGTCATCAGTGCAACAATAATTTTGTAATTCTCCTGGAGAACTTGAGAGAACGGCTCTGCAAAGAACTCCGTGTCCCAAAGCTTTTCAATGGACTATGGCAGAATGCCCTAAATCTCACAGATGGGAAACCTGAGGCCCTCATGTGCCAAGTCAGTAACTGGTATTAATAATATATTATACGTGCACTATTTGGAAACACCACAACATAGCTTGAATCGAGGGACTGGGAAAACATTGCGTAGATAATGCTTTATCATAATGCCTTGCATGGCAGGTTGGGCTTGTGTTAACGAGTCTGTTGCAAATCATGCTTTCTAGGGGGGTAAAACTCCCTAGAAAGTTGTATGGTTATATGTTATATGGTGCTCAGGAAATGCTCTTGGGGTGTCTGCTTTGCAAAGTGCTGTGATGTAAGTTTATGCCTGCAAGTCTGTGGCCCTCGAGATCCCACTTTGCTAATGAAAGGAGTACTTTCTCACATACGCCTAGACGTGTCTCCTTAAAATCTTGCAGATGTTGACATGCGAAAGAGAAGGCTCACAAGGAAGAGAACACCTGAATTAGTAGATAAGGGTATGTTTGAAACATGGCAGCAATTCTAAAGATGCAATTGAATTCCAAAATATACATGGAAGTTCGTCTCTTCAGTAGATTGTCTAGCCATGGAGACTGATGTTGCAGGACACTTCCGTGCCTGTATTGAACAAATGCCGCAGGAGAAATCTCCAGTAACAGAACAAGATATTCATGCCAGAAGTATTGTATGTTTTACTTCGATTGCTTTTATGCTTCTCTGTACTGCCTTTCCAATTCTGTAATGCCCAACGTATGCCCAACACCTTACTTAAAGAAATGTACTGCATCCTCTCTAATTCCAAGTGTTGCTCGTGGAGGGAGCAGACAGACCCTGGCGCATCTGCCCCAGACCTGGGCTGGCTCATCCGCTCACCTGGTCAACAAGGTGGGACTTTCAGGAGAGCATGATTCGTTGGTTCTTGAAAGCTGATTTCATGCTTTTCAGCAAGCTGTAGCAGCAAGTGGAAGGGCCAGTGCTGACAAGTGCCACATCAGTAGAGAAAAAAAATCACCTTTGGCATAGGGAAGCAGTGCCTTAATTTCCTATGTAGTCAACAGAGAGAAATGCGGCTGCTCAAGGGGACATCCCTTCATCTTTAGAGTAAGGTTCTCCCTCTACACAGCTCTGAAACACCAAGGTGTCCCTCCAGCAGGTTCTTCTAATCACAAGTCAGGTGCCTCAGTTGGGTCCCGCTCATAGTACTCCCCCACACCAAACCCATTGCATTTATCATTCTGCACTTTTCCACTGTTCGTAGTTCAATTACAGCTAAATAATAAAATATATAGCTACATGATAGGCTAAACAGGACATTATATATAAGTATTATACAGGCAGTAACATCATTCAGGGCAGAAAACAAAATGACGCTGGTGGTTTCTTTGCAGTTACGTGAGACATACCTGGATCCTACACTGATTCATGGGACTGCCCTCCAATCCAGAGTGGTTTGCTGATTTTTTCCCTAGTCTGAGTTATCATTTGTCTAGTTTGCTTGTAACTGCTGACTAACCATGGTTTAAAATAGCTACAAACCATTACGCTTCTGTAAAGCAGTTACAAATGCACACATGTAAAAATTTGTGACTGCTTCCTTGGAAAAAAGATGTTTACCATGAATACTTCTAGCTGCAAATTTAAAAATCATAAATTATTGAGCACTGAAATTTTCTCCTTGCCAAACTCTATCGCTATAATATTCACTGTAAGCAAATTCCAAAAGACTGGAAATAAATTTGTTTTTCCTTTCGAGCAACAAGACAATTTCCACCTGTATTCACCTAACTTAACCTCTCTAAGGAAAGGTCCTTTTCCCCCAAGCCTTGTTTACAGTAAGTGCATACTCCCAAAGGTATCTCTTGAGGAACTCTATCTTTTAAATCCTCACCTCTGCAACTCACTCTAAGGCAGTGCATATATACAAAAGCCTAATAAGGAAAATAAAGTAACTGATGGGAACATAATGCGCACGACTGTTTCTGCACAGTGGCTTACAGCGATAGGACTGAATTCATCTAAGAAAATGGAGGAACTGGTTAAATTGCTGCAACATTTGTTCGTACAGAAAGCCTCGGTCACAAACAAGCCTGACCCTGCGATAGCCTGAAGCATTTCTTAGTGCATGGGAAACGCAAGTATTGACTGAGTCAGTGTTATAGCTCTTAATGCCACTGGTGTAAACTTGTCAAAGAGGAAAGACTAAATCAAATTATTAAACAAGTCAACAAGCTAAAAATTTACCTTTTCCTCTAATGCTTCTGGCGCTGGCTAAATGAACTACTAAATCAAACACATCATAGCAAATTAGCGAAGTATGTTATAGCAAAAATGAAGTTTAATGGCACACAGCAATTGCCAAGATTTTTAATCAGTTCTTTTCAGTCTAGGATCTTAAATGTTAAGCAGCAGAGCCATAATATAAAGATCAGCTCAGAACACAAAAAGAAATTCCCTAGTAATGTTAGCAACATGGAAAGAAAAATCTTTTTTCCCTTCAGGACTGAAGAAATGACAAGAGATCAGCACTGTATCAGTCTTTAGAAGATGTGTTCAATACACTTTATGTCTGTGGTCTCATTGTACGCTGATATACAGCAAGGAACATCACCAGTATCTCTAGCAATCAATGGAGTTACAGTGGTGAGACGGAGTTACATAGGTGGGAGCAAAAGGAGGATCAGAACAGGCTCCTGCAGAGATTGAGGAGAAGCCAGAAAGCGAGGTAGGACAAACTGGGCTGGAGGCAGAGATATTTGTGACAAATGGTGTGAAGGAGAGAAATGTTGAGGAAGCAGATGTTTGACAAGGATGGAAATGTATGGATGCCTACTGGAAAACGCTGTCTAAAGACAAAGGCATGTCCTAGCACAGAGAAAGGGTAGATTCCTTCCACACTTACTAAATTTTCTGGTCTGCTTGAAGAAACAAAATTATTAAATTGCCTATGTGATCTAAACCTGCTATGCAAGCCTGAGTATTGGCAAGACTAAATCTTGGGACAAAAAATGGTTGTTAGCTTACATGGGTATAGTCCCATTAAGGTCTTGATGCTATCACCAATGTTTTTACACCAGTGAAAACCGCAGTGCAGGAAGGGCAAAGATATCTATTATGACGTGGTGAAAGCCTTGTGGACATACTTTCCTCTTTTATTTGGCAAATTAATGGAAGAAAAAAAAAGCTCAGAAAACTTTTTGAAGAAAACACCATTTTTGGTATTTACAGTTATAAATACAAATTACATATAATTTTAATTACAAAAATACAGCTTCTTGCAAAATGCCATGAAGTTTCCTCAGCTACAGGTGGTAGGAGGCTGGGAGATTGCTCTGGAGAAGTCTACTTGCCCTAATCTACATGCTGCTTTAGGCATCGCCTATCGACAGTACTCAAACACAGGAAGCCAAACTTTTGGTTGGATTTTTACATTTTGTTATTATGCTAGGAATGTGCATACTTCATATTTGTTTTATCAGTTGTGAGCTTCCCACACATTTACCTTCCAAGTCCTTCATAAGAGAGTGGCACCTAAAATCTATATTACTGAGGACTGGGCCTTTTGCAAGATAGCCATAAGTGCAAACCCTAGTGCAAACCCTGTTACATTTGAAACATGGGGGATGATAACAGATAAGCTTTCTGTAAGGACCTGATTAGGTACCCCCCCAGCTTCTTTGCAACAGCTTATTATAAAATTCAGCATTTACAAGCAGAAAAATTTGTACATGCAAAGAAACTAGCTGTCATGAGAGTAAAATGACTGAGTAACGCGTTCCATGAGAGGGACATATCTGAGCTTATCACAACATCTCTCTCTGCCGCAGATTAATGGTGATTTGCCAAGCACTTGGCATCTCTCGCTGGCCAGTTTCCAGGGCCCTACGCAGAGAAAGCTGAATGGGTTCATTTAATGAGGCTGAGAAATGCTTCCAGGCTTTCCTGTAGGCTCATGTCCCGCCACACACTGCTGCTCTTACAGGGGTTTTAAAAAAATGCAAGCCAAGCCCAAACCCTCCCGAGGGCTTGTTTTCTACCCTGTGCAGATGCGGCCAGCGGTAAAGCGCAGCACGGTCAGTCATCCCCAGCGAAGCCGGGAAAAAAGGTGACTTATTTATGGGAATTGGGGTTATTTACTCTGCTAAAGCAGAGGGATGCAGTCGGGTGCTGGTCTGCATTGCAGGGCAGGCGAGAAAACCAGCAAGAAGCTGCCTGACAGGGCCACCAAAGTGTCCACAAACCGCAGGTAGACCCCTAAATGAGGAGAGAAGCACGATATACTAGACCTGCAGCTGATTCATCGTCCTTCGGTCAACGATGAGCATCGGTGCTGTGTGCTCGGCAGAGGATGCTCAGGGGTGCGAGACAGGCCAGCCGAGGGTGACGGGTGGCTGGCAGAGAGGACGGCAAACCACACCACTGTTTGGGCACCACGTCTGGTTTTGTCTTGTGAAGTGAACCCTTGGTCAGCATTTTAGGCTTCTCTGCTTAAACTTTTTCATGCTCATGCTTGGAATAACTCATTTAACATTTCCTTTCCTCATTATGGGACTGTAAAATGGCAACAGCTTTTCTCGCAGGGATTGCTAATTACTCATTATTAGTTGCATTTGTGTTGTCTCAGTATCTCTAAGCCCTGCGGAGCAGGACTTTATTATGTGACACTTCCCTTAATACCAAACAAAGTATCATCTCAGCTGCAGAGAGCTTGCAGGCTGTGTCAAGAAGCGCTGCCGAGTGCTTTGACGTCTTGGATCAAGGCTGTGTTTTGTTAATCTGACAATTCTCCAGCTCCACGGCGACTTCTAAGATATAAGCCCTTCTATTAGATGGCAATAGCTGCTGAGTCCAGACCAACCACATCTCTTTGCCCACCTGTGTGTGTGTGTGTGTGTGTGTGTGTGTGTGTATGTGTGTTCACCTTCCCGGTGCTTGCAGAAAGCCCCTCCGGAGGAGAGGCTGCTCTGCTGGGAGCTGAGCTGCAAACGGAGCCCTGCCGCAGGAGAGGTTGCCCTGTCTCTGTGTGCGCTTTTGCAGCAGGCACACCAGTAATCGTAAAAAGAAACTGCTTTTAACCATAATCAAGTATATCTTCTACATGGCTGAACGGCAGGGTGTTTCTCGCCGTCTGTGCAGTGACAGTAACTTCCCCAGCTGTACACCTTTACATCTCCATGTCAGCTCACACACACACACACTCTCTGGAAAATAATAGACTTGGCCGAAAAACATTTTGTGTTAAACATACAGTGCAAACTAGGCCCCTCTAGCTGATTATGAGGAGGGGAGGAAAAAAATGGGTCAGCAGATGGATGTACAGACCTGTTTCTGAATTTCACGCGAGTCCAGATTGTCGGCACTGGCAGCGTTTTGGTGCAACCTGAACAGCGCAATAGGCAGCACAAACACAAGGAGCCGAAGCACCGAGCGAAGAACGAGGCAGGTGTCCTGGAGGTGCCGGCGTCTGTTCGGGTTTGCAGAGCAGAGTCGGCTTGGCAGAGGCAGCCACAGATTATTATTTGGGCAGGGGTTTCATCCTGGGCTACGGTGATGGCCAGGCAATATGGGTGCAGAAAAGCAAATGGGCAGCTGAGCGCGGCGGCGGTGCGGCCGGTGGCATCATCGCGGGTGAGAAGCGGAGCACGTCGGCCGCGCTGTGCGGGAGCTGCTGAACGGTGCGCGTCTGCCCCCAGCTTATCTATGGCAGAAAGGGAAAAAGAAGCGACCGGCTGAGCCCTGTTGGCCCACTTGGCCAACGAAGGCCCAACGGGGCCTTCAGGACACGGCCCTTGTGATACGGCAGCTGCTGCGAGGCTCTTGGGCTGGGAGTTAGAGGTGGAAGCCAGCTCCTCTCATTTTCCTGCTGTTGCTTCATGAGAAAGTCTTCAGCATGAGCCTCTGGCTGGGCCCAGTGACTGCGGGGTCCCATGGCAGCTATTTCGGTATTTCCCATACGTTTCCCTCCCCCCAGCCACCAAGCTGCTTACAGAGCTGCAAGCCAGAGCTCGGGTCTCGTCGGGCCTCGTCCCCAAGCCCAGCAGGAGGAAGAAACATCAATTCACCTGAAAGCGTTCCTGCTGCTGGTGCATCATAACCAAGCTGGCTGCGCCCGCGGAGCGACGGCTGTGTCACGCCTTCCAGTACGAACCCCACGGCTCGGAGGTGTGAAACTTGGCTTCAGCACCTCGCTGGGGGCTGAAATTTACAGTCTGTGATCTCGGCTAAGGAACATTTTTTTTCCCCTCTGTTGTCAACAGCTCGGATTTTTTGAAGCCAAAGGAGAGAGCAGATATGAAAGTGAAGCTGGCTCTTGAAAGACAATTGAAAGCATTTCTAGGATTAAAAAGCAACTTTTTGCCTCCAGCAGCTTTTATTTCATCTTCGCTAAGGCTGGAATTGATCACACTAATGCATTATTTATGGATGATGTACACAGGTCTTCTCCATACTCTTTCAGCACGCACGTAAAGGCCAAGTAGTGCCAGCTTTGCCCTTGTAAAGTAGCCCCAGGGGAATTACCCTGCACTCAAGATGAGCAAGATGGGCCAGATTTGCGGTGGTCTGTGTGGTCCTGGTCTTAACAGTTAGGGCTGAACCCTACAGCCCCATGGTTAACTCCTGTGAGGCAAACTCTGCCAATGCAGAGGTATCTAATTCATAGGCATCTAAATCAGGAGCTGTTACCTGACTCGGATGCAGAGCGCTGTGTTCTCATAACTCCACTTTCATATCCTTCTGTGAGAGCGGAGTTACCCCAGCCCTTGGCTCTGATGAGATTGGGTGAAGCCATCTCTGAGCAACTGAAAAATCCTGGCACCCAGGGATGCTGCCTCTCACCGAGGCATGAAACACGTTATCTTGCAGGGCAGAAAGGTTGTACTGCAGGTGCACATGCCTTTTCTGCTCATTTCAGAGAGAGGCGATCTCCGTCTCCTGGACTGTCAAACCAGGAGTGGTTCAAGAAGAGCAAACTAACTTCAAAAATATTTCAGATGTGGAAAAAAGTGAATGCACCTAGAAAAAAAGAAGGAAATATATTCACTAAGAATACAAATTTGCATCCAGCCATGCAATATAAAAGTCTCAGGAGAGCAAGGATTCCTATATGGGCAGATAAACTGTTTTTAACCTATCTGCAACCAGCTGAAGTTCAATGTTTTAATGCTTAACATACCTTGAAAGATTTCAAAGCAGGGTGGAAAGGGCTGAGGGCAGCGGGGAGGGGAGGCAATTTCTCCCTCTAAAATACGAACCAGTTCTTTAAGCAGCAAATGCACAGCTGAAGTGCAAAGAAGATATAAAGCTGAACATCCTCCAGGATATCCAAAGGGAAAATCTTCTGTGCAGTACCAGAGCCTTATCTACCCAGGTGATGGGCTGTTGTGACTAGCACAAAGAAGAAAACATGACACTTTCTTCTGGGGAAATCCTCGAGGCGGCATGGCCCTGAGGCTCCAAGTTAAGTTCACAACATAAAAATTAACGTCTGCAGTGTTTTCTGGTTAAGGGTCTCAAAGTTTCATTCTCTTGAGATAAATGTTTTTAATAAGGACTTTCACTCTTGGTCCTTAGGTGTCTTGTTGCCGCTGTGTTACACTGAAGTTATTCCTTTGCTCCCCTATGGGGGCCAGGAGACCTAGTGCAGGTGGCCCTGTGTTGCCAGGCTCCTTGCTTGCCCGTCCATGGCACAGCGAGCTGTGAGCGATTAGTGCTCGTGAGTAAAATCCTGCTGCCCTATTCCAAGGTAACTCCTACTGCCAAGCCATTCATCTTAACAGCGTGTGAAAAAGTGTTTTAAAGTTGTTTTCCGGTACATCTAGACACAAAAGTGGTAGGTAAAGCTTAAAAGGTGAAGAAATGAACTAACACAGCTCTAGAAAACAGTTATGAACAGTAAGTCTCACTGAATTCAGCTGTGTGCTCACCCAGCCAACTGCCTTTAAATGTAGGTTTAAAACAGGAACGCTTTGCACATTTTGTGATAATGCCTTCCTCTGGCATTATAATAAAAGATGTGTACCAGCATGCCCGGACAATAGATCCGGAAAGTCAGTCTTCAGCTTCTTTAATCTGCTGCCCGCATTTTCCTGATTGCCACAGAAAGTGAAACGCTTCCTGCTTCCCTCTTTCTGTCTCCCAGGAGGAGGGTGGTTTATCTAAAAGGAAGGAAGAGCATCGCCCCTGCCAGCTAGAATCAGGAGGGTGTCTTCACCACCTCTAACAGCAGCAGAGGACAATACCCTGGCAGGCACAATACATTTTTTTGTGACACAGTTTCAAGTGAAAGGAAGGAAAATTGCTCACAGAAGACCAGACCAAAGCTGGAGCAGCTTTGACTCATTTCAGAAGCCAGCTGGACTGAGGCTGGACGTGCTAGAGCGTCAAAGAATCATCACAGGCATTTATAAGGATCAAAACACCCAGCTGTAAAACAGGTTTACCTCTCTCTATAATGTTAATATTACAATATGTGTACAAATAATTCAAAATACAAGTGTTAATACAAATAATAAAGACATGAACATGTGGTGCCTTCCCCCATTGAGAAAGTAGATTTTGGTGTCTCTTTGTTTGTTGAGTCTTTTGTTAGAAGGCCACCGTTTCTGTGTGGAAATGCAGTTGAGAAGTCTCTCGGGAGCTTCTGTTCATGCGTCTTATGCTGCCTTTTCCCTCTAGCTAGACTTTCCCTCTCTAGCTGGACTAGAAGTAGACTAGACTTGAAGTACAGGCTGGATAGGTGGATAGTGAGGTGGACTGAAAACTGGCTGGACTGTGGGGCTTACAGGGCTGTGACCAGCAGCACAAAGTCCAGCTGGAGTCCAGTCACTAGTGGTGTGCCCCGGGGTCAATACTGGGGTCAATGCTGTTTAATATCTTCATTTATGACCTGGACGATGGGACAGACCGCAGCCTCAGCAAGTTCGTAGATGATGATACAAAACTGGGAGGAGTGGCTGATCCAGCAGAGGCCTGTGCTGCCATTCAGAGGGACCTCGACAGGCTGGAGGGATGGGCCGAGGGGAACCTCATGGAGTTCCACAAAGGGAAGCACAAAGTCCTGGTCCTGCTCCTAGGGAGGGATGACCCCATGCACAAGCAGGTTGGCCTACTGGAAGGCAGCTCTGCGGAGAAGCACCTGGGAGTCCTTGTGGACAGCAAGTCGACCAAGAGCCACCAATGTGCCCCTGTGGCCAAGAAGGCCAATGGTCTCCTGGGCTGCATGAGGAAGAGCATCGCCAGCAGGTCGAGGGAGGTGATCCTGCCCCTCTGCTCAGCCCTGGTGAGGCCCCACCTGGAGACCTGTGTCCTGTGCTGGGCTCCCCAGTACAAGAGAGATGTGGAGCGACTGGAGTGTGTCCAGCAAAGGGCTACTAAGATGATGAAGGGACTGGAGCATCTCTTGTATGAGGAAAGGCTGAGCGAGCTGGGACCGTTCAGCCTGCAGAAGGGAAGACTGAGATGGGATCTTATCAGTGTGTATAAATATCTGAGGGGAGGGTGTAAAGAAGACAGAGTCAAACTCTTCTCAGTGGTGTCCAGTGACAGGACAAGAGGAAATGGGCACAAAATGAAATGCAGGAAATTCTGCTTAAGCAAAAAAAAAAAAAAAGATTTTACTGTGAGGGTGGTAAAACACTGGCACAGGTTGCCCAGAGAGGTTGTGGAGCCTCTCACCTTGGATATATTCAAAATCCAATGGCCCTGAGTCACCTCTAGGTGACCCTGGTTGAGCAGGGGGGTTGGACTAGATGGTCTCCAGAGGTCCCTTCCAACCTCAGTGGTTTTGTGATCCTGTGACTATGACGTGATTTCTCCTCCTGCTGTGTCCCCAGAGCTATCCCTAAGTATTGCACCATGAGCAGTTCTAGTCCAGATAGTAACCTTGTTTCATGGAGGAGTGAGGAAGTGTGAAGATATGGAAACCAGCACCCGTATCCCAGAACAACTTATTTCAAACATTTCATGTGGCTATTCTTTTGTCTTTTCTTTTCTTTTTTTTTTTTTTTGACAAAATTCTTAAGCTTTCTAGAAGAAGCAGAAATGCTTTCCATAACATTTTCTCTCCCGAAATACAGGGAAAAAAATCCTGTACTTCTACAATCAAAATGAAAACATCAGTCTTGAAGTAAAATGTTTTGACCAGATAAAAAAGATAGCATTTATATTAATAATGAACAAGCTGTCAAAATACAGGCTAGGACAATTCCTTGGAGACAGGGTATGTACTCTAGAGGGCACGTACAAATCTGGCTTTTAAATTTAGGCAAATAACTGGCCCTATAGATGTGTAATTCACCAAGCAACACAATGCAAAACAGGTACTTGTGGGTACAAATGAGGCTAATGGCATATGCCGAATTTGGCAGAAGTTGACCTTACAAGTATAATTAAGGTGTCATGTTGGATACCTTATGTTTTGGCATCATAGGTAGTGTCACAGACTCCCCGATGTTTGCAGAAGCCTCTTCCAGCAGCCATGAGCAGGGCACCAGGCTCGTGTTTCCTCTGCTTGCGAGTGGGTGCAGCTAGGTGGGAAGGTGCTGGGTCGTGAAGGACATGTCTGATTACAAAAGGGATATTGCTGGTAGCGTATTCTGGCTGCCAGTCTAAGCCTATGCTGGGCTTTAGGCCCCTAATTAAATTGGCACGCTGCTGAGTGAGCGGGCACCGTGCCACGTTAGCAGACGGGCTTGGCGAGAGCCCCGTGCACGTACCGGGGGTGTCAGGGAAGGGCAGCGCTCCCGGTCGCGAGCGATGAGGTGACAGCCCAGCCAGCGGCTGCAGGCCCACGATTTAAGCAGATTTGACATCTCCGCTCCAGCCCAGAGCTTGATTAGACTTGGGGGGAAAAACAACAAACCCAGCCCCAGCCCAGGAGGGCAAAGCCTGGCTGCAGGGCGAGACACATCTCTCTCCATCCAACGCCTTTGGTCCTGGCGCGAATGCCTGGATGCGTACGGCCGCTTTTCAGCCACGAAAGGATCTGCCAGGCTCTGCCGTAGGCTGGCTGCCGCGTCAGGGACCAGGCTGACGTGAAATCCCCCGGTCACAAAGGCAATTAAATGAAACTGAACCAACAGCTCAGGATTTCTGTCTAGAGACGTTTTTACCATATCCTGGCATGCAAGGAGGAGTTTTGTCTGTCCCTGCTCTTCTAGATCTCCACTGGCACACGAGCTTCCCAGTCAAGGGACTACAACACTGGGAAAGGCTTGGCACTGCAGGAGAAAGGGAGAAACATCAAAACTTATGTATTATGTAATGTAATGGCAATAACTGTAAAATTGTAATTGTAATAGTAAACATTATGTATTGGTGAAAATCCCCTCTTACGACACCTCGTTGCACTTTTAATTCTGTGATTAACCTGCACCCCTGGAGCAGCAGCTCCATTCCTCCTATCTCACTTACTCATTTTTTCCTCCCATGTCGCTCTTCCCCCTGCCTCATGGTCAACATTCACGCTGGTGAAAAAGAAAAAGAAAACAAAAAAACCCCCTTTTCACCCTCTTTCTTCAGTGATGGGCTTCCCCTGCTCTTCTGTGCCCTCACCCACCGCAGTCTCTGCCCGTCCTGCCCTTGCCCACGGCGCAGCATACTCGGTTTTCTGCGTACCCAAAAGCTTGGAGGGGTCAAAATCAGTTTGGGTCAAGCGGAGGAAGCTGCAGAGAGGAAGGGGAGGGAAAGCAAGCAGAAAAGAAAGCCCTCACCAGAAAAATAATTTTTTGCTGTCCCCAAATTATTTGCATTTAACCCGTTCACACTGTTTTAAAGCCAATATCAAAGCTCTCATTTAAAGTCAATATTTAAATGGAAAAAAAGCCATTTTGAAACAAAAAGTACATTTTCTAGTGAAAAATTCCCACTTTTCTTCATCGCCAATTACTTGCCAAGTGCACACTGAGTTTGTGGATATTTTCAATGTCTCCATCTAATTCTTCCTAAAAACTCCTCCGGGTTTTTCAGTAGACAGGGTGCCCAGCACCGGCTTTTGCAGAAGCTTAAAGCACGTCTCAGAACATGAAATATCCTCCTTCCTCGCGGTAATGAAACCTGTTTATATGCGCTTATGCCAATGCTAATAGCTTTTTTTATTTAAACAAACCCTCAGTTATGCATTCTAACTGCGCGCGATGATTCACGAGCAACAGATGTCAGCGACAGCGCTAACAGAGCGGCATTGCTCACTGAATAGGTCCAGGTGCCAGAATAGTCTCATTTATTAGCCATCTCTGCAGAAGCCTCGGAAGCTTAAAGGTAGATCTGGCTGCTGGCAGACCGAACGGAGAAACCAAAAAAAAAAAAAAAGCTAGTAAATGTAACATTAATAAAGCTTTTGCAAAATATATGTCAAAGCTTAACTTCCCCCTGCTGCAGAAAATAATAGAGGAAGGGGTTTTTTTATTTTTATTTGTTTGGATTTAAAGACCGTTATTGTGGGACTCAAGATATTTTTGAATCAGTAAGAGATTCTCTGGTGCTGTTTATTTATTTATTTTAAGGAAATTCTAAAGGTATAAATGAAAGATTTTGATCTTTTCTGAGATGTAATTAAAAAATGTCAGCACCTAAGAAGGTCAATACGGCTTGCTAAACAACATTGATTTTTGGAATATTACTGACGCACATAATGATTTTTTTTTAAGATAACTTTCATCCCTTCAAGAACTATGTCAGCTATAATTTGATTGGTAAATAACTACTCTAAATTAAACTGGCACAGTAATTACAGGTGCCTTGTCACAAGTTATTGGAAAATTACTCAAAACATTGAAGCAAGTCTGAGGACAATACAAAAAATTTCCTTCTGTTTCACGTTTTGGACTATGAGTTTCTTTGTTACTGGGGACAGGAGGCCCTTCAAGCAAAACCTCGTCCTACTGAAAGCAGTGGGCATTTTGCCATTGATTTGAATGGAACTAGGATTTTCACTCTGGCTTTTAAATCTTTTTTTTTTTTTTTTTTATTGAATCGGGGTTTTCTTGCCTGCAGATTGAGTTTTTCTTGTCTGCAAATTGGGGATGATAATATGTTGTCTTTCTCATATAGTATTACTGCACTTAATTAATGCTTAGCAAGTGCTTTGGAATCTTTAATTGAAAGGGTCAGGCTGTTTTAATTAATCAGCATTGTGCTGCTCCCGGAGAATAGCAAACAGGGAGGAGGAGGAGGAGGGGTGCCGCCACGGCTTTGGCCGCCTGATAAATCTGCCCCATTGATTCGGCTTTTCTTCGCCGGCAAGTGACTCGGGATTAGTCTTCTGCAGGGGTCAGCGCGCGGCCCGAAAACCAGCTGGCGGCAGGTTCACAGAGCTCGCTAAAAGGGACCGGTTGGATATAACTCAAACACCTTTAATTTCAGACTACTTAAGTCTGCGGGTAGGGATAAAGGGGTCAAGTATTCTGCCTTGAATAGGCCCTGCTTTAAAACCAGAACCAGTAATTTACCGGCATTAAGGCAACCCTACCAACACAGAAGCCCGCGTATTGTACTTGCTCCTCGAGCCCTTTCATTTTATGGCTCATTTAAACCGTGCCGCGTAATTCTTCCATGGGAAACGCAGCGCCGGCCGCCCCTCCGAGCGGGAAGGGGAGGCGAGATCGCGGCGTCCATCCCTCGGCGCTGAGACGTCCGGAGTGAGAGCAGCCCCCGCGCGACGGGACCCCTTGTCGGCAGCTCTCATTAAAGACCCAAATGGGACTTTCACGCTCTTCTGTGATCTCGTGCCGACGGATGTGACTCAGAAACAGCTTTGCTTGCTAAACAGCGTTGTTTGCTAATGGCAGAGAAACCTCATATGGCTGCGATGATCCTAAGGTAATTGCCTGTCCCGAAGGATGCTGCCTTCTGGGCTGGTGTCTGAGACGAGGACCCAGGGCTGTAAATGCCGTTTTCAGGCAACAAGCCTGCATTCAGCTGTCTTCACGTGACCAGGCATTACCAGGGATGCTGTATTAGCTTAAACATTAGACACAAAAGGGATTAATTCTGGCGCTGTGTCTAGCTAAATTCATGGCTATAACTCCCGTTTTGTAAAGGTGTTAATGAGCGCAGAACCGGGCTCGAAGGCTTTCCCTACAGCTGCCTGCAGCAAACGCGGGGCCAGTTACGGCTCCAGTGCTCCGGCCCAGCACAGCCGCTTTGCTCGGTTTCGGTGGAGCTACCCGGAGTGGTTAATTAAAACCACAGTCTCTTTGAGATGCATACATAGTGGCTAAATTCCTGACATTCCTACAGTAAATTCAAAATAATTCATATTCCACTCATACGTGCACAAAGATGTAAAACGTAGCTTGTTATTTAACGTTTCAGCCCCTCTCACATCCCAGGCTGCAGTAACTCCGGGCAGTGGAGTCGTCCTCATTAACAGATGAGGCACAAATTAATTTTTGGTTGCCCTAAAGATCTGAGGCATAACGTAGGACACGTGCGCGAGAGCTCGCGGTGCAATAGGTGAAGGGTTTGCACATCAGCCGCAGTGATGCTCCCTGGGCAGCTGTAACCATCCTTCTGTGCTGCACGTGTTCAGCAAGGCCCTCGAGCTCCTGCTTTGCACCTAAAATGGTGAAGTTGGTGCAAAACCACTTGCTCCACTGCAAGAGGCCGTACAAGAGCCACCACAAGCGGGAAGTCACCGTTTCTTTGCCCAGACCAGGTTGTCGGCTACCTGCGAGCGTGGCTGCCGGGAGGGTTCAGGCTCCCTGCAAGCCCCCCATTCCCGGTGGAGATGGGAGGGAAGCCGCTCGGGGAGTGGGAGCAGATGGGAACGGCACATAGGACTGCTACTTTTGATACAGCAATGGAAAGAAGGACTTCTACAGGGCAAGCCCAGCCCCAGATTTATCCAACAACTATGCTGGTCTCTTATTCTAACCGTTCAGCCTCTCACTCATATTGCGAAAAGAGATTCCTGTCATACCATTTGCAGCACTCTTTTTTTTTTTTTTTTTTTTTGTAGTTCAAAGAAACCTTAATCTTTTAAAAGATGTTTAATTCCCTAATTAAGCATTTATCTCCCTCTCCCGACACTAACACCTAAAACATACCAAGACAAATAACCTGCATGCAGATGCCTAGCAATGGCATCTCTTCTGCCTCAATCCCCTGGCCAAATCCGGTTAGCTGCAATGCAAACCTTGAGAGGGAATACCTGAGCCCCCCTCCTGATTTTCAGCGGGGAGCGGAGAGATCTGCTGCCTTTGCAGAGTTTTCCATCTGTTCCCTTTGATCGCAGAGAGGAGACAGCGAGAGGAACGCATCGCGGGGGTGAACCGGGACTCGCATCCTTACGGAAGGCTCCGCTTCCAAACTAGGAAAGGGAAAAGGCAAAAAAAAGCGGAGGAAATAACAAAACAGAGTCTGTCTAAACAACGTGATATTCACGATTCCTATTACGCCTGCAAAGGAGACCGAAAGCACATAGCAGCTGACACTTGGCTGCATCTCCACTCTGCTAACTGGCTGCAATTGATGAGACAGGGGCACTAAAGTTAGAAAGAACCCAAGCCAGGAAAAAAAACACCTCACCAATTAATTAAAAATTAAGAGAGACCAGTAGAAAATCCCCTCCCGCACCTTCCAGCCAGCAGCCAGCCTTGGAAAAGTTTGCCAGGGGAGGTTCAGGAGAAGCCTGGAAGGAATGCAAGCCCCAAAGTTTAAAGTGGTGCTTCCAAACCGGCCAGAGTTACCCATCAACCTCATGCAGATTATGAAACTCGGTGGCAGGCAGCCAGTGACGGCCTTAAAATGAATAGTGCATCCGTGCTGCTAACGTCCTAAGGGACAACTCGCACAGATGGATGCTCTGCTAATGGTCATGAGGTGTTGCAAAGCAATGAGGATATACAGTACCTTTGATGAGCCAAAGGCTAGCTAGGCTTTGGTGGGACCTGGGCTGCGAGGAGGAAGAGTATGAAGGGTAGAAGCAGCACGTCGCTGGTGTGGCCGCTGGCTTCAGAGACCCTCTCCCGCTGCGGGAAGCAAAGGCTCGGCCAGGAGCTGGGATAAAGAGGGGGAAGAGCGATCGTAGCCCATCTTTGGTCCTTACCTGCGTGTGGTTTCAGCGCTGGGATGACCAGGCAGAGCCAATTGCCCAAGAGCTCTGGGCTTGAACGGCTACTTTGCTGAACCAAAGCCAAAAAGAACCATAAACCAGGAAGGAATATAACAGAAATGGTGTTGAATTGCCGTACGGGTCGTCTCCAAGAAAATGCTGGAGTCTGATCCAAAGTTCAGCCAGTGAGCGCTCATCTTTTCCTTGTTTTAATGGCCCTGGGATCTGGTCGCTGTTTAATAAATCTTGTTCATTTCTTGCCAACAAGAGAGCTATAAAAAAGCCAAGAGAAATCCATTATTTTTTAAAAATAATAGAGCAATAATGCCTACGTACTTCACAGCAGCTGTGGAGAGTAGTAGTATTATCAGTGCATTAAAAGACATAAAGCATGATACAACTGCTGCGTGTTATTAGTAAAAATACTCAGCTATCAGAAAAGATTTGCACTTACATTACTCTAACTTCTTTCAGCTCAAAAGTTAAGACCCCAATCTCCTGTGTGTGTTGAATTCATACTGGAGTCATATATACATATATATGTGGGCACATATACAGATATGTATAAATATGTATATATATCAAAAGAAATTTTAGTTGCTTTTTATATCCTAACCAACTCGTCAAAGCCTTTTTGCATTAAAAAGACAATTGCCTGATTTCCAGAGGCAAACGCTTCCCAGCTTGTACTACTACAATTAGAATAACTGCCCACCCACCCCACTGAGCGACTCTTAATTGCACATTAAGTGTTTTCCATTGACTATGCTGGGATGCTCATGCCACACAAATTTACGTGGGTATGGGCTACACCAAGCTAAGCATCAGCACGCTCGTCACCCCCAGTAAGGTGCCCGGTGGGTCTTTGATGGCAGGGCAGTTGGCAGTCAAGGGGGAAGGCTCGGTGTCCGGTGCTCCCCAGAAGGAGCTGGTCCTTGCCTTTGGCATGTTGCCCCCTTCCAACTCGCTGCTTTGTCCCCTGCCCCCTCGTTAGGGATTTGTGCCTTTCACGGCAACGCTTTTGCTCTTCAGTCCTTGAGCTGCTCACTCTGCGCCTCTCAGCAAACACCCTTCCTCCAAGGGAAGGGTGAAAGCCCGTAAACTGGCTCCCAGCATAACCACTCTTCTCCCTGCAGAAGCGAGCCACGCTCCCGCGGCTGTGCTTTGCCACAGCAGGTCTTACACCTTGGGGAGCCACAGTCTACTTTCACCCAGTATCACTCCAGCTTATCCCAACTATTTTATTAACAACATTAGTATCAAAATTTAAATGCTCTTTGGAGGACTTTACACCATAAGTTTAATTTGCCTCCCATGTCACTCATGGGAAATCAAGGCTTGAGATAATCAATGAAGTTTGCAGGACTTCTTGTGCCTCAGTGAATCAAAGGAAGTCTTGAGAGAGCCGAGTTTCTGTGTCAGGATGTACTTAGGTGTTAATTCAGGCAAATATATTATTTTCTTCAGGCGTGCTAACCCACATGCTTGGTGATTATAACCTTCATGTTAGATTGCTTTGACCTATCACCACTGCTCAAGTTTTGGAGAATGATAGATTTCAGTCCTGGCTTTTTGCCACATCAAATAAAGTGAAAAAGCAATTTATGCAGCCTCTTGGAGGAAAATGACAAAGCTCAAAGGAAAGGTGCTCAAGATATAATTTAATTTAGGTGTGATGAGCTTCACAAATCTCTCCTGGGAAAGCCAGTCGATGATGTTTCCATCTAATCCATTTGCAGGGTTGGCCTATTTTAAACTTTATTTATTTATTTATTTATTTTTAACTCTTACTGAGCAGGCTAGGAGATAAGGTCACCGGTACTAAGCCTGATGGTTAAAATAACATACTACCTGAAAACCTGTGAGGTAGCATCAGCCTGGGGCATGCCCAGGGGGAGCCTGTACCAGAGATCATAGGAGATTTGCAAAGAGCTACGAGCTCTTGTTAGTCTGAAGGAAGATGCAGTTCAGTTGTCTTCACTGCCCCCCAAAACTGCTGCTCTTCTGCTGCCTCTGCACTGGATCGCACATCCTACTCATCTGGCCTTTGTCGGCTTGATGCACAGCTGTTGCATTTAACCACTTGATCTGCAATCTGCAGCTTTCAGGTGAACTGGCAGAACGTGCTCAGAGAAGTTACTGGCTGGAAGCAGATGTGCACAGCAGGCACGCTGGGGACAGACGGGAGTTGCATAAGGGAGTAGCTGAGGGCAACGTGAAGCAGTGATTATATGTATCATATTTATATATTACACAGGCAGCTGCAGTCATATATTAAAGCAGTGCTACTGGAGCTGAGAGGTCAGCAAATGAACAGTGACCTCCTCTATGAGGAGGGGGAAGGAAAACAAAAGTGTAGAGCAAAACAACGACGCATATTAAACATCTCTTTCTTGAGGATTAGAGCAGTGGAATACCAAAAATATTTTTTAATTAGTGTTTAGATGACTAGTCTGCCATTTCTGCTTTCTTCTCTTGACCCCTCCAACTCAGCTGCTAACTTTCTGCTGTGACACCAAGCGAACTTCTGTATCCTTACAGGGACACTCTGCCTTGTGCCTTTTCTTAACAGTGGGGACAAAAAACCTTCTCAGCAAAGTCCACTTGTGATTACTGCTGCCAGAAGAGGTGCATGTGAAACGGTTACCTGGCTAATAAATCTTTCCCTGGAACTGAATGCCCTGAGAGTGCAGAAGCAAAATGGCAATTTGACCCTGTCGAGATCCTCTGCAGCAGCGGGAGACAGTAAAACATGAGGTGCTAGCTCGTTCTTGACCTCTCCCCATCTCCTCTGCCCACAGGAGACTTTGCAGCTTCCTTATATCTTGGGATGCGAGGCCAAAGATAAGCTCTCCTTGGGCAGGATGAACAATTAACAGTAAACAGCCAGTGCAAACATTTCTGTGCAGCGCTTGCATCAGGCATTAATCAGTCAGCTCGCTGACTCCCTAATTGCCACGTTGGCTGGGGTTTTCCCTCTTTGTGTAAATGTGAGGCTGACATCACTCTGGGCTCTGCTTCCAGTTTTTACAACGGGAAGCCAAAAACCCCAACCCACAGAGAGCGTGGTTACTCCTAGGAAGAAACAAAGAGGCAGGGAGGTTAGCCAATGTTTCCATGCACAAAGGAGAGAAATAAGAAAGTGGATGTTACTAAATGAGATTCAGGAAAGAGAGAGGAGTAAGACAAGATGTGAAAGCACTATTTAAAGTGGGAGAAAAGTGATAACATTACAGAAGTATCAAGAATGCTGAAGAAACTAGCCTTCCTTAGCTAAAAGTGCAATTTTAAGAAGAACACCTGGGGAAGCAGAAAAACAGGAAAAGTATGTAAAATCTCAGCTGTAAAAGAATACCTGAAAAATTTCAACATATGCTATCCAGTGATAAATATTCCTCAGCATGCAGGGAATTAACTAAGGAGCTCACTGTGCCCAGACACTTAATTAACCTATCTATGAGCAATCCACTTAGGATAGAAAACAGAGCAACATAAGTGTGACAGTAACTGAGAAGGCATCTTGCTACGAGCGAGTGGTAGCTGGACATAACTGGTAGTTGCTGGGCCAGTGCCACAGGCTCTCAGCTTTGGGACCACCCTGGTCTCTTCGCTCTGTGTTGCAAGGCTGCAGGATTTCTGGTTAAAAAGGGAAAGGACCTTAAGTGGTTTCTGCACAGGACACTGCATCACCAGAGCCTTAAAGTAGAAATGTGTGCACCTGTTTTTGAAAGTGAGCAAAGAAAAAAGGCTTTCAATATCTACAGCTCTGCTTTATCAGAGCCTGACCTAGAACAAGCTAATTTTACAGACCAAGATGGACCTTCAGTGGCGATACTGAGCCACCAGCAATTGCTGAAGGTCAAGCAGTTCCTCGGGCTGGTCTGTGCTACGCTGGGCGACCCAAGCCTAGTACAGATATAGGACTTCAAGGCTTCTTGCAAGCAAGAATTCACAGCCCCTGTTTGAATTTCAGAACTATTATCTGACTGAACAAAACTGCTGTACAGTTAGTTAAATATATATATATATTTTGCATGTGCACAAAATAAGAAAGAAAATGCTGTTGGTATCCAAGGCTTCTTGAGGCTTAAAGTATTTCCCTGTTCTCCACCCCACTGGTTGATGTTTAATGCCTAAGTCATAGCTCTGTTACCCATGTGCTCCAGGGAAGAGGTGTACTCTCAAGAACACTATTTTCTGATATTTTTCATCTTAGGCACAACATAAAGTTATGAAAAGCTGATTTGCTGAGTGCCCAGAGACACAGCAAGCTCCTGCCTAGAGGTTTAGTGTTCCTCAAAGAGTCGCATAATTTCCCAGGAGACAGTGACTAAACAAATTTGGCCTTTCATCTGCAGCCTCCAGTTAAATTCCCTTCGGTGTTTGTTAAACTTGGGGAAAGCAGCCTTTAGACTCATCTTCCTGTTTTTAAAAGTGTCAGATGCTTTTTCACACCGAGCAGGCTCAGCTATGCAATGGAGCAAAGACCGACTTCAGAATTATATTCAGAAGTATATTAACACCTGTCCTAAATCAAGAATTGGGCTTTAAAGCCCTGCATATTTTTGCAAAAGAGGAAAAGATTCTGATATGCCATTTTTGAAGTTGGGTCAATGCCTTGGAAACTTTTGCCTTCAGCTTCCGGGCTTTGCTGTGTTTAACGCTGCAGGAATAATGATAAAATAATGATTAAAAATTGGGTCAAACTCTTAAACTCCTGAAAGACTTCACAGCCAATGATAGACTCTTGGAGAATCTCTCTAATTTTGTACAAATTTTAAAGGAAAACCTCACAGGCTACTTAAGCCTCCTCTTCTCTGCTTTCTAACTTCCAGTTGTTATCAATCCCCCTGTTGGATTGCTTGCTGTGTGTTAGTGTTTTTCTCTTGAAAATACGGTTAATTCTCTTGACACTAATTCCAGAGCATTATTTTTGAGTTAAATGTACATACTGCAATAATGAGGTGATCTAAGAAATTAAAAAAAAAAAATCTAAAGCAAATCTAGCTGATACAATAGGATAGAGGAAAATATAAGTGTCTCATCGCTTTCAGACCCTGGCAGCATAAGTGCTTCTGCAGTGATTTACAGTATTGTATGGATCAAGGGCATCGTTACATCCCTGGAGGTTAGCAATGCTGATAGCACAGTCATGAAAAATCCTGTCTTCCATTTGCAGACGGAACGGATTCAGAGCATCTCAATAAACATACGTCAGGTTTCTGTACAAATCATTAAGAGATATTAAATGGAATGCGTTCACCTTTTTCTGCATCTCTCCCAGCTTACAACGCTACTAGTGACAAGGTAGACACTGACTACAGCAGCTCACTTCTAGCAGGACAGCAAAGCCTTTTACCACCCTAGGAGTTAATATCATTGATTCAATATTCACGCCACCTGTATGAACAGACCCATTTTTCCTTTTCTTGCCTCAGAGTATTTTGCATGATTTTCAGCCACCAGTGTTGATTATTTTTCATGTCCTCCTAATTTTGCTTTGAGCTGAGAGGCTCGGCTGATGTGTCAATCACACTCTCATTCATGTGGTCCCAGTGGGGAAAATCCGCTGCATTTGAGTAGGTTGAAGTACACCTTCCAAAGTCTATCAGCTTCTGCGCTTCATCTGCTCACTGATCTCGTCCTTTCATCTGATCCCACGCATTCTCTGGGAGGAGAACTCCAGCCTTCAAAACTATCCTGCTCCCATCGTTTCTGCAGCTGCACTGTTCTCTATGCAGTTTCCTCTAATCTGATCCAGTTACTGATGTTGTTCACCTCTGATGTGTGGTCAAATCACTGCTTAATCTCGGCAGATAAAATGAGGGTTGTCTGACTCCCACCACCTCCGTCTTGTCTTTTATCCAGGAGGAGTTTTAAAGAAGCGCAGAGAGGCAGTAATCTGAGTGCTCTCCTGAGTTGATTTTGCAGACTGAATCTGCTTTAATTATGCTCACACATGAATTAAATATCAAAACCTCACACAAGCACATTCTGGATTCTGTTTGCCAGGTGGGTGCTGGAAGTGAGCACAGCTGATTAAAGCCGTGGCTCACATTAGGTTGCAAGGTGAACTGCTTCAGAGTCTTGCAAAATCTTTGCACATCAGTCCCTTTTGTGTGCATGGTTATTAATGGCCTTGCATTTACATCATTGAGCATGCATGCAGGCACACATGTAAACCGAGCACTGTGTAAGTAATGTATTCCTACATACACAAATTGTTTGTTTTCTGGATGTGTTCTGTCATAAATCTAGCCCAATTTGCTTAGTTTGCCTTGTAACAAACCAGCTTCCCCCAAACCAGTTCTTTTCATATGCTCTGAAGTGGGTTGATCCTATGTGTAGACCTCAAATCTGACAAACATACCTCACTACCTCTAACACACGCTCTGAGTATTGCTGCATACATCCTCCAGCAGCTCCCCACATTTCTCCCCACCCCGACCCACTGTCTGCATTTGGGACCCTTGAGGGACAGGTGGTGGCAACAGGTTTTGCTGAATGGAGATGATATTGGTAGAGAAGTGAAAAAGCGCTTCTGACGTGAACCGCAAATCAGAGGCTCTGTCTATAAGGAGGAGGATGACAGCGTAAAATGGAAAGAACTAGAAAACCTCGTTGACTTTGGAAAAACTGAAGTGGGATGAAGTCTGATATTGTGCAGAGCAGGATCACACACTTGGGGATTACTGAAATACTTAATCTGCTGGGGGTGCACAAGGGGAGTGTGTGTTCGTTGGTGCCAATGCAATGCAATGCAATGCTTGAAAGCAAAAGAGGAAAAGATTTTGGCAGGAGAGTACTGCACAGGCTGTGCAGCTGAGCCACCCTCAGCTTACAGCTATGCAGGAGGGAAATTTTATCCTAATTTGTATTAGAAAAACATTTACAGTGGCGCTAGGGATGTCAATGCCATCACAGAGGCAGTTGGTGCTGCATTCACCATGTAGCAGGGAGGTTTCTGGGGTGTGCTGCTTAGTTCCTACTGCTGCTGTGAGCTTGTCTGGCCTAAGAATTATCTCTCAGTGGAAGATTATGGCCATTATTTTGGAGCAAGTGGGGAAAGGAGAAGAAACACCAGAGCGCCCGGCTGGCTGTGGGATTAGCTGGAAGGCTGGGTGCCCTCACTTCCAACCCTTCCCGGGCCAGCCAGCTCAAGGTTACTGCATCAACCTTGAGTAAAGGGCATTTATTAATATGCAAATGTGCCTCTTGAGATCTGAGGCAGAAAAAGGGGGTTTTGTGCGATTTGATTTAGTGCTGTCCAATAAAGACAAGAGGCGAGCTCTGAGTACTTTCAGCTGAAATACTCTGAGGCGCAGAGAAGACACTGCCAATTCATGCTAACAAATCAGCTACAGAAATCTCGAGGCATTCATCAGCAACGCCGGGGTTTGCAGGCACTGGCCCTCTGAGAGATCTTTGATTGCGGAGCCTGCTCTTCACCTCCACGCACAAAGCAAACTCTGGCCAACACGAAGATGCCCTGGCTCCCTATGTGACCTTGTGCCATCTACTGCCAGCATTGCCTGAAAATTCTGTTGCAAATATCATTTTATCCCTATACACATTAACTTCTAAGCTGGTAATTACTCAAGAAAAGATCTTTTTTTAAAAAAAAGTTAGCAGAAGAATGGTGGGGCTCTGTTTTGCTCAAGAGCCAGGTATATTCTTTGAGACCTGTGAGCTAATTCAGCCAGGGAATATGTGGAGCTGCTCTGTTTTTCTACAGAAACACAGCTTCCTGGGGGATTTCCTTGCTAGGTTTTCTTAATATCACCTCTCTATTGTCAATTCTTTTCTGTACACATGCCCTTCTCCAGATTAACTTACGGGCAGGTGAATTCCCTAGCCAGATAATACTGTGGTGAAATCACTGGATTTTGCGGGCTCCTATAGACCCCGGAGAGCAGCACGTACATATGGCCAGTCATTCATAGAGAAGCCTGACAGAATTAAGAAAAAACACCGTAGAAAAATGAGACAGAATTAGCTGAAATTCACAGTAACAATCTATCACAAGTATATCACAAGGGACAGAAATTCACATCTGAAAGGGCCTTTCAGTCCACATCTCAACAGTAGTATATGAATGCTATAGGTTATTTAAGCAGACCTTTCAACCAGTATAAATTGGCAAGTCAGCCTCAATATTAATCATGAGATAAAATTCAAGTCAATTTGATTTCTTTTTGTTAGGTTTTTGAGCCCGCAGGGCCACATTTGTGACCATTTTTCTGCGGTCATGAGGACTAAAGAAAAGAAAACGCTTTTTTAATGAAAACTGATATTCCCATAAAATTGAAGAATTCCAGAAGCTGGGGTATTTTGTAAACCCCCACCTACCATGAGACACATGGCAAGAGTTTACAATAGCAGAAACGCTACAAGGCTACATCATCAGCTGCAGATAGAGACTTCCTCTCTTGGGCTGTTTTGTGCTGAGAAGCTCCTTTTAAAGATTTTACACTATTCTCTTTGAATGTTGGCTAGTCAATCTTAGGCTCGTGTGAGATAGCATGATAACAAACTACGTAGATTTTTCTTTTTTCTCCTCTGTTGAATGAAAGCAACCTTTTAACAAGGGGTAGTAAATCACTTGTAAGCTGCAACAAACCAAACACATTCTTAAAGACATGCTCAAACACACAGAAAAGGAACCGTTTAAGCATTACAATCACTGGTATGAATCACTCTTCTCCGGTCATTTAATTACTCCAGGATTAGGAGCACATAGGCTATGCTCTGCACTTTTATTAATGAAAACATCCATTATTATTCTTTTATGGGGAGCACTGGAGCACCTGGAGGTCTTCCGTAGCTGAGCTCTTCATGCCTGCACCCAGGCTTAGGAAAAATATGACCCCAAGCACCTTTGGATGGTGACAGATTCTACTGCTAGTGGTCCTGCTCCAGTCATAAGGCAGCTTTGAAATACCATACATAATATATATGTATTATCATTATTTAAGTCCTACAGGAAGTTGGCTTTGGGCATATTTGAGTGCTAAAGGTGAATGTCTTTCTGAGAAGCAGCATTTGAGGTTACTTCCAGCTGGACAGCAAACAATCAAAAGAACAAATGAATCAAGACAAAGTAAAATGCACAGGTGTGCCCCAAACACCCCTCATCTCTGGAAGACATCACCTTTGTAAGACTATTTCAAAGTGGAGGAAGCAGCTGTGTGTGAAGGAGTGCTATTTCCCAGATTTGCACAGCACCCTACTGCTGACTGTGCCCAAAAGAGCAGGTGTCACCTTGCAATCCAAATGCTGCGCTGCCCGATGAACTCATAAGGATCAGATGCATCAGATACATTGGCATACATAATCCTAGCTTAGGAGAGCCAATGGGTCTAGGCAAGAAAAAAGCACCTACAGACTCAAGTCAGTCTCGTGGGTGATACCTGGGAAGCAGCACGAGATTAGGTACCTAAGAAACTTGCCTAACAGAAGGAAGGTTCAACACAGGCTGGTCTCCTGGGCCTCAACACCAAAGCATGCTTTTCCAGACTGCCCTCACCAGCTGCGGGATTACACCTAGAGGTCACAAGGTGCAGAAGTGATTTATTTCATATGGGAAACTGATACTACAGCAGAGAGCTGAACCTCCTCTGGTGTCAGTCATCGCTCACCACCCCAGGCTTCCCCTTCACCAGCCAGTGCCATTCAAGCAGAACAAGCTACAGCAGCATTTTCTTCTTAAAGAAAGGCAGTACCATAAGACAGAGGAGGCTTACATCTCTGCGCCTCGTAGGCTGATCTTGAGAAGAGCTGGAGCCTGTGGGGGGAAGCCAGCTCAAGCTAACTGCAGAGGCACCCAGCATCTAGAGAGCAAGAGGATCCCTGCAGAACAACCAGCAGCCACACTCTCAACTCCCGGGTTTAATTGCTCTGTTAGTTCTTATCTCCCTTGCAAGGCTGTTAGCAATGAGTTGATTGCTGTTGCCTCCTTTTTCCAGGTGCCTCCATGACTGCATCATGATAGTGCTGAGAAGGGCCTCTCCTCCCACCCTGCATGCACAGGGCAAATCTACAGCAGATTCCCCCTTGGAGCATGGAGCATGGAAGGGACTCCATGTAGGAAAGCCTCTCGGAGTTGCACAGCCTCGGAGGCTATTCCCTGACGGCACAATCTATGCGGCATCCTGCAAAGATAATTACCCTTACTACACTGGAGAAAAGACAGACGCTGCTCAGACATATAGACTCATCCATTTTAAAATCAAATGGATTGCAGTAAAATAATCAAAACTGTGAAATGAAATAGAAAACAGCACCTCATGATGCCCTCCCAGCTGTGTGGATTATTCCCAGGAGCTTAGCGATTCCCCTCTCACATGCAGGAATGCTTGCTCTGAGAAATGAGCCAACAGGAACTGAAAGCGAAAATATTTAGTCCAGGTGGAATTAGATGTAAAACTACAGGCACTCTAATTTCAAAAGTAACCCTTGAGAAAGCACACCAATTGCTAGATCCTCTATTTTCAATTTAACATTCAAACCTGTGTGTGACAAGGTGTCTACGAAAATGTAGCACCGTAGCTTCAGTATTGAACTTACAATAATGGGAAAGAAACAGCAGCAGAAGCCCACAGCATCATCTCTCAGCTCTGGACGTTACTGCACGCCCGTGAGCAGCAGCAGGGGAGGTATAAGGAGACAGCACAACGCTTGTTTGTAGAACTTTTATTGCTAATTGACATTTCTGCAGAGCTCCCCAGGCAGCCGCAGTCAGGGAAGTTTGGCCGGGCCGTGGAAATCGTTCTAACACCAAGTCCTGCGCGGTGTCCAGATGGGGCCATATTTCTCACAGAGAATGAGAAAAAGTCGTAATGGATATAAGCATACCTAAATGCTATAAATCGGAGCAAAAGCACTTGTAGCCCATCTTTGTTCAAACAATATGATTGTCTTAAAAATTGCATGCTTCCTTTAATTTCCACGTTTATTGTGAAAGGAGCTAAATCCCTCAGAGACCATCAAAGCATCTCATTTAAGAAACATCGACGTGTACAAAGGAAAGCTTTCATTTCAATCACTAAAGGCAATACACGGCTTTAGAAGTTCAGGAGGGGCTTTTTCTTGTTTTGTTTTTTCTCTGTATTTAGCTCATCCATCTATGGAAGTAACATGATGAAGACAAACTTTGCAATCACAGTAGGACATTGCCATTTTCAACTCTTTGCTGAGCTTTATCTACCCTAGTAGTAGAGTACCTGTTGCCGACACAAGGTTTCATCTGCACTCAGATTAAATGCACTCACGTTAATTACTAGCACAGAGCAAGGCTGACTATGTGTAACATTATTTCAACACACTTGATCTAGTGAGTTTTAAGTAGAGTTTGCTGTGATGGGACAGCACATGGTTCTTCCAGCTAGGTATGGAATTGCTGAACCCATTCTTCACAACCAAATAATCCTTTTAGTGTGACTGGAACCACAACGGTCTGGTTGTCAACCCTTTTCTCTCTCGTTGCTTCTTTTCCCTTTATGCCTGCTTTTCCTCTTTTCCGTCATTGTGCACCATGGCATGTTGCCCTCAGCGTTATTAGGTGACTTATGGCAGCACGTTTCACAGCTAAGAGCCCTGCAGGAGCAATGCTCCATTCCTCTGAAACTGCACGCCCTAAAATACGCCATTCTCAGGATTTTATTTCCCACGGTACACAGCTAGTGCCGCAGACTGTATGAAACAGCCCAGCTCCACTACTTCGACTGAGCCAGAGCAGCATGTGCTGCTTGAGGAACCGAGCCAGTCTCGACAGACCTGCTGAAGATTTTTGCCCATGCAATGAGGACAAACTGCTCCAGCTACAGCAGGGTCCAAGCAAATTAATGCACTAAGGTACTGTACTAGCTGCAGCCTTCATTTGACTTAGATAGAATGAGCTAACACCATGCCAAAAGGGAGGTGACACATTTGGGTATCATATGTTTCAATCTGGCATCGAGAGAGAGAGAGAGTCTTCTTGCAGAGCTGCTGTCTCCTAAGGCTGGAGTCAGGGCTCATGCTAAATGTACATCACTAAATTTTTATTTGGCTCAACGTCTGCTTAAATAGCTATGGAATAACATGACAAGCGAAGATCAGAAATCTAAGAGAACCTGCTCTTAAGCATTTTATTCTATTCATAGCCAAACTCACTGCTGCAGTTATGTTACAAGAATTCATTTGCCACCAGCCAGAAGGAGTGCACGGAGCCAAGTCTCTGCAGGAAATACTCCCCTTTGCAGCAAGGCTCTGAACCAGAGATTAAAGAGGAATCTGCTTTCCTTGCTTCCAGCTGCAGTCTGCTTTGAGAGATGCAGCACTACTGGGACCAGCCGAGGCACTTTACCAGCTCAGCCAGCAGTCCTGTGCATAGGAGCAATGCTCATGGCGGGGTTTGAAGAGCCTCTCTGCCTTTAGAGCTCGGCTCAGGTGCCTGGGAGGACAGAACCCAGAGCTGAGGTCGGGGCAGGCGGAATACCTCGGGAATGAGCAACTTGTAAACTTAAATCACTTATCGTATAGACACACGGCAAGACATGGGGATTAGACAAAACAGTTTAGCATTTTTTCCCTATCTTAACCGCTCACTAACTTGCAGTGCCAAAAGCGCGCCTGGCCTCTGCGCGATCACCCGCAAGGGCCCTGCCTCTCGCGGCATCCAGGCCGGCTGCAGCAGAGCTGCGAAGCGAGGACACGACTGTGCGGCGGCTCTGCAAAACCACCAACTCAAGACACAACTGCGCTGAACAAAGCCCCCTCACCCGTACGCTTCCCGCTGTCCTGGGCCCAGCCCAGTGAGTAGCTAGGTATTAAATTGAAGAGCCAAGCACGGTGCTTACTAAGGCAGGACTCCCTTAAGGGCATTGCCCTTAACGTACTGTACGTGCTGCAATGCCCAGGTCTTCTTACAAACACAATCCGCCTCCAGCCCCCGTTGGAAGACGTCAACCAGACTCAAGGAAGTTGGCAGGAATCCCTCTGCCCCATACGAACTCTCCTCGACCCTCTCGCCTTGCACTGCTCACAAGGGTCAGAGCTGCCTTGCCAGTTCACACATAGCCTAGAGGTTTCGGCTGTATCCTGGGCCCACGTCCATCAAAACGAATGGTTCATTGATGAATTTAGAAAAACACCAGAAGTCTAAGAAAACCCAACTGCCACAAACCCAATCCAGGGTAATTCAGCTGCCTCTGTGTGCCCATATGGCTCTGTTAAGAATGGTTTTATCAAGACCCCGGTGAGCAGCAAGAAGGTTAAATTAGTTCAGTTCATACCTATTTAAGTACCATGACCTATATCATCAAACTCAAACCCAAAATATTTGTAATGGCACGATTAGCCTCAGGCACATTATCTCACTGGTATCTGCAATTGTACGTATTTATTTACAAATGACACAGGGGGGAATTAAATGTTGCCATTGCTGTTGTCAGGGAAACAATCTACTTCTAAATTTTTAATTTTTTAATTTAGAATGCTGTATTCTAGGCAGGGATAGTCATTAAAACTGTATAAAGAAGGGGAAAAAAACCCTGCTCTATGTACCTATGGTGGAATTGATGTATACTGTAATTACAGCAGGTAACGGAAGAAAAAAAAGGTAGCTTTCATGTGAGACCATGGTTATGAACGTTTGTGCACGTTACTTACGATTACTGTTGCTGAGGAAGGAGAAAATAATTTATTCTGCATGTGTAAATCCTTGGCAAAAATTGCAGGTTGGAATACATAATTTACCTCGTGCACTGCAATTTTTATGTAAATACTGGAATCATCACCATAAAAATGGTTGCTTGGTAGAGACAGATTTATAATGATATAAATGGTAATTTGTGTAGTAGAATTTAATAACTAATATCCTAAGTCGGTACCTTCACAGAACTGGTGGTATTGGGAACGGGCTTTCCCTGAGCAAATACCTCCTGAAGTCTGGGCGAAAGAGCTGGACTCTCGGGTTTGTCTGGAGCACTGCTGCAGTATCTTGTCAAGACATTGCTGTAGAATAAAAATGAGGTGATGGCAAGAGGAAAACTGCATATTTTGAATAACAAAGTGAGACTGCCAGCCTCCAGCCTGTCTCAGAGCTACTTGTAATCAGTATTTCACTGAAGAAGAAAACAATGCGCTTCCATCTCTTTTGAGCCTGCTCCCCTCCGAAAATGTAAAAGCCCAAAGATTTATGAACCTTTGCAATTCAGACTTCATGCGTAGTCTCCCCTTCCTCCCCTGCCCAGCTCCCTGTTGCATCTCCTTCGCATTGGGCTTTCCAAGCCAGCGCGTCTTCTGCGTGCCCGGAAAGCCTCGCTGCCTCCCTGGTCCCCACGCGAGCGGCGAGGGCAAGCCGCCCGACTCCCGGGAAGAGCCGAGAGCGGCCGGGAGCCGGGGGTCCGTGGCAGGGCAGGCACCCCTGCCCTCACCCCGAGCCGGCCCTCGGGCACCCTCCCAGTCACCGCGCGGCCGGGGATGTCACCCCAGCCCCACGCGCCTCCGGGAAGGAGCATTTGGCGGTGGAGGCAGGGATGGACTGAGTAGCTTTGCTGCCACAGACCCGTCGCAACGCACCTCTGCATGGGCGGCCAAGGGGGCGAGACCAGAGGTCGGGAACCTGGAGGAAAAACCCGCGTAGATCCTGGCTTGCTCCTCTTCCTTCCCCCTCACCCTCAGTGACCAGGGCCTGGCCTTGTTGCTGTTAGCATCCTCGGTCTCTCCCTTTTCTCCCATCCTCTGAATTCCCTGGGGTTCCCGAGGCTCCGCTCAGAAAAGCCGGTGCATGTTACCGTGGCCACAACAATAAGTTTTCCATTAGAGAAGTCTGGTCGGGACTCCAGCAATACCCAGGAGGGGCCTGGCTCAGGATAAGCGTGTTCTGAGGAAAGTTTTTTCCACACCTCTTATAATTAAGAGTTGTTTTTGCCCTGAGGCCCATTAATACGGGATGCATCTTTGTTTTAATTACTGCTGATTTCCACTTCCAGGCCGTTACTTGTTTCTCTTTGCAGCTGTGAAGTTATTTTGTTTTCCCCCAAGTCTATTGCAGAATAAAAGACCTAATAACGTATTTTCAAGCTAGTTCTTGGACACCTTTGTGGTGGTGTTAGCAGGTCACAGAGCTAGCTGTGATTCTGCAGGGTAAAGCTGAGCACATTAAATAGCGGCTAATGGGTTAACCCCTTGGTGTCAGTAGGTTCCCAGCTTCCCTAACTTCCACTTGATAGAGTTGGGAAATCCTTGACATTTTGCACCAAGGGGTTAATTTGAAATGGGATGAGAGTTCAGTTTCAGTTACAAGCATAGGTTTAATAATAAAGGAATGAAAAATTTAGGTTACCTGGAGACCAACCAGAGTGTAAAATTGTCCTTGAAGGTGCATTTCTGTGTGGAAGGTGAAAACAATGGGTTTTGAACATAATAATGCTGGAGGAACACAGAGGAAATATGAAAGCAGATACTTCAGCTTTTTTTCACATCTCTGGCAATATATAAGGGGACAGTACAAAAAAATTACACTTCGGGAGTGAAAAGGGATCAACTCAATGCATGCGTTTAACCTTCAAAACAACTGCGAGTGAAACATGATTTATGTTGAAAAGGGATTCAGCAAAAGAAGCAGAGAAACGGAATATAATTGGGAACACACTGGGAAATCACAGAGCAAATCCCTCTCTGTTACTTGTGTGGAAGCCCTAGTGATCGGGGAGTGCTGAGCTTCACGGGGAATATGGCACAGAAAAGGGAAAGTGGCAGCTCAGATTCTCTCTGTGTAAGAAATCACTCAACCCAAGAAAGTCCTGTCCCTGCTGATTTTCCGGGATATCATCTAGGCATTCTCATGTTGAAAAGCCTTGTCAAGTCCTTGCTTGAGAGGTACTACAACAGCCTTTGTAACGGTCTAGCGAAAATTATTACATGCCTCTTGTCCTGCAGGATGAAGGATGCCAGACGGGTGCTACTGAAGTTGCACAACTTGTCCTGGAAAAACGTCAACATGAATGTAAAGGCCAAGCTACTCACTGCGACTTTCACACGCCGCCCTTGATTTACTTCACACAGAATGAAATGCGTGTTACCAGTAGACCCTAGCAAGTCCAAGGTACGACTGGGAAGCCCTCAGCATTTCTCATTGATGCCCCTCGCTTCATCACTAAAACCTTGCACTATCGTCACAGCAGAGCGGGGAAGTGAAATCCTCCTGCATATGAAATTTGGGGTGCTAAAGGAGGCTCTTACTTGCTGGTGGGCTTACTACATCTGAGCGCTTCTGGTTCCATCCAGTACTGTAGATAATGCTATGCAAATATTATTGTTACAACAGATGAAAAAATTCATAATATATCTATGTTTAGAACAAGCACATTGATTTTTAAAGTTTTTTTTTTTTTGCAATGTTCTTTGCATACCTAAATTCTCCATTGCTTTTCCTGTAACAACGCCCCACGCTCCTCCCACAACAGATGAAGTCAAAGTCTGGAATATAATTAAGATGTTAAGATGCAGCTTCGTCTGCGCACATAAACCTGAGTGCCCGCTTATGGTTGCAGGTGCCAGAATCGATAGGACGTTCAGGCAGTTTGGAAGCCTGTCTGAGAGCCGGCTTTTACACGCTGCCCAGCAACCTTTTAGCGACCGTGAGTGGAGAGGGCATCCTTGGTGCTTCCTGGAAGCGCTGACTTCCCAGAGCTGGCAACTTCTTTTGTCCACGCTGCAGTAATGAATATTCCTTAACTAGAACACGGAAAGTAACCAGATGGACTGGAATATAGGACAACTAGATCTTTATCTAATTGTTCACACAGCGTTATACTAACCTTGGGCATTCAGAGTGCTTTATTGCACCTACAGTTTCTAGCACTCTGATGCTGTAACTCAAATACTGAAGTAATGAGAACTGGGGGTGGCTACAGACAGAAACGAACTCAGGAGGAACAAGTGATTTGAAGCTCACATGGTTTCAGTTTCCACAGAACAGTTCTGGAAGCTCTCGTTATTAGCATGTTCATTTGCACCCTGAAAAGGAGATATTTCTAACCCCTACATCTCCTGGCTGTCCAGATATGGGAATAAAAGAGAACTGTGATGCAGAAGTCCTCAAAACACACTGGGATTTCTTGAGTCACACATAATCTTCATTCTCTTTCTCCTCATTTTTGAGATGCTGATTTCTGATGTAATTTACAAGGCAAAAAAGCAAAACTATTGATTTTTGCAGAATGTGACCAAAAACTGGTCACAATCAGTGATCTCCAATCCATATCTTAAGGAAACAGAAAAAAAATAGGTAACTATGGAGGCAATCCATTTCTCAAGGCAACAAGTTAATCTGGAGAAAGTATAACGTTACCCCAGCCTTGTGCAATGACGCTGACAAGAGCAGGAGTCCAACGAAGACCTTCTGCCTCAACTCCTCCCGGCCGATCTCCGGAAGGAAACATCGGTGGGCAGCAGGCTCCCTTTCTCAAACACATTTTCTGAAGAAAGTCTCCTGTCTAATGTTAATTACAGTGGAAAAGAATATAGGAATGATCACGAAATAGTACAATAGTATCCCCAAAAGCTGTAGCATGGGAGACCTTTGAAGACTCAGAAGCTCAAAATATGTAAAAAGATCAAAGGACTTGTGTTCCACTTTTCTAGATCAGAAGTCCTCTCATCAGAAGGTGATATAACTACCTCTGTTCAGTGAAGGTTTTCTTTTTTTAATCTTCAAATCTTCCCAACACATTCTTCTAAGCCTTGTAAAACAAGAAAACAGAAGGGAAATATTCTAAAATTGTGAAGCATGAGAACAAGCTATTCGAGCAAAACTGTTATGTAAAGATAGAAAAAAGCTATCAAAAGAAACTGCAAAGGACTTTGAAAAAATCTGTAGAGCTTTAAAAACTCAAGAAACACCAATTTCTGAAAAACAACAAGAACAAAATACTGCTTAAACTCTGTCTGAGCACACAAGCTATGCCACAGGGAGTTGACACTTCCTTAGCTGTCGGCATGACATGGGAGAAAAACGTGCATATTTATAAAGAAAAATTATAAAGAAGAAAATGAAAATAAAGAACAGGGCTTCCTTTACTGCCTGTAGCAATCTTTTGCTGCTGAGACTTTTTATGCACTGGAGACAAAATCCACTGTTCCAAAAAGGTTTCCTCCATTTTATCAAACATTAATGAGATCCCTTTAGAAGGGATTGTTCTTCCCCTGGGTTAATTGCTCAGGAAGCCTCTTCTGTGAAGGACTCCATGCTATTTCCCATGATGTCGTTAGAAGCCAACAAAGTTTTGCTCTTCAGCTTATCAAAAATTATATGTATTTTCAGGTCTAATGAAACAGAGAGAAAACAAACCCAGGGCTGGACTAATTGAAACATAAGAATCTTGGTAAGTTAAAATAATTTATCTCCTGCAATTCTGGGGTTTCAGAGAAAGAAAAAGAAGAAAGCTGACAGCATGCAAAATTGCAAGCTTTATCATAGTCAAGTACAATGTATTTCTTATTCTCATATACAAGACAAAATTCAGATGGACAGTAAATGGCAAATTCTGCATAGTTTTTAAAGGCTTCCTGATCAAACTGGAAAAAATTGTGTATGAATTTCTGCAGTAACACAGTCGGTGCTCTACATATGCATCTTTCTGTTTTGCATATTTCAGTTCCCTGTTTTACCTGCAACAATTGCAAACACTTGAAGTGACCAGCCGAGCTCTGAACGTTTTTTTTCCCCCTCATAATTTTAGGGCAATTAAAAGACTTTCATATAGATCAGGGAAGTGCAGCATCTCCAACAATGGCAGCTGAATATTAACTTTAGGACATACTGTGCAGGATCTAAGGACAGAGCTGCTTGTGGAGCCAGGTGGCATTTAGCTGCTGTGGTTTGATAGCTGCCATAACATCTCTTTCCTGCTGCTTCCAAGTCTTCCCAGTCTTTCGGAGCACGATCACAGCTGCATGCTCACGGGATGCGTGCTCAGCTGTAGGACATCACGTGCTGGCCTAACAGTGATTGCCCATCTTCTCCAAGACAAAACAAGCAGGCCTGGAGGCTGGGCCTGGTTTGCAGACTGCCACTTAGACCCCCCAAACAAGGCAAGGTTGGTGTTGACCAGACGCCTGCACACAATGTTCCCATTCCCCCTGAGCAGCACCCGAGTGCAGGCAGAAGTCCTTCCAAACCCTGCCCGAGCTGACAACCAGAAGCAGCACATTTGGAGGAAAAGCACTTCCAGATAAAGGAGTGGGGGGTCAAGCGCAACAAGGAGGCTTTGCCCAGAGTTTTTAGTATCCTGACTGAGTGGCCAGGCATAAAAAATGCCCAGCAACATCTCCAGTGTGCCTTTTGGCCTCCTTTGTGCATCCCTGTTGATGAAAAATTGCTACAGGTCAGCAAGGACAGGAGCCAAATGGTTTGATGGATCAAATAGAGGCACAACTTCAGTTACAAAGCTAAGAACTATGGCCCCAGTTCAGCAAAGCAATCGAACACACACTTAGCTTAAAACACATACATTGTCCTGATGCAGAAGTTAAGCATTTACTTAAGGACTTTGCTGATGTGAAGCCCAGAAGCTTAATCATAGAGATACTTTCAAAAAAAGTACCAGCCCTTGAGATGATTCTTTCGTAATGTTTTCCAAGCTGACAGTATTTTGAAAATAAAATTCACAGAGAATTTCGGAGGCAGCAGAGATCTTTATAGGAATATAGTTTGGACCTCTAATAATTTCAACACGCACCTCAGCTTCTATTGATAACCTCTTATGAAGACACAAAGTCTGGGTTTAAAGACTGCAGGTTATAAAGAGCTATCACATTCTTACTGATGGTATTATAAAATAATGCCTCTTAGTCTAGCCTTAGCTTGTAATCATTGATTAAACTCTGGATTCCATTGAAGGATACATGATAAGGTGAGAAAAGCTGGTAGCCTGGGGCTGTGGTCCTAATTGCATGCTTACACTTGCATTTCTGCAGCTTTTAACTTGATGACATTTTAAAAGGAGTGATTAATCAGCCTTTACTTTGTTATTTGCAATAACACTGCAGGCCAGATAAACTAGCCAACATAAATTAGCCACCTTATTGGCAGATTTATACCACCAGAGCATCTGGCCCTCTCTGAATTAATTCATACTGTAGACAAGAAACGAGTACTAGTCTTGTTTTAAATTCATGTCAAAAATATGGATACTCCTATTTTTCATTTGAGTTAAACCCTCTGTCTAGTTGTGTTTTTTTTTAAAACAAGTTCTCCAAATCCAAAGTGACATGAAGTACGTGGCTTACCTCTAAGAGTCCTGCACGCTCAACCCTTCCTGCAGGCATGCCTTTTCCGTGGGGCACAACGGTTTCACTTGACGGGTTCTGCGTTGCTTGCCATGGGAAAGTGCTTTGCTGACTGCTTGGCACCACCGATGTTTTTTCAGCTAGGAAATTTGCAGAAACTGGTTTTGCACAGCAGATAAAGCAACCTGCCATTTTTCTGGCCTACCAGGTGCCTTCATAGAAGTGGCACACAGGAAATTACGCTCTAGAAAGGCAGTAAGGCAGAACTCCTTTCCTGAACTCTTTAATCCTTCATCACATTGTATTGCAATGGGAGGGAGGGGGAGCAGGCTAACAGAGAGGAGAGAACAAAAAGACTTTCTGGTTTTGAAGTGAGATTTAGGGTCGGAGTTCCCATGTTGATATGCGTACCAGCAACACCATGCCCAACCTCTGCCTCTACGGCTGCACTCGTATGGGCCATCAGGGTAACCATGAGCAGATGAAGCTACCGATGTTAATGTGTGCAGCAACAACAAACTCCAATGATCCAGCTTACCAGTGGGAACCCAGCAAGTACCCGACCTTGACTTTTTGATTCAGGAAGCAAGAGCAAAGCCAAACAGCAGGGTAGAGAAGGGAACGACAGACTGGAAATGAGGGCACAGGGGAGCGAAATGAAAGGTGCAATACAAGTACAGTGCAGAGTAAGGAAGGTGAGGCGAGGTCCCTCTGGGTGACAAAGGGTAGGTGAAGTCAGCATGCCAGTGCAGAAGCGGATGAGGGAGGCTGGGAATCCAGGGAGCAAAATCAGTTTGGGAATCAGGAGGTTTGGTTGGAATTCTTAGCTTGAAAACCTGGTTCCCAATTTAAGGTATTAAGATGTTCAAGTCCCAAGAGGGAGATATTTAAAAGGTGTTCAGATACAGTCAGACACATCTGAAGGCATTCAAGTCTGCCCTGGTATCATTGCTGATAAGAGAATTTTGGTGGTTTAGAAATATTACCCTAACGTTCATTTTCACTGAAATGCACCAAAATCACCAAAATACTCTCCCAAATTAATAGAAAATCATTGTAATATATATATATTTTAATTAGAAATGCTTAGGGTAGCAGGCTAGGCTTACTAATTGAACCCAAACGTGTTTATCCATCACATTAAATGTAAAAACATTATTGTCCCTGTAATTTAGGTCATGAAATAAAAGTATTACCACTGTTGTCAGGTTAGGTTTTAATAATCATTTTCGACAACATGAAATAGTTTGATTACTAAGACCTACCAAAGCCAAGTGACCGCAACTCACAAACGATGCTTAATATTCCTAACAAATGGCACACAAAACCCACACTTCATTATGCATTTTAATACCTGAAAGTTGTTTGATTCTGATTATTATACAACCAATTATACATAAACATGTACATGTACCCAATGCCAGTCACAGTGTATATTTTTTGGGGATCCACAGCAATACAAAATGAGTTCTAGCTGTATATACATGTGCAATTATGAATGAGTCCTGAGTAATTTTAAAGTACTGTTAGTAAAATCCTGTAAATTTTAAGTGATGCAAATAAAACTCAGGTATTACAGTGTTATGCTATTGTGAAGAGGCTATTTTTCAAAAAAAAATAGCACTTTGCATTATACATAGCTTATACATAGCTCTGAGCTCTGTACAGTGCACAGTGTCCAGTTACATTCTAAGTAATTAGAAAATGTGAAAAGATGCTGACTGCTTTCTTCAGTAACTATTGCTTCCTTTACTGTTTAATTAATGGCAAGTGCTTCATTCTGCTTCAAAATAATCACGTGTGGAAGACTTTTACAGGGTTTAAATTATATTCTTTCTATTGTACATATTTTGTAAACATTCAAGTCACCGAGGCCCTTTAATTCTGAGGAAAACTATACAGTCAAATAGATAAAATTTATCTCCGGGAAAAAAAAAAACAAACAACAATAGAGTACGAGCATGACCTTAAATGCCAGAGTATGCTATAAGGAAACGAAATAGGAAATGTTCTTCAAGGAACAGCATGGAGAGAAACTGAAAGGAAACTGGGCTGCTCCAAAATCTCTGTCATTATGATTACATAGCCACAGTAAACGGGAGATGCTCTCGCAGGATCACAGCGAATTGTCTGAGCAAATGTAAAGGAAGTACTCCCACTAACGAGTGGCTGCAAACACCGCCTAAGAGTCAGAAATTTTGTACATGATTAACAGCGCAAATCAAAAAAAAAGTCTGTACAGCCCATGCCAGTAAAACGCAGGCACTAAGACAAGAACTGGTAGAGAACACAGGCTAGTGTCAGGGCGTATCTGCGGTGAGCTGGAGAAGTTCTGATGAACTTTGCAGGCACGGAAAAAGATACCTTTTCTTCTCCCCCTCCATTTCTCTCATACCACAAAGGGAAGGCACCACTTGGACTGTGCTCCTCTGGCGTAAGGGGCCTGGCACAAAAGTTAGCTGGTCCCATGACTGCTATAGTCAAAAACACCTTTTCTGAAGAAGGGCGAGAATTCACAAATGGTATGCTTTGATAGAGTCAGCCCCACTTTATCGATGTGCAGCGGAGATGATGGAGATTGCAGCATGGCAGAGAAAAAGCTCCGGAGGTATTTCTGTGGAAAGAAATGCAAAACGTCATCAGCTTTTCTTGACTGCATTGGTTACGACCACTTTGAAGAATTAAATGAATGGCAGCATAAGAAAAAATCTCCATGGACGGTGAAAAGTGCTTAAAATAACCAACAGCATTTAAACCCATCTATAAAACATGTCTCCTGATATGTCTGTATTAAGATCAGAAAGGCAAAACAGAAAGGAAACATTTCCCCCTTTCTTCCACTGCCAAGCTTAGTAACTGTTTTATCCTATACCCATGTAAAGCTCTCTGCTAATCAGGACCTACTAATACATTTACCAACCGCTGCGCAACTTGCATCCATTTTTATCTAGAGAACTTGTGACAGATGTATATTAACACAAAGTTAGTTTTCGAAAAACTGATAGGATTTCCTTCACATATGGGCTGAATTATTACAATCATTTGGCATGATTTAATTAGCCATGTTTACAATTTTGAATGAAACATGGTAGATAAAACGTTGATAAGGCAGGTACTAAAAAATTCCCAGATGTCACTCAAATAGCTGCAAGGGAAATCTCATCTAGAATACAGGGATAAAGTCCTTTGCTCTGCCACAGAATAGACAGAAGAAAGATAACTCCAGAAATTACGCACTAATCTTGGATTCACGGGCAAATATATCTACAAGATAAAACAGTACAATATCCTATGAAGAACATGAGTTTAGTTGAATGCAGCAACTTTTGGATCATGAAAGTGGTTCTTTCAGGAAGCAGGTCCTTTGACTCTTCTCAAGGAGAAATTCTCCATAATATAACAACCTGTTATATATTTAAGTGCCTCGGAAACCAGCTGTATTAATATCACAGAAAGTAGGATAACAACAACAAAAAAAGGCAGCTGGCACATAAGCTATTCTCTTGGCAGGATTGGTGGATTTTCTTTTTTATTCGGATCTCCCACAGGTTGTATTAATGTTCACGAAAAAAAATTTCATTACAAAAATGCCTTCAAGATGAATTCCAACAGACTAAGAGGTAATTTAAAGCAAGCAACAGATGTCATGTCAACATTTGTCATAATTAGTTCACAAAGCAGGGTCCTTTAAAAAAGTCCCAATGCAGTAATGCCTGAAGGATGAATACGGTAGAGAATCAAATGCAAAACATAGCATACTGTTAGAGTTTTAGCACTGTACTGAAAAGTTACTGCAGTAATTTCACTTTATGGCAACTGAAGGCTCAAAGGCACCAAAATTTCTCGCCAGAGACATTATAAGACCAATTGCATTCACCTTGGTATGTATGGCCAGATAATTGACTGTCAAGCCTTTCCTGTAGAGCCATTATTCATTGCTTTGGCATGATAGTTCTAATGGCAGTGCAAAAAATCCCTCTGCTATAAGCATATACTTATCTGACATGCAAGCACTAGGAACAGCAGGTATACTTATTTTCCCAGATCTGAGGAGCTGCTCAGTGAACACTATAGATTTTTTGAACATGAAAAAGATATTTGGGAAAATGGCAACAAATCAGACCCTACCACTTTTTGATGAAATTCATTTTGTATGAAGGTTTCTAGCCATATGGCTTGCCATTATGCGCTATTCATCAACCATCTCTGAGCAAATTAGCCCTGCTTTAAATGACATATCTCCATTTGCCCTTGTTTGCAATGCTGATGCTTTAGCATAACACCGGCCCGATGTGCCCTTCACATAAAGGAGCTGCTGCTTCAGTGAAATTACGGCTCCCCTGCCCAGGCAGGCTGGCCAGGAGTTAAGTCCCATAGCGAGCGAAACAGATTGATGGCAGAACTGTTTGCTCACACCGTACTGCGTACGCCTCTATTACAGAGCTGTGGCTGGGCAGTAAGGAAGAAGGTTGCTTTGCCCGGTCTGCTACAGCGTGGACCAAGTGGAAAAACCTGGCAGGAGGAAAGACCGTGCCCTCCCTGCGCGTGCTCTGTGGAAAGCAGCTTCCTGAATTTGATGGATGAACATGATGGGATGGGACAGGGAGCGGGATCCACAGAAAGCAGGGAGAGGGGCAGGAGCACATCAACACCAAGTGCCAGACATGACAGAAAACTTCCTTAGAGATCCAGAAGGGATTTGGCATGGACTTTGTTGTAACCGAAGAAGCCACTGGAAGCTGCTAGACTGGGAGGAAGGCTAGATGAAAAGATCTTCTCTGCCAGGACCCAGTGGGCAGAGGAGAGTTGTTTAAACGCTTTTATTTTACATTCGTCTCAAGGAGCAGATAGGATTTTTCTCTATTCATGGAATTGCATTGTTATTTGTGCTCAGTTAAAACTAGGTGGGAAGTATTCTGGTATCTTTTGGTGTGTTCCCTTTAAAAAAAGAAATTCAGCAGCTGGCTCAGGATGCCCTCACAGAAACATGTCCAAATCTTGTATTAAATCAGCATTGCACTTTACCAACAGCATCTAAATCCTTGTCCCAGGTATGCAAAACCTACTTCTGCTAGGTTTGAATGATTAACTTTGAAAGAAAAAAAAGTACATGACTGCTACAAATATTCCCAAAGACATGTCTTTATTACTTGTTTTCCTTTGTTAGATTTTCAAAACTATATTCATTTGTTCTGAATTATTTAGTCTAGTAATCAGTGTTCTTCAAAAGGCACTTACAAGTTTCATTTCATTACTAGTGTTCAACCTATTCCATTGCTGGTTTGCTGGGAAAAAGCCTAATTATAAATTTGTAGATGTCTTAATGTGAGGGCATATGACCCTGACATTGTAACAGGAATGTAAAATTGGTAACTTTAAAACTGATAGAGATAAATTACTCAGTCTAAATATACATTCAGGAAGACTAGTTTATGGAATAGAATAATCCTGGCATGTAGAAAGTTTTTGAAGATGGAAAACCAGGCTAAAACATCTTAAAACTCTGTCCATAACAGGAAAGGCAATGTTTTTGTCCTCTTGGCATGCATCATAACCTTCGTGGCCTTTAACTTTGAATCTATGACAGCTATACTTGCAAGTTTTAACTTTGCATTCCAAGCGCTTGGAAATGAAATTAGAGAGGAGAAAGCTTGGTAAGGCTCAAAGCATTTTCTTCACTTATTCAGTTGAGTAGCTCTCCCTCCATTTTTATTATCTGAATGGCAGAATGGTAACCATTTAAAAAGTTATTAAAATTATTATATTAATAGGGTTCACTTCTTTAGCAGTAGGCCAGTGTTCATCTCATGTGTAATCCATCAGCACAGCAAAGTCATTCTAATGATTTTTGCACTACCGTGTGATGTAGGGACCTCATAATTTCATACATTTTAACATAAATCCATAACTTAAAGTTATTAAAGTCATTACAATCAAAAAGCTTTCTGGAATGTGAAAGGTTTTTTATCATCCTTTCAATTTTGACATATTAAAGGGAAATCCAGTTCAATGACATTGTTCCCACAACCTATTACAAACAGTGACAGCCTCAGAGACCAATAGTACAGCTTAGAAAGAACTGGATTTTTCATTAAACTTTGCTTTGCTTAAGAACTCATCAACTCTGGTACTTCCAGAAAGTGAAGAAACTTTCAGAGCTCGTTCTATCCTACCATTGTTTCTAGTAACTTCTTCAAAAAAGGCAGTATTTTAAATTCTTTAAAGATAACACTTCACAACTGGCATAATAAATATCGTGCACTAATATTTGAAGGAGCTGAAAGCGCCACAAGCTTTAACAAGATAAGCCCTGCAAGGCTTTGGGTATTTTTGAAACAATAGCCTCTTCCCCCTCTCTTCTTTCTTTTAACACCTGCACATCAGTTTGACAGCTAAAAGCTTTGCCACAAGGTCACAAAATGTCATCAGTAGCAGAGGCAGGAATAATTAACTTGCTCATCTAACTTTCAGCATTGGCTCCTCTCTTCCTTTAATATATATGCTGGTTTCCCTCAGCACCAATCACATAATTATTCCATCGACTAGTGTTAAATGCTGCAAGCTTTAAATCAAATCTTGATCTGAATTATTCATAGAGTAAAGCATATGCAGGTATCAACAGCTGTTTTCTATAGGATAGGTATTTGATTGCCCCCCCCCCCCCCAAAAAAAAAAAAAAAGAAAAAAAGGCCAGACTGAAATATATTCCCTGGCTCTGAAAAAACACATCATGCTGCAATTAGTTCCCCTGATTTCAAAGGGAATATTTGCAAAGTAAGATATTCCTGAGGAAGAATCTAGCCCCAAATAAGCAGACAGGCAGGAATATGTTTAGCTTCCAATCTGTGATCACAAAAATAAGGATCTGCTTAGAAGACAAAGCATGCAAAGGGAGCCCACTATAACTTCGGAGATCACAGGGTATCTCCTGCTTTTGCCTCCTAGAAATAAACTGTTAGGCATATGCAAAGGAAAATGAACATTTGGGGACCCTTTCCCAAATTAACCAACTTTCTCTATTTTAGTCCATTTCCTGGTGTTTTGAAAAATATGACTTCCAGGGCGGTTTGCAGATATGAAACGCTAGATAAATGCCAGCTATCATCATTAACAACAGCCTCTGCTGAGGCAAAAAGCCTAGTTTAAATGACACTCTGACAGGAGGTGGTGTCTCACAGAGAATTCAGGTTGGCTGAGAGCCCAGTCTGGGGGCATCCTATATACCAGTCTGAAGAGAAAAGGTCTCATGCCTTCCCAACAAAACAGGACGCAAACTTCTCGTCGGTTCTGCTTCTTCCAGTGGCCTTGGTTTTTTTCATATTGGCAACATTCAGAGGGAATTAACCCTCTGTAAAGGGAGGTATGCTGTGGGTATGACCAGCAATGTCATACAGAGAGAGTGGAACAAAGTAATCCTGCGGAAGCACTGAGCCAAAGGACTGCAAGCTCAGCTAGCTCGGCATCCTTCAGGACACAGACCACATCGTAACAACCACACAGGAAAGGTTTATCTGGGTCAGGAGCGGGGGACAGGAAAAGCTATTAGCCAGAATATAGGAAGTTTGAGTATAAACTGAGTTCCAAGGGATCAGGTCTTCTCATGCCAAATATCCTAACGTTATCCCACAAGGGGTATCCAAGTCATGCAGCTTGACACTTCGTTCAGCCAGTGAGTCTCTGCAGGCTGCTTCTGCAGTCTACCAGGATAGCTCGGTCCTCCAGATCACAATTCAGAGCATCCAAGTTAAGCTTCTACCTTGTGTCTTCCACTAAAACAATCTCTCCCCGCCTTTGAAACCTAGTGAAGCTAACTGGCTAGCTAGGTACGAATAATTGCCAACATAATGCTCCGATAGATCTCTTTAAAGTCATTTCAGATCCATTTCTGGCTTTGTTAAATATGAGCAAGCAGGGAAAGAACTGGCAGAAAGCAAGAATATAAGAAAATGAGGTGGCATTGTTTTGGAGTACAAACCACCCCAAAATATGGAGGACCATACGCAGTTTATTACTGATATCCTCACCTCCGACCATTCAAGAATTGGATTCAGATTAACTCTCCACTCACCAGATATAGCTAGCTCATGAACATTTTGATCTTCTCTTGTTGCCTTTTTTCCTTTTTTTTAAAGAAAGCATAAGGTTTCAATTCTTATCCCCAACACCTTGACATATATTGCTAGATATCATAAAGTAGTTCTGAGTAAAATATGTGAGCATGACAGAATGTGATATTCAATACCTTGGAGTTATATTTCAGGCCCCTCAGGAGGTAGCTAATGTCACCTCTGTATCGGTACACATTTACCTCCTGCACACACCGTTAGGTCATTATGTGCAGCTGTGATTTCGTAAGGATGAGAAAAAGACTTAGTGCCTGGCAGACTACCTTGTGCCAAAAGGATCTTATTTCTGTAAAATATCTAAGGAGAAAGTTTGTAAGGTTATGACACGATCATCTGGGCCAGTATCTTTTGCAGGAAGACCAGGAGGGCTGAATTCTCCTTATTAAAAAAAATAAAATAAAATACAGTATTAGATAGGCATTGTCAAACTTGTGTAAAGCTTCCTCAAGGAGTCAGAGGTAATAAATGCCTCAGGAACACATCTATCCCACATGCATCGGAGACCTTGCTCTAGTCTCACACAATCTGTGGAGGCACAAGGATTTGTAAGGAGAACAAGGAAAGACTTGCACATGCTTGCAAATGGCAAGGCACAACTGTATTACTCATAATATTAAAGGGAGGGTTCTCTGCTTCAGACTGGCAGGCATTAATTAGGTTCAGGGCTGGATTAACTGGCTTCACATTACACAAGCAAAGAATAAAGGAATGATTCTTCTTAATCAAACCCTTCCTGTTCACTTTGATTAGGCCTAATCAGAGGCAAGACTGTTTACAGATAATACCTACTAGTTACTAAAATCAAGAACTTCACAATCAGTATCACCTTATCGTATATTTGCATGTCTTATAACCGCACATACAACTCCACCACCTGTACACCACCACTTTCCCTCCAAAACACATTCTGCATACAGCCACGTACAACACACATCACTAGCTCTCCTGGAGCACACCTAGGCTAAACTTTTAGCTACAACAGGATGCAAATTCCTTACTGTCAGAATTTGAGGGCATTAATGTGCTCTTATTAATGGGCGAAAGAAAACCCTCAAGTATAGGAACAAGAATTGCTGAGGAAGCAGCAGACACAGGCCCTCCTGGGGAACAGAGTATTTGCTGCAGAACAGGCAGCAGGGTTCAGCTGCCTGTGCAATAGGCTGGCTACGTTTCTTAACACACCGGTATTTATGGGTTTCCCTTAGCAAAAATAGTAACAGTATGGCAAATTAAGCTAATTTTGTCTAAGACGCTAGCAAATGTCTTGCCAATGTGAACTCTTAACTTGTTAGAGTCAAACTGTTTGTTAAGGAATTGGATAGAAAAGGATTAGACTGAAAGTTCCTACCAAAAATGAAGTTTAGCTCTTCTATTACTGAACAGATTTACTCGAACTGCTCCCAAATGTTAACATGGCCGTAAGTGCTGAATCCACAAAAATATGATTTTACTGTGATAGCAAAGAATTGAGCCTTCACTTAAATTGAAGCTGCAAAACTGAACTATGGAGGGTTGTGTTCATGGCTGCTGTAAGTCACTGCAGTGTCACCAATGCTGCAGCAATTTGTATCAGTGGAGGACTTAACCCAAGGCTGAGAGAGAGGCAGGAATGCTATAGGCACATACACTCTTTTGGATGTGTTTAGAGGTACCTACGTGACTTAGAAACTAGGCTGGTAAGAGTTGAGCTCTTTAAGAAGCTGAATTCCATTAGAAAAACAGGACATACACTCTTAGGCCCCTTGGGAAATTCTCCCTACCGTTTTATGCATGCTGTATTGCAAATTCCTTGAATCAGGGTTACGGTTTTCTCAATAGCTATAGAGGTGACAGCATTACTACTACATCTCCAAAAGCTCCTGAGTCACACTAAAATTTAATTTTACCCAGGCTGGTATTGAAATTTATTTGAATTCATACACCTCTGATTTTTTGTAACATACAAGCATTCTGAGAGATGCCAGTTATGATTCAAGGTGAAATTGCTCTCCTCGGTTTTCAAAATCCAAACTATTCATTATAGCTATTTAGAGCATTTTTCTGTGCAAGTCTAATGGCATGAGCACATTATGTTGAATTACTATTATGCTGCATCAATTGAATTAACTTCTGAAGTCAGTCTACATCCCATATTACAATCTTATTCTGCCTGAAATTCATTTAAAATCCACAGGACTTAATATTTCTTACAATGTCTGCATGTTAAAAGCTTTATTCATTGCCTTTAAGTAGCTCCAATGAGAACTGAATTGTAGTCTGGTGGGGGAAAAAAAAAGCCAGCAAGAAGTATGATTTACAGTTGCTCTGTCAGTGTGAGTCTTCTTCTGGAAGTGAATGGCCATATTAAAAAAGATCAAGACAGACCTGACTAGTGAAGGAAATCAATCTTTTCTGCAGAGAACAAGTCAAAACAAGTCCTGTCAAAACCTATTCAGAAAGAACAACAAAAGAATTGAATTTACCACGCATCCCTGGGCCAGCAGCGACAGCGTGTCATCTGCTGCAGTGGCCTTGGCAAGCAGCTACCAAAGCACTCGACATGCATCACCCTCAACTTCCTTTGGTGAAATCAAATGCTGGAAGATGACTGATACGCTTGCTTTGAAAAGGGATAGCACTGAGTTCAACCCAGTGTCCTTGGCTGAGCACTCTTTATTCATCTACTCACATCTGAATATACCGCAGACCGATAATGGTGCACAACTACAAGACTTGATTTGTAGGAGGATGCTTAAGAATTTATTCTGAACTGACAGAAAAACATATTACGATGTGGAGCTAAACTATGAGTTCAAATTATATGCTGTCACATATTCTGAACTTATTAAACCAGGATAAAAATACCTTCTTATTTTTCTGATATTCTAACATCTCTAAAAAGACGAGATAAAAACGGTTTGAACTGTACATCCTATGTAATTCTTAATTTGCAATGGAGACAAAAAGAGTTATCATGGAAGATCCAGTTTTTGAGGTAGAGACCTGAGGTTACATATCAAAAGGAAAACTTCAACATTGTGGCAAAGGGGTGTATGTACTACATGAGAAATACCTCAAGCAAACTCTGCAGACTAGGGTTTCAGACCTTGAGTTTGAGCAAATTGGATCAAAGGGCTGCTTACTCTTACCCTTCCTTTCACACCTAGTAGCCTGTTGGAATAGAGCTTGAACTGAACTCTTCTAGATATAATCCCAGGCTTTTACTTCTTCTAAACTATCACCTTTTGCTCCTATTGCTATTATAAGAGTACAGTGTCTTGTATTTGCTGTGGGTCTGGCTGAGATTCTATGGTATTTAATCAAAGTAACATTTTATTGGTATGAGATCAACTGCTGATGTATGCAAAATCCTAATTTCTACTTATTTGTATCTAGTGAATGTAATCAATAAATACAATTAATTTTACATATTCACTTTTTGAAGCCAAAAGGGCCTCGCACACAAGGCGGCAGCACCACCCAAAAAAGGACGAAATCCTTTATTGCTGAGAGCTGCTACAACTCTTTGAGGGCTTCCACTTCCAAGAAGAAAGGCCAGGTGCCTTGGGCAGCCCTAGGGATGCACTAAAGGCCATGAACTTGGCATGTGAATTTGCTCTCAAATAGCTAACTGCAAAGGTTTTACTGTCTGTACACAAGTCAGGACTTCAGTGTCATTACTAAGTAGGTGTTATTTTTTGTTTTAAATCATTTTTAAACAGTAACTAGTGGTTGTGAAAGGCACTTCGTGCAAACTAACTATGCCTAATTCAGATGATTATCTTTGACACAGATTTCATGTATTTGATATTCACAGCTCCCCCACCTCCAACAATTCTCTTCTCTTTGTGGAAGGGTCTATGCTCTTTCTTCTTGTGCTCCCATTACATCCCCATTCCTCAGCTGAGATATTAAAATCATCACTCTAAGGTGTTGCAATTTTGTAGTTCAGACTAGGGGTATGAAACAATCTTCTCCAGGATTATGAGACACTGAAATTTGCAGCATTTGCTTTTGCAATAGGAGTCATATCTGACACGCGTTCATGTCCATAACAAAAGAAAAAGCTTCCTTTTATCTTTCAAGGATTATCAAATGTACTCTGAATGCTTTCTGAAGTCCATCTCATTGAGATGCTTCTAAGAACAGTATTTACAACTACACTGTCAGAGGCATACGTTCAATCCGCAAGAACCAGGCTGGTGAGCAGCTGGCTTTCAAGCTCTTAAAAAGCTTTGGTCTTAGGGATGTTGTTGTAAGCTGATACCGGAGTCTAATAATTTCTCTTTAATAACCACTTTGAACTGACACATAATCAGTAGCTTTGAAAGGTCTTTGACTGGCTTTAGTGACAGGAAAAATCAGCCACAAATAATAACTCTTACTGACCCCTCCCTTGACAGGTTTTTTGTAATAGAAACATCAATTCACCTGTGACTAGCATGAAGCAGATCGTCTCAATTAAGTGGATTAAGGGATGGGCTGTGAAGCAAAGGCCAACTGGATAAACTTACGAAGTCCACGCTGAATATTCAGATGATGAATAATCTAAAATTTCATTAAAATATTTCTGTCCACGTGACTTCAAGGTAATCCTCAAGAAATTAATCAGGCTTGAACATACTCAGTTTGCCCACATTTGTGGACAAATATTTTAAGATGTTCTCTCAGATGTCTCTTCTGCTGGTTGCCACTGGGGTGTTAATTCTAAAACTACTAATACCATTTAAATACAAATAATAAATTCAAGTTCAATGAAAGGTGCTAGTTCCATTATTTCATGTTTCTATTAAGAACCACATTCTTGGAGTCATGCAAAAATAGCAGAATCTCATTTTTAAAGAGGAAAGTTGCAGTGGCCAACTTCACAGCTGTATACAACCCTCCACCCTCAAAATTACCACCTTCAAAGGCACACAAATCAGAATACAAATAAAAACAGCAAAACAAAACAAAACAAAGGACATAGCTTCTATGCTACAGAAGCATATTTTGGGAGCTTGATTTTGATTATGGGTAACAGCAACACTTCTATTCCATCAGTTTAGTGTCTATGGTGCTTTCGCAAGCCAATTCTGCAGAACTGACAGAATAATTTAATTATGCAGTTCATACAAGATTTATTTCTGCCTCTCACATTAGCACCTATAATTGAAAAACTCATCAGCAGACATCAGGAAGTTAGGAGGTTAAGCACAATTGTATTATTAATTTTAAATAAATTGAGCATGTCTATCTTTTAAAGAGGTTCAGACTACCAAAAAAAAAAAAAAAAAAAGAGAAAGAAAGGAAAAAAAAACCCCAGCAGAGACAATGCCAGAAAGATGTATGTGCTCTTTCAGAACATGAAACTTTTACTACACTACTATACTATTACAGTTTTGGCATTCTTTCATTCCCTTAGCTCTGTAAATACTGGTAAAAGGAAACACACATGATTCCTACTGAGTGTAGTGCTGTCTGTTGGTGTGTCCCTGCTTTTTTTTCTTTCTTTCTTTTTTTTTTTTAATTCACATTGCTTTTTCATTCACATCCTGCGAACAGACCTGAGGAAATGGAGCCCTGGGAATAAGGAATGGGAGACAGGTAACCGGACTGTATATCCTTATTTACTGGTTTCTAACCGCAAGAAAAGACAGATACAGACTAACATCTATTCATTAAGTTTAATCAAAAGAATTCTTGGCTGTTTCATTTAAGGCGAATTTAATCAAGCAAGGTTGGCTCTGAAGTGAAATTACAAGCTTTAGACTGCAGAACAATTAATTTAGAGTTTTGCCCTGCAACAGGTCCCTGATGAAATACTAAATTAATAGACTGCAATAGGGCATTTAGAATAGGTAATTTTAAATACAATTTATGTGCTTTCTCTTAAAATGTAGAGGCAAATCCTTTGTGCAGACTTGTATGTTATTTTTCCAACCTTTAAGGAAATATAAGATATCGGCTAAAAGACCGTATTACACAAACAAATGCCAAAGCAAAAGTGTTCACGTTACAAACATATTTCATGCTAGAGATCAGAAGACCTTCCTTCAGATTCACCTCACACATACAGAGAAAAGTATACACAATGTGTTTTCCTACCAACAACGCATTGTAAAGCTTCTGAAGCTTTGGTTATTCAGCATTTGTACTAGGTAGGATTTAAAAAAGGAAAGAAAAGAAAAAAAAAGAACTTAATGTTTTACATGAACTTTGCATTTATTTTGATTAAAAAAAATCACAATTCTCATAATTTGGGGCTTGCTGGAGCCTTTTATTCAAGGTAGTTTCATCCCAATTATGTTGAAACAATACTCCCACTTCTTAATTCAAGCTGAAATGAGGATGTTTTACGTGATGATCTTAAAAACAAACAAACAAAAAACCCCCCAAATCTAGTTGTACTGAACAGTGCCATAAAAATCCGCATGCTATTTTCAGTCCTTCTGCTCCTGTTATGGCTAGAATCTGAGAGGTGAGGTGTGAGAAAAAAAAAAAAAAAGAAAAAGAAAAAGCATCAAACTCTTCCTAGGCTGCCCTGGTTCCTGCAAAGGATGATTTGACAGATCTTTTTATAATTAGGGACATGGAAAATTTCCCTGACTAAAGCCAAAGTGAGTCAATTAAAATAAGTGTTTAGATTTCTGCAATAGGACTAACTGTCTGTTCATTAGAGTTGTACATTTAGTTAATTTTGAAGTTGAAAAGTAGAAAGTTTAGCTCCTACAGGAACTCCCAGTCTAAATGCTTCATTTTTCCAGATCAGACTGTGAGTTGCAATTTAGTTTTGGCGAGTTTCAATCAAACAGTCTGACTAAAGTATTTTCTGGAATTAGCAGTTGGTTACTGAAATGGCCTCGTGGGTTCTCTGCTAATTCCAGAAAATATTTTAGTCAGGCTGTTTGACTGATATGATAGCTTAACTTGTATAGCTGGATAATGAATTTGAATTTTAGTTTAGTGTTACATGCATACTTCAAAAAGAAAAGTGTAAATTAAAAAAGAAACTGCTGTTGCTCACCTGTGGGATGTACTGGGAGAGTCAAAGCCTTACTATCCCACTCCAATTAAAAGAACTCAAGTCACAATCTGTTCAAGATTTATAAATATCTAATGTAAAAAATGAACGAGGAGAGTAATTTCTTTGTCATCCACCAAAGGGAAACACTTACTGTAGCTTTACTAATGATTTCACAATATTGAATATTCATCCAGAACATTGTTATCACACCGGCGTTTGTCTGTCATCTACTTTTAGTCATTAAAGTCAGCTAAGACTTTGGATAAGAATATACATTTTTGTATTGCTGGAAGGTGAGCTTTGCTTTTTTTCAAAAATGCTGTATTAGCTCTTGACTAACCATGTGAAACAAAGCTTTCATACTACACTATTACTATAACAACATATAACCTCTGAGGCTTAAAAGAGATTGCCAGGTTTTATGGCATGCAATAGCCTCACTAGATTTCTTTTTCACTGAAGTGTTTTTTTTTCCCCCCCTCTGTCTCTTGATTCTGCAAATCAAGGTACAGAATCAAGCATTAAAGCCAGCTGAATAAAGACAAGGAGAGTTTGTTAGAAGCAACCCAAGCCACGTTTCTGCTAATTATCAAGGTCTAATTTCCTAAACTTTCACCTGATTGAACTCCCACATGAGAAAAGAGCTATATTCAAAAGGTCAAGAAACTGTGTCCCTTGCAGAGGCCATCCATTCATTCACCACTTTCACGTTAGCCCACTGAAATATGCTCAAGGTTCATCCCAAACCAAAAACCACAGAACATAGCAGCCAGCCTTTTAAACAGAAGTGGTTGCCTGTACCATGTTCCACTCTCACACGTTCTCTGTCTGCCAAATAGCTTCACAGTATAATTCAAGACGTTCTGAAGACTCAAACAGCATTGTACGCCTTTGGAAAGCATTACCACTTAGGTGGTTTCTCCCACTGTCAAGGCTGCAGCTATGTTAGCTGAAGCACTCCAGCTGTGTTGGCCTAAAATACATACCCAGAGAAGGCAGCCACAAAACACACAGTGAGAGGACAAAACCATAATTAGTAGCCCAGATTAAAGGGTTTTTTTGATGACAAGTTTATTACCTCATTACAGGTTGGTAACATTTGCTTGGCTCCTTATCTTCTTCATCTGACTTTCCCTTGACCACTAGGGATCTTCAGTTTCCTAACCTTGAGTGCTTAGGTCAGTATTATTGACCGGCATGGCTAAGTCCTACTACCTGGCATATGTTGAAATATATGCATGTTAACATGCAAAAAAGCAAAAAAATGCTTATATACAAAGCTATAAATACGATATGACCATAACCAAAGCAGTTCTACCATTTATAAACATTACAATAAAATCTGTTAATAAAACCAATGAAGGGTCAGAAAGATTAAGGGGTTAAATTCCTTACTGCAACAAAAACATGCAAACTGAGTACCAGAATGAAATGCAATTATACCTTTACCAAGAGAAAATATTCAATCCCCCTCTACGAGGAACATGAAACAGAAAGCAGATTACATTCTGTGCTACAAGTAAGACAGCTCCACATCAAAAGTCAGTGGGAGGATGTTTTGTTTGTGGATCACAGAAAAGGTGAAGTACATAGAAAAAATTCAGAAGTGCAAACAAAAAAGATTATGGTTGGAAGCAACCTACTTTTATATTCATTTCTCTAAAGCTCTACTTAGCTCTACTCTAGCTCTACAGAGAGTATAAATCTTAATGGCTTGCATGATCAGGCAACCCCCACGTGGCTACCATACAGTTGCAGGGTGTATGTGTTAGTGTCTCTCTCCCGCCTTTCCTTCTTTCCCCAAACCCCCACCTCCTGCCCCTGGGCTGCGAGAACAAATGCATTAAGATCAAAATATAAAGTCCTAAAGTGTGATAGAAGCCAAAATTGTACCATCAACATAGTGCTACAGAACAAAGAAAAAACGCAAACCCTGAGAAGCTCAGTAACATTATATATAATAAAACTAATTTCTAAAACTAATTCAAAGAAGAAAAAAAAAACCTTCAGAAAGCTAGGTTACAAAACAAAGCTCAAAGATGCCTAAATATCACTTTCCTTCTGCCATGAGATATTTGGATATAGTAACTATGACAAAATAGTAAATCTTCAGATAACATTGCATTTAAAGTAGCAAGTTTTTTAAATCTTGTCTTGCATAGAGACCATCTGTCTACAGTGAACACTTACCTCATCCACAACCTTTCCCCCTTAAATAAATGTAATGCCTATGAGCATTTCTAAAGAGATGCTTTTTTTCTAGACCAGGGTTTTTTTTTTTTTTTTAAAGGCATGTTTCATTACTTTGCAATCTACTGCTGCCATCTCCTGTGTTAAATGAAGCAGCAAGTAACTTCATACTTACAAGCAGGCTATTTAACTTTGACCATATGGGAATGGTTTCTATTGGTCAAACACATAGCACTCTATCTAAACACACTTCATAAGTTTTTAAAAAAGTTACCATTACCTCTAAGTGACTCCGTCGTTCCGCAATCACTCGTTCATCCTTGTTTCCAAAGAGCTTCTTCGGAGGGAATTCTAAAGTAGCAAGCTAGAAGACATAGAAGAGTGAATCAGCATCATAAATGACAAGCTAAAATGAGAAAATTCTCTTTCAACTACGAAGTGACTGGGAAGAAGAAAATGCCAAATATTCATGAGCTACAGTACGTGCTATTAGCAAAGATCACATTATACATTTCTACTGACATTGTTACAATCTAGTCTGTAGTACTGCTAGGATAACAACACATTTTGTCATAAAGGAGCAACAAAAAGCAAATTTAGGATTTTAGATTGTTGCCATTTACCCACATAAAAATTACAAAGTTGTAAACTGAACTTAATGTTATAACACCTGCTAAGAAGTAAGAAAGGATCTCTTCAGGAATTCCGAATATTTTAAAAGATCACACTCAGTCTCTTAAAAACTTTGGTCTCCAACTGTACAAATTTCTTTGCTCTTTTCTTATATTATCTCATAAATATAACATCACTGTATCCAAGAACTGAAGTTCTTCTATCACTGAAGTCATGCTTCGCAAGATAATGATGCTGGACTCCAGCTGACACCTTCGCAGAATCCAAGGGGCTTTCACTATGCCTTAAACTAACCCACCTTCCTGCACAATATGCACAGGTTCAGTATGCACGTACGCTATTACGGCAGCTAAGATCATGGGAAGTATTACTTGAGCTGTAACTCAACTGCACCTCAATTGCATTCGAATCTGTGTGCGTACTGGAAGCTGGTATCTCTGATTTCTAAAGAGAATCCACATGAACAGGTAAATCCTATTTATCACATTGAAAATGAAAACATGGCACCAGCAGAACTCCCCAAAATGACTATTTAGATCTGCCCTTTTAGGAGCTCTTCCATGGAGGTGTTCAGAATTGTCTTTTCATTTCTTTTTCATCCTGTTGGAACTGTATCAGGCAACAACAGTAAGGGACAAAGTGAGGGAACTGTATTCCTTTCTTGTGCATCAGCAAACAAAATTTTTGAACAAATTCCAGCCAGCTATATCTGGGAAAACACACCAAAGACTCAAGTGTCAGTAACAAGTATCAATGATGGAGCAACTTGGTCTGCTAAACTATCGCTGTTGGGAATGATGCACAAGAAAGCAAGTCCTCTCTCACACAGCTTATGTTTGCATTTTAAGGCAGCTCAAAAATCATCTCATTCTAGCTCTCACTGTATGAGAGACAAATATGCAACCTCACATCTGTACTGCTGGAGCTATTTTGCAGGCAGAACAGCTGTGTAAAAATGCCTCTTGCATGAATTCCCCCGGCTATTGAGGATACTAAGATCATAAACAAGACGCATCATTTTTTAGTATACCAGCATATACAGAATTGGAGAGAATTTATGACTGGTTACAATAAGCAGAAGTAAACTGAATTAAATGAGGAGCTTAATTATTAACATTTAATGTAGGCATGCTTAAAATATAGAGAATTCTGGAATAAAAGTAATTCATCCTCATTCTTTGGTTCAACTCTGACTTGGACAATATTAAAGACATGTCTAGATTTCTTCAAATGAGTGATATAATATGATGTGGGGCACCAGAGGAGGTGGAAGAGATGCCTGTTCTACATCAGTCTCACCAGCATGCCCCAGTTATATCCCTCAAGTTTCTCCAACCATATTCTTCTCTGCTTGCTTCTTCATGTTGACAGGACAAGCAGTACACAGCCAAACAGTGTCCTATAATTATGTCCTTGGGACTTATTTTCACTGCATTACTTACTCCTTCCTTCTTAATCTATAAGCAATATAGGTGCTAATATTTTCAAGGACTTCAAAACCCCATCCCTGCAGAAATTATATGTTATTAAATAGCAGTGAATCATATAACTGCTAGAAGCAAGCAAGGTAAAACAACTATGACCACAATAACCTCCCGGCTCTAGGGAAATTGTTTTCATATTTGTTTTCTAATAAATACTTTCATTACAGATCTTTAAAACAGTATCTGCTATTAAAAGCCAATTTGCACAAATAAAAAAGCTACAGCAACAACTTTGTCAGGCTTACTCAGTAGAGTCAAAATAAGGTATTTCTTTATCTAAATTCAGTTTGATTTTTACAGGATTATTGGGACTGGTTCTACAAAATTTTGGGATGGACAACAGCCTTTAAGTTGTTTTCCAAATGTCTTACCTTTGTGAATATGGCTAAAGAGGAAGGTTGGGTTTTTTTTTTCCCCCTCTCCCCTAGAGCCAGTAAGTCTTGCTAAACTCATTCTACCTGAAATACCTAGTTGCCTAGTTTTATCATTCCTTAACTCCCAAATCACTGCGATGTACACATCTCTGAAGCCACATCAGGATAAGTCCATTATACCAGGCATGAATGTAGTGCGTAAGAGAGAGGTCTCAGCCAGTAACTTGGCTATAAAATGTCTGAAGTCACATCAGGTATCTAAATGAAAATCATAATTTCAGTGCTGGTCAGGACCTGGATCTGAACTCTTTGAACTTGGAGAATTGTATTTAACAAAAACCCTACATTCATATCAAAATGCCAATGTTCCAAATTATATTTGGTACATACATGCATACCTCTTATACATATATGTGTACAGAATATACCTACACATACAAATATGTATATGGAAGGATTTTGCGTCCCACAGAGCATACATTACAAAGCACTGACCATCCCCTGCAATCACCACTTCTGCAGGGCCTGGACATAGCAGGTGAACAGCCAAGGCCTGCTAGAATAATCCATCTGCTGTGGTCTTCTCCTTGCTACCACCTTTCTCAAGGGTCTTCTGGCTCCTCTGTCAGCCAAAGGATTGGCAGACGTCCATCACGCAATCAAAACGGAGGTCATGCCTGTTGTAACAGATGACCACCCAACTATATGACAGAAAAACCCTCAGGCATATGATCCACTGGGGAGAGTGGTACAAGAAACAGATTTCATCATCACTTCAGCAGCTCTTGGAAGCCCTAAATTATTCCAGGACATGAAAAAACATTCAACAAGACGCAAAAGCAAACATACTATCTGGAAGGCACGGTGATCTTAATTTTCCTTGCTTGCCATTACAGCAGAAACGCTGTCAGACCGCAGAGTCTAATCCCCACCAAAATGAAAAGGAGACATTCAAAACTCTCCAGGCTCCAGTTCCAGGCTGTCTGACCGCTTAAGCAGACATCACAGCATCAGCTGGCACCCAGGTCACAGTCTCAAAATTATCTTTGCAACATGAGAACTAGAACTATTTATACAGAAATGTGAATTATAAAACCCTCTATGTGACCGTGTAATTTCAGTGTAATAGGAACCTGTTCCATTGTGATATATTTTTATAAAAAGTTACAATATTAATACATTTACCAGAGGTAGTCTACTTATATGTACACTATCAATCTCTGTCACTCTGACTTAAAAAATTACTCTTTGCCTTTACTGTGGGAAAAATACTTGGTGCAAGAGTTCCAGAAATATGCAGTGACCATAAAAAAAAAAAAAAAACCCACTTCGTCTTGTCGTAATTTTGGTTTATAAACAGAAAAAAATAAGCAGCCCGGTAATATGTATATATTGATCTAACGATAAATGGTGCTGTAATTTTCTATAAAGATCTTCTATCCTGATGAGTCATTTGACATAGAGGGCTCTGAACATAAAGCAAATTGTGCTCAATTCAGAAACCTGACAATTCATCACAACTTAGTCGGAGGGGTTTCTGGTTTTGTTTTTGATTTCTGGCATTTATGCCAAATGGCAGAAGCAAACATTTTAATAAATTCATCAATTCTTTTTAGCAGCAAGTGCAATGCTTTTAAGAAACTGCACAGTAACTTCAAATGCGATTACCGTTTCTACAGGTTAAAACACAGAGCACAGGATGTGACTGAACTGCTTCCATCACTTAAATACATGTTGGTGTAGGTTTTACAGAGATGTCTGCCTCAGCTTAAACACTGTAAAAAATTGCACACTATCCACATTCAAGAGTATAAATTATTCTTTTAGAATTAAATGATCAGGTACCCTCTGGCCCAAACGAATTCTTAAAGGGTCACACCTTGACTACTCGATCAGTCAAGGTTTTGCAGGAAGACCAAGGGTAACAGTGGGACGCGACAGGTAGCAGGGTAAGTTTTCTCCTTTTCTGAAATTTCTCAAGCATAGCCCTCCCCTCCCAATCTCCCTTACTGCAGCGGCAAGGCAAGTTTTTGGCAGTCATTCTTTTCCAGTTTGGCTGTTTTGTCATTTTCTGGGGCTGCTGATGAGGTGATGTGTTTTCTGTCAGGGGAAATTAAGAGGCATATTCCCTCGCTTGACAGGACCCGTGAGTTAGAATGATTTCCTGAGACACTTCTGTATGTGGTGTGCAAGATTCCTCATTTTCATTTTGGCTGCAGAAGCATTTCCCTACTATGCTTAATTATACCCTCACTGTAACACAAATTGCATTATTTACATGCTAGTGTGCACGTGCATGCAAACACACACCACGGGCAAGACTGGGACTACTCTTAGCCCCAAAGTTCACAGAAAATAATTTTAAAATAGCACAACGAGACACCTCAAGACTCCACACCAGCGCTCCTAATGACTTTTAGGCATTAAACTTTTTACAGTTAATGATGTTTACCCTATCTAGCAATTGTTGCTAGGCAGTAGTAGTCCTAGTGAGAGGAAAACAGTCATTTGCAATTTACTCATAACATCTTTATAATAAATGAAGGATATATTTTATTTCTGGTCTTGTATTGCTTGCAGGCATGTATTTGTCTGTGTCTCAGCAACCTTATCGGTAAGTAATGATACTTACCCACCATGTATTTGAGAGATTAATATGGTCATATTTAGACAGTACTAGGTCCTTATATGGAAGGGGCTTCATACCTAGCAAGTATTATTCCAGGAAGCTGCAAAGAGCTTAACAGATTCCTGTACTTCTTTCACATCTCAGTGCAGAGGCTGGTTCTAACTAGTTTATCGGCAGGTATTTAACACTGATAAGAGTAGATAGCAGAATAATAAATGACCCTTTCTTTAGTCACCTATTTTATCTTCGAAATAACTCACTGACCTTAAGATTCACCTACTTCTGGCAATAATGTATACCTAACAACATATATTTGGAAACATACTCCTTTAAGGTGAAACTACACGTCTTCACAGCCTTCAACGACTGAGCCCCAGGAAAAAATGCAAATCTGGAGAGCGGCTTCTTGGAAACGATACAGTAGAAAGCAAGGCTCCGACACCGCAGCAGGGCTCTGCCTCGAACACAGCGCGCTCTCATTTCAGGGACTTTAGAATATGAATCTGTCAGCATTTTAAGCGGCCTCTAATGTTTAGGATATTTAGCTGGAGATTCTTCACTGACACTAACGGAGGTTTGCTAGGGACCTACGGGGTTTAATTCTGTGCAGGGGATTTATAGTACAGTGGAACCTAACATGTTAATATGAAGTCTTGCAAAGTACTTTGGCAGATATTTCAATATATAGGGGACCAAAGTAAAATACCACATAATACGGTCATATAGGCTTGTCACTTCTAAGCATGAAATTGTTCAAAGTGGTACGCTGCCTAAACACACAAAAAAAGTGCCATTTTCCTACATCAAGCAAAAATCTACAAGACTTGAAACATCTCATTATTTCTAGTGGGTAAAAATCTATGTTTTAGCACCTACAATATGATAAAAGATTTTTTTCAAGAAGAAAAACAGGGCAGACATTGATGGAGGCTAAGTCATCTTTAATCTTTTATCCCAAATTCTCTTTGTACTTCAATGTTTTGATATATTTAAATGGGGGAAAAAAGGGGAAAAAAGAAAATTAAGGAAATACTAACTATTAAATTAAGAAGTCAGTCGTCTTTAACTCTCATGTTACCTTCACAACTCTGAATTTTCTCATTTTTCAAAGGGCGTGTCTGACTTCTGATCCTTTGTACCAGATTTCTATGTCGAAGATGAGAAAAATCAAAGAGAAGACTGTGGCATGGTTTTGCAGCCGGTGTGGCTGCACCTGACTTGATTTTGCAGTGAGTAATGAAAGGAAAAACTGTCCTAGTTTTAGTTTTTGAAGTTTAAACAAAGTAACTTAAACCTCAACTTCTCAAGATGTACTAAGACCTCCAGACTCTAAAGAAATTGTACAAAAGCTGTATTTTTTTTTTAAACTAGGAACCTGCACTAAATATTTAGGGATTTGATAACTAGGTTAAAAAAAAAAATAAAAAAGCTTATCTTCTGTATTTTTACTCATATTTTGTCTGAAAATAAACAACCCCTTCTCTACAGTTTTATAAGAAAGCCCTAGGCAAAGGGACAAGGTTAACATTTAATGAACAGATATAAGTCAAATTCATAAATTCTGTGGTTAAAAAAAAAAAAAAAAAAGAAACAGAGGAACTTGAACATATACCATCCACTTAAAAAAAAGACCACCAACAACAAAAAACCCTAAAAAACCACTTAAGTCACCTTTTCAGGCTATGCAAACAAAGTAAAGTTCAAATCATGAGTTCCCAAATATCAGCAAATAAAACTCTAAATTTATTATCCTAAAAAAAAAAAAAAAAAAAAAAAAAAAAAAAAAAAAAGTACTCCTAACACCTCCATCCTGAACATCCTATAGAGCTTCACAGATACACATGTTGTAGATATGTGACACCTCAGAGACTGGAAGATTAAAAATAAAATTTTCCAGTGTCAAGTAATTGAGGAGAGGGAATATCCAGCAGATTATACTCTGGATATTCAACTTGTCCCTATTCTCTTCTCTTCCATTTTCCTAATATTCGCTCTTACCTTCTTTTTTCCATCTCTTCCAACATGTTCTCCTCCACATTCCAGCTTCTCAGATTGTCCCTATTTTACTGCGATGGTTGCAATGATTTACCTAATTCTTCTTATTACTCTGCTGTCCCTTTATCATATCACAGTTCTTGTTTACATATCTTTCCCTCCACTCTCTGACAGAAGGGGAGAAGGATTTGATATTCTCAGAGGCAGGATATCTAAGGAACTGTGGATCAGTGAAAGCTCTTGAGGTGGACCCACTAGACCTTCTGACATCATGAACTCCTCAAAGGAAACTGAACTGCTTTAAATGGAAACAGAAACTAGAATTTTTAGGACAAACAAACAAGGATAATTCACCTTTCAAAGCAAAGATAACTCCAAGTGAGCAGGGAACAGAAATTAAAAAGTAAAAAAAAGAAAGAAAAAAAAAAAGAAAAAGGTTGTATACAACTTTCCTACCCACAGGGCCCCTGCAGGCAAGTCCCTGCAGAAGTTTTAATTTTTTTTCTTTCCTAAATAAGATCTATGCCGCAACCTGCTTTCCTGCCCTTTTACAGCCTTCTCTCGAAGTGGAAGCTGTTTTGCCCCATGCGCATAATGGATACTCTCTTCTTCCCATTCTCCGTCTTTTTTGCTCTATACCAAAGATTGTTCTGCCCTCGGAACCTGTTTTCGTTTACATTTCTGGCTGGCAGGACCAAGTCATGGTTGGCATATTGCTTCCATCACTTCCTTTCTATATGGTCTCCAGTGCAGGCTCAGCACTGAGTCAGTTCTACTGTCTCCCTGCAGACTACACCCCACTGAGGCCAAAGTACATTCAGAGGCTCTCCTTGGGTTAACCTGCACTTGGCAGGCAATTCTGCAGATGACTTTCCCTCTGTTTTCAAACTGGCTAAAATAACTGCTTTTTTTCTATTTTATTTCTCTAGAGTATCATCCATATATAAACAGATACTTCCTCTGTATCATTCCCCAGCAATGCTGGCCCTAGGACATGCTTGGAAAAACAGTTTGCTTATGTTGGTATGTATGTACCATTTCAAATAAGCATAAGCAGTTCTGTTGTGAGTCTTCTCCGAGTCTGTCAATACATGAGCATTTTCTCAGGATGCACAAGTTCTCACAGCTCTGGTGCCTCTAATTTTGGGTAACCTTCTCATCAACTTCCACTCTCTCTTTGAACTTTTAAGATCTTCCTGGCACCCTTTCCAGTTACCTTCCTCCAAGACAGGTACAACTGTTTTCCCAAAGAACACTGCAACTTTTTCTGCCACGGAAGAGAGGTAAGAACATTAAAAAAATTCACCTTCCTGTGAACCTCCCTAAAATCTTCCTTCCATTATATGATGATGCAAACCTGACAAGTTTTGGACATCAGGGATTGGACACCAGAAGCTGCTCTTTTGGATTTTGCTCACTATAGCTCACTTTGAATCATGCTCACCTATCTATCAAAGGATGATCCGTAATTATCAAAAAGGTCCAAGAATCCTCACATCCAAGTTTCTGCATTAAACATGCAGGTTGACTTAGATTCAGTATGCTTTTTTGGAAGTATGGTGAGATGTGGAGGCCGCTGTTTATTGCATTATTTTAGCTCCATTTAGTCTGCCTCCTGCCACTGAGTAAATCAAATTAGCAACCAAAGAAGTTACCTGGCACTACAGGGATATACTTCTTTTCCTAAAAGCAATTTTTAGACTAGTCAGAATAATAACATACCAAGATACAGTCATAAATGATGGAGAATATAATATTTGACAAATTGCTTCATCGTTTTGTTCATTATAAGTAGTGCAATAGCGCTTAAATACAGAACACCTATAAAAATGATTGATATGATATATCAAACTTCATGCAAACCTTTCACGGTTCTATAAAATTATGCAGTTTTCTCAGGGATTTTAATCTCTCTTATGAAAACTGGAAACTAATATAATCAGAGCATCTTTATAAATTTAAACCACTGCATGGATAGTTCAGAATTATCAACCAAGGCCAATTTTTGTCCCTGTTACCAACAGGCAAAGAAAATCCATTAAGATCTCCAGACAGGCTGTAGAAAGGCAGAGTAAGATAATGCGGAAACTGCAAATCGCAGCACAAAGGATATCATTATTTCACAAGTAAACCAATCAAAAACAAATAAAAAATTTTTTATTTCTTATTTATATCTGAAAAAATATCCTTTACGTTACAATGTCAAAAATGAGAACATATCATGTCCTTGTAACCTTGATTTTATCCCCTTGCTGTCTATCCTTTGCACCACGACAGAAGTATTTTGGTGGAAAAACACCACTACTGCGTAGCAGACAGTACTCTTTGATACAAGGATACAGGTTGACCTTCAGATTGCATGGACAAGTTTAAAACATATTCTCTAACTTTTTAGCCCATGATTTGCAAACTACACATTAATGTACATGCTTTAGTGTAGCTTCAGGTCATGATGTTTGTTTACTTCTTTAAAGAAATGGCAACAACTACTCATGTCTTCAAAGCTCAACACATCGGTCAACCTTCATGAACATGTGGCATAAACACCATTTTTCAAAAAGAGATAAAAAACAAAGGGGGGGACTTTTAATGTGTTCTATATGGGGTTTATTCTCCTTTCAAGAATGATCTGGGACTTGATTCATTATCTTCCCTTTGGGACTTCTAGCAAGGTTAAGGAAGCGTTCCTGCAACACTACAACACAGGAGAGTGGACACAGCAGCCAACATCTCCACAGTGGCTGCATACAAGCCATGCCCTGTTCCACACCACACTTCTGCTGAAACTGCATGAGTTATCAGGCCACTTGAGCGCTACACCACAAAGATGCCATGCCACTGGACTTCTGCAACAGAAACAGGTTCCGAGAGGAGAATTCACCATAGCAGTCTTAGCAGATCTTCCAGAAATAATTTGCTTGTTGCACAGGAGCTCATCTCCGTGACGTCTGGCAGCATTTATGGAACATCCCCGTCCCGTGTGACCAACTAACGCCATAAATTTCAGACACCCTTCCCTTTGGGAAATGCTAATAATGAAAACTCATCAAAGAGGAGCAATAACTTCTACTGCAGACTAGACGGATGTCTTTCTGACTACTCAAAATTAATGGCAGATCTCAGGGTCTTAAAGAACAGCTGTCACCGAGATATATACCTGCAAACAAGTAAGTAGTATGCCTCCAAGTTTGATTTGTTACAGACATAAAGCAGCAATTCTTACAACAAACTGGACTGATTCTAGAGAGAAGTTAGCTAGCCTTCTGCATGGCTTAAAATGATGGAAACAATATTCCCAGTACACAAACTGGAAGTTTGGAAAGAACTATTGGCTCCCCACCTCCAACAATAATAGCATTTTATAGTCACATAGCCTAAATTTTCACTTCTGTCTAGTCTTACAGACGTTGCAAAACCATCTAATTTAACACAGGATTAAAAACTAGCTATAAGTCCCATACAAATATGAGATTTTCCCCGCACTATCAACATTGTGCATAGCAAAGCTTAAAATGAAAGCTATCCTTGTTTAAATATGATAAACATAATAGGTATGTTTTCAGGAGTTTGTCTGGCATAGGATTTTGAATCTACAGAACAGAAAGAGCAACTATGGGGACCAGAAAGATTAGTGTTACCATCAGTTTCATGTGCATTACCCTATTTAGTACTACCCTTGAGATCCCAGAGACAAGCAGGTATGTGAGAATGTGTACTTGTTTTATAATATGTGAGAGTGTATATTTGTATAAAGCTGTGATCAAACACTTGAAGAGAAATGATTAAAAAGCAAGACCTGTGCACATTCTTCATATATAAAAACCCAGAACCACACTTGATTAAAACGCCATGATTTTGAAGCTAACGTCGCGATCCGGGGGAAGAAAAAGAGGGATGTGTTTCACTATTGCATGTACTTGGGTCTGGGGGCACACGTCAGCAATTTCACAGTTCCTATCCGCCAGCTGATTTCTAGAAGGCTGTAATATTTCTCTCCCAACAACCACTACATCACTGAGTCTGTGTACAAATGATGCTATTCCACGTACATAGGTTTTAGTAGCCCAGAAAAACAGAGGCAAGGTCCAAGATTGCAGTTTTTCTACTGGGTCTTTACAGTGAGTTACGGCACATAAGAACTTTCAGGTACAACCAGAATGGAAATGATGCCACTCTAAATATGTAAATAAAAACCTGCAATACAGTAGCTCGTAATTATTTTAACAGTTCTAGTACTAGTCAATAATTTGGCTCACCTTACAAGTAAAGGTATTGTTATTTATTCCCAGATTTAAATAAATAAGTAATATTAGAGTTAAAATTGATTGCACAGTTAGTTATTTAAGGATTTAACATATTATTACAACATTGCTTCTTCTTCTTCTTTTTTTTTTTAACCAAAAAAAGACATAACAAGACTAGGACATGCTGTATTAAGATCAAGTGTCAAAGAAATCTTAAGTGTTTCATAGAAAACAGTCAAACAGCCGCAGCTCTGCATTGCTGACAGCACTGTACAACATAATCATGAAAGGATGATTAATACCCAATAGCAACTAGAAGAAAGTACGATAGAAAGTAATAGTCTCACTTTAGATGACCAAACAGAACTGTAGCTTTGATTCTCTTCATCGTTCAGTGTCGTAACTATTTAGAGATAACTGGTGATTAGTTAAATGTCTCTGACAGAAAGGCAAATTCATTTCAACTGGCAATGGACTCAGTCCTGAACTGCAAACACCTCATCAGTGGCTGAGTCTAATTTGAGACCTTGCTCCCATCCCTCTGCTTTAAACACACATGAATTGTTTCACAGCCTTCTTCAACAGTGGCTCCCAAAGCTTTGCACCTATTGAAAGCTGTGCTTTTATCTCACCAGCATTCCCATCATGGACATGCCCACACTGGATATTGTTTATCAAAGGTGGCCAGACAGCCTGCCCTCTGCAGTATTACTTCTGGCTATAGTTCTGAGACAAGCCCTACTGCAAACTGGACAGTACACTTCACTTCTGGTTTTCTCCTCCTTGCTATTTTCAAGTCTATACCTGCCCCTCAGTATTTTTCTTGAGAGTCACTGCTTCTTTATGTTTATTTTCATATTAAACCATGAAAGACTGTATTTTATTGATTTCTGTCAGGAAGGGATGTCTAATAAATTTTACTGCTTGGGCTCTCCCTGGCCCAGTGGAGTAGCTTACTCTTAGGGAGACAAAGCAGAATTCATCAAGACCGACCAAGGGGCTAGCCCTTCTCTACAGGGAATGGAAATATCGCAAGGGCCCTGAGTGCACGAAGTCTTAGTTGCCCTTACCAGACTCCCCTGGGACCTCGCACCCAGGCACCCTCCACAAACTGGTCCAGGAGCTTCACTCATGCTCAGGCTCTTAGTGCTGCCTTAGCTATGCTACAGACATAGCTGCACCCAGCCCTGTCTCCTGCTGTCCCGGCTTTCTGACTGGACTTCCTCGATGACTCCAGATCTATGTTGTAGGTTGCTTTTTCTCCAGTTCTGTCTCCTTGATGAACCTCAGAGCTATGCTGTACGCAGTCCTGACTCCAGACCTCTTTCTGTCCTGACTTGCTCACTGGGCTACCTGGATGGACCCTAGACCTGACTTGTTATCTCACCTTGCCAGATGATCACTGACTGTTAACAGAACTATCCAACCAAACCCTGCTCAGATACTCTTGGACTGTGCCCTGGTCAGTGAGGTCACGGCTGCTGCCTGTGCTATGGTCACCCCTGGCTCCTGGCTTGTTTCCTTGTGGAGTAGCCTTGATCTTGTTGCTCCCTGAAAGATGTGTAGGATCCTCCAGCGGGAAGTTCAGGGCAGGAGACTGACTTAAATTCTTTGAAATGACCTGTGAAGACACTGATCTCTCTATAATGAGTACAGATAGGGCCTAGGGAGATAAAAAACCATGCTTAAATGCAACCTTTTGGTCCCACACCTAAGAATGACACGATCAACGCTTCAACATAATATACACATCTTCTTTGAGTCTTCAAGAGCAGCCAAATAAACTATAAGCTATACATTTACATTCAAATGTATAACATCTGTTATCAAATACAGTGGCAGAAAAGTGTTTTTCAAGAACTTTTCTTTCTTGCAGTGACATTACTTCAGACTTATCTGAATGAAGCCTCCAACAGTTTACTGCCATCTGTATCTCAATCCCATGTAGATTGTAAACCACTCATTTACTTAACAGAGGAAGGTCAAAATACAGAGCTAAATATTCTTAGTATGCTGCAAAATCTGCAACCTGCTTCTCCCTATTCATTCTCCCAATGGCTCCAAACGTACAAAGACAGTACAATCCTATGATATCCTGCTCTACAGTTTCCACGTGAAGCCCAAAACTTGGGATAATCCCTCAGATTAGGCAGTGAATGAAATTTATCACAACGACTTTGTATTTGCAAATTCGTCAATACCGTCTCTATGGGTAAGGAAAAAATGCACCAGGCAGGTTGGAACCAGACAGTTTTTACTACTAGCTACAATGCTGGCTCAAAAGTAATCTGAATATTGTCACACGAGCTAGAGTTACAGTTTGGTCATAATATTCTCAATCAGCTGAAAGGATTCAATTTGAAAAACCTACTTAATCTAGCAACCTGAGCAACATAATGAGACCAAATTCTTCTTTGGAAAACCATTATATGATTGTTAGAGAGACAGTCAATAACAATAGATGGTAATTGAACAGAAATCTTAAAATCTTCAATAGGAAGGCAATGTATTAAAAAAATAAATAAATAAAATAAAAAACTAGTCCAATCCTCCCCTCTGCCTTCCACTAAGCAGGAAGAATACACAAATACGGGGCTGCAGCCTAAAATACTCTCAATGCCTTCAGATGCTCAGGAACGGCTAAGAAATGGTTGAACCTCAGTGAGCGACTAAAACTCGAGTGAAATTGTCTAGGAATTTTTCTTCCTTAAGACATTCCTTTCTCACAAATAGCTATTATCCATATGAAACTATTTGACTGATAAAACAACGTGGATATTTTGGTATCATGCAAAATCACTAGATAATTGAGCAGAACGTTGAAAATCAGATTATCAAATAATCAAAGCAATTATGTTGTCAAATGCGTCATGAATTATGAGATGAAGGATTCACCCTCCTAAAATGCTTCTTTCTTCAATTTCTACTTTACTAATATATAAGACTTTCTGATAGTACTATCAGTGAAACCTAGCATTAGGCTTCTACCTGCAGTTTAATCTCATCTCTTGCTTAATTTATCAGAAGTAAGGTCTATAAAGCTAATGCTATTTTCCCATAAAACCATTTAGAAGCTCACAGATTTCATTAGCTTCCCAGGGCAGACAAAAATAGGCCTCATCGTCAACCACAACACAGGAGGGAAGCGGGCAGAAGAAGGGAAGGAGGAGGGAGAAAGAGAAACTACATTACTGCAGAATTGCCTGTACCAATCCAAGAAAACGTTGCTGGACAAATCTAGCATACAAAGCAGTAATAATCACAGCTTAAACCCAAAGCAGGGCTGTCACAAAGCTCTTCCATATTCAGATTCAGTTTTGTGGCAAGAAATTCAGATGCTGAATTCATTTTCCCACTAGAAGTTGATTGGGAATTGTGTATTATGCTGGAAGCAAATATGCCAGTGTTTTTGCCATGTCTCACCTTCTCATGTCCTCGTTACTGATTATGAATCCAGAGAGGCCACACATAATAAATACACTTCTCCGCCATTAAACTTGCACTGAACTGCATGATGTGGTTAGCAGCAGTGATTTTTGCACTTTATTTATGCGTACAAATTCTCTCGTTCATATACATCCCCAGATTGATATATAATAAAAAGTCCTAAAAATTCTTTCAACGATATCGGTAGCAGAAAGTTTCATGCTGCAGAAAAAGGCCGAATGGAGCATTTGGCGATCTACCTATTAAATTACTTCTGTAGCTAGTGGCAAACTAAAGATGATGTGGAAGTAATATGTATATAAAAATACAAGCTTTTAGAATTCTCTGAACAGAATATAATTAGGAACGTGAGTTGGAAATGTGTATGTGACAAAATAACAACATAATTCTGTGCTTCCTGGTTGTTACAGGTGACAAGAATATAAATGTAAAAATGTAAAATTATCTATACCATAATTATTGTAATTTGCACTGAATAAAGGTGGAGGCTATAATCATATGCTTTTATAAGAGCATTATAAGGTTTACAGACAGATAAGGATCCTAAAAATGGTTTTATTTTTTGTTCAATATTTATGGAAAGATATATTGTTAAGGCTAGCAAAGTTCCCAACTAGAAAGTAAAAACTAAGGTCTGCCATTATCTTATGATCTGTATTTCCAGAATTATTTTCCATATGCTTTCCTATACTTCTGTAACTCTGCCAGGGGTATTATTTTAATATACATTATTGCATTTGCTATTTACAAGCACAGTAGTTAATGTTGTAAACAGTTGCCATTCTAATCTGTGCTCAAACATGCAGTTTGCTACAAAAAACAGCCTTTAGATTGTTTATAGTGCTTGGTATTAGCCCAAAGGTTAACATGTTAAATTTGTTATGCTTTTAGTATGCTTTATTAAAAAATTCAAAGTTTGCTAATTATTATCATGAAACATCTTTCCAGTCTAGCCAAAATACACTAATAAGCTTATTTCTTCACTAGGTCAAATTTTCAAATGCAGAAGTAAATCTTAAAATACTGTTATATATTAGACTCACTAAGTGGCATGGAGTTGGCAGAGGATGAAAGAACCTGAATTAAGAATCCATTTAGAGACAAAACCAGACTTTCCAAAATAATGAGATAGCATTTGTAGTAAGGTTCATAACATTCTCTTTATTACTATATACTACATACTGCTCTGTCCAATACATGTAACGCTTTCTTTTAAATTGCTTCTTGGTAATAACAATTTCTAAAAATAAATCTCAACAGTCATTGAACCTGTCGTAGGATCGGGGCTTCAGTCACAGCTGGATCAAGATTTTGCAATAAGCGTTGAAGATTTCAGAAAAAACTAATTTTAAATATCTTAGAAGTTTGTAGTTACATTTATTTACAGATGTACTGCTTTACACTCCCCTCAGCTGAACACTACAAACATCCAGATGTCCAAAACTTTGCATTCAATGCACACACACACTTTGCATTCAATGCACAGCCATATAAATGAAAGAATAAACTTCACATACAAGTTGTTCTATGATCATGTTATTACTATAAATTCTCCTCCTTGTGACTATCAAATAAACCCCAAACAAAACAAAAAAACCCAAACTAATCATATGTTGAAAGTTATAAAAAGTTGCATTTCTCAATCAGGGATTCCAGAGAGAATCTCTTTCAGAAAGCAAGGGTGCTCTCCTGAAAATTAATGGCTTCACCTCAAATTTGTTCCCAACTGCAACTGTGCCAGCATTTCATGTTGAAGACTTCTTCCACTTATTATTTATGAAGAACAACAGACGTATGGGCAAAACAAAAGCAAAAAGAAAATGAAGACCCCCTCCCTGGCAGTCACCCAAAAGAGGGATATGGAGGAGAAAGACAGGGACAGTGAGACCAGTCAGTGGTGGTCTGAATGAACAACATGCACCTTCATTCATTATTATGGGGTGGAATTACTTGTAAATAGTAAGTGGAATTACAGAAGAATCTAAAGAGAACTTTAGAAAGGGTTATAAAACCCATGTCTGTTATATTTTAATAGCAAACATCTGTGCAAAGTTGGGTAGTCATAGGCAGCATGGCTGGATGAAACAGGAACTAGCTTCACTGAGATACAAAACCTTTCTGTATCTCTTCTCTGAGATACAAAATATTTTTAGAAAAAAGGTAAAACAACCACTTTGGATTTTCAAAAACCTAAAATAGTTCAAAATACTTTAAAAGTTTTAAAAGTTTGCAAAAAATAATTGGAATTCTACAAATATTCAGAAACATTCACATATTATTTCTGAAACATTTATTTTCTGCTTTTTGAGTTTGATGTAATTCTTATACATACGCAAAACAAGAGAACAGCCTATTAACACCTACAGTTGACAACGACCTTGAGTTCACTCAAACAAAGATACTCTGTTACACACAGAGATTTCTGATAAGCAGAGGATACTGACTTCAGGAATAAAAAGACAACATACCATTGAATACCTGACTGTCATTCACACTACTGATACAAGCCTTTCATCTAGAACACAAGACAGACAGACAGATAGCACTTTTTCCTAATGGTTATAAAACATAATCTTTACTGTCCAATACTCAACATACCTGAAAGACCCTATCATCCAAACAACATTCCCACAGCAACAGTCTCTAATCTTAATTTCCATAATTCATGATATTAGATGTGTTATTGCAATACATCTCATGCGCTCCTTTCCCTAGTGAGAATAGCACATAGGCATAGAGGCAGATCATATAACAACTTCAGCTTGAAAGTTTACGTTTACACAGACCTTCCTGCTGCTTCAGATATGGATATTATACACTTATTTGCTCAGGTAAGACAATGAAAAAAAAAAAAAACAGATGAGGGGAATGGAAAATTGGCTTAATTACAACCTAAAATTCTTTTAAAATTATATATGGTCCTTTCTTGTGCTTTAGATAGTGGAAGTTAAAAATATATATTACATACATTTCTACATACATCATACACAGCTAAATTATTACATTCTACTGAACAAGCTAAAAGTCAATAGCTTTAGCACTCCTGTAGAAATCCTGCCTCCACACATATGCCATTATCTTCATGAATGAATCCATAAATGCAAATACATATTTTAACTTCTCTTTGGTGAGCTTTGCAAGGATTTAATAGTATTTTAAGACTAGAATCACTATTAGGAATAAAATTGCCTCAATATTATCTAACAGTGCTTCCCTTAATATCATTTAGAGAACTTTACGCACAGGGAGAAAGGTCTCAAGAAGATTGACAAGAAACTCCATAAGCCAAGCCTACAGTGAAAGCCCCACAAAACCAGGCCAGATCATGCCTATATACCTCAACGCAAGCAGGAACTAAGGACTGCCACACACATGAGAGACTTCATAGACCTTGGATTCGGGTACAGAAAAATAGATAGAAAACTGTTCCTCTGCTGTCCTTTGAAAAATGGAAGAGGATAGAAAGTATTAGTAAGCGGAGCACACTGGCCATCACAACACTACATTGCTTGACTTGCTGAACTAACAGAAATGAGAGAGAAAGTTTGCCTTCAAAGCACGACTGGGACCAGGAAGGGGAAGTTTTCTGCAGAAATATTACTGCAGTAATATTTCAAAACCATGATCTGACAAGAAAAGATGAATAAGGCAGAAAAGAAGAATCTTGCACTGAAAGCTCTCACTTCTCAATTAAAGAGCCTACTTGTTCCTGTTTCTGACTAATGACAAACAACAAAAAGTATATTCATTATAGAGTCTACTGCAACTAAGAACCAAGTATGGCCTTAATTAAAATTCCCAAAATAATAAGAGAGTCATTAACAAACCAGCAGCGTAAGAAAGCTGAAGCTGTGCAAATGACCATCATGTAGACCTAATAAAATAGGCGCTGTGAAATGCAAATACTTAACTGCTTCTGGCACAATCTCACCCTGCTGCAGCTTCAGTCTTTCGAAATTTGCATGTGACACATTTCAATTAGATACCCAGTTATCAACATCCATTTATTTACATAAAATGAAATGTACCGCTATATAAAATATATGGCATATTCCAAGACTCATCAGTATTAGAGTTTCTGCCTCTGAAAAGATATGCTTTTTCTTTTTTTCTTCCCTTCCCCCCCCCCCCCTTTTTTTTAAAAAAAAAAACCTTCCCAATAAATCAGTTTTCCAGTACATTCCCTTTGGGGATTCAGTGGCAGCAACACAAAATGCAAGATCAGCAAATTATTAAAATACTGATGTTGTAACTCAGAGCTGAGCAAGTAATGAGCTGTAAAGTTCACTTCTAAAAGCAGGACACTCATACATTAAACACATGCACAATATCTTCTCTTCATTATAAATATTAAATTAGAGTTGGAAGGTGAGCTATGCAAAATAAAATTCAACTCTTATGGATTTTGATAACATTACTTTTAAGAAGCAAATTTCTTTGGAATAATATATAGTAACTAAGGAAGCAACTTTGCCAGATTTGTATTAAAATGTATTCTACTGTCATAGTAAATCCCAAATTAGGTCAATGACAGTTCAGCAGAAGCAGATAGATGATCTTCCATTTGTCGAACAAACCAAACCGCTTCCCACTTTGCAAAACTAATCCAAAATTACCATTAATTAAGGTTATTTTAAGTCAAGGTAAAAATATGGGAAGCCATAGATCACTCACGTACCTAACACTGATAATGAAATTCCATCAAAGAAAACAAACACCACATCTTTACTTCAGTGCATCCTATTATGTACTTCATCCATCATGATGTGCTCTTCCCCCCCGATAAACAAGGACATACTAGTTTGTGGAAATGCTGATGAGCAGAAACCAAGCGCGCATTAGCTAGGTTTCTTCTGCCCCCAAACACACTGCTGATTTGTAGTGCCATAAGCCTCAAAGCAGGAGCGGACACAACACCCCGTATTGTACAAAATACAGAAGACATCATCAGTGCTGCGAGCAACAAGGATTTGAAAAGACGTACCTGAGTCATAGGATGAAAACTACCACAAAAACAGTAGATGATGCCATGATCAACTGCTTACCTCACCTCTCCTAAACTTAAAGTGTGCTTTGTATATAGCAGACATGCATACTTGCACCTGCTTGAGAATTAATCTGTTATTGTAAAGTGGGGGCTAGATAAAGTCTGGAAGAAGAAAATGATAAAGCTATAGATTAATTGTTTCAGAAAGTAAAGTGATTAAACTTTTTTTTTTCCAAGTCAAAACACATTAATATGCTTCTCTAATGAGTATCATGGTTTAGGAAACAGTATATTGGCAACTTGTAAGACTTGGTATTTCCCCTGACTTCTATAAAAATGTTGAGAAGAAAACAAATACGTTAATAAAACATTCTATAATGTGGTTCCTATGTGGAAATTAGAAATTTAGAAATTGTTATCCATGTAGTTAAACCAGTAATGCCATTAATATACTATATGTCAATCTCCAAAAGTTTACCTAAGACACAGATATATGGGAAGAAAGATATGTTGATAAGAAAGAAATCAGCACATTAAAAAAGAGAGTATATATTGACCTTGCAAGCATGACTGCAGACAGAGAAAAGAAGTTTAAAAAAAAAATTGCTTTCTATTTCAAACACATATATTCCATGGGGTGGGGGGAGATAGTTATTTACCTTTAATTGTTCTAAGGAGAAGCACAGAGGTAATATAACACTGGGGATCCTACCCTCTTGCTTAAAATTGTTAAGAAATCCATAGAAGGTACTATTGCCAAGCCAGGGTTTTGGTGGCCCCTCGCTTTTGCAGCAAGCACTGCCCTGTTCCCACAAAATGGAAAACAAGGAGAGCTGGAAACACGGTACATAGCAAAACTTCACTCTGAGAAAAGGAAAGGGGCTCTCTCTCGTTCTTTTTTATAAAGCAATAAACTTCAAACAATTTTCTTTAGCCACTTCTCTAAAGGAAATAGCAGAAGCACAGTTAAAATGATTGAAGAGATGAAACAACTTCTGTCTGAGGAACAACTAATTAGACTTTTCAACAGGGAAAAGTCTGATAAAGGATAAGTTAAAGAAACATACAAGTGAGGGGCAGGTTTCTTGATACAAAAAGAAGAGGATGCAAGAAATCTATAAAAAGAGTGGTGTGGAGAAAGGAAAATATATATAAAATCCATGGGAAAAAATTAAGAGCTATTAACTGCAAAGATACCTTTGGCTAGGTTGTACCTGTCAATTCACTGGAATCAAAAAATATGATAGTGATACTCATTCACACATAATTTTTAAAGCATCTGTGCAAAGAGAACAGTTCAGTTTTCTATTCAAAATCATTTTGACTTCTAAATTTTCTGAAAAAATTCAGAAAAAGATCATAATTTTCATATTTTCTAAATATATCTCAGATTTTTCCCGCATGGAAGTTTCAATTTCTGGTTTTCATACTCTTTTGGAATGGGAGTGATTGTAAGTTACGGAATCTCTACAAAATACAGACTCTAGTCTATTTTACCCTTTAAACCTCAAAGTCCTTCATTGCTCAATTAGTTTTTTAGCTTAAATATACCAGTGAAGACCAACAAAGCCTTTGCACACTAATTCATTCTCTCTCTCTCAAACACAATAATGATTTTTAATATATTGCCCATGAATATATGGCCTAGGTTTCTTGTGATAACTCTCAAAGTAGGATCACTTCAAGTACTTGAATGTTTTATTTCTTCAACTATCAAAGGGAATGAGGAGAAAGGAAGCAAAATATTAATAATTAAAAATTAGATGTGGAAACCAAGAACTATAATTTTACAAACTTGCTGATGACACAGAACTGTGAGGAGCGGGTGATACATCAGTAGGTTGTGCTGCCATTCAGAGTGACCTTGACAGGCTGGAGAAATGAGCCAACAGGAACCTTGTGCAGTTCAACAAAGGGAAATGCAAAGTCCTGCCCTGGGGAGGGATAACTGAGGAGGCTGGGGGCTGACCAGCTGCAGAGCAGCTTTGCAGAGAAGGACCTTGGGGTCCTGGTGGACAACAAGTTGACCATGAGCCAGCAGTGTGCCCTCGTGGCAAAGAAGGCTAATGGTATTCTGGGTTGCACTAGGAAGAGCATTGCCAGCAGGTCAAGGGAGGCGATTCTTCCCCCGACTCAGTACAGGTGAGGTCACATCTGGAGTGCTGGGTCCAGTACAGGGCTCCACAGTGCAAAGCGGAGTGAGCCCAGTGAAGGGCCACAAAGATGATCAAGGGACTGGAACATCTCCCATATGAGGAGAGGCTGAGAGAGCTGGGACTGTTCAGCCTGGAGAAGAGAAGACTGAGGGGGGTTCTTATAAATGTGTATAAATATCTGATAGGAGGGTATAAAGAGGATGGAGCCGTACTCTTCACAGTGGTGACCAATGACAGAACAAGAGGCAACGGGCACAAACTGAAACACAGGAAACTCCATTTGAACACAAGAAAACATTTTTACTTTGAGGGTGGCTGAATGTTGGAACAGGTCGTCTAGAGAGGTTGTGGAGTCTCCATCCTTAGAAACAGTCAAAACCTGACTGGACATGATCCTGGGCAACCTGCCCTAGGTGACCGTGCTTGAACAGAGGGATTGCTCCAGATGATCTCCAGAGGCGTCCGCCAACCCCAACTATTCTGTGATTCTGAAGTGTTCACTTCAACAAACTAGGACTCTGCCAGGCACAGCTCTTCGTATCCTGAATGCTCTAAGTTGCAGAAGTGGCCAGAAAGATCAATTTTCCATTTTGCAGCAACCTGGAAGCCACTACTATAAAAGGGTATCTGTGGAACAATGCACTTCTTTTAAATGAGGAGTTGTGAGGATGACAACATATGACTGCAAGTATTTTGCAGTGAACAACACAGAAACCTCCAGGAAACAGCACCAGTCACTAGTAACGGGAATTAATGGTTAGAGGCTGCACAGTTAGTCACAGTCTCACTGTAGCAACAGTGTGCAACAATCCATCCTGAACCTGGCAGCCTTAGAGCTTCAGACTATTGAAGGGCTTGCCAATCTCAAACTAAGAGCACAGAGCTGAGAGAAATAATGTTTTTGAGTACACTTCTTTCAAAAAACTCTATTTTCCAGACTCTATTTCCACCCTTTCCTCCAAAAGGACTTTTACCAAAACTTACCTCTGGGTACTTTAATTTTAAAGTTTTATGCATTTCCCGAAAACGACTGTATCGCCTGAACACTGTCCATGTCTCATCCAGAACTGTTATCTATATTAGACAGTATAAAAAGAAAAAACAGAAGTAAAAACACATAGCGTACAACACTAAAAAGCATGCAGTATGCAAGATTGCCAGATTAAAATGGGTCATTTTTAGTTCACTTAAATTCCATAAGATTTTATAGGTTTACTAAAATTTTCTTTCATTAGTGACAGAACTTAATTTAATAACGAGCACTGATTGCAATGCAAAAAACTGAACACATTTATTCCACATTTCACCGTGGAGTGCCAACTCTGTAAACGCATTAAAATATCCCAAATCATTCCTTGGTGCAGTTACAGAGCTCTCAGCATTCCGGTCAGTGGCTGTTCCATTAATGAATAGTATCTAGCACAAATTTAGTGCCTCTATATGTGAGAATATATGCATTTATATGAACATATATATGTACACACACACACAAATAATACATACATGTTTCTCAGAAACATACAGAGAGTGAATTACTACACATAATGTGGTCCCAATTTGTAGGGTAAAAAACTATATATGGTGGTTTCCAGTAGATGATGTTCCTTTAAAACACTTTGGGCCTATGTCATGAATATGTTGATGAACATCCCATTTATATAGGAAGTTTCACTAAAATCAGCAGAAGCACTCCTGTGAATAAAATGCTTAGCAACAGGAGTGGAGTGGCAGAGCAAAGCAAGTTTGCTGTCAGTTATACCCAAAATCCTCACTGGAACTGAGAAGTCCACTAAAGGAGTTTAAGGGAAAGAAAATTTTTCACTGCCTGAAATTAGGTGAAATGAAAGAAATTCATAAGTGGGTCATAAAAGTGATATGATTAGAGCCTTTGATTTTACATAGAAGTCTTTCCGCAGCTCTGATGATCTAAGGATATCAAGAAGCAATGCTGTAGGGAGAGGTAGACTTTTTTTCTTTTTTTAGATGAACTGGTATAGTGGGAGAAAAGAGTGACACTGCCTATGCTCAAAAGCTGCTTTTTCTTTTCTTTTTTTTTTTTTTAATCTAATGGGCCTAGTAAGTAATACTACATTGCCTAGCAATGATTTTATGTAAAGATCAAAAATAAGCATTTTCATAAAATGCATTTCACAAAGATACAGGCATAAAATGAGTCAAAAAAAAAAAAAAAGTAGTTCCCTCAGAACTGAGCATCTAATAAAGTCACAGGGAGACAAAAAATGGCAATGGAGCAGGATAACACAGTAAGAGAAGAAGAAATGAGAACAATAAAAACAGCATGTAAGCACAATATTTGACAACTGCTAGCTCATGTTTTCAACAATCCGACCTCTGGTACACATTCCCCCTGCTCCTCTGCCTTCCTTGGTGGATACAGAAGAGTGAAACTATCATACATGTTTTGGAAAGCAAAAATTATTATGCATTATATGACATAAGGAACCAGGTTTGGGTATTTTTGTTGTTATTTTAAATAAAAGGGGAAAGTAAACAAAACTGGCCTTCTCACAACATAACTTTGCTTTTCACAAATAATAAAACTAGTTTTTTCAAACAAGTCTGCACAATGCAAATTGATTACTCCTCCTCCTTTGAATGGCAGTACTGTAAAATTCTTTTTTTCACGTCCCCAATACGCTTCACTGCTACCAAGACATCTGCGTGATGGACTGTATTTCCTTACAAGAAATTCACACTGTTGCCCTCTCTCAATAATTGCTAACAGTGTCTCAGACTTTACAGATGAGGTGAAGGGATTTAAGATGCATACTTACATTTAACCACAAACAAGTTGTAATTCAGGAATACATGCATTACATTGACCTTAATTAACCAATTAACGATTTTGTTCTGAATAATTACTTTACTAAACTGCTTTGTGATTTAAATATTTAACCAAACATTAGACTGCAATGGATAATCATAAAATAACACTCATTACTTATGCTTTTTTTTTCTAACTGAATTGTGAAATTTGTTCTGATAAAGTTCGATCGCACATGATCTTTATTCAAAAGCGGCCTCTTTTTTCCCCTAAAGTTTTCACAGAAGGATGCCTTTAGGGGAGCCACCTAGCACAAAGCATCCAGGATTCCTACGGCTCCATAGCCTGGGGAAGAGCATATATATGAGCTTGCCAATAAAGTTGTTGCCTATGCATCTGACAGCTGTCTAGGTGACAGGGTAGTGCTGAGTTTACCCAAACCAAACTGCCTGCAGCCAATTCCAGCACCCAATTATTCAGCAGCTTTCTCCTTTGAAGTCTAATAAATGACTACTGAAAAGGTAGTTTTAACTACCTTATCAGCAATACTTGTTCAAGATGCACAGGAAGGAAAACAGGAAAAGCTACATATCTGTGCTGCTGGCCTTTTACTCCTATAACTGACACAACTGGTTTGATCTGTGATTCTTTCCTCCATTTAATAAAGACTGTACGAAAGATTATAAGATTATAGGCTCTGTAAGCATGGGACCAGAACAAAGGCAGATCCTCTTTTGAACAGTAGCAAGAAAAGCAAATTTGGATGGCTTCTTATTTTCTACTTGTTATTTGTTATTACAGTAGTTAAAAAAATATTTTCTCAATGAAAAAAATACATGGTTGAGTAAATCTGTAAAGCAGATTTTCAAAACTTTCTCATCTGGGGGCTTACATGATCCTAGACTTGCCTCAGAATTGTGTTTTTATTTGTTTTTTTCCCCATTAAAGTGCAATACCTCCTACATAAAAACTAGAGATATTACAGTCTTGCCTTCTTAATTTTTCCTCTGAGTGACAACTGACAGAAGATGATCTAGCCAATGTTTTCTATTGATTCCACTGGAAGGCAATTCCCAGAATTTGTCAACGTGTCCTCCCTTGCCCTCATACAAATGTAAGTGAAAACATAGTGAAAAGGAATAAAGAGAAATATTTCACTTTATTCTGAAGCCATCAGAAAGAAATAAAAATGTCCACCTTACTATCTAGACTCATTAAATGTACAGCAGTTACTATCTAAATTATCTGTCAAAATTTGTACTTCCCAAAATGTAATTCATTGCAACTTCACCTCCCACTATCTGTGAATACAGCATCTGTAAAGCAAAAAAAATGCAGGCTACTAAAAGATTTATGCAGATCAATTTCTTGGAACCTTTCTTTGATTAATCTTTGAGGGTATTAACCTGATAGAATTGAGAGAAGATTTTTGTTTTCTAACTTAGGGACGTACAGTGCATGCAATATTTGCTCTAAGAACTATGTATTAACGAGCACTGCTTCTGCTTTACTCCAATTCTGCCCACAGCTTGCTGAGATCAGGAAAAACTTTGACCAAAAACATCAACATTTTGAGCTGCGGAATGGAAGTGCGACATGACCCTGGGTCAATCAGCACTTTGGGGTGAACCTGCCTAGATGTTTTCCTATAGAGAACTCAAAGATAACTAAAGACCCTCAAAAAAGCTAGTTTTGTTAGCAAGATAAATAACTTCTTAAAATGAGAGAAAGGAAAAACTGAAAAAATGAGAAGGTTTATACACAACTTTCACTCTTGTCACAGAAGTCCCCACAGGGCTGTCCTTGATTCTAGCTCTGTTTCTGTTGCTCATGGGCAGGCTGCTCCCGATTGCTCTCAGGAGACACTCAATCTCTCCATGAGAGCTGGAGGCTCCCAGTTCCCTACTGCCTCACTGCTGCTCCTGCCCTCCACCCCTTCTCCTGCCCTCCTTGAACCAGCTCACTTTTCCACCAGGCAGCAACAACCTCTAGTCGCTCCATGGACTTCCAACCAACCCTGTCTTCTTAAAAGAGTGTAAGAGAATTGTGAACAAAACAGATAATGGGAAAACAATTATTGTCTGTAAGAGTTGCCAACAATCTTCTAGATGTAAAATTCTTCCCATATGCTGTTTCTAAAAAGGTCTTGTCTTTGAATATTCTGTGCATCACAACAACAGGAAAGGAAGAGGAGAACACAAAAGTTTCTGGTATTTTAATTCAGTTCTAACATAAATATGTTAAGATCTGATTAAGTTACTGCTGCTTCATCATGTCTTTAAAGACTGCATTTAAAACTGTCACCCAAATGGAAGTTTATTTGGAAATGTATCTACTAATACTGAATATTTAGTAGCAGGCTAGCACAAACAGCTGGCCTTGACAGCTCTTGCTGCAGAAGAAGAAGGTGCTAACTTAACTCTTAAATAAAACACATCTTGGTTTCTAATTTCAAGTCTCTCCAATAGGTTCTAACGAAACTCACTCAACATCTTGAAGTATGATCTGTGTCCACTGGATAAACCTGAGTGGAGAGACCATCCTGCTGGCCCGTTCCCAAAGGTTACATATGTCTAGATGGAGAAGATGCTGAGCCCGCACTAAGAGAAAATATTTTTTGGATAGTATGTTGGGGTTGAAAGAATTATCAACAGGCCACAGTGCTGCCAAGAAGTGTGGAACTCGTTCTCTCTCTTTTGGCATATAAGAAAATAATTTTTTACTATTTCATGTCATGAGAAGAAATTTATATTTGTTATTTTTTAGATTTGTTCTTCTATAGAGCAATGTGCTGGGGTTTAGCTACTAATACAATGATCAAAGTATCTGTTGATGAAAATGCTTCTAATTCAGATGCCTCGGATTCAAAGGTTTGGGACTCTTCCAATTCAACTCAACCATCTTGTCTCTTTGTCAGATTTCAAAGAGCTGTTACATGTGAATAGGTCAGCTCCCTATTTTCTCAAGGGCAAGGAGAAACTTGGTGAAGAGAGCTCATTTGGGAACGAGCAATGGAAATGAGATTAGCTATACCTCAGCCCTTCCCCAAGACTGACACACACTCTGATATGAGATCATCTGAAAATAAATTTGAGCTAACTAAAGTAAGCTTGAAATAAGGAATTATTTGAACAATTGACACCATTGCCTGATCCATCAGGAAGGGATGAAAGAAACAGGTACACATCCTTTCCTCCTGGCCTTCTCTTATTACTTTCCTAGCTTTTACCGAAAAATCACTATACCACCTATTCTGATTTCCTACAGAACACAAGTAGCAACAGATGAAGGTATTACACCTAGGAGTCAAGATGGGAGCCCTGCAGAGGAAAACTTTAAAATAGAAAAGTTTGTTGAAGGTCTGTGGATTGTAGCTCGGAGCCAAATCCTGAGCACAGCACAAGCAGCACAGTGTGACATACAGAGACCTAGAAGCTACAGAAAAAGCACAAGTAGTCAATTGTTTTGTGTAAGGGAATGACTATAAGAAATATCACAGACTGACAAACTAAGGGGCCATAGGAACTGCAATAAGAATTGTATTTATTGCTGTAAGCAAGTTGATAGCAATGGAATATAATTATTCCATTGCTCTGAACTTTGCTAAAGCAGTTATTTAAGCAGCAGTTTCTTTCAGAGGTAGTCAAGAAAGGCCCAGGAGAGAGAGAAAAAAGACAGTATGAAGAAGTACAGCAGAAAAGAATGGTCATTCCATATACCTTGCTATTTGTCAGTGCATAGCATGAGCTCCTTCCATGCCATTACAGAAGTTTTGCTCCTCAGCAGATGTTTTGCTCCTCACAAAAACAAAATACAAGCAACAGAACTTCTGAAGGCTAGTCTCGTGTGCATTTGTATCTCTCCTTGATATATTCTCCCGTTCTTTCTTGGTTAAGAATACCATTCCTTCCCAACATTTTTCTTCTATTGCATATCCTCCCATGTAAGTCCAAGTCTTCCTTCACATACTCTTAACTGCCCTTTCACCTCAGGAGTCTGCAGTTGCTTCCATGGGTTTTAGGGAAGAATGGAGAAAGAGAAGAAATCCACTCATGTTTACTAAAAAGACAGAACATCTTTTTACTCTATCTCCCTTTACTAACCATTTCCCAGTTTCGCAAATCCCCTGCACTAAAAACAGCTGGAGGCTAGACTAGTCCTTGAGGATGTTTTAAGGGCACTTGCTCTTCTCAAGGCATCTCTTTTGACTGTTGATGGTGACAGGCCTCTGGGCTTACACCGGCCCCAGCAAATCCAAAGTTCAAAAGGCAAAATGAAGTACTCCATCCAGAAATTGTGCAGTATGTTTCAAAATGAAATGTAATTAGTACAAAGAGTGCTAAGGCTGACCATCTTAATACAAAACTTTGCAAAAAAGGAATGCGAGCACAGCTCAGAAATGGTCCTGCACACTGTGAGGGCAGGTCATCCCTCCCACTTGCACTAGCTACTGAGGCATCTGGCAGCGCATTCAGTAAAGACAGCTGCCAGTTCTGTCTCTGATGCCATGTAGATCAGTTATGCTACATGTCCGCATGCACTGAGAGCACATTTCCAATTAGATCTCACATCTTGCTTTGAAAAGACACTGGCTTAGCACCAGAGGGAAAATAATGAACATGTATTTTCCAAGCATTTAAGCAGAGAAGATTAACAGAGAGAGACACTAGAACATAGGGGAAGCAGGTAAGAGTTCGGAGAAGTGAGACTTTGGTAGTAGAGGATGGGAAGAATCAGAACAAAACAAAAAAAAAGAAAAGCATCAAGCCTCTCTAGGAAGTTCTGGGTATGTGCAAAATGTTTTAATTATACTTTCATTATTAGAGGTAAACACGTCAAGTTTAATCATTTTCTATACTTCACACTTGCATCTCAATAGAGTGCTTTCCTATAACCAGCATTCGTTTCATCCTGATCCCTGCCACACTTGCAACAGAATATTTGACATTGAATCTGCTCAGCCCGAGCCTCACCATCAAGTCCTGTGCACAACCGATCCATGTTGTAAATGCTTGTCTCAAACCTTATTTTAATAGTACTAAGGCCTCTTACACAAAGGAAAAGAGACAGAACCAAAAAAGTGAACAAGTGTGGCCCTAATTTTGCCAGACTTATGGATGTGACAGTCACTTGCATCTCCTGTGGGTAAATTACACTCAGCAGAACACAAAACTGCATTTCATTAGGGTTAGCAAGGTCATTTCTAGACTCTGCAGATTCTCAGGTGTGTTTCCAGTTGCTATCTCCATCTTTGCTGACTTTGATGTTGTCACAGTGAACAGTGACAGCTAGACAGAGCAAACTAGAAATTATTTTTTAAACAAAAGGCATTCTTCTATTTTTATTATTACTGCGATGCTACTGTTGTATAAACGCAAGCAACATGCATACAGAGAAACCATACATTAAGGAGAAGTAACTTAAAAAGTACTTACCTTTATTTCAAACTCATAGTGTTCATCCTTTCCCTGCCCACACAGGACATAGCGTGGAATACTAATTTTAATTGGGTCCTTTAGGTCATCTGGACTTGCTCCCAGAGAACGACAGATCATCCGCTTTCAAATGCATACCAAATAGGGAGAACAAAGGAAAACCAAAAATCAGTATGTAAGGAAAAAAAACCCCACACCCTTCACTAAAATTAAGAAAATGCCCTTGGCCAGAAGAGCCAGGAAAGAGGGCATGGAAGAGACAAAAATTTCAGCTTAGATACCAAAAAACAAAAGGAAAGCAGTAGATTTTGTTTTAATTCTCTTTGGGGAAAAAAAAAGAATCAAGCCTTTACAGCTATAAATACTTTTGTATGTGTTTATTTTTATGTAGCAAATCTGTTTACAATATCATGCAAAGCTGGAGGGGATCTAGGCAATTCAGAAAGCTTTTAGTTTTTTAAATCCAAAATCATCTTGGAATTAAATAAGGTATACATGACATAACTTTTCTTGAGCTCTTTTTGAGTGCAAGAAAACTTGGAACTCATTCATAAATGCCTTTCTGTATGCTGTCTGCTACAGACAGTTGGGTGAAAATACCAAAAAGCTACCTAGGAGAGGAGGCTGCTACTTCTTCACCAGTCAATTACAAATGTCAATACCATTTTCCTTAATGTTACCATTAAGATTACTGAAAAAGAAAATGCAGTCAAAGAAAGCAATTTTTAGTTTCAATTAACTGGCTTTATCAAGAAAGTGGTTTCTACAATTATTATTATTATTTTTTTTAAACTAAAAATGTAAATAAAAAAAGTTTGTGTTTTGAATGGCAAAACATTTTTGGCCATCTTTGGTTACACAACAAATACTTTCTCCTCTGCTCTCCATTTTGCCCTTCTTTCACTTCTGCCGAGTTACTGGCTTTTCAACTAACACTGAGCTTTCTGGAGTGTTAAAATGAAAGTAATTCTTTTCTTGGGAGAAAGAGGAGCTCATTGCCTTGACAACAATATTTATATGTTATCTGTTTTAAAACAGCTATAAAGCCGTAAAGCCACTCTTAAAACCACCTCTGTCAACGTGTAATTTATTGTCAGTCATTTCCAGGAAGCTATTACAAACAGCTAATAGTTAGGAAAAAAATCTCAAGCAAAACATATGTGAAAAACATGTCCTAATAGATTAAATAATGCTTTGATAGTCACAAATATACATTGTTACGTTATGTTTAATTTGCAGTGGAATAGAAGATATTATAATGGAGGTTTTCTCACAAAAGTGCAGAATATCCATCAAGTTGGATTTGAAAACAAGTTTAAACAGAAAAAAACATGGTATGTGGAACACAATGTACACAAACATATTTAACTTTGGGGTGCAATCTGAAAAAGAATTAGTTGCAGTAATCACTGTCATTTAGTAGCCTTGGTTAAGACAGTCCTCACAGATACTGCCACTTAATTCTAACATTCAGCAAGACTCAGAAGAAATGCCCTCCTGATGTCAACAAGGGAGACACTTTCTAACTGAAATGACACCATGTTGCCCTCCATGAGAGGAACAACCCTGTCTGCTCTCATGTTCTGCGAGATATCTGTATATACTTTTTCATTAAAAGAAAATATCTAACTACCTCAGAATAAAATGACCCATTTTGCTCTTTTCTTTGGAATTCCTCAGGGTAGTATAAGGTTTTGTTATGAAAAATAATCATAACTCCCTATCCAAACCACCCTTCTTCCTTCTAGCCACAACTTCCACATCCACAGCAGTAACTGCTTTTCTAAACCCCAAGTGAATTACATTATCATGTCTTAACATACGGTAAGCACAAATGGGAAATGTTTTTACAGTAGTAGACAGACTGAAGTCTAACTCTGTCTGATAGAAGACTGCATGTCTACTGGCAGTATGCTTATAGAATTCAGAATTTCAGATTAGATACCACCGTTCTTCTGCCAAGGGCCATCTTCCTCAAATAAGGCAGATGGCACATTCAAGCAATGGGATTTAAAGGTATTCAGCTCCTGCTAGAAGGGAGGAAACAAAAGATGAGAGAGAATAGCTTATGGGGTTTTTTTTTTTGAACATCTGACAGGAGTAACAGGTAAAGAGTAACCTTTTACTAAGCTTCAGGCGAGCCTTGACAACTGGAAATCTTACATTTTCAATAGTTCCACTAATTCTTGGAATGTAATGTTAAAGAGACTGTACAGATGCAATCTCACAGCATCATCAACCACATCAGTAAGCAAGCAGAAAAAGGGGAAATTCAGGCTGGGCTTCTGACACATCACGTGGGTTAAAATTTATTCTATCCTTCAGGCATTATCCCCAGTTGCTAACTACCCATTTAACAATGTGAGAAACATGTATACAAATGACAAACCTTGAATTTTTTGTCCTACCACAGTTCTAGTAGCATGACCAAAGATCAAAATGCAAATTTGCACCATTTAACCTCCTTTTTCACATCACATTTTCCTCAAGCACTCACATCAAGGGACTATACAGACTTATTCTACTGCAGGGGAGTTGAAGTTAACTATTTGGAGAGAATAAAGAAGAATGACTCAAATAAGCTATGTATTGTTTCCCTGCAAAAACAAAAGCAAAACCAGTCTTGGATGCTCGCTGCATTTTTGCTACTCTGTTTCACTGCTTCCATGGCTCACCCTAGCCTACGATGTCCTGGCTCTAGGCAAAGGCAGCAAATCCAAGAGAAGAGAGATACGGCAAATCCATCAGTCCCTGGAACTGCAGCCAGCATGACTTCGAATAAAGCAGGCATAACTCCTTTTACATTTGTGACAAACTTTAATCCAAGAGAATGTGAAACTCCAAAGCAGAAGAGAATTGCTTGTCAATGGTATTCTTGCCAAAATTGTAAGGTATGAAAGCTACAAACATCCTTAGTATTAACAGCATACAATGAATGCACCATAGCTTAAGCACTTTGCAATTCAGACACACAAAAAACATTGCAAATGTGAAATATTGAAATCAAGGACATGAAATAGATGAGAATCATGAAAAACAAAGACAGTCAGAAAGATTAAGGAAAAGGCAATCAAGGAGGAATGCAGAAGACATTAATTAAGATGGATAAGAAATGGAGGGAGCCAGAAACAATAGCCAAAATAGAAACCTGAAGACACAGCTGTAATTATAGCTTTGATCCACCTACCACATTAAGTAGAAACATTTTAATTTCCTCTTTCCAAGGAAAAGTTTGTACAATTACATTAGAGAGTCACCAGTAGAAACAATCAAATAATAATGATTGTTGGTAAGATGTGTATACACACCCTAAGGTACTCCCTTAAAGACTCAAAGGGCTGATTTGCCTATTGATAAAAAGGTATTTTACCAGTATCCATTACCTCTTATTTTGAATGTATCTAAATGTATTTGAATTTCAACACCTAGTCAGATGCATAATTAGCCAAATGGCTTCTTCACTTGAGCTGAATGTTAATTTCCAGATTTCTGAAGGGAGATGCAAACTGTTTTGAAGAAATGATGGAATGACTGTCAGCTGAGTATTTATTTCTTTTTCATCATATTTAGAAAAACCAATTCCTGAATCAGATCCAACCTTGCTTCTTCTAGAAAAAACAAGCTCAATTTTTGTGAAAGTCTCTTTGTCTGGCAAAACCACACATCGGAGATCATTCAAACTGTACAACTGAAGCTTGTCAAATTGTGATCGCTGGGGCAGAGTATTCAAAAAGTTAGGTGCAGAATAAAAGACATTTTCCCTCAAGAGACCTATATGAGTACTTGTAAGAACTAGAGATCTATCTACAGTCTTCTTAAAACAGTCTTTTTTCACTGTGGTATATAGCAGTACATGAACGTCACCTAACGAAGGTTTATTGCTTCCCATATTTTCATGGAGTAAGTAGACCAGATCAGCTAACATTGTTCTGAATTTACAAGACAATCGCACTCCATTTGAAAAAACTAAGTCATTTACTTCTGATGCCCAGTCAAGCGAAATCTGCAACAAATCACCTCTCAAGAGCTGGTGATTTAAATAAACAGCATCATCTGTTGCAGAAATCAAAACACTTATTATGTCATGGCAAATTCTTTGAGTGAAGTGTTTGTTATAGGTAAATATTGTGAGCGAGTTATCATCGGTAGAGCACAGAAGTCTAATATTCTGTCCAGCAAAACCAACTTGAATCTCTTCTATTGTGATGACTGGAACCTTATGAAATATTTCTAAGGAATTTTGACAAACATCCTGTTTGACTGACAAAGCAACAACATACAAAACAGAACTGAACAAAAGCAAGCAAGCAGGTTCTGGATCAGGTCTTCTGCAATTGCCAACAGCAAGCCAATATATACCTTTTAACTCCTCCATACCAATACAAATTTGAGGTAAGGCACAGGTCAAATATTCCAGCACTTTTTCCCGAGAACAGACCTGAAGCTTCAGAAGGACATCAGGAAAATGCACAAATTTCTGTCTTAACACAAGACTGTTTTCCAATTTTTCATTGTTACAACAGCATACAAATCCTTCAGGAGGCTTTCCTGCACAGGCATTTGAGATTTCTGTGCTTGCACACACTGTGGTATCCTCTTGTGCAGGGGATTCTAGCTGAACGACATTATCAGTTTGAGCTTTAGTGTCTTTAGTAGAGTGAGATGTGTCTTGACTCACCCCTGAACTGAAAAATACATCTACTTGTAAGTTCCTTACAAATGGGAGGTTTTTTATTAATGATACCACTTGTGCATATCTCTCACTTTTGTCACACAAACTTCCCAGCTGCTTAATTTGTTCAGAAACCATGGTACTGTTGAGCAGATGACTACTGGTATCTTTGTAAAAGCAGAAGAGCTTGCTGAAAAGATATCCCAAACCATAGGTTTGTTCTGGCCTCACATCAAAACAAGGAGTTAGTGACTTACAGATCAGATCAGGGGCTTTTTCAGTTGGAAGCTGAGAATTACTAGACTGGCCTTGGATTGTCCGGTGCACTGTCTTAAGTGGACTGTTTTCTTTACAAGCTATTTCTGAATCTATGTTAGACTGAGAAAAGACAAGACAAGATATGCTGTTAAAACTAGCCTGCTCATTAGCAGATGCTAAAGATCCTAAAGGAGACAGATGTTGCAAGTGGAAATAATCAGATTCAGTTCTTGAGCTGTCATGATCCTGAGAAATACTTCTTTTATCATCAAAATGATTGAAATTTTCAACCTTATAGTGTGAATAAGCGACATTATTTAAGTCATGACTTTGTAAGGAAGTAGATAAAACATTCTGATAAGGAACATTCTCTCTCTTTAAAGTATTGGTATTTTTAGATTGAGTAAAGTTACATTCAGTGTCATAAAGACAAGCAAAGCTCTCCTGTCCTGAATTGTTCCCTTCATTTTCAAATGCATCTTCTGATGTAAAGGGGGAGGAGATTCTTCCAGGACTAGAAAATATATTCCACATCTCTGTATACTTCTTCTGTCTTTTAGGGTCTGTTATTCCTGTGTTTTCTCCACACAACTCAGCAGCACAATTGCCATCTTTAGTTAAAAATGGAAAGCCATAATGTGGCTGCCACTGTTGACTTTTCTGTTAAAAGTTTCAAAAGAAAAAAAAATAGAAACACTTTTAAAAAAAGATCTTCTGATTTGAACATTTCTTAAATGCAGGCTTCATTTGGATTGGTTGTACAATCATTCAAAGTAAACCAAAATTTGAGAGATCAAATCCAACAAAACTGATTGAGATCTGATTCAGGAATGGTTGATCTTCCCAGCTTTTCTTTTGTACAGTATCCATTTCGCTTGGTTTATATTTGTTTTACACAAAAAATACAGGAAAGTGAAAGGCTAATGCAGAAATTTATGTGCCTGTTATCATCTTCTTTCCCTCCACAAAACTGCAATATTATGTTCCTGTAATAAGGAAACAAAATGTAGTCCTACATTATTAAGTTCAAGGTAGTGTAAAATTCAAAACAGCACAGAGGTCTAAAACAGTAAAAGTAGAGGGGTAGCCAGCTTCCTACTATGAAGGCTCAAATCTGAGAAGCTATTTAGGAGCTACTCTCCAATTCAAGATATAATTAATCATATGTTTCAAGCAAAAGTTAGACAACCAAATACTGTCAGAGAGGTCTAATGCTCAGTTTAAAAAAAACCTATAAAATTGTCTACACGTTAAACCTTCATGACATATTCAGAAAATTTCCCTGGTGTTACCACTAATGTTTTAAACACCCTTCCAGTAGTGAGTTCATTGTGAGTCACAAACATGAAATGGTATTCTGAATTCAAAGAATCTAGTTTCTCCACATTACAAGCTTTTTTCGTCTAAAAACAGGAAAGGGATACTGTTCCAAATAAAGAATTATGACAAAAAAGGAAGAAACCTCCACCATAATAACACACCTTTCAAATAAGGAAAAAGCTATGCCCAACCTACAAAAATCACTGCAAAAATTCCAAGCTGGAAAAATACATTACTGTCTATTATCCATTAATCTTTCTATGAATTTGAAATTCTAATTATGCAGCTAAACGTTAAGAAATTTAATTACCAGGCATGCCATAATTTAAGACAATCATTTCATTCTGACAAATTATGACCTACCTCATACTTCAGCTTGCGTTGAACAGTGCCATTATTAAGCCTCTCATTATCCTAAGAACAAAAAAGGTGCAGGTAATAATAAAATAATTAAATAAAGTGCCTTTCTTGTACAAGTGAGTTTAGAAGTATTTATAAGAAGAGATAGCCTATTTAATGGCCCCAAAAGATGATTTTCTTATATATATATTTGTTTTAAAACTGTCTTGAAATTCAAATAAACCAGTCTTCTGATTAATCAGGTTATTAGTTTTTTAAAAAGCATTTGCGTGCAAGTAGTGTTCTTGCAAACAGTCACCATTCTTCTGGATGGAATTTTACTCAATGTATTATAAGAGCATAAAATGAACATTCTGACTGTCTGAAAACTTATTGCCATTTACACAGTCTTCATTACAATGACCATTACGCTTGTAATACAGTCACTAGAAAAAATGAATAGCAAAACCTAAAACTGACATTCCCAATTTACTGTTTTCTTTTTTGGTAAATTAAAATTAAATAAATGCACAAAAATATCAACATTATTGAACAATGAAATTAAATCACTGGTTGCACAAGGTGCCTTGAAATTCAGTATTTCCTACCCAGCTCTGCTCACCTTTAAACTTCCTGTAGACCAGGACAGGCTAGCATGGTTATCCTCAGATCTGCGATGAATATTTTGAAGCCGTCTCTGTACTTCTTGTTCAATAAAGGCATTTATCCTTTGAGATATATGCGAAGTTAAAAAAAAAAAAGTATATTCTTGAATAAAAAAATCAAGGGCTCTTGAAATAGTTATGAACCCTAAATATTGCACAATTCTTAACTGACAAGCTTAATGTTAGACCAATTTTATCCCTCTGCAAAGAACAGGGATTTTTCAGCAAGTGTTCATTTAACAGGCCAAGGTTAACAATTTAGAAACACCATTAGACAATTTAATGGATCAGAGGTTAAGCCACTGCTATGTGTACATATCTACATAAAAGTGTCATTGTGGGTCAGAGAGACGAGGAGGAAGAGAAGGCTGGGATTTAGTTAGTTTGTTACTTTATAGTTTGCTTTTATCAGTTTTGTAATATGGGCAGCATAGACTAACAAAATCCTTGTCTTCAAACATAACGAATGTTCCAAGAGTTGATATTAATTACCGCACGCATAAGTGTAAAACAAACTGAGAGGAAAAAACAATAGTTTTTTTTAAAGTGATGCCAGGCTGTTGCCCTATTAAAAATGTATAATACAATGTCATTTACTTTTTTGCTTTTGGCATGCATAAAGCAATACCATATGAAGTAACTCTAAACATAAAAACAATTTAAGTGTATTTAAGTCTACAGTTGTGCAAACCTCTATTCTAAAACAAACTGCACAGGAACCACAGATTAGCTGGTTGGTTATTTAAAGTAAAGCATAGCAAATTAATTTTATTTCTAGACTACCCTAAGTACAATTACAATATTTAATTACAGTCTAACCCTGACAAAATGATCTTTCAAATTATTTCTGTTCCAAAGCTATTGTTTGAATTTGTGACAAAATATTGCAGATATCCAGGTTACCTACCTATCATCAGCTAGTGGAATGGAGGATGGCTGTGGCTTTGTTGGGCTGGTAGGGGAACTGGTATGAGAAAGTCTCTCTTCTAATATGCCATGATTTCCTTTCTGTCCACCATCACCCTCATATATTTTTTGCTTCAGCTGCTGAATTTCTTGGTCCAGGCTACAAAGAGATCTTAAAATGTAATTCACATCTGTTTTAAAATACCACTGATTCCCACTGTTCATGTGGGAAGTGCTGTACTTATGCTGGGATACTTGTATGTAAGATCTTAGGTATTAATATTCACAAACACATAAAAATACCTATCATTTCTTTAAGCATATTTAGATAGGATAAAAGAGACTGACAAACAGTCTACAACAGCAAAGTTAAGCTAAATAAAACATTTTCAATAACTCCCAGTGCAACTGGCATCTAACTAAATATTAATTCGTAAGACTTAACCTATCTACTAAGATCACTTGAATAAACTTTCCTTAATACAGAACTCTATTGATCTCAGTTATTTGGCTTCTAGTGATAAATAAATGGATAAATGGAAAAAAATAAATAAATAACTCAAAAGACAATACTAATTGAAAAAACAAAGACAACTTAAAACAATGATGTAACAAAATATATTTATAAGAAAATCTTTAAACTGGGTAAAAAAGCATATAAAATTAATTTCCAGCTATTCCTTGTTTCTGTACTTTTCTTTTTTCTTTTTTGAAACTTTACTTGCAAAATAAAGTCTAGTATTTATTTTTATACCTAATACATCATCTTCCAGAATGGAAACCTCCTCACTTTCTCTAACAAATAAATTTCACATCAACCAGATTCATGCACATAACAGAATATATAAAATTTGATAAGAGTATTTTTGGCTGAAAATGCCTGAGGCATCTAGTAGAAAATAAGAAGCACTTCTTGCAGTATTTATCACTTAGTTAAGTTAAACTACATAATAACAAAGTAATCCGCAGAACACACTTTTCACTTGTATTGCAGCTGAGATTAGATTAGTAACACAGTAATAGCCTTCCCTGCTTCTGTTATAATTTTGGTCTTTAAAAGGTAATTGGTTTTTTTTAGGCATTACTTGAAAATTACAGAATTTTTTTTTTTTTTAAAACTTCCTACAAAAGAAGGGGAAGTTATAAAAATTAGCTTTCCACGCTTGCACAACAACTGCATGTATTTAAGTTTTTCAGCCATTCAACCTCAGAAGTATGATGCTACGACTACTTCATTCCATCTTGGAGGTTAAAACAGAAAAAGGGAAAGAGAGAGGACAAATGCTTAGGCTGGACTAAAGCAGGCTGAGTCATTACTTCATGTTTCGAGAGAGAGTACTTTTTGCAGCACAGCTAGAAGCCATCTGTTCCTTTTGATTAGCAGCAAAACAGTCCTGCATCCTGAGGGAAAGTGGATGGGAGATGGCTGATGGAAATGAAAGTGTTTGCATCTATGGAAAATCAATTTAGCTGCAAAGATCAGAATTATATTAAAGGCACATAGGTTCTCTCTTGATTTGTACATCCTACTATCAAAAGATATCACTTACTACAGCTATAAACTTAACCAGCTGTGTGATGCATTCACCAGTACACTGAACTACACCTTCTTACTTCTGAGTGATAGGGCCCTGAAAGATGACTCTAAATTTGATTTATGTTCATACTATTGCCACAAATCTCGTGCCAATAAAGACAAAACGTGTATGCATTACATCTAGCACAAGTTAACGTCCAGTTACCATTTTGGGGGTCCTCCCTGGGGGTGAGAGAGCATTTGAGCTAGCTTATTAATAAAAAAAAGTTACTCAAACTAGAGAAAAACAGTTTTATCCAGATATGATGGATTTATGCTTATATAGCATTTCAAGTGAACACTGTATTTAAAAATTTTCTGACCGTTAACACTGATTTGAACCTCTCTTTCTAGAATATATCATCACACAACAATATCTAGATAAACAATAAGAAACACAAACAATTCATCTCCTCACTACAGTGCCCAAGACATTGAAGTCACAGGCTCCAATTTACTCCAAATTGTAAATGCAAACACTCATGCATAAGAATGATATAACTGGCCTACAACATTAAACATACTATCAGGTATCTTCAGGCTTTCTCCTGCCAAAATGTTCATAGTCAACAATCCCTGTGAGTGCACAAATGATATTCTGAACTGAATTATACAATTTTTTTTTTTATAGTTTGTGCAGGAAGACTTTAAATAAGGAAAAAAAAATAAAGTCTTTTCACTTCTTCAGTATCTTTTTCAAATTTCAGTCTTCTAGCTGATTACAATATTTTTTCACTTACCATCACACAATCCAGCAATCTCTTCAGGGCTAACTAAGCTGTCCATTTTGGGGGAACATCCCTTTGTTTACAGCTGACGTTATTCAAGTTATATGTTTAGTGTTCAAAACTAGATTATATGCTTTTCAAGACAATTATGACAAATAAAGGCAATATTCACAACAAAACAATGAATCTGTATGGAAAATGCTTAACTAAAATCCACACAATGTCGCTTTGTAAAGTGAAACAGTAACCTCTACATGGTGTACAGAAAGAAAGTATTATCTTCTGATAATAGTTTAAAAGAAAAAGGATACAAAAGAACTCATCAATTTGTTTATAGGCAAGTTTATTTTTGGTCTGTTTTGAGTGATTTTTCTAATCAAGCAGCTGTTTGTAATGTGTATGAAAGCAGAATTGGATAATCATCACTGGAATATTAAAAATCAAATCACAAATGCTATCCTAAGAAAAAGTCATTACTTTGCCAATAATGAATGTTTTAAAATTCTAGCATTATCAAATTGGACAACATTGAAAATCACATTTTAAAAAATAGCAATTTTGCCTTTTTTCCATACCACCAAATTCAATGCACAAATTCCAATGCATTTTTGCTTGGGCCAAAAACAAAGCAAAAAATTTTTTCCACTTCTCCGGTAAAGGAATACTCATCCGAATTACCTTTCTCTGACCCTCCCATACTTACACTGAATGCTAATCTATAGTTATCATATATATAGCTGATGACATTGCTTCTGCACATAAAAGGTTTTGTCATCCCACAGAGCTGTGTTGAAGCATTTCCGTATTTATCAAATAAGCTCAAAGCTAACATCAAATTCTACATGGATATATGGCTAGTCTATATCTTTTTTAGCCCTGAAACCAATAACTAAATATTAAATATTACACCTGTTTACTTTGAATACCAGAAGTGTACAGCACATCATCAGATGAAAGACAGCTGGCAGTTTACTGCAGCTATCAAGATACAAATCTTGAACAACCATATAAAGAAACAAAATATGATACATTAATACCAAGTGTAAATAGCTGCAAAAAGACAGAGCATAGGCTTGCCCGAGCTTTCTGAATAGGCAAAAAAAATTACTCAAATACTGCAGTGATCAATGGAAATACTATGCTCCTGGGGATGGGATAAGTATCTGAACAGAACAGAAATCAATTACAGAACAAGAATCCTTTAAAAAGCAATACAGTGTCTCAATTCTAGGTAAATTACTTAAACCTCAACAGGAAACTTGAACACTGGGAAACAACAATTTGCTCTCTCAAAACCTGAAGTATAAGAAGATTCACTCTTTTGTGCCTAGGTTCCAGTAACTTGACGCTATCATAATACTTACCGTTCCCTGTCTTGTTCCAGGGCTTTTTGCTCAGCTTCTAGACTAGCCTGCAGACCTGCCTGTTCACTGCTGCTGTTGTTCAAGGTGGCAAGCTTCTGTTTCTGCTCCTCAATTTCAAGGTCTATTGTGGAACGACGCTGCAAAGCAGAGTGCCTCCTTTCTAACTTAGCGACAGCTTGTTCCAGTGCCTCTCTCTGCTGTTTTTCCCTTGATTCAAGGATTTCCTTTTCCTTCTTCCGAACTTTTTCTTCCTGGCGAGCTACATTGGCTGTGAATTCAAATGTTTCTTGAAGCTGCTGCAACTGGTTTGTGCTAGCTCTATATTGGGCAAGCTGCTCTTCTTTTTCTTCTATTTCTTTCTCAATTTCATAGAGTGTATTATCTAATCCTAACAAGCCTCTATCAAGAACTTCAGAAGCTCTTTGCTTTTCTTCCAGCAGAGCTGGCAAATGATTATTCTTCAGGTATTCAAGCTGGCGTGCTTTAGATTGGAGCCTATATTCTGCTGGCTTTATCTTGTCAAATTCTTCAGCCTTGAGTACAGCATCTGCAAAGTTTTCATCCTCTTTCTTGGCTATTTCTAACTGTTCTTCATGTGCAAATTTTAAGTGGTCCAGAGCTCCTTTTTCATGTGCTATTTCCTTTTCTAGGTGATCCATTTGTTGAACTAAATCTTCCTCTAAAATATTCAACTGTTCTAGTTGTTTTCTTTTAAACTCTATGAAATTATACTGTGCTGTTTCTAACTCTTCACAGTTTTCATCACCTTCAGACCGGGCTTCCTTGACTTTCAGAAGAGATTCTCTAATATCTTCAAGATCTTTTTTCTCTTCTTCAACCCTCTGAACATCTCCTCTCTTCAGTAGCTCTATCATGACCTGTTTGTCTCGAAGCTGTTCTTCTAGATGAGCCACCAACATCACCTGCTCCCTTTCTTGTTCTTCGAGTCTCTTTTTTTCTGATTCCAGCTTGATATATTGTTCATCTTTTTCTTTTTTAAGCTTTTCTAGTTCTCGGAAAATCTGCATTTTCTCAGCTTTTTCATTATGATTAAGTTCTTGCAGTCGCTGCAACTCTTCTTTGACCCGGGCAAAAATTTCTTCCTGCTGCTTTTTCTTTTGAAGCTCTATCTCCTGTTGTTCCCGTAACCTCTCCTCTTCAAATTTTTCTTTTTCAGCCAGCAAATCCTTTAACCTGCTCTCAATGTGAACACTTCGCCGTTTCAGACTCTCTTCCTGTTTTCGAATTTGCAGCTGCACTATTTCTGTTTCTTTGCGCTGTGACTCTACTTCTTGCTGCATTCTTACAAGTTCTGCCTTGTCAGATCTTTGCTTTTCTTCCATTTCTTCTATTTGTTTCCTACAATAGAACATTAACACAGGAGACTTCAAACCTTTCTTTTTTCCAAAAGACAGCATTTCCCTAAGAAGTTAAGAAAGTCTGGACAAGGATTTTGCAGTATACATCACTCTGAACAGTTTAAAGTGAACTTTTTTTGATAATTTTGTTGTGCCACAGGTTAAGATCTTATATTACCTGGAATTGGCTCAATCCTGAAGACAAATGGTAAAGAAATTAATACAGTTTATATCAACACCCAAAGTTGTGGATATACAAAATTATAGGAAAACACATTAATGGAATTTATGTTGGTAGAATAGTATCAGCCTGCATTAGCTCTGTCAAATACAATAAAAATATTGATAGAATACACATCAGTGCACACAGTGAAGAATAAATAAAAGAATGTGCATATACACACATACGCACATTTTTTTTTATTTTTAATACACAGACTTCAATAAAAGGACCTGATTAGAAATTTGCCCCCACCGAATCTGACGTAACAGGTGAATTAAAACAATTTCTTAGTTCAATGGGTTCCTTCTAACTCATATAAGTTACTGATAAACAGGATTATAAATTTAGGAACAGATTCATTTGAGAAGAAATTACTTTAAGACATAATAGTATGTCCCGTATGACAATAATTTTAAAGGCTCTAATGGGTTCCAAGTGAGGAAAGACTTGAAGGTATGTTACAATTATCCCATTATTACAATTGCCTGAACACACATAAAGACGATGTGTCAGTTAGTTTTGGAGAAGCTGAAGTCTGATAAATTAAAGCAGAAGCAAAGCAACTTCATCGTAATCTGAATTCAAATCATATCAACATAACAAGAAGGAAAAATATTGGTGTCTTTACTATATCTTTTTCTAAATAACAGCTTCTAATCGTTCAGAGTTATTCTTTTTCAGTTTATATAACTCAGTCCAATTATATACCTAGATGTCTCAAAACTGAGAAAGCAGTCTAAAGCTGACATGGCAGAAAGACTCTTTCAGCATATCCAAGCAAGGCTGTGATCTGCAAGATGCTGAGATCAACTACTTTTAAAATCTTAGTAGGTATGAGGAGCCAGAACAATCAGTTCAGTTTGTCAGCTTACGACAATGCTTCGTTTTGTCTTTCAAACTCATCTCTATAATAATGTTCTGATGAATACTGTTAGTATGCCCATACAATCCCTATGGTTTTATTTATTTAAAAAAGCAGAGCTTGAAGTGTTAGTTTTCTGCTTTCCTTCAAGACTCCATCCAAAGGCATCCAAGTGTTTAAAAAAAAAGAGAGAGAGAGAGAGAGAGAGAGAGAGAGAGAGAGAGAGAGAGAGAGAGACTAAGTATCTTGTTTGTCACCTTTTAAAATAATACCATGAAAATTGGAATGAAAACCATAACTTACATTTAGATAGGACATCTACCTGATAATCTTAAGTTTGGTATTTCTTTTGCTGAAGATCACATTTAGCTACAGTTCAGCATGTCTATCTGGTTCCTAATCAATGAGAATCAACAGTTCTTCAAGAAAATAATTAAAGTCTTTGAAGCCTTCATAGAAAAAACAAGATAAAATTATTTAAATCGGGATTCTCTGCTTGCTGATTAATGCTGTGATTCCAAATTAATGGTTTAAATGAGTCCATAATTATATATACATACACCCATATATATGTATATTTTTTCATTTAATGTATTTTTATACTTTTTCATATATATAAAATATGAAAAAATATACATACATACACACACACATATATATATATGAAGACCACAGAGAATACAGTTACCTTTTACTTTCCAGCTTTTCAAGCTCCTCTCGTTGTTGTCTCTCAAATTCTAGCCTAAAGAAAAAAAGGGGTGAGGGTGGGGTGAAAAAATCAATAAGAAGGTATTATTTCTTGACAAAAATCATACACCAAAAAAGGAAGATACTATACAATTCATGTCAGTTTAAAAGATTATTATAATGATGGAAATCAAAAGGTTTTATAAAACTACAATCTACAATAACTGAAAATATTTCCTTTATTAGGGTTACAAATTAGATACCATGCTGCCTGACACTTGTGTAGGAACAGAAAAGTAAATGAATGTTGGGGGGAAAAAAATTATATAAAAAGTAGAGATAAACAAGACAGATTAATGATTAGCATAGCCTCTGCAAGTTAACTACATGCAGACATGGCAATCAATACGTAGAAATTGAATTTCTCTACCTTAGACAGATCGGTCCTTTCACAGGGAAAAGACTGCCATGGGAGGTAGAGGGAAACAGAGTGATCGATTAAGAAAGGAATTGACAGAAAAAAAACCACATTAGCAGTAAAGAATATTTTAAAGTCGACAACATTTTGCTTGATTAGAGGTTAAACTGGTTAGATTCACAGAACAGTCAATCACATTACAGCTCAAAGTCAAATTTAAATAGCTATTTTTTCTGAAAATGCTTTTCAAATGTCTATGATAGTCACTCAATCTTTTGGTTTATTAACCAGTTCTGAGAAGGGACAGAGCACCTGGAACTAAGCTGTGGCATGGAGGTAGTTCTTGCTTTTCCTCCCAAGAAAAAACAATTATTATGATGTAATCAGTGGCATTGGCAAACTTCAAATTCATGCAATGCAGAACATCCAAGCATGGACTACGACACAAACCCAGTCATCTAAAATACTTTGAGACTTTAATGTAAATAGTTTGACAAACTTCTGAATAATTACAGGAGAGTATTTTCTGTTATTTTTAATATTAGTTCATATTACTGTTGCACAGAACTCTTTCTTTGATTTAATTTCCTTTGAAAGATCTATGTTTTTGTAAGTTATTCAAAATAAAAGTCATCAGTTTTTTAAAGCACAGAGAACCTATATATATATACTTATATATGTATGGACTGAAATGTTCAATCAAATACACAGATACCCAGTTATTTCAGACTCACTATCAATTTGTAGGTTAGTGAGTGACATAGCTTATAAACAGTTTAAAAAAAAAAGGGAGGGGGGGACAGACAGAGCAAGAATGCACCATAAGTTAACATTGATTACTTGAGGAACTGCAGTTTAAAGCTACCTCATAAGCTAGATTTAAGCGGTCATGATTGCAATTGTGTAGACAGCTTTTTACAAAACAGGTACATTTAATATTTCTTTCTAAAATCACACATGTGCCTATGACGGAAAGAAAATACCCAGGAAATAAGCAAAAAATATACCAGTGTAATGTTTCTAAAGCAAGTTAAATGAACTTCCATTCATAAATGGTCAAGAAGCATGTTTCCAACCACTTCGGTACTGGAGAAATACAAGTTTAACAATTTACTTTTTTCCTTATTTCTCACAACCCCATTTCAAAAAGTGCCTTCTACAGTGCCTAAGATATTAGCAAATGTGGGGGTTTTTTTTAATACACAATCCAAGACAATCAGCACCTTCATATAAATATCTTACCAATAGCCCTTTCACATCTGCATTAAGAGAAAGTCTAGGAAGGGCACTTCCGGGCACTATCTCAAAGTTACAGCAGCAGGAGAGATGACAACCACTTCATATTTTTAAATCAATCACAATTTCTGCAACGTCAATGTAAAATCCACAAAGTTATCCAAGATGGAGAATAAAAATCAGAGGCTTTCATAAAGCAAAAGCCTAATTCAGTGGTTACCGAGCTTTTTTTTTTTTTTTTAAGCTGTATCTCAAAAGTCCTTGCTTTGGCTATGGTCTGTCTCCAGAATTCACAGCTGTTGGTCCTCACTTCTTAGCTAGGGCTTAGCTGACAAACTTCACCATACTTGTTGTTATTTAGGTGCAAAATAACACAGATCCTGGGGGATATAGCTTTGGATCCTCAAAACGTAAATGTCCTTTGACCACCATCAGATGTAGACCTTCCTTGCTTAGATAGTTGGCAAAGGCCATTTACAAGTATTCTCATACTTCGTTAAGCCGTAACAAAGTAAAACCTGCCGGATGTGCTAACAACGTGCAAAACCACTTTGCAAAACCCAGAGCAAAACCAGTTTGCATTATTACTGTCCTATAAAACATGTATCTTGACAAATTGTTTTATACAGGCATGAAAACGAGCCTTCACAGCAATCGTTCCGATGTAAAAACAGATCAGTGGTGAACATCTCGTGACTCTTTCAGGAAGCATCTCAGCCAGCTCGAACAGTGGTGTTGTGGCACTCAGACTGATCTCACACTGAAATGAAGCTGGTGGTTGTTCAGTAAAGACAGGAATGAACAATGTGGAAGTGGTTCTTTCTTACGGGAATATGGCTATTTTCCAAAGCTAAACATGCATTATCATCAACCCTCCCCCCCCACAATAGCTTCCAAATGCTACACAAAGCTGTTTAAAAAAACGTATATTTAATGCCTTTTAGACAAATAAAACATAGTCCTATGAACCGAAGGGCTAATGCAGCTTGGTGTCTTATTGCTATGTAGACTTTCTGATGTCTAAGGTCGTCTGAGCTCCACTGAAGGCTCTCCTACCATGGGGGTAAGTCACAGCATCTCCACCTCAGGGGGATTCTCTGTGGACAGTGTTCAAGCTGCAGCCTTTATTTCTGTCGGGGTAATAAAGATGGACATCTCTCTTACCTGGCTGCCCATTTTCACATGTTTAGCAACTTTCTACTTTTGAGATCATTAGCCCTCTGCAATATTTGCTTCCAACTAGTTGTCGGTTCTGAAGTTATTTCAGGATAAGAGACATTTTCTTTTAGTCTATCCTTAATAAAAATCTCTCTCATATAACCTCTACTCCCTTAATAAATGTGAGCACTGCTGTGGATAGAAAAAAAAATATTAGCCTGAAATTAAAACAAAGACAGATATTAAGAACTAGAATCTACTTTCTTCTTTTGTAGAACTCCCACAAAAGAACTTAATCTGATCAGTGTAGAATTAAATGGTCACCATCTTCCTGGGAAATGTGGCATATCTAGTGATAAGAACAGTGTAGATAGGCTGCAGAGAAAAAGGAAGTCAGTTTTACTAGTACCATACTACAATAGCTTGATTTACACAGCACAAAAGCGTGAACTGTTACTACACGTATTAGGAACGACTGGGTACTGGCAAGACTACAAAGATACTACAAAGAGCTCAGTAGCCCAGTTTGTATGATTAATAAAAATAAATTTAAAAAAGCTAAATCCATGAGAAGATTAAGGTTTCCCATGAGTGGTTTTAGAGTTACAGTGTAATGTAACTTACAAAAGATCCACAAATTAAATCTTCAAAACAAATCTAAGAGCAAAACTCTATTTTATCCAAAGCTTATTAGCTGAAGCAGTGTTGCATGACACCAGATTAAAGACAAAGACTGGGAACCAGATGTACAAAGAATTTTGCATGTTAAACCAAAGTTTTGTGCAACTACATCAACATACGGGAAATCAACAGCCAAACTTAGAAACACAACAGAAGTCGCACACAAGGACCACCCATCTGAAAACACAATTATAAAGATGATACTATGATTTTTCTCACAGGAAAAAATACAAAATACAGTAGGCAAAATGTGTGGGCTGTCTTCTTTAGGGAAAAAGAAAATTTTCACTGTTAGAGAAAAACTATATAGAAAGAAATGTGGAGAGTACAGCAATTTCCACTGATCAACCAGCACTTAGCAGTCATTACCAGTTACAGCGCCTAAGAGAGCGCAGAGAGATCTTGTTTTGTGCATGATGTAATCTGCCTGAGTTACCACCACTAACAAATGTTCAGACTGAAAAAAAAGCCTAAAAATTTAGATAACAGAACTCTTGACCTACTGAGCATAAATGAAGTTAGCCCTTTACCATAAATAACAAGTCAAGAAAGAATTTCCTACAATTTGAGACTCCTCAAGTCTTAAGGTCAAGTTAAACAGATAAAAATGCCCATCTCCCACCTGCCAGCAGCATCCTACCCCCCAGGCCACAATGTCACCGTAGGAGAGGGTGACACACCCACCCACCACACTTGCTGGAGCTGTGCTACCATGCAGAAGCGTCCAGCCGATTTCTGGTGCAACAAAGGAGCGTGACTCCTCCTCGCTCAGTAATGATGGCCCTTGCCTTGAGCAAGGAAGAAATGTGGGAGAAGGAATGGAGGAATCCCCCATCTCCCCTCCCAGCATGATGCAATTTTACCCAAAGGTGGCAGCGGTTCTGGGTGTAGGCAGCAGCAGACCTTTAATACTCAGGGCACATCCTTGACAAAAGCTGTGGTACCAGTACCTTGCACGTTTGGGAGAGCTCTGAGGGAGCGTACGCTAGGAGTTAAACTCCTAAATGTCGCTGCAAACACCACAACAGGGAGGGATGTCATTTAATGCTATCGCAACAACTGAAAGCAATAACCCACAGGCTCTTCTGCCATTTACTGCTAAAGATGATAGATCTTACAAGCTGCTTATTACAATCTACAGAAGCTGCAAATTTAGCTGCCAGGTTCTTAATACTGAAATTGGAAGAAAAGAAGGATTGAAAGTAGTAAATTAACAATAGGCAGAATGCTGGTCAGCTACAGAAACCCCACAAAAACCAACGGGTCTGCTGCTGTGTCTAGATCTGCGCTGCTGATGACCAGTAAATTGTTACACTATGAGAACTGATGAAAGTTGCCAACCCAGGAATGAAGCAATACTACAGTCTGCTATAAAGACTCAAAATAAAGGAAGTAGTCCAAGTCCTAGGTTGCTCCTGATGCTAAAATAATAATAAAATCCAAGGCAAATTTAGTGAAGGATAGTCTTTTTCCATCTCTTTCCTGGAAAGCAACATGCTCCTCTTCACCTAATGACTTTGCTACAATTACCTTGCCTTTGAAGTCCAGAGATTAGATTTATTGAATATGTTTTACCCAGGCTGAACACGGACACCACTCAGAAAAATAACCACAGCGGCGCTGCACTTGTGCAGCAGCATCCCCAGCTGGAAGTCCAGACTCAGGTGTTCTGCAAGCTGTCTAACTCCTTATGGATATGGCATTGTTGTCTTTAAATTATCACTATGCCCCAAATGTTTGGGGTCTACTTTATCCAAAGCACATTTTCTTTTCTTTAATTACCCTAGCCACCTGTCACCCTTAAAGTGACATTTTCCGCAGAATAACCTCCCTGGGCAAACTCACTGTACGATCAGAAAAACCCCAGTGCTGTCCCAAAGGAGGAGGTGGAAAGAAGACAGTGTTAGCATCTACTTAGACAAATCAAACATTGTCATGGAACCGTAGCCCAAGCTGAAAAGCTGCTTTGTCAAATTGCTGTCCATAAAGACACATCAATAACAGAACATGTTTTCTTCCACTGATTTCTAAGGTCATGATTCAGTCAAACAGCAGAGCAAACTTCACAGCCTACCTTCTCTTTGCAGCAGTCATTAAAGTAGTAAAAGCAGTCATATTTCAAATTATTATTTTTTTACTTCACTGATCTATTAGGACAAAGACAGCCTCTGCATTGTGTGGGTAATGTATTTTATTAGGTGTGGCATATATTGTTTTAAACATTGTTAAAGTGCCTGAAAATAGGATAAGAGCTTAAATTACAAATACACAGCTGCGAGCTTCCTCATTCAGAGATAAACGGGCATACATAGCAGCGACAACGGAACAACCTCAGACAGGTTTTACTGCTCACAAACAAGTGACAGTCATGCGGACTCGTGTTCCTCCTGTAATGAGCCTTAAGCATAATCCTGGTTTGTGTTTACAAATTGAGCAAGACAAAACACCTATTCTTGCAAGTCAGTTCACAAAGATTAACTGAATGCAGACTAGCAGGAGAATATCAATAATTAACCCTCTGCTCATAGTTTACTGTCTAATAAAATACAGGCATGAAAGTGTTTAGAAATATGAGGAGTATTTCACCTCAGTTTCAACAAGAGTAGCTCCCTCATAACCACACCGAAGGAGGGAAATAAAAGTTACAAGAAGTGCTAAATAAGAAAAAGTGTTTCTGAAAATTGCGGAGTACATTGATAATTTAAAGATATTAATCACATTGTATGATTTCCAGGAAAGCAAGGTGAGGCGTTTGAAGATCTGATAAGGAAGAAAAAAGCCATCTTCCACAAAACACACTGAAAAATGAATTTGGTGCTATCTATTCCATCCCAGAGGCAATCAATTAACTCTTTAGACATATTTTTATATGGCTCATAGAAAAAAAAAATCCTCTCTATCAAACATGATTTGACATTACCTGAACTCCTTGGGCAGAGAATTCATTCTCAAGCCTACGTTCAACCGGACCTTGCCCATGCTGTTATGTTTTACTGCAAATCTGAAAGACTACAACTGAAGCAATGCTGAAACAACGCGTCCTAGTCTACAGTGGCTGCAAAGTCAGGGTTGGTATAGCGCAGTATAATGCAGTTATTCATAACAGCATTCAGAGTAACATTATTACTCTAGGAAAGGACAAAGGTAGCAGATTCATAATCACAGGTAACAGAATAGCCAGGAACTTTCCCCAGCCCTCAACAGCAACTGCCAATGAAAGATCAACCTATTTGAAAAGGCTGAAAGAGGAAAAAATAAAAGTCTACATTTTGACCTTCTCTTTCATCTCTGTCTGAAAAAAAGATGTGTAATTTATGAGTTACTAGCTCAGTGTCTTGAGTTCTTTGTAGGTAACTTAGCAGCAAGAGAACGACAATCACATTTGAAGCAATGCTATTACACATACCCACAATATTTAACACATTATTTAACTTGAATTCATCACTAGCTGTCCAACCTTCCTAAGTTCTAATGGACAAAGAGCAATCCCAGAGTAAAATTTAGAAATAAAGCTTCACTATCCAAGTCTGTAATTCAATTTATGGCCAATTTTTCAAAAGCACATAGGTGGTTAAGGTGTTTCATCTCATTCTCAATTCAAACACAGGCACTAGCCATTGGGGGAAAAAAAAAAGATCAGAGCACACCACCACCAATTCCCTCTAAATCACTCTAAGAACACTGGTAAAAACATTAAAAACAGTTTCTCTACAACAAGCAGTCTGTTTCATTTTAACTGTACAATAAAACTGTTCTCCATACCCTACTCCAGCCACCTACTAAGAGATATATAGATAAGAACCTAAGACACTAATTTCCTGGCCTTTCTGTGTTTGCATTGGTATTAAATGAACTTCAGAAATCTTACTTAATTTCGAGTTTACAATGCATTATTCTCAGGAAAAAACAGTTATCTTGTAATTCTCAAGAAAGTATACATGTAAAATTTGCAATATCATAATTGTCTTGGACTGCCTTGGTTTTAATGCCAAACTTTGCCTCCTGAAGTCCAGGCACTATAACTTTATTAGCGCCAGATCTGTCAGCATGGCTATCTGCTGGTGCAGCTACTCTTCTCACATTTGAGTATTGGATCCCTTGTAAGAGCAAGTCATCAGCATGATGGAAACCTCCTCAATGTCCTTTTACCCCATTTTCTAGCACAGACTTGAAATATTAGTTCAAATAAAATTTCTGAAAAGTTCTTATGTCATTCAGAAGCCCATTATTTAGCATGCATGTAGTATTAACTTGAGAACAAAATAACTTCTATTACTGCAAGCTGAAACATTCAAACCACTAAAAAGGAGAACTGGTACAATTTATACAACTGCATTTCAGAATATACTCACCCTGGATTATAAAGCATAACTGCTGACAGGTTCTCACAAGATTTTGAAAGATCTGTCATAGACAAGCTGAAGGAAGACAGCAGTCCACTCTAACAACAGAACATAAAATGAAAGTATTAGACAGACATTACTGTGCTTACAAACTCTTCCTTTCACTTCATGAAAATAAAGAGTAAAGAAGCATTCTTACATGAAGCAAAGCAAAAAAAAAAAAAAAGCTACAAAATCAGCATGTCTCTGTATCAGGGAGAAAACTGAAAAAAATTTAAATTCCCCCAAATACTCATTCAATCTCACCTTTCTTTTTTCCCTTAGCTTGGCAGCTTCTTTGGGGTGGTTAAAGCGAAACATATTAGTTCTTCCAAGTAATATAACAGCACCTAATGAGAAAAAAACCCACACCATTTACTGACAACATGCTGCACTAGAAAATGCCAAGTATTTTTTCAGTCATCCACTATGTAAGCAAAGACTTCAACTTCAACTTAGAACTTAAAGTAATAAAATAAACAAAGTATATAAAGATGTATGATCACAGCTGTTAATTGCTGTTCATTTCTTCATGCTCCTAGTAAAAAAAAAAAAAAAAAAAAAAAATCAGTTGTGTTGATGTCATTTGGCTGATGGAACAGAGGAAGCAGTAGTAGCAGCTGCCCCAAACTTTTCCTATACACTCTTTCAACACTGCTACTTTGGGGACTAGAAACCAGCAAGTACCAAATGCAACAGGTATGTCCGTAACTAAGGCTAAGGACAAACCAGCTTTCACTCCTCTGCTACTGAGCCAAGACAGGTGTGAAACCACCTAAGCTGAAGGTGCCATTTCTCCATAATTGGTACTCTCACTTACCTTTCTTTCTTCTTATAGAAGAACATCGAAACCTACCACTACCCAAACTATCATTATTAGACTTTCATACCCAATATTTTCAAGGGGAAAAGCCTGGAAAAATTTATATTGCTCAGTAAACACCCATTATTGTATTTAATCAATTACAGGTACAAGTCAAAAATAACGTGTTTCTGGGTATTACTATCATATTTTGAAGAAACTGGCACCAAGATGAATGCTTTCTTACTAAAATATATATTGTCAGTGATGTCTCACTGTTGTCATGAAATGGAAGTCTTCCAAGTTAACCACCATAGCATCAAGCATTTATCTGTCAGCGGGAGGCATTTTTAAAAGAAAAAAGCTGCTATTACACTTACAGTCTGAAAGAGAACTGCACTTACCCTGCTCACCGCAAACAAATTGTTACCATCTGAGAATGAAATACTGTCCTCAGCTAAGAATGCTGCTCTGAAAATTAGCTTAATCAGGAATATCAACCCAAGCAGGAGCACCCAATCTTAGCAAAATCAATGGCAAAATGCACTGTAGTCACAGTGCCACTCCTTGCTGTCTACATCACACCTCAATTTTGGATCATACTAACATTTTACCTCAGTCTAATCTTAACTAGAAATATCTTTCATAAATCTGTGTGTAGGTTGGTATTGCAAAGACATTCCAATGCCATCTTTGTAATTTATGTGATGCAGCAGCCTGGCCCTTCCCTCGTGAAGTGCACCAGGCATACTTTTTATGTAAGAGTATTAAAAAGGGTCCTTGCTGGTCGTGACTGCTACAGTGAAAGCAGTAAAACTCTTTCTATTCTACAAGTGCTTCATATGCTCACAGTTTTCCCCAAACATGTATCTGTTTGCCTGGAGGGGGATTTTGATTATTTTAGCAGAGGAGGCAGTGAGGATTTCAGCGAAATTCCTTCAGCTTGGAATGAAGATAAAAATAATTAGCTGTAAACATTTCTGACCACGTTATTAAATGGAAACAGCTTCAGTGAATTTAAATTTCAGAATGAGTACAAATACAGGTAACTCTTCCTAACTTTACAAATATAAAAGCAAACAGTGTACTTAACAAGTATGTGAACATTTGAAAACAAATGACTGATCAAATGAGCAACTGCTAGGTTTCTCTCTGAATGTATGATCATGATCATGGTAGGAGGAGATTTGGCATAAAATCTGGCCTGAATAGGAGGAAAGAGAAGAGATATGTGCCTGTCATATGATACACTCTGATGGAATTATTTAGCACAGTAACATGGCCAAGGTACAGGTTAGAACAGGAATTACGGCTCCACCCTCCATTAAATTCCTCTTTTGTATCTGAGTACATCACAGACATTACTGCATGATGCTACTTTTTGTCTCTATACGTTTTTTTATTTTTTATCTTATTCCAGAATTCAGGAAACACTGTACAATCTTAATTCACATTTGACAGCACTTAGGCTCTGATGGTGCTGCTTACCTATTCAGGAAAAAAGTCTGTATCAAAACTGTTCTACGTAATATATCCTAAGTACTAGTTTAGATTGTCCTTTATTATGTTATTGCACAATGCAATTCCCCATCTGAATGCATGTGTGCAAAGTGTAGCGAAAATCTTGTCACGGAAACATAACAATTTTCTATGGGTTTTGCTTTCCATTTATTTACTCTAAGCAATAATTCTCACTCTCCTTGAATGCAAAGCAGCGAAGGAAAAAAAAAGGTTTATCAAATGCATTGACAGTACTAAAAACACACACAAAAAGACAAGCAGTAAAAAAGTCTCTACCATTTGGGGAACTCTTATCAGGTAATTTAGCTAGTTTCCTCCCAAACATAAATGGCCAGAAAGCATATGAAATAAATAAAAATACATGTTCAAATATCGTCAAGCATCACTCAATTATGTAGATCAGTATTTTGGAACTATACAAACAAATGTATCCATAATTAATCTCCCTCATATTTTAAAAGTTATTTTTTAACTCATGAATATCAAAAAACCAAAAGTGGAAGACAACAGCTACAGAAGGGGTGGCAGTTTGGCCTAAAAATGGAAAACTCAGCTTAAGCTGAGGATAAGTTTGAGGCAAAGGATAAACTCTAGTGTGTGAATATTAATTCAGTTATCTCTAGAAATCCTAGCAGATGTTCTTAAGAATAAAAAATACTGTACAAAGTTTAATTTACACAAAAAGGGCACATTAACCAGAATTTACAAATGCTGGAAGTAATCTGAAGAAGGAAGTATTAATTAATTACTATGCATTTTTTTTAATCTACATCATAAAACAGTCTAAAAACTTAAGACATTTTCAAATGAATAGTTATTAATAATAAACGGAAACATTTAAATATATCAGCAGTTAATCAGAGATATCTGAAGCAGATATTTAAAGATACTGGCATTTCATGCTGTGAGACTAAATGCTATCACAGCTAGGATATATGTATTGCAGACAAGTTGTTAAACTAGTTATTTCACTGGCTCTTCCCTTGCGATGCCGTCTTTCAGGCTCAGTCTGGTTAGACAGTCTACAGGCAGCTTAGGCAGCGGTTTTTCCACAATTTAGTAACTCAAAAGCAATATTTGCCCCTTCTTTTGAGCTGCAAATTTCTTTAGATAGGAAGAAATATTAAAAAAAGAATAAATGGCAAGCTTCCACTTGTCACAGGACAAAAACAAGTCATTAGGCATTACACAGTAGACCTGGAAGAGGGAAATAATCCAAACTCTTACCTTCTTCTGAGGCCCATCAAACCTTTACTCCCTTTGAAATACAGTAGGCCACAGCAAAGATGAGTCACTGCAACTCTTATTCTTTCCATTTGCTACTAATGCCAATGCTTCTACTGCTAACCATTTATCAACAGGATTTACCCAAATACAAAGCAAAGAGGATTGGGCCTTCCCTCCACCCAGCAAGTCCTTCTAAAAAAACTGTCAACCTTAGATTTGCTGCTGAAAAATCTGTCACCTTCTCCATACTCCTGTTCTTTAATGTTATCTTGTATGTGGCAGAAGCCAAGGTCAGCGGGTACAACTGCCACCCATCACAAAAGCAAGCTATCATATGCCAGAGTATCAGTGATAAACCACCCGTGGGCCAACTCTTTACCGAGGTCCTGAGTTAAAAACCTCTGTTACCTCTGATCAGCTGCTCTGTGCTAACTTGCTCCATTGGAGCAAGTCTGTTCCAACTCCTTCACAGCTTCTGGAAAGAGTTCAGGTGGTGCTGAGAACCCAGCTGAAATCCTGGGACCATGCTCAGGCTGCGTGTGTGACAGCCTGCTTGGGAAGTGCAGAAAATCAGGTTGGACATAGAGATGTACGAGGGTGAGGAACATGTAACTCCAGGCCCAGTCTGCACCCCTACAGGACCATACATTTGGGTATGCAGAAGAAAGGTCACGGACTGTGGAAAAGTAGGTGCATATAGTAAGATGGTGGGAAGAGGGAGGATCCTAGCTTCAGAATTGTGGTTGGGTATGGGAGTACAATACATGATAGGAAGATACTTCCTATCTTCAAGATGATTTTACTCCCTCCTAGAAGGGCAAACAAAGTGTAATAAGGCATTATTTTATATTGGGGTAAACACTGGATTTTAAAAATGTATTTGCTTGCCAAGAATCAGTAAAACACTTTGTAAGTACTTCGAAAAATATCTGTCACTGAAAAGCATTACTTACTTTCCCAAGTGACAGCAGAAAGTTCCAGATAATTCATTTTATGCTCACCATTCCTTGGAGGCAAGGAACAATCCTCTTCTATTATCTTTTCTTCCCTCATCTATGAATAAACTCATTTACAGTCTGATCTTTCCCTTCACTTGACTCAGGCCAAACATGCAGACCTGCCTGTTGCTACCATGTACACAGAAACATGCCTGAGGCAATAAGCATTCATCCCCACCAAAAAAAAAAAGAAAAGAAAGAAGAAAAAAAGAAAGAAAGAAGAAAGAAAGAAAAGTCTCTGACACTATTTCGTTCATACACAGACTGGTATTCTTTTTTTTTTTTAAATATCATAGCAATCTAAGCCATCTGGTGTGGAGTTTACTTTATGCATTAATGTTGAATGAAATCAAATGGTAATTATCAATTCATACTCAAGATGATGATGTAGCTTAAGTTAGTAAACAATTCTCTTTTCACCCTATAGCCATTCTCTGACTGAACAAAACCTCCAAGGCTCTCCTAATTGCAGAGGAGAAGAAAAGGAATCAAAATTAAAAAGGATTGAACAATAAAGCCCCTACATACAGATGGAGTTTTCAGTGCTGTTGCCAGAAAGAAAAAAAAGGACGCTGTATAAAAATTACATTACTCTGGGCAGTACCTTGGTTTAGGTGTGTGGCTTCTGTAATCTGAATACCATTCACAGAACACTGAGCTCCATTCAGTGGTATTAGATTCACAGTACCATTGAGATTTTCAAAGATGCAATGCTCACTTTCCAAATCAAGGCCATGAAGAACTAAAATACACAGAAATAAAATAAGATAATTAGTCTCTTAACAACAAATAAGATTAGCAATTTGATATTAGTTTATTAAGAACATATGGCACTATCTATTTGAAAATGTCTTCCCTCTTTATTCTGGATAATGTTTTGTTCCTTTCCTTATCAATTTCTGTCTTTTAGCAACTGTATGCCTTGAAGGTTCACCCTGTTTATTGCTTTATTTTAATAGAGAGAGAAGTGTTTTGGCTTTTTGCGTAATCTTCTTTTCTCCCATGTTTTGGCACCAGATTAATATACATTTATTTGCACACACTTGTAGAAACTGGGGGTTTTTTGACCAGTTTCACTGAGTAATAATGAAAAAATCTTGACCTTAAAGCAGTTTTATTTAAATCTGATGAGACAGGATACAATATATGATCACAGATTATTAAGCATGGCTGAAATACGGTTCTTATGGTTTATTACATTCAGGCCTTCTATCAATCATTTATGCTACTTTCCTTCTCTTCTTCAACTCTTGTAAGATTGTCTCTACAGAAGTCTTTCATTCTCACCAGAAACAAAGAGGAAAAATTTATATATCACGTTGTCTACTATTACAAAAGCAACACATAGAATTTATTTCACAGAATTTATTTAGAAATTTAAATTCAGACACCTTATGACCAAAGAAAACACACAGAACTAAGTTATTCGGCTCTTAATTTCTCAGTTGAGAACTAAAGAATTTGGCTTACTTAATGAAACTCCATTCAAGCAAGATATGTATCAAGGCAGTCCAGCATTGGCACTTGTTTGCATAGGTATCAAGGGAATAAGGAAATCAATACAAGCAGCCTACCCACTTTTAATCAACTTACAGAATTTTCATCAACATGAATCTAAAGTCCAAAGATTGCTTTAGATATAACAATACAGCAATACTGTCATTACACAAAGGTTAAGAGAATGATTATGCATCAGTTATGACAGGTGCTGCATGAAAAAGGATGGTATTTCTACAGGACTCTATTTAAAGTCTCCAAGGAATAGATTAACAACAAATCTCAGTGTGCATGAACAACAACATATTTTAAGCCCACAAGCTGTTTTAGAAGTGATGCTCTTTGAGGCAAATCCCACATAATTCGGATCTCTTATAAGATTTTGAAAAAATAAAAATATGCAAGAACATATGAACAACTAATTGAAAAGGGGGGAAAACTGATGAAATTTCATTCACATGGTAAGACAGTGGATGAAGGAAAAACAACTGAAGGAAGAATCAATGTGAAAAAAAACCCAACTTCCTTACCAATATCCTGTTCTGTCATAGCATCTTCTCTGCCAACATATGTTTGGCCTTCCTAATTAAGACAAAATATATGTTATTTTCAGCTGAACTCCTTCCTTCCCCTGTGAAGATATAATTTAACCTTCCACTTTCTCACAGCATCCTGGACCAAGTACATGTTTATACACACACGAAAGAATGCTTTCATAGAGCAGTCTTTATTATACAGTATTGTTAGCAAATTCAAGTTTTATCTGTCCTGCACAAAACCACCTTTGTGGCATCTAGATTTGGATTTCAATTTAATCTCTACAAGAAGAATGAGAAACCAATATACATGGGTAGGAATACCATACAACTATCACTGGCTGAACAGCAGACCCCCAGGATAAACCTACGCAATAAACTGACAGATATGGTAATTTGAATCAGTTACAATTTCTTAACAGCTTATCTAACCAGAGTGGAGAAATGTAATGAACACTTACTTAGTGATTATAGTGCTAATTTGCTATCTAAATATAGTAAGATGTCTACTCAAAAATCACAAGACACACAAAGGTTGGGGAAACACAGATGTGTATTTACCTTCAAGTGATACAAGATGATACCAGTACTAAGAAGATCATCATCAATGCCAATCAGATGAGGCAGTTCAGAATCTAACACAACACCTATCCCTTCTTTCCTAAGGGCCAAGGTTTGTTCCTGTAATGGAGAAAAGTATATTAAGATATACAAGAAATACTGCTCTTCATTCTCTTTCTAAACCATGTTTAATATAACTTAATCTATGTAGTATCACAAAAAATACAAGCAGGATTTTTTATGTTTTAAATGTGATTTCTGTATTTCCAATGGGTATTGCAAGCTTGCTGTTCAGGAAGTCTGTGAAGGTGCTGCTTGAAAGAAGCCAGACAAACAGCTGAATTACACCAGATAAGGAAGATCAAACAAGAGAATAACAAAGGAAAGTTGGCTAAAAGCAAGCTACATACCACCTTGCATGATGGTTAGGCAGAATTTAAAGCTACACAAAATTCAGTACAACTAGGGAATGCAAACCCGAGCACTGTTTGGCAATCCTTTAAATAAACTGAGCCTTCCTCCATAAAAAAATCTGGACACCTGGAAACCCAGTAAGCCTAATTAGTTAAAACACCCTCCAATATAATGGAAACACTGGCAATAGTAAATAAACGTACAAAGAATTTGCAGCACAATTTAAATTCTTCAAAATTTCTTTGGGTCGCATTCTGCAACAACTACTTGTAGGATAAAGTATCATTCAGTAGGAGTACAAGTGGACAAATTTAACCTTGAATGAAAAATCAGTTTTAGTAATATCTTTGATGTAATATTAATTAGATAATGTGTGCAATAAATATGAGATTAAATGTAGCTTTGAAATAAGTTTTAGCATTTAGAAAGTTCATTTTTCAAGTTGACAGCAAATTCTATTGGCTTCTAGACATGGGAAGGTAATAGCAACGGAGACTGTGAATACCTACATATACTGCCCTGCAAAATGAGTCAATTTTTCTATCTACACAACTAAGCCATTACGAGCTAAGGAGCACTGACAACTCAGCAAGGGGAGGCACCATAAACAACCATCACCGCTGTATATTATGTATATACGCTTTTTGCTCCTGGTGCTAGCAAACACAGAAAATAAATTGTCTGACAACAGTGTGACTACTGCTTTTCCAAGCCATCGATATGCATCCTTCAGAGCCAACCAAGACAGCACGCTGTTTGTGAGAAAACCTGGATAGACTGTAACGCACATTTGCCTAAGCACAGCAACTTGACAAGTCTGAATGAAGAAAACAGATGTAGTATCTCATCTCCCCATACAATATAAAATGTTGTCAATGTTGATACTGTTAAAAAAATTTCTTTTTGTAACTACACATACAAGCGGGCAAAACAAGATGATGGCACAACAAACAAAAGATAGCCCAAAACAAAAGCAGGAAATCCTACTCTGCTAATGGATGAATTAAAAGTTCTCCAACATTCAAAAGAACGAAGAAAGCTGTGACTAATGTTGCCCTGCAGCTCTCTGACATTCAAACTGCATTCAGCTACTCCTTGATATTATAAAAGTGTCACCTCATAAAACCAAAAAATACAGCTTAAATCATTGTTCAAGTGAAAAAGTAATTTCAGACAAAAATATCTATCACATATTAAATATTTATTGAGTGGCATCTACTGTTATACATAATTTATAATGCTCCTATATCACAAGGCTGAAGACTTAAAATACTGAAGACTGGTGGCTGTTTACACAATCGCTGGCACCTTTGGCCCAACGGAACTGATAAAATATTAAGAGCTGAACGTTTTTTCCAGCATAACGAAGAATTTGCCTGCGTCCCTAACTGAGGAAAAAATAGACTTCCCAGGAGGTAACAAAATTATCACTGGGTGAGAAATAGCTATCACAAATAATTAAGAATAAAGAAAAAAATGTTTCTTCATTTTGAGGTCTTTAATATTAAAGACATTCATTATTACTGTATTCTGTCTATTCAGAAATAAAATATGTGCAATTTTTATTTAAATTGATGTGTTGCTTATTTATTCAGATCTAAAATTAAAGAACATTAATTGCATTTCTAAGCCCTTATTTTGTAAGTGACTATCATTCATACACAGAACGTATCCTTTTGATGGAAGCATTATAAATACAATAAATGCAACAGACAATAGCTGCGATTAACTACAATCTTCTCCTTTAATACTTGCTGTAAATCAGCTTTTATCTTCAGAAATAATTTACTAAAAATCCTGAATCTGATTCACGTATCTGGAGTAACTCTTCAACTTTAATCGCTTGAATTGAAACATTATTCCAGATTCAAAAGCTTCCCCCAGGAAAACTCCAAACTCCTGTGCACTCCTGCTCAAATCTAAATTTCAGAAAACCTATCACCAAAAGGTCTTTAATACTCTGTTCTCCCAAAATGAAAGAAAGAGAAGAAAAAGTCCAGAAGGACATAGCTAAATTGCCCCTCTTTCACCCTTACTACCATAGGAAGGACATTTCTGAAGGAGGAGGGACCTCCTTAGAGGTCCTCCTTAGATCTGTAAGCTATTATAAGGCAAGGGAATGATTTGATTCACTCTCATTTGTACAACAGAATTTTAAAAAACAGTGAATCCATAAGTCAAACGACAAGAGCGGAAAAGGCCACTGCCCCTAATAAAAAAAATACTAATTCAGAAAATTTAAGAAAACTTAAGGTACTATTCAAGAAACCTGAATGTATTGCATGCATCTTATCTTGAATTCTCTCTGATCCAAAAAGTATAGATGAACTCCCTCTGTATTTAAGATGCGTTCATAAACTGTGGAAAATAAAGCAAGCCAAGTATTATACAGAAAGATGCACTCTAGTGAATTTAAGTGGCTCCTCTGAAAGGTCACTGTGTGAGGAGAAACAAGTTTTCTTCTTTCGGAGTCGCTAGATCAAATGGGCTCACTTGAAGAGCAGGAGTTCAGCCAGAACAGAATGCGCATTAGCTACGTAAGAAATCACTTTCTTGAGTCAAAGCTAAAATAAGGGGATTATTTTGTTTATTTAAATGATCATCTTTTGAAATTCAGCTCTGACTCAGGAGTCTGAAATATCCTGATGTATTCACGAACAACTCCGTGACAGATATAAGAGCTATTATGAAATCGCATCCCTTCTCCACAGCTGTATTCAATTTGCTGTATTAACCAGAAATGGAAGCATTTCCAGCCAGCCGGCAAGATATGTTCTGGTAGTTCAGAAACAAAATGTTTGTGTAAAGTGCCTATTTGGGCCTACGAACTAATCAAGTTTAACCATTGACAATTGCCCATGACAAAGAACACTTATGATACATAGGGTTTCTTTAATGCATATGTATATAAATATACGTATGTATATATAGGTACAGCTACATATATATATGTATGCATATATGTGTATATTTATATATTATAAAATACAGTTTTGAAAATGGAATGACAGAAAGTTTACTTTTTTAACCATCGGCAGATTGCATTAAATTAAAAAAGAGCCCAAAAGATATATTCACTGACCAATATTCACTAATATTCACTGACCAATCTACCAATACAGGGAAACACACACGAAACCTCTGCTGTTTTCTACTGCTACTGGTCCTGCACATGTTAATGAGTACATGTAATTGTTACACTGCCCTTTTAATGAACAGAATCTCTTGGAGCAGTTTAATTTCCATTATGCTTTCCATTGCAAAAGCTCAATTCTTCTATTTAAATATTGAACAGTTAACTGTTGGCACACAGTTCTGCAAAAATACTGTGAGGATATTTTCAGTAAAAACAGAACATTATGCTGGCCAAGTAAATTGTCCAGATGTCTATATTTAAATTATGCAATAACGTATAATATCTAATTTAAAAAATTATGGGTAAGAATAGGTAATGGCAGAAATCTTGCATTAATATTTAACCAGACTCTGTAACTGGAGCAAATTTTTTTGCTAACAGGTACTTTGGGTGCATTTGATTTCATTGCAAATACGCCATTATATTGTGGGTTCACAAAAATGTCTGAAGATCCTCAGTGGCCTGGTGCAAAGGTCTCTATAAAATATACATACATAAACTGTACACAAAGGAAGTTCTTAATTCTTGATTGTTTTTTCTGCAGTTATGCAGGAAATAGTTACATTCAGGACAGTTTGCATCACTCATACTTATCACTCTGAGCAATACTCCATATTCAGGTTGACCAGGAAACACAAAAGAAATGCCTGGATAAACTGCAGTCACTCTTTAACAGAAAAATGAGAGAAGTTACGGAGGACAGCAACAAAGCTGTACAAAGATATGGCTGGCATTCAAGGAGTGCCTAAACAGGCTGATACCCTTCAGTTCAGGTCGGGAAAGAGAAAATGAGAGATAACTGCAGGACAGGAAACAGGTACAAAACCACGAGTGGGAGAATTCCCCATAGGGGAACGCTCACTTACTGTTTCTTACAGGACTGTTTCTTACTAGGCAGCATAATAAAAAAATTCTTTAGCAGCAATTCATGAACAAAGACAATGATCTTCATGCAACACCTCGTTAAAATACAAGATGCTGTGAGCATCAATAGTTTTGTCCAGTTTATCTTTTGAACGCACATAACGGTGGGCGAAGGGAGGGAGGGAATCTTTTCTGGACTTTGTTGCACCAAGGGCCAGTCCCAGAGCTCCGGCAACTGCCCACGTGGGAAACAGGGAAGGTACCATATTCCCATATTGGCTAGCGTTGAGTAAATGCTGCTCAGCTACAGGGGGATTTAATCTGAGCCAGTATAATCTGTCTTTAACAGCTGATATACTGGGCAAAGGATGAGAATGTCGGAGTTTGATTTAAGCTCAGATTTGCTGGTGTTTCAAAGTAGATACCCTATGAACGCACTTTAGAAATGTGTGTTATCAACAGAAATCCTCAGTCTCTTTTGAATCTTGATAATTTCTGTCTGTAACAGTTTCTTACAGTAATGAGTTCTTCAGCTTCCATGCATTAAAACCAACATCAGAGGACACTTTCCTCATTCATATCTGCTGCTTTTTATCTGATGAAACGTTCCCCTTCTCCTGTGTTCTGAGGGAATAAGAAAAATCTCACTACATTAAACTCCTATTTCTGGTAAAAGAGTCACATAACAATTCATTATGCAGTGTTTCTCTGCTTTTGGAGAGTTACCTTGCTGGTCTCTGCAGAAAAGCAGAAAACATGGAAGCAGCACTTCTGACCTGAGGAGAAATGGCTCCCTTCCTGGCCACCTCCCTAACTTTGAAATTTGGGGAACCCTGCATAATTCCTGACATTTTGCAGAAAAGAAGAGAAAAATTCCTTGGGAGGTTATTTTTATTCTCTTTACCTAGGGCTTTCTTTTTGCTACTAGTTTCTTCAAGGTTTAACCTAACAGCTCTATAGATACTATGTTTTCATTCAGATATCTCCTCTAATAATGTGCAACTTTCTGAATTTTTCCATAAACAAGTACAGTAATGCTACTAGTTTTATCTATATTCATAGCTGCATATTTTAATAAAAAAATAAAAAATATATCTTATTCATTAATAGAAAAAACTCACACCATTTAAATCTCATTAGATAGAAAAACCCTGTGTAGATCTATGCACTATCCCCTTGACTAAAGAAACTAAACTCTAATTTACCAGCACAAGCAATTTTTCACTTCAACTTTGTTAACCTGTAAATCCTTTCTGCATTTAGCTGCAGGTTGTCATCCAGTCATAAAGCCAAACAATCTAAAATATAGATCAGTGAGGTTTTATAGAATAAAACCGTGGAATTGTTTTGCTGAGTAAATTACTAGAGCTTTCATCAGACAATTGAAGTACACAAGCTAAATTATTCTGCAATCTTCCATATTAATATATTGCTTTGACATCCTAACTAAATTATCAAATAATCAGGAACTCTGATCAACAAAATATTATCTTATTACAGAATGCATCATCTGCACATTCCACAGTATTCTAAATTATCTTCAGTTATATCCTCGTGACAATGCAGGAAAATTGCGTATCTGATGCTTTTTCTGTATCATCCTCCATACAGTGGTACATCTACATCTTTATCCATGCTAATCAAATATTCTTGTGAAAAGATAAGCACTTTTAATGCAAATCAAAATACATTTTTCATCATTGAGGTTCCCCATTTAATTACAATGGGGAATATTTTACATGTTTGGATAGGACAAAATCCTCCAGCATGCAATTCCCTTCTTACATAAGCTTTGAAAATGCTGTTTGCAAATACATTAAATTTTGTATGTGGTGTTTGTAAACAATAACTGTCTTTCAGGAAAACCTCTCCATAACTTTGGTTTTAGACTTGAATGAGCGTGCCATTTTGCGTGACTCACATAATTGTTAAAGCCTCAAGTCTGACATGAAGCCCACTCAAACAGAAACATCTAAAACTCTCTGAAAGTATGGAGAGGTTTTTAATGGATTAAAAATGGCAGGATTTTAGAGGTATACACTACAAACAGAATTCTGTTTCTATTACAGAAATTGTTTGAATGATTTTGGATTTAAGTGTTCTGAAAGAAAAGTGCTATAGAAACAGATAAGCAACTCCTCTGATTTTCAATTGCAGTGCACGCGAATTATTACATTTTTGTAATTAAAGTTGCACTCACAATGTTAAGAGGTGAGCATATTAAAAATTTAGTAAAGTACCAGTAAAGCATACAAAAAACATAAAAACTTGCTTGTCTAATTCTGTAGTTTAAGTAAAATTTAAGGAGTTTTGCTGCTGTTTAAAATGACAACGATGTCCCTCCTGTGTGAAAAGAAATGAAGTGACCTCCTATGTTACCAAGTGCAATTCCCAAATAGCATAATAAATCCTATTATAGATGAAACTCAGGCTCTTATCCCTTATACAATTGAAATTGTTTTCAGATATCTGGTCTAAACTTACTAACAGTCAATTCATACTCATGTATTTTGCATCACTATTGACATTTAGCTGAAATAATTATTTCCCTTCTCTGGTACTTACTCACTGATATAGTTACTGACAACCACCATAACCACTCTCTCCGCCATGGTTTTACCAGGCCAGACTTTAAGTACAATAACAACGAGCTCTTCACAAGGGAAGTGTTCCTTAAAATTAAAGTCTCACTGGTAATCCTGTAACTATAATCCATTTAGGAAGTAGTATTAGTCAAGGTTTTCAGTCCCTCCACAATCTACCTCAGCATAATGAATGGAGGTCAGAGTAGCAGATTTGAATCTAACATTTGCATTTAGCTGTAAATGCTTCGTTCCACTAGGCGGTACTTTAAAACATTTCTTCTCTTTCATTTCATGTTGAGAACAGAGCTTATGATGACTTTTCTGGTAGTTGATGAAGGTATTATCACCTTACTTTCTTCGCCCAGAAATAATTTGCTCACTTTTACTAGGTCAGTGACAGCAAATACAAGTCGTCACTTATGTAAAGTTTTTAATACAAATTAAAGCACTATTAAAAGGTCAGAAATAGCAAAAACAAAAAAAAAATTCCCTTTGATCTGAAGTCAAACATTTGAGGATGCTACAAAAAGATAGAATAAAGTGGCCTTTAAAAACTACCAATTTGATTTTGTATACCCAGAGTATAAAATAACTGGTGCTTTAAGCTGACACAAATGTCATTAGTAATTGGTTGCACGTCATAAAATGACTATGATTGTTGGTACTTTGCTTTTGTAAATCTGGTCAATTCAGTTGCGAAAACTAAACTTTTCTTATCAACTATACATATATTCCCTTAATTTGAATTCCAGTGAAACAAACCATCTCTAACACAGACTCAAGTTCTATCGCTAACAACATATAAACTGTACAGTATACTGTCAATTGAACAACTCTTTAAATAAGCTGGAGATGAGACACAGGAAATGCTCATTAACCACAATTAATGAAACTACAGTTTATTTCACAGTTCTAACAATGAAATAAAAATAAGCAAGTCATTCTAGTTTGCAATAGCCCAATATAGCTGCTTAACTGCTTTAAAGGAACAGCATGAGAGGTTCCCAAATGTTTGAACTCCATTTTAACCAGAAACGATAATGAACCACATGTATACGTGCCAGGTAAGATGAAAGCAGCCATAAAATAGAGTAGGTCAAACCAACCGAGAGGCTAAACGTACTTAAAAGAGGAATAAAGTGCAAGATGACAAGACTTATCATACCCAAAACACCAGAAACATGCACTATTTGTATCAAAGGAAACTGTCCTAAACAAATAAAATCAACCTATAATGTGAAATCTATAATCTAATAATTAGGCCCTAACATCAAGGCCAACAGAAATATCATGTCCAATGAAAAAAAATATTTAAATCAGATTTCATAGCCAAGATAGACATTCCAAATATTGACTAAAGTGTAAAGTTCCCATCACATTTTTGATAAGGTCAACTAAAACTGACTTGGAAATAACCAGAGAGGGGGGAAAAAAATATATTGTAATCTCTATAATTTAGACTGCATTAGATTTGCATTCTTGGCAGCCTGCAGTCTTGTCAGATTCAGGTATTTTTAAAATTTCGGGTCCTTTTAGCCAATGAAAGTCAACTACTGCAGCACTGTCTATTACTAACAGAAAAAAAATGCTTCCTTCAAAGATGCAAATGTGCCATACCCTTAGGGAGAAAATACAAAGCAATCTACCCAAACTTCAAGAAGCTATCACTGGCCTTTGCACTTTGCTCATTTATCTGACTCCTAAGCTGGATGACTGTCACCTTTTTTCACATTTGCAGAAAAATCTCCATGAGCCTGCTTTTTATCAGCGAACACAAAGTAACAAAAAACAGTCACGTTAACCAAAAGAAGTATGACATCAATTGCATTTACATACTGTAATAAATAAGGCTAGTTTTCCTTCTTCACTGACAAAACTTCATGTTATTTTTATAACCATATTGAGATCTCAAGACACCAGTGCACAAGCGCTGCCTATCAGGGCAGCCTTGCCTCTCACCTGAATTCTCAGTGATTTCTGGCAGATGTTCCTGCACCTCAGCGTTATAGATCTAGTGGGAGGTAGTTCACCCCATTATGTAAATGAAGGTAACATAAAAGATTAATGGATTGATAGGGAGTACAATGTAGCACTTAAAACGACTTATAATGACTGGCAAGTAAATACCACCAATCACAACAACCAGAAGGTAAAGCTTCCATTTAAATTCTAAGTCTTTGAAGCAGCCAAGACATTAAGAGCTTTATATTTTCAGAAGTTAAATAAGACCACATGGCAGGTGGACATCTTAAAAAAGACAAAAATTGCCAACGAAGACTGTGTTACATTGAAGTCGATTTGAGTTTAACATGTACAATATCCTCTCTAATGAGAGGCAGTTGACAGGTGGGATTAAGCCAAAAAGATCACTGGTAAATAAAAGCTTATGACTTCCAAAAACTATTTGTTAAGTTCAGGACAAACATCAGTATTGCTTTATCAAAAGCAATCTACAATATTAAACCTTTAAATCCGTTATCTTAAATACAGAGAGAACTTTTAGACTTCTTACCTAGACCAGCTCATACTTACACAAAACTACAAAAAATTAAACCTATAAATAAATATAACCAAACACCTTCCCAGGTATATTTCAATTAAGTATCTTATTCCCTAAAGTAAATTCAGCTCATCAATTTAGGTCTCAAAAGACTGGCAACCTTAAAATGTAATAGCCAAATTAAAATTCTTCATGAAGAGACCCTCTCAGCATCCTAAACACAGGTAAGATATAATTTCCTGGGGTTTAAGGAATCTTTAACCTTAATATCCTCTTTTTCCTTGCTCTTATACTCACTATATATCATCCGAACTCTTGAACCAAACAAGGTCCAACAGACCAGTCTCCTTCACTTCTCATTCTCCAAACTGTGTGCTGGATTTTGCATCCATCTCTCCACTGAATGAAATTTAAGAAAGAAATAATGGGAAACCATTACGTGACCACATAATTGAAAAGTGTGCGGACATAGGTAAACTAAATACAGATTGCATGGACAGCCTTAGTTCTGCCATTTACAGCTACAGGGTCAAGCACTGAAACCATTCTTTTAACGTGCATCAACAGGGAGGGACAGGCTGTCTGCAGAAGTTGTCCTTTGCCTTGGATCCAGTTATTAATTTAAACAGAAAACTTAGAAACATGTCGTAAGCAGAACCCCTGGGAAACTTCAACTTACAGCATCACCAGGACATAAATCTTCAAATTCACAAATAAATATAACAGTTGAGCCTGGGAGGTCACCATTAGCCTTTATGGGACAGGAGAGGAATCCATGTGACACAGTTATTTACAGCACAAGAGGAACACAGGGCCTCGGCATTCTAGGGTGCAAATTTAAGCTTTGGAGGAGATGTTGTAGAAGGAAAGAGGAAGTCCAGCTGGTTATTTTGCAGCACTGGGACTCCAAGACAATGATTCATTTTTCATCTGAGTGACACTTCAGGAATTTATTTCCACTTACTTCTGCTCTCTGTGGTATACAGCGCATATCATGGTGATCTCAGTTACACAGAAAATTTGATAGGTAGCTCATTGGGTCAGGAAGTTTGGCTCTTCTCATTATTTGCACAATTCTCTCTCTAGTTATGGGGAAAACATCAAGTTTTGAAATACATTCATATTTTTCTTAGTCAATGAAAACCTTTCTAGTTACAAGATAAGGTAACTTCCTAGGAGATGAAGAAAAAGAAAAAAAAAGAAAAAAAAAAAAAAAAAGCAATCCCTTTCTCCTGAAACTGAACATTGGTTGACACCTTTAAAAATGCTGTAACGACAAAAATAGATGATAACCCAAGATAAGCTGAACTCCCCCTACAACATTCTGTCCTTCATGGGGGATTTTTTTTTCCCCCCCTATTCCTGGTCATCATCTTTCTCACATATATGGCATTAAATGCAGGTCAGCTGCCCAAAAGCATGAGTTTATATTTGCTATATTATCAGTTGTCCTTTCCAATGGAAAAAACTCTCCTTGCAACATGAAGTAAGCTGGTATGTTTAACCAAAAAGACAAACAGATGCGGCTTTCCTATGGGGCCAATAAATGACTCAAGTGAACATCAGAAAACTGAAACCATATTCTTTTCTTCCGTTCTGAACCCAGAACAGTTAATCGTTTATTATATAATAGTCACTCTCCCTGAGTACAATGTTTTTTTTCTTCCATAAAATTCAGTGTCCTTGCAGAATGCAATCAGTAAATAAATGAACTTGAAGTATGTGGCAAAGAAATCACTGTATCATTATTCCAACCTCTGGTTCTGAGTTCCCATTAAAAAGCTGTCACCATAGACGCTGCAAAAGCACAAATGACAACTGCATCTCCCTGGGGGAAAAAAAAAAAAAAAAAATTCCCACTAAGGACATGTCATCCCTTCAGGCACAACATAGCCCACTTTTTTTCTTTAGCTTGTCTTGCTTTCTTAGAGTAATCAAGCTTCCTAGCATGACCAGGACATGCAACTTCGAACTGTCACCCTTAACCAGAAATTTCTTTTCTTCAAAACAAACATGCCCAGATTCAACCAGAAAACAGTAGACACCAGTCATTGCCTTTTTCCCAAATTCAAAAGATGGTGTTTCCATGAGTCACGTCAGCACCTTTCTCCGCTAACCATCATCTTGTCAAACCATACTGTTGACCACGCCATCGAACTGGAGGTCTGATACAGTAGCCTGAACTCAGCCATGGAAATTCCCACTGAGACCATCCTCCTACACAATCCAGCTACCCTGCATAATGCCAGCAACTGCTAACAGAGGGAACAGTATCGAGTGGCTGCTCAGTGCAAGCAGCCACTACAGCCACAAGATGCATCTCAGTCCTTCCTGTTCTAAGCTTTTTCTCCTTTAAGGCGTATCAGCCCTCAATCTGTAGAGGAATCTACACAGCAACAGCAAAAAGACTAGTGAACAGAAGACAGCATACAGAGTAAGTCTAGCAAGGAGGAAAAGGATGGTAATGAGCTTTAAAGGGGGAAGGGCTGATGAGCTAATTTCACTCCTTATAACACCCCAGATTGCTTTTTCATGTATCTGAGTACCTACAAAATATAAGAAGTTGAAATGCTGTTCCATATAAAGTTATGAAAAGTAATCCATCTGCAGCTTTGTGTCTTTATGCTGTGTAAACAGAGCCAGAAAATGAGAATTTGAGGGGAAATGAAAAGAGTTACAAAACAAAATAAACTTCCAAACATTGACAATCACAGATTTCAAGATTTGCTCATGCAAGAAGATACTTTTTAAGCAGAAATGTGCCATACAGAAAATGTAAGAATTGAACAAAACACATTCAGAACAAATCCTTCAGTAACAGTTTGTCCAGATGCAGCAAAACAGATTTTTCAAGAAATTAAATGTAAACATTTAACTGAAAGCTCTACAGAAAAAGTTAACATTTTGAAGGCAGATAAGTCCATCATTGATCTATTGTGGACTAGTAAGTGATAATTACATCATCTGGATCTGCAAGGGTAAAAACTCCAGATGTATAAACCATGCCAGTTACGGATGAACTATTATTAGGTCAGTAGCAGCCTGAAATTGCAAATCTGCTGCCCAAATAGTTCCTGCAAAACAATGAGACTTACCTCACATCAAAAGAACTTGGGCTGTAAAAAATAAATAAATAACAATAGAAAAAGATCTATCTTTTTCTATTATCCCATATGGTTCTGTCTAAAGCCTTGTGTTTTAAAATCAGGCATCTAAAATGCTTTGAAGCACTAACTGCTGTTTCAGTACTTAAAGTAAGGATAATGTGAAACACTAGCACATTGTGTTTACTGATAAATTGCCCTTCACAAATAAAACTGAACCTGCACTCTCATTAAAGACTCTACTGCATCACTCAATCATTGCTCACAAGATTCTGCTTTTCTTCTAGGAAGACTGGGAGTGGAAAGAGAAGGATATTCAGTTGGATTAGACTGACTGGGTTGCACAATCTCTATACTATATAGTTCAATAACATCCTCTGAGGGGAAAATATAAACATAGCAGAAAAAAAATACTCTACAGAATAAAGCAATCTTGCCTGATTCTGGATCAACTGGAAAAAATACTGTAGTAACAGCAGAAAAGTGATTCAGAAACAATGCAAAGATATGCTCATAGAGCTTTTTGCATTTGTATTGATGGGTTAAATTATCCAGATTGCATGCCGAAGCAATGGAACAGACCCACTCCTTTTTTCAGAATACCGCACTTCCTCTTGGAAAACATTTCATCAACACTTTTCTCGACAACTTGCACATGCATAATCATCCTACCAATAGGAAATACTGGTAATATGCATCAGCAAATGTAAGGAAATGCCAAAATTAGGAAAATTATTGATACGATGGTTCGGAATGTAAGAAGATTTGTCAAGGCATAACTATTCTCGCAGGACTAAAAAAGGAAAAAGGAATTTCTACAGCAAACCATGAGAAACCATTTACTGTCCATGTGATTCTTTAAAATTCTTTTAAAATTCTTTAAAAAAATGAGGGGAGAAGAGCTTAGTATCTAACTTCTGGAGTTTTAGATGGGAACTGATTACAGACACCTTTTTTGCTCTGCAGGCTGTCTCCCCTACAAGATACGCACCACAAAGCGATCAGCTAAGACAAAACAGCAGCTGAAAGAAATTCAATTGTGTCTAATTGTGACAGACAAGACAATTCCAGGGTAAGAAAAAAATCTGTTCCAAGAAAACAACTTTGAAATATTTGAGATTCCCATTAACATGACAGGCTACACATTATCTAGGGAAAACTGATTTGTTCTGTATTGAATCAGTGAAGCTGGTTGTCTCATCAGTTGGTGTCTGCTTTTTCCATATTCTACAAAACTGTGCATATGCTATCAAATTTTTGTCCTATGTTATACTATGTTCAGCATGACACAGACACAGTTTCTGGAACAACACCATGAATTTTGTATTTTTTGGCACAATACAAGTTGGTGCTATCTGGGGGCCAAGGGGAAGAGAGGAGGAAATATGGAACACATCATTAGTGGTGAGTCAAACCCTTTATAATCTGTGGACAAACCAAATGAGGTTTTGTACTACACTGGGATTTAAACAAAGCTTTTTGAAAATTAAGGAATATGTTCTCCCTTAAAAAGCAAGAAAATAACTATTTATACCATCATTCATTATGAAAGGGAATACTTATCGTCTCATGCATGTGTATGTTAAATAAGGCACAAAATTACTGCCACATTGTCTCCTTTTAATCAACAGGACAAAGAAATAGCACTGTCCCTCTGGCTACCAGAGCCAGTTTCATTACAATTAAAAAGTTACAGAACAATTAAGACACTTCAGCCTTCTGAGAGGAACAGACTTCTACCTCTCAAAGCCACAAAGAAAACCACAGCTGAGAAGAAACTTCCTAATCACATTTTTTGCTGTCTCCTAGAGCTCTAGGCCACACCACCCTCATCAATCAAGAAAACCCACTAAAGAGTCTGCAACAACCAAGATCAGAAAAGCGTACTTTTGTTGTGAACAGCTTACTGTGAAAATACAGGTGCTCTGACAGCAGCCCACACAGGCATTAATAGCTCTCTGAAATGAATGTCAATTAAAAAGGCAGATGCAGAATGCAGAACTGCTCAAATGAGCAACTGCTAGCATAGTGAAGCTAAAATGATGGGAAATTAATGATGCTAGTCCTTTAAAAAATAAGGGAATTACAGGATCAGTTATTAGTCTCATAAGGTCAGCTTACCTTTTCTATTTTTCATTGTTTCTCTCTCAAAACTCTTTGCCAACCGTTTGCCATTGAAATGCAGCTGTTTTTTTAATACACAGAAACCCCATTATTTTAGTGGCACCCAAAAGCACCACTACACTTAACGTGCTGCAAGTGTTCCTATTAGAAGCCTTAAGCAGATTTAAAATCACTTCTCAGGAAACTTGGCCTTTGTTCCCAGAATTACGAGGACAAACCTAACAAGCCGGAACGCCTGCTCCTTGACACTTTAGACCTTGTACGGAGAGAACTACTATGGACTTCAGAGAAAAAGTTCCCTGAACAGAACTGCAGGATTTGGCTAATTATAAGTATAGGTGCTTGTTTGGCTGCCTAAGCTTCCTGGACACTAGTCTGTAAAATCTTGTTTTCCAGTGGCTTACAAAACTTAAACCATCAAAGCTGCCATTTTCCATGCTGCAACATCTGCTGCAGGCTGGTCTGTGCCCTCACTAGCTTGAGTTCAAGGGAAAACAATTTCTTCTGTATCAAGAAATGAGGCACACAGAGTGCTCTGCAGGTAAAATTGTGTCTCAAGTGGACAGGCTTCACCTCTTCACAGACTTCTATCTGCGACTAGACCGAGCATACGTTAGTCTCGGAGCAAAATACATCTACATATTTTAGTACTGACATTCTGAGCAGAAAACAGGACTTTTCCTTCCACTGGTGATCCTTCCTAGCAGGAGGTACTATACCTTCCAACTAAGAGATAGCAACTGCACTCTCAATACTCTCCATCGAGGTATCTAAAATGGGAAATGGCCTGGCTGGAACAGAGCGAAACAGGCAATCTTAATTCATCCCCTTCTCCCATATGTATTATGATACAGTCTTTAATTACATGATCATATATTTTCTACAGGACCTGTGAATAATTCATTCCACAGACTGCACTCTGGGAATGAATCAAGAGAATGCAGTGAACTAGATTATCTAAAGGACTCCTACCTCATTTGTTGCTAAAGCTGGATGATGAATGAGTCATGGAATTGTAGAGGAAAAAAGACTAGTCTCATAGCTAATGCATTTATTCATTTTAAAAGCTATTTCATTTTTTGTGTTTCTTGGGGGATGGGAGAGTTAAAAAAGTATTTCATTTGTCTGGATTTCTGTTTTGTTTATTCACCTAGAAATTCATCTCTACTCCTGTAGATTGGTTTAAGTCTATTAGTCCCTTTGTCAAGGTCCAAACATAATGATCTTTACTGAGAAATACTGATCAAAAGAGTGGGGCTATGCATACCGGTTTGCAATAGTGTACCAAGGAGAAAAAACAGACTTTAGGACTAGCAACACAGCAGCAAAATCATCTGCTGAAGACGACGCACGGGCCTGGCTGCCAGAGCACTCCTGACCCTCACAACCCAGCTACTGAGGTATGGGGTAAATGGAACCAAAGAGAGATACAGCAGTCATACACTGAAGCTGCCATCTCCTTTGTTCAGGAATACGGTCTGATTGTAATAGCAGCAGATTTGTGCTGCCATCTGTGTTTGAGACCTCTTCTAGTGGATTGCATTCAAAATACTATCTCTGTTCCCAAGAAGAACAAAGGAAGAACACACCATCCCCACGGCGTTTCTACCACAGCATCGCAATATGAATCAAGGCTATGCTCAGTTGCCAACTAAGATGTGTCAGGTGCACAGTAGTACTGTGTATTCAAAGCTTTTAGAGTCATGCAGTAATGAACTGCTAAATACACTTCTAAACACACTGGTTTAACACCAGCAAAATAAAATGGTTCTAGCATTTCACATCAAAAACATATTTCCAAACAGCTATTAGAAACAGTTATTTTGTGAAAGACTTGGAGACATTTCCGTTTTTCTTCCAAAATGCTGACATGAGAATGTTTCTTTACCTTCCCATAATCAAGGGGGAATGTTACACTCTGGTTTTGCTCCTTCTCACTACCTCTCTTCAGATCCTGCAGAAGAAACAGTTTCGAGGGTTTATTTCTTCTTCTTCCCCCTCTTTTTCTACAGGCTAAATCAGCAGCTTACTTTGCTTTCAGTTTAGCTCCTCTCCCCACCACAAGAAAATTAATAGAAAAGCAGAACAAATGCCCAGAAGAAATTGTTGAACAAGTGGCATCTGAGCTGTAGAAAGAATTTCAAAAGCAGCTCTCTCTGATTCCTTTTCATTTGAGGAAACTACCTGAGGATGGATTAAAGCTAAGCACGGCCTGGATAAGCTACAAATGCAGAGCCCCGGGTGTAAGGGGGAGGATGGCGGGGAAACACTTGGGAGAGTGGTCACTGCTAGAGACCAGAGGACCTCTTTTGGACCGCACAGCCTGGATGAACTAAACTATTCAATCCTGCCTTAATCCATGGTGGGTGAGCCCAGAAACTGCAGCCCCCAACCGTGCTTCTGTGATGGTCCAGATGGTTTTAAGTTGGAAAAACTGCTTAAAACCGAACTAAAAAACAATCAGCAGCATTAGACACCTCTTGATTGCAACTTTCTAGTAAAATGAAAAGTGCTGAAATGAAAGTTAAAAGTGCTCAGACCACCGCAGAGACACAGCAAGCAGCTGAAGAGGCTACAAGAGAGAAAGGAGGTTTCTTAATAAGGTGAAGACAGGTGGCAGAGACGGACATGGAATCAGACAGCTATTTCTTTTGAAATCTACTTTCGACCGCTGCACTCAGGGATCCCCAGGTGGCTAGGACACTCTCAATAGTGCTTCTATTAAGGAAAGCGCTACAGAAGATCAGGAGCACCAGTTCCCAATTTAGTATTTTTTCTTCCTCTCACAACAGCAAGACAATGCTGAGAGTGGACAAATCACTCAAAAAAAAATTCATTGGTGAGTGAAGACGAGAACTGCTCTCCTGAAGAAAAAACAGTGTGTTCCTGAAGACAACTATATAAGCCCTTAAAAAATTTTGTGTGTTGGTTTTCGTGTGTTGGTTTTTGCAGAAAATTTTATCTACTGTGCTCTTTTTTTTCTTTTCAATCTGCACAGGCCAAGGTATACTGATCAGATTGAAGCAAGGTGATGATCAGTTAAAGCAATAATCACTTTAATAGTGGTATCTGATCCGTAATGTAGTTTCAAAAAACAAAGTCTACTTAAGGTAAAACAAATCATGTTTGGATGATCTCTGTCCAAAAATCTGTATGCTAACCAACGCCATAAAGATCCTGGGATGTTAACGCATTCGCTTTACACGCCTTACCGAACAATTAGGTGAGAAGTTTAAAGGAAGTGTGGGTGTAAATATATGTATGTATGTATGTATGTATGTATGTATATAGTTATGTTTTCATGTCCCTCCTTCCATGAAACCAATCCCCAAAGAACAAAAAGTCCCTCTGTAGAGGCTTGGGAGGAGCCTCTAGATGACGTTTAATAACTACCACATATCCCAACTTTAAATCTCACGACCATAGCAGATGGTTTTATGACTCAACTACTGCCAGCAACTGCGACCTGTTAGAAACAAATAAATAAACAAAAAAAAAATGATGCAATGGTCCATATATAAGAAAATGAATGCTAATAAAATTGAGAGCTAAACTAGGTATTAATGCTCATCACTTAGGGGGCAGGAGTTGTGGGTGAATATTGTACAAGGATGTAGAATGATAAACACTTCTTTGCTTTTGGACAACTTTGTCAAAAAAGACTGAGCAAACAATAAATTGACTAAATTTTAATTAACCGAAATTCAATTATAAACCCACAGAAGTGACTGATCAAAAGAAAAGTGTTAAAACAAATAATTAAAATGGAAGCTGCATGTCATTGCCAGTGGCTTTTCCAACTGCAAGATCTGTTAAAAGAGAAAGGAAATAGATGAAGTGCTCTGATGAAAGGTCTGTATGCCCAAAAGCCTGTTTGCTACATTAGCTGGTTAAACAAAAGATACTGCCTCTCCCCAAAACCATGATTCTTTCATATCCTTAAAACACCAGTGCTACAACAAAGTTAAGAAAATAAATATGTTTTAAAGGTTTTAGCTAAAGCACTTTGTAAAACATTCTAGATACTACAGTAATTTGAAAAAGAGAGAGAGCTGGAAAAGGTATTGACAAATAATTGCAATAATCTTGGATATACATAATCACTTCCCCCTGCATCCCACCTGTGAATTGTTGTTCAGCAGCATTTCTGTCAAAACAGTTACTCGGATTCTTCAGGACTTGCCCCTAAACCAATGTTTTGGCATTCTCATATTCTTATTTTAGTATGTCTGCACAGCAATGAAAGTCACAACGTTGCAAATCACTTTACCTTAAAATATCTGAATTAAATGTGTATGAGAAGCTAATTTTTGTATCTGCAGTGACATCTAGTGCAAGAAACCAAAAAACACATTTAAATGAGCTTCTAGACAAAAGAGAAGCTATTACAATTTATTCTGTGATTTCTGACTGAGAAACATAGGCATGAAAAATTAACATCAGCACTTTTAAACCTTTCTTAATAGCTTGTCTTCTTCATAACATTCACAAGTCAGCTGGAGGGAATCCGATTACCTATAATATTGTTAATAAGAGACCATTTAATGCAAATGTGCATTCACACCTTTCCATACAAATCCAGTTTGATAAATGTACTTACATTACTATTTGTTTTGGGGGATTGCCCTGAGAAAGCTAACAAGCTTAGGAACCACACTGGTATTCTATTTATTCTATCCATTTTTCAAAAGAAAACATATTCAGGAATAATATCTGCCTTAAATTCTTCCTGCCAGCTTCACAGGTATGCAATCTTATTCTAATCTGCAGTGATGTTTAAACCTCTTCCCTAAAAATTCAAGCAGAAGATACAGACTGTAGAAATAAAACAGAAATTGGAAGCATGCAAAGTGCTGTCTAATACAGATGACATACAGAAGTTATAAATTAGCAAATAAATAGTGTTCAGATGAAAGTACATTTTTAAGTCGCTCATTGAAAGCATAGTTATGCTTTAAATCCAAGCCAAAAACAAACATTCTAACCAAAATGCAACACCAACCAGCAACAACTTTACAAAAATGATTCACTTACTGAAATGTGAAAAATCCTTAGAAACAAGTGTTATTCCTGCCAAACATACAAATAAACACATATGCCAAAGCTGAAAATGAACAGCTTAAATACAGTACCATGTATACATTATTCTGCATATAAATGCACACCATTCCCATAACTCCCTATTTTTCAATTAAGCTGATAACATTTTAGGACGTATGTTCCAAAGACATGTATCCATGTTTACTTCTAATGGGATTTTGCAGAAAGTCACATGTTCTTTTTAAGGGCAGGATCAAAGCATACACTGCATCTTTCACAAAAACCTTTGATAACAGGCATCCCAGTGGTAAAATGATTAAAGTGATAAGAGTGATTACTAATAACAAGCTGTTATTTTTGTTCATCAGATAATTCTATTATTTATTAAACAAGCTTATTCATTAGTGATCTAGGACAACCACATTATGCAGTAGGTTCCTAATGTTTTAGTAATCTCATTATGGAATGGGGGGAGAAAAAAAACAACACAGGATTTTTTGGTTGCTAAAGACATTGGATGGGGAAGTGTCATAACTATTGGTTTTCTAACAAGAAGCCTGCGTCACAACTAATGAACAATCACTACTAGTGATGTGAGATGTACTTTAAAAACCTCTACAGTTTGTTCTTCAAGAATCCAAGAGCTTCCACAGCTTCTCTGCTCTACAGCCATCAGTAAGTAGGCTTAGTGGATACAAGAATTTTACGTGAAAGTAGCAGATATTAATCGAGGGTACTTTTCACCTGAGGATTGAGCATATTAAGAGAAAAACAGGGACAGGACCATCAATCTGAATTTTATCCCTGCTTGCTGTATCTCTTTTTTACAATACCGACCACGGTTTAAAAATTATAGGAAGCGCAAACGAATGTAGATTCAGGCAGAATTTACATAGAATACAAAAAACTGTTCTTGACAGACTTCATTACGGTATATAACAAGCCAGCAAAGAAAGGAAATGATCAAACCCAAAATTTAATAGTTTCTGACACCCTAATCAGCACCTAGTAACAGCAACACAATAACTTCTGAGTTTTGGTCTCTCAGTGTCTTTGCCAGGTATGGCCAAGATTTACCTATAAAAAAGGAAACGTTCCTGTGTTTAGACCAGTATGTCTGCCAAAATAACCAAGTGTTTGGTATTAGTCTGTATTTACTCATCACAGCAATTTAAGAGCCTGTTGGATTATTTCATCTGCCTCAAAAAGAGACACAAGTATTTAAAAACTGGCAGATGTTCATGCTTGAAGATAGACATACAAGCAACAGTGTTCTTCCCCGAAAAGGAATGACTATCTTAAAGACGTAAAACTGTACTGTCAACCAATAGTCCACTGAAGGGCATGAGAAAGAAAAAGGTTATGTAAACACCGTGTTCAATAACGTATTTGCACAACATGTGGTGAAGTACTGCAGCAGAATTAGTATTATTGATGAAAGTGAGATGTGTCACTAAATCCAACAAGGCAGAGTCAGAAGAAGCAGCTGCTAGTTAAACTATTGATCGTGAGAATTACACGAATATCAAGATAGGACCCTGTCCCTTAATGGACTCTGCAAAGACAGATCTCGCCGCATCCTTTGACAACAGTTGAGCTCTCCCGCACAACACTAACTATTTGATTAGAATCAAAGAGCAAGATAATGAAATGAAAGGTAACTCTAAATCTACTTAAAACCAAGAGAAGTGAGCATCTAAATATATCTGAACAGCAGGCAAGAATGACATGCATCAGAAGAGGAAAAAGCTGGAAGTATTAAACCAATTTCTACACAAACATTAAAGCAGAGAAAAGAAATCTAAAAGAAAGCTGGCAAAAAAACAGCATCTCGGAGAATTATATAAAGGAGAACACATTTTTAAAAGATTAATATAAAAGCTGCTAAAGGTTAGGGAAAGGAATTGGAACACTCACAAAAGAGGAAAAAAATAAGATGCCAGTAAAAGAAAAAGATCTTTAGAAGAATGACAACGCATGCAGTCAAATATAGCAGTCACATCAAAAGTAGTTTTGTACCAATTAAAGTCTCAAAGAAAGAGAAAAATCGAAAGTTGGATAGGTTACCCTAGCATCTTAGAAACCATCTGAAGAAATTATAGACCCCAGGATTGATCTTTAACAGGACAATATAAAAAGGACTAAACTAAGGAAAAGAGCAAACAGCTTTTCTTTTCTCCTCCCTTTCTTTTTGGGGATGTGTACGAAAGAATATTAACAGGAAAAAAAAAAACTGTAGAGAAATGCAGTGAGAGTGGGATGAAATCAAAATCTTGGCGTAAAATAAGTGCTGAGGTTGCAAGACACCTCAAGATAGAAGAAAATGTAAAGTAGTGCTGTTTTGTGAAGTGCAATTCTTTGGCAGAGCAAGTGACATTTGAGGAAATGACCTAAACCAGATGGGCTTTAAAACTGAACATTATCACTTTGGATTTCAAAGCACTATTTTACACAACACTATGCATCATTCTACATATTTATTAAATTTATTAAGCATTAAAATATCCTCCTTTCAATTAAAGAGACGGCCACAGGACAGACTAACACTAGATTAGTAAAGTCAGGTTGTCATGCTATATGTAGTGAGGAGGTCAAGGATGAAAACAAGCATGAGACACATCAGCATTGGAAACAACGCTTGTCACATTGGACAGGTTAACAATTCCAAGTAGCTGCCATGCTAAACAGTAAAGGATATTTTTTATGAGACAGCCAAAATTTAAAACCAGTGCACTGTCCTAATCTTTGCATTACGAAGAATGAGAGGATTTTGGCTTTAGAAGCGAGTTGACAGTAATTCAGACTCCACGGAAATCCCGACAGTCTCCCTCCAGAAAAGCTTTTTCCAAATGTGGGAAGGAGAACACACTTTCAATACTACCATCACCAGTCCAAGATATGTCCAATCAGGCAATGGTATGTATGAAGGACTATAAAACTGTTCAGAACTGAGAGTGGCATTAAGCCATACAGATGAATCCAAAGCCAAAACTCATAATGATTATAAATAGTTCACCGTACTCAATCTGAAGACGCACACTGTGATGGAAACCATAAGTAAAGATGAACTAGAAAGAGACAAAATACCAAAGTGGAATAAGTACGTTAAAAGCTAAAGGCAGAAGTAAGGAAGAATAGTAGGAGGTATCCACATCAGCTGTACATATGGTGTTGTGCCGACTGAAATAATCGAAGTTTATGCTGCCAAATACTTTCTATCAAAAACTTGTCTTCATACATTGAAAATAATACATAGACAAGGGAAAATTTTATCCAGCTAAGAAATATTGAGGAAGATTTTTAAGATAGCATTTAGTTTTTGCTGGTATAATTTAAAAGTTCAAAATGATCGGGAACAGCACACAAGTTTAGAAAACATCTTCCCCACAAAACAGTAAGGAGGTTTGAATGCATCATTTCTTTGTTAGGCCTGATGAAAGCACTGTATTCAAAAACACTAGGTAACTTTTTGCAGCAATATCTGTTGATCTAATAAAAGATACTACCATGCCTTATGAACCTCACTTCTTGCATTTTTCAAGGCTCATGCACAATCCTTTCAACTGTTCTAGAGTTAGACATTAACAGATTTTCTCATTGCTCTGTCAAAATAATTCAAAAACATGTGAACTCTGATACTGAATCTAGTGTGAAAATGCATGACTACATGTAATGTGGGAAATACCATTCAGCTACCAGCAACGCACTTACATGTGGCAGGCATATGTGAATAAGTAGCTGTTTGGTTACAAGAATTTTCAAAATCAACTGCCTAAAAGATCTGGGGCAAAAGGTGTTAGGGACTGATGGGCAAAATGTGATTTGGTTCTCCAGGCCTACTAGTGTTGGCTGCTGTGGGGCGAGAACTGAAAGACAGGAAAAGCCTTCTACAGACCTATCTCAGGGGTGCAAACTCAGGCCTTGCGATGCTCCATCAAAAGGCAGAGGAAGGAAAGAAACTCCAGAAGGACCACCCTCTCAGACATCAAACACCGTTCTTAACAAGACTTGACATTATAGGAAGGGAGTTATGAGCAAATGGACAATTAATCCCCTTTCTTTTCTGGAGGAGAAACACTGGCAGGCAAGACTGTGGGCCTTCATCATCTAGACATTACTGCCCAGATTATGTCCTGCCTTTCCCTCCCTGCTGGCAAGGCTCTCTACATTCCTATCACCCTCCTGAGATGCCTTTTCATGAAATACTGCAGAGACAAAGACACAGAGACAGAATGAAGTCACAAACTGAAATTGTTCTTCCTTAAGATTTTTTATGATTAGGCTTTTCCTGAATTACACCAGATTCAGCAAGCTGTGTAATCCCTAAGGGACAAAATACCTTCATTTCTGGTCCCCCAAAGTGACCTCTGGACTGAGGGGTTTTCAATTTGAATTTTCAATTCTCTACCTTCAATCATAAATTCTAGAAACGTACTTAAAAACAACCCCCCCCAGCCCCTTGACCCACACACACACATACATACATACAACTCCAGATGCCTAATATGTATGACACTCACTACTTGGTATATTTGGTTTCAGGAAAAGTGCCAGGTATTATAATACAAACCCTGAAGTTTTGAAACCAGTGGTACTACTTTCCCAACTCTTAATTTCTCCAAGGGTTTGCAGTAGCAGCGGATTTTCAGAGGATCCTCAGTGTTGATGAGGTGCCTCAAGAACCTAACCGACTCTGCATCCTTCACAAAAACAAAACAGAGGTTGGCAGGTTTGGGGATAAAGCTGACCCTGCTCTGCATTTATTTAAGTACAGAAAGTGAATTCAAAATTGGTTAGAAGGAAAAAGTCAAGCTACTGACCTCAGAAACCTATAAAAATGCCAGATGTCTGCTGCAATATTAAGTTTGATCTGCTACACACGTGACAGTTTGCATTCCATTTGCAAAATATACATTCCCATACAGTATACATATATGCAATGTAAAATATAATGAAGTGAAATATCTGTGAGAAATCCCTTTGAAAATCCCAAACAATCCTAAGTCATTATCATCAGATCCCATCACAATAACTACTTATTGAGTAAACAAAAATAAATTTTGATTAGTATTTGAACATTTGCAAATGGGTCAGAAAAGAATGAATTCAGCATTATAGTCTTTTTTAATGCACTGCAGGAAGAAATTTTTAAATATTTAAAAGTTTTCACTGACTGACAACAAACAAGCCTCATCTGACTGTTAGCACCTTAGACAATCTTTTAACAAACATAACCCAAATTACACTAACCACCACTGCTTTCTATAGTTTATAATCTGGTTTTGAACTACTCAGTCTGGCAAACTTCCAAAAAGCCCTTTCCTACTCATATGGTAGCAATGATTTCAGGAATCATTAAACAAGAAATGAATAAAAATACATATAGCTTCAGTAAAATGCTGTAGAATAAAGCTGTAAAACCAATAAATCTTCTGCAAATTTCCATTTTTTCAGGGGCAAGAAAGTTTTATCAATTGCCTTTAACCCAGAAATAAAATATAAGCTATATTTATATGCTGAAATATCAGCATATAAAAATGCAGAATACAGAAGCTGTAAGAATTAAACCAATAAAAGCTTGGTACTAGAATACTGGAATTTTGGCTTCTGTGTTTAAGTCTTGTGTCTTCAGCTACATAACAAATATTGTCCTGTTTATCATTTCTTCTGTTTATAGGAACTGAACAATTAATCCTTCCTACAATTTTTGTGGAAGAATCAGTGCATTTCCAACATTAATCTACGAAGACTTTCCATATGCTACATCATACTAACCGACTAAAATTCACGAAATCTCCATGTAACAATGACTCTCCCAATCTAGAATTTAGTTAAAAGAAAAAAAAGGTAGGATAAATGAAGAACTATGTACATGTAGATACTTAAAACAAACAAACAAACAACCTACAGGAATAATGGAAAACTGGACCTAAACATCTCTGAGGAATATGCAAATGGTAATTCCCAGTTCAGTATCTGGACAGACATTAAACAGTCCATTCTGTCATGCCATCTGCCAGGCAGTTACCAATCCTCCTCTGTGCTCTAAATTAGTTGTGCTTTATTTTCAAACATGCAGCCATTTGACTTATTTGGAAGCCTGATAAAAGACAGAGGTGAACTTAAAAAAAATTAAGGAATCAAAAAGTAATACATAGCAAAAATCAACTACAAAAATAGTTCTCAGATCAATGTCAAGGAGAAAAAAAAAATACTGCTTAATGCTTGCTTGTATTGCACTCCAAACAATTGCATGCTCTGTGTGTATAGCAGGACGTGAAAGCTTAAATAAAAATTCTGAAATTAAAGCTTAAAAGAATAGTTAAAACATTTGGGAAAAAAATGTTAGTCCATGTTGTGGCAATGAAATTGTGGGAAAGATATGTGTGTGTGTGTGTGTGTGTGTGTGTGTGTGTGTGTGTGTGTGTGTGTGTGTGCGCGCGCGCGCATGTTCACAGATGTGCATGCACACATGTGTATATATGGAATCATAACGAGCTTGTTAAAGTATCATCTCAGAATATCATCCTCATCAAGAGTCAAATGCTAACGTAAAATTTCACCAGTACAATCAGACAACCGATAGACAAAGATATACACAGAGAATAAAAGATTCTCAGTCTCTACCACGCAAAAAACACGGCATGGAAATCAATAAGCTACCTTCTTGGAGCTGTACTGTATCTACAGGATGCAAGACAGCATTGCACGGATTTTGCTCCCCCCAGAAGTAGCTTGGAGTCAAACAGCTAACAAGGAGTACACACAAACCAGCTTATGTGAATCAGCTGGAAAGATCCCTGTGCTTGGGACTCCAGGACACATTTGGCTAAGATGCATTTCTTTGGCTGATGGACCTACTCAAGGAGACTCAACAGCAGAAACCCCACTGAAAGGTGAAAAACAACTTTTCAAGTTTTTTCAAGTTTTTCAACTTTACAAGGCATTTCTGACCGAAATATAAGTCTGAAAGCCAATGCAAAAATCGGCATCTACTATGTGCTGTATTCACTGAGATACCAAATGTAATATAAAAGGTATCAGCCAGACCTGTGAATATTCGCAACACAAATGCCATGGGACAAGGGAGCCACACCAGGTTTTCCTCATTTGCAACTCACTAAAAATATTCAGTATTTTAAAAATCTGTAAGAGACTACCCTTTTTGCAGCATGAGGTCCAATATGGCAAGGCAAAGAAAGAGCTGGGCTATCTTTATTATTATATTATATTATATATCATATTATAATATATATATATATATAAAATATTATTTTAAATTTTATTCCAAAACATCACAGTGCATAAATACTTACTCTAGAAAGCTCCCCAAAACTAATTCTTTATAACACATCAAATCAAGACAGAGAAAATTTTGTGTAAGCAAAAAAGCTGAAGAAAGACTAAGGTGACTAAGGTGAAAAGGAAAAAAAAGTATTTATCTATGCCTTACTTTCAGAATATTTTGGGTTTCATTCCACTTGTTTGTCCACTCTTTGGTCAGTTCTTGTACCTATAAAAGAAAAAAAAATGTCTGAAAAATCACAGCCCCTCCAAAGTCCTTGATATTGACTTCTAAGAGAAGTAGTAAGCATTTGTTCAATTCTTTGCAGAGTTTAATATTTAAACAAACATTTAGAAGAGTGCTATTTCTCCTGCAAGCATTCTAGAATATTCTCCCATTTTCACAAAAAAAGTTAGAGATTAATTAATCTTCCTCAACAAAATATAGCCCAGTTTCCTCACCAGTAGAATTTATGCTTTCTCCTTTAATACATATCCCTGAAAACAAACAGTTAACTGACCATCCCTACAATTTCTCTCTCTCAAAAAGGAAAACTAGAAAATTCTTATTTATACTACAGAAGGAAACAAAGAGCAGGGACAGCCACATAAAATAGTGGCAGGTATTTTTAAAGAAATGGGGCAATTTCACAAAGCGCTTAGCCAGTCCCATGAAGTCGACTGTCACAGGCTGAAGCGATTAAATCCTTTCACTGGAACAGAAAGACGGTTCTTTCCCTACAGAGCAGCTGGGCACTTTGCCGCTGCGGACAGGGAGAGGGTGGCGGGGAAGTCTTCCAACACGGTTCCCCTGAACACCTCCACACTGGCAACCTCCAGCTTCCAATCCTAGCTGTCTTTGCCAATCAGCTGCCAACTAACCTATGAGAACTAAAGGAACTTCTCTCATTTCTACCTATACCTCAGGACTGCAAGAGAGAAAGAGAAATAGATTTTTTTTTTTAAACATGTCACATCAGTCCTAGTGCTGCCAATCACAATGTTAATAAAAATTTAAAAGGTTAAAAAAAATGAAGGATGTCCATCATAATTCTATTCACCATACCAGAATAATTTTCACCCCACAGAAATCATTTAAAATTGTTCTTTTAACAGGAGAAAACACTTCATTAAAGAAAGGTACCATATATTTGTCAGATGATTTGAATATGGTGATACAGTCCTTAGATCTGTATAAACAAATTAATTCTTGCATTCCTTTAATTATAAAAAAGCTCTAACCACTGCAATATCTATTAGGAATTTTCAGTAATTATGTCTGTAGTAATTATCTTGAATAGTAATCACATAACCTATTAATGAGGCTGACAAAAGATAATAAAATACGCTCACTATACTTCCCACACAGAGAGGCCAAGACTTCTGAGCAGGACAAGCAGTGATTACTGTCAGAGCTTGACTAACATCCCCTAATTAGTATACATCCAGCAGCTTATATTACACAATTATTCTTAGATAAAAGCTTTATGTTTATACACAAAAAAGTGTATTACACATACTAACCATACTGTCATTCAACTCTGATTCAGCTGGATAAATTAACAAACTTTAAAAGCCTAACAAGAATATAAAAAAATAACTTAGAGCTGAAGGCTCGAATTACTGTTATGCAGGTTGTTCTTTAAGTAGTGAACGCAACACAATATGGAGTTTCTGCATGTGCTATAAAGTTATAAAACGTGTTCCTAGCAGAAACTTTGCCTATAGAGAAGTCTGTAGTCTACTTTGCAGCTATGGCTCATACTAATGCCTACATTTTGTCCATTTTTGTCATGAAGTTTATTTTTAAAGTGTCATTTTATAGAATAGTGTTTCCAACTTGTCTTTAAAATTGGTATTAACAACCAGAAATCTAAAAAGTACAAACAGATACTATATCATTTACATATGTCAAACACATTTCTCAAAATGTAATGCACTAATCTTGTAATCATAAAGGGCTGAGCAGCACCAGTGAAAGCCTTTTAATTTAATTCAGTAAAGACATCTGTATCCATATTTGATTGGAGCATCGTCGACAATATTCAGAACTAAATACAGTAAATAAATTCACTACCCCATATCTGAAGAATTCCAAATTCTTTCCCTCCTCTTTTCCCAAAACCTGAGCAATATTATTTTTAAAAAAATGCTTTGCAGTAGTGTTAAAAACAGGTAAAATTATTAAATATTTAAATAATAAAATAGATACTATTAATAAAGCATGGATTTTACATTTATATTATTAAAATAATTAATAACATTAACAAATTAAGAAGAACAACATATTGTAAGCTAAGGAAATAAGAGTACCATTATACCTATATTCTTTTGGACTCTATGAGTACATCTGAACAGCCTGGGAATTCTTCCCAGCTTCCACAGTGGGAGGGCGCACGCTGACCCCAGTGCACACTGCCTCCCCACTCCCAGCCTCCTGACTTCCCCTGGAAGAAAGCTGACATGCACAGGCACAGAAAGAGGCTTCACGTGCTCCAGCAGCTCCCTTGGGCTGGATAATGAAAGCACTTGCTGTGAGGCCCACCATGAAGTACATCCACCCAGTGCTCAAACCAAAAAAAAGAAAAAGATGACTAATTAGGCACCAAACATTGGCACACATCCATAACTAACAGATTTGAGGACTGACACTTTCTGAAAACATATGCCACAAGGTATTGATTACTTGAAAACATGAGTTAGCGAACCATTTCCCCAAAAATCATTTACTATGCATTCAGTTAGTACTGTAATCTAGTGGGTTTTCCTTCCTATTATCTTTAACATACTTTTTTAATAAGGCAAGTTGGCCTGGGAACAAACATTTTGATTACTTAAACAAAAGTGTTATCTAAACATCAAAGATGCATAGTTTGTTTATAATCTGTTATCTCGCATTAATAGGATAACAAAAATACAAGTTTACATCTAGTTAAAGATCAAGAAAATGCTGTTTGATAAGAAAACAAAAGATGTTTATCAAAAAAATCTGAAAGTGATTAGCACTTTTGCATCCAGACCCCATTTTCTCACCAATTTCATTTATCAAATGATAACTCACCCTTGCTTCATTCTGCTGAAGCTTTTCTTCCATACTTAAAGCTGTTGGAGAATCCAAGAGTGCAATCTAAAATTGTAAAAGTCAACATTAGTATGCCCAAAAAATAAATCCTGTTGGAATCAAATGAAAGAAGTGCAACTGCTCAACTTTTTTTTGATAATTTAGTACAAAATATTTTAAACTCCAATATATGACATATCACTTTGAACCACAGTAAACATTCATAGTAATCAAAATCTTGTCAAAGGCAGGTATTCTGAACACAAACCAGCAGTTTGGAGCTGTTTTCATTCTTTATGTATATACATCGCCACACACCGAAACCAAGCAATTTTCTGATACAGTTATCTTTATATTTCTGTTAAACATGAAAAATTATTATATACCAATGGTCTTGTATAGTTAACCATTTTGCTATAAAACATATACATATGCTGTTTATCTTAAAAAAATAAAGTAATTGGCTTTAGAACAGAAAAAGTACTACACAACAAAACATACACACACACTTAAGCGATAATCATTTTTATATAAACTTCTACACTATTTTTTGGTAAACAGTATTTTCGGTGATCTATGGAAGCATTTGCAATATGAAATTCTGGAAATATAAAGGGAGCCCACAGAAGAAATTACACAGGATTTATATTCTATTGTGTATATCTAACACCACCTGCTGTTTAACCAATCATTACAAATTCAATTAACTTAAGCTAGTCCTCTATTGTCTCCCACACAGCCATCTATCACATCCTACAACCGAACCAAATTTATATTGTGATATCTGCAGTTTTATAGTTTGGAACTGTGTCAAAACATTAGATTTGCAAAGGGCTCTAAGTTATATCTACTTCGTTAGCTCTAAATCAAACCATATTTCAAAAACAACAACCCAGGGAAGAAAAATAAAATTATTTTCCCCTCGCAAAGAATATGAGAAAAACACAGGAGTGTAAGAGAGTAATTCCACCCCATAAAGAGTCTTCTAATTGTCTGCAATACAGCAGATTTCTTTGCTTCAGTCACCTGCAGGCCTATTACTGCTTCGTACTATGGTCCCATCCCCTTTTTCACCAGGTGTTTCATGGCATAAAATCTAGCTAACGTACTAGTTGTCTATAAAAAATGACTACACTGAACTGACATTTCACATTGTACAGCCTATCTAAAATGAAATTAGATCCTTCTAGAAATAAATCTAAAGTATCATTTCAAATGTCTTCCCAAATCGCATTTGTTCAAGTATGAAATCCAGTAGTCCCAAGTGGTGTTATTTAGAAGAGACAACTGGCCTAAATCAATTGTGTATTCCTTATTGTTAGCTGAGTTTCACCATCCTCAACGCTGAGGAAGAAATTAAACTTAACTGAGCTTGTGCAGCAAATGTTTACAGTGGATAATATTGAAAGAAAAACAAGAGCACTGTGGAAGAGAGAAGCAAAGAAGAACTTTTACTGGCTGAAAAAAATTGTCTGTGCAGACCACCATTCTGTGTATCTAGAGCACAGAGTGAGACCTTTCCAAAAAAACCATGCTCATGTACAATCCCACATGCACATCAGATACACAGTACCGTGCCTTCCACGATGCAGATGATATGCACTGAACAGCACGGTTACGACAGCAACACCTGCTAATGGAAGGAAAGTCTACAGCTCCTATATATCCTATCTCTTTAGTTTTCTTGAGTTTATTCAAAAGATCGTCTTTCAGTGAATCAAGCAATGTCCTTGAAGATTTATGGAAGCTTTATGCTTGTTTCAGTAGTAATTTTTTTTTTTTTTTAAGTTTTCCTAGCACATGGGGAAAATAGCAACACCAGCGCATTTCCTGATTGCTCAAATCAATAGTTCAGTGACTCAATACAGCAAGTGCAAGCCAAATTAGCATCCTTCAAAAATGAAATAAATTTTGTTCAGTCAGTCAAGCAGAGAATCCCTTCTTATAGGAAAAAAAAAATTAATATCCCTTTTAACCATTGGCATTTCTTGCCCTATTGACAGAAACCTCTTGGCCATTTTAACTCCCAGTCTGCTTTGGGTACATGATAGCATTTCTGCTCATGATTACCAGAACCATCACCATGATCTGCTGTTTCAGCAACAATAAGGTTAAATAAACAGTTATTATCAAATAAACATTAGAAGTTATTCAAATCAAGACCAAAAAGTTGAGAAAAATACTTTAAATCTTCCATTTTATCTTTTTTGGATTAACTGTTTTATCATTCATAATGTATGCCCTGCTCTATATTACACATGGGTATAATCAGATACTCACCTGAGCATCAGAAATGACAGTTAGCCTAGTCAGTGCCCTCTGGCACTTCTTCACCTTCCCTCAGCTGAGAGATAAATCTAACTATGAGTGTTTCCAGCCTGATCCAGTACAAAGTATACATGTTTTCTTACAGCACCACTGAAAGTACTTTTACATATATGCTCAGCACGTTATCCACTTTCTAACATACTGTGCAGCCAAACTCAAATAAAACATGATGTTCAAACCCATCCACATTCCTACAGTTTTCTATTTGCACATCTCGAGTACTTTACAACTTCTGCTACTTTAAGGTACAAACTGAAAAGTCCTCTTCAGTTCATTGGGCTAGATATAGCAAATAGGTTACTGCTCAGTTGCCTTATATTGTGGTGACCACCTATTCCACAGCATACTGCAGTCAAGGTCTGATTATATTAAGACAAAGCTAAAAGCTTTGGCTTAGTAATTTTTCCCCCGTTATGTTAAAACAGGTAATCTACTGGCCATATGGAAACTGATTCAATCAGGAAAATAATATTCATTCATAGCCTTATACAGCTTGTTTACTCAAATCAATATAATGAAAGATAATTATCTCATTACATTCTAGAAATAGATGTTATAAGTCAAGGAAAATTATACATAAATTTCAAGCAAAACTAACCTGATTCCCTTGAGCAAGCAAGGCTTTTAATCGGGCTATTTCAGCTCTCAGCTCACGGATCAGTTTGACGTTAGGATCCTCATTAATAGTAGGCTTGTTGATGATGTTTTTGGCTCTATTTGCATAGCGAAGTGTACTTAAAGTTTCTCCGTAATTGACATCAGCAGGTGAAATAGCTAAGGAGATTGAAATCAGAAACAGCTTATCCAGCACCAGCATCCAGCATGTCTCATTTAGTAAAGTTGCCCTGCATCTTAAAAGTCAGATAAACTTAATGTGGATTAAAAGACAGATATATGATTAACTTCTATGACGATGACTTGTTCCAATTCTTCACCTTGTTCCACTGTTTCTATGTCATTATAACCTTGTTTAAGTAAACAAGGTTACGCCATTGTGTATTAGAATGATCAGATCCATTAATCAAGAGTTGTAAAGAAATCTTGGTGTCAATCTATTTAACATTTACATCTCTCTAGTAAGCATAAACGTCCTACATGTTTTTTCTGCAAGTTTTTAAAAGAACAGTGGGAAAAACTGAGTATTTCATAAGTAGCAGTGCAATCATCAAATGGATAAGTCATTTTAGGTAAAAACACAATACATTCAGTCTCTGTTTTGAAGGCAAATTAGCAACATTTAAGCAAAAAGCAGACATGAAAACCAGAATAAGACAAGAGTTTCTACCACTCACCTACAGATTTAGCCATTTTGCTGAGTTGCAGGTAGCTGGCAGCAGGCAAAACCATTACTGGTAAGCTACTTTAAATACTTTGTTCACCTACCTGATGCAATAATAGAAAACAATACTATTTTTGCAGGTAACTTCATCATGAAAAACAATGGTGTTTTAATGAAAGTGCTAGTGTTATACTTCGCATAATTTTCCTAATAATGTACAAGATGTTCCAAATTAAAAAGATAATCAGATCAGCAAAGTACCAAAAGCACAGAAGAGATCACAGTTCAGAAATGATGGGAGACCAGAAGCCTAATTAATCAAACTGAAAAACAGAGCAGAAGAGTCAGACAATGAAAACACTTCAAAAATCTGTCCTTCCTCATTCTCTCAACAGCAATAAATGCTCTTCTTTTGGTAGAGGCACCCAGATTTAGGGAGGATGCACCTGGCAACAGACTATACTTCCCTCAGCTAATACTACGCCCCTCTCTTACTCTAATTACTGACTTCTTTCCACTACTCTGTTATCCTCTTTCTAGAAAGAGAATACGATATTTAATATAAACATGATGAATCGAAATTGAATGTATTTTTATAAGAGCGTCTGCTAGACTTTTATGCAATCTTCTTGATTTTTTTTAAATGTTTAGTTACAGAAAAGGCAGGCCAAACATATCTGGACTGTTTATCAGTCTCTGTTAGGCAATTCAGCCTCATTATCAGTAGAGTTATGGTTGGAGAAAAGAGAAAACCATCCAGGGCTCTGCCTAACAGAAGCACTGTTAGTAGAAAAGAAAGCAGCTGAAAAAGCAGCTGTGCACTGTAATCATCAGTATAGCCACTGAAAGCTCACCACGTTTCTAAAATTTTTCCCTTCCCCTCCATCCCACAAAACATCAAGTTACTCAAACACATAACTGAAAGAAAGCATCAAGAAGAAAGATGTCAGTGCAGTATTACTTAAACAGTCAGAAGAATAAAGCAGAATCCAGCCCATGATCCTTTTTTGATACTACTATGATCCAGCTGAGGAAAGAAAGTGGCACGGATTCCAAAAATATCCCCAAAATCATGCAACAAAGAAACTGCTATCTGGAGAATTTGACTACAGCAAAACAACTCTCACTAAAGAGCCAGATCCACTGCATCTTACTCCCTCCACTCTATTCTCTCCCCTGTTTCCAAGAGAAGATTCCATCCCTTGGATTGCATTTTATTTGAACAGAAAACTGAGAAAAACCTCAGAGTTGCTCTTCACACCTTACAGCTCTGACATCCAAAATCCTCCCCTCCCCTGAAAGGTCCTCGTGGCTTTATTTCTTTTTTTGCAAATGGAATTCCCATTCCAATTTGGTGAAAAACCCGCAATATTCATGTCAGAGGTAGGCTTTTAATCCAAGTGACTCTTACTGAGCTTTCTATGGTTCAAAAGAAAGCTGTAAGAAAAGTCTGTAAGAAGACTGATCATAAATAATTAAATTCAGACACAGTTAAAGCGCTGTCTGTATCCAAAAAGTAGGCCACATGAACATGACATATTCTCAACCACTGAATGTCAAAAAAGACCAGGCAGTTTCTGCCACTAATGCTACAAAACCAACAGTTTTGGAAAAGCAAAGTGATTTACACATCAATATTGACTAGACACACAAAGCTGGATCTTTTCTGACTGGGGTGATAGGTGTAAAAGCAGAGAAGTACAAGACTTCCTCTAGGTCCCAAACCTGAGCGTTTATGATCAGTAACAGAGCTGTCTGGAAAGCAGATGGACTACAAGGATAAGCAGGGGCTATTATTTTAAGTTTAACTGGTCAGATTAGCTAATCACTACACTGGGCATGTGTCAGAAAGACAGACACAGCAGTGAGTTAGATGTCAGAGCAGATGCAAGCAATTAGGCACATACAATTGGGTGACCCTTACTTATGCAAGCAAATGCCTAATGACTATACATACACAATCGGGATGCCTTGTTACATTTGTGACCGGTCAGACACCCAGCAGTGATACACGCAGACAAACAGATGAACTGCACAGGAAAATGAAACTCGCATTCTGGAGACAGACATAGTTAGTTGATCATGACATTACTGAACAAACTAGATCACCCCTAAACACGCAGTGAGAACAGGCATAATTTCACTGCTGTCTGATTTTGTTCATTTTCAAAGGCCAGTGCTTGTAATGTAGAGTACAGGTAAAGGAAGAGGATTACTAGAAAGCTCAGAAAGAAATAAATCATTAAAAGGTGTAAACAATGCTTTGCCTTAATGAGGCATCTGGAATCTAAATATTTACAGCTAATCCTATTAAGCATGAACTGTGCAGGATGCAAAAAGTAATTTAAAAACACTTACTGGCAATCATTATAGTTTTCGAGTTTCCTCCTAGGCTATCTTTTAACAGCCAAGTCAACACAGAGTCCCTGTAAGGCACAAATACTTGCTTCTTCTTTGCAAGAGGATTTGTTGCATCCTGAGATAAATCAGCTGTGAAGCAAGGGGGGAGGAGGAAGAAAATAGCAATTACGTATTTTACTTCATTTTCAAAAACTCTCATGTTAGAACACTATTTTTTGCAATACAAGTTGTAAATGAACACAAATGTATGTAATGACTAAGAAACCCCAAACAGCCGAGCACAAAAGCTAGACACTCACCTAAGGCAGAAATGACATTTCCCAGAGTAACTAGAGACTTGTTAATATTCCCCCCTTCCTTTAGTCTAACGCCTGTGGCACCGGTGGCATCTGCTCTCTCACTTCCAGCAAGATCTACCAAATGAATCTTGCTAACAGTCTCACAAGGCATTTCAGAATCAAATTTAGCCTATGGAAAAAAAAACAAAGAAAAATGCATTAAGCTACCAAATTCTAAAATCTTCCTGAATCCAACTTAATTGTCTTTGCCATGTCATGATTGAATTTAACTTGTTTCCAACAGCAGACTTTTAAAAGGCAGATGGATTAGAGGTGCCACAGAAAAGCATCTGATCATGAATTGCTGCATAACTCTTACTCAAATAGTTACTTTTTAAACCGTAATATTTGCAACTTTCAAGCAATTTATGTACATGCACTAACAACTATGTATTGATATTTACATGACGTACAGGAAGCTTATTGCTGCATTCATATTATTATGCTTTCAACTAACATTTAAAGATACAGCACACTGCTAAAGATATACACACACTGAGACACATCTACACTCAATTTCTTCCCCCAACTTCAGTTAAGTAGCAATTGCAATTTTATTCTATGATTCTATGAGAATTCCTCCTACTTTTTAATCTTACTTTGTACAATGACTCAATCTACAACTGTTTCTAGCTTCCTCTCACTTTTACAGTGCAACAGTAAAGCTGCTTGCCTCTCATCCTCTTCCGATAGCTTTACAATGAATAATTCACTGTGATTAGTGCATGGGATTTTGTGTGCATTTAGTTTTTTGGGGAGACATGCAAAGATCTGTGAGGAGAGCAAACCATCCCTATGCTACCTTTTCTTCTTCTAGCAAATTATCAAGGAATAGAAAGAGGATTCCAATGGTAAAAGAGGAAGATTCAGAAAGAAAAAACTTAGAAAACATTTCTACTTTCTACTTCTGGGCCATGATGACAGGGTTTCTTGTAAACCTTGGATAACATCATGGTATGAAAGGTAGCCCATGTTGTATTCTTGTCCAAGTCACACAAAACATACTTTCCTCACCATCTCCTGTCATGACATTGTCTACAGCAATCTCATAAAACATGCTTTAACTGCTCAGTCAGTATTGGTTAGCCTCAACTTCAAACAATTATCCCCCCCAAATTCTATGTCAATTAAATGCCGTTCTAAGTAACCATATTACACTGTAAATTACAACAATTTTAATCACTGACAAACATAGTTCCAACTTGCAAAAGTTTAACACTTAACTTCCCCTATCACAAGACAACCACATAAAGTCATTATTAATACTTGCTGATTTGAGAACTGTATTTTTTAGTTGTTACACGAGTTTTTGAACGCAAATATGTATTACGATAGAGTTTATTTTTTTTTACCTGAGTGAAGTTGATTGTGAAAATGGCATGAGACCTGCTGCTGACATCATTCATTCCAGTTGCAGCTGTCGTTCTATTTATATTTCCTGCATCCATAAGTTCCTCTACATCAGTATAATTTTGCACTAAATGTTTAGACAAATCTAAAGAAAAGCAAGAAGTGTTACAGTATGCTCATACATGCACTTGATTTTCTTTAAAAAAAGATTCAAAGTACCCTCTTTACTACAAAGTATTGCTACCATTACAGCATTTATTGTCATGCTTCTTTATCACTTTTAAGAAAGGGAATGAGGGTTTGCATGAACTGCAAACTTGTAGTTTTACAGTAAATTAAGAAAAAATATTCAATTTTACTAAAGTAAAATAACATGCATAATCTCTTAAGAGACAAGAATCTTCCCTGGAAGAGGATGGATTAAGACTATTAGATACTAATAGGCTCTTTCCAACTCAAACATTAAAGATTTATAAATTATACTCAACCAATACTTAAAACCAGCTGCAAAAAAGCCCATAAAAAAGCCTTAATGCTTTTATACCACAGGAAAACAATATATTCATCATCATTTACATTTTAAATGATAAAAAATGCTATACAATTAAACACTTTTAAATATATAAAGGTAAGAAAATGTCCAGTCCAAAATACTGAAAGTGCTCGTACCCTCAACATAGGGCCCTTCTTTTGGATGTTCTCGTATTCGTAAATTATTAGTTTTTGATGACTTCCGCCTGAGAAGATCTCTCACGCGTTCGTTATAAATTTCCAGATAACTGAAAGACAAAAGATTAGAAAAATGCTGACTGATACAAGATTTTTTTTAAAAAGCAAAGCTATATTGTGACTGCGTTTGGAAGCAAGAAGCCTGGAGAAGCAAATGGATCCAAAGTTGACTTAAATCAGTAATGTCTACAGCAAAGCCAAAAAAGTAAGAGGCAAGTAGAAGGGAAGCAGACATTAGCAAGATCAGATCTCTTAACATCAGTCTTAAACAAAGAGTAAAAATAAGGAAGATGCTTTCTAATGGCAAAAGTATTATCACTACCATTAAAATAAAACAAAATACACAGAAGTGTATTGAAGAAGTGAGAAGTATTGCACATTCTGACTACGACTGCCAAAAAAAAAAAAATCAATTATAGGCCTGAGGCCAAGCATGGAAAGTTATCTGAAAAACACATACCTTTCTCAGAATTAGTAAGTGAAACAGGGTGGTTTTAGCTGAAACAAGTTTGATAATCAGCAAACACTATAACATGCCAAGACCTACCTGACTTCTGTTCGAAAGGATGCCTCGTTCCGCTTTGTTTTTTCACTTATTTTACTAAATAATCCTTCACAAATTCGAGGTATTAAACCAGCATCACCCTGCAACAACAACGATTCTAATTTGTAAGGCTATATATGCACGCATACATGCAATATTTTGAAAAATAATATTCAAGATCGCTAGCTGAGAGTTCCAAGATCCAGAAACAGTGGGAAGCAAACCTGAAAACCTGCAAATATTCTCTTGTACTATTTTGTTGCAGTCACCTTGCCACTTTAATCACCGTATGTGTTGGAATTTATATACGCGCTGCAATTCCATGCTATTGGCCTGTATTTTACCCCTCTCACTTGGTCCAAATAACGCCAACTGCTTAAGGCAGAAATGGGCTCTCCAGAGCAACATACGAACTGCCTTATCCCAATGCTGCTTTTCTCACCCTTCCCATCTATCTCATTTCACTATGGACTTGGCAATATCTGCAGTGAATGCGGCAAGAGCCATATACATTCATCCATAAGCCATGCTCATTCAGATCCCTAATCCCCAGGCCACAGCCCATCCTCTGCCTCAAAAGATGCAGCAGGTCCTCTGGATAAATTAGTATGTAATAAAGAAAGTAAAACTATATTAAGTTTATCTCACGATACAGCCAAATTAAATCTGACATTTAATTTCTGAATGCTTGACTCTGCAATTAAAGAGTTTTTATATAAAAAAGCAAGCTGAAAAAACATATTCCTTCACAAAGATTCCTATGGATCCCTATGTGGTTTACTGGACTACAGGGTCCTTGCACTTGAGCCAACACAGCAGCAAGCAGCAGGAGGATTTCATCTTCTAGGTTAAGCCTGCACTTGAGAATTAAGCTTTGTCCCAGTGAGGCCACTGGTCCACCACTGTTGTCAGACATGGCTCTCACCGAGAATCTCAGCAATGGTAGCTGCTGTCTCTCAGAGTCTCGGTGTGGAGCTGTCAACCTCCCTTGGCTCCCAGGAGACCCCCTTCCAGCTGAGCAGCAAACTACCCTTCTCGGCTGAAGCAAGGGTTTGCTCCCAGGAGCAGAGGGGAGGAGGAGAACCTTATGGGCTCTGGTCTTAGCTGACAAGAAGCTGCTTGCTCTCCATCAGCATGTTCCTGCGGAGTGCTGAATCTGATTAGACAGACAACTGACTGCCTGCTGAGTGCACCTCCTTCCCACCTCTTCGGTAAGGCAGCAGCTAACACTCCTTCAGAGCTGAAATGAGTGAACATGGCTTCCACAAACACAGGAAGAGGAGATAAACACACAGATGAGCTTTGGGATTAGAGCTGAGAAATTAGAAGTAGCTTAGAAAACAGTCTTTCAGCTACAATTTGCCTCCAGTCAAAAAAAAAAAAAAAAAAACCAAAAACACAGATTTGATGCAATAGACTAATTCTAATTCTATGCACTACTGAGGCAAGGGATATTCTAGCTTGGAGTTAGGGGTCCAGTAATTAAGCAGGAGGCAAATTAGGACAAACCAGGATGAATATCCAATTTGAACATAGCCCAAGCAGACCATTCACCCAAGCGAGTTGCTTGGGGGGACTCTACTGGGACTCCCTCATAAAAATCTGACCCTTTTTGCCCCAGCTTACTCCAGTTTGTTCCTGTGCTAGTCTGATTTTCCTCACTCCTCTACTTCCCACAGCATTCTGGGCACCAGCACTCTTCTTCCAGCTGCCACCTCACAGCTCCTCATCCTGTTTCCTTTGCCCAGATAATATTCTTAATTACCTCCTCATCCAATCTTCTTTTTCTCTACCTCTCCATTTCCACCTTTGCCAGCTTTCTCCCTCCAGACTGTAATCACAGCCTCTCTGTTCTTCCCAGACCAAACCAGGCTTAATTTCTTGAAATAATCTGTTCCTTCTTTCTCTCATATCTGGTCTTTCACCTGCCTGCACGTTAGGTTAAAAAAAAAAAAAAGTCTTCGACCTTAATACTGTTTGTGAGGAACTTAAATCTACAGAATAATCCACCAAACTTTCAGGTTTCAGTATTGGATTTGTTTCTAAACAGAGGAACAGAAAAAAGTAAGACTCTTCTTCCATTTCATGCTTGGAAACACCTGAACAGTTTTAATTAAAGCTTAAGGAAAAAACATGAAAGACATCCACTACATAAAGTTTTAGGCAAATGATTAGTGTTTGACATAATTGAGCAACTGCAAAGAAAGTCTCAAAATAAGGAATATTAGCTGTGATTGAGTAACTTCAACTACAGTAACAGAGTAATGAGAAAAGAAGAACATAGAGTTCTCAGTATAATTCATCAGTAAAATGCACATCTTATTCACTATAACTAGACATTAAATTTAAACGTTTTCTCTCTTTAAACCCCCTACAGCTCCATGGCAGTTTAAAACACGTCTATGGCCTCTCTGACAGGTTTTTTTTCATGAGTTTCCAGTTTCCCATAGAACAGGTGGTCTATTCTAGAGCTTAATTTTCTTATTAAAAGCCTGTTTTCCTTCCTTGATATCTAACCAGAAACCTCTTTACTGCACTTTAAGACCTACTGTTTCTTGTTCATCTCGCTTGGACAAATTATTCCCTTTCTTTCTAGAGCAGTGTTTCATATCTTGGAAGGCTCTTAAGACTCTTTTGTTCCTCCTCTGTCTTCCTTCCTTAGGGTAGTCAATGCGGACTTTCCTGATAAATTATGTTTTATAGATATCTGGCCATCTCAGTATCTCTGCTCATGACTTGGTCCACATATTCCTTGAAATGGCTGCTGCACACAGTATTACAGCAAAAGGCTTCCAGAGCCAAGAACATCAGATATTTAAAGCAAAAAGAGAGCAGAATTTATACTTTTAAGAAGAAATAGGAAAAAAAGAAAATTTATTTCCAATTCAAGTTTTCTTATGGCACTGTAGTCTCCCTGATAGGGCCATCATTTACCTTGGCAGCTGAGTATATTTTATACACCCTCTGTACCAAGCCAAATTAAAGTATTTATGTATCACAGCAAGAAGATTAGACCTTTATTATTGAATAGTGTCAAACAAACTTCACCACCTATTCATTTGCAAATTCTCTTGATGATTACGGTCATTATACATAGTGAGGAAGTCTCATAAAAATGTCACATATAAATTTCCGAAAGAGAAATCCACATCTAGGTCATAAGACTTTTTCTGGCTTCAAAAGTCTATTCTGCTTACCATACTGAAGTTAAATATAAAGCTACTTATTCCCTGACAACTGAGGAAAAAGATTTACAGCTAATTTACTCTCCTAAACTCAAGGAGGTGCAAAGTGGCCAATCTTACTACCAACAAGATATTTATCTAATGAAGGACAAGTGACAACATTCCCCTTTTCATTGCTGCTGGCAGAGGGCATGCTGTATTTTTTCCAAGGATTAGAAGAGAATAAAATCTGCACAGGCTGCCTTGCAAACAGAGGTGATCAGTCAGCTCTTCTAAACTGCTCCTCCCTCAGCTGTTCAGTGAGTTCTTTCTCTCCTTGGGCAATCCTGGAGGCAATTAGGTGCAAGTGCTCCTCTCTAGCCTCACAAGCTGTGAGGTTCCCCTCCTATCACACCTCCCTCTTCCAGGTTCCTCACTGCAGTGTTCAGCAGGACTTAATCCTTCAAATCAAAATCAGTGCATCATTCCATAACAGTGTGTTGAAACTTAGATTTAGCTACTCTCACCCCCAGGTTCTACTCTCCACTTGAAAGCCTTTTCTAAACAAGGGTCAAGGAGCCATTTTAATTTTCTAAGCATTCAAAAGAGGCCAAAAGAGCAGATGTCTTCAGAAAGGACTGATCATTTAGTGCCTCAAAATCAGTATCTTCTTTTTGCCTCAGCCTGGGCATAGAAAAGCAGCAATGACATTTGATTTTTTTTGGTTCTGATACACAGCAAAAATGATAGCTTTTTGTCCAACAGAACATCCCTTAAAGACAGTTCCTCCAACTGTAAGTAGCTAGCTATAGAGGAAACAGAGAGCTTCTAGAATCTCTGATTACTACTAGAAGTTATGATGAAAGGGCAATCAGTAGCATACAGAGAAGATAGGTAATCATAATTCCATGAGAGCATGCTCTTGCAATAGCATAATCTCAATGCATTGTTACAGAATAAAAATGTACATTTGCAAAATATGACATACCGCATTTCCCATCATAGTGTAGGACTTTCCAGATCCAGTCTGTCCATACGCAAAAACACAAGCATTATAACCTTCAAAAGCAGATTTAAGCACATCCGTACCAAGATTTTTGAAAACCTTAGGGGAAAAGAAAAAAAAAAAAAGTTGTCTCTAGTCCGGCATGGAAAACTTTAAACAATAATAATGTTAAACTATCACAGTATAAGCTACTGGCATCAACCAATGATATTTATTACAGGACAAAAATTAAATATTTCAAATAAAGTAAATTTTACTACTATATTTAGTTTATATCAGTGCTACCGTATATTTTCTACTTTTTCTTCTTTCACAGATCTACTTGACATTTAGAAGCACCAAAAAAACCCTACTACTTTTCCACAGTGTCTACTTACTTTTTGCATCTTCCCCAATTTTACATGCTCTACAAATATCTGCCCCCTTCTCAAAAGAAAACATTTTCTCAATCCTTTCAGTACATTTTATAATTTAACATTTCTTCCCCCAGCCCCCACTTAACCAGGTATAAGAAGGTATAAGAAGAAAATGGCCCCTTATTTTCTCCCTAACTGGCTTTTACATAATAGTACTTTTTAGTTTCATCTTTGCCAAATGTATGTAGACGTGTTTTTAGTATAGCAGGTGACCCTCTTATCTCAGCTAGCCCCTTCTCTCTTACCCTGAACGTTTACTGGAAATAGCCCATCTTCTTGGATAATCTATGTAGCTGAATAAGCATGACAGTTCTTTTCTCTTATAGCACCACTCCTCTTTAAACATTTGTAGTTCTATAAAGACTATAGTGTAATGCTCTCAAGAGAAAAGTTCCCAATATATCTTTCCTCTCAAATATGACACTATTCATATTTTCTTTTGGCTCCTATTTTTCTGCCTGCTTTTGGTCACATCACATAATACGTGGGTCTGCTCTCACCTAAGTTCAGCTCTCACTACCAGTTTCCCTCCCAGACTCCTTACCCTTCATCACCATTATCCCTCACTTCCTTCCATACCCTCGGTGGCCTGCTGGGCAAGGAGTTAACACTTGAGACAGCTTCTGTCTCAGTGAAAACATCAATATGGGTCTCCCAGTCCAGACATGCTTTTCAAAAATCTCATAGTTACCTCACATAATTTGGCCATCACTCCTCAGCATACGTGGTTTGAATTAACCAACGTGTACAAGACATCAATAGAGCCTGGCAGACATGCAGTACAGCCATGCCACTCCTCCCTTGGAAGAGTCCCAGGTAATTTTTTTGAACATTAATGCTCAAGTGCAAGCAGACATTTATAATATTTAGTAACAACCTTCCCTTGAGCAAGGAAGTTAAAACAGTGTAATCGCTCATACTTCTCAAAGAGTACAAAGATCAGCTAAAGCAGCACGATTTTCCTTTCTCTTGTCATTTGAAAATAATATCTCAGTTGAATTCTTCGTCCCAAGTACCTGCAGCTTTATTTTTTCCTCCTTTCACTTTTTCAGCGTTTAACTTCTTATCTCACTGTCTGGACCAAGTCTTTACGCACTACTGTGTTGAATGCGGCTTTTCTGAAATTCCCATCTGCATTTATGTCCTGTAGTCTGATCCAGGCCCCAGCTATAAATTCTCCAGGGTGCACAGGCTGTCATAGCTGTCTTCCCACACAGTCACGAAGATGCAAAAACATTATTCCCCAAACATTTCTACCTACACTTCTTTCACTCACAGCACAAATTGAAACTTCTCATTTTTTTGCAAAACCTCTCTGCACGTTTTGCTCAGACTGGGCTTTATGAAGATGTACATCACAATTGTCATCTTCGCCTTTCCAGAAAACTAGCATTGGTTTCATCTTTTTTGCTGTATCATGAAAAGAACAAGCTTTCTTTCCTGGTTCTACCAACCTGAAAAGGTTTTCAGTAGCTTCTTCCTCTCTGTCCATACCAATTCTAGCTGCTTTTAAATGAACCATATGTATTTGGTCTGCTTTATGCCTATTCCCTTCTAAAAAATTGTAGAGACCTTGCAAAATGACTTGAGGAGTATAGAGAATAGTCAGTACGCACAGTGATATATATACATATATATGTGTCCCTAACAATTACAGTCAGTGATGTCTGCGCACAGAAACTTAAAACACAGATTAGAAGAAGATACATTATTAGGACGGGACTTCGTTAGTCACAAAAGATCAGTAAACTGAACAAAATTCTCTTCATTTCTGTTGAAGGTAAATTGCCACTCCTGCTCTAATTTTTGTGTATTAAAGCATATTTTACATCAATAAGGGGCATTAATGGGACATACAGTATTAGACAGACTTGCATTTATCATTTTTCTATCTTTAAATGGGAAAATATAACAATCATAAAAAAAGCATACTAGACATCGGCATTACCAACATTCAAGAACAGTTTTATTCCATAGCAAGGTGAACGTGAATGAAAGGCACCCTTCTTCTATGCCACTGGTGCAGAAAACTGGAAATTCTGCAGCAAGTTGATAAGAGCTTAACTACGAAGTCTTTCAATTAAATATGAAGTGAATAATACAAGCAAAACAATAGCTTATGCAGCATTTGCTTAGAAACTGCACTCCCTTTGTTTTAAAATGCTTGCTGTTTTCAGTGTGCTATACACATGATATTTAACACAACACTTGATACAAGGACAAAAACATTTTTATGACTGAACAAGAGAAGCAGGGATTTTTGCCGGTCAGGACCAAGGAGGGAGTCTGGGACTGTGGGACATGCTGTAATAGCAGAATATTGAACATGGACATCTAAGTTGCATCTAGGATGTTAGCATACTACTATAAACAATAAAGCTCTAAAGAAAAAGAATAAAGAAAAACTCTAAAGGCTTAAAGGCTGCTGATGCTGCTAAAGGCTGCTGATGCTGCTAAAGGCTGCTGATGCTGCTAAAGGCTGCTGATGCTTATATCTTTATATCGGCCTTTTTTTCCCCTCAAGCCAGTGGACAAGTTACACTGATCTCGCCTCAACCTGATCTACTCTGAAACAGAGGCAAAACAGCACCATTAAGGGAGAAACTATTTTTTTTTAATCATTTACAGTAGAGAAGTATGGTGCAGGATATAATTTTGATATCCATTTACATTAACTCTAATTTCCTTTGCAAGTGACAGTTTTAGTAAGAGTTAAACTTCATTATTTCACAGCATATTCGTATTCTAGAACAAAACTGCATGGTAACAGCAACAGTCTAACATGTTTGGGGAAAAAGAAAGAAAAAAAAAAAGAAAACACAATGGAAATTGCTCCCTGGTATCCTTTTAATGAGTTCTTGTAGTAAGTTACTTTCCATAAGTCAAGTCTCAAGTCAAGTAAAGAAAGACAAAACAATGACAACTAACCTCTACAGCTCACAGTGTGAATCAACAGCCTAAGGAATCCAAAAAATGAAATATCCATAAAACTAATAATCAGCCACAATCAGTGCTTAAGAAGAATTTCTGTAATTAATTCCACAGTAAGTTTTGCAGACCTTTCCAAATACACATTCATACATGATTAATAATACTTTATTCACATGTGCTCATCTATATCGGGAAGAAGTGAGCACTACAGTAATCAGCTATGACTGGGAATTATATGAATCCTCATGGAACTAGGTAATCCTAAGAGGAGACCCCAATCAATTTCTATGAGAAACTCACCAACCCCAAGGCACACTTAAGGCAGGCATTTGTTTTGTCTGCAGAGCCACAATGAAAAATCTCAAGCTTTAGTTGGAGGCACAGCAGAAAAATACATTATCAAAACAGCTATAATTAAAAAAGAAATCTCTGCATATATGCTCAACTTCAAGCATTTGCTAAAGATCTAATGAAGGCACGTGGTCTGAAACACTTGTTTAAAAATGTTCACTAGGAACTAGGACTCCAGTCATTGGGTTCAAATATGCTTTTTTGTGAATTTCACATAGTGCTAAAGTAATAAGGATATTTCTACATCAATGCCCAAATACATGTATGCCTCTGGATATTTCCAAGAATGTAGCAAAAACTGTGCTTTTTGAAAAAACATCATAGAGAAATAACACTCTATAAAGTTCAAGAATACATATGACCAAATGTTTGGATTAAATGCTTATTATTAGCTCTATGAAATAAAGAAAAACGTTTTCAGAAAAAGAGAGTCTACTGCTGGCACTGATGGTTAAGGTAGAAATTTCAAGTGTGAACTCCCTGTCAAACACTTACAATCATTATTTATATTGACAAATCTATTCATTTTTATAAATACTTAAAATTTGCCTAAAATTATTTTTTATTATTAGTTTTAATTCCCAGGCTTTTTAGAATTAGACACACCAATATCCCTGAATTCTGAGATTACAAACTAGACGAGGTACGTACCAAAAAGGTACATAGCCAACTGGCTTATGGTATATTCAGCAAACCTTAGCATTATTTTCAGAGGAAAGACACACATATTTACTTATAGCATCCTAAGGTCCACAAAAGCAAGGGAAAAGATAACAATAATTAAACATTTAAATTTTATTAGATACTATTTCAGAGTGTGAAAAAAGCAAAAAGGTCCAATATTCAAATGAAATGCAAGGTCAGAGAGGGCCTATTTCTTCATCTAAACGATGCCCATAGTTCAAAGTTGGATTTATAGCTATGCAGAGATATCAGTGCATCAGAAATAATATGCATGTAGGCTGTGGTCACAAAAAAATTTTTTGAAAAAGAAAGATACTCTCCTCACATCTTTAAACTTGTATAAGGTGTTACTGACCTAGAACTTAGGAGTTCAAAGCATCATATTTTCTACTGTGAGTGTGCAGAAAGCAAGGCAGTTTTGTCCTTCCTAAACCAAGAAAGAGTACTCAAGAGAGAAGAACCTCCTTTGAACAGGTTCAATGTCTAAGCCTTTTGCTCAGAAAAAGGCTTCAACTACATAAGAAGAATGTTCCTGTCTAGATGAATTAAGGATGTGTACTTGCTTCTCAAAAGTGTTTTTTTTTTGAATCTGCTCAAAAGCAAATCTAGTGCCTCCTGCCACGAAAGAGCTCAGAGAAGTTTTCTAACTTGATCTCACAAGACAAATCAGACAAGGGAACCAGAAAAAGGGCGTTTAGTCTGCTGTATGAGAAAACATAGTATTTACAGTGTTAGGTAAGTTAAAAAGAAAACAAAACAAAATTCAAACTCTCAGGCATCTAGGGAATTTCTAAATTACACAAGTACTTTAAATGGAAAGATGTTTCAAAGAGTGATTTCAGACCACAGAAAAGGGGCAGAAAAGATCAATTATTAACACTGAGAAATCCTACCATTTCTTGACACACAAAGCTGGGACTTTTACTATCTGCTGAGAAATATGAAAAATCATAGGTAAATGTCTTCGTTCTTTCTCTTCCTGTGTCTCCAGTTCCACCCTCTGGTATCTATTAAAAAAAAGAAAAAAAAAGAAGCTGACACAATATATGCTAATGAAGTATTTAAAAACATGTTAGAATAACTATTCAGAATGAAAATTTAACATAAGACTACACGCAGTAAGAAAAATCACAATGATAGGTTAGGCTATTACTCTAAGAGCAGTGAAAAAATTAGCAGTAGAGACACCCTTCAGAATTAAGGCAAAGTCACACTAAAGAGCACAGCATGAATTTTGCTTTGAATTTTAGCTTACTTATCCTAACACAACCATGCATTTTTGTCACAATACTTATGTTTAGTTAAATCAGTCCTGTGTATGAAATTCAGCTTATAATAAGGGATTATTCTTCACGTATAATCAATACAAGCCAGAGAGACCTCTGCACTGTGAATAGCATTTCAGTGCAGAGTTGTAATTAAAACGGTTTTGTGGGCCTGCTGCTTAAGGCTAGCATCACGCTCAAGACAGGACAGTTAGCAATATGCTTTAGCAATATACACTGCTATCTGAATCACTCTAGACAAACTGTGTACTGAAATTCCTTTTTATATATTTGCCTTTGGAAACTATCTTGCAAATAGCTATTTGTTGAGAATGATTTCTCTTGGTGAGAGAAATGTTAAATTGTATCATCAAAATATTATAGCAAGTGGTGGGTACTTTGGGTTTAGTTCATTTTCGTGGGAATTCCAGGAGACTGCTTTTACAGATGAACTGAAGGTTTAATAGCTACTGGGCATATATCTCTCTTCTACTCTAGGCTTCCACCTTCCATCTAAGTAATCACCAGAACGATAAACACCTTAAAAAAACCTAGGAGATACCATCTATAGAACGGTTTTCAGAAAACCACGGTACAACCTGTAACAATTTAACCGGTCTGCCCAAAGAATTAATTCAACACTGTTTAAGTATTTCAGAAATTAAGGGCTGTTCTCCATAGCGTACTGTAGTGAGCACCACTGTTTAGTCCAGTCATGTTTTGGCAGCTACTTGACTAGAATTTCCTTTTTTAAATCGTGCTTACTCACCTTTAAGTTTGTGATTGTTGTTTTATTTTTTTCCATTGAAATAATAAACTTTGCATTCAGGTCTTTCTCCCTGAAAGTAAAAGGAAGACTTGAGTATGTTAAACAAAATATATGACAATTATTCCCAGTCATATCTCGATCCAACAAATTGCTTACCACAGTCAATTAATCAGGAGAATCCATTTTTATTTCATTTTCATAATTTATTTCATTTTTCATTTTTATTTCAATATTTATTTATTGTCATTGGAGATACCTGAAGTACCTGGGCTTGCCTCCAAATGTAAATCCCTTCATCTAGTAACAGAGAAGCAGCTTGGGGAAACTACTTTGGAAATCTGACTCTGCGAGTCAATGAAGTGTTTTGTTCTTAATTTGAAGTAGTCCGATCCAAAGCCCAGAGAAATCAATTATGTGGCTCTAAAGAATTTTGAAACACAGCATTATAAAATAAATCCCAAGCTCTTACCACCATCTTGGTAGTAGCAGTCCCAATTTACCCAAACATTTAGGTAAAAAGGACTAAACTCAATCCCAGAGTACTTTAAACTCTCTTAGAAGTGGGGCACACAACATGTTTTTGAGCTGTAATGAATGGCAGTGCAGGAGAGAGGGGTTCTAACTATCAAGGGAGTGCTACACAGGATTGCTGCTCCCCAGAATTCAACAATTCCAGGAGAAAAAAGTCCTTTTCTGCAGCAGTCCATTACAGTGTTGCTAGAAAGTATTTTCATGCACACACATCCATGTCTTCTCAGTTATTTCTGACTGTATTCAAAGTATCATTAAAAAAAGTTATCTCAGTGCCTAAAACCGGTATGCATCAATCCGCTTGCTGGAGTTGTGATTTCTTTATACCTAGTCATAAGTGTAATATGCATTTCGTAACTACATTTGTTTTAAACTGGCTGCTCTTGAATGACAAGCTTGAGCCTATCATCTCCTGTGTTACTGAAAACATGCACATGAGAATAAAAGAACCAAAACCTCACTCACCAAATGGTAGTAGACACACTTCCAAAACTAAAAAAAAAATATGCTAGGCCACCTGATAAACTAGTACATCTAACTGGTACAAAAGAAAGCAGAGGGCTTAAAAAAAAAAAAAAAAAGAAGAAGAAGAAGAAGAAGAAGAAAAGAAAGGATTGTTTTATTATATTGCACAGTATCTCAGCAATTACTGGATATTTGCTTATGCCAACTTAAAAAACAAAAAAAGAGAAACTTCTCATTAACAGAAGAACTGGTTTCAGGCTTTTTAGTGTGACATTTTCTTCCAAGTGGTGCATTGAACCACTTAATTCTTCTTCTGGGTTCCTCAGCTGAATCTGACAAGTTACCCTTTATTTACACTCAGTCTTCTGGTAGAAATTCTAAAGAAGATCAAGACCCATCTTAAAATCTGAATTAATGAATACAGATTAAGCAAATAAAAGTGCTTATTTAAATATCAACACATTAAGTTATTTTCTAAGCTAATAAAATACATAATTGTAATAATTACAGCATTAATTATACATCTGAATTTAGATCTACCATTGAAAAAACATTAGTGGCATGCCTTTAGAGATGCCTTTTAGTCATTTCCATGTCATCCTCAGCATCTTTAACTAGGTCTACACTCAGAGACTGAAATATTAGAAGACAGTTATGGGTGATAAACAGGGAAAGGAAGCGGATGTTTCCAGTGGTACTTTTTAGTAGGAAATAGATTTTGATAGAGCAGTAATACAGCATGTGCCTCGCTACCACTCACCTACCTCCTAAGTAGTCTCCACCTGTCAGTAACTATTTGCTCAAGGAAGGCCTAATCTAGCCTGCCCAAAGAAACACAGTCTATCTTACTATGAAAGTTTGTTTTAAATAATTTGTAGCCTGTTTCCACTACAAAGTTTGGAAGACTTCCAGGTGGGATGAAGTTTGGGCCAGGATCTTCTGTCTGGATTCCTTCATGCTTGAGGTGTACAAGGGGGAAAAACAAAATTGTATTTGTGTGTTTATTCCTGAGCCTAGCCAGCTCTTTATATTACAAAAACTAAAGCCATGGTAATTATATAATTTATTGTACACATGAATAGTTGGACAGGATCCCTTAGAACACAGTTGCTTGCACAGTGACAATCTCATCAAAACAATCTTTTTATGCACTTCAGCAGTGGGCTGAATTCCTTTCAAAAAGTTGTGAAAGCAAGTTTCACCTTAATTAGAGGTTCAAGCTGTGAACAGCTGGATTTCAACGTCCAGACATGCTTCTGAGAACATTCAGGGCTAGAAGAATCTTATTCTAACCAGCTGTTTTTACAGCATCAATATAAAACATGAGCCATACCTCAGTTTAGATACAGGTGTCAGTCACCAACCAAAGACACTCTGCCTCCGTAAACTCTATCCCCTTCACTACAAAGCAACGTAAAGGAACACACTGCCAAAACCGGTTCACAAATAATGCTTTGCTGATTTAAGAAAGCTTCTTTCCCCTGAAGCCCAACCTGCTCACAAGCTAGCGTTTAAGTCCAGCCTCCAGGCTTTCCTCCCTGCTATTTCATACACCATGAGGAGCTCCGTGATCACAGGGAAATGAAACTTGTAACCCATGATCCCTTGGCTCCTCACCAAACTATAAGGTGATCCAGCAGGCATGTTCCCTCGCACAGGCATCAGGAAATACCTCAAATGAGTGTTAGTATTAACCCTCTACTTGTTGTCTACTTGTTATGCTAGTCATCTAGCAGTTGAGGAGAAGGTGGGAAAAAAATCAGAAAAACTACTTCAAATAATACTGGCACTTTATTTTAATATGAATAATATAGGTATCAGTACCAAGATAGGCTTAAAAGAACTCATATGCATGTCTTACAATGGGATAGCACGAGAAATAGTTTACTTGGGCAAAGATTTAATGGTTCCTCTGTATTACAAGGGATATGTGGGTTATGAAGAACGGCTGAAAACCAAAGATGACTCAGAAGCTGTACCAGAACACAGTAGCTTCATGGAAGAAACTGCAGTATAGATATACCTAAGTCAGGTTTCTTTCCTTGTCTTCTCCTTCCCTTATGTTCCCTGCCTGTTTGCAGGTCAAAGACCAGAAGAGTTTTCGCAACTCCACACGCATCTAGTCCAAATCATACTACTGGTAGTCAAATGCTAGCAGTACCTGCAGATTTCGAAGCAGGAAGGCACTTGCTCCTTTGTAACTTCCAGTTACAGCCTTTCATTACGTCACTTACCCAATGCTCCATGAGACCTTCTAAAGGTCCTCCCACCAAGAGGAGGGAGAAGGGAGAGGAAGGGACGTGGAAAAGCACTGTTATTGCAAACATAAATGAACAAGGGAAGCTTTAAAAAATTACTACCAGAAAGAAGAAAAAAATTTTTTTTGTCTTATTTCCAAGTTCACTTTTAGGGTCCTTCAACGAAATAATAAGTTCTTTAAGTAGAGAACAGCTTTTTATTAATCTGTTATGTATTATTCTGACACTAGAGTGCTTACTACAGCTTATCTCATTGGGAATCATATTATGCTTCCCATGAAATTCATTGTATGGTACTCAGTTGTGATGTCAGATGGATGACTTCTGGGAAGAAAACAGCAAGAACAAGGCATGTTCCAGAAAGTGGGGGAAAAAGCCAAAAAGGAAAGAAAAAAAAATTGCAATCAAGAGTTTTGCTGAATATGGTGTTCCAAAAAACTATTTCAGCATGCTTCCAAGGCTGCAATGCCTAAGGACATAGGTACTACCTAAATTGCCTATTGGGCCTCTCTATGTCAAAATGAAAAGAGGGTGTGTAAAATATACTCTTGGAAATACGTTCAACTGTAGACCTCTAATTGAACACCCATTAGAAGAGGATTTTGCTGAGGAGCAGGTGTGTGATTTTGTTTTTCAACTATTCAAAAACAGTCTGAGCACTTAGTCAAAGCAACTCAACCATACTCAATGGCTTTTCCTTTCAAAAAAGTGCTTGTTTCTTCTCATATTTATCTTTTAGGCACAGTGTTATGAACTTCCAATTTTATCACTGAACTTGCTCACTACTCAAGTGTACTTCTGGGAACATAATATGAATGCATGATGGTTGCCTAATACCCAGGAAAATTCAAGATAGATTTAACTAAAGAACAAACTCAAAGCGTGTCACAAAGAACTTTGCTTCTTCTTGCAGCTCGGTCATGCCCTAACTGCACATTGTACGTTGTGCCCCGATACCTGACTGAACTGCACAGACTAAGAGCACTTTTCTTTGTTCGAGTAACTCTTAAAAGGGGAAGGTTCAATTCAACCAAATGCTTTAAAAAGCCAAACAAAAAATGCACTCAGCAAGGAATTTTTTGTTACTTTCTGTAACCACTGAAAAGTAAAGTAACTATTCCAAATATTGTTCTAAACTGCTTGCAGCTGGTGCAATCTGAAATATCACACAATTTCTAATCTTTTTGCTATCCAGAGGTTTTTATTTATTTTTAACTTATGTTTGCCAAATCTTTTCTATAAACATTCATTTTAAAATATGTGAAAATTAAAAAAACCCATATCTAGCTTCAGCAAAAGGGAAAACCTGAGTGGCCATATATGAAACATCTTCATAACTATTTGGGTTAAAGATATTTTTCCATAAACATCATCAATTCAAAGAGTCTCAATACACTGTCACTTGAGAATTAAAATCAGAACAGGCCATACAATCTGATTTAATCCTGAGATTTTGGGAATCCACTCTGGGGTTAGTCACCCATACTAGGTGAGATGTTACTCTATATGAAAAAAAAGAAAAAAAATCACAGTTCTCTGCATAGCAGGGCAATAGCCCAACATATCCTTAGCTCAAAGTAACCCAATACTCTTGACTGATATATCCACAAAATCACAATTAAATCATTGAAACCACCTTTACACTAACACAGCCTAAAAGTTAACAACTACACATTCTACATCAACTAGAATGAATAAAAACAGATGTCCTTTGCATAATTTTTGACAGTACATTTCTGGCTGGATTCTCTGAGAGCTGGTAGGGGCTGCAGTCCCTGTTATCTGGGAGAGCTCCGCAGACTCACTTTTAGTAACCTGCTGTTTTCTCTAAACAACACAGCTTATCTTTGAGACTTCTACCACGCTATCAAATTTGGACAACATCAGTCAACAGGTTCAAAAGTTACTGGATGTGAATTGACTGACAGGCTGCACAACCTCGTAAGATTCACCTCGAGAAGCCAGAATAATAGAGAATATAGAAACAAGGAAAGTATTTTACATGTCAAAAAATAGAAATATCCCCTCAGTTTATATATTAGCACACATGTATCCATTCTTCTATGAAGGACAACCTAGATTAAATGCCTTTGGCCATAATATTAAATTTTACCAACAATACTGAAAGGCAGTAGTTTAATCTACAGTAGTAAGGCTCTCCTGGAAAATGAATGCTTAGGTGTCCTTGTGCTGTCTTATGTCAAATGATATCTAGCTTTTCTCAGGACGCTATGCACACTCATGATAACACATACGGACTCTTCATTACATTAAATCATGTACCTAACATGCTGTACTTTTAACAGCATTATAGGTAGGTTTCACCTCCCAACAAGTCAGATGAAGTCTAGTGGGTATCCACGTAAGCAAATTTCTGAATCAGCAGCAACAGTTGGCTTAAAAAAAAATTGATTGTATCCACATATGCCATGGTCAAAGATCACATAATAACCTGAATAATATTTAAGCATCAAGCAGCAAGCTATCTTCACTGTAACTTTTCTATTTTGCCTGCATAGATGGAGTGACAGATCAGGCTCAGTGATGCTCTTACCAGTTCTCAGTCCTGCATAGCTCTGAGTGGTAAAATATCCTCAAGTGAAGCTCCCTCTTACATGTTTCTGATGTCAGCCTTTAGAAAAGTGTAGCGAAGGGCTTTTTTTTTTTTCTTTTTTAGCAGAAGCAAGGTAGAACACAACTGCAGACGCAACCAAGTTGATTTGAAGGACATTCTGGAGTTGTGGTGTAATTATTATGTAACCAAGAAGTTTCTCTAGAACTCTTGGGTTTTAGTCCACATGATATTTGGCTTTTAATACTTTGTCTCTTCTGATTCAGTATTTTGTTACTCCTGCTATTCCAAGTCATAAGCACAGCATCTCCTTAACCTCCTGAGCACAACAAAGCCTGATTCAAAGAAATCAGGTTGCTGCCCTGCAGTGTTCTTGTTTTCTTCAGTAGACTTTTTTTTTGGGGGGGGGGCGGGGGGGGAGACATTTGAGGCATTTGAGAGCTGAAGAGTAAGAACTTTAGCCCATCGGCCATTAAGATGTCTACTGCCATATATGCCCTTCTCATGTTAGATATCTCTGAAAGACCCTCTTTCAGTAAATGAGTCTGGCTTTGTATTTATAGCTAGTAGAAAATAAAGGACTTCGCTCTTCAATTCAGTCAGCTGTTCTTACCAACAATACCTGCCTTTCAGATGCTCAGACTTCTGAGAATCTTCTCGTTCAAGAGCTCAGTTACGTTAAGACAGCTCAATGCTTATCCCATTTATTTCAAAATTGGTTTTAATTTCAAATAAACAAAGACTACGAAACTGAAAGACTCACATTTCTCCCCCTACGTTTCAACAGGGAAAGTTACAATATAGAAAGATCCATTACCCTTTTCTCTTCTGGTCTCAGGTTCTGTTCTCAACAAAAAACAGTTTAAAAATATTTTATAATTCATCATCGTAGTGATATAACACATATAGGTAACCTGGTAATGTGTTTGATAATACTGAAATTAATGAACTAGGAAATTCTACTCCAAAACTAGCTAAAGTTCAAAATGCTTACGATTGTAAAGTTTGGGGATTTAGAATTTGTAGATGATGCAAGTTTAACTATGCTGCCCCATATGTGCCCACGCTGCTATTATGCTCCAGGCACACTGGCACTGGAAGGTCTTTGTACTTCAATGCTATGGAGAGAAGAAACAGGGTAACAATTGTGACAAATCCTGCATGCTTGAAAAATTTGGAAGCATTTGCATTAAGAACTGAGAAGGTCAGGAAAATAAGCATATGTAAACAGAGGATATACATGGGCCTTCTGTTCTTTCATGGTTTTTGCAAGCTTCACTGGCAGTTCCAGCCATTAACTCTTCAGTTAATTGGAGCACAGTATTTTGCTTAAGCACCAGAGAGCTCCTTCAACAGCAGTCAAGTCAGCTCTAGTTTTGCCACTCACTGACACCAGGATAAAGCTCTGCATTTGGGACTCTCCCTCCTCGACGCATCTGGCTTTATATATGAGAATGGCAAGATACAGTTTTAAAGACTATGCATCCGGCTTATTATGCGTCCTGTTTTAAAAACCTGCAGGAAAAAAAACAACCGCAGAGGAAGTCAGAGGTAGAATGGCAAATGCAGAAGCTACTTAAAAGTCATCTAGGTCTAGTCTCATCTTCCCATTCACGCAAGATCATTTTCTATAATGACTTTCTTCAAAGGAATTAAGTCTTCCCAACTGCCTGGGCTTTCAGTCCCCTTGGGAGACTATTCCACAGCCTAAACCATCTCATTAAGCAGTAATTCCTTAGATACAGTTTAAGCTGTTCCATTATTAGCTTCATCCCATTACTCCCAAGATATTATAAAGGAGCCCTAACTAAATAATTAATTCTTCTTTTCAACATTTAAACTCCATAAATATTTCTAGATCTGCATCTCCTAATCTTTTCTGGCAGTCATAACATATAAAACACACATTTAGCTCAACTTTTCTTTTTTTGAATAAATTATTCCAGTCATTTCTGTTGATCTTTTCCAACATAATTCAGATAATGAGGTTCTAAAAACTGATCTTGAAAAGATATTGATGTAGAGGCTCACCGCAGGAAACATGGAAAGCAACTTCTGCCTTTGGCTGTGAGAAATATTTGCAAGTAAGAACCAAACTGTGATCATATCACATTCTTAAGTTCAAAGTCTTGGGTTCTAAACAAAAACTTCAAAGATTAACAAGAGAGGAAAGGGCAGGGAAAGAAAAGAGGAGGAAAGTAAGCCACAAGCCACTGGTGTCCAGAAGACCATGTATTTTAACACAGATGAGATACAGTGAAGAAACAAAACAGCAGAGACTGCTGGCATTCTTTATTGCTTGTTACCCTCCTAACTTTCAGTTTGCTTCAGAATTGCTAAGGTTTTCTAATAAAGAAAAGTCTACAGTCCAACAAGTTTTTCTAGAACATGCTGATCTGTGGCATCCACGTTCTCAGCCAGCTCTCATCCTTGGTGTTGGCTGCTGTCTTTGACATTAACTTCTCATGTCAGCAAAGGCTATATTCTCATTAAACTCTACTCATTAACCCAGACGGCCAATGTTCCATGTTATCATCCCTTAGGAAACATATGCCTAGACTGCTTGTTATTTAAACTGTTCAAGAGAATGACTGTATTGTTTTACATTTGCAAAGTTCTCTTTACATTGCTGAATAAAATAACTTAGCAGGGTTTTTTCCTCATTCACAGCTACCTCTTCCTTTCCTACGTAACCAATGCTGTACTCTACATCTACTACTACCCTTAAACAAAAAAACTTAAAAACTGTCTCCCATATTACTATATTGATTATAACATTTTTGTCACCTCTTGCTTATTCTTGCCACTGCTAATCTAGATTTATCTCGGCCCACTATGCTCTTCTGTATGGTTTTCTTCTCCAGTCCTTCTAAGTTTCAGTCAACGATTGCTCTGCTGAGAGCAAGATGTGGTTTCTACTTCAATTTGCCTTGCACAGAGCAGCAAAATCTCCAGTCTTTTCCTCAGTCTTCAAATGGTCTGCTTGCAGCCTTATACCACAACTTACCGCATCTCTTCCTCAAATATAAAATCTCCTTAGATGACATGTAAAGAAATTTCACAATACATATCACCTGTGTTTCCTAGCAAACACTGTTAGTTCATTTGCACATTCGTTCCAAAGCTATAGACTGCAATGACAACAGTCACAAGCTAGCATCACTAAGACTCCACTGTTATCATCTTTGAGGGCATTTTTATGTAATTACAAGTGTTTATGTCATTGTTGGTACCTACTACGCCTGAAGAACACACATTCTTTTGCCACTTTAAACAGGCAAAACCCTCCCTAGCACTGGTCAGATACCGCCGTGGTCAGACAGGCAGTCTTTTCAGAGTAGGCCCAAACGTTTTTCCTATCTACCTCTCTCAATTTCTCTCAAAGCTCTGGACTTCAAACAGGCAGATAACATGGCCATACAACAGTCATTTCATTTCATCTACAGCGAAAACATTGATCAAATTCTATGCTTTTTCCTCACAGTTGAAAAAAGTACTAGGTTTTTGTATTCGCCCAGGTCTTCTGGCAGCCCCACTGTGCTTAGCAAATTAATCAAGCAGCCCCATTGCCCTTAACTCCACCTGGGAACCTTGCAATAACCACTGTGTCAACAAGTGTAACCAGTTCGTTAAGCACATCTTCATTCAGGTCAGTTAAAAGACTATGATCATTAAGGACAGATGAACGGTATGTTGTCAGGCTGATGGTCACTCCCCTGGTACTTCTGTTACTCTGGGACCTATTGTAAGGAAGTGAGAGTGACCACGTTGTAAACTAAAACTCTTACCATCATTTGCTTCTCTTGAGGAGGTGAGAGGTAATAAATAAAATATTCCTACATTTACCTTACAAAACCAAAACTACTTTTAATTTCAGACTGAATGTACTGATGAAAGCCATTACCTATACGCATTGCTTACTTTTCGGGAAAAAAGTGTATCCACTGTGAAAACTTTCCCAAAGGAAACAAATCTGCTGGGGGTCATTAAATGGGTTCAAGGTTTTGGACATAAATACGGCAAGGCAAAAAAAAAGACTCAGTCAGAACAGTTAGTTTACCCTGCCAACTCCACATCAATGTGTTTTTTTATTAGACTTACACTCTCCTGTATATAAGGCAAGAGGAAAGACAGAGGTACACCTACCCTACGCACGCCAGAGCCTCAACTATCTTTATGGATCTTTTGACTTCTCTTTATAGTAGAGAAATTGTATGTGACTATAAATCAAATCACAAGCATCATCATTAAAACAAAAATTCAAAGAGTTAACATAAGAAATATCAAACTGAACTTGCTGATAAATTACTTACACTCAGTGGTATTGTAGTTTATAAAGTAAGTGACATCAGTATTGCAACACTTAGCCATATTCAAGCTTTGAGTTAGGTTTCTCCTATCACACTTGACATCTCTTAAGAACAGCAACTGACAATCAATGCTCAGAAATAGATGCATCAAAAACTTCACCATGAGCTTCAAAGAAAAATATATTCAGCTTTCGGTGTCCTTACTTAGAATCAATCTATCTTTTCTCATTCTACCCATTTTATACAAATGTTTTACCTATACAGGTATATTGTCAAAAGACTCCATCTTTCCTGCAAATGAAAAATATCCATACTACCATATATTTTAGACACAGCAATTTATCATGACACCAATTCATCCCTCTCTTGCCTGCATTATATTCTGTAAAGTTAGCTCTCCACATATTTCTCTTGCTTCCTTTCTCAATTTAAAAAAAGCATGGGAAGTTAAGAATAACATTAATACCAGTAAGCTCCTAGGTAAACTACTTCTAAACATTAGGAGTGGAAATTAAGATTTCAGCTGCCTCTCACTGTCTTGTTTATCTCTGTCTGCTGGTACAAAAACACTCTAGTCACATGTTTCTTGTAAATGAAACAGCTTGTTTTGTGTATCTGTCCCTTGCAACTGCTATATTAAATTGAGCTGTTGAAAACTCTGCTATTGATACTATGGCTTGAATTGCACAAGCAGTTATTTTTAAAGATAACATAATGTTGCTCTTAAACCTCCCAGGGTTCTCACACTCCGGTCCTGAAAGCAGAGGAGTTACATAGACTTACAAGCATAACTGAGAGGCATAAAAATGTAAAATCAACAAGGACATCCTTATGTCTAATGGATAGTCGAAAAATACATTCTATACAAATTACCAGTATTGGCATGGCTTTTAATCCAAACAAATTCCAGAATCGTACAAAAGCCTTGCCTAAGCAGCAAAAAATATTTTCTATTTCTCGCCTGTATCAAACATAAAAACAGTTAATCTTTGGATAGTGATTGTGAATGACTATATAACCATACAGAGCACTATAGCCGCTGGTGTGCATTTCTGCCATCCCTATCAGTCAGTTTAATTTAGAGAACAAATCCAAGGAGTGTGTGTGCAATTTTGAAAATTGCTCTTTTAAAAATCAAATTGGAATTCCTGTTTCTTTAGATTAAAAATAAGGACAGAGCTGAGGGAAAGTGTATATAGCTCATTTAAATAAATGCTTACAACTGTTAAGATCACTGGTTAAGCACAGGGAACAAGAGTTTACTGCAGTGCAAACCCACATTCTGATGTCACCTGCGTCTTCTTCAGGTACAGAAAGCACATGATCCTCATTTAGTTTATTCAACTAGTTTAATTCAATAATTAGTCTATGCAAATGCAAGAAACAGATTAAAAAAGGGTTAAAGAACAGAAGAGGCATGTTTTCCTCTAATACTTCCTGAATTAAAAAACAAACAGATCAGACCTATCAGGTGTAAGCAACTGAGGAGCATAAAAATTAGTAACATCAACTTGATTCTTTCAGATATTTCCTTTATTAAGCTCCTAAACATTCTCTTATGTAGTCAGTACCTTCTAGATAGTATTATTTAACTGGCAAAAAAAGTGCAAAGGTGGCTTTCCTGAGTATTAATAGATTTCTAGCTTCCACGCAAAGAAAACTTTGTGTACAATGGAAGCAAAAAAGGGATTACCCCCTCATTGTTTCTTAAAAGACTCTAACCAGATGCAGGTAAAGCAATGTATTTACTTGAACCGTGCAGATACACTGCATAACACAAAACAAAGACCCAGAACTAGCATAGACTAAACATGATCCCAAACACCTCAGAAGACTGTGTCCAGTAACCCACAGACCAAAGAAGTCTCCCCACTAAACGCACAGGAGTGCCTTGAAGTCTACAGCACTTCTCTACAATCTCATCTTTTTGTCCAGAAAACAGCTATTCTGACTAATGACAGAATCTTGATGAGAAACTCTGCATTTTGTGAGACCACATATGGGATCCTCCAGTCAAGCCCTCCAGATTATAAGACAATAAATGAACATGCCTAACAACTGTTTTGGAAAATGAACCTTACAAATAAATGAGTGATGGCCAAAACCATTCATCTGCCAAAATAAGATGCATCAACCACCCAATTTAATGTCCTCTAGATTTCTGCTCCAGAAAGAAAACCTAATCTTCTGCTGACTGACAGGTTTGTAGCCATTTTACAGAAACATTAACAAGGTAAGCACAAACTGAAAGGCTCTCTTTGCAATTCTGTATTGAACTGGTGAAAGCAAAGGATAGATGGGACACTCACCAAGTAACTAAACTTTCTAAGCTCACACTTATAAATGGTTTCAAAGAAGTAACTGCAAAGTCATTAGGCATAGACTTCATTCCATTGTCTAGAGATACAGTCAAAAACCTCTGGTATAAGCAACACAATTTGGGATGTTAACTATTTTTAGAAAATGGTCAAAGGCTTCAAAAATGGCATTGAAACAAATTCCTTTTAGGTCACGGGAAAGAAAGAGGCTACTCAAAGTAAATCACAGCAGAAAAAGCCTCTATCAAAGTTTGCCATCTAAGCACTGAAATAGCAAGCTAACCTAAAACACCACCTCCTCCCTCCCTGTCACAAGATTCATTCCAAGACACATGTTCATGACCTATTATACAGGCAATGGTGCTATGACAGCACACAGTGTGACTGCTCCATAATGCAAGAGGCTTACTAACAACCACTCATTAACTCTGTCTTCTCTAATTAAAAATGACTCAGGAAATAAGCTGCATTATATGATTAAGCTTAGAACAAACCAAAGCAAGTTTACCAACACACAAGAAATTAAACTTAACTCCACACAGCACCGTGTTAAAGATTTTGAAAATAAGTGCTGCAGAATGAACACCCACTTGGTAAATTCCTTTGAGCCGATAGAAAATCCCTTCTTTTATAAAATACTGCAGTGCTTACTGCAACAATCCACAAAGGGAAAGGCAACATAACTTAGGAGAAGACATGCACAAAGGAAACTGATGTAAGCAAAAGATGTTTACTGTTCCTGGCTTACGGGTCACAATGCTTTCACTATTGCAATGGGAAAAGCTACTGGATCCTCTAAGGTTTAGGATCTCAGTTTCACAACACCTTGAAGGACAGCACCTCTAGTAGCCACAATACCACATCAGTTCAGTACTGGCTGAAGGAGAAAAGCATCAACTGAAAAACAGCTTTCAGCACCACTATTGATTTGCCAAAGTGGTCTGAGGTACTCAGTGCCACACCAAACAGCCACTGTGCATCTAAAAAGCAAGACTAAGAAGAAACGTCCCGTGTCACTGAATCCAGTTGTCTGATAAACATTTAATAGGCATCAAGCACCACCCTATGAACAGCAAGGTTTTAACAGCTTTAACTGGAAGGCTCTTCACAGCTTATTTCCTTAGTTAGAAACTTCCTAGTTTCCAGAATAAAAACTCACAGCTGCTCTGAACACTCCGTCAAGGATGACCTTCTTGGCTCACTGCTTCGACCACATCAGCCCTCTGTCTGCCCTGCTCTTAGGCTCTTCTTTTTCTATCATATTACACACCATTTTCTTCAGTTTTCTAGGTATGCTCTGAGCTAGCCCCATTCAAGCTATCCTCTCACGTGCAATCCAGACACTAGGTCCACAGACATTGTCTGTAATATCCTTTTGCTACAATGCTTGAAGACTCCTACACACACTTTATCAGTTGGTATTTCCACTGCCCATCACATATACCACCTCTTTTCTATTCTGCCATATACTTTTCATTTCCCCATCTTTTCTGTCTCTCAGCACACTGCAGTTCTAGTCTACAAATGAAACCCTCACATGCTACCAAAACAATAAAAATAACAAGTCTCAGCAATACTTTAAAGTATACTGCTTGTTGTCAGAGCTTCTTAAAGGGAAAGTGAATTGCACAGGTAGAATAATTTTAAAACTTGGTAAGAATCATATGTTAAACTGATTGAGGGGTGGGGAGGGAACAAGAATGACTGCCAACCCTGAACTCTAACCACTCAGCTTCATCAAACTGCCTATGGAAAACTATTTGAAACTGCTCATCTACAATATTTTCATCTTCCAATCCGCATGAACTTTATCTTCATAAGCTTCCCCTCCCCATTGAAAAGGAAAAGAGATGTACAGATTTTTCAAAACTTCATGAATTGATTTTTTTAAGATCTAAATCAGTCCAAATCAGAGGAACAGTAGGAGCCTGATTGCCCACTTAAGCTTTTAAAACACTTTCTTTTAGTTGTCTACATCATTCCAGACCAAGAGAACAAAAACAAACATTGCCAGTAGAGTCTGACGAATTTACTACGAGTGGCTTTTAAACTAGATCATTAAAAATGAAAGCTACTTTACTGTGCATATTACACATCTGTTTTATGGGGGAAAAAATGGTGTTTAATTCCTGGACATATCTCAAGAAGCAGATGATAAACTCTTGTCAACACACTAAATGGGCCAGGCAGCATTTATTTAACCTCAAGCCAAAGTAACCTACTAATAACCTTTACCATAATGGCTCCTCTGCAAAAGCTGGTGTTACAATTGAAGTAGGCAACTATATCTCTCTTGTAAGCAGTCAGGACAGTTTCAAAGGAAATGAACAGGTAGATTTCTTTACATTTCAGAAGCTTGACTGTATGTTCTTGACAGCTCCTTGTCCCTCAGTAGTTTCTCATCTGCTTCGAAACAAACTTTTTCTAATTATAAAAAGATCATACCAACCAACACTTAAGATCATGACAGACTGAGGTTTCCTTGAAAGGCCCCACGTGTTTGAGCACAGCGGAAGAGTATTTCTCAGCCTGCCAAAGAGGTGAAGGATTCACCAGCAATCGCTTCCACAGAAGCTTTTGCAACGCAGAACTATTTTGCCACATGCCAAGACACCCCTGAAAGTCTCGGGCAGAGTTTTCGTCCAAACTCCGTCATTTCAATGCCTGTCCCGGGCGGTACGGGTGCGAGGTGCTCTGTCAGCGCGGAGTTTTACTCCCCTCAAACTTTCTCAGCTGCCGGAGGGAGCAGGACCCGGCGGCCAGGGCCCGCGCGCGCTCACAGCAACGCTTGGCCCCCCCGCGCCCCTGGCAGGCGCCGCCGTTACGTCCGCGCTTTCGCGGAGGCGGCGGGGGAGGAGGGGGCAGAGAAGCGGCGCCGGCTGGAGGGAGCCGGAGCGCCGCGGCAGCACCCCCGGCACGGCCCGGGGAGCGGGGCGCCACTCACCTGCGGTTCATGGGCCTCACTCGCACCGCCACCTTCACCGACGCCATGGCTCATCCCCGCCGCGGCCGCGCCCGGCCCCGCACCTGCTCCTGCTCCTGCCGCTGGCCTGGCCTGGCGTGGGCCGGCCTGGCCCCGCCCGGCCCGGCCCGGCCCTCGCCGCCGCGACCCCGCGCCCCGCCCGCCGCCGGGGCCGCGCGCAGGCCGCAGCGCTGCCCGCCGCCGCCTAGGCCATGTCGCTATGGCGACCGCGCGAGCCCCCCGCAACGGCCTTCCCGCGGGGCCGCTATGGGGGCGCAGCAGGGACAAACCACGGCGGAAGGCGTTGCTCCTCCTGGCCGCGCGCGGCGCCGCCCTTCGGCCTGCGCGGGGCGGTGGGGGAGGAGGAGGAGGAGGCAGGGGAGGAAGGGTGGGCTGAGCCCTGGGCGGGGGGGGACCCTCCAGGGAGCTTATAGTCTGAATCAGCACAACAAGCACACCAAGAAATATATAGAATGCATATATATAAATAAATATATATATATGTTTAAGAAAATGTTAAAGTTCTGAGAATAATCCCTTTTGCACCTTGTGATGCAGCCCACCTTTTAGTTAATTTAAATTGCAGTTAACGCAGCAGCTCTGATAACACGCGTTTGAAGGAGGTTTCTCAGTCCCTGATACATGATGACTTCTGGACTCGCAGGAGCAGTGTAATCTGCCACAGCGCAAACGCAAACGTTGCCGTCTCAGTGGAGAAAGGGAAACGTTTCCAGCTCTGGTAGGGGATAGAAAAGGTTAAGCACTGGGCGTGACAACAAAATCATCATAATCTTTATGTAGATAATATGGTAACTGTGGAGTTAGCTTTTTACTCTGTGTTTTTTTCTCCCTGCACAACTGTGCCAGAACTCTCCCAAAACACATCAGCAAGGACTAGTATTTGCAGGTAGCGGGAAACAGCTAGATTATGTAGAGCTTAGAGAAAAAGAAGAGGAAAAAAAGTGTAAATGGAAGTATACGGTATAACCTAGGTGTGTGGAAAAGGGTCTGGGCGCCCGGCGGCGCGGGGAGAGCGGGGGCGCGGGGAGGCCCGGGCACGTTTGCTGCCATAAACTCCAGCGAGAGCCGGTGAACCGGTGGAGTTGCTCTCCCCCGTTCACCGGGAGCGATGCCCACTGTGCCGCCCGAGCTGGCGAGAGCGGCTGCCCCCGCCGGGGGTGCAGGCCGGAGCACGGGGGGACGCGCAGGACGCTGCCGCAAGGCCACGCTCCTTCCTCATCAGAAATGATAGCGCCACCGCACTGCAGCTCTTCCAGCTGTGTTTGCCTTCCCGGTGACCTGAGCAGGGTTTTGTTAGGTCTGAATACGAGCCAGCTGGCTTTTGTCCAGCTCTCTCTATAGCTAATACCAGGAGAACAAAGAAGCAGTGGAATCTCTGACTCCTAATTACTGATTGTGAAGAAGAAAATATGAAAATGCAAGGTTAATAAGGAATAATGTAATATCGAGGTTCGTTTAAAGTTGGCAGTGCCTGGAAACTACAACCAGGCCTGAGACCCCGCTTCGTACATTGTACAAACACAATTACATTAAATTCCTTGAGGTGTTATTAGCTTGACAAGCCAAAAAAAAATAAATTGCCGAAAAACAGAAGAAGGTCTTAGACCCAAATAACTTGTCTTTAATGAAGACTCGTAATAGCTACCAATATTATCAAAAAATTGGAAGGAATGAGAAAAGGGGGATGACAGTAACAGGTTTATAAATATGTATTTAAGTTAAACTAAGTAAATAAGATAAATGTTGGAAGTCCCCACCAGCTGTTGTTCAGCTCATAGTGAAAGGACCATTGGCAGATGTGAGCCAGATGTGGTGGTGGCTCCAGAAGCTGGTGCAAAGATGCCATTCTGTGCATAAGAAGTAGCATGAAAGACAGGACAGAATAACTGCCGGAGAAGTGGACAGCTGAGGAGAGTAGATGGCATTGCTATTGCAATGCGTAACAACAAAATAAGGAACATGAGCAGATAGAAAGAATCTATGATTTGAAAGCTCGTGAAGGCCCGCAGCGTTGTGGGAGGATGGTGAGGAGGCACAGCGTAGAGGCTGCGTAGTAAGGTTGATGGGTGAGGAAGGTGATCTGAGAGGCAGTGTCACAAACAGAGCTGCAGTAATGGGTGTTAGAAGAAAGCAGAAGCTAGGAAGTGGGATATTGTGAATAAGAATTTTAATTTTGCAAGGCAAAGAAAAGGACAGTTAATGAGTGAGCAGCATTGGTGGCAGCTGGAATCACGCAGACTAATGATACAACCTGGGAAAAGGAGAATAGAGAAGAGAAAGCGAGAGACGAAAGGACCTCATGTTTGAAACCAAAGGTACAGGCAGAGCACTAGCGAGAGGATGAGCAGGATGCAGAGAGAGAAGACAGAAGAGATTTGGAACAAGATACAATTAACTGGTCAAAGGGAGCGGAGTGGGAGCCCACAAGACACGGACCGTGGAAAAGCTTGGCAAAAATAGATTCTGCAGAGTGGAAGAACCAAGAGAAAGAAAGGAGGAAAACAAGAGATCAAGAATGAAGCCAAAGAAAAAATCTCTGTCAGTGCATTAAATCAATTTAGAAATGAAGGAAAGGGGTGATATTTGGAGAGGTCAGGTCAAAAGTATGAGTTTATGACAAAAGAGAAACTATTATGTGTTTGATTTGCTGGAGAAAGAAAAGAGCAGGAACTGGAACAAGAGTGGCTACAAGGCAAGAGGATATAAAGGCACTGGTGCAGTAGCTTAAAAGGGAAGAAGGGGGGAAAAAATACAGGGCCATAGTGGTGAGTGTGGGAGCTGACACAGAACACCTCAGGCAAATGGGGAGACTGTGGGACCGCTGGTGAAGGAACCAGGCAAATTGGTAAAACGTGTTGAAAGCTTTGAAGAGGATGTGGGAAAAGTGCAATGAGACAACAGTGACTATCACAATTAAGGTAAAAAGAATAAGGCGCTAAGCGTGTAAAAAGAAGATATACGTGTACATACATGCACAATAGGGTAAAAGAACAAAAAGTACCGGTAAAAATACAGTAAAATATAACTATTTTCAGCATCAGTTGGAGTCCCTAGAAAAGACAAAAAATATTTAGCCTGATTTGTAGAGCATCTACTAACTGTTCTCACACAGTTGTGCTTCTGCTTTACCTGCCCAGCAAAGCTATGAAGAAATACATCTGGTACAATCTTCTATTTCATATGTTTCTACCCGTCACTGCTTTAGGCATCCTAATGGCCAGCCGTAAGGGAATACAAGGAGCTTCTCCAGCTTTATAGATCCTCCTGTGCAATGGGAGACATTTTTCCATTTCTGTAATAAGGTTTAGATGGAGGTCGAAGGTCCAGATGGAAGTCTAACCAGCTAATGCATTTGTTGTGTGCCCAGCATAAAGCAGCAAAACATCCCTGAGCTCTTACATCTTACTGCGATTCCCTATTTCCCATCGTTATCTCAGACGTTTCCTTCACCGGGCCAAGATATATCGGTGCTACAGCTGGTCTATTGATAGCGATGTCAGGCTCGGTTCTGTCCAGCAGAACTCATTAACCTTCGCACCGGGGCAGTAATTCCATTGAATAGCTAGGCGGTTACAGCGCACCACGTCAGCACTTTCCAAGTGCTGATCCGCTCAGATTGTAATTCGATACAGCACAAATTATTGCTGGAAAAGCAGTGTAAACAGCGTGGTATAGATTAGTCCACTCAGTAAAAAACTAAGCAGGACTCAGCTGAATATTGCACTAGCTAGGGACATTCAGCATTTACACTACTTACCCAGCCTTAGCAAACATTCATGGTTAGCATGGTGTTGTTCCTTTGATCCGTGTCTGTGCCTATGCACCTCTCTTTTCTAATAGTTTTATTCCATTTCTTCAGACACATCGGTTAATCCTTTCCTTGAAATTCCTACTGTTTTGGTTTGACACATTAAATCAATATACATACTATGTAAAATCTTTTGCAGTTTCGGGAACTAACAAATAGTTTTACAAGAGATGGAACCAGCAGGAAGCCTGCTTTCTTACGTGTCCTATAATTAAGTCTTTAGGTAGGTGCTCTAAGAAGGACTGAGGCATTAATGAAGTCGTTCTCTTTTCAACCTGACTTTTACAAAAGTTGACAGAATATGATATTTCTGAGACTTCTATGCATAGGTCACAGTTCATAGAAATCAGCAAGTAGGTTAAAAATATTGCCAATATAAAGGCGCACAGAGATGCACACCAAGTGTGTCAACCTTCTTTCCTTAAAAATCTGGCTGAAAATAGAGCTGTCATTTTCCAAGTACTAAATATTTTACATTCAGAAACATATGGCAACGTTTGTAAATCAAAATCCAAACTAAATCCAGAGAACGTATATTACCAAATATACCTGTACCTCCTCAGGGAGTGTGTAAACATATCATTCAGGTGTTTTTAATGAAGCATTCACAAGGTTTCTCCTTGTGCTCTCATAAAGGACCTGTTTCCTGTATTTCACTCTTAATTTGATGGACATTTCCACCTGCTTTAGCACTTAGTCTTGCACTTGCAGATGGGATCCTTGCGGAGGGGTGGGGGGGGTTAAGTCTATAATGTGGTGACAAGGAGGTGAACTGTGCTTCACCTGATTGACTCCTGACCTGGAAGTTGTTCCATCATCTTCTGCATCTCATTCTTACTCCTGGTTTGTCTAAATGACCTCTTGTGATGCATCTGCTCATTTCGAAGCTCCTTCGAGCGCATACCACCGTTTCCTGGGATGGTAAAACAGGTCCCAAGCCAAGGAGATGACAATCTGAATATCAGTAATAATGAGTGACATGAGTCCTTTCATTCACAGCCTTCAGATGCACGCTTTCCCACGCCTGTTATCAGCTGTCTCCGTTTGCATTCGTATGCAAATAGCCTTGAAGGGCAGAACTACCTAGCTAACGATTAGACTTACCTGCTGTAATCCTCTTTTTCCATCACATTTTGAAATATGTTCTTGAGAAAGATCATGATGGAGAGTCTTCTACTTGAGCAGGTTGAGATGTCCTTTCAGTTGACTGATAAATGTTGGGGGACCAAAGGATGGGCATTTCCCCACCTCGTGAGACTTCCCATCAGTTGTGAGCTCACTGTGAGCTCCACTTCAGCAGAGCAGTCTGAGTTTGCGTTTGCTAATTTGATTTAGAAAGCACAACTATCCCCGTTAGATGATTGATTTGAGAAAGTAACAAGAGGGTCTTCTGTGGCCAATATTTTGGAAAAGGTATTATCTTGTCACAGCTATAGATCAATTCATCATAAAAGTTATCCTCCTCTTGATTCCTTTGAATCCTTCTGGGAAAAACACTCGTTCAGCTTTATCCTCTGGCCTGCTTTTCCTCAGCATTATTAGCTACAAGCTGTGTGGCGCTTTCAAAATCTAACTTGCCATACAGAATTAGATGTCATTTCTGCTTTCCCCACTGAGATGTTTTGTGAACTTCTTTATCTAGGCTGCTGGCATTGTCCTCCTGGTAGGCCGGCTCAATTTCTCATTCTGTCAAAATCAGGAGGAGTAAACAGCATTGCCCATTCCCAGTTCTCTGTGGTACGTACAGTCTTTTTAATCCGTATACACCGTTTGATTTTCTGAGTAGGAATTGCAAGCTAAGTTTCGGGTGTACATTAATACCCACTTCACAAGGAACACGCATCTGTACATCTCCATTTTGCACTCTTTCTTTGCAGAAACAAAAGGGAACAGCATGTATACAGCCCATGCATATGTCCCGCAATTAGGCATGCGGTGGGCATGCTGGGCCCTGTCTGCCGTCACTCTTCCGCAGCCATCTCTGGGCTGACACTTTTGTTCAGACACACGCACTTTCTGCAGCTAACTTCTAAAGGTGAGGACTGCACTTCTGCTAACCTCGGGGAGTGTCGGGGCTTAATTGCGTCTTCCTGACGGAATGTCCAAACAGAGCTGCCTGATGGCTGAAAAATAAAGGATTTCACTCTATTAAGAATTAAACCAAGTGCTACATGAATCCACATTAAACAAGGAGAATTACACAATTTCCAGCAGGTCTCAGCATGCAGTTCCAAGTAAATAAGTATCAAGCTGTCAGCTTGAAATTTTCCTTTGGAACTGTGCTGTTTTAATGAGCTACCTGATGTGCTGGATTTTGGTATTTTCCCCCTCGCTCTTTCCCGCATTTGCCTTTTTAATGAAACGTTGCACGTGGAAATGCTGCGGACAGCTAGCCAGTCCATCTGTGAGGGTGCTGCCCGCAACTGAGGGTACGAGGAACAAATATGGGTGGCTGGGATGGGAGCCTGGAGCTTCCCAGTGCCAGTACCACCCTTGGCAGTGGCGTGCTGGGAAGAGCACTACCAGTTGCAGAAGTAATAGCAGTATTTAGTACCATTGGCAGCAGCAGCTTCTGTTGCTATGTCAAGCTATGTATCAGGCTAAGTGCTGTGCCTGCCACAATTTGGGAAACTATGTTCAGCCCATTGCTTAAGCTAAATGTCAGCAGGTCCATTTCCCACACATCTTTGTCATTTGTGTCCAGCCCTCTCGTTGACCTTCACAGTTATCATCATAATGATAATAATAAAAACAGCCCATGAAAACAATGTCCCCTACACTTGGCAAACTTCTGCAGAGAGATTATTAGTAGCTCATCTAGCATCTGGATGTCACGGGTGGTATATACTATCCTTCTTTCCAGGTGCATCCCTTCCTAGAGAGTCGTGTGCCTGTCACATATGGTTGGAGCCTGGATCAAGATATATTTGTACAGGAGAATGGTGAACATACAGCAGCTGCTGTTTGAGCCTGTTTCCAGTGTGAGATGGCACATTTGCAGGAATTATCTGAATTCCTTGCTGGAGGATAAACAGAGATGGATAGTTGAGTTGAAGGATGTCCTTACTGACGTTCCACTATAGAGAACTTCATTTGCATAATGAGGGAGGGTGCAAAGGTTTAGCAGCTATGTGAAGTGTGGACTAATGTCCATGACCAAAATCACAGCAGCAAGGCAGGAAGGTGGCAGGTAAAGAGCTAATGAAGGCATGTAGAGCTAATGAAGGCATGTAATTTCCCCTCTTCACCCCGTCCACCCTCCTTCTCCTGTCCTTCATCCTTTTAACTGAAACATGTCTCCAGGCTTGCTGCCAGGCAGTGCAGAGCAGTTCTGAGACATGTTCTCTCTCTTTCTTGCAGATTCCCTCAGTCCCCCCATCCAGCAGGGAAGGAGTGAAGATGGAGTAGATACCCTGTGCTGAGCACCCCATGCCGAGAGCCCAAGCAGGATGAGAAGATATCCCAGCCTGTGTCCCTAGCTCTCACACTGGGATGGGGAGGCCGACCGAGGGGCTTCTCCAGCTCCTTGCCCCGGAGCCGAGGGATGGGACAAGCCCCCATGGTGCAGCTGTGGCAGGACAGAGGAACATCTGCAGCCATGTGCAAAGCGAAAGCTCTGCAGCATCAGGGAGAAGGGGAGCTGGGGGAGAGGTGATTCTCTGTGCCCGGAGCATTTGCACATGCAGGGCATATAGCTAAATCTCCTGCACACAGCAAATGAATAGTGCTGTTCAGAAGGGGGTCTGTAAAACTGCTGGATCTCTGTGGCTACTGTTAGTGCTGCAGTAGAGACCGTAATGGGTTGGTCTTCTTCCATAGGAGATTTAGGAACATATCAGGCACCAGGGGCAATGAGCTGGTTTGTGGGAACAAGAGCGAAGCTTTGTTTGGCTCACCTAACCAAGGATAAAGTCCAGGTCCCAGAGCTAAGATCACTTCTTTCTGCTTGCCATGTGAAGTATCAAGATCAAATCCTCTTCCGAACCATAAAATAGAACAAATGGTTTGTAAATAACCTTTAAGTTTGATTATCCAACAAATTAGCCAAACCTGTATGAAGCAACCACTCAAAACACTGGATACCCATCATCATTTTGAAGTTTTGTTGTCTTGTTAGATTTGATCCAAAATGGAACCAGAACAGCTTCAGTCATGACCAAAAACCCACTGATTTGACTCTCTGCTTCTTTGATCTACTGGTAATTGCTTAATTCATTCCTTTGTGGTTTGATTTTCATTTATCTGCACCTTCCATCTCCCTTTGGCTTCACAGCATTTTAAACATACTTCATGTGTGAATTAATAATCGCATAAGGTACATAATAGCAGAGAAATAAATGTATTGCTTGTATTTGTGTATATATTTCTGTATGAGGCCAACTTCTGCGTTGAAACATGGTTGTCACTTCAAATTCTAACTATGAAAAAATACCCATTTAATTTCTGTTTTAAAATATTACAGGGAGATGTTTTCACAAAATAAGAGAAGTTTATTCTCTACAAAGACTTTTTTCATTATAAAGAGCACTCATGAGTTTCACAGAATGTGTTGCAGCTTTTTAAATGTATTGTTGGCTTCTTAGAAATGAGGTTGTTTTTGTTCCTTCTCTTACTTCACTTTCAGTTAAGGAGCCTGACAAGAAAAAGTATGGTACATAGAAGTGGAAATGAAGAATAAGTGGTTATAGCTGACATTTAATTTCTGCACAGCTGGAAAGAGAAATGAGATTGTCTATAGTTCAATTCATTATTTCTCTCAACCATCCAAGAATGTAGCAATTTGTTGTTTCTTTATTAAATATAATAGGGAGATGTTCTGATAATTTCTTCCTTACTGAGTTCTTATTATTTACAATGCATGTATGGTGGCAGCCTCTGAGCTCTCTCGTTTGCTGTGTTTTTGTTGTATCATTCAATTAATGTGGAGGCAATCTGTTATGTCGAAAAGATAATATGACAGAACTTGATAAGCAAGCAAGTTGCAGAAAGATCTAATAACATTTAATGAATTATCACCATGCAGTGTCTTAAGATGTTCTCTTGGCAGCACTCTGGGATTCATACAATGTATTAGCATGTAAGCTGTGACCAACTAGTGCCATTGAGATTAGGAAAAGTCACTGCATGGTATTGAAAATAGCTATATATCTAAAGGCTTTTCTTATGTGGGTTAAAAAACAACAGCCAAGAAACATTTCTACACTGGAGAAATATTCCCAATTATCCCCATCTGACAGAGGAGAAACAAGCAGGACATGGCTAAGTAATGGTTAAGAGCATATCAGGGCCAAGTTCTCTGATATGCCAATTTAATGATTTATCTAGGAAGCCAAGGAAATCCCTTGAATATAGCATTTACATTTAGTCCTGGCTTTTCAAAACTATTACAGCCTGGTTGAATGGCAGGGCTTTTAGCAGATGCCCATTTTCCAGTACACAATAAGCATTACGCAGGCAGCACATTCCCCCTTACTCCTCATTCTGGGATGCCTTTCATTGCCCTCTTCTCCAGAGTTGACATTAAAGATGGGGAAGCACTGGGCTGCACTCGGCTTCTTCAAGAGCTTTTGATGAGACGTGAGATTCGGCACCTACCTTTTGCCAGTTCACATCCAAAGCAACCCTGCACCTCCAAAAGCTACAGCGCTGAAGGGATCAAAGGGGTTAGCAGCAGCACAGTTTCTTCACTGTGTATTCAGAGAAGCAAAAGAGATGATGAGGCTGACAACCTCATCAGCAGGAGATGACAGCTGTGAAGGGCATCTGTCTGGCATATTAAATCCAAGAACTCAGCTGTGGTTGCTGTCATGGTGATCTAGGTTTAAGGTAGGAAGGTGTCCTTCAGGTATCAACCTCGGGATACCTCAGGCTGCAGGTCAAGGCCATAGGTTGTGTGAAAGAAATTAGAAAGCCTAAGTATGGAAGGCATAGAAGGCATGGTTGATGCCATACAGAAAAGTAAACTTTCATGCTGCATTTCCAATATTATTTCTGTTCTTTCTCACAGCAGAAAGTCCCCTTCCCTTTCCCCAGGAAGGTTCAGGATAGGAATTAGTGAGCCATTCTGTATTACAGGTTTAGGGTAACTGATAATGAATGCCAACTTGGGGCTGGACACAGGTAAGTCATGGGCCCCAAAAGTATAATTGTATGTATTTTACCCTCAAAGAGTTTGCTCCCTCATCTTTAACAGCCACTGGAATAATTCCAAAGGAAATGAAAGTTCTTCTTAGAGCCAAGCTTAGAAAAAAATAAGAACCTTGGAAAATGTAAATAGATGCAAAGCCCAAGGTAAAACACTGAAATCATTGAGAAATTTTGTACTAACTTCAGCAAAATTTTTATCAATATCTACAAGGATAAAAAAGAAAGAATAATTCAAATTTTTGGAATAATGTTCTCTGAAAAAAATAGAGCATTTGGATAGGCCAAATTTGGAGAGAAATGAAGAGATTACTCTCAGTTAGTATACTGCACATTTATTTCCTAATACACTACTTCTACATTAAATCTTTTTGTACTTAACATTAAGATTAGGATCAGAGGAAAAATAGCTTGGAGTATGGATCAGTTTCCTTAATAAGATAAGGGCTTATCTCTAATTCACAGGGAAAGACATGCTACCACTGAATATGGTAATATCCATACGAAAACTATTTTAGGAGGTACTTGAAAGAGGGCATACACATTCTCAAAGGATCTACAGGCTTCATTCAACTGGAATTAAATATTTAGGCACTCTGGAAAACCATTTTACTGATACTTGCCCATGAAAATAAACATAGCCTTCTTTCTAATACGGATGGGAATAAATATTAGTATGCCAAGTCTACTGCCCAGCATGATAGCATGAGAGTCGTGCTGAGACTTTCAAGGGGCAAAAGAGAAGGCAAAAATATAAACAGCAAATAGAAGAAAGCGTGTGATGACAGATTGCTACCTGGGGCTGAGGAGGGCAGGTGGTCTTTTTCTGAAGAAAGGAACATATGGGAACCATCGGGGCAAGAAGAACAGTTGACCGATGAATACAAGCTGTGTTTCTATGCAAGGTGGACAAGGGAGGATTCAGCCCGTCAGGGGAACATCACAAGAGACCCACTGCTTACATCCATCCCGGCAATTCCCGCTGCTCCCCTGGGGAGGTATAGGACTGACTCGCCTTTTTCCCGCAAGATAAAATAAACTTCATCATGCAAAACGACTGTTGGCTTCAAAGGCCAGTTTTGCCTGAATAAGAAACAAGGCCTGCAGGAGTTGGCCTCTTTTGAAAGACAGCCGGCTAGGTGTAGTTTGGTGTGCTCTCCAACGGGGCTCAGTGTTGCTTCAGCTGCAGATCAGTCGCTCCAGAGCGTGCAGCCCCTTAGGATGTGCCAGGGGAGCAAGCCAGCGAAAGGCACTCCCAAAGCGTGGCCCCTGGCAGATGGCATCAGATGACTTGCTTCTTCATCCAGTGATGCAAAGAGGGTTTCATGTACTTTCCCTCAGAAAAAAGATGTTCAAACAAGTTGCCACTGTTACATAGTCCTAATTCCTTTTAGAAATAACCCTTAGTAATAAAAAAATACTGATTTATTATTAAGCAATCTTTTGACATGCAACATTATTTAATTTGTAATAATATTTGCGCAGGGCAATGCATTAGGCAATGTTTGCTGTATTTTACACTCAAATCAAACCGAATGCTGTATTTTAATAAAACTACAGCTTGCAATTCTTACTTCATTGTGTGTCTCCAGTGAGATAAAAGTAGATTAGGATCACGCAAGCCAGAACAAGAAAAACAGGTTTTATGTGTCAGTAATTGTATATAGAAGATGTCATTAACTTGAACAAAAAATAGGCATGTCCAAAGCAAACACATAACCCATTCTCCCTCTAGTGGCCAACGTTTCGCTTTAGAAAAACGGCCATGGGGGTAAATTGTGCATTCGTGGGAAAAATACGGCAGTGTTATTATAAAAGGAAAGAAAACCTGTTTATGTGAGTGCCACTGCACAGGGCTGGAGCCGGGCTCCGGCACGCCGGGCATGGCAGGGTCTGCTGCCTCCCTCGCCGCGGGAGGAAGCCAGCGCTGCCTCTTTACCTGTTAAAATCCCACAGAGTCACAGCAGGCAGGATTTTTGGAGTAGCAAGCGTGAGCTCCCTGAGTGTCACTGCAGCTGGGGCTCCAGCTGCTCCCACACTCCCGAAAACGCTGCAGAGTCGCCTGCAACATCGCTGGTAGAACGGTGCTTGGAGCAGTGCAAAGCTGCTGCAGGCAGCACTACATATAGCTGAAGGAGCGTAGCTGGGAAACAAAATGTAATTTCACTTCTTTTAGAGTCAGTGTAGTCTGTTTTACTACTCTAAAAAGCCAATGTGCTTCCTTGTTCAAGTGTGAAATTTAATAGAATACTTTCTTCTCTCTTCGCAGTATAATGCATAGCACCAGTAAATTTATACCAATAAATCTGTTGGGGGTTTTTTACATATATTCCATCCACGTCATCTCTGTGCACACAACTACTCTTTGTCATTTTTTTTTGTGATTTTTGTACAGAACCACTGAGCTGTTGCAAACAACAGTATAATATCACTGAAAAAAAAATCAAAAGGGCTACAAAAGGCATGTCCGAAGGGAAAGCGGGGAACCTCTGAAACTGCTTTTAATTTCAAGTGTCTACTTTTCATCTTGGCAATATCTCATTAGCAGATATAATATTGCTGGTGAAAGGCCAGCACGTTGAGATCTTGCTCATTCTAGTGCATGAACTACAGCTAAAATAATCTACTTTAAAACCACGGTCAAAATGGTTTTGCTGGAGAGGGGCCAGCTGAATTTTAAGTGCTGAATTACTGATCCAGCAAAAAAGTGCAAAATACCTTTCTGATCTGCTTTAATGATTACTTTAAAAAGTCATTATTAAATTGTGAACCAAAACCACTCTTGACTAGAATTCAAAAGAGAAGAAAAACTGAGATACGAACATTTTTTTTCTAAGTATTTCAACTGATATTGTTTCCCATATTTGATAATGACATATAACCAGTACTACAATTATTTAAAGCAATACCACTTCTTTCAGTGATATAAAGTTGTGGGTATAAAAACACAAAGCACTAATACACTCTTTCACTGACCTTGTTGCATTAAAAAAGCTGTGATAGCATTCGTGCTGGATGTGAAAAGCATCACTGCTACTGTAATGATGATGGCCTATATGGGAGATTTACATGGGATATTGTTGTACATATACTTTCAGAGGATAAGCTTTGCCACAGAGAATGTATGTTCCTGCACCTTGCCTTGGGATAAATATGGTAATACTATTATTGACAATAACAATTTACATTGCTATATAAAATGTCTACAGCATCCACTCAGCCAAGACAGAAAGTCCATCGTACCGCTGCAGTGTAACTCCTTCTGTGCAAGGGATTTACAGCCCAAGCAAGGCAGACAGGTAAAAGAGAGTGGGAAGAAAGAAGGGAAAGGAATTGCATGTGGTAACGCAAGAAGTCCATGAGCACACAAGAGCACGTGCACTAGCAGCCAAGCACCCGGGGCACGCAGACCTGTTCAAAAGGGCACAGCCAGTGCTCAATGCATGGGATGTTAGAAAACCAAGAAACAGCCTGTGTCAACCCCATCTAATCCTCTGACTGCTTAAAACGAAGTGGAAGACTAACTACATGATGAATCATACATGCCTTTTATCTCATATACCAGCCCAATCTGGCATATTATAGAGAAACGTGTCTTGCCTCTAAACAAAAACCAACCTGCTCATGTACAAAATCAATTCTAGTAAATCAATAAAGTACTGAAATTTAAGTCAGTGCAATTTTAAGGAATATTTACCACTCAAAGGCTGAAATGAAGCCTCCTGTAACACTGTGTAGTCAACATACACATTGCTAATCCTGTATGAAAGAGCAGTGGCAATCAGTATGTTTGTGTACTCTAACAGCCAAGGAAAAGAGAGCTGCTGCATTCCAGATTTGACCATTTCTCCGCTTCCACTGCTACTTGCTGCTGTGATTGTTTCACTGTTAGAGCCAATAACAAAGAAGAGTGAGGAAGAGCTGAAGGGCCTGGTTCAAAAGGAGCACTGGAAGTGGAGAAACCACCATGCAGGGCAAGGGAGACTGGGCGTCTCTCCAGCAGGTACTTTGTACTGTTGTACTCACCACAGCAAATGGCCTTCTTGAACTTAATGTAGATTAATTCTTTCTGGGCATAGGATCTTCTGCTAACAGGTTTTTATATGGCTGACAGAGCCAACTAAAACAAGGAGGAAATTTGAACCTAAGGCAAGGCTTCTTAGGAGCCTAAAAGAAGATATCAGGGAAGCCTTGGTCAGGGAAAGTTCTTAAAAGCTAACTATGGATCACAGTTGCCAGCCATTACATCTGTAATGGAGCCCTAAATGAACTGTCAACTAAGAGAGTCCCCAGAGATGTCCCTTTGGCTAACGGCAGTGTGCTTGGTTGTTCCAGCAAGAGCCTCTCTCAAGTTCCCACCCACCATGAAGTCAGCGCAAGGTCAGAGATCCTCTCACTCAGGACAGCCATCCTCCTAAAGGTAAGGAAATAGGGAGATATGGTGAGAAAGCACTTGCCGTTAGAGAGAAGACACATGCATTACATCTTTGCGACAAGGTCATAGGTTTTCCAGGAGACCATCTCACTTCTCACTTTGAACCAGGATCTCTTCAGATGAGGCCTCTAATACAAAGGCAAATACAATGTTTTGGGTTTCTGTTTTGTTCGGTTCTGTTTGCTTTGTGTCTGTTTCTGAAGTTCCCATCTGATGGATGGGCTCTGCCTCTTTAACCTCCCCATTTTCATGCCCCATTGGCTGGAAAGGTCAAAATGATAGGTGCATTTACTAAGGCTCCTGCCTTCAGAAGCTGGGTAATACCTTTCACAAGATTGTTTTTGCTTCTCTCAAGAGATATATTTACCAGAGGTTAGTGCACTGTTTTTCTTTGGAGATGATTGCTATCAGCACTGTAAAAGCTTCCCAGGACTGCTAAAAAAAATGCCATAGCGCAGCACCTAATTTCTAAAGAGCTGGTACAAATAGCCTCTCTGCATGCTGCCCACGAGCTCCCTTTTACTGCAGCCTTCTGGAATTCGACATCGCCATCTTTCATGGAAACATGTAAGTATTATTATGAATTTAAGCATTTGTTAAGAAGTGTTATCTATCACTTGAATAATTAAGAACAAAATATAGGCTTTGCTGCTTTAGAAATGATTGCAACTGAAGACATGTAAATGGCAGTCCAGATGTGGAGAGAAGAGAGAGCTTTTCCGGGCACTGTTAATGCTAAGGATACACGTAACATTGCTACCGAGGCATATGTCCTTATCTTCAACATTGCTGCAGCTAAGCCATATATATATGTGGACTACATTATATGGAGTGAGGAGTCATTTTAACACATAAAGATTGCTTTTCTTGAAGATTAAAGAACATAATGACTAAAAGCAGTCTCAGACTTTCATTATAATCAGCCTCCCTGACTGGTCAGAAGTCTCCTATATGCGATTTCAGCAGAGGAAAAGGACGCTGAAGTTTTTCCCTCTGTCTCACAGGGCTCCCCCGACACACACACCGTGGAAATCCCAGCCTAATGACAAGAGATGAGTGAGAGTGAAAAATAGCTGTTGCTATACAAAATAAAAATTCTTTTTAGCTTTTTCTGAAGTCTTTACTATAGTTCAATATATTCCTATTACATACACTTAAACAAATTATTCTAAATGAGTGGTAAAAACCCAAGAAGCAGAATCATAAAACTCTATAAGATTTCGTTATCATTATCTGGAACTGATGCAAACCCTTTGAAAGTCAGCAGGACTACATAAAGTGCCCTGTATGGGACAAACCATTAAAAAACCCTACCATTTTATGAATGCACAAACATGAACCTTATATCTTTCCCACTGAGCGAACAACACTAGGGAATATTGCACAAAAGAAAGAAAAATAATAGCCCCCAAATTTAGGCAAAATCCTAAACAACACTACTCCCCCATCCCCATGGCCTAGCAAAGGCCTTGTCTTAATTCTGCTCACGTGAAAGCCTATTCGGAAAAAACTGTTTCTTGATTTACCAGGTTCTTTCTTTGCCTTGTACAGTAAAAGTAAGAGCATCTCTCTGCTTATTAACTAATTAATTAATTAACTAATGATAGTTTGATGGTCCCTTATCCTTGCAGAGGCAAGTCGCTTTAGTTATACTCTCCTTATCTAAAAACAAACAGCACAAACACTTTACATCCAAGTATAATATCTTCTAATTTTGCATTCTAAGAGGTGAACTTTTTTCAGAGCTCTAATGTGATGCTGTTGTTGGCTTGGGGTTTTTAATGTTCTACATTTCTGCAAAACTATTAGCGAAATGACCTTCCAGAATCTCTGCCAGCCTATGCAGGCATCACATTTGCAAATGATAGAGATCCCGTGTCTGCAAAACACAGGATTAATGCCTCAGCCCCATATCCACATCATCAAGCTGGCATTGCTATACTTTCATTATGGTTTCCTGGCAACAAAGAACCGAGGCACTTTCATGAATGCTAACAATCCTTATTCATATAGCCTTTAGACATTTCCTTAGAGTCTCGCAGAAATGAATGAGTGTATCAGTGTTATCTTCTCCTGGAATATCAGACTCAAACACAAATCATTCTTTTTTTCTATACAGGGAAAGCATTACTAATGTGATTTTATCTAAAAATCACTTCTATTTTTCTTTGTAGATGTTTACTTTTGGAATCATACCATATTACTTCACCCAATATATAACAATCCCATTTCTGCTCATATTGTGTAGAACAAGCCTGATTTTATCAGTAAGGTTGGCTTTACCAGTTGGGTAGTTTAATGGGGGTTTTTTCAGTATACAGGATGAATGTGTGGTAATGTGACTAATCTAATACTGAGAATAGAGCAACTAAAGGCAGAAATGCAGAAGGAAATGTTTTTGTATTTTATACTGTGGTATATGCACAATGAGAGAAGATTGCTCCCTTGAAGAGCAAATTCTCCTTGAAGTCCAAGCAGGCAAGGGATGAGAAGGGAACAAATGGAAAAACAGTGGCTCTCCCAAATGTTTTGAAATACACATTTGTGTTTTCAAACACATATTTGTGTTTTCAAATATAAAGATTTGACCTTTTTCCCTCCTCCCCATAGTTAGCTGCAATTTTGGGGGCTCCAAATTGAACCAAAGTCTTTGCAGTTAAGATGGGAAGAACGGGAAGGGGCAGGACCCTTCCATGATGATGTGGGTTATCCATGGGGTGGCTGCAAGCCCCGTTCCTGCTGCTGTACTGTGCCACGGGCTCTGCTGTGCACGGGAAGCTTTCCTCAGCTGCACTAGTCATCTGAAACAGTACCCACTAGCAAGCATCGTTTTCAGTCTAGAGGAAACCTGGACTGATTAAAAAAGCAATCAAATGACCAAAACAACTTTTCCTGAATTAGGATTTTCTGACAGTTTTTGAAGTACATGGTAAGAGAAAGGAAAAGACAGTTACTCCCCCTTCTTTGTTACAGAGAACTTTTGCCAATATTTGGGGCATCTTTCATTTCTGTTGTGTTGGTTACATCACATTATGGAATCATGTAGGGTATCCGGAGTCCTATGACCCCAAACGAACATCTCATTTGTCCCCCAATCCTTACAGCCCTTCTTTCCCAGCCTTAATGAGGCTTTAATTAATGTTGCAGTGCTCATTTAAGAAATTAACATACTTTTATGCACTGTGTCCGCTTTCCCCGAGGGCTTGCTCATGCACAAAGGCTGGTGGCTTTATAACATGTGGATACAGGGAAGATAGATTGCATGGTCTCATTATCAAGGAAAAGCACGTTATTGACAAAGAATCAATACACAGGTTTGTAGTGATGCTGCAAATATACTTTAATGCCCCAAGGTAAAATTTGTTCAGCTTGGAGAAAAATCCAAGCATACTCTGGAATAAATAATCTTCTGTGCTTATCTCTCTGGCAGCTCGCTTTGGTTTGAAGATAGGGCAAAGAAACCTTTTGGATCATTAACACTGTTCTACGACTGTCCGCATAGGGATTTTTTCCCCTCATGATTGTTTCCTTGGATAAAAGTGTCCAGGTAGTGAGAAAGTGTGTGAGTAATGTGTTTCAATCACGCTCAGCAGATATAAAGGGTTAGTGGCCTCTTTACGTAATATATGGCTCCGACTGTGTTAGCTTAAAATGAGTTTAAGATGGATTCTTTGAAGAAATAGTTCATGGCACATAATCTGGCTGCGAAGCATATTTCTTAGGATGACAGCAGCCCTAGCTGGCTTCCTCAAAGGCTGTGGCTACCGAGCAAAGTTAGCAGGTGACGCTGCTCGTGGATAAGCAGGCGTCCCGCAAAGAATCACATTTTTCAAAGGACTCCAACAAATGAGCCATGGCGCAATCACCATCTTCACGTGCTGTATGGTCATTTGTGCTCCTGGAGCACGGGGACAAGAGGTGACACCTTTGCAGCCACTGTGGACTGGGGGAAGTCAGCCAGAGTGCAGAGACGTGAGCCCCAGACCCTCAGGAATAATATTCATCCTCTCCCCACTGATACACCCACTTAGGCTACCCACCGCCCTCCACAGTATGGATTTCTCTGCTGTGAGTATCACTTGAATGTGAGACTTCAGAGTTTGCTGAAGTCTGAAAGGGCAGTGGCACTCAGTTCACTGCTTAGCTGTAAAGACAAGGATGCAGCATGATAAAGTCCCAATGCAACTGATCAGTTCACTCTTTCTCAGTTATTTTGGATACCAGTTCCCATTCACAGTCTCTGTTTTCAGGAGATTGCAGGCTGATTCTCCAGAGCTGAGAAGCTCCTAGCTGTCCTTTGCTGGGCTGTTCGTACAGCAGCATCTGGTGTTTGGATGGCAACTCAGTCAGACATGGTCTTCACTAAGTACCCAAATCCGTTATAGGACAATGGGATCAGAACTGGATTTGGGCCTTTATTTGAAAATCATAATAATGCATAGCACAGACTACGGAAATTTCCTCACTTTCACAGAAAATGCATATTCAGTAACAAAATACAGATTGGTTGTTACTTACTTGTAACACTGTTTCACGATGCAGTGTTAGAAAGAACTAAATATTCACAGTGACTGATGGTTAAAAACGAGACCAATAAAAACTCACCCCCAAATATTTTGCAATTAGCAAAGAGAAGATTACTCCTGTTCTACACTGTTTAGCTGAAAGATTGTATGTAAAGTGAAAAAGGTAAGAAGTATTATATTTCCAACATGTTTACCCAGGTTTGGGGAAGCCTGGAGTAAAGAAAAAGGCACTGTATTTTAAGACAGGGCTATGCAACAGATGCATCCTCACTGACAAACCGACTTAAATGGGCTCTGCCCTGCCAGTCCTGCCGCCTGCTCTCAGAAGAAGGAGCGCTGGGGAGCACGGCATGGAGATGTCCACCCTGCCCTGGGCAATCAGCCAGGTCTGGCAGTGGGCAAAAAGGAAACAACGAGAGCCCAAAACCTGGTTGGAAGCAAAGGACCAAAGGAAAATAGCTGCAGTGCTGGTGCAAAGCAAAGAGCAAAGCTGCATTCAGGGAGGGAAGAGATCGCCAGTTTGTTCAAGTGAGGCTCAGCTCTGAAAAGGACACTATTATTACCACTTTCTTGTCTGCTTTATGGATGTATTTCACCTTGAATTCTTGGATGGTTCCAATGCATACTTGAATCAAGCATGAGGGGAAAAAAATAGAAAGAAAAAACCCAAAAGAGCAGTGAAATGCTGCTATCCAAGTATGTGGGATCCACAGCAGTTTTGTAGAAGTCATCTTTCAGTGCCTTTTGTCACCTTGATACTGGTTACTTGAACTAACTAAATTACTGTTAGAGCCGAAATGTCTCTCTGTGCTGGAGATCACACCTTCAGCAGCAATGTGGACTTCCCCTCAGATAGAAATCATAAGATCACATTTATCTGAAAAATGACTAACGTCAAAGTAAAAAAGCTGCATCAGTTAAACGGGTTACCCCCCACAATTAAGGAGGCAGAAGACGGAGTATGGGTAGATTTTATAGTTCTTGTGTCTTGCAAGAAGAGAACAACCCCTCCCCACTCCCTTCTTCTGTAAAACTTTTGAGTATTTGAAAATATTCAAGTGTTTTATCCATTTTATAAAGAGCAAGAATCTAATAAAAATTGAGTATCCTTTGTAAAAATATTCTTAAACAAAAGGCTTTTTTGTCACTACTACTTTTTCTTGAAGAATTATGGCCAGCTGTATTTGAAACACTTGCTTTCCAGACTGCAAACAGAAATTTTTATTTGATTTAGCGTCTTGACTGCTGAACGTTGTATAGCCTTACTCTGTAACCGTAAGCGCGGTGGAAAGGACTGTCTTAATCCACGTGTACTTAACTTTAAGCCAGCAGATTCATATGCTCGTATATCCAAGCATCTGTTTTCATCTCGCTGTTTGGAGGTGGGAAATTTATTCATTCAGAGGTAAAATCTCATCTCATCTCTTGGAGCTGAGATTTATTTTTATGTTACTGGATGCAGGATGGTGTAAATCATAGCTGGAATGGAACATTTTAGAAGTTAACACATAGAGACCTACTCCGCGATAGATTTCTGATACAGGGAAGATGGAAACTGCATTTGACGCTGCTTTTCACATACGCAATTTTTGATGTAGATTTTTCTTAGGGGATTGTACACAAGAACCCTAACGCTTGAGAGAGGCTATACCACACTGAGGGTAAATGAGAAATAGGCACTGAAAGGTTGTCTGACTCCTGGCATGGCTGCAAACATAAGGCAGCAAAACACAAGCAGTCTATTCCACAGGCAGCCAAGCTTTAGGAGCACTAAAAGAATTTACGGCCAGCTTGAGTCTACCAGATATGGTAAATTTACAGCCAACTCAAGTACCAGAGATGGTGTGATTTACCACCAGCTCCCCAGTGTCTGCTGTGACTGAGAACTTAATGATTTAAATCAATAAATGTTTGAAGGAATGAGACAATCAAAATAACTCACAAGTTTTATTAGTATCCATAGAGGGAACAGGCAGAGCTTCAATACAAGCCCAGTCACAACTTATTAGAGGGGCTTACTAATGCTGTTTGCTCAACTTGCAGTAATTATTAAACACAAGACTTGCAATAAACAAGCTTATGGCATGATAGCTTGATGCTGCTGTGAATCTTAGCAATTTCAAGGCTAGGGTGGCTTAAGAAAGGAGCTACGGAAATCTGAGAGCTTCCTTATAGGATCTTACTGTTCACGCAGCCCCACTTTATCCTGACGGTAAGGTCCAGTAAGCACTTGTGGCACACCATCAGCTGAGCAGACCTCCCTCTTCGGGTAAAATTGGTGCAACCAACTCTCTGTTGATGAGGGTCGTCTTATGGGCAAACCTGTCTCTGTTTCACTGTCAGGCTTATACTTTGAAGCAGAGATTTACCCATCCCTCCAGGGCATACTCTATTCCCTCCCCTTTTGGAGAGAGGGTTCCCAGTGGTGCCACCAGTTGTTTAAGGCCCCCTTACCTGATGAGGAACCCCCTTGCTACCCACTGCTCTGGCTCCCAGCTCAGGGATGTGCTCTGGCTCCCAGCTCAGGGATGATGCTTAAAGCAGGCTGAGATTCATATCATGTCTGTGATGGTTTATCCCGGTTGTTGCAGACATTCACCCCGTATTTCCCAGATGCTTCAAACTCAAGAAATGAGAGTAATGTTCATAGCATCAGCCTCTATAAGAAGCTTCTGTCTGCACTGTCAGTAGTTCTTCAGCTTGTCTGTCAGGGCTCTGAGCATATCCCTCCAATAAGATCCTAGAAAGAGGCTCTCAGATTTCTGTAGCTTCTTTCTTAAGCCACCCCAGTGGCTTATCACTGCTGGCACTGATAAGGTGCAGCTGTGACTGTGGTTCAGACTGCTGTGAAAAGAGCCATGACGAGCTTTGTTGTGGGCTTTCCCTCTTTCCTCTGGAGCTGCATTTAAGTCCAGTCTATGGCCTTTAGTACTTGCCTGAGTTATGTTGCAGCTGTGCTTGGCCAGGTAGCCTCCCGACCCACAACTTGACCTCAGACCTGCCTTGTCACTCCTGACTCATCTGATGATCACTGCACAGTGGCTAACCCTGGTTACTGCCCCTGGTCTGCTCCTCTTGTTCAGGTACTGTGGGACTGTGTCCTTGCTGGTGAAGTCCATCTGCCTGGCTATCATGCTCAGCTCCAGGTTTGCCCTCCCTTGTGGAGCAGCCTGCCCTTGCTGCTCCCTAGCAGTCTGAGCCTGACCCTTAGTCTCCATTTCCCTACTAATAGGCAGCTCCAGCTGTTTCACCAACACCACTTGGCTTCATGGACCACCCGGGCTTGGTCATGCTCTGCAGCTGTCCCTAGTGTCCTAGGTCTGTTGCTCCCAGCAGAGCTTCACGCCTTCTCACATCCAGTGTTCCTCTTTCGTGCATTACACAGAGCACAACACTGCTTCTTGTCCTGGGTTTGCAGCTAGGAAGTCCCTGCTGTGCTGTGAAAGCACCTGGGAACTGCCGCAGGAGCTGCAGCTAAAACTAGTGCATATCAACATGGGCGAGGAAGTCTACAACGGCTGGTGCTGAGACAAAGGAAAAAAGAGCATGATGGAAATAGGACAAATGATGAAGAGGCACATTTAAAAAAAGGAGTGAGTCAACCAGGCAATTTTATATAACTAACCAGGTAAGTCTTGATCTTTTTTTATTATGCTGCAATGTTTCATATATATTAAAATTCAAAAGTATTCAATTTCAAATACCAAAGTAATGTAAGTCACATTACTTACAATATATTAGCATGCTGATTCTAGTAAAACAAAAAAAATCCAAACCGATAGAAAATGAAGAAAAGGAATTCATGTATTCCTGCACAACAATAAATCAAACCAGTGCACTGCTAACCTTCTCAATGAAAGGTTACAGTGGGGACAGATGGCACTGCCACCAATCAATAATAATAAAAGGAAAACCCAAGCACCCAGAACTAATTTGGATCCACTGGTAAGAAATTAAAAGCACTACCCACATTTTATCTTTTTTAGCGTGTCAGCACACCCAAACTACTAGAGATGATTGGGAACTACTATGATAAACATAGCAGAACAGAGAATTTCTTGTATTTGCTGAGGGCAGCGTTTAGCATACTTGCAAATTCTGATGATCATTTGCCTAAGGGGATTTAATTAGTGTAATGTAAAAGACACAAGGCCCATATAACTGTTAATTGATAGCAATTGATCTGAGAGGAAAATAAAAGATAAAAGAAAAGGCTGACCTAGGAAAAAAAAGAGTATGACCAGAGAAGAAATTGGACAAAGATTTCATTCAAGATTTGTTAAGTTCTCTTGGGCACAGACCTTTTTTTTTGTGGAAGGGCGGGTGTTTGTTACTAGCTCCAAAAAGCCCTGATGCTAATGGAGACCTTTTTGGTATTAATACAGTAGTGGTAGTTGCTGTCTTCTGTTGAGCACTAACATTGAAGAAGCAAGAGGAGATGGGAAAGAGTCATTTACTAGTGAACTGGAGTGGGTTCTGTTGAACAAGCCGTCTGTGTGACCCTGTTGAGATTCTGCCTCTAAGTTCTATTGATTTTCAGCATGGTTGATAAAACAGGAAGATGAAAAGTACTTATTTCACAGCTTATGCTAGATATAACTAATTAACTACAAATTTCAAGTACCCACAATTTAATTCTGGTTTATTTAACCATGGTAATTAGATTTTTTTAAAAAAACAATGCAACTGTCTGTTTTCTCTTGTCATAACCTAGAAGTGTGTCAAAAGAAGCAAAGCGCTGTGCTGTTTTTCTGCAGACTTGGTAAGAGAGAAATGTGATTTAACCAAGAGAAGAGACAAATAGTTACACTAATCATGACAATACTGTTTCAGAGGAAAAAGATTCTAATAAGTAATTGGTTCTGATGGTATACTCATCTCCTGGTTGGTGAAGCTCCCTTGACTAATTTACACAGTTGAACTGAAATGTCTATCAGGCACTGTATTTGTATTAAAAATAAGTATAAACTGTCAATAATCAATGTCGGAGGACTGTGAGTATGGCTTTTTTTTAATCAATCACTAGCACATTCAAACATCTTTTTAGTAATTATGTAACAGTCTTCTTAAAGAAACTTACAGTACATTTTTCATTCCATACTGTGTTTTTGTTTGCCTTCTTCACTATCGCTAGCTGTTTTATCGTCCTCCCAATGGGGTCACCTAGGTCTTCTTCCTGAGTGGTTACAGTTAATTTAGAACTCCACTATTTGTGGTTCAAACAATTCTTTTCAAAGTGTCTTGCCAAGCATTTGTCAATACTAGATTTCTTTTGCCATCACACTGTCCATTCACTTTGCTCTGTTAGTTTACAGAGATCATGTATCCTGAGCCTTTGAACAATAATCTGTAAATCAGCACTGCCTCTACAGCTCCTTCTGGCAATTTACACTAGTGGTCTGTAGTCAGTATAACCGCTCAGCAACCCTGATTTATAGGATGCAATACCTTCTTTTTTGCACCTTCCAGTTGAATATATATCACTAAGTTGCCCAACCTTCGAGGGACCTTTTCTGTTTTAAATGCAAGGTTTCATGCATATTGACTCCAAAGGATAGAAAATGCAAGTGCTTGCGACACCACTGACGTATACATTTTACTTGCTAGGGAATGTATTTCTGCGTTTCCTGTCACTTGCTTTGTTCATTGTCCTTGTCCATTTTCTGATGTTTAGCACAGTGTTATATCATCCTACTACTTCACACAGCAGAACAGATCCATCAAGGGGTGGAACCGAAATACTAGAGACAAACCCAGCCATATCACCATCAAAGTATTCACAAGCATGCTTCTTTCCAGCATGTGATTTTCCTCCCTCCGCAGGTGAGATGAAAATATTTCTATACTGATAAAGTAGAGTAACCTTACTTTAACAATTCCAGAATCTTAACATAACAAGAAAACAACCGTAAAAAATATGAAACACCATTGCATGTATGTGGCCCCAGTTGCAGCTGTGAGGATCTGATGATGCTAGCAAACCAGGAGTGACATTTTCTCTAAAGACAGCTTTTGGTTACTGTTCTGTTTTAGTTCAGAGAATTGAATTTAATTTAGAAAATGAAGGTTTTTTTTTTAAAAAAAAAAAAAAGACAGATCCAACTCTTATTACAGTTTTCATAACTAACAACAACAATAAAAATGAAATACCAGGTTTCCTTGACCTTGAGCAAAGGGCAGGAAGGAGGCACAGTAGTGGCTGCACACACAGTTTCAAGAGCCTGGTCCTCTCTGCTTTTGATTCTCCAACACAATTTGACAATCTCTCACAAAGTTGGAAGTATGTTTACAGCATGTTATGCGGGTGATGCATTGTAATTGCTTACTAAGTTGCTACAGGCATTCTTGCTAAGAAGCTTGAAAATTTTTAAAATACTTAGAGCTTTCAGGGACTTTTAAATAAATGGCTGTTCTGGTGCATATAAGAGCACTGTACCTTTCTATTTTGGGATAAAGAAAGAAAAGTAATCAAAACAAATCTCAGGGCAGAAAAAATCCAACCTGAGGAATGAATGTCACTCTTAATGAACAGATTTTGCAACCTGTTTGAAGAGCAAGAAAGATGTCGCTTTTCCGCTTTATTTTCATTCAAATTCTGGAATAATAAATCAGCAGTCCTTAAAGTGACTCTGAGCAAGTATGAGTATGGCATGCTGCACTGGAAGAATTTATGGAAGCCATGAATTCCTCCTTATTTTGTGTGTCAGGTTGACTGAGATTTTTGTTTGTTCGCTTGCTTTAAACTGTTCAGAGAAAGAAACTCTAAAGACTTTATTTTAAAGATCATTCATAATATATATTTTTTTTCTTGCAGACAATCAAATTTCCTTAGCTATGTTGATTCAATGACAAAGAAGTTGTTTCAAACTTTGTTACTTATTTATGAGTTGTATGGACTACATTGCTGATCACATAAAGCAGCATATAGGCAGCCTTACTGAAAAATAGTGTTCTAATAGATTGCTGAAGCTTGGATTTCAAAGTTACGTTTCCTCTTAAAAACTATTTTTTAGGACAATAAACAAACAAAAAAAAACCACTCTAAAACTTGCTTGGAATTGCTGTCTATCCTCTTTTCAATTTCTGGTATATTTACATTGCATATGGCATCATACTACTACATCATTGCCCATACCATGCAATGCTATAAACAACTGAAAATCACACTGAAAAAACCCTGAAATCACACCAGTAAATAATATCTCCATTAACAGCTTATTTTTTGCTTTTATATTCAACTCATTTTAGTCTACATTGTTCTTTATAAGTTTCCTAAATAATGTATTTTCCTTTTACTGGGGAAAACTCCAGAATCTGAAAGGCATTTTTTTTTTCTTAAAATACAACAGAACAGACAACTCTACCTAATATTCCTGTCTCACTACAAAGGGATAAGTTTCACTGTAGACCTGTCCAAACATAACTTGCAGTTTAAACAAGAACCGTCTTAAGCATTATATTTTTCGCCAAGAGCTTCTTTTTGACATGCAACCAGGTTAAACCTTCAAAAGATAAAATTGTTTCTGAAAAAGGCTGCATGATCATTCATTCATAGAAATAAAGGCATTCTGCCTGCAAAATTATTCCAAAAATTCGAAGGTTGCAACCTCAGAATCTCTGCTCTGTTTATTTATCCTGAGCTATTGTTAGTGTAGGGATTTTAAAAGTATCTTGAAGAAATTAAATGCTCAGATACATTGCCTTTTCAGTCTCCAAACTAAAAACAAATGTTAGTTAATGAATATTTGTCTACAGGCATTTTCAAATCACTGCTTCTCTTCATTCTCCAAGAATAGCTGTAGCATATGTTAATTGACAAAAGAAGCAAAAATCAGAGTTAACTTTGCTCATTACTCTACCCAAACACATCAGAGCTAAAAACTGGGGAAACAAATAGTGAAATACATGCACGAAACCTCTATTTTAATCAGTTTAAAGACCAACTGTGATTTCAGTGAGGTAAAAACTACTCTTTCACCCTGGGACTGATTCAAAGAAAGTGGATGGAGTTCACAGAGGTGTTTCTGTGGGCTTCAGTGGACTCCAGCCCAGGGGGGTGATCTCTTAGATGCATGCGGGGCTGGATCCCCTGGACCAGTGCGGTTCCTCAGCACTGCGCAGTTGTCCTGCAGGCAAGGCCAAGCCCAGCTCTCCCTGTGCGAAGACAGGCTGTGCAGGAGCAACTGCAGCAGCCAGAGCTGCGTCATCACCTGCGCCAGCCGCCTTCTCAGGGCTCGCATTGGGGGAAGCGGGGCTGGGGCTGAGGGTGCTTTGCCAACTTGCAGTTTCCCTTGTCCGGCTGTGTTTCACCTGCAGTATAGGAACTGGTTCTAGACTTTTAGGGTGTTAGATTTCCATCCCACATCCCCCAATGTGAAAAGCAGTTAGAAAGAATCTATAAAATGTTATGTATTCTCCATCTGAGGTATATAAATTATCACATTAAAGTTAACTGTGACTTGGATACAGCATACATAAAGGGCAGGGAAGAGAGTTTGGATTATTTTCATACAAGCTTTTAATTGCATTGTCATGACGAAGATAGAGGGGCTGCAGTAAGACATGAAGAACTAACTGTCAGTGAGGATTTTCAGGGAGAAAATTTATTGATTTCTAAACTAATAGTGCAATCAAATCACAAGAAAAAAATGCATTAGGGCTTTTATACCAATTTCTACTGTATGTGGTTTGAAAACTGACCATAATGCTTTTAATAGTTGCTAAATGATATGTAAAAAATAATTGCACTGTGCATAAATTTCTTCTTATCTCTACTGTGAAGGTGGAAACAGCCACAGAACAAATGATTCACATGCAGTTTGCTAATCTTTGTTATTTAAACCAAGCCATTTGTCTGACGGTTTTATGATGCATTTTCCCTTTTATCTCATCGCCTTTGGAAAACCAGCACAGCAACAATGATAGAAACGTTTGAGGAACCAGATAAGCATAGTATGAAAAAAACCAAACACTATTTTCTCCTCTGGGAACCACTGGAGCTACAGTCATTACTCTCCTCCCTTTGCTTTGCAGGGATGGAGTGTGTTTTCTTTCTTAAATACTGGCTACAGGCCATCTCCTCACTGGGGAGCCTAATGATTAAATTTTTCTTTGCTGCCAGGCTCTTGTTCAAGTATGATGGAAAGCGCTGCTGTTCGAGTCGGCTTCAGGTTCAACATCGACCGAGGAACAGGCTCGGCTCTGATCTGAGGGGGAAAAAATCCTTTTTCAGATGGACTCCCGCGTATTTGGTGCCAGAAAGGTGGTTTTTTACACAGGGCGCTGGTGCAAACAAGGAGGGGGTAGCTCGATAAACAGAGCTACGCACGGCAGCGAGCGGCAGCGCGGGGCACCTCCTCAGCAGAGGGGCCACCACCACCGCCGGCCCCGCGGGGGCGCCCCCAACCGTCGCGCCCCAACGGCGGCGCCCGCCACTGCGCACGCGTCAGCCGCGCGCCGGCGCCATCGACTCGTCGGCGCTCGGCACATCGATTGCGGCGGGATCGGCTCGTCGGCCTGCGCTGCACCGGAAAGTGGCCGGCGCGGCGAGGTGAGCGAGGGCGGCGGAGGCCCGCTCGGCTCGGCCGTTGGGGAGCGGGGGTGGCCCCGTCTCGGAGTCGCGGCGCCGCGTTAGGCGCAGGGGCGCTGCTCGGTGGCCGGTGGGAGGGGTGGCGGCGGGGCCCGGCACGTGTCCGCTCGCGGGATTTGGCGTGTCCCCGGGGCTGGCGGCGCCTCCTCCCCCGCCTCTGGCAAGGCCAACGCGCATCTTCGTCCGTTATAACGTTTTGGCGCGTGTGCTTTGTTTCTAGGCAGCTGTGTAAGCGAGTTGGAAGATGGATATCAGGCCAAACCATACGATTTACATCAATAATATAAATGACAAGATTAAAAAAGAAGGTATTGATATTCGTGATTCTTTTTTTCATTAGAAAGCTCTTAAATACAAAGTTCATATATCAGATAGGCCTGCGTACATTGCCCTGCAATTATTACTGCTCTGGGAGCTTACGTTTTGGCAGTGTCTCCTCCTCAAAGCTCCTCTAAGCTCTCTAGTAAAAATGTAATATAGGTTGTGGTCATGAACGAAGTTCTCAGCTGTTTAATCTCTTTAATGAAGAAGTAACTAAAGTTGGCAAACCTTGGACCACGTGCAAGTTCTTTTGTAAGCTGGAGTTCTTATTTATTTTTAAGGAAGCTTCTGATTGTTTCTGTACTATAGCTGTACAGCTAATTTTACAGATTAGGTTTGTTTGTCCTTAAAGAAGTGTAATCGTAGGAGTAATCTATCAGAATATTAGATGACTACTGACAGGCATGTTTGTGTGTGTTCAGGTGGTCCCACTCACTGGAATGTGGGAATACCTGTTTGCCCCTTTTTTTCATTTTAATGCCATGAAAAAAAGTACTGAAAGTAGCAGGAGGTAACTTGTTTTGCTTCACTGTACTAGAGACTAATATATGCATGCAGTTACTGAGGCCTTTAGAGAGTGGTAACTTCTTGAGGATTTTTAGCTCCTCACAATGCGCTAATAAGATCACTCCTTATCTGGCTGTGTACTGAATGTCTGGACTGGACCATCTGGCTCCGCTTTTGAATATTTATACATAATTCTTAATCTAAAAGTAGTAAAGGTAATTTAATTGATACTGTTTGTGAACAGTGGGTTGCTGGATCAGACACTAGCCCTGCTTAAGTGTTTCTTTTACGTGTTTCAGAGTGATCTGAAAGTAGAAATAACTTTGCTAGTACCCTACTTATTGATTTGTCAAGATTGTTCTAGTCAGTAAATTAAAGTTAGTGCTTCATTTGTAGCATGTTTTGCCCTATGAACTAGTATGTGTCTGGTTATAGTTTTTAAAACATAGAATTGCAAGTTGCCTGTAATATCAAGCTTACAAACCAGATTTCTTGTACTTCTTTTGATGTTATTTCCCTTAAAAATGTTTCTTATGAAAACTTTTTTCTTTTCTTTTCTTTTTTTTCCCTCCTTTCTTATTCACATCTGAAGTTTCTTCTGCATCCATTGCTTTTGGAAGGCATGTTACTTCACAAGTTCACTTGATTGTTTTCCTGTTGACACTGATTTTTCTAGCTGATCAAGAGCAGCTGGGAAAAAGTGACAGTGGGCTGGTATTGAGTCTTAACAACAATAAATAAAAGACACTGGTTTATGCTGCTGAAATATTTCAAATATAAGAATTGTAAGTTTGAATAATTACGCAGTACAGAAGATTGATTTATGTTATTGGATAAGATTAAGGTTTAATTTGTTATGGAGTCAGATGATTTTAATCATGAATATAAATCTGTAGCAACTGTAAGGGATAGTGTGATCATGTGAAAACATTCCAATCTATAATATGAAAAAAAATATTTCAATATGCTTGGAAGAATTAAATCAGACAGTTGCAAACAAAATTTCAAATTTTAATTTGCCTTAAGTTTATTTTGGTTAACTACTAATTTGAAGTCTTTTTATTTTCTTTAAGTCCTGCTTTTTTAATGTCATACGTTATGGCATTGATATCCTCGTCAATCTTTGGCTGTTATGCATAGTACTTTAATGTGTATGTATATATACATTGGTGCTTGCATAATTTTTACTCCCTTAGAATGGTAAAATGGAGGTACAATTTTTTCACTAGTTGAATACTTTGTAAGTTGGCATATAATACTTGGTTTTGCATTAGAAAACCAGGCAGATAAACTTGGGCTCATGCAGCAACTTTGGCCATCTCATGTAACATATTACTGCTTCAGCTAAAACTAGCAGAAAGTACTGTCTGTAGAGGACAAAAACTTTATAGAAGCGGGTATTTGCATATAACCTGTGATCTGTCTTTTTCATATCCTCAACAGAGCTGAAGAGGTCCTTGTACGCATTATTCTCACAGTTTGGTCATGTAGTGGACATTGTGGCTCTAAAGACTATGAAGATGAGAGGACAGGCTTTTGTTATATTCAAAGAACTTGGATCATCTACCAATGCTCTGAGACAGTTGCAAGGCTTTCCATTTTATGGGAAACCCATGGTAAGTGTGTGTGTGGGGGGCTATTAGACTTGAAAATAAACTTGCCATGGTATGCTATAGGGTTTTGGTACTTGGAATTCACATCAGTACTTCATATTTTTGCACCTTGAAAATTAACTGTCACATGCTTATAATTGTCTGTTTTTTCAGTGATGCCCTGTCTTGATGAATGCATACCTTTATGCTAGCTTGAGGGACACTGTTTGGACAGACTAGTTAAAAATGCAATGAGTTGAACTTAGCTCTTAGGTTTTCTAAATGCAAAAATTGCATTTGTATTTGCTGGATTAAAATCCTTAAGCTCTAAAATACTTCCTGCTCACCCATCATGTCTTCTTTTGCACAGGTTAAGTTTGTAATGTTCTTGAAATTAGGTGTTTTCACTCTAATCTATGATAGTACTTAAGGTTACTCCAGATATTCCTAATAAGTACCTAAAATATGATACTTCCTTTCGTAGGCAACAGCGAGAAGGATGAAACTCTCAATGGTTTACTCCCTATAAATCAAGATAAATGATTGTGGTGATTTTCTTGAAACCGATGAATAGTTTTTGCTTGTTCATGCATCAGATTAGTAAACACAAATGACTGAATTTCAGTATAACATCAGTGAAGCAAATGCAGTACTGCTTGATATAAGCTGATTTAATAATATACTTGATTATATGCAAAGTAACACAGCAATTAGCACACTTTTGTTGTTGCTTGTTTGGATAATTAGGCATCCCTTAATTCTGCATATATTTGTGAGGTGTAATGATACATGTAAATAGCCCACCCAACTTCAGTGATAGATGGATATATTACTGGCTTTCAGGTCAAGGCTTTCAGCATTAAGGAGACCACAAGCAGTTCTTTTGTTGCTGAGCCCACAAACTTGTTTCATTAACACCTTCAGGTTCTCTACCAGAAGTCTTAACAAGGAATTCTGCAATCTCTGTTCTGTCATTTGCCCTTAAAGGACTTTGTGCTCAGTAAAACTCAAAAGGAAATAAAAAGATTAGGCCTTCATAAGCTTTCAGGTGTACATCTTCCCTCTTTGAATATCGCCTGCAGCATGCTTGCTCCATCTACCACTAGACAGACACGCACACGGAAACTCTTTACCTGCTGTGAAGTTACTCTGTATTTGGAGAGGTGGTCTCTGGTGATAAAAATGTGAGGATTGTACATATGCCTGTGCATGTTTATATGATGATATACATTTGTATACTTGTTGTGGAATCCACTTATCTCCTTGCTGAGTGCACTGGTCAGCCTTTGTCTGTAAAAGTGATGTTGTGCTGCTGACACAGTTTATGCAGTCCAGTTTGGATTAAGGCAAGTACTTGGCTTAACTTTGTATTTAAGAAGCCTGAGTTTTGCTGAGCGCAGTTTTCTGCAGTGATCTAAGAAATCACTGCAAAATCTTAACCCCCATAGGAATGCTTAAGCCTTTATGTTTGGTACTAGCTTCTACAACAGCAGAAAAACCGCACACACAAAATTTTGGTCAACTATAGTTACATAGCTTTGTACATCTAGTATCTTGACAGGCATTTTAAAAAGATGCTGTTAACTGATTAAAGTTCAGAGTTAGAAAGAGTATTTTCTTTTCATGAGTGGCCCATCTTTTTTTTTTTTTTCTTTTAAGAGTTCTGTAGTTGTGCTAAGAATTAGTTATGAGCATTCTTTAAGTGTATCTATGGTTTAGAACAACAGTGTTCTTAATATAAGAAATTTCTGGAGGAGATATCTGTGTGAAAATGTACAGTAGAACACAATTAATGAAGTTGGTGCAAAGTGTTTATTGTAACGAATTGCCAAATGTACCTTTCTTTTTCTTTTTAAAAAGCGTATTCAGTATGCAAAAACAGACTCTGACATCATCTCTAAAATGCGTGGTACATTTGCTGATAAAGAGAAAAGGAAAGAAAAGAAGAAGGCCAAATCTCTGGAGCAGGCAGCAAATGCAGCAAATAAAAAGATTCTCCAGGTAAGCTGCTTCTATGTTTTTTTGTTTTGTTTTGTTTTTTAAAAAAAGAAAGAAGAAGCTATTTTTAAATCTTCTGTAGCACTAAATGTTGTCTTTTAGTACTTCTCAGTTTCCTGAATTGTGGTCTTTTGGCAACTAGTGATTTTGAGCACTTACTAGAAGCTGAAGGAGAGGAGGTGATCACATATTGCTTGTTATCCTTTTTTTTTTTTTTTTTTTTTTTTTTTTTTGCTGTACTCAGATGAAAATAAAGATAGGTGGAGGTACAGTGAACTAAAATAGATGCTAACCTCTTTGGCAGGGTTGGGAAAAGTTATCTTTAATGCCAGCTTAAAGGCTCAACCAGCTGTGTTGTGTTAATGCCTTATTTGATGTATAAGCACTGTGGAATGGTAAATGGGAACAAGACAGTCCATTTAGTTACATGAAAAGGAGTTGGCTGAAAATATATCTCCATTAAGGGTTGGCCTGGCTTAAATTAACAAAGCTTAGTAACTTATGTGCTAAAGTGTAGTAGAAAATACCAAGGCAGAGGAGTTTGAATATTCCTACTAAGACTCAGTTTCGGGGAGAGTCACATTTTCTAGGCAGAGTATTCAGATTTCTCAGGATTTATTCAGTCAGTGGTTATACAGATCTGGTAGGAAAGAAGTAACTGTTAACAGTTATAATGGCAAGAGCTTTAGTTATTCCTGCTAAGCTGGAGTCCTCAGTGGAAACACCTAATTTTCTCTTATAAGATGTGTCCTGTCTAGACCTTCATTTTAAGAGCTACTTCCTTCCCATCTACTGAGCCCGAATTCATACTGTGAGAAAGTGATTTGCTCCACTGGCCGACTCGGCCATTAGTCAGATCAGATGCTACTGGTGGTGTGGAGTTTTTCTGGTTTGGGTTGGGTTTTTTTTTGTATTTTGCTTTCATTGTTTGGCTTTGGAGTGCAGTGAAATCCATAGGCTTTGTTTCCCAACAGGAGGTATTTAATAAACCACAAATGTTTCTTAGACTACAGCTTAAAAAACTTCCTGTATGTTTCTTGAGTTGTACAAAAACATGCTGATGTGGGTTTTTGTATTTCTGACTGAATACCTTTGTAAAACTACTCTATACTTGTTTACTAGGGAGCAATGCAAAATTCAGCCAATGCCCAAGGGACTTCATCACAGAATCAGCAGGTAATGCTTTTTTCTTTTTTTCTTTGTAACCAAAAGCACTGAAGTTTAAAAATTATTCTGTATAAATAACTTTATTATACATGGAATCTTGGTGGAATCTTGAGGATATATTTTACAATGTGTTTTGGGGGGGGGGCTTTGTCTAGCAGGTAAAGCACAATAAGTAAAAAAAAAAAAAAAGAAAAGAAAACAAAAAAAACCTCTTTACTGGATCAGACATGAAATGAAAATATGCAGTTTCTCAGTGTTATACAAAACCCTGCATTATCAACAAATCCTACTTGATTCTTAAATTTAGTCTGTACTTAGTATCAGTTGAAGGATTCTCAGATCTCTTCATCTTTAATAAAGTCCCTCTAACTTACTTGTTTTTTAGTAGTAGAAAAGGAAAAGGAAGAATAAAGGTATTGGGACACCTGTGTAAAAGTCTTCTTCTGGAGGTTCAGGGGAACTCTGTTCAGTGTTTTTCTTCCTCATAAATGTCTTACTTTCTAAAAGATTGTGTGGAGATGTAGCCACAGCTTGCTATGCTCCACTCATCTTGGCTGCTCAGTGACTTTCTAAATGATTGGTGTATGTTAAAATTGGAGTTCCTAGAGAGTCAAGATTTGTACGCAGGCAAATACTTTAAAAGGATGTATTCAGCCTGCATTTCTTAACTGTTGAGATTAAGAATTGGGTACCTAAACCACAGGGAAAATGTTGTTTCCCATATACATTTTCTTTGAAATATCATGTGTAACATGGCACAGCACGTGTGTGCAGTTTCCATCAAAGCACAACACTGAATATTTAAGTATTTTAAACTATTTCATTGGAAGATCACTTTCTAAAGGCACTGCCTGGAATATTTTCATCAGTTAATGCATCAGCAGAACAAATTCCTTTAAGTTGCTTGGTCTCAGTATTAGGACACTTGTTTGAAGTTGTGGTGGCCGTGTGTGTGTGTGTGTGTGTGTTAAAAAAAAAGAAGAAGAAAAAAAAAAAAAAGTAAATCTCCTTCATAACTTAGGAACGTACTAGCCTTTCAGTGCAGTGTCAGCAAACTGACTACTCAGCCTTAGGTCTGGTGGGTTGGCACAAATCAGTACTACTGGTAAATCTGTTGGATAAAAATTTTTAAAGCTTAAAATCTAATGGGTTTCTGATCAGGAGGTTTGAACAGGGCACTGTAATAAAACCGAGTCTGTGGTGTGGGTTTCAGTTGCCCAAAGATAGGTTACTTCAGTACCACTGTAGATGAATAAGACATTTATCTTGGCCTCCAAATGCCTTTCTGGGAGGCTGCATGTCTTCTATAGGTTCTTTATTGGCTGCCCTGTCTTGGACAGCCTATGGAACCTAAAATGGCTCTACAGTCTGTGCTTAGGCACCTGACTCCCACCCCTGATGCTGCTGTGACTCAGAGCAGTGGAGTACCACAGTATCAGCTGTAGAGCTGTCAAGTTTAAGAATAAGACATCTGAGACAACATATTATCCTGATTGATGTGGAAATAGAGATTTCTCCAAATGAAGATGGATTATAATAGAGTCAGAGAACTAGGTCTGGGTTTTGCACAAAGATATAGTAAATCCCACTAGCAGCATGATGAGCAAACCTAAGGATATGTGAATTCTGGTTCAAATAATATTGCAGCTAGATGGAAAGGAGCACATAGCTGTGTATAATCTTTTGAGCTTTGTTCTTTTGTTGTTGCAGGTGCCTGATAACCCACCAAACTATATCCTTTTCCTTAATAACTTGCCTGAGGAAACAAATGAGATGATGCTGTCCATGTTATTCAATCAGTAAGTTTTGGCCTTTGCCTCTGAACCCCTCTGAACCCTTCTTATGTATATGTTTTTCTTCCTCAGCTGACTAGTTCATTTCTAGAGATAAGATTCTTCTTGAGATACTCAGTTCTTTGTCTTACTGCAAAGACTACGGATGTCAGTTTTGATGACTACTTGATGCAGAAAGCAAGTCAGGTTTTTTTTGTAGCTGGTTTTGACTGCATAGGTTATCTACTATCAGTCTGGGCCAGATTTAAGCTGGCGACTCTAATACTAAAGATTTTTACGATAGCAGTAACAGTTTTAAAACTAGCTTTAGTTGCTTCCATACATGCACAACACTGATTAAAATTACTGCCACTTAATTGAGGAGTGGTTCCAAGGATTGGACATGTACAACACCTCAATTAAATCTTTCATTAGTGGTAACTATAATATTGGTAGATGCTTATGAAAAGGTCTTATGGCTACCTAAGAGAGAGAGATTATTTAACCAGAGAATGTTATCTGATTCCTTCGATGTCTTTTTAAAGGTTTCCTGGATTCAAAGAAGTACGTTTAGTGCCTGGACGTCATGACATTGCATTTGTGGAGTTTGAAAATGAGGTACAGGCAGGAGCTGCTCGAGATGCTCTACAAGGATTCAAGATTACTCCATCTCATGCCATGAAAATCACTTACGCTAAGAAATAGCTGGACACTCTTCTAAAGGACTTGTGTAGATGGCTATTTAACATGATACCACTTCTGGTCAGCTAAAGTGGTTGCTGTTCTCTGAAGAAAAGTCAAGACTTGTGTAAAATTGCAGCAACTGTCAGGACAGTTGTAGGATTTCTATGGATCTAGGAGATAGTAAATTTTTGTGCTCAAATACTAATTTTTATAAAATAAATTTAGCTTACGCTGTTTTCAAGCTATGTTTTTTCTTTTTGTCTTATTATTGGTTTGTTAGGCTCACGGGGCTTATTCAGTGTATGGGTTTAACTACTTTTAGTTTTTTTTTTCCCTTTCTCAGAAGTGAGTGGTAGAAAAAGCAGTTTTCTCTTCAGAGCAAAATAAGTGAGTAGGAATGCTGAATGCTACCATATTCAGATTAAATGCCAAACTGGGACTTAATTGTCAATCTCATTATCAAGGGGGCAGCTGCTTTTCAGTGAGACATTTTTGAAGAAAAACAGATAATGACTAATTACCTCCCCTCTTCCTGCCTCCCCACTCCTGCCCCCAAGGAATAGGTAGAGTTTGAGAATTTGACAGCATTATTGTTCAGCTTTTCCGTTTGTCTTTATAGTCATGGCTGGTAGGAGGAGTAGGTGCCCAGAAGACAAATACAAGTTCCTCTATTGTTCATTCTTCTTGTCTTCTTGTCCCTGTGTTATTACCAGTGACTTTATTAAATGGTTTAGGAAGAGCTTTCTGGCCCTCTATGAAGACATTGCCGGTGAGCCTGTTTGTTTTCAAGCAGGTTTTTCAAAGCCTACATCCTAATGCTTCAATACTTCCGTGTTTTGTTTTTTTCTTTACCATTTGTTAAACACCTTTACAAATCTTGTGTGACAAGAAATACACTAAACAGTGAAGTGTTCAGATATTACAGTATTGGAGGCTGATAACTTCTAGGTACTTGGGTGCAAAAATCACTGCGATGCTCAAGTGTGTGGTTCAGATGATGGAAGACCTTGAAAGATAGTTTAGTTTAAGAGAACAGTGGAACTTACTTAAAAGGTAACTTTTTTTTAGTGAAACTTACAGTGGGAGTTGCACGGTGTTGTCTAGGAGGATTACAATCAGGCCCTTGAAGATCCATGTTTGGGACGAGGGGGTAGCACAGTGTGTTCATGCGCGTCATTGTTGCACCATTCCTTACTTTGAACGCTTTTACCTGTGAGGCCTCTAGCTACCTTTCTAGGTAAATAAGTAACGGTATAAAGTGAGCATGATTTCCTTCGTAAAAAGCTCAAGCAAGTATTAGAGTAGATAGTGTCTGGATCAGAAATGACAAGATTGTATAAATTAGTATGAAAGCTGCATTGCAAGTGTTAAGTGTGGGGTTTTTTGTTTTTTTGTTTTTTTTTTTTTTTCCTTTAATATATCCAAAGAAGTTTGGACAACATGTGGGTTTGCAGGATGGCACTGAGGGCTGTAGCCTGTAAGCCTTGCTTGGTGCAGGCTCTTCCTGTATTGTGTGGTTTGGCTGTAGCTGCAGAGCACCTTTTCCCCCCATTTTGTTCTGAGATGATCGAGATCTGACTTAAAACTGTTCTTTGAAACAAAGCACTGCACCTTCAGGAAAGTGTGTCGGCACTTTCAAATAGCTTAGTATACTTCTTAGTCCTGGCATGTCCGCTTAGTGTGAAGTTTCTGAGTAAGTGCTGTATTTCAGCACATCTGTATGTATAAAACTAGCTAAATAAACTAGCTCTTTTGCAGAGGATAGGGCTGTAGAGGTTTTTCATAATCTTCTCCCAGAGTACATTGCAAGATGATGCCCCTTCCACAGTCATCTTGATTATTGTTCTATCTCCATATATACATCTTTTCTTAGTGATTTATTTTACAATACGAGTAAAAAATCTTTCTTTGTGTGTCTGTAAGGCAATAAAAGGGACTATGTTGTTCTGTCACGAGCTTTGTGTTTCTTTACTTCCACAGTTGTAATTTTGTAGGTATTAATTACACTGAGCTTGTTCCCTGATGCTGTGTACGTGCGTGAGACTCTATTGCGAACCATCGCTCCTGACCTTGATTGACTTGGGTTTGTGTGGAATTGCTGCAAGGGAGGTTAGATACTACATGCAGGAGGTTGGAGGAGGGGGGTAATAGTCTGGAAGTTTAAAGGAGAGTGTAGTTAAGTCAGCTGTAGTATGAGGATGATGCTGCCAATAGTAGAGTGGGGTTTTTTTTGTTTTGTTTTGGTTTTTTTTTTTTTAAGATGCTATGGGATTTGTTAAGACAATTGATATTCTCCTCTGTTCTCCTTGTTAACTGAGAGATGATACAGCCAGTACCTCTTCAGGTCTTCTAGGGAATTGGGTAGCACTGATTCACTGGAGTACCATTTTTGGGAATTCAGGCACTCATTCTTGGTCACCTGGGATGACTGACCCATACCAGCCTTTTGTAGCCTGACAGCTGTGACTTGCAAAAAAAGCAAAAACAGAGGATGTGTTCTGTTTTGTGTGTGTGTATATGTATATTTTATATATATATATAGTCTAATACTCCCTACAAGTCTTGCCTCGTATGCTAGGACATGAGTTCAGGAAGCTAGCTGAGTTCTAACATGTCCTCTCCAAGGAGCAGAGAGGCACTTACGAGTCATCCTGTGGCAGTGGATGTTTTTCAGTGCCTCAGATGTGGTAATTCTCAGGTGGGTTCAGCTATGCAAATTTAAGTGAAACTGTCTTGGCATAACCTGTGCATTGTTTCTCTCTGACTGGATCTCCCTGTGGAATTAAAATCTTGTCCATACAAATGTGCGGTGCTTGAACTTTGAAAGTCAGCAATTTAAATTTGAGATATAAAGTCTTCTACTGGGTTTCAGCTCCAAGTTGGTTTGTTTATATTTGCATCAGTGTTTACGGTACTAGTACAGACTTTCTGTAAGCTGTTAAAGGGAGCTCTGCCACTGAGGGGTTACAGTCCAGGGCAGATTATGGCTGTCTCTGAGTATTTGTGAGAATAAAAGACTTAAGGATTTGAAAGGATGTAATTTCCTTTGCTGCTTACCAGGGTGTGACTTAATTTTCCATTCTCAAACAGATTTTCCTGGAGGTAAGGTTAAGAGTATGAAGACTACAGGAAAGCTTAAAATGTTTAAATAGCACAGTGGTTTATTGAAATGTTAATGCAGAATGGCTTTGGGGAGGGATTCTGTTTTGCAAGTGGAAGCAGAGGTTTCCCTCCTGCCTGCGGCTCCTCCGAAAGCTGTGGAATGTTGCCCTGAGCTCTTCCCATTGGCCAGGGATGTTTGTCCAGATGTTTGGCTTCTCCATAAAAGATAGGCATTGCTGGACCTGCCGTGCAGTTGAGAGGTGTTGTAGCAAAGAACACAGGGTAAAAATGACCCAACGTATTTGTCTGGTTATTTTACTTCTGTGCCTTGGATTAATGTACCCTCTTATAACGGGAATTTTTATGGACAAACTTGCCAGCAAGAAGATGTGTGCTGATGATGACTGTGTCTGTAAGTAATTTTGCTTTAATATTGAACAGAATATATTCTGAAAAACAATTGTGGAGTTTGTACATTCTAGCATCAGAAAAACTATGCTCCTTATTTAACGCCATGAATTGGTTTGTAGGCTTAAAAAGCAGAGTGGGAGAGCTTGTATGGAACCCTAATTTCACATACAATTGCACTACAAAAAGGTTTTTTTAAGGGACCTTTTTCACTTCAGTGGAGGGTAAGTGTAGTGGGAAGGACTGCAACTTCCATAATGATGAAATGATGTTCTTAAGCTCTTACTTATTGGAGATGGAGAAATGTGCAGGACATTTTCACAGACTTCCTAACTTCAGCATTGCCTAGTTTTGTCTGTAGAGAGTTTTACGTGTGCGTGCATACGTATGCCAACACATTTATATTTCTCTCTGTATATGTGTATATGTCTTCGAATTCATCCACCTTATCTTTTTTTCTAGACACCATTTCCCTCGCCAGAGCAGAAGAGGATTATAATGCTCCAGACTGCAGATTCATTAATATTAAAAAGGGGCAACTGATTTATGTTTATTCAAAACTAGTGAAAGAAAAAGAATCTGGAGAATTCTGGGCTGGAAGTGTAAGATGATATTCGTGTGTATATGAGCAAACTAGAAGTAGATGAACATTATTTTTGTCAATAAATAGATGCTAACATTGTGGGCTTTTAAAATGCAACTTAGTTTTTCGAAGTGAATGTTTAAACTCCAGAAATTCGTTATGGAGTCTTCAGGGCTTTACATACTTTTTTAGCATGGAAATGTCTTCAAGTAACTATATGAACTGAACTGTAAAAGAAGGGCTCAACAGGGGGTTTTTGTTTGTTTTCGCTTTCCTGCAACTGCTTGTTGGAACTATGGAGAAGAAGCCTTGTCATAAAACTCTTAAATTCAAGGGAAGCAAAGATGAATGTAGCTGTAACTGTAAACTTTTCCAGATTGATTATAGGTGGTAATTTTATTTAAATAAAATTACTAATTTAATAAATGTATGCCAATATTGGAACTTGTGTTAATGGTTTAAGTGCTAGCTAATTGGATAGATGGTCTAAAACCAAAATAAGAAACATTATTAGTAACTGCTTTTGACTAAATTACAAACTAGATTAAACTGAATGTGAACTGTTCTAAGGTATCTAATTATATGTCTCCTTGCTTGAAGGTTTATGGAGAACAGTATGAAGACCATATGGGGACAGTTGGTTATTTCCCTAGCAGTTTAGTCTCGGAACAACATGTCTATCAAGTAGCAAATAAGACTGTTCCTACAACGGTAAGGAATTTGCAAGAGCCCAGCTGGCTACGTAATTATACTTGGCTGTGTAATGCTAATTTGCTGTAAAAACAAATCATAATTGTGGCAGTTGATTGCCACATATCACAGATGCCATGGGATCCAATCTTTGGGCCTTTACACATGCAAATAGCCTCAGTAAAATTGTAACATAAGCTCTGGTATTGCAGACATTCCAAATGTTGCATTAAGGGCTTGATCCTATTAGAGTTCCTATTGACTCGACTAGTATTGCTTTAGGGCCACAACAGTCTTACCAAACCATTTGCAATGCATAGCAAGAAGCCTTCTTTTTAAAGAGTTTGGATATTGTGCTGTGTATTTTAGTAATAGTGCAAGCACATTTTCTATTAATTGTTTATCTATATGGACTTTGTCATAGAAAACTTTGTTTTTTACCCAGCTAAGTATATTTTCCCACTTCAAGAAGCAGGGCCTTAGCAGCTGTATGTAAAGACTCACTTTTGCATATTCAGTTGGAAAGTAGACATAGCATTCTGTACTTCTTGTTTTAAAGTAGAAATGTTGGCAAAAATATTGGAGGAAACTTAGCAAATTAAAATTTGTGTGTACATAATGAATGTACAAGAAAAGCATGATGACTTTCTCGTAACAAATTACTGGCATATCTCTCTGAAAGGATGACTGATAAACTTTTGGAAACATTGTTAGTGTTTTGTAAATAAGTAGGCTCCATTTCTAAGAGGTTCTTTCTGCTTATGTACAGTAGTGTCTCATACACCACATACCACATGGAATTCTTAATTTTACTGAAGACTTGAAACACCTTTCACAGAGTGGAAGGAAGAGGAGGGTGTTTTCTCAGGGACTACTGGTATGGTCTGGCTTAAAATGCTTGCTGGTAGCTTATTTCTATACCGAAAACAAATTTGTGAGTGGTAGGTTTCCAATAGGCACCTTTATTACTACTGAATATTTAGCTATATTCTGGTTTGAAGCGTATAGGAACATTCAAGGATTAGTACATCAATCCTGAAATCATATATTGAGCCTTTAATCCTCGGTCCAGATTATTAGGTGGGTTTCATTAGCACCGAGGAAATAAGATGAAATAGAATTCTTCATTTCACTTAATAGTTGCTAGGCTTTGAATTATCTTGTGTCAGACAAGTTTTATTTGAGGAAATTAAAGGAGCAAATGCAAATCTAGGATAAGTGATTGCTTCTCTTGACACTATATTAGGTTACTCTGAATTTGGCCCTGAAGCATTGCAGCCATTCATTAGTCACAGTACATGAAGGAATGACTAAATATATTTCTAAGCTTTTCTTTCCTCAATAATATGACAGCTAGTCTGCTGAATGGCAAGCTGAGCTGGAAGCAGAGGTAAGTTAAAGTCACGTCTTAGCCTGCAAGCTGACGGAGGGTCCAGAATGGTCTGTTGCAGGCTGCAATGCAGAATCCTAATTGAGAAGTAAAAATTCTGCATCGAAACCTCTTGCAAAAACTAATGACATGAAAAGTTGCACAGTTCTTTCACTCTTCTTCCGCATTCACCCTGTGTAAGAACTTGGCAACAAAAAAGTGATGGTGATACAGATCTATTTTTGACTTTGTTTTTCCTGCTTTCCAAACAGCACTGGTGGTCAGCTGTGTGCTGCAAATGTGATCTTAAGGATCCAACCCCTTCTTAGTGCAGATTTAAAACCACCCACAGCACATCGCGATCAATGCCTGTATGGGTGTACTGCTAGCTCCAGAAATATTCCTTAGTAAAAGTATAGTTTTATATAAAGAGCTCGTGTTGCCCGGTGCCATAGATGCCTCAGGCTGTTAATGCTAACAGCTTTCGATGTGCATGTCTGTAGCCTGTCTTTCACCCACAGCCCTGTAAAATTGACATAAACTGTTACGGCAGTATTTTTCCCTTGCTTTCCTGGTCTTGTCACCTGCAAGCCTCAGTACTGTTGTTACGGCGGTTTCTCTTGGGAAGTGGTTGCCACTGGTATGAGAACCACATCTTTTCCTACCCCTTGGCTGTAGCGCTTGGTTTACATTAGAGCACCTGGCAATGTGTGTGCCCAAAGCTTAACAACCAGTTGGCGTGCAGCAACTGCCCCTCATCCCAGTGTGCTTCAGTCAGTGCTAACAGCCGCATAAGCAGGGAGAACCACCGGAGACTTCCAGTGTGTCCTGATGGGGTGTGCGTGGGGGGAAGCATGTGGGAAGGGGGAAGACTTGCTGCACGGGAGGGGAGCCCAGGGTGGGGGGAGCACTAGCCCCAGGGCCTCTGTTGTCTTTTGTTTTTCCCCCAAAGTAACTTTCCCTGTTGGAGTCAATGTATGCCATCAGCTACAGACCTGCTAATAAATCTTTGTGCCTGTGAACCTCTCTCAGCATCCTTTGTGCAACGCTAGGCAATCCATGCCTGTCAGCTGCTGTTTGAGTGATAAATCTTAGGAGATGTTTTTTCCCAGTGCTGCGACTTCTGAACCTTTGAATTATACACTGAATTTGCTCAATAGAAAAGACAGTGTGCACTACAAGAGCATAAAACCAAAGCGGTGTTGGATTGCCTTTCCTCGGTCACTTAAAATCAGCCATTTGCTGGCCAAGATGCAAGTACTTTTGTTACCAGAAGGCATCAGCTTTGAAAGAGCTCCCTGTTTTCTGCTTCCAGTGGACAGCTAGACATAAGTTGGTCTAATGTAAATGTTGTACAGTTTGGACACTACAGTATGGTAACTCCCCACAGTAAAATCAAGATGAGATCTACATAGGCATGTGAAATAACAGCAAAAAGTTAGATGAAAGCAATATGCTGTGAAAGTGTATCCTGTGCTGGAATTCAAGCAAAATGCTGGTATTTGTTTTCAAGTCACACTTCTCTGTAGGAAATGTATCATATAACCTCCATCTAAGGTGTCCTTTTCATGTGTGAATAAGCAACTGTTTAACAGTAAGGATATGGGTTAACATATGATTCTAATAAATCTGAGTATGGATGTGGGAATACAAAACAAAAAGAGAGATGAAGGAATTTTCTGGAGAAAGAGGGAGGGAAAGAGAAAATTGTATTGCCTAATTTAATTTAAAAATTTGTGGTAAGAAGTCGTACTAGCTATGCTAAAGAATTCGAAAGAAAAAAAGCCCTTTTTCTTTCTTTTCTGGAATTTTGAGGTTATATTTTTATTTTTATAGCAGATATACCAAAATATTGAGTGTTTGCATCTACTTATTTACCTTTGGGGTGGGAGATATGGGAACATTAATCCTTCAGTAATCTGAAAACATCTTTCTTTTTAACTCTGTTTTGCAGGACATTGATTTCTTCTGTGAATAGTGCTGAAAGTGGTTAGATAATCTCTAGGCGGCTGCCAAGAAAAGATGATAGAAACCAGCCTGGACACCCTCACCGAACACAAAGAATCCTTTGTCACAGATGTTTGTAAAATATGTTGTAATTCTTTCAAATGAGAAATCTGATTTAAAGGAATTTTTTTTTTAAAGGTGTGTGGGGATAGTTGAAAAAGTTAAATGTAAACCATATGGGATTTACTTAGAAGTCTTTTTTACCTGCATATACTTCGTTACTTGTCAATAAATTTAATAGCCCTTGAGGTACTGTAAGTCTTACTAAGTGGTACAGATATGCTATGTAGGCAGACGTTCAGCCTTCACCTGCCTTTATTTTCCTGCCATAACCTTACACCTTCTGTTAAATAAAAGAAAAACACCTTGCTTTTGTGAGCTCTCTGTGCCTTGCTGGAATAAATCCTTTCTTTTGTGAAAGAGCTATCCTGTAGCAGTGAAATCACCAGGACCAGCACATTGAGTGCTGGACCCCCGCGGGGCAGCCACCGTTCGGCCGGGTGCTCCCGCGGACGAGGGAAGTCGCGTCACTCGTTAACGTTAAACATACCTGCGACTAAAAGCTGTTTTGGTGTTTGCGCTTCTTTAGGCTCTGCGCTGTCAATTCGGCCTTGAACCACCATAGTTCTTCAGGTAAAATTTCATGATTCTGGGGCGGTTGAACGATGAACCATTTTAGGACTAGCAGTGCTCCTGTTTGCCCGAAGTGCGTGGCAGCCCTGCCTGTGAACAGTGAAGCAAGCAGCTGCTTTTCAACTAACAAAGCTGTAAGTAGTTCAATTCTGTAATTGGGTCATTCATACTCTGCACGGTTTTCCGAGATGAGATGTTGGTAAGTGCATATGTTTATTTTATACAGGTGTAGTCCTTGTAATGGCAGTGCATCATATGCTTGGGCATGTGTCAGAAGCCTGAGTAGTTGAAGAATACATGTTGCCCTTGGTTTTGGCAAACTATGTGCAGCATACATCAAATTGCACTGTGGATATCACAAAAATGAGGATGTGAGCTTTAGCATTCACTGTTAGATAATACTAGTTTTTCCTCAAATCATCATCTTGGATACTGGCTTAGGGTTACTAACATACCCAGTTTTACATGAATGTGTAAGTGGCAGATACAGAAGGCTTTGCATACGTTTCTGCACAAAAGTACCATCTCTTCCTCTTAACTTACAGTGCAGAAGCTCCAGGGAAGAACCGGACTTTCAGGGGAACAAAGTGAGATCAGTGTTTACAGTCCTTGATATCATGCTTAATCCTTAACCCCTTTTAAAGAATAGCTTGCAGATGTGACTAGTTTCAGCTTCAGTTTGCTTTTTAACCAGCTTGCAGGAGTTAGGGATGCTGCAGGGGAGCCACACAACAACTAGGACGGGAATACTTCCTGCACAAGTTGTGTACAGAAGGATGTAGATATACATATGTTGTCCTTTTTTGAGCTTACACAAAGGGCAGCATTTGGAGTATCTGTGAAAGACAGCCTGCAAGGAGTTCTCATAGGGAGTCTCAGGCTATCCTGGCAGAGTACTTATTTCTCTTTCCCTGGCTGTCTTCAGAGACCCGCTTCTGTGGTGGTCTCTTCAAAGCAGAAATAAATTAATAGGCTTTCAAAGGGCATCAAAGTCTGTCTTTGCTCCTTGAAAATCTAATTCTGGAAGAAGTACGATAAGGGTTCACTTGTTAGTGTTCGTAAAGCATCTGGATGTGAAGAAGCATTGTACACGCAAAGCTGCTTGTCTGCTGTAGCTGAATTCAGTGTCTACTATGTTAGCAGCTGTTGGATGGCTTCCACTCTAATGAAGCTTTTTAGCACCTTTCCTCTCCACAATGCCATAGGTACTTGTTTTGTAAGTTAACATTGTGTAATACTGTCATCACGCAAGCACTAGTGACCTGTGCCATGATCTGAACTCTGCTGTGGCAGACTAGATTTATTTGTAGCTTCATTGTGTAATTTATTGATGGAATCCTTTTTTAAGTTCTGCAGAGGAGAACTGTGACCTCCTTCACTCGTATATTTTCAGCTAAAATGAGGGATGTGATACAACTAATGCAGCAATTCCTGATCTTTATGGCTGCTGCTTCTCTGAGAGCAATCTCTTCACTGTGTAAATGCTGCACTGTGAAAGTGTGTTGGGTAGATTCACTTTGCAAGAGATAGTGTTTGTACTCAGATGGCTAGAGATGTTGCAGTCTGACAGTCTCTTAATATTAGAGAAGATCCATGGTGTGCCTCCGTTGTCATTCATTCAGCTGATTCAGCTGAGTACTTAGCTGTATTTGCAGTTTGCCAGTTTTCATCATTTTCTTGCAAATTTCACAATGTTTGATTAATTTAAAATGTTCATTGCTGAGGCCAGATTGTTGCTTGAGAATCTCTCTCTTGTTTTTAAAGCAGAGCCTGAGTTTCTATCCTTCACAGATGTAGGGAAGTGTGAAAACCTTAATCTTAACAGCACTAGCACCAAAGGCAAACAAAATGATCCAAGACCAGTATGATGAGATCTGGGGGAGGTGAGGAAGGGAGAAATGGCAGGGGAGTTCAAGATGTCTGTAGAAAACTTGAGTGCTTGCAATTCACAGCACTATTAATGTGAAGTCGACAGCTAAAAATCAATAGTTTTGACACTGAACACAGATCTGCTTTCTGCATTTCACATTCTTAGGTGAAGCTCATTTCAGAACAACACAGCCTGCCATTCAGATTCCGAAGTGTTCATGCTGCAGAGCACCTGGCTGAAATAAACAGGAACCGACTTTCAGGACAAGGAGAGGCGAATCAATATTCTGCTAGAGGCAGTGGAGGATGCTTTTGATTTTTTTGATTTCTTCCTTTTCCCCCTACAGTGATTATTGTCCTTGCAGGTTCTTTACAGAAGTCACAGCAATTTCACTAATACTGTTTCAGCAGTATGTACGCAATAACTCTATCTTACATACAGTGCATGCTGTTTATATGACAGGACCTAGTAATGCATGTCTGTTCGTTTCATCTGGGGGAAATATACGTGCAGCTTGTTTTGTATTTATTTGAATTTAGTTTTCAAACAAATTTGGGGCTCTTGGTGTGGCTTCAGACTGCACTCTCATTTCTGATTTCGTGCTACCTATCTGAAGAAAGTTAGCATTAAGTTTTCAACCTTAGATGGGGATTCAGAAGCTTTTAAATTAAAGCTGCTGTGTATTTTTCAGCAAGGCTAGCTTTGAAGAAGTGTAATACTCTCAATTCATTACCTGAAGTAAAAAGCTGGTAATTAGGAAAGCCTTCCAGCTGTGGGTTTTACTCCTTTCTTTGCCAGTTGAAGCAATGTCGTTGGGTGGGAGCAGGGTGACATCCAGTGGCAGGTTTCTGCTTGGCTGTGGGAAGCATCGCAGGGACAACCCGGCTGGGAGGACACTCCGGGGTCTCCTGTCCAGCCTCCTGCCCAAAGCAAGGTCACACTGAACGTACGCTGTCGTGCTCAGGGGGTTGCCCGGACTTGAAAACCTGGGCAACCTGGCCTAGTCCTTAATTTCCGTCATAGTGAAAATTATTTTCCTTCTATAAGCCCTGTTGTTTCAATTTATGTCCATTGTCCCTTGTCCTCCACTGTGCACCTTGATAAAGAGCTTAGCTCTGTCTTCTCAAAAACCTCATAAATATGGGGGGCTGCTGTTGGGTCCCCCCAACGCTGTTTCTTCCCACAGCTTCTCCTCAGAGTTGGTGGCCCCTGAGCGTCTCGGTGGCTGTTTGCAGAATGCGCTGAAATTACACAGCAGCAGGCCAGGTTTCTGATTTGCCGTGTTGACAACAATAAGGATGACTGAGTTTATGAAGGATTCACACATACTTATTTAATTCTCACTTATGGTGGCACTAACATTTTACACTGGAGTTTTTTCCTAATTAACATATACTGCTGTAAGCATCTTGTTTGCTGTTCTACTAACTACAAACATTAACATGCCTCAGGGCTTAAGAAGGATGACAAGGAGTTCACTTAGGGTTTTGCTGAAATGTGTTTTTTTTCCACAGAAAATGTGTTTTTGCAACCCCAACTTTGTAATGCCAGCACACTTCGAAAACACGAGTGCTGCGTGTTCCTGAAGCGCGGCTGGACCTGTGACACAGAAACAGCGCGTGAGCTGCCTGTATCCGCAACGGGATGGCGTTACCAGTGTGTTGGCCAACTCCATACAACAAACTTCAGTGACAGAAAACGGCGAGCAGCAAAGGTAATAAGTGGCAAATTCCCTTCCACAGGTGGGGTGCAGGATGAAGTGTTATTCTCTCTCCTGAAATGCCAGAGCCTGTGCTCTGTTATTCCCCCTCACCCAGAGTACTTGAGCTGGCTGTCGCAAGAGGAAAATACCTTTCTGATGTGAATTTGAACCTCTTGCCACCGTGAGAGTTAGGATCCCATGTTACAAGCAGAGTGGAAAGGGTGGGTGTGCTAGGCTTTGACACAAGCGGAGACCGCAGATAACTGCTAGGCTCTGTCTCCGTTAGCAAGTAGTGTGGCCCAAAATGTAGACTGAAGCAGCTGGTGCCCAGGCCCTGATTCCTGCGCCGCACAAATGCAGGGGTTTCCTCCAGGCTGGTCCAGTGGCTGAGCTCCGCTGGCAGCAAAACATGAGATGCGTTCCTGGCATTCATCTTCTAGCCACATCTCCTCTTTGAGGAACCCAGTCCACATGTGCTGGGACTGCTCTGCCGTGTGGAGGGGAGGTTTGGCTGAACAGCAGGCTCCTGCTCCCAACCAAAATGCTAGTGCGGATGCACCCTAAGTGCGTCACAAAGGATGGGAGAGGATTGGTTTCAGAGCTTTCGGACCCGGCAGTGGGAGCAGCGGCTTCTTCCCGAGGACTGGTTAGCAACTTTGGCCCCAAGTGAAAAGAATTCTGTCTGCTCTGGACTCCAGGGTATGTGTGGCAGAAAGCTGGGTGAGAAGAAGAACTGGAGAATATTACTCTTCACTGTGTGGTTTGTGCTGATTCTGAAAATAGAGCTTGCTATTAAGCCACTCCTCATTTATGTTTATTTACTGGGAATACATGATTTAGATTGAAAATTTGTCTGCCGTTGTTTCCTTCTCTCTGGCAAAGAAGAGGTGCTTTATCTTCAGGTGGCTAATATTGACCTGTCTGCGGGGTTGTCTTCCCTTACAGTCTCCCATCCCTGCTTTGTTTTCTTGCACTGGTTTGGTAAGGGCTGTGTCCCCAGCCCTTGGAGGTGACTGATGGGCTTGTGGAACAAAATGGCTTTCAGATTTAGAAATGGCGTTTTTTTGGGGTTTTTTTCAGAGGTGGGTTAAAAAACTCCTTTGGCCGCTTTGCGATGAATAGCGTTATATCAATACAAATCGCGAGGAACCAGTGTGAGGCTGATTGCTCTTCCTGCTCAGACTGAAATAATGCTGCCAACCTGTGAAAAGCAGCAGCTCATAATGTATGGTATTAGAAAAAATTACACAAGTAGTATTTTTGTAAATAGCATTGGATATATATAGTACCGGAGTTTCCCAGCATCACTTAAACAAAGGTACGAATTTCTCTGAAGAGTGTAAAATGCAAAAGAACACCTAATCTTGAAGAACAAGTACAGAAGCCCTAAAGCTTGTCATACATGATGGAGCAGTGAGAAGGCAGTTTAAATGCAGTTCTCCACTCTGGTTGTATTGTAAGGCTTGTTTTAGTATATATTAGAGTAAAAGCATTGCCCATGGTCAGGCCCTTAAACAGTGGCAGTGATATAAGATTTATTAGAGGTTTTATGTGATTCCCCAGAGATTTCTTTATATGCAGGAGACTCCCATAAAAGGAGCCCTGGCTCCACTACTACATTTTTGCCCTGGGAATACGTAAAATTGCTTAAGGGAAGGACTAAGTTTGGATGTGCAGTACCCAGCCCTACTCAGATTAGATTTTTCCTCCTATATGGTATACCCTTCAAACAGTAGTGTAAAAAAGAAGAGCTCCTTGTCCATTTGCTGCTGGCTGTATTGGAGTATAGTCCCCACTGATCAGTATTTTATTATGAATGCACAAGGTTCAGTGATGTTTTGTTGGTTGAAGGTTGAAGTCCCAGGCAGAAATTCTGGAAGCTAGAGGTGGAAAATGCCTTCTGCACATGTAATAACCCAAGGTACACGACATTCAGCCAGGATGTAGGGAAATCCTCCTGGTGCTTGACACTCTCACTACCTGTGTTCTAGCTGTCCTGATATTTGAGGTTACAGGGGAAGTTGGTGATGAAAGGGGTGGTTTCTGGTTCTGGTGCAGAATGGAGGAATTTCTCAGTAAGGAAGTTCTATAGGAGAGAAACATGTATGTCCTTTTGAGCTCTGGTTTAGAGAGTTTCTAAACTCTTTGCCATGAGTGAAATGCACATTGGCTGCTCAAATGAATGGCTTCTTGCAGATGGTACTGTAAGTGCCTGTGCTCTCTTGCAGTATCTTTGGAAACAATGACAATGCTTTGTGTAAACAAATGCAGCTAGCTTGCCACCTAGGTTCTTCTACCGTAGGCAGGCTCCAGCAGTTTGAGCTGCAAAAAGTAAAATTGCTAGTGCTTGTCTGTTTATAAGACTGTACAGTCAGGCTAGTTTAATATATTTTACAGCATGTTTTGATTGTGATGCCAACCAAAATATTAAACTTCCTTGCATCTTCTTTGATATGCAGATTGCTCCCTGCAATACTCTACATGCTGTGCCTTGAAATCTTTAGAAGGAAATGTAATAAGGAAATAATGAGCTGGCTGCTCTAGGGATATCTGAAAATATCCTATTGTTTCTTAGAAAATAATAATTGTGTGTGATTCAAAATGTGAGGCAATTTTGAGAAGAGGGAGGAGGTAATAATTTCTGGGGGAAGTTGAGAATAAATGACTGTAGCAGTGTGCAAAATCATAGCAAAAGCAGAAGGTGCAAAGTCACTACGAGGTCTTTAATATGTCATCCTATACACTATACAATAGGGGACTGCAGAGAGTTGTCAGGGCTTCTTGATTTGGGCTATAGATCCTCATGAGGACTATGTGCAAGTGGAATAGTTAAGCAGTGCCACGTGGAGGAGGCCTAGCTCAAGTAGTTGAGACTTGTAATCAATTTCGAGTTCTGCTGCAGGCTAGTTTCTCATGTCTTCTGCTGTATAGTTAATCTGGTCTCTGACTGTGGTGTTGCCCTTTCCCCCTGGCATCTAACCCCTCTCGCTAAAATCAGTATTTTAGCCTGGGTTTTGTTGAGGGAGTCAGTGAATGTTAGAGCCTGGGCTCTGCTTTCAGGGAGCATGGGAAATTTGGTTGCAAAGATTTAACAGTAAATATCTGAAATAATCCACAGTCAGGAGGCGTACTCTGTCCACCATGTTCATGGACCAAGAAAGGCTCTCCATGGACTTACTGCTGTAGCTCAAAGTGAGAAGAGTATTGCGAATGTAGGAGTCTACCAACAAAGAGAAAATCTCCTGGTTCAAATGATGCCAGTAAGAGTGAAGGAAGTGTGGAGTGAATGGAAGCAGTGAAAGACTGTGGGCAGAGGACCAAGGACAAGGAGAAGACTGGAACTTCAGAAGAGCTAAGAGAAGGAGACCTGACTGTGTGGGGAGGTCCAGACTGGGGGGAACTAGGCAAGGGTCTTGTAGCTGGTGCATCCAAGAACACAGCCATGCTGAGTCAGATGGAAGATCCATCCCAGGACTTTGTGGATCAGAGCTGATGACTTTGCATTTAATAACTGTGGATGAATTCTTCTTTCACAAGTTTACTTGATTGCTTTTTGAAGCTCATCCCAGCCCCTGTAGCTTGCAAGGATGCTTGACAGGCACCAAACTCACTGTTGCATCTACACAATGTAACATCATGTTGTTCCAAGCAACAGATGTGGCTAATGAAAGCTGCTTGGCCATGTCACTGTGACACTGTACCTAGTGTCAATTAGCCCTACCTTTTAATTCAACTAAGTAGCTCTTGCAGAGCACCAGTGTTAAAACTCTACTGCTCCCAGCTTGTTTTCAGCCAGCTCAAGGATCTCTTCCTTATGCTGCTTTGTGCAGTGTAGACAAACTTGTGGATCTTGCTGTTAGCTGAGAAGGAAAGGCCAGAATGTCATGGCCCAGGTGTCTTGCTTTTCAACATGGAAAGCTCCATGAATAAAAAATGTCTTATGTCATCAGACCTAGTCAACAGAAGGACGATAGCAATATCTCTGTCCCTAAGGCATTACCACCTCCTCCTCCCCAGGGTAGAGGACGACATGGTCTCCTGCCAGAACAATCTCAATATGCTTTCACTAGCTTGTAGTTTGTCCTATAGAAGTTTAAGCAGATGCTCTATGTTCTTAAGGGTTTGAACTGTTACCCTTTGTTCCAGTTGGAGAGGAGCTCTGTTCAAAATAACTTGCTTTTTTTCTTTGCATTTCGAAGGGTGGGGGGAAGGTGCAGAAGGAAGTAGCTAGTCAAAGGTACTTAGAACATCCCTGTCAGGAAATTAATAATTCTGTGGTTCACGTTGTTAAGCTAGGTCATCCCTTGCTATTTGCAATGTACATACATATATATAGTCATAATAAGCTGCTGAGTAAATTCTTCTGTGTGTTTATTTTGTATTTTAATTTCAGTGGGTCAAACACACTGGGCATTAGGAAAGTTGAATTGTTTGGAGGCTTATATAATTTCTGAGTAAATGTTAGCATGTTTTGACACTAACTGGAGTTGGTCCAAACCGTCTGGATATGACCAGTGGACACAGGGGGTCTTGCAGGCCAGCTCTGGAGCTCTCTCAGAAGTGGTGCTGCACTACTGCCTGGTTAGTAGAGCTTATGGGTGTGGTGGAAAAATGCTTATTTTGACTCTTTTTGCAAACATGCGTACTGGTTGTTTGCCACCCTCTACCTGCCTATTGTATATCACTGTAACTATGTTTGTGGCACGGTGAGCGATAGATAAGTTTCTTTTAGTATTTGTGCTGTGAATATTATAGATCTACTCTATTCTACCTGATTATATCATTTTGGCTCTAGCTGCACTGAAATTAACATCCGTCAGTAGCAAGGTCTCTGAGTGCAGTGTGTGGGCAGTGGTTTTCTCATTCTATTTAAATTGGTAGCTGCTGATGGCCAGTTGTGTCTGAAGAGCAGCTGGTGTGATTGGGATGACTGACAGCTTTTAAAGTGTTCCTCTTTGTGGGAGGTGCAGAGCAGCATGGGTTAGATGTCTCCATGATGTAATGGAGCTCATTGCTCTGATCTGCAGTTGGTGTTGAAAGGCAACTTAAAGCAGCAGAGTCCTGTGTACCGTGCATATCTCAGCATGACCCGCTCATAAGTGTTGCCTTGTTGGTTTATTTATCTGCTTGCAGACACAGCCCGTTTTCTCTGAAATTCTGAAGTCAGCTGGTTTGGATTTTGTCCTTTCTCAGAGAAGATTTTATAAACAAGGTGAAGCTGTTTGTAACCATCCATTCTCATTGATAGCCTAAAGAACAAACAAGCAAAAATCCCATTTCTGCTTTTGGCTCCATTTCCTGGTGGAAAAAAAAAAAAAAAATCATGCCTTGTACCACTGAAGAGGTAGTGGTGATGTAATCAATGGAAACAACCACTGCTACCATGTCTATATTAGGAAAAAGTCTGTAAGATTCAGTCACTAATAGGAACAATGACAATCCTGAACAGTTCTGCTAGCTACACTTTAAAACAGATTCTACATTCGTACCCCTCTGTTATCATACTTGATGACACCATCAAATTCCTTCTCCAGCGATGTTAAGGGAAATGATGTAAGTTAAACTCCTGTTGTCCCAGTTTTAAAGAACATGTTAGTCTTTGAGATCATATTATATCTCACAGCAGTTTCTTCACTGAAGCACTATTGAGAGTCACAAAAGCATCCTCAGTCCCCTCATCATGCCAAGAATTGTTTTTCTTCAAGGCACAGCTTGTTCCATGCATGCCATGACATGAACAGTCTTCTTACCAACCCCTTCTCTGCCTGTGTGGGTGTCACTGCCATCCCACAGCAATACAGACTGTCCACAGCACCTGCAGGAATACGGTTAAGCATGTTTTCTACTCCAAATGTATCCTCAAATTCATTTGCTTCATCCTTTTCTACAGCTGGCACTTCTTCAAACTAGAGATGTCAAGAGGGACTCGCACATAAGGTAACCTCTTCTTTAGACGCTTCAGGGGAAGAGCTCCTAAATAATTGCACCACCAAACTAGAGATGTCAAGAGGGACTCGCACATAAGGTAACCTCTTCTTTAGACGCTTCAGGGGAAGAGCTCCTAAATAATTGCACCACCAAACAGAAAAACGATAGATGCAAATACCTCCGCAAAGCTGGCTGCAAGACCAAACGTTAGCAAACGCTGAGAGGTAGTATCAGACACCCCCTCTAATGTTTGAGGAGAACGCCAGGCACCACTTACCCACTTTGAAACAGTTCCGTTTTCTGTGTTTCCCTCTGAAAAAAAGAAAGGTCTAGAATAGGTTATTCTCCTGTGAGGCAAGGGTTATTCATGATCCTCTTACTGAGACTGAACTGTGAACTGCTAATCCCAGTCCTTCAGGGACTAAGCTTTAGAGCAAGGGTTCTTGGATTTAGTTGGTCTATTGGCACAGCTACAGAAATATCATGTTCATGGTGGAGCTGCAATGACAGTAGCAATTTCTGGCTCTGTCCTGGGCTGTGATATGCTCAGGTACTGGATGTGCTTCGTGGGCAGCCATTCCTCATCTCCTCTGAGGAAAATGGGTAGGGACTGTATTCTGCACAAGACTTCTGCTCAGTCTCTCACTTAAAACAATGGTTTGTGAGTAATACACAATGGTGCAGAGGTTTGTAGTTGCTGGTGACGAAAATGTGTTGTTTTGGGGGCCTCATCTCTGTGGGAAGCTCATCCCTGAAATACACTGTTAAATTTTTTTGTGGTCTATGCGTGAGACATGCTTCCATCACAGCAGTTGTGAACTTAGTTTAAAGACTTCTTCAGGGCATGGAATTAGGCTATTAGATCTGCTTTTCACATCTACTGTTACTCTCCCCTTGTGCTGGAGAGTCACAAACTTTATTTAATAGGCTGTTTGTTTCTCTGCATTGAATGTGGCATGAGGTGCCTTAAAGACACATTTTATAGGCCCTGTTTTTCACTTTAAAGGCTCTTAGGGTGGCAGTCCATGATTTTCTGCCCCATACTGCTGTTGCAAGTGGCTGCAGGGTAAACTGGTTGTGTAAGCCAGCTTTTCTTTGAATACCAGAACATAGGAGTGTCCCACTGTCACAGGCCACTTAGCTACAAAGATAATGGTTCATCTTGGTCAGACAAATGTCAGATGTCTGTGCTATGCTGTCTGCAGTCTACCTTCTATAAGTAACACTGTATAAGAATTTTTGAAGTCATTTTTGGATATGAACACTCACCAGAGTAGCTGGATTTAGTACTTGCTTAGACCTCTAGATGTCCTTGTAGTTTAAGTTTGGAGGTTTAAGTATCTTCCCTAGTACAAATGAAGAACTGAGTCTTGCAGACTGACTGTGGATGATTGTGCCAACTCAGATGCTTATGGAAAATGCTGACAGAGTGCTGGTTTTGTTTTGTAAATCCAAGTGATGTTTTTATTGACTGGGTTGCGCTGTACAAGAAAATGGGCTCTGTCAGGGCACTTCCATTTTAAATTCTGGAAAAACCAGTGTTGGTTAATATGAACTTGTGAAATTAAAGTCTGTGAATTTGAGTAAGCATGGCTCAAGCATGAAGAAACAGTTTGTGCTGTAACCAGCAGTTTGTTCAGACTGTTGACTCATGGGCTTCTCATTGCAAAGACTGGCAATCTGCAGGTATAGGGCAACTGGTCACATTTGGTCTCTCTGTGTATTAGATGAGGCCAGACCCACCCCACCAAGCTGTTATACCTGTTTTCATCATCTTTGCCATTGCTGTGACATTCCTCTTGGAAAGATCTGTCAAAGGAGGGCAATGCTAAGGATAAGAGCAGATTTCCCTGGAAATGTGCTGGCAAGCTGCATTAGGAAGGCCTGCAACAGCTTCACATGCCTGTGTTGGTAATCTTGAGGCTCACAGTGAATTTATCAGTACACGGAGTTTCACAGCTCTTCCTGGAGGCTTCCCCATAACTTGCTTTCCACTAGGCTTATATAGTTCTTAGATTCAGTGGAATTTCATGGAGCCAAAGAAATAATTTTCTCTGTGAGAAACTGGAAATGGATATTGCTTAAGCCTGTTGAGACAATGGAACAGAAATATGGCTAATCTGGTGTATGAGAACAGAGGGAGACAAGGTATCTTTTTCTATAACACCCCACTAGCAAAGTTTGTTTACCTGTATGGTAAGCAGGCTGCTGAAGATCCAAAGTTACCTTGCTTAAACCTGTAGGCACTCAAGAAAGGCACCTGCAGGCTACAGTAATGTTAATGGCTCCGTAATTCTTAGAACCTGGCTGCACTGTTTTTCTGCTTGTGAACCTCACAGAGAAAGTCCCTTATATCATTTATATACAGGTTTGTCTCATCCAGTATATTATCGGGGGGGGGGGGGGTGAGAAGGGGAGGGAAGAGAGGGATCTCCATTTTAAATGAATTGGGCTTGTGTTACCTGCCACTTTCTTAAATGTTTTGGCTGTCCTTATTTTTGTGAAATTTTTCCTTTTCAGCCTATACTTTCTCTTTCAGGCTGTACCCATTGTGTCATAGCATCAGTTCCAGTTGCAGTCTTGGTTTAACCCAAGGAGATTAATTTGGGCTCTGCAGTATTATGAGCAGATAAGCTTCTTACGGATGGAAAAATCTCTGAACCATCCTTCCATCAAATATCCGATCAAGAGAAAGGAAGTCTGTTAGGAGATACAGTGAAATAGTTGCCTCTCTTTGGGCATCTATCCCATAACACAGTGAACTTGCCCGTGACGATGGAAGTCCTGTGCAGCTCCATTCCTGGCTTAGCTGTGAGAGCATGGGGCTGGCTGGGGTTAGACCTCTGTGAGGCTGAACCTCTTCAGAGCAAGGAAAGCAGCCTTTTAGACATAAAACAGAGGGTAGAACTGGACATTGGCCTCATTGCTCAGTTTCTTTTCTCCGTAAAAGGGATTTAGGAGAGGGTAATGAAAACTATGAATGCTCCATTGGCTGGTGGGACCAGCTGGGGATGTTGCTGTTTTACTGGGAGGGTGAAGGAGTCTGGTAAATCCTGTTAAAGAGCTCTGGCCTTGTAAGGCTTGAATGAAGGCTTGGATTTCTTTTCTGTTATCCTACATGCATGGAATTTTTCACTTCCCCTTTAGCTCGTCCAAACCCTCTTTTCCACCACTTCTACCATATAGCTAACTAAGAAAAAAAGAAATTGTCATCAGTGGCTATTTGCATTTTGCTTAGAAAAACTGAAAATTCTTGGAGGATGAAAAGCAAGCTGCTTTTTGATAATATACATTATCTTATTAATTGTTCTCTTCAGTGATCTGCATTCATTGTGTCAGGTTTTTTATACAGTACTTTTTCTTCTGATCAGGTTTCTATTTGAGAATTGGGTGTCATATTTCAGAATCCTTTTCTAGTTCATCTGTAGTTGTTTTAGGTTCTGCATACACAAGCAATATGATTGTTACTGCTGTTGTTGCTGCACGTCAGTTAAATGGAAACTGTTTTCCCAAAGGGGCAGTCTGTGTATGCTGGGGAGGCAGAATGAACGAGGAAACATCACTGAAGTCATTTTACAAATTGCTTGCATCCTGTTTTTAGAAGCCTCCAATTTAAAGTTCAGGAAAGAAGGATAGCTTATACTTACAGATCATCAGATATACACTTAATCCTAGATTAGGTTGTATTCAGATAGAAAATCAAGATTTTAATGCCTTATTGTATACCCGCTACAATGATTGAAAGAACTGTTTTTAGCTATTGTTCATGTTTAAAATAAATCGGGATAATAGTGGATTAAAAGCAACTGATGGTTTAGCACTTCTGGGAAAAAGAAATTGCTTGTGTAAAGGAGAGCAACTATTAAACCTGGGCTCAGGAAAAAATGCAGGGAAGAGGAGAGACAGAAGCAAGTTTGTAGGGCCAGAGAAATGCAAGGAAATAAAATAGAAAATAAAAGGAGAGCAACAAGGGAAAAGGAACAGCATCTTCTGAATTAATAATTAACATTCATATATAACACATCCTTAGAAAAGGAAAACCCTTTTCTTTTTCTATTCGTTAGTAAATGTTTCGGGTTTCTTGAGGCTGGAGCTTGAAGTTCCCGTACAGGCTTTCAAGTTGTGCTTTTCAAAGCACATAGCAATTGGATCTGGAGAAGCAACATCGCATTGTACTTTAGAAAAAACAGATTGATCTTGGTGTTGTCAAAGTCCTATGAATGTAGGCAGAGAAGACTATTTCTTTCATAATAGTTCTAGTTTTTCTATTTGTTTGTAATCTAAGCTATAATTTGGAATGACATGTTATTGAGAGGATTAGTTTTTTCTTTTACTTAGTATAAAATATTTACAGTTAAAAGAAGGGAAATAATTCCAAGATTCTGGTTGATTTGTATGCTGTTTTTGCTTTTCTGAGAACACATCACCCAGCTTACTACGATGTACTGATATGTGACTCTGAGGCTGCCACAGTGGATGGTTTGAGCTGCTTAGATAGCTACGGTGGGCCCTCCAGTGCTGGGTAGTGCATGGTGAGGGGGCTCCTGCCCTCGCAAAGAACCGCTGCAGACTGAGCTTGCACTTGAAATCCCAAGCCTCAGTGTGCAAAATTACACTAGTCTCACAACATGTAAGACTTCTGTCGCAGTAGCTGAGTGCCACAAAATGCAGATAATTTCTACAGTAAGAATCAGCCAAAATCCTAGATGTCCTTGGCTTTATTAAGACTCTGAGTTCTGCAGGCTTTTCTTTTAACTGTATGTAACAGCATGCCAAGCAACATGACACTATTAAATGCAGGCTTAATAGTATCTCGATTTCCAAAGAGTCCTGCTAGAGGACTAATGTACAGAAGACTAATTCTGTAATTATGAGGGAGAAAAGTTTTCCTTTTGAAGCTCTGGAGAAGCTAAAGTACATTTGGTTGCAGCAGTGTGTTGAAGGGTTTTTTTGTTTATTTATTTTTTTTTTAAGTTCTCAACAGTAAACTTGACAATATGCGTCCCAGGATGGAGTGCAAGAAGTATTTGTTTGTTTGTTGTTTTAATCTAAAGCTAGATTTTAGACTCGTTTTTCCTGTGATCTTAAGGATTGGCAGTTGTGGTAGTCAGACACTATCCTGCATGTGGGAACTGCCAACCCTCCAGCATTTTTATATCCTCCATGCCTTGTAGATACCTTGTTGCTGTTGAAATGACAACACAGCGCTGTCATCCTAGCATATGTGCATGCACCAGCATTGCAGTTGAGGTCCACTGAGTGTACTGATGTGCTGGCTGGCATGGGCTGGTGGTGGCAAGAGGGCTGCAAGGGGGACCTTCGGCAACTGCTGTTGTGCCCTGGTGCTGTGGGTTGTGGTTTTTAACTGGCAGCCCGTGTGCTATGGGCATGATCTGTAGGTAACAAAATGTGGTGGAAGGATCACTGCTAGGTTGCAAGGCTTTCAAATGCCTCTTGTGCTTACTTTGTTCAGCTTCAGAGCCTGAGTTACAACTAATCTTCATGCAGCTTTTTTTATTGTTGCTTCTTGACTGCCTTTGTGGACTCCTTTGGGAGTTTTGCTTGATTTATTTGCCAAGTGAAATACCACCGTGAATGGGTGAATATAGCATTTTGTCTTCGCTATTTCAAGGGCATGGGGTACAGTGCCTTTTTATTTCCTTGCTGTGTGCTTTTAAAAGCATTTTTGGTGAAGTTATTGGTTTCCAATTTCTTGCATGAGTGCACAACAGGCATTTCAGTGAGCAAGCCCTTGTTTCAACCAGAGAAAATCCTGAGGAATCATTCAAAGCGGGTGTGGGTGCAGCTAGACTGTCTGGCCACAGTAAATAGGAGGGCAAGTGCTTTGGCCGTGATACTTGCTGTGTGGAGTGTCTCCTTGTGTCCTCTTTTCTTCCCCTTCTCCATCTGAAATGGGATTGCTTGCCTCTTCCCCCATCTCCTTCCCCTCCAGTTTCTTGATATACCACCAACGGAGGACAGCAGCAAACAGGAGAAGGTAAAAGGGCAGAGATTCAGGGATTTTGGGGCCCCTGTTTAAGCAGCTAGGAAGGAGAAGAAAGAGGCCAGTCTCTGCCTGTCTTCCACACAGAAGTGTGCACAAGCTCGTGTGGGGTCAGGGCTCCTGGGAAGCTGTGGGTTGGACATGTGCTTTGGTACTGCCTGTTCCCATCCTGGTGACTTAATATGGTTCTGCTGACTGCTGAATTTGACCCGACTAATTACTGTGTTTCTAGAATGCTGAACTCATTTTCAGGGAAGAGCTTGTTTTGCTCACTCTAATTTATCAATTGTCAGCATGCTTGGATAGAAAAGGCCTTACAGTGAACTTGAGTTCATCTCTACAGTGACTCCGCTGAAATCAGTAACTGTGTCTGGGGGAAGAAATTTTCTGAGGAGGCTGGGCAGTACCTAGTGTGGCATTGGAAAAGCTTCATTTTCTTGTACCTCCACAGAGATTTTCCATGTAGCATTGCATGCAGCCCTATTTTCCTGTCAGTGCTGAAACACCTCAGCTCTGCACCCAGAATCCTGTGCTGAGAGGGCATGATTCATCTTAGACTTCGTGCTCTGCCAGTCACTTGGGATTAAAAACAGGCAAACAACATCAACAGTTTTGAATAAAACACCACACCTCAAACATTTGAGGGCCAAGACAGCCCTGGACTGACTCTTTTTCTGTAGATACAGTTCATGTGGCCCCTATAGGCAAAAGGTTGAAACCAAGAAGATGATGTGACGCTTGCTGCTCCTTAGTTTGGAGTTGTTTGCCTGAGCTGCCTCATGCATGTAGGGAAAAATGAAGGACTCCTGCCTCTAAGGCTGTCAAGGCTTGTTAGACAAGGCAATGCCAAATACGTCAGCAGCGTGGAGCTGAGTGGGTGGCTAGTTGCTTTCCATCCAGTGCTGATGGGCCACGACAGCTCATACAGTCTTATGTAAACAAACCTGACAATTAAAATGTGCTTATTGATCTAGCTGGAGGAAATGCAATGTGGTTTAGTTTTTCTGAAGTCTGAAACAACAATTTCTTCATGCAATATTTTTTCTTGCAGATGGCTCCCTATTCCCCTTCCCCTCTTTCAACAAGGGAGACTTAAGTAGTAATTACAAGGCAGAGAATTCTTTTTTGCCTGGCAACCTGGTTAATGGGCTGGTTCTTCTACTTCAAGGCTGGTATTTCTCACCTAAGTATGCACTCATTTTCAAGGTACAGGTGTGACTACTGATCCTAACTGAGCCGGATTGTCTTATCTGGTCAACCGGCAATTAAACTTGGCTTTTGAGAAAGAGAAGGGGGGGAGTTATTTTGTGAGTGATGCCTAAAACTGGGCAAGATCTACAGTTTTCAGTTGACCAGGAAACCATGATTATACTGAGGACAGCCTGCAGACTTCAGTGGAGATTAAAGACTCCTTGCACCTGCTTATACTTTATAGCTAAAAACTGGGAAGACAAAGCAAGGCATGATGAAATGCAGTATCTTGACCTACCCCCACTGACTGTACCATATGCTCATACAAATGGTTCCCTAAGCGTCCAAGAGATGGTTCTTCAAGGACATACTGTAGCCACTCAAGATGAATTAAAGTCAATAAAAATGCCTGTTTTATAGTGGCTTGACCCTCCCAGAATGAAACCCAGAATCTCACCATAGATTTGTAGTCTTCTCACATCATCTCAGTGAACCTGGACACTTCAGAAGGTATAAGAAGTTCAGCCAATATTAACCAAAGAAATATTAGATGTGTCAAGGATGGGAGGTAGGTAATGTAGATTTTTGAAAGTCAGGGGACAAGCCAGTGAAGTGGATTCTAAGATAAATATTATTAGAAGTTAAAATGCTAGTGACTTTTTTTGTTAATTAAGGAAGGGAGATAGTCATCTAGAAGCTGAGTGGAGAAATAACTGGGTTTAGATTTTTGTGGTAGGAATGGAAAGTTGAAATCTAGAGTGAAATATAAGGGATGAGGAGGATTCAGTGACAATGGCGTGTTATATCTGGGTTGACTATGAAGAGAATTAAGGTATTGTCAGGTGAGGTGAGGCGTTCATGTTGGTCATACTGAGTCAAAGGCTGTGTAACAAAGAAGTGTCACATCAGGTGTGGTCACATCAGGATAGAAGTGGAGAAAACTGTATTTGGGCAGCACTATTTGTGTAGAATTTATCCATTGCAGTATGTGTAGGAACAACAGGTAACTTGTTACCCAAGAGAACAAATTGCACCGTGTGGCCTAAGTGAGTGAGTTTAATTTCTTCGGGTTTTTGCCTTTGTGGAGGGACATTAGGGGAACACACACAGCCCTTTTGGAATTTGGAAATGTACCTACCTGGGCGAACTGCCCTTGCTAGTCTGCAGAGATCCTCACTGTGCATCACTGTGGCATGGCCTAGAGAAGAGAGGGAGACAACTGTTGAGCCCCGGTGTAACATATGAAGCAGGGAAGTTGTTGAAGATGTCGTTAGCTTCGCCAGGAGGTGATTTCTGTCTCATTTCACTGGGAAGGTGGATGCTAATCAAGGATGACATAAAGTCACATTTGCTACCCATGTGGCAGAAGGTGGCTAGACCAAAGAACAGCACCTATTGTGTAAGTGCTTCTGTTACAGAGTAATTTTCAGTGGCGGTGAAAATCTTCATGTAAATATAACCATTCTCACTGTAAGAGAAATTGCAAGCAGTTGCTAGGTTTGATTTGATTAGATGTTGAACAAACATCTAAACTTGACTGCATTTGTATCTGTGTAGAGCAAGGTCAAGCAGTACATAAATGATAGAAGCAGGGAAGCCATATTTATTTCATAGTGTTAAACTGATTTTTTTGGAGGAGAGACTGAGGCCTCTTGAAATATATAGCAGAGGAGTTGCAGGACTGTGTGTCCATTATCATTAAATGCATTGTGTTCATACAATATGTAATATTGTATATTGTAATACATCCTACTTCTAAGTCAAAGGTTAGTTTGCTAGTACTTGGATGAGTTATGAGAAGACTTTTTTTTAAAACAACATTCCAAAGACCGATGTGGCTCTTCAGCACAATGGTAGGCATATTCTTGCTCCTGCAGCCCAGCTTACTTTGTTTGGCGAGGTATCATGGAGCTTCTGAAAGTGGCTAAAATCAGGAAGAGAAGAGGCATAGAAAGTGGGAAGAAGAAATTAAATTCTCTTGCACTTTCTTTGCTTGTCAGGGTAGCTGTTGTTCCTGTGTCCATGGGGATGGGAACATCCCTACAATGTTTTTTGTATAAAATTGGGCAAACGACCACATATGCCACATTTAGTAAGAGTATTTTCAGTACCTGAATACAGTAAACTTACCCGCTAAACAAGCTTATCCTAGTTATACACATGGAGAGCATGGGGTTAATGCGGTTAATATACATATTATACCTACTTTGTGCTCACATAGTTTCTCACTTCTGTTTGAACTTGGCTTGTTTGCACAGCTAGCTGATAAGCCCTAATTTGTCTATAACTGAAATGTATTTCTGCTTTGAAAATACAGGCTTTAAAAGCCATATTAAAAAATTATAGAGAACCCATCATGATTTTTCTGTGGGCTGGTTTGGAAATCCTAGTTTGCAGTAGAAAAGCAGCTGTTATATATAGCTATAAAATTCACTAATATGCAATGAACCCTCTTTCTAACTTGGGAATTCATGCATATGTATTAGATGGTGGCAGATGACTTCATGTGCCAGCTCTTCTTCTCTGTCTCATTATTTGCAAATTGCAGCAGGTCATGTCACTTGAGGATCCAAGAGTCAGGATAGCTTTTGCTCAGCAAAATTGCCAGCCCATTATTTTTGCCCATTCTCCTTGCCTCTCATTAGGATTTAGGTAGATTTTGTTTCACTCATAAAGTAGTCATTTTATTTCCAGCACTACCTATGTATTTTAATCTTTCTGGCAATCTGCAACATGCTAATGTATAATGGAACCTTTTTTTTTCCACTTTCCTTTTTCAAGGACCCTGAAGGTCTATTAAACTCTGTTTATACCTGTGTGAATGTAGCTACTTATAGCCACAAACAAATCATTTAAAATACAATGTGGAAGGTCAAGTGAACAAGGCTTTCTTATTAGCACTTCAGGAAAGATGTGTTTTATTTGGAAGGGGAGGGAGAAGGGGGCAGAATTTACAAAGAAGTTTTTAAAGGCTGAGTTTACCACCAAAAGTGCAGAATAGCTTATGTAAAACAAGAACATGTTGGATAGATAGTTTTTCTGCTGCTACTGCTGTAATATGTCAGTACAAACAGTTACTACAATGCATTAAATATACAGGCCAGATTACTGTTTTCTGTCAGAAGGTATCCTGACCAAGCAAGCTACATAAGTCAAGGTCATCTGTACAGATGGTCCTAACAAGTGGTTACTCAGAGCAGGAGCTTTTCCACTTTCAACAGCATTTCCATGGCATAGCAGGCATTATCTGTGGTGAAGAGAGGAAGGTCGAAGAGAATCAAAAACAATCAAATGAAAAAGAATGAATATGGTTCGTGTCTGTAACGCCTTATTTAAGGCAGTCAGAATGCAGCACAGGTTATATCTGGGGCAAAGGCACTGCTTTGATGAACTGTCTGGGAATCTTCTGGTGGGAAAGAAAACAATGATTTCCTTTCAAAGTCTTTATGAATTGTAAACAAACAAACAAAAATAACCCCCCCCAAAAAAAAAACAAACCAAAACTTTCCTGTCACCTCCAGATGCAAGTAACATCTTCTAATGCTTTTAATGGGAAAAAAAATACAAGTGTTCAGGTCTATTTTGTAGCTTGGGACTCTTGCTACACTGTTGGAAAATAGTTTAAATCCTTGCTTTGCTTGCTTCAGGATTAAAATGTATGGGGCAACTGTCTTGATGATTAAGCTGAATGCTATTCACATTCACTTAGATTTTAATCAAAATTTCCATCTTGAATATAAGAGGACTTTTCACTGAAACTTGCCAGTTTTTGAGGAAAGTTTAGTTTAGGTGAAAGAATATCACAAAGCCTCCTAATCCCCCAAGGGTGCTTTTTGGCTTTATTTCAAGTGTGCTGTGAATCCTGCACTGTGTCTTTCCGCTGTTAGAGCGCTCCATTGAATTGACCGTAGTGTAAACCTTCTCTCCCGGCTCTCCTTCTTTCTAGGACAAGTAAAGGTGAGCACTGTGTTTTGTTTTGTTTTGGGTTTTTTTGCTTGTTTGTTTTTCCCCTATTCCATATCCAAGTGAGCATGTGGCATAGGACACTTTCCTGCTTCAGTAATGAGTCAGCGAGTGGCTGCTGATAGCTGTTGCATTTGTGGGGGGACTTTGGAAAGGAGACTTCATTAGATTTTTCTACTGCTTTTTCCTGGGCACCTTCCTTGGAAGGTCATGATTAAGCCATGAATGTTCTCCTGAGTTGCTTTAGAGAAATTAGCGCTCTTGAGCTGTTCTCTGTGGATATTTGAGAGAGATTTCTGGAGTGTGGCAGCACCTACAGCTTCCAGACCTGGAGTATGGGTCTGAGGGTGGCTCAAACACTAGTCTGGCACTTCCCCAATCCGATAGCATGCAGGTCAGTCCCTGAACACCTGTTGGGAACAGGTTTAAGTCTGGTCTGGGTCAGAGTAGCTGCAGCTTTTTGTCACTAGGATATTACAAAAGAAAGAGGGTGATTGCCAGATGCCTTCAGATGCAGATATGTCCTGTGGCTCTTGGCAGGCATGCTTCGCACAAAGCACCAAACTCAACATTTCCTTTGCTCTCCTAGCAGGTAAGTGAAGGCAAAGTGCATCACAGATAGGGAGTAGGATGGAGAGCCAGTCTGCTGTTTCCTGCATCAGCTTCTGCCCAAGCTGGTTGGTGGGCCGAGGATCTAGAAGTGACCTTAAGAGTTTAGCCTGAGATCAAAGCCAGAGGATACGATTTGAGATAAGGAAAACCTTTTTTGAGGAAGGAAGATGTCCCTAAATTAGAAGAAAATTAACACAATTTCTGTCCTTCCCACCCTAGTGTCTAGCACATTTTAAAAATAAGACTGGTACCAACTGACTTGCACAATGTGGAAAAAGTTTCAGAAGATTGCTTTCAGCATGTATATTTATAACTAGAAGGGAAGAATGCCTCACTCCCTCACTTCCTTTCTGGAGTCAAGACATACACCTTAGCACTGATTGCATGGTGTGCCATTCCCACCACTGCTGCACAGCCACTATGGTGACTGGTAAACTGCTCACTGCTCTAGAAATGGCACATCTTAGTGATTGGCAGGTGAAAAAACTTCATAAATTTATTTCTAGCAGTCCATGTCTAATGAATCTTGGTTGCAAAATGCCATCTTCTTGTTATTAAATAAACATTCTGTGTTGTTCAGTGTGCCCCAATAAAAAGGCATTTCCCCAAATTGCTGTTCATGACAACCTAATGAGTTTGGTCTTGTCAGCCAAGCTGAAAGTAAAGTCTCTTACAGTTTGGTTATATTGAAATAAAACAAACAACTCTTTCGTATCGACCGTTCCCTTAAAGTTAGGGTCCTGCCAGTTAATCAGCTGAGCACTGCTGTCCCTGTGCTTGGAGAGCTGCTCCTTCTTGCTGGGTTTCCACAGCAAAGGCTTTCCACTCTCTGCTTGCCAAATGTCCCTGCTTAGTGCCCTACCAATACGGTTTTTATTTGAGTGAAGGAGGAACAGGGGAAGGAGAGGCTCTTTCAGTGTGAACTCTGAGGGGAGAGCCCCATGTCCCTAGATATGCCATAGCGAGTTCCTGTGCACCAACTGTGTTGCTATTAGACCAGTTACAAGGAGGATGTGTTGACTGGGAGGTGGATGTGCTGCTGACAAAGCCACCACCAACTCACCAGAGGAGGAGGACATGCTGTGTCCCTTGGGAAAATCCTAGGGACAAAATCTGATCTCTTCACAATTGATGGTAGAATTCACGAATGCGTCCTTGTTCTGACCCACACTCAAAGTGTAAGCAAGGCAGCTAGTTGTCATGCTGCAGATTCAGGGAAATTATAAAACATGGACTTCAGCTAGGCAACATAAGCCCAAACTACGAACTTGCTCACAGTAGGATTTTTAACACATCCAGCCATAGAAGTGAGGATAGATGATGGCAAGTGTAAGATACAATAGGTGTGGGGAAGTATGAGAGCAGAGATGGTCAACAGATGTGTTTGTTGTCTGCAGAGCATTTTGCGTTTCCATGTTTGTTGGCTGCAGAATTCTCTACTCTGTTGTATGTACGGGATTCTTCGGGATGCAAAAATGTATTTACTCTGCAGAGCTTAACTGGATGAGAAAGTGAGAACTGATAAATCTGCAGGACAGGCAGGAAACCACGGGGTGGCAGATAAGAACAAACTATGCAACAGCTCAGCAAGTTGTGCTGTTTGGTCTTGAGGCCCAGCAGGTACTGAGAAAATGATCTGACAAAATGTGCCTACGCTCCTTGCTAATATCTTCTAGCGGATTTGTCAGGAATTGAAGAGCAGAGAGGAGGGAAAGGATTACTGTAAACCTAACTATTCTGTGCTGTAGTTCGAATTGCTGCTGTAGAATTGCGTTCAGAGTCAATGAATGCAGTTATGGAACAGGTTACGAATAACATCTTGGGTGTCCAAGAGCAGTATATGTGTGTGTTTAACCATTGTCTTTTTTTCTACTTGTTTCTTATCTAAAATGTAAATTAAAAGAAGTGGAAAGTGGAAAAAGATCTTTGATTATTTTCCTTTCTCTGATGTACTCTAAACAAAATGAATATTGGTATCTGTCTTTAATAAAGTAGTAGCATATTCCCATTTTCCTATTGTGTGAGTGTGGGATCTGATGTACTCCAAATTAGACTGCCTCTCACCTCACTGTGTTGTAGCTGTGACATGGTTATGTTGGCACCACAGGATTATAGCTTTAAGAATGGGAGAAAAATCAGCTTTTCCAGGTTCCAGTGAGGTTTCCTCTGAGGGAACAGCTCTGCAATCACCTCATGCTCAGTTTGCTAGACTGGCTTCAGTTAGGTTTTCCTTGGTTTATAGTCAGTCAGTGATATTTGTGCTGCAGTTTACTCTGCGGTTTGTTACTTGGGGTCTCTGCACAGGTCTAGTGCCAGCAAATTCCCAGCCAGCAGCTCAGTTGCCGGCTGTGAACTGGAGAGGTGAGGTGAGGCGAGGTGAGGCTGCAGTCCTGTGCTGCCTGCTGACGGCCTGGCAGAGGCCGCGTGTTGCTGTCTGTGTGCCGTGGGACGGCCTAGAGCACGGCGGCACCCCACCCTCGGGTTCTGCTGAAGCTGTGCATCTAACTCTGACGAACGCCTTCAACACATCCTCTGTGAAAATGTACCAGTCGGTATAAAAAAAACCCAGAGCAGTGTCTGTAGGTGAGCAGCAGACAGTTCATTATAATGTCGGTAATAAAGTCCAGTTATTCGCTTCCTAGTATCAATGAATTATCCGGCTAATTCCCGTTTTATTGAGGAATACAGTTAATGGGCTAGAACTACGTGAAGCATGGGGCCTGTGTGGCTGGTTAACAACAGCTGCCAAGGGACTCAGGGCTTCGAAGGTTTGGCAGGACTAGCGCCGTTTTTTTTTCAGACCACACCGATTCCTAGATGACAGCAAATGGAAATCGAACACCCAGGGGAGACATAGGCAGCGCTAGTCACTGGAAAAGGAGGGTATTACAAAAGGATTGTGTTTGCTTTGTATTTTGAGACTATTTCCTATGTAAACGTTTTTCTGCAGCAAGTTGGGAACGAAGTCAATGAGCCTGTGTTCTCCTTTGTAGATACAGCCTGGGACATGCGCACATTCTTCCTGTTCTGCAAATATAATTTATGGCTGAGACTGTGCTCCATTTCATAAGGAGCATAGAAACCATTCACCTAGGGCCTGAATGCTCTGCCGTGTGATTCTTTTCATGCTGAGAGTAAAGCTTATCTGCCATGTGCTAACCCTTCTTCTCTGCATGCAGCAAATTAAAATAATTAGCAAACAAAAGCCAGCTTGTAGACTTTCCATTGAAGCTGCACGAGTACAAACAGACACAGAAACGTCAAGGCACTTTTTCTTTCTTGTTTAAACATTACAAATGTCATTGATCATTCTGCAGCATTAATTTTGCACAGATAGTGTGAAAGGGTAAGCAGTGAAAAACCATTAGAGTAAATGTTAATCCAGGTACTCTGGTTGCCAGTGGTAGAGATTCAGGCAAACAAGATGCTTTTGCTGTGGCTTGGCTGAAAAATATTTCTCTAGTACAGAGAAATGAAATGTGCAGCCTACTAAATACGAGCCGTTTCCTGGAAGCTGTTCTTGTTTGTATCATAGCCCATCGCTAAGCAAAGTGTTACTGCCCCATCCTGTGCTTTTGTACCAGGACTTTCCATTCTCTGTTGTGAGCTGCAGCAGTGTGGGGTTCCTCTTTGGGAAGGAAACTTTCCAGGAAGATGTAGAGGCTGAAGAAAGCAAAGGATTGTTACTTCACTTATACAGAGTTTTGCTTGAAATAGCAGCCCAGAAAACCTATTCTGAGCACTCCTCCAGTGATGATTTAGGTTCAAATTTGACTAGGAGGACAACTTGATGTGTTTTTTATTTTTCCATATGAAGCTGAGAAGTTTGACTTAGGGTGGATCAAAATCTGGCAGGTTGTTTTAAAGGTGCTTCTTTTTCATAGTGATTTGTATTCTTTGTTGCATTATGGCAACCGTACCAGTCTTTCATTCTATCATTTTTTATTTATTTTCTTTTAGTGCTTCTAGTTGGACTTAATGGCTCTGATCCTCAGGCATGCTGAGTCCTGCTTCATGTAACGAAGAGTGGCTATTGCAGAACTGATCATCTCCCTTTCACCAGGAGCTGGCCGGAGGTTCAGGTGGTTTAAATGAGTTATAGAGCTGTGCTGCCTCTGTGTTGGTCAGAGCTGGCAATAGGAAACGGTCTGAGTGAATAGGGTGTGTTGATCCTATGTGCTGTTAGAACCCTTTTTTGATGTCCTCTGTGTTGCGGTGTAGAGAGATGGATCTGGCAACTCTGCGGTGGCCTTGTTGTTTGGCTTATGACATGCTGACTCATGAGCCCCATAAGGTGGGATAAATGACCAAGTTCACAAATGTAAATCAACCATCATGTTGGCCTAAAGATTGGGTTTCTCTCAAGATAGTTTGTGTTACTATTTCCTCCAGTGCAAACAGTGCTGATTAGTCTCTGAAAAACTAAATATGGAAGGGATATAGTACTGGTGTTTCCTCCATGAATAGAAGAGGAATTCTTCTGTTTTTAGTCAAAAACTGTTTTTTTGCTTCAGCTGAGGTTGAACTTGTTTTTACATTAAAAATGTCACAAACATGGTAATTTGTGTACAGTTTCTGTATAACTCTACACATAAATTAATTACCAGTCCAGATTTCCCCACCTTTTTGGCATTAAAGGTAGCCGTGGAATACAATCTTTTTGGATGAATAAAAGTTCTTACTATATTTTTATTTGATGTTAAATGAGTCATGCAGTCAGGCAGGGGATAAGAAAGTTTGAGAGAAGGAGGCAAAACTATTTCTCTATGGTATCATCCCTACCTCCATTGTGTGAGTCATGATGCAAAAAACCACGAAGCTGACTCTGGAACTCTGCAGCAGGGGTCCTTCATGAGGAATGAAGACATATAAAACAAACCTATCCTTACAATCCAAATACTGCTGAGAGCGTAAACATTTTAAAATAATCTTTTCCCAAGGTGGAGCTCAAACAACCTGACGTCTCTCAGTGCTTTGTCAAACTCATCTTCACTGAGGAAATTTGGAGGATTTTAGATCTACCCATCCTCTTGTGCAAAGGATGTTCTTTTTTTTGGTTACTGGCTTATAGTTAGAATCTGATGGGAGATACTGAGTAGCAAGCATTGAAATAGAAAAACACAAGCCAATTCTTTACCTCATTTAAAATGGCACGTCTCCGTCCCCTAAAGATTGCCTCAGAAATAGGTTCCTTTTTGTTCCTCTTTCTAATCCTTACAGGCTAATCAGCAAAGAATGTTGTGTTTTAGAGGCCAGGATGCATCCAAACAGTGAAAACTGCAGAGGTTAAAAAGAGTTAGAATGATAACCTTGGCTGTGAAGAAAAGGAACATAAATAATGAAAACTGTTACAGTAAAAGTGGAAATAAAACTGCAAAAAGATCAGAGCCTGGGGAACAGCCAAGGAAAGGCAAAGGAAAAAAATATTTCTAAAATGTTCAAGGTAGCTTCATTGTCAAATGTCCATTTAGAATTTTAACTGATTTATCTAAGTGGTAGCTGGTCTAATTTTTCAGGGAGACTGTTAAGTTCAGCCACTGTCTGTACTGTCCATTTTCCCATCATTTCTGCTAACGCTGTTTGCAGGGAAATGTTTCTTCTTTGCGCTCCTGCTTCTCAGCTCATCATCTTTCCCTCCTCCTCTTCCTCACTCATCTTCTGAATACCCCTGCGAGTGCATTGGGGTATGCTGCAAGAATGGCACTGCTTTCTGCTTTGGGAAGTTGCTGCAACCCTAGAAGTGGAATGCCATTGCTAGCTGGTCCCAGCTCACCCTTGGTCCCAAACGTGCAGGAGGAAATCTGTTTCTGTGTTCTTGTCTTTGAGCCTACTCAACATGATGCCCATTGGTTTCCACAGATAAAGGAAAAATGCACTAGTCCTGCCTGCATGACCAGCTCTGAGATATTTCTGTTTCTCTCTCTTTCTCTCTGAATCATCCAGCTATTAAGGGCGTGAGAGGACATTCCTCAAACAAAAAAAATCTCACCCTAGGTTGAGTTTTAGCAGAAGAGTGATCCTGTTTTGGGTATGCGTATTTCCTGACATGCCCAGATATCTGTTCTGGAGTAGATTCAGATTCCTCTGCCTAGCCTTTCTTGTGACCCAAAGCTCAGGAAATTTGTTTTAGCATCTAAATTTTTAGAAATGTTAATTTCCCTCGGGCATGGTTTGGTGGAGCCATCTCCTGTCTAGATGGTAAACAGAAGTGTTAATGATTGTGCTAGTAATTAACTCAGCTATAAAGAAATAGCTTATTTTGCAATAAATGTTGTCTTTCCTTGAGGTAGTATGTGTGTGAGGGTAGGAAAGTTTGGAAAGGGTGAAAAGGATGGTATGCAACCCTTACAGTATAGATTTTCATGTTATATATAGCTTTTTTAACACTTTCTTGACTCATGCTAGGTGTTAGATAGATGTATTCTGCACATGCATGTGTGAGTAACGTCTCTAATTCATTACTAACTCTTAGAAAATACTGTATAGTAGTAAGAGCAAACTTCTTTGAGATGCTGGTGAGTTTGTGCTGCTGGTGGGGATTTTGGGGAATATTGTGATAGCAGGATGAAATGGGAAAAAGAGATAAAAGTCTAGCCTGGATTACCAAAATGGGGTTGTTCTAGAAAACTCCCTCCCCCCCCCTTTTTTTCATTAATGAAATTCACATTTGTCTGAACCTCTCTTAAAGGTCTGTAGAGCGCCACATAAGAAGCTACCACCGAAGATGGGCAACAGGAAGTCTGAATAAAAATGACCAGAAAGTACCAGAAAAGAGAAAAGCATTCAGAAGTTTCCAGTATTGACTGTAAGCTTTAAAAAATGTGTTTCTGTAGTGATAATCCCACAAAAAGAAGGACTGTACAAATGAAATCTGTTAGTGAAACAAAGTTAAAAACCAGTGTCAGTGCAGAGAAGTACAGAAAAGCCACACAATAGGTCCTGGATTGCTCTGAAGCCTTAAAAACAATTCTCCACAGAGTACAAGGCCATGAACTCAGGGATGTATGGCAGGAGCTCCTGCTTGATTGTTGCTCTTTATTCATAACTGGAGATAGTAAAAGAAGAGAGAAAACAGCTTTAATGCCTTTGCAAACAGTAGTAAATTGGTGTTCCTCTGAATACAAACAGCAACCAGTTCAGAGAAGGAGGCTCATGGGAATCACAGAACAGTTGAGGCTGGAAGGGACCATTAAAAATCATCTAGTCCAACCCCTCTGCTCAAGCAGGGTCACCCAGAGCACGTTCTCCAGCACCATGTCCAATGGCTTTCGAATATCTTTAAGGAAGGAAACTCCACAAGCTCTCCTTCTGCCCCGAGGAGCAGTCTGTTCCAGTGCTCAGTCACCCTCAGAGTATAAAAGTTTTTCCTCAGGTCCAGATGGAACTTCCTGTGTTTCGGTCTGTGCCCGTTGCCTCTCATCCTGGCACTGGGCACCACTGAAGAGCCTGGCCCCATCCTCTTTTCACCCTCCCTCCAGGTACTTACATACACTGATAAGATCCCCCTCAGCCTTCTCTTCTCCAGGCTGAATAGTCCCAGCTCTCTCAGCCTTTCCTCGTAAGAGAGATGCTCCAGTCCCTTAATCATCTTAGTAGCCCAGTATCTCCCTATCTCTCTTATACTGGGGAGCCCAGAACACCGTACTCCAGGTGTGGCCTCACCAGTGCTGAGTCGAGGGGAAGAATCACCTCCCTCGACCTGCAACCCAGGATACCATTGGCCTTCTTTGCGACAAGGGTACGTTGCTGCCTCATGGTCAGTTTTTCCACCAGGACTCCCAGGTCCTTTTCTGCAGAGCTGCTTTCCAGCAGGTCAGTCCCCAGCCTGTCCTGGTGCCTGGGGTTATTGCTCCCTAGGTGCAGGACTCTGCACTTCCTGTTATTGAACTCCCTGTGGTTCCTCTCTGCCCGTTTCTCCAGACTGTGGAGGTCCTTCTGAATGTCAGCGCAGCCCTCGGGTGTATCAGCTCCTCTCAATTTTGTATCATCAGCGAACTTGCTGAGGGTGCACTCTGTCTCTTCATGCAGGTCACTGATGAATGAATTGAACAGGATTGAATGCAGTATGGGCCCCTGGGGTCCACTGCTGGTTACTGGCCTCCAACTAGACTCTGTGCTGCTGATCTTAACCCTTTGAGCTCTGCCATACAGCCAGTTCTCAATCCACCTCACTGTCTGCTCACCTAGCCTATGCTTCCTGAGCTTGCCTATGAGGATGTTACGGGAGACAGTTTCAAAAGCCTTCCTGAAGTTAAGGTGGACAACATCCACTGCTCTTCCCTCATCTACCCACCCAGTCTTTCTGTCGTAGAAGGCTATCAGATTGGTTAAGCATGATTTCCCCTTGGTGAATCCATGCTGACTACTCCTGATTACCTTCTTAACCTTCATATGCTTGGAGATGGTGCCCAGGATGAGCTATTCCATCACCTTTCCAGGGATTGAGGTGAGGCTCATTGGCCTGTAGTTCCCTGCATCCTCCTTCTTGCCCTTTTGAAGACTGGAGTGATATTTGCTTTCTTCCAGTCCTCAGGCACCTCTCCTGTTCTCCAAGACCTTTCAAAGATGATTGAGAGTGACCTAGCAAAGACATCGGTCAGCTCCCTCAGCACTCATGGGTGCATCCCATCAGGGCCCATGGACCTGTGTATGTCCAGTTTGCTTAAGTGATCTTCTGATCTTCTTCCACCAAGGGAAAGTCTTCCTTTCTCCAGACGGTTGTCCCTGGTTTCTAGGGTCTGGGACTCCTGAGGGCCAGTCTTAGCAGTAAAGACTGAGGTGAAGAAGGCATTCAGTATCTCTGCCTTTTCTGTATCCTTTGTCACAAGGGCCCCTGGCCCATTCAGCAGCAGGCCTACGTTTCCCCTAATTCTCCTTTTGTTACTGATGTATTTAAAGAAGCCCTTCTTGTTGTTCATCTATGCAGCTCTCCTGTCCCCTTTGCTTGATTTCTTGCTCTTTGGGATACACCATTCTTGAGCTTGGAGGAGGTGATCTTTGAATATCAGCCAGCGGTCTTGGACTGCTCTTCCTTCTAGGACCCTATCCCATGGGATTCTTCCAAGCAGATCCCCGAAGACGCCAAAGTCTGTTCTCCTGAAGTCCAGTATTGTGATCCTGCTCTTTGCTCCGCTCCCTTTTGTCAGGATCCTGAACTCCACCATCTCATTGTCACTGCGGCCAAGGTTGCCCCCAACCTTCACATCTCCAATCAGTCTTTCTTTGCTTGTAAGTACAAGGTTCATCAGAGCACCTCTCCTCCTTGGCTCCTCCGACACCTCAGGAAGCTGTCATAGATGCTCTCCAGGAACCTCCGGGATTGCTTGTGCCCTGCTGTGTTGTCCCTCTAGCAGATATCGGGGTAGTTAAAGTCCCCCATGAGGACCAGCACCTGCGAATGTGAAGCTGCTTCCAGCTCTCTGCAGAAAACCTAATCTACTCCCTGATCAGGTGGCCTGTAGCAAACACTCACAACAGCGTCGCATTTAATCCTTACCCATACGCTCTCGGCCAGCCCATCGTCCACCCCTAGGCAGAGCTCCATACATTCCTGCTGCTCTGTCAAAGAAAAGGGTGACTTCTGCTCCTCGCCTTCCTGGCCTGCCCTTTCTACAGAGCCTCTGTCCCTCCCCTGCGATGTTCCAGTCATGTGAGCTATCCCACCATGTCTCCGTAATCGCAACGAGATCATAACGCTGCAACTGCATGCAGATCTCTTAATTCCTTCTGGGATGGAGGAGCTTGTTTAATTCAGAGTCTGAGGGAGCATGTGAAAGCTGGTAGATGGGTTTGAGTGACTGGAGAAGTGTGGAGATTTTGCCTCTGCTGCTCCTCTGAGGGAAAGGATCACTTGCTTCTTATAGGTAGTAGCAGGTGTCAGGGCCTAGGGACCCTGTAGAGCCTTTCTGATGTTATGATTTTATTCTCTTGCTTTGTGTGAAGTGGTGCCCTCTTTGGAGCAAAATTTCTACATGAGCTGCTTACTGCAGTCTTATATAAATCTTATAATATCAGGCAAAAGCTCCACTGAATCAGAGACTGTCAGTGAGTCCTGCATGGATTGTGGGTCATTCACTTGTGAAAAGCTGTGAGCTAATGCACTGGAAATGTGACCAAGTACTATGATGACAAATATAAGGCATTTCATAGGTTGGGAAGAAAATTGGCCATTGCATATTGACAAAAAACTTCAAAGGGATGGAGATGCTGTGTTTCAACATGTCTGCACTGAGAATTGCAGATGGGGTGGCACATGCGTGGAGATCATGCAACATCAGGAGGTCAAGGGGATAATGAAGATTTCCGGCTATGTATTTGTTAGAGGTGAGCTATAATTTGCTTAGAAGTGCTGGTTTTCCATCAGAGAGCAGTAGAGCAGAAATACAGAATGGGTAAATGTTTGCAGGAGGAAGGTAAACTTGTTCACATGACAAGTGCCTGTTGTGAGCTGGGTGGTGAGGGCAGCTAGCATACGTCATTGAAAATACTATTTCTGTTCTCTCTGCAGTTTTTGTACGCATCTTAGCTAAGTGCACAAGAGCCTTAACTCAGACACAGTAACTCTGCCTCAGGTTGCTTCATGCTGGAAAAGTAGACCTTTTCCAGTGAACTAGAGCAAACATGCAGTTGCAAACAGCTAGCAGATGTTAAAAGTGAATGAACAGGAATCAGCTCCAGGGGCCTGTCTGGGGAGCCAGCTCTCCCAGCAGTTAGGAGGCAAGGAAGGCGCTGAGGTGGTCTTCCCTGAAGAGCTGGCAAACAAGGCTGGAATGGTATTTTTGGCTCAGATGAACAAGGCTCCATTAAACTCCTAAAATCCCTTCCATCTTTTTCGAGGAGAGTCCAAGCATCATGTATTTGTTGTGTTTGACATTCCTGGTGTGACCCTTATCTTGGAGATATATTTTGAGCTTAAGAACGGTCAGTGCTTACCCTCCAGAGGTTGTCTGACACATAAAGGGAAAGTAGAAGCTTTTCTGTTACCTCTTTCTGCAGAACTGGAGTGAATGAGAAAAGATGATAGATAGCAATAGGGCTGTGTGAAAAAGATAGTGGTGAGAAGAACATGATCAGTCTCAGCTTCTTTCCCCGCACCTGAGAAAGTGCTGATTGTTCCCACCCACCACCATTCCAGAAGTTTTAAGCAATCTCTGTAAAGGGGTGGGTGACTGGATTGAAAGCTGAAAATTACTGTTGTAGGCAAGGTACTTCAGGGATACGGGTCACCTGGTTTGCTATTTTATGTAAAATATTACAGATGGAGCATTAAGAAACTTGGTAATTTACGCAAATCTATTTTCAATCTGTTTGTGAGACCATGCTGTGCTGTTGTGCTGTTCTGTTTCTTGGAAACAAGACGTTATGAAGAACCAGTTACCTTTCTTTTTTATTAAAAACAAATTAATTAGGAAAGTCTGACTTTGTAAAGCAGAAGTGCAGAATAGACTCCAGAGCAGGTAGTTTGCCTCTGTGCTGTGCTGTTAAATACAGATGGATTGGGGAGTGAGTGGAAAAGGAGTCGTGCCATTGAACTTGGGAACCAAGGCTCCTGGCATTGTTAAAGCGAGGAGGTGGATGATTTAGAGCACAGCAATTATTATCCCCATTGATTGCATCAGGAGTCACAGAGCTGTTGAGGTGGAAAAGGATCTCTGGAGACTGTCCTGTCCAACACCATTGCTCAGAGCAGGGTCAACTAGACATTGCTCAGGGCCATGTCCAGTTGGGTTTTGACCTACTCCAGGGATAGAAACCCCACAATCTCTCTGGGCAACCTGTTCCAGTGTTCGATCACCCTTACGGTAAAAAAGCCTTTTCTTATTTTTAAATAGCATTTCCTGTGTTTCCATTTGTGCCGATTGCCTCTTGTCCTGTCACTGGGCACGACTGACAAGAGTCTGGCTCTGTCTTCTTTATTCTCCTCTCTGCCAGTTATTTATGCACAGTGGTAAGATCCCTCTGAGCCTTCTCTTCTTGAGCCTAAACAGTCCCACCTCTCTCAGCCTCTCATCATATGTCAGATGCTCAATCCCTAAATCATCTTCACGGCTGTTTGCTGAACTCACCCCAGTAATTCCATGTCTGTTTTGTACTGGGGAGCCCAGCACTGGACACAGTACTCTAGATATGGTCTCACCAGTGCTGCGTAGAGGAGAATAAATCACTTCCCTCCACCTCCTGGCAAATCTAAAGATAAATATGTACAATGACATAGGGTGGGGTGAGTGTTCTCCGCAGGGCCAGATTTCTGTCCCAGCTTGGAGGGTGGTGCCTAACTGCCTTTTTGGATCTCAGCGCAGGTATAAATGCCAGGTGAGGTGGATCTGGTTTTGCAGCTTCCGAAAAGCTGTCTCCTCTCCAGAAAGAGGTAGTTTAGTGTATCTTATCGCCAAGTTTTCTTACAGTCTGTGCTGGCCCCCTCCTGAGCATGTTGGCTTTTGTGCATGCCTTGCTGAAGCTCCCAGCTGTCCCTGAACGTTGTGTAGAGCAGGAATCTAACTGAGGGCTGAGCAGGCCTGTTTTGAGGCCCAGACACTCCAGCATCCCCGAAGGGACAGGGCCACATCTTGGCTTCCTACCCTTAGGGCGTAGAAGCGCAGTAGCCCTTCTGCATCTTGCAGGGGTATTTTGAGGCTATGTTGATTAAATGAGCTCAGAGGAGAAAATAATGGCCAGCATGTATCAGACAGGATAAAGGATATGAAACAGGATAAAGCAGACATCCAGCACAGCCCTTGGTGGGGCTGAGAATCCTCTAGTGAGTGAGCTGCCTTTTGGTATCATGCAATTTGGCTAGAGGTTAGTTGCTGTATGTGGACAGGGAAAGGGAGGCTGATGATCAATAATTATATTTGCTATCAGTTAAAAATGGAAATAGAGGAGGGTATCAGCGAACAGCAGCCTTACTTTATTCCTAAAATAGGAAGTGCTAAGTCTAGAGAGTACACTGACAATGTTATATTTTTATTAAAGAAAAGGTGGGGAAAATTATTCCTTCAGCAGGATCTAATATGAGCCACGCTTCAGTACTGGTGTTTCAATTACAGGCAAAAAGCCATTGTATGTCTTCTGAGTAATTGAAGTGACACTACAGGTCCTTACTAATGAAAAAAATCCCCTGCAAATCTTTGGGGAAAAACATATTAATAGTTTGACATTGAATCTGTGCTGAGTCTGGCTCAACTGCCCTGCTTGGACTTGTAGTTGCAACCGACGTTAGGTTATTTGGCAGGTTTTTTACTGTTAGATTGTTGTAGTTGTTACAAGTTCCTGATCCCATGGTATTTAATGCTGTCTGTAACAGCAGCTTGACGCAGAATGATCTGTGAAGTTGTTCAGATGATTTTCATGAGATTGCTGATGCTCTCTTAAGAGCTGAGAGTGATTTCCAGAGCAAATTTAAATACAGCTAAATATCTCCTGTGCATTATGCCTCTGAGCACGACCAGTTATTGGTAGACCAGGACTTTGCAAGCTCATAAGAATGTAGAGGTCGTGTGCCCCACTCTGGGTGCCCCCCTGTAAATGCTCTTCCATGTGGGGTGCTACTGAGGGGCTGCGGAAGGGAGAAGGGACCAGTTCCTTTGGGTCACTGCTCCAAGGCCCCTGCAGCTTTTCTGACAGGGTAACTTCCTTCATTTAGGAGTTGATCTTTGCTCCACTTCCACTTTATCATCTGTCTAGGACAGAAAACATTCCTGCTATACGAGGAAATACAGCATCTTTTGAGTGCAACTTTCTCGTGGCATTTGTAATCCAAGCAGGCAGTTGTGTTCTTCCAGAGCTCTTGCTTTCTGTAACTAGCTTTTCAGGCTGCAATGAAATGGTGTTTTAAAAAGGGGAACATCTTTGCTGTTTTGGGGATCATAGCAATTTTGTGCACTTAGCTTTGCAACAACTTACAGAACTTGTTGCCTCAAGTACATTAGTGGCAAAGTAAACAGCACACAAAAATAGCTAGTCTTGTTTAGACTTTCCAGCACTCTCTTCTTCCTCTATTCCTGAAGAATGATTCCTTTTGATAAGATTTGGTTTGAACATCTAACTTCTAAGGGTAGAAATTGTTCAACACATCATCTTTGTCTAAATCATCTATCTTTTAATCCAAGTGGAAGACTGTAGGCTGGCATATGGAGGTTTCAGTATGCAACTTGGTTTCTAAATATCAGTAGAAACTTGCAACTAAATGCTTTCCCAGCTCTGGATGGTGTGTTCAGCTAAGACTTGCCTCTGGGCTCCATGCTGTAGTGGTTACCTGCAAGCTGTGGAGAGAAAGAATGTTTCGATCACCATTTGCATGTACTAGTAAACCAGGCATTCCTGACAGCTTGGATTTGTCTTGTGTAAAACTGCCAAATTTGCTTATTGCCAGTGTCTGTGCTGCTGGACTTGGAACGCTTTCCAGGGATCACAAACAATTGAATTAATTCGTAAGAGATACAGGTTTGATATTTCTGTCTGTGATCTTGACTATGTTATTGCAAGGTTCAGCGAACAAACATCTATTTCATGTATCTGTGTAATTCTTGTCTCCATCTCTTATGATATTTTTGTAGGGAAAACAGAATATCCCAGAAAACATTCTCACCTCTTTTATTTTATCGTGTATCTATTGGTGACTCTTATTAGTATGGAAAAATGTGTGGCAGTGCTGTCATCATAGTGTCTTGAACTGTGACGAGCTATTACCGTGGCAACAACACACATATATGAGCGTGTGATAAAGTATGCTTATTAAAGGAGCAGCTGCTGTGAAACTAGGACTGAAACATTGTGTTTACTGTATACATTATTGTTCTGTCTGTAGCAAATCTGTTTTTTCAAGAGGTTATAAGCCCTGTTGCTCAGGTCTGTCCTTACAAATGTTACCGTTTCTTCAGTTACGCTAATTCAGATGCAAGCCCTTCCTGAAGTATAATCTGTTAAATGCTCCGATATCAAGCTTAAAAAAAATCAAAATCAAACAAAGCAAATGTTCCGCCCCCTGTTCTGAAAAAAAGTTACTCAGAGTGTTTTTCATTATGGATATGTGAAACATACGTTCATACAAAAGTCCATGTATAAACAGAAAAAGTAGATATGGTTTAAAAATTAGCTAAGTACTAATGATGGCAGATCTGCCGAAGTGGTAACTCCTGGTAGGGCGCAGGGACAGTGCTGAGAAAAGAGCTGAAAGCTGATGCTGGTGATAATTTACAGCAGTTCCACTGCTGACAAAACCATTCTTGTAACCTATGCCCTCGGTTTCAATAAGGCTGCATCAAAAATGACACTGTTGGCAAGCTGGAGATTTCCTTCAGAATAGGGAGATCATTTAGATCTTGGAGAAACCCAGGATCTTCTAGTGAATGAAATTTTCTCACGTAGGAAAGGTTTTAGGGTAATTGCAGTTGATTGAAGTAGAACAACACTGGAGTCCTCTTATCTTATGCTGGGACTAAAGTAGCTCTTAGCAGCTTTGGGTACCAGGAAGCGACAGAAGTTCTTGTCTTTCCCTCCTACTTTGGTCCTATGGTGAAAAGATTATGTTTAGACAATGAGTACTGGGGTCAAAAATTTCTAATATGGAGTGTATGGATGTTAGCATTGGATTTTATATTTCATACAGACCTTGTAGCCTTGCCATTTTGAGAGCACATGCTAACGTAGACCTGTCTGAAGCAATGATGAAAATAGATGTCTACATAGTTAACTTGGCCTCAGGATCTTTGTTTATCTAGTGCAAGTGCAGATTTGAAACTTGTCCTTTTGGAGAAGAGCACAGAAATGTTAGGGATCTCCCCTTCTGTTTTTTGCTTAGTTTTGTTTCATTTTCCTGTATACCAGTATCAGGTTGCCTGTCTTTTTTTAAAAAATTGTAGCTTTATTATGTCTCCTCTTTACACTTCTTTGTCTGCATTAACTAATTGCTGGAGTTTTTGGAAACTGAAGAAAAATTGAATTCCAAAGCAAATGGATTTTGTGCTTCTACCAGGCAATTTTCTGGCCCTTATCTAATTTTACATTACATACTTTAGATAAAATAAATTGTGGTTTGTGTTTCTTCTTTCCTGTATAGAGCAAAATCTGGTCCTGGTATTTAAGCCGCAGCTAATGGGCTGTGTTCTATGATGAGATTATTACCTGCTATTCTGCAATTAGGATATGTACCAAACAGAGGAGGAAACAAAGAAGCTGAATTCTGAGGAGAATGAAAATATTAGTGAAAGTTGCAAGCATTTTAGAGGTATTTTGATGCATTGTGAAGCAAATGCACCCTTCCGTGAATGAAACGTAAGGTCAGGAAAATGGAGGGTAAGTAAATCTTTGTGGTGCACTTCCAAAGAGACTCGCCAGTTTATTGTTTATTTATAGCTCCTGCATTGGTGGCCAGACAGCAGTCAATTGAGAAGATGAAATCCTAGGCTTATTATCTTCAGTAGCCTTTGCCACTGGCTTCAGCAGAGTCAAGATCTTAACTGTGTTCCTATTAAGCTTTTCCTAAGATGAGTTAAAATAAATGGAGCATGGATTATCTCTGAAATAATACATTATCAGATGACTCTGGTTTGCCTATTTATTGATAAGCATTTCACTGAAGCATCAGCCGTTCTTGTGCAGTTGCATAATGCTTTTTGTGGTCTCATGGAGGTTCAGTCATCTTGCAGTGCCTTACTATGAAGTCTGCCCAGGAATCATAACTTTCCAGAAGGTACTAGTCTTAAGTAGCAGCTTTCGCGATCTAAGACTGGACAAAGACATTGAAATACTTAAGCATAGTTACTGTGTAGAATAGGTTTTCATTGTCTTTAAATACAAATCATTTTCTCTTTGAATTAGTTATTTGGTGCCTTTTAAAAATAGATGAATCAGAATTACATCAGTAGTTCTTAAACATCAACTGAAATGTTGAGACATTGCTGAACAGACATGATGCTTGCCATAAAAGTTCAAAACCTCTTAGCATCAAAAGCTTTAGATAATCTTATTGAGTAGGGGGGAGAGGTGTTCTGGTGTGTTTTGAAGAACAGATTTCAGCAGTCTTAGGATTTGTAAAACATCTAAAATACTTCTAAAATACACCTGTAAGCTATATCCATCATGCCTTTAAAACAAATATCTACCTTCCTAAAGATTTGCAGCTGGCTGTTCCAAGGACTGCATGCAGACGAGAAAGTGTAGTGAGAAAAATAGGGTATCTACTGGTGTCAGTTTGGATCTCCAAAGATAACTCATCCACTTATTTTTCCAAAATGCCAGCTCATGTCCTGGCTTAGAACTCTGAATGAAGTCTGGCCAAAGGATTGGATGGATACTTGCACCTTCCTGAGGAGTTTGAGTGCCAGTGTAAAGCGGCAGCTTTTCTTACCGACGGGAAAGTGAAGTACCGTAATTGCAGATGTAGTCTCATTTCAGATTCTCTAACATATTAGAACTGTAAAGCTGTGATGAAGGGAAGAATAAATTAATTACGCTGCTGTAGGATTCATTTACAGATTATGTCCTTACTTTCACAAAAGCCGGCTGCTCTTTGATGTTTGTATCTTGTGTTTTCTTTTGTCCTTGTGGCTTCACTAAGACAAATTGGCACAACGCAAATATACCTATTGGATGTGATCATATTATTGTTTGGTGGAGACTAATCTAAATCACTAACACTGCAATGTATATTAGGTGTCGCACTGCTCTTCTGAGCTTCAAGAAGTGCTGAAATTCAGTGGCTTATTAAGGGCACTTTGATCTGGTTGTCTTATTAAATTTGTGGTAATGTGTAAGCCTTGAAAAACAGCTAGAAGGGCTTGTCTTTGCTGCTTGAAGAGCGAGAGACGTCATCATTAGTCAGTCTGCTTTTCAGGTAAACTTTCTGCATTCATTCCATAAAAGAAATCCCCTGACACAGTGATTTCTGTAAATAGGGCTAATCAGAAGGGTGCATTTCATATTGTCAAGATGCAGTGCATTTTTGTGCACAGTAGTAAACTGCAAAAAGAATTATCCAATTTATTCAGCACTGCAGGGATCACTTTTAGAAAGTTATGATGATATTCAGTCCTTCAAACTGGAAGGATTGAGGTTAAATTTTGGTACCAGCAATTTCTGGCCCAGTGTCATGCAGCAGATTCTGATGAGGGTAGAAGCAATCTATAAGGCTCATTTCTTCTGTATTCTGGCATTTTTTTGAGAGTCCTATAGATTTTTAAGAGGTTTGGTGGATGTAGCTTTTAGGCAAAACTGAAAATGGACAGTATTCAAGTTCAGATCTTAGCTGAGGAAAACATAACTTACTAGAAATGCTGGACCAGAATCTGATTATGGTTAGTATTAGGGACAGCTGAAAATAAAATACAACAACTTCATGTGTGTTTCCAAACATGGTCACCTGTAAAAGACCCCGGGAACAGCAAATGGGGGGTAGGTTCAGTAAAAATACGGGTCCAACTGCATGAGCTGTGTTTTTTTGGAGGACCACGAAGGCATGTGGATCAATGTGGCAATGAAGAAATAGCAGGGTACTTAATTTATATTCACTTCAGATAGATCTAAGTGCTGTTATACTCTATGTGTATTTAGATCTTATGTTACGTATGAAATCTTTTTCCAGTGTGTGCCAGCTTCTAAATCTTGCCTTTTACCCAACGCATATGCTATGAGCTGGGTGTTACTGGTTTTGCATCTCTGGTCTATCTGGAGTTTAACTGTGCCTTGCTTTGACACCCTGAGTGCTCTAAGCAGTGAGGCACTGGTAGAAGGGATTGCAGATCTCTGCTAAGGTTTTAAGAGTTTTTCTTCTGTAAATGGAGAGCACTCATCTGCACCACTTTGCTAATTGTAGATTGTACTGTGATTAAAAAGATCGAGAAGGAGAAATTGGAAAGGAAATGAAGCTTAACAACAAAACAAAACAACAACAAAAAGCCCATAGTGTTCCCTAGCAACAGGGATTTATAGAGTTTTCTAGTGTGAGATTGCTCTTTGAGATTTTGTCCAGAAAATAAAATCAAGGCTTCACTTTTCAGTTGGGCATAGGAAAGAAAAGCGAAAAATTCCCTGGCTCTAGGCGTGATGGGGAATGGAAGGCCAAGAGAGATGCTCTTTGGGGGAGATCATGTACTTTAGACTTTTGTCTTTGGTTCTTCAGATTACCACTAGAAATGCACTCAGATTTTAGTTATGGTCTATTATTTGTTGTCCTGTTTATTCTTTGTCTTTTTTCCCCTCTTGAGAATTTTCTGCTAAAACCTTACACTGAGGTCAGACTAACCAACCTGTCATGCTTATCTCATCCTCTCCTTCCTCCCAGTGCTTAGAGACAGGTCTGAATGTGATGTTCTTTACTCAGTGGTATTACCTTCTGCACTGTGAGCATAACATGAAGTTCTTGCTACCATATCTAGGAATTCATTTTACTTTCCATGCCAGAAGTCAGAAGAAAATATTGAAATTACTTAATTTTCCTTCTGTGTAATACTTTCAGTTTCCAAATCTTGATGCTTGCTTGCCATCCAGTCGTTGTTTCTGTGTTTTACATTATCCTCTTTCGTGGCCAGATATTCACTCTGTCTTGTGGCTGTCCTTTGACTAACTTTATTTGCTAGTCTCTCCTCAGTGGTGGTAGGCCAGCTAGAAGCAAGCAGAGCGAGCTACTGTGAGGTGACTGGAAATATTGAGGACATTGAGCTCAAGCAAATGCCTTGTCACTTGGTATAGCTAGTTGCCAGTGCTGAGCTTACATTGTCCCACAGCTCCTACCATGCCAGTCCTGCAAAAAGAAGAGAGTTCATGTCTTCTTTCAAAAGTGCCAGAGTAAAAAAGGTACTTAGTATTGGCAAAGAAGACTTGGATTTACAGTTCTAGGATTTGCTTTTTACTACTGAGATAGATTTTAGCCTAAAGATCAAACCAAACTTATATCTCAGGCCGTAAAAATTAATCTGCTTCGCCTTGAGCAATAAAATAAGATGGCTAGCTTTTCAGGAGCTTTAAGACTTTGCTCATGGCCCTCTATTCAGGTGCTGAGAGGGGAGCCGTACTTTTCCAGTTGTGTTTGTAGAAGTCCTTGGCCTCTCAATGAAGCCTGTCCACAAATCCTTCCATTACGAATGGAACCGTGATTACAATAGTAAAGAAGAAAATAAGATCAGAAGTTTAAGCTGGGAGGTAAAATGTTTTTTCAACACTGTGGCATAGCAAAAACAGCTCCTTATATGAATTGCCTTGGTACACACTGTGCCTATCTCCTTGTGTTCTGGATATGAGCGGCAGTCTGTGACTGCGCTTTGTTAGTTGGCAGCCCTGAATACTGACCTAAATTAAAACTTCATATGCATAGGGACAGTGCCACATTCATCTTTAGTTTATGTGAGTATGTAGGATAATGGGTTGCTATGGTAAAAATTGCAGTGATGACAGGCTATGTAACGTCAAGCTAATATAAGATGGTTTTAGCAAAACGAAGAAAATACATTGAGAGAAATATTAGGCAGATATTTTGGATGAATAATGCCCTTTATACTTAATGAATGAAAATCCTGTTCCACCTGCATTACTTCTCTTTGGTCAGTGAATCCAAACAGATGGGGCTCATCTAAACATCTGGCCATTTCGTCTGATCAAAAAATGGAAGCTAATTGACAGAGAAGCATTTTCATTTCATTTCATTTCATGCAGGCAATTTATAAATTTCCTAAGATGAAACTGAATCACAGATGCTCCTCAGAGTGGAAGAATAGTTTAGAGAAAAGTAAGCTGGATGTATGGCCAGGAAGGTGTGTTGGTCTCCACATTTGTTGTCCAACTTAGAATTTCCTAGTACTACTCTTTTGAGAAGTGTGAGTTAAAATATTCATCACTTTTCAGGATTTTTAGGAGTCGTACAAAGTTCAGTAATGTCCAGTGGATTCACACTGGGCTTTATTAGGCATTAAGCTGTAAAGAAGGGACAGATTGGTCTAATATTTGTTTTTCAAGAGTGTTAATCTGTCCCTGAATTTTATTATGGGATATTTTGGTGCCTGATTCTTCATGCAATAGCAAGTTTTTAAAACTATGCCATAGACTTCTGCTATTCTAGATTGGTACCATTCCGTGCAACACATTTCCATCATGTTTACAAACTAAGGATTTGTGGATATTTTGGTTAATTTGCCTCATGCGATGCAGACGTGAGTAAATGGCAAGTGAGACACTTCAATAGATGAAAACATTTACTATTTTTAGTTCTGGGCAATGCAGCTATTAGGAGATGTTGTTATCAGATAATCAAATCACAACATAAAACTGCTTGGAAATACTCTAAGGATTTAGTAAAGTACTTGTTGAGGGGCACCATGGCATTTACATGCGTTCTTTTATATCTGAATTTGACTTGACAATTTTGCTTGCAGATGTTAAGCCATTTTCTAAAATGCTCTTAATACTCTGGCACTGGTTGGTTGTTAATTTATTCCTTTATAAATTATTAACAGATATGTGCGCTGAAAAGTGGTAAATCTACTAGTTGTCTAAGGTAAGGTTTCAGTATTTTTTCTATATTAAATACAGCACACAAAGTACTACAAACACTGTGTTATTGCACGTATTTATGACATGTTAAACTGGTATGGGTTTGAAGGCCATGTTTTCTTTCCATGAATTTTGGTGTAAAGGGAACTTGTAGACTCAGTTCTTGGAGTATTTTGTCCCGAGTCCCAGCACACGTCTAGAGTTACATTTTAGGACGTGCTGTATGCTCCCCATTTGAAAAGCAGGCCCAGGTAAGATTTTATTAGATTAAACAGTCAGAATTGCCAGTCGCTGGAGCTGACTGAAGTTTTGTTCTTGAAAAAGGAAAGCTTTTGAAAGGCTTATTGGCAATTCTCAGTTTTGATTGGAACATCATCAAAGAGAGGTTAAAGATGCTGGTCAGGCTATTGCGAAGGCTATTCCAGTTATAGCCTTTTGGCAAAATCTTACCTTTGTCAAAATAAAACTTACCAGGTGGCTTATTTAAAGTTCTGGGGCTTGGTGCTTGAAGTGTCAGTCAGGGTCCAGTTTGAAATCAGTGGAAAGAGATGACTTTAGTTACCCGTTCTGCTATGCTGCTTTGATCTTCCCACTCAGGAATAGTGGTCCTTCCAAATCATGAAAATAAACCAGGTAAAGTGGGACATAGCCTTCCCATTGGGTGTGTTGCAGGAAACTGGACAGTAGTAGATCTGTTTGAATATGGTCGCATAGCTTGTGTTTAGAGCTGGTGGCAGATACCTGAATTTAAATCCTAAATAATTTGAGGACAAAGCTGAAATGCAACATCCAAGAACAGTTTGCTATTCCTGCTATTGTCTTCAGTGGGTTTTGTCTTGGCTCTCTCGTTCTCTTCTTGACCCCCTAATTTTGTAAAAGGGGTTGAAAGTGCTCCTCATCCTTACTTTCAGGAAGATAATGTCTGTCCAAATCCTGAGCTGATTTCCGCTGTGACAGTTGCGGGGGAAGAGAGTGTAGTATTGGGTCAGCTGGGGAGGAAATAACGGTTCATGGCACCTCCAGCCTAAGTCTTTGTCAAACTGTTCAAATACCGCATGAGATACTAATGTGAATGGCATGCATGCAGTCCATCTTTAGCAAAGAAACTCCTTTCAAAAACATTTCAGTTGAGGAAGTAGTACGGTGAGCCCTTTTCAGCCAGACAGTGCTGAGTTCTATATATACATGTGTATATTTATGCACTATATATGGACCAGAGAGAATGTGTGTCTCATGAGAGAGCAATACAGTGAGTTTGTTACAACTGTTAGTTGTTTGCCAAGAAGCTCTGTATAGTCATGGTCTGCTTTATGCATACCAGCCCATGAGGGAGGCATTCTGGCCTCGCTCCTGTCTTGCACCACTGTGCTTTAGCCTATTCACACTTCACGCTGACTTCAGTGACACTGCATCTACGTTGTACCAGTGGACGGCTGTGCTTAATGTCACGTTGGATGTGGCCCACTAGAAGACCAAAAACAGAAATAGAGTTCTTAAGTACTGTCATGCCTTCCTTAGTCCCTAGGTCTCTGATTTTTAGAGGCTTGTTCAGTGGCATAAGTAAGCTGAATTAAAGCTCTTGGCTATTCTTGCTCCAATTTCAGAAATGCTCTGTGTGGCCACTTAGTAAGGATGGCTGACAAGTAGCTGGGTCGACTGGTTTTTGCCATTTGGGACTTTCCTGTAGTCAACACTTATGCTAATGGTCTCTTTCTGGAGTGCTCTGCCAGTATCTCAACACCTACAATGCTACAGAATTTTGATTTCACTGACAACTTCCATTTCTGATTTTGTGAACCCTTCTCATTTTGGTCTTAGCCAGTCATCGCCCTGCTTATGACAAAAAAAAAATGAGAACCCAGACTCTGGGAATGAATCTAGATGAGCATATTGGATTGGCTGTCATACTGTCACCCAGCAGAAACTGGCTATGAAACTTGCCTGTGTCTGTAAAAATATGAAAAACTTACCAGCATAGGTGAAATAGAGAAAGGGCAGTATAGCCTTTTAAAGGAATTAGAATTGTCATTCATCAGTTAATCCCTTTTCCTGAAGATAGCTACCCATAAGCTCAAAGCATGGTGTCCCTTTTTCATTTTCTTTTTAAAGGGTTGAGAAAACTTGCACTAGACAGTTTGTTTATAGTGTGGGCTGATTTGCTGTCGTGTAGACTCTTAAGACGACTGGGCTGAGACAAATGGCTGCAGGTTTCTTTTAACACTTGACATTATGTCCTTCCATTCATCACATCTTATTGTCGGTGTCACTTTCATCCAGAAGAAAAAATTCTCATAGCTTCCTCTCAGCTTTTCTTCATCTGTTTTCTGAAGTTTTTCCCAAATGAATTTTTCTCAACTTTGCTGCAAGCTGGATGAGTAATGAATCTTTTAAATCCATAATGCATAGATGGCTGCTGTGTTGCCTCCTTTCAGAGCAAGTCTGAACCATAGGAACACCAGTGGTGTTGTGGTGTAATAACTGCTAGGAACACCTCACTGATACTTCCTGCTGCCCACCCCTTCTCAGGCATTACACTCACTCTTCCACAGCCCTTCTGGGTGCTAAGGCTAGCTCAAGCTAGAGTTAGGAGTTTACGGCAAGTCGTGAGTGTGCCAAGTCCTTTGCTGGGAGGAATGTGATGTATTTTTTACACATTTTCTGAGCAAGCTTTTATATCTTGCTTTTTCTTCATCAGTTTTTCAGCTCCATGTTACATTAAAATTTACTATACATATATATGTATATACATGCACACGTATATGTATATATGGACTGTTTCATTTGTTGGATGATTGTTATTTTTTTTTTCCTGTTATCCTTAAAACCAGTTTTGCCCTGGTCTTGGGATTTTTCATTTTTTTAACCACCTCCTGGTTAGTTAGTTATAGTTTTGGGGTCTCCAGTGTCAGCCCTCTCTCTCCATGCCTGTACTCTTCTATACTGCAGGTCCTTTTTTTGAAGAAAGAGTCCCCAAAAGCTTGTTTTGGGAAGTCCAAGATGTCTTCAGCTGGAGGATGATGTGTGGCCTTTGCAGAGCAGCTGCTGGGATGAGCCTGCAGATCTTGTGCTTGGGCTTCCTGGACCTGACCCCAAATACTCCCAGTGGACAGCTGCAGCCCTTTTTGAGCCCAGGCACTCCATGTGGAAGAGACCTTGCACTTTTTGGAGGAATCCTGTAACAGTTGCTACTGCCACAGATCAGCTACTTTTGTTGAAGGAGGCCACAGTTTAAAAGGCTTTTTGGAGGCTATATAGAAAACCTTTATGGGCCATAACAGGCCAGAACACAGGCTGCTTTTTTCAGCTCTTCTAAGGTATTAAGAAATCTCCGAGTAGCTTAGAAATAAAACTGTAGAATAGTGCAGGCTAGGCACAAAATCCGCTGCTCTACTCATGTTGCTATGATGGCAGCTTTTTTTAAAAAAATAGCTGTATCTATATTCTTCCCATGTCAAAACAAAACCATCCTCTCTCCCCCCAATTACAACACCAAAAATACCTTCAGCAGAATTTCGACACAGAATTTAACAAGGTTGAATTAGGAGAGAATTAGACTATCAAGCAAACTGACAGGTGGTTTTTCTTCTACAAAGAAAGCAGTTTAGTACAGAATATCGTGCCAACCTCCAGCTATTCAAATATCATCAACTGGATTTCCCTGCCTTTCTTTCTCTACCTCCTGTCCTCTTACCAAGGATCACGGGTTAATTCCCTGGATGCCTCTTCCTTGAGCCACTACCTTCAAAGTCCTTGAGAGGCTGGTTGGTGGCAGCTGGGGTCTGGTGCCCAGACACATGGAGACAAGTACGGCTTTTTTATTCGCACGTAAGTGCTCCAGTCGCTTTGTCTATAGGAGATACCTCTCTGCTAGCTCCCCCCTACACAGTCAGCAGTGTTAGCTGCAGTTGCCCCAGGCAGTGTTTGAAAACAGCGTAGCGCTCAGTGCACCTTTCCCTGCTCTAGTCTCCTAGTTTGGTACTGTCACAGTCTCCTCCTGCCCCTTCTTCCATCTTCTCCATTTTCTACCATCAGTTGCTCTTTTCATCTTCCTGTTCTAACCATGTTCTCTTACTCTCAGCTTGACCCACTCAAAGTGACTTGATTTATAAGACTGCAAAGAGTAAGAGCAAGTTGAGAAGAGATGAATAACAGAGTAAGATGAAGATCCAACAATGAATTCTTTTCTTGAGCAGGTTTTAGATGCATCATTGGAAATGCAAGAGAGATTGCTAGTTGGGCTGCGTATTTATTTCATACAGCCTTCTTTCCATTGTGTTGAGATGAGCCAGTGGAAAAACTGCAGGTTCTTTCTGCCCTCTACAAACACTTGATGAAGTAAAGTTCCTTAAGAAAGCTTGGAAGTAAAGATGCTTTTTCATTTATCCCTCTATTTTTTTCTCATCTTCCATAAGCTTACGTGGAGCTGACATGCAGACTTCTGCAATGGTGGGTGCTGTGTCGAAAAGAAATGCTCCAATCTAGTCTGCTTTTGATGAGGAAAATAAGTGGATTTCTCTGTTCAGCCAGCATTATTTTGCAGTTTGAGAACTTGGTAAACAGCATTGTCTTCCAAGTCTTGCGTCTTAAAATTGCTGGAAACTTAAAATATTGCTTTGAGAAGTCCAGGTGAAATACATGTCTAAATTTGTGCATCATCCAAGTGTTTCAAGGACAGCTGAATTTATTCTTTTTTGTAGACTACAATATTTTAAATTTTCTTTCAGGACTTTATTTCAAAGGTATTTAAGGTCAAGGACAGAAGTGTTTCTAATCACTCATGCTTCATGTAAATCTTCAAGAGAGAATATCTTCTTGTCTTTTAGCTCTTCAGATAAGAACCGTGACCTTCTGTTCACATTTTTTGAGTTGCAAGTCCCCAGTTTCTAGCACCTTTCGTGGGAATCTGTTCAAATGGGCTCCTTTAGCAGTGGGTTGAGGAAATGGACAATTCCAGGTAAGTGGGTGTTATGGCAAATATTAACTCACATCTTCCTTTTCTATTAGAAGAAGATAAAGGAGGGAAAATGAGAGCTGCTGAAACTTGACTTTGTGTTGACAGACTCCTGGTGAGTGATAGTATTTCGAAGCTGGATGTCGTTGCCAAATCATTCGTCTTGCTTCAGAGGGAAACACATGAAGGAGCTGCCTCATGAAGAGTGTTATTTTTAGTTGAAAGGTCAGGGGAAGGTGTAAATAGCCCAGAGAACTTGTGACAGTCAGTCTTTTAGGTGCTGTTTTGAAGACTGCAAATAGAAACAGCTTCTGAAAAGTCAGTGTTTGCTAGTAAGTCAGTTTGAAAGCTCAGGTACATGAAGAGAAGCAAACATCTTGAAGTGAAGGTCAAAATTTGGACTTGGATCTTGATTTAGTTAATTTTCCTTTTTCTACTTGCTTCGGTAGCCCACTTAGTCATTGTTTTCCATGTGGAGGATACTTTTGAAGCCTGAAAGTAAATGACTCATGTCAATGACTTGTGGCAGATGTAGTGCTATTGGGATTATCCAGACTGTAGGTCCAATCTAGTGCCCAATGAAAGCAATAGGCTACTCTGGACCTCAGTGAGCTCTGCCTCGCCGAAGTCAAAGGGTGACTACCTTTCTGTCTCACTGATTTAGAATCAGGAAGTCACATAATTTAAATCTCTTTAGCTAATGTGTGCACAGGCCTGTATTTTTGAGTATCATCTGATTATTATCTAATCTTATAATCAGATGTTGCACGGGGAGTAGATGTGGAGAATAGTTCTTCTAAGTAGATATTTTTGTTTTCTGTACCCTAATCCCTTTTTCCCTATATGACCTGACATGAGATTGGATATTAGGAATCAAAATGATATGAACCAATGTTTCTCTAATCTGAAATACAGAAACCTTGTGCATTTTCTGTTCAGGGCCAATAGTCCAGTTCCAGATTAGGTTTATTTAATAAGACTTTTTTCTTTTCATTTTTTTTCTTCTCTAATATTAAAAATAAACTACTTTTAGTAAAGCAAACATAGACTAGGTGAAGCTTGTATGAGTTGGTAATTTATCAAGTGTGGCTGATAGGGAATGGGACCCAAGACTTTCACCAGCTGCTTTGAAAAATGTATGTTTGCTTTCATAATGGAGTTTGAGTGTAGGCAAGCGCATGAGGTAGGGAGCTAGCTTATCTCTTTACACAGAAAATATTCTTAAGAAAACATGCTGATATGTGCACTATCATAATTAGTAATTATGGCAATTTCTGAAAGAGGGGAAAAAGTCAAATGTAACTGAAAGAACTACAATTTTTTCCATGCCTTGTGGAAAGCACTACTTTAGACCCAAGCTAGAAAAGGTGAACAACAGAAAATTAACAGAAACAAGAATATAAAGTGAGTTGAGGCAAGAGCTTTTGCTTAGCACCCAAAGTTATTTTCAGCTGAAACATAAAAAATGCTAGGCTTGGGTCCATTGCTAATATAAATTAATTTAGGGCCAGTTCTGCCCTTCTCTGTGGACTATATCAAATTGTAACACAGCAGAATGTGACCTAATATAAGCCTTTGTTAGTAAGAGATTAGGAGCTCTTGTGCCAGAGTCAACAAACTCAGTGAGATTTAGCTTAGCAAAATGCATTGTTAACTTGTACTGTGGAAATGGTACAGGATCCTTCAAATTTGTCATCCATAGTTTTGCAAGAAATAAAGTTATTTTCTAAAAATGCAAGTTCTCATACTGGAAGCTATGATAGCAGGACATATACTGCTTTGGGCAGATCTGTTCTGAGCAGTGGTAGAACAGTTCCTAAATATCAAATTAACAGGATAACACAATGCACTTTTACCGCACTTGCATGGATTGTTAATGTTCTTCTTTAGGAAATTTCTTTCCTGTAATTCACATTCTGTCTTAAATAGGGCCCTTCTTTGACAAAGAGTTGCTCGTGGGTGAAGCTGCATGTAAATAGTCCCTATTTACACTGTGCTGTGGAAATTAGGGGCAAATAACAGTGATGTCTGAGTTTTTCCTGCGCTTGGTGTTTACAGACATTTCTCTCTAGGCATTTGTAAGATCAGGCACTTGCATTAAAAGCTGTCCGTATTCTTTTTTTAGTGCTGTGTCATGATAAGTTTTGTAACAAGATACAATGTAGAAACCCATTCCTATTCACTTGATGTTCCTTAGTGGAGATGCAATATTCATGGTGCAAAGACACAGCCGCCTTCTTCTCTGAACTACTTGTAACTTGCCTGTGCATGAAGGTCTGCAACGATCAAACAGGGTTTTTTGGTGGGAAAGCTCTTGTGCGTGTATGTATGTGAGGGATGTGGATTTTATTGTGGCAAATACATGTGTTGTCAAGAAAACATTTTTCCCTTTTAATTTCTCTGTTGGGTAACTCTCTTCAGTGGAATTTTTCATCTAAGAATGTAGTAACAAGCATAGCATTATTTGTGAAAACAAAGTCTTACATTTTTGGTCTATTTTTCATTTAGACTGCAAATGGTATTGTAAAAGCCAAAGGTAGAACCGAAGTGTAAATTAAAAAAGATAAAATAAAAATAAAAATAATTTTGAATAAGAACCCACATCTGCTCCACTTCACTTTTTTATTTCAGTGTAAATGTAGATCAGGCTTTGTGTCCCTCTAGGCCTTAAATGATACCTTTTAAACATATTCATGCAACAAATACTCATTTTACTTGAAAGCAAATTATAAAGTTCATCTTTAGAGGGTTAAATTTTCCATTTCTGGTGGTTCTTTGCCAGATTGTAGTTACAGATCATTATGACACAGCATGCAAATACTGTATTATTCTTACTGACGCTCAGGAGATATGAAATGTTTTTTGACATTTTCCAGAATAGCTGCAGTTATGCTGTCTGAAAGATGAAATCTGGATGGGAGCTGCAATGCCATAAGATGAGTAGGAAGATGCACAGTCACAGAGAGATTTTGCGGTATGGTGTTTAATGATTTACAGCAACTCTGACATGTAATATGCAGATTTGGGAGTGGATACCCGCTTTTCCAGTCCCAGACAACTCCATTTTAGTTAACTGTGAAATTACTCATCGTTATTACCAATGTACGTTATTATGTACCAAAGCCTGGTACCCTAGCTTTATGTCAGCCCGTGGCCAGGCAGGGGCAGGGCTGTGGCGACACAATTTAAAATTGAGTTAAATTAAAAATAGACCAAAATGTCAGTCTTAATTTTCCTAAGTAATGCTATGCTTATTACTGCATTTTTAGGTCCAGTAAAAGCCTCAAAACTTAAGGAACTCAAGAGGCCCAGGACAGTGTTTGATCACTTATACTGAGGGACTGGTTCTGTGGGACTAATTTCTCTATTTTTTCACTCTCATTTGGGGCTCTGAGTTATGATGTATTAGTGGCAAAGCCACGCTGAGCTGTGAGGCAGAGGCAAAGACTGGCAAGCTTTTCCATGGTACCTAATCTTTTCATTATCACTATTCTAAGGGCCTCAGAATTTCGAGTCTCGTCTCTCTTGCTTTTGCTAACACCATTCAATCTGTAGACATTAATTTGACCGCGCATGTAATACGGACATTTTGATGCATTCTCTGGCAATGCCAAAGCTGTCCAGTGATGCCAATTTTAGAAAACAAACAACTTCCTCTGCCTCCCCGCCACCCCAAATCAGGGACTGCTTTTCATATGCCTTTGAGGAGCTCAGGAACGGTAGTTCTAAGGGAGGTCAGGAACACCTAGTATGGGCTGGAACAGCACATGCATCTTTCTAATGTTATGAAGCGTGCCTCCTCCTTGCTGGTTTTCCGATTTTCTGATTTTCTTCTCTGTTGCTAACATTTAGCAGCAAAATGACAGATCAGAATCAAACCATGATTTTGAAAATGTTATTATTACAGTTTAGTTTTTATGTTTACTGAGCCCTCAGAATTCCCACCTTTAAACATTTTTTTTTCCTATGGAAAAAATGAAAGCTGAGAGAATAAGTGGAGATAAGTGGAGCTAGGAGCTGGAATTCCAGGAAAACCTCTGGCTCTTACATGTAAGTCTTGCTAGTGTACAGGATCTCAAAATCTGTATAACTTCTGTAGGGAATCACTGATTTTGGAATGTATTTGTTGATCTCTGTTCTATATGTTTGTGAAATGGAGATTTCATGCTGTTCTGTCATCATACTAGGGCCGTCGGCCTCTTGGAAGGATAAGGAAAGGATGTTTCTAATTGCTGTTTGCTTCATGCTTACTCTTCTTTCCAATGTTGCTAATGATACAGCGATAGTTTCCAACCATCCATTTGTTGTTTGTGACCTTGTGCATTTTCTTATTGCCTTACACAGTTATTTTATTACATTTAAAGATACAAGGGAAAGCAAGAGACCAGAATCCATTGATTTTTAAAGACTTAGATTACTTGGGGAAAAGAGCAGAGCAGTTTGTTGGCGACTGACATTTTACAATAAGCCCCAATATGCAAGCCTTAAAGCTTTCCCAGCTCAGAGTAGGTGTAAATGAGGGAGGCATGACAAATGTGAGTTAATTTAGTCCGTTGGCACCCTTCTATAATGTATGTGAAAACTGTTGTGAAATCTTCTGGTTGAATTTATATTAAAAAGTGGGGCTGTGGATATAAATTTGGAGATTCTGTATACAGAAATGTAGAGCCTGTATACTCGTTTAGGTATCATACTATTTATGGGATGCCCTTGGGAAGACTGTGAAAATGAGTAATAATTGCTCAGTGTTTCTGTATAATGATAGGATGTTCGATCTCTTTTGCATGTTGTATGTTACATCATTGTAGGAAATCTTTCAGAAAGCTGGTATTTCAGATGGATTCATGGTAGTGAGGGCACAAAACTGTAATTAGCCTTTGTTATTTGTTCTGGAGTGTGATGGGGTTCATATGGGAACTTCATTCATTGCTGTTTGGAACAAAGTTAGATACTTGTTCTGCGGAAGAATAAAGCAAGGGTGAATATTTAACACTGGGATTTTCCTTGTTTGGGAAGAGATAAGGTATTTGGTGAAAGCAAATCTGCAGAGGAGAATAAACTGGCTAGTGTGTTACCATTGCAAAATACAGAGATGCTTTTTAATAAAGGATGCAGAAAACAAGTTTTTATCAGAGTGGAGGTTGCTGGGAACTGTGGAGGATGGCAGAGGCAATTTTATTGTCTTCCAGCTTAATGATACAGTAAAGGAAAGGTGGTGCTGAATCCGAGCTACTCTGTAATCAATTATTGGGGTCAGGAGTAGTGTCCTCCATGGTGGGAGCATGCTGTGCCCAAGCTCCGGGGGGACGTTACAGTGCCGATACCTGAGTGTTCTTCCAGGACAGCGCAGCATAAAAAAATTGGAAGAAGAGAAAAACAGTTTGCTGCTCTTGCGGCTCGGGTTCCTGTTGAAAGGGATTTGAAAGACGCTGTTATTCATTGCACAAAAGTCTGTCTCCCCAGTGCAGCTTTTTTGCATCACCAGACTGACAAATGCATGTAAATAAATATGCTGAAGCAGTACGTAGGCTATTCCCTTTTTCCCTGGGTGGTGTTTGTCACCACAGTAAGAAGAAAAAAGAAATAAGAAAGCAAATAATGTAAGTTCAAGTGTAGTAACAACAGCTAAGAAAAATACGCTGGGCCAAATCTTACAAAGAAGATAAATCAGGTGGCCCCAAAAGATACTGTGCTATTTGGAGTCACAAAGAGATGTACTGAAGATGGTACTTTGGAGCAGGGGCCTGGAAAAAGGAGACCGAACTGGCTCTGGCAATAAGTTGTTCCGTGACTTTGAACGAGTCTCTGTACATGAGAAAATGAAAATCTCTGAAGAGTGATCCAGGTGTCTTTGCAAACAGATTTCCATGGGTGGTTATATTTACCCTTAGAGATTCCCACTGAGCTCCTGCCAAAGGAAAACCAGAGGATTTTCCAGTACTGCATTTTGAGAAACCTAATTCTAGCAAAATAATGTATAGCAATCTCTAAAGAGTCACCTATGGAGAATGACTAGATGAACCAAGTAAATGACATGAGGAATCAAGAGGCTTATGACCTGTTGCCGTTTACAGAGGAGAGCATTCAGCAAGTGTTTTCTCTTTGGTAAAATTTCTTCCAAGTTAGGAAAGTTTTTCAGAAAGATGAAGTACTTGATGCTATTGTCCGAATTCAAAGCTGAGATCTATAGGCTTAATCTAGCTCATAACAATTTTTGCCAGATGATGTTATGGGATTATCTTCCTCACACTGTAATATGAATTTTTCATTGCAGTAACAGATGCATCTGAGTAGGGTGAGCTGAGCACAGTGAAGGGCCAGGGTGTTTTGGGGATCGCCCCTTGCCTTTTGTGCAGAGAGGAAGACCCAGGGAATAGTCTGTTGCTAGCACTCTGCTCCTGTGAATTAACCTGGGTCCAGTGATGTTGGCACTGTTGTACTGATTTTGTGTTGCTCAAGACTACTGGCCTGGGCAGTTGCTTTTCTAGAGGCTTGAATTTGTATTCCAGGGGAGGGTAGGCAGTCCCACAGGATGTTTTTGGAGTGAGGAACCATAACCAACATGAGACATAGGTTCAAACCTCTGAAAAACAGGAGCAGGGAATATCCTTTCCCGCTGGCTCTGTGTGCTTTCGGAGACAGCGTGACACAAGACACACGACACAAACCCACAAGAGGGTCCCTCTCTAAGGTGTTGTGCAGGGAGCTTTGCCGCCCAGCTCAGGTCCATCAGCAAACATGTACCGAGCGCTGCACGTGATGTCGCTGGCGCTGATACTTCTCAGTAATGGCATCGTGAAGCAGCGACATAGCAGCGTGTAATGGGTAACTGGCATTATTTACCCCAGTTTTTACCGTCTGCCACTGTCTATTATCCAGCTGCGTTAACAATAGGAATGCATGACAGTTTCCTTAACCACCATGTGGGAGCTAGTTTCACAATCACAAGACAGAAATGCAGAAGTTATAGCTTCTATGGCGGTAAGGAATATTCAACAGAAGCCTAGTGAATAGCTTGCTTAAATCCTTATGACATCCTAAATATACTTGAGGGGAGAAGACTGATTAAGTACACTGGGTCATGGCCAAAAAGCAGCCTTTTGTGCATGCAAAACCTTTAAAATCAATTAAAAGGCCCTTATAAGAAATTTTCCCATGTCAGAAATGAAAAGCTGTGCTGAAACCTGTCAGGAAGCAAGTTGCAGGGCTCTGAGTCAGATGCATCCAAGGAATAATAATAGTGTTAGCAACTCCAGGGAAATAAAGAACTACAGTAATTCTGCCCTCAGAGGGGGAAAAAGGGGGGAAAAAAACAGAAAGAAAAGGAAGGCATTTACCAGCAGTTTTGCATCCTTTATATGAGGGCAGTTCTTCCAGGCAATGTCATGTAGCTGATAAAATTATGCTTTGCAAATTGTTCTGGAGACCGTTGTCCCTTTAAAGAGATATCGCAGTCCAGGCATTTCCGTGTCTCGCTGTACATTTCCACGTAAGTACAGCTCGTGCAAATGAGGGAATCTTTGCTTTTACAGTGCAACCTGGGGAGCCTGTTTTGTAATCAGAACAAAATCAGGAGGGAATCCTTCGTGCCAGCTACACCAGTTATCCTGTACCGCGCTTCCTCTGTTACCAAAATACCCCATCTGACATTCTCTGAGTCGTGGGAAAGGGCTGAGCTATCTGCTTGGCAGTGGTGGGAGGAGAGCTGTCCCGAAGGTAGAGTCGTGTACGGTTGTGTCGGAGTCTGCGACACAGTTCTGCTTCTGCGGTAGGTTTCCAGTGTGACTTCAGGCAAGTTAATTGGTACTTTCTGATTGACTTACCCTAATGCCAAACAGCAGTGAGAAAGCCACTTTCCTCACAAGGGTACTATAAAGACTAATGCTCTGTGAAGTGTTTAGATATGATAAAGGTGAAGAGTAGCAAAGAAAATAGATGCTTACTGGTTTTAAATGTATTATGTGCAGTCTGTGCTTATTTAGCTGTGCTAAATGAGCTGTAGCGTATAATAGAGAAGACCTGAAGCTAGAGCTTTTTCATTATTAAAGTTATGTGTTTCTGTCTTTTTTCCCCCAATCCTTCTAATATGCTGTTGTTATAGCAACGGTGTTTCTATCAGGAGATTCATATGAACTAGTAAACCCTTCTTGCACTTTTACCTGTTTTGACATCCTCACAATACTTAAATGTATATGTTCTTGAGTTGTTTTTCTTCAACCAGAAAAAAATTGGTCTTAGATTTTGAGCAGAGCTTTGCTGACTCAAAGAGGGCTTTGACAAAATCATTTGTGGTGTTAAGTGCTCCGTTCTTTTAACATAACTTGCATTTAAAAGTGCAGTATCATATTTCCTGTTCAGGGTCCCTTGCACTGGACAAAGAGGCCTCCGCAAAAGTCTCCCTGCAACTTTTAGTAACTGTGGATGAGCGTTCATGCATAATTTACTGCAAAGGGCTGTGTTTTGTTTTATCTTCACACACTCAGTTTGCAAGCTTCTGCGTCGTGCTAACAGGAGCCTCTGGAGGGAGGAGATGCCTTGGACGTCACAGGACGGATGTGCAGCTACACACAAGCAGCTGTCAGTGCTACCTGTCATCCCCCATAACAAACAATAATGGCAAAGTGACACTCCGACTGGATCATGAAATAGTAATGATGAGTCCTGAAATAGCAGATGGCAGTAAAATGTTATTGGGCCTCCTAACCAAAAGGAATGGAGCTGTGTGATATTACAAGCTCCCAGCTGGTAGAATATGGAAAAGATGGCTTCAAAAGCTGCTCTTACGAATCCTAACTGATGTCACTGATGAATGAAAGGTGTAATTATTCAGAAGGGGAGGGATTTTTTTGTGTCTTTCATAGTGCTGTTTCACTAGTTGGACATGTAAGGTAATATTGCCTTATGAAATACCTTCTGGACAGATACAGTGGAAGCTTTTGGACAGTTCTGTTGTTAAAATGCTTGGTACATTCAGTTATTTTCCTTATTTGTGCCTCAAATCTTAGTTTTCAGTGCTCTGAACACAACAGTGACTTTATTTACGTCTTGGAAAAATGGTTAGAAAGCACCTCATGAACAAATATGAAATAAGCCATTATCAAAACTTTAAATATCTTAGTAACACTTCATAGTAAGTTGTGCCTGTGGCACTACTTTTTCATATTTACGTGGGGAACATTCCTCAAGATGGATTTCTTTGAAACCTGCCGAGATGCGACAACACCAAGGGCTGAGACTGGAAATCCTAACCTTTATACTAATTAATCATTTACTACAAAGGGTCCTGGGCCTTACCTGCTTCTGCAATATGGAAAGTATAAATTACATCATGATATAGTTAACTTATAGAATACATGCAGAATAATATATTTATTTTTATGTTATTAGTCTTAACGTAAATCTTAGTGAAATTGTAGTCCTGGGCTACCTTCATTACACATTGCTTGAAACAATTTTGGGCATGCTGAAATATTCATGTGTCTGTTGGGGCTTGGAGGGGAAGTGAAGGCATGCTGGTGTTTGATTGATTGGTTAAATTAAAAGAATTCCTATTACTCCAAAGAAATGTATCTGCAGATCTTCACCTTCTCTTGGTTTTGTGAGCTGTATGATTTTTAGTCTCTCAATTGGCTTTTGCAGGTAGCAGGCAATTACTAGTGCTGGTCTATGAATAACCAGCTACTATGTGACTTTTGTGTGTCACTTCAACCTGCCAGAAACCCTCTGAGAGGGAATTTATTTTCTTTGCTTGTCGCTCTTAGGCTACATTTATACTTGCTAGAAATTTGATGCACTAGCAGTGAACCAGTGGATCAAAGCACTTGGTGCCGGGGGCCCCACATCTACACTGTGTGCTGTTTGTGGGGCTTGCCGTGGACCTGATCTAGCCTGGTCTTCTGGACTGAATGCCCCCACCACATGCGGTCCAATGCTGAACAAGGGATAGGTCACTGATTCACTCTGATTCCCTTTTATGTCCCCGTGAAGGCTGGGAGTGCACTTGCAGAGGCGGTGCTGTTATTGCCTTCATGTCTGGGGGCAAGGCAAGGCTTACAGGTAAGAGGAATACCTTTTATTAGACCAGCTGGTAGGGTTAGAAAAAGCAGAAACACTTCTGGGCCACGAGCCCAGAAGTAGTTGTGTAGGTCTGAAATGGGAGCAGCAATCTTGGTGTAAACGTTCTCAAATTGTATTTATCAAGGATCTGTTGGACCACTGGGAGAAAGGTGATCAGTATCTATGGATGACTGCTGCAGGGAAAGGTGAGAAGGTGGTTAATCTTGACAGTGTTTGCAAGCCTTAGTGTGCTCCCTGTTTCTGAGATGTTTACACTTAGGGGTTTGCAGTCTAAGCCATTTCTCTGCTGGGCTATGGCTTGTTTCTTTGCTCCTGTGTCTCCCACCTATCTGTCTCCACTGAGATGCCTCTGCTGTCACCTTTATGCGCTTCGTGCTCCATCACACACCAGTGAAAAACACTCATTAAAGTGCTCTCAGAAGCAAAAAGCATACAAACGGGAGGAGACAGGAAGGTGGGGAGGGGACGGTAAGGGTCAGTTTTTATCTTTTTCAAGTCATCATTGAGCTGCCTCCTGGCTGCACAGAAATGCTGCCAGGCAAATTCCATCCACACTGAATAATGCTGTTTTTTGAATGGATATGAACAAACTGAAACTAACTGTTCAGTGCATTTCTCCCAACTTAGACATCTTTTTAACCAGCTTTTCTAAGTTTCTTTTTGTGTGTTGGTTAAGCTGATCTTTGTATAAAAGGAAATGCAAAGATTGTAACCTGCTCTCATGTTTGCGTTTGTTGATGGGCTTTTTACTAGTTGCACAGTGAAATTAGAAAATCTTCACAGTATACAAAAAGCAGTTACCACTCTTGGAAAAAAGAAGTAAGATTGTTTTAATCAATTAAATATGTTCTGTCATTAGTGGTGTTCATCATTCATTGGCATTCCTTAGCTGACCCAGCTGGTTTGCATTGCAAATTAAGTTAATTTTCCATGGATTGGCTATAAATGTATAACAGGCTATATTATTCATATGTAAATATTCTTTGATTAAATCCATCTTCACTTGCTAATGCCCTAAAATAGTCTCTTTTTTTTTTTCTGTCTACAAGTTCATGGACTAGGATTTCAGCCCTGCTGCATTTTTAAGTGGTTTATGTCTGCTCCTACAAAATCCTTCTCTTTTTAAAAGTTACTATCCCAACACTTCCTTTGACTAAGAAATTTGTTTCCATATATATCAGAGTTCATCATCTATTTGACAAAAAATGCTGTTTTGGTGGATTTTTGGAATTAATGGGAACACTCTTTCAAGAATGTATTTTGTTAGGTAAAAAATGAGGTTCTTTAAAATGGAGATGAAAAGAAGAACTTCTCATTTCTGGAAAGAGAACTTTTTCACATACTTACACGCTGCTCCCAAGCCTCTCATTAGGGGACTGTCAGTTTTATACCTAGAAGATAGCTTACTCTCCCCCCTAAAACTGCAGGAATTCTGTTTAAAGCTGTAGCTCTATTTTTATTTCTGTAGCTAGTGATTATAAAGATAAACTTTTATAGTAAGGCGTACAGATGACTTACAGGCTAATTGCCATCAGTTGTTAAAAGCCTTTTAATTTTCTACTGCCTTCAGGACCCAGTCTTTAAAAGGTGATCTAAAGAATGCAAGTGCTCATGAATATGTTCCTTTCCACAAGGATGTTCTTGCATACCGCGTCACCTGAGACCTTAGACTTAGATGCTAGTGATCATGGTAGTGATTTGAGGACTGGACAAATCAGTTATGACAATCAATGTCTATTGCCATCTCACCCTGTATCTTAATCGAGAAGGATAGTTCGTCTTGAATCTTGTGGCAATGTTCTGCAGGCAGGCAAGTATCTCAGCTGAGTCACTTCTAGAGGACATGCATGCTTTTGCGTGATAGACCATGGGAAGGTGTAAAGGCTAAGATTATAATTCTTCTGATCTCATAAGAAACTCATCCTGGTTTACACCCATGTAACTGAGAGCAAAATCAGACTCCAAATGTCTTACGAGATGATATCCAATTAGAGAAAAGGTTGAGTTTGCACATTTACTGTCTATAATAGTATTTCTCTTCCTCAGTTACTGTTGGTCAGACCTATGCGTGAAATGCAAATGCATGTGTGGAGGAGTGGGAGATAATGTCATCTCTTAGAGCAAATTTGAGCAAGAATAGAAAGTTTCCTTGGAGAATATTTTCAGAGCAAAAATGTCCATCACTCACCCCTATTGCTTTCTTAGCTGCCTTTCTCCTCTCCGCTTAGGCTAAGCTTAGGCTATCAATAATGCCCTCCTATTGAATAGAGACACCATTTAGTCAGAATTAATTCATGATTCCAAAGGAAAAGAAAGCAAGAAATGCAGTATGTTCTTGTCTGAGAGATGGACGTAACTATGCAGTAATAACAAAGCATAATTTATGTACATTTTTGGATGTACTGTTTTTAAGAGACAGTTAACAAAACTGTGATGATTTATCTGGTGAAGGCACAAGGAGAACATTTTATGTGTAATTAGCTCTCAAAGCCCTCTTTTGTAGAGAAAAAGGTTTTCAACTTCCCGAATGAAAACAGTTCATCTTTCATCTTTCCTGAAAAAAGTTTCATCTTTCCTGAAGAAGATGGTTTTCATCTTCCTGAAGACCTTTCCAGCTCAAGCTCAGCCTGTCTTCACAGGGAAAGAAATTGTAGAGTCCTGCTGCAGATGCACCAATTAGTACTGCTTTTAAATTGCGTAACATTGTTTATACTAGTGCAGCCGGAATAGACTTGTAAAGAACTTAAAGGAAATTTATTAGCCCAAGAGCTTGGGGACAATACTGGCAAATGAAACCAGCAATTCCATGGCAGTGTAACTTGGGAGCTGTGACAAAGAAAGCCTCCTGGGAGAAAAGGTGCCAAATTAGCAGAATGTCCCTTCTGCTGCCAGTGCCACCTGACGCGTGTATCCTCAGAGCCATGTGTTGGAAAGGGAACTCCCCCTTCTTGCTGCCTCCTCCTACCCTCTCCCTGGCTATACCAAGGCTACAGGAAGCCCTGAGTAATGTGAGCCCTTCATGTATGTGAGATTCTAATTTGACCAGAAAAAAAGTCTTGCATGTAATTAAAAGTAGCTAAGTACAAGTCTAAAGAGAAAATCAATGCTATTAAAACTCATGCGTGACCTAGATAATGCTGGAAAACAGCTTACCTTTTAGACATCAGTCAGGGATATAGAGCTGGGGTGATTACATTGGATGGAGCCTTCTTGCAGGGCAGTTATTTCACAGTTACAGGCAATTGAAGAAGTTTCTTACTTTAAGCTGTCAGGTAAGGACCATGGTGGGATATGGGACTAGCTGAAGTATGAGCTAAAGTGGTCTATTAGCTTGGATATGTGCTACTCAGTGCAACACAGTGCTTTTTCAGAGATCCCTTCAGCCCAGCTTTAGTGCTGGTACGTTTCATGGCAGAGTGATGCCGTCTGGAGTATGGAAAACGGTCTACTACCATACTGCAAACCAGTGCTGCACTGACACGGCTGTTCTGTCTCCTAAGGTCCTAAAGTCCGGGGGTTCATTCTGGTGTTGGTGGGGGTGAAGTCCTTTGCCAGGAGGAGCATGATGCTCTTGTTGATGGTTTCTTCCTCATCATAAGATCCACTTGGGTACCTTTTTATATGTTTGCTAGTACCCTTTTACCCTTTGATCTTTCTTCATTGTTCTGAAGCTCCACGTTGAATCCAGATTTACTATATATGATGCCTTTTACATATGCTAGATACTATTTCTTTGCTCTTTATTACCCCTAAAGCCAGTTTTATCCAGCTCCAGTTCTGCATTTCTTTAACTGACCACTGGTGACTTTTTATGGCAGTGGGGTGCCAGTGCCAAGCCCGTGCCCCTCTACATCTGTACTCTTCTACACCATGTCCCGTGTCTCCATTTCTCGAGGCCTTCATCATCACATCAGGCCTGTATTTCTCTGTGCTGCATCATTATATTGGAGTCATTAAAACCATTGTGGTACTGTACAAAGATAAACAAAAGCAAAGCAAGTTAGCTGTAGGCACCTGTTCAATTAGCAACATTGCTGTTACATGTAAACCAAGTTAAAACAAAGTTGTGGGCAGGTTAAGAAAAATTGAGACGGAGAAGGCCTGACAAGTCTCAGTCCTGAGGCTTTGCAGACTCGGTGCAAAGCTTATGGCCTGTTACTAGCAATGGCAGTACCGTATTGCAGGGCTTCTTGGTTACATACTGTGCAGTGGATATATCCTGTACAGATCAAACAGGCAAACGGTGAGCATCGCACTGCTTAAAAGTTTTTTTTGCTCTGAAATATTTCCAGCTGTGACAAGACTTGCTCCTTTTAGTTCTTCTCTTGTTTGTGGTGACTTGCTATGCTAAGTTAGGACAATTGTTCAAAACCTATTTTGAGGAACTTTTGTTCTAATAAATGAAATAGCTATGGGAGGATAACCTTTAGTATATCCACAGTTATTGTATAACCTGGTAGTTTAGATCCGTAAAACATCAATTTCCACTGCAGTGTCGTTGTTGATGCTTACTCATCTGATCTCCATGCATTCCTGAAGCAGGTATGTTCCCAAGAAAAATAATTCATCAAGGAAATTAAAGCAGTTTATGTAACAGACTCAGCAAGTGGTTATCTGGTATGCGGAGTCTGAGACGGTAATGTGTGTAGGTGTGGCAGTATATGGTTGGGTGTGTGGTTTGGGACTTTTGCACTTCTATACTATCCTCCTTCATTTGCTGCCAGGTCTCTTCTGAAAAGCCAGTTGCAGTGAAAAATGGGAGCATTATTTTAGGTATTTTCCCGCTGTGCCCACTAAAATAGTGGAGTTGAAGGAGTGTTGATGATTGAAAGTATAATAATGCTATGCAGTCAGAGCAAGTGATACCTCCTATGCTTACAGAACTGGGGTTAAAAGTTGTAAGAAGACACCAGGAAAGGGGCAGCAGGTGCCTCAGTGGAAGAATATTCTACTGACAACCTTAAGAGAAACTCCTTCCAAGTCTCTTTGCCCCTTCCCCTTGATTACTGTTTGCTTTCTGCAAGAGCGAAGGCCACTTCCAAATAATCCCTTCCAAAGGCAGGTTAGGACAAGCTTTACAGGGCCATCTTTCTTCTGGCCATAGCTGGCAATGATTTTCCTAGGACTCTGCTGGCTGCTGCTGCACACTGTTGGAAGGAACACTCCAAGATCAGGCTTTTATCTGTAAATGTCCAAAGCAAATATTTCCAGGCCAACTTTTTTGAGAAATCTTAGAGGTTCCTCCATAAGCAAAGCCTAATATATAAGATTATAGGAAAGGAAATATGGGGGCATGATGTTCAAAAGCAGGCTTTCTTGGATTTTGAGAGTTCCTGAGATATCTTTCTTTATAGGCTGGTCTACCTGCTGAAGCAATGGCTGCTATAGTTACTCTGAAAGTAGAAAGTCTCTCAGTCAGGCTGTTTTTAAGAAGCATACCAAGAGGAACAGGGAGACCCAGTCTGAACAAAAAAGAAGGGGTCAATCAGTAGTACCCTTTGATTTGTGTGGGGTCAAAGGAGAAAAGTTGGAGGGAGATTTTCCTGTGTTCGACTGTTTCTCGGTCTCTCCTGCCGGAAAGGCATGCATTTATCTGCTCTTGTGGCCCCATTTAAGCCTATTTAAGATACGTGAGAACTGTGCTCTGTAGCTGACTCCCAGCTCTTGTGAGCTGTTTCGCTGCACAGTGACTCCGGATGCTTCCTTGAGTCATTAACGGGCCCATATGCTCTGTTACTGATATCCAAAACTGACACACAAATCGAAAAATTACCTCTGCTGTTGTGCGGCTTACTAAAACTGCCATAATGTGTTTGAGGAATTTCAGCCCTTTTTAAAAGAATGTGTCACTTCAAATAGCCAGAAGGTCATTTTGTAGTTTGAAGGGATTTAAGGCATACTCTGACTTTCAGAGACCGGGATGAGACCTGTGGGGAGAGATGAATTATCCACAGTTTCTTGCAGCGCTGTTCCCTCTTTGCCCAAGGCATCTGGTGGTCCAAAATAGGGTGATGGCCCCTCCTCAGCTGAGCAGTTCCTATCAGTTCTTGTCTCTTCAGATCGCCATGACCAGATAGCCCTGCTCTCAGCGAGGTCTGTACAGCTCCATGATCACGATGGAGTCATGGGAGGTAGGAATAAATCCCAGTGACTGGGTTGAAATCAGAGTGTTGCAGAGCCATGAGGCGGTACTGTCAGTCTACACCCAGGCACCAGGATGAGGCAGGACCCATTCTGGACTGGATCATGCTTGGTAAATCCCTTGCTGCATTTTGCAAGCTGCCAGCTAAACATGGGGCTCATGTCCTCTTCAAGGATGCCAGGAGAAAATGTTTCTTAAGTACTCAAAGAGAGCTGAAGCTCTTGACTGAGTGACGGAGCTGGCTTTTCTGGGGGGGCAGAGGTGAAAGGATTACCCCATGGGATTAAAAAATGCAACTGTTTTGCAAATAAAACCAGGTAGATGGGAGACATCTGACTGTAACAAATGTGTGGTGATCTCTCTGTTAGCCATAGGTGTTGATATTTTTCTCTGACAGTTTCTTTAGATGACCGTTGTCAGGCCTTCTGGTAAGAAAAATATTCTAGAAGGAAAAGGAGGGTTCAAGGCAGACCACAGGAGAGCTGACAGAGTTTTCACTACTTAACAAACTGGCATAGAAGCATTGAGAGAAAATCCTTGATGCCTGTGTGGCATTAGTACATCTTTGAAGAGCTGACGTGTATTTTGGGGCCTGCTAGAAAACTCTATCTGAAGAACTTTCTTTATTCTTTTTTCTTTTTTTTTGAGTCAGTTTTCCAGCTGAATGCATGACAAAATAAAATCCTCCAGTATCCTAAGTAATCTGTTCCCTGCAGCATTGTTGGAAGCAGGGATGCATCTGTTTTATGTTGAGATACCAGTTTAACTGACTTAAGATGTGCAGGTGGCCATTAGGATATCCTTTCAAATGGGGAAAGAGTCTTCAACTTCACCAAATGGTGGGTGGAGGCTAAAATTGCCACTCTGATTATATAAGATGGCAATGACTGTACTACAGACCATTCTGAATGAGCACTTCAGCTTCTGGTAAATCTGTTTTCTGTAACCGCTTCAATAACCATGTGTCAGAGAAGAACTGACTTTACTGTTCTGGCTCGCTGTCACAGCATCCTCAATTTGTGGAAGCTTTCTCAGAGGGTAACACCCTGCAAGGTTAAGGGCACTTTTTAGAACAACATGTTGGTCTTTATGATACTTGTTACTATGGCTTCTGAAGGCAATTTCATGTCTAACACACATGCTTCTTTTGCGTTAATTACTAACACAAAATGGCACTCTGAATTTTTTTCTTCCTCTCAGGCTGGGGTGTATTTATATGATCAGGAAAACATGGCAACTTTGTCTTACTACAGCGTTTCAGAAGAGTAAATCTATTTATTCTCCCTCTACTTACCCTCAGGTAAGTGAAAATATCCTGATACTAATTTCTAACAGAGGAATGGAACTGATATCATACACTGGCATATATTTTCATACATTTTTTTTAACCAACCCAGTACCCCTAGTGACTGATAATTTCACTTAGAAATAGAAATGATTGCAATCTTAGCTGATATTTCAAAATACTCCACAGCACTTTTGAAACATTAGGGTGGGAAATGCAGAAGCTGCCATTTTAGCTGTGGAAAATGTTCAGTACAAAACTACCAAGTTACATAAGTGCATTTAAGGAACATTATTTGTATAAAAATGCCCTTAAGAGGGCGCTTACTCACCACCACATTTGTTTTGAACATCCTCTGTTAAAATAATGAGATTTTAAAATAATTTTTTGCTGCACCAGTGTAACATTTGACTGAAATGTGTTTGGGCCACTCATGGTTACCAGCATTTATGGATACAAACTATGCAACAATATTGCATTAGGTAGGCTTAATTTGTATAATCACTGTCAATTTATAGGAGTGCAATTTCCATCTAGAACAGCAGACGCAAAGCAGTTCAACACCTCATAAAAGAAATACCTTTCCTTTACACGATTGGATACTGGTTTGATTCAGGTTTTTCTTTGGCTCTGCCTTTGCTTTTTTATGACAGTCATCAGCAGTGATAAAGTGACTTCCATGTTTCATCCTCTGCAGTCGTCGTCTTTTGTGCGTAAAGGATCATGTACCTAGAGGTGCACTGGAAGACTGAAGGAGACAGAACAGTGCTGGTAACAAAATCAGGCTATCAGATACCTTTCTTATCTTTTAAGCCAGCCACTGAGGAATTATGTCCTATTTTCTTCTCTCTTAGAGTGAATATTTCTGATAAAGCGGTCCTCCTGCCATAAAGCGCTGTCTTGTAATGGTCATGGCAGATGGATGTGCCAGTGGTGTCTTTTGATCATCTTCTGCCATGCTTCCTCTCTCTTCTTTTTCAGTTCAGCTACATTAGCTAAGGTATCGTTTAACCCATCTTGATGGTGCTCCCGTAAGGGACGGCTGCCAGCATACCCTGGGGAAATTTCACTCAGCACAGAGCAGCGTGCCAATGCCGACCACTTTCACACCATCTCTTGCCCATTTATCGAGCATAAAGCAGTGCTGTATAGATGGAACATGTGCAAATATCCCTGCGCCGGTTTACTGGTACGAGTCTGGCTTCAGATTTGGAGACCTCTCTCATCATTGCGGTTTCTGTAGCTGTCTATTGAGAACGTGAAACCTGAAGATCTGAGAGGAGGTAAGTTACAGAATATGAATGTCTTGCATTTAGAAAGACAGGGCTGGCTGTGTGTATTAATGCAAAAGTATAGGAAATTAATCTGTGTAGCTGTATCACTTCTAAATTAATGCTTAGTTCACAAATAAAATAATATTTGCCTATAGATCTCCATTAGTCTAGATCTAGATCTTGGTGTCACAGTTGGATGCTTGGTGCCACTTGAAACACTGGAAGATGAAAGTGGTTGGTGTAAACTTGGCTTCAGTATGGTTAGATTATGCCATACAACACTAGCTGTAATCTCAATGTAATATGTAATATTTCTATTACATCAATGAACATCAAGTTTATTTATGGCATTATCTGTCTGCTTGGAACAAAAAGTAAGTTGATTATTTTTCCTTCAGGTTTGACATTTTTATGTGGACTTGAAAGGGTTATGGACCATTTCCTTAGATTGTTTAATGGGACACAACTAAACTGTGTCAACATAACTGAGCTCCACCATGCAGTTGAAGATCTGACCCTCTATTTTAATTTTAAATCCTTCATTTTCCATCTATATTTAATTTCTTGTATATGAATCTGAGGGAGTCATAACATGTCTCAGAGGCCTATGCATGAACATTAAGATTATGTATAGGCCACTGACTGAATAAGCAGATAATCATCTTGCAGATTTAATTCTGCAGCAGCACAGGATCTTACGGTGATGGATATCCAGCGTTAACATTGTGAATTCGTAAAGGCATCACTGGTTAACATTTGGAACGTGCTAGGTGTGTGCATTCTTATAAGCTTTGTGGTCATGCAGTTGTACGAGTAGTGAAGGCAATGCTCTCTAAATTTCTGAGGCAGCAATGGAAGCTGTTTTTTAATTGTTCTTCAGAAGTGAAATTCTGTCTGTACATTTGCTTCTCCATCGTAGATGCTGGTGTGATATTCTTCAGCTGAAACCAGCTAATTTATTCTCGTGGTGTATGGGAGGAATCTGGCTCCAAGGCTTTTTAATAGCTTTCCAGTTCTTGCTGGCTTTTGTTTAATATTTATCTAGACAGAGACCAGTGATATTAAGAAGCACATATCTCTAGGATAACATTTAATTTTCTTATCACTAGACAGGATGTAGATTTTGATATTGATGTAAGGATATGATGGGCTTCTTCTTGGAGATAACGAAATATTGGTTTGCCCCTATATGACTGGGTAAAACAGTCTTGTGAAATAAGCACTACCTCTCATGCCTGAGGTTAATTGAAGACATTTAATTGCTTTTCCATAGACCTATAGGACTGCTGTGCCTTTTTTTTATCTCTTGACCTAAGAGTAACCTCTTTTTTAGCTAACTGAATACTTGCATAGCAAAACTGATGTGTTCCTTAATAATGTTTTTTTGAAATTATATCTGATTCACTATATAAAACATACTTTACTATATCTCTTCTGACTTAGTAAAGGGGGACTCTTAGGGTTTTATGAGCATGCAGAAATACTTTGATTTTTATTTTTTATTTTAGAAGAGTTGGTTTTAGATTTTCAGCAAAAAGTGACTATCCCATTTCTTTGTGTTTTGTTGCTGACAAGATTTTGGGCCTTTAAGCATTATGGATGTCTGTCCCTCATCCTCAGTGATGGCACTGAGTGAGAGAGGGTGTAATAGGTAGTTGATGAACAAGAGTGACAAAGCTGCTTTCTTCCTGCTACTAGGAAAAGGAGTAAATTTGGGATACCACAAGTTTTCTTAGTGCACTGAGCTAACACTGCTTATTTAGCATCTGAGAAGTTCCTTCACTGACTAAGTGCCAGCGCTAGTGTCCTAGGTAAACATTTAAAGCTATGGCCTTTGTGCCATGGCAGACATGCAAAAAATAAAGAGCTGTTTTTTGGGTGGCAATGGGGACATTTGCTCTGTGGGGCTCAGAGACCTTGCTCTGGGACCTTCCCCTCAGTTGTTTAGGTTTTTTTGCTAAGTTTTAACTGTTCATGTTGAAATTTCCCGTGTTGCTTTCAGTGGCATTTTAGGGGGAGTGTTTCAGCCCGAAAGAGCCTGTTGTTTCCAGGTGTAATGCCTTCTAAAGGGAGAAGAGCTGGTGGCGGCACAGAATCTCATGGTCAGCATGAAATGGTCTGGGCAGAGATGCTCTAGAAGGGAGCTGCCTTAACTACCGATAGGAGGGATGAGCCCAGTCAGAACTCTAACTACTGCTGGACTTAACTGCTGCTGTTTTCTTCTCATTTTAGTGACATTTGTTGTTAAAAGGCAAAAACTGATACCTTCTCAGGCAGACTGACTTAAACTACTCACTGTCTCTGAATTCAACCTTCTAGATTCCACGTTGTGTATCTTGCATGAGAGCCACTTCCCTTTTACAAGAGGCTGTCTGCAAAACTGTGCAATAATCCGCATTTCAGCTTACGCAGATACTGCATTTGAAGACTGGTTTTGGTGAAGAGTTTAGTAATACATAACATAAATAATATAATGATACTAATAATGGAGTTTCTCAGACATTGATTACAGCTTCATTAAGCAGGATTACTCACTGTGATCTCTGCACTACAAATTAGGTTTTGATAATTTGACCTATTCTCTGTTTTAATTTAGTGAATTAGAAAAATAAATTGCCAGAGCAGAACACTTACAAAAGAAAAATATTTTTCTAGCATTTCATAAAATGTTTATTTAAAACGATAAAAATTATCCTCATATCGCTGGTTTATTCCTGGTAGGCAAGCTCATCTAAAATATTTTTAAGGGGAATCTTTTTAAATTAAAAGCTTGAGGATACTTTTTTATTTTTCTTTTAACTTCCTAGTCATAAGAAATCTCTCCAAATCTCAGGGGTTTTTTTGTTTGTTTGGTATTTTTTTTACAAAGTACCTACGTAAGAAATGATGCCTCCTCTGCAATAAATTTCTTGCTAATCCTCCCTTCTGTACATACTGGAGGCTGCAACCCAGTCTAGCAATCAGCTCTGCAATTACTTCTGAGGGACTCTCTGTGCTTTGTAGAGATCTGTTTGCACTCAGGAATCAGATATGCCAGATCTCCTACATCAGTAAATACAGAAGTGGAATTTGCCAGCATATGTGATGGATTAACCTCAAAATAAATGAAGGGCTTTTTCTTACATATACGCCAAAACTTGAGTAACGTGTTCCCACTTTCTAAAACTTTGTGGTCTGCAAAATGATACAAAAATGTGACAAAAAAATCAAGCGTAACTGCTTCTGCTAAAATGGATGGAGTGAAGGCTGTGTCTGTCTTCTGTGAGATTCTGTGCTCAGGTGGTGTGAAAGAATGAGTTATCAGTGTTGTACTTCGGTGCCACGGTAATTGGACTAGCAGTCTACAGGACTCAGCTTTATATAATATATATGTTTTATTGCAAATGATGGAGCTGATTTTAAAAGTGCCTCTGAGAAAACTCCATTAAGGGTGGTGGGTTTTTTGGGGGGCAATCCAAATATTAACTGCTCACGTGTAGTTCAGCTCTTTAAGGACTTTGTCTGAATAAAGTATTTTGACATGAATCTGAAAGGTTTATTGTAATCATCTTTGGCACGAATTACAACATGTTGATTGATATGCTTATGATTATTAACTCTGATGAGGAGTGCTTAAAATGATCTTGAATCATGGCTTGATTCATGGCGGATTATTGTTACAACTTAGACCTTAATATGATTCTCTCAAGTTGGAGCCCTAATTTTGGGCTATCTTGTATCTCATGCTAGCTAGCATCCATTTCCTATCCTAATTCACCCATAAATAAAGGAGTCTTTTGGATCACTCCAGCAACAATTTTCAGGGGATTCTTTTCCTTCCAAATAAGATACACATTTCTTGATGCTTAAACATGAGATAGAGTCCTAGTCTGTTACTGTACAGACAAAAGTGTCCATCTTCAATTAGGCAACTGACATAAATTATATTTTTGTGAAATTTGAGAGATACAGGAAGAAAAGATGGCACAAGGCAGAAATAGGATCCAGAACCCCAATGTTCTGTTTTCAGAAATTTAACTTATTTTTGCTGCTTTTCATTAAACTTGTTTAAACCTAGCAGTCTGGTGTAAATTGCTTTTCCAGAGAGTAGCTGGAGAAGCCCATCTCAGTGAGAGTTGATCCACAATGTCAGTCAAACGCTTCCACTCTGAACCAGTCTTCTTTTGCAGTATTCTGTTTCCCCCGTGTATCAGCACTCAGCATGTCAGCCTATGTATCAAACTGCTGAATTAATAGAAAAACTGTAGTAAAAAATACTAGCACAAAGGTGATGGACACCTCCACTTCCACCTCCGCACAAATTACCCTTAACACTAATCACTTAGGCTTTGTGAGAAACAGCACACTGAAATGTTCCTGAAATAATCTTACTCTGCCTTCAGCTTTTTAAAAATAGCCCCCAAAACATGCATAAACATCAGATGCTGTGAAACAGACCTCCCCTGCTAACTGTTTGTAGTTCTAATTAACACACAGATTTACACAGTTAAGGCATTTGAATGCCTGCTAGTATTACGTGTATTGTTCATAAACACGTGTCTTCAGATATATCGATAACCTTTTTTCTGTTATTGTCAACATTTCTTCATTTTCATTTGCTGTGACAGACGTGGAATTTTTCATTATTATTCCTGTTAGACTTGTTACAACAGACTGAAACTTGAGGCTGCAGGGCAAATGCATTATTTTTAACAATAACTGGTGGTCTGCCTGTCTAGCAACACCCGGATGGAGCTGTTTCAGTCTCAGGTTGATGGGGAGTTCTTCAGCAAGCTCATTTATCTCCTTTTAACCCAAGTTCCTGCTTTTCCATGACCACTTCTTACTCCCAGGCTTTCCAGCCTTATTCTGCATGCAATATTGGGGCTAGATATATGTTCATAGGTATTTAGTAGGATTTTTCAGCTTTGTTAACTTAGGTCTAATGACAAATCTAGCCTTAACGACAAATCTAGCCCTTGTGCTGCAGCTCTTCAATTTTACTAAATTCAGATCTGATCAAGTAATGGGTAGTTTGATGCACTGAGTGGTGCCGAAGATTTCGGTTATTGAAGTCAAGCCAGACTAGCATGGAAAGCATTATTTAACAGCTTTTGAGAGTTTGCCACATTGGTCTGCAATGGTCTGCTTGGAGTCACCGTGTTGTCCCTGCGGATGGAATAGCCAAGGCCTGCCCTCTTCTCGTTAGTCTGTCTGAAGTAGCGGCTGGAGGTGGCAAGCCTAGCCCACGTGTACTGTCCTCAGAGCTGTGAACATGCGAGGTACCCCAAACCCCGGTCACGTTGTATGCTGGCTGGTTGTTCCTTTGCAGTTATTCAGAGGCTGTCAGTCTCTTTCGCGATGCTGACAAGCAGCCTCTGGGAGCTGGTGTCACACTACTCAGACTCCTTTGCCTCCTGCCTTGCCGCTGCACAGCCAGCCCAGTAATGGCTCTCAGTCACTGTCAGCTTGGATTTAGAGGTGAAAGGCTCTGCTCCGTATTGATTTATTTGTATAATAGTAGCAGCAGGAATGAAATAAGTACCCGCTTTTCCATTTGCCCTTCTCACAGCTCCTTGCAGCTCTGCGAACAGCAGCAGTTGGCAGGACCTGGGCTACCTATTCCCATCCCTTGCTCCCTGGAGCATTGCCAGCGTGAGTGCTGCTCTTCCACTGCCCCTGCTACCACGCTGGCTAATGGGATAACAGCAGTGAGTCTGGGACATGCCCAGTAACCGATGTCATTCAAAGCTGGTGTAAAGAGCTGTCCAGAGGAAACCATTCTGTAATGAGTTTTACTGGTCCAGCAAAACTCCAGGACTCCATCTTTGAAAACCACCTGATAGAGTTTCTTTATCTATCAACTCCCTCAGAAACAAGGCAAAAGACATCCCCTGCAACAACCAGACTTACACGAAAGTAGTATTGTTTGCTTTGTATAACACCTGAAAAACCCATACAGGGAGAATAAGCTACTAATCAAGTGTTCTGCTGTGCACATGCTGGAGCCAAAGATCAAATCCAGATTTTGTGAGGTCCAGGCTTATGTCTACTAAAAGATATAGTAACCTTTCTTTTTATGTTTTGTAATGGATTGCCTGAACCCTTTCACATCATTCTTTCTAGCTTGCATTACTGAGAGGTGCTGAATTAATAGGAAGTAATTGGACAAAACCATCTATTTTGGCTTAGGTTTTAAACAGAGATATTACTGTCAGTAAAGTGTAGGCTTGTACTTACTTTCTACAGGCAGCTGCACCAGCTTTTTAAGAGACAGCCTGTATTTGGCTGTCATATAACAGGACTTCCTTCTAAGAACTGAAATGGTGCTCTCATGTTCTGCTTACAAGCTAATCAGAACTGCAGCAGACAATGTTTAAAAATGACATTTATTATGACGTTTTGCTAAACAGCAGATGTGTTTTTGCTCAAGCATGTAAATGTCAAGGAGCAGAGCACCTAGCAACCAGTTTGCAAGATATTTTCAGCATGCAAAGAAGGTTCTTGGAGGCTGTTGGCAGACATACTTTCCTTAGTGCTCAAACACCGTCCTGGCTGCAGCCTTAGATAGCCAGGCTATGTTCCCCACCCTTTCTTTAATTAGCAATCTACCTAGGATATAATACTGCAGCCCGTGATAGAAGAGGTGTGCTCCTATCAGTTGTCTTCTAGCTAGCTGAGGTCTCTGAAAACAGTCCAGAGACTTTTATGCAGAGAGGCTAGTGGTTTAGGAACCTTTCAATATTAAATCCTCGCATCGTAAGGTGGGAGATGGCCTGAAGGTCATCCAGTCCATTCTTCTCTCCAAAGGGAGAAGCCACCTCACTCCTGACAAGAGCTTCTTTCTCCTGTTTCTAAAAGCATCCTATGATAGAGATCCTGCCTCTTCTCCAAGCAGTCAGTTAGGGGAATTACTGTCCTTACTGGCAGGGAGACCGTTGGCTCTGCTTTTCTGAGTTTTCCTGTGCGTAGATCTAAGCCTAATCGCTCTATGCTCTATTCACTGTGGGCAGGGAGAACACATGGGACTGTGACAGCGGCTGCAGTGGTCAGGACCAAAGATTCACCTAACACGGCAATCTGCCTCCAATAGCAGGACAGCAACATGCGTGAGGAGGAGTGAGAACATGACAAGTATACATGATGCTGTCATCTTATGCAAACCTGGCCAGCATTTGATCCATTTAGGCTCGCAGGATTTCCTAAGCCTGTTGTGGTTTCTCTGTTGAGCAACTTGCAGTGGATCACTCTTCAAAGTTCTCCATTTGGTTCCCTTTCTCTTTGCAGCAGTTTTGTATAATTTGAATGATTTTGCATCTCACGTGCTCTTTCAGACTCCTCTTTAGGTTGAACATTCATTTGATCTTTTCTTATAGGTCGTATCTTCTAGATGTCTGATCATTTTCTAATTGGTCCATGCCTTTCTTATGGCATAGTTCCTTATGCTGGCCATATTGCATCAGCCACACCTTCACCCATGCCAAATATGTACCTTCTTTATGTCCCCTTTATATCTTACCGATTTCATTTTTAGGATGTTGTGTTCTCTGGGAAGGGTGTTCTGCTGCAGACACCCTGTTTAGGATTTTTGGCTGTGATCCAAACAGGATTTGTGATTTGCTTTTGAAGATGCTTCTGTTCTTATTAAACTAAATGGGACACGAAGGCACTCACTCCTCAGATGGCTGTGTTTGAAATCTGTAACCATGGAGAGTATTTATATATCTCCCTCTGCATCTGAGACCCATTCTCATTCTCACTGAGTTATTGTTAGCAAGCCCTGACAGTGCTGGCAGTAGTCTTAACTTATGCTGAAAATGACCTTTTCTTCTGGACTAGGCAGAAGGGTTCTCCTTGGCCACAAATTCCAGCCTGTCCCTGCAGGGTCAGAGGTGATGTTCTTCCTTCTTACATAAAAAGAAGAGCCTGTGCCTCCTGATCCTGCTGTCAGTTAAGTGGTGTGCTCCCCACAGCCGTGCGTGCAGCATAGGAGTATTGTTGTCACAGGACATTTTAGTGCATTTAGCGTTGTGGCTAAAATAGTAAGGAGGAAGCAATCTGTAAGAACCTGTCTCCCCTTTACAACGTTATATATTTCTTTGTGGGGGACACTCTGCGAGTCTCCGGGGGAGTGAGTGATCATATACATAACAGTATGTAGACATCTAATTCCTGCTTAGGCTCCTAAATTTGTGTCCCAGTGGCAGATCTGTGGAAGTATCTGTTAGAGATGCTGGAATCATATGAAGGATGTGGTTGACAATCATACCAGCTCATGGACAGTTGCCAAATTAAAATTGAAAAGGGGAAATTCAAATGACTGTAACGTCATTCAAAGAAAATTAAGTCTAGTTGATTCCAAAGGAGCCCAAATGTCTGTTTGAGACAGTTTCCCGTTTAGCCAAAGGAGCTCTGCTCTCCTTTACGGGAGTGTTGAGAAACAACACACAAAAGAGTCTCCCAGTGGTGTAATGATGGAAATGATGGGGAGAGGCAGATCATAGCTAACAAAGGATAGAAAATCCAGTGGGCTCAATCCTGGATGTTGTGGAGTGCTCTGCCTTGATATCTGAAAGTATTTAAGATGTGAATAAGTGAATAGGATTACTCTGATCTTTGAGGATCAGATTGGTTGTTCAGGATTGGGACAGAGTGTTCAGTATCTCAAAGGACAGGGACCTCACTGAATATCCGTGTGACTGAGAAAGCTTTGCCTCGGCGAGGAATGCAATGAGGTCAAAGTAGTTGGATCCAGGTGTCCTTGTTCTAAGTGGATGCATAATTTAGTGGTTTGTTGTCTGTGCTGCTTTCTCAACAGCTGGCTGGTTTAATGTGATATTTTTATTAAGAGCTGTGTACAGATTGTCCAGTCATACATATCTCAGGGAGACTTTTCTTTTTTTTTTTTTTCTTTTTTTTTTTTTTAAAGAAAGAGTGCACTTATGGAAGAAAAACCTTGCCTCTTCCTTCTCACCTCCCTTCCTTCCCCTGCCCAAATAAAATCAGCAGTCAGAAAGCTCTGGCTTGGCACCAGTGAGAAGACACTGGCATCGTTCCGAATGCTGACAAAATCGTGTTTCTCACTGAGCTGCAGGTATTTCCCTTCCCTGCTGCATATCAGTTGGTAGGAAGGTGGGTAATACATTTTACAATTTTGTGGGTCCTGGTCCTCAGCCAGTATCCTGTCCTAGCTCACTCAGCAGCAGAGAGTCAGTCCCAGGGATTAGAAACTCTTTATCACTGCTCCTTTCAATCCAAATCTTATTAGCTTTCATTTGCAGAGAGGTTGCCCTGACATGGCAAAGATCATGAGCTGTATTTTTCAGATGCTGCTACTGCATAGCAGCCGAGTTGGCCAATGTATCTTTAATTTCCTTTTGGCATCCAGCCTGAGGGAACATGCAATGAGCAATTTCCTCAAACATAGTATCAGTAGGAAATTCATCTTGTTCTGAGCCAGCTACGTGATCTAAACACAGGGCAGTTTGATTCTCAGCTCTGATACTTTGAAACAGAAATTGTAATATAAAATCAGCATCAGTACTTGGATATCTGTACTTCCCCAGGGGGCATTTCAAGTGATACAGCTGATTCTTTATCCTGACATTTTCTTAGAATTTCCTTATACTGTAGCTATCAGTAGGTTGCTTACAAAGTAGTATATAGTCTACCAAAATTGTCCAAATATTTTACTTCATGTTAAGAACAGTTTAAAAAACAAAATAAAATACAGGGAAGATATTACATTTTTGAGTTTTCCGAGTCATCTGCTCCAATATTAATTGGCCTCCTTAGTTTCTAATCCTGATCTTTATAAAAACACACCTATTTTTCTCATTAGTCAGTTTTCCTGTCACTAACATTGAGTGCCTGTTTATCTGACTCTTCTTTCTTTATCTGCCTGCCTCTCTCTGTATCTTCTTAGATCCTAAACTGTGCAAAGATCTGAGGCTTCAGAACCATCCCTCACCCCTAGTTCCTACCACTGCTCTTCTTTTTTCAGGTGATGGAAAATTTTGTACGTTAATTGTGATGCCTTGGATAGATTTTTCAGATTTCTCCTCTTCTAAAGATTTTGTAAAACCTCCCATTGCATCTCTGCCACTGAATTTCGTAGTTTCCACAAGTTTTGTTTGTCTGAAGCCTCCTGTACTGCTGCTCTCTGCAAGCTCAAATATTATAAGGTTTATTTTACTCTACGGAGTTTGCAGTAACTGCTACCACAGTTTAGCTGTTGTTTTCACTGCCTCTGTCCATTTCTTTCCCTTCAGGTTGGATCTTTGGGGCTGAGAATTACTGCCCAGGTGAATCCTTGCAGCACGCGTGTCAGGGACGGCAACACAGACAGGTCGTTATGCTAATAATGACTTATCACTTTGCTGGTTTCATCTGATCCCTGTTTCCCTGACTGCCAGGTGCCCAGTCTGTCTCAGCACCTGTGAACCGGAGGGTTTTGACTGTCCATCGCGCATGGCGTGTCTGTGACACAGAGGCTCAGATGTGGATTGCTTCCCTCTGCCTTCTCCCTCTGTTCCTCTTCTTGCCCCTCCTGGGTTCCTCTCAGTGGTGGCAGTTTCCTGGGGCTTTTTTTTCTCCTTTGTCACTACTTGGACATCCGCCCAGCTTTGAGTTAGGACAGGTTTGCCTCTCTTTTGCTAGCTTTGCATAGATGCCCTTTGCTTTTCGGGATGGTCAGCTGTGATCATTAAAGCCTTCCTCTTTCATGACTCCCCCTTCTCTGCTCTTACTTTAATGATCAGATGGCGCCTTAGGTTCCAGTTTTGTGAAACAACTTTCTTAAGTCTTGTTAGGCTTCCCAAGGCATCTGACATCTACCACCACAAAATGGTTCATTGTGCATGCAGATGTCTCAGTCTTTCCTCCTTTCCCCCGACAATTTTTGAATCAGTTGGCCAACTTCAGCTACATTTGATGGAAATAGTTGAGGAGCTGGACATCTGCAAAAGCTGTGTAGATGTATTTCCTGGAGAAAAGGAAGGCAGCTCATGGCAGATATTTCTGCTCCTTCCTGGTCTTGATTGAGGAACACAGGTCCTGCTTACCTGTTTAGAGTTTATCATCTTCCCTCCTGCATTATAATACGTTCTGGGAACTTGTTAGTCACTTTATTGAAGGAGACACTGTTTGAGCTCTCTCTTTGCTGCTTCCTCTTCATCTTTGCTCATAAATGGCTGAATTACAGAAACAAATCCCTCTCTATTATTTGCTAATGGATTACAGACTCTGAAGTTGTTCACCAAGCTCACTTCTGCAAAGCCTTCAAGAGGAAGACAAGACTAGGATTATTCTTTAGTCACATTCAGTCTGAATTCAACATGATTTATTGTCACCCTGCTGGAGTTGATCCCTGATGAATGCAGGAAGGGCTCTTCCACACCAACCGATGGTCAGTCTGGTCAGCTTTCCCTGTGCTGGCCCTCATGTTTACCAGGTGTTTCAGATGTGTTCTGATGCAAAATTGCGTGTTCATGAGAAAGTATCTTCCTAACCTCAGGCAGGTAACAGTTGACTTAGACATTTTTATTCCAGAAGTTGTAAAAACAAATCTCATTTTTTCTGTTCATGGGAAGCCTTAGTGCTCCACTGAATTAAATTTGAGGTTTTCTGGAGTGGCAACTTGTGAAATGAAGCATTATCAAGCAAATGTATATGTACTTGTAGCAGCTGTAGATGTGTTGTCTTAATTTTTCAACGATGAAATTGTTTTTTTAGGAAGAGGCAGGCAGAGTGCATCTATGTGCCCTGCTATTTGCCACCATCTATGTGGTCTTCTGCAGTGAAAGCTGAAGAAGTTCAGACTGTGCTCTGAGCCAAACAGATGTAGTTGTAATAGCCCGAGCCTGAGGTAGCCAGCCGTGCTGAGACCTTGGCTGCTCGGTGCTATGCTCATGTGACTCTGTGGTTTCAAGATCGTTCAGCGTCTGCTTAAAGGAGGCACAGTCTTTACTTTCTCCTTCATTTTCCTTCGAAGCAGCTGACTTGATTCTTCCCTATTTGTATTATATTCTCTGTACATTCCCCCACCCCGGAGCTAATCCACTTTTATTCTTCCTACCTCTTTGTAAGATTTGTGCAAAATTCTAATTGTTTTTCGTGATTCTCTCTGAGTATGACGTATATGCTTTTTGAGATAGGATGTCTAAGTTGACCCAGAACTTTAGGTGGGGCAGGCAGCTAACTTGCATTCATTGCCTTCCTCCTGTCATAACAGTGGCTGAGGTTTTGTTTTTGTTTTACTGTTTTCCTCTGTACCTACCATCAAGCCAGTTTTATGTGAGTAGTTCAGCTGCCTTTGTTTTGTTTTGTTCTCTTATTACTAGTTTGCAGATGGTTTCATCTATCTCAGAAGTTGTTAATGATTTTACTTCTTAAAAAGAGGACATAAACTGAGTGTCCCTCTTCCTCCAGGACATGGTGGCTATTGACAAAAAATGGCAGGCAGGGTGAAAATAAACACCTAAAAAACCCAGCCCTTCTCTTTGGGTTAGATTTATTTCTAACCAAGTAGCTGTGGCACTTGTTCAGGAGAAGGAAGACCTACCTCCCAGCAGGATGCTAATCACAAACCACGAGGGAATGGGAATCAATATGGAGCTTTGTGCTGCTAACACTGTTCCCTTTAGTTTCGGTGACTATTTTAAGTAGGAATACAGAGAGTGTGAAGGACTCTGTGCTCCCATGGTATAAATTGTCTGAAAATAGTTTGCATGTCAGCTTGATCTTGACAGTCATCTCTGAATGTGTTCACATCATAATATGTTACAAAGATTTTGCTTAAGGAACATTTTGTGAAATGGCATTGGAAAATGATATAATTCCATTTAAATTACTGATTGGAATTAAATCAATGATTAATGTTTAAACTTTGTTATAATACTAACTTTAAGGTCTAGGCAATAGTTCCTTATTGTTTTGGATACGGTACAGAACTCTGTTCTTTTGTAGTCCTTGCTGCTGGAGCGTAGTGTTGATTCAGATCAAAGCAGCACAACAAGAACTAGCTGCAGAAATGCTGTCATGTTGGTATATACCTGGTGGACAGGGTCGGCATTCTGTTTGTGCCACCATATCTCGTAAGAACCAAAATTTTTTGGTGAAATGGTTAAGTGAGATCAGGAGGAATGCTGGAGTCGGGAAGCTTCTTTCAACATATTACTGAGCCACAGACTACTCTAGCTGAGGTCTGATGCTCTTCACTTAAATAAACGCATGCCAAGCAATTATTTGTAACACTTGGAACGGTTCATATCTATTTGCTGCTGCATCAAAGCTGCAGGCACTTAAAAAAACATATTGGTTCATTTCTTAAAAAGTAATGCACATTTGAAAAGACCTGCTAATTTGAGAGAGGCTGTTACTGCTTTATTTGAAAAGCTAATAAGTGGCAGACAAGAGACAGACGGCTAGAAACGCTGGGTGTAGTAGAACATCTTTCTCATTTGTGAAGTAAGAGAGTGGCTGAAGAAGCAGACAGCAATTGGGCAAAGTGTTCCCTTGTAAGCTGGTAGAGACATAGAGAGGTGAAAAGCATTAACGATACTGAACCTTGAAGGAGGGACATCTTTCTGAACTAGAGCAAAGCATGCTCACAGCAAAGGTCATTTTGGGGACTAGCTGAACATCCCAGCACCTAAGCTCGCTGGGTCAGTGTTGGCTAGGTATTCTACCTGTACGCTGTACAGTGCTGACCTGCCCACTTCTTAGCTCATCAGGTTTTTCTTAAGAGATACCTGGACATAGCTGAGGGATGAATTTAGACCATAAGTACAATTAAAGGTAAATAGAAGCAAATGAGAAGAAGAAGCATAAATAATAAAACAGAATGCAGTAATAAATCACTCGCTGCTGTTGAGAAAATCAGTGTATCCCACTGAGGAAAAACCCTTTTCTAAAAAGTTTAACTGATAGTTTATGGTGTTTGTGATGTAGCTGCACAGGTATAAGAGACCCAGATTAGTACTTTTAAAATCCATTGCATACTAACTCTATGGGCAGAGCTCTATTTTAATAAGTATTTATTATTTATTATTTAGCCCTTTCCACACAGAATAATAAGCTAATTGTTCCTTTATCCTTTTGTCTTTGCTGCATTGGTCTTTTGCTATTCAGCTCTTTGAACTTCTGACTGATACTGTCTGCCATCATAATGGTTGACCATATGTCTAATGTTATTTCTAATTCTTTTCTGAAGAGTTGCTTTTAAAAAAGAGCTCTCTGAAGAGCTACTTTAAAAAAACTTGATCCAAAGTCTGCAGTACTAAGTGGATCCCAAACAGTGGGCTGTTGAAACACAGATATTCCAGCCATTACTTCAGAGTAATAGCTTAAGAACACATGAAAAGACATCAGAATAGGGATTTGACCAAAACTAGTACCTCTTTTGTCCTGCCTTTTTATTTCTCCTCTCCACCATTGGCGATCTTAAATAGGTGACATATATAGTTAATTTTTCATATTCAAGACACGATAGATTTGTTAATTCAGTGGAGTGCACAAGAAATTATTGTTATTATTGTAAAGGACAATTCTGTATGTTTTTAATGCCTCAGCTGCTCATCTTCTGCTCTCTGTAGGTCTGGTAATAAAAGCTGCTGTTACATAAGCAAAACAGTTAAACCAATACAAAAATCAAATATAGACCAGACCTCAGAGCGTGTTACACCACTGCATCTATCTGTATCTTAACCACTGACAGTAAGCCATTGTTTAGTGCTAACCTTGCAAACAGAAGGTATTTCTTAAAATAGCTATATCTAATGGAGCGTACTGGGTGCCCCAGGACCTTAAACAGGTCAGACTTTCACCCTTTCACCCCAGGCTATTAGTAACAGCTTAATTAGAATCTGCCCGAATCCTTCCATACTAAGGCTCTGGTGTCCCAGGAGGATGCTGCTTGGCGAGGAGAGGGCAAAGGAGAGGGAAGATAAACTTTAATCAAGTTCTTAAAGTGAAAAGAAAAAAAAATGCTTGATAATTCCAGTGCAATGATCTTTAAGTAAATCTCATTAACTCCACAGTTTTCAAGTGAAACTTTTTTCTTCCTCCTCCATCACCTTGCTGAGCTCCAGCGAAATACCTGGAGGCTTTCAAGTTTCTCTGGCAGCCCTTCTTACAGTGCAGGGACTTCACCAAAGAGAAGGCTCTGAACAGCACATTGGTCACTGCAAGAGTGTCAAGGGTGACAGAGTCTCTGTCACCAGCTATCTAAGACTGCCATATTTTCAATTTCTGGCCAAAGTTCATGACTCTGATTCTTGGTGTCTATGCGTGACTGTAGTGTCCCAGAGCAAGTGGGTGTATGCACCAAAAGGTAGAGTGATAATTTAATTATCATTCATAGTTGTCATGTAACACTTTTTATCCCTAAGTTATAAAGCACTTTAAAAAGGAGAGCAAGTTTTATTAAACCTTTTCTGCAGACAAAAGAATTAGAAAAGGCCACCAGCCCTATCTAAGTTCGGCCAGGAACCCAGTGCAAAGCCCAGGTCTAGGTGAAGCTCTTTTGAATCTTTTGACTTGATGCCCAGGCCAAGAAAGCAGAACTGAGGGAGAGGGGAAAGTCTGATGTTGTGATGTGCAACCCCAGTTCAGCCTCACCTGCAACTGGAGCTTGTATAAGTGCTGCAACCTTCTGCCTGGGTGGAAAGGACTAAAACTGGCACTGACCCTAACAACCCAGAGGAAAGCCGGGATGTGCACTTACCTGATCTCAGCCCTTACTGAGGATTGTTAGCTGCATGCTGTGTGCCTGGGTTCAAACCTTCTCTTCTCTCCTCTCCTTTCCATCCAGTGAAGTATTGCCGTTGTTGGCAGCCACCATTGCAGCAATGCACAAGCATGGTTGGAAAAGTCAGCCTCCTTCGCGGTATGCACACACAGTCTGGCATCCAGCACCTGGAGAAGTGCCTGGGTAGGACCCAGGAGAGAACTGTGTCTCTTTTTCCAAATACAACCATTTGCTGAACAGGACAAAAAAAAAGAAAGGCTTTGCAAACTTCCAACATCAGCAAAGGATCTGGAAAAAGTAGCCTGGTGAGCCAGAAAAGAGGAATTTTCCCTGCATCTGGGAGAAGTCCTGAGAGAATGTTTGGGCCAGGCACAGAAATCTGGGACTGAGGGCTTTGGCAGAAGAAGTAAATGGTGGTGGTGGTGGTGGGGAATAGAAGGAAAGGAGAGGAGGTACATGAGGAGGTGGGAAGAATAGACAGATCCCATCTATATTGTAAATTAGATGTCAGTGATGGTGTCTTTAACTTCTTTCTTTATTCCTCCAGCAGCAAAGACAGAAGAGACATTCTCTTCCTCTGCTTTAGAAATATCCATATTACAGCCCACCAGCTATGAGAAAAGAGAAGAAAAATGAAGTGAGGTCTTGCAGTCAGAAACTCACCCCAAGTAATAGCAGCAGTGGCACTAAGGGACCTCCTGTAGAGCAAGCAGCGGCCTCTTCATTTCAGAGAGACCCTAATTGGGCCATGCTGTTTTTTCTTTCACCTGGTGCAATACAGTCAAGCTGGACACCAGGTCAAAGCCAAGCCAGGCACAGGAGATCTGACCACAGAGGTATTCCCTCAGGGCATCAACCAGCTGCTGGCACAAACCAGTAAAAATTGAACAGTAGGATGGAGGAAAAGCGATGATTTTCAAATAGCAGTCTCTTGCCCTAAGTGGTAGAGGGGAGAGGTATGTGTGATGGCAGTAATAGTTTTAGGCTTAACAGTAAGAAACCTTATTCTTTATGATCACAAAAGATGAGGCAAGTAAATGTTTTCAAGTGTATTTTAATGGTGCCTATCACTGTATTGTACACAAACTATACACTCTGTTGTACACAAGCTATATAGTTATGATAAGACTTGTGCTCTCTTGGTTTGGACTGCTTATTGCAACATAACGAAAGGCTTGTTTTTTGTATTACAGTTTTACACTGGATATTATTCTGAGCAGAACTGGCAAAATATTTTGAGTTTAAAGATTAACACTCTAAAAATTCCATATAGAACATGTAGAAAAAGAGCTATTCCAGAGGCTGAAGGGGGTGATCTGTTCTTTCTAGTAAAAAATCTGTGAACCTAAGTCATTAGACTTGAGAAAGTTGAAATCTAAGAGTGATGATATGAAAAGATCATATCCACAATATGCATGACTTAATGCACTCTCATCGATCAACTGTATTATCAAAAGGTTATAAATAAAACAGTGGCTCTACACCGTCTCTCCCTCCAGGCTTAATTCCCCACTGCCTGCAGAGCTCTTCAGGAATATAGCAATACTCACTATGGGAGTAAATGTTATTTCTGTTTCTCCTTGTAAACCTGATGTGTCATGACTTCCTTTCCGTTCTTTCCCCTGCTAGTCTTTTTCTTTTTTTTCCTTCCCATTGGTGTTTAATTTGCTTAACAACACTGTTTTTTTTTTCATACCGCTTTAATTTTACTTCATAATTTTTATAGTCCCCCAGTCACTTCATGAAAAGAACCATTTGGCTTCATAGCAAGGCCTTGTGTAGTTGCCTGTTGATTTTATTCTTGTTTAGTGGATTCTGTTCATCAGAATTATTGGAAACAAGTTTTTCTCATCTTCTCTCCTGCCAAGTCCTGTTCCAGCAAAGCTCAAGCCCAAAGGAGTTTTGGTCCTCCTCCGTGGATCACAGGCATGGGATGGTCTCCATACGCTCTTCTGAATATTTACCTTATTCATCCAGCTTGCATTAAACCCTGCTAATATTTGCCTTGAATGTCATTAGTTATATTTCTGCTTTTTATATTATTTGCCTTCTCTATTCTTGATATTTGCCCATCCTTTCTTTTTTGGTAATTTTTTTCATAATCTGTGTTTTCTCCGCTATTCCCCCATGGCTGTTTTCTTATCTGCTTCTTTGCTGAATCTGAACAAGTCTGCCTGACTGTAGAAGAGAAGGAGGTCTGTGCTATATACTCTACTGCAGAAGAAACAGACTGTTCTTCTGTTACTGTTTTTTTTCTTGGCAAAAAGTGAGTTTTGATGAAAAATTCTCTTGAAGAGAGTCTGAATTTTCTTGAAAATTCAAATCAATTCCTCAGAAAAAGGGCAAACTCAGTTACTTAAAAATGTTTGTGGGCATTCCTTATGGAAAGGGACTTGTTTTTCTGTGGCATAAAGAAAGTATTTTCCTTGTAGGATTGCTGTAAGGGGACTGGTATCTCACCTAATGGGGCACAACGTTTAGGTGAACAGACAGTGAATTTCAGACCTTGAGGTCTGCCTTTGCATAGCCTGTCCACCTGGGTGATAAGCAAGGGCATGGGACTATAGTTTGTCATGTGAGAAGAGCTCTGAACAACTTCAGACTGATTAATATGTGCTTCCAGAGGTATCTCTCTCTGCTCTTTCCAAGGACGGTGATCGAAATCAAGCTCTCATTTAAGTCCAAGGGTCAGATCGTAAGCTGCTGGAAATAAGTGCATGTCAGTGCAGACAACCCGGCTACCTGACTTGAGAATCTGGATTCAGGCATTTTGTCAATGTTACGCATGGGAACCGAGTTATAAACTACATTAAACCCCATATGCTAGAAGCTGGAGATGGGTGATACTGCAGTACAGAGCCTAACTCACAAAGGTGGTTTGAATGAGCTTTTCCCACCTTTGCAATTTAATGATGTTTTCATAAATGCGGTACAAGAAATGCAACACCGCAAGGAAAGACCATTCCTACAGTAGACAATTAAGATAGCTGGCAATAGGCAAACCTAGAAGGACTGCTGAAACATGCTTGTAGCTGTACTGGGAGCTAAATGCAAGGGAGTGCTAGCCCATTTCATGGTAGAAGTTTTGGTTTTGCCTCGTCAGTGCAATCCTTGCAGCATTTCTGCCCTGCGTATGAATTCATGATGCAAATATTTGTCTTTGTACGCTCCATCTGTCTTTGCATGCATCAGGTTTAGTTTTGCTTTTCATTAGATCAGGAAAGATTGTACTGAAGGATGAGATAACTTGAATGACCATGACCTTCTGTTGTGATTCCTCTGTAAAATATCTAGGTATTTTCAGTGCAAATGTCACAAAAGTTAATACGATTTTATTGAATTCCAAATCACATTCTCTGCTTAAACTTTTGAAAACAGACAAACTAACTGGAATTATGTTAGAGTGGCTATTCTGAATCAGTCCAGAAGTTCATCTAGGTTAGTAAAGAGTCTCAACTAGTGACTACTTGGGAAAAGCTCAGGAAGGAAGTATATAAAATAGAGTATGCCTAAAATATTTCTCCACATGTACTCCTTCCTATCCTCTGGCAATCTGCAGGGTACCATTTTTCCAACTGGGAAGCTGTGGCTGGACCGTCCTGATAAATATACACCAATGATGAATGGGTCTGATTTCTTCTTCAAAGTATTTATAATTTGGCTTCCACAACATTTGGTTGCGGAGAGCTCCGGAATTAAGTATCTATTGCAGAGAGGAAAAAAAGATGTTGTTTGTTTGTTTGTTTTCAGCCTGCTTCCAACTAGTTCTGAGTCCAAGCATGAGAACAGCAAGCCTCTCAAACCTCTCAAGTACCACTTCTTAGGCTGAATCTGCTGCTTTCCCACTGCTGAAGTTTCACACACAGCTCAGGCAGTACCAGAACTGGTGAAATCTAAACCTAGGGCCTGCACCTATGCTTTAGTTGTTGCATTTATTTTGTGAAGCTTAGCTCTGACCATTGCAAATATGCCTGCTGATGAGAAGGAGAGTCCCTTGTAGGGCAGCAGAGAGATCCTATACTCTCTGTGGATTTTGAGAGGGAAATCTTTGGGAGGCTGGGTGTGTATATGAAAATACTTGCACCAAATGGTGAAAAGCAATTAAAGGTTTCTAAAAAGTCATGCTATCCATTATGCAAGCATCGGTGTTTAATTTTACATTTTCTTCTCCTCTGTCAGTTTTTCTTTCCTTCCTCAGAAATACCTGTTCTGGTTAAAAAAAAAACAAACAAAAAAAAAAACAGATTTCCTTTGGGTGCTGTCTGATAGATGCTACAGATTCTGTATGTTTAATTCTAGGGAATCATAGCTGATTGTCAAAAACAAGATCAAATCTCAGGAAAAGCTGCATGCAGTGGGTCTGTGATGCATTAGTTGTACCCAGCCATTTGATGACAGTAACTTCTGTAATAAGACAGAGAAGCCCATTAACAGTCCCCCAGGAATGGTGAGGATGGTCTTTGTGCACTGCTGGCATAAACTTACGTCGGGATTCAGTTTGGCTGACTGCATTTACTGAGTATTTTCCCTCAGTGGCCAGAGATGCCGGCTTTGTTCCTTTAAGGGAAGGAAGCTACATGAAAACTGAAAAACCCCCGTGACTGAAGGCTGCTAACAGCAGCAGAGAATGGGTAAGCTCAATTCAATGTCATTTTGCTTGACAGTTTACTTTGTAACTACAGATCTTCTTTACCTAAACTCCCAATGATTCTAAAAGATGATTGTGGAAATAGATCAGATATGCTACTAATTAAAAGAAGAAAAAAATCACAGCTGCTTGGAGTGACTCAGTTCTGTTGCTTCTGATGCCCTTGAAGTCAGAAACCACTAGCAAGGAACAGGATGCTCTTTTATATGAAGATACATGTATTTACATATTTACCTGAATTCATGTCTTGAAACAGTTCACACAGAGGCAGATATCTACAATGTTTGAGAAATACTAAGAAGAAAGTGGATCATCAATCAAGACTGGATTTGCAAAGCAGGAATTTATGCAGAGCATCATCTGCTGCTTTTTCTGCATTCAGGAACCCCTGTGCTGCCGGTGTAACTGCCCCTCGGGTGTCTGCAGCACACGTGGCCACTGTAGGGTCTCTGCTGCTGGTGCTACTCAGACCTGCCCTTACAATTAGCTTGAAAAATTAGGGATGCAGCTGTTTCACCTGTGTAAATTACTGAAAGTTGTAGTTGCACAATTGCACTAGCTGCTCAGCACAGGACTGACTGTTGCACTGCGTCGAGCAGGAGCTCAGCGCCTGTCCTGTACACCTGTGGCTGAGGTAGTATTTCCCAAACTGCCCCGTTTCACCCTTTGACAGCCTTAGGGGCTCACGCCTGCACAAGGGGAGAAGCCAAAGATGTTTAATTTAGATACAGGCAGACAAAGGCTGGTGGAGAAGAACAGCTACTGCTCCGTTTCACTTTGGGAACGCAGGAAGGTCCGATGCTCCCGCCCACGCAGAACTGCACAAAAGTCCTGCAGTGGAATCAGGAATGAAACCTTGAATTAACCACAAATGTATCCTTCCCCTTGCCTCTTCGTGTTTGCTGATTTTACACTGGCTGTGTCATTATGTTCCCTGAGAAACCCAAGTCCAGCCTTATCCTAGCAAATGCATGTATTAAGGCTCTAAATTCAAAGCGTAGATTAGAAAATGCCCGAACGAAGGCTGCTTCTGGAATTTTAAGGCCAAAGCGACTGAAAACAGCAGCTTATAGTGGGAAATGGTGGTCAGTTCTGCTTGCAGTAATTATAAACTGGAATTGTATATGGTCGCACGTGAGAATTACAGTAACAGGGTATTTACAGAAACAATTTGCAATGATCTATTTTTATGGTAATAAGAAAATGCTGGTAGCTTAATGAATTGTGTTTGGCCCTTGGAGTGTGTGCGAGGACTAAAACACCAGGAATGGGGAGCTCATCTGTTTCTCGTTTTCATGACTTCCGAAACCTGCAGAAAGAGCTGATGCAGCTGCTGTCGCACCTTCCCCAGAGACACCCGGTCTGTCAGTTTTCAGCATTGCTCAACTTGAGCTTTAGCTCATCAGGATAGGGGGTTTTTTGGCAGCCAGTTTTCCCTTGTTAAATCTTGAGTGCTCTGGCATTCTCTCAGTCATTTCAGTGTAATTTATTCATATTTGCTTTGGGTTTCCTCCATGGAAAATTAACAGAGGCTCTCGCTGACACGTCCATTACCCTCTGGAATTGTGTCCAGTTAACCTCCTCTTTCGCTGGACCTCTAGTACAGCCACGTCCAAGAGATACTTGCTTACCTCATTTTTGTTGCTCTCTAACAAAACTGTTCCCTCTTCCTACTCGGTGCTTCTGCAATCTCTTTGGCCTGCAGAAATATTGCTTGCGTTACCTTTTGATTAAATATTTTTGAAGGCGTAGGGTTTAGCAAAGATTTCTCGTCCTCTCTAGCAATATGCAAGCTGCTGCTGATTTCACCCAGTGGAGCTGCTCTTGTTTTAGAAAGTCAGCTTTGTACATGCAGCTCCTTAAAGCGCTTTGCTAGAGCTTAAACCCACTTTGGCTCATTGCTGGTCGGGCTCTTTGTACGTGAGCCCGGAAGAGCGAGCCTGGGCTGCCCGTCCTGCAGGACTCGCAGCGTTGCACCTTCCCTCCCAGGCATGTACCTTGGTGCAAATATCAAAAGGGGTTGCCGTGGCAACGAAACCGCCAAGCCTCCGCTTAATTTCGGGAGAGCAAAAGGTCATATGCCCAGTCAGCAGGGCTGCGTGTCAGGTACTAATGGTGGGGGCAGTTAGTAAGGCCACGGGTACTTTTGTTTCTAAATGTCAAGAAAATTGAAAACCATGTGAAAAGGAAATAATTTCCCCATTGAAGATAATGGCTGAAGCAAGTGCTTTGCTGCCGGGGGAGAGAGAAGTCAGTTTGCCAGGTAACTAAAACGTCTGCACCTGCTTAATCATGCCGTTATCACAGGTGGTGGTATCACCAGTCTGGCCACAGGGCCATGCCCCTGTGTCCCCAGCAGCAAATGTATGAGACGCATCCTCCGGCACCGTCAGCCCGGTGTAGCTCTGGGCACTTCAGTCACAGAAACTGGACCAGAGCTTCAGCTGCTTCATGAAAAGCACTACATCTGCCTCACCGTTCAGCACTGAGAGATTACACCCCATTTCCATGAACTGTTAGTGCCTCTTAGTGATTTATTGTATGTATCTGATAGCAGATGAGAGTTTAAAATCCTGCTTCAATTAAATGCGGCTGCTTAGAAACGGAGTTACAGTTGTTATTGCACAGAGCAAACGCAAAGGCCGCGTCAAGGAGAAGAGCCCTGGTGGCTCACCAAGGCACAGGTCAGCTGGGAGCTGCTGGTGGGACAACGTGGGCATCTCTTCCTCACTACAACGTGGGCTGCTGCTCGTTCCCACTTCTGTAAGCAGAGAAGCAGCAGTCCAGTGTGGCAGTGGCAAGCACAAGCGGATGCCGCAGCCACGCGAGGTTGGTCCACGGGGTTTGAGACCACTCAGGAAACAGCAGCACTGTGCAAAAGTAGTGAAAACCCAACTTGCTGCCATCCTTTTTGAGGCGTTTTTCTGCAGTTCTGCTCTGGTCCATACTGTTCTTCAGAGGAGAAATAGTGAGAACTGATTTGGAGGCCATAAAAATCCTGTAGTATATGAGCAGATAAATTGGCAAACATTAGAGGAGAAAGGTTGTAAGGGTGAGAGCGCTCTGCATTTCTCTTCGCAGTCTGATGACCAGGACCTATGTGGCTAGCTGAACTATTTGAAATAGAGCAGTACAGTGGCATCACACTTCATTTGTTGTCCTCCAAGGGCCGGATAGCTTGTGTCTGCCTCTCTGCCAGGATCAGAGGAGAAATAGGAGAGGAGAAGAGGACAGACTGACTGGGAGCTGTCTGTGCATGATCATACACATCTTTGCTTTGGCCACTAAGTTCATATCAGCATAGCCCTCAGCCCTTTGGCTCTGATGCCTTATGCTGTGCATTGCCCTGCTGAACACAAGAGTGAGTGTGGCTACTGCTTAGGCTGCTCTCTGTCACCATCACTTCTGGAAGTTGGCGGGATTTATTGAATCTGGGCAGAACATTTTTATTCAAAAATGTTTTGCTATGAAGTTGACATTTTGGTAGGTCGTATTATCCCTGAGGGCCAAGTGGTGAGATGAGAGATGGTTTTGATGAGAGAGCAGCCAGAGAGGATCTATCAGTGCTAGCTCTCGTAGAGGTGACTGCGTATGCATTCTCTCGACAGTGGGTCTTGACGTGGTTCTGACATTTAAAAGACACCGAGAAAGTCCTGAGACAGAGTGGCAGCCATAACCACTTTAGATACAATACAAAGAGGATGGGAAGAAGCCAACATGTTACTGGGTTACTCTCATTTTAGAGCCAATTAGAAGAAAAGAGGATCAAGTATTCCTGCTTACTCAAAACCCTGGTTTCCTGCCCTACCAGCTGCTCTGCTCTGCTCTGCCTCCCTTCCGTCTTGCTACAGCCATGATGGAAAAAGCAAATTCACCGCACAAGGGAATGCGTTTAGGTGGCTTGTTGTGGTCACCTCGTTTGAACAGGCACGGCACTCTCAGCAGCAATGTGAAAACTGGCACCCCAGATGCTTTCGCAGTCTTTGTAACTGCTGTAGGTGGACACAGGAGTGGAAAGGGGCGTCAGAGTAACTGTGTGCTAAGCTCACTTAACAGGGAAATGAAAACCTGTTTGTACAGAGCAGTGTTTCAGATCACCAAGGTCTGCAAAACCACGGCGTATTCTCATAATCAGGTTAAGGTTAAATGGGAGACATGTAAGAAACCTCTTCCTGGAGGTGATCATTATTTATAATCCCTTATGTGCTGTTGTCAAAACAGCCCAATTAGGGAGCTATCGTAAGGAAGAAGGGACGCTTTCTGCCACTTTGATACCTTGAACTACAGGCAGCGCTGCTGCATTTTGGGCTTGAGAGACCTCTGCAAGGGCAGCCGGATGCTTTATTATTTCTGGTAGGTTTTGCTTTGGAAATTCCAGATAAAGGTACTGACTTCTGACTGCCATCTTCTTTCATTTGTAAAAACAAGGAATGTGTGAGTACAAACAGTCTGCCTAGTTCTCACAAAGCAGTATCAGCACTATTTTAATTCACAGTCACAAGGTTGCCTCCCCCCCCCAGTTTTTAATGAGACAAGCTTATATGGCACAAAATTATACTTGGAAAGCATTTTAATTCAGCTTGATTGGAGTATCATGGAGATCTTAAGCTTATATGTAGACAGAACTGGAAGCAAGAATTATCCTGTAGCATTATCTTTTAATGGCTGTTTCTATTTTTGTCCTGAATTCATTTGCTTAGAATAATAGCTAAAATCTTATGCGGGTATATGGAAAAAGCATTACTGATGGTTCAGTTAACAAACAAAGGGATAAATACATTTAATTTCATGGAAGGTTTGTTAGATGAATTTTGTTTAATGCCAAGTCAACAATTTGTTTTTAGCTAGGAATAATTAAGCAAGATTGATGGCTAACAAGTTGCCAATGGACTAAAATGAACCATTGACAGGATAGATGAGTTCACACTGAACAAAGAACCAAGGTCACCGTTAAGTATCTTGATTATCTCAAGATAATCAGTTATTCATCTTCTGAGGTACTCTTCTGCTTTCCAGAGCTTTACATTTTTAAAGAGGAGAGCAAATTAGGCTGAATATCCATGGCAATAAGGTGAAGAAACTGAAGCGTTCTTTTTTTCTGCAGGATACATTGAAAAGAATGCTTCTGTGTTGCGTGTGAAATACGTATACACTTGGGAACATTGCATTTTTCTTGGATTTCAGTGTATTTACAGTTGTCTGTTTTCTTTTTTTCTCTGCAGATGGCTCTACATATGATATATAAAATTCGAGCAGTCTTTAAAAAGATTTTGGGCTAAAGACCAGATTCTGGAAACTGCAAGGTAAGATCTATTTTTTAGTGCTTATGGGTTCATTTACATTGTCTCATAGAACAGGTGCTGATTTCAAGTGCTGTCTGTATGTGTAGCTATAATAAGATCTTCTGTTTGGATTTTCATTGGTCAAGTATATTATTTGATGTTCTGAAGATGGGCTGCAAAGATTAATTTCTTGCCGTCTCCTGCATCTCACACTGAGATTCATTTTTTTATTATTTTTCCAGCTCAGTCTTCAGGTTATTTGATAATGTGGCTGCTGGTATTCGCTCTATGAAACCAATTGTTTTATGAAGGCAAGTGCCATGAGGCCCTGTGCTGGTTGTTTTTATAAAGACAGTTTTCCTGTGAAAATAGCAGCACACTTATACTCAGGTTCATAAATGCATGCTATTCAGAGCTTTATACTATACAGTAATTTGCAAAGAAAAAAACAAAACCATCCCAGGCAAAGCTCATCACAGAGCAGTGGGTAGAGCTCATTTGTGTAATGATATCACTTTGAAATGGATGCTACTGAAAAATGCATGGTGTGTAAGTAGCTGTCATTTCCAAGTGTCATTGAATTCTTTGCCCTTGGAGAGGGACAGCAAAGCCCAGATCAGGTTAACTTTAAATTTAATATGGCTTGCTCTCTTGGTATATCTAGGCTTAGAGTTGAGGGAGATGGAATGGATACTGATTCTGTAGGTCATTTTTCTATTGATCTTGCAAGACTGTTAATGATCTGTGCACATTGTTTAATACACATTTGCATATTTTTCAGCCTGCATCTTTTAGTAGGTCTTATTTTTCTTGATAAATTAAAGAATGGCTATTGAACCAACTGCAGTAATGGGACACTGGATTTTATCTAAAATGTGTTGATTTACCTTTTTGTTTCAAGTCAAGAAATGGGTCAGATTTAAGACAGGAGGTATGTTTTGTGAAAACACACAGAAGGAGATGTATAAAAGGCTGACATGGCATGTCAAGAGTAGGGGTAGGGGTAGGGTGGGTTGCAGAAGGGCTCAAAGGAGGAGATGGAAATTCAGTGAACCCTCTAAGTCTTAATCTTTACACAAGTCCCCAAGTCCATTGAAAATTCATTCTTTCCCTCATTAAAAGATAAAACCTTCATATCTACTTTCATGAAACCTCTTACCTGCTTGAACACAAAACTATTTATAAGTCAACTGGAGCTGGGCAGAGTTTAATCTTTCTGCTATTTTCTGCAGTAAATCACCAAAATGTGTCCCATGGCTTTTTTGTCTGCAGAATGCAGATGCTTTGACAGTACACGTAACACAGATACGCTCCCATGATTAACATATTCATTAAAGATGTGCCACTTTCTCTCTGCATTAGCATTCTCAGCAAACTAATAAAAAGTATCAGTGATGCATAATTTTAGATAGATATAGATATGTTATGCATCTCTCCTAGCCCCTGCATAACAGAGGCCTTATTCTTAATGATTTATCCCATTTCAAGAGATTTCCAAAGGATGTTGAAGGCAAACTGAACAAAGTTTTCATCTTTATTAATAAAGGGTTATGTTGAGCTGTATTTCCCCTTGAGGAACACTAGGACAGCGGCCAAGTGTTTCTGAATCTGTTTTGTGCTCACCTGAGGCACTGCAGATTGCTACATGTCTGCAATGGCCCTACCTCAACAGACAGCGTGAGGAGCTGGTCCTCAGTGCCTCTTCATTCCTTCACCTCGTGCAGTCATTTCTGCCTGGATTGAAGAAGAAATGAGAAATCCTAGCTTACATGAGTTGTTGAAATGTATGTTGTTCGTGCATATGCTTTACTTGGGGAAGTTTCCAAGGCAGCAAACCTGCTTAGAGATCTACCCCGCCATTCTCCTTGAGAAATTTGTCATAGTAATATTTGAAGAGATGTCTTTTATTTGGAGTAGGTGAAATCTGGTGTTTGGATTGATTACGCTGTGCAGGAACAGAATCTTACATTTAGACTGAATGTGCTTTAATGGGGTATTTTATAGGTGGGTGGGTCTTCTGTTTTAAATAAAAGAAGGGTCCAAACTGTGGAATGAATTTTCACAGATCCTCCTCCATTTTACCAAAAGGCACGTGTGCCTCTCAATACTTGCATATTACCCTTTGCCTCTCAGTACTTTGCATTCCTGATTTCTGCATATGCCCTACTGCCCCAATATCCCCTCAGTCAGGTCTGCTTTGGTCAACAGGGCAGGAAAGGAGGCCAGATGTGGAATGGCTATTATCCTGAAATGTGGCTGGGATGAGGTCAATGACCCAACATGGAAAACAACCTCCGAAACAAATGTCATTTTGATAACAGAATGCTTATTTATAGTATGCTGCAATTTGAAGTCTTGCTCAGGATCAGAGTGCCAATTTGCAAGCACACAGGCATTGCAGTCTAAATTGATAGGGCAGACAAAGGTATAGGAAAGAAGAGAGAATTGAAATGTCTTTTTCTCTTCATGAGCAAAGACAGAAGTAAAATCCTGTTCTCTTGAATCCCAGCACCATGTTCTTCCCCTGACGTCCCCCTTCAACTTGCTCTGCTGGGATCAGTTCCCTTGAAATATCCCAGATGTCATAAATTTTAGGTCTGACTGGCTTTCTGCTCATCCCCTCTCTCCTTCTTCGGGCTTGGCAAGGCACATAGGCCGTAGAATTAATTGCTTCACCTTGCACAGTAGGAAAGTGCACAAGATTCCCAAGCACTAACGATTTCAGCAGCTCCCTAGATACACTCAGTTCTTGCTCAGTGCCAATCCCTGACCCTAGGGATTTTCTACTCATTCTATAATTCTCTTTAACTCTGTGGAGTGGTGTAGGACAGCATTTAGCTTCTTTTATTAGACTTTGATGCTTGAATCACATATTTTGAAGTTATGCAGAAACCTGAAATGTTTTGATGACTTGGAAAGAGAGTAAGATGAGCAGTAAAGTGTAACAAACCCACTCCTGTGACAGAGCACCTTTTTAGTTTGCCCAGCCAGGAACTGCAATTCAAGCAGCACAACAAATTAATATTTCATTGATGGCTTCTCTGTTCTGGGGGCGTATTAACTAAAAACTGTTGTGCATGTCTACAGGGAAACAAGTATGTTTTCATCGAATGGCTGACAGCTTGCAGAGTTGATGTTGGAGGCAGGTAATTGAAACCTAAACACTGCGGTACAATCATCCCACTCCTGGGAAGAAAGCATATGAGAAAAGAAACTCAAGTAGCCTCAACCTAAACTAATGACATTTCAGACTAAATTGGAAAAATGCACTGTGGGAAGCATTTAGAAATGGTACTGGTCAGCACCTTCCCCAGAACAGAGACAGGGCCCAAGAAAAATGTGGATTTTATTTCTTTACCTAGTAAAGCCATTTTCCCCCCAGTATTTTGGGTTTGACAAATTTTGGTTGAATCCAGTGTAGGACGCTGCAAATTCTGGCTCTGTTTGAAAGCTCTGGCAGCTGGAGAGCTGCCGGCTGAAGAGGTGGTGCTTTCAAGGTGCTTTGCTCCAGGACAGAGCAGCCCTTTCAGCCTCCCTGGTTACAGGAAAGAACTACCAATTCTGGCAGATCTTTGGCACAAGGCCGAGGATCACAATGCTTCCAGATTTTCCGGCTTGCGGGAGTTCACCAGTGTCAGCAGGACTAATTGGCTGCTGGAGAGTGGGGACGGAGAGCCCGAGGAAGCAGCTGTGCGGGGCCCCTCTCCCTGGGTGTGCCAGCTGGTCGCTCAGTACAGCGTCGGGTTTTCTTTTCTGTCTCCCAGGCTGCAGGCCCTGGGGAGCTGTTTTCTCTTCCCAAACACTGCATGTTGGTGTTTCCAGAGGAAAAAAAAAAGTCTTTGCTCTTCCAATTTTGTGAGGAATTTTTATTTTCTCTTTTGATCTCTGGCCTTCTTCCCTTCCCAGTTAGACTGTATACTTTCACAGCTTGGGATTTTTTGATTTTTAACTTTAACTAAATCAGTGCTACTGTCAAGGGAGTGAAAATACGATAGCAGATCACAGGTGTCAGCCAGCTGAGATGGCAGTGGAATATGGCAAAAGCAAGGACAATTTCTAACTCGCTGCAAATCACTGAGAATTAACCACCTGGCTAGCATCTGACCCTTCGAAAGATGTTGCCTTCAGTCTCTTTATACCGACTTACTGAACGAGTAACAAATCAGGAGTACGAGCACGTTCACGTTCTTTGCCATTAGTGGATGATGAATAAGGTGTCAGGTGAGGCTGTTTACTTGGAATGCAAAATGGAAGAAAGCCACCGTATGCAAAGGAGACAGTCCTTCAGGAGAAGTGCTGGTGCCGAAGGAGCACAAAGCTGTAGTTAATTCTTTGCAAAATATTATTTATGTGAGTTTGACATCTTTGATAGAAGGGTCTAGATTTATGTCAGAGAATATGAAAGCATACCAGATAGTAACACCTATGGGGAAAAAAAAAATCTATGAACAATTGTTTTCTTGTTTATATTGATCTCTCCTCCATTACAATGCCTAGCGTGTTTCTAGCGCGAGCAGACTTTCTATAGCTGTTATTTCCTTGGGCTGAGACACACTGAATCCCATCAACTATTTTGGTAATAGGAAGAGATCAAGGAAATATTTAATATGCTGCAGGGAGAAGTTTGTTAATGTGGAATTTTTCTTCTAAAGCTGGATTGAAAGAACTTTCATCTCAGAATTAGAGCTGACCTATCTCTTCACAGAGAAAATGAAACCTTGAGCTCCCTGTAGAATAAATCTACAGAGAGTTGTACAGTCTTGATGGTTTGCTATATTATCCCCTTCTCAAAGTTCAGTCTGTAACCTAGATGCCCTCTAACAGTGCCGCCCAACTGAGATCAACATAAAAGAGTTTCTTTGCCCCTTCCAGGAGCTTCTTGTTTTCCTGAGACACAACAGTAGGCTTCATTTCCTACTTTGATGATTATACTGAGCTGTGTTGTATTTACTGTTAAAAACATACATTGGGTTCTCCCTGAGCTGGTTGTGTATCCATGCTTAAAGCAGAGATGATTATTCAGGTAATAAAATGATTTTCTGATTGGTTGGTGGGACCATTGGTGTTATGTTAGACCCTTTGTGTACGCTGAGAAGTAAGTCTCACATTTGCTGGATACTGTTTTTAATGCATTGGCAATGACTGTATCTGAAAACATTTACTGTCACCAGGATAATTTCAGAGCTGTGACTGGCAGTTGAAAGTTGCTGAGCTGATTAGTTGGAGCATTAACGTATTGCCATCCTTTAGTCCAACCTTGGCACTAAACCAGAATGATGTTACGATTTCATAAGATAAACCTCCAATAGCAAGCATTTTGAATACCGACTGAGCAGCAGAGAAGCGAGAGAAGCAGGCTGGGTCATAAATGGCTCAGCCGTCATTATGTGGCCCCGTTTGGGCAGTGGAGGTGTGCTGCATGTTGACGTTGTTCCTTTGAGAGCTTCCCACTGGGCAAGCATACGCGAGGAAAGCAGTTTCCCAAAGTGCAGGCTGATGATAAAAAACAGTAAAAAACCCTCCTACTTATTCCTAGGTCAGAGCCATGGGAATTCAAGCTGGCTACTGCTTCTCCCTGGTGAGAAGTTGGTGTTTGGGATGGGGGCTAATGGTGGTTGGAGATGACTGGGACTGTGTCCCACCACTCCGATTCCCAACAAAGCATCCCACCAAGGCTCTGCATCCCTGTCCTAGCCCTCCCTCTTTTCTCTTGCTCTTCAATTCCTGTGACAGTTGTAGCCTAATCCAGGCCTAGCCCATCCATAAACTTTTCCCACATGTTGAGAGAGAAATTTTGAGTCAAACGTGGCTGCTCACATGAATGCAGGCACGGGCCTGGGGGTCCATTCAAATGCTCTGCATAAATGCCCAGCTGAGTTGATGTGGCATTAAACCCGTGGTGGTCACTGAGCAGCATGAACTGCTCAGTCACTTGTTCAACTCCCTAGCTTTCTTTTCATCGCTGGCACACTTTCGCTCCTCTTTCAGTCAGTAATGCCAACTCAAAAGGCAGCATGAATGATAGGGAGCTGCTTCAACAAATTTCTCCCCTCATAAGCCAGTTGCAAAGTTTCCATTAGTTGTAGACACAAGAGAAAATGTCAAAGTTTTTGACCATTCAAGAGACTGATTGTACCTCATAGGGATGAACAGTATGCTTTACCGAAACTCAACCAGGCAGAAAGTGAACAACAGCTGTGCTACACTTGTTGCCTGAACCTAACCCTGAACCTAACCCTAACAGAAGCAGCTCCAGCAGATCAGGGCAGCCTTGCTCAAAAAAGGGCTGTGCAGACTTAAACCTTGTCAGGAAAGGTACAATTTTTGCAAGTTTTAAACTTTCACACAGAGGCAAAAACCTCCTGTGCTTTGTAACTTTTAGAATAAAATAATTTAAATTCCATAGTGCAGGCTAAACAGGAAACCAATTTTCAGGCAGACTTTACTGTGAAAGAGGCACTCATTTTACTGCTTTTAATTTAGAGGTTGGGTAACCATAAGAGAGGCAGAAAATGTAACATTTTCTCCCTGCAATTTTTCCCCTTTGTAATTGAAATACACATGGCTGTAGCAGATGTTTCCCTAACTGCTAAACAGGCAAGGGTGGGATTTTCAGAATGATTTAGAGGGACCAGGCCTGTTGAAAGGCGCTGGGGAAGATTGCAGGAAGAACAATCTAGGTGCTGAACTAGCAAAATCAAAACTTTGGTTTTCTTACTGAAACGGGAGCTAGGCGTATACCTCTATTTGTGCCAGAGAAAATCCTTCTTAATGATATGCTCAATCTTCAGGTCTCATTCCCACAGAACTGTTTTTTTCTTTTCTTTATGCATTGTAATTTTAAACCTACTTCTTCTAAAGGACGAGCCCTGGGGTGAAAGAAGGGAAGCCTATTACTTGTGATTGCACTCAGTAAGGGACTTTGGTAATTAAAAGTTAACCTGTCAGCCTCCTAGCTTGCTTGGGTGAAATCCAGATCCCATAAAGTGCACAGGGAGAGTTTGGTGTTAGAGAAAAAACTTTAATTCTAATCCAGTCAGACAACAAGATTTAAAGAGGTGGCATGAATTTTGTGAATCTCTTCCAGATTCAAAATAAAACATAAAAAGCTTTCTTATGGCACCCTTTCCTGCTAGCTGTTTTTATTCTTTGTCGAGCTGAATGCTCCTTTCCTGCTACCCCACTTCGTTGTAGGCTTTTTGCTTTTCCTGACAAACCTGCAGATTTAGAATGAAAACAGTTTGCAGCTGATTAAGGATGGTGTGCCTGGCAATTTCTCGCTAATCTCTCTTACTCTGCCCTTCGTAAAAATGACAGTCATGGTATAAATCCCAGTTTAAATCAATACCAACAAGTGCTAATCTCTGAAGATGAAAATGTCAAATACCTCCTGCTGTGTGCAAGGACTCAAACTGTATGGCATCAAAAATTAAAGGCTACCTACATTGTTCACCTTTTTTCCTTCGTGCAGCGCTTTGTACTTTCTTTTCTATCATTCTTTGTCATTAACCTTTCTCACGTAAACAGTGCCTTAATGGTAAGGTTAAGAGACTGGGCAGTGTCATAAAGAGATTTACAGTGCAACAAGGCCATATCTTGCCTCTCGGTGGAGTCTCCAGTGGTTTTAGGTCTCACACAGCCATAATGTGAGTGCCCTGAGCAGACTTCTTGCATATTCATGGGACCTCTTCGGAGAAATATTTTTAAAAGTTCTGCAGTGTTAGCTGCATGTGTAAGTGCAGCATGTGTAGCAGTTTGAGGTGATCGGTGCTAGAAATGCAGGAGCCAAAATCAGTGGTAAATTTAGTCTCCATTTTGGGACCTTAAACCCAGATTTGAACACCAACACAACTTGATGGTTGGCATCCATCTTTACTGTCCAATGCCCACGGATGCTTTTCTTGCTGATTAACATTAGGACACATGGTGTTTTTAAGAGCCTCCTCTTTGCTCAAAAATGCCAGAAGGGAAAAGTAAATAAGTAAACTGTTGAGATTGAAAGATGGCCTAGCAATGAGAACACAGTATGATTCAAGGTAAAAAAACTTTACCTGCCCACTCTGCATCTGTTCCATCTCTGCAGAAGTATGTGCTCTGTTTGTTAAATTAAAATGAATGGTCAGACCATAGTAGCTCATGAAATTGTTTCAGAGAGTAGGATTTCTGCGTTCCCTGACATACTTGGTCCTCTGGAAAGTCGAGCTGTTCATGTTGCTAAATGTGCATTTGGGACCCTAATTCTAGACAGTGCTTGAAATCTTTTTTTATGATTCAGATTAACAAACTGGTAAGGATTGAAACTCTAATGTACCTATTTTTACAACCCTTAGCAGTTTGACATTTTTTAGAGTGTGCATTTCTGAATTTTGCTTTTCATTGCTGTATTTCTGTTGCTAAAATAACAGGCCAAATTATGAAAATCCTCAGACTCCTCTCATTCCACCCTTAGATAAAAGTGTCACTGAGGCTATCTCAGCCCAAAAGCGAGCCGAGGAATACTGTGCCACCAGCATCTTCAGATATGTGTGTGCTCTCTATTTTTCAGGTTCAGACAGCTGCTGCTGAAACATGTTCAGAAGCTCTTTAAAAACAAGTAGTAGCAAATGTGTCACTCAGCAGTTTAGAGCTGGGGAATCCCTGTGATCTTGAGAAACAAATTATTAACAGAGTATTAAGAGGTCAGAGACAGACGACAAAGTCTGCAGCTGCACTGGCTTTGGAGGGAAGGCTTCCTAGGAGCAGACATCTCTCAAGTTTTCGTTGTTTTCACTTAGCCATGGAGCAGAGCGATAGAGGGATGGCTGCTGGAAGAGGGGCACCATATTCCCAAAAGAGTGACTGCAGATAGCCCAGGAATGATGGGGTCTGTGGGACTGACCCTTAAGGATTTTGGTGTATCAGGGAGGACTTCTGTTAGAGGAGAAACTCTGTTTTTCTGAGGATTTTTTGATGTTTTCTAACAAAAACTGCAATATACTGTTATCTATGAGGAAATATGCTTGGATTGTGCATGCTTACACTAATTTCCTCCTGTAAAAATCTGGTCAGAAAGAGAATATATCTAACAACCATCATCTTTTCACAGCTCTGCGTCTGGGAGGACTGCCACTTTTCTGTCATTTCACACAAAAGCAGTAGTTTCTTTCTGTTTTATGACCACTATTGGTAGCTAGGAGCAAATAAGTGTTGGAAAAATAACACGGGTTTATGAATAGTAAATTTACACCTTTATACCCAGGAGAGCTGGTGCCAAATTCTGTTCACATAAACAGTCCTGCTGGGGAACACCAGGTATGAGCGAAAGCCTGCTTTAGGCCACAGTCCCTTTTGGAGATGTTTGTCACCAAATGAAAGCAGTGCGGAACTGCAATCCATTCTGCCTCCATTGCACAGCTGAAATGCTGTTGACCTCAGTAGGAGCTGCATTTGGCTGAGGCTGAAGCAACACCTTCCCTTTTCCTGGGGTGAGGCAATTTAATCCGTTTTAATGGATGGAAGTGTCTCACACCTCAACATTTACTTATTGCACCAAAGATTAAATGTGATTCTGTGATTCACCTCTCTGCAATGTGAGTGGTGACTCTAGTAGGTGGATTTGGTCTTATTGTGGCTCCAGGGAACTGCATGATAAACCAGCAACTGTTCACCGGTTGGATTTGTCTGTAGTGGCTTAAGGGTATACTGACAAGCTGCTGTGCTGGAAAGGCGCTGCCTTCTAGCCTTTACAGACGTGCAAGGGCTGCCTTAGGCAATTAGTGGCTGGTAATTAGTACTGTTTGTCAGATTTAGAGCTGGTTTTAGGTGCCTTACAAAGGTCCTTGTTAGCTGTTATATTAAACATTATGGTCACTGAATATGAAGATGAATATTTAGACTAGTGGGCAGCTGCACCAGAAATTGAAGCTCTTGCAAGGAAGCAACATGGAAGGAGGAGGACAGGCGGAGGGAGGGAGTTTCCTTTTGCCATGACAAAGAGAAGTGCTTCTCCTTCAGCTGTCCTCTCAGCTCCCTTATTTCACACAGCAGTTTCTCACCTTGTCCTGTTTGGCCCTCGCACATGCTTTAGCTGTGTCTCTCCTATGTGTGTCTCTTCTCTTTCATGCCACCTTTCCTTTGTTTTATCCATCCTTCTCTTTTCCCTTCTTCCCTCCTGCTCTGCAGCCCCACTGCCTTCCTTTTCCTCCTTGCTTTTCCTTTCCCTCCATTTCTCACACTCTTCCTCTTTAGCCCCCTTAGTTCACCACTCTTCCTATGTTGCTCCCGTTCTCTGCATTCTTCTGGGCAACATACAGGTGGCAACCGGTAGCACGTAAATACCCTGCCAGTATCTGAATGGGAGCAGGCTGCAGCCTTTTGCATCCTTAAAGCCGTTGCATCGTTCAGGTACCCCTTGGCTCTGACAAATTAGAGGGCCAGCGCCCGGTTCCTCCTGCGCGGGCAGCTCAGGGCAGGAGCTGCGGTTCAGGTTCTTCCTGCAAGGCAGCTCCGGGGTTGCTGTGCCTTCTCAGGGAGGCCCTCGTGCTGCAGGAGGGATTCGAGCAGCCACGTCCAGATCAGGGCCTCACTTAGGAACGCTGTTCCCTGTGCTGTTTCGTAGAGCAAGACAGGTCAAGACACGCTCGCCAGATGCTTTGGGGTTTTTCCGCCCAGGGATCCTCACTCTAATTTGCTCGGAACTAGTAAACTCTATAACAAATGGTGCTGATGTTATCCTGCCGGAGAGATGTGTGCCACAGGACATGTCTTAGGAGCGGAGGGATAATACATTGTGTTGGAAACTGTTCACCGTGGGAGAGTTTCTGTAGTCTAAGAAATTCTACTGCCATGTTTTGCATTTGCCCAACCCACAGAACTTAGTTATTATCCATCACAGGCTTGTAATACATCCATTAGCTGTCAAGTCTTCCAGATAGACTTTTCAGAAATCTGACACCCTTTGGAAAATGCTGACTTTTAAATCTTTGCCTTCACTGTGAAGTCACAGCAGATGCTTCAACTGTAGTAGTGGAAAGCTACGTTTAAACTTTTTGCAAATCCACAAAGGGAAACCAGACTTCTGTGCAGATTATTTCATGTGTATGTTTTGTGACAAAATTGCTTTGCATGAGTCCTGCCTTTTTATTTTGGTTTATTTTTAGAATGAAACATTGGTACAAAGAGCTGGAAGGGTCCTACTAGGTTAGCAATTCCAGCCCCTTCTTGCTGAATGCGCAACATCGCATAGTCTTTTCCATAAACTTAGCAAGCTACATCTGAAAAAGTATTTCCCAACTATAAGACCAATTGAGAACCTCACTGCTTTAATGCTTGGAAACATTTTGAACTTTCAGTTTAAACAATCCTCACTATGGATTAACAGTGTCTTAAATGTCCCTTCCTTCCCAGTGTTTTCCCCTGGAAGTACTTTCAGAGCAGTGCTATCCCATTCCTTCTGTTGCCGTGTTTGGTTGAAGAAACCCAGCCTAACTTTGCAACCTTCGGGCTGACTCTCCGTTCCCATGGTCGTCCTCATTGCTTTTCTCTATACCTGCTGCAGTTTTAATCTTTTTTGAATCTGAGGGACCAGAATTGTTCACGATTCCAAATATTCTCAGTGCCGCTCATCAAATGCCTGATAAAAGGGAAAACCTCCTTTTATCTGAAACATTAGGTGACTAGTAATTACCAATGACTATCAGTAGACAGATAGTGAGTTGACAGATCTCAGATGCACTTTCACTTTAACCTTGCAAAAAATGCCAATTTTAAGATACAGTATCCTTTAGATATGCACAAGTCATTCCTATGATGTTATAATTATGTCTTTTTTCCGTGGAAAGTGGAAATTCTCCCTTCTGGTGTTTGCATGACTTTACTTCGTACATTCAGTAACAGAAATTCAGATCTAATGTCGCAGCCAAATCCTCTGAGGTCAAGAAGACTGCAGGCAGCCCATGTGCCTAGCCCCAGTGCCTTCTCTCGTGCTATTGTGAGAGCCAGATCACAGGCTGCTTCTGCCTCCTGCTTTGATTTCCTGGTGACCTTTCGTTTCAGCACTCAGTCCTGTGGAGACTCTCAAGAGGGATACTACAGAAACGAATGGAATCACTTCCTGCATGGAGAAATGCCAGACGTTAAACAGGCAGCCGGCAGGATAAATGACTTTAAAAATGGTCTGCTCTTGAGAAAAAAAAGCTTGTTTCTCTGCAAAGGACTTACGGGGTGTGTGAAATCCAGTCAGTTGCTTCTGGAAGGATCAAATGTAGGATTTTGTATTCCTCATAATCTTTCATCTAAATGTTCCGATACTGGACTGCCTGATTAAATTAGATATGCCTAATTTATATTTATATGCCACATTTTGTAGGTGAGAGTGCAATGCTTACAGAAATTACACAGGAAGTCAGTGGCAGACTGAGAGTGAATTCAGGTCTCTTAATTCATACATTTTAACTGTAGCGTTCACTTCTCTTTGTTGAGGGCACGCTATCATTGCACTAGTTCGTCTTTTTTAAATCCTTTTGTCAGCATAATCACCTATCAGGTATACGTGGGTAGTTTTAATGAGATGACTAATACATTAATATCAATCCCTGTTCATTTTTAAGACTATTAACAGACTACTGAATTATCCCTCAGTGGCAATATGTGTACACTCAGCCCATGTCTATACAGCAGCATCAAGCTGTGATAGTCACCTGTTAACCGTGGTGATTCAAAATATGACTTTCAAAGTACGTAAAAATGAGTGATATCGAACCGTCCACACTGGGCTATTTCAGGCGGTAACAGTACTTGCAAGATAGCAGCAGTGGAAATGCGATGTTAATCAGAGTGGGTGGCATTCACTGAACTGGATGAAGGAGGAATGAGAAAAATAAACGAAAAATGCCTGGACCCTTCCCAATGGAGAGGACTCTGTTTCCTAGTGGTACCTTTCAGAGGACTGGTTTCAGAGCAGAAGGAGGAGAAGGAGGCAGCCTGTCGCACTGGGACATCAGCGGTGTCTCGAGCAAACAGCAGACCAGCCTCCTGCCATATGCCTTAGGCTGAGAGCACAGCCCAAGAGACCCGCTTCCACTAAATGGTTTGGAAGCTGGTTTACTTAAATCTTCTTAGGAGAGCCCACATAAGGGAGATTCGCTGTTTCTAAACCAATTCAGTGAAACTGCTAAAACTTTTTTTCTCCTTTTTTATTTTTTTCCTTGTGTATTTAAGGCCTTAATAGGCTGAAGGCAATACTTTCCATTAGTGCTGAGCTGCTTTCATCCCTAGAGCTCAAGTGCTTTCCAAGGATAAGTAAGCGTTATCAATCTGATTGAGCAGTTACACATATCCAATTACGAGATTTGGAGCAGTTGTTGGAGAACCTAGTGAATGAAACACAGGCTGTACAGGCTCAGAGATCAGAGGAAAAACCTCCTTGATCAGCTTCTGTGAGTCCCTTAGACTGTGTTTCTCACTCACTGGAGCTGGAAGACTGATGTGTGTATGTTCATCTACCAGACTGGAATGGCATTTTAAGGAGGAGCAAAAAGGAGAAAGAGGCAGTTATAGAACAATTATTGGACTTTTGGGAAATAACTCCATGTAGTGTAGAAACTGAAAATAAATACTTATTCTTTTGACTGACTTGGTTTCCATTACTGAAAAGCTCTCCATTGTTGCTTTGAAATTCAGAAATGGTTTAAAAGGGGCTGGAATGACCATGTATTTCTCCCAAAAGTGAATGATGTGACTGTTTTAAATTATTTCTTTCCTAGGATAAAAGCTATTGAACATGAGCACTGCTGTTCAAAGAACACCTGAGCACCTGGCATTGATCTGAGCTCGGGAAAATGGGAATGGTCATTGCCACTGGCTTAGCGAAGTTGATTTGTTGAAGCAGAGGCAAATACAAACCAGAGGGTCAAATCAGTGAAGCAGGTAGCAGCATCAAGGCGCAGAATACATTTTATTAAATGGTCCGTCTTGGACAAGAAAAAAAAAAAAATCTAGCAATGGAACTGAGGTTGTATCAGGCTGTATGAGGCTATCCTATTAGGATAATATACATATGCAGGGATTTCTTGTGGGGGGCTGAATGTTCTCACTTGATGTCTCCTACGAAGGTAGACATGGAAGCATCACAACTTCTTAGTTGGTGGCTGGGGCCCTCAGCTAGGAGCTGGGAGTCCTGTGCTCCAGGCCCTTTTCCGAGACCTTGTCACATTTCTTATCCAGTGACTCCTGAATAGGAAGTGCACAAACAGGCCTTTTGTGGTCTGTGCTTTTGGTAATTATAGAGGCTCAGGGATTTCAGGATGACATTTCTGGACCTGGCTAAAATTTACCTACTTGAGGCCTTAAATCCTCTTCTGGATCTGATACCACTGCGCATTGGATCATAAGCATTAGATACAATCCATAAGATTTAGCTACTGAAGTTGGGATGAGATTTCAGTAGTTTCCAGAACTGAATTGGACACACATGTCTTGCTAAGGTTGTTTCAAAACGAGGGTTTAAGTTCTTATATCACTTTTTTATGCTGTTGAAAACTTTATTCAGGTTTAGAGATACCATAAATGTTCATGCTTTTTTACTCCTCCATTTCACACTGTCAGACTTTTCATTACCAGCTTTAACAGAAAATTCAACAGTTCAAGTAAAAAAATGAAAATAACTTTTTAACCTTGTTTTTTCTTTAAATCCCCTGGGCCAATGAGCCAACAGAGTGATGCAGTGAATTGAGAAAAAGCACTGGCTTACGATACCATTGTACAAAACGTGAACGTGGGCTGAGAACATCTGTGCTGTCCTTTATCATCAGAGGGGGCTGGGGTTATTTTATAAACACTTTGGCTCAGTTGGCTGAGATCTTGGGCTGGGGTAACTGAACATCTGGTTACGCACTGGTTTTTTTTTCATAGTAGTAAGCAGAAAGATTGAGGCCAAAGTTAGAACAAAAACTCTTGCCGTATAGATTCACTGTAGTGTTGTACAGATGTTTTGAGCAGCGTGGCTGGTGCCACCTCGGTGAAACCTGCGTGTTTCACCAGCTGTTAGAATATTACCCTTAGAGTAAAGAGCTCGGAAGAGAGGCACTGAAAGACTTAGAGCATTGCCACCTAGTGATAAAATACAATCCTTTGAAATAACTCGATTAGAATTTTACAAGCTTTAAGATGCTTACTCCTTTGCAATACTCTTTGGCAATTCCACTTGCCAGCAGTGAACTTGGACATCAAAAATGCCTTGAGGCATAGTTTGAGCATTTGCTCAGCACCCACGTAGAGCTGTGGGTACAGTGCATATCCCACCAAAAGCAGTAGGCAGAACTGACCAGGAGGAGCTCCCCAGACTCACCTCCGTTCCACTGCTTTATACCGCGTAGTGGCCGAATGCTGATATCCCTACTCAGGAGGAGGAAGCACATCAGATTCTGACCATTTTTAGCCTCCGATGTCTGATAGTGAATCATTTTTTTCCCCAACAGCTGCTTGAATAAGGTGACCATCTGTTCCTTATTAAAAAAAAAAAAATCCTTTATTCAGTGCTTAATGTTCTGCAGCCTATATCAGTTGAGTATAGAATGTACTTTGTCCCACATTTCAGCAATAATGACACAGAGGAGTCTATGCAGAGATACAATAGCATGATGTGATAAGATGCGTGATTGTTGCATTGCAAATAGAGCACTGCAGGCTTCTCTTTCTTTTTTCTAGTGTTCATTTTCCCTCTGTTTTTCATATTTCTTTTCATTACTGTATTTCCTGGTAACCCAAGCTGTTCAATATCTAAGATGTGTAACTGTCACCCTTTGACAGCTAAAATTATTTGGACCGCTCTGTGTTATGCACCTCCGTAAGAAGGCTGAATCAGTAGGTCTCCCACTGAGATTGTTCTTGTCTGGTGGTGCCTTCGTGATGCTGGTGATCCTGTTGCTTAATTTCTTCGTGTGAGGCATTGCCATGGCTTCAGGGGGGTGGCCCTTGAGAATAACCAGAACAGGGTGTGGCTAAAAGGACCTGCCAAACCAAACTGTTGGGCAAAACAGCCTTTTAATTTTGAGGAGCTATTATTTGTTTTTTTGATGTTATTAAAATAGTAGTCTGTCTCCACCAAGGCTGGTGACCTGCTATATATACTATGTGAAATAATGTACCGAGACAAATGTATTAAAGTAGTCTGCTAAAGACTAGACCTCTTGTTTCCTACCTTCCCATCCACAGCCCTTTCCCTTGGATCACGCTGCTGATTTCATGTGAAGGGTCAACCTCTGCTTCTCTTTCTTTGGTCTCGTGTTCTTTTCACTAGAGTGAAATGCAGGTGGAGGATTTGCTGACTCCCAAGTATTCCCTCTGCATGTTGAGCTCTTTGCAGCTCTGCTCCCACTGAGCACTGACTACAGTTAAGGGTCACGAAGGGCTAACAAATTATTAAGAAGTCTCTTGAAGGCTTCCCCCTAAAGCCAGCATGGTAGTTCAGGTGGAAAACAGGTTCTCACTCCTCAAAATCTGACTGCGTAGCAAAGTTTAAAAAACAAATAAAACTCCAAAACAAAAACCAAAACAAGCTAAACTTCAATGTTGTCATTCCAGTATGTTTGTTGAAGACTTCTACTCTCATCTGCTCCTGATGGCTTCTTTATTTTCTGCAAGGAAAATTAAGATGCAGCCAAACAGTAGGTTTTTGTAATGGCTTAGAAGGGACCTCTTGAGCAGAGTCTACACACGTTTTTGTGATGTTCATTGTAGTAATCTCACAGTGTGTGAGAGGTAATCACAGGTGATGCATTTCTTTCTGAAGTGAGTGATGGTATGAGAGCTGGCAGAGGGACAAGTGATGTGTTTTTCCATATGATTTATTATTTTTCCTTTTTTCTTATGCTGGCCAGAACTGACTGTGGCCCAGAGTCCTTTCTTTTTTTTCCTCTTTCTTTTTTTTGCCATGAATATGTCTGGTGGCTTTGTTGGTGAACTGTTTAGGAAGACATTGCTTAGTGTGACAATATAAGTATATGCATTTCACATTGATTTGAGCAGGGACAAGACTTCAGAAAAGAAGGCATAAGGAATAGATGTGTTTGCTTTCATGCCAAAAATCCAGACAAAATTGTTTCTGCCAGGGGAGAATTTCAAAGGCACAAATAGGCTTTTCATCCATCTCCCACTGAATTTCAGTAGGCTTTGCATGTCTTGCAACTCAAAAAATCCTCCATTTTTCTTTATGAAAAAAGGCTGCTTACTGTTGTTGTCTCTACAGCATAGAACTTCTGAACTTCAGACTGGAATTAGGTTTCGTTGCATGAGACAGTCTCAGCAACCATTTTATGAGGTACACATGGGATGAAGGGAAAAATTAAAGTTTTCATTTCTCCCTCTGCCTTTCCCATCGCTATGCTGTCTCCTCTGGGCTAGCCGCGGCCTCTGGCATCCAGCACTTTGCAGCACGATCGGTGGCAGAGAGCTGGGCTGGTGGGCGAGGGCAGTCCGCACTCAGTACCACCGTGCTGGGATGCCAGTGCCCCTCTACCGGGGATGTGGGAAGGTGCCTCATCACAAGGGGGAAGATTTCAGACACGGCCTGGGCATGAGGCAGCTGAACGTGACAAAATCTAAAGGCAGCTACGCAAGGATCCTAAAGGGAATTAACCTTGACAGGAATAAACAGCTATTTACTTAAAACAGTTCTTCTCGTATCATGCTTTAAGCAATTTGGGGGGTTTTCTTTTCTTCTTTTCTGTTTTTTATAGTGATGGTTAAGACTTTTTAATTCATGATGACATGAGGGAAGAAATGCTGGTCTGCGGCCTTCTCAAAGGAGGGAGGTGAGCTGTAAATGTGTGAAGATGGTACAAGAAAGAGCACAGACAAAACCACCTCCTTCAGGTAGCAAGCTACTTAACTCTGGCAGTACCTGGCAGCTGAATTTAGGGAAAAGAAGGGATTAAAGAAGCCCAGCAGAGATGGAGGAGATATTTGTTTTCCTATCTTTGCCTATGATTTTGAATGGGCTTCAAGGCTTTAATTTGAAATAGAAAAGAAAGAGATTTTGTAAGCAAGTCCCATCAAAGGACATGTATACGGTGATGTCTTGAAAGGTTTGTTTTCCTGTCAGCAAGGAGAACAAAGTTAGTGATGGAGCAGTTTAGTTTACCCTGTAGAAACTTGGAAACTCAAACTTAAGGATAAAATTGAAAGAAATGTACATTTATCTGAATATATGATATCACATCTGTAATTTTTGGAAGCGACATTAACTCGCCCACAAAGAGTTCTCAGCCTGCTGTCTCATGTTGTTTTCAGTCTTGCCTTTATAAATTGTTTTCTTGTGACCAGACAATTTTTTTAGCACTTCAGTTTACAAAGTCATGGCTTTCCTAATGACTTTTTGTTCTCAGTTGAAATGCAGCTGGAATGAAATTTAAAAAAAGCAATTCTGAAAGTATATTGTTGTTTCATACTGATAACTGCTAAATACTAAGATAAATAAACATGCTATGGGAGCATATGTTTGAATGAATGAATGAAATGGGCAACAGTAAAGCCAAAAATTTTCAGCATTGTTGAATTAAGAATCAAACATCTATTTTTCACCCAACAAAATCATCATGGAAACTGTCAACACTGCATATTGGTTTTGATTGCAGTAAAGCTGCGTTTTTAGTGGAAAGCCATTTTGTCTCATGTTTCAGCCAGGGGAAAGGGCAGACATTCTCGTCAGTGCTCCAACAAAGTTGAAGAGCTTATTACTACTCGTGCCCCACCTGCATGTTATCACCCATTCCCCTCTATCAAACAGAGGAGTAATTACAAAGGTTCAGAAAGTTGGATGAACTGCAGTTACTGCTCTGTCTCCCTGTTCCTTTCTGTAATTCATTTGGGACATAGTTGGGAGCTCCCTGAAATTCCCCTCCTGAAGCAAACAGTTAAGTTTGTTAGTAATTCATGAAAGTTTTATCACCCACGTGGTAGATTTCTTGGGGATGACCTTTCAGTCTTTCCCCTGATGCATGATCTCGTCCTGACTTGATAAATCCACCCATTTTCCTTTGGCCTGGTGGTTCCCATAGTTCACAGACCTTTTTTACCCTGACCCTCTTCTGCCGTTTTCCCTTAAGTCTGCTCTGTTTTTTTTTAACACCGGCACTTCCAGATCTCGCTTAGGAGTTTCCTTTCACCCATTGTTACCTCCTAAAATGTCACCATCTGCTCCAAGCCTCACCGACTCTGCTGAGCAATTGTAGCTCTCTAACATCGTTTGCCCAGACCTCCTTTCCAGGCAGACACTGGCTTCAGCAAAGAATTCAGTAGCATGAAACCCAAACAAGCCTGGTAAATCTGACAGGCACATCCTTTTAATATAAGTGGACCACATGTTTTCATTACTTTTAGTACGTCTCTGCCATGGCTGCCTAAGCTGGACATTTGTCTACATGGATATTAAGCAGTAGCTAAGAGTCAGATTCAGGAAACGACTCCAGCACATGGGTAATCATATTCCCATTTAGCAGAGACGTACATGCTCTAGTCCCAGGGAAATCCAGGAGGCTTTCAGCATGTGCCTAAGCTTAGACATATTCAAATGCTCTGTTAAACACTCTTTTCTTTCAAGGGCTGTATTATTCTGTTATTCTGTTTTGTGAACATATGTTTTAAATGTGAACTGTTTCCCTGTGTCCACTTCGGACTGTAAACTTGTGTAAGTAATCCTAAGAAATTGCTTTCACTGTTTCTCTCAGTAGTTTTCAACTCCTGCCTGTCAAACACTGTGTGGCTCACCAGCCCCTCTATCTTCCTCATAACCAGGGGTAATAAATGAAAGAAAACCAAAGCTGACTGGGGAGGAGGTTATACTTCTACCTGCCACATGGTCTTTGCTTAGCCCAGCTGCACTGCAGTCAGTGGTCGCTGGAGACCAATTCTTACGCTCATCTTCTTTACTATGAGCTTTATCATGTCACCGAATTAGTACATCTGGTTCTGTGTTCACTCTCATGGGCAGCCCTGTAGCACTTGTACAGATAAATGTGTGTTGTGGGGTGGGAGGATTATGCCTGCAACTCCCAGTCTGTGTAACTAGAAGCTGTGGGCTGGGATTCTGGCCTTCAGGTGTCCTTTAAGCTTGGAAGGTCCATGCAGTCCCACACAGTGAAGACGTGAATCATTTCATCTTAGTTCTTGATGGCTGTGTTTGCTAACTGCCAGTCTTTTGGGGGTTCACATGTCTAAGTTGCAAAGTGGTGCCTGTTGTAGCTCTCTCTCTTCACTAACAGGATTTGCTGTAATACGTAGCGGATCAGGAGCCATTTGCCTGTCAATAATGCTGCCGTCACAAATGCATTTATAACAGTAACAAAACATTCCAACTGTGTAAAGCACTGAAACTGTTCAGACTGATATTTTTAAGTAGGGCAAGCGATCTTGAAATCATCTCAGATAGCTGTATCCCAAGCTCTTTAACCAAGAGCCTCGCCACGAGAGACACTGGTCTTCCTTGGCTTCATCAGTTTGCTGTGATAGCTCATGCATCTGTCTCTTCGTTGTTGTGCTCAAATAGCCCAGATGTGTTTTATGAAAACCCACTTTAGGATGGTCATGCCTGATTTGGCAATCAGCCCAAAGTGCCTAGTAGCTCTCTCTGGGCTAATTTTCTGTGGTCTGTGCTTTGCTTTTCCTCATACCAGTGCTGCTCACTACCAGAACAGAGCAGTTCAAAGCTTGCTGTTACACACTGTCATAAGCTGATCCACAGCAGAGGCTGACATATCTTTAGAGTACTTGTTCTGGCATCTTTTTGAGATGGCTTTAATTCTGTACCTGAAGTGGGCCAACTCATAGCGATGGGCCTGAAAGAAGTTTCTGGTTGCATTTCACTTTATTCTTTTCAAACTGTACTTTCAGTTACACAAATGCTCTAGTACTCTGCATATGCAGAGAATATAGGGCTTTACTTCTTCCTTTTCTTCAAGTTCATTCCCTGCCCTAATAAATACTAAACACGACTGTCAAGCAATAGTGTTTCTTTCTCACTCAAGGATATTTCTTAAAAATAAGCATCCAGTTCTTTTCTTCAGAATCTCTCTTTATGCCCTCTTAGTCCCATTTGTGTTGCTCCAAATGTAGGCGAGCCCGCTCCAGAGTCCATTGGAAGCATGGTTGTATGCTCACTTCAAAACTTTGGCAAGTTACATTTAAGGGAGACCCAAGCTTGTGCAAAAGGAGGCTCATTTGATTCACTCTCTCATAACTGTGAAATCTGATTATTGCAATATTCTGTTTCCAGCTTTTCAGAGTGCCACAGCTCCCACACCTGCGAGGATGATGAAAGACGTAGGCAATTTAGATCTTGTGCTTAGGAGTCAGTTGGCTTCCACAATGAGGACAGGAGTTCTTACAAATCCTTCTGACGTTTTTGGCATGCTCGTGTCCAGTGCAGTCCCCACAGAAAGAAACACCTCTGTTAATGTTAGCACTTTGTTGACCTCATACTGAATGCCAGTAATCATAGTAATATAATGGTTGTTTAAAGGTGTAGCCAGCAATCCATGTGGGAACTAGAAGAGTTAAACTAACTTTATCATTTTTTGACATTTTTGACTCTTTTGGTTTTGAATGGTGAAACTGGTAGTGTTGCTTATTAGTCTTCTGTTAGATGAGGCAAGATTTATAGTGCAGCTTAATCTTTTATACTGGGCTAACTGATGTAGTTGCAAAAAAACAAGCAAGTTTTTTGATCCACTGTGTGTACAACAGTGTTGCTCCTGTCTGGGAGACACTTGATATAGCATGACATGTTGATGAATAAATTAGATACCAAATCAAAACGGCGTTTATGAAACAGACTAAAACCTGATTAAATGCTAGGTCCTTAAGTGTAATTACAAAGTGGGAATCATTGCTGAAGTTGATTTGTTTCTGGAGGTGTTCCAGAGGACTTGGGCCAAGAAATGATCTCTGTAAGATCTTGCTAAATCCAGTGCATCAGTGTAAATTCATTACTGATAAAGTTTGTAACTTAAAGAAGGAAGTCGTAAACAATAAAAGAGAGGAGTGCTGAGTGATCTGGATTGTTTGGAAAGCTGCGTGGAAGTAAATGACATGTATTTCAATAAAATAAGGTAATATATATCTAGGGACAAAGATCATTGGCTGTGCTGGGTATAATAACCTGTCGTAGAGAGTGGCAGTCCTAGAGAGGGCTCGAGTGAGAAGAGGTGTGTGTGTCAGCGTGGATACTCAGCTGAACTTCAGGAGGTGCTGTGGTGAGGAGAGCAAATGAAACCCTTGGCTGGTGAAACAGCGGGTACCCAGTAAGAATAGAAATGTGGTGTAACAACCATTTAACACTGGCCTGACCTCAGGTGAAATACGTAGTGCTGTTATGGTTTGCATTCAAGGAGGATGGCAATAAATTGAAAAAGGTTTAATGGGAATGGTTGAAGGGCTGGAAAATATGTCTTACATAAAGGGACTCATGGAGTGCTACCTAGATGTCTTTATCATCTCAACCTTAAAGCTACTATCCGGGAAGGAGAAAGTTGATAAAAGTTCAGCAGATATTCATAAGAAAAACAATGATGTCAAGAAGTCAATGCTGAACCAAATCATATTTAAAAAGAGGCACAATTACAAGTTTTAAAAAATGGCTATAAGCAATCAGTGGAACATCTCCAATATGGCTATAATGGATCAGTCTTGATTTTTAACTCAAGATTGCTACATAAAAAAAAAACAGATCACAACAGATCTGAAGCAAGAATTAATACGAAAGAGTCCTGTAGCTTACATAAAGCATTAGGTTAAACATCCCAGTGGTCCTGTCTGGTCTTAAACTTCTACAGTGATCAACTCAGAATGGCCTTTTTTTTTCCTTAAATGGCCTCTTTGAACTGCATTTTTTTTCTTGATGATGTTACTCAGAGCTGTCTTTTTAACCTGCCTTTCCTAACCTAATCTTTTTTTTTTTATTATTATTATCACATAACTGCAACCATCAAAGCTCAACATCGTGAGGTTTATAAGCTAGAGCCAGTTGATGCCATCTCCTTGGCATTGCAGTGTCCCTACCATGTATGTTCTTCAGTGGCATCACCTTCCGTGGTGCTGTCAACTGGCAGTAGGGGTTCTCCAAAAACACACTGTGACTGACCTAGGAAGCATGCACTCCTCATTCAGGTTTGTGAAACGGTCCCAGTTTCCAAAGGTGTGCAGGATCTTGTCTTGCTCGTTTGATGGAGCCAGGAGGGCCACTCCACTGCTCTTTGTTACTGGTCTTCCTTTTTCTGCATACTGGCAACAAACTGGGAAGAGGCACGTCATCTGCAGGAAGACCTTTGTGGGAAGAAAGCTTACCTATATTCTCACAGAAAGGGAATTTGAAAGCCGAGATTTTCCCTCTCTCCTGCTTTTTTCCCCCTCCCTTAGCTTCTGATCCTGAGGAAGAGCCGTGTACGGGAAACCAGCAGAGCTTCCACTGGCTGTTTAGCAGTCGCTAGCAGGTATTACTGACCTGAGAGTCTCGCAGGCCTCAAGTAACCTGGTAACGTGTCACACAGCAGGATCCTCTTTAATACTGGGGGAGATGCTGTGAGCAGAGGTGTTGCTGAATATTGATGGGAGCAAATAACTTGGCTCTAAGAAACAACATATAAAGTTATTTTTAATAACTATCTATGCTTAGGACAGGCATCTAAAAGCAGAATTCTATTGACACAGTCTCTTAATGAGGCTGCAAAGATGTTTTCCTTCTTCGCTGTGCCATTTGCAATGTTTTAACTTTCCCCAATGTTTGATTTTTTTCCCAACATCAATCATTCATTTACAGCACTTCTGTTGATTTAAATGGGCTTTGGATCAGGCTCCAAGTTACCATTTCCCTTCTGTTTGAATAGGGATTTTCTTTTATCCAGAAGAAGGAAATCAATAATTTGTCATGACAAATCAGCACCCATTTGGATTCCCAGTCACGTGGTGAGCTCTTCTGTCATTTTCTAAAGCATTTTAAGTCTCCCTTGCTTGTGATCTTTGTCGTTTTCCTTTGTTTTTCCAGATTGATTTAAGTTTGGTACGCCATTTGACCATTTGTAGGATGGATTACAGTAAATCTGTCGTTTTGTTTGTTTTAAACACAGTACCAACTTTGCATGCTTTCTGTGCCCTGAGTCTTTCCTGGGGGACCATTCAGGGCTCAATCAAAGGATTAACCTTTAGAGTGACAGATTAACAAACATATTTGCAGGAACAAGCTAAAATGTATCTTGACGTAAGCTTGAATATTCTGTACTGTTCATTTCCACTCGGAGTTTTGAGAACCGCAGACTGATTTTAGGGAACGGAGTTCCCATCCCTGTAGGTGCTGGCACCGTCTGAAATCCCACCGACACACCGAGAGTGCCCCCAACCTCGGCTGCCTCACCAAAGCGAAGGCAAAGGTGGCTTCGGGCCAGCGGTTTCCCTGCAAACTCACGTGTGAGAGTTGCTCGCCGAGCGCGGACCCTGCGCCCAGCCGAGCTGCTTGACCGTGCAGACCGGTGGTCAGAGGTCCGAGCCGGGGCCCTGGCCAGGAGGGTTTCCCCGGCTTTGCCAGGGAATCGCTGGTCAATCTGTCTGTGCCTTGGCTTCCGCAGATGGTGACACCTCGCCCCCGGCCTGTGATGGGCTGGGGCAGGGCGAGGGGGTGCGCGGGTGCGCTGCCAGCAGCCTGGGGCTCCCCGCGCTCCCCCCGAGGGGCCGGTGCCGGCCCCGGCCCCTGCCCACGCCTCCCCCTGCCCGCGGGGGTCTCGCCCGAGGGACGGGCGCGCCGGGAGCGCTCAGCCCCCGCCATCACACAGCCCCCGCTCTGGGGGTCTGGCTGCCCGCGGGGGGCCGCCGCGGGTGCTCGGCCCCGGTGTGGGGGCGGTGGGGGGCCGCGGGGGGGGTGGGGGGCGGCGGGCGCGGGGCTGGGCGGCGAGCCGGGTTCGCGGGCCGCCTCGGCCCTGATTGGCAGCGCGGCGCGCTGCCTCCCGGCGGGCGCTCTCCCTCCAGCCGCCGCCGAGTTGGGGACGAGGAGGGGCTGGAAACGCAGATCGGGCGGCGCGCACACACTCCCGCACACACACACACACACTCACACACACACACACTCACACTCACACACACCCGCTCCCCGCAGCAGCCCCCCGCGGCCCCGGCCCGGCCCCGCCGCCCTGCTCCGCTCCTCGCCGCGCCGCGGCCGCTCCCTCCGCCGGCGCTTTAACCTCTTTCTTTTTTAATTTTTACAATTTCTTCCGCCGCTTTTTGGCCGCTTCCGCGCTTCGCCGCTTCCCCGCGGCGCCCTCGGCGCGCTGCCTCCGCGGGCGCGCAGCGCGGGGCCATGCCGGCGGGGCCGCCGCTGCTGCGGGGCGCCCTCCTCCTCCTCCTCCTCCTCCTCCCCCCCCCGCTCCTCTTCCTCGGCGCCCCGGCCCGGGGAGTCGTCTACACCAACCATTTCTTGGTGGAGCTGCGCGGCGGGGACCAGGCGGAGGCCGAGCGGCTGGCGGCGGAGCACGGCTTCGGCGCGGTGCGCAAGGTAAGCCCCGCGCAGGGCCCGCCCCGAGTCGCGGAGCCGGGCGGCGGCGGCGCTGCCCTTCGCGTGGGGCTGAGGGCACGGCGGGCCCCCCCGCGCCTCTCCCGGCGGCCGCGGGCGCTGCCTGAGTCCGCCCGGGCAGCAGGGATGGAGCGGGGGGCCGAGCTGCCCGGCCTGGCATCGCCTCCTCCCGCGGAGCCGCGCGCTGGGGAGCGGCGCTGCGAAGAGCCGTCGCAGCCGCTGCTCGGCGGCGGCCCCGATGGGCGATTTCCTCGGGCTGCAAGGCGAGGAGTTCCCCACATGGCAGCTCGCTGCCTTTTCGCTCACTGTGTAAACACCCTCCGAGCGGGCTCCCATCCTGCGGGGCTCGGCAGCGGCGTCTGGGGCTGAGCGCGGGAGCGGCCGGTCCGCCCAAAGCTGCCTGCGCTCGGCTGCAGTTGGAGCTGCTCGGAGCCCCCAGCACCTGGAAAATAATTAAAGCCGCGTCTCCATGGAGAAGCTTGCACATAATTGGAATGGGAGTTTTCATGGGGGTTTCGACACTTAAGTTTGCGAGGCTGGCGGCTTCCTTGCGATTCCCTGCTATTGTCACGGCAAAACAGGGCATCCCCAGGCCAGAGAAGCTCCCTGATAACAACCGTGATAAGCGATCCATGCGTATCGCCAATTAACGCAAGCTGGCAAACTTGAAGTGTCAGCGGAGGCACTTTTCTGTCCTGAGGTCCCAGGAAGCCTTAGGCAGCCCCAGTGGCTGGCTGTCTCTTCCCAGCTCCCCTGGAAATCTCTCCCATTCAAATAATAGTTAGATCCCTAAAGATTTTAGGCTACGGTCAGGACTGAGGAGGAGAGAGACTAATGCAGTGCCCTGCTCTGTACAGTCCCTGGCGGTCTTAGTGCCCGGGCAGCGCTCGGCTTGGGGCAGCGGGGAGGGAGAGGCTGGGTGAGCACTGCTGCTGTGTGTTGGTTGTTTGGGTTTTTTACTTTCCTTGGTAGTTATGCAATGAGAACCAGCTTCCAAGGAAGTGAATAGGAATCACGCCCTGAACTTGAGTGAGTGAAAGGAATTGAACTCTTGATTAAAAGAAAAGAACAAATTTTAAAAAAACATATGAAATGAGGCTCCCCCCTCCTTGGGCTGCCTTGTCTCAACTCCATCGGGGACTCATTAGAGAAATGGGGCAAAATCGTCGTTGCTTTGACCACAGCCAGGTCCTGCTGCTGCTCTGATGCCTTTGTTTTGGACTCAGTCTTGTCCTGGTGGCGGCAGGGCTGGGTGCTGGTGCCCTTTGAAAGGGGTCCGTCGTGGGGCTGAGATCATGTTGTGTGAAACTCCTTCCATATGGCTCTTTGGTCAATAGCTTTCCCTTTTTATCCCCTTCTGCCTGCTGTGCTGGGGCTGTGACTGATAAGGCCCCGGGAGGAGAGAAGGGCATCCTTGCACAGACCCTAATTCCTTTTCACCTTTGCTAGACGCTTTCAGTCGAACCCGTGACCCAGGCAGGGGAAGAGGAAGGCGAGAGGGGGTTTTGCAGGATGAAGACGGGCGCTCGCTGGGGTGTTCGTTCCTCTCCCTTCACCATGCCTCTCCGCAGGTGCTGGGGCGGTGAGGAGCCGTAGGCTTCCCTGTGGAAGTCAGCCCGGTGGCTGGTGTCAGCAGAGAGCGGGAGGGAAGTCCCCTGGGCGCGCGAGGGGCGAGCACCTGCTTTCCAGCGCGCGGCGGGGGCTGCTCCCCGTGGACACCGCGCTCTCCAGGAACGAAGCCCGGCAGAGCCCGGGTGCGATGTGCTCGCGGCGGGGAGGCAGATGGTGGCCGGGGCTCCGGTACGGTGCTCCCGCTCTCCCAGCGGGTTTCTAGGTTTCATCATCCTGCTCCCTGGAAAGCTAGAAGGCCTCCCTGCCCTCCCCCACAAGCGCAAGACAAAATAGCCCCTGCTGTCTGCAAGGCAGTAATTTTAAGGAATAGGAAAAGTTTGGAGGGTTTGGCATTTAGCTGCCTCTATCGGAGGCTAATCCATTAGAGACTGAAAACGATCTCCGCTCTGCGGGGGAGATCTGTAGCAGGGCTTGGGTGGCGGGAGTCTAGCGATCGTAGAAGCTCGTGCCATCTGCGGTGGTGCCTCTTCAGTGCTGCTGAGCTAAGAGCCTGCTCGTCTGCTCGGCTGCCGTGAGGCACGTCTGGCGTCTCAGCTTGCGGTCTGCACGCCCGGCTTCCCTGGCAGCGGCAACAGTGCGGGAAGTTCAACGCGCACATGTGCGTGAGGAGACGGACCCGCTGGCGGTCAGCTCTCCGGGGAGAGTGCCGTGTGTGGATACGCTGGCACATGCTTTTTGGACGATAGAATGCATTATTTACCTAAACCAAATTCAGACACCCTTACCCATACTGGAGCAGAGCTGTGAAAATAGTTGCCTTTATTTCAGTGCAGGTATTCCTGCTATAAGTACTTTCCCAACCTTAGCACAGTGGCAGATTCACCTTTCTTCTGTGTGTGGATTGAAGATATATATGAGCGGGATTTCTTTTATGCTTGTTATATATCACAGACCTATTTTACCGTCCCTTCACAGGAGCGGATTTTTAAATTACATATTTTTAGAGCACAGGGCTTTTCATAATAACAAAGATAAATTCTGAGCTAATGCATGTTGTAGTTATTTAACAACAGATTTCTGCAGAAATACGAGAGAAAACATTGCTTTGAAGATTAATGTTATGAACAGTTTGATGTCTTTCTAATTGATTCTTTGGCCCGGTTTCCTGTCATCATTCTGAAATTGTGACAAGACTTCAGGTGGTCAAAAATGCATGGTTTAAATTCAGAGCTTATTGAAATGATTGAGAAGGGCTCTGCACTCATGAAAACAGATTTCTTTGTGTAGATTTAGGACCCTGACATGAGACAGTCTCAAAAACACTGGCCAATTTTTCTCTGACTTTCCCTGAATTATGCTGAATTCAGACCTTCTTATTACCCTAATGGTTCTTTGATGCTTTAAAGTTTGCAGTTTTTCAATCCATTATACCTGCCAAAATTGATTCTGTATATTCCTTGTGAAACAGGTACGGTCATAAAGCACATCCTTTCCTTAACATAGTCTCACCACCTTCAAGGATTCAGGAATCATGAGACAGCCCCCAATGAACTACTAAAGGACCTTTTTTCCCCCCTTTTCATTTGCCTCCTGGCAAGATTGCCACCAGAAAACATCTCTTAGTACAGGCTGAAAAAGCAATATTTAAGGGCTGCTTCCTGATTTAGGCATCTTTCCTTGCAGTTCCTTTCTAAAAAGGAGAGGTGGAAGAAGCACTCAGAAAGGTCTCCTAATTGGAGATCAGAGTTTATGCATCTATTTCCATTTCATCAACAACATAGAGGCTGATACAATCTACAAAATGACATCATATCTAAATATTCCACTTTTGGTAGCACCGAGGTGAGGCTGTTACATAATTGGCGTTCAGCGCCCTCAGATTTGAAGATAAGAACCAGACATGGATTTTAAAACCTGGAGAATTGTGTGTGTCTCAAAGCTTGTATGTTTTTTTCCCTGGATATATCACCTGATCTATCAAAAACTATTAACTCTCCCTCCAAATCTTGCAGAAAGCCAGGTAACTCTCTCGGCAGTTTTTCTTTTTCCCACTTTTGCTTAGGAGGCTGCTGGTTGAGGTCCAAGCTTTTTGGAGCTGGCCAGGAATTTCTGGAGGAAATGCTGGGAGCTTGGGGTTTTTTTACATTGCAAAATGCAGATTTATCAAAAGCAAAACTTCACAGAAAAACAAGCCAGATTTCTTGCTGCTACAGCCCACTTTTTCTGCATCTAGGTGGGCAGCTTCTGGGTCAGGAGCTGACAGAGCGTGGAAAGCAGACCAGCAGGCAGAATAATGAGTTTGCAGCTTTGGGAGCTCTTTTCAGGGATGTGCTTCAGGGACCCTGAACATTTCATCCACGGGGTGCAGATACTGAAGCCCTGAAAATCCTTCCCTTTGTAGATCAGCCCCTAAACCGGGAGAAGCGGCGCTTGCCTATCTTCATATTTAAGGTGCAAGGCTAGGTTTGTGCGTACCCAAAATGCACTGTGATGGTCAGACGGGACCGCCTTGTGCTTCTGTGCAAGTAAGAAATGCTGGATGTGCGTATGTGGTTTTTTGCACACAGAGACAGACATAGACACAGACACATGCAAATTCTCTCTCCTTGTTGCTTTTCCCCCAGTACTAGCTGTGCATGGGGCGACGAAGAGGAAAGAGGGGTGAATTCTTGGCCAGGCTCTCAGCTTGCGCCGGCCAGTCCGAGGGCAGCAGCGAGGGAGCAGCTGTGCCCGTAGCGCGGAGCAGAGGCTGCGGCGAGGGAGCACCCCGTGCAAAGAGGCGGCTGAGAGCCTGGGTCGCCCTGCGCGGGCCCGCTGGAGCCTGAGGACTTGAGCTCAGGCCTCCGACTGCAGCGTTTCCACACGCTAACGCATGTTAAATAATTAATTAGCTCTGTGTTTTATGCTAGCCTAGAGGAAAGGATGTTCACACAAAGTAATCCCTGATTAAGGAAACAGAAAAACCTCTTTGGAAATGGAAGGTGCAACTTTTTTGTAAGAAAACCAAAAGCTTTATTTTCCTAGATTTCACTGTTGCAATTTTGCATTACTAAGATAAGAGAAAGGAAATTCCATACAAATGCAAATTGTATATCCACCACAATTTTAATGGTTCACCATAAAAGAGAATGCTTCAGTTTCCAAGAGGTAGTCTGAGCTGATCTGTTCAAATTACGGGAAAAAACAATTAGCCAGTAGGAAAAGTTTGATCCTGCAGCTGGTGAGGCACACTGCTGGGGGGTGATGGACGGCTCCCTTTTGCAGAAAAGCCCCAGAAGAAAGTAATAGAAGAGAGACAGAGAGATCGGCCATCCGGGTTTGGAGGGATCCTTGCCAGTTTGCCACACCAGGAGTCTAGTCAGGTATCTCCAGGTCCTGGTGGGAAGTCCCGTTTTCTCCAATTTACACTCGAGAGAAATCCCATTGATGCTGGTGGAATTAAATCAGAGTTGCACTGTGGTAGTTGAGAATGTGCCTCATGTATGATAGGAGAAGTGTGAAACGAATCTCTTCTCTCACGGTGGTGTGGTCTCATTTATCTGTTTTGCATTCTCCCTTGGATGCAGAAGTAGTCCCAGGAGCAGACACTTTGACTGGCTAACTCAGAACAAAAAAAATCTGCCGATACTCAAATATACTTGCTTATGCCTGTGCAAACTGTAAAGCTGTCAACACAAAGAAGAATGTAAAACTCAGGTTCGAGTACATCCCTAAGCCAATGTCTCTAGAGCTCCTTTGCTAGAGACTCAAATGTGTTTGTTGGCGGTGAGCGTTCTGTTTGAAGTTTAAAATAATTACCCTGTCAGCTTTTCATAGCATTCATTAGTTGGCTATAAAACAAGAAGGTCAGACTCCCCTACTGCAGATCCCTCCTGTAACTGCTCTATTACTGTTTTGAAACAGAGTACATTTCTGTTTCTCGGCAAAACAAATGCTTTAAAGCTTACCTTTACAGATAAGTTTTGTTTTGTTTACTGGGCTGTAGCTCGGTAAACACGAAGATACAAAATTACGGCTGCAGCTCAGTAAACATGAAGATACAAAATTCTGGCTATTTATAAAGCTGCCCGCATTTATAATTTTATTTATTCTGTATTGCTTGTACTCTGGATAATGTTACATTTTGCAACAGCTCTTTCAATACATTGGCAAAATTGAACACGTGGTAGAGACCCAGGAAATGCACTGCAGTGATAGTAATTCTTTTTTGGCATGTTTTTTTCTGATGCTGCAAGTCTGAGTGGGGATGTGCAGTTATTTGTTTTCATTTAAATGATACTAATTTTCTCAGTGTCAGGGAGAAAAATAGAGAAAATATACAAAGAAGCGAATGGCATTTCCAGGAAGTTGTGATCACAGCAGACCAGAGCTGCGCGTGGTGCGTACCAGCCTGCTGTCCTCTGGTCTAGGCTGCGTGCCTGCCCCACGGCAGCTTGTATGGCGTGGTATGAAGGCACCGGGGACAGCTTTCTGCTGCAAGAAGCAGCTCAGGGTTTGGGGGGCTGAGGAGCGTCGGTGCTCGGGGCAGGAATGCTGGGGGTGTCTCCTGCCGCCTGCTCCTTCCCTCACCTCGCTGAAGCTGGTGGAGCAAGAAGGCTCCTCCAGGCTCCCACCTCCTGGCCCTGCCAGCAGATCGGAGCCAGTCCTCCCTGGCCAGCAGTCTCGGGACGGTGTGCCACCACCGAAATCAGAAACAGCCGGTGGGCCCCCAGCTTGTTGCCTTCTAAAGCCCCTGCTCCGAGGAGTACTTGTGAGGTCGAGGAACCACCTGCAGAGCAGCCGGGAGGAGTTCCTTATTGACATTTTATGGCAGAAAATAGCCTGTTGCCCTATCATATGTCTCCTAACCCTGGTAACACTTCTTTTCCTCCTTTAGTGAGATCTCTTTAAAGTATTGCATGCAGTCGCTTCAGCTCCCCAGTTTATTTCTCTCGCTTGTATGCCTCCCTGTAAAAGATTCATAATGGCATGCAGAGATTGCTGTGCTGCATGAATGAGGTTGAAGATTTGCACTGAAGTGACAGGATTAATATATATGAAACAGATACCTTGCTTTGTTTCCTTCACTCCAAGTCTGCCAGTTCCTTAGTTATTTCAGACCTGTGCTATGGGATTTATAAGTCAAGGGTATTATTTTAATATCAGCACTAGATAAAGAAGGATCAGTAGTATGATATCACTGCTTATGACTGACTACACAGTCCTGCTGTCAGCCTGAGTCCTCCTTCTTTCTGCCCAGATAACTGCTTGCAGATGACTTCCAGTGTATTTCTCAGCTCTATAAACAAAGTATGGATATATTAACTGCCTGTATGTGTTTGAACTTTGGGGATCTCACGTGCTGTGGCTCTGTCTAGGACACTGCTTGTAGCTCTCGGTCTTCTGGGTAGGTTTTCAGGTGTCGAGGGCAGTCCAAAGGCCATTTTTAAGAGCCAATATGGATATCTATTGCTGTTACCTACATCAAAGTTGAGTTTCTCCCCTGTCCTGAGGCTACAGACCTGTGCAGCAGCAGAATAACTGTAATGGTATCCTCTTTCGGAAGCTTGTTTTTTGGTATCAGGCCAGATGGACAGATCCTATTGCCATGTGACAGCCAGAACCAGATGGTCTAGGTTGCTGTGAAAGAGGTAGACCCTTTTGTTTCTAGGCTGGGAGTCCACATCCAGTCTGAATCACTAGACAAATAAATTGTCAATATTCGCCCAGCTCTAACGTTAAGTGCTTCCATCTCCAAACCTGTGGCATCCTCGGCATTTGTTTATCAGCAGGCAAATGGTCTTGGAGGCTGACCATGCCGCTAGGCTTGGCTCCTGCAGAAGCACTGAGGTGCACCACGGCGTGCTTGCATTTCTGCTGTCTTTTAGAAGAACCAACCTTTGTGTGAAGGTGGAAGACAGCCTTGTATCCTTCTCCCAAAATATGTCAGGTGATGAGAGATAACATCCTACCCTCTCTTAGAAAACTTTTACTGCTGTAACTATACTGATGTAGTTAAAATGGGAGAAAAAAACCCCAATTGCAGTGCAGTTACTATCAGTGTAGGAGTGCTAATATGTTTAACTAATTCCGGGTCACAGCAATATTAGCAGAAATTTCATCTAAACTAGAGCTTGTATCTGTATAGCCATGCTGATTAAGAAAAGCATCAGACTCTTCCTAGAATAGTTATGCTGGTAATACTTTGAAGTGTAGCTAAGTAGAAGTTTGAATGTGACTCTTTCCCTCTTCCATCTATAGAATTATTCTAATTAAGATTAATCCATGCAACTCAGGCTTCAAATGCTTGTAATAAGGCCCTTGCAAAGTAGTTCCTGAAATCTGTGTAGAATTTATTTGGTAGATAGTTTCAGTCAGTAAGTCCAGAGAAGTATCCGTGCTTATGGATAATTCTGTGAGGTGGAAATCAAGCCAAAATGATAAAATAAATGATAAAATCTGCCAGCTCTAATTGAAATATTGTACTTTGGAAGCCCTCTTGTGCAGTTGCAGTCTGTCTTATGTATGGCTGTTATCTGTGAGAAATGTAGTAAAAACCACAACGCTGTGTTTTATGGATCTAAAATTTACCTTTGTCCTATAGTGCTGTCCTCGTCATCAGAAAACCCTGTTCGTTTTTTCTTTTTATTTGAACTTTCGCAAATACTTAATTAAATGGGTCAAGTCCCTACAGGGTGCTGGCTGCGGGGTGACTATAAATACTGCAGCGAGCAGCCCAGTGCTTCCATCTCTAGCGGGAGGAAGCTGAACTGCCTGAGTGCCAAGGGCAGGATTTTTCTAAATAGCCCGAAGGAAGCTGGTGTACTGCTTTTGTTGTAAATCAGTGGGAGCTCTGCATTTAACCCTCTTAAGTTTATTGAGGAAGAACTGCTGTACTTCTGAAATGTGGTCTTGGGTGGTCCCGGGCTGTGCTTTGGGATAGCTGCCCCGGAGAGAGCTGCGTGGGTGGTGGGTTGGGTGAGATGCTGCGTGGCCACCGCACGCGGTCGATCAGCCAGCGTGAAGTCCTGCTTGGTCATGGATTTGTGACAGTAGCTCGAAAGTCGAACTCAGGGAAATGTTGGATGTGTTCGGCAAGCGTTGGGGGCCTGCACCTGAAACAGGGAATCGCAAACTAGCCCAGGTTCACCATTTGTACGCTGGGATTATAAACATAGGAGCTAGGTAGTGATGCCTCTAGTTTACTCACTCAAGCAGTGAGCTGGGACATGATGTTCTTTGCCTTGTATTACATAACATCTCAAACAAAACTTCTGTGTAAATGTTACGTTCTTAACTTCTCTGTCCACATAAAGCCGATGGAAAGAGTGACCTCAGTGTTTACATCAGACCCGTCAGCAAAAGTGTGCTCCAGATACTCATGACTGAACTAGATTATTTGCTTACCTGATGAGTAAAAGGGAAATATTATGTCAGACCTGCTTTCTGCTAGAGTATAGAACATAACAAATATATACTTAATTGTTATTAAGAAGAGACACTGGTGGTATTACCAGAAGGGTACTGGATATCAAACTAGAGCTAAACAGGGTAGTTAAAGAAATGGGGTATAGCCTCCACTCTGCAGATGATGGAGGAGCCACCTTTCTGCCCAGTTGTCCTTTGTAAAACACATGTGAGACAAAGGGACGCGACTCTGAAATCATCTGTCTGGGTGAACACTGTTTTTTCTCACTTATTTATGCAATGCCAAATGCAGCAGAAACCTCTGTTTAGGGCTTTTAGCTCTGACTGGTGAATTCCCATCAGTCCCCCAGGGACCTCACATTTCCCTGTATCAGCTAACTTTAGAAATGTGCGTCAACCAAATTTAGTGATTTAGGAGGGACTCTGAACCAACTGTCACGCAGAATTGTCAATTCTGAGTTTGGGTGAAGAAGTATCAAAAATCACAATGTGAATGTATTTTCAGGTTTGGAAAAATTGGTTAACACGGGTGGAAGGACAGTTGTGGATCTGAACATCAGCTGCCGTTTGCCCTGTGCCGCATGCCAGTCCGTTCATTTTTACATTGTCTGTTAAAACTTCACAGGCAAATGTCCTTTTCTTCTTTTAACTGTAAAACCGTTCAACTTCTCATACAATTTAGAGTGCAGAATAAAATGCAGATAAAACAACATATGCATTTTTTTCTCTTTCTTCTGATGCAGTTAAAATACTCAATTTCAATCTTTAAAATTCCATTTTTTCTCTTCCAACTGAATATATTTTATTCATATTAAACATAGCATACCTTGGTACAGAAACTAGTATTCCAGGCTCTAAAGGCTGAAAAATGCTAAGTGATTGAAGAAAAACCTACATTTGCCTTGCTTGACTGATGTAATAAAAGAAAAATAACATATCAACACACTCTAGATTGACCAGAATTTCTGCTGGCAATAGACTGCTGTCATGTGTTAATTGGTAGTAACAAACGATAAAGAGACTTATTTCACAGCTGCGTGAAAGGTCAATGAGGTAGGGTTTGGGAGGAAGGGGAATGGCAGATAGTGCTGTTTTCTTCCTTTTCCCATCATTATTGCTAACGTCAAGGCAGAACTGGTTCGTCCTTTTTATTCCCTCTAATATGGAGCTCTTGAAGCCACTCAGAGCAGTTGCCCTCTCTTGTGCAGTCACCATCACGTTGTTGTACACTGGAGCTGAGATGAGCTGCCTCCAGTTCACGATGGTGTAAATAATGGAAGAATTTGTCTCTGACATGGCCTTGTAACAGTGGTGACTAATGTCTGCACCTTTCTCCTGACGTAGTCAAGCAACTTTACAAGAAGAAGGAAAACAGCACTGCCCCAGAAGTTGTTTCTTCCTTGCCTGCGCTGAAAGTGCTTTCCTTAGAGCTTCCTTCCCCTGCTCTTTTCAAGCCTGTTACCGTAAGTTAAAAAAAAAAAAAAAAAAAGCAACGGAGAGCCCCCACCCTGTAATTTAACATCACAGTTTTGTTTCTGACTGTTGCTCATCAGCTTCCCTCCCTCATCCTGCAATGCACGTACTCTTCTCCAGGAGCTGACTGTTCTCTGGGAACTGCAAGACTTGTTCAGTGTGGTCCAACAACAGAAACCCCCATGCGAAGCTCTTTCAGTCTGTTATTGCTTGGCAGCCTGGTATTAAACAGACATGGAGAAAAAAGAAAAAAGGTTTTGAATAGAAAGAGAGCTACAAATCTTCCTTAGGCGTTGGTTAAAGGCTAGCATCTTTGCAGTAGTGCAGTTCACATTTTTTGTGCTTCCTTCAGTAGCTCTTGCCAGTAGCCAGCTAATTTTGGTCTGAGCTGCATTTATAGCACTACTTCATTAAAGTCTGAGCTCATGACTTAGTTTTCGGGTGCTACATTAGCTGAGTCCTTGTTTGTGTCCTATACACATTACTACGTGGAATTAGATTAAAAAATGATGCTGAAGTGCTCTGCGGAAATTCAGGGTGTCTGTGCGCAGCCACGTCTTGTCTCCTCTCCATCTCTGAGGTGTAAGTACCAGTAATTTTCAGCAGGGGCACACTTTATCTTAACACTATGTTTTAAAAATACAAATCTACTTTTATTTCAATGTTTTTAGAACTAATGTGACAGCAGGTTAAAGCGTGACAATAGTAGTCAACCAGTTTGGTTACGTGCTTAAAAGGAGAGTTGGAATGTGGATCAGGACTGAGATAAACTGGCCTTTGTCTGTTTTGCTAGTCGTTGTCAGCAGTGTTGATCCAGCTTAGCTAGAAATACCACTTAAATTTGCAGAATATAATTAAATCAAACTATTTCTTAGGTTTGTAATATGAGTTTTCCCTAAGGCAGATGTGCTTATATAAATAAAGGATTTCCATCATGTATTATTTAAACTTATTTAAATATTTACCAAAATCTGTTGCTAAAGAGGTACCTCATTACATGCATATATATTACAAGTGTATGTATACGCATAAATATATGTTGATGATATCACTTGGCATTTTATCGTTTCAGTAGTGTTGTGCAAATATTAATTAAATTAATCCTATCAATAAATGAGCTAAATAAACAAGTGCTTATTAGACTATGCCATATTACATGTAAGACAACTGAAAAATATTATAGCTTTAATTGCCCGAAGTTCTCCTGATGTCAGTAGGAACAGGGGTTGCTCAGCATTTCTGAAGAGCAGGCCCTTGGAGCATTGGCCAAGGCTAAGCTGCAAGGACTAATTAAGGTAGAGCTGAAACTTGTCCCAGGAGGCTTAGTCCTGGCTCTGTCCTACAGCAGAGCGCTGCCATGTAAGCAGCAAGAGAGACGGAAGGAGCAAATGAAGTGGTCGTGGGTAGAATGATCTCAGCTGGAAGGATGTTTGATGGATGAAAACTCTTGCAGAACTTTACTGTCCTGGGAGATGCTTTGAAAACACAGAAGAGCCTTGAGTCAGTGGCAGAGTCCCCAGAGGAGTCCTGTTGTCCCGTTTTAGGAGGCAAATGTGAATAGTGCACGTGTTCTTGGCTTTTGGTCATAAAATGTGGAAGTGGCCGAACACTTTTGGGGTACTGTCCTTTTATGCTTACAGCATTAAGTGTCACTGGCTGATTGAACTTCAGTTAGTAAGCTGGGTCACGTTCTGTACAGTTTGCTGGCTGTGATGTAATTTACACTGCGTAGTTAAGGAGCAATTCCATGAAATCATGACTAGCATGAGCAAGTTAAGAACTGTGCCCCTGAGAAATGGCTGGAGTCTAATTTCTCTTCTTTTTCATTTTTTTAGCAGGATAAGTAAAATTCTTCCAAGTTGTGAAAAATTTCATTTTGTGTTGCTGACATCTGTTTTAAGAAAATGGAGTTGATTTCAGCTTCTGGTAGAATCATACTTACTTTATTAATCTAAATAATGAGTATGTTTATCTGTTGTATATGTGGTTGTTATGGAGCCACTTAGTTGAATGATTGGAGAAGGCTGTGTCTCATTTTCCCGGTGGCCATATGTTGCTGCTAAAAATGACAATGCAACTGCTGGATGCTCACAATGACTTTTCTGGGTGCTGAGCTCCATAATTCCTCCCAGTACCTAGGGTTTGGCTGAGGTGCTCTTCTTCTTGCAGGGCTCTCATCGTCCACAGATAAGGACATAATGTTTATTGCTAAGTTTTCACTTCAGGCTCTCAGCCGCACAGTAAGAGTCACCAACTCCAGATAGCAAGTCTGGATCAAACCAAAGAGTCCAATGCTAGCGCTAGCGTATGAGCAAGGACATAGTCCTCTTCTTCAGATCTAGGAAGTATCCTGCTTTGGGTGGATTCAGCAGCACACGTGATAGAATCAATCGTGTGTTTTACAGTTACTCGGGAGTAATGGATAAAACTCCCTAAAAAGCACAGATCCATCCACATAAACTAGAATAACTCTCTTAAAGGCCTTAAATGGCTTCTTTAAATCACTGATAAAATTAACAGCAAATCCACAACCTTATCACTGATGACTTAAACCGTTGTTGCATGCTTGCAGGATGAAGCTCTTCAGCGACAGACTTAACAGCGATGTAAATACAGTAAAAACATTAAACCTCCATGATTCACTGAGCTGCAAACCAAATTCCAAATACTGCAAATCTGAAACCAAATCGGTGGGGCAGTGTTTTCTAAGCTCTTGGCAGCAGTATGTGTGATAATGCAAGAACAAAACTGATGAGAATTAGGCTTTTAAGATCAGAATTGATCTACCCAAAAGCAGACAACCGCTCTCCTTCCAGTCTCTGGCACGGAAGAGGAACTCCTGAGGCTCAGTTCAGCTCATTTTAACATGGCCACCTAAAATAGGCCAGATGAATCATGCTCTGAAAATGCTTCTTTTTGGCCATGAACTGTGTGGGGGACTCAGGTGAATTCCACATGGGCAATGGACTCAACATGCAAACATGACAGCAGCCCAGAACTGGTTCTGTTTTTTCCACTTCCTTGCGTTTACTAAACCCCTGATATCTACCTACTGGGGAATCTGTTTAGCCGCCTTGCTGTGGTCGCTGCATGCAATAGGGACAATAGAGAAAAGGCTGTTATAAAACAAAATGCAAAGGCATATATTCTGCAGAGTCTTTGGATACCACATCTGCCTCTATTCTTCAGTTTTTCCAGGGCAAAAGATAATTCACCAGGCAGGCAGAGTGGGGAGGACCTTTCAGAAAGCATTGGAAACTACAGGAGTATTTCTGTTGGCTTGAGAAAGACTTAGTACAATTTTAAGCAAGATTGCCATGTTCTCGCAGGATAACCAATATCCTGAATAACAATAGCAGATATCCTCGTTACCATGTGTATTGCAGTATTTCCATTGATTTCTGGAAAAAAAACAAAGAACAGATCAATGGTCTCTAAACCAAGAAGTCACAATCCTTTCTTATTAGTGCCTGTAGCTGTTTCACATGAGACGTGGCTGGATGCATACAAAGTAAAGCTGAAAACATACGTAAGTAACTAAGCCAGCCATTTCTGAATTTTTCTGTAGGAAAAAAAATTGTACTATGCATTAATCAGATGATATCACAGGAATCATCTTTTCTATTATGGTTATTTTAATATGAGCTTTGCATTTGGGGAGTGTTGAAGCTATGGCTGGCACCTCCACCTGTCAGATTTGCCAAGATAAGCAAGATTAGGCCTCCTTAATTCTTTGATGGAGGCAACTAAATAGCACACAAGTACGATGTGAAAGGGGCTGGGGCGATTCGTAACTTTGAGACCTGGGTCTGATCGCTGGAGTCTTCAAGGCTGTTTGGAGTCTGGGTGGACCCTGGCTCCCCCTGAGCTCCATGCTGAGTCTTCTGAGCAATTATAGCAAACTAATGAGAAAGCATGAAATCCTCGCCTGGGGCCCCGGGGACACGCTGGGCTGGATTTCATGTTGGGAGAGCTCTGGCATGGCTTTAGTCCTCTGTGCTGTTTTGCATTTCTCCACCAACATTTGAAGTAATCCGTGCTTGCTCGCGCTTTGTCCTGCGTTATTTCTGTGCCTCCGGCTGCCTGCGCTCCGAGCCGTCTGTGTGGCTCTCGTCGCTGAGGCGAGTGCCTTTGACTTCGACTCGGCTCCCATCAGTGTGTTTAAAAGTAAAATGATTCCTAATGCTAATTGGGGTGAAGGAAAATGAGAGAAAGAGAGTTTAAAAATTCATATTGAATATTTATAAGCATCCTCAGTGCATTTGGTGAAACTGGGATGAAAAGGTTTCTAAAAGGTTTCTAATTTCTGCTGTGAGGCACTTTGTTGCGCTCCAGCTGTAATGCAGCTGAAGGAGTGGGGCCTGTGGAGGCCCTGAACACATTCGCTCTTGCCAGGTTTAGATGGTGTTTTCTGCTGGTATAATTAGTGAGCAGTAATGGGATGAGAGTGCTCACCTGGGCAGATCCGTGGACCCTTTTAAGGTCAGGAGTTCTGCTGGGGCTCTGTGGAGAAGAGGTGCTTGGTGCTGGTATGTAGCTTTTATGTTGTTTTCTTTGCTGTTCCTCAGGGCAGACAAAGGATTTCTTTAGCCCCAGTGTTTGCTTGGACCTCACCTGCCTGGTCACATATTCACACACTCGCACTAAGGCAGGCAGAGTCCTGGGGAAGCTCTTCCCCAGCCTGGCTGGACATGGGCTTTCTGTGAATCTCCTTCCCTGTCTGAGCCGTTTATGCTGATTCCAGTGAAGATCAGAGAATGTGGCCCTGGGGTAACTGCAATAAATCACCCTTTAGTTGTATTTTAACTTCCTTCTGAGCAAAATAATTCTACAGACTGTTGTCTCTGCTTGTAACTTGGGGGAGGCATCCAAACCATAGATTCAAGTGAGCCCTTTCTAGAGTAATGCAGCATCAGGGAGCAAGCAGATCGCTAAAATTTGATGTTAAGGGTAAGTCTGGGAACCAAGGCCCCCCTCTTTGTTTTTTTATTGCACCTACTTTAGCCACATCTTAAAAGCAGTGACAAGCTGTGAATGCTGGACCTCTCACTGATTCCCTGGCAAAATACTGATCCCTCTGGCAGCTTTATTAGGTGTGGGTTTTTTGGGTTTTTTTTAAGCAATTATTGCTGCTTCCTATTATATTTGCTACGGATAGGATCTTCTGGTCAGATCACACTGATGCTTTTGCAGTTCTGTTGTCAGTGTTAGCTCTGCCCACAGTGGCCCCAGTGCTACTGTTTTAGGATATGGAACATGGTCTGAATTTAGTCTTTTTGTGGCTCTTTTTTTTTTTTTTTTTTTTTTTAAACCCTTGCATTGCTGTGCAGCTGAACTTCATGTCTTTTTAGATGAGCAAAACCACATCTGACCTCAGCGTTTGTATTGTCCAAGCGAAGACTGAGTAAGGACTACAGCTTTCTCTGTCAAGTGGACAAAATGGGTTGGGGGTCATCAGCTGCAGGGGAGCCTGTGTTTGCTGCCCCATCCTAGATTAGGGGCTGGTGAGGAACAGGCTACATTACATCTGCTTTTCCCTTCTTGGAGCACATCAGCATTTGGGGGCTCAGGAGTGGACTGTGCTTTTTTTCCCCCCCTCATCCCTTTCAGTGCTCTGTGGGGCAGCTCCTGGGCCAGCATCGGGAGTAGTGATTTACTGGAATGACTGTCCACAAGTAAGGTATGGCAGGGAAGAACCGTCACTGCCTATTTACAGTCCTTTTTCCATGGGTTGCATTTATGGTAACACAGAATGAATTCTCCCCTCTCTTTTCTTGCTCAGGGAATCTCAGAAGCAAGTCATCAACTTTGTCACCAAATGTAAAAAGTGTCAAAAGATTGCCAGATGTGAGGAGGAAAGTGCAGGAAGGCCAGGAACCACAAATAACTTATTTTGATTTCAGTAATTATTGCTCCTGGACTGCTCTGTTGGATTAATAGCCTAAGAAAACCCAAGATATCTCAGAGTCACAGACATGCTAAAACAGTGTGAAATGTGAAACATTCCTGCTACCCTCCTTACCGGACAGTAAATCCTAGCCACTTCCTCTCCTAGATAAACCCCTTCCATTTAAAGGAGTTTTTCTTTCCTCCACCTAGTTGAGCACTGAATTTTTAAAAGGTCTGCATCCTTTTCAGGGAGGAGGTTAAGCGTGGTTTCATCTTCGCATTAGATAGTATTGTTAAAAATCCCAAGGGCGTTGCAAAGCTGAAGAAAATTCTGCCTTTCTGGGAGAAGAAGGGTGGATGTATGAGGATTTTGCTCCCCTTGCTGTGTTTTATTTGTGATTCTGTTTTCGCTTGTATATTTTTTTCACCAGTAATTTTATACAAATATTGCAAGTAATGAAGTGCTGATAATTCCTGAGATCCTCAGACAGTCCTACTTTGATACATTGCGTTGTGCCATGTTTGTACATCAAGGCAAGAGCAGACCCTTTTCTACGTCTAAATAGTCCTCCTCACTTCAATATCCGAGTGCTTTCCAGTAATTTGTTATCTTACATAATTGCTAATTCCCCTTTGAGGGCAGGAAGCATCGCTCCTCTCTTACGCAACGAGTCTGAGCCACAAAGCTGTGCCTTGTTCTCCCACGTTACGTGCAGAGCCTGCTGCTGCCCCGGGAATTTTGCTTAAATACAGCTCCAGCTTTGCCATGAGGGTGTTACGGAGTAGCTCCCGCTGGTGACTCTTGGGGTTTGTCGGGTACATGAGCCCTTTCGTTTTCATTTCACCTGACGACACGCAGTGTTTGCTTTGCAGGGACGTACGCCCTGTCGTTAGCCGCCTGCGTCCTGGGCTTTGCTTGCTGCAGAGGAGTTACTGAATCAGCAACGGGAGGTCGTCAAAAACGGAGCACTTAGCGGTTGCTTGGGGTGTTCTTGGATGTCATTACAAAATCCTCGTCAAAGCATGTGGTGTTTTAGGCCTTTTCTTTGGTGTCTGACTTACTGAAATAAAAAGAAGGAAAATAGCCTGATTTTATTGGGGAAGTTAGAGGGGAGATGAGACCACAGGCTTGCGATGGGTAGTCATGGTTAGTATGGTCGCACATATGTCAACCTGTAACTGAGCTGGTTACTTAGGTTTTCTCCTGCATATCTTTGAGGCTTAGAGGGGTATATCCTACATGGGGGGAAGGGGACCGTTTCCTGGAAAGCCAGGCCTCATGATAAACTCCGGATTATGGGAATACCTTGTTCCCCATCTGGTAAAGGTGTCATGTTTGGACTTTTTTAAAGATAAAACATAATCTGATATTTTTAAAAATGACATAAAAACAGATGGAACCCTGGCCTTAAGAGCAGTGGCTCTGAGGGTAGGTATGTGATGTAGGAGACTTGTGTGGCCACTGCCATTAGCTTTTTGTAGTCTCATTTCTTATTCTGGTTCAGCTGTTGTGCTTTTTACACGTATATGGAGCTGATGCAAAATGCTCTGAAAATTTGCTCAGAAGAGCTCTCCAGACAACCCCAGTAATCAGCTCCAAGGGACCACAATTATTTTGATTAAATCTCCTTAACCTTTTATATATACTTAAAAGGAGGTCTTCTATCGGAACAGAATGTTTTGATTTTTTTTTTAAGTTAGTTTGCCTTAATGCATTTTGTATCATACCCAGTGGAGTTTTAAATACTAAAACTTCAATGCTTTGATTTTATTGAAGTTAAATTTTTTCAATTAACAAAATAAAAAAGAAAAAAACACTCATTTTTTGCATATGACAAAATTTTAAACTTTCTAAATTCGCTGTGCAGGTGAAATTTATATTGCCACACAATTCCATATGCCAAAATATATTTGCAGAACAGGACCGGATGTAATGATAGGTTTAACAGGAGATAATTTCTTAGAGGGGCAATTATGTTTGTGATCTGTATATAGGAATAGAAGGTGTTTTATTCATGGACAGCAAGATTCTGCTACCATTTCTCATCCCAGTTTTTTACAGTTAATTTTCAGACTAGACTTCTCTCATAGTTGGTCAGTCTAGAATTTGGAGGTCCTACTATGAGGTTTATGTTGTCACGACATGTAACCATCACGATAATTTTAGAATAGACATAAAAAAGAAAGAAACAGTACCCTCATGGCTGTTTTGGAATATCTCTTTTAAATAGTCATTTTATGTGCAAGCTAGTCTTAACTTTGCAATTGAAATGTCATAGCATTAACATGTAACCTCTCAAAAAGTGCTCATTTCTTTCAACTTCTACAGAGACGACCTTGGCTTAAAAATACAGTTGCTTGATTAGATTTAAACAATCAACTGGAATCTCCCTATTAAGCCAGAATGAGGAAAAAGTTGTAGAATTAGAGATGCAAATGGAGCTTTCTAATTGACTGCTGGAAATGGTATGCTATTCTTGCAGAGCACAATGTCTTTTAGCCTGCTCCAAGTTAAGTGTCTGCTAGACATCGAGTCACTCTCTACAGCCCCTGTGGAGAGGGACACATTTAATAACGGAGGTGCATCCTGCCTCCCTGGCACTTGCCTTAGGCAGTGCTGGAAAGCCCTTGGGAGGTGTTTGCTTGCTACCTAAATGTCTTAGAAAATTGGTACAAGAATCTTACTATTCTGATGCTAGGGGGTTGTCTATTTTCTTAATATTCTTCATATGTTTGGTTTTTTTTTGGTGTTAGGAAGAAATTCCAAATACCATATTTTTCAGAGAACAGAAATTGCTCTGCTTTCTGCCTTTCTGCTTATGGCATCATCTTGGGTGCATTATGATGGCTCGGAAAAGCATTTGTGTAATGCCTTATTGCTGAAGGGTGGTTTGCGGTGGTTTTAAATCTTTTGCAGTTCATTTTATTCTTTTCTTCTGGCTTTTTCAGGAAGTAGGAAATAATCCTGATGCAGTTTGGGGAACCCTGCAGAAATATTGGCACTATTGACCTTAAACATAAGGTGAAAACAGTACCAAGTGTTTACAAGTGAAATAACACATTGTAAACCTCTAGCAATTAACTTGAATGTTACTGGGCGCATTTTTCAAAGGTAACTTAGAAGTAACATTCTCAAGAGTGTTTGGGGCAGTTTGGGGTAAGGCTTCAAGTGTTGTCATAGACTCCTGACACTTCACAGCTAAAAGTTTTCCATGTCATCAACCAGTAACTCCATGATTTGTTTTCTCTCTCTCTTTCTCAGCTCCCTTTTCTAGACACTGGGTACTACTTTTATCACAATGGCATTGCTAAGGCCAGAAGAAGACGCAGTCTTCAACGCAGGCTTCGTCTGGAAAAGGATTCCAGGGTGAGTGTTTCACCATTATTTGCATCTGCCGTGTTTTTTATAACACAGACTCTGTTTTATGCAATCAAGATGATGATCCAGTCTGTGGTCATTGCTATGTGATGTTGAAGTTTGGTGACTGCTGTATGCACACATCACCAAACAGCCTCAACTTTTTTTCTGATTTTGCTACAACAAATGCTCTATCCTGTCTGAGATGTAGCCTCTCCCTGATAGCACTAAGCAATGCCATGCTCTGGAGGACATCTCAGCGTGCTCTGTAGCTCTCCCCACACTGTGGGGCAGGGCTGTCAGGGGTATGGCCCACGGTCCCCCTGGTCTGCTGGTCCCTGGATCATCCAGCTAGGAGTACCCAGTGGCATGAACTTTGGGTTTTTTTTTGCTGTCACGCTGTAATGGTGCACACTCTGGATGCTGTGAGGGTGTGTGCTGGGGACAAGGGCTGAAGCACTCCCTGCCGATGCAGCCACCCAGTCTCCCTTCTTAAACACAAGCCTGAGCAGAAGCAATTGCCTGGTAAGTCTGTCAAACTTCAGTTTTCCTTTCAGAAGCTCAGTCTGCAAATGGTGTGTTTGCTTTTCAGAAGCATAAACCCCTCAGACAGTAGGGAAAGGCCCTTTCTGCAGATGGCTGTCAGCTGGAACTGGCAAATTCTCCTTTCTTTTCTTCAGAGTTGTTAGAGCAGACTTATACTGGGCTGGAATGGAGCCAGGTTGCACAGAAAGTGTATTTACTGGCAAAAGAAAGTAGATAAGTTTAGGGAACGATATCATGAGAGAAAATAGATTATTTGTTAATCCTTCAGCAGGCTTCAAACTCCCTGTACTTGTGAGGAAAAGAGATCATAACTGGAGCCATGAGTTTTGTAAGGATACTCCAAAACGTTATTAAAGGAAAAAAAATCAAACACTTATGTTTCACTATGCATATTTCATTAGCACTAGTTCACTGAGGCTCACATAGAAGGGAGGACAGCAATTTTATTCCAGACAGAGTTTTAGTATCAGATATTATAAGCTATTGGAACACCTATGAAAATACTAAAAAAAATGTGCAGGAAGGAAAAAATAGGTTAAATAAGATTGAAACTGTTGTTGTGAAACCAGAGGAAACAAGGGCTGATGACTTCCCAGCTTAGTTTTCCTACTTTTGAAGAAGTTTCAATGGTTCTGGGCCCAGGTCTGCTGGGGTGCATGGCCAGTTGCTCCAGCATGGCCAGTCTCTCCAGTGGCTGGGAGCCATGCAAGTGAATCACTGAGCTCCCAGGTGTTGCTTGCCCTCATCTCCTAATCCTGAGGTGGTGAGAGCTGAGTCAGGTTCCCTGGGGCTGTTGCAGGTGTCTTGACAAAGTCATTCAGCCTGGCAGTATGTCTTTCAATGCTCGAAGCTACCTCCTCCTGGCCCCCCTTTTTAAAACTGGTACCATTTAGAGGCAATGAGGGGCTATGAGGAGGAGACCTCTGCAACCCACCTTGAGTAGAAATTCCCAGACTTCCTCTGTTTTGCTTGCCAGGTGGATATCAGAAAGTAACACCTTTCAGAAACCATCTACAATTAGTAGATACTAAACAATTATCCCCAAAGAGGTCTTTCATTTCCCTGACCCACCCAACGTATTAAAAAAACATTTCAGAAAAAGCATACAGTTAAGCAAGTAGTTTGCAAACCAGTGATTGAAAATGGTCATTGTAATGAGTGCCTCTGTACTGGAAACAAATATTTCTGTAAAACACTGAAAAACCTACAAGCATTTCTGAGCCCACAGGTTCTTGGTGCAACCTCATAGCTGAGCACTCCACTACTAATTCCGGACTGGCTCTTGCACTGGCTACTGCTAGACTTGGTGCTTACTGTGGCAAAAAGCTATTATGGGCAGCGTAAATGAAGCTACCTTCTCCTTCAGAGATGTTCTCTTTTGTAGTCATCTTAATTTGTGGTCTCTAGGCTCTTGGCTTCTTTCATGTGCAATAAAATCTTATTTTTGTTGTTAATCTCCACTTCTTCCTGACAGTGCATACCAATGGCTTTGCTCCCTGGCTGGCTTGACCTCAGTGAATAAAGTCTTGTGTTTAAATAACAAGGAATATTCCCCCATGTGAGGAAGAGGATGACCCTGGGTGTATCCTGACTTTGCAGGCATTTAGGCCCTTGGGATGGAAGCAGCATTTCAGTTCCACATGTGACATGACATTTTCTCATCAAGCCCTCCTAGCTGCTCTGTCCTACCAGACAGTCTTTCGGCTTTTATGATACCATAATTGTAATACATTTTGAAAACAATTAAAATCATCATTTTTTATTTCCCTTTCTTGTTTTAAATGTGCAGTTTGGAGAAGCCATTAAAATTCCAGTCATTCTTGTATATAAGCGGAAACATAAATTGTTTTGACAGTACTTAATTTCAAACTCCACAAATAATTTCTAAATTTAATGGCATCTTTCTAGACCATTTACATTCATTTTTACTTAGCAACAAATGTCAGCACTGTCATGGTTAATACGTTAACGCACGAAGGCAAGAGTAAAATGTTACTGTTGTCAGGCTAGCCAGGAAGCAAAGTGACTGCTTCCAGCACAGGGCCTTAGAAATCTCCGAGGATCCACTGTGGTAAACGTTGTAGTTGCTTAGCCCTATCCAAATTTTGTGAGAAAGCAGGCTGCAGTTATTCTGTATACTTTTCTATTTTAAAGAGATTATGATTCCTAGCTGATTTTAATTATTAGTTGAAAAACAGCACAGATGTTCACTCAATTAATTAATGTTCTTTAATCAAGTAAGTCCCTTGAGGAACCATGGCAGTTTTTCAGGAGCCCTGGGAGATAGATGGCAGAGCACTAAGCAAACAGGTTGCTGCATCATCTTCGTGCTCGGCATGCCTTTTGAAATGCTTGGAAAGGCTTCATTATGCAGAACTTACTGTATGTTTTTATCAAAATGATTTTTGAGATATGCTAAGTATATGCAGCGGTTGTGCGCGGAAAGTCATCTCTGTCAAGAGAGCGGGACTGGAACAGTATTAAGATGCCTTCCTAGAGATCCAACAAGAACTGAATTTTCATTCTGAGGAGCAGCCTCAAATACGATTAATTTGACATCAGTTATGTTAATACTGCTGAAGCCTGAAGCATTATTGGCAGCAGGTGGAGGCATACGTAATAGTGTCATATAAAGTGTTGTGCTACTGAATTGCTTAAGATAAAAGCGCAGGTGCATGAAGCACTGTGGCTTTTGCTGTCAGCACAGTACTCTTAGGGATCCTCACTGTCAGGATGGCAAGTGAATTGATCTGCTTCAAATGGAGCAGCTTAGTTATTTATACCACGTTCTGTGAGGTACAGAAAAACTTCCAGGAGAGGCTTGCTCAGAAAACACTCTTCTCCCACAGTTGCAAATTTCTGTAATTTCTAGTTGCACTTGGGTTTTGATGTTCTTCTGTGTGTACCTTTGGGGCAAGATAGATTTTGGACCAGAATAATCCCTTTAACGCTTCTAACTGATAAAGCTAGAAGTTTTAATGAAACAAGGCATAGCAGTAGAATTTTTTTCTTCCCTCTTCCATACATCTTATTAAAAGTTCCAGCTGGAATCTGGAGTTTGCAATGTAGTGTGATTTTAATGCACATTGTGGACTAGGTCTGTGGCTTCATTTGCAGGGCACATCTCAAAGGTACAGTCAGTTAAATGAACATGTTCATTCAGTTTTGGCTAATGTCAATGGAGGCCCAGTGCAGTAACTGGGAAAGAGAGGATCACCTTTCTAGGCTGCTAAGGAAAGAATTCGCTCTTCCTAGGAACAAATATGGCAAGTTCGTCTTTAACATCTGGGACAAGAAATAAGTGGAAGTGTAAACCACATTGATTCTGCGGATGTGATTTACTTGTGGAAGATGATAGGATCATTGTAAAAGATTGTTTATGTTAGATTTAGTATCAGCTTGTCTGAAAAGTTGTTACAGAACTCGCCTTTTGCATATCTGGAATTTCAATTGATTTATTTTGGATTTTTTACTTTTAAATAATAATCTGGTGTTTTGCAGCATGCGTTTGTGTGAGATATATCAGTGATGGAGGAAACCGTACCTTCTCTATGGGTAATCCAGCACACTGCATGAGAAATGCTGTTTTCATCTGCTTCTATCTGATAATTATTTCAGCTGAAATTTCTCAAACCAGAAGGTCAGCCTTAGGTTTGTTTTGGAAAACTTCACTTAAAGTAGCTGCTGTGCTTTGCCCTGGAGCTGCAAGGAGGGAGGCTGTCCTCACAACAACTCGTGGGCACTGGGAGGTGGAGGAGGACGTGGGCTGTGGAAACAGCAGTGGGTCCCCTCTCAGCAGGGCAGAAGGGCCAGAAGTGACATAAAGCCAAGGAGGAGCCAGGACCGAATGGGACGGGATATCGGTATGAGGGTGAGGAGGAGAGGATAAGCAGGACAGGCTGGAACAAGAAGCCAGAGTCAGGAAAAAGAGTTGTGTGATTTGGGCGTGGAGATGCTCCATGAGCCAGGGAGGACTTAGAGTAGCACAGGGGGGACTGGAAACAGCATGTCCACACTGACATGACCGTACACTGCCTCCTGAGTGCAGCTCACAACACAAGGCTAGAGCTAGATGACATTTTCCAAATGAAGCTTTCCTGGGAGCACAGCTTCTGTTAGAGCAAACTTTTATTTTCAGTTGTGTGATTTTTTTTTTCCCACCGGTGTTATTGCTCTGGAAAAATAAATCAGAAAGATGACAATATTTCATACCGTATTGTTTGTTAGGGTTCGTGCCTTCTTAAAGTACGGCAGAGCCAGGATGGGAAGCAGAGACTGTTCCGGCTCCCCCATAGCTGAAAGAAAGCGATGGGATTTCCTTCATGCAAACTTTAATTTTTAAAACTGACTTAGATTCTGGTCTCCTGCAGAGAGACTTAACTATATTATTAACAAGCGTTTTGAAAAGCGGACACAGAAATAAAAAGAAAGAAAAATGCACAGTCCTTGAGTTACCTTTTAGAGCAATACTTCTGTATTTTTTCCTGTTGTTGGGTATTTTCTGTTGGCAAATAGTCTTCCACTGAAGGGGCAGGAGTTGAAACTGAGTTTGTTCTCTCAAAGATTATTTTGCTTTCTTTCAAGTTTTAGATAAAACCATTTGCCTCCCACACAGTCTCTCCTGTCAGACAGCTGCCAAGATTAATCCCACTCAAGAAAGAGGCTTTAATATACAAAGAAGAGCTGAGTCCCATTACTGATACCTATATGCAAGTGCATTTGTGTTGGTGTTGGGGGAATAGATATAAATGTGTGTGGAAGGGGGGAAGGTGAAATGAAAATCTTCCACTGGGAGTGAGCAAGTTTGGCGCTTAGATGATGACTTCTTTGGAAATAAACATCCCAGTGATGGCAATTGCCGTGTTTTCTGAAAGGGGTTAGGAGGGGGAACTCAACTGATAGACATGCAATACAGTAGTCCGGGGAGGGCAGATGGATAGCTTCTTTGAGATGTAGTCTCTACCCACCAACACCAATAGTACTGACCTGTTTCTGCCCTGAGGTCAGGGGGAGACTGTAGTTTCAGAGAATCCGAACTTCTCAGAGAAATCTGAGCTTTTAATTAAATAAATTGAAATCTCTTCCATATTCTTCCTAAACTCCGATTCCTCTCATGTTCCCTTTCCCCAGATCTTTCCCTTTGCAAAAGTCAATGTTCCTGACGAGAGCAGGAGACCCACAGGCCTGCCCCAGTGAGTGTGAAGTGAAGGGTCCTGGGGCTGCGAGGGATGGGAGCCGTAGGTCTATGCTTTCCTCAAAGGTAAGGGTAGATCTCCATAACTGCTGGTGGAGATGTGACCTATTCCTCCAGCCCTCTGGTACTGGTGGCAGGCAGTTCTGTCCCTGGAGCATAGCAGTGAATACATCTTACATTTATTTTTATTAAAATGAGTATATTTGCCATCTCCATTCCTGCTGTATGCCTCACGTCTTGATTTACCAGCTTTTTGGCTGATACCAGTTATTTCCATTCCCCGATAGCTTCTCTGTGTTAAGGATCCTGATCAAGTCCCTTCCTGTTCCCTGTGATCCTCCTCTATCTTGGAGCCAAGCGAGTGGCCCCAGAGCGAGGCAGGGCAGTCACGGTGCTGCGCTGCCCGGGATGCTGTGTCCCTTGGCAGCTCAGTTTGCACTGGGCTGGGCTGCTTTCTCTGTTTCCTCGTCCTTGTGGTGTTCAGCTTGAAAAAAGATATGCAGTGTTTTAGTGTGCTGGTTGTCTGAAGGTATCGGAAGGTATCCCAAGGTGCTGTTTCTGAGAGGAGAAAGCTGGTTGACTCCCAGAAGCGGATGGGCAGCCGTGCCAAAATCTGCCTTGTAAGGAAGGATCAGCATTTGACCTGTGTGCTGCTGAAATCCTGCTGTTGATTCCTTTTGCAGGCACCGGGATTAATTTCCCTGCAGTTCATCACAACAGCGACCCCAGTTCTGTACAAAACTTCCCGCTTCTGTGTGGAGAAGCGGTGCCTAAAGTCAGTGTCATGCCTGGCACTTGCTCATCTCAAATCTGGGGAGGAGGCTTCAGCTCCCCTTGCCAGTTCTCTGCCACACCAGGAGGTATGGATGTGTGTGAAGGTACAGAGACAGGAGAAAAGAGCAGAGAGAGAGAGAGGCTCTTCCCATTTTTAGCTCTTTTATTTAAATTCACGCTGCAGCTGGTAGAGGTGACAGACTTCCCCAGTGAAGGATATTTAGAGCTTTGCCCTCACATATGATGTGAGGGGGATGGCATGCTGATAGGATTATGCCTAGGAAAAGTTTGGAGCTGCCATCAATTTTATGAGACTATAGGGCAGCATTATGCGAGCACTGGTGGTATCCTTTTGGAAGGAAATGGAACATTAAGTGATAAAAGCTTGGTTTAAGTACCTGTAATAAATATTGAACAGCCAAAGAAAACTCATTAGAGGAAATGTCTTCTTTCCAATGCTGAAATAAAACCAGCCACCCTCAAACCTACACACTGTTGGTTGAAATGCATTGCCAGCTTCTTCGTGAAACAAGAACTGAAGACTTTTTTCTCATCAGTCATCCTGACAAAATGAGGCATGCTGTGCAGAAAACAGGCAGTATCTTCCATAAATGGATCACAGTTTTACCTGCTTTTGAAGTAAGTTATCTTATGCTGTATCCAGTGTATGGCTTCCAGGAGTTTGTTGCAGTTCGCAGAGGGAGGCCTGATTCTTGTGTTAATAACTTTATCCGGTCTACACCATCTTGAACATCATTTATTTTCCTTTTACATACAGGTCAGAGTTCCTTTCTAAATTTTGTTCCTAATTCATAGGAGAAGTTGGCAAGCATGATAAGAAAAGGTTTTCTTGAGGACACTAGTCAGCTGTATGGACTAGGTCATTTAATAATTGGTATATGTCTGACTACTGAGAGAATTTAATACCTAAACGAAACATCTTGCTTTTATCATATTCAGACACTTTGCAGATGTTGGTGTATGATTATTTACATATATAAGTTCATGAGTGCGGATATCTGAAAAAATGAAGCAGGTGAAGAAGCAACAAAGATTACGGCACAGAGCTGAAAAAGATCAGATCCAAGCAGAATTGGTTTATGGGAAGGTGGAATTCAACCTGCATTTTAAATGTGGAAAGAGAAACCACAATATAACCAGTAGGACAAAGATAAGAAATGCAGGTGCATGTGTTGTGTGATTGAAGTCATTCCAAACAAGAAAGCAAGTTGAGAAAATATTGGGGCTGCAGGGAGCTTTGGGTGACAAGTGGGGAAAAAATTTTTGCCACTGCTTAAGAAATCGTTTGCCATCCTTGCATTGCTAAAGGAAATAAGGGAATATTGCTATGCCTCGGGAGTATGGAGGAGAAGCAAGTCTTTAGACCATGAAATTGTTTGTTTGAGATAATGTTGAAAGAAAGAAGATGAAAATTCAGGTGGTGGAGTAGCCAGTTTGTGTCATGGCTCTACAGTACACGTTGCACAGCCGTTGTCACTGCACATAATGGTTTCTAAATTCCCTATGATTGCTTTACGAAAACTGAACCTGAGAGAGGCCGATTTCTAGGCTTCCTTGGCCTTTGCAGACTCTGCACATACAACAAGAGGTTGCTGAAAATTAACTGCTCACAGCAAGCTGTATTAGCTGTGTTTTGCAGTTGACCAACAGTGACTCCAACTGTAAAGCACTTAGCCACTTTTTAATTGAGTTGTCATGATTATTGCTTAGGAGTCAGTTTCCATAATAAAAACTCTTTCTTTCTGTTATGAAAAAGATTGAGGTCTTCAGTCACCCAAATACTTAAGCTGTCACTTAGGTCGACACAGTAGTCTCCTTCGCTTCGGAAGTATGTTAAGCATACACAGAAGAATTTACCTGTCTCCATGTTTGAATTCCTGATGTTAAGTGTAGTAGTGCTGAATTGTGTGTTTAGACTGTGTATTTATATTGTATTTATGATGTACAATGCCATTATAATGGAAAGCATCACAACTCTTAAGTATAGAAAATCAAACATTTCAAACAATTGTTGCTAGTTGAGCAAATGCAGTTATATTCAGCACTATGTAAATGCTAGGTTGAATTGATCTATTAGTTTGTAACTAGAAAGACAGCTGCAGAGAAGAAAATCCAGCAACAGCAGTATTAAAGAATACTGGAAATCCTGTATAGCTATATTATATGAAAAAGCACAGTTAGCTGCACATAGTAGAGTGATAGACTACTATCAAAATGACAAACTCAAATATATGATGACTCTTATATGGAAATAGTGTAAAACTAAAATCACAGGATAATCTAAAACTGTTTCTACTCGAAAAAGGTGTAAATTAATGTAGTGCAAGATAATAAACCGATAAGTGAAGACAGTGCTATACAAATACACATGGAATTTTCCAACAGTAAGAGCACCAGTATGCTGTAGATCTGGTGGCGCCTGGGGCTGTGGAGTCTCCTTGTCCCTGGTTGTAAGGCAAGATTAGGCAGTTGTCATGCCTGACTTAGGCCTGGCTGATTCTGCCTTGGGGCACTGGGATGGTTTCAGCTGACCCCTTGAAGTTGCCTCCAGTCACATTTTGTGTAGTTTTCGTATCGCTGAAGATGATACTGGGGATATGGTGGGGTAAGGCAAGGAAAATGAGCTTTATTCCTCCAATATATTTGTAACCATGCTGAAATTCAGTAATTTTACAAAACACTGTTGAGACAGCTGGCCATATTCAGGCTCCACTCTGCTGCCTATAAATTGCTGAATTGGCATTAGTTAAGTTTCTGCTTTATTGTCGATCTCTGTTCTCTTGATTGCAACCCCATTCCCCAGTCTTCCTCTGCTTTTTCCTGTCTACCTCTTGTTTCCTGCCTCATGAATAGCGTCTCTGTTTTGTAGAGCAGCATTGCCTTTGTTAGTTGTCTGTGCAATTGCAGCCCTGAATCTCTGATAGTGTCTGCTTAATATTACAGTGCAAGTGATGGCAGCGATGAGAACATATGGTTCGGGGTTTTCTGTTATTATTCCCAAGTATTTGCTATATGTTATTTTAATATTGCTGAAATGTGGACAGTGATCTTAATCCCGTGGAGAATCTAATGAATGACAGCAGCGTAGTGTATATTGGTAGGGTGTTGAACAGAATAGATGGTGTGAATCAGTGGCCTTGGACTAACATGGAACCTGGTGTGCAACACAAGTTGGTTTGATTTGGGACAAGTTTCGTTTGGTTTGGGGTAAGACATGCAGTGCTCCGACAGTCTGAGCTAACTGTTGCTGAAGTTCATGCATGTGTCTGCATTCCCTGGACCCAGAAATCCATGGACACGTTGTTGGTGTGATTCATGCCTTTCTTCCTTACGTTCAAACCAGCGGCAGTATGTGGTGGTGAGATGAAGGTTGTCTTCTTGGGGTTGTGGCTGTGCCAGCACCTCCTGGCCCTGCATAGTGACCATTCTCTTTACCCTTGCCAGAGCTCAGTTCAGGACAGCTGGGGTTGACTTGGAAGAGCATTTGTGCCAGCACTAGAGCAAGGACAGAATCTAGACTGCAGTGTGTAAGCAAGTTTTTCATGCCCGTCTTCAGGGTTATCTTCATATCAAGTTTATAAAGTGTGTGTACTGTTCAGCTCTGCTTTCTTGTTTAAACTTGAGTAAATTGTATGCCAGAAGAACTTCCTCAGGAACAATGCAAGACATGTGGGAGAGAGTCGGTTTAGTTTTGGCAAATCTCTAAGCCTCGCAGAAAATTTGGCATATTGGAGACTAGAAAACTGCATTTGAGTTAAAACTTTTTAAAAGATTGAAACTATACTAGATGACATACACTTTAGGAAGACTACAGAAGTAATAAAAATATTGTACCTGCTAGTATATGATGCACATATATTTTAGACTGTAACATAGTATATTTAGAATGAAGGAAAATAGATTTATAGCAGTTTATTTCTATTCTGCCTTGACTTCAGAAAATCAGCATTTGCTTTAGATGTCATCAGCAATAAATAAGCAGTGCAGCTAGGGATGCACAACTTAAGAACAACATAACACCAGAACATTTTTGCCTTGGTATAGCTTTCCAGGGCATTTGACTATGTTGTACCAAGGCTTACATCACAGGGCTCTGATTTTAGGGGGAACAAACAAACAAAAAAACCCAAACAACTTTCTATACTAAGACATACAAGCTAAAAGGAATCGATATAATGGTATATGTTACTGTACAACATAATAAATGTATTACGTAGTGCATGCACTCATGCCATTTAATGTGCTTTGCTTCTGTTTAAAATTTGATGAGTGTTTTCTTTGTGAACAGCATTTCAGCCTATTAGTTTATTGCAGCTCATTCTGTGATCCACATCTTCAAAGTATGTATGCAGTATCCTAAGTGCATTTTTTTACCACCAGCTCCACAGCAAGGAGGCCAACAAGGAGTTATAAATACATCTGTGAAATCATTGCTTGTATGCATGGTGTGTTCCATGAATATAAAAAGAGTTTTATAAAGGTCAGAGAAATTTGATTGCAGTATTTGGGGATACAATGGAAATGAATTAAAGGTTTAGATTTGAAGTGTTTCTGAATGGTTTTCTGCAGTAATTATTTGATGCTACATTGGAACATGGCTTTTCAGCAAAACGGGTGCCTCTAACTGTAGGCTGAGAATAGCCAGTAGTAATTAAAATGCTAATATGTATGTCAGGGGTTGTTGAAGTTGAATAACGCTTCTTGACCTTGTGAACTTCCGTACTGAGGGGCAGAATAGGACTGCATAGAATAAAACATTGTGAAAAGACTAATAGATACCTGAACATTTCCATGATTTTTTTTTTTTCCTGATTAGTTGTATATATCCTAAATGGACTCTGGCCAGTATTACAACTTTATCTGTCCAAATGAAGTGATTACTGAATGACTGCATGTCTATATTTTATATGCTTTATATGTTATACTGGTCCTGAGGTACTTACTGAATGTTGAGAAGAAATACACTCTTACTATGTGCGCAGATTTAATATTTCATTGATGTAAGTAGTCTGTCTCCATTCGTTTTATCTTCATTGATTCCAAGTATTATTCCTTCATAGAGAAGAATACCCTATAGTGGGTCCATGAGCCTTGCAAGCTTGAAATCTTCTCAGAAGAATCAGAATTGCCAGATCTAATTATTGGTCTTACAGCAAAATCACTAAGCTGATTACTGCTTGGCTCCAGCTTATGTAACACTGCAGTGCTAGTCTGAACATTAATAGCTGGTTCTCTTCTTCCTTGCCACCTCCGCACACTCTCTCCTACTTCTTTTCTTTGGAGGAGGTCCAGATGTATTGGCTGTGTCCTCATGAAGAACCTGAAAAATAAAATAAGTCAGCGCGCAGAGGAGATGCCCTGTATTTTGTCGTGGTGCCTGAGGCTAAGTGATTGATTACATTCGTTCCCATCTACCTTGGCTTTGTCGTCCAGCAAGCATCACTGACTCAATCCTCAGCACATCTTCTGTGTTGCTCCCCTGATTTCCACGGCTCTCAGCCGGCTTTCCGCGGCTGAGCTTCTGGATCATGGGATCGCTTTCATCCTACACGTGGCTTGACCAGAGCCAGCGCTGTTATGCCTGGAGGAGTTTTGTCCCTGTGAAACAAGGAGTCATCAGCTCTGGCTGGCATCCGCTGTCCCAGCCCCTCTGCTCTTTGGAGAAGCTGCACGTTTTCCTAGTCAGTGTCTGCAGAGCGTCTTAAAAATGTGAGGTTCCTTTTATAAGTATTATATACACCATTGTTACTGCTGTATTTTCCAACTCAGAACAAATGGAATTCTTTTTTTAATAGTCTGCCTCTCACATTTTATGGGTCTGATACTAGAGGGCAACAAGCAATCTCTGACAGAGTTTGGACAAAAATTCTGCTACTCTTAGGCCAGGAAATGCTGAGATAATTGAACACTGCTTTCTTCTTTATTTTATTCTTTGAACCATGGCAATCTCCTGGGAAAACATTTATTGGAATCCATTTTATTTCTTTTGGAACATGATCTTTTCTCAGAATAATTCCCTTGTTTGCTATAGGAAGAGTATTTCTGTTTGGACTACTTTTTTTCTGAAAAAGAGGAAGAGAAATGGCCTTGTTCCTCTTTAACTTCCTTGGTTTGAGATCTAACCATATTCATATCTCATAAACCTTGGGGATCTTTTCCTCGTTTATGCAGGCCATGTTTTTAAAAGAGCTTATGAAAAAAATTGGTAGGGCATTCAAATATGAAGAATAGAATTATTATTTGCCTAAAGAAAAAAATCTTTTGAAGAGGACTTAAACTCATTTTATTTCTGATGGTGCAAACCCTAAAGTAACAGAAACATAATCTGCTTTTTTATACTTGAAATACTGAATTAGGGCAAAAATATTTTATTGCACCAACTCATTTAATTTAGCTAAAAAAAGTGTTTAATTTTGTTTCAACATTTCTGGTTGGAAGCTTTGCAAGGTTTTGTTTCCTGATCATTTTGACAGTTTTTTTCAGTTTCATTATCTCCTCCAAAATGAAAATCCAATTTCCAGACATCCGTAGGTCTGACTCCTTTCTCCATAATGACGTGGAAAGCAGGTTTGCTGCAAGGAAAAACAGGTAGTAAGAGACAACATCTGAAACAGGTATCTGATTATTTTCCAGAACTTCAGCCTTCTCCTACTCATAGAAATAGAAACTCATAGAAACTCAGTACTGCATGGCTCTTCTTAATTGAATCTGGGTGGCTAAGTAAGTACTTGAAGGCTGGAGTGCCCCTGCTAGAGCTGGTATTTTGTACAGACCTGCAAAACTCTCTCTGCCAGTTAACTGTAGTAAACCTCTACGGGGTCCTTGGCCCATGGCCTTTGCTGAGAAATGCCAACAAAGGAGGCTTGGTGCAAGCCAACTCTTTTCTACTGCTAATTTGCTGAACAATGACATCTGCATCAAAAATTTCGTTATGCCTTGTTTGAATGTCAGTCTAGAAGGCTGTTTTTTTATCTGTAACTGCCTGAAGTCTTTATCACAAGCAAATCCTGGGTAGCTCAGCTCGCCCTGCCTTTTCTGAAAACATAACAAATTAGGTTGAGATTTCCCTCAGTGACAGTTTGCTACTTAAAACTTCTTAAACCCAGTTTTGAGGACTTAATGAGAGTTGAGTGATGCAGTCCTCCAAAGGTGGAAGCCTTTTTTACTTGTAGCCTGTAATTCAGTGAAAAAAAATTAAAAAGCACAAGTTAACTTGAAACAGATGTCTTAGTGCAGCGTCACCTGGAAGGCGAGGTGTAAGTATTTTTTACCTCCAGGAAGCTAGCTGGAGAAAAGTGCAAGAGACAGGATGTAAATGATTGCCTTTGGTTAGTTATCTCCCTGTAAGGAAGAGAACGTTTTCTGCAGTGAGCAACTTAGCATAGCAAAAAAATGTTTCTTGTTTAAGTTCAGAGTTGGTATATACATATCTCACTGGAATTTGGGGTTTAGTTTTGAAATGTTCTCGCTTGGTTGCATGTGTCAGTGAAGGCTGGAAGAAAACTAGAGTGTCTGAAAGAAATGCAAATTCCAGATTGAGATAGGAAGGTTTGAAAAAGGACATTGCTTTTAGTGGTATGAGTCAAATTGAAGTCTAGTCATGTCATGCCATTCACTGTGGAGTGATGAATGTTTTTGTGTAAAGAAGAAAAATACTTTGGTAAAGATAGCTGTTTACCTGAGAATATTATTCATCAGCAAAATCTACCAGTTGTGCTTTCCTTATTAGCACTGTATTTGAGGGGTGTGTGCAATGTGAATTACCTACCTGACTTGAAAACAATAATTCAGTCTGAAGCAGAAAGTCAAAAAATCTTTCCAAATACTTTTTACTTGTTTACAAAATAGAAGACAAGAAGAAAGGGACTGATTTGGGGATTTAATACTTACAGATCTCGCACTGAAATGATCTGTCTGTCCATCTGAAGTAAGTGTGTCAGTCCCTGTAGTGTTTTACAGTATGTACTAAAATACTCTTTAAGTAAAGATATCAAAGCATGTTTCAAGTATGGATTATGCCCATTTCAGAAATGCTGGAAATCCATAGAGGGGCTTTAAAGTTTCCAGCAGGTCACATAACAAAGTAGAACAAAAGGAAGGGTAGATTTCGGATGCCCAGTCCACTGCCCTGAAGAAAAAGGAGGTTGGACCATAGCCATTTGTGGTATTCGGTGGTCTTTGCAGTACCTGGGCAATAAGAAAACTGAAATGAGAACAGTGGGGAAAAACTAAAAAATGAGATTAGTACACTTCATCTGAAGCCAAAAAGACTTAGACAAAGGACAGTAACCTTAAACTGTAATTATTGTTATCATTTTGTGTTTCCACATGCGTGATCTAGAGGCACAGGGGAAATTACTGTGCTAGATGCTACCTAAGCGTAAAGTAATAACAATTGTATGGAGACATCTGTCCCTGGGCATACTCCAGTGCTGACGGTCTTGCCTCTGCTCCCATCCCTGCTTCCCCATGGCTCATTCCAGCTTTTTCCGGGACTACACCTGCTCGCCCTGGGCGATGGCAGCAGCAGCAGATGGAGAAAGCACATTTCCCTCTGTAGCGTTAATAGAGATATGAGTAAGAGGTCTTTGCGCTCAGGAGGCTGTAACCTAAGTAACATTTTCCTTATTTCATTTACTGTTTCATTCTTTGCTGCCCAATAGCTCTTTATTTTTTGCATAAAATGTGCATGAGTTATTTGACTAAACATGCTTTGATTTTTGCATGTGAAACATACGGGTGCAGCATTTCCCAGAAGGTAAGATCCAGCACCCCTTGCCCTGGCATTTTCAGATAGGAGCAGACAGCGAAGAAATTGTGTGTCGTTCTGCTTTAGACAGGCATATGCTGCTGACCCCAGATGTGCATTGATCAGTGGTGAGAAGGCCAGTCTGTCAGAGAGGGAGAGAGCAAGGGGAGAAGTTGCTCAACCTGAGCTGGCAGGTCGTGTTTTTCACTGCAAGGCTGGGCTGTGGCCTCATTTAGATGCCCATCATGGAGTATTTCTGGGCCCCTTCTAGGCATGTACATTTGAGATGCCAGGGTGCTTCTCTGGTGGTGACTCCACGTTGAGCAACAGCGTCACAGGATGCACGTCCAGGAGGGAGACACAGCTGAGCTCCAATAAGCTCTGGGCAGAGCTGAGCATAACTTTCTCCAACATTTTCATCAAGCCACAGTGAAGGGGATCCGTCAGGGAATGGCTGCAGCTGTGGCAGCCTGCCAACATGGATGTGGTCTGCAAAGATGCAACAGTGACTTCTCAGCAGTTAGGATTGTGTGTGTGTTGCACAGTTTTCACTATTTTATTTACTTAGGGAAATCCGAGCTCTCTGGAGAGTCTACAAATAGCAGGCTGGTATTTAGCTTATTTATTTCAGTTCTTCTGTCCAGATGCCAGGGGCATCAGTATAATACCAGGACAAGACAAGTTTTTAGCACTGATCCCAAATTATAGCACTGCCTACAGACTGATGTTTTGTCTTCATTGAGTGTATTACCATTTAGATGGAGATGTGAAATGAAATGATAAGTAGTTTTCATCCACTTTATGAAGTAATTTAGAACCTCTTTTATTACATTTTGCCTGATTAAAAACAGCCGCCATCTATCCACCCTGACTAGGTGAACTAGTAGACATGATGAATGATTTCCTTCTGATTCAAACATCTTTTATCAAGTCCTGAATTAATCTGAGAGAGGGCTTGAGAGAGGGAATAGGAGAGAACTTACCTCAGTTCTGGTTTTATTTTTTATTATGAGGGTTGACAACAGGAAAAGGGACTTCTATTTTCAGCCATGTTTTCCATAAGAAGCTCAGATAATTGTTCACTGGAACAACACAGTACCTCTCCAGGACTTGGTGCCTTTTCATGAAAGATCTTGGGAAAAACACAGAAAATAACCTCTCCCTAATTTTGTGTGTTCATAACCCTTTGCGTGTCCACCAGCACCTCAGTGCTGCAGCCAACTATAGGGATGCTTTATCAAAATAGAGAATGAGGTGTGAAATGTAAAGGACCCAGAAAACAGAGCTGTAGATAGAGGACGGAACATCATGTCAGCTCAGATCTGCTTTCCCTGAGTTCTCGTTCCATTTCTCAAAAGATGCTGCAGCTTTGTTCCAGCTGCTTCCTTCATCCCTGACCAAAGCATGACCTCAGTTACATACTCGTAGAAGGTATGGAAAATGTGTGAGTTGTGCCTTTCTTCCTATATAAAAATAGCTCGCATTTTGAGTTATGATATAGGGGAGAGAAATTCTCCTGGACAGTTCTTACCACGTCCAGGCACGTGTAGAGGAAGGGGGCACCTGGCTTCAATGGGAGGGAAGAGAAGCACGCGAAGCAGGGATCATGCTGTGATTTTTGCACTGTTTCTGTGGAATTGGACACAGGCGCTTACACTGACTGACACTTAAAAGTCCCAGGATGGGAGCGCTGGAGGGGAACCACCTGCAAGTCATCTCCGTAGAAGCCACCTCATAAGCAGTGGTGGTTCATTTGTGCGGTAGCTGTGCGCCTACACTGGGATGTCCCCATGCCACATCCATGTGCCGCTTCCAGAGCCCAGACGTACTGATTCATGGAGCTCTGCATGCTGCGCTCGCTTCGTGGTGGGCACCTTCTCTGCACACCCCTGATCACTCACTCCTCCTCAATATGTCAGTGTGGTTTCTTAGCCAGCAAGCTGCGTAGTCTGATTTGCTTACTTCTTCGGAAGCAGGAAGGGACATTCTCCTTGAAGCAAGGAATAATAACTTCTCCTCATAAGTTCAGCCCAGCAAGACTGAGCTTCGGTTCAACTGGAGGGAGGCTTTTAACAATTTCTCTCCTCACGGGGTAGTGTTAAACACAAGAGATAGACGTTGCTCTATTTTGCAGCAGTGAAAGTCTAAGTAATTCCACTGAAAGGAGTGGAGTGAGTCTGCATTTACCCTTGAGCAAGTGGAAATGGAATCTGGGTCTTTGCACTTCTGTAGAATTGGATCTCGGCCAAGAAGCTAATAATAAATGTGCACTGTTGTTCCACTGTATGTGGTTTTACCTTATGTTTTTCTAAGTGGTGTTCATGACTTTAGATATTCTTGCCTCCTCTGTCCTGACTGTTTGTTCCTCTGGCACCATTCCCACCTTTCTTGTTGCAGGAATAGCTGGTGTTGGGATCAGGAATCTGACTGCATTTAAAAAATACCACGCAAAGGAAATGATTGTTTTTAAGCTAGAGCAGTTCCCTGATCTCCTCTGCTATGCAATCCAGGGTGACATGGGGTAAGGCGAAACAAGAAGGAAGAACTTAAACTGGGTTGGCCCCTGATGAAAGGAAAGTGGGGAATGGGGAGGGGCCTGACCCAATAGAGGTGGATTATAGTTTTTATTCCTTTTCAGGAACCTTTTGCAGGTTTTTCTCTATTTTTAGTTCATTGTTCCCCATTTTGCACAATACTGTTGTTACCAGCAATCTCAGTTCATTTTGAGCCAAGACTTTGGTAAAAGAGGGCAGTTTCATCCCATATGTAGTTCTACTGTATCTTTGGCGCTGTGATTCAGTCTTCATCATTTTCCTTTTGTGATGGTCATCCATGGATACAGCTAACCTCACTCTTAAAAGGGCCCCAGAACAAAAGACTTCATCTCTGATGTCATGGTGTTGTCGATAGCTTGCTAAGTCTATGGTTCTGTCATTTAGCACTGGATGTTTTTGATTTCTTCAGACTGCAGTGGCCCAAGACACATGTGACTTTATATCCCAATTTAGGTATCTGTTCAAATCATCATAAAGATGGTTCTTATGCTGTAGTAGTTGATTTCCCCAGATCTCCATTTCATTACTCTGTGAAGGCTCAACTACTTCTTCAATGTTTGCCATCACACAGCTTAATGCTGGCTAGTTTTTGGAACTGTGAAGAGCCCATAAATGTGCAGGCAGTGTTGGTGTTAACCAGAGATTCATCACTATTTGCAGCAAAGAGGTGTAGTTTCATCAAGGAAGTTTTTCCTTTAAATTTTTATTCTGTGGAAACCATAACATGAATCGGGTCTCAAAGTTTGGACGCAGAGTGATTTCTGTAGAATTTCCCTGCAACATTTTTGGTTGCCTGCCGTGTGTGAAGCCTGAGTAAATGGTTTTCTTCCATGATGTGCTAAACATTTGTCTCAATGGAAATAAGCCACGAAGAGCAAAAGTATATCAGGAGGACAGCAGTTTACAGGAGTGTATGGAAATCTTCAGTGGTAAGCAAAAGCTTATTTAGGGTTTGGTCTTTCTCAGTCCCTTGGGGTATAGCCTCCTTTCAATGAGTGTGAAGAGAGAAGCTGCTGTTACTGTTGATGCAAATTATGTATGTGCACTGGGAGGAAAATATACTCCAAAGTCTAATTATTTTATGCTAATAACTGAGCTGAAAAGATGCTTCCTCATTTCTGGCCAAAAAAGCAGCAGTAGTTCAAAGAATTTGTAGCTGGATAATCATTTTATCCCTCCCTTAAACCAGCCAGCACTGTGACCCAGGGAGGGCAAGGGAAAACTCTGGCACTAAAATCCATGGTGGTGCACATGTAACCCCAATAAAAAAATGAGGGTTTTTTAAAAGATTTTTGAAAAAAAATTGAATCGTACAGATGTGCTTTGGAAACAGGCCAGGGCAGCAGCTGGCTGGACTGACTGCTGAAGAACATGGGCAGTTTTGGAAAAGGCCTCTCCGCGAAGGGGTTTGTTGAGAAAAGCCGTGTGGAATAGGCAGGCTACGCTGCTGTGCCTTCTACCGCCTTGTCTCTATCACGAGCTGCCAAAAGTTTCAGTTGGAATAAACTCTGAATGCATTAATATTTGTCCCCCTTGCAGGGTTTTGTCCCTCCCTCTTAGTTCTCTGTGTGCTCTGTCGTGCCGGCGCCTGCTCCGTGGCCCAGCATCCCGTCTCTTCCCCCTTAGCTGACCCCACCGCTGCTCCGCGATAGGTCTTGTGGCTGCAATCTCACACCAGGCGTGATCCCGCTTGCCACGTCGCTCCCTTTCTCGTGACTTCCATGTCGAGGAACGAGCTGCAGGCTTTGCCTGGGGCAAACAGGAGCAGGCTCAGTGTGCCATTCCAGCGCAGTGCTAGGCAGTTCACGAGCTCTGGGGCGGAAAGGTGGGTTTCTGGTATTTTACAGCAGCCAGATTCTGGGATGGGCTGGGAAGAGTCCCCTGACCTGCATCTCTCTGCCTTGACCCTGCTCTTCATCGTGGTTTTGGGCACACAAAGCAAATGCAAGCTCCACGGGGAAAATTGCAAGGGAGTTGGTTTGAAAAAAAACATTTGAGGGTTCAAAGAAAAGGTCCCGATATACTGGGTGTCATGGCAAGGGCCAAGATTAGGCCTTTAGTTGTATCGTATTAAAAACTGGTTTGGGAAAAGGCCAGAGTTACAGGACGTGGGCTGTTCCTTTTCTTTTTACAAGCCAATCCATTATCCCCCTGCTTTTCCTACCTTTTCTCTGATACAGAAATTGTTCTGCAGAAACCATTTGGTTCGGGTGCTTCCCCGGTGGCAGGTGGCCTGTCACAGGCAGCTGTGCGCTGCTAGCCTGATGCGGTACAACAGTGGTACCCACACCTCTGGTGACTTTATTAATGTGCTTTGTGATGGGGATCCGTAAACCTTTGGCTCCGGGAGTTGGCGAAAGGCAGTTGCAACCTTTGCAGTGTACAGCTAGATCAATGCAGATCAGTGGTCCCTTCCTACTGGGCTGTGAAAGGTGTCCATAGGAGCAAGTGCCCTTGTCTCTTCTGTCTGATGCATTTTGGTGGTAATAGAATAAAGAGGTAGCTGTGCTGTGCTGTAAACAACCGCTCTGCTCTACGTGAATGAGAGCAGCAGCATAATTGTGGTTTCCCTCTGTCATAAGATTGGCTTCTGTTTTGTCTCTGGCTTCTAGTTATGAAATTTCCTGTTAGAAGACATTGTGCAGCCCGTCTAATTCCCACCATCGCTGTTTTGTAATTCCGTATCTCATCTCCACTGAGAGAGCAACAGAGAGGTCTGAAGGTGTTAAAAAAGACAAGAAAGGCTCCCTAGTATATCACTGCTGCTCATGTGAACCTTGAAGTGTAAGTACTGCAGGTTTGAAATATTAGGAGAAGCTAGGACTTTTTGGCAGTTGTTGCTTTATCACTCCAGGCAGGCAGCTTTGTAAAAATGGGAATTGTTTTTTATTGAGCCTAAACGGGCCTGCTGCAGATGTCATTACCACCTGGCTGGGGAAGTGCTGACAGCACTGGGCAGTAATCAGTGCTAGCAACCTGCTTTCATGGTGCAGTGGGGAACCGAGTCCTAAGAGGGACTGCGGGAGTTGCCAGAAAGCGAGGAAGTGGCCCTGTGCGATGGCTATCGCCTCTACGCAGGAGTGCCCCCTTCCACATGAGATGAAACAGATGCCTCTTAGAGAGGTATCTCCCAAATTCAAACTGTATCGCTTGCTCACAGCACAGAGGAAAAAGGGAAAGGAAAAATCATTTCGAATGGCGATAAAGCAGAAGAAGTTGCAAAAGAGAAAGACTGTAGTCTGTAGCAGGCCAGTGTTTGCACGGTAGGGCACTTGGAGGATGGCAGCCAGGAAAAAGAAATCAAAAGCCATTTGTGCCCTTTTGAACACGCGGTCGAGGACACCCGGGTTCTGTACGATGGGGCCGATCTCTTCTGCACTGTCGCCACATGAGTCCAGAGCATCATGTTTTGAGGGGGCACAGCTAGTCTTAAATAACTGTCTTAATTCTGACTTTCTAAAATAAATTTAAATCAAATTGGTCTTCAGCACGGTTCATGCACTGTATGTTATAGGACAGTGATACTGAACTTTGATTAGCCTTCCTCCCCTCCTAACGCCATATACAATTCTTATTCTGAGAAGCTGCTCTAGAGCTGGCGTTCTGGCAAGCACTTTTGTAGGATAATTTCTCACTGCCACTGGACCCAGCAGGGCCCATCTGCTCAGAAAGACTATGAACATCGAAGGAAGCTGAAATAAACTTTTACTCTAGCCCCACTGCATGAAAGAGGAACCCAGAGCTGTTCTGCCATCACCACCACTGAATATTGTTATTGAACTTTTTGGGCAGCTATACAAAAATGCATTTTTTCTTTAATGGGAAGCCACTTAGAAAATGTGTAGAAATGGGAAGCAAAAAAGACCACGTAAAGGATAGGGCAATGCGCTGTTCTTTAATGAATGTGGCATTATGACAAGAAATGGTATTTATTGCTGACCTGGGGAAGGGATAATCCATGAAAGTAACTCCATGAGAAAGATCGTATATTGTACTTTCCCAAGAAGAAGTTTCAAGGCAAATGATGAGCTATTAGATGAAATTTGAGTGGGAATGAGTCTACAAAGAATGAAGTGGAAATATTAGGAGTCTATTTTCTGCACATGCTGCAGACTCCCTTTAAGATCACATCCTCTGCTGACTCAGTTTCCCTAAATGATGATGTATACCTACACAGGCACATTGCAAGGCTCTTTTGGCTCTCTGTATGGAGTATACTTCAACTTAAGTCGATGTCTGTAAAGCAAACTGGTCTCTTCAGAAAAAAAATGCATGAAGTTAGTGCTAAAGCCACTACAAATGATGACTAGGAATCTGCTTGGACATCACCACAGATATTCACACCTATACGAGAAGTCCCTTCTGCCCCAGGGTGGGTCAAGGGCACTCTTCTAAGAAGAGAATACTTTTACTTGGCAGTTGAGTCTTCCCATACAAACCAAACGGAACAGATTTTTCTCCAAATTGATATGTTCTCACAATTCCCATTTATCTGGAGCTTGTTTCATGAAATAAATTAACTTAAAATCAACAGAGTTAGAGAAATCTTTAGCCTGTGAGCATTTATGTTCTCTTGGGACCTATCAAATGGCTTATTAATCACTTGTGTGGAAACAGCAATCATTCTAATAGAGTCTTTATGTCAGCTTTAAATAAGTATGTTATGTAAAGGTGGACCACGTGGTCTCTCTTTCCTTGTAGGACCAGTGAGCTACCATGGAGTAGGAAGAAAGCCACGTGCTGGAAGAGTGTCCAAGATAATAAGAAATGGCCCAAAGTTATAAATGAACAAATTACAATAAATGGGGAATTACTAAATTAAAGATTCAGCATAATGTGAGCACTACTCTTCTTTTTACAGTGTAGATATACACAAAATGCCAGTTTCCAGGGCAGAAGGCTTCTGATCTCAAAGATGAGCTGGGCCTGATTCTCATTTAAACTAAAACCCTTTCATACCACAGAGGGGGTACAGATACAGCTCAGACCTACTCTGGGACTCCCCTATCACCTGAAAGATTGATGGTGGCCTTAGTAGTAAGTGAAGATAACTCCTGAAAAGATTTATATTACTGAGGAGGAATTAAGGGTTTGTTTGTTTGTTTGTTTCCAAGCAGGATGTTTTAAGAAAGGTATATCTGCAATCCTTGGCCAAGGGATATAAGAGAAGGGAAAGCTATTATTCATAACAACTAATTTTGCAGCTGAGGTGGGAGGAGCTGCACTTTATCAGATGCCTTACACGCGTGGGGCCCAATTTTCTTCTCTGGCACCAGGCACTCTGTTTACCTCTGTGCAAAGAGGCTGTAAAATGCTGCCATTCTGATTAGTTTGGAGAGACTGATCGTTTGTGGGTCCCAATGTAACTGGTGAGACAGCGCGGTGGAAAAGTTACCCAAAAGTTGTTGATGATGCGTCTTTGTGGATTGCAGTCTGATCCACTGGTGAGACGAATGCGTGCAGTTGTATCCCATCTCCAGGGAATTTCATATTCCCAGAGATCTTTCACTTTGGAATCAAGGTAACTGTCCAGGTGTCTGGCAATGAGGCACTGTTTGAAATATCAATTACTTAGATTTTTCTATCATTAAATGCCATAATGTCAGCTTCTCCAGATAGGATAAGAAGCAGTTTTTCCCTCCTGTGCAGATTTCTTAAGGTTTCAAAAATGTTCCTGCTCTCTTTTTCACTTGTTGAAGCAGTGAAAAAATTGGAAATCAGAAAAAGTGTTCTCAGAATAGCTAGCACTTGTGACAGTATCCCAGTCCTGATATGAGCCCTCCTGCCAAACTGAGGACAGACCAGAGATGTGAATCAAAGTTTGCTTGATCTTAGGGCAGTATACTGGATGTCAAGATATCTAGGGCTTTTTCTCCATCTCACTCTTTCCCCTCAATAAATTCTGTCTTGGAGCAAAAAGACTTTGACAAAAAGGGTAGGACACTATAAAAATCTCTGTTTTACCAAATTGGCATTTTCCATTGCAGACCATCTATACTCTGTATTCATTTTACATTACCACCTAACCAATTCACTTGAATTTCGAAGTAGAAGCTGGAGGAGCACTATTGATTGCTTAGCTGAGCATGTTGAATATGATCTGCAGCCTTCTCTTACACATTGATTCCTTGTCTCTTTACTCACTGCTTCCCGAATGTCACTGAACTGTGAGAGGCCTGCTAAATGGACAAAAATATTGATTTCTTTTCCCCTTCTTTTATTTTTGAAAGCTTCTTACTTACCAAGCACTGAACTAATATCAGGAAAATGAAAGGTCACAAAGTAAGGCAGAAGCAAACTGGTTCTTGTTCCCCCCCAAATATGAACTTGGTTGCAACATGAGTGTTTTAAATTATTTCCATCAGGAAAGGTTAATTGCTGAGTGGAACATCTGAGTTCAGGCTATTCACTTTAATTTACTGTTGTGTGATTGCTGCTGATCTTGAATGATCATTCCCTAAATGGCCGTACCTCTGGTGTTACGATTTTTAGCAATGGTACCGCAGATATTAGTGAACCCAGATGCCCTGGGTTTTGCTGTGCAGGGCAGTCAGCAGCAGTCTTTCCTAAGAGAGTTTAACAGTGGCAAGTCCTTGTCTTGTTGGGTGCTTGTTGGGCTGAGAGATGGGGCAGCGCCTTTTCCAGTGCGACAGAGGTCCACACCTCCCCACGGCAAGCAGAGCTGGGCTCTGTGTGCCAAGCATGGAGGGACAGAGCCTGGTTGCCAGTTTGAACAAATTTCCCGTGTTGGATGGAGTAGTTCTTGAATAAGACAGTACTTTCCTGTCCTGTCCCTTTACCTTCTCTTGATTTTCGCAAACTTGATTGCTGAGTGCTTCTGAAGGCACTCAAATAAGGCACAGCAGTAATTAGCTGAAGATTGCCCCTCTGTTCTTTGGGATGGGTTTGAGAAGATAGCATTTTGATCTTGTAGAAGAGAAGCTGCCATGCTGGAATAGCTACACTAGAATAGCTGCACTTGGAGACCAGTTGCTGTTCTTATTACTGGAAGAAAATAACATTTTTTGTGCAGGGCTGGAGCCAACGATTTAGAAGAAGGCTAGAGGGAAGATCCCTCCGTGCGAGGATTCAGAAGGTGGGGGGAGATTTGTTTTTAACATCTAATTTTAGTGTTTGGCTCGTCTTCTGGCTAGAAGGCCATGTGAAAGAACCCATACCAACCTGAAAATAGCAGCAGGAAGCCATGACCATGGCTGCTGTGCACTTTTCTCTTAATAATTTGCTGGCATTGTCATTGCCAGGGATGGTATGTACTCTGAAGAAAATGTCTGGGTTTTCTGAACTGAGGGCTCCTGAAATCCTGGCTCTCTACTGGAGCCCTGGTACCTCTCCTTGCTCTCCTTGAGTTGTCAGCCGCATGCAGCTCCTATATTCATATGCCCAAGAGCTCAGCATGCCCACTGCTACTGGGGGCATCAGCCATGAAGTCTAGTAATGAAATGGTGTGGCAAGAGTAGGCTATAGGCTCTCTGCTCTCAAGAATTGTCCCTGTCGGGATGCCAAGTGCTTGAAAGTCTGGCTGATTTAGAATGGGCCGTGTACTGTAATCAGAGAGCAATACTCAGCCACCTCAGTTCCCGAGGAGGCCCCCATTGCCATTTAAATACAATTCAGTTTTGTTCGATTCATCTGACTTCAGTTACAGTGCAGGTAGCTCTGTACTTCCTTTGCTCTAATAAGGAGGGTCAGCATTATTTTGTGTTGGAGAGTCAAGAAAAACTCAGTTGTTTTGGGGCTTTAGCAAAAATGTGGAAGAATATGAGGTGGGTATTCCTCATGGACATCTTCAGGACTTCTTAAGCAGCAAGCAAGCTGTAAGATGATACAAGTGATGTGTGTGTACTTTGTGAGTGGGATCAATATTGCCCTAATAGAGGTATCTCTTTTATTCTACATGGATGAGGTGGTTAATAAAATTAGATGTCTTCATTTGTGTTTACTTACAGTTAGACAGAAATCAGAGGTGAAAAAGACACATTTACTCATTAACTCTGTATGGAGTTTGGGAGTCGAGGGGCTCTCTTTTGTGATTAAGATCCTGAAAAGCTGCTGTAGATGCATGATATCCCTTTCTCATTCCTTTTTAATGAGCATTGGCTGTGCAGATCACTTAGGCTAACTTGAACTTTTCTGCTTCCATTTTTTGTTGCCACCATGTTTCTTTGGGTTTCAGAAAATAGTGACTGAATTCCAGCGGCTGAAGATGGTTTGTTGGACCATGGCTTCAGGTGTCTGGACATGCTGTTCCAAACCACCCTTACGGGAGATGGCTCTTTAGCCCAATTTGTAGGGTCTAAGGCCAACTGTCAGCCTGACTTCTTGAAAAATGTAAGCAATGAATTTTCACCTTCTCTTTCAGGAGAGGACCTGCAGTGACACAGAGGTTTTAGAGGTAAAAGATCCACCACTTCCTTTGGTTGATCATCTTACTGCTATGTTTTTTTGAAAAAAAAGCCATGCCTACTATGCCATGTCATCACTGAGACTGTCTTCTTCCACTGGAATTTGGCCTGAATTCTCCTGTATTTTACTTGAAGTTCTTGATTCTTGAGGTTAGGGGGTTTGTATACTCTTCCACTTTTGTACACCCGCTGGTATAATTTAGTAAATCCGTCATTTATGCTCAATGTAACAGAGTCATTTAACTGCAGGAGTTCAACAGCACAATTAACCCTGTTCCTTCAAAACGAGGAGCTGATTATCTTGGCATTCACAGGAGCATAGAGCGCAGTTAGAGTGCTGTGGTTTCTGGCCCTCCCGGAGCAGTATTGCAGTCAATTGATTATTTTGTTAATTTGTACTGCATCAGTATCCTGCTGGTTTATTATCATCCAAGTGACTTTATGCACCATGCGTAAGTACAAGTATATTAAAAATCAATACTTGAACCTCTTTCCCTTGTAAGTATCTTATCGTGCATGGGCTACCTTCTCCGATACCCAACCTTCTTTCTGATCAGAACGCAGCTAGCAACTTGTACGTGATTTAGTCACGTACTAATAAAATAAATGCTCAGATTTTGCTCACTATTTAGTCCTGTGTGCTAGTGAAGAAGGAATAAATGAATTAGGAATGAAATAAACAAAAGGCTGTTATGGCTGACAAATAAGCCTAACTTTGAGACAATAAACAACATGCTGTTTTAGTAAGAAAATCTTGTTCCTTCACTAGTTTCTAATAAGTGTCACGCGTCACAGACTCAAATCCTTCAGAGATGCTGTTGTCAGAAGCTTGAGACTTACAAACACTGAACTTCCTGCTTAAGGAAATAAGAGAAATAAGTATTTATAAGACAACATGAGGGTGCATTGTGCATTTGCTCAGAGGGCTGGTTCTGAACTTGGCAGAAATACACAGGATTATGGCTGTTACAAGGTCAGAACGTGTTTCAGTGGTTTTCTGCTATTTCTCTTGCAAAGATGTGATCCCACGTTCTCTCATGGCTGCATGAGGAAATGCACGTATTTTTAAAACATACTACCTAAGACATGATACCTAATACACTTATGTTACAAATGTCACAGGGAAAGTTGCCCTTCCTTAATATGAAAACCATAAGACAGAAGTAGAATAAGATGCAGTCCATCTCCTTATCTAGACTAGGGTACGAAAGGACAAGTTTCTATCTCTGAAAAAACACCATTTTCCTATTATAGCAACACTATTGGGGAGAGGACTAGGATTCTCTTGAGTCAGCTATCTGGAGCCCTAAATGGACAGTTCTCCACTAAAATCACTGGTATTGCATCATTGTTTGCCAAGGAAAAATTTGTTGCTTTGGGACTTCTTTCTGGAACATACAGCTGTTATCTGATCTTGGGATCATTGCTTTCTTGACATGTTTTCAATAGGAGAAAGGCAAGTTCTTACCTTGTGTGAGGCAAGAACCTTGTACGAGCCAGCTGAAGAAGGCAATGTATAGCTTATGTAAGTGTTAAGATACAAGGCTTTACCCAAATCTTTCAACCCATTTCAAGACCGAAATGCCTAATCTTCACTGTCTGTAATGGTATGATAGTTACATGGGGAACATGGGGAAAGAAGTGCTTGTTTCTGTAGTGAAGAAGAGGTCTCAGAATAAGACTTTGCATTCTACGTACTTGTTACATTGCAGACATACAGCCTGTATGTCTGTAATGTAATTGCCTGTAGAGCAGTTTTAGTTCAGAGGAGGCTATACTTCTTTTGCAGGCATATTTTCTTGTCTCAGGGATTTATAATGTAATATAAAAAATTATTTTATTATAAAAGTGTGACAAGTCAGACAAGTGAGATGATTCTGATGAGTGAAACCGAGCCTGGGCTATTTCTGCAAATTCCTCTCCCCACTTCTCCCAGGTTGTCTTAAAGAAAACGCTGGGCTCCAAATCATTGCTTCTTAATTAGTAGAAAAACCTCTTCTGCTAAATCCTAGTTCAGTGCCTTAATGCAGCAGGTCCTGTAAAGCCAGCAGTCTTGCGTGGGAGCACAAACGCATGAACTCTTTTTCTCTGGCATCCCTCTAAGTGAGGGTTGGCTTCTGTTCATAATTATTTTATGTGATGACAGCTTGGGCTTTGCAGTTGCAAGCACTGAGGCAGGGGTGGTAACTGAGGAAGGCATAATGACAGGTGATTGCTCTGTTGTCTCCATGGCATCACTGAGCCTTATTTTAGAGGTATCAAACAGTGTGCTTATACCTTTCTTTACTCTATACAGATATCTGGCACCATTAAGTACACGTAGTATGGTTCCTGCTTAATCACTGTCCTCTTTCCAACTTACTTTGTATCAGTTTTTTCTTTCTTTTCAATTTGCTCTGCTTTTAATGAACCTGCACAAATAATGGAGACACACATATAAATGAAAGCACCTACCAATTAACTGTTTTACTCATTTTGTACCTTCAGCTAAGGAGCTAGAATTCATACGAGCAGATTTTTAGAAACATAGATACTACCCTTTCGGAGCAGGCCAGCGGTTTCCAGTAGCGTCTTGCAGAGTGTGTCAGGTACATGCTGCCCCGACCTGCTCACTACGAATTGGTATTGGGTTTTCAGGGTTACAGTGAAGCAGGGTGGCTGTGGGGGAAATCGCTTTTATCCCCTGTCGCTTGGTTCCCAGTTTCATCTCAGCCTTAGGCGCCTCGCTGAGCACTGCCTTTTGAGGCTCCCGCTTTAATTAATGGAGACAGAAGGACAACTCTAGGAGTGACTCAACTGATCTAAGCTCTGATTTAGCCTTTGGATGAATTTCTTTTTCTGTTGATTTTGTAGGGAGACTGCCACTACATGAGTGGCTGTGACACAGCACTGTAACTCCTGTATGCATCCTCTTAACCAGAAAGGCTCAACCCACACGCAAAAGTGCTCCCCAGGTCATGGGATTTACTTAATAATCATGGATCTTTTCAAGAAAATGTCTAAAGAAACGCTAGTTTCTTTTCAGCTTTCTTTCACTACCACAGCGTGTACTCAATTCATGGTTTTAAGCTTTCGTCTTTGATGAAGAGAGGTTGTTTTGTTTTTTTGTTTTTTAAGGAAATGCTGAGACTCTCATGCTGTCTTGGTTCCAGGTGTTAGGCTAGGAAGAGTATGCCAAGTTTGACAGCACTTTTGCAAGGCCTAAGAATATGCTAACACAGGATGCATTAGGGAGGGGTGGGAGGGGAGCTGCACTAAGCTCTGTGTTTCATCAAACACTGAGTTCCACAAGTTAATTTTATATACCATTAAAAGAAATTTTAATATGTAACACACAGGTAACACACAGGTCTGCCTCTTCCTACAGTTACTTGTCTCCGTAATCTTACAGGCTCCAGTGTTTTATACCAGTTTAAGATTGTGGCCAACACTATAATCATACCCCTTCAGTGGACTTCGTTAAGAGTGTCCTTTTACATTGGTACAAATAAGATTATTATGGTCTAGTATTTGTGGTTTTTGACTCTGAAGATATTTGTGTCTAACTTTGATTGTGTTCTACAGTGCTTAGTTAAATGTTTTTGAGATTTGCTGTTCATAAAGAAAAAGATTTCTAAAAACCTCTGGATATTTGTATTTCATAACCAGTATTTTAATATCTTCTGCTTCTACCAGTCTGGTCAGGTTAGTGGCTTTTTTTGCCATGTAGTTTTTCTTGTCAGTGCATTTATTTATCACTTACTTATTACACGGTAATTCCTGAGAGTGGCTAGCTCTCCAAGACATTTCAGAGAACTTCAGGAGTACAATGAGAGCACACAATCCCAGCTATGTTCATCCCAGCAGATCTCTTTGGTGGGAAGGGCTATTTACTGCTCTCAAAATGCCCTGGGGAGAGATCTGAAAAAGCAAGACAATGTAGTTGAGACCTACCTCCTCATTTTATTGAAGGCCTGCAGCTTGGAACAGGGGCATGCTGGAAATCAGTTAAATAACTTTATCTTCTAGTGATGACAATGCTTTGATTTTGGTGGCTAAGAAAAAGAAAAGTTTGGGGAGAAGTTCCATAAGCAGCAACATTAATGTTGCCTGGTAGTTTTTCTGGCCTGAATAGGGGCTCTTTCCTGTGCAGATAGTCAGGTGTCAAAAACTTATTCATGGTGCATCTTTCCTCCAGAGAAGATGCTTCTGGGTTCTTGAGCTCTCTACTTCTTTGCAAATCTGACTGAAATAAGCCACAGATTTAGAATTTGCTAGTGAATGACACAAAGACAGACAGACAGACACAGTGTCATTTCATAATCCTTATCTCCTATGAAAGCAAGGCTAATAAATCTTTGTAGTTAAGACCATTGAGCTAAAGATATAAAACTTATTTTTTCCAGGTAAAGAAGGCTGTACAACAGGAAGGCTTCAGCAGAATAAAGCGAGGATATAGAGATATCAATGACATTGACATCAACATGAATGATCCTTTATTTACGAAGCAATGGTACCTGGTAAGTTTTGGAAAGAAACCTACAGTAATCATAACTAAATAATTAGCATTCAAGTTGATCTGTGCTTCTGCAGTGTCTGGCCAGATTTCTTTCTGAATGTCTCACAAGAACCTCAGAATGGATCTAAGGCAGTATGTCCTGGTTTTTTTGGCTGTACCTCTTTATGCTGGAAAGACCCAGCAAATTTCAAGAGTTAAACTTCATTTTAGTCAATGGAAAGATCTTTAGGAGGCTTGAAAGAGGACCGTATTGGTGTCCTGTCAGCATTCCTGGTGTGCTGATGTGACCCTTAAAACTGCATATGCATCATGTCTTTGAGCTGTTGCCAGGTAAAACATTGTTGTAGAATTATAACAAGAAGTTCTAGTGCACTGGCTAGAAAAATTTGAGAGTTTTCTTTCTTACAGAAATGTTAATATTGTTTAATTGATTTCCTCTTGTCAAAAGCTGAGCTGCAAACTGATGTATTTTGGCTTTAAGCTAATGTCAAAAGAAGTTTATATTTGGCTGAATTTTTTCATTTTAATGTGTCAGATTTTATAAGGAAAAGCCTTTTCTCTTAAAAAATGAGTATTTCCCTAAAAGTAGCCAAAATGACATCTTTCTATTAAAAAATGTTGATAAAGATATTTTTGGTCAGTCTTAATATTTATGTATTTACGACTAACATATTTATGATGAAATATTTTGTAAATGCAATGCCACCTTGTCCACTTAAGATGGTTCTTTTTGATTATAAATAGTGTTCTTATTCTTTTTGTTTTTAATGCATTTCCTATGCTTTATGAATCCATCAAATCTGGCTGTTTTTTCCTAAGATGAGATTTGTCTGATGAATGAGAGCATGTTAGCATGCATGGGACTTCATCCTTGATGAAACGATAAACTAAAACGTGGATTAATTCAATTCATTCTGGTACTTCAATCAATCAAAATGTTGCAGTGATAAAATTCAAAAGATTTTCTTATCAAGCTATACATCCTTATTTTTTAGATTTAAGTACACTAAAATTCATTTTGAAATGAGAAATGTGTCTTACACAAAACTGAAAAGTTTTGCTTCTGGAACAGCAAAATCCAAATTATTTTTAACATGAACTTGAGAAATTTATGGATGAGATTGATGACCATGAGTCAGACCTGCAGAGACAGGAGATCATCTTTACCGTAGAATCATAGAATTACACCCACCCACACACACACCCCAAAGATTGGAAAGCATCCTTGGCAGTCATCTTATGCAACTTCCTGCTCAAAGTAGGGCTAACTTGATTATCAAGGAAGTCCTTTCTGGTACTAAAGCCTGTGGTCATGAAATTCGGTACATCCCTGCCAACTGCCCTGACAGGCTTGAGTAGAAAAATCTTATTTGGATCCAAAAGCTTCAGTGTTTAATGATGTCTTGTAAACTGCAAAGAGTGAATTTACCTAGTTTTTTGTTTACCACTGCATTTTTGCAGTAGATATGATAATGTGTACTCCAAAATAAAAGGGATATTTTCCACACCAAAGATACATGCAAAGATATAAGGCAAAATTCAGTGGCTGTAGAAATGTGTCTATCAAGTAAAAAAGACTATTCTTCTTCTCCACTGGTATATTAGATTAACACTGGTCAAGCAGATGGGACTCCTGGACTTGATCTTAATGTAGCTGAAGCATGGGAGCTGGGATACACAGGGAAAGGAGTTACCATAGGAATTATGGATGATGGTAAGTGAAGACTGCATGTTAATTTAATACGTTTAAGTAGCTTTCTCCATGTAATCGAAACAAAAAAAAAAAGATTAAAATTTAATAATGGATTACTTATAGTGCTGAGACTAATTACCAACCTCTGTAAAGACTTTGAGATCTTCAGGGGAAATACGTTATAATGTGTTGCGCTAGGGATACTGAAGCATGGATCTCCAAGCACCAAAAGCAGCCTGCAATTACCACACAGAGATCTTCCAGGACCTACTATAATGACCATTAGCCAAAGGAAGGACTCCCCTTGACTTCTGTAGGCACTGACTGGGGGACTTAATTGCCTTGCAAAAAGTACTTATGAAAACATTTTCTGTGTTACATTATTCTCAGAGTCATACTTGACAGCTGAAATAATTAAACACTTTCATACTGAATGTCCATAAAGACCTGCCTATTAAATATATTACTAACTTGAGGCTAAGTTGAAGTAAGATGAAGATAAAAGGTACAGTTGAAGTCACAGCTGTACTTATTATGGATTCCTAACAGTGCTGAAGTACAGAAATCCTGTGCAGTTCTCTCACCAGTTTTCTTCAGGCGAAATTTTGCAATGTTGTCCTTTTATGGTGACTGAAAAATCCTAAAGTCCTAAAAATAAATAAAATGGCTGGATCCACATGTGTTTTCTAGGGTCAGCTGAGATCTGTCCCTATTCATTTTTGCTTCTCATCTACTTAATCCTAAAACAAAGTCTTTGTGGAAGTAAGAAAGTAGACTCACGCATCTGTATATTTATGTCATCACAAGTCACGGTTTCAGTGGTCCCACAGAGCCAGGACTTCACGTTCAGAATGACTAGACATGACTACGATGGGGGTGGCAACAAACTAATTTACCTTCAGGCCAAATAAATCTACCGAGAGCTGTGGGCCTGTCAGATGCAGCCTTCTGAGGAGGAAGGAATTTGGCTTGGGTTCACTTCCAGTAACCCTGGCAGAGAGCAGCTGAAGAGCATGGTCCTTCATTGAGACCTTTGCTGTCCATCTCCCATTGGTGTCAGCAGGGCTCCCTGCAGTTGCAGGGATTTCTTCATGCAGATTTAGCACTAAGGACACTACGTGATGGAAGGTAACAGTTTCCTCAGAATAACCGAGACAGTAAGCCACTCTCCTTGCAGGCAAAACTGAGCACATAACAGGTTGGTCGTTGGAGACGCAGGGCAGGGTAGTGGGCAGAATGGAACATGAGATTGATGGCTATTGGTTTGCATCTTTTAACTGGTTGAGTCAGCTTATCCCATCTGAGAGCTACTGCTTTTGTTATTCCATCCATGGGGATTTGTATACTTGCCGTATTTGGGGATAGTTCATGCATTAACATGAGGATATTCTGCACCACTGCCCTGCTATGGACTTTAGCACACTACACCGGCACGGAGCCATTTAAACTCACATTTTGTGAAATCTCAGGGTTTCTCTGTTTCCTGAGTGTCCTCTCTGATCCTGTCGATAGGGTACTGTTGTTGTCTTCATTCAGCTGCAGCCCAGGTGTTCAGTTTGAGTGGAGTCCCAGGCGAATTGAGAATTCCTCCTGGCAGAATTTTTCATCATTTTTGGCTAGGCTCAATTCAAATAAAGTAAGTCAGTGAGCTTTAGTGAATGTTTGACTGGACTTGTTTCAAATTTCTGGTTTGTATCAACTTTTCAGAACCAAGTAGCTGAATGCTCAGAATCTAGTTTTTAAAGAAAGTATCACAATGTTGTATCTCAAGGGCCAGGACCTCAGACTGTAGCCTATGCCCAGAGATTTGCTAAACTGGTCTGATTCAACGTTAAAAATCCTCTGCCTGTCATACGCACAGTAAAACATGTTTCTCTAGTGATCTTCCCAGGTCTAATTTAGGTAATTTACCATCTACTTAATTTACAGTTTTCAGTGGCTAAAATACTCTTTCTTATAGCCTGTACTGATCCAGTGCTTGCTGAAGTTGACAGTTTTGGTATCCTTTGAGATGACAGCACTTGTATACAGCTAAATTGTGATTGAAACTAGCCTTACTAAACAAATACGATCCAGTTTACAAACTGGGTCAATACATTTTGTAGCTGAGCTCACTTCTTCAGCTGGCGCCTGGATCTTGACATGGATGATTGAAAACTCCTAGTGGGGTCTGCAGCAGAAATGATACCCCAGTTTAAAAGTCTACATGTAAAAACTGGGATCTCACTTCCATCAATTCAATTGCATTATTCACTATTATTGTTTTCCTGTATTTGCAATGGAATCTTGTCTTGTTCTGTGATCATTAGAAAGTCTTTTTTTGAAACTTCTAACCTTTGGTTCTGTCATTATCTCTTTGCAGGAATTGATTATCTGCATCCTGATCTTGCCTCAAATTATGTAAGTACCTGCTGACCTTTTCTGTAAAATGCACGGTTTCTTATTGTTATGCTCTACTTTTCATATAAAATTTAAAACAATGAGTGGAATAAGAGCACAGCTGAATTGCTTGTCTTACAGATGATACATTTTGCTTTGAAAAGAAGCAGACTAAAAATGGGACTGTCTGTGCAAGGAATGAAAAGGTGACAAGGCTCTTTGTAGAGGAATGACAGTGCTGCCTCACATTAAATAAGCTGCAGCTTGCAATATTGGATTTAGGACAGAAATGAGTAACCTGGGAATTGGCTCTAAATCCTGCTATTAAGATGCAGAATGCACCTGTCACTTGAAGGGCTACTGAGCTGTGGGCTTGTGGCAAGGCTGCTATTGTGCACAACGGCTCCAGCATGTATTAGCCTTTGAAACCTCTGGGAATGGCTTAATTCCTTTATAACACGTGATTTGATCCAGTGCTCCAGAACATGAAACAAGTGCAGGGCAGACTGTGTATTCTCGGCATGTGCTGTGTCAACTGACTGTTCCTCAAACCACCTCAAATTTACCGTAAGACTTGAGGCTTGCTGTCTTTCTTGTTCCTCCAGGCTGTCCCCAACCCCTCTTCTCTGACGTTAGCACTCCCCTCACCAGGTCTCTGGGAGGGCTCCCAGCTCCCGCACACTCTGGGCTGTCTCCGTGGGGTGCTGCCCTTGCACCGTGCTTGTAGCAGTCCCTTGGGCGACGGAGGTGAAGAGGCTGTGGCTGGCTGCCAGAGGGCTTGCGGTGTCTCTGCTTTAGGTCTTGCTGCTTTCCTGCACTCAGTGGCTTCACCTCAGGAAGCCTTGCTGCCTTCACCTGAGCAGATCGATGTGTTTTTTAATTGTGCTTAAATGCACAGAAGAACAAAGGAGATTAGAATTAATGGTAGAAACATGAGTCATTCAGATAGAATGGCTCCAAAATGAGGAAGAATAATACATTTATTCCTGCATATGAGTTACTGCAATTTGAATAACAATAAACAACACACACAATGGAAACCTCACCCTGTTGTAGCAAATAGCAAGGTGATCTTGGTAAAGAATATACAGAACTGAAAGGTGTTCACTTAGGACAAGGGATTTGGGAAATAGCTGACCAGAGGATGTAAAGTGCAGGTTGGACAGTTTCATACCTTATTAGTTGGCTTAATAATTTGACTGCAGCTAGTTAAATCCTGCACCCTAACTGTAAAATGCTCATCCCAGAGGGATTACTCAGTAGGATGCTTCTTTAAATCGATATGAGCAAAGAAGTCTGCGCAAAGATAGTGTATGTCGTTGTAGGAATTGGTTGTAGGAATATGTTTTCCAGCATATGAGCTGGGGACAGCATGGTTTTTTTTACTCATTTGCTTGCTTTTTCAGCAGCAGTAGTGGACAAAGCATGTGAGAATATTCTTGTTCTAAAAATCAAGTTTCAAATAGACAAGTAAAAAGTCTGTACATAGCTGATCTCATGTCAAATGGGAACATTTCTATGGTTAACAGTGGACCTAGGATCATGTTCAGAAACCAAAAATATGTTTCTCAGTAATACAATGTTTTCTCTTTTAATTCTATAAATATTTTCTGTTTGATGGAAAAACACTTGTCAGACTTAGCAGAAATGTGGTTTTTTACAGTAGAAATTGTGAGTATTCTAGAAATTGATGGAAAATGACGTTTCAAAAGTAGAGAATAACATGATAGAACTCACAGACATAATGCTGTAAGTCAGAAAATAGTGGAGCTAGAGAGAGATGCGAAAAAGAAAATGTAAGGAATTAAACCGGGAGAAGAACATCTGCCTGGGAATGAGGGAAACAAACCACAGTGGTAGTCATGAAAGACGTATGCAGAGACTGATCTTCAAATGAGGGGAAGCTAGGAAAGTCTGTGGAGGAATGACTGTTGTAGCAAACAGTGATCCAGCAGTGGAGCAATGAATGGCCTGTAGAGGGACAGACTGGGGATTCAGAAGACCAAAAGAAGACTATCTGGCCAATGCAAGGTAGGGGTTTGGCCTGGCTAATGCAGGGCAGATGGATAGCCAGACACAGTGGAGAAGAGACTGAGGAAGGAGTGGTTGGTAAGACAAATATTCATTAGAGGAACAGCAGAAAGCCCGTCTGAAAAGATCACAATCTTGAATGGGCTACAGGATGAATGCATTTAATATAGAAGAACAAAAATATTGGCTATCAAATGAAGTCTTTATACCCGAGGTTCACTTTTAATTCCATGCTGAATATACCAGAGGAAACAGCAAGGAAACATGCTGATAAATTGTCACATTATATGCAAACCAACCACTAAAATGAGCAATTGTAATTGCTGTCATCTGAAGAGGCATTTGCACACTTTTAGAGAAGACCCACTGTGTCCCAGCTTCAAACACACTCAAATGTGCACCAGTGAGATGTCACAGGACTGGTACCTTCTCATGGGGGATGAGCTGCTGCCAGGACTGTCTGAGGGATGCCTGGCTGAAGGGCAAGGTTAACTGCTGCTCCTGCTGCTAAAATCCACCTTATCCTCCCTCACCCCTATCTAGCACAGTGGTCCCAGGGCTCTGTTCAGCTGCACTGCTCCTCTCCTCCTTCCATTGCGAGGCTATGCAGGCCTTCTTAAGTCCTAGGAGGTCCTACCCTGACATTGTCCGCAATGTCTCTGAGGCCATGGGAGCCTTTTTTCCCAGTAGGTAGTAATCTGGGCATGAACTAAAGACAAGGACTTAAATCCAGCTGAAGAAAAGATCAGTCTAGACCTAAAAATGCAATGAAGTCAGTCTGCTGGGAATGGGTTGTTCACTCACTCTGTGCTATTGTAGGTTGTGCAATCGATACCTACACCTTGTACAGTTTTTACTTATGTCCAAACCCAAAAGTTTGACATTTCATAAAATATGCATTTTGGGGCAGCTTTCTTTTAAGGTGCATTGATTGTTCTTAGGAAATTGAGAGCCAACAGCTTATGTATATCAAGTTTGTAGATGCCTGCATTACCACTGCAATATCTGTACAACTTGGTTGCAAAATCGTTAAAAAATTGGAAAGTCTGTCAAAGGTGATATTTTTGGCACTTCTGCATTTCTGAGTAGAAAACTTGGCTTCAGTAACTCATTTTCATTTGTTTTTCGTGTGTTAGCTTGCTGCTTTTCTTATTTGAATAGTTCATTGGCAGTTTAGCACTTAGAGGTAATAGCGGTCAGGGAAGAGAAAGGGCTTTCTAAAAAATGTATTTTGTATTTTTTTTCCTAAAAATTGCTCAATCCTACATAGGACCTATTTCTTCCTGAAATGCCTGTGTAAAGTAATAGAGAGGAGGAAGCAAATTTGGTGTTGCCCAAGTGAATCACTAAAATAATGCATGTGATACTAACTAAATAAGGAAGTGGATTTTGTGATCTTATTCTAAATTATGCTGGGCCAGAATCTGTGGCTTTGCTGTATCCTTTACAGTCAATGCAGTTATACCAATTTTACTCCAGCTGAATATGTGGTGTACTTTTTCTGTGTTTGTCAACTGGGAACGTAGCATCACCAGTTGAAAATTCATGTCAGAACCCCTCAAGCCAATAATAACAGACTTGTTCTCATTTTGAAATACTGCTATTACATCGACATTTATATCTGATGTTAACTGTATGGTTTCAAGTGTCTTCCATGGTACTTTTATGTTTGCAGTTTGTGCAATTCTTCATGCTTAATTTGACTCTAAAGAGCATGGTGATAGTACTTGATCTTCCTATCTATGCCTCCATCATTTCATTTCATTTCAATAGGTGAGATTTCAAAGCTCCAAATTGCAGATGAGATAATTTCGGTTGCTTTTTGCCAGGGATATGCCTTTATGGCAAAACATGCCAACATTTCTCTGTGGAATCATCCTCTTTGAAAAGGGAAAAGTCCAGATTTTTCCTGTGGGGCATAATTTGATGTCTCTCAGCCACAATCCTCCTACCCCGTCCTAAAAAAATAGAATCAACAAATTATCTGTCTCTTTCAGCGATAGTAATTGTTGATAATGGAGTGCCCTCTGTCCGTGTTTTTCTTCTCACAGTTCCTGAGCTATTTTCTAATGTGCTTCACAATGCAGTAATGAGAGACCAAACCTGCTCACATTAAGTCTATGGGGATTGCTCATGTATCTAAAGACACATGCTGCAATGGCTTCAGAGCAATCAGCATTTTGTAAGACTGAGCCCATAAAGCATCTGAGAGATCAGTGCCTTCTGGATAACATCCTTACTACTCCTCTAGGTCAGCAAAAGAAGGTCCCAGTCTTGCAGGCACTCAGACAGTCTCATAAGTTTTATTGTGTCACCTGGCCTACAAGATTACACTTATGGAAATGAACCTCTCTGCTTAGGGCTGATTTACATCTAGGGTATCTCTTCCTTTGGGAAATCTGGTGTGCCAAAATCGTCTTAATCCCAAACTGGAGTGTGAAGCTGACACTGCAACTGCAAATATGGGAAAGGGGAATAGTGAAAATGTTGAAATGTTTCATTTCAGTGATTTTGTTCAAAATACAGTATTTCACGTTTCCCAAATTTAAATATTTCTTTCCTTTTGCTGCATTGACCGAAAAAACTCTAAGCCAATTCAGAATTGAAAAAAAGAACATCTAGTCTTTGTGTGCTGGTGAATTATGTTCTGCAGTCATATCCAGCGGAAAAAGCTGTTGCTCCCTCAGGAACAAGCGCTGATAGGACAGGTCTAGCTGGACCCCAAGTGCCCTTTTAAGCTGAGCTAGAGAATCGTCAGTCTTTATTCATTCCTGACAGCCTTTGCATATGCATGGAGAGGAGCATGTCTGCTCAGGGCCTGGCTGGACTGCTTTCCCCGCGCATCCTCCCAGCTGGCTGCAGTAGAGCTGCTTGCTTTTCTGGAGTCAGGGGGTTCTGGCAAAGCTGGAATTTTCCATCCTGCACTGTGAATGCAGAGAGACTCGTAGCTGAAGGATCGATATTTCCTTCCAAGCCTTGGAAACCCTGCAGAGGTTCAGCCTTCAGGAAATTATATTTTTCCCACAAAGAGAACCCTTCATTATGAACTGATAATTAAAAAGCTGAAGCCTAATGTACTCCAAGGTTTTCTTTCTACTCAGACCATGCATACAAAGCCAGCAATTTTCAGGACTAGCTTCTCCAAGATACAGCATCTGAGCTAGAAAGAAAAGTAAAATAACAAGGGCTGCATATTAGATATGTTTAGTAAAAGAGGAGAACACCGGCTGTAGGGGGGTGTGATTGCAAATTTCAGGACATTGTTTTAAAGAAAAACCTAAGAGAGCAAACAGAGGTTTGCTGTGCCATGAACAGAAGCATAAGCTGATCTCTCTCTCGTATCCGTCTGTATTCTCGTACTTTTGTACTCGGCCAGTGTTTTCTGGTAAAGGTCAGTGTAGCTGCATTATCCCATTTACAGCAGCAGGGAGCTGATCAGCTCATATAGGTGGGTTTTTCCCTGGTTAGCAACAAAGAAGAAGATCCAAATGCCATGAAGAGACTCCGGCCAGCAGTAAAAACTGCTAGTGTTAGTGTCTGAACAGTGCCTGAAGCTGACTGCTTGTTCCAAAAAGAGGGGAGGGGGGAGAGGAAAGAAAGAGGGGGAGAGAGAGAAGACAACAGACATTTACTGTGGGAAAACCAGAGGTGACTGTGAATAGATGACTTTTAATCGAATATTGGTACTTATAAAATGAGAATTATGCAGCAAATCTTAGGAAAATGATAATAATACCATATATTCAGATAAAAAGGATTAAGTTGTTTTCTGTTGAAATTATGAAATTACATGGATGTAAAATGTGCACAAATACCCCTGCAGTCATCTTGCCAGTGCTTCACCACTGTCCTTCCCATAATGTTCTGTCTTTTCCTCTGCTCTGTAACCTGTGTCTGTACGATGTGACCTTATGTTCCACCTTCCAAGGTCTTTATCAGCTTTTACTCAAGCTCTATTCGGAAAAGGATCTCCTGAGCAAAACGGGCTTTATGTGAGGAATGAAGGAGGACGCTCTGGAGTTGGCCCTGGGTTAACCGAAGTTTTCTGTCACCCAACATTTCTTATTCAAATGTGAACAGCAGGGAGACTCACCTGTCTTTTGGCTATGGCTCCAAACACAAAGCAGGCAAGCAGTCTGTCTCTCACAACTTTTGGTGACTTGTCACCAGCTAATACGATACCAGTCCCCCCCTTGCTGGGAGGCAAACAGAAGCATATTGTTGCATTAATTATCTTATCATGTAAGCAGTGAATCAGGGAAATGTTCTACTTCTGTTATGACGTGCAATCTCCATTGTTTGCTAGAGGAACAAAATCATCATTGAATAATTTTTAAAACCATGACAGAAATTAGAAATATTACAGGCAATAAATTATGCACTGCAGTATGTGCAGCAAAGCTTAGCAACAGCATAAAGGATCTTGTTTCTTTTAGAAAGTCTGTGTTTCCTTCATTAGCATGAGTCTCTGAGTATGCCTTAGCCTACCTGCACACTACTGAAAGGACCAGCTAACTGTTCTGGAGGCTGTGGGTCTGATCTTGATGATTTACCGGTATAAATCATCAATATCTCCTCTAAAATCACTGAGCCTGATTATGGATTTTTGCAAGTTGACAAAGCTTCACTGACATCCATTGAACCATGCTACTTTGGCCCTGATGGTCTGCCCCACAGAAATCCCAGCTGATGTAATTGTCACCACGTCAAACAGAGTTCACCCATAATTAGTGGCAAGAAAAATGTTACCCTTCCAAGGCAGAAATTTGTTGGAAACCCTCTGAAGACCTTGAAAAGCTCCCTGTGTCTCTGCACTGTTGTTGATATCAGCCCAGGGGATCCGCAGGGAACTTAAAGCCAAGCCATAGCAGAGCCAGGTTCATCCTTGCCTGGTGGCACTGACTGATTTCAGTTAGCTTCAAGAGATCCGATTCCTATGGTATGAGCTTCGAAAGAACCTGAGAGAGTTGAGCTCCTATTTCCTGCTGTGTTTCAAAGGGTTATTGAGCACATACGCTAGGCACTTGATATGAATACAGCTTTACCATTAATACATCAAAAGTATTTTATGGGCAAATTCGTCATATTGGCCATTAATCCTAGTACCTGTTTTTAATTGCAGTGCTGAAATAACATTTGCATTGTCAGAAAAGAAAGTACAGAGTAAACTGTTTTGGATGGTTCAATGCATCACTAATTGGATTTTAGATTGTTTGGTTTTGTTTGTTTTTTGGTGTTTCTTTGGGGTTGTTTTTTTGCTAATAGGTTTTCTCAAATATGCACCAGCATAGGAATTAAAAATTACCAATCAAAACAGATGATAAATTCACAGCACATCTTTCTAGTAACACTTTGAAAATCCATTGAGCACACTGTTTGATGGATGCTGTTGAAGTAGACTGCGGCAGAAATTTCATCAAGAAATTGTTGAGACAGAGAAAATGAAAGCTTTTTTTTTGCCAGGGTAGAAGGATGGATCAGGTGTTTAAATGCCGGGCTGACTGATGCCTTAGCAACCAAAATTGATGGCCTTCTGTTGGGCTATTTATTCTGCTCAGATGGCTTCTGGCACCTCGAAAGCTGCTTTGGGCATTTAGAAGATGAGCGTTCTCGGTGCTGTGCAAAGCAGTGGAGTTTCACCAGCATAAATTAGAAGCAACTGGGAAGAGAATGAAATTCTTCGTTTCAGAGTTGGCAAAGTGAGACTCGTCGGGGTGAGGCTCCCTGTGCGCCTGGAAGGCTCTCCTAGGTTTACCACGTACAGAAGTTGTTTCACACCTTGGAAAACAAAGGGGACCTGCAGAGAGTCCTCTCCTCCTCCCCTGCTCCTGACAGCAATTGTTTTTGTAAGTACCGGTTGCAGCGGAGCTTGTGTGCTGCAGTCTAATAAGGATGACTCTGAAGTTCCTCGTCTCTGCCTTGCAGCAACTTAATGTGCTCACTGCTGATGGGAGGGAGAAGCCATGACGCTGCGTGTAGGAGGCATCCGTGTCTTCTTACTTCATGAAAGACAAAAGCGTTGTGTAATCACAGATGTTAGCAAAGCCTTCTAGCTTTCAACTGAATTTAAAAGGTGGAAGAGCCAAAAGCATTTGAAGACATTTCATATGGCTGGAGGACATATAGAGAGAGTCTTTCTCAGCAGAGGCTGCAAGTTGTGAAAGAGATGTGATTGCCTTGAATGAGGTATGTTTTGAGTCACGCACGGAGCTGTGTTTGCAGCTGAAAACAGGATTTCTCACAGCAAAAGGTGTTATGCTAACTGCTTTGCTAAACCCTAATACGAGAGCTCTTTACCTCAAACACTTGCCATGTTGTGGCCTTAGAGCTGAGCACCATCTATTCAGCTGCTGTTAATTGGCGTTGCTCCACTGACTATGGCTGCTTGTGCACTGATTTATGCTGGCTATAAAATATCCTCAAAGTACGGTTCCTTTGGATTCAGAAGGATACTAAAGTATTGTCGTTCCAGTTGCCTAACATTATTTTCAAAGCAATGAATTCTGCCAATAGTTTCCAGCTTTCTTCTGTATTAGAACCATCTGAAGGGGATAATCTTCGAATTAAATGTATGCCTGGTGTGTAGGCAATGTGACATGATGCCAAAGACACTCATTTTGCAAGCTAAGGACCACACATTGTCCCCAGCACTTATTTTTCTCTATAATCAATGTACTTAATTAATCAGCTGCACACCGAGAAAGTGCAAGGCTGCTAATCACTTTAATCATTAAGCAGTGGTATTAATTTTCACTTAAGGCATCTTCCAGGGAAAGTAAATTAAGATTGTTGAAATGAGAAATGCACAGGGGTGGAAGAGAGCAGATAAGGACATTTCTTCATTAGTTCTGGAAAGTGGCTTGTCCCTCTCTCCTGGGCTTCTCCAAGTAAGCTTTTTTGCAAATATTTTCTTCTTTTATTTGGATAAGAAAAATAGAGTTGTTATTCTTACTGTTTGCTATGGAGGAATCTGACATTCTTTTGCTTTGTTTTCTGTATTGCCTGCCTTTCTGCGGACCGGTTGGTTTTCAGAACTGGCGAGAAGTCTTCCATTGGAACAATGTTTTTGCTAGTAAAGGCGAGTGTTTTATAAAACGAAAGTGTCCATGGGAAAATAAAAGTGAAAGATTTTTTCATTTTGGGTCAGTTCAGCTTCAGTTTAAATATTTAACTTCCAGAACACACTGAATTAAAACAACAGCAGCAACAAAATCCCGCTCTGGTGCATGGTCCACTTGGGAGAGCAGGGTCAGAGGCATAATCCCCTGGAGGCAATACACACCATGTAATTTTAAAACAAAGTTCAGCAGAATGAAATAAAGAACTTCTGTTTCCCCAAAGTGAAATCATTACATTTTTGATTGAAAAAAGGCAAAAGCCTACTGCAGCTTTTTCAGTTGGAAAACTTTTGGACTTCCTTTTTTTTCCCAAGAATGATTATTTCACTTGTTCATCTTACTTAAGACACTAATCAATACTGAAATCCCTGGATATCCTTCAGCGTGGAAATAGGATTTAATTCAGATTTGTGCTATAGTTGTTGCATTTCAACTACTGAGGTTTCACCAAGGAAGTCTGAGTTAAATAGTACTTGCAGGAAACATTGATCTCTCACAAAACTTTGGAAAAATTTTGACTGATGTTAGGGGGAGACTTTCAGGCTCAATAATGGTTTTGGCAAGAAGAGTCAAATTCTCAACCCTATTGTTCATTAACAGGCATGAAACTGGTTTTAAGAAGAGAGTTTTGGCCATGCCCTTTGGACAAGCAAAACTGGTAGAAGAGGAGAGCAGGGGGAGGCAGGAGGAGCCTGTTTTCTTTTGCATTCTTCATCTGAACGACAGTGACATTTCATAGAGCTACAACTACGCTGGAATGAGGGATCGTAGCCACCACGACGTGGATTTGTGAGGTTGTCGCCTTTCATCGCTGGATGCAAAGCCTGCAGCTGTGACCAGCTGTAGGCAGCATCCTGCTCCGACTGCACTGCATCAGCATGCAAACCTCGCACTGCTGACGCGGGAGCAGTGCATCTCGTGTCGTTCCCACCTCAGGCTGTGTCTCAGCAATCACTACCCGTACCAGGTGGCATGAAATCAAGAAAAAAGTACTGTATCTACAGTGACCTTCAGTTTGATGCCGTAGTTCCCTTCTTTACTGAGAAAACAGAATGACAGAAGCACGTATGTACAGCCCGGCATTTGTTTGCTGGTTCCTCGGTGCCTCATAAGGAGCTGATCCTGAGAGTGATGATGGGAACATTCACGTGCCTAGGGCTCTGCCACTGTTATTTACTGCAAAGCTGAGATGATCTTTCATTGCCACTGAGAGCACTATGTGGCTTGGGGATTGCATTACAGGAGTTGCCAGCTTTTTTACTGAAAAGGTGGGATGAAGAAATGAAACTACCAAAGGCTCTAAGAGAATCTTGACTTTTCTCTCCCTTGAGCAAGTTTTCTAGCTAGACAGTCACTGCTGCTTCACTCTCACATAACTGAGATGAGAATTAGGCCCACAACCTATTGTTGCTGAAAAATAGAGATCAGATGAAGAATTAAGTTGCTGCAGCTCATTTACACATTCAGTGCCAGTCAGCTGCATTGAAAAAATGCAGAGTGGGCGTACGAGGAGAGTGGAGCTGATCCCAACGTTAGCACCATCTGCACTGAATGTGCTCTGGGCGTACGATGTGGCAGTATCCATGTTATTAGGTTGGTTCCTTCTACCCATCCAGACAACGGCTCAACACTTCCCTGCAGATCTTTATGCACAAGCTCTTAACAAGTGACAAATACAGGGATAAGCCCATTTCAGCGTAAAACCTCAGTGGAAGAGGTTAAAACTGGCATGCTTTATCTTACAGTTGCAATGGTCTAAGCCCATGCACTTAGCAGGTGGCTCAGCTGAAGGGTGGTAAGTCATTAAACCATGCTGGCCTAAACACAGTGGATAAAGATTCAGATGATAGCCAGTACTTAAACACCTCTTCTTCACTCCATCTGTACATTATTTTGGTTCATTTGAAATTAATTGAATTTTTTCTGTCTTGGCACTTCACCTGCACTTCACAGATGTTTGCTGTGCATTGTTTGATTTTTGTTGTATGTGTTTGTGTTCTCCATATTACTGTTCTACGGCTCGGCAGATCTTCTGGTATGCTACGTGGGTGTTTAAAATATTTTTAAATGCCTGCCCTATTTCACATTGCTCTGATTTAAATATAATGCTCTTCATTTTCTCTTGCGTTCCCAACAGAAGCCATAAACATAATGAACACTTATTACAGGGGAGCAGAATAACTGCACAATGTCTGATAAAATGTTGGCCTCATTGAAGTCACTGGTAGTTTTTCCATTAAATTCAGAGCAGTCAGAAATTTGGCAGATCATATAAATAACAGGCTTGTAATGTTTGTTGCGCTGTGTACTCCTTCGTTTAATCATCACAGTCAGAGACATAGCCTTCCTAGCTTCAGCTGAGCTAATATTGGTACTAAAAACTCTGGAAACAAGACTGCCCAGAATAACAGCTCTTACTGTCGAAGGAGAGCTTGTGTGTGATGAAATTTCTGCTATTTCTGGTGCTGTGTAACTTCTGTCTGGTGAAAGTAAAATGGATATACTAGTGCGTACCTCGGTCACACGTTCCCTGTGCTGACCTTACTCTAAGTTTTGATTTAAACTGAGGACCTCTAGAGATGTTCTGTAGGCAGGTTGTGGTCTGAATTTTATTAAGGGAGATGTTTCATTTTCTTTGAATATGAGCAAAGGAGAGCACAAAAACTGTGCAATGTTCAAGGACCTAATAATTTCAGTGCCAGTACGTGGTTTTTTAGAATTACTTCTTGTGAGAAACTAAATCACTTTAATTCAATGGCACTTAACTCTGTTGCAGAATTAGTCAACAGTGTTACCATGTCTGACTGATGTAATTCTGAAGCTTTCGTTCTGTCAGCTAATGATGTCTAGGTCAATTCTAAATTTACACATCCAAAAAATTGCTGTGAAAACATTAGCTATGATCAGATATACTAGTCTGTAAGAAAACAGCTTATTTATGAAATGTAAGTTATCATATGCTATTTACAAAAGCATAAGCAGTTATGAATGTACGGTATGTGTAGATTTACTTGAGAATGTTTTTTCTAAAGATCCCACCTTCCCCCCCTGGAATTTTGCACTTAATTGTCCATTGGTCTTGCTGACTCCCACACAGAATAAACAATGCAAATGCTGTATAATTAATGAAAAAGCATATAAGTGGGTACATTAAAGGCCTTGAGAACCCAGCAGGTCTTGACAGATTTTAGTCACGTCATTAATATTCCCCAGGATGCTCTCAAGCTATGCTAATGAGGTCAGTATGCAGCTGGAATAAAACAGAGTAGATATTCAAGACCTTATAATTCTAAGGCATGTAAGTCGACCTGTGGTTGCTTTTTGTGGCAAAAGAAATGTAGATTGTTAACTATTTCTTCCTTTGTCAGGTGAGAGACAGAACAAGAAATTAGCCGACCACTTTCCTGTGTTTGTCTGTTCTTTGACTTTCAGTTCTTCAGTATCATCTGAAGAGGTCTCCCTCCCCTCTCCTTCCCTCCCTTCTCCACAAGCACTATGGACCAAGTTTGTCTGTTGTAGGTAGCTCCCAAAACCGTCTGAGCCACTTTGATTTCCCTCTTCTCCAAAGCTGTAGTTTGTCCTTTCGGTGACAACCTGATTGCCATGTCCCATTAAAGAGATCAACCTTAATATCTTGCCAATTTTGTCTTTCAAGTGTATGTCCAATATCCTGCACTTTGCTGTAAACATTGCTGATAATTGACCAGTTTTTAATGACTCTGTTTTGCCCTTGCCACCATGGAGAGCGAGGTAAGGGCACCAAAGCCTTCTAGTAACGCCCAGCAGCAAGGAAGTGTTCGCTCTCCCAGCACAAGCAGCTGCTCTTTGCTGTGACCGTGTCACTAAAGAAATCGGTTCAGATTTGTGCTGCTTAGTTTGTACAGCAGACTCTGAGCTGAAGATGTTCAGCCACTGATGGCACGTGGCATTTAAGAGAGAGACCTGTATGCTGAGTGTGGCCTGAATCCTGCTTACCAAAGCTGGTGGGATAGCCCGTGGCTGGTTTCAGTAGGCTTTGGATCAGGCCCGTTGACAGGAGGAGGTGTGCTTAGCTGCCCTTCCCTTCCAGCTCATCCCTTAGAGGTGTTACATGCTGGCTGCCACCGAAACCCCACGAATGCGACCGTCACTGCAGCTCAGCACCTGAGGCGTATTTGACCTATTGACAAACTTGGCAGTTATTTCTTATGGGAGTGTAACTAAGAATAATGGACCTGAACCTCATTTCTCTGCTGCCAGCTTTATACCTCTGTTAGTCTCTCAACTTCAGTAGGTCACACTGATGCAAAATGAAAGTATCAGTACAGGGAAAAATGCATGTATTGGAAAGGGAATGTGAGCCAGCTTTTTAATAAAGTGGAACATTATGAGGCCAGATGAAGTGTGTACTCTCAGTATTTTTCAGTAAAAGTCATCACAGTCTTTGTATTTACTATTATGGTAAAATAATCCAGTGGATCATATGTCTGTAGCCACTCAGATGCTGCTTTTTTTTTTTCTGCATTAAAGAAAGCAAGAAAGATTTCATTCCATAGTCCAAAGCTTTGAATTTGCCACTTACCCTGAAATGTATTAACAGTAGTTGTCTTAACTTATTTTATTTTTATTTTATTTTAGTAATTTAATTGTCTTAGCAACGTGCCACCCTATGACCATTCACTACCCCTTGAGTATGTTGCAGGCATATCTCAAAGACTCTTATGCACCCCTCCGAAAATTAGGGAATATTTGGCTGAGCAGAGGTATATGTTTCATTTTTTGTACGTTAGCTTGCTTTTGCCTTCAGAGCTCTGACTCCGGCTAAGTAATTAACAACTGGGGATCTGCTTCAGATTTCCTCCACGTCCTCCTGAAAATTGTGGTGCGTGCTAGGAATGCCAAGAGGTAAATTGTGAAGCAGCCTCTGTTATGAACACAAGTTTATTTGGTTGCCTGCTTTTTAATAAAAACTCACACCTGCCTCAATTTCGTATGCTTTTTGCTATGTCAGGTGAAGATGTGTGGGAGAAGGAATGGAAGGTATTTCAGTAAGCCAATTTTATTTGTGAGGCTTGGAGAAAAAAGGTAGTTCTCTGCTTTTTTAAAAATCTGCCCAACCTAGATTCTCTCCAATCACTGTGCCTTTTTTTTGGTCCTGTTGGCTATATGCTTCTGAGCCAAGCATTAGTGACCACTAGCCACAAAGAGTTAGATGGTATTTAGCTGGATGAATTTGGACTTTCATTTAGTGTACTATACTGGGAAAACATTTAGCAGTATGGATGGCTAACGATGGAATTGGTAATTTCTCCTTTTGTTTGAAGCCTGAACAATTATGTTGTGCTTAGGTCTACCTGTATCATATATTTCACTACTGTACTGCACAGGTGCTTTATTCTTGTGTGAAATAAATGGCTTTTGAGTTTTAGTTGCAGGCTTTCTTTTTGAAGATGCTCACATGCTGAAGAGCATCAGCTGACAGTGTATCTCATGTGTAGATTTTCTGATTTTGTCTGCAGGGAAGGTGGAAAAGAAATTAATTTTTTAAAAAAGGTAAAATAAGAGGCTGTGTGACATTGTAGTTCCAAGTGAGATAAAGAGAGGCTCATCAGTTGACAGAGGAAATCTGTCTAATCTAGAAAAAGAACACAATGTAAGATAATCTTAGTGAAGCTACTTTCCTTTCTAAGAGTTACTTTAAAAATAATGCTACCTTAATGAAGATAAATACAAATGTTAACACTAGACCCAATGTCTTTTTTTGTTGCATGCTTTCTTTTTAACCTAAGCAGTGAAAGACTTTCAGCTTCACAAGATAAGAGGATACATAAGAGGTGAAACAGCACATCAGAGGTGAAACAGCAAACATTTATCTTGCTATAACCTCTAATGACTGCAATATTAATTACCACAAGTATTCTTATTATTGCAAATTAAGCAGTAGTCTTATGTTGTTTGTAGTCAGTTTATCCTCTTTTGGCCGTAATTCCACTAGTTTGGCTTTTGACCTATTCCCAAATTCTTAATGAGTTTTAAGGAAATTGAGGAAAGAGCTTTTCCAGGGGTAGCTACAAAAATGTCCAATTAAACAAAGCTGTCTTTGTGACCACAGAAAAGAGATGTGGGGAGAAAAAAGCAATTCTGTTTTGCTGAAATTGGTTTCGTTCAGATAAGGGTAAAGAAATCTCAAAACCCCTCTGAAAGGAAAATCGGGGAGTCAGAAGGCGGGAGCCTTTGGGCGCGGTGTTCGGGGCAGACCCCAGTGCGATCGCGGTGGCAGGTCCGGGAGTGCCGAGTGGCTGTGGGTTTGCGAAGCTCCTCCTGCTCCCAGGGTCCCCCCGTTATCTGTGGGGCCTGGCAGCCTCGTGGCGTGTGGGGAACCCTGAGACGTGGCTCGTGGAGCCCAGGAGCTTTGGACCTGGGAAATGCAGGGATGCATCTCCTTATCGGCCCATCAGTTGATCAAGGAGGCTGGAAATTGGTTTCCTTGGTGGCTAACAGGCTGCTGAAGGGCGAGACAAATAACTTGAGGAGCCAAATGAGGTCCATCATCACTTTCTCCGGATCAGAACCTCCTCCCAAAACAATTCCATCTCAATAAACCAGCTTTACACAGCAAATATTCCGGGGAAACCCAAGCTTTGCTATACGTGTAGGATAAACTAATCAAGAGCAATACAGTGATGTTAGCTGTTCGTGAAATGAATGGCATCAAAGAGGAGCCCCACTCTAGTAATTTTTCATCTGTTTTTATTTTAAATTACTTATTTTGCGGTGCTGCGTTCCACTTGGCCGCTCTGTGCAGCGGAGGTGCTTTGCATTGTGAAATCACCGTTGCAGCGTGCTCTGCGCTTGCTGGTAATTGCTCGTTTTGTGGAGCAGCAGGGCCTCTAGCGAGTACCTGAAAAGGGAATACGAGCAGAATGCATGGGCACCTCAGGGGTCGTTCAGGACCCAGCGCCCTTCTTTACTCCATCCGTTTCAAATTATGCTCTGATGTATTATCCAGTGGCAGTTTTGAAAAGGAGGACAGCAGAAGAGTGTGCTGCTGTCTCATTCATTATTCAAGAGCTGTCTGGTTTTTTCTGCCTGAGCATTTTTTCTTTTATGATGTACCTGTAAAGAACTGGTTACAAAGCTTATTAATAGTATTTCTGGAGAGAGACTAAAGTGTTCACAGACAGTGAATTCGCCCTTTAAGATTAACACCTTTGAACATGACCCATTACTTTATGGATATACTCATGGTGTTGACAAGGTCTTGAATGCAGCCCTGGATTTCCTGGGTAGTAATATCAGACATGCAAACTGGGTCATGTAGAAGCAGAGCTATTTGAACAGTGGCAAGTTTTTTTTGGTTCCCGTTTCAAAAAATGTTAGAACCTCTTTTTTTTTCTTTTTTTTTTTTTTTTTACGGGTAGGTTGACCAAAATGTTTTTTATGGGGTTTGAGTGTTTGCTTTTTGAAAACAAAATAATTATTTAAAAGAGAAATGTGGAAGTCTTTTTTCCTTGAAAATGACTTTTGTATTGACTTTTCCACCTGGAGCAGGACACAAAGGTCTGTCAGAGTCTTGGAGGGCCCTGGGCTTTGACTGCAGACCAAAGCACAGGCAGCGGGACTCAGCCTGGGGAGGGGGCCGGACTGCTGCCTCGCAGGCTGGGACAGGGGGGGAATCCGGCAGGACAGGGCTCTTTGCATGCAAGAACGTATGTTCTTTTTTTTCCTACGGTAGCAAAGGCATCTTGCAGTGTCTTTGGCCACACATCCTTGGGAATGTTAAACCTGATATAGGACAATCTTAGCATGTATCACGTAGTCTTGGTCAAGAAAAGCTAGATTCTTGGCAATGTTCAAAGACAAGTTGCAGTTGCTAGCATCAAATTGCATGGTGGCCCAAAGAGAACAAGGCTGGCTTGCCGTTCCTGAGGCCCCTGTACGGCCAATGCTCACTCAGCCACTTCAAGTGCCTTGTGCTCCAGCTTACTGTGGCCTTTGCAGACAGTTGTATGTGCAAATAAAAAGTCACCGTGCTATTATTCATGGTGTTTGAGATCTTGACTCCAGGCGTGCCATAGCTGAAATTCCTTTGAAATACTCTTGGACAAGCTTCCTATGGATGAAAGGCAAAGTAGACCGCATGCTTCCCATGGCAGAAAGGAGCAGGCTAACTGTTGACTACAGACTTAGCGGCAATGACTCGATTTTTCATTAGTGACCTTTAAGCCTTACAGCACCCCTTCTAGGCAAAATACCACATTGCCTTCTTTTTGCCTCATGGTGAGCATACTCCATTTTCTTATGATTGTATAAAATGAAATTATATTTTTCACCGTATGACTTCCAGTGTTACTTTCGTACAGTTCTCAGCGAAGTTACATGTTGTAATTTAAGCCCAGGGGTTTGCTTGCTCTTTGGATCAGTAAAGAAATCAAGCAAGCAAAAGATATCTTACCACTTCAGATTTCTCAGGAATTACAGTTGTCCGAAGAGGGTAAAATCAAATGCCATCATTGTTAAAAATCTTTCTACTTCTCTTAAAAGCCTCAAATCTCTGGATTAAATTCACTGGTGCTTTAATACCATGAATAGAATTAGACTGTGACCAGTGGGACTTGTATCTCTCATTATTTGTCTCATGGACTATCATACGAGTATAGGAAAATTTCTTGAGTTACAGAGAAAAACAGAAGTATATTTGAATTACTCTGTAGAGGCTTGTAAAGCCATATAAAAATTTATGAGCTTACTGCATTATTCAAGGTACATAATTTTATTACAGATCTAAACAACACATGGGACAGTTGATTTATTGTTACTGTCATATTTTACAGAATGAATGTTTTTGCAAAAAAGATTTTGCTGCATATAAAGTATAGGACAAATCTTTGGAAAATGCCAGTCAAAATTTATTTTTAAGGAAAGCTGCATTTTATACACAGACAAAAGTAATATATTTGTATTGTGGAATACAAGCCAGTACTTCATTAATGATTGAAAGGATGTCCGCATCTGATCCAGTACTTTTTTGCTAGCATGTTAGCATCTTATTTGGGATAGAGGTGTAGGATGCTAGAAAGAAAAAAATAGAGATATGCCTTAAAATACAAGATAATTCTCTGTAATAGCAGTACATCCATTTTCCATTATACAATAATATTCATTATTTATATATAATTATGTATATATGGTGACTGATAAACATCAGGTTCAAATTGCTTTGCAACAAAGAACTGGTTTTGATTGAACATGAGGAATGGGATTCATCTTGTTCTAACACTATTAGTCTAATGACTAGTCTAGGTCTAAACCCCAGTGTATGATCAGTGCCTAAGATAGATGACGTGAGTTGCTCTCTGGAGGTGACTTTCTCCACCAGTGGTAAAGAAAGACTGGGCAACTAGCTTAGTTATTGAAAACCAAATATTAGACATTTCAAGTCTAACAGAAATAACTGCGGGTAGACTATTTTGGCACTAAAACCGGAAGCTGAATCACTTGAACTGAAAACTCAGGTGTTTTAAATTCACTGTGCTGCCGCAAATCCTCATCTGCATTCGTTTGGGTTGCCTCCTGATCCTGTCCCTGCTTATGGCCCTGGGTTCCTACCCCGATTACATCTTCGATTCAGTAATAAGCTCCCTCTTGCTGTCTGTTAGGGAGTCCAGCCCGAAGAGGAAAATGGTAGCTCATGGATTTTAATATTCACTCCCACAAAGCACCACATCAAAAGCTGCAGATAACAGATGAAGCATTTTGGTTATCAGCTGTAGCAGTTCTCTTTTTGGTCCAGAGTTGAAACTGATCTTATATGTCACTGCTTCATGTAAAAAAGGTTCTGGCTTAGATATTTGGGAATTTGATCTTTAAATTAGGAACTTGAAACAGTCTATTAGTACTTGTCACTGCAGTTTCATTACCAGTTCTGCTTTTACTGTGTGGGCGGAATATTCGTTCATGAAGCTGAAACTTGCTGTCTTATTTCAAAGACCCTAATGAAGATAAATCTTGCAGTCAGCAGTTGTTTTCTTTCCAAGAATTCTTCTTAATTCTGCATTTTGTGGATGGTTCTTTCTGCATTAGATATCTTTTTCCTTTGAATATAGTGATCCAAAATGAAGGAAATAAGAGATACAGAATTTGGAAGCGTTGCACAATTCTGTTTAAAGCTTGTCTAAACCAACCTTTCCATAACGTGACAGTTGGTTACGCTGGACGTGCAGCAGAACTAGTCTGCTGGAGGGTGGGCTCAATCATTTGTGCAGTCCATTTGCCTGTTGCTTCTCTGAACGTTGAATGATACATCTGCACAGCTAAAAGGACTTTTCCATTGCTAATTCTCTGCACAGCTCCCTCATTCTTAGAGTCAAGTGCAGTTGAGAGCTTCCAGGAGATGCTTGCATGTCTGATGTTTTCCTCAAAAATTAGCCACACCAGACCTCCTTTGAGCTTAGGGTCTATGGGTGTAGGACTGCATTTCTTCCAGATGAGAAAACAACTCAGCTGACCCACGGTCAAGCTTAAATTTCTCATTCATAAAATACTTTCCAAGTGAAAACAGAAATTCTGACTGAACAAGGAACTGGCAATATATTAAACTCATCACATTTAGTACTGAGTTAGACCACGCCTACATGAAAGAAAAGATCTGAAATAATTAGAACTGAGCTTAGTTACCTCCAGTCTGCATAATATCCCAGCCTAGTCCAAGGTAGCAGCATAGGAAAGTTACTTTCATTTGTGATTGAAATGCATTTCTCTCCAAAGGTTGCCAAGCCTAGATGAAGTTTTTATCTTCTAAATAAATCACTCAATCATCATTTCTATTTCAACTTTACTATATCATGTGATTTTCCAGCTTGTCCTGCTAGCAGTAGATATTGCACTTGTTAATAAAGAAAAGGACTGGATCTTCCATTGACCAGTTCATTTCTGTTTACTGCCTTGTGTTGGATGAAACCCGGCTCCTCGTGGAAATCCTTGTCACAGATCCCCCGACACTGCCGAATCCAGACTTTCTCTGCTGTGTTAAGATGGGGTGTTTCTGCCGTGCAGCTCTTGTCCTCCAGGACACTTGCAGAGTGTCACCTGTGTGAATTGTGGTAGTCCACAAAACAGGTGGCCTTACCCTGAAATTCCCACGATGGCAGAAATAGCCTTTTACAGCTCTGCAAAAGGGAAGTTTTTAGCCTGAGTTAATGCAGCTATTGGTGCTTATGTTGCTTCTTTGTGTCTCGGTCTGCACCGCCTGATTCACATGCACTGTCTTTAGAGTTAGACCTCATACCTTCCACTGTAGCAATTGTCACCCCAACCCCAGAGTGAGCCATCCCCGTAACGTAATGCCACATTAGACTGTAGTTACAGTAACACGGATCGCACATAACAGAGGTGCCTGGGAGCACTTTAATATTTTGGAAAGAGGCACAGGAAAGTGAAGTGACTTGCAAGAGTTACCGCTGTGACCCCAGAAGGCGACTCCCAGCATCAGCTCACCTGCCTGGCAGTTACCAGCCCTTGCCATTTCCTCGATAGTTTAGCACCAGCTGTAGTATCTCGACTTGTGTATGCATGTGACACAGGGGAGCACAGCACCGCAGTACCACCTAAAATATTATAGCGTGCCCCATACAGGCTTGCTGAGTGATGCCCGAAGTCAGCTAGCTCAGGATCCTGCCGCTAACAGTGGCTGGTAGTGGATTTTTGGAGAGCATAATGATCACTGGGTCAAAGACTGTGTGATATCTACCTGGTATGGCCTCCCGGCTTCTAGCACGCACTGCTTTATGGATTATTGGAGAAGGAGGAACCACAGCCTCTAATATCCCTTCCAGATTTATCTTCCACTAATTTGTCTAATCTGTTTTTGATTTCATTTAGATTTTTGACCTCTGTATTGCTGGGTAGTAATGAACTCTATAACTCATTACATGGTTTATGGAAAAGTACTTCTTGTTTTCTGCTTCTTCTAAATCTCCCCTTTAGTAATTTCCATGAGTTCCTGCTAGTTCTTGTATTATGAGAAGTAGTAAATAAGAACTCCCTGTCCACCATCTGTGAGCTATTCATGATTTATAGACCATTCGGAAATTCCCCTTCTTTTCCTGGCTGAAAAATCACATTCTATTTATTCTCAGCCCATACAAATCCATGCCATTCAAAGTTCTCTATAAGCAGTTGTGGTAATTGAAAGAGGTAAATTAAGCATACATCTGGGCACAGAGTCTTAGAAACACTGAGAATCTGTGGCTATAGCTGAAATTATTGGAGGGCATCTTCTGGCTAAAAATCAGGACCACAGTTTAGAGATACTGAGAGATCAATAAAGGTAGTAACAGAGGGTTTCAGCTATATCTGAGCTGGAGAACAGCAGCCAGCTGCATGATAGGCATTCTGCAAATTTCTACTGCATTCATATACTGAAGAATATTTATCATCCACGCGGATTAGAAAGGACCAGGCTTTCTGAAATCATCACCCAAAAAATCACCGTTCAGTAAGTTGAAAGATGCTTAATTTTACACTCCAAGGATCAAGAACAGTGTTGTCTCTGTTTCATTCTGGCACGAGAGTTTTAGGAGTTGGAGGTTTTGAATCCCAAACCCCAAGGACTTTGGCGTTACCAATGGACTGCCTGCTCCTGTACCCCAGGAACTGAGAATCTGCTGAAGGGGAATGTTTTTAGGAGCAAAGCTATTCATATGCGAGTCTCAAATTATCTTCAATAGCATGCTCAGCCAACTCTCAGGAAGAATACAAGTACACATTAATTAAGAATTAACATAATTCTGTTCCTTGAGTATGGTGTTTATTAAAATATAAACTCTATGAACATACACTTGAGAGGGAGCTTCTAAATATTTTTAAAAGCTTAATTTAAGTAACCCTTTATTTGTTTTTTCATTAAGAGAGAAGAAAGAAGATGGCACTTGGCTTTGTGAAACTTTCCACTTTTCAGATATAGCATCAAAAAGTTGCTAAGTGTCCTTAACTCTGCTGATGGGACAAAATCATTAATTATTTAGTTCTATATGAAAAGGAGAGACATGGGATGACATTTTCAAAAGCACTTGCAAGCCACATTTTTGAAGGTGTTCAGACAACTAAAGAATCAAGAGAGTATATAAAGGAAATTTCAGACATACATGCCAATCATTAATACAGATTTCACATTTGAATTTTGAGAAATTTTCATTTTTAGGCATTGAAATGCTTTTAGAAGTCTGGCTCTGTTTGACCTAGTACAGTAAATTAGTTTTTCAAAAATAATTCAAAGGTGGAAGACCCAAGTTTCTGCTCACTTCCATCACTGTTTGGAAAATAGGATTTAAACATTGTCCTGCTGCACCGAGTAGTGTGACACCTAAATACTGTCATAAATGTTGGTGAAGTTACCAAATTAACCTGAAACTATACAAAAGATTATGGGGCTGAAGTATTTTTGGAAATGGTGTCCAGTGTCTGAGCTGGTGCTCACTGAAGTGAAAACAAGGAGGACTCTCACTGAATCTTGCATGGGATCAGAGAAAGGATGCCATTTGCTTTTCAAGGGGAAAAAAAACCCACCCAGTGAAGTTCCCTATGGATACATTGACTAAGATATTACTATGAAACCACTACTTACAGTGCGAGATCATCCAATTTCTCTCTGTCTTTGGATAATAGTTATTTAGAGCCACAACCTATAGTAGGAGGCAGATGACCAGGGGAGCCAGGGCCTGCAGTCACCCAGCTGTAGCCTGAGTTCTCGCACCACCTCACTATTAGCCATGCCATTTGGAAATGCTAATGGTCTGCTAGAGGCAGAGCACTCCAGAAAGCCTCATTCCCCTCATTTGTGCTCCTCTTGGCCCTGCATGTCTGCTTTTCTGCTGACTTACCGAAATTCTTTGTGTTTTCCAGAATGCCAAAGCCAGCTACGACTTCAGCAGTAACGATCCTTACCCCTACCCCCGCTATACAGATGACTGGTTTAACAGGTAAGTGGGTTTTTCTTAGTTTGCCATTCACTTTGGCTCACTTAGGAAATTGCAAGTATATTTGCTTATACTTGCAGAGTGTCTGTTTTCTGCTGAATTCTCTCATTCTCAGCACTCTATTTCACTGCTGCTTGAAAATTAGAGGTTACTTCTGACTTCATTTTTTAGGTAAATACTCTCCTGGTAACCTCTAGATAGCACTGAACAGCTGATTTATGGTTTATGAAATAAGTTGCTGCTTCAGAAATGTATATATTTAAACTTTTTGCATGGGTGATAGCCACATATAATTTTCTGTCAGCTATCCTGCGATGTTATGATAACCCAACTCTGTGTATGTTGAATACAGTTTGGACCGGTTTCCCTTTTATCGTGCCTCAGTTGGTATGACCTTTAGTTATTTTGAAAGGGAATAGGCTGGAGGGAGGAATTTTGTACAGATGGGAGTCTGACGGGAAAAGAATCTGGGGAAAAAGTGTCTTTTCACTTGATTGTAGACTAAGAAGGCGGAAAAGCAGCATGCTATAGAATGACCATTTTAAAAAGAATTAAATTTTATTTAAGTTCTTAAGTCTTCTTCAATATGTTTTTAACCTAGCCAGTTTTCAGCAGGCGAAGGTCTGTACCTCAGGGTATGATATAAATAGGAATGGCCCAAAAGAAAAGGTTTAAAATTTTAGGAAATATAACCTTTTTGTCTCCCAGAACTCATTTTGGTTTGAATGGAACAGAAATGTGTAGAAAGCTTTTTTTTAAAAAAAAATGTTCCCCAGATTCTTCATCTGCCCCATGAAGAGGCCCTTCGTGTCAGACTTACTGCTTCTAGCAAGGTGTTATCAGGGTCCAGGGCGCGGAGTGCAAGTGCACACGTCAGGTGTATTTATTACCTGGTGATCTCAGCCTCCAGCATCTCTGGCTCTGCGACGTACTGCCCAGGGTCTCAAGAGAGGTTCCACCTTAGGCTTGCAAAAATTGAATCTGGATATTTTCACTGAAAATTTCCAAACCTGCTCTAGATTGAAATATAATTAATATAATTGTTAGCACTTACGTAGCAGCAGCACTGAGGATTTGAAAACTTCTGCAGGCTTCTGGGCTCAATCGCAGTGCTTATCAAAAATAAATTAAGCCCATTTGATGCAATCTTCACCTCTAACTTAGCATGGCTGTACAAATGGCCTTTGAGGGGTTATTTTCTTCTTTTTTTAAGAAATCACATTTTAGTTCTGCAAGGGTAGCACTACAAAGATGTGGAGCAGCTGCCTCCACCTCAGACAAAGGCTTCCTGGAACGGATCAAACAGTTTTAGGAGCTGTGATGTCCTCATTTATAGTCCTGCCATTTTTCAGCCAAAGCAAGATGCCAATGAGATTTCTTCTTCATATCAGGAAAGGACATCTGACACTTAAACTAGTATGAATCCAATTAGTGAACGGAAAGTCAGAGAAAGACTAGAGCTCTGATTTGTGAAGATCCGCTGCCTTTCTTGCTTTATTTATGCAAAGGATCTTTGTAGGAGAAAGATATCACTTAGCTCTGGAGCAGTACAGAGGAAAATTAAATTTAGCTTTAGTGCATAATGGTAGGTTGTGTCATTTTCAGTGTGGAACTTCATAAAACTAAGTGTGCTCTGCCAAGAGCCATTAAAGCTGATTATGTTGCTATCAAGCATTTTATAGGGGGGTGCAGTTTGCAATCCTCGCATACTCTGCAAGGTGGCCCCAAAGGCAAAGTTACCTCCTAAGGTCTCTTAAACTGGCCTCAAGCATTTCGGATGTGGGAAGGATTTTGGTCTCTGGCCTCAAATGCCTCTGGCTAACTTCAGGCACCCAACGGAAGAAGCGAGGGTAAGCAGCATGGTCAGCTGAGACTCCAGCTACAATTATTGAGAACAGCACAATTCTCATTTTATGTGGACAGTGACACTTCCTTCTGTTTCTTCTCTTGAGATGACATTTGGGGAGGATGACTCTGGGCTTTTGGTTACTAGAAATGGCTGCATTCACAATGAAATCGTTGGTCCTCTGTATTTTGTTTTGATACTCCAGCTGGAAGAGAAATAGCAAGTCAGGAGGAAAAAATCAATGTAGAAATTGCTTTGCTGATCTCCTTCTTCATTTTTTTTTCCCAGAGAAATGTGATACCTAGAAAGTATAGCATTCTTAGTCATGGACTTTGAGGTTCCTTTGGTGAGATAGGGGATTTTCTGCCTTGCAAGGTAAATCACAGGAGCAACATGTATTCAGAAAAGCCTCCACTTTCTGCTTGCACAGTTGGAGGAGGCTTTAAGATGCAAGATTTCACATATTCTCCAGGCTGACACAAAAAAACACTGTATCCAACCATTCAGAAAGTAGTTCTGACTATCTTTTTCTCTGCTTATTTCTATGCTATACAGTTAATCAAGCAGATGTGCCCAAGTATGACCTATCCTCATAATTTCTGACTCCTGAATTTTTATTACTGGGAGGTTACAGCTATGCCTACAGGAGTCCATCCATCCTTATGTATAGCTGCACAGGCACATCTGGACAAAAATAGTTACACAGGCAAATTATTCAAAGAAGTGTACAATAAGGGCCCCATATTGCTCAGTTTGCAGCCAGTGATGTATCTGCCATCGAATCTCATGCATGCAGGAGGATCAAACTCAAAATAGGATATCGTAATATCCCTTTTTCCTGTAAAGCGTATGTTTCTATGTGAGCAATTCAAGAGATTTGTGGAACAAAAAGCAGAGGACTGTCTTTTAAAGAGATGAACCAGGGGGCTTTTGTGAGCCGCCAGCTGCCTGTGCAGTGTTATTAGACTTCAAGAAAAAATAGAGAGGTCTTTGCATAGAGTATTACATTAATCACAGCTGCTCTGCTTAAAAACACAGATTGCCCTTCCACTTTTTAAGCAAAGCACTGCTTTGCACTGCTGCACGCAGTTTGTCCTTTACATCGAACAACCACTGGCCTGTGAGACCGAGAGAGGTGTGTTTTGGAAGGGGACAGTGTGGCTCCTCAGGCAGGGAGTTGCAGCCGGGTGGTTTGGCTGCTGTTAATGGCAAGGGCCCAGAGATACTGGGCAGCCGAGGGATTCATTCCCCTGCTGATTGTACTGACTGCTTCAGACCCACAGCACGGGGGCCAAGCAAGCGTACAGGACACCACTTTAGGACGGGGGGACACTGGGTGCGACACGCGGCAGAGCTGTTAGGTTTGCCTGAAGAGCCGTGGAGGGAAGTGAAGGAGCCTGAACCAAGCCTACTTCCCAGGAGCAGAAGCTCTGGGAGTGGTTTTTTTAGGAGATAGTTTGGGAACTGCCTGTAGTCTTAACTCCTGCTCCTCCTGAGCCACATCCAGGACCTTGCCGTGCACCATACTCAGCAGTGCAGAGGTACCTATGTGAGTCAGGGATAGCTTGGCCTTTCTGTGTGGCTCTCTGATTTCTTGCTGTATGCATGGATGAAGCACTGTTCAATGCTCGCTGTCTCAGAGCACTGAGGTTATGAAGTTCTGCCATGATATAAATAACCAATAATTATTCCCACTCTAGCAGCCTTTGTATTTTGTACATTCTCCCACCCAGATATGAGTTTGCTGGGCAAATATTACTCACTACCTTGGTAATTCATATTCTTCAGAGGTAAAAATATCCTTTCCTTCTACTTATTATGGGTTCAAATGAAATCCCATTGAGTCAATGAAAGAATTCCCATAGGCTTCCAGCCAGCGCTCATTAAGTGAGTGAAAACACCTGCTCCCCTCCTTCTCATTTTTCAGTCAATAGCATGGAAACAGCATAATCAATAACTGAGAATACTTATAAACAGATTTTGTAGCTCTTTCTACCTGCCATGTAATGACATGAGACTCGAGGAAGAGCCACAGCACTATTGCTTGTTCTTTGCATGTTTGGATACAGACCGAGTGGCATCCCTCCTGCACGCTGCACTTTCCCACAGGAAAATGCTCAAATGCTCAGCAGTTGAGCAATGTCATGTGAGTAAAAAAGGATGTCATTTGCCCCACAAGCGTCCCTCTGAGTTTTGCATATTTAACTGCTGCCCAGTGCAAGCAACTAAAGTAAAGATGGGCAGGTCATCCCAGCTATTGAGACCGCAGCTCAGCAAAGCTCTCGCCTGTGAACCTCTAAAGTTCAGAGTCCTGTACCTTGCTGTCTGTAGATGCATGTCAAAGCATATGAAAGTGAAACCCACTGAAAATTGGGGCCACCTCTGACATCCTTAAAATATTTAGATAGAAGGGCATATACAATAGCATCAGCAGTTGGTTTAATAAATAGATTTCATTTCAAAGACAAAGCAGAGGGAACTTTTTTCTGCTTAGTTCAGATAGTTATGTTATTTAAATCAGCTGAGCTCAAGGTTGTTTTTCAACCGAATCACCTCTCTCACCTTAATTTTGCATGCATGTTTATGTAAAATGTTGCATCTATACAATGTTTATGGAATAGTTGCTCTACATGCTAATATCAGTTTTACCTTTGAGGTAGCTTGTTCATAGCTGAAAGACAGTTGTTTCCTATCCCCTTGTTTCAAAAATTGAAGTAATAGTGGAGAGGTGAACACTGGAGAGAAAAGCTGTGATTTGTGCCCGTGACATGGGTCACTTGGTAGAAACCGCAATGGATTTATCAATGATACATGAACAGCAAATAGGCCTAAATTTGAAAAGTCTGTTACTTTCCATTAATAATTCAACTAAATGCATTTGCACTAACTCACATGTGATTTTCCTCTAGTCAGCAGCGCAGTATCTAAACCTCGAGCTGCTGGAACAGGTCTGCTTGCAGTCGCCGTCGCGTGGGCTTGTGCGCTGGGGAGGAAGGGAGTGGGAGAGGACTTTCTGATAAAATCCACTGACAAGCAAGGTCCTAATACAGTCTTTCCCCCTGTGAGGAAAAGCACTCCCCTGACAGTGTCACTGATTTTTATGCCCCAGCATCAGTCAAGACGATTTTTTTAACAAAGCCGTTTATTCTGCTCTGTGGCTTGTCGCTAGCCCACAGGTGACTAGATAATGAATGCCTAGCAACGGTATAATTTCTTCAGTTCCTTGAACACGGGCATGAGGGAAAACCTGCTCAGTTGTTGAAAGAAATTTCTCCAGCAGCTGAATAAGGAATCTGTATCATTGTCCTCTCTGCCCTCTCCGTAACAGGAACTTGCTTGAGATCTTCACCCCTTCGCGATAAAGACACTGCGTGCATTTAAGACCACTCATTTTCTTTTTGGGGTTATCTTTAGGAATACAGTCTTCCAAGTATTGCAGGAAAAAAAATGTGTTGCTTCTTACCCTTTTGTTAACGTTACGCCCACCTTTGCCAAGGGTGCTTTATGGGAGAGAGAAAAAAGAAGGTTAAAACAAAACAATCCAGCTGCCTCTGGGAATGGCCCATCTGGGACTCTGTGTAGCCTTTATAATTCAGCACTGCTAATTGTGTGCATCCTTAGCATGCTTTAGGAGCAATGCCAGTTTTAATGCACGGAGTGGACTGATTTGAGCAGTAGGAAAGATTGGTGCAACATCCTAAACTTAAAAAATCTGACAACAGCACAGGTTTCACTAGTTTCTCTGCTGCTGTGCTATTTTTTATAACTAGATTGTATTGACCATATTTATCTTTTCTGTGGTTCAATTCCTATGATGAGTTCAGAGAAAGGAAAATGCGACCTGCCTTGCTGCAGCCAGCCTCAGACGAACTGCCCGTTTCGGGATCTCTGCTAAGAGCTGTGAAGCACTTCAGAGATGCCAAGTGTTCTTGAAATGCCGCATGCTGCTCTGAACCTAGACCTCAGGGTCAGAGCAGAGACATCTCCGACTTGAGCTGAAAGCAGTAACTTTGTGAGCTGACAGCTGCAGCGCCTTGTCAGCGCGCGGCTCCCCTGGGGATCAGGCGCTGGAGGAGGAGGATGCACGTGCCGTTGGGTCTGACTCGCTGGGCCACGGCCCTGCTGCCGAGGAACGCAGTGACCCTCCCCTGTGGCTCCCTTCTGCTGCTCCAACTCGATATTGCACCCACCTCTTCCCACAGCGTTGTTCATGTGGGCAGGCGTGGGCTCCTGGTGTGTGTTTGAACAGCGAAAAGGAAATTGGACCTTGTCGTATGGGGTCTGAAACAATGGGTGTCACGCTGTCAAGCAGCAACACCGCGGGAATTGTATGGACATTATTATTATTACACTGTTCTTCCAAGGAACTGTTTCTACTGTCTCATAGTGGGTAGCAAGGCAGAACCTGTTTGACAGCCTGAGTTAAAAAAGAAAAGGGTTGAATAACTTTACAGCTAAATGAAGCAGAAATATGCGTGTCAGCCTCAGAGCGAGCATGGTTCAGACTGCAGAGGGGAACTTGATTATCTGCTGCTTCAGGAAGGAGTGAGCTCATCTGAGTCCAGCACTCGACAGTATGCCGTGGAGAGGGAATAGTTCTCTTCTGAAGTGTCGGGAGTTGACTATAATGAGGCGAACACACGACCTGGATGATCCGGCTTGACTCAGCACATGCAGCACTGCATAAACTGGGTCTCACATGCTGTCTCTGTCTTCCCCTTTGCAGCCATGGGACAAGGTGTGCGGGAGAGGTGTCTGCTGCAGCCAACAACAACATCTGCGGTGTGGGAGTTGCATACAACTCCAAGGTGGCAGGTACAGTAGCGATCTGAAGTGTGAATGCTCCTTATGCCACTGGGCCTCAGTCAAAACTGCTCTCGCAGAGAGGCAGCATTTTCCAGTGCAGGAGTGCAGGCTGGGACTGGGCTGTGCGTTTATTCCTTTTCACAGAACTCAGGGAGAAGAATTTCTCCGTATTTTTGCACGCTCTAATGGAGGGCCTTATTGTTTCTCTCTAACGATAATGCAAAGGAGCAGCTTTCCTCCTCAGTTTTTCTTATGCCAGCTCCTGTTTGTGTACTGATTTTCAATGCTACTTGCCTGCATTGTTGCAGAATCATTTGTGACAAATCGCATTTTGCAGGAGGTAAATAGAAATTCCTGCTGCACTTAGAAATTGTACTTATGAAGGCAAATCCCACGCTGTTCTTACTCTCTCAGCTGCCATAGGGCAGGCCCTGCAGCGGTATCAATTTCTGCAAGATTGTTGGTTTCTGGTATTTTAACGAGTTGGTGCAGAGAGGTAGAAGTGGAGCAACAGAATGAAAGGGGTGGTGCTTAGCACCCAGCATTCACACCTTGGGGTGTTGGGTGTTTGTACTTCAAACCCGCTCTTGTCTGGTGTTACAGAGTGAATGCCTTTTAGAGGTTGGAGTGCATTAGGTATGCCCTTGAACAACATCTGTCTGTTTAGTTTCATCCAAAAGAAATCCAGTCTTCCCAGTATAAGAGTGTCCCATGATGTGAACCAAGGCACAGTAGATGGAGATAGATGCTTAAGAGATTCACTTCAAAATCATTCCCCTATCCACATGAAAACCCTGGCGTGGAGGCACCCATTGCTTCCTGGGAATGGTTCACAGTGGATGTGTGTGGGCAATTCTGCTCTGCATGGCCAGTGCCTGTTTTGACCATGATGTAAGAAGGCTCCATTTCACCTATCAGCTATGCGCTCTAAAGCTGAGTCTCCATGCTAGAAGGGCACCAAGCAGTATTTGCGAAGTGGTTACCCCTGAGAGAGACCACTGAGAGTTAGCAACTGACTCTAACGTGCAGCTTGGGCACATGGGTCTAGCGCTTGGTCCGTTTCTTCAGTAATGGTATGCACTCCTCCGAGGTGGGACATTTCACAGCATTTGCCTTCTGGCAATAACTAGTGTTAGAGGAACACTTGAGATTTTGGCTGGATCACACTTTACAATTTTGAGCTGGTTGTTAAAAATTAGGAGGCGAAAGCCTTCTCTGATAATGAAGAGCCTACAAATATCCTTCTGCACTTGTCCGCTTCCTAGCAAAATCCCCACTGATTTTTGGAAATGCCACGTTTTTCAGAATGAGGACAGCACGCATCTGTAGCACCACCATGTGGACAGTGGAAAATTAGAAGTTAATTAGAGCTGAGAGTCTGCTTCTGACATGTTTCAGGGTCCATGTTTGCGGGTGGAATTGGAAGTTACCAGCCAGGGATCTGAGACATTGTGTGTTTTGCCTCTTGTGCCTCTTTTCTGCAGTAAAGTCAAGCCAGATGGCTTGGTTCCCCTCATGGTCCCCCCATCTCCCCAAGTTCAATCATTACTTTTGTGGTTTCAGTGCAGACTTGCATTTTTCAAGCCTGTGTGGGGACTTCTTATTCACTGAGTTTCACTCAGAATTTTTTGGTTCAATTAGCAGATCAGGAATATCCAGTTTTAGTCTGCTTTCTATTTAAAATTCATACCATATCCGTTTGGCAAATACCCCTTTTCCAGCCTCACATTTGGCTCATGGATTTTATATTGGTTATAGTAAAAGCACTAACTTCTAAATCAGGTTCCCCACTCCCATTCCCACTGTTTGGCTCTCTGGTATTGATTTCTGTAGCATCTCTGTCCTGAAGCCATTGGGAAAAACACTGAACTTCAACTCAGGGCGATAAATGAGGTTTGAAATGTGTCCTTTGTTGCTCAGGTCTCATCCAAAGGCCACCAAGAGGTTGGCTATCAAGTGAAACTGCCCTCTGTGTGGAGTATAATGGATGTGAAGGTTTGCGCTGCTCTCTTTGTCACACTGGCTTGCTCTGGGCTGGCGTGCAGAGGTGAAGCTGGCATATCCTGGGATTGTTTCAAAACCCGAAATTCATTTCTACTTCAATGTGGGTTAAAGAAAACAGGTTTTATTCTGCTTTTTTCTAGAAATACTGGCCATAATTTGCTATTGTCTTCATGCAGAGACGCTGATATTTTTCCAGGAAATTCAGTCAGCTCAGTCTCTTTCCCCTTTCTGATTAAATTCTGGAGAAGAACCAAGATAAACAGAAAAGTTACTTGAGAGGTGAATGAAGAGTCAGCACATCACCGAATGCAAGTTGGGAGGGGGAGCCGTAATCCTTATCCCCAGGACATAAAATGCTTTCTCTTTTGGGGACATGCTGCACTGCTGTGGCTGGGTAGTTAGGGACCAGCATCCTGTTGGGTAAATGCACCCCGGTGAAATCTGAATGGTGAGTACAGAATTACTGAGTGAGTGAAACTGCTAGTGAACTAAAATGTTTGTAACTGAGGCAGTTAAACAGATGCAGAAGTTTCATTTTGTCCTGGGTAATGTATAATTTGTGTTTGTATTGATTAAATCCACAGGTATCCGAATGCTGGACCAGCCATTTATGACAGACATTATTGAGGCTTCCTCTATCAGTCATATGCCTCAAGTCATAGATATATATAGTGCCAGCTGGGGACCAACTGACAATGGAAAGACTGTGGATGGACCTAGAGAACTAACACTGCAAGCGATGGCAGATGGTGTGAACAAGGTAACAATCGTAGTAAATAAGCTGGGTACCGGGGCAGGGTGATATTTACAGACTTTGCACTGAAAACACCAACTGGGGAATCCAGCATCATTCCAGTAGATGCTGCAGAACACAAAGCAATTGTATGAAGTATCTCAACTTTCGCTGTATTCTTTGGGTTTCCTACACGTACTGGCCAAGGTCTAGTACATTGCATTGATGTTCTCTCTGCAGTACTGTGGCTTTGCTTTTGTTGCACGGTCTCAGGGTACTGTGCTCTTCTGCATGGAACCACGTTTTTCTCTAGTCAGCTTACATGTGCTTTTCATATACCTTCATAGTCAAAATGGAAGAGCTGTACTGGTTCCAGAAGCCTGTAAATATTCCCCAGTTCAAAACAAGCCAGTCATACTGCTGATGTCACTTTGTCTGTTTTGATGTGCCACTATTTAATTATCATTTTGGATTTGTAGCATCTTTGAAGTCACTTACATATGATCATTATTACAGCTGCAATTGCACCCTACTGCTCGGGTGTCCGTGGAGTAATATTATTCCCCAGTAGCAGGAATCTCCTTTTGGAAAGAAGGGGGCTGCAGGCAGGAGGTGTGAGGTGGTAGGCTTTGAGCAAACTGTACTGAATCAGGGAGATGGTGGATAAAGTGCATGTGGAACTGTTGTTCACCAGATCCTGGAAGGGAGGAACCAAGGGTCACTTGATGAAAGTAGTAGGAGGTGGTTTCAAAGCAGATAAAGAATGCACTTCAGCAGCAGATGGTGAACTTAGGGAGGCTGCTAAAACCAGAGGCAGTGGGGCAGGCAGTATCAGCAGGTTTGGAAAGGATTAGATGGACTTTTTGACAACAGTTTTACATTTACATTTTACAAGCAGATATTAAAAGGACTAATACAGCAGTTGTGGGTCCTGAGGGAAATGCACTGTAGTAAGTGGCCAGACTTACGTGCTCTATCTAAATAGCATCTCCTTACAGCCACCGTCACAGCCAGAGGCACACACAGAGCAGTGTCCCTCTACCTGCAACTCTGGGCAGAGGGACACTGCTCCGACCTAGTAGGGTATTTCCTGTTTCTCACCCCCTCTTGGGGACTCTTTATCTTATAGATAATAGAACAGTAGGATTCTGTAATTTAAAAAAAAAATGTGAACAAGTTTTTAACTATTTTCAATATCCCTTCTGAAAACCTTTCCATTAGCAACTAGCAAGATTTTATGGAAACTGAGGTATTCCTGTAAAATAATTTGGATTTCACAGACTGGCATTTTCTGCCATTTCTGGCCAGTTCAAATTCTGCAATGTATATTCACACGTCAGGTCACCAGTTGCTCTTTTTCCTCATCTTGATTTAAAAAAGGGATTGGTTATTAGAGTCCTCTAGACCACCTGGGTCAATCACAGTTGTCAGAGCACACATTAGTATTTATGTCTGAATAACAGCATTCTTCGGTGGGAAGCATCTGTGAGTTGGCTTATAGAGGATTCTTGGCAGCAGGGCGGACAAAATGGATAGAGGAGCTCCACTTGCATTTGATCCCTTGCTGAGGGAGCCTTCCTGCCCAGACATGATCTGTTTTTGACCAATCTGCTTGTCTAGCAACTAGTGAGCTGTGAGCATGTTCGCTAGGGTAAGGACTGAAGAGACAAATGTGTCCCCAGGAAGACATGTGAGCAAGAGCGCAGAGGGTGGCCTTTGGAGAAAACATGATCAGAGCTGGTTTCTGGGAGGAGGGTGTTCCTGAGGGGCAAAGGTGGAAGATAGGGAGAACTTCCATTTGTTGGAGGAGCTGGGGAAGAAGAAAGCAGGAAAGCTGAGGGGGACTTTGTAACAAAGGGAAATGGTGTCAGGAAGTGGTGAAGGTTCAGAGAAGATTTGGAGTGGAAGAGCAGTGAATGTAAAACGTCTGCTTGTCTCTATCTCTTTGGTCTCATGTGGCCAGGACAACCACATCTGCTCTTGACAAACTATAGATGGGTTTCCATAATGAAAAGATTCTGGGGTGGTTTTGTGTGGGAGCTCTGCAATTACTCATTTTCCATCCAAATGATTTCTTCCTCTTGCTTGTGCCAGTTTCTCCCACTCTTCCTCACCACTTCCCTGAGAACAGCACATTCAGTTTACCGTGTTTTGTGACATGATAATTAAATCTATTGCCATAGTAGGTGGTAAAATGTCTAAAGCTTTCTCAAATTCAGAGCCTTAAATGTTTTGCCTATAATAGATGAATTATAGGCATCTTCATGCTCTTGCCCATTAATTTGGAAATGTGCTCCAATAATTAAGGAAGACTCATCACAAATTTCTAATGAGTGTGCTGTGTTGTGTAGTAGAAACCTTGCAAAACGCTGGCTTGGTCCTTCCCCCTGAATTCAGCTTACAGCAGCTGAGTTTCTTTCCTTGCCCATTCTTGCCCTCCAAAAGGTGCAAGTGATAGGTACATGGTCATGGAGCGAGAATCTGGCCAGTCTTGCGGTTACAGACTCTCACTCTCATCTGTTTTGTTTCTGCTTATCAGTCCTTTATAAAATAAAGCCAATGATAAAATACACAGCAAATAAATATCCAGCCAGGAGCAGTTAGCTCAGATTTTGTCCTGTCAGTCATGCCTAAGATGAATGCTGTAGTGATTTTTCTCCTTACTAGTGAGAATAAAGTTAATTGTACAAGATTCTTTCATCTATCTAGAGCTTCCATAAAGATTTTCCTCATCCCCTTACAATACTCCTGTTTTGAGAAAGAATCTTTTTTAGCTATGTGACACAATGGATATATTTTTTAACAACACCTTCATGTTTTACAGTTAGTGGATATTTGTTTCTGCTTCCACTACTGTTAGTTGGAGCAGAAGTAAACTCTGAAGATATAAAAAATCCCATAACATTTTTGTATTATTCCCTTCACATGCAGAACTGGTCTAGAAGTGACAGAAGAGTCACTAACAACTCTGGCAAGGAAAAGTAAGCTAATCTAAATAGAGATATGCCTTAGTTTTTGAAGGGATAGTGGCATTACACCTTCTCTGTGAATGTTTAGCACAGGAGAAGAGATTTTTCCCATCTGTTTTATTGTCTTGTTATAATCTCGAACTGATGAGTATCAGGCACATCATTTTTTTAATGGGATAACTTACAGTATTAGGGTCAGAAGGGACCCTGGGATCTCTCAGGTTGCATGCTTGCCAAGGAGAGAGCATGGTGATGGCGATCTGCTCTCTGTGCAGGATTGCTCTCTTACTTTATCAGCCTAAAATGAACAGAAGAGCCTACATTGGGAAAACAATTCTGTCAAACAGCCATTGCAGAATTAGACAGGAGAAGGAATAGTACTGGATTCTACCTAAGAAAGCTGGTGGTGTGTGGTGACGATTACACTTAATTATATAGTAGCTGTATCCCAGATACATTCTGGTGTTAGGTACAGGAAGGAAGACACAAGCTCAACCCCAGATGCCTCTCTTTGCATTGCAATTATAGCTTTATCTACACTCATTATATTCATTCCAGTTCCTGCCATAGATGCTTTTTGGTGTATAATTTGTTCTGGTTTCTTTTTGTAGAGAACCAGATTTTCCAAAGATATTTCATGATTTCAGTGGATACAGGATACTCTTCATGGTGCTTTGGAAATCCCACTACAGACTTTCCTGCATCTAAAACAGGTTTAACCAGCCTTAGATATAATATCCCTCTATGTATTTTTAGCTCTATAATCCATGCGCCAAGTTCTCTATTGAAAGTACAAATGTAAATCTAATTTATGATTATTTTTCAGAATAATAAAACCCTTATTAAAAAGTCATATCTTTTATAAACTGAGAGACAAATAAATGTATGAATTCTTTTTCTCAGGCTAGGGCTGATTCTTACCAGAGTGATGGTTCATGAATTAGTGATGAAGCTGAAATATTGGCAGGGAGGAAGCAACACGCTGAGAATAAAAATGTGTTATTAAACCAGAAGCAATACTTTCAAATGTCCTGAAAGGCGATGTAAGAGCTCTTGCACAGAACAAGATTAATATCCTTGCCTCTAATGTAATAAACAAAAAATAAATAATTGGGAGTGCTATGAAGTTCTTATGGCGAATATGCAGTTAACTGATCTGGTAAGGACAGGTAACGTTCACCTTGTTACCACCGTACCTGGGAACTCAGCTCAAGCAGAAACTCACTGACCAGAGTTTCATCCTTCCCCCAAACTGTCGTGTTTCCCCACTGTCATGTCCTTTTGAAATCCTCCCTCCAGACCTGCTGGGCTATCTGGGGTAAGTTCACCTGATGCCAGTGAGGTGATAACTGCAGAAATTTTGAGACGTCTTATTTGCATGCTTATTTTTATGTAGTGTTTAAAGAAGATGTGATTTGAAGCCATCCAGACATATGCAGAGTGGGCTGAGGCTGACATATATTCTCATTTTCCCTCTTCCCTTTCCCATTCTTGGCATTTGTTAAGCTAATTCTTATCTTCTATCTTAATTGTACCTTCATTTCAGTGCTGTTCACTTGAAAGATAAATAGCATGAATAAAGGCAATGCTGAGTGGCGTAATTAAACACAGCAGTACCTGTCCATCAGAATGGCAGCTCCATTATGGGCCCTTATACTAATTGCATTTGTAGGGCTGAACACAATGAGTGTGCATGAGAGCTGGTGTTACCATAATACACATGATCAGAAGGTGTTGAGACAGGAACTTGAGTCCCTCTTCGGTACTTTGTCATTAGGTCATGATCGTGGCATCATTTTTAGTGCAATCTGCTCTTCGCTGAGGTAACCCATGACTTTTGTTCAGGAGCAGTAGTCAGCGGCGGGCCTGGGTCACTGACTAGTGGTAGTTCTGATACAAAGCTCGATGAGCTCGCAGCTGCATTAGCAGGCACTGGAGGATAGGGGTTGAAAGCATTTCATATAAGTAAACATCCACAAGCAGTTTGGCAATTAAAAGCGCTGGTTTTACACAGATGAATGGTCTAACCCAGTGCAAATTCCACCTGCTAGAAAGCACATAAAGCAGTTGGGACATAACTGGGAAGGACTTAAGCCAATATCTATTTTTCAAAGACCAGGTTAAAACTTGTGAGTATCCAATGCCTGCCTGATGAGAAGCTCCTACACTTACACTTTGCTGTGAGACGTCTGATGCTGGCCTCTCTCTGTGGCGGCAGACCCAAGTCAGATAATCCATTAGAGTAGTCTGGCACAGGCAGAGGGGAAAATGCTGCTCTGTTTGGTGAAAGAGATGTCCAGAAAGTGCTCGTTCTCTCTCTCTCTCTCAACACACTTGCCAGGAGCTAAACTGGCTCTACTTAATGAAAAATTATTATCTGGCTTTTAGCCTCTTTCTGAGCCACATCTATGGTCAACAGCAGGTTATGGGGGAAAAGGTTTATGTGACTTTACAGCTTTCTGGAACCTTGAATCTAGAATTATAACAGCAATCATCTTAAACAGAAAAGTTAACTAGCTCAGAAACTAATTCCACCCATGTTTTATGGGCACATCCTGTCTTTGAGAGAATATCCAGTAAATGTTTCTTACTTGCTGTTTTATGTCTTCATTCTTTCCAGCTTCAGCTCTTGGAATTTAAGGGACTAAAAAGAAGTAATCAAGCTAAGCTGGTCTCTATCTATAGCATTTTTATGATGTAGGATATTTTATTGGTAGGTTGTGAGGAGTTGTTCATGGACTGAATTAATTTCTTGAGAATTCGTCAGCTCAACCAGAATATATAATGCATTCTTTGTGTATATAACACATTCCATTCTTGTCTGTGCTGATGGAAATGATATTGCTTCCATAATACGGTTTTACCTAAGAAAATGCTGCACAAGTACAAATTGTCAGGGGAGCAGTATTAAGAATTTATAGTCTCATCATGGCTCTGTAATTGGGCTCACCAATGAAAGAAGGAAGGGTGGTGTGAAAAATGAAAGGAAGCATTTCTCATTTGCCTCTGTCCAAGCCCACAGACATTGCATTCTTGTTGGAAATATGCTGAGGATAGCATGTTCATCAAGTATAAGCAGTTAGATACCTCTAACATCATTTCATTAACTCAACAGCCAAGTGAGAATAGGGAAATTAGTTTATGATACGGCAACCTTCTGATTACTCTGTTTCAAAGGAAGCCTTACAAGCTCCCTTATAACTTGGGAACCATTTACTACCATATTGCTGTTGTGTTTACAATATGCATTATAATTCTGTATCTTGTCTTATTTATTTAAGCTAATATCAAACCTTATTACAAGCGCACATAAATATGCTGTATCTGCTTGGAAATCTGAAGTTACCCCACTTATCTGAAGGGAGATACTTTCACGCATTTGTAAAACAGCGTGACTAGCTTTTCTGACCTGGTGATGGGATGCACAGCTCTTTTGCTAAGTAACCGGGTTTGGCGATCAGTCCGTGACTGTCAGGCTGTCAGACCGATCAGTCTGCTTTTCTGCCACAGCTCAGGGAATGGATGTGTGCCTCTAAGAACAGGAGGTGGGGCAAATCCCAAGTGCCACTGGTTTCTGTTGAGATACTGGCCTCGGAAATGCTTTGGTCAGCTGAGGACCGCAGCCATTCTGTCGTAGATTTGTGCTACACATGGTCCTGTGACAAGATTAAATATTGTCCTGCACAAAGGCTCAAATAACTGCTGCAAAAAGAACAGAAAGCTGCTGCACTGTAATAGGTTACGCCAACATGGCAATATTTGTAAGTCCCGAATGTAAGTATTTTCTTTATTGACATATAAATTACTGTTTTTTCTAAAGAGACAAGGGAATAGTTTAGCCTCAAAATACAGATTTTTCTGATTCCCCAGGTGTATCTTAATGCTCAGCAGCTATATGCTTTCACTTCTCAGCAAGGCTGGTGATACCAGCCAGGTACCTTTGCCCAGTGCTGCAAGAGCTTCAGGTGAAGCTGAGAGGCTGGGGTTCATCACCCTGTCTGGGAGCACTGGGCAGAAGAAAAGCACCATCACTGGTGAGCAGTAAATTTGGATATTTGGAATCTTTCTGCCAGTGATAGTCTAGCTCAGAAATCCTGAAAAGAGGCTTTGTTCTTCAGAAGGCATGTTATCTTGTCAATTTATCAAGAGGATGGGATTGATTTTTACAAATATTGATACTAAAATTATGCCTACAGAATTGTTGGGCTAGATTAAGGTTTCATAACTCACGGTACACAGCCTGGAGTACAGTAAAAAAATAACTAGTTTAGGCCAACTGAACGCGTTTCAGTCAAAGCGTTTTGCTTCTTTTTTCAGATCATAAAGCTCTTAATTGCTTTTGTAAAACTGACCAATTTTAAAATCAAGGAGTAATTTTTAAAGGGAAAATGGAAATGTTTGATTTTGAATAGGCTGATTATTTTTTATAATAAAAGGTTTTGTTTCAGTGTTTTCAAAGTTCCCTCCTCATTTCCCATGCACAACTCTTTCCTGGACTAAACCCTAATTGAAACCTAATGCCACCGCTCTTCATCAAAGTGTATTTTTCCATTATTTCTCTCTTGGCTAACGGAAGCCCATCTAGTTTCAAAAGAAATTGAAACATAGAAAATGACTCAAGCATTATTTTTGTCAAAGGAAGTATTAACAATTACACAATTAATTGAGGGCTGGTGGATGGAAGGGAGTTCAGTACCCTTCTGTGACCTAGTGAAGACTAGGATAAGTTACATAAAGCCTTTTATTATGGTTTAGCAATATAGGGCTTCCGTCTTCTAGAACCTCCATATACAGAAGTCCCTTGTGCTTGGGTGATTATTACTTGACTCAAACAGTTGCAGCAATCTGGGAGCCATACAGCCAGTTATTGATGGTAGCAAAGTACGACAAAAACAGGAGGGCACATGGTTGAAACCCGGTTCCAGGTTGTGCTGAACTCCATGATGCGTGGGTGTGCTTGACAGGCCAAACAGTTTGGGCCTTCCCAGGGACACGACACAGCAACTCCGAGCTTTCCAAAGGCGCTGAATTTGGGAGAAGTGCTAAGGCATTCAGCTTGGACGAGACAGCTGCGCTCTGAATGTGCGCAGTGGCAAACTTCGGATATCCATGTATTTTTCCCAGTTTAAAACTTTGGTATCTATGTGGTCGAACTGAGATTACTCAGCTGGCTGTAAGTGATGCTCTTCTGCTTGTACTTTGCTATAGATTTAAGTACTCCATAATAAAGCAGTATAGAAAAGGAACGGGAGGAATCCAGGAAGTTACAGACCACCAGACTGCTCTGGGCAAACCAGCCAGGCTGATGCAGAGGTAGCTGGAGGAGCGGGTAGAGCGAGGTGACGGGCTCTTCGGGTGGCATCATGTCAGGGATGCAGGAGGACACGCAGCCAGGCTCCGGTGTGAAAGACCTGCAGCAGTTCGGGGCAGTTCTGCAGCTGGCGTAAGCTGCACAGCTGGACTGCTTGTGTGCAGCAGCTGGGAGAGCAAGGCAGAGCAAGAGCTCCACGCAGGCTCCTGGGTGTCGGGGGGTCCAGCCCAAAGCACCCCGCCAGGTCACGATAGCCCTCTCACAGGCCTTCCTTGCCTTGGCATGCCCCAGCCTGGCAGCATGATGGCGATTTCCGTGTTCGCCCGCAGAGCCAGCGTTGCAAAGCACCTCCAGGCAGAGCAGCGTGCTCTGGGCACACCGTACCCTGGTCTGCAGATGACTCTTTTCAGTATAATTAGCAATCACTATTGAAGGATGCATTTTTTAATTGCAAAATATTTAAGGGTTCTCAAATAATTCAATCCTGAAAGCACTAATGACGGTGCTAGAAGAGAAGCAAACTCACTTTCTCTTCAGAGGAAAATACAGTGGAAATTAATAGGAAATGGAAAATAACTGAATCCTGTCCAAAGGTCTATAAGGCCTATGGCAAAGACTTGAAAAAGCTACAGAATTTTTCACTTTTCCTAGAAAACCAGCCTATTTATTACTATAGCACCACATAAATGGCTATTAAATTATACAGGAGATGAAACACTTCTTATTTCATGAGGGGAAGAAATACAAAATAGCTACCATATATCGTGCAGAAAGAGAAAAAAGTCTCACAAAACAATAGGTACTTTGAGTTTGTGACAGAAAACAATCTCCAGTTCTGTAATTTTTCCTGTTTTTTTTCAAAGATATTCCATCTGCATTCTCTTCAACTTCTACCTCAGACGTGGGACAGTCCATAAACATCAACAAGGCTGTCCTCTTCCTAAAACATTTCATAGCGGTGCCTAAGAATGATGCCTCACAACAGACAGGTTGATGTGCTGAAATCATTGAGCAGGTGATAGCTAATTTTTTCTTATTATTTCTTGAGCACATCTGCCTGCTGGTGGCCTGGTGTTGTCTTTCCGCACTATTGGACTGCTCAGGGCAGAAGTCAGCTCTTCGCTTTTGTGTTTGCACTGCTTGGATAGTGTTAGTCCTAATCCTGATCCGTGACTGAGGGATTAGACCAAAGCCAAAAGGTCTGCATCAGAAATGTGCTGTAAAGACTGTCATGTCCCTTCCATCCACCTTTAGCACCTCAGACTGCTGGGCTAGAGTGAGCGAATTGGAGAGGCAGTGCCATGCCAGAGTCCCAGCCATTTGTCACGTAAGTGCTTCCCAGCTGTGGTGGGCAAGGTCACAGAAGCTGGAGATTTATTTGTCAAATGCAACCTGTTTTTATCTGGAAAGTGTGCTCCAGCAATCAAAACTTTGGGAAACACTGGCTTAGGCACTAGGCCAGCAAGCATGATAAATGAACACAATAACAAGGAAAAAGGAGTTTGAGATGTGCCTCAAATGACATGAAGTGAGTTAGCCTGCAGTCCCTGCCCACTCACTTTTGCAAGAGAGTTTAGTAAAGAAGTTTTCCTGGGAGTATGCTCTTTACGAGACCAGAAAATGGGTAATGAAGTTTCTTGGGGATATTTTTTGCCAGTAGCACATCATCCCACGAAGATCACTGGAAATAGAAAAACGGCTGTTTCTGCAAAGAGAGCTTCTCAGTAGCTGTCTGTGATTTTCCCAGCATGTAGCCTTGCCCAAGATTAATCCTAGCTTAGCTTGAATTGAGAGGCAGGCATCTTTTAGGCTAGAAATAAATGCACGAAGATCCACCTTCAGCTGTAAGTGTGAGTTATAGTTTCAGATGGGTCAAAAGTGTGGGTGCCCCACTGTGTGTCATGTTTTGGGGAAGTGAGCAGGTTTCAACAGGATGCTGGTGGAGATAAACTCTTAAGATGTATTAACTCCATTATCTTGCTAGTCTTGTCTCTTCTTTCTGAATCTTCCTTCAAGCTTCCTCTGGTTTTTCTAGTGTATATTAATTACTAGCACCTTCTCCAGCCCTGTTCATGGCCTAAATTTAGGGCAGCTCATGTTGAGTGACACCACTGAAATTCTTGAGGTTAATATGAGTTTGAGATGCAAAAAGGGAGCTTTCAGTTGGCATTAAATGTGACACTTAGTTGACCTTCCTGAGATTTTTTTCTGTTTTAGACTAGTACTATGCTAATCATTGAAAATTCACTTTCCTTGAAGTCATATTTTTCTGCCTAGTACTTTAAATGATGAATGAGGACAGTCAACAAACAGTTTGCCTGTTCAAACTGTCCAGACTGTGGACACCTGACTGTGGAAACGTAACCAAACAAGCACGGATTATCCTTGCTAGTCATGCACTTGGGCTACTCCCATGGTGACTGATTGCTTCTGTTTCCAGTGCTGGCTAAAAGGGAAGGGCAATTGAAATTGGAGTATTAAGAGGTGAATTACCTTTTTTAACCCTTAGCGTTGTGGATGTGACCTCTCATGGAAGCGATATCCTGAGGCCATTCTCACATCACAGTAACTACATGCATAAAACCTGTCTGTCCCCATCAACACGCAGTAGGCTATGGTCTAACTCCACTCATGAACTCATGAACTAAAGTCCAAATTTCAGTTCCTCTACAGATTCACCCTGTCCCACCCCCTACAATCTATTATACCTGTTTTCTGCCATTCTGCCACAACTTCTGCCTGTGGGATGTAATGCTTGGCAGGAATACCCCGTTTTGGCAGTGCAATATGCGGAGCAGGGCTTAGTGTGCTTACGCATCCCCATGCTGAACACTGCCAGGTCTAACTTCCAGGCACCAAACTTTCATCACATGAAAATAAAGTGTCTAATCTCCCAGTATCATGCCTGGGAAAAAAATAGATGTTTAAGAACAGAGTCCATACGTGCCAAGTGTCCCATTCCTGGCACTGGCAGCCACCTGCTCTCTGCTTTGGGCAGCAGCCTGCCTTTTTGGGCAGACAGCAATATGCTCTAGCTGCAGCTTAGGCTGTCCAAAGGAGACAGATTTTGGCAAGGCGGTGTGATGGTGTGATGTGGGCAGGATGGCAAACTTGTGATGTAGCCTATGCAACGAGTCCAAAGCCCAAGTTTTGATCCCATAGGGTAACAGCAGTCCACAGAACATGAGATGGGGCATGTGAAAAATGAAAGGGGAAAAAATGCATAATGGTTCTCATTATGATGTTCTTTAAAAAAATTCTGGTATGATTATGTTCTTAGAGTATAGATTTTTGCAACAGTATCCTCCTCCCTTAAAACTCAAATGACTGATCTCAGGTCTTTGTGGGTGTTCTTAGGCTGATTTCAATAAGCGGTTTCATAGTCATAATCTTTATTACAAAAATCTCTGTCCTGAGATGTTATGTACCCCAGTGGCAGCAAACCTGCTGTGCAATTCAGTGGATTATAATGCAACACACTAACGCGCTTAAAATAATGAGGTTGCTCTGTTCAGTGGGGTATGTTGAAAAATAGGAGCTACTGCTGGGAGCTCAGATTTGATTTAAATTCCTGGCAGAAAAGGCTCCCTATTAGAATACCGTTGCAAGGTGCTGTGTTTGTATGTTCTTTAGTGCCCATTTCATGCTGGACAATGAAGAAGCCAAAAGAGAATTTTTTTCATCTTCTGCCCAATGCACATAAGCAGTATGATAAATTGAGGTCTTGTGTCCTTCTGATGCTATTAGGAGTAAACACTGGCTTGCATTAGACTACACACAGAGCGAATCATGGCTGTGTTGGACTCAGTGGGAGATCTGAGCTTTGGTTTCAGTAGCACTGAATTTTCTCTTGGAGTGTCAGGGTTCTCCAGTCTCTTCCAGGCAGCCTCTACCTCTTTCTTGGTATGGGATGAGAAGAAACAGCTGATTTGATCCCTTCCCACTCCTTGCCTTTCTGGAAGTGAGGGAGAGGTTAGAAATTTCTTTCCTTTAATTAATGGGAAGGTCCTAGGCTTTATAGCTGCCCTTCAGCTTCAGTCTCTCCCATCCATCTCTAAACTTTTCAGTGTAATTGGTAGAGCATCTTTCTGTAGATGATTCATATGGTCTCAACTCTATTTTCTGCTTGGTAGTAAAGGCTGGTTTGTCAGAAAAACAGCTATAAGTCAATGGTACCTAGGGAGCAGAATCTATCAAGAGAAAAAGTTGCCAGTTTTACACAGTTTTTTAGCCATTGCCTGGACTTAATCGTATCTTAGAAACCCAGTAAGTGTGATGACCTATATCCCTTTTAGAGGAACACTTTCCTCATAGTACTTAGAGCTTGACATAAACACAAATGAATCTATAAAACATCTTAGCTTCTGGCACAGAAGCTTTCAGGGTGTCAAGCGAAATAGGAGCTAAATGGAAACGCTCTGTCTACATAAGGCTGCAAAACTGTCTGTGGTTGCCAGCTAACTGGATTTAAAAAATCTGCGCAAGTCCATGTTACTTCAGCTTATAGTTGATGTACATTTTGTTTGGACCAGTTTTGTCCTTTATAGATGCCTAGCTTCATGATTAAGTGTACAGTTTAAACTGGGTGTTATTTCCAATTTGCAGTTTAACCCAGGAGGGTCAATTTTCCCCTATCACAGGGCCGGGGTGGCAAAGGAAGCATCTATGTCTGGGCCTCTGGAGATGGGGGCAGCTACGATGACTGTAACTGTGATGGTTATGCATCAAGCATGTGGACTATCTCCATCAATTCTGCTATAAACGACGGACGGACAGCTCTGTATGATGAAAGCTGCTCTTCAACCTTGGCCTCCACCTTTAGTAATGGGAGGAAGAGAAATCCAGAGGCTGGCGTGGTGAGTCCAGATATTATTGTGCTGTTGCTGCTGTCTTTGTGCACTCCCACGACCTACTACATCTCTGTCTGCTCTGGAGCAGCAGATGGCCCTTTGTTGAGATGGGTATTTTCTCATCTGCAGTACCTGACCATGCCAAAACTGTCAGCGGAGGAGATGTGGGATTAATATTAAGAATAGCAATGATCTTCCGTATTTTATATCTTCTTATAGTTGGTGCTTTCCTTTATCAGAAACCTTTACTGATTTAAAAGTTCAATTTCTCTCCTTCCAGAGGACAGGGTGACAGAAGGTCTCTGATACAATCTAAATGAAAAGTGTTGAAATCTGTGCTGACATCAACAGAGATCATCTGTATGCTAGTTGAGATCATACCTAATTGTAGCAGCAGAGCAGCCACGAACCAGACTCCTGCTCTGCTAGAAGCTGTACAGGGCAGAAAGACAGTCACTCGCCTACAGAGGAAAACTGGGGGTTCACACTACCCTCAGAGATACAGTCTCATATTGAGATCAATGTGGAGTATCATATTCAAGCGTTCAGTCCTTTACAGGGCCAAACTTACTGCTGGAAAATACGCACTTGCTGTTCATGTATAACTGGGATTCTCTTGCAGTGACCAGTCACTGTTCTTATCAGTGTTTTCAGACGAGCCAGGTATAGTCTAATTCACAGAATGAAAAATTCAGGTGTAGTGACTCAAGGCTGGCCTTTGATGAAAGCTGCTATACATTTTCTTCAGCCCTGTCTCAAACCCCAAAGAAAGACTTATTGTAGCATCCTGTGTGCAGCAGCGGATGGAAAAATACTGGATTCTGCTGTGTGCTAATATCAGCCAAGATGATCTGTTCATCTTTATAATTATCACCATAAAACGTACTCCTAAGGTATCTTTCAGGTCTGTTCTAGTGACTAATCTATATAGAAGACAGGAGATTACTGCTGTTGGTTCTGCAGTTGCACCAATATTAGAAATCTCAATATTGTTAAAAATACAAACTTCAAATCATCCTGATAACCACAGGAGAATTTAAGGCCTTTGGTTAAACAGTGTTTATAGGAAATAAATGACATCTGTACGACTTTATGAGTTCTAAGTGTTAATGAACGTTGTTTTCTTACATTATAATCTATTCTTGTATTCCTGCCTTCTCTAACTGTGTCATACTGTGTTTTTAAATACACTATTCCAAGAAGAAAACAGATAATCAGATAATAAATACACAGTTGTTCCAAAGAGCAAGGGCACAAACCGCACCTTCTGTACTTTTCTGAGTTTGTAGCCCCCAGGAAAACAGACTAGCTGGTCTCATTAATTAACTCTAATATCATTGCAGGCTACAACGGATTTGTACGGCAACTGCACTCTCCGTCACTCGGGAACGTCTGCAGCTGCGCCCGAGGCAGCTGGAGTGTTCGCCTTGGCCCTGGAGGCTAAGTATGCTGTTAAGAAATTCTTTGTGAGCTCCGGAGAGGAGGGGGTTTGGGGTTTGTTTAGTGTTTGTCGTATAAGCCAGCTGCCTGGGGCACGGGGGCTAGAACAGCTAACGAGCTGCCTGCTACAGTAGTGACATGCATGGTAACTTACAGACGGAGCTGCAGCCTCGCCAAAACCATAAACCAGGCACACGCACTCTCTGCGTCCTCTATACCTACATCTTTCAGGGGGCTGACTTCTCTAGCACTGTTTGAGGGAGCGATTATTTCAGCTAATCGTCTGTATGCATTTCTCCACTTCTGCAGTGGGGAACGACCAGTTTACAAAAACAAGAATGAACCTACAGTATCAGCCAGGAGTTCTTCGTCCTGTGCCACGTTCTGTCTGCAATGGTGGATGCATAGGGGAGAGTATAAAAAAACAGGGATGGAGAGTGATCTTTCACCAAGCAGCTTTGGCAGTCAGTTGTTTGGAGAGGGGTTATCTAGCCTGTCCTGTTTAATGGGCACAGGCAGATTTATCTTCCTTGGATTTATCTGACCCTTTTTCAGCTTGTCTGTGCATTTGGCATCTGTATCATCCTGTGGCAATGAGTTCCAAAGTAATAATAATTTTTACAGGGTGGAGAATTACTTCCTTTGGTTTGTTTTCTCATTGCTGGTCATCTGCTTGGGTGCTACATAATTCCTCTGTTATGTGAAAAAGTAAATATCCATTCTTTATTTACCTTCTTCATGCTATTCATGACATTGGAAACCTCTTACATATCTTATTTCATTATCTTGTTTTCTAATGATTAGGAAAACTTCCTTAAAATAATGTATACTATCTGTTTCCTTTTGTGTTAAATTGCTTTATGAAGTGAGACAACATTTGATCAAAGTTACACAGCTTTAGTTGCTGCAAGCACAGCATGGAGTGAATACTATATACATGGTTTTCTTTGACAGTATGCAGAAAAATGAAGATTTGGCAGAGGAGACGAAGTGTATGAGTGTATTGGATCATTAGTAGAGCAGCAATTGTTGTGCTCAGAGCCTGACTCAGGCCAGGTTTAATTGTTCCAGTTTCGTAGGTGTAAAATACCCATGCCAAATGCTAAACTTTGGATGATCAATCCTTTTACTGTCAAGTTTGTTTGGTGGGACAGCCACAATGTAATAAATCAATATGGCCATAAAAATACAAAGGCTTAATGAATTTTCTGACCACTGCATGTTTAACCTGGACTAAAACCTTAATATCTCAGTAATAATTATCATTCCTCTGCATTTGGGCTATCCATGAAGATTGGAATTAATCTCGACAAACTGTCACGAGTGGAAGTTAGGCTAATACCTCTATTTTGCAGTTGGTTTGATAGCCTTTTCTTAGAAGAAAGAAAGAAAGAAAAAAAAAAGAATTATATTTGTCTGCTGTGTAGAATTGTCCTGGATGAGTTACAGTAGCCTTCGCAGGAAGGTGACGATTCCACGTGCAGACCTCCTGCAATGTCTCTCAGCTCATTTATAGTATAGGTCTGACATGTCTCTAAATACAAGCTAATCTGTGAGCTGGAAAGTATAATTTTAAGATACATAGCAGGGAGCTCTTAAAAGGTTTCAGGAAGAATGAGGCAAGTTATAGCTGGCTTTCAGCTATCTTGTGTCACCTTGAAAATGTTTAAATAATTGGCTATTCTGGTGTATATTCAGCATGTGCACGTGCTTATTACTTGGGGCACAGAAAGCTGAAAAGCAGATCCTTTTAGGTTGCTGGTTTGAATCAGACATATTGTAATGTTGAAAGAGTTCATCATAAAATGACTGGAATAACTTCAGTTATGTAGAATTAGAATTTCAGCTCCAAAGCTTTCAGAATAATAACTTATAAGTGCCCATCCTATCATCATAATCACTGCGAATCTAGGAAGACAAGAGCTGGTGATGAAAAATGATCATCTAATCTAGACAAACATTACCGTACTTCATCCATGCTAGTACATCATGGGTGACAAACCTCTGCCATACCTTAAAACATAAATCTACAGCCAGCCACAGCCCCTATGTCCATATTCACAGTCCAGTGGAATTACTAAGGCCTTGCTTGTTGTAGCCCCCTGGCTCCATCAGATCAAGGCTGCTCTGGGAGGACTTTGGAAGGTCCAGGGAAAAGCAGGAGGAGCAGACAAAGCAGCGAGGGGAAGATACAAGAGGAAGGCTAGGCTATATTCTGTCATCATGCTTTTTTTTCTTTTTTTTTTTTTTTTTTAATTCTGTTCAGGTCTGGTATAATGTACCACTCACTTTATTAGCTTTAAAATTGCATAGTGGATATATAGTGTGTAGTTGAAATCAGTTGCTTTTAAGAACAGGGAAACAATCAGAAATGATTTTGTAATTTTGGGGAATATGTGAAGTTCTGTGCAATTAAAACCTATTCTTGTTCCCACTGAAATCAACAGAATCTTTATTATTGATATGTATGTAGATACATTTTCTGTGTGATTCATAGAAGCAAATTTTACCAAAATGCTTACTCAAATGCACCATCTTTCTTTAATATCTGCTTAGAAATACTGTTTTCCATGCTACTCTTCCACAGCTTGGACCTGACATGGAGAGACATGCAGCATTTGACAGTGCTCACCTCCAAAAGGAACCAGCTTCATGATGAGGTTCATCAGTGGCGTAGAAATGGTGTTGGGCTGGAATTCAACCATTTGTTTGGCTATGGTGTCCTGGATGCAGGAGCAATGGTTAAGATGGCAAAAGACTGGAAGACTGTTCCTGAGAGATTCCACTGTATTGGAGGGTCAATACAGGAACCTGAGTAAGTGAATAGTCTAGTTTATGGGTTTTGCTTTTTTTTCAGGCATGTAAGAGACCATAAGCATGCAAGTACCTTAACAAAGAAAAAGATGATCAGAGAAATATACTGAACAATTTTTTTTCTAAGAAAGCCTAATGTTGTCAGTCACATTCCAGATATTTCAATAAATTACTAAATAAGCTATATGATTTTTCAAATTCTGGATGATCTGTAGAGTCATTGCTAATGCCAGTAGTATTAAAAGCAGCATCCATTTTTCCTGATCACTCACAAGTATGTCTGTGGCAAAGCTTGTGTGAAAAAAGAGCATGTGCACAAGTGAAAATCTGGCAGGCTGGCACCTTAAACCAAGTAAATTACTTGGGGCTGCCACAGCGCTGTCAAAAATAGTATATCTCTTAGCCAGGTAATATCTCTTTGTGACCTAGTCCAGAAAACAGTTTTATCTGCAGAAGACTGAAGCAATCACCTGCAGGTATCAGCGATTCAGTTTGAACATTACAGCATTTAATTGTGTTTGGTTTATGTTCTTCACATCTCTAATTGCAGGCTAGGTAGTCAAATTATTTTCTGATTACCTTCATGTGCTAAACTGAGTGAGTCAACAAGTGAATGAATTAATACTAATTGACTACAACAGCTATAGTTAATTATTTGGAATGCTAACCTGATGATGGCCAATTTATGTCTATAACATTCGAAATTTGACTTTTCAGTGCTATTTTTGAAGGCATTATTCTACTGGAAAAAAGAAAGTAAACCAATATGCCACCCTGGCACATAGCTCAGCCAGGCAAAGAACAGGTTTGCTCCCAACGGGTTTGTATTTGCAGGATCCAAGGGTCTACAGCTGAGGTCTGAGTTTAATTTGTCTGGCCCACACATGCTCACAGATAGATAGGAAACAAATGAGAGTGCTGAAAGTAATTTTGAGCTGTCTCTAGCTTATTCATAATTTACATGCAGACTGTGTTTATGAAGACAAACCATCTCATTTACCTTAGTACAGCCCTATTTATTGAAATGGAGATTGCTGTAGAGGAAAAGAGAGGATTTCACTCTGTAGGTTTGGCTGCATCCATTAGGCAATGTGGTAGGTGTATTTGGGAGCAGACTGAGCAAGAGTGGGGCAAGTACTATGTAGTATTACTGTCTTCTGCCTTTTTCAGTCCTGTTTCTGGTACTGAAAAGAGTGTTGGATAGAAAAGCAGAAGTCATAGTACTTTCAAAAAACTTGCTTTCCCTTGGTGATGGCAGGGCATTTCCTACATCCCAGGAATCTTGAGCTGCAGTAAGGCTTCTCTATGGCTGTGACTCTCCAAAAAGCTCCAGAGTTCAGGAATGTGCTTGCTGTCTTCTGAGAGCAACACCCAGAACAGGCTATGTGCTTAGAGCACATGCATTTGTAAAGAAGAGATTTTAAAAGCAAAGGCAGCAGTGAAGTTTTTTCAGCCAAGTCAGGCAATACCTAAGCCTTGGAAAAGCCTAAATATACCGCAAGAAAGTATTACTGTGCGTTATGTGTAGGTGCCCCCTCTATAATTATCTGATACAGCTGTATGATAATAATACTGCTATAATATCTATGTCTCCCAATGAAAATGTGTCTTACAGGAGATAATAAACCTCATGACTTGCAACATCTACGTTTTTTGAATTGCATTATAAGTGAAACTGGTTAGGTCCCAGCATCTCCAGAGAATCCTTGGAGATGAAAACTGACACTGTACTTCTGCCATGGATAATTGGTTTATTTTTCCAGTTTGGCACTGCTGCAGCAACATTTTCTATATTTAGTTAGATAAGCAGCTGATACAGTGGCATGTACCACAGCAACGTTGTCAGTTAGCAGAAACAGCCCAGGGAAGAATTTAACGCCTAGAATATGCGGTGAGCTGAAAGTTATCAATATTTAAAGGGCAGCATTTCTCTGCTGACTGTAGAAACACTTGTTAGCAATAGCGACTTTCCATGAAAAGGGATTTTTGGGGGTCAGCAAAAAGAAAAAAAAATGGACAAGTCTATGATTCTGGCTGGTCCAGGGAGATACAAAGATGATTTAACGCAACCGTAGTTCATTAGCTGAGGAACAGAGGCACAGGAGTGTGCTTCTGAAAAATGGCTAAGTCTCTCTGCTGATCCGTGTAACTGGATGCTACATTTCATGCAAAAATGAGTATGTATACTGCAATTGAACAGCTATAGGCTGTGATGAACGTGGAAAAACATCTTCTCTTCTTCTCCTTTCCTGTCAGGCTTTTTTTTCCCCCTTTGTTTTAAGTTATTTTTGTTTCTTTGGGGAGATTCACCTGGACTATAGTAATTAGTCTAGTGAAGCAGAGAGAATTGCATCCTAATTAATAGCAAAGGCGGAAACAGATCCAGCCTGTTCTCCTGTGGTTTAGGGAGATGAGATAACTTCTGCACTGCAGCACTCACGAAGGTGGAGGGATCAGCCGGCAGGCTGTCTGCGGAATAGATGGTGTTGTAACCCTGCTGTTTTGTTATTTCTTCGGGTTTTGGTGTCAATAGATAAAAAAGACTTGTCCTCTGGGGTCCTCCTTCATTTACTGAAGGAGATAGAAAGCGTTTATCATAACTTTCAGAACGAAGCGCTGTTTAAGAAATCCTTGTCCGCGGTGTGAGATTGCTCTGAGACAGTGCGAGTTCAGATTCCTTTGAGGACAGTGCCAGTAATCCTGCCGGGATTAATTTCTCTAGCATTTAATTCTCCAGTTTGCACGACGTTACCGCTGCCCCATGGGAGTCTGTAAAATGAGGCGATAGTTCCCATGCAGAGGAATCACAAGTGTAAGGCAACTGTGAGTTACGGTCCTTCACCTCTGACTGGCTTGCAGCACATTTTCCTCGCGCTTTGGGATACAAAATAAATCCTGAGGCTATTATACTCAAGTGTTCAAATCTTTTAGCTATACAATGTTTATGTTATACCAGCTTCTGCTCCAGAGCATATATAAGATTCAGAACAACACAGTTTTTTTTGGTTTATTTTGGGGTGTTTAAATGCCTTGAGGATCTGGGCCTGAATGTCTTTTTATTCTGTAAGCAGTCCTGAGAAGACCATACTTTACTAAAGGGCAAGCAGAGGTTGGCCTGAGCCACTTAGCAATGTACTGAACTGTAATGCCTGGAATTTATTTCAGGAAGAAAAGAATTCCTGGAAGTCGGGCTCAAGTGAAATGTTTTCACTGCGCTCCGAAGAATGCACTATTTCTTTAGGAAGGGGAAACGGTTGGATTTGTACTTACAGTACTCATTTCTTTTGAAAAGAAGTGAGTGTTTAGAAATAACTCTAACAAAGGCTGTCACCTTATCTTGCTCTGTAACAATCAGTCATAGTTAATAAAATACCAGCTTTATTCAAGAGCTGTAGAAATAGAAACAAGTACTTACCCTTTAAATGTATAGGTCTTTATTCCTGAATCAGTAATGCTTAAAAAAAAAAAAGTGATACAGCAAACATTGTATGTCAGTAAGAAGTTCATGTGCAAGAATACAGTGTACGTCTGAGTACTAATTACAAACACTGGAGGAGGTAATAATAAACTGACTGGAGGTTTTTTGTGGCTTTTTCTCTTTTTAAAGGATTGCAGTAATTCTTGCCTTTTAAGGATTTTCCCTTTTAGGCAGAGTCCTTTTAGCCACTACTCACAGCACGCTGATGGCGAAGCTGCACGGAATTTTGTTCTTTGCTATTCATGCTATTTGCTGGCCAGTTCCCGAGGAAATTGGTGACTGCTAGTCAAATCCCGAGCCCAGAGAGGCTTAGCCGGCTATTGCAGTGCTCCCAGGCCAGGCACCAGCGCCTTGGGCCAGCGGCGTGGGCCCGAGCGCGACAGCCCGGTGCACGGCGGGCTTCTGGCCGTCTCCGCGAGAGCTGGGAAGGTGCCAGCGTGCCCCGCTTCCCTCCAGCCTGCTCTCGCCCTGGACGCAAGCTGTGGAAATGCTGCGGCCTCCCGCGTTTTCTTGACGCGCTCGGGGGTAACCACCCGGCCGGTGCCCAGCACACGGGAAGGGGAGAGCGCTGGGTGGCATCACGTCGCTTCCTTTTGTGTTTCATCCAACTCTGGACAAATGTTAATGAGCCCTGTAATAGCTCCAAGGGATTCACAGACCGGCACGTGGAACGGGAGGCCCAAAGGAGCTATAGCACTTAGAGCTCCCACCAGCATCGTCTGCTAGAGTGAAATGTGGTTGGAGAGGGCAGGTAAATGGGGAGGATCATGGGCAAGTCACCGCTCCACAAACTAAAACCAGTCCATGCAGTGCAGGGCTCCAGCCCGGGCTCTGCCCCGCTCTCATTTACCAGTCTAATGCAGCCTTGGGGACCAGTTGTTGCTAGTGTCAGCGAGCAGCGCTGAGGTCAGGACACACCAATTACTCTTTCTCCGCAGAACCCCCTTGCTTTAAATGTATAGTTTATTTTGCTGCTAAACGTATGTCCTATTTCAACCCAGCGTATCTGTTAATCACCAGCTCAGAGCAGGGCTGAGTCCACTGGTGCTGCCCCGTGCTTACGTCAGCCTCCCGCAGATTCGTGTTCGGATCACTGCTCCAAATCAGGAAAATTCAGAATTCGGCCTGCTTGGTTTTATTCTTCTTTTGGGGTGGGGGGGATCAGCTAATTACGGGATTCACCATTCGTGTTAGTTACCACATCAGAGCAAGGACATATATTTGAATATGACTGCACCGCAGTTCTGTGCAGCTGACTCCATGACTCCAGACACGTCTTTGCTGGTGTCTTTTAAGGTGACTATCTGACAAGATTGACTGCTCGTGGTTGTTTTAGTGAATATAAGCACTGTTAAGCCATTACTCAATATAGTAATGATCTGTAAAGGCAGCTATTAAATATATATTAATATTTCTTGAATAGCAGTTTGCACTTCTTAATTGTATCCCTTCTTTCTTTGTGTAGGTGTACATTTTGTAATGTATTTTCAATTTAATGTTTTAATACCATTTTATAAAAACAGAATGTTCTCTTTCTGGCTAGGTTCGCAGTTTTTATTTTCTTAATTTTCCATGTGTTAATAATAATGAACGGTATTAAAAGTTAAATAATGATTAAGATTATAATATAATATTAATGTTAAATATAGGTTTAGAATAAGACATGTCATGATGTGTATATCCTTTTAATCTGCTTAATTGTATTGTGATCTCCAGAAAGATACCATCAAGTGGCAAGCTGGTCCTCACCCTTACAACTGATGCTTGTGAGGGGAAAGAAAACTTTGTCCGATACCTTGAACATGTCCAAGCAGTTATAACTGTGAATTCAACTAGGCGAGGAGACCTCAACATCAACATGACCTCGCCAATGGGAACAAAATCCATTTTACTGAGCCGGCGTCCCAGGGATGACGACTCCAAGGTGGGTTTTGACAAATGGCCTTTCATGACCACACACACTTGGGGAGAAGACCCCAGGGGCACCTGGGCTCTAGAGATTGGGTTTGTCGGCAGCATGCCACAGCGCGGCGTGCTGAAGGAGTGGACACTGATGTTGCACGGGACTCAGAGCGCACCATATATAGACCAAATAGTAAAAGATTATCAGTCCAAACTGGCCATGTCCAAGAAAGAAGAACTGGAAGAAGAATTAGATGAAGCAGTCGAGAGAAGCCTGAAGAGTATACTGAGCAAGAACTAGTGCTGTTCTGCATGATGGTCTCGTTCCTTCCCCGGATCCCTCTATTCACCTTTCTATTATCCAAACGTCTGTGTTAGACATATTACGATGATCGTCTCTGTAGCCAAATTATCACACTTTCTTGATTTTAAAGTCTTAGATCTTGTCAATGATTATTTTAATTACCACTGAAGCAATCTTTTTGTACTCTAAACCACAAATATATCGTCCCCTACAAAATACTATGTACAGTTTGTGACTGTAAATGATTTTTCTTTTGTGTCATACAGTTAGGTAATAACTTGCAAACAAGTTGATGGCTTTTCCCTTCATATTTTTTGTGATAAATGTTGTTTGTATTTAAAAAAGAGTGAATTTTAACATTGGCAGTTGGTGACAATGGGCCCGTTTTTAAAAATTGTTGTGAGAGAGGGAATCGCAAAGAGAGGTCTTTGAATGTCTAACAGCTCCTTTTGCATCATTGACTTCAGTGGGACTTTCCCCATTGGGTTCAACCAAAGTAAGACTAGACCCTAAAAAACATAATCTAGAGGTGAAGAAAAATTTTAAATCTAATTTGCAGAAATCAGTTCTTTTTAGAGTTTTCCTTACTATATACACTTCTACAACATACTAACACTTTAGCCATAGAATGGTTCAATAAGTGTGCAATAAGGAAGGCAAAGTGATGCCAAAGCTGTGTGATAAAGGGAACTGCATTGCTAGGCAGGGTCAGGGCATTCTAGAAGCACAAGTTTCAACTTTGTTTTCTGAATTTTGGCAATTTAAATCAATTTACCATCTTGCAGCGGAACCAGCACATAAGGAATGAGATGTAGGATTTCTGGCAACCTTTGTGCAAAAGTGCATCTGCTCTTGTCTATACTGAAATGTACTACAGCAGCATAAGACAAGGCTCTGTCAGCATTTCCAATTACAGACCCCTGTTTTCTGGGGTTTACATCCTGGCTGTCAGTAAATTGCTGTGGGAGAAAAATGACATATGTAGTTTCAGTCCAGAAGGAATTTTTTATCCAAATTTCATTTTTAAAAATAGAGATTTGTTATTTTTGTGTTATACAAATATATTTAAGGAGAAAAAGATGCCTAAGTTATTTTATGTATGATGCAAAGTTGGCTTTCATGGGAAATAAAATGTAGCATGTTTTGGGAAGATTTGTCCATAGTCATTGCTCTTTGCTGTCTAAAGACTTAGTCCCACCTTCACTTTTCATACATGAGTAAAGTCAGTCTCTCCTTCTCTCCGAGTCTACTCTGGTTATTACCACAAGACATCACATTCTCTTCAATGGGGATTACTCATGGTAGCAAACACTACATGTTCTCAGGTGTGAGATCCCAAATTATAACCTTTGAATAATAAATGGTCTTGATCCTGCAAATATTTAGGCACTAACGTAGCGTGAATGCCATCAGTGGACCTAGTCAAATGCTTATTTTAATAATGCTATATCTTTGCAGGATCTGAGATCTACTTTTTAGCGGCGACTAGTTTCAGAATTTTATTAAGTATTTTTAATATGCAGAGTATTCATCTAAAATGTTTTAATAAGAGCTGTCCTGGTTAATCAGGTGCATAGTAATAGAAATGCATTCAGTAAGTAAATATTTATCTAACAAATTGAAAACATAACCCAAAGGTTATATGGTGCACACTTTTCACTTAAGAATGTATCCTTTATTCAGTTATTTCAAGTGACTGTCCATCTTTTATCATTCCATGAGAGGCCTATTCTAAACCCAAATGCAAAAGAGCTCAGCCTACTTACAGTCTACGTGAACTACACAGTAAGGCCAAGGCAAGCAGGCTCGCGCTGTCCATAGGCTCTTCCTTGCGGTGCAGCAGTCCATTAAGGCTTGGTCCATTGCAGGCAGTGGAGTCACACTTGCATAAAACAGGTGTCAGCAAGGGAAGAATCAGGCCCGGTCGGATTTTTAATTTTCAAATGCTCTTGTTTATTTGTTCAAATACATTATAGTGTCAACTATGTTTAGCTTGGTGATTTAAAAATTAACCCAAGGACAAGATGGGCCCATTTCAAACCACAGGTTAGAGTTCACAAGGCATAAACCAAAACTCACTGGAGTTGAATGGGTTGATGGACAGGTTGTCTGTGTCTTTGTCTGGAATTGGGTGGTTTGGGGAAAGGCTCACAGTAATCAGAAAGAGCTACATATACATATCGGAGGGAAGAATTTGCCGTATATATATATTTATGCATACATGTGTGTCTAAATGCAACACACCTGTGGCATCTCTCCATCCAATGTATATCACATATGATATGTATATTCAGTGAATGTTATGTATATCTGCTTATCAATGTAGAGGAGGATTACATATAGTATGCAAAGTATAATACATATACACACTCATAATTACTGTGTGTATGTGTTCAAAGAAACAGAGACAACTGGAAGCTATTGAAGGAATGTCTAAAATGTGGGAAAAGTTTTGGAAGAAGAAAAGTCCATGCGGAAATTTTAAATGAATGTGTACATTAATTTCCATTGCATTCATGTAATTTTGCAATTCTCTGTTTAATCATTAAATGTCCTATATAGCAGCAAAATAACTAAATGATTGTTCATATTTTCATAATGTTGACATAATTTATTAAGTGAAAGATCACTATAATGAGTGATAAACAGAAATGGTGAGTTTTGATATAAGCATATATAAAAGTAAGTGTATATACAATATAGAGATATACTTCAAATTCTTCAGGATTTTTGCATCGGGGGAACACTGAAAAATATGTCCAGTTAGACTAAGTTTTTAAGGTATTGCTGATGGAAAATAAAGTTAATTTGTTAGTATTTATAATAAAGGGGAAAATGAAGTTCATGATTTAAAACAGGTGAACATTGTTAAACTAAAGCCCTGTGATGATGTTTTATAATCTGAGTAAAATAAAGAGCTGTTGTAAACTGGCAGGTCCTATCATCATTGCCTATCGGAAGCTATGTGGGAGCTAACACGCTGGGAGTGGGACTACTTCCGAATGCTCTGCTTTTTATGCTGATAAGGTAATTAGTGTTCCTTGTGCTGGGGGGAAATAAATATGATCCTCAAAAACAGATGGTATCAACAGATGAGAAATTCCAGCTTGTATGTTAGCTCCGTGATGGGGTGGGATGTAGAAGATCAAGGACGCGGGCCAGGAAGATCCTTGCACATGTACTTACACTCCACCACGTGGCTCATAACCACTGGCTCCAAGGGATGTTCTGCAAAGGCTTCAATTAAGCAGGTGCTGAGCTGCTCCCCTGAACTGGGGCGTGAATGCTCAAGAATGCAGTAAAAGACAGTCACGTTTGCCGTTAACAACTGCATTTCATAAGCAATGACAGTTTTGGCCCTAAGGAAACTGTACACGCTGTTGGCTCTTCCACAGCTGCAGGGTTTTTCTCTGCTCTTTCAAACACTTTCATCCAAAAGAAACCTGTTTCCCTCTCCCTGCCTATCCCTCCTCCCCTTTTTGGATAGTTCTTAGCTCACTTATTCCCATGGTAAAGGATACAAATGTTTTTTAAATAACCGTATCTATAATAATTTCCTGACATGTCCGCAATAGTAGATGATGCCAGGGAACCTCCCTATCTAGATCTTACTACCACAGAGCCTAGAATGTGTCTTGCAGGATCCTAAATGTCTCATCTCAGTCCCTGTCAGATACCAAATAGATGCTCTAAAGTATTTCATCATTATACTTTAGCATTAGCATTCGAATACTTTTGACATTAACCCCTAAGTCATGAGATGTAATGCACCTTTCAGAAATGGTATTAGGAGCAATGCAACACCTTGCTTTCGTTCGTTGTTCTGAGTAGTTGCTCCCAGCTCACCAGAATGCAGCCTATGTGTGTATTGATAAATTCCTTGTCTGCAGTTATTTACGGTGTTAATAAATAAAATGAAAACACGACCAACACTCCAGCAATGGCTGACATGTACTCCCACAGCATTTCAATAAAACAGCAGCAAAAAAATTCTGAATAAAATGTGACTACGTGGGTCACCTGTTCCTGTTTCAAAAAAAATAAGGTGCTGCTTTAACAGATGTAACAGTCACAGCAGATTAGATACCAAACCTGCATTAGAAACCACAAATGAAGAAAATAATATTGAAGGTAAATCTTGGGCTATGTGACAAGATGGTTGTGGAGCTCAGTCTAGTTCCCTCAAGGGAAATGGAGTTTTCCTCCTCCTTCCCAGCTGAAAGGAGTAATCAGGCAGAAAGGAAAATGCTTAATAATGTGCAAAGCTGAAACTAAGACTGTGAGAATTGTGCTGTGATGTGAGAAGGAAAGTGTAGAGCCCAACCTAGCGAAGTATGTACTTTAATGGGATTATTCGTATCTGTAAAGTCAAGCTGCAGCCTAATGATTTACTGGAGCAAAGCATTAAATAGTGCTGTACATTTGCATATGAACAAGTGAAGGATTTCTTTTTTTTTTTTTTTTTTTTTTTTCTGACACAAGGTTTTCTGGAAGGTGCAAGAGGATCCAGAGGTATAGCTTTTTGCTTCCTTGGGCATGGCTTACATGGGAAGGTGCTGCTTGTTCAGAAACCCCATGGGGTTCTGTGGGATTGTCTGTGCCAGGATCATGTATTAAACACTGTAAAACGCAACAGTCCAAGGACACATGTAAAAAGAAAATACCAAACCTCACAGTCTTTTGAGTTGTCTGCAACCCACTCAAAACTTGTTATTCCTAAGTACCTCAGTTAGTTAGCAAAAACATACCTTCAATATATCTTTTGCTCCCTGCTTTACTTTGGCAAAATTTCAAGTTTTATTCTCAGAAGATGTGCAGTAAGAGCATATTTCAAGTACAGATAGTTTCTCTTCATATCCAAAGGATAGTTCTGCCAAGCTTGCCTCTGCTTAAAGACCACCAATGTGAAAGATTTGGAACAGTTTGGAAACTCATGTCGTCAGCTCCTCCCTGGAAAGGCTCATGCAAAGCCAGTCAGTTAACTTTTACTAGTAAAGACTCAGTGCTAAAAGCAACACACACCCACGGTGGGTATTTTCTTTAGAAGACCAAGCTTTTATTAAATGAACCAGATGTCACAAGTTAACATTTGCAGCTGTCTGAGAGATGGGGAATCTTATGGCAGCTAAAGGAGCAGTAGAGGAATATGCACTGGAAGTGGCAGATTGCCCTGGATACTTTTCTTTAGCCAGGCAACTCTGTAATAATAACAACTTTCAACTTGTCCTAATCATGAAATTAGTTGCCTAGACTGTGCCTATTACTCGTTGCCCTGGAGCGTTCTAATGATCCTTACACCAAAGGTGAACCTACATCAGACAGAACTGCCATCAAGGTATCAATCTCTTCCATACCAAACAGCAAAAATCTCACTATTTTATCATTCGGTCAGGAAAAAAATGTGTCATTTAATAACTGTGCCAGACAAGTTGACTATCCAAGGTGTGAGTCACTTAAGAGCCTTTGTCACCTGGCTTCTTCTTGCTTGTCTTCTCTATCGTCGTCTCCACAATCATTGCTGTCTCCTCGTAAGTCTGAATTCTGTCATCTGAAAATTTCTCAATGGACTCCACCACTTCCACCTTCTCGTAGCTCAGGGAACTGGGCAAACTCGGTTCCCTGAACAAAAGCTCTTCCTTATCTTCTCTGTCGTACTCCACCTCTTGAAGGACTCCTGGCTCTGCTGCGCTTATCAAACTAGGGATAGGGACTGTCTCAGCCTCACAGATGCCTGGATACTTTGGGACTTGCTCTTCTTCTTTCTCTACTTCTTTCAGTTTTTCTGGGTACGCAAACTCTTCCCTCCTTTCACAGACTTCCTCTTTTTCTGAGGGCTCGGTGGGTTCTGGCAGCTCTGGTATTGGCACCACATCACCGCTGATCGTTACCTTCCCATCGCTGGTGGAAACTGTGATCACTCCCGCAGCTGGGACGGGGGAAGGCAAGAAGCAGGAGTCTTTATAACTTCCTTCCCCTGTTACCAGCACATAACGCCCTTTGGCGTAGGAATCAGGTCTAGGCTCTGGTTTCTTGTGGACTTTTATTTTCTCCCTTACAATGTTACACAATTTATCAAAGGCTTTACTTATCTGGGCTCCATCAGGCATATCCTCTGGGACCTTTTCTTTTTCAACAGATTCGAATCCTTCCTCCTCAGGTTCACATATGACTGTGCTTTCATGCCTAAAATCGAACTGAGCTTGGTCAAAACCCTCCAGAGTTCCTTCGTGCATTTTTTCAGGTGAGAGACCATCAGTTATATCTTTCGATGTGATCTCCTTTCTCCTGGAAATTTTCTTTATCAGAGCTTTTTGTCTGGGCTTTGCACTGGCAATATCTTGCATAACCTGGGTGATATCTAGAGAAAATCAAACAAAGCAAACAACAAACAATACAGAACACGGCTGCTGCAAACAGAAAGCCATCTCTCTCTCTCACCACTGACTGTAGATGACCTGAATGCAACAGCAAATGTGAGAATATCTTCCATTTACCCTTTGAGAGCCTCTTCGTTTACTTGGACCCCCCTGGCCATGTAGCCATTTTGCATCTGAGGCAGCCACTTCCATACACAATTTGAAGATACGACAACTTTGCGTATAGAAAAGGCAGCTGTATAAAACTTTCACCTACCAAGACTATATTAATGTTCAAGAAGTACATTTAGAGCTTGAGAGTGCGGTAGGACTCAGCACCTTCCTCTCAGGCGTCTTGGCAGAGTTTGGTTCCATTAACTAGACAAAGAAACTAGTCTCCTAATACGGATACTGAAGGTGCCCAAGGTTAGTGATATCCCAGCAGCAGGACTAAGTGGAAATAGCTTGTCTGTTGTGTTACAACTCCAGAAGTTGCTGGGGTTAAGGGGAAAAAAACCAAAGCAAAACAAAGTAAAATCATATTTTAAAAGTTCCCCTCTGACTGCAGGGCTGCTGGGTGGGAGGTCCAGGCCTGACCAGAAAGGTGAGTGTTGGCACCATCTCTTCCACTGTTTGCTGAAGCACGGCTCTCTGATGAGCACTCTGGGGGCATCACTTACAGGACCTCCCGCAGCGGGAGAATGCCTTGGGTTTGGATCCCAGTGGGGTAACCCGGAGCCCGGCATCCGCTGTCATGGCAATTTTGGGTATGGCCAGATGCAGGGAGGTGAATCAGGAGGGACCGGGTGACAGTTGGTGGCCCGAGGAACAGAGGGGCATGAAGTAGCTGGCCAGCTTGGGTGCAGTTCTGAGGAGCTGTGTTTAGGCCTTGCTCGAACACTGATGTGCAGATTTAGGCCCACGTGGAGAGGAAACCTTTGCCTGCAGCCGTTATTTCTGATTCCCTGCATTAACCATAAACCCCATGCTAGCTCAGTAGCAGCAGCAGAGGGAGCACAGGCAGGCGAGCGATTTCCATGGCATGAACAGGCAGAGCAAAGGGAGGCGGAGAGATTGATACTGGGAATTACTGGAACACAGGAAGAGACAGATAGGAAGATGCTTTCCCGAAGGCAGCTGCACTTCTCCAATGTCATGGATAGAGTAATGCACATAAAACGCCCTGTTAGCCTTGTGGGTGATAAGCAGAGGTGTAGTCAGAGACAGGGGCTGAATCTTCAGTGGGTATAAAGCAGAATACCTCCACTGGCTTCGCAGGATGATAGCTATTTACAGTTGCTGAGGATTTGGCCCTGTGCGTTATGGATCCATTTCATTTAAAACTCCTGCATGCCAAGAAGCATTTGGAAAAGCTGCACCTGCGCTCCAGAAAAATCTCTCATTTGACACAAGACAGTTTATCCTTATTCTCAGGGGTGGTTTGTTGTTAGTAAAACCCCAGTGGTCCTTGGATTTGTGTTATATTAAGCCATGCTTTACGTTCTTACCTACATCCTTACCTTTCTATGAAGCCTCTCTCCTCTTTAAGGCCATCTTCTCTGTTTTAGTTCTGGCCATTTACTGGTCAGCAAGCTTAAAAGCATCCTAATTCTAAACAAGCAATCGTACAACACAGAGGAAACACCATTCAGACGAAACCAGGCCATGGCACGTAAATAGCAGCAAAAAGTGTCCTCCGCCTGCTTCCAGCACTGAACATGCCCTGATGTTGTTCTCACATTAAGATGTGGAACAACAACTTGCAACAAGCCAGCACACAAAAACAGCTCTTTCTATACTTTCAGGTGTCTTTTTGACTTTGATTACTTTTGCAATTGACTATTTGGCCCATCAACAGAGTGAAGAAACATCTTTGTTTGCGGTTTTGGCCTTTGACAGCTTGTCCCGAAGCCAGCTGAGGTAAGCTGAAATCACCTTGTCTACTTAGCAAGCTTTGAGTCAGGCTGTCACTGCTGGTGTGCACGAGGGAGACAGATGAAAATCCAGCTCGAAATACAACGATGCTACTCCTGACAGACACAGCAAAACACGTCACAGGTTTACCTCTTCCCCGCGGAGCCGGAGGCTGGGCAGGTCTATAGATCTGCGTGAAGAGTGTGACCGGAGTTCCTGCGATGGCGGAGTTCAACCTGGTGGAGAAGATGCACGTCAGTCAGACCTCTCCCCCTCGTTTCCATCCGGGGCAAGAGAAGTAGCACAAAACGGAGCAGGGAGGTTAAATAAATGTGTTCCTCTGTGGTGAGGAGCTGTGGAGCACGATGTGAGCCTGCGTCTTGTCTGGTGAAAATCAACACTGCTGGTTTCCCCCAGCAGAAGACCAGGCATGCTCTGTTACACTGGGCAAATTACACCGTAATAGAAAAACTACAGCGCAGGTTTGTCATTTACCAAACAATTTTGAAAGGACAAGATGATTTTGAAAGGGCAAGCAGGCAATTCATGCCTCTCGGAGGTCAGCCCGTTCTGTGCCGCTACCTCCCATTTATGCCCTTAATGATTGTCGGGCAAGAACGTGGATCATCTGCTCTGCCCAGATGAAATGGTCGTATGCTTTGATACAAATGAGAAAGCAGCCAGCAGCCTTCGAGCAGAGTCTGCGAGATGGTGCCCTGTGCCTTTGCCTTTACTCAGGCTCCCTCTCCTGTTCCAGGCGGTCTCCGCACTCGCTCACCCCAGCTCCGGTCCACTGGGCCCGCACAGAGCTCCTGCAGAAAGCAGTGGGACACCCAGGGAAAGTCCACCGCCCTTTTTGTGAAAGAATACCACTAACGTGTTAGTGGAGAGGGAGACAGGTGATAACTGAGCCAGTGAAAAAAGACACACGAGTTCATTTTTCCTTTTTTGTGTTTTAAGAGTGTATCCTGTTAACAAGGGGGAAAAAAAAAATCTTAGCAAGTCCCTAAGTTCTGCAAAATGAGAAGAAAGATTTGAGATGCCAGTAAAAAGCCAATCTCGTGATGATTTCCTCTGTGACAAGGGAATCGGAAACCACAGTGTGAAATCCTGTGGTTTTTGAGCCTGCCAATGAATGGAACGAATCTTGGCTTATAAAATGTGCTTCAGTTCACATGGTTCACTTGTGCAGCAGCACCCAGTCCGGTGCTGTGAAAGGGACGCAAAGGTGCAGCTACCCGGTCTGTAAGCTCGGTCATGATCTCTTCAGTGACCCTTCGAAGAGAAATGGCTCCTTCTGCATTTCACCCCAGAGCTGGCTGAGTTTCTAGGAAGAAATACACTATCCTTTACCCTCGCATCCAATTTCCAACATAGCTGAAAATCTGTTGCTTAATTTCTATACTACGAGAGCAACTTCCCTTCCAATGGAAAAAATATATATATAATCTAGATTCTCTTATTGCCAAGGTTCTTAGAGTTACCTGTTCTCTCTGAGACATCCTAAATGGGTTTGGTTTTTCAAAGGATGAAGGACTGAGAAATCCAGTGTGAAGAACCCCATCCCTTGGGAAGTGTCACTGATTGTATTCCCCAGATCACACCGACATTTTGCAAATTCTAGCCAATAAAATACGACATTTGGGAGCATTTTCAGTGCTTCCTGCAAATGCCTGACTTCAGAGGGATCAGATGAAAACTGACCAGTCTCCCTTGGAAAATATTTGAGGTGTCAGTAATACACACATGCAACCGGCAGCAGCCGTGTGTGCTGGGCTGCCCGGGGTGGCTTGAGAGGTGCAGTTATCATGCAGCAGATGCAGTCAGCTTGCTTTCATTCGTACCTGACCCTTGCAGGCTGAAGTGGGGAGAGCGTATGAAAAGGAGACTATGGAAAGGAGAAGCACAAAGTGGTGCTGGGCCTTTCCTTGGCAGTGACTTGAACGGATTTTGAATCCATTTCAGTGCTTTTCATTGGAAAACTAGCGGTATGAAATGTCCATAGCTTTAGGTGGGTAGAAGACAGAACTCCAGCCTTACCGGCTCTCCTCGGTCTCGATGATACGTTTGTACCGTTCCAGCTCGTTCTCCAGGGACTGCTGGTAGACTGCCAGCTGGCGACAGTCGGTCGTGTACTTTTCCAGGATCCTCTCAGCATCTTCTATCCCCTTCCTAAGGTTTTCAATCTGCTCATTGTAGAGCTGAATTTCGTCGTCGTAACTCTCCTGGGTGTTTTTAATCACTTGCTCCAACATGGCTGTCTGGTAAACAAAGTTGGTGGGTGAAAGAAATGGTTTGAAAGTATTTGGTGTCGCTATTAAATACATATTTTAGACTCAGCGTTAAAGGCAAGACATATTTTACCAAGATGCTAAAGCAAGCAGGATATTCAGCTTACAGGGAAGCAGATTACTACAATATATATGATCACGGGACCACGTGAAGCTGTCTTTCTCAGGGATTTGGAGAGCACTGCTCTCAAATGGCTCTTGGGTTCCCATGAGCCTTCTCCGAAGCCTAGGCCTGAGGCACGTAGGCTCTTACGAGGGAAAAGAGCAACCTCCCATCCCGAAGTGTGCAGCAAATTCCTAACGAGGAAGATGTGCATGGGCAAAACCAGCTCTTCCTCCATTGCGGTCTGCAGACCAAGCACTGCAGGCAAAGGAGGAATTTTTTTAAATAAAAAGTTCCGTTCTAAAGTTAATGCCTTGCCTTTTTGAGTGTAGTAATAAAAAAAATACCTTCTGTGCAGCAAGGCCTAAACACCAGCCAGAAAAATGTACATTAACCAGGAGGTGGCGATGAGTCCCTTGCGAAAGCAAGGGAAAGAACTTAGGACTGTGTAATTCTGCTCTCATTTTCTTCTGCTACTTTTTGGCTAGTTATTTTAGTTTCTTTATCATTTGGGATTTTTTTCCCCCTTTCTGACAGCTTTTAAAGAAATGTACTCACAAAAAGCTAATGGGGCAATAAATAGCTAATGGATTCTGTAATAATTGATTTATTTCTATATGTTACAGGCGAGATTTTTCAAAACCCTTTTAAGAGTCTAAATTTAGGAGACTAAGTCCTTTGGCATTAATTTGGTAATATTCCAGTGTAAGAGTGCACCCAGACCCTAGTATGTTGAGGTCAAAAGGACTCTCGAACCTCTCTGCAACGTGGTTCTTATGCCCAGAAGCAGGAGACAAAAGGACCTAGGTCATGCCTCAGTCACTGAATCCAGTATTCAGCGTTACAAGCACGTCATCGGCTTGTGAAGTTATTCCTCTCTTCTAATCTGAATGCATTACAATGAATCAGTTAATAAACTCTTTCTAAATGGAACATGAAGATTCACTTTTGAAATTAGCATGATTAATTCCCCAAATAGTGCCTTTCAAAGTTACCCTCAGGAAGTTAGAGCTTCTGTTATGGCTGTCCAGAGGAGTCCAAAATCTCCAGAAGGTGTTTGATACCAGTGTACCTCCCCTAACAGGAGTGAAAGCTGAAGGCACAAAGTTGGCTGCACTTGCAGGACATAAGGATTCGCCGCCCCATCTCCTGAAAAAATATTCGGCGATGGGACAGAGGTCTGAATCTCCCTTATCTTTTTTCAAGGGGCTGGTTTCTCTATGCCGCCAGTATGTTTCCAGCCTGAGCAAAGGTAAGCGAGAGCCAGCCACTGCGCGACTTCTCAGTCCTCAGCCTCCTTGCTGACACTGTCCCTCAGGCATCCAGTCACGATGGAAAACCTTCTTCCACAAGCAATTCTGCCAAAGTGAAGATTTCTTCACTGTGGCTACTACATCTATCACACAGTCCTGACTGACCATATAAAACCAACGATTTGGGCCGCTCAGAGAATAGGGGTGAAACAGCTGAAAACTAAGGAAAAAAACCACCTCCAAGACTGCAGGTTGTGTTCCCAAGACCCCAGTATAGGCTGCACAGGTTGTATTGTGTGACCATAGGAACAACAGAGTTTATGAGAGCCATAGTAGTGTTTACGGCTAATTATGCTGGTACCTCTGTCTGCAGCTTGTATTTCTGCGTCTGCAGTTGGCACAGAATGGTCTTGTATTCCTCCAGCTGGCTCTGCAGAATGGGGATTCTCCTCTCGGCTATCAGCTTTTCCTGATGGAAAAAAAAAACAACATGCATGGAAAAAGTATGTTGCATTCTTTAAAAGCATCCAAAGAAGTTCATATCCCTTGCCACCTCTTCCTCAAGTAGGAAGCACAACTACTTCAGCTACTTTTGAGCTAGACTTTTTAAGCATGGGCTAATATTTACCCTGGGATGTACTTGACTAAAGGCAGTTTCTCTTCTCTGATCACTTCAATTTTCCAAAGCTACAATTAGTTTTTCTCTTGTGATCACTTAGTATTCAATATTTACAGTTGCGGTTATCTTCTCATCTTGGAGTGGGAGTTAGCTAGAGGATCTGGGATGCTTTAGGAACAAACATTGACTTTTTCTTAATTAGTGCGAACTGTGCAGCATGTATTTACCGACTGGAAAACTTACTTCAGTTATGCCAGCAGTTATAGGGGACACACGAGGGGTTGTCTGGATGATCTGCTGTAAAATATTGACGTAGGTCTGGATTTCCATAAGATTCTGTTGTGAAGTAAAAATCATTTACATTAGAAGTTGCTATAGCAAGTTATGCTTTTCAGTGTTCTACGCTTTGGGAGCTTATTCCTTGCTATTTATTTCTTTTAACATATGAAAGTCTGGGTCAGGTTCAGACTTGGGTATTTGCATGCAGTTCTAGCCCTGAATTCAACTGCATGTGTGCTAACAGTTTAATCATGCTGGGAGTACACTACAGATGTTTGGCTAAATGACAATATGCTTCACATCCTTAATTAAAGATTATGTGATTTGTGATTTTACAAGAGATTTTCAAAATGAAGACCACAAATACCTTTGCAAGTGGTCCAAAAAAAGGACTTTTCTCACTGTGGCCATGCTCAGCAGAACCAAGACCTGTCTCTCCAGTCCTTCCTGGAGCCACAGCTGGAGCATAGTTTGCTCCACGGTTTGCCACAGGAACCTAATGAGTCTTTTCTTTCAAGAGTGGCAAAGATGGGACATTGGCCTGATATGAAACCCCACAACTCTCTCAGGAAGGCCTGCTTGTATTAATTAAAGTCGGCTGAAGCTTAACCATATAGCCACAGACTTATTAACTGGAATGTCCCTGCCCAGAAGCTGGGAAAACTGATGAAAGCAATGGCTGCTTAGCATGAAATACAAGACAGCTTGACCAGCATGGTGGGTTGAATCATGAGAACAGGTCAACAGATTCATAACATTGCTGCAGCTGTAGACATTGGTCCCTGAGTCAGTCTGGAGATGTGCAACCATCTACCTGTTGGGCTCGAATCCCACACTGCAGCTATTGTGCTCAGTGAAATTATATAGCACTCTACCCAACAGAACACATATTTGACTTACTTTAATTGGCCACTAAAGCAGATCATGAATAAGGGCAAAGCTTCACATGTCTCTCTAGAAAGAAGATCTAAAGAAGATGGCACATTCAGCCACTTACCTTCTTGTGTCTGTCCTTTGTGGCATTAATGTCATCCTGCAGGAACTGGGATTCGATCTGCAGTTCCAGGTTGCACAGCAATGCTTCATCGGCCTCCTGCAATGCAGATACATGGGACACATTCAGTACTCAGGCTGGATAGCCAAGCACACAGCAGCCGCTTACCCAGAACATGAGTCTTTTTACGTGTGTACAACCTGCACAGAGAATTAAAGCCTAGTGGAAGAAAAAAAGTACTATGAAACCAACGAACAACAGGAACTTTATACATTGTGTTTTCCTATTTTACACCCAATTTTCTGCCCAAATATAATTTACAATACAGTTTAGTAATGGCACTGTCAAAATATGTTTGCTATATGCTTTATGAGTGCTGGGAGCCAAGTAATAGACACTACGCAATACCAGTTTCTCAGGCTGAAGTTCGCAAGGGCGTATGAATTTGGAACATACGACATCAACAGAACAGTGCATTGATTTCTCTAGTGTATATGACAGAAGTGGATTCATCTTGAAACCTTTAATATCCCAAATAAAGAATCATTGATAAAGAACCAGGCTGGCCACTTAATTATCTTACCCAGAGAGCTGGGACTCTTCGGCATGGACAAGAGAAGACCAAGGAGGGATCTTATCAATGTGTATAAACATCTGAAGGGAGGGTGTAAAGAGGACGGGCTCAGACACTTCACCTTGGTGCCCAGTGCCAGGACGAGAGGCAACGGGCACAAACCAAAACACAGAAAGTTCTGTCTGACTATAAGGAAAAACTTCTTTACTGTGAGGGTGACTGAGCCCTGGAGCAGGTTGCCCAGAGAGGCTGTGGAGTCTCCAGCCTTGGAGATATTTAAAAGCCGTCTGGACAGGGTCCAGGGCAGTGTGCTGTAGGTGACCCTGCTTGAGCAGGGGGTTGGACTAGATGATCTTTAAAGGTCCCTTCCAACTGCAACCGTTCTGTGATTTCTGTTAAGGTGTTCCAAAATGTGAAGTCCGTAACCTAAAACGAGGGTAGAAACAAATACCCCTGGGGTGAGGAGGAGAGAGTTCAGCCAGCATCATCCTCGATGTTGCTTCTAAGAGCAGGCGATAAAAAGGAAAAAAAAGAACAGATTTAAAGGTGTCTCTTTAAAATAACCTACTTGCAGTTACTGTCTGTAAATAGGTCTCAGTGAATGGATCATGGTTTGCAAATTAGACACTACAATACACAGGCACAGCACATGACTGATAAGAAAGGATTTTTCTCCTTCCACATGCACACCATGCACTATTCAAAAATGCGTCGATGTTTGCTGTTTTCATTATGCTATTGAGTCTGTTAGCCGCGCTTGCTGACACAACGTGAAGCCATTCATGGACTGTGCTCCAGAGCTAGCAACTGCGCTGTGAGCAGACCAGCTAACTCAGCCCGAGCCGGGCCAGAAAATTCTGAGCCAGTCATCAGGAACGCACGCTGCTCTGCTGCAGGCCTTTGCCACCCTATTCAGAGGAAGATCAGTGCAACAATGAGGGTTTTATGTGGCCTGGGGGCTCCCCCCTGGATGTTAGCAATAAGCAACTGTTTCTGCCTGTAATAAGCAAAACTGGCATTCAGCTTTCCAAATGTTTCTCCAAAGCGGAAAAATACTTCTGCTTTTTTCTCTGCTTCAAATAGACTAGCTTCATTAGCAACGCTCTGTATCAAAACAGCACAGTGCCTACACTTTTTCTTCTTTATTTTACAGCATTTACTATTAACTCAATTTACCAAAAAAAATCTATTTTAGATGCTGATTCCAAAATGTTGATCTATGTGATTAAGCAGCATTTTCAAGCATTTACCATGGGAAAGAAATCCCCTCCATCTGTGCAGAACCATTGCTTTCTGATTTTCCAGCCTGATTGTCCTTCAGCTGAAAAGGCTTCGGTTTTTATTTGTACATACATATTTCTGTTACCTCTTAGGCAGGAAGTCAGCTGTGTTCTGTCCAGCATCTGTCCTTCTGCTTAAAGTCTCTGTATCTATGACCTGAATTGCGTACAGCCAGGTATGGGATCTGAGCACAAACTGAGGGATGGGCAATACGAAGTATGAAAGCTAACGTGTGACAACGCCAGGCACTGCAACTTCCATCTCCAAGAAGATATTATTACCAATTCTTAGTAACGTGTCAAATCACCAGCACAGCTTTTGAAAGAGAAACTTAGCCAGCAGTGATGACTTATTGTCTACACGTGTAGCAAGAAGCAAACTACTTGTGCAATGGCTTCCTTGCTAGGATTTGTGCAAGAACGATAACCACAGGTAGACAACACTTGGTGTGCTAAGCCCCGTTTTCTATCCTGAAATAAAGCCACACATTATGGTTATTCCAGAAGCTCAACTGTTAATCAGATGGACTTTTGTGCCTAAGCTATGTCTGGGCGTTGTGAACCTGCCCTGAACATGCTGGTGCAAACGTCTGTGGAAATCCCATGACTCATACCCATCCCTCACCACTGAGCTTGGTCCAGGACATCACCCAGCATGGGGAATGACCCAGCAATCAGTCATCTGCATGGGCTTCAAGTGCCCCACAGTACTGAGCTACCAAGAGCAGTAGTGCTGGCTGGGGAGGGTCTGAGCAGGCAGCCCAGGCTCAGCCTTGGATAAACCACCAGCAGCTCAAAATCTTGTTAGCTATGCCTGGGGTATGGTATTCTTTAGCCACAAATTGCCTGAAGGGAACCATGAAAATGGACCTACCAGCTCCAGCTACCTCTTCCAGCAGGCAGGGTTTGTACCCAAGTGAGCTTGCCTCAAAAAGTATTTTTAAGAACTCACAGGATGTCCAAGAAGGCCACTAGCATGTGGGCCAGTACCAGTGATGCAGGATTCCTAGAGCTCACTGGAGAAGGAAACACTAAAATAGACTTTTATATATATATAAAGAAGTACAAATCACTGAAATAACTTTGTTCAAGCAGAACAGCTCCTGCCATTTGTACAGGGGAAATAAAAATATCTCTATTTAACCCACCAGCAATTGCTTCCCAACTCCAAAGATGAATGATAAGCTAAGTAGAAAATAGAACTGATTGATAAAAGACGTAATACAACTTTCTTCTCTCAGATGAAAGTTAACATCAAATGAAGATGAATCAGGCTTTCTCAGTTTCACAGACCTGGTCTGGAAACTTTCCTTTGAGCCTTTTTATTTTTCTTCCTATGAGATTAGTTCAGTAAAGTGCAGCTCCTCAAAATCACTTTTCATGTTTTCATTGAGCTAGGAACAAACTGGAGGGTGGTTATAGCTTCTTTTTTGTTTGGAAACCTGATTAGAAGCTGAGGATTAATGCTGGGAAGGGCTGAGCACATCTGGTAAGGGACTGAGGAGCTTTGGGAAGCATGGGACTTCAAGATTTTGACATGACCAGCATTATCTCCTGTCATGGTCCTGATTCTGCATTAACAAAGAAAAAGAATTATATTAAAAAAAGGTGTTTAGTGCCCTAACATGTTTTCTCCAGCCACATACAAGACTGTTAGATATGTATATTGGCTATATTGTATTCACTCTTGGTAGGACTAGTAAATGGGCTCTCCCTATCTGTATGTGTAGTCTCAAATTCATGCAGAGAGGAATTGTCTTCTGAGTAAGAAAAGAATTATTAAAGTACCTAAACATGTGCCAGATCTTCAGCAAGAGTCAACTTGCAAATTTCACATTGAACAAGTGACACTGATATTTCAACTCTAGGTCCCAAAATCAATGTGGGAACCATTCAGTGACAACCTAAAGCTGTGTTACGCAGTAGATCATACTGGTCCTTAGTCTTTAAAAATTCACGGAGTCCTGAGCAGGGCTGAGGGTGTGGGCTGTGGATACCATGTGCTGCATCATCGAAACCAGTAAGACTTTGTATGGAGTTGGGCGCTACCCAGTGTGCATGCACATACCCAAATAGCCACTTGCACAAATGTTATGTCATGACATCAGTAGAAAAAAAAGCAGAAGTACCCAGTTTTTGTACTTCTCTGCCTCTGCCATCTCACTAGCAGCATCTTTCTCTATTTACCCATTAAATAGCCACAGAGCCCTTACTCTTATTGCACACTTAATATATCTAAGACGAAAGAGTCAGATCAAAAGCCTCTGAAGTTTGTTGTCTGCTCCATGAAGTCTTCTCCGTGAGTTTGTTTCTGTTTTAAAAAAGCATGGATTTTTACTGAGTGTTTTTTGTACACTACTACCTTGAATACCTTTTCTGTTTCTTTATCCCTCTTAAAGACTGTGAATAACTGCAGGGAAAACATGCTTCCTAAAATGAGATGTGGTAAAACAAGTGATCAGATCATCCACCTTTGGTATATATATTTTAAATACTTGTCAGTGTTGGCCTTCATTTAGGCTTTCTGCTGGCAGTGGGGAAGGACTATGTGAGCCTTACCCCACCTGTGTTTTTTCTAACATTTCTTTATGGTGTCACTTTGCACTCCTTTTTTTTCTTTTTTTGTTTCCCCTCAGGAGATTAGGCCAGCAAGGAGCAGACTTACGTTCTGCTCTGGATGCTCTGCACCAGGGCAGCGCGGTGCCAGCTCCACCAGAGCTTCATTGCACCGCACCCTACACAGTCAGCAGTATTAAATTGGTGTAAAATGCTAGCGGTCTGCTGCAACAATACATCACTGATTGCACAAGCAGAGGCCTCGAACCAGTGTTTGGAAAAATGGCAGGACAGGCCCTTGACTCGTAGCCACAGCTGTTAATGCCAAGGCGTAAAAGGCTGCGTGCAGGCTGGTGGGAAACACTCCTACCCTGGTCCCTGTGTGCAGAGATCACAGTCGCAATGCAAACCTTTCCCAGACAGCAAGAACTCCATGTCTCAAAGCTGGCTGCTTGTAAAAACCTTAAAGAAAATAGTGGATGCTTTTCTGTGAGCCAGGGAGCAAAGACGTGCAGGCAGGTGCTGGGCCCATTATGATAATTCATCCTTCTGGAGCTCTTTAAGACACTGTTTAATGATGCGGAGGCTTAGCTGGCATCTCGAGAACAAAATTAACCGAACTGCTGGTGTGAAGAGATTCGAGGCAACCAGTCAGAATGGCTGGGAGTCTCACCGAGAAGTCTGATAACATTATGCTTTACAGAACAAAATCCCAGACTGAGGGCATGGAAACCAGCTGGGATCCTTCGGCAGTTTCCTGCTTCAACTTCACAGGCAGTTGTTAAACAGTAAGGCTACATCTATATTAGTAAATCAAACATGTCCAACTCTCCACTACTGAAGTCACCTGGCATGAACTGCCTGCATCCACACTGTTAAATTTATTTATAATTTATTATTATCCCAGAATAATTTTTTTCTGCAAATGTTGTGGAACCTGTAATAAAACTTCATCAATTACTACAATGTTGGATTATGGGGATAAAATGTGTTCCAGGAATACACTAAGCAGGTCTTTACACAGCTAATCTAACCAGAGAACAGGGTAAACTGGTGGTGTAAAAACATCTACCAGTACTTCCTCTTGGCCGTGGTATCGACCATGTAGACCTGCAACTGATTCTATTCTGATTACTCAGAAAAGGTAATTTTTTTTTTTAAATATAATACCACCAATCTGAAAACTTCTATCATGCAAAATATAACATCTATTTTGAACTGCATCACTGTAAATAATCTGCAAATAGGAGTTGGGAGATACCTGGTAGAGCAGTGATCCAAGGATTATACCCAACAAAGTAATGAGGCATGAGCACCATTGCAAATACATATTTTGTCCTACATTGGGAGTTAAATTCTTCATGCTGCAGGTAATTACCCATGAGTAGGAGGAAGACACAGGCAAATGTGAGAGCTGGACTAGAAGACTCACTTCCTGAAATTTTTGCTTACGCTAATCAAGGAGGCGACTGTCACTAAGACTGTGAGGTTTCTCTAATGAAAGGAAGGCAGCAATTAGTAATTAAAGAATTATGTAATTTGGGAGTAATGAAGGCAACAATGAAGAACTGAATAAGTCTATTTAATTTAGGGGAAGGAAAAGCATAATACTCTTAATTAGAAGGTGAAATGAATAATGGAAAGATGCTAAGCTAATGACCTGCATCGAGCAAACACATTAGACACGTAGAGACAGTATGCGTGTGAGATCCCATGGGTAGGACAAAACTAGACGTGGAGAAGTGGCAATGAAACATCCTCCCAAGGTTCCTTCTTTATTTCCTTCCTCTGCTTTGCTGCCTTCTGGCCCATATCTTTCTTCTGCGAATACTCGCACGGAGCTTTCTATCGTGCTGACACTGATGCTTAAATTTAGTTGTTTTGTTTCTCCCCCCTAGGCAGCTCAGATGCTACATACTGACTTTGAGAAGGTCTTTGTTCCACTGTCTCCTCCAAAGCTGTCCCACCGAGAACCAGAGGCACAAACTGGAAGGCAACTAAAAGGGTTGCAGTGGAGGAGGGTCTTTCTGTGAGGCTTGTCATGAGGGTTTGCCCTGGGTTTAGAAGTCACCGGTAAATAAGGCATTACTTAAAGAAGCCCAGAGAGCTTATCAGCTGCTAGGAAAGGAAAGAAGTTCAAAATCCTTTCTCCTGATCTGCTATTTACCTTAGGTTTGTCTCTTCATTACAGCACCTTACTAAAACCAAATCCATCCTATTATAAAGAATCGCTGCACTGTTCTGATGACCCCAGCAGCACCTCTCTAAAACAGAATTCTCCTCTTCGTAGTATCATAACCACACCTTATAGCCAAAATCTACCAACTCTCCTAGATGTAATTACGACTTAAAGACCATGATACTGAATCTAGCTTGTATTCCATAGGCTTCAGTAGGGCAACAGGCTGTATGATAGAAAAGCATCTGCTTATTGGTCAGGTTGGATTAAACTAGAGGTATCTGGATGCTTAAAAATGCAGTTAAGCACCAACAGTAATTCTCAAAAGTCTCCAAGCAGTCATAAATACCCAACACCCATTAAAGCATGATCCTGAAAATATGGCTAGAAAAGCGCTTCTACTGGCTAGCCGTTGAAGAGTAAGCATATCTAAAAAGATATCTTCTCACAGGAAAACGAGGAAAGATCCCCAATTCTCATGCCTTACCTTACTTTAATTTCTGAATGCTACTGAGAACCTGGCTCTGTGCATACCGGAATATCTAACGTGGATACTGTAAGGTGAGGTGGAATTGCCTTTCATGGCTCTTGTTTTTTGTGGGTTTGGAGAGACAGAGGGAAAATTTCAGAAATGCTTGTCTAAAAAAAAGAATATCTCCAATACCCAAAATATCTCACAGCAAAACTGATGAAGACCATTTCTTTTCCACTTTCCAGACTCACCTTATTAAGGCGTTGAAGGGTTTCTTTTAGCCTCTGCTGATACTCACATTCATTTTTATACCTGCAAGCGGGACAAAGAAGATGAAGTTGAGTGGCTTATTCTCTTGCAAACTGCATTTTCATCTGTAATATCATGCACAATATATGCTTCACACTTAAACAGAATATGAATCTTGAAAGGGCCCAAAATATTGATTTATTCATTAGTTTCTTTTTTTTTTGGTCCCAGATTTTAAGTGCAATTCCAGAACTGACTAGATTCTTACACTCTGCTTATGTAGCAAAAGACAACAGAATGCCATACATTTGCTATCATTTTTTTTTCCAGAAAGTAAATTATTTACAATAAAAATGTATTGGTTTAATATTGGATTACAGTCATTGCCATTCGTCAGTGGTTAGCGTGTTGGTATTTGCTACACTGGCACATTAGCAAATAATTACTTTCCACTTGGTTTTCTAGTGTTCTGAATATTGTTCAATAACCATTTTAATGGCAGAGACATTAAACATAGAAGTTGCAATTTCATATATTGATTGTGTATGAATAATGATGTATTAGGCTATTCTGATGGATGAAGTTTTGTGTCCTCTTTAATATCAGCTCACATTCTAGTTTGGTTAAAACCATGTGCAAGTCTTAGCAAAGAGTGCGTTTAACTAAATGTTCTTATGCATTCATAAAATGTTTGTAAGACGTGTGAAATGTGCAGATTCCTATATTGAGTGAATAATGGATGTATCCTGTGGTTCTCTCTGAAATGAGGAACCATGACACATAATCTTTAAGAATTAGGGTTCTGTATTTGTATGTTAGTTAGAATTATCCTCTAGGAAATCCTTTTAGGGAAAGAGTGAGAAAATTCCAGACTGTTGTTTTTTTATTTTTTTTAAATTCTTACCACAAAAGGAATTTGCCCTTGTCTGTCTTCTGCAGTCATTGATGCAGCCCAGACATTCTAGTGGCTTTTGAGGAACTCGCTCCAGTCAATGGTCAACTCTCCTAGTTCATTGACTGAACAGATCAAGGAGCAAGTTGTAATAGTCATCTTACCCTCTCTTCTTTCTTATTACTACAGCCTGAAGAATGAACAACCACTGTTATTCCTGTGCCTTTCAACACAACTGGGAAAGCTGAAGAGAAGGGGTCTGCTACCCATCACGTGCGCTCTGTATGCTCCATTTTAAATAAGATATTCCAATGGCCAAGCCACCCTTATATTTAAGATTGTGTCATGAAGAAATAACCCTGCCATATCTGTTTGCCACTGTCTCCATTTATAGATGAGTGAACCAGTGGTTTTCAGACAACTTACAGCTTGGATGTACTCAGATTGCTTAGACTTCTTTGACTGAAGATGATCTTTGGCTTCTAATGATCTAAACCAACGTCTTTTGGACAAATTGTGGTAACATAAGGTTTGCTTCCAAGGTATACAACCAAGGATATTCAGCTTCTAAAGTGAGACTGCATTTGTTTCTGTGATTTTTTAAGTAGGTGACGTCCAACAAATTTTTGATGCTATGGATTTTTTGCCTGCACTTGGCAGTAAGCACTTGATTAACATAGATGCATTCTGGCAACTGTGCAAGAATGAAGCAGATTGTGGCAGCTCCTGAAAATCAAATACATAGCTACAGTAAAAGCGACAGTAATTTACATTCCTAATAAGATACAACCACCCAACAGAGTCAGGATCTAGCTCTCAGCCCTAATGTCATTCAGGCCTGCTGAAATCTGGTTAGCTGCTAGGTCCTCAGTGAAATTTCTTTCATTGACTGAAATTTTTAGGAACCCTTTCTTCTACTCTCAATAACCGAAATAATTGCTCTGTCACAAAGCCATAAATCCACTTGGCAGCCTTGAGCTGTGTATATGGTTAGCATTGCGTGACTATCCTTTAAAGGAAGATTGAGCTTGTGGAGTGCCTTGAACATCACTGAGAAACAGTGTAAAAGGACTAAGGAGTTTTTAGACATGCTTCAGAGATCTCATGGTGCAATGTGCATGTCTCTGTGCAAGCTGAAATGCATACGAGTACAGTGCCTAATGACTTTGAATGCTCCCCTGGACTTTTCGGTTGAAGACCCTGAGAGCACAACAAGCCACTTGCATCCCAAAGAAGTGCTGCAAGTCTGAACTCCACTCCGTTCGCTCTCCACCAGCTGTTACTGCAGCCCAAACATACAGCATCAAAAAATGCATGGGGAATTGTACTTAAACATGATCCCTGGTTTCCTGGAGGCTGTCCCTCCAAAAGTGGACAAATTGTAGCCAAGTTAAACTTCAAGTTCCAGGTAACTAACAAGACACGTTTAAAAGAGGTCTTCTTTTTCTTAGATGGTTGCTCATCAGCCTTCACTGGACCTTAAAAGCCATGAGGCCTTGCAGTCAGAGGAGTGTGGTAAGTGTAGAGCTGCTCATCAAGTATTTAACAATAAATGGGCAAAATCTGCATTGTTAACATGGAACAGGGACAGGACATCCACTAAAGGCTGTAATATTGGTTCATTTGCCTTTTTTTTTTTTTTTAAGTTCCCCTTACCTAGGCAAGTAGTTTTAGGGTGTGATGATGCTTTTTTGTTACTGGGTTCAGAAAAGGAGTATTAATTGTTTCTGGCGCAGGCGAAAACTAGGGCAGTGGAGGGGGCTGCCTGCTTTAAACAGAGCAGAACGGAGCTTTAAAGGTTCCCGCTGCCTCACTTTCCTCTTCCTAGGTTAGTAGCTCCGACAGAAGAGATCTCTGCTGGAGCACGTATGGATTTACAGCTATAGGGCAAGCCCCTTGAGCCCCCCGTATAGGCAGGGGTGCTGGCCTCATGGGAACATCGGGGCAGCCAGGAGGGAAGTCTGCTGCCAGGCTTTTTCTCCACGTGGAAGGCAAGGCTCCAGCAATGCCTGTAGATACCTTGTCCTGTCCTCAGCTGACAGATAGACCGAGCTTGCTCTTGAGAGAGGTGGACTGGGCAAGACCTGTTTCATGCAGGCCCTGACTCTGAAGCAATGCAAAGACTGTCTCGCCTCCGAAGAGAAAACTGTCACAATTTGTCCTAGCAATGTTTGATGGCCAGATACTCAGTTCTCAGCCCAATTCTGCATCGAGGCCTCTGCCTGTACTATACCTGAGTGCTGCCTCTCCACTGAACCTTACTGAAATCTTCTAGCAGGAAAAGAATTCGTCCGGCTTGCCAAAACCCGAGACAAAACTCTCCATGAGGTGGACCCTGGAGCAGAGGAGGTGTTAGCCCGGGCTGGTGCGGCCAGAGAAGCAATGGCAGCACCGAGGCTGGGTTCAGGCTGTTCTGGCTTACCCCCACCTTCATGTGTCTGCACACTCTCACTGCTGCCTGACGCCTGATGCTCCAGGACACGTTTTGGAGGCCTTGCCACGGGCCATAGCGTCACGGGCAAGCAGTCCTGCCCTGAGCTGCAGACTGGGCTTGAAGGCGGCTTTGCAGATGGGTGCTGGACCCTACTGCTCCACATACTGCAGCTATCGCGTTTTGTTGCTCGTTTCCATTGCCACGCACGGGTGTGTGGTCACGGCCGTGGCACAAAAGGGTGCCGTGCTGCTCTGCGCATAGCCACGCCGTGCAGACTCCAGTGCCAGTCTCTGCATCTAGCACACTCCAGGGAATGGCATTACATACAAACCCCACAAGATTAGCACTGAATGAAATGATTGATTAGTAAGACTTTTAATTTCCGAGGTTAATTAAACCTGTTCAGTCAAGGGCACTAAAATCTAGGTTCCAGCATCTTTCTGGATATCATAGAGAGAGAAATACAATCCTTTCAAGTTTCCCACAGACAGATATAATGTTGCTATAATAATGATGCTCAATAAAATTAGCATAATTAGTCCTTTTATGAGCTGCATCCAAACAATTCCTAGCAATACTTTCTGCAACTTCAAGAGAAAGAAATCTCCACTGATACATAGTCTGAATTATTCATATTAATGTGAAGAGCTACGAAAATGGCTACAGGAGATTTAAAAATAAATTTGAACCTAAGATCCACTTTCCAGTGGTTCATGCCTATTTAATTTTACAGACACAGTAGTTCCAGGACCTACTATGTTTAAATGTAGCTTTAACAGGTCTAGTTAAAATTATAAATTTTTTCCCCCAAATCGTGAATGTGTTTAAAAGAATGGGATGCAAGAGCTAAAATTCTTTGCGTTAGCGGAAGGCATAGACATTTGCCAGTTAGTAGGTACACAATGTACTACGCTAAGAGATTCCTTTAATCCTCACTGTGCAAGAAGCAGATGTTCTATATTTCAAAATGAATCAAGAAACCCACACCTTGCTAGTACAGTGAAACTAGTCTGCTGTCTATTGAACGTAGACCCAGATAGTAGAAAGCAACTTTAGAGCAAACTGCAAAAACAAGATGTGGCTCGGGACAGTAAAGCCTGATGGAGCTGGTGTACTTAACAGTGATGCAAATATAGAGCTGGGGTGAGAGGGAAACCGCAAAGTCCATTCAAAGTCCTGCATATGACCAGGCAGGTTGGATTCCTCTATCCATTTATCGTCTCTATCCACTCCTGATGTGTTAGCAGATAGCTAGAATACACGGGACAGTACTACCCTGCCATACCTTTCTTCCTACCAAGGCAGGCATATTCATTTAATAATTAATTTTTGATTGCTTTTAGACCAAGAGGTTTTAGAGCAAGAAGCTTTCTACCGTGACACTGAGTTTTAGAATTATGCTCCTATTACACGTCCACACATCGAAACAGAAAGTGTTCCACCACCTTCAGCGCTTCCCTGACAGCAGTTGCACCCTTGTGCCTCTGCATTCGTGCTGTGCTTTATGCCTCCCGCGTCCAACACTCGGCGAGAGCTGGCCTCATGAGCCAGCATTTCTGCAGAGCACACTGTGACCACCACATCTGTGGCTGGCCTGGATCCTCCAAGTGAACCTGGACGTTTCGGATGCCAACTTAAAATCTGAAAGGTAACATTCGGGCCTCAGGATGGCTTGTTTATGCAGGACTAATGAGCTGCTGAGTCTAGATTTCCACTGTGGTACAGAAGGGCTGCAGGAACCTTTTGGCAAAAACTTTTCATGAGTTGCATGTAGAGACCTGCCTCAATGGCCTTTGGTGTGTCCCATTCAGGTGTTTTTAAAACATGTTGCTTTGGTTGTTAGTGGATATTTCGGATATTTCCTAACTCTTGTCTTGTCCCAGTCCAGCTTGCTGGGCATCCATTCCCTGGCAGGTTTTCTGGACATTATCTTATATGTAATAGTATGGCAAGCTTTTCAGCGTACAAGAAAACATATTGCCCAGGTTGAAAGATTAGTTTTAGAGACAGCTTCAGCAGAGAACTTTAATGCGTGTTACATATGCCACATGTCTGCTTTCCTGTTCCCACTCACTTGAAGGTTCCCTGCACATATTTACATTTATCTGTTACCTAATGAATTAGACTAGGTGGTGATCATGCTTCTTCCACGATTTCTGGTTTGTAGCACTTCAGAAACCTTAGTCTATTTAGCTCATCTGCAGAACTACGCTCTTATGAATTAAGCTCTCTTACCTCACATTTAAGGAAGAAATATTTTGTATTTTCACATAAGGCAATATACATTTGATATTTAAAATATCAAAAATAGACTATGCAAAACATTTGCGTTTTCCATTACTTAGCTAAAATCCTGGTTTCTCTGTTTAAAAACAGGGACAAAAGAACCTGAAGGGACATCTTCTTTGAGAGATATAATTGCATCAGAACCATTTTTAGGAGTTTTTATACAGGTTGTGTATCACAAATGAGTCAGTTTACCTCACAGTAGACTTCATCCTATTAGAAATAAAAGATGTTTCTATAATTCTAATATTATAGTCACTATCAGTTTCGTAGTACCCTGATATATTTGAAAGCGTCCTAACTATACTTTCACTCCAGATGAGACCAGACCAAGAGTGTCTGAGAAGTGTCTGGCTGCAGAAGGCCACCAATTCTAGAAAGAAGTACAGGGTTGAGACCTTCTAAAGATCAAACTTGCAGCTGCATTAAAAATACTAGTTAAATAAATAAATAAAAATTGCGCATATATTCACAGTCCTGTCTAGGTTTCCAGTTTAGGATGATCACCCATCTGTAACATCTTACTGGATAAACTTTCTGCTACGTAGAAAGCCAAAGAGTTAGTGATCTCTGCACTCCCCCTTTGCATGGGGGGCAAGCTGCAGAGAGACTTAAGCAGATCTTCAATATAGGGATGATTCTGATTTCAGTAGCATGGCAAGGCCCTAAAACATGACGGAATCTTATTTCTCCCATATTTTGTTTAGATAATTTATTTATAATTTTAAATAACTTAAAGCATAAATATCAAAATGCCTTTGAGCTAAAAACAGGTGAGAAGGCAGAGTGCAGAATGTCAGAGCATTTTCCTTGCTTTAATACCTGCAGCTCAGAGACCAACCAATTCTTTTCAAACTGAGGAAACTTTCTTGTCTGTATTCAGATCAAATTCAGCAGTTCCCAGCAGAAAAAACAAACAAACACACACAAAACCCAAACTGACTTCATGATGTAATCTGAATGCAATTTGGTTTAAAAGGAGCTACTGCCATTATGTTATAATGTCCCTGTGTAACTTTAATTTTTAACTTCTAACTTTGGTTGGTTTAGAGGTAGCCAAGGTTCCCTTTTACTTTCTACATCTGCTTACTGCTGCTGAGTGCACATCCCAGGACCAGAAATATAATCAGTAATTTGCAGCAGCTCTGTTATGTGCTTTTTGAAGAGCTTGTCACAAGAGCAGTGTTAACAAGTAAATATTTTCCAGAATGGGTTAAGGGGACTATTGCCCAGCTGTTTCTTCCAGCCAGAATGATAAGTGCATGTTCAGTAGGACACACTATTATTTCTTTCAGTCTGATACTCCTCTTCCAATGTTTTGCAGCACATGATCGGTCTGCATGACCAGACACAATGCAGTTTTTCTAAGTCACTCATTACCACTGTAACAGGTCATAAATCTCACTTAAAAAAAAGATATCCCCTTCTCTGGCTGTCTTTCCCCTACATTTTCTCCATCCTGTATTTTTCCCTACCTATTTAGAACTCATGTAAAGCATCTGTAATAAAAGTAACCGACTGCGTATCAGAGAGTTAATCCTATTAATGGGGGAAGTATATGGGCAGTTAAGTTAATCCAGGTGGACACAGGAATCCATTAAAAGGTTCTCATGGCTAATTTTTTTGTGTCAGTTTTAGACAAGCTCTTGAAATCAAATTTTAACTTAGGGACAGAGCTGTGTATTTCACTGCGCTCGTTTTTTTTTTTTTTTCCCTGAAATACTCCAGACACAGATAATACATTTTTGCTCAGGCACACACTACCACTTCTGTACAGTTTGATGTATGCACATATTTTCAATGAATATGCAGGTAGACATTCATATGCTGAATTCGGTCAAAATTTCATGGACACTGTAATAAAAATGTATGGACAAGTATCAGAGTAGACAGTTAAATTATAGCATTGGTTCATAGATGAATTTCATGCTCATAATTATTTGAATACAGAACTGTATAATCAGGTTATTATTCGCTAACGCCGAGTTAGGTAATCACTAATAGCTGACCATTTCAAGCATTAAGTCTCATTGCACCTGGATGTGCTAGTCTCTACTTTCAAATGAGAAAGAGAGATCAGAGCTTGGTATTTCTATATCTGGGCCATAGCTCAGAGCTCCCAAGGAATGTTTGTGTGGCAGTCTGGTGAACTGGCTTTGAGACACTATTTCTTATTTTAATTTTTTTTAGCTGGCTCATTCTCCTGATTCAAATCTCGGAGTGGTCCCATGAATAGTTGTGGCAGCGCAGTGGAGAAGGCAGAGTGTTCAGCTGAGAAGTGTGTAGGGCTTGGGAGGATAGGATGAGAATATTTTAAGACTGTAAGGCTGCTGATACCAACGTATCATCAAACCATGGCCTAAAGACACAGATGGCCTTGATGTCAATTATCTCACATCCTTTTTTTCTGGATGTTTCCAGCAAAGTGATTGGAGACAGAAAAGGAAAATAGTACCTGTCCTGCATTTACTAGTTCAGAGTAGAGCAAATGTCAGTGGAGGAGCAGACCAAGAAGTCATGCAATGTGGCCAAGGTCAGACAAAAAGTCTGTGGTGGAGACAAGAGCTGCAGTTTTGAGTGATTTGTATTTCAGCAGCAGTAAGACAGAGTTCTAGATGATTCAGCTTCTGCCTTATTAAAAATGCTTCTGGCGAGTCTGGTGCGGATTGCCTGTGAGTGGCTGAACTTCCACCAAGACTGCGTTTCTTGAAAGTATTTGAATTTTCTGTTTTCCATCAGTGTCAATGACAAATGTTTCTAAGCTATAGCATGTCATATGGAGTTCACCCCTCATCCCTTGATGTGAAGGATGAAAAGCTCCGCTTCAGCCTCCATACTGTCGAACTAACTAATGAGATAGAAGTTTGGAAAAAAAAATATGGCCCATAAGAAACACACAGATGAGACCCTTCTCTCCCGTGAGCAGCCACCCAGAGCCAACCTTTTATGAGCGACGCTCACCAAGTCTTGTTGTGTAATTAAGCAACACTGCCAAAACGAGAACGGGTGCTGACCCTATCATTTGTGACTTGATACGTAGTGATGGCACCAAGAACTGGCTGTGGCTGAAGAGGACGGACTGCACATCTCTGGGTGCACTCACACGTTCCAAGCCTACGGCCCCCGCTCTTTGATTTATGTTGCCAATGAAGTTGAAGAGAGACAAAGTTAAGGGAAATCTTTTCCTATATTGCTTTAGTAGCACAAGAAGGAAAGAGGGATACAGGGAAGAAGAGGTGAGAATGTGGATAAACCATCTTCCAATATGAGCAGTGAGTTTATGAAATGCAGAACTGCAGCTCCCTAAGTCCTGGCACATCACTTCCCAGTGTGGGCTTACTCAGTCTGGCTGCGGGCTACGAGTCTGAACATGAAGAGGCACCATCCATGCAAGAGGAGCAGCTAACTGACAAACCCATAATCATGACAAAGAGAGTTGGGGAAACAATACCACCTATTCTTCTTTGTTCACTTGCCTTGGAAAGGATGAAAGGATTACTGAACGCATATTGCCATCAGCCAGCTTTTCCCTTGGATAGCTGGGCAAGGGCTCCTATCCTGTTAGCATCTGGCAGCAATACTGCTCGGGAACACCCCTCTGTGCTCCCCCAGAGATGCATCCAGCTGGACCAAGAGGCTGGCAGAAGGAGCCTGTGAAGTGGGTACCTCGGATCTGCTAGCTACCGTGGGAGATAAACCGGCCCCGTAACGCCAGCCACCTTACTTGTTGCTGTACTCGTCCAGCATGCGCTGGGCGTCCTTCTCCTCGCGCTCCAGTTTGGCTCGGTCGGACGACAGCTCCCGCATTCGCTGACGGTTGAACTCGATCTGCCCAGCAAAGGCCTCGTCCAAGCCCACGAGCTCGTCCATGCGCTGGAAGGTCTCCAGCTGCTTCCGGAGGATGGTGTTGCGGTGCTCGAGCACGCGGGCCCGGTTGATGTAGCTGGCAAACCGCTCGTTGAGCTCCTGCAGGTTCTCCAAGCCCTGGGCCTGGGCCAAGCTGTCGAACTCGGGGGTTCCTCGCAGCTCATCATAGGCATCTGACCGCTCGTATTTCTCCTTGCGCACTTCGCGGAGGAAGCTGCTCCTGTACATGGCTTTGGGGAGGCTGTGAGGTCCTGCGGTCCCCTCTTGTGCACGTGCCTCTCTCTCCAGCTTGGGTCTGAAATATGTCTGGGGGGCTTGGGGACGAAGAAGAGAACATAATCAGCCCCCAGGTGATTAGGACTTGACTCTGGGGCAGTTCATGGCACTAAATGCATCATCTGCTGCACTGAACTAAATAAAAGCCAATAGCCCCGCCTTGGCACTGCCTTTCGGGGCCCGTCAGCAGTTTGGAGGAGCAAAGGGAAGGGGGAGGAGGTGCTTTCTTTTCAAGCTCTGCAATTGTGAACGGCCAGAATAAAAAAAGAGCAATGTCCAGCTTTCGCTCGGTGGATTAAAATCTTATTCACGGACAACAAAACGAGCGCTTTGCAGTTTCAGAGGCCAAGCTCAAAGCCTTTCATGGCTGTGCTATGGCAGAGAGCTTTGTTCCATTTTGTTGTCATAAGGCAGCGCATGGAGTCCTTTTGCTGAGCCAGGTTTTTGTCATGAGTGGATGACCGTCACACTGAACAGCTTAATTTTTTTCTGACAGTTTTGCAGTTGTTTAGGAGGAATCGATGGTGTACAAAAAAATCAGTGTAACTCCTGCTCAAAGCATAAGATTTGGTCATTTGATTCACATCTCACATTTCTCTGCCTCAGCCTTTTCTGCAGGTTATTTCTACCAGATGTGAAGGGCATCAAAGCAGGAGACACACAGTGGTACTAAAAGCCCCATGCTTAAACAAGCCCTACGGTGAGGCAAAATTCTTTGGGGACAGCGAAGCATCATGTCCTCTCGTGTGACTTGGTGCACGTACCTTATGATCCCATGGGGAGCTTGCTTCCTTCTTCCTTTCTTCCTTCCCTTCACTCCTCACTGTAATGGTGTCTCATGCAATGCCATTCCCCGAGAGGGCTTTAAATTCTCTGGAAGTGCTGCCTGCATATCCTCTAGTAAGGCTTTTCATCTTTGCCTTTGCAAAATACTGTTTTTTGCACCTGTTCTTGCAGAAGTGACCCTACTCTCACAGTCAGAAAAACCTGACACCAAGAGAGTCCAATATTGAGATTATCTCTGTTAATAATTCCCTTATGCAGAAGTCACTTAATGGACACATCTAATTCGAACCTTAATTTGAACTTTAGTGGAGAGTGGCATCACTAATGGAGATGCAAAAGGATAAGAAAGAAACTGCGTGTTCAGATGACTCTAGAATCTGGGTTCTCTGTTATTGTATCTTTATCTAAAAGAACAAAAAGTTTATTAGAAGTTTTCTGCATTTCCCCTATTTTGCATCAAATTATCCTGTTACTCTATTATCCCAGTCTGAGCTCTCCTCAAAATTTGGTCTTCTATTTGTAAGTGCAACAGGGAAAGATCAAATAATCTTCCAGAAAAAAATCAAAGCAGGCATTGCACACATACTGTTTGGCTCCACATACAGGATCAGAACTATATAAATAGCAAAATAGGGGCAGATTTTTCAGAAATGCTTGGGATCTTTATATAGCAGTTTCTATGGACCTGAAAGCACTGATTTCTGTACAGAACAAACACGTCAGTATTTGCAGCTCTCTTTGAGCTGGACTAGCCTGCCTAGCAGAAAAATGTAGCTGTTGCTGAGCTTTTTACAAAGCTAGTCTTCCAGAAGAGATCAGATAGTAGATCCTGCTGGCTGGTGGACAGTGAATTTTCATGGCAAGAGCTTTTAGGCCTTAGGTATCCTTTCAATATAATAACACGTCAGTATTATCCTGTCCTTCTCTGGGCATGGCATTTGCTGCAGGTTGATTCTAGAAGCAGCACTGACTCCATGCTCAACACATGCCTTAATTCCTCAGGAAATAAAATGATTTCTGTAGAGGCCTCTTAGGGAACCACAGTGTCCCTAAACAGAGTGGTCTGTCTGGAGGGGCACCATTTCCATGCCACCATATGTTATTAAAACTTACCCCACTCCTTCTACTAAGAAATTCTGGATTGGCTATAGCATCTTTAAAGTGGTTCCTCAGGCTGGTCGTGTTATGCACTGAATTATTTGGCTCATCTGATGAACCACCAATGTGAATTCTTTACAAAGGCATCCTGCACACAAAGGTGTCCTCTTCAGAGACGACTGGAAGATTATCCATTTGGACATCAACGGAAAGTTGGACAAATTGGTGCTTGCAAGGTTTTTGAGTCTAAATGGGTGTGCATACAAAAATGCCTCTGTACGAATTCTGTAATCTTTTTGCACTGATGCCTGCAGTATAAATAAGAAAGAACATAAAGAAACAATTTGTATCTTCCTCTCTTTGCCCCCAGAACATGCATATCTTGTTCCTATGAGAACGAAATCCGAAGGCTAGTCTTTGCAGTTTAAATGCCCTATGCGATTCATCACCATGCTCCCAAACAGGTGTTTACCAGCGCTGCATAGCTCAATAATTCCCCGTTCAAGCGGGTGGTTTGTTTCTTCTTTAATTGCTTGTGTTGTTAAACTCCCTTGCAGCCTGGCTTGCGCTGTGTCAGTGTATTTTGACAGCACTGTCAGCCTGCTTATATTCCTTACTGCTCGGCTAAGCTAACACGAGTTTCCCATGCTGCATCAAACCAAATAAAAAATAAATGAAACCAAACTGAACCTTATCTTTCTGCTAGGAACAGGCGCAGCCTTAGTTCTGGTCTGTCAGGCCGGGAGCTGCGATTCCGCTCTGAAATTTGCCCGATAAAGTGTGGGTCGATTTTGCGGCTCTGGGAACGCAGAGGTCTAGCTTCTGCCGTTTCGAATCGAACATACGGCATTTAAATCCCTATTCAAGGGGAGGAAAGCCCTTTCGACAGCAGTGGGTCAGAAAAGGGTAACGAACCACACCGCTCTACCTGCACAGCCTGCTCAGGGTTTTCAAAATAATCCTCCGAGCTTAGTATTTCCTCGGTAATGACATAACAGCTTGTTGGCTTTTCCGTTCAGCTGCTATAGCGTGATCACAGACAGCAGCGGGGCTCTCTCGGTAATCCCAGCTGAAGAACTCAGTTTGCTGTTCTGTCTCTTGGGGTTATTTTTCTCTGTCGAGGGCCCGATTCTGCAGCCCGGGGTTCAATATTCCTGTAGTGCAGAACCAAGCTTCGGCGCAGGCCAACGAAACAGGTCATGGTCGTTTCGTGGGAATCGAAGTTACTCTTCATTTTCAGGACCGGTCCTTGAAAGGCGGCGCCTGGAAGGAGCTGCAGCGAAGGACCCTCCCAGCACAACTGCCCTGTGAACATGACCGAGGAGGAGGATAAAATAAATGAGGGCTGGTTAGCTTTGAGGGAGACTCAAAGGGGATGTATCTTCAAATACATAAGAGTCCAGCACCCCCCAAAAAAGATTTTTTTTTCTTTCTCATGTCTGTGAGTGGTCGCAGGGCTGGAGCCAGGACGGGGCCGGGACCGGCAGCCCCAGGCTGGGCTGAGACGGGACGGAGGTCCGGGGGGTGGGCAGGGATGGGGGGTCTGGGGGAGCCTTCAGGGCCACGTTTCCGGACTTTGGATGACACGAACTTGGAGACCAGAGATATTTCCATCCCGCCAGGCAACAGCGTAAAGGTCAGGGCCCACAGAGCGGTTGTGGCCGTGCCGACACGAAGCTGTTCACGAAACGTGGCCCCACCAGCGGGTCCTGCAGCAGGCACTGGTGGCATTAGGGGTTTCCAGCAAAAGCCACCCAGCGTGTCCCTACGGAGAATTAGCTCGGTGGTACGAAACAGGCTGGGTTTCGCTCTCACTGCTGCAGCAGACGTGCCACAACAAGCCGCTGCTTGTGCTCAAGGAGGCCGATCTTGCTGGGTAGCGGCCGGTCCCCCGGTGCTCGTGAGGTCGCTGCTGTAAAAAGCTGTGTCGCCTGCTGAGGGAGCCCATGAAATAAAACGATGCGGTTAGTTTTCCGTGGCAATTGCAAGCGAAATCAAACAGGCACTGAATATTTTGCTTGCTTTGTCCTGGCAAGACTGCATTAGTAAGATAATTTTTTAAAAAAAACTTGCTTAGTGAAATAATAACCCAGTGATGTGAATAGGTAACAAAATTGGAGGATGTGGAGAGCTGGTGGCAGTCAGCCTCCGCGTTGCTCTAGACCAACTCACCGGCAGGACATGTCACTCCACCAAAAAAGCTTGATGTACAAACACCGAGAACTTACTGCAGCAATTTTACAGAAGCATTTCTGCCAGGATAGCTGGTAGCAAAACACCTCTTAAGCCTCAAGAGAGACCAGGCTGAAGGTGGGCTGCAGAACGGTACACGGCCCACTTACGGATCTGTTTCAGCACTGTAACTTTAGAACCGATCTAAATTCCTTGGGTTTCTGCTTCCTTTTCCAAAGAGCTAGTCGGATATATCAGTGCCAGCAAGCAGAGGGGTCAGATGTCTGGTGAGGAATAGAACAAAAGCACTCAACAGAGATCTATGTCCCTGAAAAATAATAGGGACACTGGAGGATGTCACCATACCAGTCTGTAGCTTTCAACGCAGAAATCAATTCTTGTGACAGCTTTTAATGAAAATCACTTCAAAGCCTTGATTTCTTTCTCTCTCTCTCTTTTTCATTTTAACGTAAAGGTGATTTTTTTAATAGAGTGGATAGAGGAGACAGCAAGGTAAGGACTGCATGAAAATTCAAAATTAAGCATAATCTTCAAACGAGTTATTCTATGCCTTCTTCTCACTGGCTGGCCTGATCCTCACCATGCACAACATCCACCCTGCCTCTGGGCTGCCACCAAGCCTCTGCTGCTGGGCTGCCACGCGAGTCTGAAGGAAAGCTTCTGGTCCCCCTGCACAGCTTCCGTCACCCCAGACTAAGGCTGATGCTAAGGCCCCGTACTAAGGCTCATGGTTTCATTCTTGTGTGAACAGAAATTCTGGGGAAGTTTAAGAAAAAATACAGATTACAAATCATACTTTTAATGAATCCTCAACTATGACTCTGCAAAACTGCGTTTAGCAGATTTACCAGTATTGCTTAAATTTATTGGTGCTTTGGTAACTGAATAAAGTCCTATAACTTCGCTTCTGTTAAGAACCAGATGTTGTACAAGGATATGACTGCTGAAGGTTTCCTTAATGAAAATGCTATAGTAACCTTGTTACTTAGGACGCAAATCACATAAGAAGAACAACAAACCAACTTTAGGGCTAGATTATGGCTTTATCATAAGATCGCTGTAAGAGGAAAGTGATTAAATGCCACTTTGGGACCCGTGTGAACAAAACAGATAAACAAAAAAAAGCACCCCACTTCCCTTTGAAATAGCTCATGTTTTTCTTTTTTTGCTCTTGTGGAATTGTATTTTTTTATTTTTATTGTTCCTAAGTAATATGGGACTTTTATTGTCCAAGGATAACAATGTAATGCACACCAGTACATGGTATCAAGGAAAATAAACCAGATACGTAATTGATATTATAGTCCCAATGCTGGAAAGTTGGATTCAACAAGATACATTTTCACATGCAAACCTAAAGTAAGACCTTGATGAACAGAGCCAGTAAAAAGGAATAGAGAATTGTATCCTAGAAGCCCAGGACTAACTTGAAAACATCTGCCAAAATGACAGTCATAAAAAAGAACCCATTTTGTTGGTGCCTAGAACCTGACTCTGGGGCGGATGTGTTAAAAGAAGGCAGTACATAGTAAATGTTGCCATCTTTTCATCCGGAAAAGTTAAGTCCTTGAAAGCAGATTGTGCTGAGTTTTGAGGCATCAGAAAGAAAAGAAGATCTGAAGGAAGCAAATGCTCCCACGTAGCTCGGCAGAGAGCCCATGTAGGGGGAGGCTGGTAAGTCTGTAGCTGTCAAAAAGAAAGCAAGAAGATGTATGATTGACAGACAGATCCTGATTAATTTAGAAGGGGTCTAATGAGATCCGATGTCTGGGACTTCAAACAGGAAACATCTCCGTAAAGATAGTTCAGCTACAGCGGCCTATTACAGAAACCGAAAATTGATCTTCATTTGCACTTTTTAAAAGGATGGTGGCAGGGGGCCATGCGGGCTGGCGGCTCCGGGGGCATTGGGGCAGCAGGAGATGTGGGGCTCCCAGTGCCGGTAGGGCAGGGTGCTGCCAGCCAGGGCTGTCCCACCGCCCCGTGAGGGAACAGGGCAGCTGGGGGCAGCTCGGAAAAACTGGAAATTTTGTAGAAGTAAGATTTGTGTAAGACGTGACTCAGAAAATTTTAGGTAACACATTATGACAATTTTCTTGGTACTTCAGAACAAAATAACTCTTTTTGGACATTCCTTAGTTTTCAGAGTGTCTAGTTGAAATGAAATATTTCAACCCAAATTTTCCCATGCAAGGTCACTGTTTTTCCATTTCCTTTTTTGAGGAAAAAAAGTTGTACTCAGTATATTAATTTTGATGGGGCCAGTAACATACTTCACATTGCAGAAAGGGGAAAACAGGGGCAGTCTTTTTTCCTGAAGAGTTTATAGTACGAGGAAAGATAAAAGACGTAGTGTGCTTAGTAAAAAACAGAGTAGGAGGCTGTGTTTTCTGATAGGGTGTTTGCTTAGTTTCCTAAGGAAAAAAAAAAAAAAGAAAGAAGAGTTAGCTGAACTTAATCTGCAATCCACTTGAGTCCTGTAGGCGATAACTGGAGTTCCTGTAGCCAAGTTCCTGTGAATGATCAAGGAAGACAAGAGCCAAAGGAGATGTGCAATCGCTGCTGGAAAAAATGCACTGAATGAATGAAGTAGCGGAACTGGGGAAGGGAGATCAAGGGAGAAGAGCCAGAGAAGGGGCCAGAAGGAGAAACCTGAATGTACAGGCTGGTATATGACAGTCATCAGTTTGTGCCCATCTGGTTTTTATGGGAGTGCTCCTGATGGTAACGTAGGTCTAGAGCTGGACACATCTGAACAGTGATGGTAATGGGAGATCTAGCTCAGCAAACTGGGCCAGGAGTCTCCAGCAGACTGGGGAGAGGGGAGGAGGACTGCTCAGACAGACAGCTCGAACCCCCGGCACCCCCTGCTTCCCCACCCCTCCTTTAGGGAGACGGTCATTTTTTGATGGTCCAGACATTGGTTGCCCAAACGGCAGCAGGCTGGAGCCACCCAGGGGAGTCAGGGGACAGTTATTTGTGCCACGGGTGTTGCTCCAGTGCCTGAAAGCTGAGGCTTCGCCCTCTCCCACGGCTGGGCTGCTGCCACGGAAGGACAAGGGCCCCGGGGGGGCAGGATGGGGCAGACGCCACCCCCACCGCTCCCAGGGGTGCTCAGCCTGGGCGACTTAAGAGGGATGGGAGCCTGCAGCAGCACGCACGGAGGAACAAGAGTGGGACCACAAGCCATGCATGCTCCAGCAGAGGCGAATCCTAAAAGCCTGAAAGTCCTGGAAAGTATTGGAGATGTTGAACAATTGCCCACGGTGGGGTGAAGGTGGAAGGTGGGGCGTTCACTTGCTTTGGAGAGTTACTAGTTGACGCTTCTCACTGATGTCTGGTGATGATGCTGGAGGTGAAAACCATAGACCCAAAATGAAATGCAGTATTACACATATTCAGCACAGAGAAGACTGGGAATTTTAAACACATACAATTGATTTTTCTTTTTCTCTCCTCCTTGAATATTAGTACAGAACTACAAAATTCCTGCCTTAAGTTTCTGGAAGTCAATAAAACTAGATAAGATGCTTGAATTTTCTCTGGTAGCAAATGTATAATGAAAGGTACCGAGTGAGGCTGATTTTTCTTGTCTTCAGTAAACCATCATGAGAGCAAACCAGACAGGTTATAAATCAAAAAACAATTTTTAAAAACTACACTGTCTTTTTGGACAATGAATCAACCTTTCAAAGATGTCAAAGGCAGTCTACCAACAAACAAACTTAGATATGTAGAAGTAAACAAAGCAGAGGTTTGTGTCTTGCCAAGAGGAAACCGAGAATGCAGAGATCACAATAAAACTGATAGCACCGCAAAAAGTGGAAAAAAGCCACCAGGCCCATGGGGTAATGTTTTCTTCTGCTCTTTTCTTGATTCCTTTTCACTGAAGATTAAAGGGAAAAATGTTACTGCATTGCAATAGATGTAGCAGGACATATTAAGGAACTTTGAGCAAATAAGAGCTGAAAACAAAATTATTTCCTTTCTGCTAGTATCGCCTTTCAATCCCACTTACCACGAATGCCATTAAAAAGAAAACATTATAAAGTGCTTTGTTAGTTCTCCATTACTAAAGGTTCAGAAAATGAAAGATAATGTCTGCGACTGGAGTAAAATACTAAATAATATATTTTAGAAATGAAACCCCTGCTATTGTTGGTGAAACAATGCATCTGTTCACTGCTGCTGATGTTGATGGGAATGGTACAGCAATCAGCTTGTTATTGTTGTTATGGCATGAGAGAGATTAAAGGACGTGCATACTGTAAGAACAGAAAGAAAGCAATCAGGTTGATGTATGTTGGGGAAGAATATTACTTATTCAGAGTTTCTGTGTTATACTGCCATTTACAAAGTCTCTTGTCCACCTCTTCCTTGACCACCTACATCAGGGAGATGTTGGCCATGGATGCAGCATTAACCAACAACGTGCACAAGTACCGAAGCAAAAATATGAGACCTATCTATTCCCACCCTGTTTCTGGTTGGTTCCTGCTGGGGCAGCTTGCCAGAAAGGTTTGGAGGAAACTGGTTGATGTGGTAAATTGTTGGTGTGGATGGAAGTGGTGGCAGGGTCTGGGCGTTCAGCGAGCGCTCTGCTCAGCAGGCCTCCGCTTCCCGGACCGTTACTGTCTTTCTAGGTCCGTCTTAATGCTCATCATCAGTTGTTTATTTCGGATTTTGGGGGATAGTGTTGACTGGTCTCTGGATATTGAAAGAGTGAGTTTCTGGAGACCCTGGGTGTCTCTCAGGCTGTCTGGTTCCTCCTCTGCATTAGCTGGGGGTACGCTGTGGGGCAATTGTGCTCCTCACTCTCAGCTTGTGTGTTATCCACCTCCCTGCTGCTCTGCTCTCCACTGGAAGAGGAAGCCACAAAGTGGAGCAGTAGCTCTCTGGTCTGGACAGTCGAGGTGCCAGGACGGGGGGAGCACTGCAGAGCATGCCTGCCCCACGGTATACACAGAGCTACGACGTCTGCACAGCGGCTTCGGTAGCTGCTGTAGCTTCTGGTAGCCCAAGCAAAACCCACAGTGCATGAGGACATGTAAGGACAAGGCCTGTGACAGGACACGCATGTATGGAAAGCAAGGCAAGGGTGCTTTCTAGACAGGTTTATCAGACCTTCCTGCCTCTGAGGAAGCACAGCGGTCTCCTGCCTGCTCTGTGATCCCTTGGTGCATTGGGACAACCAGGAGCATGAGGCAAAAACATTCAAAGGAGCATTGCAAAGGGAGCGTCTCACGCATGGGATGTGAGACTCCAAGAAGCTGCCAAAGCCTTTGCATAACGTCCTGAAAACAAGTGGTTCCCGTTGTGTGTCTGCCCTGTCTTTCTGCGGTGTGTCCACCAGAGAGGCAGTGAATGCCGTGTCAAGGTTTGGACAGAGGGGACCCGAGCAGGTCCCTCTGCAGAGCAATGAAGAGCAAGCCTCCCCCCACAGCTGGTTATAAGGCCTTTCTGCTGCTAAGTTACCAGAGCATAGCTTTTAAGGCAACCTTATCCCTGTATGTAGAGGCATAAAAAGAAAAAGGCCAGCCTACAAGTTCACAGGTCCTTAAAAAGAAAGTGCAGCAGAAGTAGATCTGAATTCAGGTTTCATCTTGGTACCTTCTCCTCCTACCCTTGGACGGTATGTGCTGATCTGCAAGGCTATGATTGCTCTTCTGCAATGCAGAGCAGGGGGTCAGTTCTTGAATATAACATTGCACTTGCTTCGGAGAAGTGCAGATACTTGGAAGGAGGATGGGAAAGGGTCCACATGACCAGGAGGTACTTCATTACCTTGCCTGGCAGTTGCTGCCTACTAATCACACAAATTAATGACCACTTTGATTTTTTTTTTTGTCTTAGTACAGCCTGTTGTGAATCATCCGCTTTAAACACCTCACTGCCTGTCTGATTAAAAGCCACTTTAAAGCCACTGTACTTTACAAACAAGGTGCTTGTTTGTAAACTTAGGAGTAGCACTTGTGCTGTAATGTACCTTCATCTTTGTGTAGCTTCATCATCAATGAATGCTACCGGAAAATGAGCGTTGTCATTTCAAGAGCGTTGTCCTAACTAGCCTTTTAAGTGCTTTATTGCTTTTCACTGACTTTGTCCTATGACGGAGTGTTGCTGTAGCCTGAGCCATCTGAGATTTCCTTGCTGTTACTTGTGGCCGTCATAAAGACTCAAGTCTTGATTGCCTCTAAATTGCAACTGCGATAAGTGGAGTGGCAGTCTGAGGCTGCCGTAATCTGGATACGCTTCCAAAATGAACTCTGCCAGGACCAGAAAATTCCTTTCAACTGTGAAAACCACCACTGCCTTCTTTCCTTTCCAAGATCCCCCAGAGACAGATGCCCAGACAGATAAAAAGATGAAGACCGTTTCTTTAAGGGAGGGGGAAGAGCCTGTCCTTTCCTACAAGAGCAGACATATGAAAATGTAGAGCTATTAGAATACAAGTATTTCTCTAATTGGGTTTATCAAAGTACCTGTCATACTGTGAAAATTCATTCAAATCACTGCTCTGTGTTGAGAAAAATAATTGCTTGTTTGCATGATTAGACCCAAACTGTAAAAAACAAGTCACTCCATGAATACTTGCTAATCATAAATCTTCTAGAACAAAAGAGATGCCCTATATGTTATAACAGAAACTACTTGTTTCATAACAAAACATCCAGCTTGAGACTGCAAGCAGAAACACAGAGCATCATCTGTTGCATGTTTATGCAGTTAATAGGGTGGACAGAAAGGCTCAAACAGGCCATTATGATCAAGAAAGGCTACTAGTGACTTCAGCACAGACTGGATCAGATCATTATGCAAATAAATCCTAGGATCAAGTTGAAGCTGTTTGCAGCTGGCGAGGGACTACTTGGTGTAGAATTAATGTAGGCAGCAGCACTGATCTGAGCAAGGGCAAGACTGTGATCCTCAGTCCTCTGGGGATGGCAGGGAAAACAAAAATGAGAATCCTTCAAGTTAGATTAAATATATGATGCTGGCTGTACTTGAGGAATGAGGAAGCGATGTCAGGATCTCAGGCAAGGAGAGGCCCTGTTTCAGCAGGGCAACACTGTCCTGTCTGCGCTGAACACAAGCAGACAGACGGCATACAGAGAGGCGCCTAACAACACGTAATGCTCCTGATGTTGTGACCTGTGGTTTCTAAAGCATGAAAAATGTCACTCCGTGTTCACTGTGGCATTACTCAATAGCCTCCTGTACTGACTCCGCCTAACTTCCGAGTATTTTTCATAGGACAAAGTTTTGTTCTCAGATTTGTGCTATGAGCAGTCTTTCCAAACCGTATGAAATAATTTCCCCCTGAGCTATACTGAAAGCTGATAAAAGGAGCTTAGTTATAGTTTTCTTCTGAATTCAGCATATCACCATTTTAAAAAGATTTTCTGAATACTGAACACAGCCCTGGTCATGTAGAATTACTCCTAGTTTGCTGCCAGCTCCTCCAAACACTGTGTTATTTTATGACCTCCTTGTACAAATATAGGAAGTGGTTGCTGCTGTGAAATCTTATGCATGATTTAAAGGAGGTGTATTTGGGACAGAGCGATCCTCAGTGCCAACTGGAAGAAAGGTTAAGTAGTATCTAAGTATCACGTGATGAGATGTGTTTTGCGATAAATTCTCTCCACAGCATCACAAATAGTCTCCAGCTCTCCAGTGATTTCTCTTTGGCACCTGACAGTTTGAGTCAAGGCATCAGGGAGAATCTGCAGAGCTGCACCAGCAAGATAGGAGTTTTCACTGCTCAAGGGAGCCAAGGGAGATAAGGAGGACAGCGGCCTGTAAATTTTGCTGATAGTTCTCCGGTATAGTGTATGATTCTTCTGCCATACTTCTCCGGCACGGCCTCCGCTGGTTACGTTTCCCTGGGGAAGGATCTGGCCCTGCAGAGCTGGAGTTTGTAGATGCAGGTGCTGCTCCTCTCACCGAATCCTAGTCCTTGCTGTCACTGTTGTACGGCTGTTGTCCTTGGGAAAGGGGTAACACTGCTTGTCGCTTGTTATCTATATCTCCCTTAACTTCTAACTCCTTCTTCACATCTGAACAGACAGCATCCAAGCAACATGTTGCCAGTTGTCTTGAGGTGTCTGCACTAATTTATCCTTTCGTTGTCACTTATTTTTAGCATACTCCTCTCTACCTCACCCACGTGTTCCTTGCTCTAAGACTGTGCGTTTTCTGGCTTGACTCTATCCTTTGCTTTCTGGAACTCGGAATTTCTCTCTAGCTCAGGGCCAGACGGGCTGTTTTCGTTTCCAGCCTCCAACGTGTATCATTTTGCTACATGTAGATTAGTCTTGCAATTTCCACCTCCAAGCCTCACTGTCTCCCACCACTCATCACCTTGAGGCCAGTTAGAAAGGAATTCACTAATATGAGCAATATTTTGAATCAGGGCTCCCAATGTTCAGCCTACGGCACATTTGTGGTGTGTCAAATCATGGCACATGGCCATAACGTGTCTTTCTAGTTGAGGCTATGCTCATCCGTATGAGCTGGTCATTCAGACTGCAGTAGCTGCAAGGTCTCTTCCAGGTCTGCTGGGACACCAGCGAGTCTCTGGATGTGCAGAACACTGGAACACACCATCGTTGCGGCAGGAACAGGATCTGAGCTGCCAGCGGGACCCAGCACACTGCTGCAGAGATCGCTGCCAGTCAAAAGCTGGACACTGCAAACAGACACCTCTGACGGCTCCCACAGCCCTTCCTGTTACTCCAGCGTGATGGCAAGTGGTGGCAGGGTATAGTCACATCGCCCAGCACAAGATGACTGTTGATTTTGAAAAGTGGAAGAAGAGAAGCCTTGGGGAGCCGAGGGTCAGGGTGCCACGAGGGCTGGTGGCTCCCAGAAGCTGGGATCCCGTGGGAGCCTGTCCCACCTCGGTGGTGGGAACCCGTCCCACAGCCCTGCGAGGGAGAAGGGCAGCTGGGGCCAGCCCCAGCCCCACGCGTTGGACACTGCCACAGGCCAAGGGTCGGGGTCTAGGTCAGGCCCAGCGAGGGTAGCCAGGGCTGAGCACAGCCCATGTAATTTATTTAATGGCTTCGCTGAATGTTTCCAAACTAACAGGGTCCTGTTTGAACTGAACTGGTGGCTCCATTTCATAGTCTTATCCCTTCTATCATTGCAAATCTTTCCTCACACTATCTGGAAACTGGAAGGGGGTCAAGCTCTAAGACCAATTTTCCATAAGATGCATAGAAACCACAGAACCATTATTAGTGGGAGTTTTGCAGAGTCCTCTGTGGTATATCTCCCACGTTCCTGGCCCCATTAAGAGGTTTTGTGAACACAAAAATGAATTAAATTTTTCCCTTGGGTTTATATCCAGATGAACTTCCAAGTAAGATTAAGGATTAGTGGCTGAAATTTACTTCTGCAATGTTTATAACTTGTTTAAGATTCGCAGTTCTGAAGAATGGATTTTAGATTTTTGAATGATAAAAAGAAGGGAAATCAACAGAATGAAAAGCTGCAAAAAACCAAGGTTCCAACATCCACTATAGCCAGTTTCTCTCTTGCAAGTAGAATAAGAGCTGTTTGGAGTACAGCATGTTTTTTAGGAAAAAAAGCATACAGTCAACAAACTCAGAGACTACTTATTTCCAAGTCACTTCCTGATCTTGAAGCATCTCCTATAGGATCAGTATCAAAGCATCTTATTAAGTAATGAATGTTGATTTTCATATATAATTGGCAGGTTGTACTTTTTTCCTTAACTGATTTGTTTTGAGTTCAGTATCCAGTGCTTAGGCAAAATTATGCTGTGGATGCTATGGATCTGAAAGCAGTGAATTTTGAAAGAGGCAATTTTTCTGTTGTTTCCTGCAGTCATTTAATGCTGGCTTCCGCTATGGACATTTCCTGTTTTAATAAAGTGTATTTATCTCTTCACCATGAAAGGTTTGTGCAGGCTGGAGCATCACATTTATTCTAAATGGCATTTTGAGGCATGTTTATAACAAACTCCCCTGTATGGGCCTTTTCATTTTAAATGGGTTACAAATGTTAAAAATCTGACACAGTTGACAACAAAATAGCATAAGAAATTATTTAAATTATGGACTGCATGTGTGTACAAAAAGCCAGTTGCCCGCAGCTATGCCTGACTGTCAATTTATGTCCAGCTAGCTGCAATGTAATGTCTTATAATGTAGATTAATGTAGCTCCAGGATGGCTAAAATGTGCCTGAACATATATAGAGATTTCGTATGCACCGTCCCAGTTCATTCTCTTGAGTAGGGTAAAATGCAATAATATTTTACCTTGTAAGGGTAATATAAGGAAAATAAGGAAACAGATCAGGGACTGTGTTTTGGCAATAACAGTGGAGTGCCTGGTATGCACAGAAGCAATAATCTGCATAAACACTTCACCAAGCTGTGCTCCAGCTTGGTTCCAGCTCGACGCTCTGGGACATTGCAGTGTGGGTGATAAACACCAGGCTCACCCTGGAAAAATACCAGGCTGTAGTTCCTGGTTTTTATTTAAATTGTGGGCAGATGCACTCTGCAGGTCACCTGTTTGCTCACAGGACTATTTTCAGCTAGATCTGCGTAAGAGAGGCAAAGCCAAAGTGCAGTGTTTGACATGGAGTGGTTTCACTGCTGCCAGCATCCATTCCAACTCAGGATCCTTAAGACCAAAACTAACAAAAGGAAAATACGTATGCAAAAGCTACCGCTGCCTTTACCAGGAGCAAAGTTTCTTGTTGTCCACCACAGAGAGCAAGATAATGCTAAGGTGTGTCAAGGTTTAGCTCAAGGTTTTTGGTAAAGACACAGGGAAATATTCTATTTGTGCGTGGAAAATAATTTATAGCATGAAACCAAGCTATGCTTTGCACACATTAGGGTGCAGAGCATGAGGCTGTCAGAGGATCCAGAGCAGGGTGACGTGGTGCTGGAGGGCGGCGTAAGGTGGAAAGAGCCAAACCTGGTGCAGTCACATCCCACTGCCATTTGGGAGTGACCTGTCCCTCGAACCACACCGAGGGTTGCCTTGGGTAAAGCTGACTGGTGTCAGATGCTGTGAGGAAGACTTCAAGTCCATAAGGACCCACGAAACAGCTATTGCATGGATTTCTAAGCAGCACATTACTGCTTGTGTCATGGTTCAAGGCTAGCTCTAATGGCAAATACTCCTGTCCCTGTAAAAAGCCAAACTGCTCCGCATTCAAGCCACTACAGAAATTGCTGGGTTTTGCTATTCCCTTTGTCTTGTCCTGTCCAGCATGCACAAAACAGTGCAGTGTTTCAGGTAATTGCTATCTTTTTCTGTTCCGGTCCCCCTCCCCGTTTCCCCCTGCAAAGGCCTGATGAACTTGGAGCGAGCAGCATGTCCGCACTGGCAGATTGCACCTCCCTTGGAGGTGATTTATCAGCTGCCTCTGGAGCAGAGCTCAGCCACATCAGAGGGGTGGGCCAGTGTCACTCTGCGGCTAATATGTAGTCACTGCTCGAAAGGCAGGGTGTTATTGGTGGCACAAGCTGATTTACAGGGCATCTTTGATGACACACCCCCCGTTATGGCCAGTTTTGTTCACGGTAATTGTTTCTCCTGACCTTTGCCCCTTCCCCTGAACATCCCATAATTAGTTTTGCATAGTCCCGCTGGCCTCCCCAAATACCCCAAATTCTCACAGTTGTCTTTTTTCCCCCTTCTTCTCCGTTACAAAGTCCAGAGTGACCCTCTTCAAGGCTACGCCTGTAGTTTCTTAATGCCCCATCAGTTACTGGCTGAAGAGCTTTAGTCTTCATTAATGTCTCCATTATTGCTCATCTATCAGGTTTGTGCTTCTGTGTGGTTTTGTTTGTCGCTTCCCCTGTTATTTATCCACCCCTTTGGGCTGAGAAGGTCCCTCATCTAATAGCCTTAATGAAGGAGATGCTCTCACTTCCCCTTACAAAAGGGACCGGAGGAGTGTCTCGCTACACAGAGCGGCTACGATGAAAATCAACTTTGCAGAGGTCTGCAGGGTAATTTGCAGTGTGGAAGCCATAAGGATCCCTTCCGCTTTTCAGCCCGTATCAAGTGCGGGAGAATGAGTAGTCAGGGCTGCCTAGTCCTGGCTGCTAAATAACCCTGGCAGCGATGGGATTCGGTTTTCTCCTGCTCAGTGATTAGGCTGCTGCTGTGTTCCTTTCAAGGCTTGAGGCACAAATTACTTGAGGGATTTTTTTTTGGAGAAAAAGCTTTTGGTTCATTTCTGTTCAAGGAAAAATCTGCCTATATTTAAGCCTTCCCTTTTTTCCAGTGTCTCTTTAATAGCACAAGTATATCTCTATTGATATCTCTATTTGAAATCAGAGAAAAATCTGTTTTTTTTCAGGTAGTACCATTTTGGTGCTTTGCTGCACCAAATGATAGTGAGGATTTTTTGGAGCTGTGTTTTCCAAGCTTCCTCACACACTTACAGTCCAGAAAAGGAGGAGAGAAGAACAGAAGTTATTATGGAAAGTAGCTTGCTCTGTAGTGCATGCCACAAAGCCTTCCTGAAGTAGCTGTTCTACAAAAGAAACTGGTTCACAGCCTTTTCCTTAAATCATTCAACTGCTGCTTCCTCACCAATTACTTCCTAATACAGTGGTGCCTTTCCTTCCCAAGAACAAGCAAACCCCAAATAACAACAAATTAAATTGATTGAAAACAAGTAATAATGTTGCCAACAATAAACAGCATATAGTTCCATAAATTAGGAATTGCAAGCTAGAAAACAGCTTATATAGTTCTTTTTTTTCTCTGGTAGGTATCATTGGGGGCCTTGTATGCTAGTTTCTTTCAGAAGTCAGAAGAGGTTCCTTTTTCAGCTAAAGAGGAAGGATGCCAATTGCACCATTGCTTTTGAAAGACATATTATAAATCTTCTAGAGCATATACTAACTTTGTGAAGTGAAAATAAGCCAATATCAGTGATCTTGTAGACCTGACTTTCAAGTCATCTACCTTTACTTTTCATAGTGTTTATTTTACCATAACTTTGTTTAGATATTCTTTCCTTTTAGAAGAAAGCTCTTTACATGGTCTACGGCTTAGCAAAGACATGGCTCGGTCCTCTTCCGCTGGTATAACTTGGACCTGCACTGCTGTCAACAAACATACATCAGAGTAGTTTTGTTTTTCCTCTGTTGTCCGTTTGCTGGAAAGGTTGAACATGTTGCAATTAGAAAAGCCACGGAAAGCAAACTCTCATGAAGCGGAAGAGTGTTACCATGACTCCAAACTTCATTAACAAAGCTATTATATGAAGGTTTCTCAGAAAAGTCATTCCTCTCTGGTATTTTTATGTCTGTTCTGATTCATTCCAAGTGCACATTCCATCAATGGAGCCTTTATTTCTGTTTTCTTAACTTCTAATTAGTATAATTAAAAATGCAGATGGACTGCGGTTTTGATCTTTCTTCTCTGATGATACATCCTGTTATTGCCGCTGTGTGGTTTTTTTATTTTTGTTTATATAAATATTGTACTTGGAAACTTCATTTCCTCAACTGTGGCTCTCTAGTTACTATGTTTTCTGATTTTTCTTAGCTTTGTTGTTAGTCTCTCCATTTACGCTTTAAAAATGACTCCTCTTTCCTGTGGTGGTGATTCTCCTTGAATTTCTCATTTCAAGTGCATTTTGCAAGTACTTTTCTAGGCCTATTTACGACAAAGTTCAGAATAATCTCGACAAGTTGCAGGAGTGGACTGAAAAAGAAGTGCAAAAAAAAAACAAACAAAAAAAAGAACAAGTAAAGATGCTACATTTAGTTTGGAGTAGTCATCTGCCCAAATGTGAGATGAAGAGCAACAAGCTAGCTGACAGCTCTGCAGAAAAGTACTGATGGTGATAAAGGACCAACAAGTTCGATATGAGTCTACAGTACCCTCCTGCTTGTGAGAAGGTGAACATCATACTGGGACATGATGCGTGAGTGTTGGATGCTCAGAGCAGTGAGGGGTGACTAACCAGAGTTTCCACATATATCCTTACATATATGTAGAAGATTCCCGGAGAGAAAAGGAATAATCTGATCTCGGCACCTTCCCTGGAAAGCAGCCCCTTTTCCCTAGGAGGATATCTAGACACTCATATGAAGCTGAAGAAGCTTATTGCATGGCTTGACAGCTGCCATGCATCTCGTGCCAGAGGCCTGCATTTTGATGGACGTACATCTAGATGTGTGTGTCACTGCAGCAGGACATACTTCAAACAATTCTCGTTTGATTTTTGGTTCCTTTGTTTCTTAGACAGTGGAGGGAATTAGCAAAAGATTGCCTCCTTTTGATATAGAAGTGGAGACGTAAAAATGCAATAATCAACAATGCTGTCACGTACTTACAGACAAGCAAAGACTGAGAGAGGCATTCAGGAACAAATTATCTGAAAAACAAATATCTGGATGATGATAAAGAGAGAAAAATTCAAACTTCTAGAAAAGAAAAATGCTAGAACTTGGCAGGAGCTAGTGAATAATTAAACCTCCAAAAAAAAAATAAAAGAAAGAAAAAAGAAAAGGGAGAAGAATAGTTTAAATTGCTCAACATATGTAAGAAATATCCTCTTCCTCCTGACAATGAATATAGTAGATAAGAAAATTGAACGGCTGGGGGAAAAACTGGCAAGAATTCCTCCAGGAAATAAATTCATTTTTAAGGCACTTTCAAACTGATGAAGTGACGACAGAAAAGCAGGTAGGAAGGTACTGAAAAGCTCTGAGTAATTTGAGATGTTAACATGCAGTGAAGAAAACACTGACTGGATTTAAAGAGGATGCTCCTGCTCAGAACAGACCAACGCTGGCAGCGTGGTGGCCTCATCGCTTTTGCAAAGGAAACATGTCCCACCTTTGCTGCTGGACATCGGAGAGAGATTGGTGCCTTCCTGTCTCATGGCTCAGTGCTACGTGTCCTTAGGCTGTGCTCAGCCTGGATTTCAGCGAACGATGTGCTGGGCTTCCAGTGGAGTCAGGCCCTTTTCTTTCCCAAATCTTTACTGGGAAAGAAACACACTGACCTTGCCACGTGTGGCTTTGCAAAGCTAGGAGGAAGGATAGCCAGCTCTGCTTTCCATTTTGGTGATAACCAGTGTGGCTCATGCGATGCTGTTTGTTTGACTTTTTTTGACTGGAAAGGGACAAGGCCATCCCGGCCTCTCTTCTCACAAGTCTCTCATTGCTAGCCATTTTTGCAGTGATCACACGGAAAGTCCATACTTCGCCCTCTCTCTCAGTAGCGTGTCACAAATCAGTTTGATCAGCCTCCCTCAGCCCTCTCACAGCATTTATTCTTCTTCCCAGAATATCCTCCAGCTTGTCAGTGTTTTCGTGGCAATTCGATAGCCCGAAACTACTGGGTTGTTCCCGGGTGACTGCTGTGCAGACGGGGACTCAAAACGATTCGTGACCCGTGCATGAAGCCACTGCCTAATCAGTTCTCGGTTCCCTTCTGCCCTTCTGTCTGCTGCAAGGCATTTTTCTGTGCTTCATTTATGCTCTTTGTTTTTGTCGTTTTGGCTGTTTTTATATATATGAAAAAAGACACATATTCGCTCCTCAGGGTCCCCTAGTCCGTTTTGCCCAGTTATAAAATCTTTCCATGTGTACCTCCTGTTTTCTGCTACTCCTCAGCTCGTACTCCTTTTCTTACCCCCTCTGCCCCCATGCATGTTTCTGCCCCTTTCCATGCTGAAGCTGATTGTATCTTCTGCCAGTCTTCACCTCATTTTGCATGATTTGTTTCTATTCGTATTGGTAGGTGCACCAGAGGATCCTCTGGCAGTTTCATCAACATGCTCTGTACTATCTCTTCCTTTTAACTAAGGGAGGTGTTAGAAAGGAGAACTATTATTTTTTTCCATAGCATCTCTCCAGAGACGTTTTAGATGTTAGAGATGCATTAGAGATGTTTGCTGAGTCTTTCAGCAGTTTACCAATGTATCTGAAAAATTTCTCATGTCAGCCAACGTGAATATTTCATGAGCTATCGTATAAAATAACCTACTGAAATTCAGTTACAAGTAGCTCAGGTGCAAACACTTCCTATCAAAGGTGTTTGACATTTCTTATAAAAGAACTTTGTCTTTACCTGTTCACATTTTTGCCAAAATTGAAACTCTTTGAGGCTGAAATGCTCGATGCCAAATACTTAAATCACTTCAGATTTTTTGTTATTATTTCAGTTAATCTTCAGAGTGAGGTGCTGTTTTTGACTATGTTTTATAAAGAAATAAACTTTTCTTTGGCAAACTCATACACTTTGCATATACTTTGAAATCTCACTGGCAGGTCACGCACATTGCTAAAAGCTTTGAACAGTTCTTCATAAAAATCTTTGCCAGAACAGACTGCACATGGTCAGAACAAACCGATCCGGGTGAGGAGCGGGGCTGAACACGGCCCAGGACAGGCCCTGAGGCAGAGAGCGAGGGACCCGCCGACAAGGGAGGCACCAGCCCGTTCTGACCGTGCGCAGGGTCAGGCTGCCCAAAATGTTCCTATGGCTTTAGCACCATCCAACAGCGAACCGCTAAACCTGCTTCGGGACTTTCTGCACCAGAGCCTGCAGCCAGCCCACTCCCAAGGAAAATAACCCTAATTACAGTCTTTGCAAGCTTATGTTGAAGGCACATCAAAAGCAGAGAGAGAGTGGAATTACTCTGTAGCTAGCGTAAAACACGCAGTAAAGATTTCAATCTAGCAACTTTGGTTTTTACTTTATCTCTCCTTCCAACAGAGTTAAGTTAGTTGCATTTCTTAATTCCTATTCCCACCCTCCCCATTGTAAACAGAGACTAAAAAATAACCCCAGCTGTAGTACAAAAAGAGACTGAGGGGGCCAACTCCAGGACAGCCGTCTGCGCGGCGTTGTTGAACGCTACGCCATACGGAGAACACGTGAAGAGGGGAACAAATCATCACTGCACAAGCAACCTTTATTCTGACCTTACCTGACCTTTATATTTGACTTCACAATTTCAGCGTACTTCTACCAGCGTCCTGCTGCACTGGCCTGTGCTTGAACAATGCCCTTAATTTCCAATTAAGAATTATTGCCGCGTTAAGAGTTTACTACAGGACCTTGGAGGTGCCATGGGGTCAGTAAAGCAATGAACTGCTGCAAATTGATACGGCTAAGTCTAAGTTCAGGGCCTTTTTCTGATATACTTGGGATATTAAGCCTTTTTGCATGACGGATGTGAAAAAACTGATGCGTATCTGTTAAAAGAGCTCTGTTTGAATGCCATTTCAGCAACTGATCATATGATTTTCAGAGCAAGAATTTTAATCTCAGAATCCCTCTACTTTTTGGGGGAAAATTTACAGCAGTTTTGGTACCACAGCATAAAAAGGACACCAGCAAGACATAAAAAAATGGCATTAATTAATAATGTAAGCATTAACATCTGATTATACTCTGAGATGTGACAACGTTAAAAGTGTGCTGTTGCTTCTTATATGCACAAGATCTGTTGATCCTAATCATTATGGTTGTGACTCGTTAGGAAGCCCAAGGAACAGAGAGGCAATAGACTTGGAATTTCATGTATTTTGTAATTCCGGTTTATAATAAGTCTTTTTCACTCCTGTTAGTCATCTTTCTACAGGACCAACTAGCTTTTACAGTGCATTGGCTGGAATGACAGATGTGTTAACTGAATTCCAGTTTAAGATCTGAAGCACTGATAACACTACATCATACTGAAAAACATAACTGGCCTTTGCTGTCTTAATAGAAGTCTCAATGACAGGAGCAAGTAACAAATTTATTTCACTCTCTAAATTATTACAGGCAATAATTTCAGAAAGAAATTAGGGAATGTTAAATGTCACTTAAGAGCTTAAAAGCAAACGTGTGGTTTCATGTCTTGTCATTGAGGTGCCAAAAACCATGTCTTTTGTTTCAAAAAATTGGGAGTTTGTATTTAAATAGGATTCTGTTCCTTGCTGTTTGCTAGAGGACGTATAGTCACCACTTCTACCCCTGTCTCCCTGGTATAACAAATTGTCCTGGGTTGCAGCTGAGTGCTCTGCACCTCTGAAATTGGGTTAACAGTGTCACAAGCCAAGAACCCAGGAGCTACAGTATCTATAATTGCATCGCAGTTCGTTATAGCTTTAATTCTATTCACATGAGAAAAGCTAAGGTGGACTGATGTCTTCCCGCACAGTCTCAGTAATAACTTGCTCTTTTTCATCAATAGATTTTCAACTGCTCAGGAACTCCATGAGCTTTGAATTAGATATTTCCTTGCTCAGTAGAGGCATACCAACAAGGGAATGTCTGTAAACTTGCAAGGCTTTTCACTGTCTAGATCAGACATTTCTGCCACTTCTGTGGCTATTAAATGCAAAAGCCATAATGTACTCAAAGAGAATGATGTATTGTAAAGCAAAAATCTAGATAAAAAAATGCATAGTAACAAATCTTACTTCAGTTGGCTTAGATTTTTTTTTTTTCTCAAATTTTAGCTCAGGGTAGAGTTCCACACTGCAAATTTCATCTGAAATACTCAAAGTTTGGTTGAAGTTTACAGCAGGTCCAAACTTGCTCCGGTATTACAATGTGAAATATTTAGCGACTTTAATAAAAGATATCATACTGGCCAATCTACAGTAAAAATAAGTTATTAGCCATTCTATTTTTGCTCTCAGTGTCTTCCCTTTCTGTTAAGAAATTTACCATAAATTGAATTTCTCTCTGGAATACATAACAAAGACAGATAAATGACCTCCATTGGCTCCTCATTCTATTCTGCTGAAGTATTGCTGGTGTCTTGGAGATAAGGCTTTTCCAAGAGTCTATCTACTCCTTACCTCACTCATTCAGCAACTGACAATGATGCTTTCTGTCTTCTTAATGCTTTCTCTGGACATTCATGCTGGTGCCTGATGGTTTATTTGGCTCTCTCCGTTACAGGAGCAGGGTGTGTAGTCTTGGCGGGCTCCTCTTGGAAGTATTGCTACTTGCCTGTGAGGAAATTACAATACAAAGAAGATGGGCTGTAACACAAACAGAAATCATTAACTTTACTTTCATGGTTTTCAGTCACTAGAAACCTCTGTTAGGACTGCTACAGCTCTTCTGCCATCTGCTGTGTTTCCATCATAGGCTAAAAATGTTCATTTGAAGAGGTGCAAGGTCAGAAGTGAACTTAGCGGGAAGCTCTCCAGGACGGCAGAAGCCCTCATGTCCAGACCTGTTCCCGTGCAGGTGTCGGGATGTTTTAGCACAGCAGTTGTTACAGCGATACTGTGCTATCTAGATCAGCCCTGAGTCCTTTGGGTCAGGGAGCTTTTAGAAAACTGCTGCCAACACTTAGATTTCTAAATGCAGGGATGGACTGAAAAATATTTTCAAGATTTTAAACATCTAACAACTATGACAGAAGCCAGCTGGAGCTGATGCCCAATCCTTCTGAAAATCTGGGTTGCTAATTACTGAGTCAGAAGCCTGACAACAGATGTCCATCCTTTGTCGATCATCCCAGCTTCTGTTGTCTTACGTATCTCTGCAGCATAAATGTAAGGCAGTGCTCAACTAAACAAACAGCATATTCACAGCATGTGCTTCCTGAGCCTATTCCTAATCTCTAATATTCACATTGAATTCAGAGTGGCTTTGAGATGTTTTTCCCCTTTTGCCTCCTCAGTTATTTGATGGGGACAAGAGCTCTGAAAAGCACTTTCTCTCAGTCCCCCCCATCTCTTTGTGTAAAGTCTCCCTTGGTGTAATATCTGCTTACTGTTTATTATGGCAATATTAATAATAACATGCCTTCAATTTTGGATAAGCAGCCAGGGCTAGATTTGCTTATCTGTGGTCCGGAGTTTCTCATGGACAGGGCGTGGAAGTGCTTGCCAGTACTCTTGCAACAGTGCTACAAAAATTAACCTTTTCCAAGGTTTAGTATTTTAAATTACCTTGTTTATAGTTGATTTTTCTACTTTAGGGGAAAAAAGAAAAGAACTTTAGGAATCCTTGCAGCAATTTACTCTTTAGACAAAGAATGGTGGGGAATGGATTATTAACACCGGAATGTGACCCATTACCTGGACATACGGATGCATAATAAGAAGAAATGCTTGGGCAGAAGTGTGTGATGATTAGCCCCACACCAAAGCAAGGCTTGAGTGCAGCTGCCCAAAGTGTAAATACAGTCTCTAGGGTCAATGGGTGGGCTCCCTGCTCATCATGCCTTCAATCAGAAAGTGGAAGCCTGCAGTTTGAAATAAAAGGCATCCACTATTTCAAATCTTAAGGCTATTTTTAAGAATAGCCTCTAGCAGCAAAGAAAAGTGCATTAATATGTGTCATTGCTTTGACTCTCACCCAGATAATGCTGTGCACTGCTTGCTACTGTTTGAAAGCAAATGCTGCATGGTGGGCAGTGTTTTATATACTTGCAGGCCTAATGTACCCTGTGTTTGGTATTCTTGCCTAATGTGCTACATTTACATTACAAAGAGCTTTCTCCTCAGCAATGGTACTGAGAAACACAAATATTTCTTAATGAGGTATTTCTGGGTTTGTGCAGGACGAACACAGCCGCCTTCTTCTTCCACGGTGACTTCACTGATGCTGTCTGACTGCATTTGTGCTCTTTAGTTTAATGCTTCTGGGCATGAGCCCCGTTGTTGATACAGCAAATCACAGCAGCTTGCCAAGCTATTTCTCAAGTTGCGTGGCTGGCTGGCACCAGCCAAAGTGGCCTGGATCTTCGCTTAGCGGATGTCACTTCACACAGGTCAGTTGTTGGAGATCAGGATTATTTCCGACAGCACTGCTCCTGTTAGAGTTTGTGTGTGTTCTGGAGAGAAGCCTATTCTTGTCTGCAGCTTTAGCACTATATTCATGTCTGTGTGAGGCATTTGTAAGCAAGGACTTGTTTTTAGTTCTACTCTTAGCTGAACCTGATTTTCACATCATTCACTAATGTCACTACAGCACTTTGTCTCGGACAGTTCAGACATCTCTTGGATACTGCTCATTAAATAAAAGTGTGGCTGCGAGGTCATTTTTTTCTTCAAGGAAGGATAAATAAAATCAAAATCTCTTTGACTAAGCCTTCCATAGGCCCCCTTTTTTTAATGCTATCTCCTATTGAGAGATGTCCAGCCAGCTTGCAAACAGCAACAAGATAGTTCTAGAAACCTAGCCATCAGGTTGGCTTCTAGCACACATTCTAGCAGTGTTACTTCTAGGCTGCCATTCCCAGGTAATGAGTCATCTACCGGGACAACGGTGTGAGCTTGAACTGTTGGATCTCTGTCCCACTCCGATAAATCAGAGCAGGTCTCATCTATCAGTGCATCAGACTTTTTGAGGCCTCTAAATAGCCCAGTTTCAGTTTGAGGTGCTGCTGGTGCTGTTAGCTTGGAGGAAATGTAAAGTTATCTTTACATTATTTCAGCTACCGCTTGCTTTTCTTCTCTCCCCGCTGCTTCCCCATATCCTTTCTCCCCCTGGTGTGGGGTACCTGGCTTTAGGTTCTGAATAACTTCAAAAAAAAGTTGCAAGATAAAGATTATACATTAAAACATCATCTTTGACTTTTCTGCGGACCCTTACCCACTCTCTTCAGTTCTTGCTTGAATGATGAAGGATTGCACTGTTTGTCTTCACCACTTAATGAATGTCTGGAAATGAAAAGGCGTATGTTTTCTGTGACACCAATGAAACACAAATATTTTCCACTAAAAACAATCCTATAAGTATTCAGTGTCACCCTTCTAGATCTTCGGTTGTGCCCTGATCTTTGAACTAAAGCAAGAACTGGGAATCTTGTGGCTGATAATAGCCAGGTCATTATTTTAAAGATATAAATGTTTAATATACAATAACAAGTCACATAATGAATGTCCAAATGAATGATGTTTTCTTCGGTTTTACATTCCTAGAAGCACAGGAGATACCGGTCACTTTGACATGGGAGGCCATCAGGAACGTACACTGGCATACTCTTAAAAAGAGTAGATTTTATTCCATAAAACAAAGCTTAAAAATGCCCAGAAGCACTCAGCGTTTTCTGGTCACTACTTTGAATTCAATTCTCTTTCACTTCATCGGTGCTCCATTAAAAGGGATGTGGGATTTATGACTGTACTTAACTGAGTAAATCTGAACTAGCACTACCTTTTTGGAAGTGAGGTATGGGGAAAGAAGAGAAAGAGGGTGTGTGTAAAGGATTTATTCTTTCCATAATAATAAAATTGATTAATGAAATCTAGTATGACGGGGGTGTCATGCCCTTTATGCATTAGATTTCATTACACTTAGGAGATATAGGGCTTTTGAAAGGGAATAGCTCACCTCTGCCTGCTGTTAGGGACACAAGTATTTCATGTCCTTGCAGTTACCAAAGACGCAAATACATTTTGTAACTGAATCGCAGACTGGGGTGAGGGAGCAGCATTTTGCAGGACAAATACGTTCTCCGGGAAGAGCTTTTGCTGGTAAAGGGGAGGGCTGCCCTGGGGGCAACAGCGGGCAGGAGCAGCGAGCAGTCCCGGGTGACCTGTCCTGCGCCCCGCCAGCCACGCGTTGCATCCGCGGCCTCAGAAATTAGCAGCCGGTACTGCAAGTCCTGGCTGCTGCCCTGTGCCACCTCCTCGCAGCAGTGAAGGTGGGAAGTGGGCAGCATGCTGGAGCTGGTAAAAATAACTACTCATTAGTAATAAGGAACAATGCCTGTTAAATGCTGCTGCTTTATAATTACGATGCAGTAAATAATGTATTTATCTGGAGATAATTGAAGATGAATTCTGTCTGATTCTCACTTCGAGGATGTAAACCCAGGAGAAACTATAATGAAAATGGTGAGATTTCCCAAGGAGAGAAGTAAGGCAGCAATGAGGTGAGAGCAACGAGGTGAGGCCTGGAGAAAAGACACCTACTTTTTTTAAAAAAAATACTTTTTACTGAGCAGGGAGCTACATTTTGCTGAGAGAAGTAGATGTAGGATAACACTAAGAGCAATATTTTCTTTTGCAGAAGAAGACAGCAAATTAGCCAGGGCCACATGAAGCTGTAGTCTGCTGGGGTGCTGCTAGCCCATGACACGAATTAGACCCTGTGTCCCATGCTGTACAGTGCCCAGGAGTGCGATCGCAGCCTGAAACCCTCCTCATTAAACCATGCCCAGGGTGATACTGTACCCCAACTCCAAGAAATGTGCCATTTCTTGAACCCTATATTAAAAAACAGGTTAGCACAGTTAGCTAGAACATTGAATACAGGCTAAACCCACACGGATGAGAAACGGTGAATCTTACTGAATTATATGGTTCAATTACATGCAACTGAGAGTCAGGGCAGGTTTTGGGCCAGTAAATTACTTCCAAGAAAAGGCTTGTTTAGGAAAAAGCTGGTAAATTGGATGCACAAGATCAGGTTCTTATTTTTGCTAGCTGCGTGATGACAGATGCACCACGTAGGGTGAGGTTCTGACAACCCTGTACTTGTGTTGCGGAAACTTCCCCCAGCTTCAGCCTAGCAGAGTTTTGCCCAGCTGCTGTCAGTACCTTGGTTTTGAGAGCTTAGGAATAAGGCTCAATCCTGCTCTTACTCAAATCCAAGGGAAAGCACCCCTGTAACTTTGAAAGGGAGGATCGAGCCCTAATCTATTTATTATTTGTAATATCACAGAAGATAAAAGTAAATATGGGATATTTCCACAAAGTATAAAATTAGTCTTGTGTGTGTGTGTGCACATGCGGGAGAGATCTTAATTAATCCCACTTTAGAAAGCAAAGTTTTAGTGTTCAAATTCTGTTTCAGCTATTTTACCAAAGGCTAAAGTGATTTCCTATTTATATTTTATAAGAATATTTATTTTGCTTATAGCCCAGCATTAAGGGTACTTTTCCTTGATAAGCCAGTGTTAGAGCTCCGGAGTGAGTTCCTCATAATGGTAGCCTGAAGGATACATTTTGTGAAAATGAAAAAATGAACATATCATTTCCGTATCAAGACTGCAGCACACTGCTCAGTGCAGAACAGCAACACGCTTCCCTGCTCCCACCACAACGAGAGGCAGGTTACCCTGGGACTTCATCTGCAGTACTGAGCTGTCAAGTGCCTGTAAAATGCCTCTCTGACAGCCAGCCATTGATTGCCATCATCTGAGGCTAATTCACTCATCCCTTTCCCTCTCATGCAGAGGAGCTGCGTGTTGCTTTGTTGGTTGCAGGGCCTCGAATTGAATCGGTTTCCAATAACGCTGTTGTCATTCAGCAAGTGACACTGCTCCACGGCTGCTCCGTGCAACCAGGTGTTTCCTGAAGGCTGGCCAGCCTTGCGCCACCCTGCCTTGAGCCTCTTTTTCCAGCTGATCTGGGAGGTGCAACACAAATTTCTACCGCTTATAAAACATTAAGGAAGGAGAAGGGGACTGCTTGATTTATGGTGGCTGTGAAGTGATGTTGAAATGAAGCACCTATGTGTGGCCGCCCAGAAAGCATGCTGTGAGGTAGGTTTTCATTAGATAGCTTTAGCTTAGCAGTGGCTGTGGACCAAAACCTCATCCTTTCCACTAAAAAGATGATGTACAAGCCTTTCTCTGAGTATTATGACTGCCCTTGCCTTTTCAGCTGAGTCAAACAAAACCTCTTATTTTATCACCCCTGAAGAAGGGGGGAAAGTTTTGGATCGATTTCAAAGTGGCTCAGGACCAAACTCTGGTTTAAATGAATTACTTCGCTTTTTCTTTGTGCTCCATTGAACTGGGTAAATTACCCTGAAAATCAAGTTTTCATCTTGGACTTTTTTTATAACCTCATAAAACAGTACATTGAAATCTTAGTTCATTCTACTAAATTTCTATGGATTTATACTTATTGTGTATTTATTATTTTTAATACATACAAAATATGGACAGGTAAAATATTTTGAGCACTCTTCTTAAAATGGATCACACTCGGCTTGATGCTTAACCTACGCTGTAAAAGCTGAAGTAATATTTTGTGTGTCTTGAGAGAGAAGCTGGCTATGAAATGAATACATGAATGCTCATTTCTAGGCATCTATTAAAAAAAAAAAAACCACTCCACAGATGTACTCAGATAATATGAGTCATAACTCATAAAGAGAGGCATAATACTGATTAAAAATAGCGAAATTTCCCTTGACTTCCATATGAATAGGTCGAGCCTGTAATGAGAAGAGGTTGCATTCAGCGTTTGGAGCCGGCTTGTACAAATCTGTGGAACTGGGTTTGGCAAAGGCAACAATGCCTATTTCTAGCCCAGGAAGAGTTACTTTTCCCTTTAGTTTGGGAATAAAAATACATCAAGCATAAAGCCTGAGGTCCTTAAAATAGTTGACTTGGTTTGTCTTTGTGGAAGATCAACTCTAGGAGTAAAACCATGAGTCCAGGGAGTCTAATGGTGAATGTCCCACCAACACTCCAAAGACCGTGATTTTTGTCTCCTTTTTGGGGGGGAGCCACCTCTCAAAACCCTGCGAGTTGGGACGTCACGTGAGGGATGTCCCATTAGGCACTGTCTGCTGGAGGCTCTGGCTCAGCTGGGGGCAAAGAGGAAAGTCAAATCTTAATGATGAAGAACCTGTGGTTTGAGTTATTTGGAGCAGTAATGTGAAATATGTGACTCTGTCAGTCAATTACAGATCGGTTGATAGCTAACAGCGTTTTTCCTGGTACCCCTTTCCACCCATCCCCGAAGCTTCCTCCAGAAAGGACAGTAAAAGCACATGAACTTCAATAAATAGTGGCCAGCACCTAAGATAAAAGTTCAAGAGAACTTCATATTTTATATTCCTTTTGCTAGGTGCAATCTTCTGTTTATTGTACACAGCTTGGAGATACCGTAAATTTAATTTTAAAAAATGACCAAATTCATGTCAAGAGCTTTCGTATGCCTGTATTTCTCATTTTTTTAGAAATAAGTTTTCAGCTGTTTTGACAGGTTTGCTGTCCTTCCTCTTTCCCAGCATCTTAACAGGCATGGTGATTTCAAGCCTCTCTGCATGCAAAAAAATACATCAGCCCTGCCTGGGTTGCAGAGGAAAGCCTAGCTTTCAGGTGGAGTCTGAATTATTTCTGTCAAATGCCAAGGAGTGAGATGATTACAGATTAGAGGACAGAAATCATTTGAGAAATGGAAAAGCGTATTACAGAAGGCGGTCACGCTGCTCTTCTCCCTTCTGCCCTGCAGTTTTTGAAGTTTCAGTAGGGAAAGGAGAAACACCCCAAGCCTTCCTCTGCCCCTCCTATGGGCTCACCCTTTTCTTCTGCCCTAGTGAAGGGAGTGCAAACGTGTTGGTCAGAAAGGGAACCATCTCTCTGCAATCTGGGGGGAAGAAGCTGACTTTATCTGAGAACACTCTGTATATCTGTTTACGTATACTGTTCAGAGGACTCCTACAGCCATCTTCCCTCTCCCACTCACTGTTCAGTTTGCCCTTTTCATGGACAAAAGTGCCTAGTGACAGGTTAAACGTATGCTTGAGAGCTCAGCCCTGCTTTTAGAAAGCAGATTGCTCAGTAAATACGTAAACACAGGAAAAAATGATAGTTACCAAACTCCTTTATCGGTGCAGCTGGCTACACCTCCACTATCTTTTTCCTGCCGCCATCCCTGAAAGAAGCTGCTATATAGCTGCTTTTAGTGCTAGTGCTTCTGTTTCGAGATGACTGGGTTCAAATATCACTGTTAAACGAAATGGGTTTTAGTGAAGGCAGTGGCTTCCTAGGTGCCTGCAGCTGGATCAGCTGGAAACGCTGACAACGTTGAACCCCTTGTAGGCGCAGGTGAGGACTCAGACCTGGGTTCTCTCGCACATCTCTGGATGTGTCCTGCTGTTTTGATGTGCGTTAACATTGGTGACAAAATCATTCACCTGCCTAGGGCCCGCCTGATTCACCCCGGGCATCCTGAGGAAGTATTTCACACCTACTTTCCCGGCTCGCGGCCGTTTCTGTTTGTCAGACGCCCCATGGCTAGCACTGCTCCAACACCGCGTGTGCTCTGCAAGCACGGGGCTGGGGGCAAGCTTCACCCTCAGCCATGCAGTATTTTAGCTCAACCTGGTGATTCCCCACTGAATCTCTTGTAGGGTAGGGCAGGGGCTGCGCTACTGATACCTGGACACACAACACAGCGTGGTCTCCGGTGGAAGGGCAGGAAGGTGGCTGGAGGCAGAGCGCACGAGAGACCTCTGCATCTCACAGGTAGGGACGTGAGGGACAAGCTGAGACAGGAGCCGAAGGTATAAACTGGGAAACCTGTGTAACTGGCATACAGTAGGAATCTTCGGTGTACAAATAGTAAGGAAGAGTGAAAATAATTCTGAAATTTGATAGAGTTGTATTTTCTGGCAGCAATTTGCTGTAAAAGGAAGAAGAACACGTTTTTTGGAACAGAAAGATCTGTCAAGGTAAAACTGAAAAGGGGAAGAAAAATGGGAAGCACTGGGAGTGAGGTTAGGAGATGATTACATTTTATCATCCTTCCTCCTTTCAGAGCTGATTTACAATCTGTCTGCAAGAGACCAGCTCCAGGGAAGCTCAGTGCCTGGGCAGGTTGAGCAATGGCAATAGTTACTGCAATTGCTTCCAATTTTAGTTACTCTGATTTCCCAGTGGCCCAACTTTCCCTTGGTGCACGCGATAAAACACCTAATTTCTTAATCCCATCAGGCCTCCATCAAAAATTAGTTGAATTGTGTGCCTATACACTTACTTTAAACTGAATGCTCAGATCTATAGGCCTATATTCAACATTTACAATATTAAGTGCTGGAAATGTGTGTCTCTAGCCCTAGTCTGTGTGCAGTGCTCTTGGCTGCCTACAAAGCAGGGAGTGATTAAGTTTAATACTTCTTACTATTTACAAGTCTATTTACCACCAACTTCTGCACCCACTGCTGAACAATGTAATTTGGGGCATGACCAACCTACCTTTCTAGAGTAGAACATCACCACACAAGCCCTGTGTTAGGCTGGAAACAATATATTAACTGTTTCATCAATAAAAATTCTCTACTTCCACAAATTCCTTGGGGAAGGAAGTCATGATGTTGGCGGTAGCACAGACGATGCCTCCGATTTTGTTAGAGGCTGCAGAAAGAAAGGTAGGAGCATTCTGGGGTGGAAACATACTGTGATGAACCTCTATTAGATCTCACTGTTAGGCCAAAATCCTTCAAACTGGACAGAAGTAAGTGGAGATGGTGGGCCAGGTTCTGATCTCACACAAGCATGTGCTCTGAACATGCCACTTTGCTTTTACCTCCATCTGCTTCAGCTGTTACTCATCTTCCTCCAGATTTTCTCTTTCTCTATAGTCTTAGTGAGAGCAATACTATTTTCAATCAATAGCATATCTTTCTGAAAACTGGAGTTTCTGAGAAAAATTAGTCAAAGTTCATATAAAAAAAAAAAAAGTGGGAAGAGATAACTGAATGCTATGAAGAATTATAGAAATAAGGTTCCAAAAGCAGCTAAGGCTTTGGAGTATCTTAAATTTTTTAGGCTGTTAATCTTGTACAATGGGCAGACATATCTCCTGAGCAACAAATAAAGCTGAGCAGTAGAAAGCTGTATCAAATGTATCAGTGTGCAACTGACTGTAGTTGAAATCTTCAGTGTGAAGCCTGGCTTGAGTAGAGGAGGTCAGTGGAAAATGTGGCATTGATTTTAGTAGAACCGGGATGTTGACCTTTAACATTTCCATTTTGTGAAGATCTGTGGCTTCTGAGATGCTCTTCATAGGCAGCAGAGCAACTTGAAGTAAGCAGAGTGACGGTATGTACCTGCCTGGCCATTAGCACCTGTGTTCAGGCACCTCCCCAAAGAGTGAGACTGTATTTCCGAGATGGCGAGCTGTTGTAGCCCACGTCCTCCCCGCTGAGGGTACCATCTTCATCCGGAGCAACAGTCCCAGCCTCCTCTGCCTGAAAGGTTGAACTCTCTAAATACAATCCAACTCAATGAAAATGAGCCGTGCAATGTCAGGATGGAAAGTCTCTGGCTAGACTGAGAGATGAGGTACCAAACCCCACCGCTCAGGGTTCGCATAGCAGCAGGGATCAGTTTTCCATCATTCTGGAAAAAGCGGGAAGAAAACCAATGACGACAGGCCAATTGCTGCAGTGAAGCTAGTCAGGAGGGATAATCCACTAACAGATGAGTAACTGGCTTGCATAAAATTAAATTTATTCTTATACCCTTCTCATTTTGCAGAAGGGAATTGATAACTTGCTGCTTACTGCACAGCACTTACTGATGCATTGCTAAGAAATGTGAGAAGCAGAAGGAACAGTTATTGTGTAAATCAGTATAGTGACCTCCTCCATCACATATGAGATGAAAGTATTTCCCACCAGCATTTCTTTGAAGCATTAGGAATAGGGGAAGGGGGGGCAGGGGCTTTCCATTAATTTTCTCCGTTTCCTTCCTCACATCTCCATGCATGTGCTTTCTTTTCCAATCCTCATGCCTTTGTTGGCATGAGAAAGTTAGCAGGTGCTGCCCAAGCTGTGGAGATCCCTGGATCCCTTCTGTGTGTTAGATACATAAACACCTCACGCATCTAAATCTTTACCTCTTCTGCACTGCAGAGAACAGTCCTAAGCCTGCTGCAGCTAAACATGTTGCACAGAAACTGTAAAAAACAGTGATTTTTAACACTTCTGGCAAACAGAAGCCAGGATACGCTTGCAGGGAAGATAAAAGCCCATCGTTATCAAATGTGCTCATATCGTCGTTAGCTATGAAAATTTCCAGGAGGTGAGTCTACCAAAATAACCCTAAGACCTGCACATCTCTCCAGCCTTCCTCGCCAGATGTGAGAAGTATGTACTTCTGTTTCCTAGTAGGGTCTGACAAAATGCAGAATCCAAAATCCCTAGTTTTTTTAATGCAGAAAAGCACAAACCAAAATTAAACATCTTAATAAACTGGTGAAAGACTTCAGCAGTACAGAAGAAAATGTACGACTGGTAACAAGAAGTAAAAGTATTTGAAAGAATTATAGGAACAGTATTTTTCAGGACTAAGTCTTGCATATTTCAAAAATCATTTATGAGTAAGAATTCCAATAAATGTCAATGAGACTTCAGGTTAAAGGTTCTAGAGTGCATTTGTATTAGTTTCTGAAATGATTTAAACACCTGAGAGTAGACAGTTTATGACACTACAGAAGAGAACTGTAAGGGGATTTATACATCTAGTAGTATCAGGACATCAGTGTTTTTTTCCCCCAAACTTTCCTAAGCATGAAAATCCTTCCAACATCTTTGAAAGAGCAATGCTTTCTGGAACAACCATGCTCATCTTGCTTGCTTTAAAACACAAAACTAAAACGATAGCATGTTTTGGGCCAGATTTTGAAGGTTCTTCATCCAGCTTCACCAACTGAGGCATAAAGGGTCCAGACTGTCAAGCCTCAGAGCAGCGTAATAGCTGCTGTGGAAAAAAATAGGGAAAGTGCAACTGCAGATGCTCACAGTCAAGCACTATTGAAAAATCTGCTACATTATTAAAAAGGTTAAACAACAACTGAGCAGTTCTGAATGTCCAATCTCGACTGCGAGCACCAAACGTTTTTCAAGGTGTAATCCAATATAAGATAACAAATGAAATGGAAGCCCTAGAATATGCTACGAGCATTTCTGCATAAAGCATTTGAAGCCTGAATCAAAATACGCTGAACCTGAAAGCAGGAGTCCTACTGATTGCAAAAGGCTTCAAAACAATCCTAGTAAAATTTTAATTTCTCAAAACTCTTTTGGGCAATTAGAGGAGAAATGTGTTGATTTAGGAAGGACAAAATACTGAGCTGCAAGAAACTGTCACCCAGAAAAAATTCTGTGCAGTCCAATTGTTGTGCAAGGAATTGCTGTAATGTCGCGCATTAACTGGGGATCTAAGCACACTTGGTACTGACGCTGCTCATCATCACCTAGGACTGGTTCTCTAAAAGGAGCAGCATAGGGTTTTTTTTTTTTTTTTTTTTTTTTTTTTTTTTTTAATGCTCGTGGCTGAAACCGTGATAATTAACCTTTTTGGTGCCTGCTGACAAGTGTGTGTGTGTGTGTATATATATATATATATATATATATATTATTTTTTTTTACATTTTCTGGGGGGGCGGTGGTTGGTTGACAACCTCTGCTCCTGCACCTAACCAGACATATCTTTGGGGAATGGAGAGAAATTAGTGTAATAGACCCCGGTGGTTGCTGCTCTGCATCAGGACACCCTCCCAAAGCTTTTGGGTGTCCTGGGGCTGTGCCTGGAACCATTCTGCTTTCTTAAAATGAGTTTAATAGGTGAGGACCAGAAGCTGAATGGACTGGGATTCTGGGAGATGGCCAAGGTCTGCATTAGCTCCCCACTGTACTCTGAGACGTCTGTGGCCTGTATAAGGGAAAATATCACTCCATTTGAGACATGTAGAACCTGCCTGAGAACAGAATAGTGAAGTGTTGGAAAGATTTAGGAGATGACACAGAAATTAAATGCCAGCGCAATTATCTTCTGGAAAATAAATTAAAATATCACTTTCATCTAGTGTCAAATTTCAGCAGATAAACAGTCCACCTAAATAGAAATACCTTTTAATTTAAATAAAAGGTTTGCCTCCAGGAAAGACCAGCTGGCTGGTGATTTGTGTTGCTAACACATTTGTTACCAGTGTTTTCTTTGAAGCTTTCACTTCTCTATTGTTGGCAAAATTATTGTCACCATTCAGGGTGCATAAATGGCTCACACAGGTCCACCTTGCACAGATGAAAGTGACTGTCACACCTGAAATGGCTGTCCTTGCAAAAGGGGTCCCACAGGAAAGTGTTTGCTTGTATGATTGGAAAGTAACACGTAAAAAGGTCTGGCTACAGCTTAGTTGCCTGCAATGGGTAAGCTGGTAGTTTTTCAAAATGCTTGCACAGAGCACCCTTTCATATTTTAATAAGCAGGTGCAAAAGGAATGAACTAGAACTTGCCATTTTACTGGGATATATTAAAATGTATGTTGCAAAGGAAGCACGAAATGGTCATTGGGCTTAAAATTACAGCTTTGGGAAATTCACTTTCAAGGTGGTTGAAAAGAGGCTTCAAAGGGCTGGCTTTCTGTGTCTGAAGTCCACTACATGTCCTTTTTATTTTTTTTTCTTGCGTTATCATGGTACTTTGAGTTTGCCCATCTGGCCATTTCTGTATTTAATAAATCCCTTGTGAGGAGAGATGTCACCTTATTCTGTCCCACAGGGTCCTCTTCCATAGATATCGATATTAAGTATTTTCCTAATGTAAAAGCTGAAAAATAATAAAAGGATGAGCAAGTGCTTCTTTGATATAAACTGAGGATCTGAAGGACCGGGAATAATGTAGTACATTGGCTTTTTCTTTCCCTCGAGAATTAGTCAAGCCTTAGGAAACACTGGATCAGCCCTCAACCACTTGAAACGAAAAGGATCAGAATCTGTGGTCTGTTGTTTCTAGAAAGCGGCAGCTGTTAGCAGAAGTGTTTTCTTGCCTAGTCCTGACTAAATTATGGTAACTTGTACTGGAATGGGTTCTGCAAGCATTTGCAGTACAAACACACATGCCATTAAAAAAAAAATTGAAAAAAATCAGTTGATATACTAGCTACAGAGAAATACGCAGAAGTATTTTTTTTTTCTGTTTTGTTTTGTTTTCACAGCGGGGAAGTACAGAGAGGAAATGAAGAGGAGCACCAGGACAGACCGTTACTGCTTATTAGGACAAAGTGCCTATTGATTTCAACAAAGATTTTGCCATGTTTAGGAGGATTTAGGTGCTAAATCAACAGTTTAATATGACAACTAGATTGCCGAATTGGACAAATGCCTATATAAGGAAGAATCTTACATAATTTACAAAAAACATCCTTGAGCTTTTGAAGCTAACCACAGAGGCGTTTAGGGAGGGTTGAGCAAGATAATCTTTGTAATATAGCACAAAAATCACCGCTCTTCCTCCCTTCCTCATATGTCATCCTCCTGAGGCTCTTTAGGATCTTTCTTACCACCTTATTGCAGGAATGGACCTCAAGTATTACTGCTTTTGAGCCCAAACCATTAACCCATTTTGGTTCAGTGTGTCAAAGCCACCTGCTCAAAGAAAGGGCCCAGAAAAGGCCTCATTATCTAAAATGAAAGTTCACCTTTTCCTTCACATCTTCCATTTATCCATCAGCAATTTTCCATCTCAGAGCTCTCACGTTTTATCTTCAGTGCATGCCAAAGCAGGGGATCGTTCAGTCAGATGCATGAATAATCCAGGAGTCATTTTCAGTCTCACTTCTCCTAGGCAGCAAAATTCTTGGAAATTAGAAGAACATCAATAGCTAATAATTGCTGAGAAACGTGTGGATCCGTTTAAGGTACAGCCACAGTCTATTCTTGATAAGGTTTATTAGCTTTCCTCAGGTACAACAGTCTGTGAAACCAACTTAGAGGGTAGGGTTTAGCATAAGGCATCACTGTTGTTTTTCCCCCTTACGAAAGAATCACTGTTCTCTCTGTTTAAAATCATCACTGCACACAGAAATACTATTTCCAGTTCTGCCAGCCTTTTTTGTGGCAACAAAAAGTATTTCCTGTGAGGGTCTTCCAGTTGCTTTTACCCTTACTGCCAGTCACTGGGGAAAAACAGACTCAGTTTTCTGTCCTGTGTTTTATGCCCTGGTTTGTTCTTATGAAAAGCTTGGATGCTTTGTGTGTGAACTGTTTTGTACACCTACATAAGGGTCACTGAGCACAGGACGGAAAGCAAGAATGGGACGGATATTAAGTTTTCTGGAGTGTCTGCTCCTTAACCTAAGCATGAAGGAGCAGAAAAGGAGAAGGTAGCAGCATGCACACACACACAGACGTGCATCTGTGCACACAAAATGTCTCTCATCCTTCCCACTTCCAAGACCCATAGACACCTCAGAAGAGAGACAGCTGAGTCCCAGCACAGTCCAAGGATACATCCAAATTCACTGCTGAGCCCGTGCAACAAACATTTTCCTGCATCATATACCTGCTTCTTTGGCTGCTAGAATTTCTTATTCCAGCTATGCTATGGTTTATACGCAAGAAAATATGATAGGAAAACACCTTATTGGTATATATATTTTTCTCTAACTAGGTTGCTTTACCATGAATGTAAGTTGTAGGGAGTAGCCTCAAAGATTCCACTCTATTTCTTTATATAATAAATCACTGGGAGCTAAAGCAGATGGATTGAAGAGAGCAATTGTAAAGGAACTCGATAAGCTTCCCCTTCCCCAGTTTCCCTACCCTCTGCAGTAGGGTACCAAATTCCAGCTCAGGTCAGGACCAGATCCATCAGTGAGAAATATCTCACCAATGTCCGGTATTCCTGTGGGAAAGCCTGTGTTTTTTACTGTTCTCCGAAACTCTTAACAATTGGCCGCACTGCACTGCTGCAGCATCCAGACATGGAGCAGCTGACTGGCTTCACAGCTGTAGACCTGGTGCACTGCTTAACAAACCTTTATAAAATGAGTTGAGTACCCTTCACCAAAGCAGGCCTAACTTAATTATGGTTTTCTGTTCCTGGCTGGATTAGAAGCTCTGTGGTCACAAACAGTCCTCGGTGCTTTTCAGGTACCTCTTGTTTCTCACTTTGCTTTACGATAGCAGAATTCTTTTAATTATGACTGGGCAAGTGCTTGAAAGACCGAGATACATCAGGGTATCTAACCAGACAAACCACAACTGCTCAGAAAATCCTCTAAGCCGTAGGCTAGAAGAATATTAAGGGATAGTTTCATTTACATTATAGTAGTACTTACTCTTTCCTAGCTGTCTGCTTATGGCCACTACAACAATATTGACTTTAAACCATGGGTTTGCACCAGTACAGCTGTTCTTCTGTTGTGAAGGGAACTACATTTCACAGTAAGTCTTATTGTGAAGCAGCTGCAGGTTTGTCTTCCTATTCCTGCCTGTCCTGATATAACTGCTTTGGTACACCTCTTCTCAGGGGATGGTGGCTGGTGGACCCTACCTCAAGTCAGAGCTCCTCTTTGTCTGGGGACTTCTTCATCACTCACTTATACTGAGAAGCTATTTCCATTTTTTCACCTCAGAAGTTCTCAGTAATCTCGTTTCAGGTACTTAAGCAAAGACTGGCAAATTTCTTCAATAAGCAAATTTTGTAATGAAGAGAACAGTACATACTTTATGGGCCAGTAACTTTCATGCCCTGGGACACATTTTTTCAACTCAGGTTGAAGATAAGAAACCAACCTAACAAAAAGCAGGGTAATGCAATTCTTCCAGCTGTGCTAACTTTAAGAGAAAAAACTCTCCAACATAAATCATTCAGTTCACAACACGCATGACAGAAAGCTCTCCCGAAATCATCTTTCTTATGAGCTAGCTGCGATCAGGGATCTCCATTCTCAAGATAAGCACTGAAGGCTGGGTGATGGACTTCTCAAAGGATGGCGATTGCTTACGGTTCCCAATGACTTCGATGGAGCCTGCAGGGCCTCAGGCCCTCTAAAAGCAACTCACAGTGGCTTTTTTGATGACCATATATTTAAGAGGTTGTAGCTGAGAATGATCTTGAAACTTGTTGAAGGCTATTTAGATGTGAAGCAGTGATCACAAGAAAACAGCCTCTGTAACCTTGACCATTCAGTGAGTTGACTTTTGCTTGCTTTAATCCATGTTTCAGCCCTGGAACATGTGACGGCCTTTGGATGCCTTGTTCAAGTATATTTAAACGCACTGCAAAACACCGGGGGGAAATAAAACTGTGCTGAAAAAGGGACCTTATTAAAAGCTTTATTTCTTTTGATATAAATCTGTGGCTCGAAAATCTCTTCAGCCTCTTTCCTTCTCTCTTGTTCTCATCATCATCTTCCCCTCAGTGTATTCCCTTCCACTGTATTTCTCCCTGAGTCTTTGGCTCAGCTTGGTTTTGCCATTCCCCCTCACTGAACCGAGGCTCCCTTTTTTCCCTCTCTTTTCACATATCAAGCATATCCTTCCCAGAAAGCCGACACTTTCATTTCCCTCTCTGTGAAATGAACAGGCTCAAAGAGATCCGCTGGTGCCAGATGAACCGTTTGAGCGGTGTCTCAGTGATAAATTCATAGCTGCGTTGGCTAAGCCCTGGCAGCAAGGTGTGTCGCGAGGTATCGAAGGCAGAACAGGAGGCCCAGGAGTTTGCCTTGCTAACAGTGCAGCTAAGCCCTCTCGTTTCTGCCAAGTGCTCTTTTTCTGTAATTGCTTGACAGTATTGCTTGATTTGCTGAAAGACGTTGTTTCTAAGGCAGAACGTTTTCAGTCCCTGCAGCCACCGAAGGAGGAAGAAGGATGAAAGCCAACTGGAATTCATATTTTTCGTAATGAGAAAGAAAATGAATTTGCAATTTATTTGCAAGTGAATTCCCTGCTGTGAATTCCAGGTGTAGAGGCTGAAGACTTAATCTCATTAGGACCTGGCAGTCAAACCGGAGTTCCCTCGTGGGTCCTTTTGGAGAACAAACCCTCAGGACAGGGCAATTGAGTCATCCGGTGGGAGAGATTAGATTAATGAAGTCTGTATCGCTTCCATGCAGTGTAAAACAAACAGACCCATCCCAGAGCTGCAGCTTTACCACGCGCACCAGCTCCTGCGGGAGTTGTTCTCTGGATTCCACAAGCAGAACTGAGCCTTTTATTAAGCCACTGCTCTGTGTCCTGTGCTTTAATGAACATGCTTCATATTTTGAGCTGCTTCTGTCCTCAGCTGGTGTCAACTGGCAAAGCATTACTGATATTTTCAGAAGAACCAGGCTGCGAGTGCTTTGACCATGGGAGCAAATAAGGTCAAAAAAGAACACATTGGGCAACGGCATGTTATTCTATCTACCACAAAGACCAATAGCTGGCAGAAAAGTATGAGAACAGGTCAAGTATTTTGTGATATTCCTCTCATTCTCCAGTAAACTCTTGATTGAGTTATACCTCTGTTATTCTATGCCACCAGTGAAAGTTATCGAAAATGTTGAAACAAGTATTAGCATTTCTTGAGGGGCTGGAGGTGTTTCCAGGCAATTTGAACTAGTATATTCAGACTTCTCTAGAAAGGAATATGTGGCCTCTTTCCTACCTTGGAAGATAGCACTAACTCTACTTTTAGAGCAGTGGTTCTCCCATGTTTTGCAGTTCTGATTTTGTTTTTTAGTTTGTTTGTTTTGATATAACATGGCTGAATGGAGTACAGGATGCTTTTGCTAGGGCTGCAGTGTAATCCTTTATGGTTTTTCTCTGAAAACAACGATGATTTTGAGCTTTTTTATAATTCATATTTAGTGTATTTGTACACACACACACACACACGTATGTATTTTCAAACTTATTAGGCTTCAAGAGAAATGTATGCCCTCCAGCTCTCAATGCTGCTGGATGCAAGAATATTTTAGTCCAAAGACTGGGTAGCATATCAGCATGCTGCTGAGCTTTAAGTGGCCAAGCCCTACTTCCCATGCCTTTTTCAACCTCCTTGAGAACAAGTTTCTTTACCACAAAATAAACCCATGCTTACCCATGAGAACCCACCCCATTTTCCTGGACTCTACCATTCATTAGTAGTGTAATATGCCAGATATACAGAGACATTTATTCAGACACATGTTAATAAGCATGGAATAGAGTAGAGGAAAACAATGGAAACAACTTCCAGATGATAAAATAGGATCATCTTGTTTTCCATTTTAAAAGTAAATGTGTTGCTTGTGTGAGCTACATAATTAACAGTCCCTGAAGGCTGTTTATTTTCTTTTCCCCACAGAAAAGATGCATGAGTATACCAACGACCTGGATGGAGAGCATCTCAGGGTAACATACAAGTTAAAGTTCTAATTAGCTCTGGCCTTGTTCCTTGTGCTGAGATTGCAAAGGAAATTGTAGTTTCCTCATGCTTGGGATCCTAATTCAGTGAGAGAAGCAGAAAGCACCCTCAAGTCCATTGCACTCTGTGTGAAAGAATCAAAGATTCATTGCACCACAAATCTCTTCCATTAATGCTGTTTGACTTGTAAAATATGTGAATCCCCACTAACCTTGGAGAACAAGATTTTTTTTCATTTATTGATAAAAAGCAACACTATCATCTTGCAGGCAGGTTGCTCATCATGATGCTGGAGATGAAGAAAATGGATAGAGCTGACTCCTTTTCTTTTGCTTTTTCACAGCAGATTAGGATCATTTACCCAGCAATTTCCTGCCTCTTGGTTGAGTTACTGGAACTTCTAAATTTTAAGAACAGATCATACCAGAATGCTATCACTTGCACTCAGGCCAGAAATCCCCAAATTTATCAGGGGGGGTAAAATCTCTGGATAATAACTGAGAAGTATTTGTAAGACCCAGAATTTAGTACCTGTATGTGTTCTTTCAGTGTACATGTAGGCACATACTTGCACTGAATTCAGACGGTAGCAGAAGGAGGCACTTGGCATATCAAGGTTCCACAGCACTCAGTCGAAGTGGAAAACAAGCTGATTTCTACCAGGAGTGTATCTGAATAACGATCAGCTCAAATCCTCTCCTGTAGTGTTTGTGTTCTTTCTGAATAGCAAAGTAACTTGTATGTTATGCATGTCTAGCTTCTTCAAAGAGCAGAAATTTGTGTTTTGGCAAGATGAGACATTGCTGTTGATGCATGAAAAAGAGCAAGGCTTGGGTGAATTTGGACTGTTTGTTCCAAAGCTGCACCTGAATCAGACCTGGGGAGATATGAACATCTGCAGTTCTCACTGATCTTCCAGATCTTCCTTTTGCTGATGTAACTGTGCTGCTGACAGTGCTGTACTTCAGCATTGCTCACAACTTGGCTGAAGGCATTTACAATACTTGATTAGTTGCTGTCTATCTGAAATCTGATCATGGTACATATTGCAGCAATAGTGTTCACTGTCTGTTGCTGACTCTGTCTTCTTCAGGCATTAGTTCCTCAGGTGTCATTTTTCTGAAATTAAACAGAAATCCCTTTTAGTTACAGATATGAGCCCCTTCAATTCTACTAGTTCAAAACAGTGTTTCAGTGTACTATGTGTTGAATGTGCCTCATATTTTTCAGCTAATTTCTACCCTACTGTAAGTTTAACCTAAAGAGTACAACAAATTTCATAGATCAAGAATTTGCTGGGTTTTCATGCAGCGTAAAACAGCTTCACAAGACTGAAGGTTTACCTATTCTGTGCAATACGCTGCAGTGCAGAAACCGCTTAACTAACTCACAGCGGTTCCTGAGTTCAGCTTTATCATGGCATACTATAAACTACATGTTTGTATTGCTTCTTGCACCGAACTGGGGTCTCTGCCTAGTCCAGCGTTGCACAGTGCAGACCTACTAGCTCATTTGGAGATCTTCAGCAGGGTATTACACTGTAGCATGCAGACTTGACCTGATTTTTCCCCCTAATTCTCAGTCACTTCAGTTCAAGGTTTTTAAAGACGGGCGTTTCAAATGCACCTACCCATGAATTGCACTTATTCAGAGCAGATATCCTGTCCCCAGTCTGGCTGCTGGGCTACGTAGTCTCGGTGTTTGCATGCATTTTAAGTACTTTGTAGAAGAATGGAAGAGAAATTGAAGAGAGAGAGGTCTAAGCTCACATTTGCTTTGCCTGATGGAGGCAGTTTCCTTCTTAATACGTGAAAATTTCTTGAGTCAGAGAGGGAAAGGCTGGTCATTAGGACACATTTCCTAAGGGAAAACACCTGTCTTCCAGCAAATATCAGGAACCAGCGACTTGCTAAGTAGCTTATGCATAGCTATAAGAGAGAAGGATCCTACAAGCTGGTATTTAGGGTTCTACCTGGAGATGGAAGATGCAGGTGGAGGACAGCCTTGCACTGTGGTCCTTACATCCTGGCTGAGCACGTAAGCCTTGGGCTATGGAGGAGGGGAAGGAGGAGAGAATGAAGGTCACTACATTTTATTACTCCAGCCCCTTGTTTCTTTCCAAATTGAATATTTCCTGCATGCTTTCATTTTGACCAAAAGCATTCAGGGACCTGGATTCAGCAATAATTTTTGTCATCCCCAAATTCTCTAAACATCTTTCAAGCTCATATTAAGACAGGTTTGGAGGCAGGAAGTGTAACAAACTGGCTTCGAATAGCCGGTTAGAATGCTGATAATTTTGCATATCTTATTTTACAGCAACCATATAAAGAGATGACAATATCCTGCTTTTCTCCCCTTCCCTCCCAGCAAGGAGAACTGCCAAACATTATTCGGTGCTGTATAGGTCTTGTGTTTAGAGCATAGGCAAGTGCATACAGGCTAGCCATTGCAGCAACCCTGGGGTGTCCATGAGAGCAGCCGATGGAGCTGCCTTGATGAGGCTCCCTTAATAAGGTGCAACCTATGTCCGCATCTCTTCTCATGATGTGCTGCAAGTTTTTGAAGCTGCAAGATTCCGGTAGCTGATGTTCCCATCTGTGATTAGGCACCAGCACGGCTCTGTTAACAACCTGCAGTGGGACATGCCTGTCCCTTGATGATATCTGTGTTGCTGACTGCTAAGTTTCCAGGGTAGCTGCTCTGTGAGCGGAGGGGCAGGGAGGCTGGGGGAGGTTGTGTGTGCTAGTGAAAGCCAATAAATGATGAAAAAAATAGCCAAATAAAATAAAGATTATCTTGATTTGCAATGAAATATACTTATGTTGTCATATCCTGAAGTATTATAACATCACTGTGTCATAATAAATAGAGACCAGAGGCTTTTCTCCCTGTGAATATTTAATTGTCTCCTGAAAAAAAGACCAGCTTCAGCATGAAGGAATATGAGGCCCAACCCTCTGGGGCAGCTTGTGGCTCTGCTGTGTTATGGCAGTTTTCTGAATTTGCCTGTTCTCAGGTGTATGTATTTCCTGATGTTTCCCACATAAGGAAGAGATCTTAAAGTACATTTGGGGAATCTTCACCCATGCTTCCCTCTTTATTTATTTATTTCATATGGCTCTCCTTTGCCATCTAAACAAAGGGGCTAAAATCCTGGCCTTAAAGGTACCTTTTGGCTCTGTAAGAATTCTCCGTACTAGTGTGGCACACATTCCACCTTTTTCTCTTGGAAGCTTAAACCTTTCACCTTTCCATTTGCATTTATTTTCCTTCATCCTCTCTGTTTCCTTACTCCAACTTTCCTTCATTTCCCTTATGTCATTCGGACATAAGGCAAAGCCCTTACCCATCTGCCCTCCCAAATAATTGAGCTGTGATTTGCAAAGAACTCTCTAAGTTGTATTTGGCAGTTTCATGGGAAGACTTGCTTTTTGGAAACCTCTGACATTTACATTTCAATGGTTTCCTCAGGCTTTTTATTCTGATGACCAGCATAACTTCAGACAGTCAGGGTCCAAGTGGGGTCAACCAGTATCATGCTCTTACTAGAGGCTATGCAAAAGATTTTGATAGGCCTAAACTATTTTTAAAAAGTTATTTAAAATGCACCTATTTTTGCTTTTGAAATTTGAAATTTTATCACTCTAGCAAAAAGAGACCATGCTTGTAATGTTACAGATTTTGATTTAGTGAATTCCAGAACTTCCAAAGAGGTTTATAATGGAAAACTCTATTCCATCTGATCCTGGAAATAGTTATCAAGATGGTCTGTGAGCATAAACCAGCAGGTGAAAGGCCCTTGAGACCCTCTTTTTCTTCAAGTGAAAAGTCAAAGCATAGGAAGCTGCAATAATATCTCCTAGAATCTGAATCCTAATCCTGTGACTTAACCATGAAATCACATATTTCTGCCCCTTAACTGCTTTTGCTTAGTCCGTGTGTGGGGCTAGCCTTGGATGGATGCATCTGGAGCAGTAAACACCCCAGCTGCTGAACACTTAAGTGCCAAGACAAGATCACTCTGATCAGACAAAGTTCCTTTCTATTTGCACTCAGAAGAAAGGTTCTTTAACCTTGGAAGTTATTTGTCATCTCATGAAGATTGCAAAGAGACAGGACAAAAAATAACAACACTAAACTCCCCAGAACACTATGTATTATAAAATATACCATGAATGTAAAGGAGCACCACTTATAATTTAAACTTTCCATAGTACATAGTTTGGGGATGTATATTTTAATTGTTGTTTCGTCTCACGTCGTAACTTTTTGATAAATGCTTTATTGCGGTATTTAAAAAGGCGAATGGGTTATCCGAATGGTGTCAAGACACAACAGACTGATACTTCTTGAATCACTTAGGTCATGCTACTGGTTCTGTAAAATGCTGCTGAAGCCAATCCTGCTGATGTAAATTGGGCAGCTCATCTGGCATCATGTAAATCTGTCAGTGATTTTTCTCACTGAACTGCAAGGGTTTGAGCACATGAGCAAAATCACTCTCATAAGTAAGTAAAGGGGCTTTAGCCATTACCAACACATAATTATTCTCCATCTTCTTGCATTTCCCTTCTTTCTCTTAGTGCATAATGCCTATTAGTCGTCCTGTGGGGAAGGATTTAGAATGCGTTCTGTAAGAGATGCTGAAAGTGAACATTAACAATTAATGCAATTCATTATCCCGCTGTTTTACAATGAATGCAAATTGTTTTTTGAAGGGTACCCAATCCAGTCTGATTGAGAGTAACTGCTAGCAGCAACTTTTCTCTTTGTGGTGCTTAGCATTTACTGAAATAAAAATTCACTATTCTAAAATTTATGAGAATTGATTTCAATGTTTTAAGGAGCTTTTCAGAAAGAAAAAATGACTAGGGTAAGCTGCTTAGGCTGAAATTTTGACACTTTAATTGGCATTCAGCAGAAGTATTTTATTCCAAGATCATTATTAAGGTCCATCAAGGCCATTTGAAGTATCTAGGCAAAACTCTGTAATTCAGTACGAGTAAACATATAAAGAATTGGTATTATACAGTGTTCCTCAGTTATCAGAAGCCTCACTGTTACTATAATGGATCAAAAGCAGTCACCAGCTCTGATCATCTATTTACAACCCCACAATCAATTAGCATATCATTACTGTTTAATATAATACTTACAGGAAAGCAATGATCAGGGAAAATAAATGCAAGCAGGAAGTATAAAATTTTTCAAAGTTTCTAACTTGCTAATGGTTATTTCTAATTAAATATAAATGGATGAGAAATGTCTGGCTCTAATCCTCTAGTCAGATCATGGCAGACTAACAAAATGATATATCTGTTCTCACAGGCAAGCAGTTTTTCATGTAAGAAATAACCTGATGATCAATTAATTTATCCGGATTTTGTTGAAGGAAAGGGACCAAGAAGAGTTTCAGAGAGAACTCAGAGATGTGAAGCTAAACTCTGTTTGGCTAAACCAGTTTATATCCTTTGAAATACAGCAGGGTTTCCTGGAACTGTGCAAAGAGCTAGATCAGAAAATCAACATGCTATGAGGTAAGACTTTCTTTCCATCAAGTAGTGTCATTAATATAAGCAGTAATACTGTCTGCACCTAGACACTTTTGTAGATCTAATTTTGAAAACACAGAAAGGGACATTTTTCTGTTAATCAAGGAGTGACCCACAAGGTTCAGAAGTTTGTCATGTGCAGTCAAAACCTTTTTAAAACAGGATATATTTATTTAAAGAACACAGACTGTATCTGTTTACAGATTACAAGATTTCCACAGCAGTTGAATCAAGATTGTGTAAATAAGGGATCGAGCTCTATCTAGAAAAGTATGTAGCAAAAGATGATTTGGTAATATATATCAACAAAATATGGCTAAGTGGGCACTAACATATTTTGAACACTGCATATAACTTTGGCACTGAAAAGTAAATTGGTTATCTCATGAGACTAAACTTTAGTAAAATTCTTTGTATTTTACTGTCCTTTCTAAACAAAGTCAAAGCAATAATAAACAGAATAAACTGACTTTGAAACATTTATAAAAGCCAGTAGAAGATACGTCATTCCAAATCTGGTCAGAAGTTCACATTAGCTACTCAATAAAAATGCTTTGACTATTCCTATTTTCTCTTCTCCAGTGTCCAGATATTTCTTCTGGGGAAAAGAGGATCCTCATCTACAGTTTAGATTTATGCCTTTTCACTGTATCTTTACTATTTTTTTTTTCTTTTCTTAAGCCATTTTCTCATCTGGTCCCAGCTGCCTTATTATTTCTTCGTATTGATTTTGCCTTCCAGCAGTAGGCAAATAAAACAGCTTACATCAGTGATTACCATTTCAAAAGTCACATTCATGTTGAAAGAGAAAAATAACATTTTCAACTTTTGCTTAAATCCACATTATTGGCTCTCAAAGAAACTGCAAGGGCCAAGACCAGTACAAATAAGGTTTCTGCAGTGAAGACACATGGCCTCTCCAGGTTCTTACCATCTAGTGGGGTTACTTTGACCATGGAGTTGTAGTGGCAAACCATCTGCTGCAGGATGGCCTTGCTTAATGTCTCTCCTGCTCTGCAACCCAACACACCAAGACGGGATCCTGACTCAGGCTGACCAGATGTGCCTAACCCCTGGAGGCCAGGAGTGGAGAAAAGCCACAGTGCGGTGCAGGAGATGCTCACCTGACCTCGGGGAATGTAAGACAAGGGCAACGCTGTGCCCATCTCGCTCAGCGATGAGCCTCGATGGAGCTGCAGGGCTGGGGCAGTCTCTGGTCCTAGTGCTTGGAGGGTCTGTGGAAGGCTCAGCATCATTTATGAAGTCTCTGAGTACTCTTTAGTCCCACCACGACCAGTGCAGAGACATCACAGCATCGCACAGCAGTCTGCCAATTCTAGGGTCTGCTCTTAATAGACTAGCTGCTCTCGGAAGGGCTAAGTATGTGCAAGACTTACTTTCTCATTACTCTGGATCTTGGAAATGGCTCTCAGCATTGACCACAGGGTCACTGCAGCGACACTCTTCATTCGAATTATTCAGTAGCTGGCTGCACCTGATTCCAGCATGCGCTCCAACGTGTGCACAGCACACCCTGACTCCCTGCCTTTCCCACAGGCATTCTTTCCAAATTCTGTCAAAAATAACAAATGTGATGCTACGGGCACTTGTGGACAGGCTAGCATGGGATTTACAGGCAGAATAAGCCTTTCAACGTAGTGAGCTCTTCATGTGATTAAACGTTAGTTCAGAAATTAGACACAGTAAGTGACCACGTGAGGGTTTATAATCCATTTCAGGGTTAACAAATGATAAATTAAGCTATTCTGTTTTGGATTCTGGTGAAATGTGCTAGGAATGCTTATTCACCTTGTGCAAGCTGCAGTATGATAACGAACACTGGAGATGCAGCAACCGCTGGTTTCGTACATCTGCTCTTCCCTCTATAACGTAAGAGAGCACTCTTATCCCTGCACTTAGCACAGACCTGTGCAGTAAAACCCCATTTACAATTAAAGTGGTTGACTGTCAGGACTGTGATTTCTGTCGAAACACCGCTGTGCCCTTTGTGTTGTGCCCTTTGGGTAATAAAAGTCACCTTTTACTCAGTGAGAGATGTTTCTTCACCCGCACTGCAAACTCGCTCCCTTGCTCACCACCACCACTGCCGCCGGATTATACTCTGTGCATGGGACTCAAATGTGGCACCTTTCTCAGTCGCTGTTAATCACTGACGTTTCTCTTGCTCGCTCCCACCTAGCTAAGTCTTGCATTTTTCTGGTATGATAAAAATCGAAGCAATTCTCTCCTGCTCCTAAGGTGCAAGCTGATATTAGCATGTGCAGGATAGAGAGTCCAGCTGCCATCCCATGTGATTCTGGAAAACATTAGTCATCTTTTGCGTGTTCGCACTGAAAAGCTGATTAAAGTCCGTGAGCAGACCAATGTTTGATATAGGCCTTCTTTTTAATATCAGTGGGACTAATCAAATGAAAAAATAATAAAGTCATAGGCTCAGGCTACAGCTTTCACTTTTGGAAGACAAACTGTTTCATTAAGCATGGAATCACTATTCCTCAACTTGACAATATTATTTTTAAGGTGTCAAAAGTCAAAATGTTTAAATATTCATAGTATGAATATATGTTTAAATATTCAGCTCTCTGCTCTGCTCTGCTGCTGGTAAGAGAGGAGGTGTATCTCTTACTATTTGCAGCTCTCAAAAGCCCAGAAACCTGGGCTTTAAATTCTGCTTAGCTGGGCTGACTACACATTAAGCAGCTAGTTTCTTTGTAAACATGAAACAACACAATACTGCAATGCTTAAAAATACACAAAAATTCAGGAAGACTCTCCAGGGCTGCTAGAATCGCTATATAGGGAAAAAGATAAAATACATGATGTATTTCCTAAGTACACTGAATCAAAGAAATCTGCTGTACAGAAACACCAGCCGCATAGCTGGGCAATCCTCAGGGGCTGCCTGGGAAGCAAAGAAGATAACAAAACCTCCTAGCAGACCCTGAACTGGAAAACTGGGCAAGCTCTCACAGATTAAAAATATTGCATGATGCATAGCTGGGTGTTTGATTATGAGCACGACTGCTTGTGTCCGGGCAGTAGCCATGGGGTTGGTACACGCAGCCTGTGGGAGACAGGTCTGGAAGATCTTTTCCCATCCTTTGCCCATTTCTGTTTAACCAGGATGCCTCTTGGAGCAGTGGCTGTCTCTTACGGTGTGTCAGCACAGAATTTAGCTTTTAATCTCACTTGAGGCTTTTTACTGCTACCATAAGGCAAACGATGACAGATAATCATAATATAGATGCTTTGTGGTCTAAGGAGTGATCACCTCTCTGGAAGATTAACGTTTCAGATATCTCAGCTGAAGTTAATTTGTTCTCTTGTTTATTTATGAGAGGAAAATGTCTATCGCTGAAGAGAAGTCACTGAAATGTTTTGTTTTCCTTTAAAGGAATACATGCCTGAAACCCATTTTAACCCAAGCTTTTGCGGTTGGCTAGAGTTTGCAGACCCTTGCACAGAGGTCTGTTTTTTAGCTGCGCTGAAGTAAGACATAATTAATATTTGTACCAGGCAAACCTGGGGAATTTGAAAAAATTGTTGTTAATTCCTCCAAGATACTATTTATTCTGCTGAAACATAGGCAGAAAACACTTTTCACTGTTTTCTCGGACCCACTGTTGCAATCAATACCTGAGCAATTTAAAAGGTAATTGCTCCAAGAGTCTGTGCGTAAAGATAGGCACCGTACTGGATGCCGCAAAAAGCCAGGGTGATAAATTCAGCTCTAGGCTGACAAAAGCCCCCTTCGCTCTTGTTAAATGATTTCTAGCCAATAAACAACTTGCCCTTAAAAGTCTTCCCATGAATCCTGGCCTCACGATCAGTGCCGGAGTATCATCCCGGCAGCACACGATGCGCAGAGCAGGTACTGAAGAAGCGGGAATTTGGGAGAACCTCCTGCTGCCTATTTCCATCGGCTCCTCTCCTGTCGCCTTTGGAAAACATCACGGTGCAGGTTCAGGCATTCGCTCGGCCTTTCGCTTCTCTGGCTGTGAGCAGAGGAACAGCCCCGGTATTTGGGAAACGGCCAAGGCGGATCCGAAGGGGCAGCGCTGGGAGCAGGCGGAGCGGCCGGTCCCCCGTTAGCATCCCTCGGAGACGGAGGGACCTTGCAGGAGACCCTGCGGTTGCTGTAGTGCTCCCCGGGGAGATACAGCCCGGGGTGAAATCCGCTCGGCTGCATTTGGCAGCAGCCACCGAGCTCACCCAGGATTTCTCAGTCCCCTGATGGTTTTATTCAAAGCATCCTCAACAGCACGTTTACTGGAACTTTATTAGCCACTAAAAGCAGAGGGAGGTGTCTAGCTTATTCCAATGCCTCAATAAATTCGGAGATCAGCTCCTTTTAAATAGAGCTGCGTGGAGGACAAAAGTTTTCCTGTGTGAATGATTTCAAAATGTTGCTGTTCCCTTTTAGATTAAATCCGAACATGGGACAATAGCTCTGAAATTGATCTAGAAGCCAAATTCTGACATCCTCAATGTTGATCAACCGTTACAGTGTTTTGGTACCTTTCATTGTACTTACTCTTCTTACTATATTTTGTAAATATTTGAACAAAAAAAATTAAAAGCCTTTAAATATTTAATTTTGAAAAATTAGAAACTGTTCCCTGTCAATCCGTCAATATCAGACAAATTTGGGTAGAGATTTTGCACACCAATTACATTTCTATCAGCTTGAAAATAGGCAGCTGTGTAGAAAATACACTTCTGCAGAATGTGTTATGTTTTGATATTTTGTTTACAGCATTAGTTTATCTAGGGTGAGAACATGCTGCTACAAGCTATTTTAATGCAAGAAAAGATAACCCTGACACTGGACAATAGATACAAACAACATGCTGAGGGCTCACGTTTCTTTCTACGGGCTGTTTTCCTTCTCTTCCAGGCTTGTGAGCATGAACCTTTTTTTTTTCTTTCCTCTCAGTGGGACACGGTGCACATAAGGCTCATCACAAAAACGCCCCAGTCCTAAGGGAAAGCACAGTCCAGAAGCTGCACGTCATTCGGGGTGAAGCCAGTTCACAAGCCACGTTATTGTGCGAGGGCACACGGGGAGCAGAGGGAACCTGGCCGTGGAGGAGGTGAGGAGCACAATATCAGGAGTAGAGAAAAAGTTATATGTGAAGAGCACCTGCGTTCGGGTGCTGCATCTTGATTGCGGGAAGGCAAGCAGGCGAGAAGGCTCCTAACGTCTACAGGGTGGCCAGGGCAGGTAGAAATTTGGTACTACTGCTCTGCTGCATCACTCACAGCTATCAGAACAGGAATCTCAAGAAACTTAATATGTTTTTGCACTACATCCCTCTGCAGGTTGGATATTCAGTCAATCAAGAGTGAACTTCAGCAATAAAAATCCATCACAAAATAAGTTTTAGTCCTCCCATATTATAAACCCATTTCTTTAGTGAAAGTGACATTGATTGATGCCAAATTTTGTCAGAGGCAGCCAAAGGCAGAGTGCCACACACAAATAACAATTGTGCTACAGCAAGATTTGCTTTCCTAGTCTGCTTTTTCTTAAATATTTTTTCATTCTTAAAAATGTTCTGGGATGGGTTAAGCAAGGGACACTGCAGGAGGGAGAAGCAGTAATGCCCCTAGGCAGAAAAGGCTGGTTGATGTGCAGTGAAGGATGTGCCTCCTTGGCGTGTCCCAGGAGATGGGCACAACCCCAAGTTGTACAATTTTGGAATTTTTATTCTGCCCACCTCCAGACTCAAGGGGCAGTAACTTGGAAGCAGCTAAAACAGGTCAAACAAAAGGTCCACATAGGTCAGTATTCTCTCTCTGATAGTGAATAAGGAGGTAGCTTGCTCTATATCCCCCTCTCATTCCCTATCAATACTTTTTTGATCCTGTAACATTCATATCCAGTCCTTTTCATCATTGCTTTTTGTTGTCCCTTGAAATCAGTTGTTTTTCTCCCTGTTTTTTTGTTTCTCTCTTTTAGCACTTTCCTGCTCCTGCAAGACCTTGTAGTTTTGTGAGGGCTGGCCTCATGCCTGGCAATATGGGAAGGATCTGGCAGGGACCGGGGATGCTGAGGGAAGAGCACAGGACCAGAGCAAGGACAGAGAGACACTTCCCCTGAGATGAGCATTTATCAGCCATGCCTTCCCATGCCTTCCCCTGCGACTGCAGCACCTCGGTTTGCTCCGTCTCTAGCACTGCAAAGCATGAGTTTTCCTGCTGTGCATCAAGCCAAGTTAAGCAGAGACTGTGAACCGCGACCTGAATCAATAATGAATGACCTCTGAAACTATTCAGGGATACTCTATGAATATTTCAGTGAGAAATAGGTTATAACTCAGCCTATGAATGCAATATACATAGAGTTGTCTGTTACACGGGCAACCAGCTGGCATAATATGGTAAATCAGCATAGTACTGTGTCTATTTTTCCAAATAATGACCAAACTTTCTTTATAACTTCTGAATACATGAAATGAGACCAACAGCAGAACTATTAATTAGGAGATAACAGCCCTCTGGGGACAAATATTTTAGTTGTCTTCTTCACTAAAAACAAATATATAAGATAGCTTGGAAGAAACTTCTAAACTTTAAAATTTTATGGAGGAAAATAGAAGGTCAGGGGTTGAGAGTATTCCGAAACTCTCCCGGGGAATCAAAGCTGTGCTGTGCATCTGAAAAGGAGGATGCTGCAGGGCATGTAGCCATTGGTCTCTGTCGCTGTGAGGCACATGTTTACATGGTCAGTGCACTTAGGCATGCTCTTAAAGTCTGATAGCATCATTTTTGTTGTCTTTTTTTTTTTTTTTTAATTTGCGTGGTCCCCCATTCTCAGTTACACAAATGCATGCCTACAGTGACTTCATTGGAGATAAGAGAATGATTCCAGTTAGGAGCTAGGTTATGCCAGTATTTTACTGTCACTGACCAGAGCATTCAAAAAAGATGAGTAGGATACAGGTTCAACTTTTGTAATTGAAATCCTGTTCAGTGTTTCCTGCTAGGAAGCATTCTCCCATTTCTCCTCTTTGTTTCTGCCATTGAATTCCAAAGTTGAAAGCCAAGACAGAGAAGAGAAGTGACGATTATACGGATAGTTTATGTCTCTTTTTAAGCCATCACAACCAAACAGCGCTACTGGACAGTGCCAGCTTTGTATGCTAACAATAGTACATAAATAGAATATTTTCTTTATGGAAATCTCAACTGAAGGTGAGTCAGTTCAGTACCATTATAATCATAGGCAAAGTATTGCACTTATCTAGAATAACAAGGTGCATTTACTCACATAAATTAGTCAAAAAGCTGCATCTTGAAGACCATACTGCAAATGTTCAACTTAAATATTACCTTCACCTTCACATAGAGGAAAGCTGAAAGGACACCCAGGATACAGGCAAGCAAATGCTCCAGCAGAGGATTCAGTATTAAATACAATCAAATTAATACAGAGCAAGTACTGAGGCTTAGCAAAATACTCAACTACTTCTTGCTTCAAAATTACCCAGAGAAAAAGGAGAATGATCTGAGACATGCTAAGAGCAAAAGAATACAAGCACATGGGTTGGAAGGGACCACAACGGGGATGTTAGAAAAGTTAGAAGAATCCCTCCATCACACAAAATCGAAGAGGTAAAACTGTCTGGACTTAATACAGAGAAAAAGAAAAGCTCAGTGTAGAGATGGATCTAGTAGAGTGTTGTCCATGCTGCATGGAAGGACTTGTCGAACATGGGAAGACAGTTTCAACTATCTCATTTCACAGGTCTCATGGGACTACAAGATATGAAAGAGTAACTGGTCTTGGAGTGTCTCCATGTCTTTGTGGTTGCTGATACGTTAGTAGTTCTTTGGTCAGCTGGCCTACGAAAGCATTTAAATGAGGTATTAATTGCACCTATGTTTTCAGATTCTGGAACTTTGGCAATTTTTGCTATAGTAACTTTTTTTTTAATAGTAGTTATAAGCCCTGATCTTTGTTCAAGCAGCTGAAAAGCTGTACATGAATGTTATTGCCTAAATGAAAGGAGAACAAATATATGCAGTAAGATTAAGGATTCATCTACAGTAATTTGGCATCTCTGCTGAAGGCTAAAAGCAGGCATGTTTGTATTCCATATGTGTATACCCTCCAGATTCAGTATAACTTAAAACTAGAAAAAGCATCTGAAAGAGAGGGAGAAAATGACGGTGTAGTCCCTTGACTGTATTCCCTGTTTCCCACCTGACTTTCTTTGCCCCACAAAAATCTCATGGTAGCAGCAATGCTTTAGCAACCCTAAATTTTACCACTTTAATTCCAAACTAGTTAATTACTGCAAATCCATTAACAGGAATTCAATCATATAAGAGTTTTTCAGCTAAGTTTACTTGTATATACTTCTTTTTATAAGTGAACAGTTAGTCTAGATGGCTAAATTCAGTAGGAGAGGAAATAAGGAGGAATGAAATCCTGGTTACACTGAACTGATGCTTTTGCCATTTACTTAAGCTGTGCTAGGAGTTGATATTAGCTGTTTCCTTGCAGTTTCAGAAGGTATTCTTAACTAATTCTTGCAGGCTTATGCAAACCTGTATTGCCTTCTATATATCAGCCTGCCTGTTTCTAGATTACACTTAATTATCAAAATTAAGAGAATGTTACAGTTACAAAATCCAAGGGGAGCTGGGAAATGCCAATATGCAATTCATATTCCTGTGCATTTTTTTAAGATACAGACTTTTAATACATGATCTTAGATTATTTTATTAGAGATCCTTTTCCCCTTTATAACTGGGATTTTACTTTACTATTCTCACTAGCCATAGCCTGAATTACTGAGCATCATCGCAGATGCTAAATTAAACACAACACTATTAAATTCCATGTGGATATTCCATGCATTATCACAGCATTGCTCTGCACCAGAGCTGCATGGTCTTATTCTTCAGATTAGGCAGTATTTTTAGAGCATTTGATACCTTCAGCATACCAGCCCCAGGCAGCAACAGGATTACTCAGCATTTCTGCAGATCCTTTACACCAGATGTCTCGTATTAAACACCCGTTATGCACACGCAGGATGTGCACTTGACCCCACGGAATGGATCAAAGCGGTCTTGCTTCTCCCTCCTCCTTACTCCTTCATTACATTAAGTCTAATAGTCTTGCAGCTGCAGGGTGAGTTGAATTAACAGGTTGATCTGGCAAGAAGCTATGCTTTTTCTCCTTTGACTGTGGCGGGTGGGCTGTCCACTGGCGCAGCTGACTGATTCCACGCATTCTTCACTTGCGCAAGTACAAGAGCTTGTGAATCAGCACATGGATCAGCTGGAGGGCAAAGCCATGGCTTTGGGCAGGTAGGAGTAACTCCCTGCCCCTTCTGAGGCGTTACGTGCAACGCGAAGCCCTGAGGTCTGTCTGTGGGAACACGTGCCCGGCACAGAGAGAACCGGTGCCTCCAGCATTGCACCGAGCTGCTTTGAGCAAGGAGGGAAGCAGCCCTGGGAGAACCTCTTTTCCTGAACCAGCACCAGGCAGCTGGGGTCTGCAAATGGATATATGTGTGTCTGCCAAGAGCAGGGCTGCTAGTGCCCTTCACCAGCTCCATGAGGACCCGGTGGGAGATCCAGGCAGCAGCTGTGACTCCAAGTCCCAGTTTTGTTCTGCAGCGCGTGAAACGCCATGCAGCAATGGTTGTCCTCAGCGCGGTGTGGTGGCAAAGCAGCGAGCCAGAGGTAACAGAGCATCAGGTATTCTTAGGCTCAGACAATATCTGTTTGTCACCTGACTTCTGGAAGGAGTGAGATGCCTGCCTCCCCGATGTGAGCTCTGGAAACCTCCCCAGTGCAATTTATCAGAAGTCTGCAGTTAGTCAGCACAAGTGCCCCCCATTCTAACATTAAGATGGTGAAGTACATTATTTATGGATTCAAATGGCATATTCTTCTCTGAAAAGAAACGTTGTATAATTGGGATAATGCCCCTGATTGTGTGCTATAGCCTAAGTAACACTTGGGTAGTAAATAATTCTTGGCTTTCAGCCATCTGACCAATAATTGGAGCTGACTGAAGACTTACCATCAAGGCATTCAAGAACAATTAAGTTTTCAAAGAAAAGAAAAAATTCACGGAAATATTGATCTTCTTTGAAAACTAGCTTTATTTTCAGTCAAAAGAAATACACAACTGGCTTTCCCCCCCCCCCCCCGTTTTTAGGCTTTTTAAAAATGTACAAAGCACTTTCGAAAATCCTTTGTCCTCATTTACCTCTTTCCTTCTTTAACCCCCTTGTACAAGACCACCAAACTGCAACAGGGGGTTATTACCTGTGCGCAGGGAATCAGTGAGAACTAGAGAAGGATGGGCTCCATCGTTGAGGCTGCTGCTGAAACCTCAGAAAGGTTTCAGAAGTAGGCAAAGAAAGGTATCCAGATTCCAGAGATGTTAACATGCCTTATAATGTGAAACAGGCAAAATGGAATCAATTTAGTGTATTGAAGAGAGAGTTATGATAAACTTATTGGATGTGTCCACACTGCCAAAGTTCAAGAAAATACACCCAAGTTATTCGGACACTGTTCCGGCTGTGTGGCCACAGAAACCTGTCGCTTGGGATATGTTAATTAACTCTGAGTTCACACAAGTTTTAAAGCAAATTCTGCAAACTGTGCTGAGCCCTGGTTTTGATAAACTTCAAGGGTTTTCTGAGAACTGTAAAGCCCTGTTTGGCTTGCTGGAAACTGTTTTTCCTCTTTACTTGCATGTCTAATTTGGAGAGATTCTTCTATTGATAAAAATGTATGAAAAATGTCTCTCTACCTTGCAGTGTGAAAAATGTGATTTCAAAAGCCAGTCCTAAGAGAGGCCTTGCAGAAGCCAATCCAAGGGCAGGAATTTCACCATTGTAGTACCACATTTGTGAAATAACAGATCAAGTTACACATCTTTAACGTTCAATACTAAAGACCTTTGTGAGGGTGAAGAAAATGGCTCACTTACCTGTAACTACATATGGATATGCCTCTTCAGGGTCACTGACTGGGGCACCGTTTGAATAAAATAAATGATTATCTCTGAGTTTGTTATTGCTTAACAGCAAGCTCTTACCTCTTAATAATCCGGCAGCTTCTCATTAGTGGAAATGTAAAGATCTTCTCCCTTAAGTATCTGGCATTTGTATTGGCAGGACTGAACCCCTGAATGAAAGCAGATGTATCTCTTATAACATCTTCAATAACTCAAGACATTAAATAGCTTCTGTTTTGTTACTATTGAACACTGCTTGGATTGCATTTGTTGCCATTTGTCTTTGTGGGTGGGTGCTTTATTTCCCAGTTTGCAAAACAGGATTCTAGCACTTCTTCACCTCCAAACTGCATCACTAGGCTAGATAGTTTCAACAGAGTGAAGAGTCCACAATTCCACAACACTGTAGGAGAGATCATTCAGATAAAATGATGATTTGAGTGGAAAAAGATTTAATGACCCAACAAAAAAGAAAAAGATTGTTCCATATGTGACATTCTGGTGGGCCAGATGCTCCCCTTCACCTCTTTTACATCTGCCTAAAATTCAGTTCTTTCAGGAATCCTTCCAGCATAACTTCCATTATCAAAAATTCTTACTGCCTTATCTGAACTATTAAGCTCACCATCTCTAGTCATACCAGTTTACACAGCGCAGTGTAGATGTTCAGTATTACATGTACGAAGAAATATGAACAAGAAAGTGATGACTGAAAGGAATTATTGTATAGTATATATTTTCATACTGTATGGTAATAATTAGAGATTTATGCATGCTGTGTGGTAAATGGAGAAAAAAATTGAGATCTGAGGTATTTATCAGTGAGATTTATCATTGTTAGATTTATCATGTCACTTAGGGTGTGAAAAAATTACATAGAAGATGGGCCTGGACAAACTTTGTTAAGAGTGCTGAAAGGATGCTGAGCAGCCTTGTGGAGTGTGGGAGAGAGCAGAGATGAAGTTATTGACCTCAGCATTTGTTATGCTGGCATGTGATATGGAATATTATGAAGGTTTTGTCAATTATAGAGACAATTAGGGCCAAGAAATGCCGGCAATAGTGAAGATTGAGAAGAGAGCAACTGGCAAAAGTGAAACAGAGAGTTACATAACAAAGATTTAAAACATGTGGATGGATGGTAATTTCCTGAACTTAGAAACCTGTCTGTACAAAAAGAAACAATTCCTTGTGGATTCAAGCACAACTAGAGATAAAATAAGTAGAACAAGACATTTTATGAAGTAACAGTAGCAGCAGACATCTGTCCAGATTAGGAACCTGACTGTAATGTTATATATCAAGTGGCCCCTATTCTTTCAGCTCAATTTTCTGATAGGATTAGGAGGCAAAAGGAAGAAAAGAAATCACAGCAAATACAAAAATCTATGGCAAAGGGGTTCTGTAGATTTCTTATCTAGTGAGGAAGCAGAGATATTGACATCAAATGTCAAAAAAAAAAAAATACCACCAAATAATCTACACAAAATATCAAAATAAAGGTAATTGCTTGCAAACGGTAATGGCAAAGATACAGAAAAATACCATGTACTTTCCTGGGTGATTAAAGCTATATTTTAAAATGCCATGATAAGTACTAACTACATGTAAATGGCAGCAGTAAAGTTATTACAGCAGGACTGAGAGCTTGATGATTAGTGCTATTACTGCTGTTTCCCTTGATCCCATGTAGGAGCCTGAAAACATACCTGGCACTTACGTAAATAGTGTAATAATTGATACACACCGAATCCTTCCCGAGTTGGGTAAGGATGTTGACGATAGTGCACTTCCTTGCGTTGCATGAGCTTCTAGGAAAGACAGCAGATGCCCAACCCATCCAGCAGAAAGCCACGCTGTAAGACATTACGTTAAGAGAAGAAGGGACCAGCTCATATTTTTGCCTTTCTGTCACACAGATGATGTCACACAGATGATTTCCCTTATCCTGCAAGTTTCATCTTCAGCACTATGAGGAGTTCATCTACTTCCTAAATTCTCAGCTTACAACAATAAAAGGCAAAGCTCTCCTACATCTCTGCCTTGAAAAAAAACACACTGAATTGTGAATATAGTGTTCGCATCTTCTTGACCACATCACTGCGAAGAATTGAAAACATTCAGCTAATAATAACCACGAGGCTCCTTGAACATGAGAGAGATTTGCCCTTTCATTCTTTCCTGAAGGTAACTGCAGAGCCCTGGGTGGCTTTCGGCTCCGGTAGGAAGCTACAGAGCTTTCCTCTTCGGCAGACAGCTCTGCATGAACATGTCTTACCATGAACGGCTCCTACTTCGCAGCTGGAAATTGCCAGGGCCGGGGTGAGCCGACACCACTGTCCCCGTGATCCCACCTCCAGTCTGGCTGCCGGTGCTCCCAGCCAGCCCGGACCTGAGGAAGCTGGGACCCGGGACCCCACTGATCCTCACCCACGGGCTCGGCTTCCTATTTGACCTCAGACCTGTCTCGTGATGGACTTGCCTCGTGTTTGGTGCGAGAGGGCCGACACCAGTTGCTGTCACCAGACTGGCTCTGCTGGCTTTGGTGGGGGCTGTGGGACCGCACCCTTGCCGGGAGGCTCCTGTCCCCACCTGCCTTGCTGTCACCGTCAGCTCCCGCTTCACCTTCCCTGTGGAGCAGCCTGCTCCTGCTGCTCCCGGACGCCAGTTCCTGCCGAGCAGAGGACCACCCCGCAAAAGCACTGCTACAAACACACCTGTGCCCTGAGTTGCAGCAGACAGGCCAAAATCAAGTTTATGTGCATAAATTCTAGGTCTCCAGTGTGAGACTGAGCTGTATTAGCAAAATGCTGAGAAACGCTTGCCTTGGCTGTTGGCCTCCCTACTTCTGGTTTTCTTGATGTGACTTCTTTCAGGAGTACTGTCAAACTCAGCTCTTCCCAGGTGCTAAAGAGCAATATTAAAGCTAAAAGGCTGGTTATGCTGCTCGTACATTGTATGCCCCAACACACACGTATTCAGCAGCAGGAACGAGCTCACAGATAATAAATATCCTTTCCTCTGAACTGCAGCTACCCACGTTTTTAAGTTTTAAATGAAAGCGCACAGAAGAGATTAAGTTTGTATTTTGCAAATAAAGGTGAAATTATATGTCATTTTTTACCCCCCTTAGTGCTGCATTTATATTGTGTTTTACTCCTTCCCTGGAAGAAAAGAACAAATGCTTTGTTTTTTCACACTTTGATATAGATACAACTCAAAATTGAGGTTGAGTACATTTAAGCCACCATGACCTGTGTCATGAACATGAAGTTACTCTGCAAAACAGGAGGGCTACACGAGACAGTGCATAAACAAGTAGCACCCACTCTTCTTCAAGGTCAACGGCTAGTAATCCAGGACTTCAGCAAAACAGGTTGTACTACCAACATCTGGCTTAGCACTAGAGTGCTATGAATATTTCATTCTATTTAATGGCCAAACTTGGAAAAACATAAATAAATATAAAAATAACATGGGACTGACCCCAGATTTCCATTTCTGATAATGAAAAAGCTGTCAGGGAGGAAATGGAGTATTTAGCTTTAGGTGTTTTGTGCTTTTCCTCACTTTTAATTTTCTTTTTTGAAATCAGGGACTTTTTAAAATGATACAATTGGAAGTTATAAAATGTTGACTTAGGTTTTGGTGAAACAAATACGAAAAATTTACTTGCATGCAGAGGTCAAGCGTTCTATGGTATTTCTTTTGGAGGAGTTTTGTATTTCTTCTGATTTCCAGAAAGCCAGAATACACCAAGAATGCCTGTCTGCAAAGTATCAGGAGAGAATATACGGTCTGGGTAAGCTGCAGTGAAAGCTATAATGTGTGCTCATTGCTAAAGCATGCATCATCTGCTGCCAGCCCAGCATCCAGCCGCGTCAGGGTTGCCCACATCTCCTAGCTGCCTCCCACTGTCCCAGGTCCCAGCTGATGGCTGGAGTGCAACGGGGCACCAGCAAGCAGTGATGTAAATAGGCAACAGTTGATTCAAGACACTGGAGACTTCTTCCCTTGTGGGGGAACATGCTTGCCGCATATGAAAGAGCACTGCTGTCCATAATATCAGTGGCTCTGAATTTATACTGACTAGGATCTGGCTCCCAGGAGCACCTGCCAGTCTACTTACGCTGGATTATGCCAGCTAAAGACCTAACCCGGCTGCTCAGAGTTGTGCAGACTGGTCAGCTGGAAAATCTGAACCTTGTGGCCATGGATGGACTTACCGCAGACTAATCCATTCCCACACATCCCCTGAGCTGTGGTATCTGTCTATGAGTATGCTCTTCACCCTCAGCAAATATCATCTGAATTATGCCCACCAGGAATGAGAAAATGAAGACTACATGCAGCCGCTCAGTTTGCTGCCTTGAGAATCAAAGCACGGACTTCTGGCCCACTTCCCTGTCTCTGATTGTGGCCAGAATCAGATGCCTAGGGGGAAAAAGAAGGTCAGGGCAAGCAGATATGAATTAGCTTCTCCCAAGCACTCTCCCAGCCTCTGACCATTGGAAACTGAGCGAGTGCTAATGAAGGGCATGGGTGCCACTGCCTACCAGGACTCAGCTCTTTTGGGGGACTGTGACCGTGTGTGAGCCCTTGAATTAAAAACAGGCATTTATATAGTAATCACCCACAGGCTGCATTATGTCTAGAAGCTGGAGCAAGCACAAGCATTGCAAAATAAGCAGACAACCAGACTCTGCACTTCATTCTTTAGTTGGTTAAAGCAGTGGGCTTGGAGTTGCACCCAGGTGAAGAGATGTCCTGATTCACGTATTATAAATCTATCAAGTTTACATGTGATTGCTTGAATAGTATTGGCTCTGATCAAGCGTGGGAACATTTCCTGCTGAGAGGCAAAGGCCTGGTGCTCACTCAGTTGCAAATTCTGCATCCTATGCCCTTACAGCGTTGCTCTGCAGACCCTCTCATTGGGAGCTCACTCAGAAGCCTCTTATCTTGTCCTGCCTCATGATTCTGACAGGCCCAAACTTAAACAGCCCCATCATGATGCCAGGACAAAGTATGCACAGAGCGGGAGAAGAAGATACTCTGTCGAATTTAGTCATTCATGATATAGTTTATTTGGCAGCACTCTAGTTTTGCACAGTTTGTTTCCTGGCAAAGAGAGGAACCAGAGGGAGCCAGGTGTAATCATGTTTTTCTCATACTTGGAGCACATACATGACATTTTGCAAAATGGCCTTTCGGCCTCCCTAAGCCCCTGGCAGTAAGGAAATGTCATTCTCCTGATTTTCCTACAGGAGAAGAAAAAGCTGTGATGGTGAGGGGTCAGAGTCAGGAATCAGTACTGCTGTTTTGGGTTTTTCTATTGATGCAAGGTAGCTGTAAAGTCATTTCTGCTGGCTTTATAGTTGTTTTACTTTGTTGGAGCCACACAAAGGAGTTTGAGCACTGGTGAATTTGATCCACGAGGGCCTCTGGCCAAGGCAGGTTTCAAAGACCTTTGCTCTGAGTCCTGTTGCTAGTCTTTTCTGCCTCTTTGCCTATTGCAGTTTGCATCCTTTATGTCTAGAGCCGAGAATGGTGCTAATGGAAGCTGCGAGCAGGCACCTAGCTAGTATAAATACAAAAGAATTAAATACAGTTTAAATGTTGCTACAGACCAAGCCTGAAAGATATCTGACTGCCTTGGAGACAGTGGCAAACTATCTATTGTAGGCAGTGAGCATGCATAATCCAAGTGCTCTCTGTGGTAGAAAAAAATAAGAAAACAAAAACTTCTGTTCTGTTTTCTCTGACATCAGTTTGTATTTCAGGCCTGTTTTCCAAGGAAAGACAGGTGCATAGCCCTCTGTGATGGAGATTTGTTCTAAGAGACATCAATATATGCAGCTACAGTCTAGGTGCCAGCTCCAATCGTATTTCCAAGGTGGTTTTGACTTCGCAAGCTCCCCAGACTGCTGCTGCCAAGAAATCTAAATGTCTTTGAAATTGGTGGTAAAACTCCAACCGATTTACACAAATCCAGAATATTGCCTTGGACTTCTGCAGGAGTACATAGATGAATAGGAATTGCTATAGCAAATACAGCACATATCTAGTTAGGGACTCGACCCAAAGACCTTTGTAATAAATGGACATTTACACTGTTTGCACTAGAATTTGGATGAAGCCCAAGAGAATCGGTCTTTCAGTGGTCTAAGCACTGCACTGAACACATCCCGTCAGGGTGAATATGCGGTATAAGAAAAGGGCATACACAGTGTAAACATGTGAAATCAGATGGCTTACTATTCAGAAGGCTTTGTGATCCATGAAGGATCACCAGTATATTTAACTGTTGTAAAATCTGTTGTTTACTCTTGGGCTGTAGCTAAGCATAAGCCCTAAGTATTTATTGGAACAACACATTACTAATAATGATAAACCAAACAGAGATTCAGTACAGACTCATTTGGATGGAAGAATAAATAATAGCCAGTCAGGGTATTATTAAGCTAATAAATAAATAGCCAGGTGGGCAAAGATGAAGGGTTCCAGTATCAAATGAAATTCTGAGGCACTGAGAAATCACTTTCAGTAGACTACACCAGGTTCACCTAAAAGGATGCTAAATGTAATTTCATCCTTTATTCCCACCTGACATGGAAGTAGTTTACATACACTGAGGTCAGCAGGTGAAACGGCAATCTATAGCTAATTTGAGCTTCTTAATTTACATCTCTCTCCATTTGCCTGCTTAGAATGGCTTGACTTCTTTGGATAAAAAGAGGTCTCTATTTCTAGAAATTTTTATTCATTGATTTCTTATACTTGTGTTTTTAAAAACAGCTTAATTGCTTTCTAGATACATTTCCCCCATGAATATCCCTTTGCTTCTAACAAAAAAACCTAGAGAGGCAATTATGATTTAAACACACATTCTTAATTTTGACTGGTTTGCGATAAATGACTAGAGAAGCATCCTTCACTTTTTGGGTTGTGATTTTCCTTTAGGCTCATGATACTAAGCTATCAAATTGTTGAGAATGAAATAACAGGAAATTCCAGAGAAATATATGCATTTATTTTTCATCCTTCAGAGTCACGTGATTCCAAATTCCCTGGTGAAAGTGTTCACTCATCTGACAGCACATTGCCACTGGCACCTTTAAGCCTGGGATCTTTTATTACTGTGACACTTGCAATCAGATCTAAACTACTTCCCCCTAAAGCCAGCGGGGTATCAGAATTCCCTAGCCATAATCCTGAATGTGGATATACAGACACCCAGCATTTCAGAACAAAACTCTACCCCACTTGGTGACATGGCAAATGTCTGCTGGGCAATGATTTTTCCCCAGAACTGCCCAGCTCTCAGAATTAATAAAGTCAGACCACATGGAAGTCCTTTGCCCATTTCATTGCAGTTTAAAAACTCTCCTACCATGAAGCAACCTCCAGCAACTTCCCTTTTTTCACTATTGCTTCTTCTTCATTTCTGGGCATCATCCCTCACTGTCTTAATGTAACTCTCAGCTCAGCTCACGCAGGTTGTGTTCTTCCATGAATTTCAAGATACCTGATAGTGTCATTACCCCCACTTTCGAGGTGGGTAAACTGCAGCGGGATGTTGGACACAGGTGTGAAGAGAAGGGAAGGTGTAAGCAATCCTTGGGTCCCATTCCCGGGTGGACAAGCAGAGTCCTAAGAGAGGAAATGGAAAAAGAGACTCTTGTTCCCCTTCACAGCTCCTTAGCACCTCCACTGCCTGCTCCCAGCTCACTTTCTCCGCCCTTTGCTCCCTGAAATGCTTGCAGACCCCTCTGAGACCTCCAGTGCAGCTTTTCCCAGCCCTTCAGCACCTTTGTTGTCTCTCTGGCACTTGCTTTGTTGGTGCAAAGATGAAGTGTGCTGCCCACAGGGGACGTGTCCTCATCTTGGTGGTGCCAGATCGCAGCTGTGTCTGTGCCATCCAAGGGCCGTGCAGAGGCACTGCCTGGTGACCTATGGGAGGGATGACATCTACTTCATCCCACTACTGAGTGCTGCAAGCATCTAGCAAGCCAACGAAGACAGTCAGAGCAGGTGACAAACATCAAGCAACAAAAAAAATTACAAAAAGAATGTAAATTTGGTTTGTGCATTTGCGGAAACGAGTGCTTTAGGCACTTTCAAGGCGCAAAAGGTGCAGACTCTATAATCCCTGTTAATAGATTTTCTAGCATCACTATATGTTATTCTTCACGCTCCTGCTGTGTTTTTCCCCACTAGATGGTAACCACAGAAACCAGAAATCAAACAAAAATGAACTCTCAGCAGTAGAAATGTGCCGACGTGGTGCAGAATGATACTCTGCACGTTTGTTATCTGAGACCACCAGAAAGAGAGAGAAATAGAGGGGAAAAATGGGTTGCTTTAAGATGTCAAACTCTCAGGATGCTGAAGTACAAAATCAAAGTGATGAAGTACCAAAGGAGAACGGAAGAAAGAATTACTTGATGAATTAACTTTAAAAGATGAGGCTGTATTTTTTCCTCCATAAATTCAGCTACATGATTTAGTCTCTCTTAGATGTTGAATACAAATGTCAGCAAAGAGATGGCTCTAGAGAAAACTTAGATCTATTTTGTTAGTGGTCTGTGAGCTGCCTACTACTTATTTATGGATTTACTACTTATGTCAGAGTAACTAGTATGTGCAGTGAAATGGGAGAACAGGGGAATTCATCTTCTTATTACACAAACAAAACCAGCCCCGGTGCTAAAAATAGGGTGATGACTATCCAAAAATAATGCTGAAATATCTGTATGTTTAGCCTATTCTTGAACAAGTCCCACTTGGGCAAATACAAACTTTTATGTCCATCCATACATACAGCTTTTAATTTTAGAGGTGAAACTACCAGGACATTCACTACTTAAAAAGTCTCTACTTGTGCACATGCCAGTACATCACATCCAGACTTCAGATGGGGCATTTTATACTTTATAACTTGCAGGTAGTGAGGAGAGAAGGTTCAGTACTGAAGATGCGTAAGAGTAGTTTGAGTAGAGACAGACTAGAAATGTAGCTTATATTAGGGTTGCATATTAGCTTCTTGTTTAACTAAATGTTTTGCCCTTTTCTAACTTGGTACTTGACAGTCACTATCACCAGCCTCAAAAAAAAAAAAAAAAAAAAAAAGAAAAGAAAATTCTCTTACTACATTTATGGGTGCACGAAATATAACAAAAAATCTTTCAAAATATTCAGCGTTCTATTTAGATATACTTTGAGTTTGTCTGGATCCTGGTTTACTTTCCACACGTTCTAGGAGACGGATTTACATCTCTTCTAAAATGGTGATTTTTAATTAAATAGACAAATAGTCCTGAGAAGACATTTCCAACTCATACTTTCATACAACTGCTGTAAAACAGAGTCTGGCAATCTCCTCCATTCAATCAGGCCTGAAGTGGGGGGCTTCTGTTTGCTTTGTCTGAAGTTAAAAACAAACCTTTTAAAGTCCAAACTGCCCTTAAAAAGCCAGCCCTGGTCAAGAACCATGATACAGTGATTACATTTATCATACTTTTTCTGAATATAGATATATTCTCAGCAATCAAAAATCTCGACTTGACTGAACTTCATCTATTTTCAGCAGTATTGTTCCTAATTTTCTCTTTCTGTCTCATCTCTGCAGCACTCCTCTTTCTACCTCATCTGGGGTTGAAGCTTACTCAAATTCTTTATCCTCTCTCTCCAGACAAAGTAATTACCAGCCCTGAGGAATCAAGAGGCCAGCTCCTCCCAGAAGCCATAAGACTGACTGAATAAAAATTATATAAGAGGCTGCGTTCTAAAAATAATAATCAATTATTTTCCCCCTGGAGTCATAAGGATTGGGAACTTAAATTTTCTTCTGTCCTGTTTAAATGAAAAAATGAGCCTCAGTCACAGGTTTCTAAGAGACAGAGCTCTGACAAATACACTAAAGATTTCTGCTCAAGTTATTTGGGTTGGCAATGCAGCTTGCTGCTTCTTGTCTTGTTGTCTTTTCCCCTTTCATGCCCAGCCAGGATGCCCAAATATTAAGCAGAAAACACTTAAGTTAATTTTCTGACACATGTGGCATTGGCAGAACTTCAGTGTGAGCAGTTTAGACAGACGCTGAATGATATTGAAAAGTCCTGTTTTTCAGATGCCAGGTGAAGTTTCACGTTAATAGGGATGGCTCAGTAGGAACAGCACTATATTTAGAAGAGGGATAGCAGAAGTAATAACTGTATGGTGGCTCTTGCCCAGTGCTGGCTTCATAAAGGCAATGACTTTTTCTTTCCAGAGAATGCAAAGATTAATTCTTGCCCTAGAAATTTCAAACGATGTCTAGATAAAGATAAGTGCTTATCTCCCTTCAGTTCATTTAAGGCTGTTTTATGCTTCTCCACGCTGGCAGCTGCTGGGACGTTACCCTCATTGTGTGTTGCAAGATACCACATTCCCAGCCCCAGCTTGCGAATGAACCTGCTGAGCCCTCGGCCCCTCGCCCCACCTGGGACTGTGTGGGGTCTCTCCAGCATGGGGCACGTGCTGCTTCATGGCTAGACACCACGTCCCATGGGAATTCCCTGCCAGCGTGTAGGGGCTGAAGAGCCTTTCCAATCAGATGGCAGCCCCACATTTAGTCATTGGCTTGACCCAGCTATCCTTACCTTTGGAAAGCTCCATTTGAAACATGCATGGGATGAATCCTCTTGGAAAACAATTCCCAAGGGGAAATTAAATTTCAGCACTTTTTCTGGCCAGGATCTTTCTGATAGATAATTTTTATTGGAATGTGTTGATTTTTTATTAACAAAATTAATTGGAGTGAAAGTCAGCTTTGAGGAATTTCTCATTTGAATATTCTGTAAGTTATGAAGCTGTAGAAATAGTTTCTCTGCATATGTCTGAAAAATTCTACTTACTTGCTGCTTTGAAATTTTGTCTAAATGGAAGCTAAAGCAACGCTAGTAATGAGAGACAAGATTAAAAACAAAATGTTTCAAATCTAGTCAGTTTTTTTCTTATTTTCATTTTCTGAAAATGTTCAGGATTCTGACTTTTCACTTCAGTTAAGGAATTGTGAAACAAGAAAAATATTTCTTTACCTACTCTATCAGGAATGTGCAAGATACTTAGTTCAATATGAATCTGATAATATGTGGTCTATGACATATAACTGGTTTCCAAAGGAATCTATATCTGTCTTTTGGTTTGTGTAAAAATAATGTGCCTAAAGCACTTAATGATATATGTCCTTTTGAAATGGAAGAGGAGAAAAGATTTATTTAAACAAACAGTTTAAAAAATCAGGCACCTTCTATGAAGTGAGTTCTGAAACTACGTATTATGTTAGCCAGTGGTAATTCCAACTTTTCAGAAGGCTTTTTTTTAATGAAGAATAGCTCAGCTACATCCACAGAAATGGGGTGCAATAGGAGGCTGCTCTAATAAACAAGTCTGTACAAATGACAGTGATTTTATCTTTCACTGATCCTCAGGCAAAGATAGTCTGCAAGTGTAACACAGGTTTTTCTAGCTACTCTGGATGCAATGGCTACTTCTATTTCTCTTTTCCCCCATCCCCAGGCTGGATGGGGAGCACACTCCGAGTGAGCAGTCGTTTTCTCCTTCACACACAAACTTTTTGCACGCAGCAAAGTCCCCAAGTACAGAGAACTTCCCCTGTGCAAGGGGAAGCCAGAGCTCGGCCTTGGACTTATTCCACTCAAGACTTCCTATTGCCTGGTGAGACCCTGTTACTTGTACACTGATATTTCTGAATGCAGTACTAGCCCAGCTCCGTGAAACAAAGCAGATAAGCTGAAAAAAAAATTTAAAAAAATTGCTTAGAACAGAAATAGCCTGACTGCGGACAGCTCCTCTTGGCTGAGTCCTGCCACTGCAGACCTCAGGACTCTCCCAGGTCGGTGCATCCACACAGCCTGGGACCTAGCGATCCATACATCATATTAACATGCAAAAAATGGCATGGCAGCATTAACATTCCTTCTCACCTCAAAAAGATGGTGTCTGCCAATGACCAGGCCCAACTACAAGGGCTGCAGTCAGGACTTGGGGTACAGAAAGTCCCAAGTTTTCAGATTCTTTGCAGATAACTACCTCTCTTAGTGCGCTAATAATGGATGTTAAATGATGGAGCTTTACGCAGCAGGGCATGGACTGCCAGGGCATGGCGGATGGGATACAACACTGTCTGAATTTTGTGGCTGTTTTAGTGCCATGTTACGTTCTTTATTTTTCACGTAAAACCTAGGCATAATTTCTATTAGGCAGTGAGTCCACTGTTCAGAGTATCTCAATCCAGCTCCTCCAGGATATTCAAGACACCTTTGGGAACTGGTCTGGATATACCTCTGCAGATGTGTCTCCTTGCTGATTAGGAATCCAGATCTTGTAAAAACCAGAAGCAGAGCCTGATTCACGCTGACTGTCAGTGTGTTCCGGGGCTTTTAAAAGACTTTGTTGTTTTTAACAATGGCATTAAGTGCCTGAGGAAGCTACATGCTTCAGAAAAAAATAAAGAGATATGAAGGATGTACTCCACAGCCATACGCAGATGCCTGGGCATTGGCAAAGGCATCTCACAGATTACATGAAATGAAGCCAAGCAGTTCTGAAGCACTTTGTTGTAGTTCTAGTTGTTTAAATAGCCTCATGTATGGATGGATAAGTGCAGTTAGGTACTGTTTTTGAGCTCGTCTGTGACCAAGCACCCATGTTAGCACACAGGCTATGGGCAGTCTGGGGAGCGCAGAGAGATGCACGTTCACCCTGCTCACACTTCTGAGCCAAGTGGACACGAGCAGCTCTGGCCTGGGAGCTGTGTTACTGCATTATTGCTTCTCTGCCGGGAGGAAAAACACATTAACTTGGGCACTGTGCCACATCAACACAATTATATAGCTTCCGGACTGGAGCTGGTTCATATCAACGCAAGATCAAAGCCTGGGCTGAGCGAACGTGTGACCGCCAGCATGTTCCTGCTGAGGCACAGCCTGATCATTACCTGCTCAGTGCCAGACGTGGTCAGGAATGAAGGATGGCTTAGTGTAACGGATACGCACATTCGTTCTGCAAACACAACCAGGAGCTGCTTTTTTTTTTTTTTTTTTTTTTTTTTGGTGAGGTTTTCATCTCTTAAAACACTGTTTAAATGAACAACATCCACAAACCACAGGACGGTTGTCATTGTGGAAACTGTAGTGGGCAGCTGGGGCCCCTTTTTGCATCCTTCCCCTCCTCAGAGGTGGGGGCTTTAGTTGCCTACTTTTGCTTTGGCTCTGCCTAAAACATTCAATTTTTAGATACCAGACCCTCACAGACTGTGAGCTGCTTGGCTGTTACACACAGGTCCTACAGTTTTGATGTAGCTCCAGTCACTTGAAGTCTCTCTGGAGTATATTGAAAGTGTTAGGAGCTATAGGCCTAGTACTGGTTCTTAAGAAGTGCTAACCACAGCATCGCAGCTGGGGTTGGCAGGGACCTCTGGACACCCCTGGTCTAACCCCCTGCTCAAGCAGAGTCAGCTAGAGTGGGTTGCGCAGGACCATGTCCAGTCAGGTGTTGAACAGCACCAAGGATGGAGACTCCAGAGCCTCCCTGGGCAGCCTGCTCCAGTGTTCAACCACCCTCAAAGACAAGAAGTGTTTTCTTGTTTTCAGGTGGAATTTCCCGTGTTTCAGACTGTGCCCATTGACTCTCCTCCTGGGCACCACTGAGTCTGGCCTCGTCCTATTTACACCCACCCACCAGGTATTTATGCATATCGATAAGATCCCCCTCAGCCTTCTCTTCTCTGGGCTGAACGGTCCCAACTCTCTCAGCCTCTTCTTGAAGGGAGATGCTCCAGTCCCTTGATCATCTTTGTGGCCTTTCACTGGACTCGCTCCAGTAGCTCAATATCTTTCTTGTACTGGGTGGTCCAGAATTGGACACTACTCCAGATGTGTCCTTACCAGTGCTGAACAGAGGTGAAGGATCACCTTCATTGACCTGCTGGCAACAGGTCAATGCAGCCTGGGATACTTTTGACCTTCTTTGCCAATAGCCCATGTTCAACCTGTTGTCCAGATCATAGGGATGGTTTAGAAATTCCCTCCTCCTGCAGAGCTTTGGTACCTGAATTCAGTATCCTGATCCCTGCAGGACGCAGAGCCCCCAACACCTCTGAGAGAAACATGACACTAGAATTTTTAAGTTTTTAAATTTTGGCACAGCCCTTGAACTTTCCATTCTAGCAATGTTTTTGAATTCTGTTGATGGAAAAAGGTATGTTTCACCTAGGCAGAGGCTGAAAATTAAAAGGTTATTTTAGTGGTGAGTAGTCATAAGTACAGGACATTTACTGACCTTTCCATTTTGAGCCCCTGTTTGTTATATTTCACATACGCTGTTCTATCTGACTAATATCATGTTGCTCTTGTCTTCCGGGACATTAAGGCCTGCTCCATCCATGCAGAGTTTAATGAGTAATTGGAGAATTAAACGCCATAAGAGGCTTCTTTAGAGTCCATTTACCACTTCATGTAAGAGTGGTGTACTGTTCACTGATGGAAGCCCAAAGTGCCTTCTCCCCAGTTCTATCATCATGAAGAACTACTCAAAACACCAATACCAACAACAGATAAATACATTTCTTTAAAACACAACTTCAGAATTGAAGGTCAGCTTGTTTTGAACCGTGAATACTCTATCTATTCAGTAGATAAATACTTATGTTATTCTTTTCCTGATCCTCTACAACTAGATATAAAGCAGGACTGGCATATCTTCTGCTGGGGCTGGGTATGTTACAAATATCAACTCTAAACACTCTTGATATTTTGGAAGGTACCATAACAGAGAACCATGGAACGGTATTAAAAATCTAATAAATAAATGTTCCTGATGTGTTTATAGGCGAAACAAAAAATATTTAAAACATGAAAAGATTTTAAATGTATTCAGAAAAAGTAAAGTTAGTGATTTTCTAAAAGGGGAATGAAATGCAAGACAACAGAATGGAAAGCATGTGGGAATGGCTTTTCTTTGGTTTGTTTGGTGAAGAGAGAAGAGGATACTATGCAGGAGAGTATGAAACATTATGTCGAGTACTCTATGCTAACATGCGCTCAGGCTTATGTGGGCTGCCAGCCTGGACTGAAGCTAAATTGGTCTAGATAAACACTTGCCAGCCCTGCTACATACCTTACACAGAAATACAGAGATCTTTAGCTGTCTTTCCTGCTAAAGCAAAGAAATGGTTTCGTTTGTTCATCTCAACAAGGCTCATCTGAAGGAAGGTTGCAGAGTCCAGGAACACCACCCTGAGAAACTGAGGGAAGCAGCAAAGAATCTTAAGCGTACACTTACAGTTTGATTTTATGTACTTCACATATTCATTTTGTTGTTTTAGGAACCCTAGTTAATAGGTCTAGTTCTCAGTTTTTATTGGCAGCACTAATCACTTTTGTCAAACTGACTTAAACATTCATTATCAGTACCATAGTCCCAGTAGGTATTATTTTCATATATTATTAGTCATATTATTGTAGTTATATTATTATGCTTAATCTTGCTCTTTATTACTCATGACATAAGAAATTCCAGCAGACTACCCAGCTTCAGAAAAAATCCATCTTTTTATCCCTTTTAGTCATTACAATCTGGTACTAGACAACTTCTAGCTACTAACATTTCTACAGTGAAATTCTCTTTGATCACATTGGTTAGATGTAAAGTTTCCCTGTTTCTGTTCTCACATAGTTGTAACACTACAAAATGGTTGACAGAGAAAGGTCAAAAGAAGCAAATATGGGGATGGCTGTCTATAAAGACAGCTTTGCTTCTACTGAAGCCTTTTCAACTCCTTTAATCCATGGTCCATTCAGACGGAAAATGCTCTCACTCCAGTTTAACCTGATTGCAAGCATAATTTTAAGGTTCTACCTTGTTTGATTACCTTGTTTATGCTCCCCTCCAGTTCTTTGCAGTCTCGTTGTCAATAAGTAACCCCAGCACCGCTTTCAAAGCTCCTGTTCTGCCTGTGAGCAGAAGCCAAAGCTGCCCACCATTTTAAACAGGTAAAAGGCTGCTGCTTGTCCAGCACAGATGAACTCTAGTATCTTTGCACTGCATTCTGTGTTCTTCCATCAGATCATTCGTAATGGCATTTTTTTTATCATTTTAAAAGGGATAATTATTCTGATTCAGTGTGCCTGCCATACTGAAAAGAATAAATAGGTTTACAATTTGAAAAGCTCCCAGAATGCTGTCTGACTTCAGAGTTTTCATTAATGGCAGATCCTTACAATGTCATCACTGCATTTCTGGATGGCCACGAGATCCCCTTCGCAGAGTTTACCTGAGAAGGTATCTCTAGCAGGCACGTGTTCCCTCATCCTCCATGGAGGTCAGCACCAAATCCTGCCCTACGCTACAAGTCAAAGCAAGTGTGATGGCTCTCACCCAGCTGTCTGGCAAAAGGGCCACTCTACTACGTATGGCAGGAATTGCTCAAAAGATGCAGCGATGGAAGATTTGTTATATTAAAATGGGGCAAATCTGGCAGAACCAAACAGAGGAGACTTTCACTTGCCGGGTCTCAAACCCAAACCTATGCAACTAACTACCCTCCTATATTAGTCCTGAATTCACTCAGGCTATTTTTTTTAATTAGCAAGATGGCTCACAACAGTGAATGGCTTAGCCGCAAGTGTCCTGCAAGCATTAAACAAATGACTGCCTTCCACATTCTGCTCATTCCGTGTCTCTCCCTCTCATCCACAGATGGAGGCATCTACACATCAGGCAGGCTTTCAGACTAAGGAGGGATGGGATTAAAATGAGCGAATATGAAGATACACACTCAGATCCCTGTTTTTCTAACTGAAATCTGGGATTGAATTTCATCCCCACTCTCCAAAGGCTGAGAGTATATGAATGGGGAGGACTGGCTTGTTATGAGGTACGATTCATTAGTCCCAAAATGCCTCTTTGACGTAAGTTTAGGAGCAAAGTTTGGATCATGTTTTAAGATAAATGACCCAAGACTTCTAATTAATTTGCACTAGGTAATTGAACACAACATTTAAAGACAGGACAAGCTGGGAACACCTGCTTAGCTAAGTCTTTTATGTGTTGTTTTTAATTCAGAAGGTCTAATAATGAAGAAGAAATTAAAAATCAAATGTGTGTCCTCTGCAGTCTCTGGACCTAGCGCTGGCTCACCAGTGATGACTAACCTTAACTCCAGGTCCTGCCACTGTTTCTGAAGGACCAGAGGTGGCAGCAAACCCATGATGAGGAAGAGGCTGAATGCAGAAAGCAAGCTTTCCTTTTCCATCTTGTTCTCTGCAACAGCTGGAAGGTTGGTAGCAGAAATTTTTTAGAGGCAGAAACTACTCCTTGGAAGCCATTAAATTACCAGCTAAATTCACTGAAACCAAAACCTCTCACAGAAACACAGAAGTTTTTTAAAATTCACAAAGTAATTGCAGGCCAAAAATAGGGAGGGAGGAGCTTAAAACTGCAAAAGGTCTGTGACTGTGGCAGTTCCCTGCATGTGGCAGATCACATGCAAGTCCCAGTGCTGGATCATGAATCACCTACAGAAAGATGCAAACAAACATGTTTCTCCAGGAGCTGTTCTTATTTCACTGATTCTTACTTGCATTGAATGACTCACCTAGAACTCATTGCCTTATCCACAAGTTAAGTAGATTCCTTCAGTGTTCACCTATTTGCATGAGCAAATCTGAAATATTGAGACTTGCTGACTGTAGTTTTTTTTTAAAAAAAGGTGTGATGTGTTTTGTTCACTTCCTCACAAGCACCATTTTATTTCATTGCACTGGCAGGATAGTGCCAGGCGTTACATAAACCATTCTTTAGTCTACTGTCAGGAAAGAGCTGCTTCAGTTAATGTGGAACAGCTAATGAAAGGCTCCGTCATGTAATATATCAGCACCACAGCTTAAAAACTGTCAACGTTAGACCACCATCAAGTTTAATTTCTTTAGCTATGAAAGATGCTCTCAGCCTGACTGTGCTTGGTCCAGGGACAGACAGCAAGGGAACAGACATACACATTCAGGAATCCCTGTCTTGACCTACTATCTACAAATGACATAAATATTCCAGGAGTGGAACCCCACCAACAATCTTTATAAAGTCTATGAATTGCAAATTCTTTAGAAAATTAGTTCTTCTCTGGGGAGATTTTCACACACATGCACAAAAGTAGTGGCTTTACCCAATAAAGAGTCAATTTAGCCCCAGAAAAGCAGGCTGGCATCTATTCAAACTGATTCACAATAACCAAATAAGGCCATATTTGTGGTGGCAGCAAAATGGAGAAGGGCAGTTGTCTGCACAGGCAGGATCCACTGCCTTTCTGAACTGCCCACTCCAAGCAGGTGCCTTTCTCCCACCGCCTGAGTCCCTCAGGAGCAGCAAATTTTCCCAGGCCGTGTCCTACCACTTCCCCTTCCTACTCCCTGTTGCAGAAACTTGCCTGCTTTTGCCCCTTCTTCCTTTTTTCTTCTGTCCCCTCTGAACCCTGAAGCAACATCCCAGGAGATGTGGGTGGCTAGCACAAAAGGCTTCCAGCCTCTGTAGGGAGGGAATTGCAAATAGTCCTGTACCTTAGGGTGTGATTAGTGCAGGAAGGGGATAGTGTGGTGGGAGGATAAGTGAGGGGATGGGAAGACCCAGAGGGAAAGACACCTATCCCCACAGCACTGTGAAACCTTCAAAAATGCCCCAAACTCATCTCTCTCAAAACCCACGCTGCCACCACCACTACCCTGCACTTTGCCAAAACCACTCAGAAGAAATCAGAAGGCTCTGGTTAAGGGCAAAGTTCCCCAAACTCAAACCATACAGCTCCAACGTCTGGGGATGTGCTGTAGCCCCTCCAATGCATGAGCTGCCTAACAGCTTTTCATTCCCTACACGAAGACTTCAATGCCTGAATTCCTAGAAATAGGATATAAGGTGCAAGAATAACAGACATCAAGTGATTTATGGATGTGTGGATGGCTGACTTACTGTATTTTGGGAAATAATAGCAAGCACACATCAGGTTTCTGAAATCTATAAGTAATTTGCATAACAAACTTGAAAAATTGGCTTTTCAGCTAGACACAATATACGGTCTCCCTTAAAGCAGTCTAATCTTACCAGAGAGTTATGCTGAGAGTGAGAGTTTGCTCACTGCACAATTCAGACTTTGTGGACAAAGCCAAGAGGAGAACGGATTGCATTTGCAGAGACAAATGCCTTAATGAGAGAGGTGACCGGCTGATGCAGCAGAGAAACAGAAAATACAGACAGGTAGAAGAAGGAATAAAATATCAACCGAAGGGGCTATTTCAGAGCCAAGAAGAAAAAGAAAGGTATTGCTAAAAAAAATAGAGCCAAAGCAAAAATTGTAAGAGAATGAGGAACAACAGTATGAGCAAGTAGGAAAAAGAACAATTGCCAAGCTTGGTGTCAAAGCAAAGACTGAAATAAAGCTAGAAGCAAGTAAAGCATTGAGTTAATGCACCCAGAAACAGTGACTTTTATTTTTAATTTCCAGGTTTGGGGATTTTCCAAATGAGATACTCACTTTGCTCAGTGCCCCCTCTCATGTTCCTGACCTACGCAAACTGCCATTTCAAGTTAACTCAGAAATTGCTCCAAATATTCACAGCTGGGCTTTCAGATTCTTCCAGGTAACCAAAGGAGCAAGTGCTTTTCACTGCACTCAGTAGTGTACTGAACAAAAGGATTCAGAAACTCAAGATACAAAAATATGTGTAGGATTAGTGTAGGATTAGTGGGTTATGCCATTATGCCCAACCTTGAACCAGCATTCAACACAGCACTAAACATTTGTGAGAAGCTTTGTGCCAGCAGTGTTTAGCTTCACTAATATACTAGTTAAACTCTTTATTTTGCACTAGTCTGTAGTAAGATCAAGTGCCTTTTCTTGCATAAGAAAAGTGAAGAGAAAAAAATGTCAAGATCATGAATTGGAATAGGAGCATAGATGAAAGGCTCTCATTTACTAGAAAGCAAAGTTAAGAAAGCTTCATGTTGCCAAAATATAGTAATTATCGGTTCTGCCTCCAGCCTCAGTGATAGTGGTTAAAAGCTTTCTTGTTATGCTGGAGAAGAGGTGGTGAGCTAAAAAAAAATAATCATTCTAATGTTCAGTCTTACTGCAGTGCTGTGTGTTATCCAAACAACAGAAGAGTCTTTGGGTACTAAACACGAGGTTTTCAAGGCTGCAGTTTTTGACAGCAGACATATCTCTCTTTTTCCTCCTTGTATTTGAATGGTGCCTAGGAATAGGTTGAAGATTAAAACATTTTAATTTAAAAATAACCCATTCCAGCCTTTATGGTTCCCTAGGAGAAATGTCATCCTCCTCAGAAGTGAAAAAGAGGTAAATACCAAGCACATATATTTGAAGGAAGAATTCACCTTATGCTTTTTAAACATGAAATACAGCTTTTAAGCCTCCAGTAGACCCATTTTGTATATACCTCACTGTCAGTTCACAGCTGTTTAAAACTACGCAGAGAAATTGCCAAGGTGGTCTAAAGATGTCAGCTGAGAATAAAACAAAAAATGGAGTTTTGAACCCATGCTAGTCACAATACCAGGCCTATTTGCACCCCAGAGCAGAAGGCAATTGCTCTGTGCACTTGGTCTGTCTCCTTTGATATAGCTTGAAAGTAAAGCCTGTCACAGCAGACCATATGGACCATGGGACCATACTGCTGTTTTCAGAGGTTTGCCTTCAGTTAGTCATGCAGATGTTCCCGCTCAAAGTCACACATGTTAAGGCAACATTCTCCATGGACTTTTTCATGATCCAAGCAACCTGCTTTCTTTAGAGTCAACAGACTAGAAGGGTATCCACAGAGGACGATTCACCTATACTGTTTTAAGAAGACTACTGTGGGATGACATGAATTTTGGGCCAAAATGCCCATTGCTTCAACTGCACAAGGAGCCCAGGACAACCTGCTCTGGTTTAGCTCTCTAATCTATATATGTAGAAGTTTGGGGGACATGAATGCCATCCATGACACACGTAGCCCAAGTGAGGAAAGTACGAGGAGAGGGAGCGGGCCAAGCCTTGCTGGCAGTGCCCACGGGACACGGGACTCTGACAGAGTCCCCAGGACACGGTGGGGACATGAGCAGGGTCCAGCGATGGCAGCTGGAGGCCTGGCAGGGGATGAAGGGGGGGCACACTGCCTGCTTCATTCCCAGCGAGTCAGTGCTTGGGGGCAAACTATCAGAACGAAGCAGTCTCGGTCTTTCAGACTGCAGCATAAAACCCTTCCCAGAAGCACTGACTTTAATTGAATTGCTGTTTTTCAGTCATTTACTTTTAAAGACCAATCTCTTTTCTGGGAATATTGGGTTTTAACAGCCCTAGTATATCAGAGCAGCATACTTCATATAATTAAACCAATCTCACAACCATTTGCAGGTTGATTGCATAGTGCAACAGTCCCTGGGCTATCCAGACCTTGCTTGATATCTGCTCTTTGGTTAGACTGCACTTGGTGATGGTGGTGGGGAACGTTTTGATTCAACACAGGGAGGGAAAGAGATGAACTGCGTCCTCTCAAGAAGGCACACACCCCTGGTCCCTCTCCCCAACCCAGCACACAGCCCCACGTCCAGCGCAGCCTTGAACCGGGCGGGAGAGCAGGCACCAGGGACACTTCCCGGGGCAAACCTCATTCTCTTCTTCGACGTGTGACCACGTGTGAATATCAAAACCCAGGCACAAACGGCAACTGCGTGCAAGCAAGTTAGCCCCGTGCTTCAGTGGCTGTTCCAGCGCTCAGCAGGAATAAATCAGAATAGCTGCCTTGAAATTAATTGGAACTCTACCAGTGCACACACTAACAAGAGATTTGGTCCCTCTGCCTTAAACCGATTTCAGTTTATTTCCCTACCTCCTCAAATTCAGAAAGAGATCATTCAAATCAAATCCTGTATTTCAAATCATGTCCCTTGCTGCAGCTACAGAAAACAAATCCTTGGCTATTATTTACTTCCCAATGCCTCTGCAGATACTGCAATCCTCATTATTCAAGCGTAATCATGAGGGGAAAAACAAATGTTCGTTGTGTAATTAAATTTCAAATGTTTTACTTTCAGTTCATTAAATCTCCAGTATCTTCCTCCATTCTTCATGCATCCTCTTATTTTGTTGCTTTTCAGTGGCTGCTTTTTATCTGGCAAAGCCTTTCCAGGTAGGGACCCACCACCAATACTGCAAATATTATACTGACGTCAATGTAACACCCAGTAAGGTGCCTAAGTATTTGAAACTGATTCTTCCAAACTATATTCCCTAGAGTTTATTGATCCTTAAGTTCAAAGGGCAAATGGTATTGTGTTGCCTGCCCGTTTCTCCTAGGAAATGTTTTTAAAACTCTTTTAGGTCCTATAAAATGTTGTCAATGCAGAGGCATTTATTTTTTATTTCCTTCTCTTTCATCATTCTTTGGCTGCTCCTTTTATTTTCTTCCCCTAGTACTTCTTTAGTACATCCAACATCAAAGACGTTACCATGAAAGGAAGGTTAGATCAGTGGTTAGTGGGTGGTAAGACTGAGAAAATCTGATGTTAGTCACTGCCCTCTCAGTAGGTTCTACAAAGGGTCAACATGAGTCACCTGTGGGCTTTCATAAAATGAGCGAACAGCGTTATTTCTGACAACCCCAAAGATATTCTGAGACCACCGTGTAAGGCACTAAAGTGGTGAGTACCTTAAATAACTGGAATTTTTCAATTCTAGATCATAAACACCTTTTTTGAGGGGAAGGGGGGCAACTTCCAGAGTGGTACCTACAGAGGACAACATAGCATTCAATGCAAGCAGAACATGACTGAGGGAACCTCGGAGAACTGAATGACATTCGGCTCATGCAGAGTCTTGTGGAAAGAAATTATTAAAATAGTACTGTGGAGACAATAAATATTTTGAGTAAAGAATAAGAATAAAGGTGAGTGTTAAGATTTTAAGTTACCGATACTGCAACATTAAGGTTGCAAAACAGCACCTAAAGCCAGAGAAGCACATCAGACTGTAAGCACTGGTTTGAAGAAGATTAAAACAGCAGACGTAGGAGCAAATCTCCTGCCTGGCTTAGCGTGCTGTGGATTCTGAGGAAATTACACTGGATTCTGGTTGAAAATCTAGTTGCCAGTTTGTTTAAGTAAATATGCACTCAATCCAAAAAATAACATTTTCTTCCTAAAGTGGCTAAGCATCACGAAGAAGTGGATTAATTACGGAGTCAGCATTTTTCCCTGATTGTTGGTGAAACTCTGGAGCTGAGAGGACAGTCGGCAGCTAAAGCACTGCATCATGCTTATGCGTGTGAAATTAGGGAGTATAGAAATGATGTTTCTAAAATCAGAAGGATTGTTTTGCTATGTGTTGGAGAGTGATGATACTAAGAAAGATTTGCATAGCTCCCCAGGGGTGGCTCTGGTGTGCCGGTTTCCTGCCTGGAATCCGCTCGGATAACTGAAAGAATGTCACTGATTTCCTTTCTTCAAAAGACTCAGTTGACATATGCAAAATAAGTCAGCTGAAATACCCTCTAAAAGAGGATAAAAACCAAAGGGGAGTCTACAGAAATCTTTTCTTTGTACTTTCCTTTTTTTAAAAAAAGAAAAAAGTGTGTATTTGTGAGACATTGTGGCCAGCTGTTCTTCTTATGCACAAAGTGGATATCACTGTTATGAGCAGAATGAGAACGAGTTCCCTGATGTTAACACAAAGTTAAATACTCTCCCTTCTAAAGCATGCAAAGCAAAGGAAGAAATAAACATTTCTCTATTGCTTTAAAAATGACACTATACATGAACAAATTTAAAAAGCACATTTGTAAATAGGTCGGTGCTATATTCCTGCAAAACGTTGCATCAATTTTTGCAAATTCTTGGATTGAAAGACTTTCATTCCCAGAAAATGTTAACGGAGGCATTTTGATGTCACCGTCAGAAAGGTGAAAGTGTGTTTAATTTTGTCAAGAAAAAACGTCCTAGAAAATAGAGATTAAATGCACAAAATTACTGGAAAGGTGAAGAGCAGTCATTTCCTGAACTCAGTAGCCTGGTGTTACTTCACTGTCTGTGTCTGTTTTGTCCATAGGTGTTGAGTGCTCATTTCATTAAGTTCAAGACAAAAACATACATGCAGCTCTCTTACAGGTATCTCAGCTCCACGTGCTTTACTTCGTCAGAACAGGTACGTGGCAAATTGCAAAACCAACATTGCTGGGGTCTGGGTTTCTGCTGTTTTTGCTGGGGGTGTGTGTAAATCTCCAGCTAACATTGTGTTCTTTTGCAATTAAATTTATCTCAGCATGCAAGAAAAAATGTTGCAGTTTTTGAGTGTAGGAGTCAAAGTTCAATCTACCAATAGGCTAACTGCCTACAGTGCACAGTATGAAAATGTCAAAAATTATAACTGGGGACAAGCATTGGCCAGAATAATCAAAAATAAACTATGCTACTTGTAAATGATACGATATCTGTCTATTTTGACTGAAAATAAAGGTTGAGTCTACTCATGCCTGTACAGAAGCACGTTGTATAGGTACTGAAATGTGCAGCTACCTACTGATAGCCATCTATGATGCTAGATTTTCTTTGCCCTGTTTTTATCCCATTCCTTATACAGCTTTTAATCCATGGGAATCCTCTGTTTGCAGGGCTTCTGCTGCTCTCCTTTTCCACATAGAAGTAGACATCAGCTGCTCTCTTTTTCTTCCAATGTTCTGCAGGTTGGTCTGAAGGATTCTTTCACTTGTCCTGATTTAACTCTTTAAGTTTGGTATAAATAAGCTTATTTGCAACAGCGTACTGAAAGCCAGACGCTGGTGCTAATTGGCCTGCTCTGAAGCACGGTGTCAGAGAGAAATTCTGTGACACGTAAGGCCACCTAAAGCCAATAATTATACTCAAGTGGCTAGAACAGCGTTGCAAACCCTTTCCCATCTTCTCTTCTTCCAGACAAGGCGTATTCGGTTATGAACACAGTCTCTGGACTCCTAGTGAGCCAACAGACAGAATGTGAAGGTGTAAACTGCATTTTTAGCCAACTGATACACACACACACTGGACCCGGCTTCCCAATTTCCCAGTAAATAGCAGATTTGCTGAGGGTGGAGAGGCAAACATACACTGGTTGATTGCCAGTGGGCTTCTCCTACTCACCAGCTCAGCAATTGTATAGGAAGATAAGCAAGCATAAAAACATGACACAGATGAGGCCCTCAAGCATCACACAAACCCAGAAGAAAGCAAAACGCTCGTGCGTGTCCTCGTAGTGAAAAATTATAGTGTGGGACTCACTGCCTCAGGATATCACGAAGGGTAGGAGTTTAATGAGGGATTTAAAGAAGGGCCAGATTTCATTCTGGATAACTCTACTCTTCAGAAAGATAATAATAATGCAGTGAATTCTGTGAATATTAAAAAAAAGGAGCCCAGAAAGGCGATAAAACCTACTGCTTATCTCAGTTTCTAAGAAGATGAAAAAAAAGATGGATATGGGAGCAGGTTTCTTATTCCTGGTTGGAAGCTGGGCATTTTGAAGGCAGGATGCTGGACTAGGAGAACTTGTTCTGACCACACCTGGCAGACTGTTTTTTCTGAAGTTTGAAAACCCATTTTGAGCCATCCTCAGGACAAGTGTGCTGCTAGCTCTAAGCTTGCGTTTTGGTTTTCCGTACAGTTAATTAAAACCAATGTACTTTCACAGCCCAGTGGAAGAAAATGAGTTTCTTTGTGGAAGTTCATACTGCAGAACATACTTTGCTGAAGATGAGAACAAGAGGTCACGATCTTCTTCTTGCGTTTTCCTTGAAATTTTTATTCCATTGCACAGAAGTAGAAGGATTTAGTGGATGAGATTTCTCAATCCACTTCCAGGTCCTTGTTGCTTTATGGGATGTCTGAGAACATTATTTCTTCTCTGAATATATAAAGGACAGCTCTTGTTGTCTGACATTGCTGACAGAAACACATGATGCATCGAGATTAAGAAATAGACTTGCAGAGTCCTTGGTATGTTGAGTAGTAATGAACTGCTGCTTTATCACCAAAATCATAAAATTAAATGCCAAACAAACAAAAATATGGTCTCCAGCTTCTAGACAGAGGCACTCACTACCATTGCCTTTCATACAGGTTCACTCATTCACAGCAGCAGCCAATCTGACCCAGAAATCATGACTCAAATAGCCTAATATTGACCTTCTCCTGCCATTTTTTTTAAGTAAGATTTTTGCACCAGAACCAGTATCAGGCAAGAACACTTGAGTACATATTAATCACTTCTGGTCTCTGTGCCAACCAACTTTGAAGTAGCAGCAATATCAGGGTTAATGGGGCTGTTCTTAGCATAGATTTATGCATTGAACCATTGATACAAATGCTGCTTTAAAAAGCGATCAGGAGCATAAGCAACAGTGAATAAGCCAGACTGCCAGTGTGACGTGAGAATAAAGGAGAATCTTTTCAGTACATTTCTCTTTCATAATTATTAAGGAAAGATGAAAGGGTAAGACTTGTGACATCCCCAGTGAATGTCTTTACATGGTTTAATTCTCAAGTTCAAGGCGGTCAATGGGCCCTTGGCAGCTCAGGATTTCAGGGGATCTTAGCAGAAGGAGAGTCCCCATGCTCAAGGAGCAAGTAGAGTGAGAACAGGATGAGAAAGGGCTCCGATGACAGCTCTGATGAAAAATCAGTTTATTAGTTACTCATGTGTCAAAGAACTCAGAATTTCCAGCACTACATTAGGAGGCTTCAGGCAGGAATGAAGAATTGTTTTGATTTTTCAGGGAGACAAAGATCCAGAGACAACAGACTTCTGTTGAAGGTTCATAAATGGAATAATATTTCACCCACCACAAGGAGCTCCAGAAATTTGGTCCCACTGGTTTTCCAGCACGCTCTCCTAGAAAAATTCATCACCCATCAGAATTGCACAGACTCAGCGTTGATACTGAATGTGTGCAGTGCTCCAGGATCTGGAGGCTGCAAGGATCCATTCTAGGAAATAAAAGCTCCTTTTTTAATGACTACACAAATTTGAAGAGAAGAGGAGAACTATCACGAATTTCTAGTGACTTAACTCCCATTAAAATCATGTCCAAATTGATTGTCCTTTACACTCAAGTCTTTTTGCAGTAATCCATCAAAATGAGGTAGTAATATTTAAAAGCCCCTTATAATACTGGAGTAGCGTAAAGAGTCCTTAGGGCATGAGAATCAGATGTCATATGCACAAAGGCAAATAAGAGCAAGAACCCCTCAAATGTCTACATCTATTTTTATCATCTTTGTATACAAAGAGATTGCTGCAGGGCTGAATAAAAATATAACTATGGTCAACATATAGCTGTGGCAATTTCATTGTCTATCCTGTTTGCATCTTTTGATCAGGAAGGCTAGCTGAGGTGCTTGGATATTTTAAGAACTGTAGTATGATCTGCAACTTTGTGTAAGAACTGTGAACAGAATTGCAGAAAACTTGAGTTTTGGCAAGGCTGTTGGCAAGAGTAGCAGACATTCAGCAGTGAAAAATGAAATATTTGTAGACTTCAGGGTCATGGGCTTATCTTCAGAAAGTAAGTTACGGACATACAAGTTGTGTCTTGTGAGAACTAAATGTCCTAACGAAAGTGGGGTTTCTATAGAATCTCTTCGGAGAGGAATAGCAAATATATATTAAGGAATTAATTGTAAAAATCACTTATATATCTTCTTACCTAGATAAAGAATTAAATGGAACAATTCCATCCAGAGGTGCAGCTGTTTTTCAGAAATTTTCCCCCATCTAGTGAGAATTTTAGCAAAGCCAGATTACTTAAGTTACAAGCATACTGTCAACAGTTGGCAAAAGACTGTCAATAGATTCAGAGCCATCTGATGGTCATGCCTGATTCCAGAGGTAAAATGCTGGGGCAAAAAACCCAGCCATTACATCACCAAATGTGGTAAGCCTGGAGGGATCAGAGCTGCTCCTCTGGCAGAAAAAACAATTACAAAATACCACATATTTTACAGTTTAGTTTATTCCCAAGCGATCTAAGCAGAGCAGCGCACACAATTAGACTGGAAAGCCTTTCAAACTAGTGACATCTTCTGCCTCACACTAATTTATGACATTTCAGCTCTGCTTGCTGCAGTGAAAGGTTTAACTGAGAAGGACTCAAGCCCTATTAGTTTGCTCACATTTTCATCCCATTGGCTGCTATATAGTCAGTTATTTAGCTTTATCTGCACGGTGCCTCATCTGCTTCATTAAAAGACCAATATTTTTCTAATTTTTGCTGTCTTTCTTTTCTCTGGTGCCTATTCAGTGCTGTACTTTATTTTTTCCCCCCTTTTCTCACATGTAAATTGGAACTATAACACCCAGTGGTTTGTGGGTTTTTTTTTTAAACAGGAATGCATAAAATGAGAAAGAAACATAAAGAATACATTTCTATGAAATCACATACTCTAATCACAGGAAAGGACTGGAGTAGCAAATAAACAATTTGGTGATTTCTTATTAAAGTCACAGGAAATTTATTAATGTACTGTGATACAGCCTGCCAGAAAACCTCATGAGGAATAGAGATTTGATATCATTACAGAGCTGGCATTTGTGTATCCTAATATTGATGGTAGACGGTGTTAAGTAGGGGTGACTAGAACATGGGAAGGAGCTTTCCCCTCTTGAGAAGCGAGGGAGGAAGCACAAGCAATCTGCATCTGGCTGACCTTTGAGCGGTAATTTATTTCATTGTTTAAGCAAAAGCCACACTTTTCCTTTTGTTCAGCAACTCTAATTTGTCTTACAGCAGCACGCAAAGGTCCATCTCAGACCAGAACCTCTCTGTGGTAAGTCACTGAAAGCAAAAGAAATTAAGGATGTGCTTGCACTGCAGAGGTCAATGTAGTGAAATATGGGAGCTAGAGCCGATGCCAGCGTCATAGTACTGTGCAGTTTGTAAGAAACAATAAATTGGTCCTCTCCCCATGAGCTCATCCTGACAGCAACATATAATGAATCCTACAGTAACCTATATTGACTGTCCCAAGTAAGTTAGCAGCATAAACCTCATGCACATCCCAGCCAAAACAGAGAAAGGGATGGACAGAGAAGGACAAGTGCAATGACACAGTCATTATCCCAGGGGTCACGTATGGATCCAGGGACAGAAATGTTGCTGTGCTCTCCAGCCCAGCACAGGACCCCTCAGCTGCGGCTCAAGTAGATTTAGCATTTCCTGCAGTAACAAGCATATCTCATTCAGGTTTGAAGGCTGTTTTCATCTGCATATTTTTTCCCCTGGAGATGCTGTGTTTGGCTGGGTTACAAGATGCGTTAGGAGAACGATGTTAATCCCAAGCTCAAACTTTTTTTTAACCACACTTCACCAGCACAATTATTACATTAACACGTAGGAAAGTCTGTCCCTAGGCTCTCCATTTTCTCTTTGCAAAATGAGGAGCTAAGCTGCAGGGACACGAATTCAAACCCACAAATGTACGATTTCGTGGAGCAGAGTGCTATGGCTGAATCGGACAAAAATGGCTGTGCAATTTGGTATAAACCTTCCCACATTACACAAGCACCATCACTTTGTCGAATATCTGATACAAGGAAAATGTAGGAATGTGCTAAGTTACAATACTTGAGCGCTAGAGTTTGAACTCTTGCTTTCTTACCCTACTCGGCGAACTGATTGAAGTCCTCTGTTTGTACTGATACTCTTATGTATCCTATCCATATCTGTACATTTAAGAAAATATGTTATAATAGAATTGCAGGATGAAGTAAGGTGGCAGCTAGAAATACCCAGATGAATGATGGGGCTGCCTCTGATTTCATATAAATAAAAGATTCATGGAACAATTTAGTTTGGAAGGGACATCAGACCAATCCCCTGCTCTTTATCTAGCTTTACAAGGGTTATTCTTTGATATGATGTTGAAGAGCTACAGGAAGTCCAATAGAAGCTGTCCTGTATCTTTTCTCACTTCAGAGAAAATAGAAAAATATTTAAAATGCATAAATAACATCTAGAACCATCCACTTGCTTTGACTCAATCTATGTGCTGCTGTTACTGGAAACACTTACAGAAGGAATGATTTTGTTCGCACAGATGTTCATTAAAAAACAAGTGTAATTAGTATTTCTCTGTGTGTACTCTCCTCACAACGACATTCTCAAACGTTTTACAAAAACTCTCATTCTTTCACTCAAAAGCAATAAATTCAGTCAAGCTATCTGATCATTCACAAAACAAAATATCAAAAGTAAGTCTCAAACAGAATAAAGGTACAGCCTGTGTTAGAAGCACAAATTTAGAAGCCCTCGCATAAAACCTATTCATCCTGCAGCCAGCACACATAAGTGTTTATTTACTTTTTGATGCTCAGATAAACCCTGTGACCATGTAGTCTCTTATATCCAATTTTATATATGTATATGCATTACTTGCAATAATTCATGCTGGCTGAAATGTGGCTGGATCAAAAATTTAGATAGCATGTTTTTGACCAACACCTCAGAGATTTCTGTCCTTGGAAATTCTCAGCCTTAAAAAGGAACAAATAAAGTCAAACAGATTGAGGTCTACTACTGCTTGAGCAACTGTAATTACAAAGTAACGGGAGGAAAACCACCTCTGTTTCACCACATTTCAACATCCTGCATAAGGAACACTCACACTTTCAGAAACCTCCTGTAGATGAGAAGTAGTAAGTGTTTTGGACTAAAGAACTTGGAAAAAATAACAATTTTTGGTTGAGATTTCATTTTTATGGAACAGTGTGAACACATAATTGATTTCTTTGTTTACTCAGAATAGGTTTGCATTATTCACTGGATATATTTAAAGATGCTTAAGGCTGCAATAAGTGGTCAGTTAATAATTAATCAAAAAACCCTACGGTCTTACCTTCTTTTTGAAGAACATGTCAATAGATATTCTTACCCGCAAAGTACATTGTTTTGTTGCTCCTCATAACTGTGTTGAGTGACTGCTTGTCACTTTTATTCACTGTAAAGCTGCCTTCAGCTCCATTGCTCGTTTCAGTGCTTCCTCCATAACTTTGTGTGCACACAATAGGAGTTTCACTATGCTGATTTTAAAATGATAGGTTGTCTCTTCCAGCAGTTTTTTTCTGGACAGACAAAACAACCATCGAACTGGTGAGCTGTACTGCTGTCACTGTCAGACGGTGGAGGTATTACTGCGAAATCCTATGCCAATAATTAACATGTACAGTAGAGAAATGCACATCAGAAACTGACTTCTAAAGGTCTGCTGTATCATTACTACTAATTGGCACCTCACAATATATAATTATATGATCATGCAGCATATTTTAATGATAATGCAAAAATAGGTAAGGTATGAGAGGTAAAAAAAATACTAGACCAGGTAACTGGGATTGCACAGTATGTATGTGGCCTGCATTTAAGTTTGCTATTTGTCTCATTCACAAGTAGTGTATTTTTAAAAAGCAGTGTCTGAAATGTGCAATGGTTGTTTAAAGTTGGCTCCTACACTTCACAGCTGAGGTTGGTAGAAGAAGAAATGTTTTTTACCAGAGCAACTGGTGTGTTTGGGAAAAAGACTAAGTTCATCTTTTTTCGGCTCCATCGATTTGTCCAATAAAAGATGTTGCCTCTCTCCCTACAATCCTTGCTTCACTTACATTCTTCAACACTGCTGATCATAAGCCCGCAGAAGTATGTGTGCCCTGACCTCAAGGGAAGCGGCCAGCATGCCTCCAGGGACAGCGCAGCCCAGTATGCATCGCAGTCAGGCTCTGCGTGTGTTCAAAGCCATCAGAAAGCGTATGGCCAGCATAAGCAACCGTATATGAGAATTAAATAGATTAGCGTCTTCTTATTCAGGTGGAAAGGACAGATGAGAATACCAGCTGAACACTGGTTGTTGTCTTAGAGCAACCTAAGAAAGAGACAGGAATAGGCTATGTTAAACAGAAGTAGATTCTTTCTGTATAATAATCAGCATGCTGTTACGGCTTGGCCATCCCTAGGTAACAAGCAGAAGATCTGGCCAACATGATACAGGTCCTTATATAAGGATTTTCCTATGTCCATTTGTCTATGGATCCAGCCACCAGTCTTTAATCATTTAAGGTGGGAACTCATGATCTAAGCATCAGTACTGAGACCAAGCTAGCTCTGCAAGTTCGCTGTAGAGATGAGAGAGAAAAGTAAGATAACTCTCTCCTGGAAGTGGCTGTCAAATTTCTATTTATAGGAATTAACTTAAGAGGGAGGCTGGGTCATCAAACTAGCTATGATCTTAAACTTTGTGAGATGAAACTCACCATTCAGTGAAATCCTTCATGAACAACAGCTTAGGAACCCCAAATCAAATAGTTTTACTTCCAGTTAATATGACACAGGTAAATGAAAGCAAATCGGTATCAGGCTGGCCCATGCTAGCTGTCCGTCATGCATGGGCTTACAGCAGGCCAGGTGCCTCTCTGCACCACTGCACTGCCATGTCCCAAGGCTGAGCCTCAGGAAGCCCCAGCCTCCGCACAGGGCTGGTGGAAGAGGCCTTCCTACCTCCGGGTTACGACAGCTCCCATGCTGAGGTGTTTTTTCACATTGCAACAGCTATTTAAAGAAAAAAAAAAGCTCACATGGTCTGTTTACACAAGGACAGAAAGAAAAGTTTGTGCTGCTTCAGCACAGCACCCCACTCTCAATGGTCAAGATTGATCTCTCACAACACAGTTGTGATGGTGACAGAAGAGTTCAAGGGCAGGTCATGCCCGTGTCTTTCTTGTCTGGACTTTATTCAGCTTTTACACACATGAATGGCACAAAAAGGTTTTACCGAAAGAGTAAAACTTTTCTTCTCCCTTGTACAGCTACAGGTTTGCCTGCTTTTAACACAGAAATCTCCTGGGCATAGAACTTAAGGCTGTCAAAAACCCTGCAGTATTGATAATAAAAATGTCTACTGAGAAATGAAACTACTTTTAACTTGCATTTTATATCCTGGGTTCCAATTTTCTCTCTGCCTTCCCCCCACCCCTTTCATCCAGCTTATATCTAAAAAATAATAACTGAGCAGATACCATAAGCTGACTTGGTCTGAATATAGGAGGCAACTGGTCCTGCCGTGCATGTGTGTTTCACAGCAATGAGTTGCAGAGAAGACAGAGACTTCAGTAAAAATTAAACACTGAAATCTCAGACTCATTCAAGGGTAATTCTGTGATAATGGTAAAACACCTTATTGCACAGTCAAAGAAACCTCATTATGTCTTAATAAGAGGACATCAAGGCTGAGAATCATGGAAATAGCATGGTTGCTACAATAAATTATGTACAGCATCTTAATCACTCTAAATGATAAGCATTTCAGACCAGGCTGTTGCAGTGCGTCGCATGCAAGCACACTGCAAATCTGGATGAAAGCTTGGGATATGCTCCTTTGAATCTATCTTCATTCGTGATGAAACAAGGCACTGACTGAAGAAAAAAAGACTGTGGAAATAAAAAAAGATATTGCCTGTAGCACCAAAAATACTCTTTTTTGTTTAATCAGTGTTTTATTAAGGGTTAGAAAGTCACCAGCAGTTACATGGTGCCACTTTGAATTTTCCTAGCGCAGGAAGACCACTCACAGCAAGCAGAGATTCTTCTGGGATGAGAATTCTTCCTTTAAATGCTGTCATCTTATCTTCTAAGAAAAAAATAATTGTTTCTAAGAAGAAATACACAGCCCAGCAGCCTGTGCTTTTTAGAGAGTCCTTATCTCCAAACTTCTCAATGGATAAGAGCTGAACTGCCTCTTCCGACAAACAGCTTGCAGGTCGATGGAGGATGTTCTGTGCTTTGCTGGAGAAGCTGACCTGTCGATAGGATCTGTCTGGTAAAGATCTGTGGTGCACAGTGACATTCTGGTAACTTGGCAGCATTTCAGCAAGTGCATTTCAGGTGTTTTCAGGGTCTATTCAGTGAAAGCTACTCATATGCATCTCTTCCCCCTCAGCTCCCTCCAAGAAGAATCCTAAACACAAGTGTGGAGGCTCACGTCTTCACTTGTTTATATTAAAATGGGGAGGGGGGAGAAAAGCCATATTTGAAAGGATTTTTTTTTTCCAAGAAAAGAAAACCCGTAGCAAACTCTCAGTAATTCTTCCCTTTCTCCCTCCTTCAACAGCTAGCTCGTTCTCCAGATGCGTGCATGCAAAACATACAGAACAAACTGCCTTTATCAGTCACAGACATAATTTTAAGGCTCTGTGCTTCTGAATATCTGGTTATGTGAAACTTTAAGCTGCTCTTCTGCCCGCAGAGCTAAACAGATTATCTTTTTCAAATGGTGAAACGTGCAGGTTATAGTTTTTTACATATAGGCCCTTCATGACAATCACAAGTAATCAAAAGCAATCAGATCTTTGCAAAAGAGCAGACACAAAGTGTGAAAATTCAGCCTCTCTGGGAAAGCAAAGTCATATTAACAGAAGCATAAGAAATATTAATTTTTGGTTGTGTAATAGTTGGGGGTATTTCTAAAGACTATTCTATTGGAAATCCTATCACATTAAAAAGCACAGCTTCTGCATGGAAAACATCAGTACAACTGAAACCAAATGTTTTGTGAAATGAAAGTAGGAAGCTCAGTGTGTAGCCTGAGCTTTCCAATTCACTGCCAAAGTCCTTATCAGTATTAACAGAAAAGGTGTATCCCAGCTCCTTCAGCACCTTTGAGTCTCTGCCACCCCCTTTTAGGAATAAAATCCTGTCTTGGTGCCTCTTCCAAGCAGTGACGGAGTCCAAAGTGGTGACCAGCAAGCTAAGCGAAAGACTGCCAAGAGCTGAGCATGTGCAGAGGAAGGCATGTCGACATTCAGGAGCAATTCACTATCGGAAGCTCATTCTTCTGATTATTTTTGGAGGGGGCTTGTCAGCCCTGATGAAGCGTGGGTGTGCCAAAACGCTATCTGTTCAGGTCTGGAAGGCAGTAAAAGCACTGCGCATCACCTTGTTCACTGTAAACTAGTCCAAATACAATGCTTAGCAGATAATTTTACAGCTCTGGGCATGGATAAATGAGAGTACAGGAACAGTTGGGAGATGATCATGGAGAAATGTGTCTTGCTCACTGCTCTATTATTTACGTGAGTTAGTTGGGATGGTCCATTTATTTTGAACATTTCCTGTATGAAGAAAAATTATCTACCATCAATATACAACATAGACATGGATTGAAGAGGAGAAAGTGTTGGATACTAGCTTGTCTCTTTGCACAAGTCTTCAGCGATAAGAAGGATGCAGATAAATGCTCAGAGTACCAATTAAATAAAGCATCTTCATATAATTAAGTGTATTCCATTCAGAAACCTTCATTTTTAGATAATTTAGACAGTTTTTATAATAATTATCTGAGAGGTAAAAGTATATAGAGCTATCGATGTAGATGTTGCAGCCAGGAAGTGGCTTTTCTTTTTTTTCCTTTTTTTTTTTTTTTAAGTTTATGACTAAATAGATGAACTTCTACTATCTGATGAGGTCAAGGTGATTTTTGGAAGTTAAGAGTACTAAACTATCATGGTTTTCACTGTAATGCATATTTTCCTCACTGATTAAAAATTCTCATATTTACATAACCAGAGGATCATTTATTTTAAGAGGAAACTACCACCAGCGGTTCAATTTTAATAAGTTTTTCAAAACAAAGGAAATGGTTGGAAATCCTATCGCATTAAAAATGCCAAAACAGAGGCAAATGCCTGGGGACTTTCACAGGGAGGGTAAGAAGAGAGATTCACCAAGGAAAGACCGCTGAACCTGCCAGGAGACCCCGAACCACCACCACCACGACAGTGCTGGGACATGACTCCCACCTCCGACGCACTGCTGGCGGAGAAAGCTTGGGGAAGGAACCCTAATGAGTGCTTCAAAGAAGGGAAGCGGAAAAAGGACAACTGGATTTTGCATGATCTGCTCAGACAAGTGGAAAACACTTAGGACAGGCTCACAGACACTAATCGAGGAGGCTGAGCAGCTGCATCTCCTCGCAAGTGCTCCTTTCTTTCCGTGGCCGGGCGGTTCGAGTCGTCCTTCCCACTGCAGGACACATTATCCGGGCACAGTCCCAGCCTGCAGCAGACACAGTGACGGCAGCTGTGTCCTGCCCTGAGACACAGGGTCTCTGCTGCAGACTGCACCAAGGCCACAAACTCTGCAACATGTTGCTCTATTCTTATTTCCAGCTGTGAGACGGTCCCATCTGCGAGTAGTCTGTTAAAATTGTCCACATCAGAAAAAAGCAGATCTTTAAGTACTGTCAAGGTTGTTAATATAAATAAACAACCCTTCTATAGACACATTGCCTATAATATATTCCACCTGTAGCTTGTAGCACGGAAGCATTACCATAGCCACAGAACTTTTTTTCTGCAGTTCTGATAAAGGATGGAGATGTTGGCAACAGAAATGCTATTGCAAAGTGATGTTCTGTAACTCACCCTCATTCCCGATAAATCCCAGCCCTTCTTATATAACTGCGGAATAAGGCAGATCTGTGCCCTTTCCTCTCTGAAAATCTAGCTAAGCTCCAACACTCTCTTTTATATCACAGATGTATCTCAATTTTCCAGAGGAGCCAAATGGAGGAACTTGAAGCTGCCGTCTTGCGGGTGTGCAGCAACTGCAATAGCTAATCCTGTGACTTGATGTCTTTTGCTGAAAATAATTCCTGTCAGGTGTGGTGCCTTGGCACAAGGCTGGGAAGTGAGCTGCGTGGAAGCCGGTTTGGCTGTCTGCACTGCACCCCTGCAGCACACTCCTCCATATGAGACAAAGTGCTTCTGTGCACCATGATGCAGACGGTGTAAACTGCTAGACAGGTAAAAGAGAGGAGAGAAAAAGCTGAAGATACGTGAAGAATATGAGAAAGGACCTTACAACTAACAGAGAACCAGTAAGATCAGGAAAAAAATAGATACATAAATTCATTGCAAGTAAAGAGAAAGAAAAGTGTATGTCAAATACTCAACAGGGAAAGTGAGTGAACGAGTAATACAAAGAAAGCTTAAGTGGTCAACATTAAATTCAACAAATGCAAATGCCCATCAGTCATCCTTAGGGAACCGTGTTGGAGAATGCATAAGAAAAATGAAGTACCAACACATACCAACACATGAAGTGCAGCCAGTAAGTCTCACATTGTTGCATACAAAATGTAATATATCCATTTTGGACTTGATAGTTGATTTTGTTTTCCAGTAACATGGAACCCAATGTCAATTTAAACTCTAAACATGTGCTAGTTTGCCCTTGCATGGCTTATTCCATTTCAATTTTAATAAGGCTATAAAATCTAGATGATGACTTTAAAATGTAAGAAGAGAGTGATAAAATCATCTAACAATGGTTATTTATTTTAATATAGATTGTATTCCTAACTGTTTTCTACCATTTTAAAGCAATTTGCCATTCACTGATCTTCAACAAATGAGATATTTGAAAATACAGCCATTAGGAGAGCTTAATAACAGCATCTCACTAATTCTCACTGCTTTTCCCAGGAGACTGAGATATTCTTAAGTTATTGCTACTTCTCTCAACCTGCTCTTCATCCATAATTAAAGAAAAAAGCATGAGAACAGGGAAGCCATAAAGAGTTTTTAATTGTGAAGACATGGGCATGATAGGCTATAGCATTTTGCTTCAAAGCCTAGCGAATTCAGCCCAGTGAAATTATTTTGGCTTTTAGAATTATATATCCACATAAAACTAGAGGTCACTGAGCACTCAAGCTGCCATTCAACAGTAGTACTTTCAGGTATCTTCTGTTGCTTGCGAAATTTTAGTGTTAATAGATACCTCTGTCATAGTGTTAATGTCTTTTGATTAAATGGGCTCTTTCATTAAGACCTGTTCGCTACTGAGGAATACAATCCCTCTAACACAGCAATGTTCTTGCTGACTACAGTATTTTGGGTGATCAAAATGTTAGAATTTCTGTAAAAGTGAGATTTCATCAGAGAAAAGTGAGGATAGTGATAAAATATTAAGCCTAACTGCTCTGCATGTATTCGATTGTCTTCACAAGGAAAATAAATATTGAACGGTTATCAAACATCTATATTCAAGGTTCCATTGTGAGATAAATACTGAGATTTAAATAGAGCCAACTATGTATTTTCAAGGTCATTTGACGTTTACCCACAGGAATGCTGACAATTGTTCCATCAACAACAGAGCTGCTAATGCAATACAGTACACACATAATCAAGAAGAATATTCAAAGCCGATTAAATTTCTTTGGTAATGTAACTACTTGTTATAAATCATGACAAGGTTGTCACTTCTCTTGGATCCAGTTTAATCTACTCATAACCATTGAGTTTATGCACATGCATTGCCAAGGATCTACTTTACAGCTTCTCACTCCAATAATTTGGAGTGCTGCCAGGTGAACAGGGAGTAGTGTGGCATTTCACACGAAAGATGTGAAAAAGCAAGCAAGGATTTCTACCATTTTCTCTGGGTTTCATGCTGTGCTACTTTGTTGTTTCTATCTGTACAAGAATGGAATCAATAGGAATTGGTCAGCAAGACACAGCAGGGCAAAGATAAAAAAAAATATGAAAAATGTAGGAAGACTACATTGTTCTTTTACATCAAATGATGAGAGAATCTTTTTGTACAGTAATAGAAGTCTTGACCTACCTCCTCAAAATGAGGAGATAAAAAAATAACCATGCTGAGTCTTAGCATTTCTAAACATTGGAAATGAGTGGAGGCTGAAATCCTGCCTGTACCCACTTGCTAACAAGTTGAAATTTTATTTACAGTCCAAACTTTACTGCACTAGGTAAAGAAAGCAAGTGTTCCAGTGAACAACCCCGAGCCACAGAGAAAAATCAGAATCCTTTCCTGCCGTTCATATTTCTGGGAATCACATAAAAAAACCTGGCAGAAGTAAAAGCCCGTATTTTTAGATAACAGTTGGATAAGAAGCTCCTATCTAGTTTTGCAAACACGGCAAATCAATAGAGTGGCTTTACACCACCGGAGGATTTGCCTCTCCCTCTGTGATAACGCAGAAGAACGCACCTTGCTGTGTCTGACGTGCTGCAGACTACGTGCAGGGCAGGTTGTGGGAGCACTGTAAATCTATGCTAGCTCAAAAGTCTAAGGAAAGGCAATGATAAACACAAGATAAATGCTAACTCGCAAACTGTTTCCTCAAAGAGAATTGCTTTAAGGCGTATTAATCTAGCCTAAGTACATCTAGTGACCCTCTAGCATTTGCTGCTGAAAACATCTGGATCTGAAATGTTAAGCCTCAGATTTGATTAACTATCCAGTAATCTATAAGGACAGCTCTAAGACACAGAAAAAAACTGATCTTTAAAATGAAAAAGAAAGCAAAATGTTTCCTCTCATTAACTGTTGAAAAATTTAATTGGAGAAGCAGAAGATACACAGATCATAAATTAACAGCAACATGAGGCACTCACATTATTCTTTTTGCTGCTGAAATAAACAGTATAAATTTTAGACAAATTTTACTGCGTCAACATTATTGGAGACATTTTTGGTATCCAAAATTAAACTCTCAACACTGGCATACTTAGTGTATGCAGTGCATTATTGAATGGGAAGCCAAAGTTGGAGGTTGAGTAATTTATCTTACATTTCTAGGTTATTAAACAAAATTTGCAAGATCCTCTAAGACGTTTCCTGCATGAAATGGCTGTACTGATTATATGAATACTCTCTGGGAGCACTCATGTAAATGCAGAGTGAGCAGACAAGGAATGGATTCACAGCAGCAGGCCCCAAGATACTAAAATGCACCATGGGCAAACAATCCAGTAAATCGGGTTTAAAACAGAGTATAAGAGAGATTTCAGTGAATTAAAAGCTCAGTTAATTAGTCCATTGATAAATGCTTTTCAAATCAGCATTTCTGGGGATTAAAGAAGCACTAATCTTGGTACATTACAGAAGGTGTAACTCCTTGGCAGTAAGTCATACACTTTCGGTAAGGAAGGTGACAGAGGCTTTTCATGGGGATCTGTGAAAGCACCTTGCACTTCACATGGGATGATCCTTAAACTCTTCAACTTCACATTTGCAGGTCCCATAAGCTGCTGCATTTGCACAGCCAAATGAGTTTCCTCACAGGGCCCTGGTGCAATGAGGGTCCCCAAGGAGAGCTGAGAGAAGCCATGCTGCACCTCGAACATTGCACCTGCAGAAGCCTGCGTTCTTCTCTGGATCGACAAATGCAACAAAAAGTATCCATCCTTTAATGCAACGGATCTTTTGCAGCTGAGACCAAGACCAGCAGATCTGTCTACTGTCCTAGTGTTTGCTGTGCTTGTGTACTGACTGAACTTTAAAAAAGGTCCTTCCGCCAGCGGCCCTGCTAATTGGGCTAAAGGGACTGCTGGACTATATGGAAAGCCCAAAACAGTTTCGTGGAGCTTTATAGATCCCTTCCAGCACCACTTCTCTTCTAAACTAAGGGAGCATCTACTCAAACTGGGCTCCCAAGCCAGGAAGGGAGCAGTATCAAACACACATACAGCCCAAACCAAAATTCTTTTGTCACCATCTGAAACAAGAGGCAACGAGCCGGGACTGTTCAGTGTCAAGTCAGCAGACGTAAGGAGAAGCCTTGCTGACAAAGCGTTACGAATGACCGTATTCTCTGCCAAGGTTTAACTTTAAATGGATCAAATGTAGCCTGAAGTGACCTGCGGTATAACTGTGCAATCCTGATGATGCTGAGGCAGGAAAGGCTACAGCAAACTCTTTACCCAAGAAAGTACACAGCTGGCTAGCCTGGTGTCAGTGGGAATAATATAGGTCTGACTGTGACATGCTCAACACATGCCAGCCAGTCGTATAAACAGCACAGAAAACACTTCATGAAAAGAAACATGCTGTCTTGAGAACCCAGGTACCGTTTGCTGTTTATCCACATTTCCCGCAACCTGGATGAAGCCTCCTGGATTGGCATTTATACGTATAAACCTGCTTTAGAATCTGAGAGAATTTTAACCTTCCTTTCTACAACAGGGAAATGAAAATAAGATCTTCAGCATACTGATGCTCCCCTTATTCCCACAGCTCTACACCAACTCTTTCAATACACTTAGAGCACCTACAACACTCCTGAGCACTGCCGCATGTTCAGGATAGCAATTTGTTAATCCCAGTGTTTGCAGTACTGGAGGTAATATCGTTTGGAGACAAATATAGTAGTTCAGAAGACTAAGATACTGGTAAGATTTTAAATACCTTCTCTACAAACGCCGTCTTAATTTTACAGGGTGCATACATAAAAATAATAAAAATCTCTTTGCCCTTGGGAAGGGGTGCAACTTGCTTTAACATCATGGATTTACTTAATCTTTCCTGAGAGTGTTGGAACGATTCTATAAATTTCCTGACTTATCTTGTAAATTAATTCAGGGCTGCAGATATGGCTCTAGAGGCTGATTCTCCCAAGGTCTGCACGCCGTTTAATTATGCTCAAGGAAAAGCAGCAGCAGCTGAGGAGAGAAGGCTACCGCTCTGCCAGGGCAGTATTCACCAGCATCAGAAAAAGCAGTAAATGCCCAGCACATGCCTGGCCATTACAGATCTGACCACTGTTGTAATAACGCCCCTACGAATCCGCTGGAGAGGCCCCTGCAAGCAGAAAAGCAGGACACTGAGTTCTTATCCTCTGGTCTCCGAATGGTTCGAAGTCCTGGAATAACTCTCGGAGAAAAGGTAAGTGCTGTCAGGTGTCCCCAAATGGCTTGTCCAATGTTGTTGGAGCTTAGGAAAACCAGATGACTAGAGCAAAAACTACAGGCAGTAGCTTGGCATTGTGCCATCAGTCATAAGCATGATTTACATTACACTTGCCTCCATCAGATACTCTCCCTATAACCGAGCTACCAGCACGTTAGAAACAAAACCGCTTTTCTGACTGCCATTTTCAAGGTCATCTTTGCAGTGCAACAGAAGTTTAAACTGAGGAAAATCTCTGTTGCAGGTAATCTGCCTCCGTGGGGTTCTGAGTCTTCAGTGTGATCTGTTTTGTCCCCATTTCCGTGCTACACTGACGCTTATGTTTTTCACGTTTATCTCCCATGCAGTTCACTTGCTGGGAAGTCACCTTTTGAGGTTAACGATACTTAAACAATTTTCTCTCTATCTAATCCTTGATTTTTGCTTCTTTTGTCCACTTAAGAGCTTTTAAAGAGTTGCTTTTCAAAAGTCAGTTTTTAAAAATGGGTCTTTTCTGACCTGCTATGATTTTTCTAGGTACGGAGCTCTTTACTCTATTTGGCACCATAAACAGATGTGGAGGCTGAATTAGACACTGTCCTACTGAGATCGGGGCTGGGATATTCTTCCAAACTTCTTTATATGTTCTGTTCTACTGACCTGATTTCCAGAAGTGTTGAATATCTGGAAATTTCAAATTTAAGGGGAAGGGGAAGCAAGCAATTGAAAGAAACTAGATTAAAGCAGCTAGATCTTTACTTGGTGCAAATCAGTGTAATATGAGTGGAACTTCAGTGGTTCAAGGTAGAAAGAGATACCTGTATCCTGCTAAAGAATCTTATAAAATTACTGTCTTCACAGATGAGTAAATGTAACAGAGTAGGGGCATGGTTTATGTGCGCACTATTTTCTTGCTTTGGCAAGAAAAATGGAGAAAAACACTTTCCCTCCGGGAAGAGAAAGCATGGTCACAGTTTGGGGCGGTGAGTTCCAAGGGACTAATAGGAACTTTCTTACTCTTACACATTACTCCAACACATTGCTAAGCACTTACCATGTCCTTACACCATCTGGGGATCTGAGCCATCCAAATCTACCTGTATCGAGAGTCTTCCAGAAGGAGCAGAACTACTGTACTGGGGCTTGTTGGATGCCAGACATGCTGTCTACAGTGAGCAGTATTTGTCATTAATTGTACTGGAGCAGTTGTGCTTGGAGAGGTCTTTAACCTCCAGGGATAACCACTCTCCCCCATCCACCACCAGTGAATAAAACTTGCTTCATTGAAACCATAATTGTTTAAGCATATCTATGTGACTGATCACCTTATTTAAAGTTGAATCCTTCCCCACTCCCTCAAAAGTTCCCTTTTCCAATCCTTTGGATTGGAAGTGTTCCTCCACTGTCACATTTGTACAACAGAACTCTGAAATTGCCTTAACACACACATTTTATTTCCGGGAGCTTTCCAAAACTTTCCTGACACTGCCTGAAGATAGCACCTCAACACTGGCTTTCACAGCCAGGGATGTCTGCTTCCTCCAAAGCAGGAATCAGCATTAGTGACAGATCAGCTACCAATTGAGCCCAAAGCAACAGCTATCAAAGCCTGTTGATCCTAATATGCACAGAGGTGCAAAAGCACCTCTCAGCTAGAGAGAGACCAGCCACAAGATCACTCTGACAGTGAGTCACAGCTTAATGTACTTACAAGCCCCTGCACCAAACATGAAATTATTTACAGCCAAAAGCTGAAGAGATTTCATGGAATGGTGCTTTTTGCCTAATTAACTGTTGGGTTAATCTAGTGACTATTATAAAAACATAATCTCTGTTAAAATTCTTTAGAGATGAGAATACTCCTCTGAATTCCAGCAAAAGCAGATATTGTCGTTTTTCCCCACGCGTTCTGTCTTTTTGGTTGCTTGGATCTAGTTAAGCTTGCCTTTTATAATCACCTATAATTTTGTTTGTGTTGCAGTAGCCCTGGAGTCACACCTTGATAGTAGTCTTTGTTCAGCTTTTTTTTAATGAATGACTGGAAAATTTGTAAAGTTCTTCTCAAGGTAAAGATGGGGTTCAGTATAAGATTTAACATTAAGGTGCACAGCCTTACTGTGTTTATTTTTTTACATAAATCATTTGCTGTGGATACAATAAAGCTGTGTACCTTAGTGTACTCCTGAGGCTGATTTAGTTATCCTGTTCTGGCAGCCATCTTCCTCCATCTCAGAGCTCTTTTACAGACAATCAGGTAATTTCATTCTTCTGATGTTTTGAAAACTATGTGAATGCTGTTTTCCTAAAAATAGTTTCAGGAAAAAGAAATTGCCTTCTATTATGGGCGCACCAGAACAACATTCTGCTAGATCAGTAGGTCATTCTGTCACGTCTTCAGCCCTGCCCTTTGATTCATGTCTCGGTTGTCTTCTTCAATGGCTTCGTTTAGGAAATACATGGTCAAATCCTTGGCAGTTACAGCAAAGAATTTCAGAAACTCGCTATACTACCAGAGTTTGGACAATGTCATATCTCTTCAAGTATTTTGTCATTGCTTCATACAGCATCTGCAGTGCTTCCTGAGGCCAATCACTGCATTCATAAAGAAATCTCTTTAGAAGCATGTTTCAATAGAAAATAATTTGAAAGCTTGGAGGACCATGAAGAGCTTAAAGAAAACAGCTTCTGCAAGGTTCCTTCCACATACATGCAATACTATTTTAAATAGTATTCTGTATAGTATAGTTAGTATATTTAAATACTAATCTGCCTCTGTATATTGTGGGAACCAAATCTGATCTCAAAAACATAACAATGTGTGTTGTTATCTCCGGCAAAATAATTGTATAAAAACAAGTGCTGAAACCTTTCTGGCTGCTATGGTACCAGACTATTAGAAAATAAAGCTTAAATCAATTTAAACAGTACAGTCCAGCATTCGCTGAGCTAAGAGTTTTCAAATGGATTTATATTTTGTTTCAACAAATTTGATTCAACATACCATTCAGGCATCATTTCCTTCATTTCTGACATCCCAACAACCCCAAAACCCTATTTGAATGCTTCTCACTTCTACGTGTTGCCAAGACTGACCCCATTTCACGTAAGTTGCTGTTTTTAAGGCCAACCATTCTTTCCTGTGGATAGCAAAGGTTGGCGGCTTACCATTTGCACTTACCTATAGATCAAGAATGTCCAGACTTCCCTTATTTTCCTCCTCCAGCCATGGACAAATCCCTCACAGTAATAAAATTATATAAAGAAATGCATTATTGATGCTATTATTACTATCCGAACACAAACTGGTCAGGCTCAATTCACTCTAAGCCCTGAGCTTGCAAACAATGAAGAACAACTGTTCCTTCCCCAAAGAGAAATGTAAACGTATTACATACAACAGACTTAATAAGAGTAAACCATTAACGTACTAGAAATATAACCCAACTATGATGGACCTCTTATTTACAGGAATTTTGTATGGTGCTTGTTATCTTTAGATCTTGAAATACCTGGACATTGGTACTGTCCTTTCCAATTTACAGGTTAGGTACAAATTAACCACAGCTGCCCAGTAAGCCAAGAATCAAGTCAAGAATAAAACCTTTATCTTACATTCTAGTCCCAAATTCTACCTACAATAGCTCACAGACTATTGGAAAAATGGTTTTGGTAACCATTGGTTACCTGGTAACCTGAAATGGTTTGGTAATCTGTAAACTTTAAATTCTATAAGGATAATGGCAGAACTAATGGTATGGACATCTGAACTCTGTTCCTTGCCCTTGGCCAGCTATTTGATTCATACCTCAAGACACCCAATGACATATTTTTGAAAATGTTCTTTCTTTGTTGTGCAGACTTTTGAATTGATTTGGGAAGAATTTTTGCCTAGTGGCACAACTACATGCCGGGCTACAATAGCACAAAGTAAATGTGGTTTACTGAGCTTCCTATAAGATTTGATAATGTTTTCTCTCAATTCTGTCTGGAATATAGCTCTGGACATTTCTCAGGTATAGCAGTTCTTGATTGAAGCATGTTGTTACTTGCACATTCTAATATTGTTCCTAAAACCACCATATATATGTGACTTCACATTTGCTTACATATTGTATTTATCATAGATCATAAGAAACTGCTTTGAAACCGTGGAGTACTTGAATCCTCCTTGAACCTACAGATAACAGAGTCAAAATAAATCCACATATTTCCAGATCAAAGCTCTCAAAGCAAAAGTTTTGGCAAGGGTGATATGCAGGCAAAGGTGATTTTCCAGACAGAATTTCTATATGGGGGTAGTTTTTCCATTTGTCAATCTTCAGCTCCGTCATCATGTTCAATTATGGAGAGCTACAGACAAAGCAAGCACAGTGGTGGCCACTCATGGAACAAATACTGTTCTTCCCATCAGATCTTCACAGAGACCTTCTATGTGAATGCCAGGGAGCGGCAAGGGCCAGCTGCCCTGTGGGGAGGGATGATCCTGGAGCCAAGGGCAACACCAGCACGGGCCATGCTCTCACCAGCAGGAACAGTCTGAATGTGGCAGGCAGAGCCGGGTGCTGGTAACGGGGTCCACTGATGGCCCCAGACATGGTGAGAGGATGAACGAGGCCCAGGGTCCATCCAGGGAGCCCACTCAGGAGCAGCAAGAGAGGTCTTTGGGAACACGGCTGAAAGCAAGGCTACAGGATAGGTCCAGGGTCCACCCAGGAGACTGGCACACCTACAAGGGTGCCCAGGGCTGAGCTGAAATGGCTCTCCTGGGCCCATGGGCAGCAGTGTGGGTGAAAGCTCCAAGTGAGGATGCTCAGGGAAATTAAAGCCCATCAGTGCTCTGAGGGCCCTGATAATGAGTTAATGGAACCAACATTTTCAACAATTGTGGCCTTTCATTGTCTCTTTTTTTAGGTGCACAATTTAAAGATATGCGATTTTTTTGGGGAGAGCAGAATTACTCTCAGGGCAGTGGGGGACATATAAAACGCATCTCCTTTGCTTGCCTTGAAGCTCAAGATGGTCAAAGTCACCAGCAGCCCTTAGAAATCTTGGTCTGGCTGCTTGCCATAAATAAGAGATGAATGAGAAATGCAAGCTTTGTCCCATCATTCATCATTCGTACCAATAAAAAGAGTAAGAAAAATATGATAACTTTTAAAAGTTCTGAATACTTGAGTACGGAATTCAGTGCCATGGAAAATTCATACTAGATGTATACCATAGCATGGAGGGGATGGAATTTTTGAGCTGTTTGTATTACAGACCGGTAGATTCAACCCAATTTCATCATTTTTTTCTTGTCCACTTACATGAACTGTCAGGAATGGATAGGTATCATCAAATTAAGAATGAAGTCTGACCTTTCAGCAGACAAACAGAAATGTTTGTTCCAGTATCGATAACTTACAAATGTACAGGAAATTCAAGGTTATGGAATTTTTTCCCTTAATGCATAGGACTTTAGGTCACAGTCTCATGGAGAACGTCTGAATCATTCTTGCAGCCCACTGTGTCATATCTGCTGGACAAGAGTTGAAACAATTTTTCTTTTTTCATTTCAAATCACAGCAATTTTTTAAAGATAGATCTTGTAACTTCCTTTGGCAGAGGAGTGAAACAGGGATTGACAGACAGTGAGGGCTTCGGTGTGATTTGAAATACATCATTCCTTAAAATGAAGTTAACTACAGCACACTTATCACGGGATCAGAGCACCCATGCAGCACTTACACTGGAAGAGCCCCCTTCCACCAACCTCTGTCCTCCTCCAGCTCAGCAGTAACTCGTTTGTCTGCCCGTGTGACTTCTGGAGAAGCATCTTGCCTTTGAGCAATCCCAGGTAATCCAATTACTTTGATTAATCTTTTCATCTTTTTAAGATTAAGTCTTTCTCAATAGTTCAACTTTATGAAGGAGGAAAGCATTGTTTTCAAAGACCAGCAACTTGTGTTGCCTGCAATTTTAGCTGCAGAATTTGTTTTTCATTCTTACCTGGCAGCGTCAAGGTTAGATCCTAGCCCATCCCAGCAGCATCAGGAGAATTTCTTTAAAGATCCAGCAGAAGGACTGTCTTAGGCAGCAGAACCTGTGCACTGGAGCTCAGCAGGAGTCAGCTGTCTCTTTCCACAGAGGTAATGTTCCAGCAAAAAAAGCAGAGCTGGAGCATACAGAGCTCTGGGCAACCTGCAACGACAGGAAGGAACTCCATAGCAGTGATGCAACAACCCTCTAAACAATCAAAATGATCTCAGGGTCAATTTTGTCTTGAATAGCCCCAAGGCACAAGAAGTGGCATTGGACACGTTATCAGCACAGATGAGGATTTTCAACCTTTTCTTCTGATCTCTTGTGTTACTGTCAGGCATAACCACAGACTCTCACATGGCTTGGTACAGTTGCAGCTGGGAAGGAGCTTCCATTCACAGAAGCAGATTGGCACATTTACATCTGACTGATGTTAGACTTCTTTACTTAATCTCTTTAGCCAGTTCTACATATAAGACAGGATGGGAGGATGCTAAGTCTCACTGTAACGAATCTGTGCACTGCAGACAATGAGCAGCTGAGATTTTTCTGGGGAATGCTGGTCCTTTGGCTTTCGGTGTAACTTGATCTTCCTTAGCGGGGAACAGAAGTAGGCTCCTCACAGAGGTCTCCTTCGCACAATGTTTCACAGCCTCATCTTTAGTTGCTTCCTTACTCATATGACGTGGTCTGAAATAAATTCATGGTCTAGTCTTCTGTGCACTTTAACCTCTTAGCTGAATCTGCCAAACAGAATAAAGACACAAGTTAAAAAATGTTCCTCTGCCAAGGAAACTAGTGCAGGAAGCTCAGAAAATTTATTCACCCTGGCAGAAGGAACATTGCTTGGTGTCCCTCTGCGGTGGGCAGTGGGCCACTTTTCATCCACTTTCTTTCACTGCATTTTTCTTTGGCTGAAGGCTGAGTCAGATTCCACAGTGAGATAGAGACCTGGAATATGGAGGCCTGGCGCAGATAGCTGTAAAAGCAGGAAAAAAGGTGGAATCTCTAAAGGTCTGTAAGGCAGAAATCTTCAGTGTTATGGGACTGTTTCAGGTACTAGAGAGAAGAGAATCTGATCATGATTTGAGAGAGAGTTAGAGAGTTTGGAAGGCAAATGAGCCTAAAAAAACCTTCTGAATGGTGCTCAAATATTTAGTCTGTCATTCCTCTCGCTTTGAAATGAACTCCCTGTGGTAGAATTAAATAAATTAGAAGGCCAGGAGACTGTGAATTTTATATATAGTCAAAGTGACTTTACAGGTGTGCCTCCCGATAGCTAATGACAAGAAATTGGTCATTAAATAATTTCATTTGAAAAGGCCAGCTGGGCTTATATTAAATATTTCTTCTTTAAATAAAAGTTTGCTCAGAACAACACCATGGGAAATAACTGACTGCCCATCACCTGGCCATCCGGTTAGACCCTCCAGGCCGTGACCTAATGTACACATCTAGAAAAGCTGATCTACCTCGCCTTCCTTTATAGTCATATGGAAAGAAACAGAAAATCCTTCAGAGGATAGCTTGCAGCAGATAAGTTGTTCTCCTTGGCTGACTCACAGAGAACATTAGATCCTAAGCCTACTAGGCTAACGCTGGTCTTTCTAAATTATATCCCACAAGCTCTTACTTTTCACAGTGCACTCCTCCCAGTTTACCTGGGTATGGCTAGTCAAAAGGCCAGTGCTCAAAGCACCTCTGAAGCCCTAAATTTCGTCCTAGAAGATTTTTCCTAAGAGATTTCATTCTGGGTGATCAACCCATGAAGCCGAGCAGCAACAAACAGCTAAAAGTCCCTCTATCAGCGTGGCGGGTTTGTGGCTCCTGTCCCGTGGCGTTTAACTCCATCTACGCATTGCACTGGGAGATGGGACACTGAGCCCTGGGCTCTGCCCTCCACTCACCAAAGCTGTCTGCCTCCGGCGTGTTCATCCCCTTTTGCCCCTAACCCTCATCATGCGTCTTCACGAAGAGCTGGGGACGGGAGAGCAGCGTGTGCTCCACGCACACCGCGGATGGCTCTGGCGCAGCTGGGGGGTCACAGCCATGATCCCGTAACCTGGCTGCACAGCTTCGGGGGGGTTTCCACAGCTCCAAGCAGCTGAGGGAGCACAGACAAACCCTTCTCCTCCTGTCAGAGCAGCCACATCAACAGTGCTGTTCTCAGACTTCAAATATATTATCAAAAGAAGGCTAATTTGGCCCCGCAGTTTAGGTACCACATCAAAAGAACCACAGAACCTTTTCAAGTCAGAGAAAAAGGTGTGATAACAGCTTTTCATGAATCATCCTGACATCAAGATCGGGGTTTCATGCTCTGAGTAGTTTCGAATGAAACTGCCATTAGGCATTATTCTGTCAGGCCAGAATTCATTTTGAGTGTGTACAGAAATGATAACCAGAAGTCTTTCCTGCAATAAGGCTTTTGCAGTACATTAATACCTTTCTCAGATTGATGCTGAACTATGGCAGCCCTTTCAATCTCAAATAATTTATGAGAAAAAAACACCAACTTTTAAAGAAGCACAAAAAGATGGCAGCAGCAAGAGGCATGAGCCTTAAATGCTTCCCGTCTTGCTGCGAGGAGAAGTCGGGGGACATGGACGAGCTGGATACCCTCTCCGCGTGCTGAAGCAACGCAGACCTCTGCGAGTCATATTGATGAAGGTGCAGGTGCTTTGCAGTGACATGCTGCGGTCTATAACTATCTGTTTACCTCAAATGGTAGAAAAAAGGGAAAGGAGGGTGTCTTTTAGATAAAAGTGGAAGTATAGGAATTGCAAAGGGGAGATTCTTGGGATCATTCTGCCCAACATGAATTTATATAGTGAAATATTTCGTCAGTGGCAACGCTACCATAGTATTCCAAAAGGGAGAAATGAAAGAGCAGGAATCTGTCTATGGCAAAAAAAAGAAAAGTAATATTCACTGAATAATAGGAGCAGAAGAATAATTTGAGGAGACGATAATAGAGATCAAAAGGCTTTGTCAACAGAGAATACTAATGACAAACAACATGCTGACAATTTAGCTTAAATTTGACACTGTAGCTGTGAGGGTTACATTTTTAAAGAAATTCAGCATCCAGCCTCTCCCACTTAGACCTCCAGAGAAGTGGGCAGGTTTTCAGCAGGATGTATCTCCTACTGACATACTTCAATTACAAAAGCTGCTTCATTTCCAAAAGCATTCTGCAGCTCATAGCACCCATTGAAAGCAAAGGTGCACTGTATCCTTGAGCAAGTTCCAAAATAAGCAATGCTGCCTCTGAATATCCAAAGGAGAGATGAGCCTGACTGAAACATAGGACATGCTAAGATCCTTTTAAGTGTTTTGAAATCCAGATGTTTCTGAATATGGGTTATAAGTAAACCAGTTCTTGGAGAAGAGGCCAAATGCATTCCTCAGATCTGGATCGGAGATATTAAAATGAGAAATTGAAAGTAGGACCATGAAAATTCTGCCAGATGCAGCTAAGAAATATTTAGTAGTTTCATATGAGAAGACACGATCTCCGCATTACAGAAGATTTTTACTAACAGGCTAGGCCCGCATTTGTCAGAAATTATATGAGTACATGCAATGCAGCCCAGGAAAAGCAGTATAGATTACAGGATAATTCTGAGATAGCTTTCCTAAATGTTACTCTGTAAGACATATATTATTTCATCTTAAAACTGTTAGAACAATGTTTGGAAATAGAGCAAAGGAAAATTGGCTGCATTCTGAAATTGTAAACCCTTCCTAATAAGTATTCTTTTATACAAGGGGCCCAAAGGCAAAAGCAGAAGAAACTTTCCATCATTTCCAAAGGTAAAATCTCCAGCTCTTGAATTTGAAAAGGCCTTCTTAGAAATTTCAGGTAATTTTAATAATATTACTAAGGGGCCAATGTCAAAGTAAAGGAGGCAGTTTCAGCTAGCTCCTGCCTTGCACCCATAGAAAGGACACACACGGTTGCACACCACTGCTGCCAGCAGCTGCTGCATTAACATCCACGGGGCTGTGAGCGTGCCCAAGCTGGGTTTGGGGACAAAAGCCCCTAACATCTGCCTTTCAGAGGCCCTGGGCTCTTCAAACGCCTGCAGACTAAGCCTGAACAATATGATGATGCGATGGTGAGTTCCTCTAACTTTGGGAAAATTAAGGAGGTCTATCCACAACACATGTTGCACATCTCCCTTAAAAACAGGGCTTAAATAATGCAAGAGCCTTCAGCTGACGTTCTCCAGAGGGGCCCAAGGGATTGGTTTGTGGTAACAGGCATTTTCTCTAAGGGAGGCCAGGGTAAAAAAACACAAACCAGACCCTAACACATCCAAAAGAAAAGAAGAAACTGATGTTTAATAATTGAATGCGATGTTGAATGTTTAAAGGCTGAAATGTTTTTTTGTGGTCATTCATGCCACACTACGGCAGCATCAAAACTTGCGCACGCTCTCTGAGCTGGTCCCTGCCACCTGCACTGTCCCAGATTCTCCCACTTTTGCTTTAACTAAGACGAGCATCTCTAGAACTGGGTGATAAGTGCCAGCTAGGAATGTAAACTTCATATATCTATTTCTATATATTTCATAGACCATTGCTGAGGGCAGGGTGTGCGCTTCTCGCAGCAGACTGCCATACTGAGCTGAGCAGAACAAGCATCATTTTATTATGTGCTCGCAAAATGAGGGATGGAGACAAAGAAGGCAGGAAATACATACTGGTAGAGAGTAAAAAGTGAAATAAGAGACAAGTAAAAAGAAAGTAGCTTTTACTGTGAAGAAAGTTGCTGACTGCCCCAGGTCACCTTGCACATTGCTCTGCAGTGAAACTCTGTTAAAGCTCTTGCAATTTGGGTGTGAGAGCTCCCTGAACACCACTGTCCACAGAAACCTGTGCAGCTCTGAAGGAACAAGAGCATTTGGATAACAGCACTATGTCTGCTCTTCCAAACAGTGGTGACGGCTGCCTTTGCGGGGTGCCGCTATGGTTGTTGACAGCTAGCTCTACTGCTCCTTCCGATGCTTTGCCCCTGTTCAGAGGATGAAAAATTATGTTGTAACCCTTTTGGATGGGATGCACTTGATAAGCAAGCAGAAAAACATGGTAAGAGGAAAACAACATTATTGCATAGCCCATTAATCCAGTCAAACAACTCTCTATTTTCTTCTTCTGTGGACTTTTCCTGAGCCAAGTCACGATTGCAACAGCAGAACATGGTGGGATTACTTCTGTGTGCAAATGTTGGCAACTCCGTCCATAAGTCCCTTTCTCTAGTACTGCTTGGCATGTGTTCACGTATTATAAAAATATAGCTTTATGTAAATAAGTCTAAAGTCCTCCTAAACATTAATACTAGTAACATTCCTAGATTTGGTAAAGCACTTGAGTCAAATGTCTGGTTAAAATACTGATTCCCATTAGGAGGTCTGTCAGTGACTGGGATGGAGTCAGGGTTTAATGATGATCTCAAATGAAATTTTTTCAATCCCACTTATATCTCACCGCAGTGGATGACGTTTATGCATTTAACCTAAATACTTGCAGAATCAAGGATTTATGATATAAGCTATTTGGAGATCATGTATCTGAACTACAGAACAGAGATATGCTAATGGTTGTAACCTGCACATGCTACTACTTTTAAATTATTTTTCTAGAAAATTACCAGTATATCTGGTGCTATTGTTTTATCAAGTTCCTGTCACATTTTGCTGTCTGATTTATATTAGTCACCTCTGTAAAACTTCAAAGATGAAATGCCAAATCCAGCTATACTTTATAAAAAGTTTATGTAAGTCCCCTAGGATTAATTACCTAGCTCAGAGTCTAATTTATGAAGCAATTAACAAAAATTTAACAATAGCTGAGTTTGCTCTTTTGAAATGAAAGGCCATAATGCTTAGCTCTGTTCCTAGGGTAAGTGTTAGTTTCAGAAATTCATTATTTGAAAGTCTCTAAAGAAGCACTTTACATTTCAGTTCTTTTTGCATCATTTATCCTCCAAATATTTTCCTAGTTCAAACTGTGAACAAATTAATGAAGAAAAAGAAACAGGAATGTAAATTATTTATTTGAAAGTTTTCAAATTCAGCTTTTCTTCTCATCCTGGATTCATCAAATGGGGAATGCTGGTCTCAGGAAATGCACCGCTAAATGTTGTTACACCATCGGGAAAGCCGCTGGAACTGCAAACCAAAGCTATGAAGGAGAAACGCAGTCTTACGCAGAAATTCAGTGCCAGAATCATGCACCCTCCACAAAATAATTGTGATTTTGAAAGACAATGTTAATCGTGTAACGAATTAATGTCATAACTCATAAAGTCACTAATGACTGTGAGGAAGGAACTCTCTGCAGCACTGTAAGCCCCGAGAGAGGATGCCCTGCTTCCAGGGCAATGAGGTGACCTGGGGGCTGTGAAACATCTGGGCTGGGCAGTTGTGGGACAAGGACAGTGCCAGCCCCAGGCAGCCAGCTCTCTGGGCCATCCTGCAGCCCGGCCACCCCAGGCAGCCACTCTCCCTGCACACCTGCACCAGAGCTCACCAGAGACCGTAGCTTTTGGACCACGGCCTTTGAGACCTCTTACGCAGTGTCTGCAGTGAGGAAGTCCTCTCCCACAGCTTCAGGGGCCTTCCAGCACCGTACAAAGGCTACGCACACAGCAGGGAGTCCTTGCTTCGGGTCAATGGGGATATACTGTTTTATAGCAGCTGAGGCTTTGGCCTAAAGGGATATAAATATTTGGATATCATGTTACTTGAGTAACTCACTGAATAACTTAGTGTGGCACAACTAAATGAAGTCTTAAAGAGATCATGCACCTTTCTAATGTAAAGCTTGCAAGAGCTCCTTTTACTTTACTAGCTTTTCTTATGGGATAGTAAAGGTTTATGTGGCCTATTTTGGGGATTATTTAGGTTCAGTTCTGATGCATGTTGTAATATGCACACTTTGTCTCTCCCTTTCGTGGCCAAATTCAACAAGTGGACCATATTTAATTTCCTCATGGTTCATTTGGTTGCATCTTTTCAGGCAATTAAAGGTCTCTTAATGGCTTTTCTTAATGGCAACTACACTGAATGTTACAAATAAAGCCAAATGTAGTATTTGACTTGAAATTCTTAACACTGTCTGCTGGTTCCAGGTAGCTGGGGCTCTCTAGATTTGCACAAGTTTTCTGGAAGAACCATCACACTAGTGGCTCTTTTTATCCCAGATATATTTCAAATTTGGATGCCTAACATTGTAGTAAATCATTTCCTTCTTTATCTCTTTCTTCCCACTAGCAACCCACTAGCTCACAAAAGCTCAGTCTTGTGAGTGTGCATCATAGATCATGTATTTTAGACTCTCCACAAACCTACTACATTCTCCATGACCGTCTATGGCCTCTTAGAGTCTCCTCCACTGGGGCTCACGTGTCCCAACCACATGGCCTGGAAAAGGTGGACTAATAGAAGTATTACTAAAAGTACGGAAGAGGAAATGAGAGCTGCTGTGTGTTTCCTATCCTTCTTGAGAACTGGGAAGCATGTTTGCAGACACGTCTCCCTTTCACAAGAGACCTGTTCACCCGGGTGTGAGCCCTTCAAGGGCAACAAGGAGGCAGCACCGCGTAAGGACAGAGTCTTCAAAGAGTCTCTGCTACTTTTCTGCTCTGAGTTATTCTCTCAGAGGGCAAGGAAGCCATCAGGGGTTTTCTGATTTACGGCTATTCGGTGCTTGTGGCAGGGAAATGGAGGGCAGCTCAACCCTCCTCGCGCGGGAGCTGTTCTGTGTTCCCAGAGCTCCCATCTGTCCTGTCTGCCACAGAAGCAGTCCCAAGGACAAGAGCTGGGGAGAGGGTCACTTAGGTCCCTCGGAGAGTAGGTCCTCCTTCCTCCCCCTCCTCTCCACTGTGAGGCTTTTATTTCACAGCAGGTACAAACGACTACTGCCCAGTAGAGAGAAAACTAGAAGGGCAAGCGCAGACCAGGGTTTTTCACCTTACATGCCTCAGAGTAGCAAAGCTGCTCCATGGATTCTCTGCATTCACAGGGGTTTAAAGCAGGAAAAAAGGGGCTGTGCTGCATTGTCTCTGTATTGCACTGCCTCTTTAAAATTAGAAATGCATGGACAAGCTTCGAGGTGCCTCCCACTGAGAAAAGGCTTTAGATGCATGCACACAGGCAGCAGAGCTGTCATCGCCCCTGACCTGCAGGGCAAAATTACTTGGGAGAGAAAAGATCTAAGCTAAGTCCTTTGGCTGCTGCTTTTTCAGTGATCCTTTTGGTGCTCCAATGACAGCAGCACATTCGCAGGGAAGAAACCTGGAGGCTAACCCCAGAGTGCCAGGGACCTAAAAGAGGATGAGAGCAACGGCAGGTACAGTTAGCTGATGGTGTTATGTCAGTTTGCGGGTGGGTGTGTTGCCTTTATTTATTTTAAAGATCTGCTATTTTGCGGGGAAGTCTGAAACAAATATTGTTCTTTGCTTTGGGAAGAGTGTGGTTCCAACGTACAGATTTGGCATCCAAATATTTGTTTGGTTCCTTTTTCACGTGAACATTCACATTTCCAGGCAGCTGTGGAAATGCCTTAAAAAGCAGTGAATTGTCTGAACTGTTATTTCGTTTCGGGCTTGTCTTTCCGTTATTCTGTCATCCTGTAACTCTGTGTTTGAAAAGCAGTATGGAAACAAAAGTTGTGCTGGAGAGTTCCTCTAGGAAATGTATTCAGCGTTGGTACCCCAGGGCTGAGGGTGGTTCCAGGGGAGGAAGGGGGATGACAGCCGCGTTCTGCAGATTGTCCTTTGTAGGTATGACAGACATTGCGTGATGGCACTTGACATTATGAAGACCTACTGCTTTAATGCAATGAAGCAGTAACTCCCCCAGATTCCCTGCGGAGATGGGTTGGGGCTGTCAGCATTTGGGTACAGAATAGAGACAAAATTGGGGGAGCGGATTAGATTTTTCTTCTCAGTGTGGAAAATACATCTGTATTTAACATGTTTGGTATAACTGGCAGCATGAAGAGGGGAGCCTGCTACTCCCCATCTTCTAAAAAAATCAAGGCATTTTGTCTTGCCTAGGGAATATTTCCCCTTCCACCTCAAGAACCTGCTTGTGGAAGCACCCTCACTGTGAACAGCAGATTTGCCCTCACAGAAAAGCTCTGCAAGCAGTTTTGTGCAGCAAAATCCTGTCCAAGCAAACTGGCAGAACTCCACAGATTTGAGAGAAGCAATATAGATTATACTGGCTGAAAATTTGGTCCCCATACTCAATTAATGGTTGCCAAAAAGGAAAGTGCTGGCTTTGCTATTTTTTGGGGTCTTGGCAACTCTTACTTAAGAAATGTATTTAGAAGCCAGGGCTTCAGTTCTCCTTTTTTCTTTTCTTTTTTTTTGCCTGTGACATCACTCTGTCTGACATATCTAGCATAAAGCAAAAACTTTGTCCAAAAGGCACATCAGATCCTTCTCAGCAAACTGAGATGTCATCTCCTTTTAGTTTCTGCACCTTGCACAAGGATGACAGCATGCTGGGCTTGAAGGCTGGCCGAGGTTTAACCTGGATTTTACACTCCTTCCACACTGTCATTTTGCTCCGAACTGAAAACAAAATTTCAGCGTGCGTAAATAAAACTGCTAGGTCTAACTACCAGTGTATTATGCAAGTGGAACTCGAGGGATTTCGTGATAAGTGAAGCATCCTTCTATAGCGCACTTCTTCCTGCTGTTCACACTCAAGTAGGTGGCAATAGAGTTGGGGACAGGTGAAGGAGTAATGTAGATATTGCTTTCCCTCGAGCACAGTATTTCTGCTGTATTTCCCTCTCAGGAAATTTTTTCCTCTTTTTGTTTCCTTAGAAGAAGTTAAATGAGGCTGATATTCTACAATCTCTTTGGAACAAAGACAAGTTGACTCATTGCTCAGAAAACAAACTTTTGATGACCTTTTTTGCCTGCCACCACCCTGCTCTGCCATCCTGGGTAGTACTAACACGAAAGCAAAAAGCAGCCAAGAAACCTGTGCCAAGAGAAGACAGACATCACCATGGAGCATGATGAACGTAACCCAACTACTACTGTCAACCTCAATTTTGCTGCCATCTATGATGTCCACAAGGGAGATTTCACCTCCTTCAGAAACTTCACCATCCCTTTCAATTTCAATTATAGTGATTACGATCTGCCGCTGGACAACGAAGACGACATGACCAAAACACGCACCTTCTTTGCAGCCAAGATTGTGATTGGGGTGGCTCTCGTCGGCATCATGCTGGTCTGTGGCATTGGCAACTTTATTTTCATTGCTGCTCTTGCCCGCTACAAGAAGCTACGGAACCTCACCAACCTGCTGATCGCCAACCTGGCCATCTCTGACTTCATCGTGGCCATCGTGTGCTGCCCCTTCGAGATGGACTACTACGTGGTGCGACAGCTGTCCTGGGAGCACGGCCATGTCCTCTGTGCCTCAGTCAATTACCTGCGGACCGTCTCTCTCTATGTTTCCACCAACGCTCTCTTGGCTATAGCTGTCGACAGGTAAGCAGGGGGCTGCGACTGGAGATGGACAGAGCTTTTGAGATTAGCCATCCAGATTCCTCGGGTTTTCGGAGGCTCAGCTGTTCTGCAGTATCTGCTGATGTCACAGCAGGTATTCTGCAGATCGGGGCGTCTTGTTTCATGACAATTTAATCACGCAAGGTCATGAGATTATCCAGGAGAAAACTCAGTGGAAATTACTCGATTAAATTTTTCAGGTGAAATAAAATGTTGATTTATTAAAAAGTGTTTTTTTCATAAAGCTATGCCTGATTCAAGTGTAGGATGGGATTTATGAAATAGGGGAAAGAAGAGAGAGACGAATCAAGAATCGTCACTAGTTCAGAGATGAGGCTGTTAATCAGTATTACATAATCCTGCTCCAAATGTCTCTGAGGAACCCTTACCGCTGGGCTACAGAGTTTTTCTTTCTCAGTTTCACCTTTTGTATAGACAGTGCAATAATATCTTTCAGAGAGAGAAGCAGTTGACTGATGAATACAATACTTGATTGGTGAGTTTACAGCAGGGTTCCTGTCTTCCTGGATATTTCTTTTACCCTCTAAGGTATTTTTCCCAGTTTTTGTTTTGGAGTGAAAGAGAATAAAAGATGAGATTTCAATCAAGCTTGCAAAATGAAGTTCTTATTCTCTGTCCAGCCTTCCTGAGAAAATCCAACCATCATTAAAATAACTGTTTAATAGTATTGAGGCCTTAGCTGCATGATCCAACTCAGAAGTGGATGCTCAGTGATTGTGCCCACATCTCCTAAACACTTAAAAGTTGTTAAAACACTTTCCTTTCTCTTTTACATATCTTTCTGAGGACAGCACAGTGGCATGCCAGGAAAGACCCAAAGGTCATTTGTAGACCCCATATTAATGACAAAGCAGTGATGCTTGCATCTTCTGGAAAATGATAAAAATGATGCATCATCCTAGTTTAACAGAGGTTTTCCTACAGCCTACACAGTAGAGTGAACAGAACATGCTGACATCCAGCTACTACAGCACTTGCTTTATGCTGCAGTCCTGAGATATTTCTATGACTGTCTCTCACTCCAGGATTTTTAACAACATCATTTAATTGTACTCTTTCTTACGACTCCTGTTCTTAGCCTTGTGCACTAGGGACTCTGAGGGACCCAGAAGCTGAGGATCAGCTTCATGTTGACATAAGTTTGACACAACTGACTCACAGAAAGCCAGAGACCCACAGAGTGAACTGTTTACAGAAAGGCCATCATGACAAGTCAGCTTTTTTGTATGAACACCATATACACCTCTGTATGTCCTCTGCTTATAAACACTGTATGATTTCTTTCAAGAACTTTTTACAGTTTACTGTATTAGCATTTTTGTTTCTTCTTTTTTTTTGTTCAGTTTCTCTGCTATGTCTTTGCATGCTATACTCAGTTTTTGCTTGGTTTTTGGAAACTGATCCAAAAGACTACTCAGAGACAGTTTAGCCCTGCTAATGTTTCTAGAGATACAGTTGTGCAGGGTTGTTTCAGCTTTTATTGATGACAGCAGAAGTTTGTGGAAAAATTCTGGGGAAGTTTAGACATGTTTTGCCTGGTAAGGGGGAAAGGGCAATTAACTCCTGTAAAAAAAATCCTTAACCCATCTCCAAAAAGCAACCTTTGAACAGCTTCCAAGGAGTCATCCTTTAGCTTCTAAACACTCATGTATGCATTACCACTTTGTATTACTTATTTATTCAACTTTGAAAAACATTTTTGGAAAGCTCTTCTACTGCATCCCAGGCTGATGAAACAACACTGATCATTGAGTCCTTATGCTTGCTAGGAAATCAGGGATTTTCTAGTATATCTCCCCATGCATCTTTAAAAATGGCCCTGGAAATGATTAATCATAGAAGTTTGTTATTGTTTAAGCTCTCTTCAGGTTTATTTGTTATCTTTAAGAGGTCATTTGTTGGGGTTTTTTGGTGTGTGTGTGGGGGGGGGGGGGTCTTTTTTCACCTGGAAGAATTAAGATCCCTGTAGTAAAACAAAAAACAAAATTTGCAGCAGTTCAACAGCAACACACAGGGATTCTGTTCATTGGAGAATGTGTATAAACATGCAGTTCTGCATGCAAGGTACAGGCACTTTTAAGGTATGATGGTTTAACAAAATTACTGTTGCAGAGTAAGCCTTGATCACCAGACAGAGTGTGCAGGCCATCATACCTGTGCTGCACTGTATTTTTGCAACAAAATCCTGGAAGCCATTTCTCCATCCCTAGGGTATGTCAGACAAGAAAAGATTTCATGTAATATAATCTGCAGGAGGACGTACATTTTCCATCACACCCCTCAGGCAATGCTACCCTCAAACAAGCTTAAGTGGTCATAGGCAGATCTGCTCGACAAAAGAACATCCCTAGATTGTGTGGGACGGCCACGTTGTCTCTGGTCTTTCCCTCAGCCCCTTGTCCTAGACACACAACGAACAAGCATAACTAAGGTAAAGAGTGCCTCCGTGGTCTCTGTCTGTCCTGACTGTGCAAATCTGAGCAGCCTGGGTTACTTAGTAGGTGCTTGGAGACACTCGTGGTGCACAGCAGCTGCAAACGGACTCCGCAGCAGCAGGAACTGCCACATCTGCACCAACACCTTCGTCTACCAAGCACTCTTCAGTCACAGCTGGCGAGATGGATGGAAGGGTGCTTTGGCTTCACTGCTGACAACCCAGCTGCACTTCCTATGGAGTTGTGTCGCCCGGGTAGTTGACTGATCTCTAAAAAGGAATGAGCTCCTAATGAAACTTTTCCCATGTTTAGGTCATGTAAAAGGGCTCTTACCTGTGTAGAGCCCCTATTATCCCATTTTTGTCAGGTGGGGCTCTCTTTCATCTTCCTTACATGAAACATTTAGGAATATTGAGTATTTAAAGCCACATCTAAACTAGTAAGAAACATGTGGTGAGAGGAAACAAGCAAAAAATGAATATGTAGTCCTTTGTTGGCTGATTTGAAAGCATGCTCAGCTGTAGGCATTTATCAACCTCTGCTTCAGCTCTTTTCAGCTCATGGAATAACAAAGAAGATAATGGCAACACTGTTATGTCCGTTCAACCTCTAGGTAAAAACAACATATTCAAATACTTCTCTGCCTAGGGAAAATATATTCTCCTCCTCCTACATGTTTGTCTTCTCCTACCTGCACCTAACTAGGTGCATATTACTGTATGTTTTAAACTCTCACCTGAATATGTGCTGTCCACCTAAGAATTTCTAGATGCTCTGTCACGGCATGTCCTGGGTACCACACCATCTGCCTTTGTGCTAGCTACTGCAAACATATTTGTCAGTGTTAGAAATATTCTCTTTCTCCTCTTCCACTCAGTCTATCCCTAACTCCCAAACATGTGATCTGTGTTAAAAAGAAAAAAATTGTGATACAAAATTACACTTTTTAAATTTTGCTTTTGTTCTTTTAACAGGCAGGAGTTTAAGACTGAGTTCTTAAAACTGTCCACAAGCACCCTAAAATACATTCAGAGTTTCAAACTGCTGAGTACGCAGTATCTTAAGAGATGCTTCAACCACTCACTCTGGAGCTTCTGTCTAGATTTATGAACTCACCTGTAGGCTGCTTCTTTGGACTACATTGTTCTTAACTCTCTCTCATAAATCAGTTTGTTAGGCTCTCCCTTTAAGCATCACAACGATTTCCTCCTGCTTAATCCTAATTCTGGCCATTTGTATTCTGAACTGTATTCTGATTCATACTGTTTTCAGATTTAATTTTGAATGGATTTCTCTCTTCTAGGTACTTGGCCATTGTCCACCCACTAAAACCACGCATGAATTATCAAACGGCAACCTTCTTAATCGCCTTGGTCTGGATCATCTCCATACTTGTAGCTATCCCGTCTGCATACTTTGCTACTGAAACGGTATTATTTATAGTAAAAAAACAGGAGAAAATTTTCTGTGGCCAAATTTGGCCAGTCGATCAGCAGATGTATTACAAATCCTACTTCCTCTTCATCTTTGGCATTGAATTTGTTGCACCTGTGATTACGATGGCCTTATGTTATGCCAGGATCTCTCGAGAGCTTTGGTTTAAAACTGTACCAGGATTTCAGACGGAACAGATCAGAAAGAGGCTTCGATGCAGAAGAAAAACTGTTATGGTACTTATGTGCATCCTAATTGCCTATGTTCTCTGTTGGGCACCTTTCTATGGGTTCACAATTGTCCGTGACTTTTTTCCCACAATCTTTGTGAAAGAGAAGCATTATCTTACAGCTTTTTACATAGTTGAATGCATTGCTATGAGCAACAGCATGATAAACACAATGTGTTTTGTAACTGTAAAAAATAACACAATGAAGTATTTCAAGAAGATCATGTTTCTCAGGTGGAGGTCAACATATAATGGAAACAAATCTAGCACAGATTTAGACCTCAGAACAAGTGCAATGCCGGTCACAGAAGAGGTAGACTGCATAAAACTGAAATAAGGTTTATACAGCTCTAATCTCACATATTTTGGAAGGGTGTGGGGAAGAGGAAATAAGTAAATGCTGCCTCAGAAACTTCTCCCTGTTCTGTGGAAATTCCTACCTATGGTTAGAGCCCTAGATAAGCAGCATATTACGGATTTCCACCACAGCTCTTCTACCAGACTGCTGTATAATCCCATAAATCAGACTGATGCTGTGCCTCAGTTTGCCCATCTGTGAAATGGGGGTGTAGATATTCGGTTTAAAGCTATTTAAGTTTTAAGGAGAAAAAAGTCCGTGAATGCATTAAAGCATGTTACAAAGATGGAACAGCTGATTTTCAGTCCTAGCAATGATGCTAATAATCCTCTCTGTTTCTTCTGTTCTTAAGAGAAACTTCTTTGCCAACTTTGATTTTATTGTGGCACCCTATGGCCAGCTTCTGCCACCTTGTGTCACTGAACACTTCACTGTGGGACTTGTCCCATGTTTTTTCAGTGGTATCCATGTAAAATGATAGTCAGTCAGTGGGAAAAATTCACCCTTTTGTACCAAGCCTGGACATCTTATCAGATCTGTGTATGCCTTTGGAATAAAGTACGAGCAGGACCAAAATAATATAGAGATCTTAAGATGATGTCCTTCTTCAAGCAATGGAGACCAATACTAGCTTTCAGCAGTTGAGCTTATCAACTGTTTAAATACAAGGCAACAAAGGTGGTTTCTGCATTGCCTCCTTCAATGCGACTTTTACTATTCTGATTTTGTGTAACTCTAAGATGAGTGTTTCTTGATGGATAATCATGATGAAAGCAGATGTCAGTAGCAGTAATATAGTCTCATTTAAGCTACACATAAAATTTCATCGATTTTTGTGTATTAAAATCAAGGCTTTTCTATTGTGATGACAAATACTTCCCGTTTTAAAGTATGTGGTACACCTACTTTTGGAATAAATGGTTTTTGTAAATAATTTGTCTATTTGTGAATATAAACTGAGCAGAAAGCCCAGTTAATAAAACAGTAAACATGGAAACTCAATAGCAGCATTCTGAATTATTTTTTATATTTTTCTGTTAGCTATAACTTTTCTACCCAAATGACTAACATGAATTATCCCACTCATGATAGAAAAAACAAACAAAAACACCAATTAAATGTAATGGCTAAAGGATGTTCAAATTCATGAATGTGCTCAAATCCTCTTGATGTTAGCTGCTCTTAAAGAATAAGTGTTGGAGAGGGCCTCAAAGTTTGCTCTCTTAGGCAAAACAAATACTGAAATCATTCTTTAAATTTACATTTTTGAAGATGGAAAAGTGCTAAATCCTATTTGTTTCCCCATTTGTTAAAGAAATCTCAATGACCACAGAGTTGCAGTATTACATCGTCAAGAAGCTTAACGTTGTAAATTCTCCTGAAATTTCATGGTTTCTCCTGACACGACATGCCCATATTTACCTTTTAAAACCTGTACTAGTTATTGGGGATTAGCTAGTAATATTGCCTGTTATTAGAGTGTCCTGATTTTAGAACCTTCTAGGAAATCAGAGTATTGCTTTCAAGGAAATTCCCCTTGACATGCTTTCCTAGCTTTTGAGGAATTTTTCCCCATGCTTTTTAGGAAATTCCCCAATGACTTTCCAAGAGGTTTCACCCTGTTTTAGAGGAAATTCTCCAAAGGAATTCTTCCTTTGCTTTCAATTAAACATCCCCCTGACTTTCCAGGAAATTTTGCTTTCTAGGAAATTCCCTGTTTCCCTGTGAAATTCTCTGGTTTTTGAAGATTTTTCCCCCTTGCTTTGAAAAATTTCCCCTTTACTTTCTCACTTTTGCATTCAAGGAAATTTCCTTGAAAAAGGGTGAGCAGATGCATAGGTAATATTCATAATACCATTACAAATTAACTGTGTATTGGTTACATTCGGCAGAACAGAGGTAACATTCACAAAGTGAAAGCAAATACCTGCTTTAGATAGGTTAGCTATACGAAAAGAGTAAGTCCAAGGTGTCATCTTTTGGGAAACAATACCCAAATTGTATAAATTCATGGGAGTAACAGAAATATCAAATTTTTTTTTTATAAAAGTATAACTCTGCAATATGTAACACGTAGTTAAGACATCATCCACTGACCGTCCTCCTGCAATACAGAAAGCAGAGAGGTTAGCTGATCTTTGTGTGAACCAAATCCATGTATTTACATGGGAAGCTGGATGGTTTTGCAGATCAATGGCATCTCTCATGGTCAGCAAGAGGCAATATTCCAGCAGGAACTTACAGACGCCGGTGCAATAACCCATTGATGGGAAGATGGAAAGGCATGGTATTGCCATCGGGAAGAACTAGAGCAGTGGCTCCTGGACCATCTGCTAAAACAGTGCCAGGCCGTTTTTCCTTTTGAGGAGTTAGCATCCACCACTGGCTAAGAGTGTATTGAGGGTGTTTGCTGAACTTGAGGTACTTTGGCACTGTGGATCAGAATTCCTTACAGTACTGGTGCTCCTGCTTGTACTCGCTCTTAGGGAATAAGGATTCCAAGACGCCTATTGTTAAACATAAACAGCACTTGTGGGAGCATGCTCACCCACCTCCTTAACGTTTGTGTGGTGGTAAGTTTTCGAAGTTGTCTTTTTAGCAGGCCGTTCATTCTCTCTATTAATCCACTAGCTTGAGGGTGGCACGGTATATGCAAGGACCAGAAACCTATAGGTTCCCGCCTTGCACGGGCACATTGCTGCCACAACCCCCAAGACACCGTACCCGCCATAACCGTTACCTCCAGCTGGAAGGGTTGTCCCTCGCACGGAGCGACTAGTTCTGAATGTTGGACCACCGCCTCCTTGCACAGGTCAAAGGCTTGCTGCTGTTCTGTAGTCCATTGCCACTGGCTACTTTTTTTGGTCAAACGCTGTAGTGGCTGCACTAAACATGCTAAGTGGGGCATAAAGGTCCACCCGAACCTCAAAAGGCCCCCAAAACCTTGTAGTTGTTTTGCAGCAGTGGGAACAGGGTGCTGTTGAATAGTATTGCACACTTTCTCAGGGACAGCTTTCGTCTGCCCCCTCCAGACTATCCCTAAGAATTGCACACTGATGTCTGGCCCCTGTATCTTCTTGGGGTTTACAGCCCACCCCTGGTCCTGCACGGTCTGTACTAGCAATGATAGCTGTTCAGGTACTCATTCTTTAGAAGGTCCCATTATCAAAATATCATCAATATAATGATGGATAATACCCTCCGTAAGGGGTGAAGGGAGATCAGCTGAGATCACCTGGCAAATGGTGGGGCTATGTTTATAGCCCTGAGGAAAGACCCGAAACATTTATCACTTATTATCCCATGTAAACGCAAACTGACCTTGTGATTGCGAGGATATAGCGATGGAGAAGAATGCATTCACCAAATCAATGACAGCTGCTAATGGTGGGGCGATCTTATTTAACTCCCTATAATCCACAGTCATACGCCATGAACCATCGGGCTTCTGAACAGGCCAGACAGGACTATTGAAAGATGACAGGATAGGGCATATTATTTGAGTATGCAATAAAGCTTCTATAGTTTCCTGAATCTCCTTTTTCCCACCAGGAATTCTATATTGCTTCACTTGCATCACGGTGGAGGGAAACGGTAAATCCACTGGGTCCCATTTTGGATACCCGCTAATCAAAGTAATGGATTGCACCTGCAGTAATGCAGGACTTTCTCCAAAGGAGAACAATCCTTGCAGGGTCTGAATATCTCTGTCCAGTAACACGTCGATCCCCAAGAGGTACTCGTGAGTCGGTGCGAATAAAACCAGGGTAGAAAATGGTTTTTTTTTGCCCATTGCTAACGTAACTACAGCCTGTGCCGCTGAGGTGGCCGATCCTCCCAACCCATATATATGGGTAGTGGCCTTTCCCAGAGCCACTGTGCTATGTAGTACTGCAACTTCTGCCCCAGTGTCTACTAAAGCAAGCACAGCAATTTCTCCTCCGGAGGGCCAGCGAATTCCCGGGGGTATATAAGGGCGCTGGTCCCTGGATGGTGAGCTGCAACTGGTGCCCATACTGCGGGAGACCCACCTGCCCCTCACTGCCTTTCGGCTGGCAATTTCCACGCCGAGGCTGGAGCGGTGGGGCAGTAGGCTGTGTTCGATATTGCTGATTAGCAGGTAACTGCTGCCAACGCTTGAATAACTCAGCAGTCGAAAGACCATTTATCTCATCACGTAATATCCCTGCCTGCAGCAAATCAGTCCACATCCGTCTCCTCATTGCCTTTCCACTCAGTTTGGTAAACCCTGACAATTTTCTCACCTTGGAATTCCGAACTGCTCTCACTTGCGTAGTACCTGGTTCACCAAAAAGTGCCCAGCCCCTTATATTGTTTACCAAAGCCCCACTGTCCCAGTTGCAGGCATTATTGTGCCAAGTAGTTATGGCTTTAAGGCACTTGAAGCCCCCCTTAATAACTGGGTTTTCATTTGCCGCATTATTTCCACATCATCCGGTCCATCTCCATCTACTAACCCAGTTGCTACCCCTAGCTGCTGCAACGCGTTGATCCCTTCCTCAAAAAATTCATGCAGTTCCTTTGGGGTATACGTCGCAGAGTGCCCCACTGTATTCCCATCTACCTGCCTCTCCCCCTTCAATTGCACAAGAGGTTGGACACGGGGAGCAGCTGGTTCTCCTCCTAATCCAAATTCAACCTCCAAGTCAGATGAAGTACTCCAAATATTACCATCCCACTCCTCTGGGTCCCAGGAGGGTCTAGTTACTATTGCTCTCACCTGGGCAGCTGTAGCTGGGTTTTACCGTAGCTCACACAGTGTTTGTTAGCCACTCATAAAGCTAATCGCTCTACCCTGTGGGTTAATTCCTGACTCTTTTCAGTTTGGGTCGTAATCCGCTCCTGTGCTACCGCCTTCGTGTCACGCAAATCTCCAGTCTCCTTCTCCAGCTCTTCTACTCGTTGCTGCAAAGACGATACCTCACCATCTAAAGCTCGGATGCCCATCAGCGGTGCCCACCCTGATCGTCCGACTAGCTCCCAAGCCGCTTCCGAAGCGGCATGGAGGGGCACAGCCCGTAAAGCAGAATCAACCACCTTTGGGGTAACATTTTCCCCCTGGGCCAACTCTGGCCGGTCCTCGGGGACTGTCAAAGCGGCAAGCAATGCAGCTGCCGGCCCCCACCGCTCAGTCTGGGGCCATCCCGGCAGCCGCAGGCGAGCAGTCCCTCCTTGGCTCTCACCCTCCTCCTTTGCTCTCCTTGGCCACCGCGTTGTCGTTTCTGCATCCTGCCGACCACGCCAATCCTACGGGTAAGGCGGGGGCAACGCCTGGACTCCCGGCAGGGATGGATACACAAACACAAGGCACGTTGTGGTCGATATTGAGCATTTGTTACCTCTGTGCCTGGGGCGGGGGCGGGGGGGCGGTTCCCCAGCAATTTCCTGATCCAGGCAATAATGGAGCAGGAGAGTCTTGGCACCGCTGAGCATCGGTCCGTGGTAAGGAAGGCCAGGGGGGACTACAGGAGGTTTTTATGTGCTATAAACACGTGTGCAGCAAGCATACAGAGCTCATCGCTAATGCTGATTAAAACCCACGTTCAGCCGTTTGGCAGAGGCATCCGAGTGGCCTTCTTTCTGGTGCAAGGTCTTGTGAGGGCCTTTTTCTGCAGGACAGGAGCCTCCCAGTGCCTCTTTTGGCCGTGTAAGTGCCTCTGCCTGTTTTTTATGGTGCGATTCTTCCTCTCATTCTCTTCGTGGAAGGGACAAACGGATTTTCTTTCTCGTCTACCAAGGTGCACCAAACGAACCCTTTGCCTCCATTGGGCCCACGTGCCAAACTGCTCCTCCTCGTCCTACTCTGCGTCTTCCTTCTCCTCCTCCTCCTGGCTGGTGTGCCAAAAGCCACCTCCTCCTCCTCCTTCACGGCTTCCTCCTCCACCTCCAAGGCCCAGCGCCAAAGAGCTCCTCCAAAGCCTCCTTCGCCACCTCCGCAACACAGACAGTTCATTCAAGTCCTCTTCTTGGGCGCTCATGGGGCAAAAGGGTCCTCCTCCCGCAACAGGACCCGGCATGAAGGAGCTCCTTTGCAGCTGCATGGCTAAGGCCTCCTCCTCCTCCTCCTCCTCCTCCTGCTCGTTCTCTTGGCAGGAGACACAAGCAGCTCCTCTTCCTCCTCTGCCACGGTGCACCAAACGGCCCCTCCTCCTCCTCCGCCGGGCCTGCACGCCAAACCAGTCTCCTCCCGCTATACTTCTTCCTCTGCTCCAGGCCGGCATACCAAAGTCCTCATGCTTGTCCACCGTGACACCACCATAACTGGCTCTTCCTCCAATTCCTTTTCCTCCACCTCTGCAAGAGAGACAGGTCATTGGACGAACAGCTCCTCCTCCACAACCTTGTGTGAGTAGTGCCGTCGCCTTCACACCTGCATGGCTAAAGCCTGCTCCTTCTCCTCCTCATTGTCTTGGCAGGAGCGAGAAACGTCTCCTCTTTCTCCTCCGGATCTGTGTACCCCACAGCCCCTTCTCGTCCTCTGGGCCAGTGCACCCAACTTCTCCTCCTACTCCTTTTCCAGAACATTTAGCATAAGATTCATTTCTCCGATGAGGACTCTTCTCCCCGTGTTAGGCACAGAAAGATGCAAGCTCATGTAATGCATAGCTCTTGCCTATTTTTTGGTCTTGTTCAGTGTGTGGTCTCAGCCTTATTATTTTACAGCAATAATCCTGTCTTAAGGGCAGGATCTGAAACATTTCCTTATGAAGCTTTTTATGAGTAAAATGGTGCAATGATGAGCACGGAATTGTTTCTATTAGTTTCAAAATAGCCGGGGTTGCAGGGAGGGTGCTGTCAGGGCAAGACACTATAACTTTCTTTCTCCTTTGACATGGAAAGCAGCAATTGATATCTCAGCCTCTTATTTTAATGCCAAATTTCCAATTGCTAGGACCTCCTGTTCCAAATACTAAGTAGTACATACACTTTAGATGTTCTGGAGCATGTCTTCTAGCCATTACAGTTTCAAATGCTCAACAGTTTCATAAACCAAATCTAGAGATCTTTGGTCAGACATACTGAAAGCTTCAGTGTACCTCTAACAGCAACATTTAATTGACAGCTGTTCCCCAATATCACAGGATACTGGTGGTGAGGTCAGGTACAGGCTAAAAAACCCTCTAAGCATATTAAGTGTTAGCTAGCTTTTATAACTTGAAAACTTTCAGGGAAGAAGTTGTTTATTTTTGCATCACTTTCTTCAGGTGCTTGAACTTTCACTCAATTTCTCTCTGAAGCATATGATTTTTAGTCATCATTTCATACAGATTTTGCATGGTCTACGATCCCAACTTAGTACCAGTGGGAAAGAAAGAAATACTGGAATGCTGACATAATGCCATTGGAGAAAAGTGACTTGATATAGCAGCATTGCTATGCCACAGGCACAGACTTGCCAACAGAAAAAAATAAAAATAAATCTCAATTCAGTGATTATTACGGATTAAGACAACGAGACACACCAAATAGAGCAGTGTCCCATGTTCAGCGTATCTGCAGGCCCTGCTACTGGCTACAGACATGCTCACAACCAGTCTTCGTAGCTTTTGGAAGCCTCCTGCTAGAGGAAAAACAATCTTGTGGCAATTGCCCATTGGAGGACACAAATCCTTCAATTTACAGAAGCTGAAGTTGTTTTACAGCTGAACTAGCTTTGCTTATACTATTTATCGAACAGCTCCAGACAGAAAAATAAGATGGGGAAAGCCAGCGCTGCCTTCAGTCTGCAATTAGGAAACGAATTCAACTTCTTGCAGAATTCCAGCACAGAAGTTTTGCTTCATCCGTTTATGAAAGCCTACAAGTCTGCTGTTGCAGCAGTATTATACCTGCATAAACTCACCAAGTGCTGTTGTAACTGCAGAGAGGAAGGAAGCCCACAGCATCTATGAACTAGGACTGTGACTGACAGCTTGAATAGACCACCTATGCTAGGACTCACAAAGCTTTTCTCAATGGTGATGTGACACAGTATTTGCAGTTAACTCCATCCCGAGAAGTCAAACAAATCTCTACTTTAGGAACCTGAAAACGTTGCTATGCCAGCCCACTCTATAATCACAGTGAGCTCCTAAGACTGTTCATGTAAAATTCAGATTGTTGTGGTCTGAGCACACATTGGCTTGCAAGATCATCATTGAAAATAACATCTAAATGAACAGAGTGTAATTTGGAAAAGATAGAATTAGGTCTGCATTTGTAAGCAAAAACAACTCACTGACCTTTCTTCTACTCCCATTGAGATGCAAGTTTTTCATTTCCTCCTCACTAGGAGGAGAGTGAGGAAAACTTTCACTGATCTTGATTTTCTTTCCCTTCTCCCCAGTACTGTGATAACCCATCCTTACATGCTCCTCCCTCACCTCACCAATCTTCTCATACAAGCACCATAATCAGCTGGTCTCAGCCCATCATTCAGCTGGTGGTTGGATCCCTGGCTGCCAGACAGGCTCATAGGGCCCAAAGTGAGGAGAATTCAGAACATCGCATTCTGCTTGTCTAATGGAGGTGCTAAAGCAAAGCCTTAGAGCTGCATCTTCAGCTATGCTGAGGATCATATTTAACAACCTCAGGCCCTTTAATAATAGAAATGCACATCTTCAAGAGCATTTGCACAAGCCTGACCTGGTCCACGTCCCCGCATGCATGCTAAAGGACCCTTTGCACACTTGCAGAGTTAGGAAACGCACATGGTTGTCACCGGGGCATGTACACAGCGCACATGATATAATTGCTCCTCAGCAGAGAGGAGCAGGTCTTGTCTACAGGCTGGTGAAGGTCAAGGACCATGGCTCTGAAGTGGTCTTCTAGGTATTAGGACTCTGCTAGGTTAAAAGTGATAGGTTACCCCTGCCACAGCCGTCACCTGCCCCAGCTTCCAGCAGCAACCAGCCCCACAAGCTACTGCTGTGGGGGATTAAAGAGGAGCCAGAAAACCCACCCACATGAAGAGAAGAGGGGGGGGTCTCTTCTCACCACCTGACTGCTAGAGAAAGGTAAGAAAAAGCAGCCCACAACAACCCAAACTGGCCCCAAACCCTGCCTAAATATATAAAGCGCAAGAAGATAACCCCACAAAAGCTGCTAGAAGACTGCCAAAACCCCCAACACAGCCCCAGAAAACCTTGCCAAAGGTGGTAGGGGGACAGAAAGGACAAAAATGGACAAACAAACCCTCAAGCAACCGATAGCAAAGCAGTAGGGCTTGCTGAAAATAGAAACCCTTTCAGAAACCTCAAACACCTCACTTAGAACTGCTATGGAAGCAGAGAGAGGTAAAAAGCTGGCTAAGTAAAAACTTACCCCAGTAAGCATTAAAAAAAGCCCCACTGACCACATGTCGGGAAAAAGAAAACAACAACAACAAAAACACAAGAAAAATCCTTCCTGAATCAAAATGCACCCTGCAAGTCTTCATGAGGACGCTCATGCCCTTGCTAAGCCTCCTCCCGGGAAGCCCAGTCTTAGCCTGGGAGCTGCAGACTGACCGGTCCAGGGTTAACCTTCATTCAGCTTAAGGAAGAAGAACAGCAAACGCAACACATGGGCTTCTCCTCACCTGCCTCTTGATGCCAGTTCCTCGGTGGTTTCAGCCCAGGATTAAGCACGGCCTCCAGACTCGCTCTCCGATCTCCATCCCAGCCCCATCGCTGAAGCTTCGGGCTCCCAGGGCCGCCAGCTCCGAGGGCGAACCCGACCGGGCTCTGCCAGGGACGCCGCTGGGGCACGCTTGCCCGAGCCCCAGGCCCCCGTGGCGCCCAGAGGCCCCCCGGCCTCACCCGCCCGCGAGGAGGCCGGAGGAGGAGGAGGAGGCCCTCCGCGGGGCAGGAGCAGCCCGGCACAAAGCCGGGACCAGGGCCGGCCCTGGGCAGCTGGCTGCCCCAGTGTGACGACTCCATGCCCTGCGGCACCACCTGACCGGGTGGGGCCCCTCGGCATAGCCAATGGGAAGGGACCAGCTGCCCCGTTGCTAGGCGACGGCAGCACCCGCCCCAGCCGGCTCCAGGAGGGAGCCCAGCACGGAAGGCTGAGGCCGTACACAGCTCATCGCAGCGGTGGCATCCCCGCTGCACGCACCATAGCCCTGCCCACGGCCAGGCCCGGGAGGCCAGGGTTCCCTCCGGACACGGCGGCCCAGCTGGTGGGATGTTCAATTTTAGGTCATCTGTTCTCTGAGGGGAACATTTTATTAAAAGCAGCCCATTAAGAGGTCAAAAGAACTTCAGGGAATAGTTTCCCGCTCTTCACAGCCCGAGCCAAAGGAAGGTAAAGGCCGTGCAGACTGGAAGAAACAGCACAGGAAAGAAAAAGAGCTTGTAGGAGGCACCATGTCAATACGTTCCTCCTCTGCATCGACCTACCTTGACCAGGAGGACACTGTCATCCTCATAGCACCACGAAGAAGGGCACAATTCAGTGAAGCCCTGTGATGATCTTCTGTCTGACTATCAGCAAAGCCAAAGCACGATGTTGACTTACTTCAGCACAAACATAGTCCAGAGGAATAAATTCATAAAAATGACATAGCTGAGAGGAGAACTGGAACCTGTTATTCCCTTGTCCAGACACCACTTGGGTTTAGCACAGGCAGAAAACAACGTGCAGACAAACCTCAAGTGCTTTGAGATCTGCTGATCACAGTACAAAAGCTAGATGTATCACTCGTTTAAGAACAAATCTAAGTCATTTAACACTCAGGCAAAATACTACTCGGTAATTCTACTGATACATGCAGATTCTGCTTCAGCTTCTTGTCGTAATCCCTGAATAACTCTGGAAAGTTTCAACATTCTTATTTTTTCCAGTTTTTTATTTTACATTCCATAGACATATTCTTTGGAAGTTCTTTGAGAAGCCAAGTGTGCAATTAATCATTAGATGTCATCTTCAAGATTAATGGTTCTTATAAATACGAGCCAGGTCCAAGAAGGTTCCATCCTCCTTCTTTCAATTTTGAGGATTAACCCAACCGCAGGAAGAGCAGGCAAACATCACACTAATGGTGGTGTTTCTCCAGGGGCTTAAATAGGAGATAGAGAAAACTTTTTTGCCTCCATTATTGGCATTTGTTCATGAGATCTTTCTTAAAGCATTGAGGGAGAAAAGATGTGAAAAAAAGAAATGGAAAGAGCTGCATGCACACGATAGCATTGTATGCGGTCCCATTTACCATCAAGAGTAGAACAGCCCTGAGGAAAATACTGGAGCAAAAGCAGACTGTCTTACCAATTGTCATAAAGAAAATAGTCTTCTTACTGATTTTAAAGAGGTGATTTCATGACAGTTTGGCAGGTGTGTGCTGCAGATACAGTTTGGTAGAGCAGTGTGACTAGACAGGCTTCTTACAAACTGGGAAAGGAGGTAGAACAAACTGGAAATAAAGGATGTGCTTTTATTTTAAGGGTACAAAAATAATTCCTGATTAGTTTTGCTAAAAGCTAGGCTACTGAACCCTGAAGGGCTGAATGGGGCTAATTAACATTTCCAGCGCACTGAGAGAGAGGTTCAGGCCTACCTCCACGAGGGAAAAGCTTAGGGAGTCAGCAGAGCCTCGTCCCACCGGGAAGACACGAAATGCACCACCGACCTCCCTTCCCTTCTTGCTGCTGGAGGCACCTTACGGAGCAGGAGGAGGGAAGAGGAAAGGGTAAAGTAAAAGCAGAATCAGCTCCAAGAGCAAATCCAGGACATCAGCCGCAGCTAGGCACCCCAAATATTAAATCATTTAAAATACGAATTACCGTCTGTGATGTCAGACATTTATTTCTTGCCTAACCACAATAAACTGAGGTGAAAGGCACCCGTCAGCCCCAGGCTCAGCACAGAGGGACACCTGGAAACCCCTATCCCACACCAGATGTTTCAGACTTCACTGAAATTATTGTAACTGCACACTTGCTGTATTCCAGTGTCCAACCCCACTGCATTTTGCCCCATGGCGTTATATCCCCTCTGTACTACATCCCGGCTCATGGACTCCACCGTGGTCCAGATTGTCTCTTTCCTCTGGTGACCCAGATGCACCCAGGTGACAGCTGCGGACCAGGGGCCAGAGCGAGGGCAGCAGGAGGGACACCGAAGCAGGATGTGGGGCATGAAGCTGACCGGTTTATTTTCCTTGCAGCACGTGCTGCACCGTGGGAGCTGTAGCAGGGTGGCCTGGGCAGGTCCCAGGCGATGAGCCGGCATCCCAGGGACCCGAGCGAGCACGTAGCTGCGGGTGCCGGGCAGGGACGACAACAAGAGCATTGCTATCACTGAGGGCAGTGGAGGGCTTTGAGTCCCAAACCCTGAGCTTGTGGGATGCCAGGGAGCAATTTGCAGCCCGGAGATGTGCAGAGATGTCCTAGTCGCTGCAGGGTCGCCCCAGTCTTTCCAGCTGCTGGATTTCCTTCTCCCCTCCCTGGGGATGTGCTATCTGCCGTACCTCGAATGGCAATGGTTAGTGAGGGTCAGGAGCACAGAATACATTGCTGTAACCAGCTGGGCTTGTGCTGGCAGGACTCTGGCTAAAACGAAGGGAAGAGCAAGCTGGAGAGAGGGAAGAAGCTGTGAAGAAGAAAGCGGTCAGAGAAGGAGAAAAGGACACTGCTGGCAGGAGCTTTTACCAGCCGAAAGGAAATAAGAGCTGTGCCATGGAGGGAGTTGCAGCAGGCGGGTGGCTGCTAAATGCAACCTCCCTCCTTCCTTCCCATCCTCCTTCCTGCCAGCAGGTGAAGGCAGCCACAAACGTTGCCGATATGGCCAAACCCTGTGACCAGGGATTTCTTGGTGGCTTCAGGGCCACGGGAGGGGGCAGATGGGGCCAAGTGAGAGGTTTTGGGGAGATGTGGGCAGCCCTGAGGGACTTTAAGCAGAGTTATCCCTGAAGGCATCCAGCGTGCAGGGCCAAGTCCTGGGGTGTCAGTGGGCAGCACTGATTTACACCTGAGGGCAATTTGGGTGAGCTATACCAGTCCTGCTGGGCAGCCTCTCGTCCCCTTTATCTGCACAGCACGTCAGCGTGTCCCTGCCTGCCCCAGCTGGCCAGTAATGGGCACGAGGGCAGCAAGCAGCTCCTGCAAGCCAGGATGTGCTGGCTACTGGCAAGTGGCAGGGCTGGGAAATTTCTTGCAGAGGAAGATGCATCCCAGGACAAACAGGGCAGTCAAATTTCATGGCTGTTCATCCCTAGCATCTTGGAAAGAGATCTGGTACGTCGGAATAGCAAAAAATGGCCTAAAATAATGGTATTTCCCAAGCCATTTCATTTTCTTTTATTTGCTTTTCTAGCCTGGAGCCCACGGAAGTCATTTTCCTTTTCCATAATATGGAGCACTCATTTCTTTCTAACAAACTCACTCAGATGCCCAGCCAAGTTCACAGGACTGCGGCTCTGATGGCCAGAGATGAGCAGCACGCATTAACTCCCTGCACGCCAGTGACTCCCTGGAAGAAGCACCCGTTTTGGCTAGGCCCTGCATACATCACTTCCCAGTCCACAGCTGAGGACTTGGCCCCGGTTTTGGGAGCAGATGGTGCAGCTGCCTCCTCCCCGGCCCTGCGTGCCCAGCACGCAGAGCTCTGATAACGGGCACTGACCCTGTCAGCTCTCACCAAGAGCCTCCCACCAGCCTTCTCGCCGCTCCACTCCCCGCAACCAGGGCCCCAGCTCCAGGGCAGGGATGAAGCACCCTGGGCAGCACCGGGTGTGACGGCAAGGTGATGCAAGCCAGCAGCATTGGCATAATGGAGCCGTTCGGGGGTTGGATGCAGATCCCTCGGGCTGGAGCATGCTGGAGGAGTTTTGCAGTGGGCTGGCAGGCAGCAGGAACCAGGGAGAGTGCTGTAAGGAATAAATAGCTGTCCTGTCCCCAAGGGACATGAAAAGATTTGGGGCATCAAGTGCAAGAAAGGAAGACAGTGAGAAAAAATTGTTTCTCTCTTGAAGGAAGCAGTGGGGTGGACTTCTCGGGAAGGCTGCAGGGTCAGAAGGGTCGGACAAACCTTTCTCATGAGCACATTAGGTGAGAGACGGCCCCTACTTCGGGGCAGAGGTGGTTGAACCCATACCATCTGCGCCTTATTTTATGTAATGCCCACAAGTATGTGACCTGAAGAAGAAGGAATCCTCTGGACCATGCCTGATCCTACACAGTTTGGAGGATCAAACCTGTGTGAACAACAAGCATCACTGGGATGCACTAGGATCATTGCAGGGCCTAGGAACAGACCCAGGACCCCTCCAGCCTCAGTGGGATGTGCCAGAAAGGCCCCAAGGGTGCTCAGAGGGGCCTTCATTAAGCTCTCCAAGCCATTGTAAGGCCAACGCACAGACCTCAGGATAGCAGCAGGGCTGTACTTGTTAGCAAGGTTGAATAAATGCTGCTCTGGGACATGATATCTGCCTGCTCTGCACATGGCACTAGCACTGGCAAGCTGTCAGGTTTGCTGCAGCAACGCAGCTCTCGGTTCTGCATCTGCCAGGATCCTGCCCAGAGTTGCTCTGGTGCTGGGGAAGCAGGTTTGCTGCCAGCAGCACTTGGGATGCAGAGCAAGGCCATGGGGAGACCCCACAGGCACAGGGACCCAGACCAAGACGGGGTGGGGAAGCCCAGTGCTGCCCCAGTAGACAGCATGGGGCATGCTCTGCCCTAATTCTGGCCTGGAGTTGGAGTGGGGGCTTGGCCTAGCACCAAGAATTCATCTCCAGGGGGTCCCTGGCTTTTGCTAGGCTCAGTGGGTCACCAGGGACAGCAGCTGGCTCAGAGCCCACACCCAATTCCCCTTATCCAGCCACCACGTCTGGTGGCATCCTGCACGACCAGTGCTGTGCGTCAGGGCTGCTCTCACAGCTCCTCTGGGCCAGGGAAGGGCAGCGGCCATCAGAGAGGGTACCAGCAATGCCAGGAGCAACTGAACATCCCCCCTTGCAGGGAAGCAGAGCGCATGGGCCAGATGAGAATTATCCCCCATAACCACAATGACACGACACTACCATACAAAAATCCCTCCTTCAATGCAGTGACAAAAAAGCACATCATCTCCACGGGGCACAATCCAGTGTCAATGCAGGGAAATCCTCGTAGAAAACAGGTACTTTTCTCGCTCCGGGAAAGCTGTCATTTTGCAGTTGCAAAGGCTGTTGGCTCCCCCAGACTCAGTAGTAGTAGATGCTGAAGGCATGAAGGATGTACAGGAAGGTCGTGGTGAAGGCAAAGAACTGCGAGAGGAAGGAGAGCAAAAGCTGGAGTCAGAATGCTGCATGGCTCAGAGGATTTTGTCTCTTTGAGTAACCCCATCTTCTCTCAGTGCTCATGTCTTGAGGAAAACTCCCAGACCAGAGCTCTCTTCCCAGCCTCAAAAGAAGAGGGAATGCCTCAATGTTTCCCAGGAAGAAGCCATGCAAGGCTGTCCCTGAGCTGCTTGTCCCAGAGAAATCCATTCTAGCTGCCTAAGGTGATGGAGAAGAGGAGTCAAACCTTAGAAGCATGTCCAGAGCTCATGGACGTGCAGCATAATGTCTGGCTGCAAAGCGTGACACACTGCTGGGCTGGACGAGGCTTGGTTCAGGCTGGCCCTAATGGAGCTTGGACATTTGCTCCTGCTTCTCCCCAGGCAGAAATTGCTGATGTTTTGACCTGCTTGAGGTTTTCTGCCACCCCACTGGAGCCCTGTGGAGCATGACAGTGTGTGGGGGGGCAGAAAACCCCTCTGGACTGGAAATGCCCAACTCACCGATGCAGCACTGTTGAGCTGGTAGTACAGTGCTGAGTTAAAGCTTGACTCAGAGACGATGGTCGCGTTGGCTTGCAAGACAGCAGCACTCATATACAAAATGGCTGTAGCACCGTGGTACAAACTGTCCTGCGAAACAAGAGAGCAGCATGAATTAAAACCTACCCCAGGGTGATCCTTCTCCAATTCACCCTAAAGAGAAGAGATGCCATGGTCCATCCTTTGCAGGCATGGGTGATGGAATGGGGCACAGACACCTGGACTGAGTCCACAGGGAAACGTTCAGAAACCACACGCAATTTGAAGAGCAGCACCATGCAATGGCAGGGGCTGAGGCCAGGCATTACTCTCAGCCTTGGTGTCAAATCCTCGCACTCTCAGACAACGCAGAGTCCCAGGTGGGGAGCACAGGGCCGGGCCAAGGGCTTGCGAGTTGACTGGGACAGAGGTGGGGACTGTTCCCGCTGCTCCCTGAGCCCTTCCCCTTTGTCCTGCCCCCTCAAACGGACTCAGCCAGGTGCCCAGGCAATGGCATGGCACAAGTTCATGTCCTCCCCTCCTCCCCCAGCATTTCCAGCCAAGGCCTGACTGTGCCTCCATCGAGGGAAGGGACATCCCTCTGCACAGTGGCTGGGGACCAGCTGAGAACCAGCACAACTCAAACTGCAGCAGCTTTGTGCTCGCTCTGCTGTTACTAGCTGCTGCTGCCAACTTCTGCCCAATTTCCGAGCCCATCCTTACCAGCACTCTCCACTTCTCGCTGTTTCTGTGAAATCCCAAGAGGTAACTTAAAAGGAGCAGCAGGGAGAGGAGGCAGGAGGTTAGGGACACGTACATCACCCATCCCTGCAGCAGTGGGGAGGAGACGGAGGTAGCAGCCACGAGGATCCAGACCCAGGCCCCACAGACCTGCCAGGGACAAACACATGCATCGCTGGTGAACGTGGGTTGGGGAGAGCCGGTTGCCCTCTGTGAATCCATTCTCATCTCCCTCCTTCCCTCTCTTCCCCGCAGCCCCGACTTGGCTGTAGCCCACGCTGGACTCTGCCTGTCCCGCAGTGCCTGTTGACCGCGGTTGACTAACGGCGGGCGGTGCAAAGCCGATGCAGACGGGGCTGGATGAATGTAACAGCCCTGCTCCAAACACTGTCAGGTCCTTACAGACTGGGCAGGTGCTTTCAAAGGGCTCCTCTCCAAGAGGTGCCACGCGTGGCTGCGGCAAGGACACGGGTGCTGTACAAGCACAGGCAGGACAAGCCTGCGGGAGCCACGTAAGGGCCCAGCTCCAATCTCAGCTGCTCTCACGCATAGAAGAGGCACCGGGAACATCTTTATGACAGGCAATTCTAGGAAGACAATCCTGAATGCTGGTAAAACACGTGACCTTTGTCTTTGGGCTGCGCTATCTGTGTGGAGGTATTTATGAGCTGCGAAGGGACGTTGCACCTGAGCTGTCTGCCACTGAATAACCCAGCGTCGCACCCCTCCTAGCTGTGCCTACCACCACCCATCCTGCAACTTGTGTCACCCAGCACCACCAAACTGCTTGTGCCACACTCTGTTGGCTCTTGCCAACCAGCGTGGGATGAAGGCCAGGACAGCACGGGCTGGTAACACTCACTGGGCTGCTGAGTAAACACAGCCTGGATTCACCCAAAGCCAACAGTCTCCCGTGAATGTTTGATCCTAGCCGCAACACCCTCCCTGGGCATGAGGTTGGAGCCACAAAACCTGAACTGAGGGGAACCTGCTGGGAAGATCTGACCCAGCCCGAAGAGCCACCACATACGAGCCTAAAACCTGCCCCTCGACTTGGGAATTCAGGGGAGCTGTGTTTCCCCCCGGGACGTGCAAGGGAACAGGAAGGGGTTGGTACGGCAGCAACATCCCATGAAACCTGAGCTCGCACGCAGCCCCCATGCCCAGCCGTGCCCAGGCTCCCACCATCCCCTCACTGTGCCTGACTGGTGGACAAAAACAAGTCGAACCCTCCGTCAGCTCTAACGCGCACCCGGACACCAAGCCCTGCCAGCAGCAGCAGACAGCGGTCAGATTAGTCCGAGCTTCTCCCTCCATTGGTGGCTTCCTCATAAAGCCCCTGGCCACATTTCTGCCCAAGGGCAAGGAGCAAGCATGGCCCAGGCCCTTGCATGCCCTAGGGAGACCTGATCCCTTGCAGCCTGGGGTGGGGATGGCCCTGACATGAAACGAAAATGGGATTTCAGCTCTGGAGTGGTGCCAGACCGCGTCAGACACCCGTGTCTCCTCCCAGCACTTGGCAGCCAGCACTCGGAGCAGTTCTGGCTGCTCAGCGCTGGAAACATTGCAGCCCTTGGGTGTTTGTTTGCACATATAGAAACCATGCAGGTCAGCAGCATAAGAGAGCCGTACCCGCCAGGGCTGCTGCCAGACCTGCCCATAGCTATAAACGAGCAAGCTCTGGCTCAACTCTCCCCCCAAAGGCAGCAGCACCCCACGTCTCCTCTTCCTCCGAGCCAAGGGCACAGGCACAACCGGGATGCGGGGTAGCAAGACTCGCACAGCGCCGAGCTTGGCAGACACCCGCTCACCTGAGCTGGAGTATCTGCCCTGCTCTGAGCCCTCTCAGTGCCTGTCCGATCAGGGCAACGGCACGACAGACAAACGCTCTTTTAACATAGCAGCATGGGCGTCTGGGTGGAAAATATGGAGATTTGTAGAAGGGTGAAGGTGGGCTGGGACCCTTAGAGGTCTCTAGTCTAGGTGTTCCCTCAAAGCAGGGCTGACTCAAAGCTGGATCAGGCTGCTCAAGGCAACTTTGTCCAGGTGTGATTTGAGTATCTTTCAGGATAGAGACCCCACAGTCTCTCTCAATAATACCTCTGATGTCTAGCATATCAGCTGTTCTCCCAATTTGGCATCAATTCCAACTCAGTAGCAAGCCCTTTGATCCCTTTTATATCCATTTTATCCGTAAAATGATGGTCACAGAGATTTCCTTCTTCTGGGGGGGGAGGGGGGGAGGGCTGGGGGACAGCTTTGTAGACTATTTAAAAAGTGGATAATACCCAAAAGTAAAATTATCATCCATTGCTCTCCACCCTTCCAGAGCATGACAAAACAGCATTGCTTTTTTAACATGAGCCGAAACTATTTCCCCTGAATATTTTCCTTGGGAAATGACTTAATACGTTCCTTAAGCAAACAAAATAATTCCTCCCGTGTTTGACAGAAAGAAATTTGAGGGCTTTGGCACAGATCACAGAAACTATGGTTTTATCTGGGGAAGTATTAGGCGACTTCAGCTGTCAATGTCAGCCCAGCCCTGCCTGTGCATTAGCTCTCCCGAGTTTGAAATCACAGCACAAGGAAGTTACCACCTAACTCCATGTGCCAGCCCAGAAGGAGTTTCCGTTCTGGATCCACCTAAACTATTTACTGTGCGTAAATAACACAGGGAGGGTTATCTGGATAAGCTCACTCTGCCCTGTGCAGCTCCATCTCCCGCAGATGAAACTCCTCCCGGCACACGCTGCTGCTGGGAGAACTGAGCCTGCTGTCACCAACCAAGTCACTCCTGGCCCTGGGCAGCACAGAGGAGCGGGTCTACATCAAAGTCCAACTGCTGGGCTATGACAAAAACACCTCTCTCCCATGGCCTAGTCCGGGAGATGCTGCTAAAGGGGAATCTCGGCTCCGACACACGAAATTGGAAGACAGCAAAGACACCGCCACTGAGCCCACAGAGCAGGGGTAAAGGAGTGACATCTCTAAGCCAGGATACATGGCCTTAGAGTGTCTTTGGAAAAAACTTTCCTTCAGGCTGAACTTTCCTTCAACCACCCTGCCCTTCTAGATAGATAGATACAGTGAATCTAAATTCATTGTTGCAAGAGCTTAGGCAGTTTAACAATGCGATTTCCAGACAGCTGCAGTGAAGGCACCCAAGAAAGCGTGGGTAGTGCAGGCTGCCGGCAATCAGGGTTGCAGCTACGAACTATGTATCAAAGTGCAACAGCACTTAACCAGTCACATCGGATGCCCTCTGGACCCAGAAATGTTTTTAAAAAGTTACGAAATCTCATGCATAACCAAAAGCCCATCTACATCCTTTTAGTCCTTGAGAGACTTTCATACAGAGAACAAGTTTTCCTTAATTTGCAAGTAGTTTCCAATTTCTATTTCACAACTAGAAATGCTTTGACTTTACAAAGGAGCAGACAGCTCTCTCCAGGTTTTCCTAGCTCTCTGTCAGCTCTGTGGCTGCCCTATGCAGGCTCAGGGATGGTGCTGGAGCTCATCTCATCCTCCTGTTGCCGCGAGCCCCAAGACCACCTTTATGAATTCAAAATAAGCTAAAAGAAAAGATGTTATTTCCCATACCGCTGTTTAGGATCTTCTGGGGCTACTCCCAGGTTTTTAACCCCATGATTTGCTAGCACCATTAGTTGGTGTTAAAACAAAGCAAAGCTCAGCATACTCACTATCTCAGGTAGCATGAACACGTAGGGGACTGTCTTAAACACGGCCAGTCCAGTCGGCAGGCTGGGCTGTGCTGAGGTGGTGGTTGGAGCGGGAGCTGCTGATGCCATTTCTTCTCGGCTGACGCTACCGTCGCTGTGTTACGCTTGTATTTGTGCCACACCACTCCCATGCTAGGCTTAAACTGACACGCCCACGCAGACACAGTCCCAGAGCCTGGCCCAGCCTGGCAGGACACTACTTCCTTGAGCTGAAGGAGCCCTCAGTAACCCTCCAGTTATCTTCACCCAGGTCACATTCCTTGGCACTGACACAGGGTCAAGAAAGCAGCAGGGATCTGAGCTGTGCCAGCACTGCCACAGACAGATAGCATAAGCCAACTTCATCAGTTCAGAGGTTTTAAATGAGGAAGGAAAAAAAGAAAAAGAAGGGACACCTTCCTTGGCCAATTCCACACCATGCTGGGGCAGGAACATTCCTGCAATCAAATTTTGTCCTTCTCACTCTTTCAAGCCCCGAATATTTTCCCTTCCATTCTTCTTGCCTCCTCCCCTTTTTGTTCTGACTTCTTCATGCTCCCGTAAGCACCCCCCCCACTCCTCCCCACACCCACTGGACGTGTGGCATTGCCCTGCACAAGGAAGCAGCATGCCCTGAATTCCCACCAACTTTTATGTGTATTAGGAGGGGTCAAGCACATTCCTATGAATAACCCAACCTTTTCTGAGTGGGAAAGGAAAACAGTATAAACAGTCTAAATAAAGAGCAACCTACTGTCCATTGATTGGACAAGAGATAATTTTTTTACTCACTAGATGACCTTGCTCAACAGCATTCTTAAAAATCACTGCTATTTTCCTTGCCTAGCTACTACCAGTCTACTTGGGTGCTGTGACAGTCTTCTGTTCAGGACTTGCACTGACTAAAACTTAACTGGAAGTTTATTGGAAGCTGCATGAGAAAAGTGCTGCCTCAGCGTTAGTTCAGCTTAGGTGCACTGCAACACCCAACTTGGCTACGACAGACACATGTAGTTACTAACTGACAACCACAGCCTTGTCTAACACTTCCAAGTGGAAAATTTAAAATATAGTTTCCATTAGCTAAAGTGATAAAAAACTTCTTTAGACTCTAAATGTTAGTGTTAACATATGTTAAAATATTTATTACAATTCAGATAGTATATTAAAAACCTTACAAAATCTGTTTTGCACAGGCGCAATTTCTCTGCGTCAAGAATTCATTTATATTATCACTCAATTCTTTTATACCCTATGTTGTTCTTCTGTAATCTATTCATAATACAGGATTGGTTTTCCTAGTTTCTCCTAAGAAATCATAAGTCAACTCTGAGATATCGAAGGCTTTGTGAGTGTTTTCTGATGTCAGCAAAGACTGAAGTGCACCGTCATTCTCCCGGCTCTTTTTCAAGAAGTCAGCAATCACCTTCCAGCGAGATGCTTCAGACTCTTCTTCAGCCCACTTGTGACTGGGGAGGAAAGTGGACTGGAGGAGAGGAAAGACAGAGTCATGGTACACCAGGACAAACAGAGACTTCAGAAATTCTTGGTCTCTCTGCAAAGAAGAAAAATATTTAAAAATATTTAAGTGCAAATATGCAGTGCTTTCAAGCACTTCTGCAGAGATTTGCATGTACACAGTAAAAATAAACAAACAATCAAAAAACCCACCCAAATCCAAAAAAGCATTCAGCTAAGCCCCAATTCCCAGGATAACAATGAGAGATTCAGCCTTGCTAAACAAATGTCAATTAGTCCAGATGAGCCTGAAGCTCACCACCAGAACTATACAAAGACTGCGGATTAACAAATCTGCCCTCCAATCCACTTACTTTTCCAAACACCAAAGAGCAATATACAGCCAAACCTTCAGATGCCACCACATTGCTCAAGAGGAAACTTAACACCGCTTACCTTGTCTGTCGCAAAAGCTTCCACACATGGGGGGTTTCTCCAGGGCACCAGACCACACTTCTGAATAAACCTCCCCAATGGAGCACGAGCTTCACAGCATGCAAGAGTTCCCCTCACCATCCTCATACCTGATTTTCAGATATAATCTCTCACTGAAATTTGCCCGAGGCAGCATTGCTGTGTAGTCTGATATTAAAAATTTTGACTTAAGAGAAATCTCAGCTTTGCAACCTTCTACAGCCCTTCTCTCTCTCCATTGTGATGATCTTAACTACCAGACTCCTTCTTGGCCTACATGGGCTAACTACCTGTCACATCCCTCTGCTCCAATACCCCATTAAACTCCACGATACAACATCCAATATCCTCTCTAGTTACCTAATGACATAACTCAGCTACACTAAGAGAAATTATTTCTGAACTATACTTAAGCTTGGCTTAGGTGTACCACAGATGGTCAGCCTTGATGTTTTCACACCCTACAGTGCCAGTTATCTTTTACAAAGCAATCATTTGACTAAACCTATCTTCATCCAAATAAGCCCCTTGTAAAAGGCTATTAATATGGGTTGAGTGAATGGAGGAAACAACACACTGGAATGTTGCAATGGTAAAGAAAAAGTAAAGTGTGAATGCCCTTTTCTTCTTTTATTAATGTTTAAATATTTAACATTCTAAGATTAATCAAGGTAGTCTTAATGACAGCTCCCCCATCCCTCCCTAGTTATATTTTTGTTCTAGAAATAATTTTGTTGGAAGAAGATTTATTAGTATGGAAAACCTGAGGCCTCTGATGCATCAAATTCACCTCAAAACTTCCCAAAATTATTTTCATTCAAGCCTTTGCAAATCTAAAGGAGATCTTTGCACTTTTTAGCTGCTTTGCATTAAGTGGCTTGTGCTGCCAATGTTACTATAAAATAGCAATCTGTATAATGGTTACTGAGAGCCCTTTGCTCAGGGTGTATGTATATTTCTTCATCAAATATTAGTGTATATGGACTTCTTCCCATACCCTCTGCATGCACAAGCTAAGAGACTGTGTTTGCAGAGGTCCCAGGGGAAGAACACATATGCTCCCTGCCTTGGAAGCTCAAAATCCACTTGTTTCTCTATTGCCCTAGGTGGAGAGTTGCACCAATCCCATGCTTCTCAGAGCAGCATGGCTCTTAGCAGGAAATAAGACCATGCTGTAAGTACTGTTATTTCACATTTTGACAGGTCATTCTGTATCCGGGGAGAATGATACCCTCCCATGTAATAACAAGTTTGTAAAACCTAGAGACTAAGAATCAGTCATCAAGTATCAAACACTGAAAGATCCTTGACTGCTTTACTTTAAACAAAAACGATTTGCATGCCTTGTTTTCCAAACACACTAGAAAACTCTCTTCCATGCAAGAAGGACATGCACAAAGTGCTACCTCCTGGAAAACTCACTGTCCACCGAAACTCTTCTAGAAATGTTCCAGAAGCGTAAGCAGTGTGACTGACATTGACATCTCTTTGCTACCCCTGGGAGGATGAATGGTTCATGTCTCAGCAGGTGATTTAGCAGCCGTGTCTCATATAAGTAGGCAAGGAGGAGAAAGAGCTAGCTGTCATGCCAGGCAGCAATCCTGTCATGGGAGTGGCACATCAGAAATCAGGTAAAACTGGATGGTTCTGGGATCCTGAGGAGCTACACATTCTTTGAGCAGACCAGCTTTCATTTCAGATGGATGGTTTTGAAAAAGCTTTTCTGACGCAGGGGCTTTTTGTTTTGTTTTTTTTTGCATAAATGGAGAACTCTCCTCGTGCATCTATTCACTAGCACGCACAATGAATGAAATATCCTTCTGTTGCTCCCAAGAAGTGAAATGCCTAGGATCAACAGCCAATGCCCTTCTCATATGTATGGCTTCTCTTTGTTCAGCAGATAGGAGATAGGACAAGATACAGGTAACCCTGGTGACATGGCCAATTCAGTTCTTCTGCGGCTACCTACCTGCCAAAATGGGAGGTTACAACTGTTTGAAGCAGGGAGATTACAGAATTTGGGGGCCTTTCTCCCACCAGAATGTGGGTGGACTGCAGCTCAGAGGTTGGAGAAGGAAAGATTGTTTTGTAGACATGCATAGCTCCTTTCGTATGAATGGAAAGCTTTCACCAGCCAACTCTTGGAAGCACATCATGAAACAGAGCCATGTTTTGATTATGGACCTATCATAGCTTCCCCATTAACAAACATACATAAACACCAAGACAAAAAGTTACGAGCCAAGACAAAAAGTTACGAGCCAAGACAAAAAGTTACGAGCCAAGACAAAAAGTTACGAGCCAATTTCACAGTCCTCCTTTTCTAGCTTGCTATTATAAATACGGATAAGAAATGTGAAGAACTGCATTTAGCATATCTGTATTTACTAAATATCTCTATGGTGAGAAGGACAGTTAACTAGCAATAACACTGACAGAGAGCTGCTAGTTTGAATTAGATCTAATACATGTCAAATAACCACCTGTAATAAGTTACCTTCTCTGATCTCTTCAAAGTTCTTTCTTTATCCGCCCAAGCACTCTAAAATACAATGTAAAATGTTACATCAGACAGATTGTGGAGATTTAGAGAAGTTCCATTCTTAGCTGCAAAAACCTCTCTTACTGCAGTCCCACAACAGTATATGCTGCTGTTGCAGTCCCATTTTCCTCGCATTCTTCATACCTCCCTTGTGTCATTTTAGGCGATTTAAGCAAACAGCCATTCCAACTGATTTTACAGATGCAAGGATTTTAAGATTTTCAACTATCAGAGCCATATAAATTAAGTGAAGTGGATCTGCTACTTAGAACAATCAATCACAACCCTGGTTGACTTTCTCTACCCTATAAGCATGTATTATTTTTTTAAATCATCCAACCTTCTGCATGTAATGCAACATGGAAAAAAACAAATGCAAAATCATCAAAACCTGTGTAGAACTTTAAAGCCTTTGTTTGATTACTATCCAAAAAGAATAGGAAATAACTAAGTGTTATCGAACAACATGTGGTTTCATGCATGACAGATAAACTTCCTTAACGAAATACTTTTAGAGAAAAAAATATAGCCTAACGCCAGACACTAGCAAGTTTTAACAGTAGTGTCCTTTGAGCAGAAATAACTCAGCTGTTGTTGTCTAGTACTGACAGCTGCAAGGGACTGCAGTGTAAATACAGTCAGTGCTGTTCTGCAACTGCCAGTCAGAAGCTAAGTCAGCTCTTACCTGTCATAAATGCAGTACTGTCTTAGAAGCTGGACAAACACTCAGGTAATCCACCTGAGCAATGTGTTGCTGCAGCTACATGGCTAGTAGTGCTCAAATTAACTAATTCATGTCTTTGCATCCTTTCTAAATGTATTCACGCATTCTCTTGTGATTTTGAAGGTGCTAAGGCACAAGAGATCTGTACATACTTCAATAATCATAACTTTTCCACTGTGTGGCTTTTCCATTTATCACTTCATAGGATAAAAAAGCTCAAATTTTGCAAACTACCTTGAAGTTCTGATGTGTCAGAGGTATTGAACCTTATGTAGATAACATACCCGAAGTGCATCCATCAGGTCTGGCTGATCCATGAGTTGGGGGAAAGTTGCTAAAATAGGATTACAGATTAAATCTGAAAGATAAAACAAGCACATTCAAGGATGAGGAAGAGAAAGAATACATTTCAAGATAGAAGACTAGCTCTCCCCAGCCACCCCCTCCCGAGAAGACTTCAGAGGGAAAATTAGCTGTAACAAGACTCCACAGCAACAGGGAAGGTAGAAGAGCTCTCTAAGAGCTTCATTCTCTAATGAGAGCTTTCTGTGGCAAAGTGTCCAATGGCTACAATCGGAGAGAGAAGATGCACACAGAAGCTCACTGACAGCTTATGAGGAGACACCAGTGAGCAAGAGATCTCACTGATTTAATCTAAAGGTAGTTTAAGATCTTTCCCCCCCTCATTTCTGCACCTGTCTTTTTTATAAACATCTCACATTGTGCTGCCAGTTTTGGATGTTATGAATAAACATTCTTCCCTTTTACCTTAATCTGGCTCATGTTGTGTGTGATTTTATGATAACCAGATAACAAGCGGCATGGTAAATTTACCAAATGGGGCACATCAACAAACTGTGTAGGTCTCCTGCATGCCTTCCAGACTATCCATAGGGTCATAGGTGGGTCCCATTTCAGCTTAACAAGCAGGCTGTATCGAAATCGGGAAGGGCAGACCTGTCTCCCTGTGACTGGCAGGAATCAGCAAGGTGCTCTGTTACAAAGCAAGACGCAGGAATGCATGCCTAAACCTTCAGTAGCCATGGGGGTCTGTCATATTTTAGTCAATGAGACTGGGGATAAGACTATAATAGCACTACAAGTGACATACAGAGGAATTTTGGTCAAAATGTTTTCCTTCTCTTGTGATTTTGACTATTTAAGGTACACTGTTGTTTCTTCATGTTGAAGTTGATCGAAAGTTGAGTAAACAATATGCGTTTACTAATAACAAAACATTTCAAGGAAGTAAGTCAGAACCGACTGCTTTTTGCAGAATATAACTGCAACTTTAAATTGCCTTTTTCCAAAGTTTTAGTTGATTTTTAAATAACAGGAGCAATCTTTTGTTACATCAAAAAAAAAAAAAGCAGAAAATAGTGATGACAGTTAGCTATTGGAACAACTTCTGAAGTACTGGGATAAAGCTTCCACTGTTTCCAATCAAGACTGAATCAAAATGGGTGCAACATAAATAAAGATGATGATGACCTCTGTTGGAGTTATTAGCCTGCATTATAATGATCAAATCAAGTAAGCATGGTGGTTCTCAACTGACCTTTAAAAACTAAGCATTTTCAGTTTCTCTGAGTTTATTAAATACAACATTTATTTAAAGGGTCTGATGTTTCGGACACTGAGCACTCAGGATATATACTAAAGTTCATGAAAATCAGGATAGGAGTTAACTTCTGAGCACCTTTGAAAGGTGAATCTATAATTTAGATACCTAAATATGGCTAGAGATTGTAGGTTTAAAAAGTTAGTATGTGCGTACATAAATTTCTTTGCCTCAGGAATAGCTGATACATAATTCAGTCTGGAGGCGAGACAGAAGAGAAAACACATGAAAGAATTACTTCGCAGTATTGATATAATTCACCTACGGTACAGTTAAGAAATGTAAATATCCTGTATTTCAAATACGACTTTAAAACAGAGAAGAATATAAACTATTATACTTTTATTGAAAGAAAGAGGTAGAAGGAATAAGATGCAGAGTTCTAAATCAGAGCTCTTCCATTTCTCCTGCCTCTTCCTGCTCCATCGAAAAATCAGGAGTTGGCCCTACTGACAGAAAAGTTTGCCTGATCTCTTCCACAACTAACAAGAAGAAACATACGCTAGAAATGAATGAGTAAGTCTTTGTGAATGTCTAAACTCTCATTGCATGGGTGGTGAAAAGGAAACATTTCCAAATAATCCCTTTATCTATCCACATAGGAGTGGGGAGTGGGGGGGGGGGGGGGGGTTGATGCAAGTTTCATTGAAAACATTTCATTCATACTTCACAGCAAACAAAACTATTCTTGCAGTTTTTGCATTCTGCTGTGGGAACTGAAGTCAAACAGAGCAACCCATTAGATGCAAGTTGAAATATTACTAGTTTGAAATGCAAACACACTGGTGGTAGTGTGTTTGCCAAGGTGAGAGGTTGTTTTCTTTTATCAACACGGACAAGAGGTTTCATTTTGTCCCCACCTGTAGACTGAACGTTGTAATACTGAGACCCTCTACACAGAGAGCGTGACTGCCTAACCACGTGAGATGGTCAGACCTCAATGCCAGCACTACTAGGGGCACAACTCTAAGAGGACCCCATATCAGTGAGAGTTTCCCCTGCAGGCCCCTGTCTAATCTTATGAAGGGGAAACTTTGGAGAGAATAATTCTCTTTAAGAACCTGATCTTCCTCCTGTTGAAGTCCACCCGCTCTCTATGCTGAAGTTCTTCTCCACAACAGTAATTCTTACCGGCACTTTGCATGCTTATTCTGTCTTTCAGGAGTGCATCACCAAGTATTTGTCGATAAAATATCAAGAGATGGATGTAGCACATACTACCAATTAATGTTTCTGGCAGCAAACTATTGGGGGAAAAGAAGGATAAGAAGTTGAGATTTTTATTTAAAACTGTCCCTGCAAAGCATTGTTCTCCAAAACTTGAGAGTAACAACAGATTCATGAAGATACCTGTATTAGCTCCTACTGGCATCTTCACGAATCTACCACAACTTTTGAAGATATACACGGGTTCAGCTATAACATTAAGCTTTAGGGAACACAAAAAAGATTGTAACAGGGCACAATCAATTCCTAAACTGTAGATTAGCTTACAGAGCTATATATGCCCACGTCCATGAAAGCTCTGAGGTTTATAATAATTCTCTGAAGGTTTCATTTAAACACATACACACTAACTTAACATGAAAGCACTGAAAGCATTTTCCTGATTTCCAGAGCCTGGGCCTGACTCCTGCTGCTGCAGTTTTCCCTCTTTTCTCCCTCCCCTCCTCTTTTCTTCAAAGCTTTCTCCTTCACTTTTGGAGGCTTTTTTTTTCCCCCCAACAAAATAGCTCTAAGCCTCAAACAGAGGTTGAGTACAAGGTGAAGGTGACACAAACCTCAGAGTCATCCATAGCCAGTGTTCCAGGGATCTCTGGGACCATTCTAAATTATCTGAAACACTTTTTCATTTTGTTGCAGCATAAACAAATACTTACTTCAGGATGTCTTTCGACTGCATGCTTAATGACCTCAGTTTCACAAGAAGTGCAGGCTGCTTTCTGAGTGTTAAAATTTGATGAAAAACACTGCCACTTGCTTGAGAAATAAACAGCAAAGCACAAAATCAGTCATTTTGAAAGAACATTCAGAATTATATAATAAGAATGGACACTTAAATTTGTAAGAAATGTTTTGCTGAAATTATATTGGTTTAAGGATGGGCTAAAGACCTGAAAGAGGAATAGAGTGCCTGAAAACTTTTCTGTATTTTCCAGTTATATCAACATTTGGTCTAATATAAGCTATCACCTCTCTCTAGAAAGAGTGGATTCGTTATAATATACATGGAGTAAAGTGGAGATAGGTGTCTTTATTTGAAAGGCAAAGGCCCTCTACAACTTGCAGCAATATGTGTCACTGACAAATGGATGTTATTACAGCTTCCAGCGAAAAGCCATGGCACCTCCAGTGTAGACACAAGCGATCTGTCATCTGAATGAACTCTTAGCAAAGTTTCATTCAACACAACAGGGAAGAACTAGTGCAAATGCTCTGTAGCATTTTTACGCACATGCGGAACATACACATTCACTTAGTTGATGATATGGGGCTTGAGCAGCAGTGCAGGGCTAAGGAGTTCCTTCCTGCTTGCTTATTCAGACCGCATGCTGCAATCATCACCTCTTCAGGCAAGCTCCTTCTCTCTTTTTGGCGAGCTCTTTCCATCTAGCTCAGTTCCCTGCTGCAGTTCACTGCATAGCCCATAACCTGTTATGTCTGTCCCCCATCATACCAGGCACTGTACAACAGGGACAGAAACAAGCCGGTCTGACTTGGGAACTCTACAGACCAATTTTATTGCTAAATTTTGTACCATCATCCAGCAGCCAAGAATTGTTAAGTGTGATTAAAGAAAGAATTGAACACATGTATCAGAAGTAATCCTCAGCCTAGAAACACTGGAAATTACAGAAATATTGGCACTGACTGACAGTTCTGACACCCATCAGCCCTAACAATCAGTCTAGGCATCTCCTAGGCAAAGTGTCAAAATGGCAACACATTACACAAAACCAGGCTGTAGTAAACACCTGCTAATGAGAGCCCCAGCTGAGTGCTGCATGCTGTAAAATAGGTAAAGCATTTGTTGTATCACTTAATTTATGAAATGTTTAGGAGAAACCACACCTCTTCTTGATACTGATGGGTCAACCTCAACACCTCTCTCGTAGGGAGTACCACCATTTAGTAGCAGCTCATGCGTTCTGTGAAAGGAGAGCAGCATAGTTAAACTAAAAAATATAGGTGAGAAATGCACCACGCTGTTCTCCAAGAAACAAACCAACCTGCTATTTCAAATAAAGAAAACACACACGGTGCTTGCAGTTAATACTAATATTTTATGTGAACTGACTAAGCCCAATTACTAAGTAACCAAAATTCAAATGATAAATCTGAAATTGAGTTTATATTCATACCATTCTGGAAAAGCAGTTGGACAAGAGATGCTAACGTTACAGGTACAGCCTTTTTGCCTAGTTTAAGTCCTAGGAACTAATGGTTACTGCACCCTTAAGGATGGAGCTTTTAGTCACTGAAATGTATTTTCCAAGGTGAGAAAGCTAGCCAATCTTAGTTTGGAAGTGTGGAGCATTTTTAATATTAATTTCTTCGTCTTGAAGAGCGAAATATTTTTAATATTAATTTCACATATTTCACACCTAGGTAAAAGAGCAGATTAGAGATGGTGCAGCTGTTCCAGTGGTTGATGTACTGTGAAATGAAGGTCTAATCTGGTTTTCTTCTTCCAGTTTGGAACAACTGTCTGTGGCACTATAAGGGCATATAGTTAAAACACAAAACCGTGCTCTAGCACTTCAGTTAGATGGACAGCACAGTTTTCATTACAGTCTTCCTGGCAGTCTTTATCTCTTTGTATTGATTGCAGAGATAATCTAGAGAGCAAGACAGTACGGTAGGGTGACCTAGCAGCCTTAGTACAGAGACTGGATATCCCTGCTACAAAGAAGAGCGGAGAATATTTAAGAGCCACGTGCAGAGGTTAAACAGGTTCAATGGAAAACACTGAAGTGATCTAAATAAAAGCTATATCATACCCTATGGATACAAAAGAGGGGTGCAAATTAAGTTCACACCATCAGTGCAAACAGCATCTCCTACATTTAATGTTGCCTCTCTCTTTTATTTACCATTCTCTGAATGCCAAAAGAAACCTACAGAAATCACACACACATAGGTCAGGTAGCTAGAGAGCAGCATTAAAAAGGACACTCATCTTTAATTTTACTTAATGTTTTAATATCATATAAAAAAAGCTCTTAAGAACTCCCTACTAACTCAGACATTTCCATAGCTTTAAAATTCTATTGAGGACTATTTTTAAATAAATATTAACCTGCAGCATTTCAGACCTGCATGTTGGTTCCAGGGAACACTTTTCCCACGCAAACTTAGTTTGTTTGAACGTACATTGTGTGTGGAAGCAGAACCAGCATTCTCATGGGGAGATTCAGTACAACCTGCATATTAGACTGCATAATTATACCTGCCCATACCAATGTGCAAGAACTGAAATATGAACTTTACTCCTAGCCTAACAAGTATTTATACTAAAAATAAGCAAGACAACAATATATTGGGGGGTGAGGGGGATGAAGGGGAGTGAGAGGGGAAAATCAAAACCAACTTACTTGGAAGGAACAGGCACTCCATCAGAAGTAAAAAGCTTCAGGAATGCCCAGCCACAACTTAACTCTCCTCTTTCACCTGTAGACTAGAAAATAAAAGAGCAACTAATTTAATCAGCTAAACTGGAATGAGTAACTGAACCACAAATAACTATTTAGAATATCCCATAAAGAATTTCCCTTAAAATGGTAAAAGCCCCAGATACATGGTAAGCAAATGCTGACAATGTCACATTCGCAGGCATTTGAAGATATTTTACCAAACAGCAAACATTTATGCTGAAGTTGATCATTAATAAACATATTTAAGAGACCAGAATTTATAAAGACAGGAAGTACACACTTAAGATAATCCTAAGTATATCAAGCTCCTGAAAATAAAGAAATCCACAGATATAAAGGTGAAACTCCCCAAATCTGCAATGATGTTCGAAGTAAAGGAAGGAAAGAAGGAAGGACAAAAACAAACAAGCATAAAAAGCTCTTGAGCTCCAAGCTTCTCAGTACTGCCACTGGCTCTCTATATATCAACCACTATTCCTCATCCTTAACTACAGGTATGAATGAAAAGAAATAATATATCAGTACTCCCTTAATTGCAACTTCTCTGTCTTTTCAGAATTCCACTGCCCACCTTTTAATATCCTGCTTGCTAACCTCATTACCCCATTTTCCATCCTTCACCCAGGATTGACTTGACTGGCAAGATTCACCCAAGGAAGATGATGATAATAATGAAAACTTAAGTGTTCAGAAAGAAGCTGCAAGAACGCTCCAGTCAGTCTTGTAAACAAAGTGGCTGAGATGTTTCAAAGGTCAGTCTCTAAAAAGCGAGCATCTCCTCCAGATATTAATGTTTCTTATGCTCTTGCACGCATCCTCTATTATATTAATCCTTACAAGAAAAGGTGCTTCATTATCCATCAAATCACTAATCATTGCACTTTTCAGGAGCACACCCTAGATGGATAGAAGGATATAGCTGTATCAACTGCAGCTAGAAACCAATGTCCATACTATTTAAACAGTTCAAATTTTAGTTTCTGAACAATACAGCAGAGCAGTCTGAAATGAATCACACTGTAAGCCATTCGATTGGAAGAAAGAAACAGAAAAAGCACTGAGGGAATGATGAGAAAATTAGCCCTTCGTGATCACACTACATTAGATCTTTGACAGACTAACAGAAATTACTTCGATGTAAGTATAAATATATGCATGTGCACTAATTAGAAAGTCTTCTGATTTCCCAATATTGGCTAGAGCTTAAACTCTTCAGAAACCAACATCTTTCCTCTTTTTCCCAAAAGCCGAAACAAAGACAATCTTGTAGTAAGCTAGAGATAATTCAGCTATGTTTCCATTTGGGTCTCACAGTTCAGTGTTGAGATGCTGCAGCTTAAAGGAGAATTGAGGACAGCAGATTCACTTTATAAACATGTACTTGATTTATTCTGCAAGTTTACACACTTACATTGCGAATATAAGTGATGCCAAGTTCAAATAATATGCCAATGTCTGAAGATGAAGAATTGGACCTGACAAAACAGTCACCATCCAGCAAACTGGGTAAAATGCCTGTTACCTAATACAGGAGGGGAAAAAAGTAAATATGTACATATTTAGAAAATTCTGATTTTTAAAGTCATTGAAGACATCAGACTTTCACATAAGATTTTAGACCCGATTCCATGATATATAAGAAAAAGTGGTGAGCATAGAACCAATTTCAGTTGAATACCCTGCTCCTCTTACTCTTTATCTTGCCAAGCAGCACAGCTATGCTAGCAAGGTACCTTTTTTTTTTTTTTTTTTGGTGACAAGCTCTCAAAGAATTTTAGATGTCAAGAAGCATTTAATTCCCTCCAAAAAACACAGCCACAACCCAGGTAAAACATGATAACTCTTACAGGTGTGACTGTGACCTTACACAACAGTTGTGGGACAGGGCACATGCTTTATTTACGAAATCAAAGCAAAAGCTCATGTGAAGTTGCCAGTCTCTTCCCTTCTCCATGAACACCATCTAGTGTGAGCCCAATATCGATTCATACTTAACCAGTGCCATCTGCTGGATCACCAGGTCCCCCTGCTGCTTTTTCTTCTACCTACTCCTTTTCTCCAAAGTGTGCGAGGTTTTCTGTTGTTGTTGTTTTTGTTTTTAAAAAGTCTGTTCAACCACTGTTCAAGGTGTCATGGCTACAGGCAAGGAAGGCACTAGCACTTCAGCTTTGCTAAAAATGTTACTTCAGTTAGTCTGAATTCACATACTTCAGCAAGTCTTTTCTCTTCTAGATGTTCATTTCGGTTCTGGTAAAAACAATGATGCCTAGCCGCTTGATTAATAGGCTTGAGATCTAGAGATGACTAGTTGTAGGTATGTCAACAGTTTCTTCCCCCAGAATCCCTTGACTCAGGAGAGAAACAACTGTTGTTTTAATCAAGCCAAGAAAGGTCCTGTTTAAGGGACAAGCAAACAGTGCTACGCATTGCGATTTGCATCTGCTCTCCGTAGTTACTCAGAGGCTAAGACAGTACATTCACAGTAAGACACTTAGCTACTGAAAGCCAAATGCTCAGGTACAGTATTGACCCACTGAGAATTCCTTGTAATACATTTTATCTCAGCAAGAAGGCAAGAAGTAATAGATAACTGCAAAAAAGAACCTGTAAATAGATAGTTACTGGCTATGTCATTTCCTGAGCTAGATACCTACCCTTGGAGAAAAGGTCCATGTTTCGGGATTTTTAGGTTGCCATGTAGCTCTTACTGTATGAATGTTACTGAGCACCTAAAACACGAGAGCAGGGAAGAATGCTAAGACAAGTTTTCCTGGAAAGCTATGCAGCTTTAAGAAAATGCAGTATTATCCAAGATTAATCCAGCTATCTGCATGCAACAAAAATTACACTTGTTCTTCAACTTCATCAGATACTTTCATTTTAAAGGACTACAGAGGAAAATATTCTCTGAAGCCATGCACAGAATCACCAGCAGAGTACTTTCCAAGGATTCCTGCTTCATGAAGTCCAGTAATGGAGTCTCTTTTCCCCCAGGAGCATTCAATGGAACAGAACAGCTACACTGCCAGGTTGTTAGTGGCAGATTGTGTGATAAAAAGTTCATCTCTGCACACACAAAGGAGCACAGAGGAACAATAGCAGGAAGGAAACCTGAGTATTACTCTGACCCAGCTACTCCCAGGCCCATCACAGGAGAGAATCAGCCCAAAGGCTCTTCTCTACAAACACTGAGGCACAACAGCAGGCCCAGGAACCCCAATTATACACTCAGAGAAATGGAGCCTGCTGGAGCAGTCACAGAAGAACCATCAGTCTCATGGGCTGGGTGTGACACCCACCACAGTGAGTCAATGGCAGAGGCTCTCCAGATCACCCTGCAGACCAAAACAGGTTAAGGGGCCTAAGGGTAAGGGACACATTGTGGCATGCAGCAGAAGAGCATTTGGAGATTGCACCAGACTTACTGTGGAATCTTTACGGGAGTAATCAAAGGTGGGAAAAGAGAGGGACCAAGGTGGTTCAGGCAGGAACAAGGGTGAGAAAATAGACAGGTAAGGTGATAAATGGGGCAAGTTGCCTGTAAACAGGTGCTAGTCAGTATGCTTGTCTGGCCATACCCTGAGCCTGATCAGTAGTCTGTCCTGTCCTCTCATTAAACTCCATTTCTCATTATTTTCCTGGGTGAGGGGCTCTCTAATCTGTGTGCATGTGTGTGTATGGAGGCCTAAGTGCGAGCAACTGGAGTCAGACCATGAGTCACAGGGTCCTGCATGTCTGGAGCGCTAGCAACTACAGCGAGTGAGGATGTGTGTATCAGTGTGTAATCACAAACAAATACCAAGCCAGACTAGCTAGTGACTGGGCCTCGAGAGCCCGGTGTGCACACATGCATGTGTCTCTAGAGATGTTGGAGTCCACAGGAGAGTTGGCTACTAGAGGGACCAGAGGGTTTAGGACAGCTGCTAGAGAGACTGTGGGGCATGACGGTCAACTGAGACCCACACGTGTGTGTCTCTTTGAGGGAGGCAACTGAGGGTAGGAAGGATTTAGGGGCCAGTCACCTACAGCGTGCCTGGCTGGGTTGCATGTATGTTCATGTGTGTGGGTGAGGAGATATGTACCAGCAGCTGGAGTGGGGCTGCAGGCCTTGGGGGCTCAGATGTCCAGGTACCAGCTACTGGGGATACTGCCAAATTCAGCAACCCCTAACAGCTAGAACTTTGAATTTTTGTTGATATTTGTATTTATCTGAGTTTAAAGAAATTAATTTTTCCTAAAATTATATCTACTGTGGTGTGTATGTCCAATGATTTACACAAACATCATTAATTTATATTGTTAATTTCTTTACTATATGCTACACATTTTCAAAAAAGCTGTTTAGATTTTATATAGTTATGAACAATACATGAACATTATGTTTCTTAAAAAAAGAAAAAAGTTTAAATTATTATGCTCCAAGAAATGAGCTGAAAAACACCACAGCCTTACTGACTAGATTGGGTTATCAGCACATGCATAGTATTTTCAAAAGCAGCTAAGGAACTTAGGGCTCTTTCACTTTTACTGAGACTACAGTTCCTAAGGAACTCCTGAAAGATCCTAAAGCATTACACCTGATCAAGACTTTTTTTGATAGCTAAGCAACTTACTCGATTGCCATCAAATAGACAAAGTCGAACATGTCTACTGAGAACCTGTATGCTGACTCCTGGGACAGGAATCATTTTACAGCTCCATAAAGTTATAATCATGGATACTCGAGCTGTTCTTCGATGGATCTGAAATGCAGACAACAGAAGAAAGATTAAATCTTTCGTACAGGCTCTTCCTGTATGTAGTATCATTTTTGTGTTTGTTTATTAAGAAGATTAAGTGCAGTGTTCACTAGACTGGATCCTTCTACCTACAAAGCTGGTGAAGCACTAGCAGCAAAGTTTTTTCATAAGTCATCTTCAGCTCTCTTCTAAGTAGATTGCTACAGATATTTAGTGCAGCAGATAAGGAAGGAAGGGAATACTGCCATGAGTTTCTTCCCTAAGTATTTCAGGACTTATCAGCAATTACAATTTCTGCACTGTTGTTTTTCCAGAATTATTTTGTAAATAGTCTAACAATGGTGCAAATCAAGATGTAATCATGAGTCAGAATGAAAGAAACCAAATGAAATGAGTGATTTTCACAGTGACTTACAGAAGTTCAGGCTTTAAGAACTCAGACTTGTCAGCCATGCAGATCTGTTTCACCCCAGACAGGAAAGAAAT